>NC_092780.1:51571279-53971279 GCF_047496795.1 Chiloscyllium punctatum
ACGTGGGATCAATGTGGATTTCACCATTTTCCTCAATTCCACTCCCCCCACCTTATCCCAGATCCAGCCTTCCAACTCGGCACCGCCCTCTTGACCTGTCGTACATGTCCATCTTCCTTCCCACCGATCGGGTGCTGCCTGACTGGCTGTGCTTTTCCAGCATCACACTTTTTGACATTGAAAACATCCTGACTCTGACACTCTGTGTAAATCCTGCCTTATCACCCCCTGCCAGGGAAGGCTGCGCATGCGCCCACCTGCAGCTTGCCCCTCATACAGTTGGCGACCACACACATGTCCCGCGGATCCTGCCCCCAATGAACATGGCGGCTCTCACTCACGACATTCACCATTTGCAGCATTTTCCCGTTTGCCACAAACACGGGCCTGGGATTTTCAAATTTGTGTTTTCTGATGTGCACTTAGTTCTGTAATATGTCTCAGCCCATTCCATTAAAATTTCCTTCCCTTCCTGGTCAATAGGTCTTTCTTTAACCGTGCCCTGCACCTTCACACATTTCAATGCCTTGGTCACAACAACACTGTGCTGCCAGTGAAGCTTATGATGTGGTTGAGTATAGCCACGCCCCTCATTCACTCAGATTGTTTGGAGAGCCAATTGGCACTGCCTGGTCTTCCAGTCCTGTCTCCTTCGTCTTATTGGTCCTGCACTGAGATCAATCACCAGAGGCCCATTGTGTGCTAGAGCATGCTCAGTGTTTTCTGCTTTTGCTGCTGTTCATCAGGTATAAGAGAGAGGGTTACTTCCTGTTTCTCCTAATGTCAGACATTAACAACAACTTCCTGCATTGTATGGAGCCTTTCACACTGACAATTCTCCTAAAGTGCTTCATGAATGCTGGAAACACTGACTAAAGAGAACAACTTTAAGATACATCTTTGAGGTGTACAGAGGGGGTTATGAATGATATTTAAGAGGATTTTTTTAGATTAGATTAGACAAACCGTCTAAAGAGCAACACACCCAGACCCATTCCCCTAAATCTAACACTACGGTAATTTAGCATGGTCAATTCACCTAACCCGCACATTTCTGAACTGTGGGAGGAAACCGGAGCACCCGGAGGAAACCCATGCAGACATGGCGAGAATGTGCAAACTCCACACAGACAGTTGCCTGATGCAGGAATAGAACCCGGGATTCGGGAGCTGTGAGGCAGCAGTGCTAACCACTGTGCCACCATGCCGCCCAGCTGCAGCTGTGTCCTCTGCAGTTCTGCCACACCCAGTTGTGAACGGTGATGGACAATTAAACAACTCACTGGAGGAAGCATCACAGATATCCCCACCCTTAATGATGGAGGGGCCTCACACACCCATGCACCAGATAAGATGACAGCATTTTCAGCAATCGTCAGCCAGAAGTGCAAAGTGGGATGATCCATCTCAGCCTTCTCCACTGGTTTCCAACATCACCGATGCGAGTTTTAAGCCAGTTCGATTCAGTTTGAATAACATCAAGAAATGGTTAAGTAGTGCAAAGGCTATGGTCCCTACCAATATTCTGGCAATAATACTGATGGTTTGTGCTCCAGAACTTGCCACCCACCAAGCCAAGTACCACTCCAGCACTGGCATCTACCGACAATGTGGAACATTGCCCAGGGATGTTCAACACAAAAACACAGGGCAATCCAACCCAGCCAATTTCCCTCTATCAGTCCACACTCAATCAGCAGTAACGTGATGGAATATGTCATCAACAGGGCTACCAAGCAGCAGCTGCTCAGCCACAGTCAGCTGAGCGACATTCATTTTAGGCTCCACCAGGGCCACTCAGCTCCCGATTGTGCTACCGCCCTAATTCACAACCTGACAACCAGCTGAATCCCAGAGGTGAGTTGAGGGTGACAGCCCAGTCCCACTCCAAAAACACTATTTCTAGCTGTGTCTACCTTTGTTGCAGCTCATATACTCTCATCCGCCATGTGTTTTGTCCAGACTTCATTATCCAAACAAACTCCTGGCCACTTTACCACATTCAACCTCCCTGTAATCTCAAGAAAATCTAAATCTCTGCTATCCAAGTACTCCCTCGTACCAAAACTTGTTGATCCATCAAAAGGTTCCTATTCATAATCAACAACGTAGAGCCACAGAGATGTACAGCATGCAAACAGACCCTTCAATCCAACCTGTCCATGCCGACCAGATATCAAAACCCAATCTAGTCTCACGTGCCAGTATCCAGCCCCCATCCCTCAATTTAAAATTCTCACCCTGGATTCAATTCCTGGTTGTGATCATCCCTAACTCGCTGCATCACACAACCTTTAAGAACTCGACAACCCATTCTGTTCAAGACTCCCAATGACCTGTTAATTCATTCCTTCACCTGTTTTTACAGTTGCCAAAGCAACAAGGTCTGAAAATTGCAGCCAAAACCTCACAGGTCTGCTTTCCTCCTTTAAGACATTCCTCAAAACCTGATTATTTGGCAATGCTTTTGGTCACCTGACCTAATATCATCCTTCTCTGGCCTTATGTCTGAAGTTCCCAATAATATTTTTGTGAAATTATAAGCAGGATAATAAACCTACAAACTGTTCTTGATTTGGACATTATCTTCAAATCATAACTGTTGCTGTAATGAATTCTCTGTAATGTCTCTTACCCAACCACATTGTGGGAGTACCTTCACCACACGAACTGCAGCTGTCAAACATCACCCTCTCCCCAGGCAACAGGGACTTGGCATTAATCACTGGTATCTGTGGAAGGAGAAACACAGTTGATGTTTCAGGTAGTGCAAAACGGATTACAGGATATGAAAATGGCGCAGAATTTGATAGTCAGAAATGGAAGGAAAATACACTTGCTTTTTGGAAAAAAATAATTCTTGACTGTCAAAGATTTTCCAGAAAAAAATTAAAAAGCAGCACATGGTCAGGGGCTGGAAGGCAGAGAAAAAAAAATAACTTACAAAAATATCTGTAAATGTAATCGTAAAATACTAAACAGACCAAATATACACCAATTGTTCAAGACTGAGGAAGCGAGATATTGACAAAGTGGTCATGAGGGAGCCCAGAGTTGAAGCAGAGCTGTGTAAGCTGTTATGATCCCACAGTCATAGAGATGTATAGCACCGACACAGACCCTACAGTCTATCTCATCCAAGCCAACCAGGTATCCAAACCTAATCTATTCCCATTTGCCAGCACTTGGCCCATTTCCCTGTAAAAGATTCCTAATCATATCATGTGTCTGTTTAGATGCCTTTAACAAATTTTAATTGTACTAGCCTCCACCATTTCCTCTGGCAGCTCATTCCACCCACTGCATGAAAGAGATGCCCTTTTCGCTACTTTGAAATTTTTGCCTGTTCACCCTAAAGCAATGCCCTCTACTTCTGGACACCACTACTCCAGGCAAAACACCTTGTTCATTTACTCTATTCATGCCCCTCATGATTGTGTAACTCTCCATAACATCACAGCTCAACCTCTGGCACTCCAGGGAAAACAGTCCCAGCCTTTTATGCCTCACCCTACAGCTCAAATCCTCCAGCCCTAACAACATCCTTGTACGTCTTTTTTGAAACCTTTCAAGTTTCACAGCACACTTCTGATAGGAGCCAGGCCACAACTGTACACAATATTCCAAAAGTGGCACTACGAAAGTCCTGTACAGCAACATGACCTCCCACATCTTATATTCAATGCTCTAACCAATGAAGGAAAACATACCGAACACCTTCTTCATCATCCTATCTACCTGCAACTTGACTTGCAAGGACTATGAACCTGCAATCCAAGGTCTCTTTGTTCAGCAAGCATCTCCAGGGCCTTGCCATTCACTGTATAAGTCCGGTCCTGATTTGCTTCTCCAAAATGCAGCACCTTACATTTATCTAAATTAAACCCCATCTGATCAATATCTCATTGTAATCTGAGGTAACCTTCTTCACTATCCACAATACCTCCAATTTTGTATGATATGCAAACTCATTTACGATACCAAATCATTTAAATGAATGATGAAACAAATTCAGAAATAAACATCCATTTCTCTGAGTTTGAATGTGCTCTGTGTAAATCCTGCCCAATGACTCTGTACCAGAGAAAGACTGGACATGCGCTTGGCTGCACCTTGCCCCCTACAAAGATGGCGACCGCGCACGTGTCCAGTGAGACGTTGCCCCGAATAAAGATGGCGGCGTGCACGCAGGCTTGCAGCCGCGCTGAGGGAATTCCCCGTTGACTGCAAACACGGGCCTGGGACGTTCAAATTTGTGTTTTCAGACGTGCACAACATGTTTGTAAAACCTCTCCGCTCATAGCGACACAGATTTTCTCCCGTTTTCCTCTGTTTATTTCTTTCCTTACCGTATCCTTTCGCTCCATAACCTCATGAGCATTCATTACAGTGACTCTGCGCCACACGCAAAGGTGATCAAGTGGTCTAGTGCCGCTCTACATTCAATTTGAATGGTTGGACCAACCTCCCTTCTGGATTAGTGGTGCTGGAAGAGCACAGCAGTTCAAAGAGCATCCAAGGAGCTTCGAAATCGACATTTCGGGAAAAAGCCCTTCATCAGGAATAAAGGCAGTGAGCCTGAAGCGTGGAGACATAGGCTAGAGGAGGGTGGGGATGGGGAGAGAGTACAATGGGTGAGTAGGGGAGGGGATGAAGGTGATAGGTCAGGGAGGAGAGAGTGGAATGGATAGGTGGAAAAAGAGATAGACAGGTAGGACAAGTCCGGAGAAGTCATGGGGACAATGCTGAGCTGGAAGTTTAGAACTAGCGTGAGGTGGGGGAAGGGGAAATGAGGAAACTGTTGAAATCCACATTGATGCCCTTGGGTTGAAGTGTTCCGAGGCAGAAGATGAGGTGTTCTTCCTCCAGGCGTCTGGTGGTGAGGGAGCGGCGGTGAAGGAGGCCCAGGACCTCCATGTCCTCGGCAGAGTGGGAGGGGGAGTTGAAATGTTGGGCCACGGGACAGTGTGGTTGATTGGTTCGGATGTCCCGGAGATGTTCCCTAAAGCGCTCGGCTAGGAGGCGCCCAGTCTCCCCAATGTAGAGGAGACCGCATCGGGAGCAACGGATACAATAAATGATATTAGTGGATGTGCAAGAAAAACTTTGATGGATGTGGAAGGCTCCTTTCGGGCCTTAGATAGAGGTGAGGGAGGAGGTGTGGGCGCAGGTTTTACAGTTCCTGCGGTGGCAGGGGAAAGTGCAAGGTCGGGGGGTGGGTTGTAGGGGGGCCTGGACCTGATCAGGTTGTCACGGAGGGAACGGTCTTTGTGGAAGGCGGAAAGGGGTGGGGACGGAATATATCTCTGGTGGTGGGGTCTGTTTGGAGGTTGCGGAAATTGCAGTGGATGATTTGGTTTATGCAAAGGTTGGTAGGGTGGAAGGTGAGCACCAGGGGCGTTCTGTCCTTGTTACAGTTGGAGGGGTGGGGTCTGAGGGCAGAGGTGCAGCATGTAGACGAGATGCGTTGGAGGGCATCTTTAACCACGTGGGAAGCGAAATTGCGATCTCTAAATAAGAAGGCCATCTGGTGTGTTCTATGGTGGAACTGGTCCTCCTGGGAGCAGATCCGGCGGAGGCGGAGAAATTGGGAATACGGGATGGCATTTTTGCAAGAGGTAGGTTGGGAAGATGTGTAATCCAGGTAGCTGTGGGTGTCGGTGGGTTTGTAAAAAATGTCAGTGTCAAGTCGGTCGTTATTAATGGAGATGGAGAGGTCCACGAAGGGGAGGGAGGTGTCAGAGATTGTCCAGGTAATTTTCAGGTCAGGGTGGAATGTGTTGACGAAGTTGATGAATTGCTCAACCTCCTCACGGGAGCACGAGTTGGTGCCAATGCAGTCATCAATGCAGCGGAGGAAGAAGTGGGGAGTGGTGCCGGTGTAATTACGGAAGATCAACTGCTCTACGTAGCCAACAAAGAGACAGGCGTAGTTGGGGTCCATACGTGTGCCCATGGCTAACCCTTTGGTCTGGAGGAAGTGGGAGGATTCAAAGGAGAAATTGTTAAGGGTGAGGACCAGTTCGACAAAACGAATGAGTGTGTCGGTGGAAGGGTACTGTTGGGGACGTCTGGAGAGGAAAAAAAAGTGCTTGGAGGCCCTGGTCATGGCGGATGGAGGTGTAGAGGGATTGGAAATCCATCGTGAAGATGAGGCGTTGGGGGCCGGGGAAACGGAAGTCTTGGAGGAGGTGGAAGGCGTGGTTGGTGTCTCGAACTTATGTGGGGAGTTCCTGTACTAGCGGGGATAGGACAGTGTCGAGGTAGGTAGAGATGAGTTCAGTGGGGTTGGAGCTTGCTGAGACAATTGGTCGGCCAGGGTGGTCAGGCTTGTGAATCATTGGAAGGAGGTAGAACCGGGCAGTGCGGGGTTCCCAGACTATGAGATTGGAAGCTGTGGGTGGGAGATCTCCTGCGGTGATGAGGTTCTGTATGGTCTGGGAGATGATGGGTTGGTGATGGGGGTGGGTTCATGTTCGAGGGGGCAGTACGAAGAGGTGTCCTTGAGTTGGCATTTGGCTTCAGCTGTGTAGAGGTCAGTGCGCCAGACTACCACTTCGCCCCCTTTATCCGCTGGCTTGATGGTGAGGTTGGGATTGGAGCAGAGGGATTGGAGGGCTGTGCGTTGTGAGGGTGAGAAGTTGGAGTGGGGGAGGGAGGTAAACAGGTTGAGGCGGTTAATGTTCCGGCGGCAGTTGGAAATGAAGAGATCGAGGGCAGGTAATAGGCCAGCGCGGGGTGTCCAGGTGGATGCAGTGTGTTGGAGGTGGGGGAAGGGGTCCTTGGAAGGTGGGCGGGAGTCCTGATTGTGAAAGTAAGCTCGGCGGCGGAGGCGATGGAAGAATTGTTCGACGTCACGGCATGTATTAAACTCATTGATGCCTGTACGGAGAGGGATGAAGGTAATACCTTTGCTGAGGACTGATGGTTCATCCTCAGTGAGGGGGATGTCTGGGGGAATGGTGAAAACTCAGCAGGGTTGGGAGCTGTGATCTTGTGTGGATGTAGAGCTGGGAATGGGGGCGGAACCTGTAACTGGAGTGGGTGTGTGGTGGGGGGAATGGGGGTGGAGTCATGAGCAGGGGTAGTGTTCCCCTCAGGGTTCTGGGGGGTGAGGATAGTGACAGTGGGGTGACAAGTCAGCAGAATGCAGGTGAGTGGCGCTGGTGGGGGCGGAAGTGGTGGTGACCACGGCAGTAGGGGTGGTAGAAGTCACTGAGCATGTGGCATCAGCGATGATGTGAAGGGCGGTAGTGATGTCATACGTGATGCATGAGGAATTGTGAGGGGTGGAAGTGGTTGTGGGAGCGGCCAAGATGGGTGCCGAAGAGACATCATCAATCAGTGTCGGGTGGCAATTGCATCAGCCGCATGGCTAATGGCGGAATAGATTCTGAGGCCAGCGGAATCTTCTGGAATGTTTCAGGAGCGCTGGATATGGAGGTGGGTGGATAAAAGTTTGTTGTACTTACAGTTTTTGATGTTTGAGATGGAATTGAAATACTGTTTGTTGAGAGGATGAATTCTCCTGAGGATGTAGTACAGAGTGGGTCCTTTGCAATTCTGAGAGAGTGTGGCACTCAGCTGAGGCAGGGCTGACTGTAGAGAGGTTAGGTTCCGGCGCATTGCTGCAAGCTTGCAGTGGAGGATCTTGAAGGAGAACTGTTGCTGGTGCTTTTGAATCTGTAGTCTGTACTGTTTGTACTGTTCGGTCCAAACTCTGCTGGTTTAAAGGTGGTCTGGAGTCCGTGTGGGATGAGTTGGTTACGGAGGCAGGCACTGAGGAAGCAAATGTGGCTGTGATTTGGACCAACCTCCCGCCAGGTCCTCCAGCTCCGCCCACCGTCCTTTCATTGGTCCGGTGCGAACATCAATCACTCGGGGTCCCTTTGTTGGCTAGAGCATGCGCAGTGCGTCCTGCTTTTGCTGATATGTTGGGTAATATGATGAGAGAGTTTACTGAGGGGAAGGATTCCCTTTGTGTGAACTCTGCAGTAGATTTCCTTTATTCATGGAGGGAATTGTCTTCCTACTCATGACTGCATAGCTGTGATTGATGAATCAACGCCATCTGAATCGATACATAAACAGCCCATTTTTACTCCTTCACAACATCTGAGATCTTTACACATTATATCACGCTCTTCTTTGGAGACAAAAAAGTATGAAATGAAGGCTCAAGGAATCAGAGCAGGAGTAGGGCTTTCATCGCCTTCAGCTTGTTCCCCCATTCTATAAGATGATGGCTGGGCCAACCCAGACCTCAACACCTCTTTTATGCTTGATCCGCATAGCCCTCAACTGCTCAATATTTCAAGAATCTATCTGCCCTATTTTAAAATAATTTGAGATAGAATCATAGATTCCCTACTGCGTGTAAACAGGCCCTTCAGCCCACCAAGACACACTGACCCTCCAAAGAGTAACTTAACCATTCCCCTCCACATTTAACTTTCACAATTGTTTGGGCTCGAAGATTATAGCCATTCACAGACAAAAACTTTACATTTTTTTAAAAAAAATGAATGTTCCCATATGTAATGTCCCCTGGTTTTAGATTTCACTGGTGCTAGAAGATCTAGTCAACCTCTACCCTGTCATGCTCCTCAATCTTTTTTACATAGGATCACCCCTTATTTATCAAGATTCTATTGAATAATGTCCTAACCTGCTTATCTATTCTTGGTAGGTCAATCATTTCATCTCGAAGCAGCTAAGTGAATCTTTTTTTTAAATGGACACAAATGTTGCTTTATCCTTTATTAAATATGGGAGCTAACATCGTATACAGTACTCCAAGTGAGGTCTCAGCAACAGCCAGTGTGGTTAACCAAATCTCAGTCCATGCTAATACATTACCCCGATACCATGAGCTCCTATATTGTGTAATTAACTTTTACGTAGCATCTTATCATTCGCATTTTTAAAATCCAAATACAGAACATCATTGGTTGCCCTTTATCAGCCCTGCTTGTTATCTCCTCAATGAATTCTCGCAAATTTGTCAAATATAGTTTCTTTTACACAAACCCAGTCTACCATTTTTAATGATAAGCTTTTCTAAATGTCCTGCTATTCTTACTTTAATATTCGACTCTGTAGATTCTTTCAGTAGATTTGCTAAGTATGATTCCCTTCTCTTAAATCCATGTGGTCTCTGTCCAATCCTGTCATTGTTCAGTAAGAAACTTGACTGTACAAGGCTAGCGATTTACTCCCACTGAATCATTGCTCTATTAAAGGTGACAAGCTTTTTTTTATCTTTTCTAAGCACTGAATATATGGAAGTCAATTCTGAAGGAAAAAATCCTCGTCAGTAATGTTCCCACATATGGGGAGTAATTGCTTCTAGTCACTCTTCAGGCTATAGAGGTTAGGAAAGAAAAGAGTTGGCAAAACGTAGCAACATCATTCGGATGGAATGTGCTCATTGGGGAAACTTGCAGGATCTGTGAAGAAACACGTGTTTCAGAGTGTATGCAATAAACCTGAACATTGTTATTTTTTTCATAGAGCTTGGGACCTGACTGGAGCATCAGAGAAGTTAGTATTGCTTGTTAGATTTCCAAACTTGCCAAATTATTGTTGCTAAATGCAGGTGACATTATCAAAACACATTTCACACTCCCCAGCTAGGAATTTGGTCCCTGTTTTGTCGGTCCATCCATTCCTATCGATAAGAGATTTTTTAAATGTGAGCAGTCCATTTAACTATTTGAATTCATCACTGAAGTATTTAAGTCCTCTTGCATTCTAAATTACTCAATGTGATTTTTTTGTCCTCCCTGAATTTTCCAAGCACTTGGCAGTTCTGGAAAATTCCAACTATTTACAATAGA
Source organism: Chiloscyllium punctatum (assembly GCF_047496795.1). Taxonomy (NCBI): domain Eukaryota; kingdom Metazoa; phylum Chordata; class Chondrichthyes; order Orectolobiformes; family Hemiscylliidae; genus Chiloscyllium; species Chiloscyllium punctatum. The sequence goes on from NC_092780.1 coordinate 51,581,119, forward strand.
TGCATTTACACTATTGAAGGCAACCTGGCAGATTTGAATACCATTCAGGTAGTCAAAAACAATACAAAAATAACTTTTTGAATTGCTTACTGCACACCAACAATGTAAGCCAAGTACTATTGAAACTACAGATAGAGTCCCAAGGATTCCCAAATCTAAACAGTGCATTCCAGATATGCTCACTATCACCATTTGGGAGCAGTCTCCCAAAGTGCTCCCAGAATTTAGAAAGCGCACACACTGCCCTCCAAAGATAAATCTGCTGTCACAGGCTTCACTCTTATTGCATACAATGACATTTATTGTCCAGTTCTTTAACGTGACAAATGATTTTACAAACAAATTATAAATACTTTAAATTCTGAAGAAAAGTGATGTCACCCCTTTGTAGAAGTGAATGGAAAGTGTGATGTTTGCTTGACCTTTGGCTCTATGTATCAGACTGAATTGAACCTTTAGCAAGATGTGGGATGTTTCCCACACTCTTTGTTTAAAAAAGCAAAGATTATGCTCTGAGAATTAGATGTTCAATCAGGTTTAATAAAAATCCTTTCCAAAAATTGAGAGTTTGATTTCAGCTCCTTTAAAGAAAAATGTTCTCGGCCTTCAATTTTGTGACATGTGATCATTCTTTGGTAAAGGTGGCTGTGTGCAACACTGCAGGATGTTGGGCTGAAGTGCCTCATTGGGTGGATGAGCTTTATTACTGATGTAACTTGGCTAATTTTGAGATGGAATGTCACTTTGAGTTAAATCTTGTTTTTAAACTGAGGCGTGCTTGTGTAACTCGAGTGTTTGCATTGAACCTTTCACTTTTGGAGATCAGTATTTTTCCGATGTGTTTTGTAAATAAAGCTCAATATAGAAATCACAGTGCTGGAGAACCGCAGGTCTAGCAGCATCTCTGAGGGGAATAAAACATTATAAGTTCAAAGTCTCATGACCTTTTGTCCATTCAGGCGAAGAGTCAGTAAACTGGAAATGTAACACATTTTTCTCTTCACCAATGTCCTCAGAACTCCTAGATTCTCCAGCACTTTGTTTCTGGGGTTCAGATCTCTGGCACCTGCAGTTTATTGTTTTGTTATCGATCCTATGATTTGACTTGGGGAGCTGGAGGCAGCAACTGTGATCAATTGGGATAAAACTCCCCAACCATGAAAAAAAACACACAGTTCTTTATACTTTGCAAAACACGACTGTAAATAAGAAATGCAATTAAGCTAAGTGCAAGATGGCATACCACCTGCCTTGTCTCAAACTTGCTACTCATCTTTGAGCACTAATCTGTCAGAATTGTGTTTGCTCTCTTCCTTTGAGATCACAGTCCACAAATTTCCCAGTTCCAGTTCCTGGGCCAGGCCCGGTGACCACATTGCAGTGGGGTGGGGATCTTTGTGTCAGCCTGAAATTTTTGTTAAGAGCAACATTGCAGGTTGAAGGTGACGGTTTTGATTAATATTGCGTCATCAAACTTGGAGGAAATCCTTCCGAATATATTGATTAACTGCACTGAGCCTGTTTACATGCAGCCCTGTTCGTAGTGCTGTAATATTCTAAGTTAAGAATCACACAGCACCAGGTTATAGTCCAACAGGTTTAATTGGAAGCACACTAGCTTTTGGAGCGCCGCTCCTTCATCAGGTGATTGTGGAGGGCATAATTCTAAGGCACGGAATTTATAGCAAAAGTTTACAGTGTGATGTAACTGAAATTATCCATTGAAAAATACCTTGATTGTCTGTTGAGTCTTTCACCTGTTCGAATACCATGATAGTTTCACTTCTTTCATGTGTAAATCACAAAATCCTTTCTAAAAAGTTGCATTCCTGACAGTGGCCCACTCAATCACTCATTGTATTAATCACTGAACCGTCTCAACAAAGTAAGGAAACTGGATGAACCACATTACATCTACCAATGAACCAGAAAATACAACAACACAATCAGCCCTCCTGACCCTGCAATTTCTGCCTCACTGTAGGCCAACCACAGCAGCAGAACTGCTGTTCATGGAGTTCAACCTGGATAAATGCGAGGTGATACATTTTGGAAGGTTGAATTTGAAAGCTGAGTACAGGATTAAGGATAGGATTTTTGGCAGTGTGGAGGAACAGAGGGATCTTAGTGTGCAGGTACATAGATCCCTTAAAATGGCCACCCAAGTGGACAGGGTTGTTAAGAAAGCATCTGGTGTTTTGGCTTTCATTAACAGGGGTAATGACGTCGTGAGACCTTGTTGCAGCTCTATAAAACTTTGGTTAGACCGCACTTGGAATACTGCGTCCAGTTCTGGTCGTCCTATTATCAGAAAGATGTGGATGCTTTGGAGCGGGTTCAGAGGAGGTTTACCAGGATGCTGCCTGGACTGGAGGGTTATCTTATGAAGCGAGGTTGACTGAGCTCGGACTTTTTTCATTGGAGAAAAGGAGAAGAGGGGACCTAATTGAGGTATACAAGATAATGAGAGGCATAGATAGAGTCGGCAGCCAGAGACTATTTCCCAGGGCAGAAATAACTAACATGAGGGGTCATAGTTTTTAGCTGTTTTGAGGAAAGCATAGAGGGAATGTCAGAGGCGGGTTCTTTACACAGAGAGTTGTGAGAGCATGGAATGCTTTGCCAGCAGCAGTTGTGGGGACATTTAAGAGACTCCTGGACATGCATATGGTCACAGAAATTTAAGGGTGCACACATGAGAATCAGTGGTCAGCACAACATCCTGGGCTGACTGGCCTGTTCTGTGCTGTACTGTTCAATGTTCTATGTTCTAACTGCACTCCAGCCCAATCTGAAATCTCATGGCTTGGTATAACCCCCATTCAACCATTAACATCAATCCAGGGGATAAACCCTAGTTCAATGGAGAGTTTCACAGGGCATGCCAGGAGCAATACCAGGCATACTTAAAAATGTGGTGCCAACCTGGTGAAGCGACCCAACCTGCACGCCAAACAGCGCAAGCAACACCAAATAAAACTATGTGATCTAACAACCAATGGATCGGATCTGAGCTCTGCAGTTCTGCCACACCTGGTCAGGAATGGTAATGGGCAATTAAACAACTCACTGGAGGAAGCATCACAGATATCCCCACCCTCACTGATGGAGGGGTCTCACACATCCAAGCAACATACAAGACAACAGCATTTGCAGCAATCTTCAGCCAGCAGTGCCCAGTGGATGAGCCTTCTCCATTGGTCCCTGACATCACAGATGTGAATCCAATTGGTTGAAAACTTATTTCAAATCAGATCAAGAAATGTAGAAGTAGTGTAAAGGCTGTCGGCCCTGCCAACATTGTGGTAATAATACTGATGGCTGTGCTCCAGAAATTGCTGCCCACCACGACAAGTACTGCTCCAGCACTGGCACCTACTGACATTGTGGAACATTTCTAAAGGATGTTCAAACAAAAACGCAGGACAGAGCCAACCCAGCCAATTTCCCTCCATCAGTCGACACTCGCTCAGCAGTGAAGTGATTGAAGGTTTCATCAACAATACTGTCACGCAGCTGCTCAGCAATAACCATCTGTGACACCCAGTTTGGGTTCTGCCAGGGCCACTCAGTTCCTTGTCTTGTTACAGACTTGATTCACAAACTGACAAATAGCTGAATTCCAGAGGTGAGGTGAGGGTGATAGCCCAGTCCCACTCCAAGACCACTACTTCGACTTCAGTGATATCACCTGACCTCACCACAGTCTCAGCTCATTTACTGAAACTCATTCATTCATTTTGTTAACTCTAGATTTCATTATCTAAACCCACTCCTGGCCAGCATCCCACAATCATCCTCCCTATAATCTCCAGAATATTGAAAACTCTACCGCCCAAGTGTTCACTTGTATCAGAACTTGCTTATCCATCAAAAGGCTCCCATTTATAAGCAACAGCAATTTACTTTCACACCCTTGACTTAATTCCTGGTTGTAATCATTCCTTGCTCCATGTGCCAGACACCCATTCACATTTTAATAACTGATTTTAGTTTAGACTCTCAATGATATGTTTATTTTTGAGTTCAGCTGTGAGACTGTTTCTATAGATTCCAAGGCAACACGGTCTGGAATTCCCACCCTCTAAGATCTGCTTTCTTCCTTTAATTCATTCCTGAAAAATTGATTATTTCGCAATGGTTTTGGTCACTGGACATAATATTCCTCATCTGTGGCCTTATGTCAAAAGTTCTCAATATATTTGTGAAATTAAAACGTGTTGATTTGTACAGATATCTTCTACTCTTCACTATCGCTGAGTGAATAATCTGTAATGTCTCCAACCTCACCACGTTGCGAGAGCACCTTCACCATACAACTGCAGCAGTACAAGGAAGTCACACATCATCTTCTCAACAGGCAACAGAGCTTTAGCCTTGATCACTGGTATCTGCTGAAGGAGAAATACACATGTTTCAGGGAGTGCAGTATGAATTATAGGGAATGAAAATGTTGCAGAATTTGACTGTCAGAAATGGAAGGAAAACCACTCACTTACTGGAAAAAACGAACTCTTGGCTGTCAAAGATATTGTGGAAAAAAGAACCTGATAATGGAGCATATGGTCCGGAGGCAGGCAGCAGTGCACAATTCATTTAACAAAATATCGGTGAATATAATAGTGAAATACTACACAGAGCAAATATACACACGAGAGACTGAGGAAGCTAGATAACAAACAAGTAGACATCAAGGAGCCCAGAGATGAATCAGAGCAATGTTTTCTTTTATGATCCCACAGTCAGAGATGTCTAGCATAGAAAGAGATCTTCAGTCCAACCCATCCATGCCAACCAGATACTCTAACCTAATCTATTCCCATTTGCCAGCACTTGGCCAACATCCCTCAGAACCCTTCCTATTTAAATGCTTTTAAATGTTACAATTTTAGTCGCCTTTTTGGCTCCTTTTGAATTTCCCATTCTCACCCCCCCCCCCCCACCCTAAACCTATATCCTCTAGTTCTGGGCTCCACCAACCCTTGTATAAATACGCTCTCCATGTCCCTCACGATTTTATAAACTTCTATAACATCACACCTCAGTCTATGACACTCCAGGGAAAATGACCTCAGCCTATTATGCCTCTCCCTGCAACTCAAATCCTCCAACCCTGGTAACATCCTTGAAAATCAATTCTCAAACCTTTCAAGTTTCAGTACCTCCTTCTGATAAGTGGGAGACCAGAACTGCACACAATATTCCAAAAGTGACCTAGCCAATGTCCTGTCCAGCTCTGACCAATAAGGGAAGCATACCCAATGCCTTCTTCATTATCCTATCTACTTGTGACTCTACTTTCAAGGAACTATGAACCTGCATTCCAAGGTCTCTTTGTTCAGCAAGACTCTCTAAGACCTTACAATTCAGTGTGTGAGTCCTGCTCTGATTTGCTTTTCCAAAATGCAGCACCTCACATTTATCTAGATTAGATTACTTACAGTGTGGAAACAGTCCCTTCAGCCCAACAAGTCCACACCGCCCCGCCGAAGCGCAACCCACCCATACCCCGACATTTCCCCCTTACCTAACACTACGGAAAATTTAGCATGGCCAATTCACCTGACCTGCACATCTTTGGACTGTGGGAGGAAACCGGAGCACCCGGAGGAAACCCACGCAGACATGGGGAGGACGTGCAAACTCCACACAGTTAGTCGCCTGAGGTGGGAATTGAACCTGGGTCTCTGGCGCTGTGAGGAAGTAGTGCTAACCACTGTGCCACCGTGGTGCCCATAAATTAAACCCTATCTGCCACTCCCCAGCCCATTGTTCCATCCAATCAATATTCCATTGTACTCAGAGATACCCTTTATCACTCTCCGCAATACCTCCAATTTTGGTGTCACCTGCAAACTTACTAACTGTACAGCTTCTATTCATATCCAAATCATTTAAATGAATGATAAAACAAATCCAGAAAAAAATACATTTCTCTGGGTGTGAACACGCTCTGTGTAAATCCTGCCCTATGACTCTCTACCAGAGAGGGCTGCACATGCGTCCCGCTGAACTTTGCCCCCTACAAAGCTGGTGGCTGCACGTGTCCAGTGAATCGTTGCCCCAAATAAAGATGGTGGTGCTCACTCGAGTCAATCGCTGGATGAGGCATTTTCCTGTTTACTGCAAAAACGAAACTAAGTTTCAAATTTCTATTTTCCGATGTGCACCAAATGTCTCTAAACCCTCTTAACCCATACCAACACCATTTCCCACACGCTTCCTGCTGTTTATTTCTATCTTTACCAACAGCTCTCCGTCCACACATCACGAACCGACGGCGAGGATGATCACGTGGTATGGTCTAGTCCCGCCCCTAAATCACCCTGATTGGCCGGAGGACCAACTGCCCCGCCAGGTCCTCCAGCTCTGTCCCTGCCTTTCCATTGGTCCGACACTGACATCAATCACCCGGGGCCCATTGTTGGCTGGAGCATGCGGATTGCTTCGTGGCTTTTGTTGCTGTTCATGAGTTAAAAGATTTAAAAATTACAACAGCATCTCAAAACCACCTGATGAAGAAGCAGCAAACCTCGTGCTTCCAAATAATCCTGTTGACCAATAGCCTGACGTTCTGTGAATTTTACTTTTATCCATCCCATTCCAACATCAACACCTCCAAGTCACGAATGAGGGAGAGATAACATAAGAACTGGGAACAGTAGAAGGCCGTCCTGCCCTTCGAGCCTGCTCTGCCATTCAATTAGATCATGGCTGATCATGTCGTGGACACAGAACCATTTACCCACGTTCTCACCGTGTCCATTAATTAATTACTTTTTTAAAAAATCTAACCTAGCTTTAAAAACGTTTACTGAACTAGCATCAACTACTTCCCTGGGCAATGAATTCCGTAGAGGTCAAGAAGTTCCTTCTCAATTCAGTCTTACATTTGCTGCCTCTAGTCTTGTGGTGATGCCCTCTTGTCCTAGCTTCACCTGCCAATGGAAACATCTCTCTACTTCCATTTTATCCATTCCATTCATTATTTTATATGTTTTCATTCTTCTGAATTCCAATGAATATAATCCCAATCTACTCAGTCTCTCTTAAGCCAACCCCGTCAACTCCGAAGTCAACCTAGTTAACATCCTCAGCACCCCACTTTCGTGCCAGTACATCCTTTCTCAACTAAGGAGATAAAAACTATATGGAGTACTCCAGGTGTGGCCTCACCAGCACCCAAATACATCAGGAACATAACCTCTGCTTTTAAACACAATCCCTTCAGCAATGAAGGACAAAGTTCCATTTGTTTTCTGAACTGATTGTTGTACCTGGTGACCAACCTTCATGCAGAAGGATGCTCAGGTCCCTCTGCAGAGCAAATGATGCCAAGTTTTAACATTCAAGTATTTTTTTTTAAATGTTACTACAACCAAAGAGTATAAACTTTATATTTACGAACATTCTATTTCATTTGACAGACCATTACCCACTCACTCAATGTATCTATGTTCCTCTGCAAAGTTTCACAGTCCTCCACTCACTTTGTTCCGCTAATCATCTTAGTGTCACATGCAAACTTTGACACCCTACATTTGATTCCAACTCCAAATCATCTGTATCAATTGTAAATAATTGCAGTCCCAACACTGATCCTTGAGGCACACTACTTGTCAACGATTGCCAGCCAGAATAATACATATTTATCCCTACACTTTGCTTCCTATTAGTCAACCAATCTTCTACCCCTTACACCATGCACCCTTATATTATGCAACAGCCTCTTGCACAGCGTCTTGTTGATGTTTGTTTTGGAAATACAGCTACACCACATCCACTGGGTCCCCGTTGTCCACCTTGCTTGAAATGTCTTCATAGAATTCCAAAAGATTGATCAAGCATGACCTGCCCTTCATGAACCCATGCTGTGTCTGTACAATGGGACAATTTCTATCAGGATTCTGCCCGGCACAAAGATTTGCTGTCCATCAGGGTTCTGTGCATACCGTATAATGGCTGCTCCAACCTTGGCTGTAACTGCGTTGGTCATTGTTATTGTCTAGAGTCCTTGCACTCCATCTGTACCATTGTTGGCCAGCTGAATTGCTCCCCTCTGTGTAATACTGCTAGTCCACTGCTATTGTCCACTGCTAGTCTGATAGATGGGTGTCTGCATTGTCATTGTGGTAATGGTTGAGACAGACCTTTCTTCTGATTTCTCCTCATCGCTTTCTTGGCACACTGGGGGGAGCAGAAGAAAGTTCATTCAGGATTTTCCTGAATGAAGGCCGTCTCAATAGAGTTTCTCTACGTTTCTGGGAGTCAGTCATGCTATCCACAGATTTCTGGGAGTCCCCATTTTCAAGTATAGTAGAAATCTGAACAGTCTGAACTTGAGGGGACTGTATGACTGAGGACTGAGCTGCTTGGATAACTCCTTGGACTTCAACAGTCTGCCCATTCGGCAATTGCACGAAAGTTACTGCTGGACTTGTTGTTGATTGGATCCCAGTCATGGTTATCTGCATGGTCACATTATATATTAATGATCTTGATGAAGGGACTGGGGGCATTCTAACGCAGTTTGCTGATGATACGAAGTTAGGTGGACAGGCAGGTACTATTGAGGATATGGGGAGGCTGCAGAAGGATCTAGACAGTTTGGAAGAGTGATCCAGGAAATGGCTGATGGAATTCAATGTGAGCAAACACGAGGTCTTGCAATTTGGAAAAAAGAATACAAGCATGGACTACATTCTAAACCGTGAGAAAATTAATAAAGCCAAAGTACAAAGGGATCTGGGAGTGCTAGTTGAGGATTCTCTAAAGGTAAACATGCAGGTTCAATCCGTGATTAAGAAAGCGAATGCGATGTTGTCTTTTTCTCAAGAGGGTTGGAATATAAAAGCAGCGACCTGCTCCTGAGACTTTAATTAGCTCTGGTTAGGCCCCATTTGGAGTGCTGAGTCCAGTTTTGGTCCCCACACCTCAGGAAGGACATACTTGCACTGGAGCGTGTCCAGCGGAGATTCACACGGATGATCCCTGGAATGGTAGGTCTAACATATGAGGAATGGCTGAGGATCCTGGGATTGTATTCATTGGAGTTTAGAAGGTTAAGGGGAGATCTAATAGAAACTTACAAGGTAAAACATGGCTAGGAAAGGATGGACACGAGGAAATTGTTTCCGTTAGATGAGGAGACTAGGAGCGGTGGGCACAGCCTTAGAATTAGAGGAGATCAATTCAGAACAGAAATGCGGAAACAGTTCTTCAGCCAGAGAGTGGTGGGCCTGTAGAATTCATTGTCACGGAGTGCAGTGGAGGCTGGGACGCAAACTGTCTTCAATGCAGAGATTGATAAATTCTTGATTTCACAAGGAATTAAGGGCTACAGAAAATGCGGGTAAGTGAAGTTGAAATGCCCATCAGCAATGATTAAATAGCGGAGTGGACTCGATGGGCCGAATGGCCTTACTTCCACTGCTATGTCTTCTGGTCTTATGGTCTAATTTGAACACTTTCCTCAGATACTCATTGCCAAGTATGCCTTTTCATACAGTCTTTCCTTTTCACTGGAATAGACCTTTGTAAAATATTTTTGAAAATCTTCCACTGCTCATCAACTTTCCACCATAAAATTTTTGTTTCCAGTCTACTTTATCCAGATTCTCTCATTCAAATCTAGTTCCCAGCGTTCAAGCACACGACCCAGTTATTAGATTTTATCTTCATACTCTCCATATGTATTCTAATTCAACCATATGGTGATCGCTTCTTCCCAGGGGATCCCTAACTCTGAAGTCATTAATTATTCCTGCCTCATTGCACAGGGCCAGGTCTTGGATAGCTTGCTCCCTTGTCAATTCCATTTCATACTGTTCAAGAAAACTATCATGAATACACTTAATGAACTCTTCAAGGCTACCTTGAATGAGGAGATTTGACCAATCTACATATAGATTAAAATCACCCACGATAATAGCTGTACCATTTGTAGAGGCATTAGTTATGTATTTGTTTATTGCCCATGCCAATATAATGAAATCATTTGGTGGCCTATACACTACGCCTATCAGTGACTTTCTTGTTAGAATTTTGACTGCATCATTCCTGTTTCTCCTAATATATGGCAATAACAACAACTACTTGCATTGTATGGAACTTTCACAATGGCAAATCTCCTAAGGTGCTTCATGGATGATCAAAACGTTGATTAAAGAGAATGATTTTAAAATACATCTTAAAAGGAGGAGAGAGAAGTTTAGGGAGGCTATTCCACAGACTTCTGCCCTTGACAGCTCCAACTGTGGAGTGATGCAGGTGGGGTTGGTTGGAAAGGGGACGTGCAAAGGGGAAATGGAAGAGCGCAAGCAGTGCATAAAGTCTTAAGGACAGAGGAGGTTCCAAACTCAGTCTGTCTATCATAGAGAGTACGGCTGCCTCATGGACTTTGAAGCACTGCATCAGTTCCATGCATGTCATGACTATAGTGCGAAAGGAGATTTCTGCTGTCTTAAACAGAGTGACGAATGTTGTATTGTGGGCTTATGAAATGTCACTGATCTCTACCAAACATGTACGAGGTAGAGTCAGGGCAATAATAAGATGCTGCAACAGGGGGGGAACAGGTAACTCCATACAAAACCCTACTCCTTCTCACCAATTTTCACCTCCAAACCTGAGGGAGTTCCAGAAAAGCACCTTTATATCCCACCACAACACTTTATCCCACAATCGTGGTATATGGCTGGGCACAAGGAAGAGTGAAACAGACTGTATTGGGACCCTGAAACACTTGGTAAAGACTAAATTCATCTGAGTATTGAGATCCCCACCACATTGTATGCGTTTTCTATTGTTTTTACTCGGTTCCTGACTTCCCTTGTTTTCCCTCATTAACCTGTTCAAAATTGGTTTTACACACACCTGCACCATCTGTGAATTGAACCCAGGTCTCTCGGTCCAAGATTTGGGATATTTTCACCGCATCACAAGGCGTCGACTCCAACTTCCCTTGTCCCTTAATGTTTCTGTTGCTGAGCTGCTGAGTCGCGCCTCAATCAACACTGCAATTGGGAGGAAGGGGCGGAACCGGAGGACAGAGCAGCAACCGGTCCTCCAACCAGAGTGAGGATTGGGACCAATGCATTCACGGGAGTGAACGCTTCAGGATTGGTCAGAATGTAAACTGTTTTGCAGGATTGATCATTCTCACGACATAGTGGAGCATTATCTCCTCTCATAAAACAATGTAAGGTTTTAAAGAAATCGTTAAGATGTAAATCTGACAACATAGTTAAGATGTAAATCTGACAATGTACATATTTCCAATCGATTTACACAACTCAAGTAACAAATTTATTTTCAAGCTCCCAGAACGATTGGTAATTTACATACCTGCCCGGATGGTTAAGTTGGACCGAAAAATCTATTTGTATATGTACCATCTCAGTGACTGTAACTCGACAGAGCAATTGTTAATGTCTAATACTTCTCCCGTGAATCTCTGCAGATATGTATATTCTCTATAAACTCACTGATAACCTCCGACGCACGCGCAGTTTGGTTTGTATGAAGTGCATGCGCAGTGTCACATTAACCAGGACACGGCGCGACATGGAGCAGCTTTCTCCGGGTGCGGCTACGATCGGCTTCAGAGACCGGCGTGTGGGAGACTTACTGGGAGAAAGGAGCGGAGAGAATTCACAAGCCGCGGATTTGGGTGAAAAAACCCGAAAAAGACCCTCCAGGCCCGGATAAGGTGGTCTCTGTCGGGAAAGCGGCCCAGGGTCACGGCCGCCATTTGTTTGAGGGAAGAGGGAGCGCGGGCCTCAGAGCCGCCATCTTGAGAAGGTCAATGTGCAGGAGGGCGGTGCTATCGTGGTCAAGGACAATCGGAGGAAAGACCCTCCTTAGATTACTTCACTAAAGACATAAATGCACCCAATGTATTTTTCTTAACATCAGCAATTGTTTAATACTAAATTACAGGTTTTTGATTACATCTTTTTTGAAGCATTTAATTCACATTCAATCATTTACAATGACGGGATTTGAACCTGTGTCCAGAGGACATTTGCTAAGTTTCTGGATAAGTTGTCTCAAAATAATTCCACTCGGCCATCACTTCGCCTGCTCGCAGGTTGTGCATCCCAGTGCAACATGAATCAAAACCCTTTCTTCCCGCACAATTGTTTGATCTTGCACTCTGGTGATATTACGTAGTAACTCTCCATGTGGTATCCCTCACTGTGTAGGCCTAATTGTTGTCTCTGTTAGTGTCCCTCGCTCTTGCAGCTACTCCAGATCCTGAGCAAGCAGAATTCTCCACTCCAGATAGACGATGGAGACTGGGATGTTCCAGATTTCTGTGGGACTCAGTGCCATTTGACATTTGACTCACTGCATCAGTCTAATTTCCCATTCTGTTTATCTGTATGTAGGTACTTAGGAAGGTCCTGACCTAATAGATTCAGCTGCTGGGTGTCTCATCCATCCCTCATTGAAGATGGTTTGTCAGCCAGAGAGACACAGGGCAGGGAGATCTGGAGCCTTCAACAAATTCTGCAGTGAGGTAAGATCACTCGCAGTGCACAGAGCAGAGAGAAATGAGAGGGCTACAAACATCAACTATCAGGACATGACATAGCTATAGTGCTGGAGGGGGAGCACAGTACAGACACACCCGAGGTTCAGTCACCGCCTTTACTGCAAGTCTTGTTGTACTAAGACAACATCAGGAGTGTCACAGTTATCAATCCAAGCCTGTGCTGTCTTAGTGAGCATCAGTACAAAAGAGGGGAAAGCAGGCCTTCCACGAGAGGGTGGGAATGCTGTCTGGGAATGTTACATTCTGTGTTCCCTCTCCCACACTGTATCTATGGCTTGTCTTGTGGATCAGTGGCTTCAATCATTCTAATGCCAAAAACAGTTCATATCTTTGTGCTTTCCTCCCCTCTCACCAATCACTTCATACTTTTGAAACCTGCTCCAGTCCAGACGACCATCCATATCTCTCTACCTTACTTCAGTCTCAACAACATGCCTTGTCACGATAGTCCACTCCCCCAATGACCCAAGACTTAGGATCTGTTTCTGTGCTGCATGACTCTCTGGCCGAAGTCATCAATGCTAACCAGGTTTCCTGAACTGAATGAGTTGCATTTCCCTGCGTTCAGCCCATGGCCCTTCAAAACTTCTCCCCTCCATATTCCTGCCCAAATGTATTTTCCATGTTGTAATTGTTCTTGTTTCTCCCATGTGCCACTGGCAGTCCATTCCGTACATGAACCGTCCTCTGTGGAAAATGTTGCCCCTCAGCTCCCTAAGTAAATCTTTCCTCTCGGTCACTCCTCAGGACTTACCCCCATTCTGCTGTGGGACACACCCCTCCCCAACATAGACTCCCCTCAGACATTACCCATCCTGCTGTGGGACACAATACCGCTCCAGTACTGAATCATTTGGGCCTTACCCATCCTGAAGTGGGACACAACACCTCCCCGGTACACACTTCCCTTTAGGCCTTAACCATCCTGAAGTGGGACACAATCCCTCACCGGTACAGATGGCCCTCGGGCCTTACCCATCCTGCTGTCGGACTGAACTCCTCCTTGGTAAAGTCTAATGTTGAGCCTTGCCCAACCTTGCTGTTTACACAACCCCACTTGGGTACAGTTTTCCCTCTGACCCATCCCCAGTATAGACTGTCCTCAGGCCTGATGCATCTTGCTGTGGGACCGAACTCCTCCAGGTACAGTCTACCCTTGAGCCTTACCCATCCTACTTTGGACTCATACCCTCCCCGGTACAGATTACCCTCTAGCCTTAACCATCCTGTAGTGGGACACGACCCATCCCCAATACAGACTCCCCTCGGGCCTTCCCCATCCTGCTGTGGGACACAACCCCTGCCCATTACAAAGTCCCCGCGGGCCTTACCCATCCTGCTGTGGGACAGGTTGACAATTGTATTGAATAGTATCCCTCCAGTGTGGAAACAGGCCCTTAGTCCAGCAAGTCCACACCGATTCACGATACATACCCTGCTCAAAATACTTCAAAATACATAGAAACAGTGATCGCTGAATTGGTTAAAAACTCCACAGTTACATTGGGCAGTTTAAAAGTCTCGCTGTATTGGTGATGTGTTCCTTTTTCTTCAAACAGGTAACATTTTTATTAAAGCAGCAGATGTTCATTGTGAGAGTGTCTCTGTTAAACTAGAATCTGTTCTGTTCTCTGTGTAACAGGCTGTTGTTGTGTGCGATGGACTGTCACTACCAGTGTAATTGACCTGTGAGTCCTTGATCAGGTTTCTTTTGTCTGTAAATCTAGAGTTCAGCGAACTATGCATCTTCTTTTCTTAGCGAAAACAAAGAAACATTTCTCAACGAAAAAACGGCACATCACAAAGCTATTTCATGGATTTCTGGCACACACCACCGGCCAGTGTATCTGATAAGTCTGTTTCCTGAATAATTCTGAACTCGATCTGTAACTCTGACAGTATCTGAATTGCTTGTCAGTTGGTTGAGAATTCAGTCTCTTTGTTCTGAGCTGTTTTGATGCAGGCGGTGGCTTTATTCTGTCTCTGCCAAGCTTGTTTTCTCCTTCTGCTGTGATTCTGGGAGATTCCTTTCTGCAGGTTAGAATATTCAGTGACTGAATATTGAATGATTTTGACTCTATCAGAGCAGTGGCCTTGTTTTCAGCTCATTATTCACTTTCCATTTCCTGGTTGTGTTGAATGTTACAGAAACAGGCTCTGAGCAATGTTTCCAATCACTTGTATTGGATTCACTGACAGCCACGTCAGTCAGTTTCAGGCTGATGGATCAGTTTCTCTGTCCTATTAGATGGTGGCCACTTGCTCAGTTTCCGATGGATCAGCTCAGTGTCAGGCCATCAGCTGCTGAAACCCTCCATCCAGCATTTGTTCCCTCTCACCATGACTACTCCAATACAGTCCCAGCTTGTCTCCCACATTCTAACTCCATATACTCATGATCACCTCAGACTCTACTCTCAGTGTCCTTACAGCAAGTCACGTACGTCATCCACCTCCATTTCACGCTGCTCTACATTACATTCAGTACAAATGTAATTTCAGAATTCCATTCATTGCGTTTAGAAACACCTATGCTCTTGTCCTAAACAAACATCCGGGTTCAATCAGGTAGGTGGTGTCCGCGTGGTTGGGTTGGAGCAGCAGCAGGACACTGAGGATCGTACAGGGGACAAAGATGGGATTGGATGCGGGATGTTTAAGGAGAGAGAGCTGGTGTATTGTTGGGGGTAGCTTCTCAGGGGAGTAGCACAGCGGTAGCCAGGTCTATAGCACCACAACTCAGTGGCCTGAGTTATCGGGAGAGTTTGGACAAGCTAGGACATTTTTCTTCAGAGCACAAAAGACATAAGGGAGATCTTATAGAAATGTATATGATCATGAGAGGCATGGATAGTGTGAATGCATTCAGTCTTTTACCCAGGGATGAAGAATCGAGGACTAGAGGGCATCAGTTTAAAGTTAGAGGGGAAAGAATAAAAGGGAACGTTAGCAGCAACTTTTTAACACAGATGCTGATTCTCATACGGAATGAGCTGTCAGTGGAAGTAACTGAGGCAGGTACATTTACAACATTTAAAAAGCATTTGGACAAATACATGGATAGGAAAGGATTAGAAGGATATGGAGCATGGGCAGGGAAATGGGTTAGCCATGGATGGACATTATGGTTGCCAGGGATCAGTCTGGCCCCTAGGGCCTCTCTCTGTGCTGTAGGACTCAATGAATCTATAACTGACTCTGCTGTAGAACAAGGTCGGGCAAAATCCACGGGAGCGAAAATGGGAGGAGAGCCACAAGTTGGGGGGAATAGACAGGTCTTACTGTGGCTGCGTCCGAGACTCAAGGATGGGGTGTTGTATCCCTAGTGTCTGGGTAAAGGACATCTCTGAGCATTTGCTTGAAATTCTGAATTGGGAGAATGGGAGGCCAGAGGTCATGGTGCACATTGCTACCAACGAAACGGGTAGAAAGAGGGATGAGATCCTGAGGAGTAAGCACAGGAAGTAGGGAATGACTGAAAAGCAGGAGGGTAGTCATCACTGCATTATCACCAGTCCCATGTGCTTGTGAGATAAGGAATTGAAAGATAGCAGAGATGAATGCATGGCTGAAGAGCTGGTACAGTGGGAGAGTTTCAGGATCTTGAATCATTGGGACCTCTCCTGGAGCAGGGGTGACCTGAACTAGAGGGGAACTGATAACCTCACAGGGAGGCTTGCTCCTGCTACCAGGGAAGGGTTTAACCTAGACTGGCAAGGTCCTGGGAATCACAGCAGAAGGGCAGCACGTGGGGGGTAAGGAAGTTCGGAAGATGTATACGAGTCAATCAGAACGGAAATACAGAGAAATGAACACTATAGTATGAATGGGCTGATTGTGTTAATTTCAACACAAGGCGCAACATAGCTAAGGTAGTTAAGCTCAGAACCGATATTGTGGCCATTCCAGACATTTGGTTCGGAGAAGAACAGGACTGGCTGCTCAATATTCCAGGGTTTCATTGTTCCAGATGAGATGGAGAAGAGGGTAAAATAGGTGGAGGAGTTGCATTACCAATCGGGTGAATGTTACATCTGCACTCAGGACATACTGGAGTGGTTCGCCCACTGAGGCAACGTGGATAAGAAGGATGCAGTTAATGGGATTATACTATAAGACCCTCAATCTGCCAACGATACCTCGAAATACAAATATCTCGGCAGATTATGGAAAGAGGCAATAACAACAGAGTTCTCAGAGTAACTTTAACTTCCCCACCCTTTGCTGGCACAAATTTAGAGCAAGGGGCTGAGACGGTGCAGAGTTTGTTACGTGTATCAAAGAGGGTTTCTTGAAATTGTAATGTAAAGGAGGGGCAGGGGCCATAGTGGACCTTATATTGCTGAATTAGCCTGGCCAGGTGACAGACCTATCAGTGGGAGACCATTTTGGAAACAGTGATCGCAACTTAAGTTTATTTTTAAGGCAGCTACGAATAAATGGCATGTTTCTAAATTGTGGGATTGCAAATGTTGTCAGTATTAGGAAGGAGCTAGGCAGTGTTAATTGGGAGGAGCTGTCATCAGACAATGTCGCATTGGGCACATGGGAGTTAGCAAAAGGCTTGCTGATCAGAGTTCACGGCCAGCATGTTCCAGTAAGGAGGAAGGATGAGGCTGGCAATGTAAGGGCCCCTTGGATAACAAGGGAGGCTGGGAATTTAGTCAAAAGGGAAAAAGACAAGCCTTTGCAGGTTTGTGAAGCTAGAATTGGACATGGCATGTGAGGAATGTAAAATAACAAAAGCTGTAAGGAACCTGAACAGGGAATGAGCAGAGCAAGGAGGAGCTTGCCCTTCGCAAGTAGGGTTAAAGTGAATCCTAAATTGTTCTGGAGATAATTACCCACAAGAGGATATGGACATGGATCGTTACAACACAGTACAGGCCTTTTGGCACCTTAATGTTGCACCGACATGTGAAAAAAATCTGATGCCTATCTAACCTCCACCCTTCCAATATTACCCATATGTATGTCCAATGCCCATTTAAATGCCCTTTGTGTCAGCGATTCTACTACTATTGCAGGCAATTAAGTCACCTCTCGAACTTCTTCTCTCCAACTAAAACAGCCTCCATTCCCTCAGCCTTTCCTTGTCAGACCTTCCTTTCATACCTGGCCATATCCCAGTAAATCTCCTCTGTACCCTTTCCACAGCTTCCACATAACTAGTAAAGAAGTCGGGCCAGTCAAGACTAAAGGAAGGAAATTGTGCTTGAAGTCAGTGGAAGTGGACGAGATCCTAAATAATCACTTTGCATCGGCATTCACCCAGGAAAAGGATATAGAGGATAATGAGATTTGTGTGGAGCATGCTAATGTGCTCGGGCATTTTTGAGGTCGAGAAAGAAGCGTTAGATTTCTTGAAGAGCATTAAAGTGGATTAATCTCGAGGACCCGATGGTAGCTACCCCAGGTTATTTGAGAAAGGAAAGACAGGTGGTTTTTGGGGTCTTGGCCATGATTTTTGAACCCTCGCTAGTCATTGGAAAGGTCACAGCGGACTGGTGAGTAGCTTATGGTTTTCCTCTCTTCAAGAAGGGAAATAGGGGCTATCCAGAAAATTATAGTCTGGTGAGTCTCACCTCAGTGGTTGGGAAGCTTTGGACAGAATTCTTACGGATAGGATTTATGCGCATTTGGTAAAGAATGACCTAATTAGGGACAGTCAGCGCAGCGTTGACGGTCAAAATGTTTTACCCAGAGTTGAAATATCTTTACTAGAGAATGTGCATTTAAGGTGAGAGCGGGAGAGCTCAAAGGAGTTGTGAGGGGTAATATGTTTTCCACAGAGTGTGTTCGGAATCTGGAATGCCAGGGATGGTGGAGGAGGCAGATATGAGAGGGGTGTTTAAGGGGTTTTTGGGTGAGTATGTGAATATGCAAGGATATGGAACAAAGATAGGCAGAAAGGATGAGTTTAATTTGGTGTCACGTTCAGCACAACGTTATGGGCTGAAGGGCCCGTTCCTGTGCTGTACTGTTCTTTCTTATGTTTCTTTTGTTACAACATGACGGTGAACCCCTCTGTTAATTAAAACAAACACCCAGAAAAGTTCACCTCACCACATAACCTGTTAAAGTCTGAGTGACCGAGAACTCACAAATTCCACTATTTAAAGAAAATAGCATCAATTTATTTTGAACTCGAAATGTGAATATTAAACAACTATTCATAAATCTAAGCTCTCCCTTTTCTTCACAGCTTATTATCTGCCTCCAGCACTATAACTATACGTTATGTCAATAAGACACTTATTAAAATAACATCAAATTAATTTCAAACCCACACAGTGACTCGTGAATTTTGTGTCCTTCTGCTTCTGGCGGAGGATCTCCCTGGGTCGTCGTCTTCATTTACTCTGAGTATGTTTCTTATGAAAAGGTACCCTTTGATTGAGAGACTTTCCTAATTTCTTGTCGAGCAAGATGTAACTCTCCCAGACAGCAGTTACTTTCTGACCAGTTTTTAAAATGTCTACAATTTAATTGCCCCCATTAGAACATCTCATTGGCTTGATGCTGGCAAAACAATAAATTCAAACTCGATTGAGTTTTGGAATCGTGGGTATAATTTAAACTGATAGGTTAAATTTCAATTATTGTCAAAACAGCAACCAACTCAGGTCTCTCTCTCTCTTTCTCAGCTTCATTTTTACAACACTTTGAGCATTATCTTATCAGCAAGTTCATTTATTAAAGTGACAAGCACCAGATTGTTTACTAGACCTTGTTGGCTTAATATTTCAATTTCAACATAAAAAATTGGCTTGTGTTTGTGAGAGGATCATGTTGCTGTGTGCAACAGACTGTCACTAATAAGATTATGCCTCCGATAACTCAGATTTCCTTAGTCTGTAAATTCTGCACGAAGTGATTTAAACACCAGGAAAGGGGTTTGGTTTTCCACTGTGATTTCCATTAATGCACTTAGTGGAACCTCAGGCAGACAGATGGACACAGATGGGTGCAAATTTGTTTTCTTTCCTGAAGGAAGCACACACTGCCATCAGATTGTTTGTAACAGAAGGGCACTGACTCATTCCTGGGACTGGAGGTTGTTTACAAAGTGGGACTAAGTGGGTGAGTACTGCAGGTGAATAAGAGGTGTTTTCATTGAACTGGATATTATGATCAAAGAGATTGGCAGGATTGATGATGGCAGCTGTCTCTGCTGATAGGAATCTACAATGGGTCCCAGTCTCAGGAATGGATGGCAGCCTGAGTGACTGAGATAAGGAGAAATGACTTCACTCAAACATCTGGGAATCTGTGATCATTTCCACCTCAAGAACGGAATCACTGACTACATTCCAGAGAATAATTTGCATTTGGATAATACTAAGTGGATCAAAAGATGTTGCAGAAACTGGGTGAGTTCTGAAAAGTTGACAATGATGTTACTAAAATGAATACAAATGCTGTGGCTGCTGGAAACAGACTGGCCGCAACTGTAGAGAGAGAGAAGCAGAGTTAATGTTTTGCATTTGATGTAACTTTTAAGCAGAACAAAGAATGTTATTAAGCTATGGTTAGACTCCTGGGGATAAATGGTATTGTTCTGTCTGTGTGGTTGAAGGTTTTTTTGGAGAGACAATCCCCTCATTTGCTTGACTGTGGCGCTGTGATTGCGCTATTGAAACAGCAAGGACTCTTTCTGGGTCTCATTGATGTCTGGGTGTAAATTAGGGTCCGTTGTTCATCGCTGACTCTGTAGGCAGTTCTGATACATGGGAATATTCAATTTAAAATGTTGATCTTGCAAAACAGGAAGATTTTCTCCCAGGCAGGGATTCTGACGTCCATTACTGATCCTCACTGACCATGACAGGACTCAAACCGTGAGATTTATTTTTGTGACTGACACAGTCAGATGTGGTATACAGTAGCTCACACAGTCCTGTCTTTACACACATCCCGGCTTCTAGACTCTGAATCAGAGGATCTTGATGGAGGAACCCTTGCAACAGATTGGGTATCCAAGAGATACCCAATATCCACATTTTCCCTCAGGGGGAGTCCCTGAAAGGTTGTCTGTCAGGATCAGAATGGATATTTCTTTAATATTTACTCAGTTAATTGCTAAAACAGAGAGATTCACTGGAGGCCCAGATTGTCAGCTTGAAGAGTAGTCACTGCTTTGATGTAGGAAATCGAAGGGTATAATTTGGATTGTTCATTTCACCCAGTTGTAGAGGGGGCTATAGCTTTCATTGTGAGTGGGAGCTTGAGAGAAGCTGATTTACCGTGGTTGTGGGGATGTTTATACAAACTTTCAGGAACGGATTAATACACCAGAGGAATGTGTCAGTGTTTACAGGGGGCTCCGAGAGGGGTGGGGGTGGGGGAATGTGTCAGTGTTTACAGGGGGCTCCAAGAGGGCTGGGCAGGGGGAATGTGTCAGTGTTTACAGGGGGCTCCGAGGGGGTAGGCATGGGGAATGTGTCATTTTTTACAGTGGGCTCCAAGTGGGGTGGATGGGAAAATGTGTCAGTGTTTACAGGGGGCTCCGAGGCGCTGGGAGGAATGTACCTCTATTTACAGGGGCATCCCGTCCCCTCACCCACCCCCAACACCATCCAAACCCGCTCCCATCAAGCCTGTCCGAAACCGCCCCCCTACCCCGACCGACACCATTCCCCCCAATCCCGTGCAACGCCGTTCTCGCCACCCCATTCCCCCCAAACCCGTTCCCCCAACCCCGTGCAATGACGTTCCCCCCAACCCCGTGCAATGACGTTCCCCCCAACCCCGTGCAATGACGTTCCCCCCAACCCCGTGCAATGACGTTCCCCCCAACCCCGTGTAACGCCGTTCCCCCAACCCCGTATAACGCCGGTCCCCCAATCCCGTGTAACGCCGTTCTGCCCAACCCCGTCCGACGCCGTTCCCCCCAACCCCATGCAATGCCGTTCCCCCAACCCCGTCCCCCAATCCCGTCCAATGCCGTTCCCCCAACCCTGTGCGACGCTGTTCCCCCCAACCCTGTCCCACCCCTTTGCCCCCAAACCCATTGCCACCAATCCCAGAGTGCCTAAGGGAATCCTCAGAGTGTGTGAGGGAGCCCCCAGAGTGTGACAGGGAGGATCCCAGGGAGTCCCAGATTGTGTGAGAGAGTCCCATGGTGTGTAAGGGAATCCCCAAGTGTAAGAGACAATCACAGAATGTCCCAGAGTGTGTGTGTGTGCGAGAGAACGTCCTGGGGTGGGGGTGGGGGGGTTGCGCGCGAGAGCTACCCTTGTGGTGGTGGGCCCGGTTTCACACGTGAGAGAGAGAGAGTGTCTCGGGGTGGGGGGCGCGTGCACGTGACACGGCGTCCCAGGGGTTCACACGCACGCGAGAGAGCATCCCAGGGTGTCCCAGACTGTGTACCCAGAGTGTGTGGGAGAGGGTCCCAGTGTCCCAGCGTATGTAAGGGAATCCCGGAGTGTGAGAGAGTGTCCCAGAGTGTGTTTGTGAGTCCCAGAGTGTGTAAGGGAATCCGAGTGTCCCAGTGTGTGTGAGAGATTCCCGGAGTGTCCCAGAGTATGTGGGAGAGGGTACCAGTGTCCCAGAGTGTGTGTGAGAGAGTGTGAGTCACAGAGTCCCAGATTGCGTAAGGGAATCCCAGAGTGTGCGGGCGAGGATCCCAGTGTCCCAGATTAGGTAAGGTAGTCCCAGAATGTGTTAGGGATTCCTAGAGTGTGTGAAAGAATTCCAGAGTGTCCCAGAGTATGTGAGAGAATCCCAGAGTGTGTACCTACAGTGTGTGGGAGAGGGTCTCAGTATCCCAGAGTGTGTGTGAGAGAGTGAGAGTCCCAGATTGCGTAAGGGAATCCCACAGTGTCCCAGAGTGTGTTAGGGATTCCGAGAATGTGTGAGAGAATCCCAAAAAGTCCCAGAGTGTGAAATGGAATCCCACAGTGAGTGAGAGAGTCTCCCAGGGTGAGTGAGAAAGTCCCAGAGTCCCATGGTGTGTAAGGGAATCCCCGAGTGTGAGAGAGAGTCCCAGAGTGTGTGAGAGAATCCCAGTGTCCCAGAGTTTGTAACGGAATCCCAGAGTGAGTGAGAGACTCCCAGAATCCCATGGTGTGTAAGGGAATCCCTGATTGTAATGGAGAATCCCCGAGTGTAAGAGAGAATCACAGAATGTTCCAGAGTGTGCCAGTGTGTGTAACGGAATCCCAGAGTGTCCGAGAGGACATCCCGTACTGGCCTCTTACCCTCCCTCGATCTCTTCATAGCCAACTGCCGCCCCTCCTAGTTGATTTTGTTCGAGAGTGTGTAACAGAATCCCAGGGTGTGTGTGAGAGTGTCCCAGGTTGTGTGTGAAAGAGTCCCAAGATGTGCCAGAGGGAATCTCAGAGTGTATGAGCGGGAATCCCAGAGTGTGTGAGAGGGAATGCCAGAGAGTCCCAGGGTGTGAGGGTATCCCGGAGTGTGTGAGAGAATCCCCGAGAGTCCCAGTGTGTGAGAGAGAGTCCCAGAGTGTGTAATGGAATCCCAGAGTGTGTGTGAGAGAATCCCAGAGTGTCCCAGGGTGTGTGTGAGAGAATCCCAGGGTGCTTGTGAGAGAATCCCAGAGTGTCCAAGAGTGTGTAAGGGAATCCCAGAGTGTTTGGGCGAGGGTCCCAGTGTCCCAGGGTGTGTAAGGGAGTCCTAGGATGTGTGAGAGAGTCCCAGTGTCCCAGATTGCGTAAGGGAATCACAGAGTGTGTTAGGGATTCCCAGAGTGTGTGAGAGAATCCCAGAGTGTGAGAGAGAATCTCATAGTGTCCCTGTGTGTAAACGGAATCCCAGAGTGTGTAACGGTATCCCACAATGAGTGAGAGAGAGTCCTAGAGTGAGTGAGAGGATCCCAGAGTCCCATGGTGTGTAAGGGAATCCCCGAATGTTAGAGAGATTCCCCGTGTGTGCCAGAGTGTTCGAGAGAATCCCAGTGAGTGTAAGAGAATCACAGTGTCCCAGAGTGAGTGGGAGAGGGTCCCAGTGTCCCACAGTGTGTGAGAGAGTCCCAGGTTGTGTGAGAGATTCCCAGAATGTGTGAGAGAATCCCATAGTGTCCCAGGGTGTGTGAGAGAGTCCCGGTGTCCCAGATTGCGCTCGGGAATCCCAGAGTGTGTTAGGGATTCCTAGAATGTGTGAGAGAACCCCAGTGTGTATAACAGAACCCCACAGTGAGAGAGAGATAGAGTCCCAGAAACCCATAGTGTGTAAGGGAATCCCCGAATGTTAGAGAGATTCCCCAAGTATGCCAGAGTTTGCGAGAAAATCCCAGTGAGTGTAAGAGAATCACAGTGTCCCAGAGTGTGTGGGAGAGTCCCAGAATGTATGAGAGAATCCCGTTGTGTCCCAGAGTGTGTGTAAGGGAATCCCAGAGTGTGTAGGCGAGGGTCCTAGCGTCCCAGATTGCGTAAGGGAATCCTAGAGTGTCCCAAAGTGTGTAAGCGATTCCTAGAGTGAGTGAGAGAATCCCAGAGTGTGTGTGAGGGAGTCCCAGAATGTGTGAGACAATCCCAGAGTGTCCCAGAGTATGTGAGAAATTCCCCGAGTGTGCGAGATAATCCCAGTGTGCGTAAGGGAATAACAGTGTCCCAGAGTGTGTGGGAGTGGATCCCACAGTGAGTGGGAGAAGGTCTCAGTGTCCCAGGTTGTCTGAGAGAGTCCCCGGTTGTGTGAGAGAGTCCCAGACTGTGTCAGAGAATCCCATAGTGTCCCAGAGTGTGTAACGGAATCCCATAGTGTCCCGGAGTGTGTAACGGAATCACAGAGTGTGAGAGAGAATCACAGTGTCCCAGAGAGTGTGAGAGTGCCCAGAGTGTGTGTGAGAGAATTCCAGAGTTCTATGGTGTGTAAGGGCATCCACGAGTGTAAGAGAGGATCACAGAATGTCCCAGAGTGTTTAGCGGAAACCCAAAGTGTGTGATTTAGTGAGTGAGTCCCAGGGTGTGTGTGTGTGTGTTTGAGTGAGTCAGTCCAAGGCGGTGTGTGTGTGTGAGTCAGTGAGTCAGTCCCAGGCTGTGTGCGTATATCTCCTTCACAGTGAACCCCTCACACCCACTCCATTACCCTCACCCTGACCCCTCATACTCACTCCATCCCCGTCACCCTGAACTCCTCACTATCATTCCAACCTGGTTAATCTGACCCTCTCACACTCACTCCATCACCGTCACCTTGACCCCCTCACACTGACACAATCACCATCACCCAGAAGCCCTCACAATCACTCCATCACTGTCATCCTCACCCCTTCACACACTCTGCATCACCGTTGCCCTGACCCCCTCTCACACGTTCCATCACTGTCACACTGACCCCCTCACACTCACTCCACCATCGTCACCCTGACCCCCTCACACTCATCCATCAATGTCAACCTGACCCCCTCACACTGAATCCATCCCCATCTCCCAGACCCCATCACACTCACTCCATCACCGTCATCTTGACCCCCTCACATCACCATCACCTATATCACCGTCACCCTGAACCTATCACACTCACTCCATCACTGTCGCCCTAACCCCCTCACACTCACTCCATTGCCCTCACCCTGACCCCATCATACTCACTATATTACCGTCACCCTGACCCTCTCACACTCACACCATCACACCCACATTCACCGCCTCACACTCACTCCATCGCCCTCACCCTAACGCCCTCAAACTCACTCCATCACCAACAAACAGACCCACTAAACTCACTCCATCACCATCACCCCGACACCCTCACACTCACTCCATCAGCGTGGCCCTGACCCCCTCATACTCTCTTCATGACCCTCACCCTGACGCCTCAAACTGACTTCCTCACTGTCACCCTGAGCCCCTCACACTCCCTCCATCGCCATCACCCTAAACCTTTCACACTCACTCCATCACCGTCACCCTGACCGCCTCACACCCACTCCATCATCGTCACGCTGACTCCCTCACACTCACTCCATCATCATCACGCTGACTCCCTCACACTCACTCCATCACCGTCACCCTGACCCACTCAAACTCACTCCATCACCATCACCCTGGCCCTCCCACACTCGCACCATCAATGTTGCCCTGACCCTCTCACACTCGCTCCACCACTGTCACACTGACGCCCTCACACTCACTCCATCAGCATTACCCTGACCCACTCACACTCACTCCATTACTGTTACCCTGACCGCCTCACACTCACGCCATCACCGTCACCCCGACCTCCTCACGCTCACTCCATCATCGACAAAATGACCCACTCACCCACACTCACTCCATCATATTCACACTGAACCCCTCACACTCACTCCATCATCGTCACCCCAACCCATTCACACTCACTCCATCACCCCATCCTGACCCCTCATACTCACTCCATCACTGTCATCCTGACCCCCTCACACTCACTCCACGACAGTCACCATGATCCCCTCACTCACTCCATCACCGTCACCCTGAACCTCTGACACTTATTCCATCACACTCAGACTGACCACCTCACACTCACTCCATCACAGTCACCCCGACACCCTCACACTCACTCCATCACCGTCACACTGACCCACTCACACTCGCTCCTCCACCCTCACCCTTGCTACCTCACACTCAATCCCTCACCCTCACCCTGGCCACCTCATACTCACTCCACCACGGTCACCATGATCTCCTCACCCTCACTCCACCACCCTCACCCTGGCCACATCACACTCACTCCCTCAACCTCACCCTGACCCCTCACGCTCACTCCATCACACTCACACTGACCCACTCACACTCACTCTATCACTGTCACACTGAACCACTCACACCACTGTATTACCATCACCCTGACTCTCTCACACTTACTCCATTCCCCTCACCCTGACCCCCTCATGCTCACTGCATCACTGTCACCCTGACCCCACACACTCACTCCATCACCCTCAGCCTTAGACCCTCAGACTAACTCAATCACCGTCATCCTGACCCTCGCATACACACTCCATCACTGTCACCTTGACCCTCTCACACTCACTCCATCACCCTCACCCTGACCAACTCATACTCACTCTATCACCGTCACCCTGACTCTCTCACACTTACTCCACCCCCCTCATCCAGACCCCATCACACTCACTTTATCATCGTTACCCTGACCTCCTCACATTCACTCCATTACCGTCACCCCGACACCCTCACACTTACTCCATCAGCGTGGCCCTGACCCCCTCATACACTCTCCATGACCCTCACCCTGATGCCTCAAACTGACTTCCTCACTGTCACCCTGAACCCCTCACACTCACTCCATCGCCATCACCCTAAACCTTTCACACTCACTCCATCATCATCACGCTGACTCCCTCACACTCACACCATCACCGTCAGCCTGACCCACTCACACTAACTCCATCACCATCACCCTGGCCCTCCCACACTCACACCATCAATGTTGCCCTGACCCTCTCACACTCGCTCCACCACTGTCACACTGATCTCCTCACACTCACTCCATCAGCATCGCCCTGAGCCCCTCACACTCACTCCTTCACCGTCGTACTGACCCACTCACACTCACTCCATCACTATCACCCTGACCGCCTCACACTAGCTCCATCACCGTCACCCTAACCTCCTCACGCTCACTCCATTATCGACAAAATGACCCACTCACACTCATTCACTCCATCACCTTCACACTGAACCCCTCACACTCACTCCATCATCGTCACCCCGACCCCCTCACACTCACTCCATCACCCCCATCCTGAACCCCTCATACTCACTCCATCACTGTCATCCTGACCCCCTCACACTCACTCCACGACAGTCACCATGATCCCTTCACACTCACTCCATCACCGTCACCCTGAACCTCTGACACTTACTCCATCACACTCACACTGACCACCTCGCACTCACTCCATCACAGTCACCCCGACACCCTCACACTCACTCCATCACCGTCACCCTGATACCCTCACACTCCATCAGCGTCACCCTAACCCCCTCACACTCACTCCATCAGGATCACCCTGACCCCCTCACACTCACTCCATCACCGTCACCCTGAAACCCTCTCACTCGCTCCATCACCATCACCCTTGCTACCTCACACTCACTCCCTCACCCTCACCCGGACCACCTCATACTCTCTCTACCACGGTCACCATGATCCCCTCACCCTCACTCCACCACCCACACCCTGGCCACCTCACACTCACTCCCTCACCCTCATCCTGACCCCTCACACTCACTCCATCACACTCACACTCACTCTATCACTGTCGCACTGACCCACTCACACCACTGTATCACCGTCACC
Source organism: Chiloscyllium punctatum (assembly GCF_047496795.1). NCBI lineage: Eukaryota > Metazoa > Chordata > Chondrichthyes > Orectolobiformes > Hemiscylliidae > Chiloscyllium > Chiloscyllium punctatum. Next base: position 51,608,945 of record NC_092780.1, read on the forward strand.
CTGACTTTCTCACACTTACTCCACCCCCCTCACCCCGACACCCTCACATTCACTCCATCACAGTCACCCCGACATCCTCACACTCACTCCATCACCGTCACCCCAACACCCTCACACTCCATCAGCATCACCCTAACCCCCTCACACTTACTCCATCACAGTCACCCCGACACCCTCACACTCACTCCATCACCATCACCCTGATACCCTCACACTCCATCAGCATCACCCGAACCCCCTCACACTCACTCCATCACAGTCACCATGAACACCTCATATTCTCTCCATCACCGTCACCCTGACCCCGTCACACTCGCTCCATCACCCTCACCCTGGCCACCTCACACACACTCTATCAGCGTCACACTGACCTACTCACACCAACTCCATCACCGTCACCGTGACAGTCTCACACTAACTCCATCACTGCCACCTTGACCCTCTCACACTCCCTCCATCACCCTCACCCTGGCCACCTCATACTCACTGTCTCACCGTCACCCTGACCCTCTCACACACACTCCATCCCCCTCACCCAGACCCCATCACACTCACTCCATCACTGTCACCCTGACCCCCTCACACTCACTCCATCACGAGCAATCTGACCTCGTCACACTCACCTCATCACCCACACTCTGACCTCCTCTCACTCACTCACTACATCACTGTCACCCTGACCACCTCACACTCACCCAGTCACAGTCTCTATGACCCCTCACACTCACTCCATCACTGTCACCCTGAGCCCTTCACACTCACTCCATCACTGTCACCCTGACCCCAATACACTCACTCCATCACCATCACCCTGACCCCCTCACACTCACTCCATCACCGTCACCCTGACCCCCTCACACTCACTCCATCACCAACACACTTACCCCCTCGCACTCACACCATCACCATCACACAGAGCCCCTCGCACTCACTCCATCACTGTCACCCTGACCCCCTCACACTCCCCCAGTCACAGTCACTGTGTCCCCAACACGCTCACTCCATCACTGTCACCCTGATACCCTCACACTCACCCAGTGACAGTCAGTATGACCCCCACATGCTCACTACATCACTGTGACCCTGATCCCCTCACACTCAACCAGTGACAGTCACTATGTCCCCATCAAGCTCACCGTCTCCCCAATCTCTTCACACTCACTTCATCACTGGCACGCTGACCCCCTCACATTCACTCCATCACCATCACCCTGACCCCCTCACACTCACTCAACCACAGTTGCCCTGACCCCCTCAGACTCACTCCATCGCGGTCAACCTGACCCGCTCATACACACTCCATCACCGTCGCCCTGACCCCCTCACACTCACTCGATCACCGACACCCTGACTCACACTCACTCCATCACAGTCACCTTGACCCCCTCACACTCACTCCATCACGCTCACCCTGACGCACTCACACTGACTCCACCGCTGTCACCATAACCCCCTCACACTCAATCCATCACCGTAACCCTGATACTTACACACTCACTCCATCACTGTCACACTGACCCCATCACACTCACTCCATCACCGTCATCCTGATTCTTTTACACTGACCCAATCACTGTCACACTGACCCCCTCACACGCCCTCCATGACAGTCACCCTGACCCCCTCACACTCGCTCCATCACCGTCACCCTGACGCACTCTCACTCGCTCCATCACCTGACCCTGACATGCTCTCACTCACTCCATCACCGTTGCCCTGACCCCCCTCACCCCTACTCCATCACTGTCACACTGATCCCCTCACACTCACTCCATCACCGTCACACTGACCCCCTCACACTCACTCCATCATTGTTACACTTACCCCCGGCACTCACTCCATCATCGTCACACTGACCTTCTCACACTCACTCCATCACCATCACACTGAACCCCTCACACTCACTCCATCACTGTCAACCTGACTCCCTCACACTCACTCCAAACCCGTCACCCTGACGCCCTCACACTCACCCAGTCACAGTCACTATGACCCCCTCACTCTCACTCCATCGCCGTCACACTGCCCCCCTCACATTCACTCCGTCACCGTCACCCTGATTCTGTCACACCCATTCCATCACTGTCATACTGATCCCCTCACACTCACTCCATCACAATCACCCTGGCCGCATCACCCTCACTCTGACCGCTTCACACCCATTCCATCACCGTCACCCTGACCCCCTCACACTCACTCCATCACCGTCACCCTGACGCCCTCACACTCACTCCATCACCAACACAATTACCCCCTCACACTCACACCATCACCGTCACCCTGACCCACTCGCACTCACTCCATCACCATCACCCTGATCCCCTCGCACTCACTCCATCACCATCACCCTGACCCCCTCACACTCAACCAGTGACAGTCTCTATGTCCCCAACACGCTTACTCCATCGCTGTCACCCTGATACCCTCACACTCACCCAGTGACAGTCAGTATGACCCCCACATGCTCACTACATCACTGTGACCCTGATACCCTCACACTCACCCAGTGACAGTCAGTATGACCCCCATATGCTCACTACATCACTGTGACCCTGATCCCCTCACACTCAACCAGTGACAGTCACTGTGTCCCCAACACGCTTACTCCATCACTGTCACTCTGATCCCCTCACACTAAACCAGTGACAGTCACTGTGTCCCCAACATGCTTACTCCACTGCTGTCACCCTGATACCCTCACACTCACCCACTGACAGTGACTATGACCCCCACATGCTCACTACATCATTGTGACCCTGATCCCCTCACACTCACCCAGTGACAATTACTATGTCCCCATCATGCTCACTCTATCACCGTCTCCCTGACCTCTTCACACTCACTTCATCACCGGCACGCTGACCCCCTCACATTCACTCCATCACCATCACCCTGACCCCCTCACAGCCACTCCATCACCATCACCCTGACCCCCTCACACTCACCCAGTCACAGACACAATGAGCCCCTAACACTCACGCCATAACTGTCACCATGATCCCGTCAAACTCACGACATCACTGTCACACTTACTCCATCACACTCTCCCTGAACCCTCACACTCAATCCATCACCATCACCCTGAACCCCTCACACTCACTCCATCATGCTCACCCTGACGCACTCACACACACTCCAACGCTGTCAACCAGACCCCCTCACACTCACTCCATCTCCGTCACCCTGACCCCCTCATACTCGCTCCATCACCGTCACCCTGACCCCCTCACTCACCCAGTCACAATCACTATGACCCCCTCACTCTCACCCAGTCACCATCCCCATGATCCCCTCACACTCATTCCAGCACAATCATCCTGGCCGTCTCACACTTACTCCATCACCCTCACCCTGACCGCTTCACACTCATTCCATCACCGTCACCATGGTCCCCTTACACTCACTCCATCACCGTCACCCTGACCCCCTCACACTCGTTCCATCGCCGTCACTCTGACCCCCTCACAATCACTTCATCACTGTCACACTGACCCGCTCACACTCTCTCCATCACACTCTCCCTGAATCCTCACACTCACTCCATCACGTTTGCCCTGACGCACTCACACTCGCTCCATCACACTCACACTGACGCACTCACACTCACTCCACCACCTGACCCGCTCACACTCACTCCATCACCATCACCCTGACCCCCTCACACTCATTCCATCGCTGTCTTCCTGACCCCCTCACACTCTTTCCCTCGCCGTCAACCTGACCCGCTCACACTCACTCCATCACAGTCACCCTGACACCCTCACACTCACTCCGTCACCCTGACACCCTCACACTCACTCCATCACCGTCACACTGACCCCCTCACACTCACTCCATCACCGTCACCCTGATTCTGTCACACATATTCAATCACCGTCACCTTGACCCTCTTACACTCACTCTATCACCGTCACCCTGCCCGCCTCATACTCACTCCATCACCATCACCGTAACCGCCTCATACCCACTCCATCACAGTCACTATTACCACCTCACACTCACAACATCACCGTCACCCTGATTCCCTCACACTCACTCCATCACTGTCTCCCTGACCTCTTCACACTCACTTCATCACCGCCACACTGACCCCCTCGCACTCACCCAGTCACAGTCACTATGACCTCCTCACACTCACTCCATTGCTGTCACCATGATCCCCTCATACTCACTCCATCACCGTCACCCTGACTCACTCACACTCAATCCATAACCTTCATACTGACCTCCTCAGACTGGCTCAATCACTGTCACCCTGAACCTCTCGCAGTCACCCCATCTCTGACACCCTGACCCCCTCACCCTCACTCCATCACTGTCACCCTGACCCCCTCACCCTCACTCCATCACTGTCACCCTGACCCCCTCACTCTCACTCCATCACTGTCACCCTGACCCCCTCACACGCACTCCATCACTGTCACCCTGACCCCCTCACACTCACCCCATCACTGTCACCCTGACCCCCTCACAGTCACTCCATCACCGTCACCCTGACCCCCTCACACGGACTCCATCACTGTCACCCTGACCCCCTCACACTCACCCCATCACTGTCACCCTGACCCCCTCACAGTCACTCCATCACCGTCACCCTGACCCCCTCACACGCACCCCATCACTGTCACCCTGACCCCCTCACAGTCACTCCATCACCGTCACCCTGACCCCCTCACGCTCGCTCCATCACACTCACCCTGACCCCCTCACACTCGCTCCATCACTGTCACCCTGACCCCCTCACGCTCACTCCAGTACCATCACACTGACCTCCTCATAGTCACCCTGTCACCCTAACACGCATTCCATTACCATCATAATGATCCCCTAACACTCACTCCATCACACTCTCCCTGACTCCTCACACTCACTCCATCACCATCACCATGATCCCCTCACACTCACTCCATCATAGTCACGCTGACTCCCTCACACTCATTCCCTCTCCGTCACCCTGACCCTCTCACACTCACTCCACCACTGTCACCTGACCCCCTCACACTCGCTCCATCACGCTCACCTTGACGCACTCACACTCACTCCCTTGCTGTCACCCTGACCCCCCCACACTCACTCCATCACCGTCACACTGAAACCATCACACTCACACCATCACTGCCAACTTGATCCCCTCACATTCCCTCCATCATCATCAACCTGACACTCTACCACTCACTTCATCACCGTCACCCTGATACTCTCACGCTAACTCCGTCACAGTCACCCTGACCCCCTCACACTCACTCAATCACCGTCACCCTGACCCCCTCACACTCACTCAATCACCGTCACCCTGACCCCCTCACACTCACTCCATCTCCGTCACCCTGACCACCCTCACACTCATTCCATTATTGTTCCCCTGATCCCGTCACACTCACTCCATCACCGTTGCACTGCCCCCTCACACTCACTCCATACCATCGCACAGTCCCCCTCACACTCACTCCCTCACCGTCACCGTGACCGCCTCATACTCACTCCATCACCGTCGCCATGACCCCCTCACACTCAACCAGTGACACTCACTATGTCCCCATAACACTCACTCCATCACTATCTCCCTGACGTCTTCACACTCACTTCATCACCCACACGCTGACCCCCCTCACACTCACTCCAAACGTTGTCACCCTGATCCCTTCACACTCACCCAGTCACAGACACTATGAGCCCCTCACACTCACTTCATCACTGTCACACTGATTCTGTCACACTCACTCCATCAATGTCATCATGATCCCCTTGCACTCACTCCATCACCACCAACCTGACCCACTCACAATCACTCCATCACACACTGACCCCTCACGTTCTCTCCACCACCGACACCCTGATCCCCTCACATTCACTCCGTCTCCGTTACCATGACCCCTCACACTGACTCCATCACTGTCACCCAGATTCTGTCACACTCATTACATCTCAGTCACCCTAACCCTTTCACACTGACTCCATTACCGTCACATTGACGTCCTCGCACTTACTCTATCACCGTCACTGTGACCCCCTCACTCTCACCCAGTCACAGTCACCAAGTCCCCATCACACTCACTCCATCCCCTTCACACTGACCCCCTCACACTCACTCCATGAAAGTCACCATGACCCTCTCACACTCACTCCTTCACCATCACCATGAATCCCTCACACTCACTCCATCACCGTCACACTGATACCCTCTCACTCACTCCATCCCCTTCACCATGACCCTCTCACTCACTCCATCCCCTTCACCATGACCCTCTCAGACTCAGTCCATCCCCTTCACCATGACCCTCTCAGACTCAGTCCATCACCGTCACCCTGACCCACTCACACTCGCTCCCTCACCGTCACCCTGACACACTCACTCCCACTCTATCACTGCCAACATGATCCTCTCAGAATCACTCCATCAATGTCACACCTATCCCCTCACACTCACTCCATCACCGTCACCCTGACCCTTTCACACTCACTCCATCGCTGTCACTCTGACCCCCTCACACTCACTCCATCATCGCCACGGTACCCCCTCACATTCTCTCCACCCCCTCACCCTGACCCCCTCACACTCACCCATTCACAGACACTATGAGCCCCTCACACTCACTCCACCACCGTCAACCTGACCTGCTCACACTCACTCCATCAGTCACACTGACCCTCTCCCACACACACCATCACTGTCAACTTGATCCCATCACACTCACTCCATCACTGATACCCTGACCCCCTCACATTCACTCCATCACTGTCACCCTGACCCCCTCACATTCACTCCATCACTGTCACCCTGACCCCCTCACAGTCACTCCAACACCGTCATCCTGACCCCCTCAGCCTCACTCCATGACACTTACCCTGAACCCCTCACATTCACTCCATCACTGTCACCCTGACCCCCTCACAGTCACTCCATCACCGTCATCCTGACCCCCTCAGCATCACTCCATGACACTCACCCTGAACCCCTCACACTCACTCCATCACCGTCACCCTGACCCCCTCACGCTCACTCCATCGTCACACTAACCCCCTCACACTCACTCCATCACCATCACCCTGTACACCTCACACTCACTTCATCATAGTCACCCTGACCACCTCACACTCACTCCATGACATTCACCCTGAACCCCTCACACTCACTCCATCACCGTCACACTTACCCCATCACACTCACTCCATCACCGTCAACCTGACCTCTCACACTCACTCCATCACCATCACCCTGTACACCTCACACTCACTTCATCATGGTCTCCCTGACCCCCTCACACTCACTCCATCATCGTTGCCCTGACTCCAACACCCTCGCCCTGACTCCATCACCCTCACCCTGACCCCCTCTCACTCACTCCATCACTGTTAACCTGACCCCCTCACACTCACTCCATCGCCGTCACCCTGTACACCTCACACACACTCCGTCACTGTCACACTGACCCCCTCACACTCACTCCATCACTGTCACCCTGACCCCCTCACACTCATTCGATCGCCGTCACCCTGACCCCCTCACACACACTCCATCGCCGTCACACTGCACCCAATCACACTCACGCCATCTCCGTCACACTGACCCCTCACGCTCACACCAACTCCATCACCCTTACTCCCTCACCCTCACTCCATAACCGTAACCCTGACACCCCTCACACTCACTCCATCACCATCAACCTGACCCCCTCAGACTCACACCCAAACCACCCCCACCAGTACGCTCATCCCCACATACTCTACCGCAATCACACACTGCCCCAACACCGCCCCCAACCTCACGCCCGCTCCCACACACTCCACCACCACCGCACACACTGCCCCAAAGCAGCCTCACCATCACACTCACACCCACACACGCCACCACCATGACACACATTGCCCCTCACCACCCCCAGGTCACGCTCACCCCCACACATTCCACAACCCTCTCACACAAATCCCCAAACCACACTCACCATCACGCCCACTCCCACACACTCCAACACCATATCACACACACACTGCCCCCACACCACCCACACTGTCACGCTCACCCTCACACATTCCACAACCATCACACACACTGCCCCACCCCATCCCCACCATCACGCTCACCTCCACACACTCCACTACCATCACACGCACTGCTCCACACCACGCTCACCGACACGCTCACCCCCACACACTCCACCACCATCACACACCTGGCCCCACACCACCCACACCGTTACGCTCACACTCACACACTCCACCACCATCACACACACGCTGCCCCACAACACCCCCAATGTCACGCCCAATCCCACACTCTCTACCACCCTCTCACACATTGCCCCACACCACCTACACCCTCCCACTCACACCCACACAATCCACCACCCTCACACACACTGCTTCACATCACCCCCACCATTACGATCACTCACCCACACTCCACCACAATCTCACAAACCTTCCCACACCACCCCCACCCTCAAGCTCACCCCCACACATTCCACCGCCATCTCACACACTACCCCACACCACCCACACTGTCACGCTCACCCTAACATGCACCACCACCTTCACACAACTTGCCCCACACCACATACACCCTCAAGCTCACCTCCACATACTCCACCATCATCACACACACTGCCCCACCACATGCACACCGTAACACTCACACACACACATTCCACTTTCCTCACACACACTGTCCCACACCATCCCAACCGTCATGCTCACCCTCACGCACATGGCCCCACACCATCCTCACCATCACGCTCACCCTCACGCACACTGCCCCACACCACCCACACCATCACGCTCAACCCCACACACTCCACCCCGTCACACACACAGCCCTATACCACACTCACTGCCATGGTCACCCCCATACACTCCACAACGACCACACGCACTGCACCACATAACCTCACTGTCGCGTTCATCCCCACACACTCCACTATCCTCTCACACACTGCCCCACAACACCCCCACCATTACGCTCACCCTCACGCACACTGCCCCACACCATCCCCACCATCATGCTCACCCTCACGCACACTGCCCCACACCACCCACACTGTCACGCTCACATCCACACATTCCACTTCCCTCACACACACTGCCCCACACCACCCACACCAACATGCTCATCCCCACCCACTCCACCACCCTCTCACACACTGCCCCACAACACCCCCACTATTACGCTCACTCACACACATTCCACCACCATCATACACACTGCCCCACATTACCCCTACCTTCATGCTCACACCCACACATTACACCACCCTCACGCATACTGACCCAGAACACGCCCACCGTCACGCTCACCCCCATACACTCCACCAACCTCACACACACACTGCCCCACACCACCCTCACCGTCACGCTCACCCCGACTCACACGACCACCATCACACACACTGCCCCACAACACAACCACCCTCAAGATTACCCCCACACACTCCACCATTACCTCACGCACTGCTCCACACCACCCTCACCTTCACGCTCACCTCCATACACTCCACCACCATTGCACACACTGCGCCACACCACCCCCACTGTCATGCTCAACCCCACACACTCCACCACCATCACACACACTGCCCCATACCAACCTCACAGTCACACTCTTCCCCCACACACTCCACAAACATCTCACGCACTGCTCCACAACACCGTCGCCGTCACGCTCGCCACCACGCACTCCACCATCACGCACACTGCCCCACACCACCCCCATCGTTGAGCCCACTCCCACACACTCCACCCTCTCATACAGTACCCCACAATACCCCCACTATCATGCTCACCCCCACACATTCCACCACCATCACACACTGCCCTAGAACACTCCCGCCGTCACGCTCACCCCCACATTCTCCACCATCATCACCCCGTTGCCATACACCATCCCCACCATCATGCTCACCCCCACACACTCCACCATCATCGCGCACACTGCCCTGCATTAAACCCATTGTCACGCTCACCCCCAGACACTCCACCGCCTTCACACACACACTGCCCACCCCACCCTCACAGTCACACTCACCCCCACACTCTCCACCAACAGCTCACGCACTGCCCCACACCACCGTCACCGTCATGCTCACCCCCACACACTCCACCTCCATCACACACACTGTCCCACGCCACCCCTACCTTCATGCTCACACCCACACACTACACCACCCTCACACATACTGTCCCAGAACACGCCCACCGTCACACTCACCCCCACACACTCCACCACCATCTCACACACTGCTGCACACCACCCCCACCAACACGCTAACCACCACACACCACCACCATCACACACACTGCCCCACACCACCCTCACCATGACGTTCACCCCCACACACTCCACCACCCTCTCACGCAGTGTCCCATTCTGTCACCACTGTCACGCTCACCCCCACGCACTCAACCACCATCACACACACTGCCCCACACCACCGCCACCATCACGCTCACTCCCACACACATTCCCCCACCATCAGACTCACTCCCTCACACACTCCCATTGTCTCGTTCACTCCCCTGCACACTCCCCCAGCATCACACTCACATGCCCACACATTCTCCCACCATCGTACTCCTCACACACATTAAACTGAGCTCCTGCCTGTGAACACCGAAACAGTTGATCCCCTATAAATAGCCTTTAACCCCATTCCCATTCTATTCCCTGAGTAACAGACAGTATGTCCCACACAATGTGTTCTGTTTGTGATATCCTGTTGTACCAGTCTCAGCCACAGCCTACGGTGCCACTCCACCTGTTACCCCCAGTAACGGCTCGTGTTCTCACACCCACTATGTCCCTGAGCAATGGCGTTTGGCCCAAGCTCCATACTGCTGCCATGGCGATGGCCTAATATGTCTTCCCAATCTCTTCCCTAACATCGGCCTGAAGATCGACAACCCTCTTCTGTTCCCCCAGCACCGAACGATTCGAGGAAGACAATAACATTGGTAGGTTATGATCGCAAGATGGACAGAGAGTGAATGAGATTGGGGAAGGCAATGGCGGTGGAATTGAGTGTGTAAATGGGAAAAGGAGAGAGAAATAGCAGTGCAGTGTGAGAGTGGGAGGGATATATGGAGGGAGAGTGACAAAGGGAGCAAGGTGAATTCTGCTGAGAGCCAAGTTAGAGTGGGAGACCCAGAAGGGAAAGTCAGGACAGAGGGAGTTAAACCCAGCTCCTGAGCTCAGGGCGTGGTCCCCTCCACTTCCCTGAGGACCAGGACTTGGGGCTGAGTCTTTCTCTCTCCAGCTGAGCTTCTCCAACACAAAGACACACAACAACATTGGTCACTCTGCTGCTCGGCATGCTTTAATGCACATTTTTATTGTTTACAAATGGAAGTGATGGATACAGTCAGTGGAATGTGCCTTTTCTCACTGGCCCCTGAGTTGTGAAAAACATTAAAATGTTTCCCTGTAACCCCCTGTGGGATAAGGATGGACAAACCAGCGCTACCCTCAGTCTGTTACAATAGCGACAGGGTACTACATCGCTGAAACACTGAACTGAAATGAGAAAATCCCGGATGGTGTGATTAATGAGGGAATTTGATGGATGGATGGATTTGGGTGAAGGGATATTTCAGCACATTCTTCAGCTGCTGCCTGAACTTAGTCTGGGTCACGGCATAAATCGCGGTGTTTGTGCAGCAACTGAGGAGCTCCAGCATGAAGCCCAATTCCTGGACAAAGATATTCAGATACACAGACTGATACCCAATCCACGACATCCGGTACCATATAGAATACAGCATCAACGTTGACCATAACAGGATGAAATTGGCCGAGATCACAAACAGTAAAATGATGGATTTTTTTCGGTTTCTCATTTCTGTGTCAGACTGAGCGTCCCCATTGGTGTGAGCGCGGAGTCTCCTGCGGGCTCTGCTGGTCACTAAAATGTGTCTGACGGTGAGAACATTGAGCACCACAATCAGGAGAAATGGGACACACGGGGTTAGAATGTGGTGGAGGAACTCAATTGTGGTCCAGACCTTGGAGTGATAAACATCGCTTATTAAATCACAAAACCAGGGGCGGTTCAACAGCCAATACCGAGACGTGAACATAAAATACCAGGAAATGTTCTTTAAACAGTTCAGCACAGTCACTGCTCCCAGAACCACAGCCGCCGTTTTCTCAGTGCAATATTTACTTTTCAGCTTCTGGCAACAAATGGCCACAAACCGATCAAAGGTGAAAGTGACGGTGAACCAGACAGAGCAGTCAGTGGCTGCATAAAGCAGGACGGCGTGGATATTACACAAGGGGACGGAATCCCTCAGGAAATAAAATTGTTCCCGATAAACAATGGGAATGTGTCTCAGTATCAGGTCGAGGATAATGACCAGGAGATCCGCCGCTGCCATGGCCCCCAGGTAACGTCTGACACATGGAGACAATCCACTATCTTTATAAAGAAGCACGTAGATAGTCACTACGTTAACTGTGAGGAAGGAAAACAAACCCATTATCCATCAGCCTGGAGGTAAAGGGACCCGTTTGATTGGGGACCCAGTGAGATTTTCAAATGTGTCCCTGTATTCAGGGATTTATTAAAATAATTGGAGCTGGAATAACAAATGAGAAGGTCAGAATTACTGACAAAAATGTGACATAAACCATAAGAAACCCTCCCTCCCCAAACACACAGAGACACATCCATCAGCACAGATGGTTTCTAGAACATTCCCACACTTTCAATCACTCGAGAGCAGGCACAGGTAACTCCTTCCCAATTCCCAATACGGAGGGTGGAAACGTTGCTGTCCTGAAGGATTATCTCCCAGTTTCCTGAAGACAAACGGAGTTTAGGAATTTCTGTATTTTGGTCTAAATTGTGATCAATCCTGTGTCATGAAGAAATGTAAACACAGGGAAAACATATTCACCCCTTTAATTGCCTGAGGGGCCTTCGGAACATTGTCTCCTTCTCCCTGGAACGGGATGTCTTCCCTCGGGATCTTATCGTTTGTTCAATTCACTGACGTCCGGCCATTCACAAACAATGTAAGGGACATTACATTCCGGGAATTGTCAGTTATTGAATGTGAGGGACAGAACGTTCCAGGGAATGTCAGTTATAGAATGTCAGGGACAGAACATTCCAGGGAATGTCAGTTAAAGAATGTCAGGGATAAAACTTTCCGCGGAATGTCAGTTATAGAATGTCGGGGACAGAACGTTCCGGGGAATGTCAGTTATAGAATGTCAGGGACAGAACGTTCCTGGGAATGACAGTTATAGAATTTTGGGGGCAGAATGTTCCGAGGAATTCCTTGACCTGTCCATCACCTTGCCCCCCTATCCACCCCACCAACATGATGTACTGTGCAAAGGCTACATATCCATCCGGCACGGGGAGCTGCACTGACCACATTATTGCATTCTCTATAAATCGCAGATAGTCTGACCAGCACAGCAGCATGTGCAGTGATCGCACGGGAATTAATCTGTAACCCAGGAGCAGTTACCCTCCCTGCATGTAGGACTGTGTACACCATCCCAGTGCATTGATCTGTAAACCAGGAGCAGTTACCCTCCCAGCATGTAGGACTGTGTACACCACCACAGTGCGTTGCTCAGTAACACTGTGTTTGAACCCTGCCCAGTGTGGGGAAAATTGCCGCCCATGCTGGTATAACAGGATATACCGCTCCCACCCATTTCCAGCTCCATATCTCCATTCTGCCATTATAAGGGGGTGCTGTGGGTGTGAACAACACTGCTAGAGAGAGATGGTGGGGGAATCGGTTTAAATATTGCCACAGGGGAGGTGTTTGGGAAATAGACAGACAGGGTGCGACTGAGAGACATCTTTTTGGATGCATGTGTTCCCAGGTTTCAGGGTCCTGAAATTTAGATACTTTGATAGCATCCTGTACCATGAACCAGTCTTCCCGGGAATGTTGGGAAAAATGGATATTGGTGTGAGTTCAGATGAGCGTTTGTTCTGCATTTTTGTAACTGAAATTAGTTTCAACAGAATCTATGACTCATTGTTCAAATTCTAACAATAATTTATCTTTGTTTGAATTTCCTTGAGTGTAACAGAGGGATCGTCCGCACCAGGCTGACCTATTTTCTGGTGCAATCAAATTGAACTCACCTCATTAACTACCTACCCCACCCCATGGTGTCCCTCTCATTCAATACCAGCCCGATTCTCACACCCATTACGGCTGGAGGTACTCACCATCGCCCGGATGCCCCTGGATATTCCATGATCACTGGCACTGCTGCCACTTTTAAAAGGCCAGTGGGCACACGGTTGAGATTTCTGAGGTTGGAGCTGCCCTGAACAGTTTACCACAAGCATGGCAAATAAGGGGCAATTATGCCACAGTTTGTCGACAGGGGCACGGACGTCCTGGTTGATGGGCTAGTACAGAGGAAGGTCATTCTGTTCCCAGAGGGGGACACACCACCAGACCCACCGAGCATGGTCTGAGCTAACCTCAGTACAGTGTCTATGGCCTGAAGAAATGCCCAGCAATTTAGGACAAGCATCCCCACTCTGTCAGGATAAGGCTCACTGTATGGTCTCTGCTCCCTCACACTCACTGTATATCTGTTATAGCACCTACCCACGAACAAGGCTCATGCTCCAACACTGTCACTGCCGCATGCAGCACCTTCTCTCTATCTCTCTCTCACTCTTCACCCCCCTCTCTCCCTCCACTTCACCTCCCCCACCCCCACCACCACCACACTAATAACACTGCATGAATACAACACTGTGGACTGACCCCCTCTGTACACCTCACCATAACCCACCCCCCCACCCCCTCCTGCACCAGCACTAACAGCTGGGCCACCCATTCCCACCGTCCCTTCCTCCCTTTCTCCCATTCCAGGAGAAACAGACTGGAATAGGACAGAAAGGGCCAAACCAGGTGGTGGAGTGCCTGATATCTGTTCCCTCACCCCCTCTCCCTCCTCCAAGTGGGAGGACCCTGGTAGGAGCCGGAGAGGATCGGGACACCTCGTGTGGAGATTCTGAAATATCCACTTCCCACCGACCGATTAAGGAGCAATGTTCAGTGAAGGGCAATTCTCACTTTAAACCCACTGGCAGCTCAGTTTCCCCCCAGCACAACTTAGAAGCCATGGCCCTGATACCATCTCCCTTTTGTGTCGAGCTGGTACAAATTGGAATCACCACGGTCTTGGTGGGCAGGAGGGTGGGCTCACCACACATCGTCAACATCACCTCCCAGGAAGGCAGCACGGAGACTCCCTCCTACACCTCTTCCTATAAACAGCTCAGATACTGAAACTAATCTGTGAGATTTACTACTCTACTCATCTGTCCTGACATCCTCAATAACCTGTGCTCATTTACACCCAGGGCCCACTGCTCCCTCACCACTATTATAATGGTACGGCCTGTTTTATATCGTTTTTCAATGTCCTTCCTACTAAAGTGCATCACCTCACACTGCCTTGCATTGATCCCCATCTGCCCGAAAACTACACCATTTTGTGATTGTCCTGTTTGAGTTGCACACTGTCCTCCATAAACTTCACAGTTCGTCCACGTTTGGTGCCATCTGCAAACGTTGAGATTGTTGTCGTGTCACAGTCCCCATGAAAGAAATGAAATCCTGCCACACTCATGAGTATGAGTAAGTGAAATACCTCTATATTCCCACGGACAGAGTCGAATAATGATATGCTGTCAATGAAGCAACAAAGGTCCTGACACAAACAACATAGAGTGAATGAAATGTTGACAAATCACGTAGAAATCCGGATAGGCTCCACCTATCTTCATTGACAACAGTGTATTAATGTTATGAAGTTGAAAGTGCGTACTGCACCTTTAAGAGAGAGGGAAAGCTGTTCTGAACTGAGAGCTGCCAAGCGCCTGTGGTATGAAAGGATGGCAGACCCTGAGTGTCAAAGACAACTGAAAATATATCACATTTGGCTGTGAAATAGATCCCTGAGATGGTTGCTGTTTGGACAATAATTCGAATTTTACCAATCAGTTTAAATTATGCCCCAGGATACTAAAACCAAATCACGTTTGAATTTATTGTTTTTAGAAAATCGAACCAATGAGATAATACAATGTTGTGGATATTAAAACTGCAGGCATTTTGAAAATTGCAGACAGAGCAAATGCCATCAACATAGATCCGAGCGATTAGGAAACACTCTCCATCAAAAGTATCTTTTCATATGGAACATAGCCGCAGTAAAGAGAAAGAAGATGACCCAGGGAGATCTATAGCGAAGAAGACGTCGAAAACAATAGCTGCTGTATGGTTTTGAAATTAAGTTAATGCAATTTCAATAAGCAGCTATTGAAACAGTATATTGCTATAGAGCTTGGAGTTGGCTAATAAGCAGTTTAAAGAAAGAGGGTCTCAGAGTTGTGAATAGTTGATGTAAAATGTTTACTTTCAGAGTAAAAAAAAATTGATGTTTTCTTATTGAAAAAGTGGAATTTGGGAGTTCTCTGTCACTCTTTTTTAATATTCTATGAGGTGAATTGAGCATTTCTTTATATTTAGTTTAAATTCCGAGATGTGCTTCACGCCATGTCCTAACCATTCCTGTGGGTGTATCTGTGTGTCTCTGTGTGGGGCAGGTCTGGCAGTCTCTGTGGTGCTTAAAGTGATGCAATGCCACCCCCTGCTGGCCTCCACACGCCACTGCACAGGCATTTGCAGAGGGTGAAAACCAACAGAGATTCATTCAGAGAGGGGGAGGGAGAGGGCAGCTGCTCACAGCACCATCCAAACTGATGTATTATCCATGGACTGATCTAAATGTCCTTTAAACGTTGTAACTGTCCCTGCTTTCACCACTTCCTCTGGAAGTTCATTCCATACACAAGCCAGCTTCTGTCTAAAATATTTACCTCTCATATCTTTTGTAAATCTTTTTCTGCGCATATTAAACTATCCTCCAGTCTTGAATACCCCGACTCTCTGGAAAAGACATCAGCCCTTCAGCTTATCTGTACCCCTCATGATTTTATAAACCTCTGTAAAGTTACCCCTTAATCTCATACTCTCCAGTCCTATCCAGCCTCTCCTTATTGATCACTCTCTCCATTCCCAGCAACATCCAGATTAATCTCTTCTGAACCCTCTGCAGCTTAATAATATCAAGGTCAATAATATCAAAGCGAATAGTCACGTCCTTTTCTAAGGGTACGGGGACCAAAACTAGAGGGCATAGCTTTAAGGTGTTACGGCAAACATTTAAAAGTGACCTAAAAGGCAGCTTTTTCACCCAGAGGGTGGTGTGCCTATGGAATGAGTGGGCAGGATGACCAGGCTGGACACAGTGTTCCAGGAGAGGTCTCACCAATATCCTGTACAACCTCATCATGACGTCACAATTCCGATACACATAGGTCTGACCAATGAAGACAATTGTGCTAAACACCTTCATAACCACACTATCTGTTTGAGATGCAAATTTTCAAGGACTTTACCTGACGGCCTAGGTCTCTGTACTACAACACTACCAAAGGCCCTACTTTTAATTGTATAGGTCCTGCTCTTGTTTGATTTACGAAATCCAATCCCTCGCATTAATCCAAACTAAACTCCATCTGCCACCCCTCAGCCCAGTGTGTGATATTGCTGCCTCCTCACCCTCCCCCTTCAATTTTAAAATTCCCTCCCGATCTCCAGGAAGCTTGCATACTCTGGCCTTGATTTTAACAAAGAACCTGAGCTTGGTTTACCTTGTGTGATTAGGGGGAGGAGGGACAGATTGCAGAGACAGTCATGGGCGTGGGGAGGGTGGCTGGAATGTCATCAGCGGCCAGGTAACATTTCATGGTTTTAGGCAGAGGGCAGACAAACGTGAGAGTTGGGTAATACTGATTGGTGTTTTGGGGCCAGAAATTATGGTCTTTCTCCGTCTCTGGTGATCAGTAATAAATATCAATTCGAGTCCGTTCAGTGTGCAGAGTGTGCCTGCAGGATTTCTTTCCCGAATATTGCAGACTACAGATAACAGCGATTAAAGATGTTCATAGTTAATTTCAATGGCACAGCACGTGCACTCAACAACCTGCAGTTGATTCAAATATCTTGCATTTGTTTGACAATACAAAGTGTTTTGTGTAGTTCAGTCATGATAACCTGATTATAATAAATCCACACTGAGCTGAAAGCTGGCACTTAAAATATGACCCAAAATCTGGGTATGGTAGTGTAGTGGGTATTATCCCTGTTTCTGAACCAGAACTCTGGATTTGATTCCAATTCCTGAACTTGTGTGGTAGTGTTCCTAGCTCTGGATTGGAAGGCCTGGATTGAAGTCCTGCCTGTTGCAGAGGTATGTCCCAGCATGTCAGGACAGTCTGATGAACAAATACACAGGAGAATACTGTTACAGCTTTATGGGTATTGCTGAGTGACAATAGACAATAGACAATAGATGCAGGAGTAGGCCATTCAGCCCTTCGAGCCTGCACCGCCATTCAATATGATCATGGCTGATCATTCCTAATCAGTATCCTGTTCCAGCCTTATCTCCATACCCCTTGACTCCACTATCTTTAAGAGCTCTATCCAATTCTTTCTTAAATGAATCCAGAGACTGGGCCTCCACTGCCCTCTGGGGCAGAGCATTCCACACAGCCACCACTCTCTGGGTGAAGTAGTTTCTCCTCATCTCTGTCCTAAATGGTCTACCCCGTATTTTTAAGTTGTGTCCTCTGGTTTGGCACTCCCCCATCAACGGAAATATGTTCCCTCCAGCTAGAGTGTCCAGTCCTTTCATAATCCTATACGTTTCAATCAGATCCCCTCTCAGTCTTCTAAACTCAAGGGTATACAAGCCCAGTCGCTTCAGTCTTTCCGTGTAAGACAATCCTGCCATTCCAGGAATTGACCTCGTGAACCTACGCTGCACTCCCTCAATAGCCAGAATGTCTTTCCTCAAATTTGGAGACCAAAACTGTACACAGTACTCCAGGTGTGGTCTCACCAGGGCCCTGTACAGCTGCAGAAGCACCTCTTTGCTTCTATACTCAATTCCTCTTGTTATGAAGGCCAGCAAGTTATTAGCCTTCTTCACGACCTTCTGTACCCGCATGCTTGCCTTCATTGACTGGTGGACAAGAACACCCAGATCTCTCTGAACAGCCCCTTTACCTAATTTGATACCATTGAGGTAGTAATCTGCCTTCCTGTTCTTTCCACCAAAGTGAATAACCAGACATTTATCCACATTAAACTGCATCTGCCATGCATCTGCCCACTCACCTAACTTGTCCAGGTCACCCTGTAATCTCCTAACATCCTCATCACATTTCACCCTACCACCCAGCTTTGTGTCATTAGCTAATGTTATTGCTGATACCATCTTCTATATCATTTACATATATTGTAAAAAGCTGCGGTCCCAGCACGGATCCCTGTGGTACCCCACTGGTCACTGCCTGCCATTCCGAAATGGAGCCGTTAATCACTACCCTTTGTTTCCTATTCGCCAACCAATTCTCTATCCAATCTAATGGATTGGATGCTAGTGTCCCTACCTCTGGGCACAAAGGTCCAGGCGTAAAATCCACAGAGGTGTCTCATGATGCATCTAAACAAACTGATTAAAATGGATTTAGAATTGTGACTTGATGGAGAAGGAAGAGGTGACAGTATTGAATTTCAGAATTTACGCCCGGGATGACTGAAAGTACAGCCATTCGTGTTGATTGGAGTTACACTTCGCAGCAGTAGAGGTTTATAAAATCATAATGGTCACGGGTATGGTGAGTAGTCAGGGTTTTTCCCCAGGTTAGGGGTGTCCAAAACTAGAGGGCATTGGTTGAAAGTGAGAGGGGAAAGGTTTTCAAGACATCTAAGGGGTACCATTTCACACATAGAGTGGTGTGCGTATGGAATGATATCAGAGAAGTGATGGAGGCTGGTACAACTACAGCATGTGAAAGGCATCTCGTTGCTGACAGACCTGCTGAGCTTTTCCAGCAATTTCTGTATTTGTTAAAAAATGCATTCATTTTGGCACAGGTATTCTGAATACATTAAACATGTTATGTTTTTAGTAAAGCAGGGACATATAAACATATCATTAAATCGAGCGAGAACATTTTATGCGAAGGGTATGGCACTGTGTATGACAGCAGCAATGATGCACCTACATGGAACAGGGAATGTGATGAAGACATAGCTTGGACAATGTACAAGGAGACCTCACATGGTCCAGTTTGAGAGAGGATGACATTACTGTGTGATTCAGCTCAGAGAGGGAGAAAATGCAATCTGCCAGAGAGGGGACTGCCTATTGCACTCTCTCTCTCCTTCATTGTTCTTCATTACAGCAATGTGTGCGATCTAAAAAGGAGCCCTGCAGTCATCATTACCATTCTTATTTTTATCGAATCCCTACAGTGTGGAAACAAGCCCTTCGGCGCAACAAGTCCATGCCAAACTTTCAAAGATTAACCTTCCCAGGCCCATTCCCTTGTATTTAACCCTGACTAATGCACCTAACCTCGAAACCCCTAAACACTGTGGACAATTTAGCATGACCAATCCACCTAACATGCACAGCTTTGGACTGTGGGTGGAAACTGGAACACCCATGAGAATCTCACACAGACAAGGGAAGAATGTGGAAACTTCACACCGATAAAATGGAGCCTGAAATTAAACCCAGGTCCCTGGTACTGTGAGGCAGCAATGCTAATCACTGAGCCACTGTGCTACCTAATAGAGGATTCCTGAACAGAATTCATTGGATTATCCTCACTGCCTAATGCAAAGGGAATTCAGCCAAATCCAACTGTTCCAGGATGAAATCCCATTGCTCGCAGCTGTGTGAGTAGAATATCTTCAGAAGCAGAATCACATTTTGGACAATCTCGCAATTTTCCCTTTTGTCATGAGTTACAGAAATATCCGGACTAAGTTCTTTCAACTTGAAATTGCAGAGATTTTCGTGTGTGTGTGTGTGTGTGTGTGTGTGTGTATGTGTGTGTGTCAGTCAGTGTTTTTAGAAATGGAAAAATTGATTCTATAATTGCAATATCCAAACAGTTTGCCATTCATCTTTCCACCATAGTTTGAGTAACATTTCTCTGGATCATAAACGTGTTGTTTTAACAGATTAAAGAAACTAGCCTGACTTGTTCCTAAAACTGACCCTGACCCAGTCTGTGACTGATATGATCGGCCATATCACCAACCTGGTTACATTTAACATTTGTTGTGAGAATGGAGGAGTGGGAATAGAAAAGGAAACAGTGACCCAAAAAGCCGGGGAACTATAAACCTGTGAGCCTGATGTCAGTGGTGGGTAAGTTTTTGGAGGGGATGCTGAGGGACAGAATTTACATACATTTGGGAAGTCAAGGGCTGATGGAGTAGACAACATGGCTTTCTGCATGGGAAATCATGTCTCATTAATTTGATTGAGTTTTATGAAGAGGGGGCAAAGAAGATTGATGAAGGCAGTTTGGTAGACATTGTCCATGTGGACTTCAGCAAGGTGTTCATGATATTCCGATTGGTGCACAGAATTGGTGACATTGGATACAGAGGAAGATAGTCAAAATTGGCTTGAACGAAGAGGGGTATTTTTCAGACCGGAGGCATTTGAACAGCAGGGTGCTGTAAGAATCAGTACTGAGGTCACTGCATTTCATCATTTATGTAAAGGATTTGGATCTGATTATCGGGGCCATATTTAGTAAATTAACAGATTACATCAGAAAGGTGGTGTAGTAGATTATCTCACATTGGCGGCACGGTGGCACAGTCGTTAGCACTGCTGACTCACAGTGCCAGAGACCCGGATGCAATTCCCGCTTCTGGCGACTGACTGTGGAGTTGGCACGTTCTCCCCGTGTCTGCGTGGATTACTCCAGGTGCTCCGGTTTCCTCCCACAGTCCAAAGATATGCAGGTCAGGTGAATTGGCCATGCAAAATTGCCTGTAGTGTTAGGAAAGGGGTAAATGTAGTGGTATGGGTGGGTTTCGCTTTGGTGGGTCGGTGGGGACTCGTTGGGCTGAAGGGCCTGTTTCCACACAGTAATCTAATCAGTACAAGGAGACTATAATTAGACGAGGCAAGGAGTGACAGTTGAAGTTTAATTTAAATAAATATGAGGTTTTGCATTTTCGGAAGTCAAATAGTGCTGAAAATATACATTTGATGGTAATGTCCTGTGGAGTGTTGTGGAACAAAGGGACCTGGGGCCGCAGGTGCATAGTTCCTTGAAAGTGGAGTCGCAGGTAGACAGTGTGGGACAGAACATATTTGGCACATTTGCCTTATCAGTCAGAGCTTTGAGTGTAGGAGTTGACGTGGCATGTTGCATCCGTGCAAGATGTTGGTGAAGCCACTTTAAGAATACTGTGTACAACTTGGTTGTCTGCAGAAAACATGGACATGGTTGTTCCCGGACTGGAGGTTTGAGCTTTAGGGAGAGGGTGATCAGGTTGTGGTACTTCCCCCCTGGAGTGGTAAAGGCTGGGGTAAGACAGAAAAGAGGTTTATAAAACCATCAGGGGCATGGATATTCTGAATAGCCACGTTCTGCTCCTCGGGATAGGGGAATCCAGAACAAGAGGGCATAGGCTGAAGGCGGGAGGGCGAATGATTTAGAAGGGACCTGAAGAAAAATGTTTCACACAGAGAGTGGTGTGTCTACAGAAAATGCTCTCAGCGGAAGTGGTGAAAGTGGTTACAATCGCACATTTAAAAAGTATCTGAAAGAGGAGGGATATTTACCAAATGTTGGCAAATGGGACTGGATCAGATTTGATGTCTGATCGAGTGAACAGATTGGACTAACCGGTCTGTTCCCATTCTGCATGACTCTTTGATTCTATAAGAGGAATGATGAAAAATTCTGAAAGGACCTTTCAGGTGGGAATTCTCTTCACTGGAAGTTTATCGTGCCTCTATGTTCACATTGATTGAAAGCTGAATTAGTTAAATATTTTACAGGGAAGTGAGTCACAGATAATGGGACACAGACAGGAAAGTGGGGCTGAGACCCCAACCTGATCAGCCACAATCTTAGTGCCTGGTGGAGAAGTCTTAAAGTATCCAATGACCAACTCCTGCTCCTCAGTCCCATGTTTCTGTGTTTCATTCAGCCCCTCAAGACTGACACACACGCTTTGAGGTGATTTGGGAAATATCATTGGAAAATCTAGGCACAGCTATGAAAGAGGCCCCTCATTTCTCTTTACAGAGCATCCCCCTCTCCAATTTGTGCCTCTGACAGGTCAATATCCATCTATATCCTTTTCAAAGACTTTCTGACATTTAGCTACCCCAACACTCTTGAGAAGAGAACTCCTGACATTCAATACCACCTGTTTGAAGAAAACACTTGCTGCTCCGATATATCATGGCCGATCGAAGTGAACAAAAGAGGTTGACACAAGAGTTCAGGTAAAAATGAATGGCTCTGATATCAAGGTAATGGTTAACTTCTGTTGACATCAAGGAGCTTAACAAAACTGGACTTAATGGGAATCAGAGTAAACTCTCCAGGGTTTGGAGTCAAACATGTCACAAAGGGAGATTTTCATCATCTCAGTCCTGGGTCACCTCTGTGGGAGATCCTCAGGGTAGCTTCCTCTTCACAAACATCTTCAGCTGCTTCATCAATGTCTCCCTGCCCCCACCCTCCCCACCATAAGATCAGAAGTGGGGATGGTCACTGAAGATTCCACAATGTTCAGAATGTTTTGTCCCCCATCAGCTCCTGAACTGGACTTAGTCCGTGTGCAGCAAGACCCAGACTCCATTGAGGAATGTGCTGTTAAAAGGTTCATAACATTCATGTAACAGCACTGCCTGACACTGCACATTGCCACAGTAAAACAAGAGTTCATTCAGCACCTCACGCTGGTTTCACAGGAATATGAGGAAGTCGTTCAGCCCATTGACATTATTGGAGAAGAACAGAGACAGACCATGCAGTACCTACAGCCTATTACTCAGGAAGAGAAGGAGTCTAGTGTGATGGACCACACCAGAGACCCTCGAAAATATTTGAAGGCGGTAGCCTAGACTCTAATGTTTTCTTATTTTAAAGGAAATGTAAAGTGTCTGTTCCAGATGCAATGTGACTGGTCAAACTACTCGCTGTGAAGCAAAAAACCATCTACTTAAATACGAAAGAGAAAATGAAACCAAAGAAAGAGGAATTTAGAATAATGTAATTCTATTGGCCAAGTTAACAGAATAATGGATCTAGGAACTATTACTAATGAACTGTTCCAACATAGGAAAATCCCATAAACACAGCCCCTGTCAAAAAGGAATATTCAGACACACAATGTCACAAACATTTCTCCAATCCAGGAATTAAAAACAGCATCAAGAGAAATTTCAGAGAAGTTAGCAACTAGGAAACATTCACTGAAGCTTCCAACTCTGTGGAGACACCAACAGTTCCTGATGTCACTGAGAAACGAAAACCCAGTGATCCTAATCTGTGAGAGCTGGCCACACCCATTCAGGCTGCATGAAAATAAACACAAGGCCTCCCTAGCTGTCACTCAAGTGGTCTTAACTAGCTAGCTTGGTAATGATCATTCAATCTCTCACTTAAAAGAAACCCGGAGAAAATAACCTCTTAAAGCTGCAGCATTGTCACACTCGTCAGTGCAATGAGTTGTCAAACAGGAACCGGGGTAACCAGTCAGTCCCTTGGCCCCATCCAATCGGACGAGGTTGAAGCCAATCACTCCCTTGAGTTACTTATACAGGAACAGGAGGAGGCCATTTAGGCCCTTACGTCACTTCCATTCAGCCCCTTCAGTCTCTTACACAGGATCAGGATGAGGCCATTCAGCCCTTGAGTCTCTTACACAGGAACAGGATGAGGCCATTCAGCCCCTTAAGTCACTTGTACAGGAACAGGAGGAGGACATTCTCCCCTCAACACACTTTCAAGGGGACAGAATGAGTTAATTGATGCTGATTCCTGATGAATGGCTTATGCCTGAAACGTCGATTCTCCTGCTTCTCGGATGCAGCCTGACCTGCTGTGTTTTTCCATCAATCCACACTCCACTCCAATCTACAGCATGGGCATTCCTCACTGTCTCCTAACTGATGCCCGAACATGATGAACAAGTGGAGCAGAGGCTGCACAGACAGACTGCTCCAAATTGTTCCTCCTGGCTCCGTTGCTCATGATACACACGTGGGACTTTAACATGGTTTTTTCGTGGTGAAAAGGGAAGCAATATGTCTTGTGTGAAGTCTCAAGAAGGCATCTTTCATCTCCGAGAAGACATCCTGGTGTTCTCTATGTAGAGCGGAAGCTGGTGGGAATGGATACCTGCTTCAGACGGAAGGTATTGTGGCTGCTGTTGTGAGCAACCTGACGTTCAGTATGAGTTCACACGCCGACTGCACAATAACATGGGGAGAATTAATTAAGGCATATAAACTATTAGGTAAGTCACATTAGACTGATGAATGGACCCTCCAAGATCAAATAATGCTGATCTTTCTCATGTTGGTCTTGTCACGTCCTGTTCAGTGTATCCTGTATGCCTTACTCTGTCCAAGTCTGTTTCCACCCTATGATCTGTCTGGCCATGTTTACTGTGATCTGCTGCTCATAAATAAGGTGTTTCCCTGTACTGAGGTACACGTAACAATAAATCAAACCAATCAATCCTGGGTAAAGTATGGAATTCCTCTCCCTGTCAATGTCTGTTTTGGAAATAAGTGATCGCTGCCACTCCTCGTGTTTCAGCATCACCATTTCTTCGTCTCTCACAGCTCTACAGATTAAACACTCAGCTTATTCATTCTATACTCATGTTACCATCACCGGTGTCTTTGGTAATGAGATCATTCCTTACAAAGGAGATCAAATCTGTAGAGTGCCCCAAATGCTTTCTCAGCAAGGCTCTACAACAGCAGGAAGATGGCTTTACTTATGCACTCGAATCATCTTAAAATGAAGGACAGCATACCATTGACTGCACCCATTACGTACACAGAGTTTGATTCGGAGCAGTCAGCATAGACTTGTGATTGGAAGATCATGCTGCCCAAATTTCTTAGCGTCCTTTGATGAAGTGACCAAGAAGGTTAATGAGGGCAGAGCGGTAAACGTAGTTTCTATGTATTTCAGTAAGGCCTTTGATAAGGTTCCACATGGCAGGCTGCTCTGGAAGGTTCCATCACGTAGAATACTGGGGGACCTGGCCAATTGGATACACAGTTGGCTTGTTGATAGGAAGCAGAGGGTTTAGTGGAAGGATGCTTGTCAGACTGGATGTTGGGTCCATATCTGTTTGTTATCTACGATTTGGTTGAGAATGTACAAAGCATGATTAGTAAGTTTGCAGATGACACTAAAATAAGTGGGATCATGATCAGTGAGGAAGTTTATCAGAAATTGCAGCAGGACCTTAATCAGCTGGGAAAGTGGGCTGAGAAATGGCAAATGTAATTTAATATAGATGTGTGAGGTCTTGCAGCTTGGAATCTCAAATCAAGGTAGGAGTTTCACGGTGAAGGGGAGGGCCGTAAGGGGTGTAGTGGGCAGGGGGACCTTTGACGTTCAGGTGCACGGTTCCCTGAGAGTGGAGTCTCAGGTAGGCAGGGCAGTGAAGAATGCTTTTGGCACACTGGCCTTCATCAGGCAGGACATTGCATATAGAAGTTGGAAATTTATGTTGCAGTTAACAGGACTTTGGTAAGGCCGCACTTGGAGGAGAGTGTTCAGTTTTGTCACCATGTTATAGTGAGGATATAATGAAATTAGAAAGAGTGCAGAAGAAATTTACAAGGACATTGCCAGGACCCAATGGTCAGAGTTATGGGGAGAGGTTGGATAAGCTCGGACCTTTTCTTTAGACTGTAGGATACTGAGGGGGGGACCTTATAGAGCTGTATAAGATCATGAGGGATATGGATAGGGTGAATGCTCTCAGTCTTTTCCAAAGTTTAGAGAATCGAGGACGAGAGGGGATCAGTTTAAGGTTAAAGGGAAAGGAATAAAAGGGAACCTGAGGGACCATTTATTTATATAAATGGCTGGTACGTGGATGAGCTGCCAGAAGATGTAGCTGAGGGGGTATATTAACAATATTTGAAAATCATTTGGATAAATATGTGGATAGGAGAGGACTAGAAGGATATGGGTCAACTGCAGGGAAATGGGGCTAGTGTGAATGGACATTTACAAGGTGCAGTCGAACCACTTTGTTAATTAAAACCAAACACCCAGAAAAGCTCGCCTCACATCGTAGTCTGTTAACATACGAGTGACACAGATATCCTACATTCCACTATTTAAACAAAAATTAGCAAGTTAGTTTCTTAACTTTAATAGTGAACATGAAACAAAACCTATTCGCAAATACAAGCCCCTCTTTTCTTAGCTACTTACTATCTGACTCCAACTCTGTAAAAATATGTTGTTCCAACAACCCACAGATTAAACGTTACAATCTCAAGACCACACAGTCTCTATCTTCCCAGCTGTGTTCACTCTTTCAGCTGCTGATCTCCCTGGGTCATGTTTTATTTTAATTCAAGTAGGTTTGACATGAACATGTGTCTTTGATAGAGAGTGTTTGAGATGGTCTGTTAGCACCCCTGCTCTACTGCAGTTACTCTGCTGTTGGATGGCAGTGGCTCTCCCTCTAGTGTTCAAAATGCGGGGATTATATACTTCCCATCATACAATAATTCTCATAATTTGATTGCTTTCCAGGTGTACAAACAATAATATTCAAATTCCATTGGCTTCTGGTATCCTGAGCGTTATTTAAACTCTTTGGTTGCATTTTAATTGTTGTCAAAACAGCAACCAAAACTCAGGTTTCCATTTCGCAGCGAATTGTTACATTTGGAACAGTCTGGCCTTTAGCTGGCATCTGTGGCTGTACTTTCGATTCAGCAAAACCCGTCCTATCTTAAAGTGAACAGATATTGATTAGATTCCAGGCTATAACTCACTCTGGGCTATCTGTTATTCTGTATATAACCCACCCTGAATACTTCGATTTGACTCCAGGCTGTAACTCACTCCAGGGTATCCGTTATTCTGTATATAAACAACCCTGAACCGCTCGATTACATTCCAGGCTGGAAGTCAGTCCGGGCTATCTGCTATTCTGCATATAAATCACCCTGAACCCCTCAATTAGATTCCAGGCTGTAACACACCCCAGAATATCTGTTATTCCGTATATAAGTCGCCCAGAACACCTTGATTATATAGCAGGCTGTAATTCACTCCGGGCTATCTGTTATTCTGTATATAACCCACCCTGAACACCTCGATTAGATTCCAGGCTGTAACTCACTCCGGGCTATCTGTTATTCTGTATATAAACCACCCTGAACACCTCGATTAGATTCCAGGCTGTAACTCACTCCGGGGTGTCTGCTGTTCTGTATATAAACCACCCTGAAACCCACAATTAGATTCCAGGCTGTAACGCACTTCGGGCTATCTGTTATTCTGTATATAAACCACCCTGAACCCCTAGATTTGATTCCAGGCTGTAACTCACTCCGGTCTATCTGTTATTCTGTATATAACCCACTTTGAACACCTCGATTCGATTCCAGGCTGTAACTCACTCCGGGCTATCTGTTATTCTGTATATAAACCACCCTGAACCCTGCGATTAGATTCCAGGCAGTAACTTCCTGTCAGGTTTGAAATGGCAGGCTGGTAGTTATAGGGAATACTGGCAGACTAAAGAAATTGAGGGTTTCGTTCAGAAAAAGAAGGAAGCATATGTCAGGTATAGACAGGATAGATCAAGTGAATCCTTAGACGAGTATAAAGGAAGTTGGAGTACACTTAAGAGGGAAATCAGGAAGACAAAACGCGGATATGAGATAGCTTTGGCAAATAGAATTAAGGAGAATCCAAAGTGCTTTTACAAATATATTAAGGACAAAGGGTAACTAGGGAGAGAATATGGTCCCTCAAAGATCAGCAAAGCGGCCTTTGTGTGTAGCCACAGAAAATGGGGGAGATATTAAATGAATATTTTGCATCAGTATTTACTGTGGAAAAGAATATGGAAGATATAGACTGCAGGGAAATCGATGGTGACATCTTGCAAAATGTCTTGAAATGGTTAAAGGTGGGTAAATTCCCGGGACCTGACCAGGTGTACCTGAGGACTCTGTGGGAAGCTAGAGAAGTGATTGCTGGGCCTCTTGCTGACATATTTGTATCATCAATAGTCACAGGTGTGATGCTGGAAGACTGGAGGTTGGCAAACGTGGTGCCAATGTTTAAGAAGGGCGGTAAAGACAAGCCAAGGATCTATAGTCCGGTGAGCCTGACCTCAGTGGTGGGCAAGTTGTTGGAGGGAATCCTGAGGGACAGGATGTACATGAAGTTGGAAAGGCAAGGACTGATGCGGGATAGTGAACATGGCTTTGTATGTATGAAATCATGTCTCACAAACTTGATTGAGTTTTTTGAAGAAGTAACAAAGAAGATTAATGATGGCAGTGCAGAAGATGTGATCCATGTGAACTTCAGTAAGGCGTTCGACAAGGTTCCCCATGGGAGACTGATTAGCAGGTTAGATCTCATGGAATACAGGGAGAAATAGTCATTTAGATAAAGAACTCGCTCAAAGCTAGAGGGGAAAGATATGAAAGAGACCTAAGGGACAACGTTTTCACGCAGTAGGTGGTACGTGTGTGGAGTGAGCTGCCAGAGGAAGTGGTGGAGGCTGATACAATTGCAACATTTAAGAGGAATTTGGATGAGTATATGAATAGGAAGGGATTGGAGGGACATAGGCCAGATGCTGGCAGGTGGAACTAGATTAGTTTAGGATATCTGGTCGGCATGGACAGGTTGGACCAAAGGGTCTGTTGGCATGCTGTACATCTCTATGGTTCTATGACTCCATAACTCACTCCGGGCTACCTGTTATTCTGCATATAAACCACCCTGAAACCTTCGATTAGATTCCAGTCTGTAACTCACTCTGGGGTATCTGTTATTGCACACATAATCGTCCCATATCCCCTTGATAAAATTCCAATCTGTAACTGACTTCCAATTTTAAGAGACTCTGTACATTAGCCACTTGAAACCTTTGATTAGATTCCAGTCTGCATCACACTCCTGGGTATCTGTTATTCTGTATATTAATGATCCAATCCAAACCCTGTTAAAATTGTCCACAGTGTTCAGGGATGTGTATGCGAGGTGCATTAGTCAGGGGTAAATGTGGGGAAATGGATCTGGATGGGTTATTCTTCTGAGGGTCAGTGTGGTCTTGTTGGGCTGAAGGGCTTGTTTCCCCACTTTCGGGATTATATGAATCACCTGGAACCCTCTCGATTAGATTCCAACGTGAAACTCACTTCCATGACTGGCATGTTTCAAAAACACCCCAAAACCTTCAATTCTATTCCACTTGATGGAGTTTAATTTCGATAAACACAAGATGCTGCATTTTGGGAAAGCAAATTTGAGCAGGACTTATACCTTAATGGTGAGGTCCGAGAGAGAGTTGCTGAACAAAGGGACTTTGAAGTGCAGGTTCGTAGCTCCTTGAAAGTACAGTGGCAGGTGGATAAGATAATGAAGGCAGCGTTTGGTATGCTTTCCTTTATTGTTCAGAGTTTTGAGAATAGGCTTTGAGAGGTCATGTTGTGGCTGGACTGGACATGGGCTAGGACACTGTTAGAATATGGCATGCAATTGCGGTCTCCTTCCTATCGGAAGGATGTTGTGAAACTTGGAAGGGTTCAGAAATGATTTACAAGGAGGATGCCAGGGTTAGAGGATTTGAGCTACAGGAAGAGGCTGAATAAGCTTGGGTTGTTTTCCCTGAAGCATCAGAGGCTGAGGGGTGACCTTATCGAGGTTTATAAAATCATGACGGGCATGGATAGGATAAATAGACAAAGTATTTTCCTTGGGGTGGGTAGTCCATAACTAGAGGGCATATGTTTAGTGTGAGAGGTAATATGAAAGAGACCTAAGGGGCAAACTGTTCACTCAGAGGGTGGTACATGAATGGAATGAACTGTCAGAGGAAGTGGTGGAGGCTGGTACAATTGCAACATTTAAAATGCAGCCCAATGGGTATATGAAAGGGAAGGTTTGGAGGGAGATGGGCCAAGTGCTTGAAAAAGAGACTAGAGTAGGTTAGGATATCTGGTCGGCATGGATGGGTTGGACCAAAGGGTCTGTTTCCATGCTGTACATCTCTATGACTGCATGACTCCGCGATTTTGTGACTCACTACTTGTTATCTATTATTCTGTATGTCAACCACCTCAAACCTCTCGATTAGATTCCACTCTGTCCCTCACTCCTGGGTGTCTGTTATGCTGTATGTAAACCCTAAACCCCTCAATTAGATTCCAGTCTGGAACTCACTCCTGGGGATCGGTTATTGGATCTGTGAAGTGATCCTTGTTGGATGTTAGACTGAAGACAAGATAAACTAAATGTTCAAATGTTACATTGGGAGCAGGAACACAGAAAGCTGCTGGTTCATTTCTGTTCTGTTACATATCTCAAAGTTTCAGATTGGGGCTGAATTTCTATCACAATGGGGAAAGTCTCAAAAGCTGTTTACTGTCCTGCATGAATGAATCATTCTAACATGAATTCTCTTGAAAGATAGGAAATGGAGGCAGCTCCTGGGAGGTGTCTGCATCCCTGTATATGTGATTCTGTGTGTGTGTGATTCTGTGTGCGTGTTCAATGTTTCATATATTTTCGAACTGTATTGATGTTGCCAGTCTCTCTTGATTTTCCTTATTTATAATCTCAATGTCATCGTTTTGTTGATATATGATGGCTGTGGACAAATCTAAAATGTCTGCCTGACTGATTTGTGTCAGAAATACTTTCAGCAAGGGAGAGGGGGCAATGTGTCAAAAGCCATTTCCATTCATTGATGCTAGCAGAGATAAGAAATGGAGACAACTTTTTGAAGGTGCGTAAAATGCAAATCCCAGAACCTGTTGACAGTGAATGCAGAGAGACAATGTGACATTCCAGTAAGGTCAGCCTTACTTTCCAAGCTCCTAATATATGAGAGAAACATAATATACAAAACCTGAAAGGGCTCAGCCACTGAATTGTAGATGTGCAGCGTTGGATCAGAATCCTGCCTGGCTAGGCCTTAATCCAAATTGAAGGGTTTCTCAAACCCCACACTGACCTTCTGTGGGTTCAAATTGTGTGTTATCTACAAATAAAAGAAATAATGCACCTGCAATTGAACAAAGCTCTTTCTGGAACTTTGTGTGTCTGTTGGTTTAAGTATCTTTCAACAGGATTGAAGATAACTGAGACAGTGAGAGATAGGTAGCACTGTAACCAGAATGGCAGTGCATTATAAAAGGTATATTAATATCTTCAGTGAAAGGGGAAAACAGAGGAGGATAGTTCTCAAACTAGGAAAGTTGGGAGTCAGTCAAGTTGTGTAGTTTGTGACTGCATTATGTTTGTGGTAGTGAAGATTTGAAACCACTTGACCAATAGTACACTTTGTGACTCACTCCCAGTTACAAGTTATTACACATAAAAAGGTTAACATATCCCTCGATTAGATTCCAGGCTGTAACTCACTCCGGGCTATCTGTTATTCTGTATAAAAACCACATTGAACTCCTCGATTAGATTCCAGTCTGCAACACACTCCAGGCTATCTCTTATTCTGTATCTAAAACTCTCTGAAACCCTCGATTAGATTCCAGGCTGTAACTAACTCCAGGGTATCTGTTATTCTGTACATAAACCATCCTAAATCCCTCGATTAGTTTCCAATCTGTAACACACTCCAGGCTATGTGTTATTCTGTATCTAAACCTCCCTGAACTCCTCGATTAGATTCCAGACTGTAACCCACTCCATGGCAACTGTTATTCTGTACATAAACCATCCTAAATCCCTCGATTAGGTTCCAACCTATAACATATTCCAGGCTATCTGTTATTCTGTAAATAAACCACCCTGAACCCCTCGATTAGATTCTAGGCTGTAACTCGCTCCGGGGTATCTGTTATTCGTATATAAACCACCCTGAACCTCTTGATTAGATTGCAGATTGTAACTCACTCCGGGGTATCTGGTATTCTGTATATTAACCACCCGAACCCCTCGATTAGATTCCATTCTGTAAATCACTCCGGGCTTTTTCTGTTATTTCGTATATTAACCACCCTGAACCCATTGATTTGATTTCTCTTCCTGACATGTTAAACTCATGTTCCCAACGCAATCTAATCCCAATAATGATCAATGTATCACTGGCCCTCCTATCCGCTAGCACTACCATCTGATGTTTACATGCATGATTACATGTAGCAGTGAGTCGCAGGTAGACAGATTGGTGCTGAACACATTTGGCACATTTGCCTGAATCAGTCAGAGCATTGAGTATAGGAGTTGTGGTGGTATGGTGCATCTGTACAGGATGTTGGTGAGGCCACTTTAAGAATACTGCGTACAACTTGGTTTTCTGCGGAAATGACTTACAAGTATGTTCCTGGACTGGAAGCGTGAGGCTATAGGGAGAGACTGATTACATTGAGGTGTTGCCCCCGGAGTGTCAGAGGTTGAGAGGCAACATTATAGAGATTTATAAAATCATCTGGGGCATGGATATTCTGTACAGCCATGTTCGGCTCCCAAGGATAGGGGGCTCCAAAACAAGACAGCATAGGTTGAAGGGGAGAGGGCGAATGATTTAGAAGGGACCTGAAGCTAAATATTTCACACAGAGAGTGGTGTGTGTACAGAAAGTGCAGTCAGAGGAAGTGGTCAAGGCGGTTACAATCACAGGAGGAATATTGGTCAAATGCTGGCAAATGGGACTAAATCAGGTTTGATATCTGCTCGGAGTGAACAGATTGGACTAATGGGTCTGTTTCCATTCTGATTCTATAAGAGGTATGACGAATAATTCTGAAAGGACCTTTCAAGTCGGAATTCTCTTCACTGGAAGGTTATCTATGTTCACATTGATTGAAAGCTGCGTTAGTTAAATATTTGACACAGAAGTGAGTCATGCACAATGGGTCGCAGGCAGGAAAGTGGGGCTGAGACCACAACCTGATCAGCTACAATTTTAGTGCCTGGTGGAGAAGGCTCAAAGTATCTAATGACCCACTCCTGCTCCTCAGTCCCTTGTTCCTGTGTTTCATTCAGCCCCTCAAACCTGCGAGACAGGAGCAGTTGGAGGCTACTTACTCCTATAACCTGTTGCACAGAAACACAGGAGACCATTCAGCCCCTCAGTACTGTCCCACAAGATTTGAAGTGAATTGGGAAATGTAATTGGAAAACCCAGGCTGGGTACGAAAGAGGCCCCTCATCTCTCTTCACAGAGCTTCCCCTGTCTGCAACTTGTGCTTCATTTGTTGGTCATGTTGTACACCCAGATTCAGTGTGAATACAGCCCCCATAGCTCACTCAGGGATGGCTCACAAAATCCTCTGGTCTCCCTGTCTGCAACATTCAATAACAGAACATTCAAGAAAATAACACCCACTAACTTTCCAATAACAGAATGGGAGAATATCAGAAACAGGGGCATGTTGTTCACCCCCCAAGCCTGCCTTGCCGTGCTTTAAGATCAAGACTGATCTGCTCTTCGTCTCAAATCCTCTTTCATATCCAATTTTTCATAGCCCTCAACTCTCTGACAGGTCAATGTACATCTACCTCCTCTTCAAATACGTTCAGTCATCTAGCTCCCCGTACACCCTTGAGGAGAGAAATCCTGACATTCGATACCACCTGTTTGAAGAAAACGCTTGCTGCTCCTATATCATGGCCTATTGATGTGAACAAAAGAGGTTGAGACAAAGGTTCAGATAAAAATTACTGGCCCCGATATGAAGGCAGTGGTTGACTTCTGTTGACATAAAGGAGCTTAACAAAACTGAACTTAATGGGAATCAGAGTAGACTCTCCAGTGTTTGGGATCAAACATGGCACAAAGGAAGATGTTCATCATCTCAGTTCTGGGTCACATCTGTGCGAGATCATCAGTTTAGCTTCCCCTTCACAAACATCTTCAGCTGCTTCATCAATGTCTCCCCGTTCCCACCCTCCCCACCATAAGATCAGAAGTTGGGATGGTCGCTGAGATTTCCACAATGTTTTAAACATTTTGTCCCCCGTCAGCTCCTGAACTGGTCTTTGTTCGTGTGTAGCAGGATCCAGACTCCATTGAGACTTGTGCTGTTAAAGTGTCTATAACATTCACGTAACAGCACTGCCTGACACTGCACATTGCCAAAGTAAAACAAGAGTTAATTCAGCATCTCACGCTGGTTTCACAGGAATATGAGGAAGTCATTCAGCCCATTGACACTATTGGAGAAGAACAGGGACAGCCTATTCAGTGCCTCCAACCTATTACTCAGGAAGAGAAGGAGTCTAGTGTGATGGGCCACACCAGAGGCCCTCGAAAATATTTGAAGGCAGTAGCCTAGACTTTTAGGTTTTTTTATTTTAAAGGAAATGTAAAGTGTCTGTTCCAGATGCAATGTGAATGGTCAAACTACTCTGTGAAGCAAAAAACCATCTACTTAAATACGAAAGAGAAAATGAAACCAAAGAAAGAGGAATTTAGAATAACATAATTCTATTGGACTAGTTAACAGAATAATGGATCTAGGAACTATTGCTAATGAACTGTTCCAATTTAGGAAAATCCCATAAACAAAGGCCTTGGCAAAAAGAGATATTCAGACACAGATTGTCACAAACATTTCTCCAATCCAGGAATTAAAAACAGCATCAAGAGAAATTTCAGAGAGAGTAGCAACCAGGAAACATTCACTGAAGCTTCCAACTCTGTGGAGACGCCAATAGTTTCTGATGTCACTGAGAAACCAAAACCCAGTGATCCTAATCTGTGAGAGCTGGCCACACCCATTCAGGTTGCATGAAAATAAACACAAGGCCTCCCGAGCTGTTACTCGAGTGGTCTTAACTAGCCAGCTTGATAATGATCGTTCAATCTCTCTCTGAAAAGAAACACGGACAAAATAACCTCTTAAAGCTGCCGCATTGTCACACTAGTCAGTACAATGAGCTGTCAAACAGGAACCAGGGGTAACCAGTCAGGCCCTTGGCCCTGTCCAATCGGACGAGGTTGAAACCAATCACTCCCTTGACTCATTTATACAGGAGTGGCAGGAGGCCATTCCCACCTCAATGCACTTGCACAGGGGCAGAATGAGGTAATTTTTGCTGATTCCTGATGCTGCCTGACCCGCTGTGCTTTTCCAGCAATTGATGCTCGAGTCTGATCTCCAGCATCAGCGGTCTTAAGTGTCTCTCTAACATGATGAACAAGTGGGG
Source organism: Chiloscyllium punctatum (assembly GCF_047496795.1). NCBI lineage: Eukaryota > Metazoa > Chordata > Chondrichthyes > Orectolobiformes > Hemiscylliidae > Chiloscyllium > Chiloscyllium punctatum. Next base: position 51,645,250 of record NC_092780.1, read on the forward strand.
CAGAGGCTGCACAAACAGACTGTTCCACGTTGTTCCTCTTGGCTCTGTTGCTTATGATACACATGTGGGACTTTAAAGTGCTTTTCTAGTGGTGAGCAGGGAAGCCAAATGTCTTGTGCGAAGTCTCATGAAGGCATCTTCCATCTCTGAGAAGACAGCCTGGTGTTCTCTATTAAGGGTGGAAGCTGGTCGGAATGGCTACCTGTTTCAGATGGAAGGTATTGTGACTGCTGTTGGGGATTGTGAATAACTGACGTTCATTACAGGGTTCACTCACTGACTGCACAATAATGTGGGGAGAGTTAATTTAGGCATATAAACTATTAGGAACGTCACGTTAGACTGATGAATTGACTCTCTAAGTTCAAATAATGTTGATCTTATTCATGTTGATCTTGTCTAGTGCACGTCCTGTTCAGTGTAACCTGTATGCCTTACTCTGTCCAAGTCTATTTCCACCCTATGATCTGTCTGGCCATGCTTACTATGATCTGCCTCCACTGCTCATAAATAAAGTATTTCCCTGAACTGAGGTAAACGTGGCAATAAATCAAACCAATCAATCCTGGGTAAAGTATGAAATTTCTGTCCCTGTCAATGTCTGTTTTGGAAATAAGTGATCGCTGCCACTCCTCGTGTTTCAGCATCACCATTTCTTCGTCTCTCACAGCTCTACAGATTAAACACTCAGCTTATTCATTCCATACTCATGCTACCATCACCGGTGTTTGTGGTAAGGAGATCATTCCTAACAAAGGAGATCAAATCTGCAGAGAGTGCCCCAAATGCTCTCTCAGCAAGGCTCTACAACAGCAGGAAGATGGCTTTACGTATGTACTCGAATCATCTTAAAATGAAGGACAGCATACCATTGACTGCACCCATTACGTACACAGAGTTTGTTTCAGAGCAGTCAGCATAGACTTGTGAGTGGGCGATCATCCGTCCCAAATTTCTTAAAGCCCTTTGATGAAGTTACCAGGACGTTTGATGAGGGCAGAGTGATAGACGTAGTCTCTATGGATTTCAGTAAGCCTTTGATAAGGTTCCACATAGCAGGCTGCTCAGGAAGGTTACATCTCGTAGAATGCGGGGGGAACTGGCCAATTGGATACACAGTTGGCTTGATGGTAGAAGGCAGAGGGTTGAGTGGAAGGATGTTGTCAGACTGGAGGCTTGGTCTATTGCTGTTTGTTATCTATGATTTGGTTGAGAGTGTACAAGGCATGATTAGTAAGTTTGCAGATGACACGTGTCTGCGTGGGTTTCCTCCGGGTGCTCCGGTTTCCTCCCACAGTCCAAAGATGTGCAGGTCAGGTGAATTGGCCATGCTAAATTGCCCGTAGTGTTAGGTAAGGGGTAGATGTAGATGTAGGGATATGGGTGGGTTACGCTTCGGCGGGGTGGTGTGGACTTGTTGGGTCGAAGGGCCTGTTTCCACACTGTAAGTAATCTAATCTAATTGGGAGCATGATTAGTGAGGAAGTTTATCAGAAATTGCAGCAGGACCTTAATCAGGTGGGAAATGGGCCGAGAAATGGCAAATATAATTTAATATAGAAGCGTGAGGTCTTGAATTTTGGAAACTCAATTCAAGGTAGCAGTTTCATGGTGAAGGGGAGGGCCTTAAGGGGTGTAGTGGGCAGAGGGACCTTGGTGTTCAGGTGCACAGTTCTCATGAGACACAGGTAGAGAGGAGAGTGAAGAAGGCGTTTGGCACATTGGCCTTCGTCAGGCAGGACATTGAGTATAGAAGTTGGGAATTTATGTTGCAGTTACACAGGACTTTGGTAAGGCCGCACTTGGAGTATTGTGTTCAGTTTTGTCACCTTGTTATAGGGAGGATTTTATTAAATTAGAAAGAGAGCAGAAGAAATTTACAAAGACGTTGCCAGGACCCAATGGTCTGAGTTATAGGGAGAAGGTGGACAAGCTAGGACCTTTTCTTTAGCGTGTAAGAAACTGAGGGAGTCCATATAGAGCTGTATAAAGTCACGAGGGGTATGGATAGGGTTAATTCCTCTCAGTGTTTTTCCAAGGTGCAGTGAATCGAGGATTACAGGGGATCAGTTTTAGGTTAAAGGGGAAGTAATAAAAGGCAACCTGAGGGGCCACTTCTTTACACAGAAGGCTGGTACGTGGATGAGCTGCTAGCAGTTATGGTTGAGGGCGGGGGGGGGGGGGGGTACATTAACAACATTTCAGAAATATTTGGATAAATATGTGCATAGGAAACGTCTGGAAGCATATGGGCCAACTGCAGGGAAATGGGGTTCGTGTGGATCGATATTTACAAGGTGGACTCGAACCCCTCTGTTAATTAAATCCAAACACCCAGAATAGCTCGCCTCATCTCGTAATCTGTTAAAATATGAGCGACACAGATCTCCTACATTCCATTATTTAAACAAAAATTATCAAGATAGTTTCTTTACTTTAATTGTGAACACTGAACAACAACAATTCACAAATACAAGCCCCACTTTTCTTAGCTACTTACTATCTGACTCCAACTCTGTAAAAATATGCTGTTCCAAAAACCCACATATGAAACATTAAAATCTCAAGACCATACAGTCTCTATCTTCCCCGCTGTGTTCACTCTTTCAGCTGCTGATCTCCGTGGGTCATTTTTTTTTAATTGCACGTAGGTTTACATGAACATGTGTCTTTGATAGAGAGTGTTTGAGATGGCCAGTTACCACTCCTGCTCGACAGCAGTTGCTCTGCTGGTGGATGGCAGTAGCTCTCCCACCAGTGTTCAAAATGCTGGGTTTGTATACTCCCAATGATATAATAATTCTCATAATTTGATTGTTGTCCAGGTGTCCAAACAATAATATTCAAATTCTGTTGGTTTCTGGTATCCTGAGTGTTATTTAAACTCTTTGGTTGCATTTGAATGGCTGTCAAAACAGCAACCAAAACTCGGGTATCCATTTCACAGATAATGGTGACATGTGGAATAGTGTGACTTTAATGTCTATTCAACAAAACCCGATCTGTCTGAAAGTGCCCATACATGTTTTTGGCTTCATAACATCTTCCCACTTCAGAAAATAAAATGAACCAGCAGAATGAAAAGATGGCATCATTCCTTTTCCTCTCATTCTTAATCCCAATTATATGAAATACATAAGTATTAATCTCAGTTATATCATTCATATTAATTCTGCACACCAATACAACACTGGAATAAGTCAAATCTTATCTCCACTGTTTTCCTTTAAATTCGTAAAAACACATCTGCTATCACATTGTCGGAGCCACAGCATGTACATTTTATGAGTTTAAAGTCGGTGAGGTAAGACTCCAATTAAGTAGTCTCATATTCTGGTCTTTAAATATTCCAAGAAATGCGAGAGATTTGTCGTCTCCCACAACCATATCCGACAATTTGTTTGTCATATACACATTAAAATATTGTCAGGCCAGTGTTAAACTTAATCATTCTTGTTCGATAAGGGAGATTTTGTATTTTTATTCTGGTGGATATTGAGTTTTTATGGACAAGTAGCCAATTAGCCATTCAATTCCATCATCCTCTTTCTGTATCAATACATCTCCGACCCCTATATCCCGAGCATCAAACACAATTTTCAAAGGGTTTCAGAATATTTGGTGTAGCTAAAACTGGTGCGGTGATTTATCCTGCCTCAAAATTCTCAAATGCCGCCTGGCATTTTTCTGTCCACCACAATTCTGTGTTCTTCTTTAGTAAATCCATCAGTCGTGCCAATACGCTGCTGCATTTTGCAACAATCTTCCGATAGAATCCACTCAGTTTTAAAAATTGAAGCACCACTTTCTTCGAGGATGGTTGTGGAAATTCCTCAAAGCCCTTCGCCTTTGTGTTCCATGGGGTCAACCTTCCATGTCCAATGTAATGTCCCAACAACGTCACCACTGCCTTCACGAATTCTATTTTCTTTAAGTTTATTGCCAATTATGCTTCTTGTAATCATTCAACATGCTCAGTCAACTGTAACATGTGATCATTCAATCACTTGCTAAAATCACTTCATCATACAGATAAGCTTCATATGGTCACAACTCTGTTTCTGAGTCTTAAATGTTGCTGGTGCATTATTCATCCATATGAAATACTCGATAAATTTTTTGTCATCTCTAGTATCTTTACTAGATAGTTTAACTGACTCCACATTTTTTTTAATTTGAAAGGGGCCACTAAACCTGGCTTTGAAGAGATTTCTTACCACTGGTGGCAATACTAATACGTCATCCCATGGGAAATCGACAAAGTTTCAGTGTTTTTATCTGCCAAATGCTTCACTCTATGCTGTGCTCTTCAGATACTGTTTAGCAAACTCACCTACTGCGTCTACTCTCTCCTTCACCTCATACACATAATCCAGGTGTGAGATTTCTGACTTCGGTCCTGTCAATTTATATTTAATTAATTTCAAATGACCTCTCAGATCATCTATGAATATTAACTCAAAGGAAGTTTAGTGAGTAGATTTATTTGGGGCATCTCTAATGGCAAACAATTTAATGGGGCACCTTTATCCCAATCATTTGGCCAACCCTGACAGTACGCTGTTAACATAGTCTTCAGCGTCTGGTGCTAAATTTCCAAGGCTTCCTGGGATTCAGGATGGGATGCCCTTGATTTGAAGTGCTGTATGCCTAAGCCATCCATGACTTCCTTAAACAGCTGAGCGGTAAAATGAGACCCTTGGTCTGACTGAATCTCTCTGGGTAGTCCACAGCGAGTAAAGAAAGCTACCAACTCCTTCACCTCCATGTTTGCCTTGACACTCCAATAATGGAATTGCCTCTAGAAATCTGGTAAACACATCCAATATGGTCAGCAAATATTGGTTTCCAGTTTTACCTTAGAAAGGGGAGCTACACAATTAACCATAACCCACGTGCAAGGTTCTTCAAATGCAGCAATTGGCAAGAACGGTGCTGGTTTTATTACTACCTGTGACTTACCTACCAGTTGGTATGTATGTCACGTACAAAAAAAAATTAACAGCGTCCTTGTGCATTCCAGGCCAGTGGAAATGCTTCTGTACCTTAGACTGAGTCTTCTGTACACCCAAGTGTCCGCCTGCAGTTAGTTTATGAGCTACCTAGAACACTGTACGTTACTGCTAACACAATCTGGTGCACTTCGGCCCATTTCCCTTCTGCAGTCACCTATCGGGGGTCTCCATTTTAATTTTATGATTCTATCTTTAAGTAAATAACATTCAACAATATATTCTGATTCCTTTTCTGTGTGTGCGCATGTGTATGTGTGTGTGAATGTGTGTGTATATATCTGTTGTAAGTCCATTAGCCTTTCTGGACTAAACACCTCTGCCTGATCCTCTGCCTGTTCAGGGTTTTCCTGCACCGTTACATCAAACAGGGTGTCAGTTCACCGAGCATCAACCCAATTGTCTTTTTTGTTGGTTTTTCCTTCCTGCTGTAACTTATGACAGTGGAATCTTGTTACTACACAGTCTGGAAAACTTCCTGGGAAATTTTCTTTTAAATCACCAAATTCCCTAGTCTTCCTTTGGCTTCTCCACCACAAGGGGTGCCTATCCCACCTCGCGTCCTGCTAAATCGTGCCCAAGAACAAACTGTATTCCTGGAACTGACACTATTACTAACTGTCACTGTTACTTCCCTAATCTTGATTTGGCATTCCATCCTGATGTTACACAAGGGAATGCTTAGATTGTGTCCCCATTCCACAAATTAACACACTCTTGATTAACATGCCAGAAAGAGTGAAAAAAAACTTTCATCTCTTACTATGAGAGGGTGAGTGAAAGTGAGGGCTGCAGATGCGGGAGATGAGAGTTGAAAAGTGTGGGGCTGGAAAAGCACAGCACGTCGGCAGCATCCGAGGGGCAGGAGCGTTGTCGTTTCAGGCATAAATGCTTCATCAGGAAAGTGGGAGGTAAGGGAGGGGGATGGAGGTTGAGAAATAAATGGGAGGGTGGGGTTAAAGCTGGGGTGGAAGGGAGCTTAGAGTGCAAGATGGAAGTGGGGTGCGATGGTGGTAGGGCAGAGAGGAGGGTGATAGGACTCCTATCGGTGGTAGGACAGCTCGAACCCTCAAATTGTACAGCATCAAAGTTGACTTCACCAAATTCCAAATCTCCCCTCCACCAACCTCTCCCAGATCCAACCCTTCAATCTAGCACTGCCCTCTTGGACTGCCCTAACTAGCCATCTTTCTTTCCACATATCGACTCCACCCTACCCTCCGACATATCACTATCACTCCCACTTACATCTTCTTATTGCCTTCCCAGTGACCCTCCCACCAGCTCAGCTACTACCCTCATATTTATCTTTCAGCCCCCTTGTCCCCCCACCACATTCCTGACGATGGGTTTCTGCCTGATATTCGATTGTCCTGCTATTTGGATACTGCCTGATCTGTTGTGCTTTTCCGGCGCCTCACTTCTCAACTATTAGAGACTGAGCAGATCCCATATCCCACAAAATTATAATTTCTTGTTCTTCTCCCCCTGTTCTTTCTGAGTAAACTTTATCTACAGAGGTGAATTCTTTAGAGAGATCAGGCACTGCCTCCATACCCAGCCCTTGCCTAGACTGTGCAATTTCCTGCAGCTCCTCGGCTCCACTTGGGGTCTCCTTTACCAGTTTCACTAATGACACTGGGCTTAGCCTCTTCTACCACATCTTTCCCCAAAGTGTCTTCCTTTAACGGCCAGCACGGTGTGTCCCAGCTTACTGCAGTGAAAACAACTTTTTCCCTGAGCCCTTCATAAACCACCAACACTGTAATTTTCTGTGTTCCACTCCCTTATAGTGAGAACACCTGTGGCCTTTCACCACCTTTCAACCCCCTTGGGCTTCTTTCTTCACCTGTGGTAAACTATTGTGAGCTACTGTTCGCTTTGTAATGTGTGATCGTCCCTTCTCCCAATCTCTATCCCTCACAGGATGAAATTCCTGCCAGAAACTAAATTTCATCACATGCCACAATGCATATTTACCTTTCTGCGCGTTTCTCACTTCTTGAACTTTCTATTCATTCACATGAATTCTTACTATCTCGGGAAGTAATTCATTTAAATTCTCCAGCAGATTACTTTCCCTTCAAGCCTCACAGGTCTTATCCATTTTTAAGACCAGCACCCACCTGTTAAAATGACTGTGGTTAATTCTTTCAAACTCAATATAAGTCTGACCTGGTTCCGTCTCTATTTTTCTGAACTTCTGTCTACATACTTCTATAGCCAATTTGACATCTTGATAACCTCTTGATCCCTCATCTGACAGCGCTGCACAAACCTCACCATCTGTGCCCACCAGCTTAGTCTGAACTAGCATTACCCACAAGTTCACTGGACACGTCATCTGCCTAGCCATTTTTTCAAATGAAATAAAAAGGGTTTTGAAATTTTTCTCATCGAAGTATGGCAAGTTACTAACCTAGTTGTATACATCCCTACATTCTCCCTTCACCTCCATCCTGTTAATTTAACTTACTTGTCTAATTCCCAACTTCTGAATTTAAAATCCCCTCTCTCTTTCTTTTTCCTCTCTTTCTCTTTCGCCTCTCTCTGTTTCCGTCCCTTTATTTATCTTCTAACTCCAGTTGCCACATTTGCAATTTAAGTTTTTATAATTCTACTGCAATTACCTATTTCTCTGATATATCAAAGTGCTTAACTAACTCCATTACAATTTCTACTTCTCTTTTCTCCCTGTTACACCCAATTCCAACCTATTTGCTAATTCTAAAAAATGTCCTCTTTCTGTCTTTCTAAACTTCCTTGGAGAATTTGGGAACCTCTTTAGTAATGTTAAAAGCCATTTCCCTCACTTTTCATTTAACCAACCACAAGTAACAAAATTAAACGAATTTTCCCACTGGTTTTATTTGAAGATCAAAGTCACTAATTGCAATGAGTTGGAATTTGCTGGGACTTGTATCTCAAATCTGTTCAAGTCGGTCCAAGTGCCACACGACAAGTCCCCAAACTGTTGTGACATCAATGTCGAAACCCTTTCTTAATTAAAATCACACACCTAGAAAAGCTCACCTCACATCATATTCTGTCAAAACGTAAGGGACAGAGAACTCCTAAATTCCACTAATAAACAAGAAATAACAATTTATATGTGTGCAAGTTAGCTCGTTGAGCTTGAAGGTATGTTTTCAGCAGTTTTGTCATCATGACTAGGTGACATCATCAATGAGAGTATCTGCTGAAGTGCTGGTGGTATGTCCCGCCTTTCTATATGTTGGGTTTGGATTCTTAAAGTGGGTGATGTCATTTCCGGTTATTTTAACAAGACAATGTAGACAGGATTTAAATTGATGCGTTTATTGACGGACTTCTGGTTGGAATACCATTCCTCTAAGAAGGTCCTTGCGTGTTTTAGTATGTGTGTGTGCTTTGTCCCAGTCAAAGTGGTGCCCTTCTTTGTCTGTATGTATGGAACATAGTGATACTGCGTCATGTCTTTTGGTTGCTAGTTGGTGTTCATGTATCCTCGTAACACGACAACAGGATAGTTTCAATGCTGGAAAAATGATTTTATATGTACTGTTTAATCAAAGTGTGTGTGCAGATAAGTTGCATTTTTCATATGTGCACAACACATTGTAAATGAACAACATAGACACAGTAAACGAAAAATGATGCATATGATGTATAAAATTGATAAAACATTAAAACATGATTGGATCCTCTCAAGGTTCCCTCCTTTTCTGGAATTCCCAACTCTAATCTCTCATTCTTACCAGGATGTGTGCTCCAAAGTCTTGATTCTGGTGTCCCAACTTATTTCAGTTAATCCCCTTTCTACCGGGACTTCAATATGTTGGCCTACTGGGTTCTTTCCAAAGCTAGTGTCTGTCATATTATTGGAGATAAATATTCTGGCATCAGACTCAGCATTTAAGCATATTACTCTGTTGTACATGCACTGTACAAAGGACCACAGCACACAGGCATTGCCAAAACATTGGGGGATGTTCATCTACTGCTTTCGATAATGCAGTTTTCTCATTTTCCACATCTCCAGATCGATATCCTGTCTCTCGTTCTCCCTTTGTATCTAGTTAAGAAATCCACCAATTATTCTTCGTGTCCCACCTCCCAAAACTCCTTCTTTCAGTTTATATCTAATGCTCTCTTCAAGATGTTATGTGATTATAATTAAGCAATGTAACTACCAGGACATACGGGAGGAGCTGGCCAGAGTTAATTTGAAGGGGAGCTGAACAGGAAAGACCATGGAGCAGCAAAGCGAGGAGGTTCTGGGGATAATTCGGAAGATAATACCAGAAATGCAACCCCAAGAAGATGAAACATACTCATGGGAGGCCAAGGCAGCCATGAGTGATAAGGCATCAAACCAAAAGAGAAAATAAACAATGTGGTAAGAATGAATGGGAATCCAGAGAATTCATTGGCTCTGCAATTACATAACGCTGGCAACACTGACACTACAGAACTCTTAATCATGGTCAGGGAAAGAAACAGAGGAAAAACATTCTCTTTAAACACAGAATATGGTATTTCTCAAGGAAAAAGAATCAGGTGAATTAAACATTCGCATTAAGATCAGTTAAATTCTTTTGCGGAATGTGTCAGATTGGAAGCATGACCCAGGGAGAGACCCTCAGCAGAATGAGAGTTTGAAAATGGAAGTATTTCGATGTCAGAAACCAGGTTGGGTCACTGAGTGCAGGGCTGATGGGTGAATGGGTCTCAGTGAGAATTGGAGAACCGATAGCAAAATTGCATTGCAGATATTGCAGCTCAAAACTGCGTATTCATGTAGTGCTGTTGACCACAGCAGCAGGAGAAGCAGACATGCATTAAACCACAACCTGTAACTTTTTGCCACGATAACATCTCAGTCTATCATTACCATCAACACCACCTATGGCTCAGTGATGAGTGTGGGTGAAGATGTCAGAGTCAGAATCACATGAAGTTTGACCTGATGCTCACTCATTGAAGCTACAAGACTTGACCAACAGATCTGATCGAAGCACTGCAGTCCTGTCACATTCAGACATAAATTATGATGGACGATTAAACAAATGACTGGAGGAGAGGGCTCCACAAACATTCCCTCCTAAATAATGGAACAGATCTGCACATCAGTGTAAAAGAGAAGGTTGTTTCATCTGCGGCATCCTCTACCAGAATGTTGAGTCGATGATACACCTCACCCTCATCATGATGCTCACAGAATCACAGATGTCAGTCTTCAACCAATTTCAATTGCTGCACGTGACATGAAGAAACACCTGAACAGAGTAGATATGACACAGGCAATGAGCCCTGACTCCATTCCTGCAATAGGACTGAAGACATGTGCTGCACAACAAGCTGTGTCGCTGGGGAAGCTGTTTCATTCCAGCTCCAACTCTGACATCTCCCTGGCAGTGTGGAAAATTACTCAGCTATTTCCAGTCCCCTAAAACGGGAATAACTACAATCTGACCAATTACCACCTCCTCAGTCCAATCATGACAGTCAAATTGGTGGGAGTTCTTTTTGACAGAGCTGTCAAGCAGCACAGAAATAACCTGCTCAGTGTGGTTTTTGACAGGTCCCCATGTGGAGATGGTGCTGTTGTGGAAATGTTACTGGATTACTAATCCAGACCAGATGAATGATCTGGCAGCAGGTGGAAGTTAAAGACAATTAATAAAATATCGAGATCTAATATCTGGGATCAGTAACAGTGACCTTGAAGCCAAAATGGATTGTAAACAGAATTCCCTTCTCCAATGTAGTTTTAGGAAATGAATCTCCCCTGATTTCCTGGGCTGGCCTAAAACTGACTCCAAAGACCCTGACATGTGATAAACATTTCAATGGTCTCTGAAACGGCCAAGCAAGGGCACTCATTTGTATCAAACTACTCCGAGGTCTGAAAGGATGAAACCCGGACAGAACTCCCGGCCTCAGCATCAGTGTCGGAAAAGGAAATGGGAACACAGTCTGGTCGACCCTGCCGAGACCTGCTTCCTAACATCTGAGAGCTTGTGACAACATTTACAGAGCTTTCCCACATACTGCACAGAAACATCAGGAATGGAAAACACAGTTAGCCTCCCCATTCTAGTTCATGGAAAAAAAATCTCAATGCACTTACCCCACACGATATACATATCCGTTAATGTGAGTAACCTTGGGAAGCTATAAAATAGGTGGTGCAGTAGTACGTTTGGTCCATCGAGTTTGCTACCCAATTCAATATAATGATGGTTGGCCCTTCATTTCCATACCGTACTCCTGCTCTCCCACCATCCCTTTACTGTCTCTAAATCATTATCTATAATCAATGTCTCGGTTTCCAGGTGCGAGCGAATTCCCCAGGTTCCCCAGTCAATGAGTGCAGACATTTATTCTCATCTCAATTAAGAATGGCCTGTCTGTACCTTATACTGTGGCCCCTTGTTTTAGAAGCCCCAGCCAGGGGAATTGTCACCCCTTTTTCCAATCTGTCTCACCCTGTCAGAGTGTTATATATTTCACTGAGATCTCCACTCATTTTCCTAAACAGCATGGAATACTGGCATAGCCGCCCCAAATTCTGCTCCCACAAGCCCGTCATCCGAGAGATCAGTCTGGTCATCCTTCGCTGCTCTCCATCAATGTCGGGTTTGTCCTTTATTAGGTCAGGAGACCAAGACTGCACACAATACAACACAATGTTCAAGATGATATCTCACCAAGGCCCTGTACAGCTGCAGTAAGACACCTTTTTTCCTGGACTCAAATCCCCCTGAAATGAAGGTCAACACACCATTTATCTTCCTCACTGTTTTCTGTTCCTGCAATATTACTTTCAGCGACTGGTGTACAAGGAGATGCAGATCCATTTCAATGTTACAGCTCCCCACTTGGTGGATCTGTGTACTTCTGGGCAGCGTGCCAATCTCCATGCCCAGTATTAACTTCTGGTTAAAGAACTCACTGCACTGCATGGGCCTCAGATGTTTGTGCAGAAGTAAACAACAAACAGGAGCATACGTCACTTTGTAAATCAACATTTTTCAACCAATCCCTTTCAACTGGTAGGCTGCCAATTTATAGTTTCCACCAAAGGGCTCAGCGTCATCTCTATCCACATTGTTCTCCATCTGTCACGTATTTACCCATTCACTCCACTTACCTTCGTCTTCACCGTGCTTTTTTACATCCTCCTCACCCACTCACAGTCCCACATCCGTTAGTGCTGTCAGCAGGCTGGGATATATAGTATCTGAATCCAGCAACCAAATGTTTGAAGGGCATTGTGAACAGCTGGGCCCCAAACACTGATCTCTGTGACACTTCAGCAACCGTCCTCTGTTAATTTAAATTTATTTATTTCGTGAATCTCGGAGTCACTGGATGGGCCAGCATTTATTGCTTGCCCCTAGTTGCCCTTGAGAAGGTGGTGGTGAGCTGCCTTGTTGAACGCTGCAGTCCACCTGCTGTGGTTTACCTCCAATTCCATTAGGGAGGAAATCCCAGGATTCTGACCCAGTGACTGTGAAGGAGCGGTGATATATTTCCAAGCCATCAATTCCTGCCTAGAACTGCTCAATAATTGACCTTCCACACCGTACACTCACAGGAGCATAGGCTCTCTGCCAACAGAAGTACAGCACGATCTATATTAGTCCCACATTCCTACACCAGGCCCATAGCCTGGAATGTTATTTCACTTCCAAGTGCTCGTCCAAGTACTTTTTAATGATTGTGAGGTTACCCGTGATAATTTCGCTCTCAGGAAGTAATCCCAGAACCCCCCATCCTCGAGGTGAAAAAATATTTAAGTCCTCTCTCAACCTCAAACTCTTCACTTTAAAAGTGTGCTCATTTGTTCTTGACCCTCTGACTAAAAGGAACAGCTGCTGTCTATCCACCCTGTCCATGTCCCTCATAACCTTATCCTCCTGAATCACGGACCCCTCAGATTTCTCTGCTCCAAAGTAAACAACCCGAGCTTATCCAGCCTCTCTCCATAGCTGATATGCTCCATCCCAGGGAACATCCTGGTGAATCACCTCTGCACCCTCTCCAGTACAATCACATCCTTCCTGGAATTTGGCTCCCAGCGTTACATACAGTACTCCATTTTGGCCTCACCAAAGCCCTGTATTATTCTTATAATCTACATCCTGATTAGGAAATGCTACACCCAAGGTCCAATTCTTAACGAGTCCATTAACCTGTCCAGTCACATTCAGGGATGTGTGGAGAAGCACAATCTGAACTTCCCAGTGTGCTGCCATTCATTGAGTACTCCCCTGCCTGGTTCCTTCTCCCAAAGTGCATCACCTCATATTTATCAGGGTTACATTCCATCTGCCATTGATCTGCCCATCTGACCAATCATCTGCATCTTCCTGTAACTTAAGGCCTTCCTCCTCACTGCGAACCAACCGGTCAATCTTTATGTCAAACATATACTTACTTATCACACCTCCCCCACTCTCCACCTAGCTTCCTCCACATTCACATCTTTTTTTATGAATAACACAAACAATAAGGGACACAAGACTGATCCCTGTGGTACACGAGGGGACACTGGTCTCCAGTCGCTCAAACAGCCTTCTCCCACCACCCTCTGCCTCCTGACACTAAGACAATTCTCCTTGTAACCTGTCAAGGTATCCTTCATACTGTGAGATTTTACATTATTTCTCAGTATCCCAGCTGGAAATTTGTCAAAGGCCTTCCTACAAAACAAAATAATCGACCTCCTCAAACTAATTCAATCAAATCCATTCGATGCGACTCGCTTCTGACAAAGTCATGATAATTATCCCTAATCAAACCTTGTGACTCTGATTGGAGTTCAATTTTCTCCTTCCATATTTTATCCTGTAGTTTCCTGAACAGTGATCGATACTCGTTCGTCGAGATTCACCTAGGCTATCTCTCCCACTCTTACTGTGAAGTGTAATCGTATTAGAAGTCCTCCAGTTCTCTGGGACCTCCCCTATGGTCAGATTCTAATTAAAATATTCAATCAGGGTCATTCCTTCCTTGACCCCAACAGCCGCCTGTGATCCAACTCTTTCAGACATGGAGATTGATCCAAATTTATACAGAACAAAACCTCAAATCCCTGCTTGTATTTTACATCAATCTGTTCAAGAATTTTCCAGTTCATCTTCTTGAATTCTGTACCTGCATCCTCCTTCTCCCAAGTAAAATAGATGTGAAGGTCTCATGTAACAATCCATCAATGTTCTCCCGCTTGACACTCAGATTGCCCATTTGGTTTCTCATATACACTAACTGCTGATTATTCTGTTCTACTTGTCCATGTAGAATATCGTGGGATTCTCCCAGATCTCGCCTACTTGTACTTCCTCATGTCCCTCTGTTATTCAGTCCTTTCGATGTTTCTAAAATTGACTACAATCGCCTCTCATGTTTCGAAACTCGAGATTACAGTCTGAGTTACCCCGTCAGACAACCTTGCCAACTTAGGGGTTAATTTGGAGAATACCTTTTGCAGTTCCTCTGTAGTCAGTATATTCTTTCTTAGATTGGGACACCGAATGATACACAATAGACTAAGTTTATAGACAATAGACAATAGACAATAGACAATAGATGCAGGAGTAGGCCATTCTGCCCTTCGAGCCTGCACCGCCATTCAATATGATCATGGCTGATCATTCCTAATTAGTATCCTGTTCCAGCCTTATCTCCATACCCCTTGACTCCACTATCTTTAAGAGCTCTATCCAATTCTTTCTTAAAAGAATCCAGAGACTGGGCCTCCACTGCCCTCTGGGGCAGAGCATTCCACACAGCCACCACTCTCTGGGTGAAGTAGTTTCTCCTCATCTCTGTCCTAAATGGTCTACCCCGTATTTTTAAGTTGTGTCCTCTGGTTCGGCACTCCCCCATCAATGGAAATATGTTCCCTCCTGCCAGAGTGTCCAGTCCTTTCATAAGCCTATACGTTTCAATCAGATCCCCTCTCAGTCTTCTAAACTCAAGGGTATACAAGCCCAGTCGCTTCAGTCTTTCCGTGTAAGGCAATCCTGCCATTCCAGGAATTGACCTCGTGAACCTACGCTGCACTCCCTCAATAGCCAGAATGTTTTTCCTCAAATTTGGAGACCAGAACTGTACACAGTACTCCAGGTGTGGTCTCACTAGGGCCCTGTACAGCTGCAGAAGCACCCCTTTGCTTCTATACTCAATCCCTCTTGTTATGAAGGCCAGCATGCTATTAGCCTTCTTCACGACCTGCTGTACCTGCATGCTTGCCTTCATTGACTGGTGGACAAGAACACCCAGATCTCTCTGAACAGCCCCTTTACCTAATTTGATACCATTGAGGTAGTAATCTGCCTTCCTGTTCTTGCCACCAAAGTGGATAACCAGACATTTATCCACATTAAACTGCATCTGCCATGCATCTGCCCACTCACCTAACTTGTCCAGGTCACCCTGTAATCCCCTAACATCCTCATCACATTTCACCCTACCACCTAGCTTTGTGTCATCAGCTAATTTGCTAATGTTATTGCTGATACCATCTTCTATATCATTTACATATATTGTAAAAAGCTGCGGTCCCAGCACGGATCCCTGCGGTACCCCACTGGTCACTGCCTGCCATTTCGAAATGGAGCCGTTAATCACTACCCTTTGTTTCCTATTAGCCAACCAATTCTCTATCCAATCTAGTACTTTGCCCCCAATCCCGTGCGCCCTAATTTTACTCACTAACCTCTTGTGTGGGACTTTATCAAAAGCTTTCTGAAAGTCCAGGTACAGTACATCCACTGGATCTCCCTCGTCCATCTTCCGAGTTACATCCTCAAAAAATTCAAGAAGATTAGTCAAGCATGATTTCCCCTTCATAAATCCATGCTGACTCTGTCCTATCCTGTTACTATTATCCAGATGTGCCGTAATTTCATCCTTTATAATAGACTCCAGCATCTTTCCCACCACTGAGGTCAGACTAACTGGTCTATAATTTCCTGCTTTCTCCCGCCCACCCTTCTTAAAAAGTGGCACAACATTAGCCGCCCTCCAATCCTCAGGAACCAACCCCGATTCTATTGAACTCTGGAAAATAATCACCAGCGCATCCACGATTTCCCGAGCCACCTCCTTCAGTACCCTGGGATGCAGGCCATCAGGTCCCGGCGACTTATCAACCTTCAGACCTAACAGTCTCTCCAACACCAAATCCTGGCAAATAGAAATTCCCTTAAGTTCAGGTCCTTCAGCCACTGTTACCTCAGGGAGATTGCTTGTGTCTTCCCCAGTGAACACAGATCTGAAGTACCCATTTAATTCCTCTGCCATTTCTTCGTTCCCAGTAATATATTCCCCTGCTTCTGTCTTCAAGGGCCCAATTTTTGTCCTAACCATTTTTTTGCCTTGGACATACCTAAAAAAGCTTTTACTATCCTCCTTTATATTCTTGGCCAGTTTACCTTCGTACCTCATTTTTTCTCTGCGTATTTCCTTCTTACTAATCCTCTGTTGTTCTTTAAAAGCTTCCCAGTCCTCCGTTTTCCCGCTTATCTTCGCTAAGTTATACTTTTTCTCTTTTAACCTTGTATGTTTCTTTACTTCCCTTGTCAGCCACGGCCGCCCATGTCTCCTCCTGGGATCTTTCTTCCTTTTAGGAATGAACTGATCCTGCATCTTCTGCATTATACACAGAAATATCTGCCATTGTTCCTCCACGGTCTTCCCTGTTAAGGTATTAAACCATTGAACTTTGGCCAGTTGCTCCCTCATAGCTCCATATTTCCCTTTATTCAACTGAAATATTGTCACTTCAGATTGTACCCACTCCCCCTCAAATTGCAGATTGAAGCTTATTGTATTATGGTCACTACTTCCCAATGGCTCCTTCACTTCGAGGTCACTGACCAATTCAGGTTCGTTACACAATACCAGATCCAGAATCGCCTTATCCCTGGTCGGCTCCAGCACCAGCTGCTCTAAAAATCCATCTCTGAGGCACTCCACAAAGTCTCTTTCTTGAGGCCCGATACCATCCTGATTCTCCCAGTCTACCTGCATGTTAAAATCCCCCATAACAACTGTAGTAACATCTTTGCGACAAGCCAATTTCAGCTCCTGATTCAACTTACCTCCAACATCCAGACTACTGTTTGGGGGCCTGTAGATGACTCCCATGAGGGTCTTTTTACCCTTAGTGTTTCGAAGCTCTATCCACACTGACTCTACATCCCCTGACTCTAGGTCCGCCCGCGCAAGGGACTGAATATCCTCCCTTACCAACAAGGCCACCCCACCCCCTCTGCCCGTCAGTCTATCCTTACGATAACACATGTAGCCTTGAATATTCATTTCCCAGGCCCTGTCCCCATGAAGCCACGTCTCAGTTATCCCCACAATATCGTATCTGCCAATTTCCAAAAGAGCCTCAAGCTCATCCACCTTGTGTCTAATGCTTCGTGCATTCATATATAGAATTTTTAATTTGTTACTGCTCTCACCCTTCCCCTCAACCCTTATTTCACTCAACTTTACAGCATGATGCCTTTTCCAGTTTTCTGCCTCCTTGATACAGTTGTCTTTCTTGACTTCTCTTGTTCTAACTACCCCTTCAATTTCCTTTTTAAACATCCAGCTTGTCCCCTCCCCCCCGCTACTTAGTTTAAATGTAGCGGTGTTGCAGCAGAAAACCTGCCTGCCAGAATGCCGATCCCTGTTCTATTAAGGTGCAAGCCATCTCTCTTGTAGAATTTATGGTTACCATAAAATATACCCCAGTGATCCAAGAACTTGAAACCTTGCTTCCTGCACCAGTTCCCCAACCACACGTTTAAGTCCATTATCTCCCGGTTTCTGGCCACACTAGCCCGAGGAACTGGAAGCAAACTGGCGATAACCACCTTGGACGTCCTGCTTTTTAGCCTTCTTCCTAGTTCTGCGAAGTCTCGCTGTAGTATGTTCCTCCTCTTCTTCCCGACATCATTTGTGCCGACGTGTACCACCACCTCGGGCTCTTCACCCTCGTCCTTGAGGATGTCCTGCACTCTGTCCGCGATGTCTTTCACTCTAGCACCAGGAAAGCAACACACCATCCTTAAATCCCGTCTGCTGCCACAAAAACCCTGGTCAGTTCCTCTCACGATGGAGTCCCCTATTACCACGGCTCTATGTGATGTCCGACTCTTCCGCTCTGCTTCTGCGGCAACTTTTGATTGACAAACATGGCCGCCTTGCGAACTGGTAGTGTCATCAGACTCTACTGTTTCCAAAAGCTTCAACTTGTTCCTGACAGGTACTTCTCCCGGCGTCTCTTGCACCTGTCTCCTCTCTGCCTTCCTCATCGTCTGCACTCTTCGGCTCTCTTCTGGCATGATTGGTGTAATAACATCACTGAAGGTCTTGTCCAGAAAAATCTCGTTCTCTCGGATGAGCCTAAGGTCTTCGAGTTCTTTCGTCAGTGCTGCAATATGCTCGGTCAATTGCTGAATGTGCGCACACTTTCCACACATATACGAGCCAGACACACCAGAGTCGTTGACTTGCCACATCAAACACGTAGCGCACTGAACCAGCTGAGCAGTCATGTCTTCACCCTCTTCAACTGTGGCGTAATCTCTTTACTCAACCTCTTTATCAAGATTCCTGAGCTGAAGCCTCACTCTTCGATCTAAACTTCCTTAGACCGTCTTCCTATGGCAACTCTGTGGACTCTTAATTAAGGTTAGAGGAGGAGGGAGGGAGGGAGACCCTACTTTGTAGGATCTGGGGTTTAGAACACACCCACTCTAATAACAATCACTTACCTACCCGACCAGCTTTGTGCTCCGTCTGAACTTCCGCCCAGCTCCCGCCGCTCTCTGCTGCGAAAAGACCGTTGGCGTCGAGGTAAGTTCTTTATATAACAATCACTTACCTACCCGACCAGCTTTGCGCTCCGTCTGAACTTCCGCCCAGCTCCCGCCGCTCTCTGCTGCGAAAAGTTTAGTCTCACCAACGCTCGATGCAACTGGTGCACGACATCCTCTATCTTCTAATTACATTCACATGAATGTAAACCTAATTTTTACTTTCCTATTTGCATATATTCTTCCTAATACCTCCCAGTTTAACTTTTCTTATGAGCTCAGTGTGTGAGTTCTTTAAAAAAGCTCATGAATATCCAACTATACGTTATCCATTGGTTCTTCATTGCTTGTGTCCACAAGAATCATCTTCAAACCATTCCAAAAAAATGTTTGCCACTTCTGGTTTTCCGTTCATCGGTGCATTCTCACACTCCCCAGTTATGTTTTTACCTTCTAAATATCTAGTAGCATGTTTTCTGTAATCGAGTCCAAGAGATACCTGACTGCGGATGACAGGTTAACTGGTCTGTAGTTTACCATTCTCCAAATTCGTCCTTTCTTAAACTGTTGGATAATATTTATAACCTTTTCCTTATCCAGATTGGCTAAATGCCTTTCAGGAATGTGTCAGAAAATAAAGTGAAAATCCGCGATGCAATCAACATATCTGTTGCTACTTCCTCTGAAATTCTTGTATGAAGTACATCTAGTCTATCAGATTTATAAATACTCAATCCAGCTTTCTTTTCAAAGATGACCTCAACACTGATAAGAATGGTCTTAGACTTTATTTACACAAGTCCCATGGTCACTTGGTTTTTCTGGAAGAATTTCTGGACATTCTTCCATGACAATAGATACAAAGAAACTGTTTCTTTTCCCTGCGATTTCTCTGTTCTCTGCAAAAAAATATCCTGAACGAACAGCAACTGCTCGACATTTGACCTTGTTTTTATTTTTTTTCATACATTGATAGACGCTTTTTAGCAGTCTTCATGTTTTTCTTTCGTTTGCACGCTTTTTCTCTTTCGGATTTTCTTCTCAGTTTCTTCGTCATCCTTTGCTGGGTCCTACATTTCTCTGAATCCACTGGCTTACTGCAACACTTGGCATTTTTCTAAGCTGCTTCCTTTCATCTAATAGGTAGATGAAGGTGGGGTTGAAAGTGATAGTCAGAAGTGAAGGATTGTGGACATATAGGAACATTCAAAAGGGCGCTGATGACTTGGAAAGTTGGAGTGGAATAAGGTGGGATTAGGGGAAATGGGGAAATCCACTATGATCCCCTGTGGTTGGAGGGTCCCAAGGCAGATGAGGAGGCTTTCTTCCTCCAGGCTTCTGGTGGTTCTGATTTTGTGATGGAGCAGTTTTAGGACCCTCATGTCCTTGGCAGAGTGGGAAGGGGAGTTAAAGTGCTCAGCCACAAGGCGATGGAGTTGTTCAATGTGGCTGTCCCAGAGATGTTCTCTGAAATGATCCGCAAGTTGACCTCCTGCCTCGCCAATGTAAAGAAGACTACATTGGGTTCAGTGGATGCAGCAGATGAGGCGTTCTGTCTCCCTTAATCACCTAACTCTTTCAACTCCACCTTCATCTACCTCCCGCAATCCCAGCTACCTCTACCCTGCCTCACCCCCTTCTCATTTATCCCTCAGCCCCCTTGGCCCCATAAGCTAATTCCTGATGAAGGGCTTATGCCTGAACCATCGATTTATCTGCTCTTACTATGCTGCCTGACTGTGCTTTTCCTGCACCACACTTTTCAACTCTGATCTCCAGCATCTGTAGTCCCCACTTTCTCCTCACAGGCTTGCATGACTCAGATTTATAACGGTTCATTCAAGTAAAAATGAAACTATCATGTTCTCAAACAGCATAAAAGAAACCAATACATTGTGGTCACTGTTCCCAAAAGGTCCTCTACAGCAAAAGTTTCAATTAGCTCTTCTGATCACTCAACACCAATTCCTAAATAACCTGATCCCGAGCTCAGTGCTCGACATAATGTTAACGTAAACCATCTCACACGTGGTCATGAGATCCATTTTCCCAGCATTAGCATTCACTTGGGTTAACACAGTTTAGATATAACGTAAGCAGTACATTATTACTGCAGTACCCACAAAGGTGTATATCTCATTTCCTGTTTTATAACATGTCCAGCATTTGTATTGCAGCTTTCCCTTTGATATATAGCTCCCATCAATGTTTACTCCTCCTTGCTGTTTTTGCGCTCCACCGTACTAGATTCTGTGGGATCTGAGCGACGTGGGCTCTGGGCAGATTAATGGTAGACATCATCTCGCCACATCATTTATGATCTTCTCAAACTTTAATTGCTCCAGATCTCCCATTATGCTGATATAGTGGAGAAGGACAATGATTTTCCAACAATGCTCTGTATTCTCCCAGAGAGCTGAGACAGCTCTAACTTGGGTGGGAACCTTACAACAGGTGGGCAAAGTGTTGCTGCTGCTGTACAGGGTTTTAGTGAGATCACATCTGGAGTAGTGTGTACAGATTTAGTCTCTTCAATGAAGAAATGATGTTGTTATATTGGAAGCAGCTCAGAGATGGTTCCTGCAATGAAGGTGCTAGCTTATAATGAAAGGATGATCAGGTTGACCAAGTTGCCATTGGAGTTTACAAAAATTAAAAAGTGTGCTATTTCAACATAGATGACAGAAGGAGACAACAAGTGAAGTGAATTACACAGATAATGGAGCAATCCATTCTGTTCTCCAGACAGGAACAGCAGGACGATATTCAGGCCTTCGACCCTGTTACACCAAAAAAGGACGAGGCTATTAAGCCCCTGGAGCCTGATATACATTTACAGAAGTAGGCCAATCAGCCACTCAAGCCTATAACACTGACCCAGATTAGGCCATGCTGCACCAGTATCCTGTTAAACAGCAACAGGATTAGTCCATTCAGCCTCCTCAAGTCTGTAACATAGGAACTGAAAGATGTCACACAGTGACTGAAGATTGTTACACTGGGATAACAGGAGGCCATTCTTACCCAGCGAGCCTTCTTTTATGAGAAAGGAAGAGGTAATTTAGACATGTTTCTGTTGTATGGGAACAAGAGAAGACCAATTACTCCCTCGCTCCCATCTCCGGTATGCATGAGGAGACTGTTCTGTGTTCCACATGTTATGGAGAAGTTTGAGAAGACCCATCAGCCCCTCAAAATGTTACACAGCAACAGGAAATTCCATAATCTCCCAATCCACTAACACATCAACTGGAGGAAGTCATTCTGTCCTTGGAGGTGACAACATGGGAACACCAGAAAGATATCAGCCCATCGAGTTTGTACATCAGCATGATGATGAGTGCAGTCAGCCACACATGCCTCTTATACAGCAATTGGAGAGCATCTCCTAAAACCTTTTGACCATTAAACAAGAATTCAAAGAAAACGTGAAGGTTTTTGAAAGGGAAGTATTTATAACAAATGTATGCATTAGGGAGTAAAACGTAATGATAAAACTATTGTGACTTAAGACAATTATTAGTATCCATTGTTGAGGACATTTGAAAAGATAAGCCACAATCCATCGGCGTCAACATGGTTTTACAAAGGATAAATCAGGTTTGAAGTGTTTGCTTGAGTTACGTAACGATGTGACAAACGAGGTGGACAGTGGGAATCCTGAAGATGGAATATATCTGGTCTTCGTGAAGGCATTGGATGTGTCACTTCTCCAAAGAGTAAGTGGTAAGATCAGACGATATGGGTTTAGGAGTAATTTATTAGCTCGGATGGAGGATTGGTGAACCAACAAAATGCAGTCAGATGGAATAATTGTCTCATTTTCATTTGGAAAATGCAATTTGTGGGGTGCCATTGAGTTCAGTACTCATGCCTCAACCATTTTCAATCCATGGTATTACTGTACAAGGTTGACGGGATAGATAATGCGATACCACATTTTCAGATGACACGAACATCGGTGAGAAATTACTTCGGAATGATGATGCAAGTGCTTTTAAGACCATATGGATAGGTTGGGTGAATGGGCCAACATTTGGAACGGATAATTAAAGCGAATAAGTATGGGGCTACTCAAGTTGGCCAGTATAATAGAAAGATACATTATTATCTAAATGGAGAGAAACTTCAAAGTGCTCAGGTTCAGAGGGATCTGGGTGTCTGCATTTACAGCAAGTCATGAGATATGCAAGCATAATTTCAGTGTTTATTCATAAATGGATAGAGTAGAAAGAAAGGTAGGGAGTGTTGGTGTAGCTATGCAAGGCATTTGTGAGGCTGCAACTGGAGTACAGTTTGGATGTCCTCCAGAATGAGGTATTTCCATTGGAGACAATTCAGAAGAGCTTCATTAGATTGATTCCATATTTGAAGTGTTTGTTTTATGAAGAGAAATTGAGCAGTTTAGGCCTATACTTTCGAGTTTACAAGAATGAAAGGTGAGCTCATTGAGTCTGTAAAATGTTAAAAGTAATTGAAAGTGTCGATGTGGAGTGCATTTTTTTCACGTGGCACAATCTACAACAAGAGACCTGAGCTTTAGGGTGGAGAGATAGCAGGAAAGTGGAACAGAGGCCCCGTTGACATCAGCCTCATCGAGGAGTTAGATTCCTCACAGATGCTCCTTGTTCTTATTCGACCCTTCGACTATGTTGCACAGGAATTGTGGAAGCCTGGGTATCATACAGGAAGCAGGCACTCAGGATAAATCAGTTTGCGAGAGCGTAACGGTAGGGTCACACAGTGACCAGCACTGGGTTCTCAACTATTTACAGTATATATTAATGATCAGGAGGATGGAACAGATATAAATGTTCTGAGTTTGGTGATGTCGCTGTGGTAAGCAGGAGATTACTTTATCAAGAGAGGGTGGAGAGTCGGCAAACAGATTCAGAGAGGTAAAGACAATAGATAATATTTTGGCAGGTGGAATTTAACATGATATAACCTGTCATTCCATTTACAGGAATAATGGAAGGCAGTATGTTACTGAAATGGCGAAGGATTACAGGATTTCATGATACTGTGTACTAGGGGGTTCACTCAGACCCGTTCAGACATGGGAGGTTTTGCTCCATCCCTGATCATCTGCTCCTTGGCGCTCCAAGTGCCCACATTGCTCTCCGTACACATGGAATACTTTGATGTGGTTGATTGGTGGTGGGGATGGTGTTTTGAAATGTGTATCAAGGGGACCGCCTTTGTACAATGTATATTAATTTCTTTCTATGTGGAGACCTACTAACGATGGGAATGGCTGACTGCTTCTGAATGAAGAGGCCCTGACTGCTGCCAGGACTGTGGGTATTCACCAACATGATGTATTATGCATGGGGATGCTGCAATATTAATAGAGAGAGAGGTCTTTCAGTTCCTCTACCACTTCCCATTGTCATGGGGACTCTGCAGATGCATGTACACCATCGGAAATCCCACTATACTGGATACACAAGACAGCTCCCCGCTGTGGGAGAAACAATGTATTTACCTCATCCATCATATATATACTCCATCACCGAATGGTGACATTGATGTTGAGACACTGGGAGATGATGGATATGTCACATAGTTCAGCCTGAAAAGTTCTGGATCATAGTTTCTGAATGAAACTGTGACCCTAACAGCCCCTGGCAGCACCATCCTCCCCCTGGTGCGAAGCTGAAGGTCCTGTTGATGGAGGTGACACCACTCTTGAACCAGCTCTTTGTTCAGTCAGGGTCCCTCACACTCTGCTCCTGGGTAAAGTGAAGCTGGGGAAGCTGTCCCTGGAAAACCCGGGGTGGATACAGCAAATCCCTTTCCCCAGACACACTCACTCCGTGGTTTCCGAGCTTCCCCTCTCTGTAGCCTCTGCTCCATTTGTTGTTCATTTGGGGATCATGTATTGAAGCTTCCAACCCTTCTGGGATCCCCAGCAGCTTCTGAATGCTGCAGCTAAAAGCAAAACGCGGAAACCTGATCTGGGAGAGCTGCCCACTGCCCTTCCATTATTCCCACCGTTTTAATAAAACCTAAAGACTTTCTTAGTTATTTACTTGGACTGTTTTCAGACAGCAGTTCTGCACCTCTGCCTTTAAAACCTCTCTTCAAAAAACCCAAGAGAAAATAATCTTTTTACAGTGATAGTATCCTCACATGTCTATCTTTAATAAAATAATACATCAATATACAAAGATAGTTTCATTTTAGACCTCCAAATCTTCCACTATTAGTAGACTGAAATGCATATACTTTACATTGACTGTGAGCATATAAATGTTTCCAACTAGTTTCGATTTCAATCATTTTACTCCTGCCACAGAATTCCTTTGTTTTTCCTCATCCGAGTCTCCACAACGTGTCAAACCTAAGGTTTTCTCCCCCTGTCACCTGTATAATTTCAAACTGAATGGCAGCAATAATAAGCCCAATCAAAACAGACTGGTAATTTTCTCCCTAAACTTCTCCAAAAACTTTAAGGCGTCACGATCAGTGAAAAGGATTTGGCTCATGTATGTTATTCGCAATTTAAATGCTGAAATGTTGCAACATCAATACCAAGCTCAAGGCCGCCTTCTCCATTGTGGAATGAATTTGTTGATGTTTCCACTGGACACTCCAACCACACGTTACATAATGGAGCACTTCTCATCTCTCCAATAGTCCTTCTCAATGACATAGCTCCTCATGTCTCAACATAAAAGAATTACATGATCCTGTACCTCTTAATGCTGAAACCTCTTTACCTGCTACTCCTGACCTTTGCCAGTAAACCTTACTTTTACAGGTATGTGTTTTAGTTAAATCTCGTACATTCTTCTCAATCTCTCACAGAAACCAAACTTCATTTCTGAACCCAATCATCATCATCAGCCATTTCAGCTTCTCATCTTGCTGTTTTAATTCTCTAATCTTCCACACGAATTCTCACAACTGCAGGAAGTGATTTGTTGAACTTCTCCAAAATAAGAATCTCTCTAAGAGTGTCATAGGTTTGCTCTGTTTTTAATATCCTTACCCACCTTTCAAAATGACTGTGTTTGATCCTTTCAAACTCAATGTGCATTTAACCAGGGCCCCTTTTTTAGATTCCTGAAACGCTGTCTGTCGGCTTCTGGCACAACTAATGTGCACTTCAGATGGCTTTCTTCACCACCTCATACTGGCCAGATACCTCCTCCAATAGGGATGCAAATACCCACCAGCTTCGTTTGAATCAACTAAATCCACGTGGTCACTGGCCATTGCATTTGTTTAGCCACTTTCTCAAATGGAGTTCAAAATGCTTCCCCATCCTTCTCATCAAATTTAGATAATGCCTTGGTGCATTTAAACAGAACCGCATCAGCCCATTGGCGACGGTAGGGTTCTCAACCTCACTATTGTCCTCATCCAGCCTACCGTCTACCTTCATCTCCGCCTTCTATGTCAACTTTCCTCTCTCATTGCTAACCTTTGAAGTTGAATCTCTTTACTTTTCTTCTCTATTTCTTCTTTATTTCCTTTTCTTTTATTTCTACTTTTCATCATAATTCAAACTACTTCAATTCCTTCTCATGTTCATTTACCTCATTTGAAATTTAATTCTAGCCATTTCCAAAGATTCTGGTGGCATTTCCACCAAATTTAATTGCCGAGCGATAGCTGTAATTATCTCTCATTTTCTCACAAATGCAACCCCAACTCCATATTGTCTGCCAATTCCTACAGCTTTGCCTTCATTACCTTTTGTAAAACCCCCAACTTCACTTCTTTCACACCCAGAGAACTCTCAGTGACTAAAAGAATCTTTATTCCCAAAACACTGTTTAAACCAACCGAATTCAACATCTGGAACAAAAGACACTAACCACTACCATACGCGACCTTTGAACCCAATAGTCTCCGGGTGAATAATTTCCAGTGTCTGCATGAGCTTTTTCTGGATGCTCTGGTTTCCTCCCACAAACTAAAGATGTGCATGTCAGGTGAATTGGACATGCTAAATTGTTTGTAGTTTTCAGAGATGTGTGGGTTAGGAGCCTTTGTCGGGGTAAATGTGTAATAATAGGTTAGATGAATTGGTCTGGGTAGGTGACTCGTCGGCGGGTCGATGTGGACTTTTGGGTCGAATGGCCTGTTTGCACACTGTAGGGATTGTAATTCTAAACTCAATTTGTTATTTTCGATTTAGGACCAGCTAAGAATCCCTAGTTTGCTATAGACAAACTAAATGCCTCAAACCATTTTAAGAAGGTAGCTTGGATGCCAACATTTCCTTATTTTAAAGGTAGATGTGAAGTGGGAGTTCCAGATGTGATGCTACTAGTCAAACCACTCACCATTAATTAAAATTCAATATATTTAAACACTCTAATGAAAATCCATGCACAATGAAGAGGAATTTCGAATAATTTAGCTATTGGAAACCTTCACCGAATAATGAATACAGTACATTCTACTGTACTGCCTTTTCAGCCTCTCGAGCTTGTTACAGAGAGGCAGGAAGTGTTTATTTAACTTTCAAGTCTGTTACGCATAAATATTAGGTTTAAACTAGTTGTGGCTTAGGAAAGACCTGATGTAAACATAAACGTTCTAACTTTGTCAAAGGCCAATTTTGAAAGTGTTAGGCGATCCCTGTGAAAGGCTGATTGGAATACCCTATTCGCAGGTAAAGGGAGGTTGGAAAATGCAAGGCCATCAAAACTTGATTTCGTAGAGTCCAGAGCCAACGTGTTCCTCTTAGTGAGATGGGCAAGGCTGGTGGATGCAGGGAGTGCTGGATGGCTAGATATATCGATGCTCTGATGAATGGAAGGAAGGAGGCCTATGTCAGGTAAACAGAGCTGAGATCAAGAGAATCCCGAGAGGAGTATAAGGGCAGTAAGTGTATAGTCAATGAGGAACTCCGGACAGAAAAATGTGGACATGAGATGGCTTTAGAAATAGGGTTAATGCGGCATTGAAGAAATCCTACAAATCCTTTAGTGGCAAAAGATTAACTCGGTAGAGAATAGGGCACATTAAAGATCAGTAAGGTTACCTATGTGTGGAACCACAGGAGATGGGAGAGATACGAAACAAGTATTTCTCCTCAGTATTTAGTGTGGACGAGTTTACATGAATGACAGAATGAAGAAATTTATAGTGATATCTTGAAAAGTATCTGTATTACAAGCAGATGTTAGACATTTTAAAACATATAAAGGTGAACAAATCATTGGGATCTGATCAGTTGTATCCCAGAAGTTTGTGGGAAGCTAGGAAAGAGACTGCTCAGCCTTTTGCTGATATATCTGTATCATTGATTTCCACAAGTGAGGTGCCAATAGACTGGACGGCTGCTAACATAGTGTCATTGTTTAAGAAAGTAAGGAAAAAACAGGTAACTATAGACTGGTGAGTCTGACGTCAATGGTGACTAAATTGTTGGAGGTGATTTTGAGGGAAATGATGTATAAACATTTTGAAAGACAAGGACTGAAGAAGGCTTTGATACGGTGGAATTTTTGAGGAGTGATTAAGATGATTGATGAAGGCAGGACATTGCATGTTTTCTTTATGGAATACAGTAAGCAAACCATAATGTTCTACATGGTAGACTGTTTAGCAAGATTAGACTGCCTGGAATCCAGGGAGAGATCCAACTTTTCCATGAATATTGGAGACAGGGCGTGACAGTGGACATTTAGAACATAGAACATAGAACATAGAACATACAACAATACAGCACAGAACAGGCCCTTCGGCCCACGATGTTGTGCTGAACTTCTAACCTAGATTAAGCACCCATCCATGTACCTATCCAAATGCCGCTTAAAGGTCGCCAATGATTCTGACTCTACCACTCCCACGGGCAGCGCATTCCATGCCCCCACCACTCTCTGGGTAAAGAACCCACCCCTGACATCTCCCCTATACCTTCCACCCTTCACCTTATTCATTATTCACCTTTGTTCATTAAACTTGGAGACCTGTGACCAGTGGCGTGCCCCTAAGATCAAGAGTGGTTCCACTGCCTTTTGTTACTTATATAAATCATTTGCACTTGGGTTTGTGAAGAATGGTCAGTACGTTTGTAGATAATAACTAATTTGGTGGTGAAGTCGACAGTGAAGAATGATCTCTCACAATATCATGGGACATTGATTAGGTGAGCTGAGGAGAGGCAGATGGAGTTTATTTTAGATGAATGTGATGTGTTGCACTTTGGCAAGAAAAATCCTGGCAAGACATATAGGTAGCGTCCTTTCGAAAGCCAATCAAGGAGAACTCCGTACAACTTATAGAATCCCTACAGAGAGGAAACAGGCTTTCGACCCATCGAGGCCACACCGACCCTCTATGCAGTATCCTACTGGACCACCCCCCACTCTATCCCTCTGTGCCTGCATTTCCAATGGACAATCCACCTCGACTACACATCCCTGGGTACTATGCGGAATTTAGGATGGCCTTACCTGTATATCATTATACTGTCGGAGGAAAACATAGCACACGGAGGAAACTCACACAGACACGGGGAGAATGTACAAACTCCACACAATCAGTCATTCAAGGATGGAATTAAATCCAGATTGCTGCCCTGTGAGGCACCTTGTGGTGCGGGTTCTCAGTTCCTTGAAAATGCCATCACAGGTAAACAGCACAGCGAAGAAGGCACTTGGTGATCTTCCCTTTATTGGTGCGTGCTTTGAGTCTAAGCATTCGCATGACATGTTGCATCTGTACCAGATATTGGTTTGCCCACTTTTGTAATATTGCCTTTAGTTCTTGTTTCCCTGCTGTCGGAAAGATGTTGTCAAACTTGAAAGGGTACAGAAGAGATTTAAAAGAATGTTGCAGGTGTTGGAGGGTTAACGTTACAGGGAGGGTTTGACTAGGCTGGGACTATTTTCAATTGTTGAGGCTGAGGGGGACCTTAACGAGGTTCATAAATTCATGAGGGGCATAGATAAGGTAAACAGTCAATATCTTTTCCCCAGGAGAGGCGAATCCAAAATTAGAAGACAAAGGTTTCAGGTGAGAGGAGAAAGATTTTAAAAGGGACATGAGGGGCAACATTTTCACACAGAGACTGCTGTGTGCATGGATTGAAGAGCCAAAAGAGGTGGTGGAGGCAGGTACAGTTACACCATTCAAAAAGGCATTTGGATGGATACATGCATGGGAAGTGTTTAGTGGGAGATGGGCCAACTGCTGCAAGGGGGACGAGATTAATTTCGGATATTTGGTCTGTGTGGATGACCAGACCAAAGGATCTTTTCCATGATGTACATCTCTGAGAGTCTATTGAATTTTGTGTGTTTAACATGGGATCAGGAGGAGACTATTCAGCATCTGAATTCTGCCAGGCAGCTTGTTTGCTCAAATACTGAGAATCAAAAACAAAAATACATCATTCAGATTTTCATGGTGTTTTACAGAAACGGGAGAAAGGTTTTTCATCAAGATGAGCCGTAAAGAATGTGAAGAGGCCGTTCAATCCCTCAATTCCATTCCACAGGAGCAGCAGGGGAACTCAGAGCTATTGGAGCCTGTTAGTCTGGCGCAGGAGGAGGACATGTATTTTCACAAAACTTTTGATTAGGAGGTAGTCACTCAGCTGCTGAAGACTGGAACACAGGAACAGGAGGCAGTCACTCAACTGCTCAAAACTGGGACACAGGAACAGTAGGCAGTCACTCAGTTGCTCGAGACTAGGGCACAGGAACAGGAGGCAGTCGTTCAACTGTTCGAGACTGTGATAAAGGGACAGGTGGCAGTCACTCAATTGCTCGAAACTGGGGCACAGGGAAATCTAGAGACTAGTGAGGTCCGAGGATCCTGTTACGCAGGAACAGGACGAGGTGCCTCACTCCCCACCAGTATGGGACACTGAGAGAGAAGGGGATTTGCTTGGAAGAAACAGAAATAGATGAATAAGTTGCATTAGTGGTCCATTCAATCTTGCCCCACCATTCACTAAGACCACGGCTGATCTGATGGTGATTCCCTCATTCCATTTTACGGAGACTGTCCTCTCTGCAGCCTCTGCTCCATTTGTTGGTCATGTTGCCGACACAGATGCTGTAACAACAGTCACCATGACTCATCCAGAGGGTCGGGTCTAACCGGATGAGTCTGGATTTGACGGATCCAATCACAAGAATGAAAACACAAAATAAAGATATTGCCAGATGTTTAGTTCTCTCACATTCGCAATCCAACTCACATAACCAGCCCATCCATGATATGTTCAGGACGGAGCACTGTGTAGATCCAGCTATCGGACTGCTAACTGCATCCCAGCAATATCCAGAATGGAACTCTGTGCCAGACCAATGCTTGATCTATAATCCTGGGCTAAATGTCCAGTGTGGAGATCGGTGCAGACTGCACTGATTCGTTCTTATATAAACCCAGGCTGTTGCATTGTTCGGTAACACTGTGTTAGATCATTGCCCAGTGTGGGGAAACTTGCAGCCAATGCTGTAAGTGACAGGATGTGACCTACATTCCATTTACAGCTCCATATCTCCACTGTGCTTTGACAAGAGGTGCCGTGGATGTGAAAATCACTGCGAGGGAGAGATGTAAGTGGAAACAGTGTAAATACCAATAGTTCTGACCAAGGCGAGTATCACACCAGTATTTAAAGATGAAATAACTGAGATAATATCCAGTGAGGTTTTGTGAATGGTGCGAAGAAGTTAGAGGGGATGGTAATATTATAGTGGTTGCACTATAAGCCTCCAAATGGGAATTAGAGGAACAAATATGCAGGGAGACTGGGGAGACTTGCAGGAACAATAGGTCGTTATAATAGGTGACTTTAATTTTCCTAACATAGACTGGGACTTCCAGATGTTTAAGAACTTAGACGGAATGTACAGGAAAGTTTCCACAAGCTATATAGCGGGTCCTACACTGGAAGGGGCAGACTCGACATACTGTTGGGAAATAGGGCAGGATAGGTGGAGGAGGTAAAGTGGGGAAGCATTTTGGGAAAAGTGACTAGAGTTGTTTTAATTTTAAAATAGTTATGGGAGGGAAAAATTGCTCCACGGATTCAAGTTCTAAACTGGGGCAAGACGAACTTTGTTGCAATTGGACAGCGGATTGCAGGGGATGATCGGAGGAGTTTGGTTCGAGGTAAAATGATATTGGGCAAGAGGGAGAGCTTTAAAGGTGAGATAGCTAGAGTTCAAGGTTTCTATTTTCCTGTGAGGGTGAAGTTAAAGTGAGGTTGGAAGGGAGAACTCTGGATGACAAGAGATATTGAGGCTCTGACCAGAAAAAAGGAGGCGTGCCTCAGTTTCATGCAGCTCGGATCAAGGGAATCCCTGGAGGTACACAGAGCATCGAGGAGTTTACTGAAGAAGGAAATCAGCAAGGTGAAAGGGGGGTATGAGATAACCTTGGCTGAGAAGATTAGGGTGAATCCAAATTCTGTAGAGAAAAGAAAAAGAACAACTAGAGAGAGAATAGGATGTCTTAAAATCCAAAATAGGCACGCGTGTAAAAATTCAAGAGATTGGTGAAGTCTTCAATTTCCCCTCTGTGTTTAACATGAAGAAAGACATGAATAGCTGTGACCTTTGGGAGGTTAGTTGTCATATTTTGCTAGTGCCCATATCACAGTAGAGGTGCTGTTGGACACATTAGAATACACAAAGTCAAACAAATCTCTTGGTCCTGACCAGATATATATAAGAGCTCTGCAAGAGGCGAGAGCAAAAGTTTAGGGGCCAAGGTTCCAGAAGACTGCGCTGTCGCAAATGTCGTGCCCTTAGTCAAGAATGGCTGCATAGAAAAGCCTGGGAAATATAGACCCGTAAGCTTCACACCTGTTTTCGCTAAACCACTTCAGAAGGTTCTGAGAGATAAGATGAGCATTCATTTGGAAAGACAGAGTTTGACTTGGAGCAGTCAGCATGGCTTTGTGCGTGGCGGATCATGCCTTACAAATTTTGTTAGAGGTTTTTGAGAAAGTGACCAGGAAGGTTGACGAGGGCAGGGTGGTGGACATATTCTATATGGATTTTAGTAAGGCCTTTGATAAGGTTCCACATAGTAGGCCACTCGAGAAGGTTAGATCGCATTGAATCCAAGGTGAACTGGCAAATTGGCGACACAATTGGCTTGACATTAGGAAACAAATGACTATGGTGGAGGTATACTTGTCGGACTGGAGGCCTGTGACTAGTGGAGTGCTTCAGGGGTCGGTGCTGGGCCCATTGCAGTTTGTTATCTATATCAATGGTTTGGATGAGAGTGCACAATGCAAGGTCAGTAAGTTTGCAGATGAGACTAAATTAGGAGCCATCGTTTACAGTGAGGAACATTAAAACGTTATTAGAAATTGCAGCAGTACGTTGATCAGCTGGGGAAGTGGGCTGAGAAATAGCAAATGGAGTTTAATGTAGATAAGTGTGACGTCTTGCGTTTTGGAATGTCAAATCCAGGTAGGGGTTTAATGACGAATGATAGTGCCTTAAGGCATGTAGTGGAACAAAAGGACGTTGGAGATCAGGTGCACGGTTGCCTGAAATTTGAGTCACAGATACACAGGACAGTGAAGAAGGCTGTTGGCACACTTGCCTACATCAGGGCATTGAGTATAGAAGTTGGGACATTATGTTGCAGTTGTACAGGATGTTGGTAAGGTTGCAGTTGGAGTGTTGTGTTCAGTTTTGTTCACCTTGCTCTAGAAAGGAGATTATTGAACAAGAAAGAATGTAGAAGAAATTTACTAAGATGTTTCCTGGGCTAAAGGGTCTGAGTTATAGGGAGACACTGCACAGGTTAGAACTTATTTGTTTACAGCGAAAGAAACTGAGAGGGTTCTTATGGACGTGTACATCTTATCAAATCATGAGAGGTGTGCATGGGGTGAATACTTCAAAATCTTTTTGCAAGGTTCGGGAATCCGTTCATGTTTGGAAAGGAAAAAAATAAAAATGAACCTGAGGTTCAACGTTTTTACACAGAGCGTGGTACGCATATGGACTGAGCTGCCAGTGGAAGTGTTTGAAGTGGGTACAATAACAACATTGCAAAAACATTTGGACAAATATACAGATAGGACAGGATGAGATGGATACAGGGCCAGGGCAGGGAAATGTCAGATTGCCAGATAAGGGGCAATTACACCATGGTGGATATAATGGATGGACTAGTACAGAGGAGGACCATTCTCTTCCCAGAGGGAGCCACATCACCAGACCCACCGCACATGGTCTGAGCTCACCACCCAGCTCAGTGCAGTACCTGCTGTCTGAAGAAATGCCCAGTGATACAGGACAAGCATCAATAACATTTCCCGCTCTGTCAGGATAACGGTCACTGTATTCTCTCTGCTCCCTCACACTCACTGTATATCTGTTATGGCACCGATCCCTAAACAAGGCCCATGATCCCCCACTCTCACTACCGCATGCAGCACCTTCCCTCTCCCTCTATCTCTATCTTTCGCCTTTGCAAATGCCCCCACACAGTTATAGAATATTCTGGAGAATGTCAATTATGGAATGTCCCAGATAATGTTCCAAATAATTCCCAGTTTCTGGAAAATGGCAGTATCCCAGTGTGTAACACATAAGAGGAAGGAGTAGAGATGTAAGTTTTACAATTCACATACAATTCAAACCATGCTGAAGCCTTCAGCTCTTCAAACGTGCTCTGGCACTTAATAAGGTCCCCACTGATCTGATGGTTTTCTCAACGACATGTTACAGGACTTTTCACTCATTCAACACCCTGGGTTCCTGTCATTGACCAGATTGCACTCAGGCATCTTTACCCCGGATTTTTTCAAGCGCCTGTTTGAGGGCATTTCCCCTGGGGACGGACACTCCTAACAATATATTCCACCATCTTTATACTTTCATGCAACGGTCAGCATGTATTACACAGACCAAACAAAAACCTACACTTATTTTATGGTTATAGATATCCAATCACACTTAGTAATTCTGGTTATTTCACTTGACTCACCTTAATGATGTTTAACCAAAGACAGCTTCTAAACATATCTTGTTATAAAATACAATTGCAAACAGAGAACGGTTTTACCCTCAGGTGTTATCTTAACTGTTATCTGAATTGCACCACTTTCCTTGTTATGAATATTTCTCATGCCCTTTGTCTGTGACTGTTTCTGTCTGTGACAGTTACACTGTCTGCCAGTCAGTTGCCTGGACGGCACGTTTGTGATGCAGAGGGAGGCCAACAGCGCAGGTTCAGTTCCTCACACTAACAGAGGTTACCATGAAGGGGACGATCTCTCAACCTCACCCCATAACCCCAGGTGTGGTGATCCTCAATATAAACCACCATGATTGGTCTCTCTAATGACAGTTTTTGGGACTCTATTCCATCAATGTTAGCATTTTCATTTTAAAAAAATATATGTTTATTGAAAAAGAGATTTTTAATATTATAATAAACCAATAACAAGATAACTCAAATAACTGAACAAAAATACATCTAATTGCATGTATATACAAAACAAGTTAAAAACACTACACAGACAGAAGAAAAAACAAAAAATATACAATAAATAATAGAGCTCAGCATAACAAAACGATAGCTTTCGTTCATCAACAAGCATTAACTGATACACATTTTTATGTTCATAGTTCTTCCTCTCTGGATGTTGATTCATTAGACAATATCTTCATGGAGATACAAAAGCCCTTCTAAGAGTGGCAGATAAGCCTGTATCGTGGTAATCTAAAAAGGGCTGCCATACCTTATGTAAATCTCTGTTTTTTGGTGTACCATACTGGTGCATGAAGAGCTTACGACAATTCAACAAACCCGGGGGGGGGGGTTTCAGATATCTAACAAAACAGAATATTTTTCCTAGCACAAAAAATAAGGACTTTTTTCCCATGTGCATCTGTGTAAAGTACCCTGGACAGGCCAAGGAAAAGAGAAACCAGCTCCAATTCAGTCCCCTCGACCCACTCTATCACGCCTACCACAGTGCTTCAATATATATGAAGCCTGCAGCAGGACCACAAGCAATGAGTAAGAGTGCCTGTAGTCATTCTGCATTTTGGACATGCTGAAGATATTCTCAAAATTGAATTTTGAGAGATAATCTGGGGTCAGATAGACACTATGAAGAATTTTCAACTGCATGGAATGGATCCTATTACAGATCAAAATACTTCGAGCATTTTCACAAATATCCTCCCATGTCTCCGAAGTGTTCTGAACCCCAACTCTCTCTCGCAGACATCACAAAGCTGCACAGTCTCGTCTGAGGGGACCCTCTCCAACTAATGATGAAGGGTATTGACAGAGAGTGTATTCTAAGCAATAAGATCCCTCATCCCTTTATCGGATCTGTAAGAGTGTGGTAAAAGTGTGTTTTTTTTTTAAATCAAATCTCTGATCTGGGAAAAAAAACAGAAGTGGTCTCTACTCGGTAGTCCATACGTACGAGTTATTTGATCAAATCATATCATTGTTTCTTCATCAAATAACATGTGTTGGCTCAGTGGTGAGCATTGCTGCCTCACAGCACCAGGGTCTCGGCTTTGGTTCTGGCCTTGGGTGACTGGCTGTGTGGAGTTAACATATTCTCGCGGTGTCTGTGTGGGTTTCCTCCCACAGTACAGAGATGCACATGCTAGATGAATTGGTCATTGATAAATCACCCATAGTGTTCAGGGATGTGTAGGTTTGGGCATTAGTCAGGGTAAATAAAGGATGGTGGGGGAATGGGTCTGGGTGGGTTACTCTTCAGAAGGTCGAAGTGGTCTTGTAGGGCCCAAGGGCTTATATCCACACTGTAGGGATTCCACTAATTCTAAATCACTCAAGCAAGGTACACTCCTTGCTGCCCACAGTTTAAACCTGGAATCCATTATCCCCGGATGACAACTCGGAATACCAATTATAGGGGTAAGAAACATGATTTTGGCGGTATTGCCGTCGATTTGACGCATTGTCATTCATGCTTTAACAATATTGATAATTACTGGGTTATGACAATACTTCATAAATGTTGTCAATTTAGCTAAGAAAAACAGACTAATAAAGGTTCACTTTATCTGATAGTGTTCAATATCTCACAGTATTAACGCCGAGTCCTCAGCAGCGTAGGCACTAACATAGGATAAAAAAGTGCTTAATTGATAGCTTCTAGTGTGGGACATCTACTCCCCACAATCTGTGGGGTAGTTGCAATTTGTTTAGCTTGATAAAGAGTTGCTTATGCTGCCAAATAAAAGAGCTAAACCAGCTATTATGTCTCCTCAATACCTATGTGGGAAACATCAAAGGAAGCATTCACACAAGATATAGTAAATGAGGAAGGACATTCTTTAATAAGAGCTATCCGACCTAGCCAGGATATTGGAAGTGCCTTCCATCTTTGAAGGTCTTGTTTAATTTTGTCAAACAAATGGACATAGTTCACGTTAAATAAATGATCAAAGACGGATGTAATGAATATACTGAAATAGAGAACCTCGCCCCCCTCCACCCCCGTGACCATTTAAAAGGAAACCAGGATTTGCCTTCATCAGGTATTTCCCCAAGACCTCCCATACACATGGCCTCCAACGTTGTAAAATTAATCTTAAAGCCCGAAAAGGCGATAAGCGAATTATTGCATTGCATCACGTGAGCTGCCGAAATTGCGGGATTTGACAAAAACGTAAGAGCATCTGCATACAACATAATCTTATGTGACTTTTATCCCACTTCTGGGGCAGGAATGTTGGAGTAATATTCCCAATTGTGCAGGATGCCACCAAATCTAAGATTGTTGCAGGAATGGGGAAGAAATCACCCCTCGTGTGCCATTTCTGCGGGTTAAAGAAGAAAATAAAATCCCTACTTGTAAGGTAGATCTGCCTCCAGGTATCCACCAGCTCTAGTTCTAGACACAAATCCATTAATTGCTTATATTATAACGAGGGTATTGGAGGACCTTTGGACATTCTGTCCATCGTGGGGCCATAAGACAGTCAAAAACTCCTTCTACTATAATGCGCCATGAAGCAAGATAATTGAATTTGGAAAATGCATCTACCAGGATTTTAAAAGGGTGCACCGGGTGGCAATAAACATTTAAAATACTGTATTAATTCCAGTAGTTCAAAACTTTGAGGATTATGATCCTTCCATGGGTGCTTAATATAATCTAGTAATTTAAATGGAAGATTCTTCCCATCCATTATGACTTTTCCCCCACTCTTAGTATTACAAGACGAGAAATAAACCCGATCACACCCGCCCTGCTGTAACGTCAAATGTTCCTTGTCATCGAGGAGCATCTCCTGCAATAGGACAACTCTCTCTATTTTAAGACGAGAAAGTATATTTTTCCTCTTGACTGGTAGATTGCACCCCTTAATGTTCCAGGTACACCATTTGAGCACATCATTATCCATAACACACTGCAGCAACATTTGAACTCTAGAGAATTTCATATCGAATTACACATAGCTGAGCATTAATGACAAAAGACTCATCAAGCCTTAAATCTGTACAAACTAAAACTACTGCAACTAACGAGCTCTTAAAACTTTCCATAGCTAAAAACATCAAAAAGAACGAAACAAAATCCAAAGTGCGAATGACACTTGATTGGGTTTTTTCCCACCCCCCCACCCCCTCACCCAATGTGGACGCTGACGGCCTAGGTCTCTGTTCCACAACACTGACAAAGGCCCTGCTTTTAATTGTATATGTCCTGCTCTTGTTTGATTTTGATTTACCAAATCCAATACCTCGCATTAATCCAAACTAAACTCCATCTGCCACTCCTCAGCCCAGTGAGTGATATTACTGCCACCTCACCTTCCCCGTTTAATTTCAAAATTCCCTCCTCCTCTCCAGGAGGCCTGCACATTCCGGCCTTGATTTTCACAAAGACCCTGAGCTTGGTTTGCCTTCTGTGGTTAGGGGGAAGAGGGACAGATTGCAGACACAGTCAGTGGGGAGGAGAAGCTGGACAGTAATCAGCGGCCTGGTATCATTTCATGGTTTTAGGAAGAAGGCAGTCACACGTGAGAGTTGGGTAATATTGATCGGTTTTTTGAGCGCCAGAAATTATGGTCTTTTTCTGTCTCTGGTGTTCAGTAATGAAAATGTATTCGAGACCCTTCATTGTGCACAGTGTGCTTGCAGGATTTCTTTCCCTAATATTGCAGACTACAGATAATAGCGATTAAAACTGTTCATAGTTAACTTCGATGACACAGCACGCACATTCAACAAGGTAAAAACAATGACTGCAGATGCTGGAAACCAGATTCTGCATTAGTGGTGCTGGAAGAACACAGCAGTTCAGGCAGCATCCGAGAAGCAGTAAAGTCAACGTTTCGGGCAAAAGCCCTTCATCAGGAAGGGCTTTTGCCTGAAACGTCGATTTTACTGCTCTTCAGATGCTGCTTGATCTGCTGTGCTCTTCCAGCACCACGAATCCCGTAGACTCAACATCCTACAGTTGAGACAAATATTTTGCATTTGTTTAACAAAACAAAGTGTTTTGTGTAATTCAGTAATGGTAACCTGATTATAATAAATCCACACCTAACTGAAAGCTGACACTTTAAAAATGACCCAAAATCTGGATATGGTAGTGTCGTGGGAAATGTCCCTGCCTCTGAGCCAGAGGTCTGGATTTGATTCGTGAACGTGCGTGGTGGTGTTCCAAGTTCTGGACTAGAAGTTCTAGATTAAAGTCCTGCCTGTTGCAGAGGTATGTCACAGCATGTCAGATCAGGCTGATGAGCAAACACACAGGAGAATAATGTTACAGCTTTATGGGTATTGCTGAGTGGTGCTAGCGTCCCTACCTCCGGGCACAAAGGCCTGGGTGAAAATCCCACAGAAGTGTTTCATAACACACCTGAACAAACTGATTAAAACGGATTTAGAATTGTGGCTTGATGGAGAAGGAAGAGGTGTCAGTATTGCATTTCAGAATTTAGGCCCAGGATGATTTGAAGCCCAGCCATTAGTGTTGATTGGAGTCACATTTTGCAGCAGTAAAAGTTTATAAAATCAATATGGCCATGGATAGGGTGAGTAGTCAGGGGATTTCCCCA
The DNA here is from genome assembly GCF_047496795.1 of Chiloscyllium punctatum. Taxonomy (NCBI): domain Eukaryota; kingdom Metazoa; phylum Chordata; class Chondrichthyes; order Orectolobiformes; family Hemiscylliidae; genus Chiloscyllium; species Chiloscyllium punctatum. Next base: position 51,685,087 of record NC_092780.1, read on the forward strand.
GATTGGGGCATCCAAAACTAGAGGGTATTGGTTGAAATTGAGAGGTGAATGGTTTCAACAAGCCCACGAGCACCATTTCACTCAGAGGGTGGTGTGCATGTGGAATGAGCTGCCAGAGGAAGTGGTGGAGGCTTGTGCAAATACAGCATGTAAAAGGCATCTCGATGCTGACAGACCTGCCGAGCTTTTCCAGCAATTTCTGTATTTGTTGCAAAATGCATTCATTTTAACACAATATTCTGAATACATTAAACATTTCATTTTTTAATGATGCAGCGACATATAAACATTTCTTCAAATCGACCGAGACCATTTTCTGCTAAGGATATGGCACTGTGTATGACAGCAGCAATGATGCACCTACATGGAACAGGGAATGTGATGGAGACATAGTTTGGACAATGTACAAGGAAACCTCACATGGTCCAGTTTGGGAGAGCATGACATTACTGTGTGATTCAGCTCAGAAAGAGAGAGAAAATGTAATCTGCCTGAGAAGGAATGGCCTATTGCACTCCCTCTCCTTCATTGTTCCTCATGACAGCAATGAGTGCGAGCTAAAAAAAAAACGCTACAGTCATCGTTACCATTCTTATTTTTGTAGAATCCCTACAGTGTGCAAAAAGGCCCTTCAGCACAAAACGTCCATACCAACCTTCCCAGGCTCGCTCCCTTACATTTACCCCGAACGATGCACCTAACCTAGAAACCCCTGAACACTTCGGACAAATTATCATGACCAATCCATCTAACCAGTACAGCTTTGGACTGTGGAAGGAAACTGGAGCAACCATTAGAAGGGGCGAATGTGCAACCTCTACACAAATAGTCACCCGAGTCTGGAATTGAACACAAGGCCCTGGTGCTGTGAGGCAGCAATGCTAACCACTGAGCCACTGTGATACCCTTGGGCGATGCTGGGCCAGAACTCATTGGAATCTCTTCACTGCCTAATGCAAATTGTTCCAGGATGAAGTCCCGTTGCTAGCAGCTTGTGTGAGTAGAATGTCTTCAGAAGCAGAATAACATTTTGAACAATCTCTCAATTTTTCCTTTTGTCATGAGTTGCAATAATATATGGACAAAGCGCATTCAACTTGAAATTGCAGAGATTTTATTTATGTGTGTGTGTGTGTGCGTGTGTGTGTGTCAGTGTTTTTAGAAAGGGAAATATCGATTCCTTATTTGCAATATCCAAACAGTTTGCCATTCATCTTTCCATCACAGTTTGAGTAACATTGCTCTGGATCATACAGATGCTTTTTGAGCAGATTAAACAAATTAGCCTGACTTGTTGATAAAACTGACATTGACCCAGTCTGAGACCGATATCATCGGCCATATCATCGACCTGGTTACATTTGACATGCATTGTGAGCAGTGGAGCGTTGGGAATGGAAAAGGAAGCAGTGACCCCAAAAGTGGGGGAACTATAGACCGGTGAGCCTGATGTCAGTGGTGGGTAAGTTGTTGGAGGGGATTCTGAGGGCCAGGATTTACATACATGTTTATGCCGAAAAGCCTATTCTCCTGCTCCTTGGATGCTGCCTGACCTGCTGTGTTTTTCCAGCAACACATTTTTCAGCTCATACGTTTGGGAAGGCATGGGCTGATTGGGGTTGTCAACGTAGCTTTCTGCATGGGAAATCATGTCTCATTAATTTGATTGAGTTTTATGAAGAGGTGACAAAGAAGATTGATGAAGGCAGTTTGGTAGAAATTGTCTACATGGACCTCATTCAGGTGTTCACAACATTCCGATTGATGAGTAAGGTTCGGTCACACGAGATACAGAGGAAGCTAGTCACAATTGTCTTGAAGGAAGAGGGATATTTTTCAGACTGGAGGCTTGTGAGCAGCAGTGTGCTGTAAGAATCAGTACTGAGTTCACTGCGTTTCATCATTTATGTAAAGGATTTATATGTGAATATTGGGGCCATAGTTAGTAAGGTTAAAGATTACATCAGAAAGTTGGTGTAGTAGATTATCTCAGAGTACAAGACCGCAATTAGATGGGACAAAGAGACAAGGAGAAACAGATGAAGTTTAATTTAGATAAATATGATAAGTGTCCTTAACTAGCCAGCTTGGTAACAATCATTCAATCTCTGTCTGAAAAGAAACCAGTACAAAATAACCTCTCAAAGCCTGCAGCATCATCACACTTGTCAGTACATCGAGCTGTCAAACAGGAACCAGGGGTAACCCAATCAGGCCCATGGTCCTGTCCAATCGGAAGAGGAAGAAACCATTCAGACCCTTGAGTCTCTTACACAGGAACAGGAGGAGGCCATTCGGCCCATAAAGCTGGTTCCACAGCAACAGGATGAGGCCATTCAGCTCCTTCAATCTCTTACACAGGAACAGGAGGAGGCCATTCAGCCCCTTGAGTCACTTACACAGGAACAGTACGAGGACATTCCCCCCTCAACGCACTTGCAAAGGGACAGAATGAGGTAATTGATGCTGATTCCTGAAGAATGACTTATGCCCAAAATGTGGATTCTCCTGCTCCTAGGAGCTGCCTGACCATCTGTACTTATCCAGCAATCTACTGTCTACTACAATCTCCAACATCAGCAGTCCTCACTGTCTCCGGATTGATGATTCAACATGATGAACAAGTGGAGCCGATGCACAGTAGTGCACAGACAGATTGCTCCATGTTGTTCCTCCTGGCTCCGTTGGTCATGATAGACACATGGGACTTTAACGTGTTTTCTAGTGTTGAGGAGGGAAACCATATATCTTGTGTGATGTCTCAAGAAGGCACCTTCCATCTCCGAGAAGCCAGCCTGGTGTTCTCTATGTTCGACGGAAGCTGGTGGGAATGGCTACCTGTTTCAGGTCGAAGGTATTGTGGCTGCTGTTGGGGATTGAGAACAACATGGCGTTCAGTACGGGTTCACACGCCAATGGCACAATAACATGGGGAGAGTTAATTTAGGCATATAAACTATTAGGAAAGTCACGTTCGACTGATGAATCGACTCACTATGTTCAAATAATGCTGATCTTGCTCATGTTGGTCTTGTCGAGTGCTTGTCTTGTGCAGTGTATCCTGTATGCCTTACTCTGTCCAAGTCTATTTCCACACTTTGATCTGTCTGGCCATGCTTACTATGATCTGCCACCTCTGCTCATAAATAAAGTGTTTCCCTGTACTGAGGTACACGTGGCAATTAACCAAACCAATCAATCCTGGGTAAAGTATGGAATTTCTCACCCTATCAATGTGTCTTTTGGAAATATACCTGCTACACCTCGTGTTTCATCATCACCATTTCTTCGTATTTCACAGCTCTGCAGATTAAACTCTCAGGTTCTTCACTCTACCCTCATAATACCGCCATCTGTATCTGTGGGAAGGATATCATTCCTTACAAAGGAGATCTAATCTGTAAAGAGTGTCACAAATGCTCTCTCAGCAAGGCTCTACAACAGCAGGAAGATGGCTTGATTTATGTACTCGAATCATCTTACAATGAAGGATGGCATACCAGTGACTGCACCCCTTACTTACACAGGGTTTGATTCGGAGCAGTCAGCATAGACTTGTGAGTGGGAGATCATGCTTCCCAAATTTGTTAGAGTTCTTTGATGTAGTGACCAAGAAGGTTTACGAGGACAGAGCTGTAAATGTAGTCTCTATGGATTTCAGTAAGGCCTTTGATAAGGTTCCACATGGCAGCCTGCTCTGGAAGGTTCCATCACGTGAAATGCTGGGGGAACCTCCAATCGGATACGCAGTTGGGTTGATGGTCGGAAGCAGAGGGTTGAGCGGAAGGATAATGATCAGACTGGAGGCTGTGTCCATTGCTGTTTGTTATCTATGATTTGGTTGAGAATATACAAATCATGATTAGTAAGTTTGCAGATGACACTAAAATAAGTGGTAGCGTGATCAGTGAGGAAGTTTATCAGAAATTGCAGCAGGACCTTAATCAGGTGGGGAAGTGGGCCGAGAAATGGCAAATGGAATTTAATATAGATGTGTGAGGTCTTGCATTTTGGAAACTCAAGTCAAGGTAGGAGTTTCACGGTGAATGGGAGGGTCTTAAGAGGTGCAGTGGGCAGAGAGACCTTGGTTTTCACGGGCACGGTTCTCTAAGAGTAGAGTCACAGGTTGACAAGGCAGTGAAGAAGGCTTTTGGCACATTGGCCTTCATCAGGCACGACATTGAGGATAGAAGTTGGGAAGTTATGTTGCAGTTACACAGGACTTCGGTGAGGCCGCACTTGGCATATTGCATTCAGTTTTTGTAACCTTGTTATAGGGAGGATGTTATGAAATTAGAAAGAGTGCAGAAGAAATTTACAAAGTCGTTGCCAGGACCCAATGGTCTGAGTTATAGGGAGAGGATAGACAAGCTAGGACCTTTCCTTTAGAGTGTAGGAGACTGAGGGAGTCCTTATAGAGCTGTATAAAATCACAAGGGGTATGGATCGGGTTAATGCTCTCAGTCTTTTTCCAAGGTGTAGAAAATCTAGGATTAGAGGGGATCAGTTTAAGGTTAGAGGGGAAGGAATAAAAGGGAACATGAGTGGCCACTTCTTCACACAGAGGGCTGGTACATGGATGAGCTGCCAGCAGGTTGGTGGTGGACCGGCGGGAGCGCGGGGGGGTGTACATTAACAACATTTCAATGCATTTGGATATATATGTCGATAGTAAAGGACTGGAAGGATATGTGCCAACTGCAGGGAAATGGGGCTAACGTGGATGGACATGTACAAGGTGAACATGAACCCCTCTGTTAATTAAAACCAAACACCCAGAAAAGCTCGCCTCACCTCGTAATCTGTTAAAATATGAGTGACACAGATCTCCTATATTCCACCACTTAAACAAAAATTATCAAGTTTGTTTCTTAACTTTAATAGTGAACACTAAACAATAACTATTGACAAATATAATCCCCACTTTTCTTTGCTACTTACTATCTTATTCCAACTCTGTAAAGATATACTGTTCCAACAGCGCACATATTAAACATTACAATCTCGAGAGCACACAGGCTCCATCTTCCCCGCTCCATCTTTCCAGCTGCTGATCTCCCCGGGTATTTTTTTATATTGCAAATAGGTTTACATGAACATGTGTCTTTGATAGAGAGTGTTTGAAATGGCCAGTTAGCAATCCTGCTCTACAGCAGTTGCTCTGCTGTTGGATGGCAGTAGCTCTCCCACCAGTGTTCAAAATGCTGGGTATGTATACTCCCCATGATATAGTAATTCTCATAATTTGGTTCCTTACCAGGTGTCCAAACAATAATATTTAAATTCCATTGGCTTCTGGTTTCCTGAGCGTTATTTAAACTCTTCAGTTGCATTTGAATGGCTGTCAAAACAGCAACCAAAACTCAGGTATCCATTTCTCAGCTAACGGTGACATGTGGAACGGTTTGACCTTTAGCTGGCATCTGTGGCTTTAATTTGTATTCGGAAAAACCCGTTCTGTTTTAAAGTACCCTACATGTTTTTGGCTTCATAACATCTCCTCGCTTCAGAAAATAAAGTGAACCAGCAGAATGAAAAGATGACTACATTTCTTCTCCTCTAATTCTTATACCAATTTTATGAAATACAGAAGTATTAATCCCAGTTATATTAATTGTATTATATTGTATTATATTAATTATATTAATTCATCTTAATTCTGCACACCATTATAACACTGGAATAAGGTAAATATTATCTACTCTTTTTCCTTTAAATCCGCGATAACACATCTGCTATCACATTTTAGGAGCCGCAGCATGTACATTTTGTAAGTTTAAAGTCGGTAAGGTAAGACTCCAATGAAATAGTCTCATATTCTGGTCTTAACCTATTCCAAAAAGTGCGAGAGATTTGTCATTGTCCACAACCATCTCCGACAATTTGTTTGTCATATACACATTAAAATATTGTCAGGCCAGTGTGAAACTTAATCATTCTTGTTCAATAATGGAGATTTTGTATTTTTTTTCTGGTGGATATTGAGTTTTTCCGACAAGTCGCCAATTAGCCAATCAGTTCCAACATCATCTTTCTGTATCAATACATCTCCGACCCCTATATCCCGAGCATCAAACACAATTTTCAAAGGGTTTCAGAATATTTGGTGCAGATAAAACTGGTTCGGGGTGATTCATCCTGATTTAAAATTCTCAAATGCCTCCTGGCATTGTTCTGTCCACCACAATTCTGTGTTCTTCTTTAATAAATCCATCAGTGGTGCCCATACGCTGCTGAAGTTTGGAACAAACTTCTGATAGAATCCACTCAGTTCCAAAAATCGAAGCATCTCTTTCTTCGAGGATGGTTGTGGAAATTCCTCAAAGCCCTTCGTCTTTGTGTTCCATGGGATCAACCTTCCATGTCCAATGTAATGTCCCAAGAACATCACCTCTGCCTTCGCAAATTCTGTTTTCTTTAAGTTTATTACCAAGTTTGCTTCTTGTAATCGTTGAACATGCTCAACCAACTGTAACATGTGAGCTTTTAATCACTTGCTAAAGGTCACTACATCATACAGATAAACGACACAATTTGTTCATCCGGCCACAGCTCTGTTCCTGAGTCTTAAATGTGTCTGGAGCATTATTCATCCATATAAAATACTCGATAATTTTTTGTTTGTCATCTCCAGTATCCTTACTAGATAGTTTAACTGACTCCACATTTTTTTTTAATTTGAAAGGGGCCACTGAACCTGGCTTTGAAGAGATTACCTACCACTGGTGGCAATACTACTATGTCATCCCCACGGGATATCCTCAAAGTTTCAGAGTTTTTATCTACCACCTGCTTCACTCTATGTTGTGCTCTTCAGATACTATTTAGCAAACTTACCTACTCCATCTACTCTGTCCTTCACCTCACACACAGAATCCAAGTGTGAGATTTCCGACTTCTGTCCTGTCAATTTATATTTAATTAATTTCAAAGGACCTCTCACTTCATGTACGAATATTAACTCAAAGGAAGTAAAGTGAGTAGATTTATTTGGGGCATCTCTAATGGCAAATAATATATTTGGGACACCTTTATTGCAATCATTCGAGTAATCATAACAGTATGCTGTTAACATGGTCTTCAGCGTCTGATGCTAACTTTCCAAGGCTCCCTGGGATTCAGGATCCAACGCACTTGATTTGAAGTGCTGTGTGCCGAAGCTATACATGACTTCCTTAAATAGCTGAGCATTAAAATGAGATCTTTTGGTCTGACTGAATCTTACTGCCTAGCCCACAGCGAGTAAAGAAAGCTACCAACTCCTCCACCTCCCGTTTTATCTTAACATTCCGTAATGGAATTGCCTCTGGAAATTTGGTAGACTCATTCATTATGGTCAGCAAATATAGTTTTCCACTTCTATTTTAGGAAGGGGAGCCACACAATTAATCATAAACCACGTGAAATGTTCTTCGAATGCAGTAATTGGCAAGAAAGGTGCTGGTTTTATTACTGCCTGTTACTTAACTACCATTTGGTATTTATGTCATGTACAAAAACAAATAACCACATCCTTGTACATTCCAGGCCACTGGAAATGCTTCTGTACCTTAGCCTGAGTCTTCTGTGCACCTAGGTGACCGCCTGCAATTAGTCTATGTGCTAGCCATAACATTGTATGCTACAGGTAACACAATATGGTGTACCTCAGCCCATTTCCCTTCTGCAGTAACCTATCGGGGTCTCCATATTAATTTTAGGCTTCTATCTTTAAGTTAATATTGTTCAACAATATATTCTGATTCCTTTTCTGTGTGTGTGCATGTGTATGTGTGTGTATATATCTGTTGTAAGTCCATTAGCCTTTCAGGACTATACACCTTTGCCTGATCCCCTGCCTGTTCATGTTGTTCCTGCACCGTCACATCAATCAAGGTGTCAGTTCACTGAGCATCAATTCATTCGTCTTTTTCTTTCGTTTTTCCTTCCTGCTGTAACTTATGACACTGGGGTCTTGTTACTATACACTCTGGAAAGATTCCTCGGTATTTTTCTTTTAACACCCCAATTCCCTAGACTTCTGTTGGCTTCTCCACCACAAGGGGTGCGTCTCCCACCTCGCCTCCTGCTAAATCGTTCGCAAGAACAAATTGTATTCCGAGAACTGACACTCTGTTACTCACGGTCACTGTTATATCCCTAATCTTGATTTGACATTCCATCCTGATTTTACACAAGGGCATGCTTGTCCCCATTCGTCAAATTATCACACTCTTGATGATCATGCCAGAAAGAGTGAAAATACTTTCATCTCTTACTATTAGTGGCCGAGAGAAAGTGTGGGCTGCAGATGCTGGAGATGAGAGTTGTAAAGTGTGGGGCTGGAAAAGCACAACACCTCGGCAGTATCCGAGGGGAAGGAGAGTTAATGTTTCAGGTATAAATCTTTCATCAGGAAAGTGGGGGGTAAGGGAGGGGGAAGGAGGTTGAGAAAAAAATAGGAGGGTGGGGTGGAGCTGTGTGGAAGGGAGCTTGGAAGGCGACAGGTAGATGCAGGTGGGGTGTGATGGTGATAGGTTGGACAGGAGTGTGATAGGACTCCTATCGGTGGTAGGACAGCTGGAACCCTCAAACTGTACAGCATCAACGTTGACTTCACCAAATTCCAAATCTCCTTTCCACCAACCTCTCCCAGATCCAAACGTTCAACCAAGCACTGCCCTCTTGAATTGCCCTAACTGGCCATCTTCCTTCCCACCTATCGACTCCACCCTCCCCTCCGACATATCACTATTACTTCCACCTACATCTTCTTATTGTCTTCCCAGTGACCCTCCCACCATCTCAGCTACTACCCTCATATTTATCTTTCACACCATTGTCCCCCAACCATGTTCCTGACGATGAGTTTCTGCCTGATATTCGATTGTCCTGCTGTTCGGATACTGCCTGATCTGTTGTGCTTTTCTGGCGCCTCACTTCTCAACTATTAGAGACTGAGCAGATCCCATATCTCACAAAATTATAACTTCTTGTCCTTCTTCCCCTGTTCTTTCTGAGTAAACTTTATCTACAGAGACGAATTCTTTCAGAGATCAGGCACTGCCTCCATACCCAGCCCTTGCCTAGGCTGTGCACTCTCCTGCTGCTCCTCGGCTCCACTTGGGGTCTCCTTCACCAGTTTCACTAATTCCACTGTGCTTAGCCTCTTCTACCACATCTTTCCCCAAAGTGCCTTCCTTCAAATCCCATCACGGTGTGTCCCAGCTTACTGCAGTGAAACCACCTTTTCCCAGTGCCCTTCTTAAACCATCGGCCCTGTCATTTTATGTTTTCCACTCCCTTATAGTGAGAACACCTGAGGCCTTTCACCACCTTTCAACCCCCTTGGGCTTCTTTCTTCACCTGTGGTAAAGTATTGTGCACTACTGTTCGCTTTGTAATGTGTGATCGTCCCTTCTCCCAATTTCTATCCCTCACAGGATGAAAATCTTGCCTGAAGCTAAATATCATCTCATGCCCCTGTGCATCTTTACCTTCCCTTTCTGCCATGCTTCTCACTTCTTGAACTTTCGGTACTTTCACATGAATTCTTACTATCTCTGGAAGTGAGTATTTTAACTTCTCCAGCAAATTAATCTCCCTTCAAGACTCACAGGTCTTATCCAAATTTAAGGCCAGCACCCACCTATCAAAATGACTGTGGTTGCGTCTTTCAAACTCAATATAAGACTGACCTGTTTCCGTCTCTATTTTTCCGAACTTCTGTCTATATGCTTCTAGTACCAATTCATAACCAATAAAAATAGCCAATTTGACATCTTGATAATCTCTTGTCCCCTCATCTGATAGCGCTGCACATACCTCACCATCTGTGCCCACCAGCTTAGTCTGAACTAGCATTACCCACAAGTTCACTGGACACGTCATCTGACTAGCCATTTTTTCAAATGAAATAAAAAATTTTTAGACATTTTTCTCACGGAAATATGACAAGTTATTAACATAGTTGTATAAATCCCTATGTTCTCCCTTCATCTCCATACTGTTAACTTAACTTTATTGTCTAATTCCCAACTTCTGAATTTCAAATCCTCTCTCTCTCTTTCTTTTTCCTCTCTTTCTCTTTCATCTCTCTAATTCCTTCCCTTTATTTATCTTCTATCTCCAGTTGCCACATATGCAATTTAAGATTTTTCTAACTCTACTGCAGTTGCCTATTTCTCTGATACATCAAAGTGCTTGACCAACTCCATTACAATTTCAGCTTCCCTTTTCTCCCTGGTTAAACCCAATTTCAACCTATTTGCTAATTGTAAAAAATGTCCTCCTTCTGTCCTTCTAAACTTCCTTGGAAAATTTGGGAACCTCTTTAGTAATATGAAAAGCCATTTCCCTCACTTTTGATTTAATCAACCACAAGTAACAAAATTAAACGAATTTTCCCACTGGTTTTATTTGAAGATCAAAGTAACTAATTGCAACGAGTTGGAATTTGCTGGGACCTTTTGTACCCCAAATCTGTTCAAGTTTGTCCAAATTCCATATGGCAAGGCCCCAAAACTGTTATGACCTCAATGTCGAATCCCTCTGTTAATTAAAACCACACACCCAGAAACGCTCACCTCACATCATAATCTGTCAAAACGTGAGCGACAGAGAACTCCTAAATTCCACGAATAAACAAAAAATAATAATTTATATCTCTGCAAGTTAGCTCGCTGAGCTTGAAGGCTTGTTTTCAGAAGTTTCGTCACCATTACTAGATGACATCACGAGAGTCTACGCTGAAGCTCTGGTGGTATGTCCCACCTCTCTATTTGTAGGTCTTCGTTTCTTAAAGTGGGTGATGTCATTTCCGGTTATTTTAACAAGACAATGTAGACAGGATCTAAATTGATCTGTTTATTGATGGACTTCTGGTTAGAACGCCATTCCTCTAAGAAGTTCCTTGCGTGTATTAGCATGTGTGTGTGCTTTGTCCCAGTCAAAGTGGTGCCTTTCTTCGTCTGTATGTATGGGAACATAGTGATAGTGCGTCATGTCTTTTGGTGGCCAGTTGGTGTTCATGTATACTCGTAACACGACAACAGGACAGTTTCAATGGTTGAAAAGTGATGTTATACACACTGTTTAATCAATGTTTGTGTGCAGTTAAATAGCATTTTTCACATGTGCACAACACATTGTAAATGAACAACAGAGACACAGTTTACGAAAAATGATGCATATGATGTATAAAATTGATAAAACATTAAAACATGATTTGATCCTCTCAACGTTCCCTCCTTTTCTGGAATTCCCTACTCTACTCTCTCATTCTTACCAGGATGTGTGCTCCAAATTCTTGATTCTAGTGTCCCAAATTATTTCAGTTAATCCCCTTCAATATATTGGCCGGTTGGGTTCTTTCCGAAGCTAGTGTCTGTCATATAATCAGAGATAAATATTCTGGCATCAGACTCAGCATTACTCATATTACTCTGTTGTTCATGCACCGTACCAAAGACCACAGCACGCAGGCATTGCCAAACCATTGGGGAATGTTCATCTACTTCTTTCGATAATGTAGTTTTCTCATTTTCCACATCTCCAGATCGATATCCTGTCTCTCGTTCTCCCTTTGTATCTAGTTAAGAAATCCACCAATTATTCTTCGTGTCCCATCTCCCAAAACTCCTTCTTTCAGTTTATATCTAATGCTTTCTTCAAGATGTAATATGGCTATAATTAAGCAATGTAACTACCAAGACATGCGGGAGGAGCTGGCCAGAGTTAATTTGAAGGGAAGCTGAACAGGAAAGACCATGGAGCAGCAATGGGAGGAGGTTCTGGGGATAATTCGGAAGATAATACCAGAAATGCAACCCCAAGAAAATTAAACATACTCATGGGAGAACACGGCAGCCATGAGTGATAAGGCATCAAACCAAAAGAGAAAACATACAATGTGATGAAGATGATTGGGAATCCAGAGAATTCATTGGCTCTGAAACCACATAAGGCTGGCATTACTGACACTGCAGAGCTCTTTATCGTGGTCAGGGAGAGAAACAGAGGAACAACATTCACTTTAAAAACAGAAGATGGTATTTCTCAAGGTAAAAGATTCAGGTGAATTAAACATTTGCATTAAGATCAGTTAAATTCTTTTGCGGAATGTGTCAGGTTGGAAGCAAGACCCGGGGAGAGAGACCCTCAGTAGAATGAGAGTTTGAAAATGGAAGCATTTCCACATCAGAAACCAGGTTAGGTCACTGAGTGCAGGGCTGATGGGTGAATGGGTCTCAGTGAGAATTGGGGAACAGACAGCAGAATTGCATTGCAGGTATTGCAGCTCGAAACTGAGTATTCATGTAGTGCTGTAGACCACAGCAGCAGGAGAAGCAGACCTGCATTCAACCACAACCTGTAACTTTTTGCCACGGTAACACCTCAGTCTGTCATTACCATCAACACCATCTATGGCTCAGTGACGAATGTGTGTGAGCATGTCAGAGTCAGAATCACATGAAGTTTAACCTGATGCTTACTCATTAAAGCTACCAGACTTGACCAACAGATCTGAACGAAGCCCTGCAGTCCTGTCACGTTCAGTTATAAAATGGTGATGGACGATTAAATAAATGACTGGAGGAGAGGGCTCCACAAACATTCCCTCCTAAATAATGGAACAGACCTGCACATTGTTTCATCTGCGGCATCCTCTACCAGAAGTGTTGAGTCGATGATACACCTCACCCTCATCATGATGCTCACAGAATCACAGATGTCAGTCTTCAACCAATTTCAATTGCTGAACGTGACATGAAGAAACAACTGAACAGAGTAGATATGACAAAGGCAATAAGCCCTGACAACATTTCTGCAATAGGACTGAAGACTTGTGCTGCACAACAAGCTGTGTCCCTGGGGAAGCTGTTTCATTCCAGCTCAAACTCCGACATCTCCCTGGCAGTGTGGAAAATTACTCAGCTATGTCGTGTTCCCTAAGAGGGGAAGAATTACAATCTGAACCATTACCACCCCCTCAATCCCATCATGACAGTCAAATTGGTTGGAGTTCTTTTTGACAGCGCTGTCAAACAGCACAGAAACAACCTGCTCAGTGTGGTTTCCATTAGGTCCCCATGTGGAGATGGTGCTGTTGTGGAAATGTTACTGGATTACTAATCCAGAGCAGGCTAATGCTCTGGCAGCGGGTGGAGGTTAAAGACAATTAATAAAATATCGAGATCTAATATCTGGGATCAGTAACAGTGACCTTGAATCCAATATCGATTTTAAACAGAATTTCCTTCTCCAATGTACTTTTAGGAAGTGAATCTCCAATGATTTCCTGGGCTGGCCTAAAACTGACTTCAAAGACCCTGACATGTGATAAACATTCCAATGGACTCTGAAACGGTCAAACAAAGCACTCATTTGTATCTAACTACTCCGAGGTCTGAAAGGATGAAACCGGACAGAACACCCGGCCTCAGCATCAGTGTCGGAAAAGAGAATGGGAACACAGTCCTGTCGACCCTGCAGAGACCTCCTTGCTAACATCTGAGAGCTTTTGACAACATTTACAGAACTTTCCCACAGACTGCACAGAAACAGCGGGAAAGGAGTAGGTCATTCAACACATTGAGCCTCCCCCATTCTAGTTCATGGAAAAAATCTCCTCAATGCATTACCCCACACTATTTACATATCTGTTAATGTGAGTAACCTTGGGAAGCTTTAAAATAGGAAGTGCAGTAGTACGTTTGGTCCATCGAGATTGCTACCCAATTCATTGTAATGATGGTTGTCCCTTCATTTCAACACCGTGCTCCTGCTCTCCCACCATCCCTTTACTGTCTCTAAATCCTTATAGATAATCAATGTCTCGGTTTCCAGGTGCGAGCGAATTCCCCAGGTTCACCAGTCTGTGAGTGCAGACATTTATTCTCATCTCAATGCAGAGTGACCTGCTTCCAAACTGACTCACCCTGTCAGAGTTTTGTATATTTCACTGAGATCTCCACTTATTTTCCTAAACCCCGTGGAAAACTTGTCCAGTCTCCCCAATCTCTGCTCCCACAACAAGCCCGTCATCCCAGAGATCAGTCTGGTCATCCTTCACTACTCTCCATCAATGTCAGGTTTGCCCTTTATTAGGTAAGGAGACCAAAATTACACACAATACTGCACAATGATGATATCTCACCTGGCCCTGTGCAGCTGCAGTAGGACACCCTTACTTCTAGACACACATCCCCCTGAAATGAAGGTCAACACACCATTTATCTTCCTCACTGCCTTCCGTTTCTGCAATATTGTTTTCAGCGTCTGGTGTACAGGGAGATGCAGATCCTTTTTAATGTTACAGCTCCCCACTTGGTGGGTCTGTGTACCCTGGGCAGCGTGCCAATCTCCATGCCCAGTATTGACATCTGGTTGCAGAACTCACTGCACTGCATGGGCCTCAGAGGTTTATGCAGAAGGAAACAACAAACAGGAGCATACGTCCCTTTGTAGATCAACATGTTTCAACCAATCCCTTTCACATGGTAGGCTGGCAATTTATCGTTTTCACCAAAGGGCACACCGTCACCTCTATTCACATTGTTCTCCATCTGTCACGTATTTACCCATTCACTCCACTTGTCTTCGTCTTCTCGTTGCTTTTTTACATCCTCCTCAGCCACTCACAATCCCACATCCGTTAGTGCTGTCAGCAGGCTGGGATATATCGTATCTGATTCCAGTAACCAAATGTTAAAAGGGCATTGTGAACAGCTGGGCCCCAAGCACCGATCCCTGCGACACCTCAGCAACCTTCCTCTGTTAATTTCTATTTATTTATTTCGTGAATCTCGGAGTCACTGGCTGGGCCAACATTTATTACCTGTCCCTAATTGCGCTTGAGAAGGTGGTGGTGAGCTGCCTTGTTGAATGCTGCAGTCCACCTGCTGCTGTTGACCTCCAATGCTATTAGGGAGGGAATTCCAGGCTTCTGATTCAGTGACTGTGAAGAAGCAGTGATATATTTCCAAGTCAGGATGGTGAAAGGCTTGGAGGGGAACCTGAAGATGATGGTATTCCCATACATCTGTAACCTTTGTCCTTCTAGATAGATGGGATCGTGAGTTGGGAAGATGGTATTTGAGGATATTTGGTGAATTATTTCATTGCAGCATGTAGATAGTTAAACACTGCTGCTGCTGCTGCTGAGCGTTGATGGTGGAGCATTGTGGATTAAGGGACAGTCAAACTGGCTGCTTTGTCCTGGATGGTGTAATGCTTCTTGAGTGTTGTTGGGGCTGCACTCATCCAGGCAAATTGGGATTCTTCCATCACATTTCTGATTTATGCATTGTAGATGATGGACAGATTTTTGGAGGTCAGGATGTGAGTTATTCGCTGCAGTATTCTTAGTTTCTAATATGCTGTTATAGTTACTGTGTTTATGTAGCGAGACCAGTGAGTTTCTGAGCAATGATTACCCACCAGGACTTTGATACTGGGGGATTCAGTGATAGTAACACCATTGAATGCCAAGGGGCAGGTTAGATTGTATTTTACTGGTGTTGGTCATGGTCTGGCATTTGCGTGGCCTGAATATTACTTGCCACTTGTCAGCCTGGATACTGTCCAGATCTTGTCGCATTTGGACATAGACCATTTCAGTATCTGAGGAGCCACAAATGTTGCAGAACATTGTACAATCATTGGCGAACATCCCCACTGCTGACCTTAAAATGGAGGGAAGGTCATTAATGAAGCAGCCCTGAAGAGGTTTTCGGTCACTGCTTGAGGGATTCCTACAGACTTGGAGCTGAGTTGACAGACCTTCATCAACCATGACCACCTTCCTACGTGTTAGGTATGATTCTAACCAGCGGGGAGTTTGCCCCTGATACCCATTGATTCCAGTGTTGGCAAAGCCCCTTGATACCACACTTGGTCGAAGACAGCTTTGATTTAAAGGGCTATCACTCTCACCCCACGTCTGGAATCAGCTCTTTTGTCCATGTTTGAACCACGGTAATGAGGTCAGGAGCTGAGTGGCCCTGGTGAAGCCCAAACTGGGCGTCATTGACCAGGGTGTTGCTGAGCAGGTTCTGATTAAAAGCACTGACACCTTCTACCACTTTACTGATGATCAAGAGGAGACTGATTTTGTGGTAATTGGCCGGATAGGATTTGTTCTGCTTTTTCTATACAGGAGATACTTGGGGTAATTTTCCACATAACCAGGGAAATGTCATTGTTGTAACTGTATTGAAGCATTTTGGCTAGGGGAGTGGCAAGTTATGGAGCACAGGTTTTCAGTACTGTTGCCAGAATGTTGTCAGAGTATGGACCATTTGGAGTATCCAGTATCTCAGACCCTTTCTGGATATCGCGTGGACTGAATCAAATTGGTTGATGACTGGTAATGGGATCGTTGTGGACCACTGGAGGAGGCTGAGATGGATCATCCACTCAGCACTTCTGACTGAAGATCGTTGCTAATGCATCAGCCTTATCTTATACACTGAAGTGCTGGGCTTTTCCATCATGGAGGAAGGGGTTATTTGTGGAATCGCTTCCTCCAGTGAATTGTTTAATTGTCCCCAACGTTTCTTGAGTAAATGTGGAAGGACTTATACCTTACAGAATCATGCCTTACAGGCAATGTCAGGCTGTTGCTTGACGAGTCTGTGTATTTCTATTCACTGTTTCCTGCCAGCTGTCCCATTCTAGAAACATGACCATACATTAGCCCCAATCCACTCACATTTGATTTTGTAAACTGGGCTTGGAGCTTCACCAAAATTTTTCTGAAAATCCACGTGTTTTACATCCATTGGTTCTCTATCATTTGTCTCCCAGTCTGTTTCTCAAACATAATTCCCATTTAATAAATCTATGTTAGTGCGGTCTATGACCATTACTTTCAGTCCCAATAATTTATCATAAACCATTTCCTTACTATGTTCTATGTTCCATGTGCTCTATCATTTTCCCACATCAGAATTGGTTTTCCTAGTACTGTTAGAAAGTTCTGTGAAGACAGAACTGAAGTAGTGGCTTCACAGTTCTGCCATTTCCCTGTTCCCCATTCTCCATTCTATGGTTTCAAACTGTAAGGAAACTTCACTTGTTTTCTCATATTTCTCAAATTGACATAATTTAACAAGTTATTACAGTTCACTCTTATAACCCTTGTGAATATACTCTTTAGAAACTCATCAATTCCTGACTTAAACTGCTCAATAATTGACCTTCCACACCATACACTCACAGGAGCATAGACTCTGTGCCAACAGAAGTAAAGCACGATCTATGTTCGTTCAACTTCCCTACAGCAGGCCCATAGCCCAAAATGTTATTACACTTCCAAATGCTCGTCCAAGTACTTTTTAATGATTTTGAGGTGACTTGTGATAATTCCCCTCTCAGGAAGTAATCACAGAACACAATATGCTCTAGGTGAAACAAAGTTTAAATCCTCTCTGAACCTCAAACTCTTCACTTTAAAAGTGTACTAGCTTGTTCTTGACCCACTGACTAAAAAGAACAGCTGCTGTCTATCCACCCTGTCCGTGTCGCTTATAATCTTATCCTTCTGAATCACGGACCCCTCAGATTTCTCTGCTCCAAAGTAAACAACCCGAGTTTATCCAGCCTCTCACCATAGCTGATATGCTCCATCCCAGGGAACATCATGGCGAATCACCTCTGCACCCTCTCCAGTACAATCACATCCTTCCTGGAATGTGGCTCCCAGCGCTACACACAGAACTCCATTTTGGATGAACCAAAGCCCTGTATAGCTCTTCTAATCTACGCCCTGATTAGGAAATACAACATCCAAAGCCTAATTCTTAACTAGCCCATTAACCTGTCCAGTCACATTCAGGGATGTGTGGAAAGGAACAATCTGAACTTCCCAGTGTGCTGCCATTCATTGAGTCCTCCCCTGCCTGGTTCCATCTCCCAAAGTGCATCACCTCATATTTATCAGGGTTACATTCTATCTGCCATTGATTTGCCCATCTGACCATTCCATCTGCATCTTCCTGTAACTTAAGGCCTTCCTCCTCGCTGCTAACCACCCAGCCAATCTTTATGCCAAACATACACTTACTTATTACATCTCCCCCACTCTCCACCAAACCCCCTCCACATTCACATCGATAGTTTTTTCATGAATGGCACAAATAATAAGTGACACAGCAGCTGATCCCTGTGGTACACCAGGGAACGCTGGTCTCCAGTCACACAAACAGCCTTCTCCCACCACCCTCTGCCTCCTGACACTAAGACAGTTTTCATCATAACTTGTCAACTTATCATTCATATTGTGAGATTTTACTTTATTTTTCGTTTCCCAGGTGGAAATTTGTCAAAGGCCTTCCTACAAAACTAAACAATCGATCTCCTCAAACTAATTCAATCAAATCCATTGGATGTGACTTCCTCTGATAAAGTCATGATAATTATCCCTGATCAAACCTTGTGACTCTGATTGGAGTTCGATATTCTCATTCCCTATTTTCTCCTGTCGTTTCCTTAACAGTGAACTAATACTCGCTAATCTCTCGTTCCCTGGTCTATCTCTCCCACCCTTACTGTGAAGTGGAATCGTATTAGCAGTTCTCCAGTTCTCTGGTACGTCCCCTATGGTCAGATTCTAATTAAAATATTCAGTCAGGGTCTTTCCTCCCTTGACCTCAACAGCCTCCTGTGATGCAACTCATTCGGACATGGAGATTGGTCCAAATTTATACAGAACAAAGCCTCAAATTCTTTCTCGAAATTACATCAATCTGTTCAAGATCATCCCCATCCATCTTCTTGAATTCTGTACCTGCCTCCTCCTTCTCCCAAGTAAAATAGATGTGAAGGTCTCATGTAACAATCCATCAATGTTCTCCCGCTTGACACACAGATTGCCCATTTGTTTTCTCATGTACACCAACTGTTTGCTAATTATTCTGTTTTACTTGTCCGTGTAGAATATCGTGGGATTTTCCTTGATCTCGCCTACTTGTACTCCTCCATGTCTCTCTGTTATTCAGTCCCCGCTATGTTTCTAAGATTCACTGCAATCACCTCTCATGTTTTGAAACTCGAGATTACAGGCTGAGTTTCCACATCAGACAATCTTGCCATTTTAGGGATTAATCTGGATAATACCTTTTGCAGTTCCTCTGGAGTCAGTACATTCTTTCTTAGATTGGGACTCCGCACGATACAAATAACTCGAGCCTCATGAACACTCGATTCAACTGGTGCACTACATCCTCTCTATTCCAATTACATTCACATGAATGTAAACCTAATTTTTACTTTCCCATTTGAATATGGTCTTCCCAATACCTCTTGCTTTAACTTTTCTTATGCGCTAACTGTGTGAGTTCTTTAAAAAAAGCTCATAAATATCAAACTATATGTTATCCATTGGTTCTTCATTGCCTATGTCTCCAAGAATAATCTTGAAACCATTTTAAAATTATGTTTTTCTTTCATCGATATATTACCACACTCCCCAGTTATGTTATTACCGTGTATATATCTAGTAGCATGTTCTTTGTAATCGAGTCCAATAGACACCCAACTGCGGATGACAAGTTACTGATCTGTAGTTCACCATTCTCTATCTTCATCCTTTCTTAAACTGTTGGATCATATTTATAACCTTTGCCTTATCCAGATTGGCTAAATGACTTACGGGAATGTGTTGGAAAATAAAATGAAAATCCGCAATGCAATCAACCTGTCTATTGCTGCTTCCTCTGAAATTCTTGTATGAAGTACATCAATTCTGTCAGAGTTATAAATACTCAATCCAGCTTTCTTTTCAAAGATGACCTCAACACTAATAAGAATGATCTTAGACTTTACTTACACAAGTCCCATGGTCACTTGGTATTTCTGGAAGAATTTCTGGACATTCTTACATGAAGATAGACACAAAGAAACTGTTTCTTTTCCCTGCGATTTCTCTGTTCTCTGCAATAAATTATCATGAACGCACACCAGCTGTTCCACATTTAGCCTTGTTTTTATTTTTTTCATACATTGATAGACGCTTTTTAGCAGTCTTCATGTTTTTCTTTCGTTTGCACGCTTTTTCTCTCTTTGATTTTCTTCTCAGTTTCATGATCATCCTTTGCTGGGTCCTACATTTCTCTGAATCCACTGGCTTACTGCAACACTTGGCATTTTTCTAAGCTGCCTCCTTTAATCTAATAGGTAGATGAAGGTGGAGTTGAAAGTGATAGTCAGAGAGGAGGGTGGACCAGATTGATAGGAAGAAAGGTGGACACATAGGAACATTCAAAAGGGCGGTGCTGACTTGGAAGGTTGGAGTGAAATAAGGTGGGATTAGGGGAAATGGGGAAATGGGGAACTCCACTATGATCCCCTGTGGTTGGAGAGTCCCAAGGCAGAAGATGAGACTTTCTTCCTCCAGGCTTCTGGTGGCTCAGGTTTGGCGGTGGAGCAGGCCCAGGACCCTCATGTCCTTGGCAGAGTGGGAAGGGGAGTTAAAGTGCTCAGCCACAAGGCGATGGAGATGTGCAATGTGGCTGTCCCAGAGATATGCTCTGAAATGATCCACAAGTTGACCTCCTGCCTCGCCAATGTAGAGAAGACCACATTGGGTTTAATGGATGCAGTAGATGAGGCGTTCTGTCTCCCTTCGTCACCTATCTCTTTCAACCCCCCTTCATCTACCTATCGCTTTCCCAGCTACCTCCCCCCGCCGCACTCCTTTCTCATTTATCTCTCAGCCCCCTTGGCCCATAAGCTTCATTCCTGATGATGGGTTTATGCCCGAAACATCGATTTATCTGCTCTCAGTATGCTGCCTGACTGTGAGCTTGCAGTGCCTCACTCTTCGACTCTGATCTCCAGTATCTGTAGTCCCCATTATCTCTTCACACCTTCATGGCTTGCATGACTCAGATTTATAACGGTTACTTCAAATGAAAATGAAACTATCGTGTACTCAAACAGCATAAAAGAAAACCAATACATTGTGGTCACGGTTCCCAAAAGGTCCTTTCCAGCAAAAATTTCAATGAGCTATTCTGATCACCAGTTCCTAAATAACTTGATCTCGAGCTCAGTGCTCAACATAATGTTAATGTAAACTATCTCGCGCGTGGTCATGAAATCCATTTTTCCCGCATTAGCATTCAATTGGGTTAACACAGTTTAGATATAACTTAAAAAGGACTCTATTACTGTAGTACACACAAATGTGTTTCTCTCATTTCCTGTTTTATAACATGTCCAGCATTTGTATTGCAGTTTTCACTTTGATATATAACTCCCATCAATATTTGCTCCTCCTTGCTGTTTTTGTGCTCCACCTTACTAGATTCTGTGGAATCTGACCGACTTGGGCTCTGGGGAGATTAATGGTAGAGATCATCTCGCCACATCATTTATGATCTTCTCAAACTTTAATTGCTCCAGATCTCCCGTTATGCTGATATAGTGGAGAAGGACAATGATTTTCCAACAATGCTCTGTATTCCCCCAGAGAGCTGAGACCTTCCAACAGGCTGGTAAAGTGTTGCTGCTGCTGTACAGGGTCTTAGTGAGATCACATCTGGAGTAGTGTCTACAGATTTAATCTCTTTAATGAAGAAAGGATGTTGTTATATTTGAAGTAGCTCAGATTTGGTTCCCTCAATTGATTCCTGCAATGAAGGTGCGAGCTTATAACGAAACGATGGTCAGGTTGACCCAGTAGCCATTGGAGTTTACATAAATTAAAGAGTGTCCTATTTCAACAAAGATGACAGAAGGAATCAACAAGTGAAGCAAATTACACAGATAGTGGAGGAATCCATTCCGTTCTCCAGCCTGTTACACAGAAACAACAGGAGGATATTCAGGCGTTCGAGCCTGTTTCATCCAAAACAGGATGCGGCTATTCAGCCCCTAGAGCCTGATATATATTTACAGAAGGAGGCCAATCAGACACTCGAGCCTACAACAGTAGGGCATGCTGCACCAGTATCCTGTTAAACACCAACAGGATCAGTTCATTCAGCCACCTCAAGTCTGTAACAACTGTAACAACTGGATGAGGTCTCACATTGACTGGAGGTTGTTACACTGGGATAACAGGAGGCCATTCAGACCTACCGAACCTATTTCAAGGGAGTTGGATAAAGATAAAAAACTATCTGACACTTCTTTCATGAGAAAGGAAAAGGTAATTCAGAATCATGTCTGTTGTACGGGAAAAAGAGAAGACCAATCACACCCACGGTCCCATCTCCAGGATACATGCGGAGACCGTTCAGCATTTCCACTGTTACGGGGAAGTGCGAAAAGACCCATCAGCCCCTCAAAATGTTGCCCAGCAACAGGAGGATTCCATAATCCCCCAACCCCCTAATGCATCAACGGGAGAAGGTCATTCTGGCCTTGGAGATATCAGCATGGGAACACCAGAATGCCGCCAGCCCATCGATATTGTACACTAGCATGATGATGAGTCCAGCCAGCCACACATGCCTCTAACAGCAATTGGAGTAGACCTCTTAAAACCTTTTGCCCATTAAACAGGAATTCAAAGAAAACGTAAAGGTTTTCGAAAGGGAAGAAATTATAATAACTGTATACATTTGGGAGTAAAACGTAATGATAAGCTATTGTAATTTAAGACAATTATTAGAATCCATTGTTGAGGATATTTACAAAGTTAAATTACAATCCATCGGAGTCAACATGGTGGTATAAAGGATAAATCGAGTTTGAAATGTTTGCTTGAGTTACTTAAAGATGTGACAAGCAAGGTGGATAGTAGGATTCCTGGAGATGGAATGTATCTGGTGTTCCTGAAGGCATCGGATATGTCGCTTCTCCACAGAGTAAGCAGAAGATCAGACAACATGGGTTTAGGAGTAATTTATTAGCTTGAATTGAGGATTGGTTAACCAACAAAATGCAGTCAGATGGATTAAATGTGTCATTTTATTTTGGCAAATGCAATTTCTGGTGTGCTGTTGATTTCAGTTCTCATTTGCGATCATTATTGTTACTGAACTTGGTTGACTGGATAGAAAATACGACACCACATTTTCAGATGACACTAACATTGGTGGGAAAGTACGTCTGAATGATAATGCAAGAGATTTAAAAACTATATGGATAGTTTGGGTGAACGTGCCAACATTTGGCAAGGAAAATTAAAGTGAGTAAATATGGGGCTATTCAAATTGGCCAGAATAATAGAAAGACAAATTATTATCTAAATGGAGAGAAAGTTCAAAGTGCTTAGGTGCAGAGGGATCTGGGTGTCTGCTTGCATATCACAGAAAACCTGCTTGTGGGGACTTCAAGTAATGAGAGATGCAAGCATAATTTCAGCGTTTACTTGGAAAAGGATAGAGGTAGAAAGGTAGGGAGTGTTCGTGTAGCTATGCAAGGCATTAGTGAAGCTACAACTGATTAGATTAGATTACTCGCAGTGTGGAAACAGGCCCTTCGGCCCAACAGGTCCACACCGCCCCGCCGAAGCGCAACCCACGCATACCGCTACATCTACCCCTTTCCTGACACTACGGGCAATTTAGCACGGCCAATTCACCTGACCTGCACATCTTTGGACTGTGGGAGGAAACCCACGCAGACAGTGGGAGAATGTGCAAACTCCACGCAGTCAGTTGCCTGAGGCGGGAATTGAACCCGGGTCTCTGGCGCTGTGAGGCAGCAGTGCTAACCACTGTGCCACCGTGCCGCCCCCCGTTTGGAGTCCAGTTTGGGTGTACTGCAGAATGAGGTATTTCCATTAGAGGCAATTCAGAAAAGCTTCATTAGATTTATTCCATATTTGAAGTGTTTGTCTTATGAAGAGAAATTGAGCAGTTTAGGCCTATACTATCGAGTTTATACGAATGAAAGGAGATCTCACTGAGGTCTGAAAAATGCTAAAAGTAAATGGAAGTGTAGATGTGGAGTGGATTTTTTTTAAATGTGGCGAAATCTGCAACAAGAGACCAGAGTTTTAGGATGGAGAGATGGCAGGAAAGTGGCACAGACGCCGTGTTGAAATCAGCCTCATTGAGCGGTTGGATTCCTCACAGATGCTCCTTGTTCTTACTCAACTCTTCGACTGTGTTGCACAGGAATGGGGGAGTACTGGATATCATACAGGAAGCAGGCACTCAGGTTAAATCAGTCTCAATCAGTTAGACAGAACGTAAACAGTAGGATCACACAATGACAAGCACTGGGTGCTCAACTATTTACAGTCTATATTAATGATCAGGAGGATGGAATAGATATACAGATGCTGAGTTTGGTGATGTCGCTGTGGTAAGGAAGAGAATAAATTATCAGGAGAGGGTGAAGAGTCTGCAGATAGATTCAGAGAGGTAAAGGCAATAGATAATAGTTTAGCAGGTGGAATTTAACATTATATAACCTGTCATTTCATTTACAGGAGTAATGGAAGGCATTATGTTACTGAAATGGAGAGGGATTACAGGACTTAATGATACTGTGTACTGGGGGGGTTCACTCAGACCTGTTCAGACATGGGAGATTTTGCTCCATCCCTGATCATCAGCTCCCATACACTCCAGTGACCCCATTGCTCTCCGTACACATGGACTACTTTGATATGGTTGATTGGTGGTGGGGATGGTGTTTTGAAATGTGCATCAAGGGGACGGCCTTTATCCAAGATATATTCATTTCTTTCTACGTGGAGATGGGAATGGCTGACTGCTTCTGAATAAAGAGGCCGTGACTGCTGCTAGGACGGTCGGTATTCACCAACATGAGGTACTGTGATGGGTACACTGTAAGATTAATAGAGAGAGAGCTCCTTCAGTTCCTCTCGCTCTCCCCATTGACATGGATACTCTGCAGATGCCATGTTCACCATCGGGAATCCCACTATACTGGATACACCCGGCAGCACCCTGCTGAGGGAGAAACAATCTATTTACCTCATCCACAATAGATATCCTCCATCACCGAATGGTGACATTGATGTTGAGACACTGGGAGATGATGGATATGTCACCCAGTCCTGCCTGGAAAGTTCTGGATCATAGAAGCTGAATGAAACTGTGACCCTAACAGCCACTGGCAGCACCATCCTCCCCCTGGTGTGAAGCTGAAGGTCGTGTAGAAGGAGGTGACACCGCTCTGTGACCAGCTCATTGTTCAATCAGGGTCCCCTCACACTCTGCTCCTAGGTTATTTGGAGCTTGGGAAGCTGTTCCTGGAAAAGCCGGGGTGGATACAGCAGATCCCTTTCCCCACACACACTCACTCCGTGGTCTCAGAGCTTCCCCCTCTGCAGCCTCTGCTCCATTTGTTGTTCATGTTACAGGCCCAGATGTTGTAACCACAGTCCCATGCTCCATTCAAAGTTAGGTAAGCAAATCCTCAGGTCTCCCTGAATGTCTGAGGCAGCTCACAGCACATCCTCCAGCAAACCATCCCCAGCCCCTCCACTAACTTTTCAGTAACAGAAGAGAGTCAGAAACCCCTCTGCTACAGATCCCCGCAAAATGTTTTAAGAAGGCCGTTTAGACTCAAACCTTTCCTTATTTTAAACATAGATGGGAAGTGTGCGTTCCAGATATGTTGCGACTGGTCAAACCACTCGTCATTTAGCAAACTATAGTTTATTCAAATGCTTTAGTTAAAATCCAATCAAAGAGAAGAACATTTTGGGATAGCTTATATGTTGGAACACTTACACAACAATAGATACCGTACCTTCTTGGTATACACTGCTTGGCACAAAGATATATTCAAGTACAGATTCTTACAGCAATTTTCCGATCCAGGAGATATCAACATCAACAGAGATCTCAGAGAGAAAAGCAGCTGGGGATCATGTATTGAAACTCCTAATCCTTCTTCTATTCCCAACAGCTTCTGAATGCTTCAGCTAAAAACAAAACGAGAAAACCTGGTCTGTGAAAGCAGACCACCGCCCTTCGATTGTTATCACCATTTAATGAAACCTAAAGGCCTCCTCAATTATTTACTTAAACTGTGTTCAGACAGCAGTTCTGCACCTCTGCCTTTAGAACCTCTCTTCAAAAACAACCTAAGAGAAAATAACCTTTTTACAGTGATAGTATTCTCACAACTCCACCTTTAATAAAATGATCCATCAATATACAGAGATGGATTAATTTTAGACCTCCTAATCGTCCTCTATTAGTAGACTGCAATGCATATATAGGTAAAAACAATGACTGCAGATGCTGGAAAACAGAGTCTGGATTAGTGGTGCTGGAAGAGCAAAGCAGTTCAGGCAGCATCCGAGGAGCAGTAAAATCGATGTTTCGGGCAAAAGCCCTGCATCAGGAATTCAGGCAGAGTGCCTGAAGGGTGGAAAGATAAATGAGAGGAGGGTGAGGGTGGGGAGAAAGTAGCATAGAGTACAATAGGTGAATGGGGGAGGGGATGATGGTGATAGGTTGGGGGGAAGTTGGATTGGATAGGTGGAAAAGAAGATAGGTAGGTAGGACAAGTCATGGGGACAGTGTTGAGCTGGAAGTTTTGAAGTGGGCTGAGGTGGGGGAAGGGGAATTGAGGAAACTGTTGAAGTCCACATTGATGCCCTGGGGTTGAAGTGCTCTTAGGCAGAACATGAGGCGTTTTTCCTGCAGGCGTCTGGTGGTGAGGGAGCGGCGGTGAAGGAGGCTCAGGACCTCCATGTCCTCGGCAGAGTGGGAGGGGGAGATGAAATGTTGGGCCACAGGGCGATGTGGTTGGTTGGTGCGTGTGTCCCGGAGATGCTCCCTAAAGTGCTCTGCTAGGAGACGTCCAGACTCCGCAATGTAGAGGAGATCGCATCGGGAGCAACGGATACAATAAATGATATTGGTGGATGTGCAGGTAAAATTTTGATGGATTTGGAAGGCTCGTTTAGGGCCTTGGATGGAGGTGAGGGAGGAGGTGTGGGCGCAGGTTTTGCAATTCCTGCGGTGGCAGGGCAAGGTGCCAGGATGGGACGGTGGGTTGTAGGGGGGCGTGGACCTGACCAGGAAGTCATGGAGTGAACGGTCTTTGCGGAAGGTGGAAAGGGGTGGGAAGGGAAATATATCCTTAGTGGTGGGGTCTGTTTGGAGGTCGCAGAAATGTTGGCGGATGATTTTATTTATGCGAAGGTTGGTAGGGTGGAAGGTGAGCACCAAGGGGCGTTCTGTCCTTGTTAAGGTTGGAGGGGTGGGGTCTGAGGGCAGAGGTGCGGGATGTGGATTGTATACATTGGATGGCATCTTTAACCACGTGGGAAGGAAACTTGCGGTCTCTGAAGATGGAGACCATCTGATGTGTTCTGTGGTGGAACTGGTCCTCCTTGGAGCAGATACGGCGGAGGCGGAGGAATTGGGAATACGGGATGGTATTTTTGCAAGAGATAGAATGGGAAGATGTTTAATCCAGGTAGCTGTGGGAGTCGGTAGGTTTGTTAAAAATGTCGGTGTCAAGTCGGTCGTCATTAATGGAGATGGAGAGGTCCACGAAGGGGAGGGAGGCGTCAGAGATGGTCCAGGTAAAGTTAAGATCAGGGTGGAATGTGTTGGTGAAGTTTATGAATTGCTCAAAATCCTCGCGGGAGCACAAGGTAGCACCAATGTAGTCATCAATGTAGCGGAGGAAGAGTTGCATATATCCATTACGTTGACTTTGAGCGGGCAAATGTTCACAAATCGATTCGATTTCAGTCATTTTATTCCTGCCACAGAATGCCTTTGTCTTTCTTCATCCTAGTCTCCACAACGAGTCAAAACCTTAGGTTTTCTCGCCCTGTCACCTGTATAATTTCGAATTGAATGGCAGTAGTAATAAGCTCAATCGAAACAGACTGATATTTTGTTGTTGTGGTTCTGTTCGCCGAGCTGGGAATTTGTCTTGCAAACGTTTCGTCCCCTGTCTAGGCGACATCCTCAGTGCTTGGGAGCCTCCTGTGAAGCGCTTCTGTGCTGTTTCCTCCGGCATTTATAGTGACCTGTCTCTGCCACTTCCGGTTGTCAGTTCGAGCTGTCGGCTGTAGTGGCCAGTATATTAGGTCCAGGACCTGGACCAATATATAAAGATTTGTCTCATGTATGTTATTATCAATTTAAATGCTGAAATGCTGTAAGACCAACATCAAGCTCAAGGCCTCCTACCGCATTGCGGAATAAATCTGTTGATGTTTCCACTGGACACTCCAACCACACGTTACATAATGGAGCACTTATCATCTCTCCAACAGTCCCTCTGAATGAAATAGCTCCTCATGTCTCAGCACAAAAGAGTTACATACTTCTGTACGTCTTAATGCTGTAACCTCTTTACCTGCTTCTCCTGGCCTATGCCAGTAAACCTTACTCTCACAGAGATATGTTTTAAGAAGATCTCACACATTCTTCTCACTCCCTCACAGAAACCAAGCTTTGATTTCTGAACTCAATCACCATCATCATCAGCCATTTCAGCTTCTAATCTTGCCGTTGTAACTCTCTGCTCTTCCACACGAGTTCTTACGACTGCAGGAAGTGAATTGTTGAACTTCTCCAAAATAAGAATCTCTCTAAGAGTGCCATAGGTTTGCTCTGATTTAATACCCTTACCCAACTTTCAAAATCACTTTGTTTGATCCTTTCAAACTCAATGTGCATTTAACCACGGACGCTATTTTAGATCCCTGAAACACTGTCTGTCAGTTTCTGGCACAAGCTCATGTGCATTTCAGATGGCTTTCTTCACCTCCTCCTACTCCCCAGACACCGCCTCTGATGGGGATACAAATACCTATCAGCTTTGTTTGAATCAACTAAATCCACATGTTCACTGGGCACTGTATTTGTTTAGTCACTTCCTCAAATGAAATTAAGAAGGCTCCCCCGTCATTCTCATCAAATTTAGATAATATCTGGATGTATTTAAACAGATCCCCATCAAGCCTTTCGCCACTCATCCTCACTATCCTCCTCATCCTGCCTACCATCTACCTTCATCACCACCTTCTATGTCAACTTTCCACTCTAATTAATTACATTTGAAGTTAAATCTCTCTGCTTTTCTTCTTTCTTATTCTCTCCTCTTCTTTATTTTATTTCTACTTTTCATCATAATTCAAACTGTTTCAATTCCTTCTCATGTTCACAGTGCCTGATTTGAAATTGAATTCTAGCCATTTCCAAAGACACTGATGGCGCTTTCACCAAATGTAATTGCCGAGTTATAGCTGTAATTATCTCTCATTTTCTCACAGACAAACACAACCCCAACTCCAGCTTGTCTGCCAATTCCTACAGCGTTGCCTTCATTACCTTTTGTAAAACCCCCAACTTCACTTCTTCCGCACCCAGAGAACTCTCAGCGACTGAAAGAATCTTTATACACAAAACACTGTTTAAACCAACTGAATTCATCATCCGGAACGAAAGGCACTAACAGCTACCAGATGTGACCTTTGAACCCAATAGCTTCCTGGTGCATACTCTCCTGTGTCTGCATAAGCTTATTCTGGATTCGCTGGTTTCCTCCCACAATCCAAAGGTGTGCATGTCATGTGAATTGGCCATGCTAAATTTCTTGTAGTTTTCAGGGATGTGTGGGTTATGAGTCTTTGTCCTGGTAAATGTGTAATAACAGGGTCGAGGAATGGGTCTGGGTAGGTTACTCCTCGGAGGGTCGGTGTGGACTTGTTGGGTCGAATGGCCTGTTTGCACGCTGTAGGGATTGTAATTCTAAACCCAATTTGGTGTTACCAGACAAGAGTTCCCAGTTTGCTATAGACAAACCAGACTGCCTCAAACTATTTTAAGGAGGTAGCTTGGATGCCAACCTGTTCGTATTTTAAAGGTAGATGTGAAGTGGGTGTTCCAGATGTGATGCTACTCGTCAACCACTCACCATTAAGTAAAACACAATATATTTCCTAATGAAAATCCATACAAAATGAAGAGGAGTTTAGAATAACTTAACTATTGGAAACCTTAACCGAATAATGGATACAGTACCTTCTACAAATGAACTGTTCCAATATACTAACATCACCTAAACACACTCCATGGTAAAAAGGAGCATTCAGACATACAGTTCTCCAATCCAGGAGGAAACAGCATCAAGTGAAGCTTCAGAGAGAATAGCAGCTAGGGATAATTCACTAAAACTTCCAACCCTTCTGGGACACAAGTACCTGGTGACTTACAGCCGTAAGGAAAAAACTAGAAATCCAGGTCTATGCGAGTTAGCCATTGTTACTGCTATTTATTAAAAACCCTAAAAGTCTCGTAAGTTATTTGCTTGAGCCGTTTTCAGTCGAAAGTTTGACCTTTATGACCTCTTGTTAAAACTGAAGAGAAAATAGCCTTTTTTTAAGGTGACAGGATTTTCACACAATTTAATTGCCTGGTCCTTTCCTCATTGGGTTTCCTCGTGTTACTGATCGCAAAAGTCACCTGAGTGGGGCAAACACAGGTACAGTCCAAGTTACAAGGATGTGTCTCATAACTTCTGAAACACGCCTGTCCATGGCCATCACATGGGACATACCAGGAAGTGAACAACAGCCTGACACACAACATTTCAGTATTTCTGAGCTACACAATACCAGCACTCGATACACTAGGGAGACAAAACCCAAAGCCAGGGAAAGATACAGAGGGGACCGAGAGATTCACATTAAAGACAGAAACAGGCAGTTAATTAACTGGGAGGAGGTTGTGGAAATATGTGGAAAATAGACAGAGCAGTGAGACTGACTGGAGAAGTAAGATCTTCGAGAGTAAAATTACAAGAATGAAAACATTGAATAAAGGCATTCTCAGATCAGCTGAAATGGTTTGTTATATCAAATTCTGTATCTGCTTGACAGAACACCACAAACAACATAAACTGGGACAAGATGACAGACCAGCATGGAGAGCTGTGCAGGCCATGCTAGTGTGTTGCTCAGTAAACTGCACTGTCTGCCCAGCATGGGGAGCATTGCAAACTTTACGATCATATGCTAACTATCTCCAATTACTATCAGATTACTATCTCCAATGGGAAGGTTTGGTGTGTGTGTGTGTGTTCATCAGAGAGTGAGAGAGAGTGCGTGTGCGCGATTGGCATGGTTGAATGTGAAACTCATTGTTTGAGAAGGAACATACGTGAAGGAAACTATTTTAAATACGAACAACTGGCAGGCTTTTGAATAATCCACAGAGAGAACGAGGGAAGTTTCATGGACAGATGAGGTAAAGTGTTTGAAAATGACCGAATAATGGTATTGTCAGACACAATAGCAATGTACTCAGCGTGCACATGAATGACAGATGGATGGGAGTTTGGTATGAATTCAAATCAGATTTGGTTCGGCAGGTTTGAAGCCAGGAGCGTTAGCAGCCGATTATTATCTTCATTAAGACTGTATTTCATAGCTCAAGGTTCAAGTAGCAGATGGAATACGCCAGTGAGATACATTGTGGAGTGATGTGTATTTCAAGTTTGAAATGGTCAAGGCACGGTGTCAGGAATCAGCTCATGGTCAAAGGTATCACCCACAGTTATGACTCGTCTGCTTCAGCCGCAGATATTGGCCAGGGATGGGATGAAAACACTCGGAAAAGGTAGAGTTTGTAACCAGAACAGTAGACAGTGACCTGCATGCTCTTAATATCTAAATAAAAAAGGTAAAGATGCAATACATCGTGGTTCTCTGCTGAAACTGAGTAGGTCAATATAGAGACCGATGTGTAACACTGCCAGAGGAGAGGGAGACAGTAATTGAACACCTTCATTGATGCAGTTAGTAGTGGTCTGTAGAGTAAATATCTGGATTCAGAGTTTCAAAAGGAACGAAAATAGTGGCCAGAAGTGTAGACGATATGAAAGAACAGGTTTATACAGTCATAACTGGTTTATAGAATCAAAAACTGGACAGTGACCCTTACCAGGAACACCAACGATAGCTAGGAAAGGATAATAAAAATATTGAATAATGCGAAGAGCATAATAGATCTGCAATAATAAGGACAACCAATAAAATGCAAAAATATACCAAACATAATCGGATAAACTCCTGTCTATTGTTGGAATATTCCAGTCTAATGTTCTCAGATTCTGATCCATGTTTGGATCATTCCAGTCTAATGTTCTAAGATTCTGATCTTTCCTCCCCCTCTCTCTAGATCTGCTGATCCCAGTCAGTGCTGTCGGTGATGGTCCCGCTTATGTTATGGAATAACACATTGAACGGCGCACATTTATCGTTAAAAGATGGAAACCATTCACTGGGATAATTAGAATCCATGAAAACTGGCATTAATCACAGTCAGTGAACAAATAGGATCAGTTAACCAGCTCTATACATCACTTTTCATATCACTATAAAAGGGAAGATTTACTGGTTTTGGAT
Organism: Chiloscyllium punctatum; assembly: GCF_047496795.1. Classification (NCBI taxonomy): domain Eukaryota; kingdom Metazoa; phylum Chordata; class Chondrichthyes; order Orectolobiformes; family Hemiscylliidae; genus Chiloscyllium; species Chiloscyllium punctatum. Next base: position 51,717,383 of record NC_092780.1, read on the forward strand.
GGAATGGATAAGGGTTACTGAGGGATGGACCATAAATCTTTCAATTTTTTAATCATTTTTTTCCTTGCATACGAGAGTATTAACAGGACAATGCAGGGGTCTATATATGTTCCACTCTGTTTATGAAAGGAAGCAGTTATAAAATAACAGATCGGTTACATAAAAAGAAAAGTCGGGTGGGCAAGTTTCTAGATACCTTAACACAAAGTATGATACTTATTATCCGGTGTGAGGCTACTCCTGGTTTTAATACCCTGTTTTCAAATCCTTTCATAACCTTGAGACAGAGCACTGAGACTGCTGCTCAGGAACAGGCCAAAGCAATTCTGTCCCTATGGGCCTCTTACAGAAGGAAAGGAGAAGGCCATTCAGTCCATATTAGCCTGTTGCTACTTGAAAAGGTCGAATGCTGGAACATGAACACATTTTGCAAACAAAATCATCCAAAATAAAAGGATTTGTCGCTGCAGCTGTATGAGGTGTCACTGAGACACCTCATATTGTGTTGTTTGTGTTTCTGTAACTGAGAAGGAATGGACCTCCATCAGATACAGTTTAACAGTTGCTCATAATCCAGGGGTTTCTGTGTCATTTAATGTCTGGTGGCTGTTATACAGCGACAAGAGGAGCCTATTCAGCCTCTCGAGCCTGTTACAGAGGGGCAGGAAATGTTTATTTAACATTTCAAGTCTGTTACACATAAATATTAGTTTTAAATTAGTTGTGGAATAGGAAATACCTGATGTAAACATTAAAGTTCTAACTTTGAACAAGACCAATTTTGAAAGTGTTAGGCAAGCCCGCTGAAAGGCTGACTGGGGTACCCTATTCACATGTAAAGGGATGGTCGGAAAATGCAAGGCCATCAAAACTTGGATCCAGCGAGTCCAGAGCCAACGTGTTCCTATTAGTGAGATGGGGAAGTCTGGTGGGTGCAGGGAGTGCTGGATGGCTAGATATATTGATGCTCTGGTCAAGGTAAAGAAGGAGGCACATGTCAGGTAAACAGAGCTGAAATCAAGTGAATCCCCAGAGGAATATAAGGGTAGTAAGTGTATAGTCAACGGTGAAATCGGGCCAGAAAAATGTGAACCCGGGTTGGCTTTAGAAATAAGGTTAATGAGGTATTGACGAAACTCTACAAATCTTTTAGTGGCAAAAGATTAACTGGGGAGAAAATAGGACACCTTAAAGATCAGTAAGGCTACCTATGTGTGGAACCACAAGAGATGGGAAAGATATAAAACAAGTATTTCTCCTCAGTATTTAATGTGGAGAAAGTTACAAGAGTGAGAAAATGAAGAAATGCATATTGATATCTTGAAAAGTATCAATATTACAAGGAGGTGTTGGACATTGTAAAACACATAAAGGTGAACAAAACCCTGGGACCTGATCAGTTGTATCCCAGAAGTTTGTGGGAAGCTAGGAAAGGGATTGCTCAGTCTTTTGCTGATATATCTGTATCATTGATTTCCACAGGTGACGTGTCAAAAGACTGGAGAGCTGCTGACATAGTGTCATTATTTAAGAAAGGAACGGAAAACCAGGTAACTATAGACTGTGAGCCTGACATCAATGGTGACGAAATTGTTGGAGGGGACTTTGAGGGAAAGGATGTATATGCATTTGGAAGGACAAGGACTGATGTGGGCTTTATACATTGGAGATCACGTCTCACTGACTCGGTGGAATGTTTTGACGAAGTGATGAAGATGTTTGATGAAGGCAGGAGAGTGGATGTTGTCTTTATGGAATTCAGTAAGAAAACCAAAATGTTCGACATGGTAGACTTGTTAGCAAGGTTAGACTGCCTGGGATCCAGGGAGATCTCACCTGTTAGATCCAAAACTTTCTTGAATATTGGAGACAGGGCGCGACAGTGGACATTTGTTCATTGAACTTGGAGATCTGTGACCAGTGGTGTGCCACAAAAGTCAATAGTGAGTCCACTGCCTCTTGTCACTTATACACATCATTTGCATTTGAGTATATGAAGTATGACCAGTAAGTTTGTAGATAATTCCAAATTTGGTGGTGTTTTCGACAGTGAAGAATAATATCTCAGAACAAAGTGGAAACTTGATTAGGTGAGCCGAGGGGTGGCAGATGGAGTTAAATTTAGATAAATGTGAGGTGTTGACTTTTGTCAAGACAAATCAGGGCAACACATGTAGGTAGGGTCCTGTCAAAAGTTGCCAATCAAAGAGAACGCCATTGAAATTATAGAATCCCTACAGTGAGGAAACGGGGTTTTCGGCCTATCGAGGCCACACCGTCCCTCTAAACAGTATCCCACTGGACGAACCCCTCCCCTATTCCTCTGAACCTGCATTTCCCATGGCTAATCCACCTCGCCTACACATGCCAGGGTACTTGGAGCAATTTAGCATGGCCAATCTACACTTGCCTTTATATCTTTGTACTGTGGGAGGAAAATGTATCCCCCGGAAGAAATTCACTCAGACACGGAGAATGTGCAAACTCCACACAGGCTGTCATTCAAGGATAGAATTAAACCCAAATCATTGTGCTCTGAGGTAGCAATGCTAGCCACTGAGCTACTGTGTTACCTGGTGGTGCAGGTTCTCCGTTCCTTGAAAGTGCCGTCACAGATAGACAGTGTAGTGAAGAAGGCACTTGGTGATCTTCCCTTTATTGGTGCGAGCTTTGAGTCTATGCGTTTGCATGACATGTTGCATCTGTACAGGACATTGGTTTGGCCACATTTGTAATACTGCCTTTAATTCTGGTCACCCTGCTGTCGGAAAGATGTTGTCAAACTTGAAAGGGTGCAGAAGAAATTTAAAGGAATGTTGCAGGTGTTGGAGGGTTTGAGCTACAGGGAGAGTTTGAATAGGCTGGGGGTATTTTCAAGTGTTGAGGCTGAGGGGTGATCTTAAAGAAGTTTATAAAATCATGAGGGGCATAGATAAGGTAAACAGTCAACGTCATTTCCCCAGCATAGGCAAGTCGAAAATTACAGGACAAAGATTTAAGGTGAGAGGAGAATGATTTATAAAGGGAAATGAGATACAACACTTTCAAAGAGAGACTGCTGTGTGTATGGATTGAGCACCCAAAAAAGGTGGTGGAGGCAGACACAGTTACACCATTTAAAAGGCATTTGAATGGGTACATGCATGGGAAGGGTTTAGAGGGATATGGGTTAAGTGCTGGCAAGGGGGACGAGATAAATTTAGGATATTTGGTCAGAATGGACAACTGGATCGAAGAGTCTTTTTCCATGCTGTACATCACTGAGGCTCTGTTGACTCTTGAGTGTATAACACAGGGACAGGAAGAGGCTATTCAGGTTCTGAATTCTGTCAGTCAATTACTGAGAGTCAAATACAAAAATACATCATTCAGATTTTGGTGGTGTTTTACAGAAACAGGGGAAAGGCTTTTAGTCAAGAAAAGCTGTAAGGAATGTGAAGAGGCCATTCAGTCCCTCAACTTCATTCCATAGGAGCAGCAGGTGAGCACAGAACTTTTGGAGCCTGTTACTCAGTAGCAAGAGGAGGACATCTACTTTCACAATCTTGGGATCAGGAGGCATCACTCCGTTGCTCAAGACTGGGACACTGGAACAGGAGGCAGTCACTCAACTGCTCGAGTCTGAGACACAGGGACAGGAGGCAGTCACTAAACTGCTCGAGACTTGGACATGGGAACAGTAGGCAGTCACTCAACTGCTCTAGACTGGGACACAGGAACAGGAGGGAGTCACTCAACTGCTCGAGACTGGGACACAGGAACAGGAGGGAGTCACTCAACTGTTCGAGACTGGGACACAGGAACAGGAGGCAGTCATTCAATTGCTCGAAGCTATGACACAGGGATATCTGGAGGCGAGTGAGACCCGAGGATCCTGTTACGCAGGAACAGGAGGAGGTGACTCACTCCCCACCAGTATGGGACACTGGGAGAGAAGGGGAGTTTGCCTGTCACAAACAGAAATAGATGAATAAGTTGCTTTCGTGGTCCACATAATACTGCCCCACCACTCACTAAGACCACGGCTGATCTGATTGTGATTTCCTCATTCCATTTTACGAAGACTCCCTCTCTGCTGCCTCTGCTCTATTTGTTGGTCATGTTGCTGACCCAGATGCTGTAACAACAGTCACCATCACTCATCCAGAGGGTCGGGTCTAACCGTATGAGTCAGGATTTGAAGGGTCCAATCACAAGAATGAAAACACAAAATAAAGGCATTGCCAGATGTTTCGTTCTCTCACATTTTCAATCCAACTCACATAACCAATCCATCCATTGTACGTTGAGGATGGAGCACTGTGTAGACCTGGCTAGTGTACAGCTGTATGTAACCTAGCAATGTCTAGAGTGGAACTCTGTGCAGCCCACACCAATGCTTGATCTATAATCCTGGGCTAAATGTCCAACGTGATGAGCTGTGCAGACCGCACTGGTTCATTCATATATAAAATCAGGCTTTTACATTGTTCGGCAAAACTGTGTTAGATCACTGCCCAGTGTGGGGAAACTTGCAGCCGATGCTGGCAGTGACAGGATGTGCAGCTGCCATCCATTTACAGCTCTATATCTCCACTGTGTCTTGACAAAGGGTGCTGCGGGAGTGGAAATCATTGCAAGACAGAGATGTAAATGGAAACAGTTTAAATACCAATAGTTCTGATTCAGGTGCATACCACTCCAGTATTTAAAGATAAAATAACTGAGATAATGTCCAGTGAGGTTTTGTGGATGGTGCAAAGAAATTAGAGGTGGATGGTGATGTTACAGTGGTTGCACTATAAGCCTCCAAATAATCAATGCGAATTGGAGGAACAAGTATGCAGGGCGACTGGGGAGACTTGCAGGAACAATAGGATTGTCATAATAGGTGATTTTAATTATACTAACGTAGACTGGGACATCCAGATGGTTAAGAACTTCGATGCAATGTAATATCTTAAGTGTGTTCAGAAAAGTTTCCATAGCAGCATGTTGAGGGTCTTACTCGGGAAGGGACAAACTCACCTGCTGTTGGGGCATAGGGCAGGATAGGTGACGGAGGTAAAGTGGGGGGGCATTTTTGGACCGGTGACTAGAATTGTATGAATTTTAAAATAGTTATGGGAGGGACAGAATTGGACGACAGATTCAAGTTCTCAAATGGGACGAGGCATATTTTGTTGGAATTAGACAGGGACTTGCAAAAGTTGATGGGAGTAGCTTGTTTCCAGGCAAAAGGATCTCTGGTAAGTGGGAGGCCTTTAAAAGTCAAGGTCAATATGTTCCTGTGAAGGTGAAGGGAAAGTGCGGCAGGAAGAGAGAGCCCTAGATGACAAGAGATAATCATGCTCTGACCAGCAAAAAAGGAGGCGTGGCTCAGGTTCAGGCAGTTAGACGCAAGAGATACAGGAGTTTACTGAAGAAGGAAATCAGGAGGGGGAAAAGGAGGTATGAGATAGCCTGGGCTGAGAAAATGAGGGTGGATCTAAAGATGTACTCTCTAGTATAGTAAAGAAAAGGAACGACTAGAGAGAAAATAGGACACTTTAAAATCCAAAGTGGGCATTCATGTGTAAAACCACAAGATGGGCGAGGTCCTCAAATTTCCCTCTGTGTTTATCATGAAGAAAGACATGAAGATCTGTGAGCTATTGGGGGAGGGGGGGGGGGGTGTTAGTTGTCATATCTTGGTACCGTTCATATCACAGTGGAGGTGCTGTTGGACATATTAGAATGCATAAATTCAAATAAATACAAATAAATCTCTTGGTCCTGACCAGATATATCCAAGAGCACTGCAAGAGGCTAGAGAAGACAGGTCAGGGGCGAAGGTCCCGGAAGACTGGGCAGTAGCAAATGTTGTGCCCTTATTCAAGAAGGGCTGCAAAGAAAAACCTGGGAAATATAGACCAGTAAGCTTCACATCTGTTTTCGGTAAACCACTTGAGAAGGTTCCGAGAGATAAGATATGCATGCATTTGGAAAGACAGAGTTTGACTTGAACAGTCAGCATAGCTATGTGCAGGACAGATCATGCCTTACAAATTTTGTTCGAGTTTTTTGAGGAAGTGACCAGGAAGGTTGACGAGGGCAGTGTGGTGGACATACTCTATATGGATTTCAGTAAAGCCTTGCATAAGGTTCCACATGGTACGCTACTCGGGCAGGTTAGATCGCTTGGATTCCAAGATAATCTGCCAAATTGGCGACACAATTGGCTCGGCGTTAGGAAGCAAATGGCTATGGTGGAGGGATGCTTGTGTGCGAGATAAGTGGCTGTCCGGCCCTATCTCTGGCACTTTTATTTCCCTTCCCAGGAACAAAGACACGGAGGAGTCTGTCCAAAACTTTTTCATTCAACTTTGCAAAGTCGGGTGTTGTTCCCAAAGGTACACACACAAGCATAGTAATCTCCACGCATTATATACATGTATATGTGGGCTGGGTCTCCTACTGCTGTCTTGACCAATGAGTGCTAGGGTTCCCCACTGTTTTCCTTATTTGGGTTCGGGTGCCTGCAATTATTTTGTTATTCACTTGGCCAATCAGTGTTCGAGCTCCCCGTTCTTTCCTTATATGGATGATGTTGTACAACTGTGGTTAAGGGCGGTCTCTCAACTATCGAGGAAAGCTGTTACAATAGTTTCATTCATATAAACATGGGGGAGGTCCGACAACAGTTTCGAGTGTCTGCTTGTGTTTACTATAAGGTAGAAAAGACTAAAATGCAGCTAACCATTTAAAAATTACACTACCCCCTACAAATGTCGGACTGGAGGCCTGTGACTAGTGGAGTGCCTCAGGGGTCAGTACTGGGCCCATTGCTGTTTGTTATCCACATCAATGTTTTGGACTAGAGTGCACAATGCAAGGTTGGTAAGTTTGCAGATGACCCTAAAATAGGACGCATCCAGTGAGGAACATTATCAGAAATTGCAGCAGTACCTTGATCGGCAGGGGAAGTGGGCTGAGAAATAGCATGTCGAGTTTAATATAGATAAGTGTGACGTCTTGCATTTTGGAATGTCAAATCCAGGTAGGAGTTTAATGATGAATGAGAGTGCCTTAAGGAGTGTAGTGGAACAAAAGGACATTAGAGATCAGGTGCACGGTTGTCTGAAATTTGAGTCACAGATACACAGGACAGTGACGAACGTTGTTGGCACACTGGCCTTCATCAGCGCATTGAGTATAGAAGTTGGGACATTATGTTGGAATTGTACAGGATGTTGGAAAGGCTGCAGTTGGAGCATTGGGTTCAGTTTTGTTCTCCTTGCCGTAGAAAGGATATTATTGAATTAGAAAGAGTGTAGTAGAAATTTCAGAGATGTTTCCTGGGCTAAAGGGTTTAAGTTACAGGGACATTATGGACAAGTTAGAACTTATTTCTTTCCAGCCTAAGAAACTGAAGGGGTTCTTATAGAAGTGTAGATCTTATCAAATTATGAGAGACATGCATAGGGGTGAATACTTCAAGATTTGTTTTGCAAGGTTGGGGAATCAAGGACTAGAGGACATCCGTTAATGCTTCGAGAGGAATAAAATAAAAATTAACCCGTAGGGGCAGCTCTTTTACATAGATAATGGTACACATATGGACTGAGCTGTCAGTGGAAGTGGTTGAGGTGGGTACAGTAACAACATTGAAAAGGCACTTGGACAAATACAGATAGGAAAGGATTAGAGGATACAGAGCAAGGGCAGAGAAATTGGATGAGTGTGGATGGACATTTTGTTCAGCATGGAACATCTGGACCGAAGGGGCCTGTTTCCGTCTGTAGAACCGTATGACTGCAAATACGTGTGTTTTGGGATCGATTCAGGGAGCGGGAGACCGAGAAAAAATGTCATGGAAAGATATGTTCACTAGTTTCAGAATGCTGAAATGAAGACATTTCGACAGTATCATGCAACACGGGTCAGTATTATGAAGAATTATGAGTGAATGGCATATAACTGTGAGTTCAGGCGATGGAGAGTTTTGAATGAGCATTTGTCATGTAGCTTTGCAACTGGGAGGGAGAACTGCAGAGTCTTCGACACATTGAGCTGTATAAAACAGTAATTTGTCTCAATTTCATTTTCATTGAGTGTGACAGAAGGATTGTCTGTACGAAACTGAGCTGGTTTCCTGGTGCTATCTTATCGAACTCACCTCATTAGCTACCTACCCCACCACAAGGTGTCCCTCTCATTCAATACCAGTCCGAATCTCCCACCCATCATGACTGCAGGTACACGCAGTCGCCCGGGTGCCCCTGGATATTCCGTGATCCCTGGCGCTGGTGCCATCTTTAAAAGGCTAAGGGGCACACGGTTGAGCTTTTTCAGGTTGGTGCTGTACTGCACAGATTACCCCGAGCATGGCATACAAGGGGAAATTACACCATGGTTTGTTGACAGAGCACGGAGGATATTGTAGATGGGCTAGTACAGAGGGGGACCATTCCCTTCCCAGAGGGGGCCATACCACCAGACCCACCGAGCATGGTCTGTGCTCACCACCCAGCTCAGTGCAGTATCTGCGGTCTGAAGAAATACCCAGCAATACCGGACACGCATCAATAGCGTAAGGGTCACTGTATTCTCTCTGTTCCCTCACAGTCACTGTATATCTGTGAGAGCACCGACCCCCAAACAAAGCTCATGCTCCAACACGCTCACTGCAGCGCCTTCTCTCTCTCTCTCTCTCTCTCGTTTGCAATACCCACCGAACCCCCCACCCCCACCCCCCCCCCCCCGACCACCCCCCCCCCCGACTACAATTATAGAATATTCAGGAGAATGCCGATTATGGAAAATTCCAGATAATGTTCCAATTAATTCACAGTTTCAAGAAAATGGCAAACCCCATTGTATAAACATAAGAGGGAGGAGTAGAGATGTACATTTTTCAAATCATACACAATTCAAACCACGCTGAGGTGATTCATCCCTTCAAACTTGCTCTAGCATTTAATAAAGTCCGGCTGATCTGATGGTTTTCTCAGCTCCATGTTACAGGAACTTTCAGTCATTCAACTCCCTGGGTTCCTGTCACTGACCAGACGGCACTCACGTACTTTTACCCCAGTTTTCTTCAAGCGCCTGTTCGAGGGCATTTCCCATGGAATGCACTCTCCTAACAATATATTCCATCAGCTATATACTTTCATGCAACGGTCAGCATGCTTTACACAGACCAAACAAAAATCTACACTTATTTTTTTTTGTTGTAGATGTCCAATCACACTTTGTAATTCTGGTTATTTCACTTGACTCACCTTAATAATATTAAATCAAAGTCAGCTTCTAAGCACATCTTGTTATAAAATACAATTTCGAGCAGAGAAAGTTTTTACCCTCAGCCGTTATCTTGACTGTTATCTGAATTGTACCCTTTTCATTGTTATGAAAGTTTCTCTTGCCCTTTGCCTGTGACTGCTTCTGTCTGTAACAGTTATTCTGTCGCCCTTCAGTTGGCTGGACGGCAAGTTTGTGATGTAGAGGGAGGCCAACTGCGCAGGTTCAGTTCCTCACACTGACTGAGGTTACCATGAAGGGGATGCTCTCTCAACGTCACCCCATCACCCGAAATGTGGTGACCCTTTCGGTAAACCAGCATGAGTGTTCTCTCTCATGAAAGTTCTTTGGGAATCTATTCTATCAATGTTAGCATTTTAATTTTTAAAACAGTAGTAATTTTATTGAAAAAGAGATTTTTAATATTATAATAAACCAATAACAACACAACTCAAATAACTGATCAAAATTAGACTCAAGTGCATGTACATACAAAACAAGTTAAAAACACTAAATAGACAGAGAGAAAATAAATAAACAATAAGTAATGAATAAATAGGACAGGTCAGCATAACAAAACAATAGCTCTCGTTCTTCAAGAGCATTAACTGACACAAATTTTTAAGTTCATAATTCTTCCTCGCTGGATATTAGATTCATTAGACCGTATCATCATAGCTATATACAAGCCTTCTTAATGTGACAGATAAACCTGTATCGTGGTAATCCAAAAAGGGCTGCCATGCCTTATATAAATCTCTGTTTTTTGATGCACCACACTGGTGAGAAAGTCCAAAGGGATATTCTCCATGAAGAACCTACGACGACCCAACAGACCCGGGGTTTTCAGACATGCAACACAACAGAACATTTTTCCTAGCACAGATAGTAAGGATATATTTTTTCCTCATGTACATCTCTGTAAAGTACCCTGGGCAGGCCCAGGAAAAGAAAAACTGTGTCCATCTCCATTCAGTCCCCTCGACCCGCTCTATCACACCTAACACAGTGCTCCAATATAGCTGAAGCCTGAAGCAGGGCAAGAAGCAATGAGTAAGAGTGCCTGTAGTCATTCTGCATTTAGTACATGCTGAAGATAATCCCACTATGCATTTTGAGATACAATCTGGGGTCAGATAGACCCTATGAAGAGTTTTCAACTGCATAGAATGGGTCCTATTACAGATCAAAATCCATCGAACATTTTCACAAATATCCTCCCATGTCTCCGAGGTGTTCTGAACCCCAACTCTCTCTCGCAGACATCACAAAGCTGCACAGTCTCGTCTGAGGGGACACTCTCCAACTAATGATAAAGGGTACTGATAGAGAGTGCATTCTGAGCACTAAGCACCCGCTTATCTCCATAGGATCTGTAAGAGTCTGTTAAAAGTGTGTTTTTTTAATCAAACCCCTGATCTGAAAACAAAAACAAACAGAAGAGGTCTCTACTAGGTAGTCCATACTTACGAGTTATTTGATCAAATGATGTCATTCATTCTCCCTGAAATAAAATGTCGTGGCTCAGTAGATAGCACTGCAGCCTCACAGCACCAGGATCCAATGATGTGCAGGTTAGATGAATTGGCTATTGATAACTTACCCATAGTCTTCAGGGATTTGTAGGTTGGGGTATGAGTCAGGGTAAATATAGGATGGTAGGGGAATGGGTCTGGGTGGGTCGAAGTCGACTTGTTGGGCCTAAGGACATGTTTCCACATTGTAGGGATTCTATTAATTCTAAATCACTGAAACAAGGTACACCCCTGGCTTCCCACAGTTTAAACATGGAATCCATTATCCCCGGTTGACAACTTGGTATACCAATTATATGGGTAAGAAACAAGGTTTTGGCTGTATTGCCCTCGATCTAACTCATTGACATTCATGCTTTAACTTTATTGATAATTATTGGGTTATGACAATACTCCATTAGTGTTGTCATTTTGTCTAAGAACAACAGACTAATAAGAGTTCACATTGTCTGAGAGATTTCAATATCTAACCGTATTGAGGCCGAGTCCTCAGTGGCCCAGACACTAACATAGAATAATAAAGAGCTTAATTTAAAGCTTTTAATCTGCGAGATCTACTCCCCACAATCTGTGGGGTAGTTGCACTTTTTTTTAACTTGATAAAGAGTCGCTTATGGTGCCAAATAAAGCGCTAAACCAGCCATTAAGTCTCCTAACTATCTGTCTGTGAAACATCAAAGGAACCATTCACACGGGGTATAGCAAATAAGGAAGGACATTCATTTTAAGAACAGCTATCCGACCTAACCAGGATATTGGAAGTGCCTCCCATCTTTGAAGGTCTTGTTTAATTTTGTCAAGCAAATGGTCATAGTTCAAGTTAAATAAATGATCAAAGACAGATGCAATGAATATGCTAAAATAGGGAAACCACGCCAGTGACCATTTAAAAGGAAACCAGGATTTGCTTTCAATATCAGGTATTTTCCTGAGACCTCCCATAGGCATGGCCACAAACTTTGTTAAATTAATCTTATAGTCCTAAAATGCGATAAGCGAATTAATGCATTGCATCACGTGAGCTGCCGAAACTGTGGGATTTGACAAAAACATGAGACCCTCATCTGCATACAACATAATCTTATGTGACTTCTATCTTAATTCTGGGGCAGTTATGTTGGGGTAATATTCCCAATTGTGCAGGATGCCACCGTGTCTAAGATTGTTGCAGGGATGGTGAAGAGATCAACCCTGCTGTGCCATTTCTGCAGGTTAAAGAAGAAAATAAAATCCCTACTTGTGAGGTAGATCTGCCTCCAGGTATCCACCAGCTCTAACCCATTAATTGATTACATTATAACGAGGGTAATTGGGGTCCTTTGGACATTCTGTCCACCGTGGGGCCATAAGACAGTCAAAATCTCCTTCTACAATAATGTGCCATGTTGCAAGGTAACTTACTTTGGATAATGCATCTTTCAGGATTTTATGACAGTGCGCCAGGGGGCAATAAACATTCAAAATATCGTATTATTTCCCATAGTACAAGACTTTGGGAATGATGATCCTTCTGTGAGTGTCTGATACAAGCTAGTAATTTAAATGGAAGATTCTTTCTATCCATTATGGCTTCTCCCCTACTCTAGTATTAAAAGACGTGAAATAAACTCGATCAAACCCATCCTGCTATAACGTCAAATGTTCCTTGTCATCAATTTGCATCTCCTGCAATAGGACAACATCCACCCTCTCTGTTTTAAGATGAGAAAGTACATTTTTCCTCTTGACTGACAGTTGGCTCCCCTTAATGTTCCAGGCACAACATTTAAACACATCATTATCCATAACACACTGTAGCAACATTTCAACTCTAGAGTTTCACATCGAATTACACAACGTTGATCATTAATGAAAGAAAGACTCATTGGGCTAAAAAACTTTACAAAATAAAACTATTACAACTAACAAGCTCTCAAAACTTTCCAAAGCTAAACACATAAAAATCCAAAGAAATAAATAAAATCCAAAATGTCAATGACACTCGATAGGGGAATTTACCCCCCACCGCCCACTGGGGATGCTTACATACCTCAAAACTTTATCTTCTGCCCGCTACCAATATGGAATCCAGGACAATTAACAACAAAAATCGGGCATGAACTGCCCTTCGGTCGGCACTTAGTCATCACAACTACCTTTGTAACTCCCTCCAGCTTGAGCTGCACCCCAGACACAAGCAAAGAAAGAAAAAAAGAGTAGTAATACTAATGAAGAAGTTAAAAATGAATACTCTACCCATTACCGGCTATAATTTAACACTGGTTAATAGCAGAAAAATCCAACAAAATTTCTTTAAGAGAGAAAAATTATTATCTAAATATCCAGCTTACATTAAAATGTCCACAAAGTTTTCGCTTTCTCTGGAGAGTCAGAGGAGTTCATGGATCCATTGAAAGCAATATGGAGCACCACTGAGTACCGTAACGAATATTGAATCCAGAGTTCCCGTACTCTTCTCTTGATTCCTGAATCACTGCCGTTGAAAAGTCCTGAAAGAACATAATACTGGAGCCCTCGTGAATTAAAGCCATCGGATCTTTCTCCTGGGTTCTGGAAGATTCCATTAGCCTTTGTTTGTCCCCACAACTGTGTAATCGAACAAGGACAGGATGAAGGCGTTGGTCTGAGTCTGACTTCTGCGCCGTAACCCAGTGAACTGTCTCACTTTTCACCTGTCCCTTCTCAGTTTTGAAGTGAAGGAATCGCTGCAGCCAGTTCTTAAAAAGACTCAGCGGCTGACCAACTTCTGTCCACTCCAGCAAACCGACGATGTGAATATTATTCATCCTACCCCTGTTCTCGAGGTCGTCATCTTGTTCAGTTGAGGTGCAGACCTGCTTTTCAATGGCGACGATTCTCTCCCGATCACGGTCTCTGCCCTTGCAGTTCGGTGCTTGACATCGTCTGTTTTGTTTCCAAGGCTGTCAAGTTGATGCTCATGTTTTTGCAGCACGGCTGAGAGCGGCTCTAGCCACTGCAGTGGCTTCAACCCTTCTTCAATCATGGCTTCAATCATTTCACATAACTTGGTGAACTCAGTGACTAAAGCCTGCTGAGTAACTTGGTCCATGGAACGAGCAGTGTGGGTTGCAGCTACAGCCTCAGGCATGCTCGATGCTTCTGACGGGTGCACCGTGCGTGAGGACTTACTCGATCCTTTCCCTTGTTTTGTCATTTCCACTTGATAAAACGGGATTAATAAAGATTATATCACTCTTTTAGTGTTGAATTTTAATTAAATGCCAGGGATGGGGTGGGTTAGAGAACCACTTTGCCCGTGTGTTGATGCAGGGCCCAGCAAACCAGACCTTCTGGATCGCCGCCATCTTGTATCCCTCTTAACATTTTAGCGATGTTATCATTTCATTTTATATTATATTCCTGGAGATTCTGAAGCCGTGTTATTTGATACCACTGTCTACATTTCCCCCCACACTGCACATTGCTGCCCATTCCTCGCTAATCTTTGACTCTGTTGTTATTCATGAACCTTCCATCCGTGCCTCAAAAATATTCAATATTTCTGCCTCCAATGGTCTGTGGGGAAGAGTGTTCCAAAGACTCACAGCACTTTGAGAAAACAATTATAAACATTATGATCTGAGTGTGAGATTAGTTTTTTTGTGTCTCCTTATGTGAGAAAGGATATAATTACATTGGAAGCAGTTCAGAGATATTTCATTTCACGCCTTCCTGGGGTGAATGGCTTATATTATGAAGGCCTTAACAGGTTACTCTTGGAATGAGAATGAAACATACAAGACCTTAAGAAGAGTGGATTAGGTATGTATAGGCCAAATTTATTGTCATTGTCATAGAACCTCTACAGTGTGGACGCAGGACATTCCGTCCATTAAGTCCACACTGACCCACGAAACAGCATCCCACCTGGACGTGTCCCCCAATCGTATCGATTTAACCCGGCATTTCTCATAACTAACCCTCCTAACCTACACATCGCTGGACACTATGGACAATCCACTTTAAATTGCACATCTTTGGACTGTGGCAGGAAACTGGAGCACTGGGAAGAAACCCACACAGGCATGTGGAGAATGTTCAACCTCCACATAGGGGGTCGCCCGAGGTTGGAATTGAACCCAGCTCCTTGGTGATGTGAGGAAGCAGTGCTACCAACAGATCCACCATACTCCTCCATTAGTTCCGTTAGTAACTTGTGGTGGACTAAAGAAATCTGCCTGACTTGTTCTTATCACTGAACCTAACCCAGTCTGAGACCTTTTCATCGGCCATATCACCAACCTCGTTACATTTAAAGTTTGTTGTGAGCAGTGGAAGAGTGGGACTGGAAAAGGAAAGAGTGACACCCTCCATCCTTAGTCACAACTGGAGTGAGAAAAAAAATCATAAAGTGGGAATTCATTCAAGTGGGAATTCTCTTTCCCAGAAGTTTAGGATGGCTGAATCTTTATATTATATCGAGGCTAGCTTCGTCTGATTTTCCATAGACAGGTGAATCAGGGATAATGGTACAAGGAGAGAAATTGCTGCTGGAACCACAATGAGATGAGCCACGACTTTATTTACTGGTTGAGTAGTGTCAAAGGGCCGAATGTCCCACTCGTGCCCCTCAGCCCTATGTTCTGATGTTCCAATCAACCCTTCAGACCTGCTACACAGGGGCACATCAAGGCCACTCCGATGGTTAGGCGTAGTTTTGGAAATGTACTTGGAAAATCCAGACTGGGTCAGGAAGTGACACTAACCCCCAGTCTCTGTTTCCAGGCTTCCCCTCTCCGCAACGTCTGCTCCAGTTGTGGGTCGTGTTACAGACCCAGATTTGCTCTGAATACAGCCCCCATACCCCACCCAGCGTTAACTCAAACAAATCCTCTGCTCACCCGAATGTAGCATTACACAACATAACTTCCGGGAAAATAACCAGTTACTTTGCAAAAGCATAACAAGTGAAATTAATAAATAGGAACAAGAGTAGGCTATTCGGCCCCTCAAGATTACCCTGTCATTTATTACGAACATGACTGATCTACTCCAGGTCTAACTCCACTTTCTTGCCAACTCCTTGCATCCCTCCACAACTCTCTGGGTTAGGGAATCCCAGACATTCGCTACCTTCTGAGAGAAGACATCACTTTGCATCTCCAATAGAAATCGATGTTTCTTATTCGGCATCTATGTCATCGAGTTCGAGACTCCACTCAGGAATAGTAACAACTTCTCAACATCTACCTTCTCAAGTCCGTTCTGTGTCTTGTATTTTTCAGCAGTATCACTCCTCATTCAATTGAACCCCAATGAATAATCGCCTCTCAATTTTACAGATTCTCAATAACACAACCCTTTCATCCCTGGAAACTGGCTAATGAACCAACCTAGTTACTTGCTGCACCAGCATGCTGACTTTATGTTTCATACAGAGGAACACTCCAATCCCTTTGTACTGTTCCTTTTCTGGAAGTCCTCTCCATTAAATAACAGCCTGCCTTTTGCTTCTCAGTGTCATCCTCGAACTCGGATGTATACTCAGCTCCCTTCTTCAGACTATCAGTATAGAGTGTAAATAACTGATGCCATCGGACTGACAGCTGTGGTCCTCCAGCAGATATACCTTTATCATGAAGATCCATTAATCCTGACTCTCCGATTTCTATATGTTAAACAATCATCATCCCATGTTAATACATTCTCCATCATCCGAGGAGCTTCTGTCTTGTGTAAGAACTTTCATTTTGTAATACCTTGTGGAAAAACTCTGGAATGGCTAGTGTCTAACAGATCCCCTTTATCATGTCCGCTTATTACATTCTCAGGCATCTCCAGAAATACTTTGCATGATTTTACAGGGCAAAATATAACTTCCCTTTCACAAAACCACTCTGAACCTACGTGTCCATGTGAGCCAGGTTTTCCAAATTAAGCTAGTCCTATCTGCTTTCATTTGGCCCATATGCCTCTAAATGTTTCCCTTCCATATGTTTGTCCAAATGTATTTTAAATGTTTTAGCTGTATATGCATCTACCACTCTTCCTCTGGCAGCTCATTCCATACCCACACCGCCCTCTGTGTAAAATCACTGCCCCTGCGTCCCTTGTAAATTTTCCCTCTTTCACCTTAAACATATGCCTTCTACAGTTGAACTCCCCTATCCTGTGGAAAAGACCTTGGCTTTCACCCTATCCATACCTCTCATGATTTTAGAAACTTCCATAATGTCATCCCTCAACCTTCTGCACTCCATCCAATACTAACTTCAAGAACAAGCATTTGAAGATAAATAATGCAAATTTGAAACTATAATAAACATGACAGGTAAACAATACTCAGCCTAAACTTCATACTGTGATTTGTTTTTTCTCCCTATTACAATACTAAGGCAGTATGAAACGCTTACTGGTGCCAATAAGAAGTCAAGCACCTGATATCCTTTGACTAAAGGGGGCGATGATCTCGACAGTGAAGACTTATTTATGGCCAGACCTTTAAAATGCCACATAGTCAACATTCTCCCTCCTGGCCTCCCTATGACTTTGTGTGATTGTGTCTTCTTAATCTTGCACTCAATAGAGAGAACCCTTTTCCCCATTCACATCTTAATTTAAACCCATTTTATATCATCTTCTCATTCACCACTGCTAAAAGCCGGTTTATCTTTGCCACCCCCTCTTTTCCCTGTCACCTATCTCCCACCTCTGGAAAGCTATTAAAAATCCAAGTTTCCAATCCTTTTCAGTTGTGAAGAAGCGTCACACTGGGCTTGAAATGCGAACGCTGTTTCTCTGTCTCTGCAGATGCTGACAGACCTGCTGAATTTCTCCAGAAATGAATAGGCATGGAATAAATTTTCACAAAACAAATAACTATGAATACTGGTAATAAAAATGCTAAAATTGCTTGAGAAACTGGGAGCTATATCAAGGGTCACTGTACATGAAAGATAAACACTGCATTCATTCCAGAAGATGCTGCAATTTCTTCAGCAATTTCTGTTTTTGGACAATTTCCAAAGAAGTATGTCAAAGATGCTCAAACATCCTGTCCAGCATGGAGAGCCGTACACTGGAACCTGAACAATAACGTATGGTGCACAAGTTCCTTGACTCTGAAACTCCATAAATCTGGCATCACTGATACTACAGAGCTCTTAATCATGGTCAGGGAGAAAAACAGAGGGAAACACATTCACTTCAAATACAGAAGTTGACATTGTGGAAGAGAAATGATTTAGATCATTACTTTAAATGGATTGAGTTAAAGTAACAAATTAGAGGTGTGACACCAGGGAGAGGCCCTCAGCAGAATGAGAATATGAAAATGCAAGTGTTACCGCATCAGAAACCAGGTTAGGTAGTGAATACAGGACTGATGGGTGAATGGGTCTCGGTGTGAACTGGGGGACAGTGAGTAGAATTGAATTGTAGATATTGCAACTCAAACTGGGTTATCATTTGATGCTGCAGCAACAGCAGAAGCAGAACTGTATCCAACGACAATCTGTAACATTTTCCTGACGATAATTCATCAGTCTACCATTACCAACAAGCCGATCCATGGTTCAGTGATGAGTGTGGCTGAACATGCCAGGGTCGGAATCATGTGGACCTAAAACTGTTGACGACCCATTAAAGCTACCACACTTAACTGGTTACATTCCGACCAGCAGAACTAATGTCTGATGGAGAGGGGAAATTATCACCAGACTAACAGATCAGATCTAAGCTCTGTCGTCCTGCCAAATCCAAACATAAATGTCGATGGACTATTAAACAATTTACTGGAGTAGAGGACTCCACAAATATCCCCATCCTAAATATCGGAACAGCTCTGTACGTCAGTGAAAAAAGTCAAGGATGTGGTGTCTGCACTATCCTCAGCCAGACGTGTTGAATGGATCATAGACCTCACACTCATCATGATTCCCACAGAATCGCAGATGCCAGTCTTCAAGCAATTCCATTTGCTGTATAGTCATGAAGAAACAGCTGAAGACAGTAGATACGACAAAGGCAATGGACCCTGACACCATTCCTGCAACAGGACTGAAGACTTGTGCTGCACAACAAGCCGTGTCCCTGGGAAGCTCTTTCATTCCAGCTCCAACTCTGACATCTCCCTGGGAATGAGGAAAATTACTCAACTATGTCCAGTCCCTGAATAGGAGAATAATTACAATCTGACCAATTACCACACCCTCAGTCCCATCACGACAGTCAAATTAGTGGGAATACCTTTTGATAGAGCTGTCAAGTAGCACCGAAATAATCAGGACAATGTGGTTTCCGATCGGTCCCCATGTGGAGATAGTGCTTTAGTGGACATATCATTAGAAAACGAATACAGACAAGGCCAATGCTCTGGCAGCTGGTGGAAGGTAAATATAATTAATAAAGTATTGAGACCTAAAATGTGGTGTCAGTAACAGTGATCTTGTGTCCAATGTTGATTGTAAACATCGATCTCCTTCACCAATATACTTTGAGGAAGTGAATCTCCCGTGCTTTCCTAATCTGGCCTAAAAGTGACTCCAGACGCACAGACATGGTCTCTGAATCGGCCACGTGAGACACTCAATTGTATCAAACTGCTCTGAGGTCTTAAATGATAAAACCTGACAGAACACCCGGCATCAACCTCGTTATCAGAAAAGGGAATGGGAAACACAGTCCTGTTGACCCTGCATAGACATCCTTCCTAACATCTGAGAGCTTGTGACAACATTTACAAAGCTTTCCCACAGACTGCACAGAAACATCGGGAGAGGAGGACATCATTCAGCACATTGACCTTTCCCCATGCTATTTCATGGCCGAACATCTTCTCAATGCAGTTTTCCCCACACAATGATCATATCCCAAAATACGTTTAAACATCATGAACTATAGTGCCTTCGGCCCATCAATATATAGGGAGTTCTCTGATAATGTTTGTTTATTAAGTGCGATTTGACTGCAATGCGATTCGTGAACCATTTTCTATAACGTGAACTATCATCCCTGCTTCCAATCTGTCTCACCCTGTCAGAGTTTTATATATCTCACTGAGATCTCCACTCATTTTCCTAAAGCCCATGGAATACAGGCCCAGTCACCACAAACTCTGCTCCCACAACTATCTGTCATCCCAGAGATCAGTCTGTCATCCTTCACTGCACTCCCTCAATGTCAGATTTATCCTTTATTAGGTAAGGACACTAAAACTGCACACAATACTGCACAATGTTCGAGATGGGGTCCCACCAAGGCAGTTGCAGTAAATGACCCTTACTCCTGTATTCTAAATCCCCCTGAAATGAAGGTGAATAAATCATTTATCTTCCCACCTGCTTTCTGCTCCTGCAATATTGCTTTCATTGACTGGTGTACAGGGAGATCCAGATTCTTTTCAATGTCACAGCTCCCTAGTTGCTGGGTCTGTGTACACTGTATACAGCGTGCCAATGCCATTCCCAGTATTGACCTCCGTGTTCAGAACTCACTGCCCTACATGGACTCGGAAGGCTGCGCAGAAATAAACAAAAATGCAGCTTAAGTTCATTTATAGATCAACAATTTTCAACCAATCCCTTTTCAAATGATAGGCTGCCATTCAATTGATCCCTTCAATGTACACAGCCTCTCATCTCTGCCATTGCTCTCCATCTGCCAGGTATTTGCTCAGTCACTCCACTTGTCTCAATCAACTTGGAGCTTTTTTTTACATCCTCCTCATCCACTCACAAGCTGACATCGCTTAGAGCTGTCAGCAGTCTTGAGAATATTGCAATTGATGTGTATTAAGAATAGCTGGATGCCAATTCTCGATCCTTGTTATATCCTTCAAGCCTTCCATTCAAAAAACATGGTTTTGTTCATACTCACTGTTTTCTGCCAACTCTCCCATTCTAAAACCATGACCATATATACTAGCCCCAGTCCCATAGGATTCGAATTTGCACAATAGGCTTGGGGCTTTATCAAAAATCTTTCTGAAAATCCAATCGTATTGCGTTGATACCTTCTCCATAATTTTGCTAAAAGACATTTTCTCAAACATGATTCCTATTTCATAAACCTCTGTTGACTTTGTCTATGCCCATTAATTTCAGTCCAATATTTTCTCTAAAACGTTTTAGTTACTAATTTCATTCTATTCCCTTTTTCTCACCAGACTAAAGTTCCCTAGTATTGCGAGGAAATTTTATTTTTGCTTTTTTTTCTTCTTCTGTGAAGACTAACCGAAGTACTTGCTCCGTTGATCTGCTATTTCCCTGTCCTCAATTCTCTGGTATCAGACTGTAAGAAAGCTGCACCTTTTCCTCTTAATTTTGCCATTGGCGTATTTTCAGAAGATATTACAAGTTCACTCATATACACTGTGGTAAGATATTCTTCAGAAACCCATCAATTCCTATCTTGAACTACTGAATGATTGACCTTCCACAGCCATACAATCACAGAAGCACAGACTCTGTACTATCAGAAATACAGCACGGAATACATTAGCCCCACTTTCCAACACAAAACCTGTCGCTGTGAATCTTATGATATTTCAAGTACACAACCATGTATTTTCTAATGGTTTTGAGGTTACCATGACAATTCCCCTCTCACGAAGAGCATTCCAGACCCAAACACACTTTGCTTGAAAAACAGTCCTCAAATCCTCACTAAGCCTCAAACCCTTCACTTTAAAAGTGTGTTCCTTTGATTAAAAGGACCAGCTGCTGTCTATCCACTCCGTGTATATCCCTCGTAATCTTATCCTCCTGATTCAAGTCCCCCTTAGCCTTCTCTGCTCCAAAGTAAACAATCCGAGCTTATCCAGGCTCTCTCCATAGCTGAGATGCTCCATCCCAGAGAACATCCTGGTGAATCTGTCTGCACCCCCTCCAGTACAATCACATCTTTCCTGTAATGTAGCTCCCAGAATTACACACAGTATTCCATCTTGGCTAATGAAAGTTCCGCATAGCTCTTATAATCTATGCTTCGATATGTGAAGGCTCCTGCACGCTTTCTCAAATTGTGTTTTACCCTGTCCAGCAACATTCAGGGATGTGTGGAGAAGCACCCTCTCAGCTTCCTAGTGTGCTGCCATTCATTGAGTCCTTGCCTGCCTGGTTCCTTCTTCCAAAGTGCATCACCTCATATTTATCAGGGTTACATTCCATCTGCCATTGATCCACCCATCTGACCATTTTCTCTGTATTGATGTGACCATCTGACCATTCCATCTGTATCTTCCTGAAACATAAGGCCTTCCTCCTCACTGTCATCTACCCGGCCAATCTTTGTATCAAACACAAACTTACCTAAGACACTCCTCACCCCTCGTCCATATTCACAGCTGCATTCTTTATGATAAGGTTTAAAATCAGAAAACATCAGCTTATAGTCCAACAGGTTTAATCGGAGACACGAGCTTTCGAAACGCTGCTTCTTCATCAGGTGGTTGTGCGCTTTGATGAAGCACTTCGAAAGCTAGTGCCACCGAATAAACCTTTTGGACTATAACCTGGTTTTATGCAATTTTTAGCTTTGTCCACCCCAGTCCAACACCAACACCTCCGAATCCCAACTATGAAGAGACACAGCACTGATCCCCGTGGGACACCATTGGACACTAGCCTCCAATCGCACAAACAGCCTTCTACCACCACCCTCTGTCTCCTACCACTAAAGTTGATTTGGTTGCAACTTGGCAAGTCACTAATGAGTCCTACGTGTTCCCTGGTTATTCTGTTCCGCTGGAGATACTTGTAGAATATCTGGAGATTCTCCCGAATCTTGCCTACCAATCCGTTTCTCTGCCCCTGTATGAGTCAGTCCCCTCCAAATGATGAATTTCCTCCTTTTGCAGTCTTAACTGGCCTGTCCCAGATCCTGCCATTATTTGCCTTGCATGTGGAATAGACAGCGAGGGAAGCGTTCTGTTAATTTCCAACTTGTCAGATTTTTTGTGAATTATCTAAATTTCACTGTGATCCACCTCTCATTCTTTGAAACTCTAGAGAATACAGGCCGAGTTTTCTCATCAGGCAATCTTACCATCTCAGGGATTAATCTGGAGAATGTCCACTGCACTTCCTCTCAGGTCAGTATATGCTTTCTGAGATTCGGTCACCAAAACTGTACACTATACTCCAGGTACAGTCCCACCAACATGCTGTGAAACTGCTTCAACAAGTATTTACATCAATGTTCTGACTCCCCTAAATGAAGATGAACCAAACTTTAACTTTCCACTTACATATATTCTTCCAAATACCCTGCACATTTACGAACTCACTGAAATCTTATAGAAACCGTTCCGAAAATTCAATATATGCCACTTGTACTATATCCCCATTATCTATGCTGTAAAAAACAATTTCAAACAATTCCAAAGTTTATTAAACATGATGTCTTTTTCAGAAATACATGCTGATTCTCTCCATTGTTGCTGTTAATTTCTAAATAGCAAAAATGTCACCCTGTGTAATAGATTCCAACAGTTTCCCTACAAATGTCAAGTTAACTGGTCTACAATTCTCCATAATATGTCTTTTTTCCCTTTGTAGCTGTTTGGATCCCTTCCATTCATCTATAGTTTATCCACAATAGCTTCCTGTCTCTGCAGAATGTCCAGGAAAATAAAACACAGTCACCGACAGTGCAATTAATACTACTATTGGTGGTTAATTTCCGATATTTTGATATGAAGTACATCTGTTTCAACAGACTTAGCAATGCTCAATCCAGCTACATGTTCAAGTACTACCTTGTTACTGATATGAATTGACTTTGTCTTTAGCTCCAGGAGTCCGATATGATCACTTGGTATTACTGGGTGATTTTTCTGAATCTTCCTCCATGAAGACAGATGCAATGTAACTGGTTATTTTGTTGGCCATTTCCCTGTTCTCCACAAGGACCTCTCCTCTCCCGATTACAAATTTCCACATTTGAACTTGCTTTTATTTTGTTTCCTTTGAAATGTAGATCGCAGATTGATATAGTCTTTGTGTTCCTGTTTGTGAGCATGTATGTTCGCTTTTTGATTTCAATTTCAGTTTCACGGCCTTCCTTTTTTGTATCGTTAATTTCTGAGAATTCTCAGCTTTCCACAATAGCTGGAATTCTTCTGAAGTTACTTCCTACGATTAACATATTTTCTAATTTGTTATGTTAATCATCACTGAGTCACTTTCTCACTCTTTGGTGTTTGCACCTGAAATAAATAGACGTATTTTTCCAACTTTGCAGCATTTCTAAAAACTCCTGGTCCTGACCAGTTATATTCAGGAACACCACAGGAGGATATGAGGATAGAGAAGAAATTGCAGGAGCACTGCTTGGCTCTTTTCTATCATCACTGGCCAACGGGTGCCGTCCTGGACAACTGGAATGTAGCGAATGCTGAGTCCATATTCAAGAAATGCTACAAAATAAACCTGGGAACTAAAGACCAGTAATCCTAAAATCTAGTGGTTAGGTTACTGTAGAAGATTTGGAGAGATTGGATATACATGCATTTGGAAAGGCAGGGTATGGTTCGGAGTAAGATTAGAATGGTGCTGGAAAAGCAGAGCAGGTTAGGCAACATCTGAGGAGCAGAACAAATCGATGTTCCTGGCAAAAGCCCTTCATTCAATTCAGCACAGGAGTTTGTGCAAGGGAGATCATGACTCACAATTTTCTTGGAGTTCTTTGATAAAGTGACCAGCAACGTTGAGGAGGTCTGGGTGGTATACGTAGTCTGGATGAATTACAGTAAGGGTTTCAGTAGGTTTCCACATGGTACGTTGCTCTGGAAGGTTAGATCGCATGGAATTGAGGAGGAGATGCCAAATTAGGTACAAAATTGCCTTGATGGTAGTAAGGAGAGATTAATACTGGAAACATGCTGGTCAGACTGGAGGCCTGTGAATAGTGGAATGCCTCAGGGGTTGATGCTAGGACCATTACATATTACATATATTACATGAGAATGTACAGGCATGATTTGTAAGTTTGAAGAAGGCACTAAAACAATCGGCATCATGGAGAGTGAGGAAGGTTATCAGAAATTTCAGAAATTACAGCAGTACTTTGATCAGCTTGTGAAGTGGGCTGAGAAATGGCAAATGGATTTTAATATAGATCAGATACTTCTTGTATTTTATAAAATCAATTCAAGTTTGGAGTTTCATGGTGAATGCTTGGGTCCTAAGGAGTGTAGTGAAATAGAGGGACCTTGGAATTCAGATGCATGATTCTCTGGAAGTTGATTCAGATGTAGACAGTGAAGAAAGCTTTTGGCACACTGGCCTTAATCGGTTCATATCACTGAGTATCGAAATTAGAGAGTTATGATTCAGTTATACAGGATGCTAGTCAGGCCGTATTGGTAGCGGTATGTTCAGTTTTGTTCACTTTGCTATTGGAAGGATATTATTTAACTGGAAAGAGGGCAAAAAACATTTACAAGGAGAATGCCAAGGTCTCAATTGTCTGAGTTACAGAAAGAGGTTGGATAAGCTAGGACTTTTTACTTTTGTGTGCATGAGGCTGAGGGAGGATCATATTGAAGTTTATATGATCATGTCAGGCATGGATAGAGTGAATGCAAAGTCTTTTTTCCCAGGGTTGGGCAATCACAGATTAGAGGGCATCAGTTTAAGGTCAGAGGGGACAGAATTAAAGGGAACTTGAGGAACAACTTTTTAACACAGGGGCTGTTACGCATATGGAATGAGAAGTGGTTGATGCAGATACATTAACAATATTTAAAAAGCATTTGAACAAATACATGGATAGTAAAGGATTAGAAAGATACGGGACAATGGCAGGGAAATGGGTTTGGCGTGGATGGGCATTTTGGTTGCAATGGACCAGTTTGGGCTGAAGGGCCTGTCTCCATGCTGTATGCCTCTATGACTCTAACAACCATTGCTTGTCTCCCACTGAATGTTATATTGTTCTTTCCCAATTTACTGAAGATATCTTGACACTCTAGCCTCCAGTGTTCCATGATGTTTGTCTGGAATATTCAAGCATTCTAAACTGTATGCAGACACCTTGCAAACTGCACCTTATTAATTCCTTAAAAGCTGCTTCAGACCAAGGTTAATAATTCGTCCTTCTGACCACACAACATCAAATCCGAAATAACCTGCTCTGTAGTTTGCTTCACAACATACTCTTCAACCCACCTCATATACACTTACGGAACTTATTTTTCACAGCTTCAGCAGTCACTTAGTTAATGCTGTTAACCATTCAATAAGACTGCGGTTTCCACAATACTTGTCTATCTAATTTCCAGAGCATGTGATGCTCCGATTTTCTGCTACCGATTTGGTTTTGATATATAACACACCAATATTTGCTTCTCCTTGCTATCTGTAAACTCTACCTAAACTGATTCTGTGGAAGCTGAGGGACAGGTCTGTGTCGTTATTAGTGACAGACCTGGACAAGGCATTCAAGGAGGCTCACTTCGACGCTGAGATGATCTGAAGAAATGTCCCACAATACTGGACAAGCAAAAATATCCTCCTCTCTCTGTTAGGATAAGACTTACCATATACTCTCTGCTCCCTCACACTCACTGTATATCTGTTATAGCACCTAGCCCCGAACAAGGTTCAAGCTCTGTCTCCAAATAAGGCTCAGGCACTACTACTCTCACTATTGAATTCAGTAATTAACAATACTATATGGATTCAAAACTGTCGAATGACTCATTCCAGATAACTCACTACTCCCTCCACCTATACCAGCACAAACAGCAGGGTCACCCATTCACACTCTCCCTCCATCCCTTTCTCCGATTCCAGGAGAAACCGCCTGGAATACGATAGAAAGGTCCAAACCGGGTAGTGGAGTGCCCGATGTCCGTTCCCTCACTCCCCTCACCTCGCCATGTGGGGAGGACTCTTAAAGAGCTGGAGAGGACCAGGACGCCTCGTGTGCAGAACCTGAAACATCCACGTCCTACTGACCAGTTAAGGAGCAATGTTCAGTGAAAGACAATTCTCAGTTTAAACCCACTGGCCGCTCCCTCAACAGTCACAACAGTCCTTTCACTTCCAAAAAAACCCCACAGATACCTCACTTCACAGAGACGCAGACACAGAAATACACAGACGAACACACACAATACTTGCAAGGAGATAGGTATACACACAAGTAGAAACACACAGAGACATATACAGTCACATACAAATCGACATAAATACAGATAGCAACACAGGCTGAAACACTGACAGACAGATGTAGACACGGAAACACACAGAAAACAAGCACACGGACACACACACGCAGGCACATGCCCACACACACACATACAGACACACAAACAGAGGCACAGACACACACAGACACATACAGACACACGCACAAACACTTACTCACATACAGACACACAGAGGCACAGACAATAGTATCATTAAGACACAAATCGATATGTTTTTGATTTGTAAGGGGATCAAGGATTCCAGGGAGAAGGCAGAAGAATGAGGTCGAGGTACTAATAAGAAATTATTGAACGGAATTTCAGATTCGATAGGCTGAATAGCCTCAATCTGCTCATTTCCTTAATGCTCCTGCGGTATTATGCTATCAGGCATTCTCTTCCTGAGACAGCAGCAGAGGCTGGGTGTGATAGATATTTGATTGGAAAGGGTCAGTGGGAATGTGCGATAAGTTTGGAGTCCGGAATGGTTTATCTTTATTCCTAATTATTCTGTCCTTATGTCTGAAAAGAGGTGGAGATTTGATGTTCAGTTAACACAGTTTTAAAATAATAGTTGTCCCACAATGAAATACGGACGTCCCTTTCATTTTAGTGTTGTGCTACCTGTGGTGTCCTCATCCTCAGGGAGCAAGTGAAGACTCGGTGATAGAAGATGTTCCAAGGCTGAGATCTTTACAGGACAGAAGGGTCAGTGTTTATTGGGAACAGACAGGAAATGGATGGTCAGGCACACTCGGATCTGCCATGAGCATTCTGAATGGTGCAGCCGAATGGGCAACTTCTGCCCCTGCCCCATGTGTTCCCTCAATCCACCCCTCGAGGCTGTTACAGAGATATACTGCTGTCCCTATCCCATGTGTTGTTCCCTCAATCCACCCCTCGATGCTGTTACAGGGTTGGGGACCACTCCATTAAGTCAGACAGGATCATTACAATCACACAGGAGGAGGCCATTCTTCCCCTCTAAGGAATTACACAGGAATATAGAATGAAGTAATCCAGCTCGTTCAGTACACTACACAGTCTAGGAGGAGGTCTTTCAACCCACTTGAGCTGCTACACAGGAACAAGGAAGCTGTCACCAACAGGAAATAGAGAGTAGAGATAAATGTTTATTTTCAGGCTGCAAAGCTGTAATTAATGGAGTGCCTCAGACATCACTGTGGGGTCATCAATGATCAATAGTCTTTATCAAAGATCTGGAGGAAGGGGAGGGAATAGTTTGGAGCTCAATGAGCTCGTACACCAAGATGGCCATTCAATGTGTCGTCAAATGGAGGTAGTGAGTCTGCAATGTGATACAGGCAGGGAAGGTTAGTGAGCAAACCTTCAGCAGAAATAACATAAGGTAAGTTATTTATTTTGGCATGAAAGATGAAACAATGGTAAACTATTTAAATGGAGCGAGATTGCCGAACTCTGTGATACAGGAGGTTTCCATGTTCTTGCGACATGAATCATATGAAGTCAGATGTAGCAAGTGATTTGGAAGTTAAGTGGAATAATGCTGTTTTTGGCAAAAAAGCATCAGTTCTAATTGCAGGAAGGTTTTACTGCATCTGTACAGGGCATTTCTGAGACCACACCTAATACACTGTGTGCAGGTTTGATCCCCTAAGCTAAAATAAAAAGATATAATTCTTTTCGAAGATTTTCAAAGAGGTTGCCCTTTACTCATTCCTGGAATGCCGGCCTTATGTTATGGGGAATTATCAGTTTTGACCTTAGCTGAGAAATAGTATTGAACCATCCATGACTTTCTGAAAAGTGTATCAGCTGGATGCATATTATCTCCTGTCAGGGAGACTAAAGCTAGAGAATAAATTTTAAGGAAAAGATGCATTGATATTAACATACATACTATGAAGACACCAACCAAATTTACAAATTACACTGACACATGCAAGCAGGACTTCAAATTATAAAGTGGGGACATTTTTGGGATTGGAAGGAATTGTGTACAACAAGAGCAATGACGTACCTGCATATAATCCATAATCAGGTTTTCCAGAGAATGTTCCAGGAGATCGCACATGGTCCAGTTTGGGGTTCCATTGACATAATTGTTTGTTCCAACACAGAGAGGGAGAAAAATGTTCCCTGCCTGAGAAGCAGCAACTGATTGATCCCTCTCTCTTACTTTGTTCCACCCGGTAGCAAAATGTGAGACCAGAAAATCCCTGAGTTATCTTTACCACTTGTGAAGGATTCCTGGTGAGGATTCATTGGAATCTCTCCACTGCCTGAAACGTGGGGAATTCAGCCAAATCCAACTGTTCCAGAAAGAAATCCCACGAGCAGTAGCTTGTGCGAGCAGAGTAACTTCAAAGGCAGAATAACATTTGCGGCACTCTGTCATTTTACCATTTGTTCTGAGTTCAACTTTCTGTGTCTCACCTTTTTTTAGAAAATGACCTATTCTGAGATCTATACCATTGGCCACATCACTAAACTGGTTGCATTTAAGATTGGTGTCACCAGTGGAGGAGTGGGACTGGAAAAGGATATCGTGATCTTCCGACATTTTTTGGAACACAAATGAGAAATTCTCAAAGGGGTGCTCAAGTGGAAATTCCCTTTCCCAGAGGATTGTGGTTTCTGGATGCTTGCATTCATTCAAAGTTGTTTTTGGTATGTAGTAAAATGGCATACAGACAGAAACGTGCTGCTGAGACCAAAAGCACATGGAGCGTTGATAAAGTATCTAATGGCCCACTCCTGCTGCTCAGTCCTTTGTTGAAATGTTCTATTCAACCCCTAACAGCTCCTGAAAGGAGCATATGGAGGCCACTTGTCCCAGATACCTGGTCAACAGTAACACAGGATCTCATTCAGTCCCTCAAGACTGTCACACATGGTTTGGTGTAGATTGGAAAATGTTATTTGATTCAAAAGACGCCTCTGGTCTCATTACAGAGTGTTTCCTCTCTGCCACTTGTGATTCATTTGTTGGTCATATTATAGACTCAGATCCACTGTGAATACAGTCCCCATACCTCAAGTAGAAATGATTCACAAAATACTTCACTCTCTCTAATTGCAAAGTTCATTAAAAGAACGTTCAGGAAAATTACAAACATTAACATTGCAATTACTGAATATGAGGATAAAAGGAATAGGATCAGGTAATTCAGATGATCAAGCCATTGCATAACATTATGGCTGATCTACTTTTGACATTAACTCCTCTTTAATGCCCAATTCTTCACCCCGTAGCTCTCTGACAGATCCAAAATCCATCTACCTCCTCCTTAAATGCTTCCAGTAATGTAGCTCCCCTAGCTCTCTAGCCCAGATAATTTCTAACAGTGATTACCTTCTGTGAGAGGAAAGCACTCCCTACACATATATTGTCACCTATTGATATGAACAAAAGGTGAACACAGGGGCTCAGTAAAGAGTGAATGGCTATGATACCAATGCAGCATTTGACTGAGGATGGCATTGGGACCACCTATGTATTTGAGCTGAATGGGAATCAGGTGTAACTTTCCCACTGGACACGGTCTGTCAGAACACAGTAAGGTTTGGGGTCAGTCGCCAACAATCCTCTCAGTCCTGGGACATCTCTGCAGGAGATCCTCACGTTAGCGTCCTCAGCACAAACATCTTCAGTTGCTGCATCAATTTCTTTTCCCATCATAAGATCGGAAGTGGGTATAATGACTGAAAATCACACAATGTTCAGAACGTTTTGTCCCCCATCAGCTCCTGAACCATTCTGCGTCCATGTGCAGCAAGACCCGGACAGCATTCCGGTTTGTGCTGTTAAAATGTCGGTAACATTTATGTAACAGCACGGCCAGACACTGTCCATTTTCGCAGTTAAAAGAGGAGTTCATTCAGCATTTCAAGGTATGAGCTAGCATTCAGGAACAGGAAAAGTGACAGCACATTCAATACTCCTGCCTGTTACACAGGAAGAAGAGTGGTCTGTTCAGTGTATCGAGCTGTTAAACAGGAACAGGCAGATCCAAATCAGACCCTTAAACCTGTTCCATGAGACCAGGAGACTATTCATCCCCACGAGACAGTTATACAGGAACAAGAGGGGGTCATTGATATTCCAACACGACAAACTAATGAAACCAAAACTGCACTGATAGAGGAGTCCATGATGTTTGTAGAACGTGTGCTACTTTAACAAGGTTTGCTGGCAGTGAGGAGGGAAGCTAAATGATTTGTACCAAGTCTCAAGGAGGCAACTTCCATCTCTGAGAAGACACACCCATGTTCTCCATGGGGGTCAGAATCTGGTGGGAAAAGTTGACTGTTTTAGCATGAAGGTATTGTGGCTGCTGTAAGGATTGCAGATAACGAGACTTTCAGTGTAGGAACACACACCGAATGCACAGTATTACTGTGGGGAGGGTGTATTCAAAGACTGGTCCGTTGTCTCTCTCATGCGAAATGACCATTGGGTGTGGAGTGAAGGGAATATTCTCAGATGGTCTTACACTATTGACAGTCATGTAACCCAAGTAAAAAAGAATCCATGGAATTTTTCACCATATCAGTGTCTATTTAGAACATCGTGAGTGACTGTCCCTCCCCCCAAGGTTCAATGAAATCGCCTCTCATTCTCTCACAACGCCGGAGATTAATCATCATTCTCTCCTCATGGCACTACCATCCCAGGGATTAGTCTATTGAAACCCCATTGCACTCTCTCTGTGGCAAAGCGATCATTCCTTATAAAGGAGAGAAAGTCTGTCCACAATATCCCAAATGCTACCTCAACAACACTATCAGCAATGATCACAATAACTCTTTTTCCTCTTAGACATCTCCGTTTCTTTCCTGTTGCGTAAAAAAGACTTTCCTTCTCTCTACACTGCTGGAAAGAGTTAACTCTTTTATAATGACGGTATTGTTGTTGCTGTCGTGATTATGGATAACATGATGTTCATTGCAGGATCACGCACCAATTGAACTGTACTAATGTTGGGACAGTTTATTGAAAAACCTGAACCCCTCTCTCTCTCTCCCCACTCACCCAACCCACCCCACCCCCACCTCCCCTGTCTCTCCTCTCTTTCTCAGTCGAAATAGGGAGTGGGAGTGGTTATGTGGAAAGTTCTCAGAGGCTCTTAAACTATCGAGAATCATGTAATCTGAGTGAAAAAAAAGCCGTGGAACTTATCACCGTATCAGTGTCTGTTTAGAACATCATGGGTGATTGTCCATCCCCCCTAAGGTTCAATGCAATCACCTCTTATTCTCTCACTGAGCTTCACTCGCTGCTCATGGTGCCATCATCCCAGGGATTAGTCTGGTGAAACTTGAGAGAAAGTCTATCCACAGTACCCCAAATACTGCCTCAACAGCACTCTCCTGGATGATCACAAAGCACCTTTTCTCTCACTTAGACATCGCCATTTCTTTCCTGTGCCACAAAAAGCCATTCCTTCTCGATGAACTACGACTGACAAGGAATTTATAAGTCCCTTACATCTGTATGTCAGCATCAATAAAGCGAGCACCAGAGTTGCCTATAGAGCTCTGCATCACTCTCAGGGAGAATTTCAATGAGATTGAATACACCTAAAATAGGGTATGATCACGTACCTGAATGGAAATCAGGTGTAGCAATACAGAAAAAAGGCAGAGAAACAGAGCTATCTTTACTTCTGTTCTTCTCTCACAGGATATATGCAGACCTGGTCAGGGCAGCATGTTATGCAGATCTTGAACTGAGTGGCTGGTTCAGCTGTTCCACAGTACCGTAAAGAGTAAATCGCATAGCTGTGGGTTTGTAGTGTTACAACACAGGATAAATCTTCCTGCTGAATTAAAATCAGCAACAGAGAAAAGATTTATCCCATGCAGTAATCTGTTATAATTCTCGAGTTCAAATCTATTTAAAGTTAAAATTAATAACTTTATTTCTTAAAGTATAACAGAGAATAATAAACGAATAACTATTTACAAGTTCTTCCTCTAACCTGTCTTTTACCTTCCCCCTCCACAATACTGATCCAATAAGACTCCTAATTAAGATTTACAAAACAAAACTTCTTATCTCAAAATCAGGAAGCTTTCGGTTCTTCTCCATATTCCTGTCTTCTTTTCTTCTTGGGGATTCTGCTTCACGAGTTACTAATCAGTAAAGGTACAAATAGAAGAGCTATTTTTCAGGCAGTCTTTGCATGCTGGTAGCTTGGTAGTTCTCCTCTCAACTGTTCAATTTTCCATGGTCTTGTACTGCTAAACTATTACGGATTGTATCATTGGCTTTTAAGCTTGTCAATATAATAAATTCATACTTGGTTGGAGGTGGGTATTTTGGGGTATAAGTTAAAATGTTTTGCTGAATTTGTTTTTGTTTCGAGACAATGAGCTAATCGGGTTGTTCGACCAAATGTTACATTATATCTATTTTTCAGAACACTTGGTGCTGTCAGATAGTTATTGCTGGCTTTTAATTCTCTCAATGGTACATTACGTCCATGTGTTCATCACAGAAGTCACACCGAAACCTGACGAAGGAAGCATGACACATTGACTTCCCGAAAGCTCTTGAGGCAAGCAGATTGGTTTTTTTATAACAAATGATAATGGTTGCTTTTAAACACCCCAATTTCCTTCATGAGATATCAACAGACCATTATTCTGTGGCTCTAAATTATCATTCAATGGCTTGACCACCATAAACTGTCTTCCCATACGTGCAGATAACAAGTTAAACATCTTTAAGAGCAATTATTTAGTGATGGACATGTGGTTAGAAGGAACGTGAAACTATTCCATTCGGATTGAACAAAGGCACAAATGATTTATTCAGAAGTTGCACTGAGACTGAGGACGAGACTGGGATATCATGATGGTGGAATTGGACAGGATTGGTGAGCGGGGAGGACATGGAGATGTAAATCTGTGATGGACAAAATGGATTATGGAGTTTGAGAACAGTCTGGTTCCTTCTTGCATATCAGTGACTAATTTATAAATAGTAGTTTGATAGTTAAAATATATAAGGAAAGGACTTTTTGTTTGCAACTGAAGGCATTGACTTGCACTTTCCAAAATCTATATATAATGAGCAGAAATTCAGGTCAACCCGGTTTAGTAGACAAATACAATGACTTGAAAGCTGAAAAATGCGTTGCTGGAGAAGAGCAGCAGGTCAGGCAGCATCCAAGGAGCATGAGAATCGACTTTTCAGGCATAAGCCCTTCTTCAGGAACTTATGCCCGAAACGTCGATTGTCCTGCTCCTTGGATGCTGCCCGACCTGCTGCGCTTTTCCAGCAACACATTTTTCAGCTCTGATCTCCAGCATCTGCAATCCTCACTTTCAAATATTAAATATAATGACTTACCAGGAACACCAACTATAGCGAGGACGGGATAGTAACCACCTTGAATAATCCAAAGGATATCCTGGATCCGCCATGCTAATGATATCCAAGGCCAAGAAAGCTAGTAAAGACCCGAGGATAACCTACTGTCCATTGTTGGAACATTCCAGTTTAATTTTTCAGATTCTGATCTCTCCCCCCCATCTCTCACTCTTTCGATCTGCTGATCCCTGTTCGTGCTGTCAGTGATGCTCCTTCTCATACTATGGGATAGCACATTGAACAGAGCCCATTTATCTTTCAACAATGAAAACTCTCCATTGTGATAATTAGGATCCACGGAGATTGACATTAATGACAGTCACTGAACAAATAGCTTCAGTTAACCCCTTTGAATTCAATATTGATTTTATTAAAATTCAAAAAAACGTTTAGAGCTACACATTTGGCATGGGATATGTGTGGGGGGGGTGAACAGAGGGAAGAAATATTTGAGATGGCAGATTGATTGTATGTAATCATTCAATCTGCCTTAGATATGCGAGTAATGTCAAAGGATTGTCAGAACTTAAAAAAAGTTTCTCCTTTTATAAATCGAAACATATAGTCTGTAACTACTGATCAGTGATTATAATGTCAGTAAAATATGGAGAGAACTTTTCTAGTCCATATTCTGACAGGAAAATGTGCATATAATAACATGAGGATAACAGACAAATGGCATGGATATGTTAACAGAGAATATGAGGTGACGCACAATTCAGATAGTTATTTGAGGATCAGAGAGGGCAAGTGAGGGTCATGCTGTTCATGATATCGATGTCAATCAAATATGATGAAGTAAATTTCACTGTATTTCGATTGCAGTGTGATATTGGGGAAATGGCTCCTGAGACCAGAGGGAGGGAATATGATATTTCCCAGCCATCAGTATTGGAATTTTATTCTTCATAAATCATATGAAGATCAAATTCCGGGATACAACTCCAATGAAGAATGAGGACAGCTAATATTAACCATATAACCAGAAGACATTGGAGCAGAAATTTGGCCATTAGGCCCATTGAGCCTGCTCCGCCATTCAATGATGTCTGTTAAGCTTCTCAACCGTATTCTCCCGCTTTCTACCTGTAACCCTTGATCCCCCTAAAAATCAAGAACTTATCTGTCTCACTCTTAAATATACTCAGTGACCTGGCTTTGACAGCCTTCTGTGGCGGTGAATTCCATACATTCACCACTCTATGGCTGAAGAGGTTCTTCCGTATCTCTGTTCTGAAAGGTCTTCTCTTTACTCTTTCCCATCGGGGCCTAGTCTCTCCTACCATTGGAAATATCGTCCCAAAATCCACTCTGTCCAGGCCATTCAGTATCCTGTAAGGTTCGAGTCGACCTCCTAACATGTTCGGGATTCTATCATATATAGACCCAGAGCCCTCAGATGTTCTTCATATGTTAAGCTTTTCATTCCTGGGACCATTCTCGTGAATCTCCTTGGAAAATGTTACAGGGCCAGTACATCCTTCCTGAGATATGGGACCCAAAACTGTGCACAATAATCCAAATGTGGCCTGACCAAAGCCTTATACAGCCTCAGAAGTACGTCCCTGCTTTTATATTAAAGCCCTCTGGAAATAAATGCCATCATTGTATTTGCCTTCCTAACTATTGACAACCTGCAAGATTAACTTTCGAGACTACTGGACTGGAACTCCCTTGGCTTTTTGCACTTTTGACTTCTGAACCTGCTCGCTATTTAGAAAATATTCCATGCCAGTATTCTTCCTGGCAAAGTGCATGATGTCACACTTGCCCACGTTATACTCCATCTGCCACATCTTTGCTCACTCCCCTAACCTGTACAACTCCTTCAGTGGGAGAAAGTGAAGACAGCAGATGCTGGAGATCAGAGTCAAAAAGTGTGATGCTAGAAAAGCACAGCCAGTCAGGCGGCATCCGAGGAGCCGGAGATTCGGTGTTTCAGGCATAAAGTCTTCATCAGGAATGAGGGGGTTGGGCAGAAGGGGGCTGAGTGATAAATGGGAGGACTGGGGCTGGGAGGAAGCTAGCTTGGACAGCGATAGCTAGATGAAGGTGAGTGGTGATAGTGAAAGGTCAGAGTGGAAGCTGGAGTGGATACATGGGAAGGAAGATGGACAGGTTGGACAGTTCAAGAGGGTGGTACTGAACTAGAGGGTTAGATCTGGGATAAGGTGGTGGGAGGGGAGATGAGTAAATTTGCGAAATTGCCTTTGATATCGTGTGATTGGAGGGTCCCTCGGTGGAAGATGGTGCATTCTTTCTCCAGATGACCGCTGGCTAGAAATTAGCCATGGAGGAGGCCAAAAACTTGCATGTCCTTGTTGTAGTAGGAGGGAGAGTTAAAGTATTCAAGGATAGGGAATTGGGGTTGTTGGGTGTGTGTGTCCGAGTGTGTTACCTGAACCGTTCTGCAAATTAATGCCCTGTCTCCCCAATGGGGAGGAGATCAGATGCAATGGACAGAGTAGATGTGGTGTTTGGATGCACAGGATGTTCTTTCCCTGATGTGGAAGGATCCTTTGAAGCCTTGGATGGAGGTGAGGAGGGAGTGTTGACATAGGTTTCATACCTCTTGCAGTGGCAAAGAAGGTGTCAGGAGTGGAAGGTGGCTGGGTGGTGTTGCGGGGGGGGGGGGCGTGAACCTCACGAGGGAGTTGTGAAGGGAATGGTCTCTTCTGATATGGGTGGGGAAGGAATTATACCTCTAGTGGTGGGGTCTGACTGTTGGTGGCGGAAATGGCGGAGGATGATGCTTTGTATCCTGTGGTTGGTGGGATGGAAGGCGAACACCAGATAGGTTCTCTCCTTGTTGCAGTTGGAAGGTTGTAGATCAAGGGCGGAGGTGCGGGAAGTTGAGGAGATGCGCGAGAGAACCCTCCTGCAGCCGAACCACCTCTTCAATGTCCCTCTATCTATCTTTGCACTGTTTGAAAACTTAGCTAGAATCCCCTCAGTTCTTTCATGCAAATTATTAATGCATAAAGGGAAAGGTTGTGGTCCCAACATTGAGTCTTATGGAACACCACTTGTCCCTGGCTGCCATCCTGAGAAGGACTCTTTAATCCCAATTCTCTGCTTTCTGTCTGACAGCCAAGCTATTATCCATGTTCGTACATTGCTTCTAACACCATGGGCCCTTATCTTTCTCAATAGCCTCCTGTGTGGCACCTTGTCAAAGGATTCTTGCAGAGCAAGCGGATAACATCTATTGTTCTTCTTGGTCTAATCTGCTTGTTACTCCCTAAATGAATTCTAACAGGTTTGTCAAGCCTTACTTCCTCTTGATGAAACCATGTTGACTCTGTTCTATTTTTCCAAAGACCTCCAAGTATTCAGAAATCCCATCCTTCACGATGGATTCCAGGTTGTTACCCATTACTAAGGTAAGGCTAATCAGTCTGTAATTTTCCATTTTCTGTTTAACTCCTTTATTAAACGGGGTGTGACATTAGCAATTTCCAGCCTCTTGGCCCTTTCCTGATTTTAGTCATTCCTGAAAGATTACTACTTATACTTGCACTACCACTTCAGCTATCTCCCCTACAAGACTGGGGTGTAGTCCATCTGGTCCAGGTGATTTATCCACATTCAGGCCATTCAGTT
Source organism: Chiloscyllium punctatum (assembly GCF_047496795.1). Classification (NCBI taxonomy): domain Eukaryota; kingdom Metazoa; phylum Chordata; class Chondrichthyes; order Orectolobiformes; family Hemiscylliidae; genus Chiloscyllium; species Chiloscyllium punctatum. The sequence continues at coordinate 51,755,304 of NC_092780.1, forward strand.
TTCTAACATGTTATTCTTGATGATGGCCACCATACTCAGCTCTGCCCTCTCACTCTCTTTAACTTTTGTGAAATTATTCATGTCTTCCACCATGAAGGCTGATGCCAAGTTCCTCATTCATTTCTTTGTTTCCCACTACTGTCTCTCCAGCATCATTTTCCAGTGTCCAATATTACTTTTACCTCTCTTTTGCACTTTATATATCTAAGGAATCTCTTACAGTCTCCTCTATATTGCTGGTTCGCTTACCCCTATATTTAATCTTCACCCTGCTTATTTTTTTTGCCCTCTGTTGGTCTTTATAAGTTTTCCAATTCTCTAGTTTACCACTGCCCTTCACCACATTGTATGCTTGCTCATTTGCTTGTATGCAATCCCTGACTTCCCTCGTCAGCCCTGATTGCCTTATCCTCCCTGTATCATGCCTCTATTCCTCAGCATGAATCTCTGCAGTGTCTCCTGAATTAATCTTGGAATCACCTGCCATTGCTGTTCCACTGTCTTTCCTGCTATACCCCTCTCCACATATCAGAGATTGCTGCAAGTTCAGGTCCATCCTGTCCTTCTTGTTTAGGTCCTACCGACTCTGGAATCCCAATGATCCACATATCAGAAGTGCTGCCTCCCCTGCCAGCTGTTTGGCCATGTATTTAACTTTGCTACCTTCCTATTCCTAACCTCACTCGCACGTGACATATTCTATTGTCTCCAAAATTCAACTATCCTTTCAACAGAACTCTCGCAAGGCCTTTTATTTAAAGTGGATAGACTTGATAATAAAAACTTAAGTGTGACCTCATGAAAGTGGGGTCCACTGAATCAGTCCAATGCCCAGAGGATCTGATATCTATCCCCGCCACTAAACCTGTTTGACAAGGTATACATATGGATTAGTGGTGCTGGAAGAGCACCACTGAACTGCTGTACTCTTCCATCGCCACTAATCCAGAATCTGGTTTCCAGCATCTGCAGTCATTGTTTTTACCAAGGTATACATATGAACCATATATTTGCAGATGGACGAGGATAAACAGAAAACTAGAAAATGTCAGACCAGATGGATGTCATGCAGCTTTTTTACTCTGCTTTACTATTCAATTGGACTTTAGTTATTCTGTTCCTTTCAATGGCAGGATCTTTACCCAGCATCCCCAGCGGGTCAGAAAGTGCCCAGTGTCGTTGTGTGCACAGTCCTACGAAGGGAGTGTCCAGTGCCAGGCAATGAGGTGTGGGGAGTCCTGGGGTGGCACAAGAAAAGGCTGCATGTAGTGACGATGGATTGAGGGACTGAAAGGGATGGAATGGGTATCCAGGGACACTGCACACACGGAAGGGGACGGGCAAGATTCCTAAACAACCAGGGAACCCGCGATGCACGGCTGCTTTTACGAAAACCTGTCATGTTTGCTAGATTTCTCTGTCGAACCAAAGTAAAAATACTGTAGATGGTAGAAATCCGAAGCAAACACAGCGACATACTGTGGAGAGACGGAAGAGTTAATGTTCCCAATGCAGACGGGAAGAATTTACAAAGTCCACATACACAGGGTCCAGAGATTGGAATTGAACCCAAGTCCCTCGCACTTTGAAGCAGCAGTGTTGTGTCACCGTGCCGCCCAATGATGGATAATCGGAGTTAAAGACATAGCTACCGTTCTCTGTGATTGGGATTGAGAGTCCTGAATGATGTGTTGCCTACCTGGTACTTGGGTTTGGGATACATCATCTGGGCTGCAGAAGAACTCGGATTGGGCGGGGAATGATCCAGTGGTCAGTGTCTATGAAGGTACCAATGGCTGGACAAATGATAGTGAAAAGAGTGACAGGTAATACAGGACTAAACGATCATATCGAAATGCTTGCAGCATAAGGAATAATGTAAATACGCTTGTGACTCTTGCACAAATTGGCAGGTACGACATGGGCATTACAGTGATCTCACTGCAAGAGGATCAGGATTAGGAGCTGAATATTCAAGGATATTCATCCTGTCGAAAAGATAGGCAGGTGGGCAGAGTGATAGAGTTGTTTCAATATTAAGAATGGAATTGAATCATTAATAATAATAAGAAACGAAGTAAGGTCAGATCGTGTAGAATCTGTGTCGGTAGAATTGAGGAATCAAAAATGTGAAAAAAGTGCAGTTAGAGTTATGTACAGGGAGCTAGGGTGCAAGATACACCAGGAGCTAGAAAGTTCTGTAGGAAAGACAAAGTTACAGTGATCCTGTGGGATTTCATTATGCAGATGAACTGGGAATTCAGTTTGGTAGTGGTTCGCAAGGAAAATAATTTGTGGAATGTCTATGAGATGGCTTTTTGGAGCAGCTTGTACAGGCGAAATAGATGAAGGAGCTTAAGGTGAAGGAATTCTTAGCAGGCAGTGATCATAATATGATTGAACTTATACTGCAGTTTCAGATGGAGAAGGTAGAATCAGGAGTAACAGTAGCTGAATAAATGCAATTACAGTGACATGAGGGAGGAGCTGGGTCGAATTGACTGGGAGACGGGCCCAGCAGGAAAGACAGTACAACTGCAATGGCAGGAGATTTTTGTAGTAATTCAGGGCACAGCAGAGATTTACCCTGAGGAAAAAAGAGGCTTATATAGGGAGGATGGGGCAACCATATCTGACGAGGGAACTCAGGTATAGCATAAATGCAAAACAGAAAGGATATAATGTGGCAAAGTGCCGTGGGAAACCTGAGGATTGGGAAGCTTACAAAGACAAAACACAGGGGAAATAAAATAAAATAAGGAGGGAGATTATTAAATATGGGGATAAGCGAGCCAGTAAGATAAAGGAAGACTGTAACGATTTGTTTCGATATATAAAGTTCAAAAGAGCGGCAAAAGTGAACATTGGATTGCTGGAAAATGATGCAGGAGAGATAGTAGTAGGGAATGAGAAATGGCCAAGGAACTGAATAATTACTTTGCATCAGCCTTGACTGTGGAAGGCACGAGTAATACATTAAACATTCAAGAAATGGAGGGGCCAGAGCTGAGTATGATGGCCACTACCATGGAGAACATGCTAGAAAAAAATGTCATGGTTCGAAGGTGGTTAAATAACCTTGACCAGATGGACTACATCCCAGTGTTATAAGGGAGATAGCTGAAGAGGGAGTGGAGGCGATCGTGGTGATCTTTCAGGAATCACTAGAGTAAGGAACGATCCTGTGCACTGGAAACCCACTAGCGTGACACCCCATTTTAAAAAGAGAATAAAGAAAAAGACAACAAAAATCCACCATGAATAGTTTAACCTCGGTCGTGGGTAAGATCCCGGAATTCATTGTGAAGGATAAGATTTCTGAATACTTGAAAGTGATTGTTAAAATAGGGCAATTTCAGCATGATTTCGTCAAGGGAGGTTCATGCCTGACAAATCTATTGGAATGCTTTGAAGACGAATGAGCAGGCTCAACCAAGCACAGCCAATGGATGTTATCCACCTGGACTTGAAGAAGGCCTTTGACAAGGTGTCACACAGGAGATTACTGAGTATGATAAGGGTCCGTGGTTTGAGAGGAAGGTAGTGGCATGGATAGAAGCTTGTCTGTCTGGCAGAAAGCAGAGATCGGGGATAATAGAGTACTTCTCAGGATGGCAGCCGGTGACAAGTGGTGATTCACAATGCTCAATGTTGGAATCATATCTTTTACTTGTTACATTAACAATCTAGATGAGGGAATTGAGTGCACTCTGGCTAGGTTTGCAGATGATACAAAGATAGGCAGATGGCCAGGTCGTATTGAGTAGGCAGAGAGGCTGAACAAGGATTTGGACAGGTAAAGAGATCGGCAGATGCATTCCAACGTTGGAAAGTCTGAGGTCATCACATTGCAACGAAGAATAGAGGTATGGTTTATTTTCGAAATGGCGAGGAAATTCAGAAATATGAAGTGCAAAGTGACTGGGGAGTTCTAGTGCAGTGTTGTCTCAAGGTAAACTTGCAGGTTGAGGCAGTAGTTAGTAGGACAATTGCAATTAGGATTGGGAGCATTTACTACGAGAAGAATTGAATATAAGAACAGTATGTATATGGCTCTTATCAGACCACATTTGGAGTATTGTGTTCACTTTTGAGCTCCATATGTCAGGAAGGATGTACTGGTCCTGGAGTGTATTCAGAAGACTTTCACAAGAATGGTCATAGGAATGAAAAGCTTATTGTATTGAGAAATGTTTGAGGACTCTGTGTCTATAGTCGATAAAGTTTAAAAGGATGAGAGGGAATAAAATTGAAATATACAGAATACTGAATGACCTGGAGAGAGAGGATGTTGATAAGATGTTTCCATTGGACTAGGATCCGAGGGCACAAAGGAACACGTTTTAGAACAGTGATATGGAGAAAGTTATTTAACCATAAAATGGTGCATCTTTGGCATTTATTGCCACAGAAGGCCGTGAGGTCATGTCATTGAGTATATTTGAGACGGAGGTAGATAGATTTTGATTATCCAGGCGATCAAGGGTTACGGGGAATGGGTTTGAGAAACCTATCAGCGATGAACGAATGACGGAGCAGACTCGATGGGCTAAGTGTCCTAATTTATGCTCCAATGTCTTATCTTAAGGAAGTACCTTGCAACTCTGAGAAGATAGATTCATGTTCTTCATGAATGTCAGAAGCTGTTGGGAATAGTTAACTGTTTTAGAATGAAGGAACTGTGGCTGCTGTCTTGTTGGTGGATAATATGACATTCAGTGCAGGATCACACACCAACTGCATTGTATTAATGTGCTGAGAATGTGTTCAAAACCTGGACCTCTCCGTCTCTCTCAATAGGGGGTAGGGGTTGGGGTGGGTGGGCGTAACATCCTCCCAGGAATTTCAACTATCCTGAATCATGCATCCTGAGTGAAACAGCAGTCATGAATTTATCACCTTCTCATTGTCTGTTTCGAATATAAGGAGTGATTGTCCATCCCTCACAGGGTTCAGTGTATTCACCTCTTGTTCCCTCACAGCGCTACAGATCAACCTTCACTCACTCCTCTTGGTGCCATCATCCCAGGGATTAATCTGGTGGAACTCCTCTTCACTCTCTCTGTGGTATGGAGATCACTCCATAAAAAGGAAAGAAAATCTGTCCACAATGCCCCAATTACTGCCTCAACAACACTCTCAGGTTTGATCACAATAATTCCTTTCCCTCACTTTGCTGGTTACATTTCTTTCGTGTGACACAGGAAACCATTTACGATGCACTGCCACTGATGGGTAATTTAAAACAGCCTCACATCTGTAGGTCAGCATCAATACAGCCAGCACCAGAGGTGCCCATGGAGATGGACATCGCTCTTCGGAGCGACTCAATCACAAAGAATACATCTAAAACAGTGAATGGCTACCTACCTGAATGGAAATGAGCCGTTAGAATATGGGATGCAGGCAAAGGAAGGGAGCTACCTTTCCTTTTGTTCTGCCCTCACGGGATGTGTGCAGCCCTGGTCAGGCCAGCGTATTATGCCGATCTTGAACTGAGTGGCTGTTTCAGCTGTTCCACAGGACAATAAATAATAAAACAAATTGCCTTGGGTTTGCAGTTAAATAGAGATTGACCAGGGAAGGATGACCCACTGCCTTCTCTCATGGGCATAAGGCAAGCCAATATCAACAGAGTATCATTCTGTGGTTCTAGAATATGAGCCAATGACGTGACCCACCGTACGCTGTCTGCCCATCTTTCAGATTTTGTGGACAGATCAAGTTAAACATCTCAAGTGCAATTATTTTGCAATGGACACGTGGTAAGAAGGGAGTTGAACAGATGTATCTGGAATTAACAAAGGCACAAACGATGGTTTATTCAGGAGTTGAACTGAGGCTGAGGAGGAGAATGGGACGCCTCAATGATGGTACTGGACAGGATTGGTATGTCGGGAGGATATGGAGATGTACACTTTGCAGGTGAAAATGAATCAAAGAGGTTGAGAACAGTGTATTGATGAGTAATTTTTAAATAATAATTTGCTCGTTATAATTTCAAAGGAATGGTATATTTGATTGAAACTGAAAACGTTGGCTTACACCTTTCCAAAATCTACATATCAGGACCATCGATTCAGTTCAAACCATTTCACTAGACAGACAGAGTAACTTACCAGGAACACCAAATATAGCAAGGATAGGATAGTATCCACCTTGAATAACCATCAGTACATCTTCAATCCGTGACGCTAATGATATCCAAGGCTGGGAAAGCCAGGAAAGACCATAGGATAAACTCCTATCCATTGTTGGAACATTCCAGTCTAATATTCTCAGATTCTGATCCATTGTTGGAACATTCCAGTCTAGTGTTCCCTGATTCCCATCTCTCTTGCCCTTCTCTCTGATGCTGCAAATCCCTGTTACTGCTGTTGGACATGCTCCCGCATTCCCTTATTAAAAGAAGAGAGAACCTCGCTAGAGGCGCATAGGATCCATGGAGACTGACATATTTACAATAGCTGAGCAAATAGCTCCAGTTAACCCCTTTGTTTCAATGCTAATTTATTAAAATTCAAAATACCTTTGAACATTTATGCATTCTCGATGTGATATGTGAGTGAGACAGAGGAAGCAATGTTGAAGATGGCAGATTGATTGTGTGTATTCATTAGTCTGCCTTGGATATGGAAGTAATTCCAGAGGTTTAACAGAACATTCTGTACTTGAATACAGAAATAAATCCCGTAAATACTGATCAGTCATTGCAAAATCAGTAAAACATTGAGAGAACATCTATCATCCATGATCTGATAGCAAAATGTGCCAAAGAAAACGAGGGTTACAACAAACAAATTGTGTCAATATGTCAACAGAGAATTGCACATGGCAAACACAGTGCAGATTGCTATCCCAGGATCAGAGAGGGCAGGTTTGTGTCACGCTGTTGATGTTATCGACGTTAAGGAACTGTAATGAAGTGGAATTGTAATGGACTTCAATTACATTGTGATTATGATATTGAGGAAAAGACAGCAGACTGAGAAGTCTGGGGGACATGGCTGTTTAGACTGTCTGGAGGGACAGTGATGTTCCCCACTTACCAGAATTGTAACATTACTCTTTATAACTCATATGAAGAACAGATTCAAGAATACATCTACAATGAGGAATTAGCAGAGACAATATTAATGAACTGCGTTTATACAATATAAAATAAAGGAACAAAATGATTTTCTGCAATTCCAATATATGCAAAGTACAAAGAGATAAGGTTGTTAAATTACACTCCTGATATTGAGCTCTGTAAATTGAAATGTGAATTACATAACTAGAGAAGTGGTGTGCAAACTTTATCAACCATTATTTGACCCACAGCTGAGATCGTGACTTCCCCTCTGTCAGTGAGTCCCCTCACTGAGATTCTCTGGACTAGTCTCTCATACAGTATCGGGGGAAGGGGTGGGGGGGTCGTGGAGGCGGGGTGTTGATTATTATTTCCTGCTGCTCTTGGCACAGTCTATTTCCAAATTCTGCTTTCTCCATGGAACCAATCTATTGGTCTAATGGATTCTATTTGGCTGTCAGTAACCCAGCTCTGTGATATTATTGGAAATAAATAATCTGGGATGACAGCCAGTATCAGCACAGTGCTAATAGTGTATGGAGCCCAGACAAAGGGCTTGCCGAACGGAGGAATTTCTAAATAAAGCTTCTAACTTCTGTCTGTGGTCTTCTGATCTAACTAACTTCACTCTCATCTAACACCTCTTCCTCTTGCACTCAGTCTGTTGCTCCACTTTCGAGCCTCTCTCAGTTTATCTCACTTCACTTGCTTTCTCTCAGTTTATTTCTATGTCACACAATCTATCTTCACACACTATCTCGATCTCCAATTGTGCAGTTGGAGAGCTTGCGACTCCACGATGGGCTGAATGGCCTCCATCCATACCAAAATAATTCTGAGGTTCTCTGACCCACAATAAAAACCTCGTGGGCAGACCTGCTGGTCCGTTGACAGGTACAGTGCACAATCACCCATTATCTTTTCCTGCTCTTCTCTGATGTACAGCTGCCTTGAAATGTCTGTTCAAACAAAGCAGACTGAGTGACATTCGAGCAATCAAGAAGGCTGTATATTTCAACCAGGATTTAATGAAGGATGAGATTCCAGAATAACATAAGCAATGATTGAAAAACAGCGCAACAAAAGAAATCGCAGCAGAGTTCAACATGTGGTTCCAAGTAGGCCGCATGGTATTACCAATAGATTATCAATCCAGAAAAATCAGCTCCTGTTCTGTGCACCCAGGTTGAATCCCGCCACTGCAGATGGTGGAAATTCAATTCAATAATGTCAAAATATCCCTGGAATTAAGAATCGACTGATGAGAATTGAATCATTGCCGATTGTCAGAAAAATCCACCTGGTTCACCAATATCCTGCAATGAAGGAATCTTCCATCCTCACCTGGTCTGGTTGACATGTAACTCCAGACCCAAAGCAATGTCATTGACTCCTAATCTTCATTAGCAGAGGGATTGAATTCAAGAGTCGTGAAGTGATTCATTCGCAGAGAGAGGGATTGAATTCAAGAGTCGTGAAGTGATGTTGCAGCTGTACAGGACTTTGGTTAGGCCACAGTTGGAGTACTGTGTGCAGTTCTGGTCGCCTCACTTTCGGAAAGATGTGGAAGCTTTGGAGAGGGTGCAGAGAAGATTTACCAGATTATTGCCTGGAATGGAGAATAGGTTGTACAAGGATAGGTTGAGAGTTCTCGGCCTTTTCTCGTTGGAACGGCGAAGGATGAGGGGTGACTTGATAGAGGTTTATAAGATGATCAGAGGAATAGATAGAGTAGATAGTCAGAAACTTTTTCCCCGGGTACAACAGAATGTTACAAGGGGACATAAATTTAAGGTGAAGGGTGGAAGGTATAGGGGAGATGTCAGGGGTGGTTTCTTTACCCAGAGAGTGGTGGGGGAATGGAATGCGCTGCCCGTGGGAGTGGTAGAGTCAGAATCATTGGCGACCTTTAAGCGGCATTTGGATAGGTACATGGATGGGTGCTTAATCTAGGTTAGAAGTTCGGCACAACATCGTGGGCCGAAGGGCCTGTTCTGTGCTGTATTGTTCTATGTTCTATGTTCTATGTTCTATGTTCTAATCGCCCTCTGAAATGGTCTAGTGAGTTATTCAGTTGTACCAATCGCTACAACGTTTCAAACAAATGAAACCGGATGGACCACTTGTCACCAAAATGGGCATCAGAAAAGTCAGCATTAGAAACATCACTGTAGAACCTGCAAAGTCTTCCTTACTAACATCCGAAGTCTGGTGCCAACACTGCAACAACTGCCTTACAGACTAGTTAAGCAACAGCCTGACATCATCATACTCACGGAATCATACTTTACAGAAATAACAGAAATTAAACATGGACAAAGGAGTCTCTTACTGATTACCACGTAACGTCGTTGCTCAGCTGAATCAGTCCTCCTTCATGTTAAACAACACTTGGAGAAAGCATTGACTGTGGCAACGGCGCAAAGTGTATTCTGGCTGGAGGATTTCAAAGTCGATTGTCAAGAGTGGTTTTGGCGGCAGTACTACTGATCATGCTGGTCGGCTCCTGAGGACATAGCTACTAGTTTGGATCTGCAGAAGGTGGTGAGGGAATGAATGAGAGGGTAAAAAGCATACCTGACCTCATCCTTACCATTCTACCAACTGCAGATGTATATGTCCATGACAGTATCGGTTAATGTGACCACCACACTGTCCTTGTGGAGACAAAGTCTATTGTCTCCATAACCTCTATTGTGTTGTGTGGCACTATCACCATGCTAAATGGCACAGACTTTTAGCAGATCTACCAACTCAAGACTGAGTGTCCATAAGACACTGCGGACCATCAATAGCTGCAGAACTATACTCCAGCATAATCTGTAACGTCATGACCCAGCGTGCCCCACCCCCCAACTCAACCATTAGCATCAAATCAGAGAATTAACCGTGTTTCAATGGAGAGTGCAGGAGGGCATGCCAGGAGAAGAACCAGGAATATATAACGATAAAATGATAATCTGCTGAAGCTTCCAAACAGAAATACTTGCGTGCCAGATAGCATAAACAGCAAAGGACAAACAGACCTTAGCAATCCCAGAACCAATGCATCAGATTTAAGCTCTGCAGACCTGCTAATCCGATCGTGAATGGTGGTGGACCATTAAGCAACTCACTGGAGTAGGAGTCTCTACAAATATCCCCATCCTCAATGATGGAAGAGCCCAGAACATCAGTGCAAAATATAAGGCTGAAGCTTTCACAGCAATCTTCAGTCAGAGGTTTTGAGTGAATGATCAATTTCAGACACCTCCCGTGTGGTCCCCATCATTACAGGTAGCAGTCTTCAGCAAATTAGATTAACTGATATCCAGAAATGGTTGAAGGTACTGGATATTGCAAAGGCTATGGGCCTTGAAAACATGCTGGCAATAGTTCTGAAGGCTTGTGCTCCAGAATCTACTGCTCCCCTAGCCAAGCTGTTCCAGTATGTTTACAAAATGACAATGGGGAAAAACTGCTCAGATATGTTCTGTACGTAAAACGCAGGACAAATTCAACCCGTCCAAATACCGCCTTATCCGTCTACTTTCCATCATCATTAAAATGATGGAAGGTGTCATCAACAGTGCTATCAAGCCGCACCTGCTCAAAAATAACCTGCTCAGAGACGCCCAGTTTGGGTTTTGCCAGGGTCACTCAGTTCCTGAACTCGTCACAGTCTTAGTTCAAACAAAGAAAATGGAACTGAATTCCAGCCCTTGACATCAAGGCTGAATTCTGCCAAATGTGACATCAAGGAGCCCAAGCAAAGATGGTATCCCGGGCCAGCACTCCATTATTGGAGTCATACCTGACAGATAAGAAGATGGTCATTGTTGTTGGAGGTCAGTCATCTCAGCCCCAGAACATCTCTGCAGTAGTCCATTCGAATAATGTCCTAGGTCCAAACATCTTCAGCTGCTTCAACAATGACCTTCCTTCCATTATATGGTCAGAAGTGGGGATATTCGATGATGACTACACAATGTTCAGCACCATTCACAAATGGTCAGATGCGGAAGCAGTCCATGCCCAAAGCAACATGATCTGGACAATATCTAGGCTTGGGCTGGTAAGTTGGAAGTAACATTTGCGACACAAAAATTCAGACAATGACACTGAACTGGACTCGACACATGAATATAACAGCAGATCAGAGGCTAGGAATACTGCAGGAGAAACTCATCTCCTGACTACCCAAAGCCTGCCCATCAACTACAAGGCACAAGTCAGGAATGAGATGGAATATTCTCACTTACCTGAATGAGTGCAGCCCGAACAACACGAAAGAAGCTTGACACCATCCAGGACAAAACAGCCCATTTGATTTGCACTACATCCGCAAGCATTCACTCCATTCACCATGGTCGCACAGAAGCAGCAGTGTGTACTATCTACAAGACACAATGGAGAAATTCCTCAAAGATACTCAGACAGCTCCTTCCAATCTCACGAACACTTCCATCTGGAATGACAAGGGCAGTAAACTTTTGGGGACACCACCACCTTCAAATTCTTCTCCAAATCAGTTAACATCCTGATTTGGAAATATATCGCCGTTCCTTCATTGTTGCTGGGTCAAAACCCTGGCATTCCCTCCTTAATCACTAGTGGGTAAACACGCAGCAGGTGGATTGCAGCAGTTCGAGAAGGCAGTTCGGCACCACCTTCTCAATGGGGTAACTAGGGGCGGGCAAGAATTGCTGGGCCCTTCCAGCGATGCCCACATCCAAAAAAGATTTTTTCCAAAAGTTCCAAGTTGAACATCTCGATGGGATAGGTTATCTGGTTTGAACACGAACAGGAAATCAGTGTTTCTAATATTGAACATTTTAGACCTTTCTGTTATTAGAAGGGTGTTCAGTATTCAATGACTTATTATTGCTGAGTGCTCTGATAAATTGCACCGTTTTCTTAAATTTAACAATACTGGCATAGCAGGATCGATTCTTCAAAACTACCAGACTGAAAATGACAATCTTCATAGAGACAATGTGCTCCCGCCAGATGAGACTCACAGATAGGAGCTCATATTCAAAATATTAATGGACTACTGGCCGACACTGAATCCTCCCACCGTCCGTATCACAGGTGTAAACATTGACCAGAACGTGAAGGCAAAACAACATACAAATACCATGATTACAAGAGCAGGTCAGAGACTTACAATTCTGCACTGAATATTAGACCATATGATCATAAGGGCATGAGATATATCAATATATTTCGGCCTTTCAGCCTATCGCTTCACTCTGAAACTGTGCCATTTTGTCATAGTCTCTATGACTAGTGGCAATGTCTTCTAAATGGGGATAAATATTCTTCAGGACTAGGGTGGGGTAAGGGAGCTACAGATAAAGAGACAGGACGAGGGAGAAGGAGGCAGGGTGGTGAGGTGGGGATAGATGAAGACAGGTAAAGGGGTACCACTGGGTTGGACGATGGGAGAACTGAATCCAGTTGAATCTGAAAGAAGGGTAGTTAGAATGGAAGGAAGGAGAAGGAAGTGGAAATGGAGTTGGGGGATTGGAAGGCAGGTTATTTGAAATTGGAGAACTCAATATTGTCTGACTTGCTGTGTTCTTCCATGACCCTGCTTTCCTGCTATTACACAGGAAGATAATGAGCTCTGTCCGTACATCAGCTGGTAAGCAGGAACCAAGGGTCGCCCAATAATATCCGTGAACCTTTTTTCCCTCCAACCAGAAGGAGGAGTTTCAGCCCCTTGAAACACTAACGCATAAAGGGAAGAAACTATTCAGCCCCTCCAGACTGTAACACAAAGTACGATGTCATTGATGCTCCAAAATTGCAAAACCAATGAAGCAGAGACTGCACAGAGAGACTGGCCCCTGTTGTTCCTCCTGGCTCCATTGCTAATGGTGCACATGCGTTATATTAACGACACCATGGTTTGCTAACAGTGAGGAGGGACTGTGGACAGTTTGTGCCAGTTTGTGGGCGGCACGGTGGCACAGTGGTTAGCACAGTGGTTAGCACTGCTGCCTCACAGCGCCAGAGACCCGGGTTCAGTTCCCGCCTCAGGCGACTGAGTGTGTGGAGTTTGCACGTTCTCCCCGTGTCTGCGTGGGTTTCCTCCGGGTGCTCCGGTTTCCTCCCACAGTCCAAAGATGTGCAGGTGAATTGGCCATGCTAAATTGACCGTAGTGTTAGGTAAGGGGTAAATGTAGGGGTATGGGTGGGTTGCGCTTTGGCGGTGCGGTGTGGACTTGTTGGGCTGAAGGGCCTGTTTCCACACTGTAAGTAATCTATCTATCTATCTCACGGAGGCATCTCTCAGAAGGCAGGCTAGTGTCCTGTATGGAGGTCAGAAGTTGCTGGGAATGGCGAACTCTATCAGAGTGTGGCTGCTGACAGGTTTGTGAAAACATAACGTTCAGTGCAGAATCACACACCAACTGCTCATTGAGACATTGACAGTTCATTCAGAGCCTGGAGCTCTCGCTTAACCAACATAAGGCCCCACTCAGGTAAGTATAATATCATAGAATTGGAGAGTCTGACAGAACGGAGACAGGCCGTCCAGCCCAAACTGGTCCATGCTGACCCAAATCTTCATCCATGCTAACCCCATTTCTCTACTCTTTTCCCACATTCTTCTAATCGTTTTCTCCCTATATAGGCGGCATCTGTGGGCTGCACTGTGGCACACTGGTTAGCACTGCTGCCTCATAGCGCATGAGGCCCGGGTTCAGTTCCCGCCTCCAGCAACTCTGTGTTTGGAGTTTGCACATCCTCTCCGTTACTGCGTGAGTTTCCTCCAGGTGCTCCGGTTTCCTCCCACAATCCAAAAACGTGCAGGTTAGGTGAATTGGTCCTACTAAGTTGCCCGAGGAGCTAGGTAAAGGGGAAAATGTAGTAGGATGGGTCTGAGTGGGTTGTGGGTCGGTGTGGACTTGTTGGGCCGAAGGGCCTGTTTCAACACTGTAAGTAATCTAATCTAAGTAAAATATTTGCCTATGGGAAAATACATACTTTATTTAGCACTGCCAATGTTTTGTTTTGAAAATAATGAGTGTTGGTCTATTACCCTCAAGTTTCAATGCAATCATTTTATATTTCTTTTGTAGTGCTGTCTTCTCATGATACCATCACCACACGGATTAATCTGGTGAAACTCCTTTACACTTGCTCTCTGTGGCAGGGTGATCATTCCTTATAAAGGAGAGATAATCTGTACACAGTGCCCCAAGTACCTTCTCAACAACACTCAAGCACGGCAGGAAAGTATTTCACTCCAATTCTTGAATCGTTTTGCAATGAAGGACAGTATACAATTTACTGTGTTGATTTCTTGCTGCCTGGTATGAACTCTGTTTGTGACTCTTGCACAAGGAACACAGCTCATTTTCGCCAACGGCCTTTCTGATTCTTTAACATTCTAATTAGTTCAAAATGAAGAAGGATGGTGTGTTTTACCAAATCATTCTTTTGCCTTGCGAACAGCTGTGTTTCAAGTACAGCCACACAAACAGCAACATCACGATTGACATTTGAGATGGTCAGAGATGCCAGGAAGGCGATGTCCTAGCAGTAATATCTCCAGTTTGTTAATCCAGGGACCCGGTTGCTGACCCCATCCTGGATTCGAATCCCACCATGATAAATGGTGGCATTTGAATTCAATAAAATCAAATAAAGCTATGAAACTATTGCCGATGATCAGAAAATCCGACCTGACACTCTAATGTTCTTCAGGGAATGAAATTTACCACATTTAGCTGGTCGGACTGACATGTGAATGCCGCAATGCATTTGACTCTGAATTGCCCTTTGAAATAGCCAAACCAGCTGCTCAGTTATATTACTCACTACAAACATCAAAGAAATGAAACCGGACGGAACTAAGCACTGACTACTCACAGCCCACAGACAGCAGTGGGTCAGGAAGGCAGCTCACCAACACTTCTCAAGGACAATGAGGAAAGGGAATTAAATACTGGCCCAGCATCCCACTAATGAATAAAGGAGGATGATCACACTCAGGGAAGAAGACAGGGAAGGGACATAACTCACTTTAAACAGGAACCTTGATTTATACCCTACATGGGCATGATTTTCAGTAATATGGGAACGGGAGAAAAAAATAAATAAGATTAACCTCGTTTTTTAAATTTCCATTCCAGCTGATCATCTTCAATCCCTTTGTTTGCTTGTTTTCTTTTATCTCTCGTTTATCTGTCTATTCAACTCACTCCTTGCCCCCTTCGTCATAGACATGCTTGTCACCAACATCAATCACCATATTTTCAAGCTGTGTTCAGTTATGATGGTAGGTCAGCGAACTCGAAATGTCAATTCTTTTTTGTCCTCGACCCAAGGGTGCCAAATCTGACCAGTTGCTGCGGCAGCTTCTCGTTTTTTTTTGTTTCTGATCCCTGCATCATTCTTTGTTTTATTTAAACTTCAATATTGTTATGACATGGGATGTCTGCATCTTTGGTAATGGCAACATTTATTGACCTCACCAAATGCTCTTTACTGTGAAGTCATTCTTTGTCACAGTATAGAGCCAATCACATTGTTGTGGATCTGACATCAGTCTTAAGACAGTCCAGTAAAAATGCTAGATTTCTTTACCAAAGGGCATCAGTGCTATAGATAAACGTATTGACAAAATGCTGGTGCTGTTAGTGTAATATTCGTGAAATTATCGTTTATTTCCAATTTCTGTTGGACATATCTGAGGTAAGATTTAAAACAGCTTATTTTGTGCAGTAACCTGGGCCTCTGAATTACATATCCGCCGAGATCACTTCTCTGACACACTATCCATGTCATGAAATTACTTTAGAGACAAGAACAAGGTTGTGATGGACATATTTGTAACGGAAAGTGCGCTTGGAAGAGAACTGGAACCATAAAGTCTGAATTTTATCAAGGCATGGATAATGGTTTATTTAGTATCCGCACTGAGTCAAGGTGGGGACTGCTGATATTATGGAGCTGCCAGTGGGTAGGTTTAGTGATAGAGAGAATACCAAGAAATAAATCAATTCGGGTCCAAAATGTACTTCCGGATTGTGAACAGTCTTGTTCTCAGATGTTTGTGAGACGAGTTTGTTGGGCAGTTCAGAAGTTTGTAGTAATGAATGAAATTTGCATTTGAAACTGAAGACAATGGATTCTGTCTTTGCCAAATATAAATAACAGAAATAGCAATGAGGTTCACCATGGTTTATGGATTAACAAATGGATAGAGATGAAGAGACATACCAGGAACACCTTCAATATCGAGCATGGGATAGTAGCCCGCATGAATAATCATCAGTGCACCCATATATCCGATGTGATAATGTGAACCCAGACCAGGAAAAATAGGCAAGACACCAGGATAAACTCCTGTCCATTGTTGAAGCATTCCAGTGTAAAGTTATTAAAATCTGATCCAATAATGGAACATTCCAGACTATTCTCAGATGTTTATCTCTCCTCTCACTGTCTCTGCAGCTGCTGATTCCCGTTAGTGTTGGAGGTGATGCATCTGCTGCTACAATGGCATAAAGCATTGCATGAAGCTCCTTACTATTCGAAGAGTGGTGCCACATCCAGTGCCAGAGTTAAAATAAATTGAAACTGGCCTCAATCACAGTCACTGAAAAAAACAGATCCAGTTAACTCCATTCAGTGTGGTACCTTCCGTTCACAATGCGAACTGGACTGGATTGAATGTTGGCATCACTGGGTGTTGGTCACATCTCCCACCTCCAATTGCTGTCGTGACGTTAGTGGTGAGGGACAATGAGGATATTTTCCTATCACAAGTTAGATGATTCTGATGTGTTGTCCGTTTGCAATTTTATAACCACCTAAACCTCCCATCGCCATCACCCCCAAAACAAACAACCTAGACGTAGTTACCATACTGATGTCTCCTTCACTAGAACAGGCACCAGCCAATAGATTTACAGAGGGCATATTTGCCCTGACCATACAGAGGAAGTGTGAATCTGTCTGGACATTCCTCTCATTGCTCTAATAAGCCAATCTTGTATCTTCAATACACAATGCCCTTCAGCACTGTTTTATACAAAATCACAAACACTTTCATTTTTTGAATTCACTTCGAGCCAAATGTCGCAAATTGTCACAAATCTGGTCCCTTTACAGGGTTATGTTGTTCTTGATCTTTATTTTCATGGACGTTCTAAATGACCCAAGGTTTCAATATGTCTGATTTTTTAAAAGGTTTATTAGTGTCCTTTCATTTATACATAACAGATAATGCATCAGGCAGAATGCTTTCAATTCTTTAAAAAAAACTTGCATAATCAAAGGATGTGTCCAGCTCTGTAGCTGGGCAGTTCTGTTCAGTTTGGGGACTAGTTGAGTCAGGGTCACTGTTGAATTTGGATGCTCACCCTCTTCTTCTGCACTTCTGACCTCATAGCCTGCAACATTTTGTGTCAGATTTACTGTTTGTGCTAAGGGGTTTGTTCATTGCGATTATTGCAAGAATTTTATTGCAGTCGGGATAGCCTCTCCGTTGGATAGGATACGTTATTCAGCTATCTCCCTTCAGTTGATGCGATTCATTCTGTAATTTGGGAATTAAATACTGTTTGTTTAAATACTGCAGTCTGACCAGCTAATTCACTCTGCGAATATCCACCACACACTTACCTCTAACAAATAAAAGTTACGGTCTGGGCTACTTGCTTAAATCTTTTTGAGGGATCGGGTCTGGTCCATAACAGACTGAGGGCCCTTTGCAGGATTTAGGCAGCGAGTGGCAGGTGTTAGTGTCTCTTATTTTGTGTGTTGATTTGACTTGGTAAACAGAGCTTCAGATAGCAATGGCTCCTGCAGGAACCAAGGATGTTTTCGTTGTGGAAGAATCGACTTTGGGGATTTTACAAAATGCACATGAATACAATTTGCAGGAATGAGTAGACAAGCTGCAGTTGAAGCTGCCTCCTAATGTGAGGAAAGATGAGATAATTGCAGCAGTAGCTCTGCATTCAAACTTGCTGTAAACTCCATCGGGATCTGTACAGATGATTAAACTTCCATCACAAATGAAGCAGCTTGTGTTAGAAGCAGAAATGAAGCAGTTTGCGTTGCGACTAAAATGAGAAGAAAAATAAAGAGGATGAATAGGTTTAATCCAGGAAAGAGAAAAAGAAAAAACAAACAAATGTTTAGCAGGAGAAAAAGAAAAAGAGAGCGCGTTTGCATTTCAGAGACAGACATTTAAAATGGAAAGTCAGCTTAAAAGGATGGAAATGAAGGCTAAAGGTACGCCTAGGGATCCGGGGAGTATGAGGATGCAAATAAAATGCACATGAACTTGTTCCAGAAGCCTATAGACAACATTTAGGAATCTAAGGAGTGGCCCGGGTCAAACGTTTATTGAGTTTGAAAGGATCAAACAAAGTAATTTCGATAGATGGATAAGAACTTTAAAAATCAAGCAAACCTATGATGCACTTAGAGTTTAACTATTTTGGAGGAATTCCAAAATTCGCTGCCTGAAGTAATGCAAACTCCTGTGGGAGGGCAGAGAGTGTAGATAGCAAGATTAGCAACTGAAATGGCTAAAGATTATGCATTGGTCCATAAAACACAGTTTGGCTTCCAGACTCAATTTCAGTCCATGCGGGAAGTAAACTGGGGCAAAGAGAAATCCTCACGTGGGAAGGGATATGTAGATCTCAGTGAAAATCATAAGGATAACATACCACAGGGTAAAAAGGAAACCCATGAAGAGGGCAAAGAAGTTAATAAACTCCGCTGTTTTCAATGCAATAAATTAGGACACAGGAAATCACTCTGTTGGTGCGCTAGGAAAAATAAAGATGTAGGAATACAGGATAAGCCTGGGAGTTTTGTTGGAGTGGTAACAGAAAGCACCGTGGAGGTGAGAAAGCTTCATCAGAGTGTCCAAGCAGATCGGAGATTGGTCAAGGAGGAAGTGCCGAATCTGCTTATAAAATATACCTTCAAAGGGAAAGTTTATTCACATAGGCCAGAATTAGCAGGTACAGAGGATGCAATATTAAGGGACACAGGATCCTCTTAGTCTGAAAGATGCTGAAAGATGAGGAGATATATACTGCTGAGGGACTATTTCCAGAAAAGGTACTACTAAAGTGAATTCACTGTGAGACTAAAAAAACACATAATTATGTTAAGCGAGGATAGAGTGTCCAGTGAAGAGCGAAGAAATTGTGATAGGACTACTGGACAAACTCTCAGCTCCAGGAATACAATTTTCTCTTGTAAAGCATGCAGCTGATTCACCGGTAGGAGTGCTGTCTGCTCTGGTTAAAAACCGGTGGAGACACAGCCAATTGAAGCAATGCCTTATCTTGGAATCTTTTCTGAATGTGGGGTAACAAGGTCCCAATATCACGAATTCAAACAGGAGAGACAAAAAAATGTAAAACTAAGTAAGCTGAAGTGGCATTTGGAGATACTTCGTTCCATCAGATAGTTGTGACAAAACAGGAGAAAATAGGTGATCATGCAAACATGTTTAGTTCAGCTAAACTAATTGTGTTACAGCAGAAAGATGAAATTTTGAAGCAGTTGTATCAAAAGGGCGTACATTAGGGATTCTGAATGTATCCCTGAGTATTATTACCTTAAAAATGGTGTTTGCATGAGGAGATGGAAACTATCACATACTGAAGGAGATGAGAAATGGGCAGAAATTCATCAAATTGAATTGCAAATGGGGTACAGAAAGTAGGAGCTGCAACTGAAGCATGAATTACCACATGGAGGTCATTTTGGAGTGAGGAAAACACAGTCTAAAATAGAAGGCATTCTTACTAGCCTACACTGCACCATCATGTTGTTGAATTTTGCCAGACGTGAAATACACGTGAGGTAATTAGAAAACCATAGGTGTTAATAAAACCTGCATCTTTAATAACTATTCCTGCAGTTGAGGAACCTTTTACAATAGTTTAATTGATTGGCTAGGTCCCCTATATCAAACAAAAAAAAGTGTGAATCAGTGTTTGTTAACAATAATTGATGTATCCACGAAAATTCCAGAGGCTATTGCATTATGCAATGTCACAGCGAAAAGGATTGTAAAGGAAATACTCTTTTTAAAAATATATACGGACTACCAACAGAGATACAGTGCGACCAAAGTTCAAACTTCACATCCAAACAGTTCAAGAAAGTTAAGGGCAACTCTGTAATAAATCAATTCAAATCTACTGTGAACCATCTAAAATCGCAGAGAGCACGAGAAAGGTGACATCAAACTTTAAAGATGATGTTGAATGCTCATGGGAAGGATTATCCAGCTGATTGGCGTAAGGGCTTTTTGTGATCAGCGATGCACAAAATGAATTGACCAAATTCTGTCCATTTTAATTAGGTTATTAAGTGGTAGGACTGTTAAAGTCAATTAAGGAGTAATTAGTAAATCAGAAGTAAAAGGCCACACTATTGGACAATGTCTCAAATTTTCCGGAATGGGGAGTTGGCTAGATGGCATTTAAAAGTATTGCAGAATGCACCTAAACAGGAAGTGGACAAGAACTCAAAAATTAGCAATTTTGCTCTCGGGGATAAAGAATGTCTGTTACTTCCAGTGATGGGGGGATCTTGAAAAACAAGGACTGGTGAAACTTATCAAAAGCGAAAGAATATGGAGTGAGGGTAACTACTTGATAGGGAATCCATACAGAAAGGAATATCACAGAGTATGTCTTGTGAATTTGCTCAAAAGGTATTTTGACAGGGAATGGACAGCAACAGGAGAATGTGTTAATGATTACAGTACAGAAGGAAGAACCAAGTTCAGAGGATTCTGGATTGAACGTTCCTCAAATTAAAGTGGACAATGAGGAAGTTTTCTAAAATTGGGATGAATTATTGAGTAACCTCCCTGAGGAAAAATAAATAAAATGACCTGATAGAGTTATTAGTATTATATTGGGATATATGAGGAAATTAAATGGGAAATATTACCTAATTGTGCATAAGGTAGATAAAGGACATGCTGTTCCGATTAAGCAGCATCCTTATAGGCATAATCCTCTAACGTTGGCACAGTTTCAGTAGGGGATTGAACACATGCTCCAAGATGACATAATCGACCTGAGTTACAGTGACTGGAACTCACCCAAAGTCATGGTACTGAAACCAGATGGTATCCAACAATTATGTGTGGACTATCGCAAAGTCAATGCAGTTTAAAAAAGGATGCATATCTAATTCCGCAGTTGGAAGGCTTTAGTGGGAAGGTGGGACAAGCAACTTCCATTTGGTATGAGCTCCATCTGATTAAGCAAAACCTTTCACGGTGGCTATAAATGTGGGTGATGTGAGTGTCGGTGCTGCACACCTGCAGGAAGACGACGAGAAGACACAAAGACTTTTAAAGTTTTATTTTTAATCTACCTCACCTCTTAAATTCACACTGTAATGCTTTAATATTTTCCCTAAAAAGTCATTCCTACAAATATGTGCAACAATCTATGACTACTCAGTCTCACCTTTAACAATGTGCTTGAAAAGTTTAGAGCCATTCTTAAGCCTAGCACAAACCATCCTAAACTCATGCTCACTGCCACAGAATCTCCTGCTGATGCCTCTGACTGAAAATCCCACTGTAGCAATAATTCTTCTAAATCTTCTCTAACGCTGCCTAATATAAAAATCGTGCCATCAGTCCAATAACTGACGGCTCTTCCATTTTCCTCAGAAAGACTACCTTCTTCAACATTCCAAAAAGTGAAAATCTTTTTGAAAGAGGAATAGTCGCTGGAGACATTGAAGTACCTTCTTATCTTTCCTGACAGTCACCATTTATCTGACTGCTTTGCTGGGTAGTACTTTTTTTCTAAATCTTCCCTCCAACCTCTCTGTGGCCTAACTAACATTATGCCTAGAAGCAGGAGTTTTCACAACACCTTATGTATATGTTACCTTTCATTACCTATAGATAATAATGTTAAAATGGAAGCAAAAACATATGCACATCGTACATATAAAAATTAGATAAAATCAACCCTTTAACTAATTAACTCAATATAAATATTCATCTTCAATATATTCCTAGCAGAAAAGTCTTCTCCTGAGTAGAAAACAGACAAGACTCTCCGGAATGAAGGTGCAACTCCTTATTTAAAAAAATGTTTGATTTTTCCGAACAGAAACAAACATTCGCAGAGTTAAAAAAGAAACCTTAAAAACTATGTGAAAACAGGAAGTGTTGGTTTTGCCTATGCCATTTCTGAGTTTACCATTATTATCTCACGGCATGGTGGTACAGTGGTTAGCGCCACTGCCTCACAGCGCCAAAGACCTGGGTTAAATTCCTCCCTCAGGTGATTGACTGTGTGGAGTTTGCACGTTCTCCCCGTGTCTGCATGGGTTTCCTTGAGTTTCGTCCCACGGTCCAAAGATGTGCAGATCAGGTGAATTGGCCATACTAAATTGCCCGTAGTGTTAGGTAAGGGGTAAATGTAGGGGTATGGGTGGGTTGCGCTTCGGCGGGGTGGTGTGGAATCGTTGGGCCGAAGGGCCTGTTTCCACACTGTAAGTAATCTAATCTGGCTGCTTTCATCCTCTAAGACGCCAATATTTAATTTTAACATACATTTCCTTTTTGTCTTCTACGAGAAATGTTATTTATCAATTCTTATGCTTTCTACACATTTTGCTTCATAGCCATTTTGATGTTTTTAGTAACCGTTTGCTGATGTTTAAAGCATTTTTCTTTAATTTATTCATAGGATGAGGGAGTCGCTCGGTTAGACAGAACTTATACTTTATCCCTAGAGGGCAGTTAAAATTTAACCAAATTTGTGTGGGTTTGAAGTCATACATAGGTGAGACCAGGTAGGAATGATGGTTTCCGTCCCTAAAGGACACTCGTGAAATATATGGCTGTTTCTAACAATGAGCAATGCTTTCATGATCATCAAGAGACTCTTAATTTCAGGTTCATATTGAATGTGACAGCATTTGAACCTGAGTCTCAAGAACATTATCTGGATGAGCAGTCGGCGATAATACCACCAGGCCATCACTGTCTTGTTATTGTTGACTTCCTTGTTAAGATATGGATCACTTTTCATCTTTTTACAATTCCTTATCCACTAAGGATTTCACTTCAATTGAGGTGTCTTGATTATCTCCCGAAGTAGTTACCACTGTTATTCAACTGTCCTGCACTTTAATGTTGTTGCCAAGTCTACTTGGGCAAATCGCTTCCTCAGGCCAGTAAAGTTGTCATTGCCCAACGCTAAACCTCTTGTATGTGACTGTCTTCACTATTTCAATCTGAATGTGAACCTCCAGCGTGCTGTGCCACTCTTTCTAAGATAATCCTTACGACAATATGATTTATCACTCCTTCCTTATTACATAATACCAAGTCGGTTCTCTGGTTGGTTCCATGACACGTTAATCGAATAAATAATCCCTTATAGATTCGATGAGTCGTTCTTTGTGTCTCCCCTTGCAAATTGATTAATCCAGTCAATATGCATGTTCAAATTACCCATAATCACTCGTGTGCCCTTGTATCGAGCCATCATTATTCGCTGGTTCATGCTATTCCATACTTTGAAAGTAATTTGCCGGGATGGGGGGTTTGTGGGCTGGAAATACTCCTCTCAATGGGTTTCTTTTAATGTGTTGTATTTCAAACCGGACCGATTCATCATTTTTGTCCCACGTGTTAATATCATTTCTTAATACAACCTTGACAAGACCCTTGAGCAATACAGACACTCCATCTACTGTACCCATGGACATTTAACACACCAGTCCTGACCTTCCTGTAATCACGTTTCAGTAATCCCCACCATGCCACATCTATTTATCTCTGTTTTAGCTATCAATTTTATTCCAAATACTGCACACTTTTAGTTAAAAGATTTTTTTTACATAAGTTCCATTGATATGTCTTTATTTTTTTAATACTTTTGTGCACAGGCTCTCCATCCTTATTTATTGATCCCCAATAACAGTGAGCCTATCATTTACTCCAACTTTCTACTCATATTTTTAAATTGTTATGATTCTTTCCCTCAGCATGGTCATTGTACTGGCCCTGCCTGTTTATTCAACCACCCTCTACTTTCTGTTCAGTTTCTGACCTGCCGACTGAGCTGCACGGTCACACCTCCCTTCCAGATGTTGGGGCCCCTCCAGTTAAGGTACAGACTTTCATGTTTGTACAATTCCCACCTGTCCCGAAACTTTCTTTGCAGGACCTTTCAACCTTCCATTCTTCTTACAGATGTCATTGATATCAATGTGAACGACGACTGCTGGCTGTTTCCCCTCCCAATTCAATATGCCCTGCGCATGCTCGGAAGCATTCTTGATCCTGGCACCGACAGCTCTTTTTATGAAGAAATCATAGAATCATAGAATCCCGACAGTGAGGAAGCAGGCCATTTCACACAGCACGTCCATGCTGAGCCTCCAAAGAGCTAACTCACCCTGAACCGTTCCCTTACTCTATTAATCTGCATTTACCCATGACCAATGTACCTAACCGGCACGTCGCTGAACACTATTGGCAAAAAGTAAACAACCCAGACCCATTCCACTATGCTGTGTCGAATCAGCATTCTCACAACAGATACTGGCAAAACTATTGAGTATTTCCAGCAACTTCTAGTTTTGTCACCGATGATGATTGCATTTTGATAAAAAACGTATGTAACTCAGACTTGAAACAAAGCTGAATTTAAACTCCCAGGAGAAAATTAAATATCTTGTCGTTCGATGACCCCAGTAAAGGTTCAGTAAATTACTTCTGTTTGGCCCATGAACGTCATTTGTTCACTTTCCCAATCAATGAATAAAGGAGATTTTTTAGCATCTTTTTTGATATCAGAAAACTTGGAAACGTTGCACTTTTACTCCTTCATATGGGTGTAATTACATTTCATTCTTTCATCTTAGTGCAACTAAAGATGATTTTTCACAAGAGAAACACACATACACACACACACACACACACACACACACACACACACACAATGTAATACTTTGTCGCAGAATGCCAGTAACATTGTTAGTAATTGGAATGATAACTGAAAAGATGGAAATAAGTAATGGAAGGATGAGAGAAGGTGGGTCTTTTTCGGAACAGAAAATACATTTATGTGAACTTGCTAAGTTGATCAAATTTATGAAACGCTATGCTGGGCAGAAAAAAAAAGATATTGTTATGAAGGTGTAGAGGTATTCTTTCCCGTTAAGGGAGACAGGAAGCTGGCACAACGCGTTCTGAAAGAAGTTAAAATGTAACAATTGTCTGTGAAACCAATAGTAATGCTGAGTTGCCATGGAACAAAATCAAATGCAAATTCAGCCAGACAGTTTAAATTATGCACCAACAGACTGAAATCAAATCGAGATTGAAATATCATGTATTTGATGGCATCAATATCAATGAAATTATCCGATGCATTGTGGTATGAAACTGGATATTTTGAACATTTAGGGGGAGAACTGCTAAAGACATCCAAAAAGATAGACAGCGAGTTGAAGAGCTTCCTGAAGGCACCTGTCTATAACAAGTTTGCACAGCAGAACATCAAAGCTGACCGTAAGTAAAATCTACCGACAAAATCTACAAAGGAGAATCGACAAAGCTGACTGGTTTTGAAACCATGATTATATTTTTTGTTACCTTTATCGGGGTTTTTTGTTTTGTCAGACCAGTATTGTAGAGTGGGAGGTAAAAGATACGTTTAACCCAAGGGATTTCTAAATAGTTGTTTATTTTATTATTCTCTGTTGGACTTAAATAACAAAATTGTAAATTTTACTTTAAATAGTGACTCTGTAAATGATCTTTGCCTCACGACACTTAAAATATTAGGACATGAGGTGAACCTTTTCTGTGTGGCTGGTTTAAAATAGGAGAACAGTTAATCCTGTGTTGTAACAGTTTGGGGGCTTTAGTCCGTGAGTTGAACAGGTTTAGGCAGATCCAAACTGACATTTGGGTTGATTTGAATAGATTTGAGGTCTGAGAAAATGCACAGTATATTAAAACATTTGCACGTTGGTGTCCGAGATCTTTAAATAAAACGTCAGTAAGACAACTGGTTCAATTTTGAAGTCTTGTGGTTGTTAAATTAAAAGTGAGAGAAATCGTTCTTAACTAAATTAAGAGGGGTTTGAAGATGATTCTCAATTTTTCCAAGGAAGTTTAGAAAGAAAAATAAAGGCCAAACCTTTAGAATTAGCAATGAACATAGATTTGCGTTTAACCAAGGATAAAAGTAAAGCTGAAATTATCAGGGAATTAGTCAAACACTAAGGTGTGTCAGAGAAACACACAAGTGCAGTAGACTGAGAAAAACTTAAATTATAATTGAGGAAAATGGAGTTTAAAGATAAACAAAGGAAGAGAGAAAGAGAGAGAGAAGAAACAGAAAGCAATAGAGAAGAGAGACGGAGAAATGGGAAGGAGAAGGTTCGTATCTGAGCAAAGAGAGAAGAAAAAGAGAAAAAGAGAAAAAGAGACAGAAGGTTTTTAGTTGAGCAAAAAGAGCGAGAGGTTGAACTTGAAGGTACGATTTAGTCAACAAAGTCAAAGTAACAGGATGGAGTTTAAAAGAGAATTGGTGATATCTACAGCTATGTCAAAATGCTGCCACATTTTGATGAGAAAGATTTTGAAGCCTTCTTTGTTTCATTGAATACTTGGCTAGGTAGATAGAATAGTCCAAGTAATGATGGGTAATGCTAGTTCAGACTAAACTGGTAGCCAGGCCGAGTGAGGTATTTGCTCCGGTGTCAGACGAGGGGTCAAGAGACCCTGAAGATGTCAAAAAAGCTATTTTAAGTGCTCATGAATTGGTACCAGAGATATGTAGACAGCAGTTCAGAAGCATTAAGAAGTAAACAGGTCAGACTTATGTTGAGTTTGATAGATGGATGCTTGCTATAAAGATGAATATGACCTGTGAGGCTGTAACGGAGATTATTCTGACTACCTGCTCAGTGTGGTTTCCAGTAGGTCCCCATGTAGAGATGGTGCTGCTGTGGAAATGGCACTGGATTACTAATCCAGATCAGGCTCATGGTCAGGCAGCTGGTGGAAGTTAAAAAAAAAACTAATAAAATATTGAGATTGAAAATCTGGTGTCAGTAACAGTGATCCTGAAATCAATGTCGATTGTAAACTTCAATTTGCTTCCCCAATGTACTTTATGGAAGTGAATTCTGTTCTGGCAAATTCTATGCTTTTCTGGCCTGGCCTAAAAGTGACTCCAGACTCACAGACAAGTGATAAATTGTTCAATGGTCTTTAAACCGGTCAAGCAAGACACTAAATTGTACTGACGTGCTCCGAGGTTTGGAAGGGTAAAACCGACAGAACACCCAGCTGCAGCCTCAGTATCGGAAAAGGGAATGGGAAACACAGTCCTGTTGACCCCGCTGAGACCTCCTTCCTAATATCTCTGACCTTGTGACAGCCGTACCCCAGTTTAGTGATCCTGATCCGTTTAGTGTCCAGAAATCCTTATTTATACCCCGTGTTTTGGCTTCCACAGCCTGATGCGGTAGAGAATTTCCCAGGGTCACCACTCTCTGAGAGCACCACTCTCATCTCATACCGAGCGGCCTGTGACCTCTTGTTTTAGACAATCCAGCCAGGGGAATGATCATCGTTGCTTCCAATCTGTCTCGCCCTGTCAGTTTTTTAAATATTTCATTGAGATCTCCACTCATTTTCTTAAAGCCCAAGGAATACAGGTCGAGTCGCACCAAACTCTGTACCCTCAGCAAGTCTGTCATCCCAGAGATCAGTCTAGTCATCCTTCACTGCTCTCCCCCAATGTCAGGTTTGTCCTTTATTGATTAAGGAGACCAACATTGCAGACAATACTGCAAAATGTTCGAGATGGGCGTCTCCCCAAGGGCCTGTACAGTTGCAGTAAGACACCCTTACTCCTGTGTTCAAATCCCCCTGAAATGATGGTCAACACAGCACTTACCTTCCTACCTGTTTTGTGTTTCTGCAATATTTCTTTCATGACTGTTGTACCGGGAGATCCTGAACATTTCAATGCTGCAGCTACCTACTTGGTGAGTCTGTGTACACTGGTTAGTGTGCCAATATCATTCCCAGTATTGACTTCTGGCTTCAGAACTCACTGCCCTGCACTGACCATGGAGGTTTGCGCAGAAGAAACCAAAAAAGGCATAAATCACTTTAAAGATCAAAATGTTTCGCCCAATCCATTTTCAAATTATCGGTTGCTGTTCTATTGTTTCCACCAAAGTACACACGGTCACATCCACCCCCATTGCTTTTCATCTGCCACGCATTTGCCCATTCACTCTACTTGTCTCAATCATTTTAGAGCGTTTCTTTAATATACTCCTCGACCACTCACAATCCGACATCATTTAGTGCCGTCAACAGACTGGGTTTTACTATATTTGATTCTCTCAACCAAATGTTTGTGATGTATTGGAAATAGCTGGAGCCAAAGCACTGATCCCTGCGACACCCAAAGATCCTTGCGCTTCAAAACAGAATGTTCTATTCCTGTTCACTGTTTCCTGTCAGCTCTCCCATTCTAAAATCATGTTCATATTTTAGCCCCAGCCCTGTAACATTTGACTTTGCAAACGAGGCCAGAGTCCTTACCAAAATCTTTCTGAAAATCCAAATGCACTGCATCCATTGCTTCACCGTATGTATAGACCAGTCAGTTTCTCAAATATGATTCCCATTTCATGTTGACCCATTTAATAAGAACTAGGAAAATTAATAAGAACATGTTTGATCATTTCATGGCCTCAGCTCTACCTGCCCGTCCGCTCACCATAACCATTAGTTCCTTTACTGCTCAAAACATTATCTATCCGAGCTTCAAATACATTCAATGACAAAGCTTCAACTATTTCATTCAGCAGGGAATTCCACTGATTCACAAACTTCTTGGTCAAGACGTTCCTTCTGAATTCAGTCCTGAATCTGCTCTACTTAATTTTGAGACTTTGCCCTCTTGTCCTAGCTTCACCTACTACTGGAAACGTCCTCTCTATTTCTATCTGATCAATTTCCTTCATAATTATATATGTTTCTATCAGAAACTCCCTCATTCTTTCAAATTCCAATCAATATATAATTACAGTCTACTCTGTCTCTCCTCATAAGCGAATCCCTTCAGCTCCAGAACCAAACTAATGAACCTCCTCTGTATCCACCGCAGTGCCAGGACATCATTTCTCAAGTGAGGAGACCAAAATAGCACACAATACTCCAGGTGTGGTCTCACCAGCACATTGTACAGCTGCAACATAACCTCCCTGCTTTTAAATCAATCCCTTCAGCAATTCTATTTGCCTCGTCAATTACCTGTTGCACCTGCAGACCAACGTCTGTGATTCATGCACAAGGACACCCAAGTCCCTCTGCACGTAAACATGCGGCATTTGTTTTAGCATGCAAGTAATAGTCCTTTTCACTGGTATTCCAACCAAAATGGATGACTACACATTTATTACAATTGTACTCCATCTGCCAGACCTTTGCCCACTAGCTTAAACTATTTATGTTCCTTCGTAAAGTTTAACATTCCACTGCACACTTTGCTCTGACACTCATTTTAGTATTATCTGCAGTCTTTGAAGCACTACACGTGGCGTCCAACTACAAATCGTCCATTTAAGCTGTGAATAATTGTAATCCTAGCACTGATTTCTGAGGCATACCACTCGTCAATGATCAGAAACCAGAAAACACTCATTTATTCCCACTCATTGCATCTTGTTAGTTAACCAATCCTCTATCCATGTTAATGCATTACCCGTAATACCATACATCTTTACTTTATGCAGCAGCTTTTTTGGCGGTATTGTGTCGAATGCATTTTGTAAATCTTGGTACACTGCATCTACTGGGTCTCCGTGGTCATAATGTCTTCATCGATTTCCAGTAAATTAGTTAAGCATGACTTGCCTTTCATGAACTGTTGCTATGTCAGCCCAATGGGACGATTCCTGTCGAGCTGCATTGCTATTTATTCCTTGATTACACACTGAAGTATTTTCCCCACTACACTTAATGGCTAACTAGTCTATAGTTCCCCACCTTTGTCTGCATCTCTTTTTAAACTGTGGTGTCTGATTTCCTGTTTTCCAATCTACTGGAACTGCACTAGAGTCCAGTGAATTTAGAAAAATTTCCATAAATGCATTTATTATTTCTCCCACTACCTCTGTTAGTAAATTGTAATGCATTCCATCAGAGCCAGGAGACTTATCTACCTTTAGCTCCATTAGCTTGATCAACACTATCTCTGTGGTGGGAATGATTGTTTCTAGGTCCTCACCTACCTTCATTGCTTTGACAATTACTGGCATGTTACTAATGTATTTCACAGACAAGATCAACAAAATATGTGCTCAAATCCTCGGCCATTTCCTCACACCCCATTACTGAATCTCACTTCTCACCCTCTAAAGGACAATTGCTTACCTTAGCCACTATTTTTGTTTTATATATTTATAGAATCTTTTGGTAGCTGTCTTTATATTCTGAGGTAGTTTGCTCTTATAATCTATCTTATGTTTTTGATGGTTTTTTTTTGTTGCTTTCTTTTGACGTTTATATTTTTCCAAGTCTTTTAGTTTCCCAGTGGTCTTTGTCAGTTATGTCAGTTATTTGATAGCTTCCATTATTTTCTGAGACATCCACGAAGATTAATATTTTCCTTCAGTCCTTCCACTCCCCTGTTATATACTGTTGCTGAGCACTTGGAAAAATTGCATTGAAGCCAGCCAGTGTTCATCAACGGTTCCACCTAAAAGTCTTTTCTTCCAGCCAACTTTAACTAACTCCTCCCTCATCCTATTGTAGTCTCCTTTATTTAAGCACAATATTCTGGTAATGGATTTTGTCTTCTTACCTTCCATCTGTATGCTGAGTTCAACCATACTTTAAGTCCCAATAATTTATCCCAATACATTTATTTATTAATCTCATTCTTTAACTTTCGAGACTAAGGCTTCCCAGTCTTGCTGGGAAGATTTGACTTGTTTGTTTTTTTTTACTTCTGTGAAGACAGAACTAATGTATTTACTTCATAGTTCTGTCACTTCCCTGCTGTAATGCTGCATTCTCTGGGTTCAGACTGTAACGAAGTTGCACTTTTTTCTCTTACCTTTTCCTTTGACAGTTCACACTTATAACTCTTGTTAATAATCTCTTCAGAAACCGAGCAATTCATATTCACACCATGCAATCACAGGAGTATAGACTCTCTTCTGTCAGAAATTTTAATTAGATTAGGACATCAGATCTGTAGACAATACTCCAGGTGCAGTCTGACCAACACTCTGTGTAACTCGTGCAGAATGTCTTTACTTCTAGTCGGAATAAATTACTGTAGAAGCTGCAATCTGTACTGAAACCCACACGTGGTAGATATCACAGTGAGTCAGACAGCATCCGTGAAGAGAGAGCATGGAGCTCTACACTGCCTATATACTGATTCTCTTTAAATAAAATCAAACCTAACTTTTACCTTGCTCAATTTGTGTATGTTTCTCCTAGTGTACGTTTTTTTTCTCTCTGTTAACTTACTGCATGAGTTCTTGAAAATCCTCCTGAGTATCCAACTATAGCATATTCACTGGTTTTCCATTGTTTACATTCACAAGGGTTATCTTCAAGCAAAACGTTTGCAGATTTTGACTACCCTTTCAGTAATCTAGAATCATTCTCTTTCCCTCCCCTCCCTTATCAGCGTTCCGAAAAGACCACTCCCTCCATGACTCCCTCGTCAGATTCACACCCCCCCCCAACCAACCCAACCTCCACTCCCGGCACCTTCCCCTGCAACTGCAAGAAATGCAAAACTTGCGCCCACACCTCCCCCCTTACCTCCCTCCAAGGCCCCAAGGGACACTTCCATATCTGCCACAAATTCACATGCACCTCCACACACATCATCTATTGCATCTGCTGCACCCGATGTGGCCTCTCTATACTGGGGAGACAGGCCGCCTACTTGCAGAACGTTTCAGAGAACACCTCTGGGACACCCGGACCAACCAACCCAACCACCCCGTAGCCCAACACTTCAACTCCTCCTCCCACTCCACCAAGGACATGCAGATCCTTGGACTCCTCCATCGCCAGAACATGGCAACACGACGGTTGGAGGAAGAGCGCCTCATCTTCCGCCTGGGAACCCTTCAACCACAAGGGATGAACTCAGATTTCTCCAGTTTCCTCATTTCCCCTCCCCCCGCCTTGTCTCAGTCAAATCCCTCGAACTCATCACCGCCTTCCTAACCTGCAATCTTCTTCCTGACCTGTCCGCCCCCACCCCAATCCAGCCTATCACCCTCACCTTGACCTCCCTCCACCTATCGTATTCCCACTCCTCTTCCCCAAGTCCCTCCTCCCTACCTTTTATCTTAGCCTGCAGGACACACTTTCCTCATTCCTGAAGAAGGGCTGATGCTCGAAACATCGATTCTCCTGTTCCTTGGATGCTGCCTGACCTGCTGCGCTTTTCCAGCAACACATTTTCAGCTCTGATCTCCATCATCTGCAGTCCTCACTTTCGCCTTGGAAGAGCAGTTTGACTTTGAAAATCGAGGCCACCATAAGAATATCTGCCTGGAGGGACGGGAAGAAGATCAGCCCGTCAGTTTTTGGAGCAATGGCTCAGTT
Organism: Chiloscyllium punctatum; assembly: GCF_047496795.1. Taxonomy (NCBI): domain Eukaryota; kingdom Metazoa; phylum Chordata; class Chondrichthyes; order Orectolobiformes; family Hemiscylliidae; genus Chiloscyllium; species Chiloscyllium punctatum. Next base: position 51,788,024 of record NC_092780.1, read on the forward strand.
AATTTTTGAAGCTGGAATTCGAAGCGGGCCAGGTGCAGGTCGAGCAGGCCCACCAGGTCGCAGTGCGCAAGCCCGGGTCAGACCCAGCACTCCTGCCCCATCCTTGTACAATCCAGTACTATGGAGAGAAACAAATGGGTCTCCAACACTGGGGTCAAATTCATAGGCTCTTATATACAAAGGATCACGAATTATGTTTTTCCAGGACCGTTCTATGGCCATGGTCCAAAAGAGGCAGGCGTTTGATAGCGTAAAAAGGGGGCTGAGAGAATTGAATATTCAGTATACTGTAAGTAACCCGACAATATTAGTTTCAACCATGGAGGTTCCGTGTTTAATTTTCACTCACTAGAAAATGCAAAGGACTTCCAGGACACCTTTAAATAGATTGGCTGGCTCAAATATTATGGACAATCATGTTCTCTTTGTTTCTTCTGTCATTTGCCTCATTTACCTGTTTTTTTTAATATGTGGAGGACCCATTCTTTTCTCTTTCTCTCTTTTCTCCTTACTTCCTCCCCTCCCATTAACCTATGATGTTTTGATAATTTCCTTTTCGTTTCTCGCTCTTAGTCCGGAATGGGAGTAGTGTTTGCTGGGTGGGGGGGTGGGGGGTGGGGGGAGGGGTTGCATTCCTTTACACCAGGACTGCCTTCGATATGGATGGGACGTGTTGAGTGCCCATTTTTAATTTTTATGTTGTTAGACACATGTACATTTTTTAAACTTTGTTTTGTCTGGGTTTGGGGAGCTGCTTCAGCTAGTAGGAGCCAAGAGGAATTAGTGAGTAGTATGAGCTCTCCCTGTGGGGTAGGGGGTAAAATCTCCTCTTATTTGTGTTATATGTTGGTTCATTGCACAAGGAGTTATTAGGAGTTTTGAGTTGGTTGTTTTTGCAGTTGTATTCTCAAGTTTAATCGAACTGTTAACCAGGTTTGCTCGATGCACGATAAAAGCGGTCCTTCCTCACAGGGGAGTCACAGGCTGTTTCGGATGGTTATGGCTAATCACTCATTTAAATGGTGCTCCTGGAACATTAAACGGGTGTCATTCACCAATTTATGCTTTCAGGCCTTAGAAAGGAAAGGGTCGATGTAGACTTGGTGCCAGAAAAAAAGATATCTAACCAATAAGGAACATTTAAATTTATAGAAGAGAGTGTTTTGCTTGGTGTTATTATCATTCTTTAATTCGAAATGTAGAGGAGTAGCTGTTCTCAATCAGAAGAACCTTTCATATCAGTTGTTTGACTAAATTAAGGACGAATGTCAGCTGGTTCTGATCCTTAAAGCTTAATACATAGAGAGGAACATGAGATAGAGTCAAAGAGTCATAGAGATGCACAGCATGGAAACTGATCCTTCGGTCCAAAAAGACTAGGCCGACCAGATATCCCAACCTAATCTAGTCCCACCTGCCAGCACCTTTCCCATATCCCTCCATACCCTTCCTTTTCATATATCCATCCAAATGCCTCCTAAATGTTGCAATTGTACCAGCCTCCACCACTACATCAGGCAGCTCATTTCATCCACGTACCACCCTATACGTGACAAATTACCCCTCAGATCTCTTTTATATCTTTCCCCTCTCACCCTAAACCTATGCCCTCGAGTTCGGGACTCTCTGACGCCATCAATAAGACTTTGCCGATTTACCCTATCCATGACCCTCATAATTTTGTCAACCTCTATAAGGTCACCCGTCAGCCTCTAATGCTCCAGAGAAAACAGCCCCAGCCTGTTCAGCCTCTCCCTACCGCTCAAATCTTCCAACCCTGGCAACATCCTTGTAAATCTTTTCTGAATCCTTTCAAGTTTCACAACATCTTTCCATTAGGAAGGAGACCAGAATTGCACCCAATATTCCAATAGTGGCCTATCCAATGTCTTGCACAGCCACAACATGACCTCCCAACTCCTGAATTCAATACACTGACCAATAAAAGGAAGCATACCAAATGCCTTCTTCACTACACTATCTACCTGCGACTCCACTTTCATGCAGCTGTGAACCTGCACCCCAAGGTCTCTTTGTTCAATAACTCTCTCTCGGACCATTAAGTGTATAAGTCCTGTTAAGATTTGCTTTCCCAAAATGCAGCACCTTGCATTTATCTGAATAAAACTCCCTCTGCCACTTCTCAGCCCAATGGCCCATCTGGTCAAGATCCTGTTGTAATCTGAGTAAACCCTCTTCGCTGTCCACTACACCTGCAATTTTGGTGTCATCTGCAAACTTACTAACTGCACCTCATATGCTCGCATCCAAATCATTTATGCAAATGACATAAAGTAGGGGACGCAGCACCGATCCTTGTGGTACTCCATTGGTCACGGGCCTCCAGTCTGAAAAAAACCCTCCACCACCACCCTCTGTCTTCTTCCTTGCAACCAGTTCTGTATCCAAATGACTCGTTCCCCCTGTATTCCATGAGATTTAACCTTGCTAATCAGTCTCCCATGGGGAACCTTGTTGAACGCCTTATTGAAGTCCACATCGATCGCATCCACAGCTCTGCCCTCATCAATTCTCTTTGTTACTTCTTCAAAAAAAACCTCAATCAAGTTGATCAGACATGATTTCCCACGCACAAAGCCATGCTGACTATCCCGAATCAGGACTCATCTTTCTAAATACATGGACATCCTGTCCCTCAGGATTCTCTTCAACACCTTGTCCACCACTGACATCTGGCTCACCGGTCTATAGTTCCCTGGTTTGTCCTTACCGCCCTTTTTAAACAGTGGAACCACATTTGCCAACCTCCAGTCTTCCGCCACCTCACCTGTGACTATCGATGATACAACTACCTCAGCAAGGGGCCCAGAAATCACTTCTCTAGCTTCCCGCAGAGTCCTCAGGTACACCTGATCAGGTGCTGGGAATTTATTCCCTTTACCCGCTTCAAGACATCCAGCACTTCCTCCTCTGTAATCTGGACATTTTGCAAGATGTCACCATCTATTTCCCTCCAGTCTATATCTTCCATATCCTTTTCCACAGTAAATACTGATGCAAAATATTCATTTAGTATCTCCCCCATTTTCTGCAGGTCCACGCAAATGCCTCCTTGCTGATCTTTGAGGGGCCCTATTCCTTCCCTAGTTACCTTTTTGTCCTTCACATATTTGTAAAAAAAAACCCTTTGCATTAACCTTAATACTATTTGCCAGAGCTATCTCATGTCCCCGTTTTGCCCTCTTGATTTCCCTCTTAAGTATACTCCTACTTCCTTTATACTCTTCTAAGGATTCACTTGATCTATCCTATCTATACCTGACATACGCTTCCTTCTTTTTCTTAACCAATCCCTCAAATTCTTTAGTCACCCAGCATTCTGTATACCGACCAGCCATTCCTTTCACCCTGCCAGGAATATCGTTTCTCTGGATTCTTGTTATCTCATTTCTGAAGTCTTCCCATGTTCCAGCTGTCTCTTTACCTGCGAACATCAGCCCCCCCCCCCCTTCCAGCTTTCGAAGGTTCTTGCCTTATACCTTCAAAATTGGCCTTTCTCCAATTTAGAGCTTCAACTTTTAGATCTTGTCTATTCTTTTCTTTCACGATTTTAAAACGAATATAATTATGGTCGCTGGCCCCAAAGTGCTCCCCCACTGACACCTCAGTTACCTGCCCTGCCTTATTTCCCAAGAGCAGGTCAGGTTTTGCACCTTCTGGAGTAGGTGCATTCACATATTAAATCTGAAACTTGTCTTGTACGCACTTAAGAAATTTCTTTTCTTCTAAACCTTTAACAATATGACAGTCCCAGTCGATGTTTGGAAAGTTAAAAATCCCCTTCTATAACGATCCTATTATTCTTCCAGTTAGCAGAGATTTCCTTACAAGTTTGTTTCTCAATTACCCTCTGACTATTGGGGCATCTATAATACAATCTCAATAAGGTTATCATCTCTTCATTATTTCTCAGTTCGACCCAAATAACATCGTGGCTGTATTTCTGGGAATATCCTCCCTCAGCACAGCTGTAATGAAATCCCTTATCAAAAATGCCACTCCTTCTCCTCTCTTGCCTCCCTTTCTATCCTTCCTGTAGCATTTGTATCCTGGAACATTAAGCTGCCAGCCCTATCCATCACTGAGCCATGTTTCTGTAATTGCTATAATATCCCAGTCCCATGTTCCTAACCATGCCCTGACTTTATTTGCATTCCCTGTTAGGCCACTTGCATTGAATAAATGCAGTTTAATTTATTCGCCCTACATTATCCCTGCATGCCCTGATTGTTTGACTCACTTCTGTTCTCAACTGTACCAGTCTCAGATTGATCTTATTCCTCACTATCTCCCTGGATCAACCCCCAACCCCCACCTTATTTGTTTAAATCCTCTCGAGAAGTTCTAGCACATTTCCCTGCCAGTATCTTAGTCCCCTTCCAATTTAGGTGCAGTCCGTCCTTCTTGTACAGGTTAATCCTACCCAAAAAAGATTCCAATGATCCAAAAATATGAATCCTTCTCCCTTACACCAGCTCCTCAGCCATGCATTCACCTGCTCTATCCTTCTATTCGTCCCCTCACTAGTTCGTAGCACTGAGAGAAATCCAGATATTACTACACTTGAGGACCTCCTCTTTAAATTTATGCCTAACTCTCTGTAATCTCCCTTCAGAATCGCAACCTTTTCCCTTCCTATATCGTTGGTTCCAATGTGGACAATGACCTCTTGCTGTCCCCTTTCCCCGTGAGAACATTCTGTACCCTCTCTGAGACATACTTGATTCTGGCAACAAGGAAACAACACTCCATTCTGCTTTTTCTCATCTAGCCAGAGAAACGTCTGACTGTACCTCGGACTACAGCATCCCCTAACTCAATTGATCTCTTGGAAGCCGACGTACCCCTCGTTGCATTAGATCCAGTCTCAGTACCAGAAACTTGGCTGGTCAGGCTACGTTCCCCTGAGAATCCATCACCCCCTACATTTTCCAAAACAGCGTACCTGTTTAAAATGGGTATATCCACAATCGACTCCTGCCTTAGGTGCCTACCTCTCTTACACTTCCTGGAGTTAACATGTCTTTGCGACTGTATCTGAGACTTTCCCCCCTTCCTATAACTGCCATTCATCACATACTGTTGCTGTTGCTAATTTCTTATCGCTTCTATCTGTCTCTCCAACCGATCCACTCGATCTGGTAAGATTCACATCCAACAACAGTTATGGCAGATATAATCCGCAGTAACCCTTAAACTCTCTTTAAACTCCCACATCTGACAAGAAGTACATAACACTGCAAAAGCCATTTTTGGTCATTCACAATCTACAGACCCAGAAAATAACACCGCCTTATTCCTCTACAAAACACTGCACCAGGTTAAATTAATAGTTATGGCTTATATTTTAAGTTTAAACAAGAAACTTATCTCTAAAAACATATAATCATAAAAGAACCCACTGCACTCACTGCTGCAGCCTTTCTACTGACAAACTTAAAACAACGATGAACTTATCTGATTGTGTTGTGAATTTCACCCAAACAGGCTTCTCCAAGATTTGTCCTGAAATTCACTGTTAATTTTCCCAGATGCACTCCGATGTCCAGCGATGCATGAATTCAAAAACAGCAAAGGGAATAACTGTGTAGGTTCTCTCTCTCTCTCCTCTCTCTGCCTCTCCATCTCTCTCTCTCTCTTGTCTGTCTCCCCTCCACTGTCCTCACCATGTGGTTCCTTTGTCTGTTCTTCTCCCTTTTTAAACTGCTGTTGTTTTGACTTTTTTCCCCCAAAGTTCCAAAACAATACAACAGCATAAAACAGCAATTGCTGCTCCTGGAATTCGAGGAAATAACCTCTATCACCTAAAACACCTCAAAGAAGGTGGAGCTCTTACAGCCAGAAATGTTTCCTGTCCTCCATCTTTCCCCTGGTACACCCCTCAACTTTGTAATAGATGCGCTCTCCAGGTTGATGTCCCTTGGGGGGGGGGTGGGGGGGAGTCATACAATTATAGGGGGAGACTTTAACCCGACATCTGGGTCCCAAGGTGGATAGCATGTTTCCGGTTCTCGAGGAAATTTCCCTGCAATCCAGTCAGCTGGTGGATCTAAACAAGGAATTGTGCCTGGTGGTTGTGTGGAGATGGTTCGCTCTAAGGGTTGGTACTTCACCTTTTTACCTAAGCCACATAACTGCCAAAGTAGGATTGACATGTTTTTGCCCGATTGGCCGTTTTGAATTCAGTGCTGTTTTGTAGAATTGGGAACATAGCCATTTCTGATCATGTGTCAGTTTACATGGAGGGTAAGGATGGTGGCAGGCTCGCAGTACTGGTGCATGGATACTTCCTCCTGAAGGATAGCTAGATTATTGCATATTCTTCATGGGATTTATTAATTTTTTTGTACATTAATTTGGATAGCCAGTAATCCGACCGTGCTCTGGGAGACTGCCAAGACATATGCAAGGAGTTTGATTATTTCTTACTCGGGACTTGGAAGCGGTAGAATGGAGCAGCTGAGACAGCATATTTTGAAGACTGTCTGTAACTAAGTTGGAGCAGATTACAATGCTCCGGGCTGCTCTGAACGCTGCCATCATCCAGACAGTAAAGAGAGTGATTTCATTTTCGAAACACAGGTTATTTAATTATGGTGATAATCCGGGTAGATATCTGGCATAATTGGCCAGAAAGAAGAGTGCCCCCAGTCTATCATATTCATTCGTGAGTGCTCCGTTACTATCACCTGCGATCCCAGAAGGATTAATGCAGCATTCAGGAAGCTTTTTCTGGGTTGTTCCAGTCAGAGGGCTGTGAGGACAGATTGGCGATGATGGAGCTCTTTGTTTGGACCCTGGAACTCCCAGGTGTAACTTCAGAGCAGGCTCTCGTTTGAATGCCCCTCTGACAATCCAAGAGGTACAGGAGGCGGTGAGGCAGCTCCAGAGTGGTAAAACACCGGGCCCAGTTGGATTTTAGAGTTAGATTTAAAAGAAGTTCATAGACTTGCTGGCAGGGTCAATGTTGGATATGTACAATTATTCACACAGTCAGGGTTGCCTCCCATCAGCTCTGAGAGAAAGAAATATTTATCTTATTCTCCAGAGGATTGCACTTCATGTAAGCCTATATCCTTATTAAACGTGGACTATAATATTTTGGTGAAAATGCTGACGTTGAAGCTGGAGAATGTCTTGCCCTTCATTGTGAAATAACACCAGACATTTTTTATTAGGAGTTACAGGTCGTCTAATAATATTAGGAGAGTGTTAACATGGTTCAGGTGTGCCAGCAAGGGTCGATTCCAGGCTTGGTAGTGGATGCAGAGAAAGCAGTCGACTGAGTGGAGTGGCCGTACCTCTTTTATGTCCTGGAAAGATTTGGCGTTGGAGGGGTCTTTGTCAGGTAGGTGGCAGTGTTATATAGGGAACCTAAAGCAGCGGATTTCACTTATGGTCTAAGGTCTGTGAATTTTACCAATGGCTGAGGCAGCCGTCAACGGTTTCCAGTTATACTTTTACTATTTACACTGGAGATGGACCCGTTGGCAGAGGCCATCCAGAGTGACCACAATATAATTGCCCTGGAGGCAGGATCAGGATGGCATAAGATCACCCTTTACACAGATGACGCTCTTCTCTTTCTAACTAGCTCGATGTTATCTATGCCCCATTTAATGCAAGTGATTAATTTATTTGGATCTTTCTCGGGATATAAAATCAATTTTATGAAATGAGAGGCCATGTCTGTCTCGGATCTTATTACAGTACCTGATCTTGGAAGTTGAATCCAATTCCCTTTCAGATGGTCAGAGGGAGGTTTCCTGTAGTTAGGCATTTTTATCACCCCAGCCTTCAATCAATTAGATAAAGCTAACTTCCTGCAGTTGCTTGAGAACATAAGAAAAGACTGCCAGTGCTGGGAGGATCTTCCGATACCATAGTTGGGTAGAATTGCTCTGGTCAAAATGAATGTACTTCCTCGTTCATTATATCCCATGCAAATGCACCTTTTGAAGCTGCCCAGGTAGCCTATATGGAGGTTTACAGTCGGCTTTGATCTTTTATTTTGCATCACGGGCGGGCTCTTATGGAGCTCACCCTATTTCAGCTTTGCGGATCTGAGGGATGTGGATTTTACACACTTTAAGAAATACCAATTGTGTTCCCTCCTAGCCTATGTGGCTGATTGGGCTTGCCAAGACCCGCGGTCAATGTGGTTGGACATCGACGCCTCCCAGGCAAAATGTCCTCACATTAATCTGTTGTTCATTGTCAAGTTGAGGACTGTTATCGACCATTGCAGAAATCCACTGTCCTTAACACAGTTAAAGCATGGAGAATGATGCAACAAAGTGAGGGCAATCAACAAAGAAGACTTACCCTTTTACTTCCATTGTAGGATTATTGGATGCTGTCTTTTGGCTTTGGGAGTCCAGAGGAGTTTCCTGTTTGGGAGATTTATTTAACGGGGAGGGCATGATGCCTTTCGAGCAGCTGAGCCAGAAGTATGAGCTATTGAGGAGATTAGGGATTTTTATACAGAAAAGGACTACATTAATGGTTAGTCCCAATAAGTCAAATATGGAGGTGAGAGTTCTTCAGTCCACGGGCACTCTCTCGGTCAGTACTTTCTGGCATTCAATAGGAGGTAGTGTCTCAAAGGACATCGAACAGCTGTGTGGATTTTGGGTTCAGCAACTAGGGGTGGATATCTTCACCAGAGGAGTGGGCAAATATTTGGAAGAATGTCTGGAAGATTTCGATTTGCAATAGGACGCAAGCTATGCAACTGAAGGTACTCCACAGGGTTTATTTGGCATCAGAGTGGCTTGCCAAATTTAAGACAGGCACATCCCCAATGTGCCCAAATGTAAAACAGATGTTGGTACTCTTACTCGTTGCTTGTGGCCACGCCACAAACATCGTAGATTTTGGGGCGCTATAGCGAGTGTTTTGGAAGGGGTCTTTGGAACCGAGGTCAAGATAGATCTGATTTCCAGCCTCTTGGGTTCGCCGAATCACCCGTCTTTGGGAAGAGATCGTTTAGTATCTTTTCATTTTGTGCAAGGAAGAACATTCTGATGAGTTGGATGCCCAAAATGTCCCCCAGGATTCTTGGGGTGGTGTTGGTTAGTTATGGAGCACATCCCCCTGGACTTCCTTACAATTGTCTTGCACCAGAAAATGGAACTTTTTGATAGGACGTGGCAGCCCTTTTTGAACCATGTAGGCATGGACTTATTGGTTATTTTGTTCAGGGCCTTTTTATAAGCATAAGCATTGTGTCTGGTGTCCTAGATGCCCCATGGGAGGAAATATTCTCAACAAACACGGCTTCACAATGCCTACTCTCGATATACTAAGGAGCCAAGTGGGACCCACAGCCGGAACATGCAGGACAGCTGAAGCCATACATCTTGCACATTGTTTCTGAGTCTGATAATGATGTCCTTGGGAATCCAGGGATATGAGCACCAACTGCTAGGTTCAGGTGCAGAAGGACGGATATTCATGTTATAATTGAATGATTACTTCACTGACAAATCGTATAAGTGTGGCTCTTCTCAGATAAATAGTACTTGCTGGAGATATCAGACTTTGCAGGCGGCGTCCAGTAACAAGAAGGAGAATATCAAATAAATATGCTGAGTGATAAGCTCAAATGGTCAGTTTTTTGAGATGTCTAATCCGCTGGACAGAATCAAGCACCATAATCCAGATGAGATATCGGTTTAGCATGGAGCACAGTGTAGACCAGTTTAGTGTACTGCTCATTTCAACCCAGTACACTGCACAGACAGTGCAGACCACACCAGTCCATGGGGCACTGTGCAGTGTATAACAATGAATTGCTCTGTAAAGCTGGAGCAGTTACCCTCCCAGCATGTAGAGCTGTGTCCATCACCCTAGTACATTGTTCAGTAACATTGTGTTAGATCAGTTCCCAGCATGGGGGAACTTGCAGCCCATGCTGGAAGTGACAGGATATGCAGCTCCCATCCACTTACAGCTTCATACTTTCATTGTGCCTAGTGATGTAGAACAACTAGTCAAAATGACGGAGGAAGTTTACTTAAGGTTGAGGAAGCAATGATCAGACAGGACTCTAGAGAGTTACAAGTTAGCCCGGAAGGAACTGAAGAATGAACTCAGGAAAGCAAGAAGCAGGCATGAAAAATCCTTGGTGGGTAGGATTAAAATAGAAGCAAAGACGTTCGACACGTATGTCAGGAACAAGAGGATGACCAGAGTGAGGGTAGGCCTTCTCACAGATTGTGGAGGGAAGAGGTAGGAATGTCCTTAATGAATGCTTTGCTTCAGTATTCAACACTGAGAGGGGCATTGAAGTTTATGGGGAGAGCGTGAAACAGGCTGATATGCTAGAACAGGAGGATGTGATGAAAAATTTGAGAAACACAAGGATAGGTAATTCTCCTTAGCCAAACGGAATATAAACAAGGATACTACAGGAAACGAGAGAAGAGATTGCTGCACATTTGGCAATGATCTTTGCATCCTCACTGTCCACTGGAGTCAGGCCAGATGAAAAGAGGTTGGCAAATGTTATTCCCTTGTTCAAGTAATGGAATAGGGATAATCTTGGCAATTACAGACCAAACAGGCTGACGACAGCGGTGAACAAAGAATTGGAGAGGATTCTGAGAGTCAGGATTTATGATTACGTGGAAAAAAAACATCGTTTGATTGAGATAGTCAGTATGACTTTGTGAAGGGCAGGTCATGCCTCACGAATCTTTTTGAACTATTTGAGGGTATGACAAAACACATTTATGAAGGTAGTTCAATGGATGTGGTCGAGATGGATTTTAGCAAGAATTGATAAATTTACCCACAGTAGGCCCATTCAGTAAGTAAGGAGGCATGGAATGCAGGGAAATCTGGTTGTCTGGATGCACAATTCCTGGCCCATGGAGGACAGAGGGTGGAAGTAGATCGAAGCATTCAGTCTGGATCTCTGTGATCAATGGTGTCCCGCAGTATCAGTTTTAGGGCCTCTGCTCTTTGCGACTTTTATTAATGGCTTGGGTGAAGAAGTGGAAGTGTGGGTTAGTACGTTTGCCAAAAACACAAAGGTTGGTGGAGTTCTGGATAATGTTGAGGTATATTGTAGGCTGCAATGGAACATTGACAGGATTCAGAACTGATCAAGTTAAACCTGGAAAAGTGTGAAGTCATTCAATTTGGAAGGTCGAATTAGAATGTAGAATATTGGGTTAAAGGCAGTATGCTTGGCAGTGCGGAGGAACAGAGGGATCATGGGCTCCATGTCCAGATACCCCTCACAATTGCTACCCAGTTTGATGGCAAATCGGCAAAAGCGAGGACTGCAGAAAAATCGAAATTTCAAGCAGTAGCTCTTCATCATCTGAAACATCAATTTTCCTGCTCTTCAGCTGCTGCCTGACCTGCCATGCTTCTCCAACTCCACCCTAATTTGGACCCAGGTTGAGGTTTAGATTAGATTACTTACAGTGTGGAAACAGGCCCTTCGACCCAACAAGTCCACACCGACCCACCGAAGCACAACCCACCAATTCCACTACATTTACCCCTTTACCTAACACTACGGGCAATTTAGCATGGCCAATTCACCTGACCTGCACATCTTTGGACTGTGGGAGGTAACCGGAGCACCCGGAGGAAACCCACGCAGAAACGGGGAGAATGTGCAAAATCCACACAGTCAGTCGCCTGAGCCGGAAGTTGAACCCGAGTCTCTGGCGCTGTGAGGCAGCAGTGCTAACCACTGTGCCACCGTGCTGCCCACCAAGGTGGTTGTTAAAGAAGTATATATATTGTGTTGGCTTTCACAAGCGAGGGAACTGAGTTTCAGAGTTGTGAGGTTGTGCTACAGCTCTATAAAGCATAGATTAAACTACTTTTATTAGGTTGAAGGTGTGTGTAGTACCTTTTAAGAGAGAGTGAATGTTGTTCTCCACTGAGAGCTTGCAAGCGCCTGTTGTATGACTAGCTAGCAGTCCCAGAATATACTGCAAAAGATAAAACATGCAACGTTTGACTGTGAACGAGATACCTTGATTTGTGGTTGCTGTTTTGACAACAATTCGAATTTAAACAATCAGTTTAAATTATGCCCCAGGATACTAAAGTCCACCGATTTTGAATGTTTTGGATGTTTTGCGAACATCCAACCAAGGAGATGATCTAATATTGAAGGACATAATAGAAACAGGCAGTTTGCGAGTTAGGCTGAGAGTAACTGCCATCTAGCGAGAAACTGTCATGCAAAACTCTCTCTGTCAAAGATACTGTTTTTGTATGAAACATCCGTGCACTACAATTCAGAAGACAACCCAGGAAGACTTTCAGTTGAAAGTAGGAGAACACTGGAGATGACAGATGCTGTGTGCTTTTGAAATTAAGTAGATGCAATTTTAATATGGCTTTTCTTGTTGGAACATGATGTTGTTATAAAGTTGGAGGCAGAGAGCAATCAGTTCAGAGAAAGAGGGGCTGAGTGTTGTGACTAGTTGTTCAATGTTCACTTTTAGAGTTAAGGAATAAATTGATATTATTTATCCTTAAAGAGTGAAATTTGGGATTTGTCACTCGTACTTTAACAGCTTACGCGGCGACTTGTGCTTTTCTAGTTGTTTGGTTTAATTAGCAGAAAGGTTCATTGCCATGATGTAACACTACACGTTGAACATTGTGTTTAGTTCTGGTTGCTTTGTCATAGAAAAGGTGTGGAAGCTATAGAGATGGTGCAGAGGATTTCGTGCAGTGAAATAGAAATATTGACACACAGCACACAGAGCAAGTGAAATATTGAGAATGTCACCACACGAAAAAAGCAAATACTGACAGATTCTCCATGTCTGTATAAACATCAGTGTGTCAGTGTGTGTGTAGTATGTATGTATTGATTACAGTGTATCTGTGTGTGCATGTGCATCAGTGTATCAGTATGTGTCTCTGTATGTCTGTATTAGTATCTGTGTGACTGCATCAATTTCTGTGTGTGTCTGTGTGTGTGTGTGTGTATCTGTATTCATTACTGTGTGTTTTTCCGTGTCTTTATTCGTCTCTGTGTGTACCTGCTTGTTTCTGTTTGTATCCGTGGGCATAGCGGATATGTCAGCCTCTGTGGTGCTTAAAGTGAAGCAATGCCCACTCGGTTGGCCTTCACTCTCTACTACGTCGACGGTATTCTTGGTGAAGTGCTCCGGCCCAAAACATTGATTTTCTTGCTCCTCGGAAGCTGCCTGACCTGGGTGCTTTTACAGGACCACACTCTGGACTCTGATCTCCAGCATCTGCAGACCTCACTTTCTCACATCAAAGTTTCTGTCTGGGAGGGAGACAGCTCATAGCACCATCCAAACTGACAGCACTGTCACCACACACACACGCAATCACACATATAGCCAGGTATAGGGAGTATCGTAATTGTACCGAGGACCCTAAGAGTGGAGAATGTTCATGTAGAGTAATGCCTGCGCTCCTTCTACAACGTGGAAGTGATTTGTCTTTGAAGATTATTCACAGAGAGTACACAATAAAGAGCATTTCCACTGCAACTGCATCCAATCAACGTCGAACGAAACATTTGTAAGGTGATATAATGCGTTTATTGCACGTCCTTTAACTTGAAAAACTTCGAAATGCGTTCTTACAAATTATCAGTGAGAAAGGATTGAAAAGTCCTGAAACTGACCCAGTGATGTTGGTAATATCTCTGTAACAATATCCTTAGGTATCAGAAAAAAACTGCTCTGTGCTTAAAAAGGGGTTATTTGAAAACCCAAGCAGCTGTGCAATCTGAGAGATTCTCAGAATTTGATGTCCACTGAGACAGAGAAAAAAAATCTGACATTGTGCAGGGGAGGCCAGCAGAGGGTGGCATTGTATGGCTCTACACTTTACATTGACATGCAGTAGAGGAGGAGGAAGGGGGAGGGTGCTGGTGTTAATTTCAGTGGATTTACCCTAAAAAGCTACAAAGACCACGGTGAACAGAGATGCAGATAGAGATATACATAAACATATATAGACACATTGAAGACACAACACATACAGATACAGGTATGAACATTTACACACTAACGCATGCACACTCCTGCACACAGAAAAAGTAGTTCACTAACGATAGGGATAAATACGTTTTTCATTAACAAGGGAACCATTTGATCAGTTGGCGAAGGCAAACGAATGCGGCTGAGAAATATTTCACCCGTGATCAAACAGCACAGCAGATCCGATTGGCTAAATGGATTAATTCTGCACCAATTTCCTATTTTCTGAAGTGATTCATTTTGGAAGTTCGAATCCAAATGCAGATTACAGGTTCAGAGGTAGCATTATTGGCCGTGTGGAGGAACAGCCGGATCTTAGGGTTCACGTCCATAGGTACCTCAAAGTTGCCATTCACGTTGATAGGGGTGTTAAGAGGAGTATGGTGAGTTGGTTTTCGTTAACAGGGAGATTGAGTTTAAGAGCCGCGAGATTATGCTGGAGCTCTATAAAGCCCTGGTTAGACCACACATGAAGTATTGTGTTGAGTTCTGGTCACCCCATTACTGAACGAAATTGGAAGCTTTCCAGAGGGTGCAGACAGGATTTACCAGGATGTTGCCTGTGCAGGAGGACATGTCAAATGCAGAATTTCGAAGGGAGCAAGGCTTTTCTCATTGGAGTGAAGAAGGATGAGAGCTCCATAATATAGGTGTGCAAGATGATGAGGCATAGATAGAGTGGTCAACTGGAGACATTTTAGTGGGGTGGAGATGGCTATCACGCAGGAAGTATCATTTTAAAAGTGATTGGAGGAATGCGAAAAATATTGAAAAACTGAAACACCTGATCAGCGGATCCAGATAATCTATACAATCGACACAGGAATTCTTGGACATCATCAGAAATATACACATAGACAAGGAAGAAACTATGATCTCATTCGATGTAACGGCACTGTTCACCTCCATCGACAAAACACTAGCCAAAGAAACAATAGCCAACCTGTTGGACAGACATAACAGACAACAGGACGTTGAACCTATCAACAAAGACGGCATACTTAAACTACTGGACTTGTGCCTCACAACACACTTCACATTCAATAACCAAATATACGAACAAATCAACGGAACACCCATGGGCTCACCGATCTCTGGACTCATAGCAGAAGCAGTAATGCAAATGTTAGAACAAAAGGTCTTACCACAACTTCAACCCAAACTCTGGGTCAGATACGTGGGTGACACCTTTGTAATAATTAAAAACACAGAAAGAGAGAACACACACCGGATCATCAACACCACACTCACAGGAATCCGATTCACTAGAGAGGAAGAAAAGGACAACCAACTCCCATTCCTAGACGTGATGGTACATAGAACACCGAACGGAGAATTCACCACAAAGGATTACAGGAAAGCCACACACACAGACCAAGTCTAAACTATGAAAGCAACCACCCCAACACACACACAAACGAAGTTGCATCAGGGCACTATTCAATAGGGCCACAACACACTGCAGCACACCAGAACTACAAAAAGAGGAAGAGGAACACCTATACAAAGTATTCGCCAAAAACAGATACCCTCGCAATTTCATCAACAGATGCCTAAGGGAGAGACAACGGAACGAGGACATGCCACAACCCAAAGGACTAGCCACACTTCCAGACATCAGGAGCATTTCTGAACTGACAGCCAGACTACTGCGACCACTAGGACTCATAATAGCACACAAACCAACAGCCACGCTCAGACAACAACTCACCAGAACAAAGGACCCGATACCCAACATGAGCAAAGCTAATGTAGTGTACAAAATCCCATGCAAGGACTGCACAAAACACTACATCGGACAAACAGGAAGACAGCTAACGATCCGTATACACGAACACCAACTCGGCACGAAACGACACGACCAGCTATCCTTAGTAGCCACACACACAGACGACAAGCAACATGAATTCGACTGGGACAACACTACCATTATAGGGCAAGCAAACAGAGAACACCCAGGGAATACCGAGAGGCATGGCACTCATCCACAGACTCTATCAACAAACACATCGACCTGGACCCAATATACCAGCCACTGCAGTGGACAGCTCAAACTGACAACCGGAAGCGGCAGAGACAGGCCACTATAAATGCCGGAGAAAACAGCACAGAAGCGCTGCACAGGAGGCTCCCAAGCACTGAGGATGTCACCTAGACAGGGGACGAAACGTTTGCAAGACAAATTCCCAGCTCGGCGAACAGAACCACAACAGATCAACAGCTATTTCGAACCTGTCAATGATTTGTATGTGGGGATTGATTGGATTGGAGCTCATTTGGCTCAGCCACCGAGACATTCATTCAATAAGATGTCAAGTGGAGGTGGAGAGTCTGTAATGGGGGTAGAGACAGGGGAGATTAGTGTGTAAACCTTCAGCAGAAACAGTATAACCTGCGCGAATGAATTTTATGCTGTGACAATAGTGTAAAACACCAGTAAACAACTTAAAAGGACAGAGATCACAAAACTCAGTGATACAAAGGGATTTGTGCATCCTGGTACATGTATCACACAAAGTAATTATGCAGATGTGGTAAGTGGTTAGGAAAGCATATGGAATTATTCTATTCCATGCAAAGGCTATCAGTATATTTTACTGCATTTGTAAAAGGGCTTTCTGAGGCCACATCTGATGTACTGCGGGTAGTTATGATTCCCTAAACTGAAAAATAAATATACTCAATTGATTCGGAAGCTTTATAAAGTTGTACTTGTTCCTGGAAATAAGGCCTTATTCTGTCTTACACCTCAGAAACAAACCTTTCGGTTCACCTTGTCCATGACTACCCGATGTCCTCAATTAATCACGTCCCATTTGCCAGCACTTGGCCCATAACCCTTCCTATTCAAGTACCCATTCAAATGGCTTTTAAATGTTGTAATTTTCCCAGCCACCAACACTTCCTTTGGCAGATCATTCCATACACTCTGAGAAAAGATTACCACTTTTATTTCTTTTAAATCTTTCCCCCTCAACTTCAAACTATGTGCTCTAGTTTTGGACTCCCTAAACCTCAGAAAATGTTCTTGGCTATTTACCATTTCCATGCCCCTCATGATTTTATAAACCTCTACAAGGCCAGAAGACTTCAGGTTTGAAAATGAGATATTTGCACACTGAACCATATAAGATCTTGAGGAGAGTTCCTCTGGTGTGGGGAACTAGAACTAAAGATTCAAATTTAAGAGAACAATGTATTCATTTTAACTCAGATAGTCCAAAGGCATGAATTTATTGGACAAAATTCTGAGGACACATCCAAACGCATCTTCAAGTGACATCTTATAAATTGCTCCTACATGGAGCAGGGAACAGGGACGGATTCGTACAGTCCCAACCATGTTCAACGAGGCTTCACATGGTCCAATTAGGTGGTCAGATAACATTGTTGCGTATTTCATTTAAAAGTTGGAGAAAATGCAACCTGCTAGAGAAGTCACGGCTTATTGTTTCCTTAGTTTCCTTTTTCCTTCTCACAACAATGTATGAGAGGGGAAAACTCATCTTTAGCACTGGTGAAGGATTCTTGTTGAAGCTTCATTGGAATCTCCACACTGCCAGAAGCAAAGGGAATTCAACCAAATCCAAATGTTCCAGGAAGGAATCCCATTGACAGCAGCTTGTGTGAACAGAATGACCTCAGATGCAGAATACAATTTAATATTTCCTTTTAAATTTAACTTTTGCTACCAGAAGCTCTTTCAAACTGATATTCTGCAGAGTTGTTTTTCTGTTTGTCTTCATGCATGTGTTTGTGTGTGTCTGTGTGCACCTGTGTATGTGACACTGTCAGTGTCTCAGTGTCTGTGTATGTGCACGTTTCTGTGTATACAAACTGCGTCTCAGTATACATTGAAAGATAACTATTAAAGTTCATATTTGTCCACACTGCTTGTCATGTATCTTTACATCATAGTTTGAGTAAGTTTACTTTGGTAAATTACCTTTTCAAATTTAAGCTATCTGCCTGACTTGTCCATAACAAAGAAACCTGGTCTGAGAACTACATCATTGGTCATATCACCAACTTAGTTACATTTAACATATGTAATGACAAATGGAGGAGCTGGAGTAGAAACTGAAACAGAGACATCTCCATGCCCCGTCTGAACAGGGATGAGGAGAAATTCACAAAAGGCTGTTTGAGTGGGAATGATCTTCCCCAAAAGTTTGTGGTGCTTGTGTGTTTGCATTTATTCAAAGCCATGCGACTACGATATCGGATAGTAAAGGACAATGAACTACAGCCTGATCAGCCACAATCTTAGTGCCTGGTGGAGAAAGCTCAACGTGTCTAATGACCAAACCTTCTCCTCTGTCCCATGTTCCTATGTTCCATTAAACCTTTCAAACCTGCTGGACAGGAACAGTCAGAGGCCATTTGCCCCAATAACCTGGGGCACAGAAACAGTGGAAACCATTCAGCGGATGAAGACTGTCACATACATTTTGACATGGCATTGGAAAATATTCTTGGGAAAAGAAAGGGTAGGTGGTGGAGTGAAAATCTCACTCCTCTGTCTTTACAGAACTTTCTTCATTTGTTGGTCATGTTGCCGATCCAGATTCACTGAAAATACAGCGCCCATACTTCACCCAGTGATGGCCCACAAAATCGTCTGCTCTCCCTGATTGCAGCATCCAATAACAGAACTTCCAAGATAATAACTTCCCAATAACACAATGAGAGAACGTCAGATACAAGAATAGGTCATTCAGCCTTTCTTGTCTTTTTTTCCCGTCAATATGATCATAGCTAATCTGCAAAATCCTCAACTATTCTTTTATGCTCAATCCCTGCAGCCTTCAATATTCTGATGCCTCATATATCCATTGCGCCCCCTTCCAACCAAACATCTTAGTGATCTACCTCTTCACCTCTCTGGAATACAGAAGTCCTGACAGTCTCTACCTTCTGTGAGAAGGAAACGCCCCTCAGAAACACACCATGACCTATTCACATGAATAAAAGATATGAACAAACGGTAAGAGTGACTGGCCCTGATATCAAGACAGGATTTAACTGTGGATGATATCAAGGAACCCGAACAGAATTGAATGCAATAGGAATGAATTGTAAACTCCCCACTGGTTACTTGCATTCAGAGGACAAGCGGGTTGGTGAGGATCAATCATTTCTGTCACAGGACATCAAAGGGCGCATCCTCAAGGTAGTTTTCTTCAGCTGCTTCAACGTCTTTCCCACATCATATGGTCAGAAGTGGGAGATGTTCACTGAAGATTGTTCAGAACAATTTGTCACCTGTCCACTGCTGAAGCAGTCCATGTCCATGTGCAGCAATGCCTGGATAGCATCTAAACTGTGTTGCTAAAGGGAAGGTAACATTCATGTAGCTGTCAAACTAGTCCCACATTTAAATAAGAGGAGTGAAATCAGCACCTCAAGGTGGTTGCAACAGAATGTATTCAACCCACTGAAACTATTGGACAAGAACAGGGGTCGCCCATTCAGCCCCTCCTGCCTGTTAAACAAGGTGGGAAGGAGTGTAGACAGAACATCGAGGTGTTAAACAGGAGACAGGAGTTGCCAAGTCTGGTCTTTGAGCCTCTTCCATGTGAGCAGGAAGAGGCCATTCACCTGTCAACTCAATTATGCAGAAATAGGAAGATGTCATTCATGCCCCAACATGACAAACAGTGAAGCAGCGACTACACAGATAAACTGCTGTATGTTGTTTCTCCTGGATCCATTGCCAGTGGTGCACGTGTTACTTAACTTGGTTTACTGAAAGTGAGAAAGGAAAGTGGATGGTTCGTGCAAAGTCTCAACTAAATAGCTTCTGTCACAGATAATAGTGAATGATTATGATGTAGTAGGCATCACAGAGACTTGGTTACAGGGGGGTCAGGACTGGCAGTTAAACCTCCATGGTTTTTCAACTTATCGAAAAGACAGAGATGTGGGCAGAGGGGGTAGGGTTGCCTTGTTAATTAAGAACAAAATTAAATCTATGGTATTGAATGACATAGCGTCGGATGATGTGGAGTCTGTGTGGGTGGAATTGAGGAACCACAAAGGCAAAAAAACCATAATTGGAGTTGTGTATAGACCTCCTAACAGTGGTCAGGACAGGGACGCAACATGTACCGGGAAATAGAGAAGGCATGTCAGAAAGGCAAGGTTACATTGATCATGGGTGACTTCAATATGCAGGTGGACTGGGTAAATAATGTTGCTAGTGGATCTAAAGAAAGGGAATTCATGGAATGCTTACAGGATGGCTTTTTGGAACAGCTTGTCATGGAGCCCACAAGAGAGCAGGCTATTCTGGACCTAGTGCTTTGCAATGAACCAGACCCTATAAAAGATCTTAAAGTAAGGGAACCCTTAGGAAGTAGCGACCATAATATGGTAGAGTTCAGTCTGGAGTTTGAAAGGGAGAAGGCAAAATCTGATGTAATGGTGTTACAGTTGAATAAAGGTAATTATGAAGGCATGAGAGAGGAACTGACTAAAATAGACTGGAAGCAGAGGCTAACTGGGAAGACACTAGAGCAAAAATGGCAGGAGTTTGTAGGTATAATTGAGGACACTGTACAGAGGTTCATTCCCAAGAAAAGAAAGATTAACCAGGGAGGGATTAGACAACCTTGGCTGACAAAGGAAGTCAGGAAATGTATTAAAGAAAAAGAGAGATCCTATAAAGTGGCTAAGAACAGTGGGAAATCAGAAGATTGGGAAGGATACAAAAGCAAACAGAGGATAACAAAGAGTGTAATAAGAAATGAGAGGATCAAATATGAAGGTAGGCTAGCCAGTAATATTAGAAATAATAGTAAAAGTTTCTTTCAGTACATAAGAAACAAACGACAGGCAAAAGTAGACATTGGGCCACTTCAAACTGATGCAAGGAGCCGAGTGATGGGAGATAAGGAAATAGCAGGAGAACTTAACAAGTACTTTGCGTCAGTTTTCACAGTGGAAGACATGAGTAATATCCCAAAAAGTAAAGGGTGTCACGGGGCTGAGTTGAGTATGGTTGCCATTATGAAAGAGATAGTGCTAGAAAAGTTAAAAAGTCTTAAAATTGATAAATCTCCTGGCCCCGATGGGATCCACCCTAGAGTTCTGAGAGAGGTTGCTGAGGAAATAGCAGAGGCATTGGTTGAGATCTTTCAAGAGTCACTGGAGTCAGGAAAGGTCCCGGATAATTGGAAGATGGCTGTAGTAACCCCCTTTTTCAAGAAAGGATCAAGGCAAAAGATGGAAAATTATAGGCCAATCAGCTTAACCTCGGTTGTTGGTAAAATTCTAGAATCCATCATTAAGGATGAGGTTTCTAAATTCTTGGAAGAGCAGAGTCTGATTAGAACAAGTCAACATGGATTTAGTAAAGGGAGGTCATGCCTGACAAACCTGTTGGAATTTTTTGAAGAGGTAACAAGTCGGTTAGACCAGGGAAACCCAGTGGATGTGGTCTATCTAGACTTTCAAAAGGCCTTTGATAAGGTGCCACACGGGAGGCTGCTGAGCAAGGTGAGGGCCCATGGTGTTCGAGGTGAGCTGCTGGGATGGATTGAGGATTGGCTGTCTAACAGAAGGCAGAGAGTTGGGATAAAAGGTTCTTATTCAGAATGGCAGCCGGTGACAAGCGGTGTCCCGCAGGGTTCGGTGCTGGGGCCACAGCTGTTCGCATTATATATTAATGATTTGGATGAGGGAACCAGGGGCATTCTAGCGAAGTTTGCCGATGATACGAAGTTAGGTGGACAGGCAGGTAGTACTGAGGAAGTGGGGAGGCTACAGAAGGATCTAGACAGGTTGGGAGAGTGGTCCAGGAAATGGCTGATGGAATTTAACGTGAGCAAGTGCGAGGTCTTGCACTTTGGCAAAAAGAATAAAAGCATGGACTACTTTCTAAATGGTGAGAAAATTAATAAAGCCAAAGCACAAAGGGATCTGGGAGTGCTAGTCGAGGATTCTCTAAAGGTAAACATGCAGGTTGAGTCTGTGATTAAGAAAGCGAATGCAATGTTGTCTCTTATCTCAAGAGGGTTGGAATATAAAAGCAGAGATGTACTACTAAGACTTTATAAAGCTCTGGTTAGGCCCCATTTGGAGTACTGTGTCCAGTTTTGGTACCCACACCTCAGGAAGGACATACTGGCACTGGAACGTGTCCAGCGGAGATTCACACGGATGATCCCTGGAATGACAGGTCTAGCATATGAGGAACGGCTGAGGATACTGGGATTGTATTCGTTGGAGTTTAGAAGATTAAGGGGAGATCTAATAGAGATGTACAAAATAATACATGGCTTTGAAAAGGTGGATGCTAGGAAATTGTTTCTGTTAGGCGAGGAGACTAGGACCCGTGGACACAGCCTTAGAATTAGAGGGGGTCATTTCAGAACAGAAATGCGGAGACATTTCTTCAGCCAGAGAGTGGTGGGCCTGTGGAATTCATTGCCACGGAGTGCAGTGGAAGCCGGGACGCTAAATGTCTTCAAGGCCGAGATTGATAGGTTCTTGTTGTCTAGAGGAATTAAGGGCTACGGGGAGAATGCGGGTAAGTGGAGCTGAAATGCGCATCAGCCATGATTGAATGGCGGAGTGGACTCGATGGGTCGAATGGCCTTACTTCCACTCCTATGTCTTATGGTCTTATGGTCTCCGAGAAGACAGACTGGTGTTTTTATGGAGACTAGAAGCTGGTGGGAATGGCTACATCTTTCAGGAATACGGTATTTCTGACAGATCTGGCTGCTGACAGATTTGTGAACAGTGCAGGTTCACACACCAATTGCATATTGAGACTGTGAGAGTTCATTCAGAGCCTGGAGCTGCCTCTCAACCAACATGGGGGTCCGCACAGGGATGTGAACTATTGGGAATCAATTATCATGGGAAAACGTAATGTTTCACATGATCACTGTCTTTGTCTTGACAATATAAGTGTTATTGCCTAATCTTCAAGTTTAAATGTAAAAGACTATTATTCGCTCTCAGCGCCAAGGATCAAACACTCATTGTCTTCACACATTCCTCACGGTACCATCATCCCAGGAATAAGTCTGGTGAAACTACTTTGCACTATCTCAGTTGCAAT
The DNA here is from genome assembly GCF_047496795.1 of Chiloscyllium punctatum. Lineage (NCBI taxonomy): Eukaryota > Metazoa > Chordata > Chondrichthyes > Orectolobiformes > Hemiscylliidae > Chiloscyllium > Chiloscyllium punctatum. The sequence goes on from NC_092780.1 coordinate 51,811,121, forward strand.
GAAATCGTTTCTTATAAAGGAGAGAGAATCTGTACTCAGTGGCCTAAATACTGATCAGCAACACTCTACAATTGCAGGCAAATGAATTTACTTCAACAGTTGAATCATTTTGTAATGAAGGACAACATACCATTTACTGCCCTGATTACTTGCTGGCTCGTGTGAATTGTGCAAGTGATAACTGCAGTTCCCAATCTCTAGTCTTCTAATAAATACAAAACGAAAAGGACTGTATTTGTTGCTCACATTCAAATCATTTCTTTGCCTTGTGAGCAGCTAGGCTCCAAGCACTGATACATGTGATCCCTATGAGCAATGGCCTTTATTCCAGAGCAGAGTCTTACTCTCTGTATTCCACCCATTATCCAATTCTCATTTCCATGTAGTATATTCACCCCTTACACAAGGACTCTAACGTACTTACTTTCCTGTCAAAAGCCTCCTGAAAATCCAAATGCACTGTTCCCATTGGTTCTCATTTGTCGATGTCACAATCAACATCCTCCATAAACTCCAGGTGGTTTATCAAAACGATTTCCCTTTCTAAAATCTAGGCTGACTCCGTAAATCATATCATTTTCTCCAAGGATATAGTTATTGTGAATTACTAAAAAAAATCTAATATTTTCCCTCACATCTGAGATCGATTTATTCATTAGTTGGTATTCTGTTTTAAATATTTGTGGTCACAGTAGTTACTTCTAAGTCTGCAGTATCCTTTCCATAATATAAAAAGCTTTGAGAAACTTTGCCCTCGCTCAAAGAGTTAAGGAATTGACTGTACAGAATCAGGCCATTCTGTTCCTGCTCCCGAAGAGCTACCTGGCAAACACAACTCTCCAGCCCTAACTCTGTAAGCCTCTCAATTCATAACTCATTTAGTCCAGCAACTTACCAACATTCAATACAATGAGCTTTGTTTTTTTCCCAGTACTTCCTCTTTGATAATTCTAACTTCTTGCAGTTCCACATTTTCGCCAGTCACCCTAACATTTCGGGAAGATTTTCTCTTCCTTCCTCTCTGGAGACAGAAACAACACATTCACCTCACCGGACGGAGATGGCCTTTGTCAACTTGTGAGTAGAGGATCGCAGTCTGGCAAAGTGGATGCTTCACCTACTCCTGCCTGGAAGGTTCCAGAATCAAAACAGTTGATGGGCATTTTGAGTAATGTCCTCTCCCTGGTGTGAGATTATAGTTTGTGCTGATGGAGTTATCACAGCTCTGTGACCTCATTGTTGAAATTAGCTGTTTTCACATTTTGCACATGGAAAAGGTACAACATTGGGAAATATTTGTGGAAATCTCAGAAAGGATAGTGTGGTGTCCTGCTCCTTCCTATGCAGTCTCTGCAGACCCAAACTCTCTTCAAAATGCAGTTCCCAAAACTTGTCCAGAGTGGGGACACCAGACCCTCAGGATTCCCTAAGTCATTGCAGTAGCTGATAACACAAACCCAAGAAAACAATCCGGAGAACCTCCACTCACTTTCACATGTCACACCCACTCAGAGTTTAGAAATGACTTTTTCTCCTCAGTTTCTATTCCTGGCTGACAAAGCATTGCAGCTCTGCACAGTCCCTCTGAGCTGAAATATTCCTGGTTCTGTTCTCCATGGAAGTAGTTGACAATGTAACTGAAAAACAATTCTGTACCTCAGTCACAATAACAGCAACACTACCATTACCAGTGTAGATGCTGAGAATGCAATGATCTAGTGCTATTGTCTCCAGACTATTAATCCGGGGGCCCAGCTAATGACTCAGACCTGGACTTGAATCCCGCCTCATCAGATGGTGGAATTTGAATTCAATGGAGTATTTGGGTTAACAATCTAATGAAGATTATCAATTGTCAAATAAAAACAAACATCTGGCCCACTTGTGTTCTTCGTGGAAGGAAATCTGTTATCTTCACTTGGTCAGGCCTATACATGTGACGCCAGCCCCAAAGCAATGTGATTGACTCTCAATTGCTCTTTGAAATGGCCAAACCATCCATTCAGTTATATCACTACAAGATCACAAAGAAATGAAAGCAGACAGATCTAAGAACTCGCAGCCTATAGCATGTGGACTGCATTGGTTCAAGCAGGCAGCTCACCAACACCTTCTCATGGGCAACCCGGAAAGTGAAATATATACTGGCCAGCCAGTGACACCCATGTCCCATTATTGAAGAAAAGAAGATGACCACACTCAAGGAAGAGAGACAGAGGGGATGTACCTCGTTTTAAGCAGGGACTTGGATATATAGGCAATATACTCAGGAATATGGGAAAGATTAAAAAAAATCAACGAGATTAATATCACATTTTATTTCTATTACAGCTGATTATCAACAATTCCTTTGTTTGAGTATTTTTCTCTATCTCTCTATTTCTCCATACATTCACCTCACTCGACCAACACAAATTAACTATTTCCCAGCTGCTTTCAGATCTGATGCATGGTGAGTGGACTCAAAATGTTAACTCTGTTTTTCTCTCAACAGAAACTGCCAACCCTGTTCCGTTTCCCAAGCACTTTGTGTCTCTTTGTTTTAGATCTTCAGTAGCTTTCTTTGTTTAACTTAATGTTTATTTTTTGTATTTGATTGGATGTCATCATCACTGCCAAGGACAGCATTTGATGGCCATCACTAATTGCCCTTAATTGTGATCATTCCAAAACGCAGTACAGAGCCAAGCACATTGTTGTGGGTCTGAACTCACTCTCAATCCAGACCCGGTAACGATGTTAGATTTCTTTAACAAAGGACATCAGTGAAACAGGTAGATTTTTAGACAAAATTCTCCTCGTTTTATGCTTACAGTTTGTGCATTTGTTTTTAATTAGATTCTTATCATTTGAATTTATGTCCTGCGATCAGCTATGGTAGGATTTGAAACAGTATCTTTAGTATTCTGACCTGTGCCTCTGAATTACCCATCCAGCGACATTACTACTCTGACACAGTGTCCCTGTCATGAACTGACTTTCGAGACATTACAAGTTTGTAATCGATCTATTTGCAACTGGAGCAGTGGCGAGAAGAGAACTGCATCTGTAAAATCTGACCTTTACCAAGGCATAGATAATGGTTAATTCAGCAACAGCACTGACACAGGGTGTTATGAGGCTGGTAGTGGACAGGTTTGGTGATGGAGACAATCTCAAGACATACATCAGTTCAACGCAAAAAGGGTCCTCACAGTTTTGTTTCAGTTGTTTGTGAAGAAGATGCCTGAAATTTGTGGAGAATTAGTGGAATTTATAATGAAACTAAATACAATATTTTCTGTTTTTACCAGATAAAATAACAAAAACAAAAGCAATGAAGTTGAACATGGTTTATGTAATTAATAAATAGATAGAGATGGAAAAACTTACCAGGAACACCAACAATAGCGAGGATGGGATAATATCCTGCCTGAATAATCATCAGTGCACCATATATTTGTAATGCTAATGTTGACCGAGACCAGGAAAACCAGAAAAGACCACTGGATAAACTCCTGTACATTGTTGTTACATTCCAGTCTAATGTTTTCAGGTTACGATCCATAACTGGAACTTTCCAGTCTGTTGTTCTCAGATTCTGATCTCTCTTCTCTCTGTCTCTGTAGCTGCTGACTCCAGTAGTGTCGGAAGTGGCGTATCTGCTGCTACCATGGGATAAGGCACCGAAAGAAGTCCCTTACTAATAGGAGAGGGAAAGCCTCTATTGACACAGTTGAATCCATGGAGGCTGACATCAATCACAGTTCCTGAACAAACAGTTCCAATTAACCCTTTCACGACTGCACTTGCAGCTCACATTAACAACTCGACTGGATTGGATGTCGACATCTCTAGCTATTGGCCACATCTCCAGACACTAATTGCTCTTACAAAGTCAATGGCGAGGTGGGGGCGGGGTGGGAGTGATGGATGTTTTCTTTTTGCAGGTTAGATGATACTGCTGTGCTGTTCATGAACAATGTTGTAATGGCTTGCAGCCCCAAAAATCACACAATCAAGTTGTTGTTATTGTGTTGTTCTCTCCTCCGCTAGAACAACTGCCAACCAAAAGATTGTCCCTGGGCATAGTTGCTGTTGACGTACAGAGGAAGCTTGGATTCGTCTGGACATGCCTCTGACTGCTGTCTGAAAGCAACACTGTAATGTCAACACACAATGCGCTTCAGTTTTTTTTAATCGACAAGCATCTTATTGCTGTTTTATTCGCTTTAAAACAGTGAGATTTACATTTTTGTGACTTCAGTCCAAAGAAAAATAAAACGGAATGTACAAAGACGTGGTTATTAAAGCCCCTGGATTAATGAGCCAAGGACAGAATGAAAATAACATTAGTTAGGAGATAAAAAGGAATGGGAGCAGTGGTTGTGGAGATTTGTGGGGAAAACAACATATTCCCCCAGTCACCATCACGCTTTCTGACAAACAGAATGAAATGCAAAGCAAAGCAACCAAAATGAGACAGAATGCTGATAGCTGATGTGGCTCTGTGGGTCAGGGATGAGAACTACACTTTCACAGATTTAGGGCCTGTTTCGATTCCAACCTCAGGCCAATCTCTGTGTGGAGTTTGCATATTCTCCCCAGGTCTGCATGTATTTCATCCCACAGTTCAAAGACGTGCAGATTCGGTGAATTGGCCAAGCTAATCTTCTCACTGTGCTCACAGATGTGTCAGTTAGGCACAATAGTGAGGGGTCAATATCGGGGGTGGGGGGTGGGGGCTGGGGTAGACGAATGAGTCTGGTCAGGTTACTCTTCCAAGGACCTGTTTCCACACTACATGCATTCGATGAATGAGAACAGGCCTATTCCAAACGGAAAGAATAGTATGTTACATAAGTATTTCAATCACTGGATATACAGTTTGACAGGGTTGTGCACATCGAGAACATAGAACATTACAGCGCAGTACAGACCATTCTGCACTCGATGTTGCGCCGATCTATGAAACCAATATGAAGCCCATCTAAACTACACTACTCCATTTTTCATCCTTTACACTATGCCTATCCAATGATCACTTAAATGGTTTTAAAGTTGGTGAGTCGACCACTGTTGCAGGCAGTGCTTTCCACGCCCCTGCTGCTCTCTGAGACAAGAAACGACCTTCAACATCTGTCCTATGATTCACAGTGGGAACGAAAGTGTTAGGTTACAGGAGGGTACAAAAGGATTGTTCAAATGCCCAGATCAATGACCGAAAAACTTAACACTGCAATATGTGAGATGCTGCACTTTGACAGAATTAACAAAACAAGACAGTACTCAAATCATGGAGATAGGCTAGATTTGCTTTTGCCTTACTTTGGAGCAGAGAAGGTTATGGGGTGAACCTGACAGAGGTGTATAACAGCATGAGAGAAATAGACAGAGGGAGCAGACAACAGCTGCAGCCCTTAGTCAAACGGTTAGATACAAGGGGATACACGTTTAAAGTGAAAGACAAGAGATTGAATGATGAATTGTGAAATCTGTTTTGAACCCAGAGGGTGATTTGCTTTTGGAATGCATTGCCTGTGAGGGTGGTTGAGGAAGGAAACCGTACAAACTTGGCAAAGCACTTGTATCAACACTCGATGGTGTCCGATTTGATAGGCATCTTCTTTATTATACGATTCCATGATATATCATGAAGCACCACCCTCTGCCAGCTGTTCATCACAGTACAGCAGCTTGTTTAACACTACCTCCACCACCAGTAATACTTACTCTCAGCTAAACTGGCACGAGATGCACAGCTGGTACTCCCTCCCAACAGCCACTTTGGCTGGACCAACACCAACTGGACTGGAACTGCTCAACGACAATTAATGTTGGACTAGCTCCATTAAAATCCCTAATGAATGTTTGAAAAATCTAATTTCCTAATAATAACTGAACAATGTAACGATGTTTATTAATCTGATGAGGGTGTTGCGGCCTTTGAAGTAATGTGATGCATTTGCAGACACCATTTCGTGAATACGTTGAAATAAAAGGCCAACTGACAGCCCAGGTCACGAATAACCACAAGTTAATGCAACATTTAATCAGCAGCTGAATGAGCACAAAATGCCAGAGCAGAGTCGGCCATGCGCCTTGAGGTAACTTCCATTAATGCAGTTTGGTGTTTTCTGGTTGGTGAAGACATGTTGCGCTGAATGGACTGTTTGTGTGCTATTCTTCACAGGAGTCAGTTGAGTGAATCTTCTCTGGACTACTTTGCATGTCATTATGGCCATAGTTCTTTTGATGTGGTCTCACCAGTACCCTGTAAAACTGTAAAAAGTTCTTCCTACTTCTGAATGAATTCTGTTTCAAATACTTTTCAGCATTTGTCTGGCCTCTCTAAAACCTTGAAGTGCACGAATTTTTTGTGTGATCCAGGTGCCTGATTCCTCCGTGCCTCAATCCAATCTCTCCATTTAAATAATTCGTACATTCCCATTGAACTTCCAACATATTTGAACACAGACGCATTTTCCATTCTATTCTCCATACACCAATATTTGTTGTTCATTTGACCAACTTATATCTCCTTATTAACTCGTGTCTTCTTCATATACAAATAAAAACAAGTAAAGTAAAAATATTACATTGTCAATTCTATTGGAATGTTTTTGACAGCCTATGTCTTTGACCAAATATTCAGTCTATATTATGGAAGAATGCAAACATTTGAAATTGTCTGTGTCCTCTCAAACAGGTTCACATATTTATATTCTTCCATAATGCAAACAGAATATTTCGTTAAAGGCATAGGTTGTCGCCATAATTCAGTGGAATCGACAAAGTCATATTTTTAATCCATTTCCAAGCTATAAATTAGCGCCAATGCAAAAGTGTTTTGCAGTCCCATCACTTAGTTCCCATCACTGAAATATGGACAGATGGTGTAGAATCTGTGTGGGTGGGATTGAGAAATAACAAAGGTTAAAAAGGCAGAAAACAGCGAGTGAGGATAAAAATGATCATGTCAGTATGGTAGCTAGTGACATGTGAAATTCCACAAGGCTCAGTGTTGTGACAACGACTTTTTACTTTGTAAATTAATGATCTAGATGAATGGTCTAAGGGCTTTCTGGTTAACTTTTTAGATGATAGAAAGATAGGTGGAGAGACAGGAAGCATTGCGGAAGTGGAGAGGCTGCAGAAGGGATAAGACACGTTAGTAGAGTGGACAAAGAAGTGGCAGATGGAGTACAATGGGGGTAAGTGTGAGGTCATGCACTTTGGTAAGAAGAATACCGGTTTGGACTATTTTCTAAATGCGGGAAAATTCTTCAGTCTCAAGTGCAAAGAGAACTGTTAGGAAACTTTTATATCACGGCACAGTGCGTTTTAAAATGTTATATTCACCAAAAGAACTGTGAGTCGAATCATAAACATCAATATCTGTTTATTGAACACAATTAATATTAGAACAATAAATTGTACTATAACGTAACGAAACACACTACAAACTACTTAATGCTTTAACTTAACTTCATATGATCGTAAACCACCCCAACAGAACCTTGCCGGCTCTACATGCTGAATTCTCCTTCTTACGATGGACCTGGAGGTATCTTCTGCTTTGGTGAATATTCTCGATTTACTGCGCTAACTGGGGTTTTGTGGTGATTCTCGTTCTTCAGAGTCTTCACCTCATTTTGGGAGGATATGGAGGATCTGTCAACAGAATGACCATGTTGGACAACTCTGATCAATCAGACCTAACCAAGGGTTGGGCACATTGATGGCCCAAGGGAGGCATTCCATTGTCCCATTCAAGTTCAAATCCAGGTTTGTATTCCGTGGTCTGTAGTTGTCAAGTTTGTTCACAAACTATGTGTGGGTAGCTGCAGCCTGTCTGGATTCTACAGCATGTGGATTAGCACAGAGAGTTTACTCAAGGCTGGGATCCATTTCTCAGCATGCTTTAATCATTGTTAATTTTTGTAACTCCATGGTAATTTGTTATTATAAGTTCATTATTTCAGGTGGCAGGATTGGTCTCAAAGGCAAATACAATGATGACATTTTTTTTTCGAGGACTTGAATATAAAAGCATGGATGTACTTCTGAGACTCCATAAGGCTCTAATCAGACCACATTTGGATCATTGTGTGAGGTTTTGGGCCCCATATCTCAGGAAGGATACACTGCCCCTTGAGCGTGTTCAAAGGCAGTTCACAGGAATGGCCTCAGGACTGAAAAGCCTAACATATGAGGTCTCTGGCATTAAACTCACTGAAGTTGAGAAGGATGAAGGAATCTAATTGAATCATTCAAAATACAAAATGGCTGTCCAGAGTAGATGCCAGAAAGATGCGTCTATTGTTAGCAGGGAAAGAACCCAAAGGCATAGTCTCATAGTTAAGGGAATAACTTTTATATCGGAGATAAGTAGAAATGTCTTCAACCAGAGAGTGATGAATCTATGATAAGCATGGAAGTTTCCTTCCTTAAAGGACATCAGTGAACCAGATGAGTTTTCCCTTACAATCGATTCACGATCACCATCAGTCTCTTAATTCCACATTTGAATTCAAGCTCCACTATCTACCATGGCAGAATTCAAATCCAGGGCATCAGAACATTAGCTGGGTGTCTCGCTTAACAGTTCAGCGATGACACCACCAAGCCACTGCCTTGCCCAGTTCTCCAGAGTGTGACTAACTTGTGTAATATGATTTACCCGAGACTTTTCCCTCAAGCTATTATTGATTTCCGTGTCAAATCATGAATGATGTTTCTCCATTACGCAATTCCTCTTCCACTCACCAATATACTTTAATTGCGAGGTTATTTAGTATCTCCTTTTGTCTTTAATTTTTTTTATCTGTCCTGCCCTTGATAGTTTTCTTTTTTTCCTGGCCAGTCCACCCAAGCCAACTCCTTCCTTAGCCCAAATATAATTATCATTGCTCAACACTAAAACTGTCATATGTGACTCTTGTCCTTATACATTCAATCTGAGTTTGAAACTACAGCGTGTTGCGGTCACTGCATCCAAGACGATCCTTAACTGCAAGATCATTCATCAATCCTTCCATGTCACATAATATCAGATCTGAAGCAACCCGTTCTCTGGTTGAGTCCATGACATGTTGCTCTCAAAAACAATCCTTCACACAGTCTACGAATTGTTCTTCGAGGTTACCTTTGCGAAGTTGATTAATTGAGTCAATGTGCATGTTCTTCCAATGTTGTGCCCTTGTCAACAGCTGTCATTCTTTCCGAACTCAGAAATGCTTCTGGTGAACAGTGGCTGAACTTTTCTTTTCCCAAAAGGTTTCTTCTCTTGCTTTTTGTTTATGCCTGGACTGATTTACGTGTCGTTCCCTTGTGCCAATATCATTTCCTAGTGCAGCCTTGATATCATCCTTAACCAATACATCAATTCCACCTCTTGATCCTCCTTGTCTAACCTTCCAGAATAGTGAGTGCCCTTGGACATGTCACTGCCCAGTCCTGATCTCCCTGTAACTATGTTTCAGCAATCTGCACCAGGTCATACACATTTATCTCTGTACCTATTGTCAGCTCATCAATATTTTCACGAATACGTTTTGCTTTTAGGTACAACGTTTTAAATACGTTTTATTGGTTTGTCTTTCCCTTCTCATACTTTTGTACACTAGCTTCCTGATCTCACACACTTCACTCCCTCACATCCCCCACACTGTCTAATCTTATTTGTTTCATCCTGATAATTATGCGCCTCATCTCTATCATTTATTCCAATCTCCAACTCACATTTTGAACTGACATGATGCATCCTTCATCATGGTCATGAGACTGGCCATGCCTGCTGTCCTAGTCACCCCTACTTTCTGTTCAGTTTCTGACCTGCAGCTTTGGTTCCCAGCCTCCTGCTTTATTAGTTTAAATCCACCCAATTTCCACTAACAAACTCCCACACAAGGGTGTTGGTGCTCCTCCAGTTAACATGCAACCTGTCCATTTTGGAAAGCTCTCACTTGCCCTGGAGGAGAAGCTAATGATCCAAAAGTTGAAACTTTCACCCCTGTACTAGGTCTTTAACCACATGTTAAAATATATCACCTTCCTAATCATTACCTCTTTTCCACGTGGCACTGGGAGTATTTCAGACATTCCAGCGGATTGTTCTCTCTCTCACACACACACACAACATACGTGCACACACAGACATACTTACGCACACATGAGCACACACACGCACGCGCGCGCGCGCGCGCACACACACACACACACACACACACACAGAGACAAACACACACCACATTACTTTGTAGAAGTATACCCAGTAACCTTATAAATATTCGGAATGACAACTGGAATGAACAAACTGGTTAAAGGTAGGATGCGAACAATTCGTGTTACTCTTCATTAAGCAGAACGAACAAAGCTGTGAACTTATTGCAGTGCTCAAAATTATGGAAAAATGACAGCTTAAAATACGAATACTCTGTTCCTGTTCGTTGTCATTACAGCATCTCTGAGTCCTAGTTTCAAGATTGTCAGGACAAGAGCTAGGAGTGACATAAGGAAAAGCTTCTTTATTGAGAGATTTGTTCGAATTTAAAATGCTCTGCCTGGGAGAGTTGTGAATGAAGATTCAAAAAGGAACTGGATATATATTTGTAAGTTACGAATTCTAAGGGCTGCAGAGACCGGGTGACAAATGGGAGAAGTTTGGGAGACATTTCCGGAGCTGAAGCATACACAGTGGCCCAATAACCTCCTTCTGTCCATTAAAGTTCCGTAATTTATCATGTACAGACGCAAGTCAACATCAGTATCTGATTATTTCCTGTTGTAAATGCTGGCAAATATCTGATCATATTTGCTGCAGCATAACCATTTAAAATGCAATTATTGCAATGTCAGCTTGTTGATGAAGTCTAATTATTACTCAGCACATAAATATTTTAAATCTTATATCCCAATTACTAAAACAAATATTTCTTTGCTTTGGCACAAAACACTTTGTAAATGTTTGACTTTTCTCGCATACGGAAATATGTTCATCAATTTTTATCACTATCCAAATTTCGCATTAAATGCCATTGATTCTTTTTAAAAAGTACAAGATTTCAAATTATTGTAGGCTACAACGTAATATTACAAATCATTTATTTAAGTTAATATTCACAGTGCCTGTATAATTATTGTCATTTCTCAATTGTTGGTAAATAACTGAAGCTCATACATTTAAGTGTGAAATTAAACTGACTGTTATTTAAATATATAAGAACGTTTTTTTTCTATATGATTGTTCAATTACTTTTTCAATCTAAATACGAAATCGGTCAGACGCCAAGCACTTTCCAAATGTTGGTGTGGCAATGTATTTATTTGAATACCGACAATGAGTATGTAATTGTAATCACGTCTATAGTCAGATAGCATATTCTTTGTACGAAATAAAATAAAATGTGCATTCTTTATTTATGAGTCATTAAATGTTGACAAGAGTTTGTATTATTGTTCCATAAATATAACATCAAGCTCATTCTTTTCAGAGATGACGCAATTATTGTTTGGTTGAATAATCATACTTCACATTTTATTTTTGCGCAATTCATGAAACATAGTAAATATCTGATTATTTTTCGGACCATAAACCCATCACCTTGCAATCATAAGCTTCGTTGAAAATAGATTTAAAAGGATCTGAATTCAAGCAGAGTGTTACTGAACCTCATAGCTGCCTGAGGCACTTCGTGAGATCCTCGCCTGCACCTAAATGTATCCAGAGCACGACCACGTGATTCAGGGTAGTCATTCAAGCATTATTTCACAACAAATCATTTGGACTCCACCTTGGGCCGGGTGGAAACTAGCCACCAGGCTATCAGTGGTTTCTCTGTAAGAACAAATGCTGTCCAAATTAGATATCATTGACTCGCTAGCAACCATGCTTTACAAATTTATTTTCAGTCAGACCGTGGTCCAGAGAGCAGATGTGTGGACACGGAGTGTCAGAAGCACACGAAACAAATACTAACGGTGATGACATCTTGCCTACCTCCCAGACTCCGTACATCTGCAACCTTGACAGGCACTGAGTGGAGACGTTATTAAGGCGAAACCGAAGACAGCAAATGCTGGAAGTAAGAGTCGTGAGGCTGGAGCTGGAAAAGCACAACAGCTTAGGCAGCATCCAATGAGTGGGAAAATCGACATTTCGTCCAAAAGCCCTTCATCAGAAATAAAATTGGGATCCATGAGGGTGGAGTGATAAATGGGAAGGGTTAGGGCTGGGGAAAGGTAACTGAGAGTGCGATAGTTGGATGGAGGTGTGGGCAATGGTGATACATCGGAGGAGAGAGTGGAGCAGATAGGTGGGAAGGAAGATGGACAGGTGGGCACGGTGGCTCAGTTTTGAGCATTGCTGCCTCACAGTGCCAGGGACCAGTTTCGATTCCAACCTCAGTCGACTCTCTGAGTGGAGTTTGCACATTCTCTCACATGTCTGCATGGGTTTCCTCCGGGTGCTCCGGTTTTCTCCCACAGTCCAAAGATGTCAAGGCCAGGTAAATTGGCCATGTTAAATTACCCATAGTTATAGGTGCAATAGTCAGAGAGAAATGGGTTACTCTGTGGAGGTTTGGTATGGACTTGTTGATCCAAAGGGCCTGCTTCCACTCTGTAGGGAATCTAAAATATAATCCAATCCCAATTTGAATAAAAAGATGGGACGGGTCATGAGGGCGGTGCTAAGCTGGAAGTTTGGAATTGTGATAAGGTGGGAAGAGGGGAAATGTGGAAACTGGTGAAATCCACACTGATGCCATGGGTTGGATTGTCCCGAGGTCGAAGATGAGGTGTTAAGGGAGTGGCGATGGATGAAGCCCTGGACCTGCATGTCCTCAGCAGAGTGGAAGGTGGAATTGAAGCGTTCTGCCACGGGGAGGTGGGGTTGCTTAGTGTGAGTGTCCAGAGATGTTCTCTGAAGTGCTCTGCGAGTAGAGGTCCTACCTCCCCAACGTATAGAAGACCGCATTAAGAACAACGGACACAGGCTGACATGTGTGCAACTGCAGGTGAAACCTTGATGGATGTGGAAGGATCTTTCGGGCCTTGGGGGGAGGGGGAGGGGGAGGTGTGGGCGCAGGTCTTGCATTCCTGTGGTGGCAAGGGAAGGTGGCTAGACAGGAGGGTGAATTGTTGGGGACCTGATGAGCACTACCTATCTTTTATCCTGTATTCTGCATTCAAATTTGATTTTCCAGAATGAATCGCTTCACACTTTTCCAGGTTGAAATCCACCTGCCACTTATCAGCCCAATTTTTCATCCTGTCAATGTCCCAGCGCAAACTACAACAGCCCTCCACTCTATCCACAATTCTACTGAACTTTGTTCCATTGACAAATATAATAGCCCATCCTTCCACTTCCTCATCCAAATTATTTAAAAACCCACAAACAGTAGAGTTCCCACAACCGAATCCTACAGATCGCCACTTTTCACCGAGCTGCAGACTGAATACTTCTCGTTTACTACCACATCGTGTCTCTATGGGCCAGTGAATTCTGTATCCAGACAGACAGGTTTCTCCGTATCCCAAGCCTCCTTGCCTTCTGAATGAATCTGCCATGGATAAAGTGGTCAAACGCCTTGTTAAAATCCATGCACACCACATCCACTGATCTTTCTTCTTCAATGTGTTTGATCCCATCCTCAAAGAATTCCATAAGGTTTGTGAGGCATGACTTGCCCCTCACAAAGCCATGCTGACTATTTCTAATCAAGCTATGATTTTCCAAGTAATCACAATGTCTGTGTCTCAGAATCCTCTCCACTACTTTGCCCAATACTGATGTAAGACTGTCTGGACTGTAATTCTCAGGATTATACCAATTCTCTTTCATGAACAAGAGTGTAACATTTGCCACCCTCAATCATCTGGCACTACTCCAATTGAGAGTGAAGACACAAAGACCATCGCCAAATGTGCAGAAATCTCTTCTCTCACCTCCTGTAGCAATTTAGGGTGTTTCCCCTCTGGCCCAGGGGATTTATCTACTTTTATGTTTGTACTTCAATTAATCTGTACTTCACCTGAAATTGTCTACTCCCTGTCCAACCAACTGATTAACTGCTTTCCATTTCAGGGCTATATACCAAGCTGCTTCACTGAGCATGTATGGTTCCCAATATCCTGTGAACCATGGAATGGAAAATATGGGAAGGCATGAATGCGCTCCTGATGAAGGGGTGATGCCCAAATCATTGACTCTCTTGCTCCTCAGATGTTTATGACTGGCTTTTCGTTTTCTGTGCCAAACGTTTCAGCTCTGATCTCCAGTATCTGCCGTCCTCATTTTCCCTATTACTGACGGCTGTCCGCTCTGCACACTGAGCAGGGATTTAATCAGCAGAAACTCATTGTTTGTGGAGCAGACTGCTCAGTTCTGGAAAATTGCATTAGATTAATGCATCTATTAAAAACGAAATTGCATTTCAACAAATACTAATTCAGTCCCAGCGCTACAGTTTTGGTTCATGAGTTGGGCAGCTTGATAAGGAACAGTGAATGACTGAAAACCTCCGAGGTACAGAGCATTCCAGGTGCTACATTTACGGGTGGATGTGCTTTACCTTAATGCTGGGAATGTTATCGGACAGACAGATGTGATAAGGTAACAAGGTGACATGTGGAAATGTGACATTGTTGCCATTACAGAGATGCGTTTGAGGGAGGTCAGGGCTGACAACTCAATATCCTGTGGTACAAGAACTACAGACAGGACAGGAGAGTGGTAAAATAGGAGGTGGTGTTGCATGATTAGTTATGGAGTCAGTGCCTACAGTAAGGAGGGGCGATATCCTCTAATGAGCATGGTGGTTAGAGCTCAGGATCGAAACCATGGTAGAGGCACTGCTGGGGACATATTATAGATCCCCAGATAAAAGAAAGTACAGGAGCAGATATAAAACCAATTTACTGAGATGTGTCAAAACAACAATAGGTTTATTATACACAGACATTTCATTTCCAAGCATTAATTCTGGCAGTGATAATATTTTAAGAGTGGACAGATTCCTTGAAATTTATTCCAGAAACTCCTTGTATCAACATGGAGCAGATACAACAATGGGTGCGGCAGTGATGTGCCTCACTGTGGGGAATTAAGCCAGTCAGTATATTTCAGGCAGGATTGGGAGAAGTATACGGCCAGTAACCATGACATCATACATTTTATGTTTGGTAAGGAAAGGATTTTTAAAATGCACTATCTGGTAAATAAAAGGTTTTTGGATTGGGGAGACCGATTTTATGAAAACATATGACGGAATCTGTCCAGAGTACAGTGGCTTCTGAGTAAAACTGTAGCAGAACAGCGTGTGGCGGGGGATTGGGAATCAGTTGATCAAAATGGAATTAATGAGATTGTCCGCCGAATGTGTTACACGAAAGATGAAAATTTGGAAAACAAGCCCAGTGAACCTCGGTTGTCTACAAACAAATCAGAACGGAATTAAAAACGAAAGAGAAGCTTAAAGCAGGTACAAAGTGAGCAGGTCAATGGATGCACTAAATGAATATAGAAAGAGTCGGGCTAATCTTAAAACTTCAGGAGAAGAGCAGAAGGGGAATCCTCATAAAACATTAGTGGCTAAGATTAACAAGATTCCAAAGACATTATATCAATTTATAAAGAGGAAGAGGGTAACAGCAGAAATAAGGGGGAGTATTAGAGACAAAGGGGGCAGCCTGTGCACGGAGCCACAGGATATGTTAACCACGGGCTTCATATCGGTCTTCAGTTAGGAGAAGCAGTTCCTGGATTCAGGGAGAGTGACAGTGTGCACCTTGAACGAATTGATACAGAAGCCAAGGAAGAATTGAAAGGTTATGCAGGGTAAAGGGTAGACAAATCCCCAGATCCGGGTGAGCTGTAACTTAGGCTGATGTGGAAGATGAGGGAGAAGAGCACAAGCTCTGACATTTTTAATTTTTCTCTTGTCTCTGGCCACAGCGAAGGTGAGATGGGACATCATAACATCTTACATTGGCACAACTCTCAAACAGAGTGCTAGAAATAAGGCATGGGATTAAAGACCTCCAAGTCTCCCAACAGTGAGAGGGAAACATTTGTAGAAAATTCTGATGGCTGTTGAGGTTAGATCACTAATCATCTTGAAGGCTGAGGCAGACTGATTATTGAACAAGTGTTGGTTATAGGGAAAATGGAGTCAAGTAGAATGGGGATTATCAAAATAAATATAATGGAATTGAACAGAAAAGCAGACTCAGTGGGCAGATAGCAAGAATGTTGCTCCAATGTCTAATACAATTCTTTTTCCAACAGCACTGTGTTCACTGGAACATAACTTCTCTTCCTTTGGAGTGAGACACAGTTTGGAATGCAATAGACGGATTCAAGGATTTCAAAAATGCAGTAGTAATAGACAGAAAGGGCCAGGGGACTGCGACAACGCGGATAGGCTGTTGGGGTGAATATTTGCCTCAGCGCAGTCACCACCAGCAGGAGGAAGACTCAGCAAGACACCCTCTAAGTACAAGTAATGACGTGCTCTGGAGGACAGGTCTTCATGGGCTTGGTGTCAAGGAGTGCTTAAGGCACAAACATCACATTACTGTAGTGTCTCCCTTCTTCACTAAACAAAAGTAAGTGTGGAGGAGTAGAGAAAATGCATTTCGGAGCAGAGTAAGTCGTAAGTCATTGGTTTGAGAGGCTTCAGACAGCAGCATCTCAGATAAAAAGTACATGCTAAGTTCAAATAAAGTCTTTTTAATTTAGTATTACAGCAGTCAAGATGGCAGTTAGACCAGTTGCACGTTCCTCCTGTGGCATGTGAGAGCTCAGAGAGATTTCTACCGTCCCTGTTGACTACACGTGTAGAAATTGCACCCAGCCAGCTGCAGCTCCTGGGAGACCATGTTTGGGAGCTGGAGCTGGATGGTGCTCACGCCCAAGACCCACCCCGGCCATGTTTCTATAATGACTATAATGGCACAGTCCCACATAAACATCCATGCCCTGAGTTCATCAGTCTTACCTGTCAGCCCTGTTGCATTTAAATAAACACAATTTAATCCAACAGCCAGTCCTTGCTCCCTATCGTGTCCCAGGCAGAGACTAGGTTTGGAATGGCAAAGGGAACAGGCAGAGAGTGCAGCTATCCCCTGTGGCCATTCCCCACGAAAACAAGTATACCACTTCAGATACTGCTGGAGGGAACGACCGTTCAAGGGAAAGCAGCGGTAGCCAAGTTGGTGGTATAAACACTGGCTCTGGGGTACACCGGGGGGAAGGGTAAATTTAAACAGGGTCTTAGGGACAGGAGAGTCAATTATTGGAGGGACAGATTGGAGATTCTGGGGCTTCAAACTGGAATCCAGCAAGTTGTGTTATGTCCTAGGTGTCAGGGTCCAGGAAGTCTCTGAGCAACTGCAGAACATTGTCAAGGGGGAGGGTGAGCAGCCAGAAGTCATTGTGCACGTTGCCATCACAAATGATACAAGTAGATATAGGAATGAGGTCCTCCAGAGTAATTACATAGAGCTAGGAGAAAAGTTAAAAACCATGACCTCGAAGTGGTAATCTCCTGATTACTTCCTCCTGCTTCATGAGCTCATGGAAGTAAGAATAGAAGGATATGGCAGATACATGCATAACTAAAGAATTGGTGTGTGGGGGGGAGGCACTCAGATTTTTAGATCATTGGGGTCTTTTCTGTGACAGAGTTGACCTGTTCAAGAGGGCCAGGTGGCACATCCACTGGAGGGGGGACCAATATCCTGGCATCAGGTTTGCTCGTGCTCCAAGGGAGGGTTTAAACGAGATTGGCAATGGGGAGATCCTCAAGAGCAGGGAGGCAAGTGCGAGTCTGGAAGGAGATACAGTAATCAGAAATAGTAAAGTGAAAAGACAGGTCAGGCTGGAACACAACAGGGAGCAAGAATGCCTGTTTTTATTACATTGCTTTTATTTCAATGCAAGAGGACTGACAGGTAAGGCCGAAGAACTCAAAAAGTGGATAGCTATGTGGGACTAGGATATTACAGGCATTAAAGAAACATAGCTAAGGGAGGGACAGGACTGGCAGGTTAATGTGCCAGGGTATAGCTGATTTAGGCAGAACAGGGATGGTGGAAAGAGGGGAGGGGATTGCATTTCTGATTAAAGGGAGTATCACAGCAGTAATCAGAGATCAAATAACTGAAGGATCAAACAGCGAGGATTTGTGGATGGAGCTAATAAATAGGAAGGTGTATGGTGATGTTATAGGGGCTGTACTATAGGACCCGAAATAGTCACCAGGAATTAGAGTAACTAATATACTTGAAGAGAGGTGGGACATGCAGAAGCAAAAGGCTTGACATAATTAGGGATTTTAATATTTATAACATTGACTGGGACTGCCAGAGCATTAAGGGATTTGGTGGGGTGGAATCCGTTAATTGCGCCAGGAAAATTACCTCAAGCGGTATGTAGTTGGGCCTTCTCAGGAAGGGGCAAAATCCGACCTACTCTTAGGAATAAGACAGAACAGGTGACAGAGGTGACAGTGTGGGAGCACACTGGAACCAATGGCCATAGTTCTATTAATATTCACATATTTATGGTGAGAGACAAAACTGGTCCACAGCTTCAAGTTCTAAATTGGGGCAAGATGAATTTAGATGGAATTAGGTAGGAGTTTGCAGGGGTTTGCTGGAATAGTTCAGTGTCGGTGAAGGGACCTCTGGCAGGTGGGAGTCCTTTGAACGTGAGATACTGGAATTCAAGGTCTATTTGTTACTGTGAGGGTGGAAGGAACGTTGGCAGGAATGGGGAACCCTGGATCACAAGAGATATTTAGGCTTTGACCAGAAAAAAAAAAGCAGCTCCGTTACAGGCAGCTGAATCAAGTGAATCCCAGGAGGTATATAAGGGATACAGGAATTTACTGAAGAAGGAAATTAGTAAGGCGAAAAGGGGACATGAAAGGGGGCTGAGAAGATTATGAATCATCCCAAATTGGTACCTTCAGTATATTAAAGGAAAAACAATAACTAGTGAGAAAATAGGGCCCGTCAAAGACCATGTATGTGTGGAACCATAAGAGATGGGCGAGACCATCAACGGATATTTCTCATCTGTGTTTAACATGGAGAAAGACACGAGTACTTAGGAACTTGGCGAAGTTCATGGTGATTTCTTTGGGACAGTCCATATCACAGTACAGGAGGTACTGGACGTACAAGAATGCTTAAGGTTGGATAAATCTCAAGTTCCTTACCAGATATATCCAAGAACACTGTAAGGAGCTAGAGAAGCATTTGCAGGGGACAGAGCTGATGGTTTAAATAATCATTAACCAGAGTTTAGATCCTGGAAGGCTGGAGGATATCAAATATTGTGCCCTTACTTAAGAAGGACTGAAAAAAGAGCCTTGAAACTCTGGAGCAGTAAGTTTAACATCTGTGGTATGTACGTGACTTGAGAAAATTCTGAAAGATAAAATGTACATTAATTTGGAAATACAGGGTTTGATTAGGAATATTGAGAATGGCTATGTGCTTGAAATATTTCTTAAAGTTATTTGATGTGACCAGGAAGGTTGTTAGGTCAGGGCGGTAGACATCAAAAAGTGTGGATCTGGAAAAAACACAGCAGGTCAGGCAGGAACAAGAGAATCGATATTTCAGGAATCAGGAATGTCCAAAACATCGATTATCCTGTTCCTCGGATGTTGCCTGACCTGACATGTATTTCCAGTGCCACACTTGTGGACTCTGATCTCCAGCATCTGGAGTGTTCACTTTCGGCTAGGGTGGTAGATTTAGTCAATATAGATTTCAGTTACACCAGGACAAGGTAAGGCTTTTCAACTCTGGGAGCCTGATATATAGTTACAGGAGGAGGCCAATCAGTCCATCGAACCTATCCAATTGTAGTGAGAATAGATCATGCAGCACCGGTATCCTGTTATGCAGCGACAGGATCTGTCTATTCAGCTACTTCAGGTCAGTAACACAGGAAATGGAAGAGGGCACAAACTGACTGGACTCTGGGGAATGCTGGAATAACACGAGGCTATTTGGGTCCTCAAATCTGCCCTTCCCTTCCGTAAGGTCAGGGCTGATCTGCTCTTGGCAGCAATTTCTCTTTCATGCCATAATCTTTGTAGCCCTCGACTCTCTCAAAATCAATTGACACCCTCCTCACCCCCTCCAAATCATTTCAGGGATGCAACTGTCTTGGATAGAGAAGCCCCAACCATCTCTATCCTCTGAGAGAAGGAAAGACTCCCCACACATATACCTTGGCCTATTGACATGAACAAAGATATGCACACAGCGTCAGAGTGACTGGCCCTGACATTACATCAAGATTTGAATGAGCAAGGTTTCAAAGGATTGGAACAAGATTGAACTTAATAGGAATCAGTTGTAAACTCCCCAGTGATTATGTCATTCAGAACAGAATGTGGCTGGTAGACATCATTCCTCTCATTCCTCTCTGTGGGTGATCCTCAGGGTAGCTTCCTTAGCACAAATATCTTCAGCTGCTTCATCAATGTCTTTCCTTCCGTAATTCGATCAGAAGTGAAGATGTTCAGTGAAGATCACATAAAGCATGAAAACCTGGACAATATTCAAGCTCATGCTGTTAATGTGCAGGTAACATTCGTGTGTCAGCACTGCTGGACCCTGAACATTTCCAAAGTATAGAAAGAGGAACTCATTCAGCATCTCAAGCTGGTTTCATTGGAATGTGAGAAAGCCATTCAGCCCATCGAAACTATTCTATAAGAAGAGACACAGCCCATTCACTCTCTGAGATTTTTTTTTTAAAAATCGGCAAATGTTGGAATTCAAAGTAGACAGTAAGGACGCTGGAACAACACAAGAGAGGCAGCTTCAGGGGGTGAGAAGTCAATGACATGAGTAAAAGCCTTCTTCAGGACTGGGGGTGTGGGGATTAAGGGGATTTAAAGAGACGGGATGGGGGAGGTGGAGACAGGATGGTGAGGTGGGGATAGATGAACAAAAGTAGAGGTTATGACTGGGTTGGTCCATGGGAGGAATGAATCCAGTTGGGAGATGGAAGAAGGGCTGATCAGAGGAATGGAAGGTAGGAGAAGAGGCTGGGAATGTATTTGTGGGATTGGATGGGCGGTTATTTGAAATTGGAGAACTCAATGTTGAGTCACCCGGGCTATAGGCTGCCCAGGCAGAAGATGAAATGTTGTTCCTCCAATTTGCAGTTTGTTTCATTGTGTCAATGGAGGAAGTCAAGGATGGCCACGTTGGAAAGGGTGTGGGAGGGGAAATTGAAATAGGCAGTGACTGGTAGGTCAGCTAAGCCCTTCTGGGCCCAGCTGAGATGCTTAACAAAACATCCCCTTAGTTTACACTTGGGATCACCAATGTAGAGAATACCACATCGGGAGCACCAGATACAGTAAACTAGGTTGGATACCAACACCTGGCACATTTTCTACAAGGACCATTCCCTTTGCTAATCTTTGGTTCGTGCCACACTGCACAACAAACCCTCCAATCCCCACTGACAACTGCCCCTGCAAATGGAAAAGATGCATCACCTGCTGGCACACAATCTCCCTCACCTCTATCCAGCGCCCCAAACAGTCCTTCCAGGTGAAACAGAGATTCACCTGCCTCCCAACTAACATAGCCGGGCCCAAAGGGATTGACGTGAGATCCCAGTCACCACCCATTTCAATTCCTCTTTCTCTGCTCTCCCCACCCCCGACCATTTCCATCTCTCTTTATCTGCAGCTGCCCCTACCCCACCCCCAATCCTGAAGAACAGTTATGCTGGAAATATTGACTTCTCCACCTCCTGATGCTGCCTTGCTTGTTGTGTTTTTCCAGCCTCCTGTTTGTTTATTATTCCACAGGACGATAAGGAATCTCGTTAGCACAACATGCTGGTTAGCAGCTACCATGAGTCACCCAATAATGAACCCCTTCCCTGGGATCAGGAGTTGGAAATGCAACCCCTCGAGACGCTGACACACAAAAAGAGACCATTCAGCCCCTCCAACCTGTTACACTGAAATAGGAGGATGTCATTGATGCTGCAACACGACAAACCAATGAAGCAGAGACTGCACAGACAGACTGACCCAAGTTGTTCCTCCTGGCTCCATTGCTATTGCTACATATGTGTTACATTAGTGTGGTTTGCTGATGGAGAGGAGCACACCAGATGCCTGGTCCCAAGTCGCAAGGAGGCATCTACCATCTCCGAGAAGACAGGCTCGTCTTCTGCATGGAGATCAGAAACTTTTGGGAATGGCCAACTCTATCAGAGTGTAGCTGCTGACATGTTTGTGAACAAAATGATGCTTAGTGCAGGGTCTCACTCCAACTGTACGTTGAGATGGTGAGAGTTCATTTAGAATCTGCAGCTCTATCACAACCAACATGGACACACACACAGAGTGTAAACTATCAGAGAGTCATAGAGTTTAACAGCAGGGAGACAGGCCCTTTAGCACAAATTGGATTATGCTAACCAAAATGTCCATTCATGTTAACTCCATTTCCCTGCACTTGGCTCATATCCTGCTAAACCTTTCCTATCAACGTATCTGTACACATATGAAAACATATCCTGCAGGAAAGCACGTTATATTTAATACTATCATTGTTTTGTTATGGGAATAATGAGTCCTGGTTCAAAACGCTCAAGTTTTATTGCAATCACTTTTTAATCTTTTGCATCATTACAGATTAAACACTCATTTCCTTCACACTCGCCTCGTGGCACCATCACTGCAGGGATTAGTCTGTTCAAACTCCTTTACACTATTGCACTGTGGCAAGGAGATTATTCCTTATCATGGAGAGAAAATCTGTTCACAGTGCCCCACGTGCTGTCTCAATCTCTCTCTACAACTGTACGGAGGTGTCTTCACACATATATTTGAATCATTTTTCAATGAAGGACATTATACAAGATACTGTGCTGATTACTTGCTGCTCTGTATGAATTCTGTCAGTGACTCATGACCAAGGGCATTCAGCTCCTTTTCACCAAGAGCACTTCCCATCATCTCACCTTCTCATAAATACAAAATGAGAAGGATGGTATGATTTGCCAAATAATTTTTTTGCCTTGTGAAATGAATACTTCCAGCACATCCACGCCAACAGCATCATCACTACTGCCATTGGAGATGTTTGGAGATGCTGAGGAGGTGACGGTCGAGCTGTATTATTAATGCAGCGAGCCAGGTAATGACCCAGAGCACAGATTCAATTCCCACCACAGCAAGTATTGGAATTTGAGTTCAATAATATATCACGAATTAAGAAACAATGAAACGATTGTCAGAAAAACCTACCTGGCACACTGATGCCCTTCAAGGAATGAGATCTATCACCTTCACCTGATCGGGCTTACATGTGACTCTAGACTCATAGCAATGTTGTTAACTCTCAGCTGCCGTTTGAAATGTCCAAGCCCAACCACTCAGTTATATCACTCATCATAAAGTCTCAAAGAAATTAAACCAGACGGAACTAAGCATTGAATGCTTACAGCCCATAGACTGTAGTGGTCAGGAAGGCAGCTCACCAACAGCTTCTCACAATGTGGATGGGGATTTAAATGATGTTACAACATCCCATTAATGAATTTTTAAAAAGATGATCACTCTTAGGAAAGGGACACAAAGGGACATAACTCACTTCAAACCGTAACTTTGATGTATACCTTACTGGACAGGATTTTAATTGAAATGGCAACAGGAGAAAAATAAACAAGATTAATCTTGATTTTTATTTCCATTCCAGCTATCATCAACAATCCGTCTTTTTACTTCTTTCTCTCTATCTCTCTCTTTCTCTATCTGTTTTAGGTATGTCCAAGGCAAAAAAATGGTTAGGACAAAAATTGGGCCCTTGAAGACAGAAGCAGGGGAATATATTACTGGGAACGAAGAAATGGCAGAGGAATTAAATGGGTACTTCAGATCTGTGTTCACTGGGGAAGACACAAGCAATCTCCCTGAGGTAACAGTGGCTGAAGGACCTGAACTTAAGGGAATTTCTATTTGCCAGGATTTGGTGTTGGAGAGACTGTTAGGTCTGAAGGTTGATAAGTCTCCGGGACCTGATGGCCTGCATCCCAGGGTACTGAAGGAGGTGGCTCGGGAAATCGTGGATGCGCTGGTGATTATTTTCCAGAGTTCAATAGAATCGGGGTTGGTTCCTGAGGATTGGAGGGCGGCTAATGTTGTGCCACTTTTTAAGAAGGGTGGGCGGGAGAAAGCAGGAAATTATAGACCAGTTAGTCTGACCTCAGTGGTGGGAAAGATGCTGGAGTCTATTATAAAGGATGAAATTACGGCACATCTGGATAATAGTAACAGGATAGGACAGAGTCAGCATGGATTTATGAAGGGGAAATCATGCTTGACTAATCTTCTTGAATTTTTTGAGGATGTAACTCGGAAGATGGACGAGGGAGATCCAGTGGATGTAGTGTACCTGGACTTTCAGAAAGCTTTTGATAAAGTCCCACACAAGAGGTTAGTGAGTAAAATTAGGGCGCACGGGATTGGGGGCAAAGTACTAGATTGGATAGAGAATTGGTTGGCTAACAGGAAACAAAGGGTAGTGATTAACGGCTCCATTTCGAAATGGCAGGCAGTGACCAGTGGGGTACCGCAGGGATCCGTGCTGGGACCGCAGCTTTTTACAATATATGTAAATGATATAGAAGATGGTATCAGCAATAACATTAGCAAATTTGCTGATGACACAAAGCTAGGTAGTAGGGTGAAATGTGATGAGGATGTTAGGGGATTACAGGGTGACCTGGACAAGTTAGGTGAGTGGGCAGATGCATGGCAGATGCAGTTTAATGTGGATAAATGTCTGGTTATCCACTTTGGTGGCAAGAACAGGAAGGCAGATTACTACCTCAATGGTATCAAATTAGGTAAAGGGGCTGTTCAGAGAGATCTGGGTGTTCTTGTCCACCAGTCAATGAAGGCAAGCATGCAGGTACAGCAGGTCGTGAAGAAGGCTAATAGCATGCTGGCCTTCATAACAAGAGGGATTGAGTATAGAAGCAAAGAGGTGCTTCTGCAGCTGTACAGGGCCCTGGTGAGACCACACCTGGAGTACTGTGTACAGTTCTGGTCTCCAAATTTGAGGAAAGACATTCTGGCTATTGAGGGAGTGCAGCGTAGGTTCACGAGGTCAATTCCTGGAATGGCAGGATTGCCTTACACGGAAAGACTGAAGCGACTGGGCTTGTATACCCTTGAGTTTAGAAGACTGAGAGGGGATCTGATTGAAACGTATAGGCTTATGAAAGGACTGGACACTCTGGCAGGAGGGAACATATTTCCGTTGATGGGGGAGTGCCGAACCAGAGGACACAACTTAAAAATACGGGGTAGACCATTTAGGACAGAGATGAGGAGAAACTACTTCACACAGAGAGTGGTGGCTGTGTGGAATGCTCTGCCCCAGAGGGCAGTGGAGGCCCAGTCTCTGGATTCTTTTAAGAAAGAATTGGATAGAGCTCTTAAAGATAGTGGAGTCAAGGGGTATGGAGATAAGGCTGGAACAGGATACTAATTAGGAATGATCAGCCATGATCATATTGAATGGCGGTGCAGGCTCGAAGGGCAGAATGGCCTACTCCTGCATCTATTGTCTATTGTCTATTGTCTATTGTTCGACTCCCTCCTTCTCCCCTTCACAACAGACATCCCTGTCACCAACATCAATCACACTATTTCCCAGTTGTGTGCCGATGGTCATTGGACTCGAAATGTCAATTCTATTTTTTTCTCGTTCCGAGCCTGCCAAATCTGTTCAGTTTCTCTGGTATTTTCTCATTCTCCCGATCTCTCGCATCATCCTTTTTTCCCAACGTTTAGTGTTGTCATTAGATAGGATGTCTGCATCACATTAAAGGGCACCATCTGTTGCTCTCATTAAATGCCCTTTACTGTGAGGCCATTCGTTAATGCAGTATAGAGCAAAGCACATTGCTGTGGACCTGACGTCATCTTTATCCAGACCAGGTAATAATGTTAGATTTCTTTACCAAAGGACATGGTTGAAATAGATGAACTTATCGACAAAGCTAGTGGGATTATATTAGTGAAATTCGCTTTTACTTCCAGTTCCAGTCATTTGAGTTTAAGTTCTCTCATCATCTGAGATAGGATTGAAACAATGTCTTTAGTGTATTATCCTGGACCACTGAATGACGTGGCCAGCGACATTACTATTCTGACATAGTGTCCCTGACATGAATTTATTTTAGAGACAAGAACAAGGTCAAGATGGAAACATTGTCACAGAAAGAGTGATTAAAAGAGAGCTGGAACCATGAAGTCTGAAATTGTTCAAGGCATGTATAATTAATTGTGTATTTTCCAACTGTACAAACGTCAAGCTGGGGAATGGGGATACCATGGAGCTGATAGTGGGTCTGTTTGGTGATGGAGGGAATGTGAACACATAAATCAATTCAGGGGAAATAGATACTTCCGGATTGTGGTCAGTCTTGTCCTCAAATTTTGAAATTTGTGGTAATGAATAGATTTGCGTTTGCAACTGAAGACAATAGTTTCCAACTTTGCCAAATATAGTCAACAGAAATAGCATTGAAGTTCACCATGGCTTATGGGATTAATAAGTAGATAGAGATGGGGAGACCCACCAGGAACAGTAACAACAGCAAGCATGGGATAGCAACCAGCCTGAATAATCAGCAGGACACCGTATATACGAAGTCGTAATATGTTCCAATACCTGGAAACATAGACAAGACCCGAGGATAAACTCCTGTCCATTGTTGTAGAATTCCATCCTCGAGTTCTCAGATTCTGAGCCATTGATGCAGCATTCCAGTCTACTGTTCTCAGATTCTCATCCATTGTTAGAACATTCCAGTCTACTCTCAGATTCTGACCTCTCCTCTCTCTGTCTCTGCAACTGCTGATCCCTGTTAGTGTTGCAGGTGCTGCCTCTGCTGCTACATTGGGATAAATCATTGCAAGAAGCCCCTTACTAATAGAAGAGGGAAACCATCCAGCGACATCATTAGGATACATGGAGACTGACATCAATCACAGTCACTGAACAAACAGATCCAGTTAACACCTTTCTGTGTGGTACAAATAACAACTGGACTTGATTGAATGTTGACATCGCTGACTATTGATCACATGTCCCATCACCAATTGCTCTCGTGAAGTTAGTTGTGAGGGAGAATGATGGATGTTTCCTGATCACAGGCTAGATGATTCTGCTGTGTTATCCATTTGCAATGCTGTAACCACCTGAACACTGCCCACACCCCCACCCCTGCCCCAACACAGCCACCCACAACATACGCAATCTAGATGTAGTTAAAGTGCTGATCTCTCCTCAACTAGACCAGACGCCAGCCAATAGATTCTCAGTGGGAATATTTGCCATCACCATACACAGGAAGTGTGGATCTGTCTGGACATTCTTCTCATTGCTCTAATAAAACAATGTTGAACCTTCAACACACAATGCGATTCAGCCTTATTTTATGTAAACTCACAAACACTTGAATACACTTTATTGGCTTCAAAGCAGTAAGACTTACATTTATTGATTCCGTCCAAAGCCATATGTGGCATATTGTCACAAAACCGGTCCTTTTACAAGGTTATGTTGTCTTTAACTTTTTAAAGAGGGTGTAAGTGAACCAAGATTCCAACATGTCTGAACTTTGAAAGTTTCATTGGGATCCTTTTGTTTATATCTAACAGGTAATGCCTCAGCCAGAAAGCTTTCTAGCCTTTAATAAGACACTTGTATATTCAAAAGGACGTGGCCAACTCTCTAACTGGACAGGTCTGACCAGTTCTGGGGTTAGTTAAGTCAGGGTCACTGTTGGAACTGGACGCTCTCCCCTCCTTCTGTCCTTCTGACCTTATAACCTGTAAGCCTTTGTGTCAGTTTTACTCTTGGTGCTAAGGGGTTTGCTTATTGGGATTCTTGCAAGTATTTTGGAACAGGATTCTAAAGTCTGGAGAGCCTGTCGAATTTGTATAGGATTAGTTATTCGGGTATTCTATTTATGGTTTCTTGTGTTTCATTCGGTAATTTGGTAAATAAATGCTATTTGTTTAAAACTCGGCAGTCTGACCAGCTAATTCACTCAAGGAAGATCCACTCTACACTAACGTTTAAGAAATAACAAAGTTAACGTCTGGGCTAGTTGCTTAAAATTCAAAGTTTTTGCAAAGATTTGTGGCTTGGGTGCTCGTTGTTGTGGTTCTGTTCGCCGAGCTAGGAAATTGTGTTGCAGACATTTCGACACCTCAGTGCCATCCTCAGTGCTTGGGAGCCTCCTGGGATCTTTTCTCTGGCATTTATAGTGGTTTGAATCTGCCGCTTCCAGTTGTCAGTTCCAGCTGTGCATTGCAGTGGCAGGTATATTGGGTCCAGGTCGATGTGCTTGTTGATTGAATCAGTGGATGAGTGCCATGCCTCGAGGAATTCCCTGGTTGTTCTCTGTTTGGCTTGTCCTATAACAGTAGTGCTGTCCCAGTCAAACTCATGTTGCTTGTCATCTGCGTGTGGCGACTAAGGATAGCTGGTCGTGTCGTTTCGTGGCTAATCGGTGTTCATGGAATCACACACACAGGAATCAGATTCACTGGAGAGTAAGAAAAGGACAACCAACTCCCATTCCTAGATGTTATGGTGCAGAGAACACCGAACGGAGAAATTCACCACAAAAGTGTACACGAAAGCCACACACACAGACCAAGTCCTGAACTACGAAAGCAACCACCCAACACACACGAAAGAAGTTGCATCAAGACACTGTTCAAAAGGGCCGCAACACACTGCAGTACACCAGAACTGCCAAAAGAGGAAGAAAAACACCTCTACAATGTATTCACCAAAAACGGATACCCCCACAATTTCATCAACAGATGCCTAAGGGAAAGAAACGGAATGAAGACATGCCACAATCCAAAGGACTAGCCACACTACCATACATCAAGAACATTTCTGAACTGACAGCCAGACTATTGCGACCACTAGGACTCATAACTGCACACAAACCAACAGCCACTCTCAGACAACAACTCACCAGGACGAAGGACCAGATACCCAGCATGAGCAAAACCAATGTAATGTACAAAATCCCATGCAAGGACTGCACAAAACACTACATTGGACAAACAGGAAAACAGCCAACGATCTGCGTCCATGAACACCAACTAGCCACGAAACGACACGACCAGCTATCCTTAGTAGCCACACACGCAGATGACAAGCAACATGAGATTGACTGGGACAACACTACTATAATAGGACAAGCCAAACAGAGATCAGCCAGGGAATTCCTAGAAGCATGGCACTCATCCAAAGACTCAATCAACAAGCACATCGACCTGGACCCAATATCCCGGCCACTGCAATGGACAACTGGAACTGACAACCGGAAGCAGCAGATTCAAACAACTATAAATGCCAGAGAAAAGATCACAGAAGCGCTTCACAGGAAGCTCCCAAGCACTGAGGATGTCAGCTAGACAGGGGACGAAATGTCTGCAACACAATTTCCCAGCTCGGCGAACAGAACCACACAGTTGCTTAAAATGTTCTGTGGGGTCGGTCCTGTTCCATAACACAATGGGGACACTTGCGGAATTTCGGCAGCAAGTGGCAAGTATTAGTGTCTCCTACTCCGTGTGTTGATTTGGTGGGGACACAGAGCTTTAGATAGCAATGACTTTTGCAGGAACCAAGGATGTTTTGAAGGTGGAAGAAGTGACTTTGGGGTTTTTAACAGAATGCACATAAGTCCAAGCTGCAGGAATTAGTGGGCAAGCTTGCGTTGAAGCTACCTCCTAATGTGAGGAAAGATGAGATGATTGCAGCAGTAGCTCAGCATTCCAATTTGCTGGAAACTCCATCAGGATCTGTTGAGATGAGCAAACTTCAATTGCAAATGACGCAGCTGGAGTTAAAAGTGGAAATGAAGCAGTTTGAGTTACAGCTAAAATCAGAAGAGAAAGAAAGAGAATGAATAGGTTTAGCAGAGGAAAGAAAAACAATGAATGTCGTTAGCAGGAGAGAAAGAAAAAATAGAGAGGGTTTGTGCTTCAGAGATGGACACTTAAAATGGAAAGTCAGCTTAAAAGGATGGGGATGAAGGCTGAAGATAGCTTAGTGTTGAACAGAGTGAGGATGAGCAAACCCATGGTAGTCAAAAGCCTGGTGAGAAACGTTTTAAGTATATTCAGACTTTACCTAAATTTGATGAGTAGGATATGGAAATCTTTTCCATTTCATTTGAAAAAGTGGCTAAACAATTGCAGTGGCCAGTGACCATGTGGGTTTTGTTGATCGAAACAAAACTTGTAGGTTGAGATCGGCAAGTATTCGCAATACAACACTATCAGATGAGGGATCTGGGCTGTATGAGGAGGTAAAGAAAGTGCATATGAGCTTGTGCCTGAATCTGACAGACAATGTTTCAGGAATATAAGGAGGGATCCTGATGAAACATATATTGAGTTTGAAAGGATCAAACAAAGTAAGTTTGATAGCTGGAAAAGAGCTTTGCAATGCTTTGAGAGAGACAATTACTTTGGAGGAGTTCAAAGATTCACTGCCTGACATAGTGCAAACACATTTGGAAGAGCAGAAAGTTAAAACGGCAAGGCTGGCAGCTGAAGTGGCTGATGATTATGAATTGGTCCATAAAACATGGTTTGGCTTCTAGAATCAATTTCAGTCCATGAGGGATAGAAACTGGAGCAAAGAGAAATCCTCACATGGGAGGGAAAGGAGGATCACAAAGAAGGTCATAAGGATAACTTCGCACAGTCTAAAAAGGAAACAAAGAAACTAAAAAGGTCCGGTGCTTTCATTGCAATAAATTAGGTCACATGAAATCACTGTGTTGGTGGGTTCAGAAAAAAAAATACAGATGCAGGAAAACAGGATAAGCTTGGAAGTTTTGTTGGAGTGCTAACAGAAAGCACAGTGGAAGCTAGAAAGCTGCGCCAGTGTGTATAAGCTGATCAGAGGTTTGTTAAAGAGAAAGTGGCAGATCTGTTTAGAAAATATACCTGCAAAGGGAAAGTTTACAGACATAGGTCATGTAAAGAGGATGCAATTTTAAGGGAAACAGGATCCACTTAGTCCGTGATGCTGAAAGATCAAGAGATATATACTCCAGAAGGACTATTTCCAGAAAAGGTACTGCTAAAGAGAATTCACCTTGAGACAAAAAGCGCAAAATGATGTAAAACGAGGAAAGAGTGTCCAGAAAAGTGTGGAGAAATTGTGGTTGGAGTATTGGACAAGCTCTCAGCTCCAGGAATACAATCTATCCTTGCAAAACATTCAGCTGATTCAGCGGTAGGAGTACTGTCTATTCTGATTGAAAAGCAAGTGTAGATGCAGGCAACTGAAGAAGTGCAGGAGTCTTATCCTGGAAGTTTCCTGAGTGTGGGTAACGAAGCTCCAATGTCACCAGCTGAAACAGGAGATATCAAAAATGTAAAGATAAGGAAGTTTAAGTGGCATTTACAGAGACTTTGTTCCATTACATAGTTGTGAAAAACACTATTGAGCAAACAGGGCATCATGCAAATATTTTAGTTCATTTAAACAAATTGAGTTACAGCAGAAAGATAAAAGGTTAAAGCAGTTTTATCAAAAAGCATATACGTTAGAAATTTTGAATGTATCCCTGTGAGGAAAATGAGGAAATGGAGACTATCACATACTCAAGGAGGTGATAATTGGGCAGAAGTTCATCAAATCGTATTGCCAATGCGATACAGAAAAGAGGTGATGTGAATGGTACATGAGCTACCACTTAGAAGTAATTTAGGAGTGAGGAAAACACAGGTTGAAAGACAGAGACATTTTTACTGGCCTGGACTGCAAACAGAATGTAGTTGAATTTTGCCAGACGTGTCATACATATCAGGCAATTAGAAAAAACACAAACGATAATAAAACCTGCACTTTTCTTAACTATTCCTGCATTTGAAGAACCTTTTACAAGAGTCTTAATTGATTGGCTAGGTTCCCGAACTCAAACAAAAAGGTGGGCACCAGTATTTGTTAACAATAATGGATGTATCGACTAGATTTCCAGAGGCCATCCCAAGATGCAGTATCACAGCTAAAAGAATTGCAAAGGAATTACTCTTTTTAAAAAATAGACACGAACTACCAATAGAGATACAATGAGGTGAAGGTTCAAACTTCACTTCGAATTTATTCACTATGATGTCTTAGGAATAAAGCAATTCAAATCGACTGCATATCATCCAAAATTGCAGGGAGCGCTAGAAAGGTGACAGTGAACATTAAAGAGCATGTTGAGGGCTTATGATCAGGATTATTCAGATGATTAGGGTAAGGGAATTCTATTTGTGCTTTTTGTGATCAGGGATGCACCAAATTAACCGAGCAAATTCAATCATTTGAAGTATTTTTGGGCATTAAGTGAGAGGACCATTGATATTGATTAAGGAGAAAGTAGTAAATCAGAATTTAAAGGCCACACATTTGGACTAGGTCTCAAACTTTAGGGAACGGTTAATAGCGCTGGGGGGTTGGCTGGACAGCATTTAAAAGTATTGCAGCATGCAATAAAGCAGGAAGCAGACAGGAAATCAAAAATATGCAATTTTACGATCGGAGATAAGGTATGACTGTTACTTTCAGTTATAGGTGAGCCATGAAAAGCAAGGTTTGTGGCCCTTATCAAATACAACGGATATACAGTGAGGATAACCACTTGACAAGGACTCCAGAAAGAAAGAAATCTCACAGCGTATGTCATGTGAATATGCTCAAAATGTACTTTGATGGGGAAGGAAAGACAGAGGACAAAGTGTTAATGATTACGGCACAGAAGTAAGAACAAAGTTCAGAGGATTCTGAATCGGACATTCCTCAAATTAATGTGGACAATGAGATACTTGTCTAAAATTGGGATGATTGATTGATTTACCTTCATGAGAAAAATTGAAACTATCTGAAAGAGTTATTACTATCACATGTGGAATTACGCAGATATTAACTTGGAAGTACTCACTTAATTGTGCATAAGAGATACTGTTATGATTAAGCAATATCCTTGCAGGCATAATCCTCTAAAGTTGGCACAGGTTCAGAAGGAGATAGAATGCAAGCTCTAAGATGACATAATCAACATGTGTTACTGTGACTGGAAATCACCCATAGTCATGCTGCCAAAGCTAAATAGCACCCAACGATTATGTGAGGACCATCGTAACGTCAATGCAGTTAAAACGGTTGATGTATACCCAATTCCACGGTTGGAAGACTATGTTGAAAATGTGGGACAAGCAACTTACATTTGGTATGAAAAATGTGCTAGCCACATTTCAGGAACTAACCAATAAATTGCCGGATTATCCAATGTGTGGTTTACATTGATGACCTTCTGATTTTTAGTGACTCATGGAAGGAACACTACAGCATCTATCAGACTTGTTCGATCGACTGCAGAAGCAGGCTTAGTGGTAAACCTAGTGAAAAGTGAATTTGCCAAAGCAAAAGTCACCCTTCTTGCCCATGCTATTGGACATGGATAAATGGTGCCATGAGATTTTAAAGTGATGGTAAATGGGACATTTTGCATCCTGTTGACAAAAGGAGCAGTTCCTGGGATTAAGTCGATTTTATCAAATGTTTGTGCCTCATTTTCGCAGTGTGACAGCTCCACTCACTGAATTGTTAAAGAAAGGCAAGAAGTTTCAGTGGACAGAGGACTATCAGAAGGCATTTGATGGAATTTGAAAAATGTGTTAACCACTACCCACGATCAGACACACCTGATTATGCAAAACCATTCAAGGTGGATTTAAATGCGAATGATGAGGATTTCGGTGCTGGGCTCCTGCAGGAAGATGACGAGAAGACAGAGAGACCTATTGGGTATTCCTACAAGAAGGTGAATGTTAATTAGTAGAAATATTCAACAGTTGAGAAAGAGACTGTGAGCATTGTGTTGGTATGACAACATTTCAGTGTTTATATTAACAGCAACGTATCAGAGACAACCATTTACACTGATCATAACTCAATGAAGTCTTTTTGAGAAATGTTAGGACAAAAATGCGAGACTATGTAGCTGTAGCTTGTTGTTACAGCCATTCAGTTTGAAAATTTTGCACGTGGCAGGTCTTGAAAACATGATTTTCAAGGTCATGAGACTTGAGACTTGAGTGACAAATGGAGGCACTCAATGATGGAAGTACCACACACTGAATCTGGATGTAATTGTGCATGTTTACATGTTTATAGTAAACGAATGTACATGCGCATTGTAGAGTACGAACTACTACTTTTGGGAGTTTTGAAAACTGAAGCTATCTTGGATATTGAAGATTCAGTTTTATATTGGGGGAGTTGTCACACAGG
The DNA here is from genome assembly GCF_047496795.1 of Chiloscyllium punctatum. Classification (NCBI taxonomy): domain Eukaryota; kingdom Metazoa; phylum Chordata; class Chondrichthyes; order Orectolobiformes; family Hemiscylliidae; genus Chiloscyllium; species Chiloscyllium punctatum. The sequence continues at coordinate 51,845,507 of NC_092780.1, forward strand.
GGGTCTCTTTACAAGGTTAGGTTGTCCTTGAATTTTTTTCAGAGAGGTTCTAAACGATCCAATGTTCCAACATGTCTCAATTCTGAACGCTTCATTTGGGGTCCTTTGTTTTTTTACCTAACAGATAATGCCTCGAGAAGAAGGCTTTCAAGCCTTTTAAAATAAACTGGTGTAATCAAGGGGGTGTGACCAGCTCTCCAGCTGCACAGGTCAGTTCAGTTCGAGGTTAGTTGAGTCAGGTTCACTGTTGAAACTGGACGTTCTCCCCCTCCTTCAGTCCTCTGACTTTGTAAACTATAAGCTTTTTTGTGTAATGTTTACTCTTTGTGCTGAGGGGTTTGTTTATTGGGATTGTTGCAAGCAATTTGAATCAGCATCCTTAATTCGAAGAAGCCTGTCAATTTTGGATAGGATGAGTTATTCAGGTACGGTATTTTCGGTTCGTAGTGTTTCATTCTGCCTCACAGCGCCAGAGACCTGGGTTCAATTCCTGCCTCAGGCGACTGACTGTGTGGAGTTTGCACGTTCTCCCCGTGTCTGCGTTGGTTTCCTCCGGGTGCTCCGGTTTCCTCCCACAGTCCAAAGATGTGCAGGTCAGGTGAATTGGTCATCATAAATTGCCCGTAGTGTAGGTAAGGGGTAGATGTAGGGGTATGGGTGGGTTGCACTGCGGCGGGGCGGTGTGGACTTGTTGGGCCGAAGAGCCTGTTTCCACACTGTAAGTAATCTAATCTAATCTAATTCCTTATTTTTACAAATTCATTCTGTTTGTTTAAACGTTGGCAGTCGGACCAAATAATTCACTCTGGGAATATCCACGACACTCTTACCTTCAACAACTGGCAACATTACGGCCTGGGCTACGTGCTTGAGAATGTTTTGAGTGGTCGGGCCTAGTCCATAACAATGTACAATAACCTTGTTTATTAAAAGTCATGAATTAATGAGTAAGGGATGGAATGAATATGATAATGGCTCTGAGACAGAAAGGGCAGCGGCCAGTGGCTGAAGTGACCTGAGGGGAGTGCAGCGATATCTCCCAGTCACTGGTATTCAGCCATCACTGTTTCTGACAAATGGAATGAAATGAAGTGCAGAGCAAGATAACAGATGACCTTCGGTACATGGAATGCTGAACGACAGTGTGAACGGAATAGGACAATTTTAAATGTGATGTACATAATTATATTTTATATATAGACTGTTTAATCACAGGTTGTACAGTTTGTTAAAATTGTTTATATCGGAACAGGATATAAAGAAATAAAAACAGACACAGATTACAAAATGTATTGGGTTACATGAGTTACAGCAGAATAAGAGTGAAGACACAGCTCATACTGAGCTGGTACAGAGATGATGGGCTGCATGACAACCATCATTGTTGTAATTATTCAGAGAAACGTATTGAAAATGTTCAGAGACTGAGGAGACAAGTTTAGTCATAAAACACACAGACAATATCGTAATTAATAAACTATTCCTACTTTTCATCAAGTGTAGCTGTCTCTAAAAGGCCTTTTAAATCAAAATCACATTGGTGAGATCCACGCATTTATTTTCAGAACTCAAAGAAGAAACATACTCCCGTGTAATACATGTGTCACTGACACAAGTGATGGGAACAGGAATGGAGCATATTGTCCAAATATAATCAGGTTCAACATCCAGGCTAATCAAGAAAAAGCAAAATATTAGAGATAGTCGAAATCTGAAATACAAATGCAAAATGATGGAGAAATGCAACAGATGACACAGGATGTGGGCAGAGAAACAGAATTAACATATCAAGTCTTCCATGAACCTATCTTGAACAAGTTATGTTGGACTCAAAAACGTTAATTCCATTTTTCTCTGGTCCGATACTGCCTGTGGTCCGATACTGTGGGGTTTCTCTCCAGCACTTTCAATTGGTGCAATAGCAGGAAACAGAGTAATGGTGGGTGGTTGCTTTGCGAACTGAAGGCTTGTGCCCAGTAGTGTTCCACAGAGGTTGGTTCTGAATTTTCTTTGTTTGTCATTTAAGTAAATGATTTGCGTGAGAATATCGAAGGCATGGTTCGTGAGTTTGTGGATGACACTAAAACTAGTGGCACAGTGGACAGTGAAGAAGGTTTTCTAACTCAAGGATCTTGATGAAATGGGTCAATAGACTGACAGATAGCAGATAGAGTTCAAGCTGGATGAATGTGAAGTGCAGGCAATAGTGTGTATTTGTTGCTGTCTGTTGCACCAGGAATGGGATGATTTTATGTCCCATCTCCTGGGTTCAAAACATCGATATCCTTCATGATCTTTGAGAGGCCTAATCCTCTCTGTGGTTACCTTCTTGCTGTTAATGTAGTTGCACAATATCTTTGGATTATCCTTAACCTTATCTGCCCATGCTATCTCATATCGCCTTTTTGCTTTCGTGATTTCTCTCGAAATAATGCCCCACACTCTTTACATTGACTAAGAGATTAAATTGAAAAAAGTTGTCTATAACTAAACTGAGGTTTTCTTTGATTCTTGAATAAAAGCTCAATAACTGTAATTGTCCATTGTTCCTTCATCTTACCAGCATTACTCTGCACTCTAACAGGTATATAATGAATTTCAACTCCCGTCGTTAACTGTTGAACGCCTCCCTCTTGTCAGACATCGTTTTACCTGCAGACAGTCTACTCCAATTAAACTTGGTAATCCCTTGTCCCAGTCCATTAACATTTATGGTACTCCAATTTAAAAAAAAATGAAATGCTTATTCTTTTCCCAAAATGCCCAAAATATTCCCTCACGTTTACTTCAGTCACTTGCTCTGCCTATTGCACAAAAGAAGGCCTAGTTTTACTCTTTCTCTGTTAGAATCGTCCGCATATTGATGACGAAAATTTTCGTGGACACATTTGACAAATTCTTCACCATCCAACCCGTTAACACTGTGGTCGTCTCAATCAGTTTTTAGAAAATTAACCCCCCCCATTATTACAACCTTATTAAGCTTAAATGTATCCGAGATCTCCTTACATGTTTGTTTCTCAAATACTTTCTTACTGTTGGAGAGCGTATGGTACAAAACAATCATCGTGCTCTTTCCTTTCTTATTTTTAATTTCGACCAATATATTTTCATTGGACGGTTTGTCACAAATGAGTATTTAGCACAATCTGTTCAAAATGAACTTTATTTTCTTATTTTTAATTCTACGTGCATATTTTAACTGGATAATCTTTCATAAATATCTTGCCCAGTTACAGCAATAATTTATTCCTTAATCAAAAATGGCAGACCTCCCCCTCCCTGCCTCTCCGCATGTCTGTTTCCATCATTTCTATGACCCTTAACATTTAGAACTTTAAATTGCCAGTCTTGAACATATTTCAGGCTAAAGTGAGGACAGTAGATGCTGGAGATTTAAGTCGAGAATGTGGTGGTAAAAGCACACCAGGTCAGGAAGCATCCGAGGAGCAGGAAAATCGATGTTTCAAGCAAAAGCCCTTCATCAACCCATTCCTGATGAGAGGCTTTTGCCCAAAACATTGTCTTGCCTGCTCCTCACATGCTGTCTGACCTGCTGTGCTTTCCCAGAACTACACTCTCGACTTGAACATCTCTCAAACAATTTTCTGTAATACATATGATGTCCCAATCCCATGTTCTTAAACATGCCTTGAGTTCATCAGCCTTCCCTGTAAGACTCCTTACATTGAAATAAATGCAATTTCGTGCTTCAGAATTTCTATATACTCTTGACTCTCTCGTTTTTTTCTTTTCTAATTGACGTGCTCCCCTCACATTGATAAACTTCTCTAACCATCCTGCCATTTGTACTGCTACTTGGAATACCCCCCTTGCCGTCTCTATCAATATAAAGTTTCCCTGCATAGAATGAGCAAAACACCCTGCTAAAATATTCGTTGCTTTCCAGTTTAGATTAGACTAATCTTTTCTGAACAGGTCATTTCTATTCTAAAATAGATTCCAATTTCCCAAAAATTTAAATTCCTCAATAACACAATAGCTCTTCAGCCATTGGTTTTTCTCCTTTAACCCTTTGTTCCTTCCCAGTTGGGAGTGAACAAGAAAGTATTGCTTTAACGGTTTTACTTTTAATACTCTACCTCATCTCTTAAGTTCACTCTGTACTGTTTTAGTCTTTCCCTTTAAAAAAATCATTCCTGCCATTATCTACAATAATGTTTGGCTATTCAGTCTCACCTTTAACAACGGGCTTGAAATGTTTCGAAACGTTCTTAATCCTCGCACCGGGAAAGCAAAAACCATCCTCAATTAACGGTCACTGCCACAGAATCTCCTGTTGATGCCCCGATAGAAACGTGCACTGAAGTAATAATTCTACTAACTTTTCTCAAACGCTGCAGAACATAAGAATCATTCCAATTGTCCAATAATTGAATGCTCTTCCATTTTCTTCAGCGAGCCAATCCCCTTCAGCTGTTCTAAAAGCTAAAAAGCATTTTGATAGAGGAAGAGCCACCGGAGACATTTGAACGACCTTTTTATCTTTCCTGGCAGTCACCTGCTAGTCACCTGCCAGTCTAACTGATTTGCTGGATAATATTTTTTTCTAAATCTTCTAGCCATCTCTCTCTGTACCTTATATGTGGCCTTAATAACATTATGTCTAAAAGCAGGATTGTTTTTTGACAACTTCATTACAACTTATATATATAACCTTTCATTACTCACAGACAATAACGTTTAAACATGGCAAAATAGATACATATGCATATCAAACATATAAAACTTAAACAAAATCAACCATTTAGCTAATTAAACCAATAAAAATATTCCTCTTCAATAAATCCCGAGAAGAAAGTGGTCTTCTCCGGAGCTGAAAATGTGTCGGACTCCCCAGAAGGAGAGTGCAACTCCTTATTTTAAAAAGAGCTGATTAATTTTTCAAAGCAAAAGCACATTTCCAGTGTAATAAAAGAAACCTTTTCAGACACAAATAGAATTTGCCCTTTTTTTGTAAACCACCTTAAAAAGCTCTTTTAAAACAAAATTTTGTTTGAAAGAAAATTGTGAGGTTTTTATTTTTTGTTTGTTTTTGTATGTTAATGAAACAAAATAGGAAAGAATGATGTTAAATTAATAAACTATAATAGCTATATCAACTGCAAAAAAGACTACGTTAAATATTTAACTGCCTGCAATTTCAGGAGCAGCTGAAAGATCCATGCTGCTTTAAGAACATGATGTAAAACTGTTTTTACAATATGAAGAAAAGTGGGTGTCTGTTTTAATAATTTGTTCCCAATTCAAATTGACTTGACGATATGATTTAATCTTCTGCCATGATTCTAAATGTAGAATTTAATTGAATCTTTATCCTCATCACTCGAGATCTTTCAAACAAAATTGTGAATCTATGTTCATTGTACAGACGGAAAGTTCCTTCAGCTCTGACTATTGCAAGAATGATACAAAGAACATTACCAAGGTCCACGTAAAACCCAAATATTGCAGGGAAAGCATCTAAACCTAATCCAATATTAATTACGTATAAACCTTCTGAATAAAACATAGAGAGGGGCATAGCATAAAAGGAGAATTCAGCTCCATGTCCAAAATAAAATTTGTGGCTCCCTTGCAAAAAAAACCCAACTGTATTACGCTGTAAATTCACCAAAATAGAAATAACAAGAAAACGGGAAGAAAATCAAGGCTAAGTAGTGAACTTCATAAATGATGATGATGAGAATGGGAGGGATGGAGTTTGGGGGGAATGATAAATAATATTGTGGATGACACAAAGATAAGCTGGTGACTCACAGTGAGGAGGAACCTGTGAGGGTACAGGTGGATATAAACCAGCTGTTCAGGTGGACAGATGAAATTTAACACATATAAATGTGATACATTTCTGAAGTATCAAGACAAGAGTGTACTCAAACTGAAGAGAGGCTTGATTTCCTTGACTTTACTTTTAAGCAAAGAAGGTTGAGAGGTGCTCCTGATGGATGTGTTTAACAGCATGAAGGGTATGCACAGGTTGATCAGAGAGCGGCTTTTCCCCATACTCGAAGGCTCAATAAAAAGGAGACACACTTAGAAAGTGAAAGTGGTCTCACCATTAATCTGTAAACTGTAGTAAATCTTTCCTATTTCTAAATGTATTTGGTTTTAAAATATTTCAAGATTGATATTGTCTTCTCAAAAATGTGATATTGATGCAGAGGTTTGTTTTGTGATCCAGATTCCCCATTCCTCGTGCCTCCGTTTCGCAATCTGTTCATTGAAATAATGCAATTTTTCCATTCAACTCTCCAACATGCTCAAATACAGAAACAGTTTCTCAACTATGATCCAAAGACCAATGTTTGAACCTTCCCCTGACCTCTTTACAGGCATATATCTTCTTCACATCTTCCTTTTCTAATCTTTTCAATATTTGTATTCTTTTATATTAATTCAAAATATTTTTTCATAAGATATACAGTATGACACTTTCCAACAGTGTTGATAATGTAATATCTTTATTCAATATCTAAACTATAAAGTTTCAACAATGCTAAGGTGTTTTGCAGTCCCGTTACCCACTTCCCAGACTGAAGTTGCAGCAATAGTGATGAAATCTCAAAAGAATTGCAAAGTATTTACTTCTGATCGAAATGGTCATTTGTCTCTTTATTATGAAATGGGCATGTTAATTACGGCTGTCTGTCTGACTGCAACATTTTGATGTGGTTCACTCCAGACAATTAAACATCAGGAATAAAGAACAGGGTAGGCCAGCTGGGTGCCAGGCCTGCTGTGGGAATCAACAAAGCCTGACTGCGGTCTTTTCTCCACATTAATGTCTTGTTCCGGACATTCAGAGCAACCTGCACCTCCTTGACCAAAACCCTCCACTCATGTCACCCCAGCCACCAACAATGAATAAAATTCAAAGAATTGCAGATGGAGCAACACAAGAACATAGATATTAGGAGTGGCGGAAGGAAATCCAACTTTGTACTTAACCACATAAACGCCATCTGCCAGATATAACAATCTGCCCCAATTTCCAATATTCATCTGTAAACTCTTTATTTCCGTATTACTGCCTGTTTGCCATCTCGTTTAGTACCATCTGTGGATTTAGATCTCGCCTCTGTCTCTCCTTCCAGGTCATGTGGATTGATTGTAAACAGTTGAGGTCTGAGAACTGAAACCTGCAGCACCTCACTAGTTTTAGTTCATCAGAGAAAGACCAGTTATCCCGATGTTCTTTCTGTCAGTAAGCCAATCTTTTATCCAATTCAATATTCTACCCTTAACCCCCTGGGATCTAACCTGCTAGATCAGTCCTTTATGCAGCACCTTGTCAAATGCCTTGGACGTTTAGATGGACAGCAGTTGCTGTATCCCAATTATCCACATTGTTGAGTACATTCTCAAAGAACTCCAGCAGGCATGTCAAGCACAACCTGCCCATCATGAAACCGTGCTGACAGTGGTGAACTGATCTTTGTTTTTCCAAATGTTCAGTTATTTCCTACTTTATGGTTGACTGAAGAAACTTCCCCACTTCAGAGTTCAAGCTCACTGGTCTAAAGTTTGCCATTTTTTTCCTATCTCTTGTTTTGAATACGAGTGCTACATTATTAATTTTCCAACAGTTCTGCACAGTTCCAGAATCAAAGGACTTTTTGAATATCGTAACTAACACATTAGGTACCTCTGCTGTTACCTCCTTTAATACAATAGACTGCAGGCTGAAGGCCTGAACTCCCTCTAATCCCATCAATATACTTAATACCTTGTCCCTCAGCATTGTACTTCCATCAAGATCCTTTGCAGTTGTTGTAAATTTTGGGAAGAAATTATCTTCCACTGTGAAAACAGGAAGTATCGATTTTACCTCTGCCACTTCTGAGTTTACCATTACTAACCCGCCGTTTTCAATCTCTAAAAGGCCAACATTTGCATTCAGCATTCTTTTACTTGTTGTCTACTCGGAGAAGTGTTCTTTATCAATTCTTATGTTTTCTACTCATTTTCCTTCGTAGCCATTTTGATTTTGTTTTTAGTAAAGGTTTGCGAATAATTAAAGCATTTTTCGCTATTCCATTCATAGGATGATGGCGTCGCTGGTTAGACAGCACTCATTGTCTGTCCCTAATTGCCCAGAGGGCAGTTAAGTGTCAACCAAATATGTGTGGGTTTGAAGTCACATGTAGGTCAGACCAGGTAAGGATGATGGTTTCCCGTCCTAAAGGGCATTCATGAAAATATATGGATGTTTAAAACAATAAGCAATAGATTCACTATCATCAATAGACTCTTAATTCCAGTTTCATATTGAATTTAAATTCCACCATCTGCAATGGCGGCATTTGAACCTGAGTCCCCAGAACATTATCTGGCCCAGCAGTCGGTGATAATGCCACCAGGCCAACGCCTTCATGTTAGTATTGACTTCCTTCTTAAGACATGGATCACTTTTCACCTTTTTAAAATTCCTCTTCCACTCAGGATTACACTTTAATTAAGGAGTTTGGACTATCTCCCAATGTAGTTGCCACTGTTCTTCAAATGTCCCACCCTTTAATATTTTTGCTAAGTCCACTCAGGCCAACCCCTTCCTCAGGCCAGTAAAATTATCAATGTCCAACACTAAACCTCACATCTGTGACCCTGTCTTCACTGTTTCAGTTTGAATGTGAAACTGCAGCATGTTGTGTTCACTCTTTCTAAGGTGATCTTGTACTACAGTATGATTTATCACTCCTTCTTCATTATATTAGAGCAAAGCAAGTTCTCTGTTTGGTTTCTTGAGATGTTACTCGAAGAAATAATCCCTCAGACGTTCGATGAATCATTCTTTGAGGCTCCCATTGCCAATTGATTAATCCAGTCAAACCTAGCAGACTCTAACCCCAACCACACCCAGGGGACTCTAACCCCAATTCCTGTACATTTGGGAGAAAGTTTCACCCTTTGTGATTTGGCTTGAAAGCACATTTGTTTGTTGGTGACTGAGTGTTTGTGCTTTGTTCCCTGGAGATTGAGATCCGGAACTGTTTTGATTCTGAATTCTATTATGGAAATTTAACATGATTTATTTTAAAGTTAAGGATATTACAGTGATTATGAAATAAAATGTTAACTCCTGTTCTTTTACAGGTCATGACTGCCTCACTATCGGTTGCTAACTAATCTCGTTTATCCTTACATATATGGGCGGCACGGTGGCATTATGGGTGGCACAGTGGCACAGTGCCAGAGACCCGGGTTCAGTTCCTGACTCAGGCGACTGACTGTGTGGAGTTTGCACATTCTCCCCGTGTCTGCGTGGGTTTCCTCTGGGTGCTCCGGTTTCCTTCCACAGTCCAAAGATGTGCAGGTCAGGTGAATTGGCCATGCTAAATTGCCCATAGTGTGAGGTGAAGGGTTAAATGTAGGGGTATGGGTCAGTTGCGCTTCGGCGGGTCGGTGTGGACTTGTTGGGCCGAACGGCCTGTTTCCACACTGTAAGTAATCTAAAATATAAGTAATTTATATTGGACAATTGAAGTTTCAGCTCAACATTAGATTGTAATTTTAAAAATCCTATGATTAATATCTGTGGCCTTGGATTCGGCCATTATTCATGCATGAGAAGTTTTTTAAAACTTGAATAGACAAAACCTTTTAAGGCACCTCAGGTTATTTCACAACCTATGGCATTGTAATTGAGCAATGACTGGTTAGGACTACTTAAGAAAACTAATTTTAGGATTAAATTAAGGGAATAAAACCGGGTAATTACAGTGGATTTCAAAGTTCGGAATTGCATGCATTTTACAGTTTAAATATTAAATACTGAATGAATGAAGTTATAATATATAAATATACATTTATAAGTAAGGTTCCAAAATATATAGTTAGGAACAGACTTTAAAGTTTGACAAGCATAAATTGATGAATTGGCATTTGAAGTTATGCGGAGCAAATAAACATCTGGCAACGTCACATAAGAAGCAGAAACAAAAGGCAAAAATAATGGTAGTCCACGGTTGATGAGTTAATAAAAAAAGGTCAACACTAAAAGGAGAAAGAAACCGGAATGGTGATGGGCAGCATTTTGAAAATAAAGGGAGGAGATGTTAAGGGGTTTGGTGGACAGGGACGGGGATAGAGGTGGAAATCCCCACAGGCGGGATGTTATTACTGTGGAAAGTCAGGTCACATTAAGCGGGGGTGTCCAGATCTGAAAAGGGAAGGGAGGGTGATATTGCTTATGAATTTCGATGAAGAATGTGGGTGTCAGAGGTTCCTGCTCCCTGAGGCCCACAAGGAACACTTGATAAATTTAAAGGTGCGATTTTATAATAAGGACGTCGTTTTCCTAGTCGATACGGGGGCAGCAAGGTCATCCTTAAATTTTAAGCCCAAGCGAGAAGGAACAAAAGGGTTAATTGGATTATGGTGAGAGTTCTGTGATGAGAGGCACGAAGAATCAGTTTTGCGCTCATGACGAGATATTGCCACCAAATTGGGGATTTAATTAACTGCAAATGGTGTTATGAAATCTGTTGAGGTTCTTAAAAATGAATGTGCTCAAGCAAAACAATTACAGAAACAGAATGAGAAATCACAAGTGACTGGTAAACAAACAGAACTGCGCTAGTACAGTTTTAAAAAATGTTTTGGTCACTTGTTGTGTTTCCAACCTGAATTACAGATAATGATTATTTTATTTATATAATATATATAATTAATAACTAATATTTATAATAAATCGATTGTGCTAGCCTGAATCAATATGAATTGGCAGGATGCCTTCACACATTCTTAGTGACCTGTCGTATTGATTCATTGTTAATTTAAAACATTACTGCATTAATTCATTGTTAATTAAAGAATGGAAAGCTACATTACTGGCCGATGAGGTAACGAACGAAGCAGCCCTGAACCCACAAGAAGCGGTGATTTATTCCCTAATACCTAATGTCCCAGGTCCTTGGGAAGCTCCAATATTTACTGAAAGAAAGGAAAAGAATTGAAAGATTTAGTGGGTGTAAAAACAGCAGACGGACATTGGATGTTACCTGATTGAAGGGAAACATTAAACAAAATGATGATGTGCGAAATGATGCCTGTCTGACATCAGGGGAGCCACTGGGGAGTGCAAGCAATGTGTGATTTAGTCTGAAGGAAATATGGATGCAACGGGATACATATGATAGCCAAACAGATATGTGAGGGATGCATAACACTTCAAAAGGTAAACAAGAAAGTGTTAAGGAAACAAGTCCCAGGAGGGAGAGAACCTGGGCTAAGAACATTCCAGAGCATCCAAGTAGATTATAGCGAATTACCCCGAGTGGGAAGACTGAGATATATGTTGGTAATAGTTGATCATTTATCCGGATGGGTAGAGGCATATTGTCTGGCCACCGCCAAACCCAGAAACTAAAGATTTGTTCTTAAAGAAGTATGTACTGGGTTTTTCCTCCTCTTTATCTTTCCTCAGGAAACAGGGTTTATTGGCACAGACTCCGCCCCATGTATTCGCTGTTCATCCGATTCGACAGCGAGATTGGGTCTTAGTAAAATCATGGACAGGGATAAAATTGCAAACGGACTGGGAAGGGCCGTACCAGGCTCTTTTGGCAGAAACGGCAATAAGGACGGCAGAGAAAGGCTGGACTCACTACACTCAGATCAAAGGGCCAGTGGAATCTCCAGTTGAGGAAGAAGTCTGGACAGCTGAATCAATACCCGCTGAAACTCAGACTAAAGAGACTTTGAGTAACTGATTATACAGTGGTGACACAAGCGCAGGATTATTTCTGTAGGATTGTATCTTAAGTCTTTTGGTGCTTCAGCATGATTTCAGATTGCTGGGGATGCTTAGAGTTATGATACTAGCTCTCTTAGTATTGGGATTTTGTCAAACATCAATTTCATATGTGTTATTAACGGTTCCTGAATCTGATAACCCACAAGTAATAAACGCCGATGCATGCAGATTGGTAAATTGTGGTGATGTAGATAATCAGGGACAGTACTGAAGCTCAGAAATACATCTTAAGTCCTATGGGAATGGCCTCGGGGATGGTACTTAGTATAATAGTCTCGTCACAATACACCGGGCCACTTACCGACCAGATTTTGATTGTCCCGATACAGTGTAACCCAATATACTTAACGATAACGAAACATCGCACGAAGCAACTCTGGGGGTGGGGTGGGGGGGGGGGCACCTATCAGGTACAATTAAATGAAACTTTTGGGATAGAAATGAAAACTAACGGGAATGATTTCTTGGGCTGTTGTTTTTGAATTAGCGTAGAACAGGGAAAACGGGCAGAACTACTGGATAATAAGGTACAACATTTCACCCGTCCTGATGATTTTAAAGTAGTAAAAATTATAGAGGTAAAGGACTTGAAACAAACCATCGAAATAGAAACTGGATATGGGTATGCAAATGTCTGGGTTGAATGGGTAAAGTATACTGTAAAAAGTCTGAACAAGAGCAATTGCTATGCATGTACCTCCAGTAGGCCAGTGGCCCAGGTGGTTCCCTTTCCACTCGGGTGGAAGCGAGACAGGAAGGGCATGAAACATATGAAAGCCCTGTACCAGGATAAGACGGCATGGGATGATAGGAACTGCACCTCCCGATCTCTGATGTTCTTTCCCTTGGAGATGAAAGACTTAAAAGCACCCCCCCCCACCCCATGTTTTCAGCCGCAGTCAGAAATCACACATCGTATGTGCACAGACGAGGTACAAATTGGTCGAGAGATTTGGGGAAGCTGAACTTATGTACAGAGATTAAGAATTTCACCGATACAGACAATGGAGGGAAATCCTCAGCAGTGAAGGTTCCCCAAGCGGATCTATGGTGGTACTGTAGAGGCAAAATATTGAGACCCACCCCACCTCCGAATTGGAGAGGGATACGTGCAATTGTACAATTGGCAATTCCATTTACCCTGGTATTTGAGAAGGAAAAGATAGTGGGGGAAAAGTGAAGGAGTAAGAAATCACTCTTAGATTCTTCTTTTGATGACAGGATTTACCTCAATTCTATAGGACTCCCTGGGGGGAACGGGGTATCTGATGAGTTCAAGGCTCGCAACCAGATTGCAGCAGGCTTTGAGTCAGCTCTCTTTTGGTGGGTAACAATTAATAAAAATGTAGATTGGATAAATTACATTTTCTAGAATCAACAGCGATTTATAAACTATATAAGAGATGCTGTTATTGGAATATCAGAACAGCTTGATGCGACAAGTCGGATGGCTTGGGAAAACAGAATGGCCCTTGATATGATTCTATTCGAAAAAGTGTGTGTGTGTGTGTGTGTGTGATGTTAGGAGGGAGCTGTTTTACCTTCATTCCCAATAACACTGCACCTGCTGGTTCAATTACTCCGTCTGTAAGGGAATTGACTACCTCAGCAGAGGAACTGCTGATAATTCAGGAGAAGACACATCTCTCACGGAATGGCTTCAATCATTGTTTAGAAAATGGAAGTGTATGGTGGTTTCCATCCTTACTTCTCTGATAGTAGTAGCCAGGGTATTGGTAGCCATTGGCTGTTGCATCATACCCTGTATTTGAGGGCTCACCGAAAGACTGATTGAGACAGCCTTAATAAAAGAGATGCCCCTAAAAGGGAATCAGGCAGAAGGACGTTTTTCTATTAAATAATGAGGGGATGAGTGAATTCAAGTTGGATGAAGTCTCAGGAATGATGCTTGCGAATTTTGGGGGCGATGCTTAAAGGAAAAATTGCAGAAACAACATTTGAATGTAAAAATAGAAAGGGGGAATTGTGAGGAGTAATTATAAATGTTGTTATCTGCAACAATCACAAGGCTGAAAAATGCAAGTGGAAGGGGGGTGTAGGTTAAGCGAGATATGCTTGTACAAACAGTTAAAAGCATCTGTTTCCCACTTCTGCAAAAACAAAAAAAAGACACAATCAAGAGTTCATAAGGCTCAGTATGGGCAAAGAATGGAAGGAAATGTTGCTTTAGGGAAGAAAGAAGCAGATGGCAGTCAAGGAGAATATATAACAATCGACCACAGACGAATGTGGTGAAACAGCCAAGCAGGACATGCATTTTTGTCACGAACAAGGCCAGATGAGGCAAGAGATAAACAGCCGTGTTGAATGAAGTGGGAGATGTAAACAGGGGAGAAGCAATGGAATAAGTGGGGGAGAAGTAAAAGAGGAATGAATTGTACAAAAAGTTGTGTACTCGTTAAATTCGTTCTGCCTATCTTATCGGCACCACTCTTGCAAGAGTATAATAACCGATACTGCTGCTTCAGATCTTGTCTCAGACTGAAGTTATTGAAGTCAGTGGGTTCTATTTTCCACACAACCATGGAGATCCTGCTTTTAAACTCAGGTCTCGGTTCCTAAACATTCTTTGCTGGACCTTTACTCCATTTAAGGATGTCATTCATATCAATGTGTACCACGACCGCTGGCTGTTCACCCCTTCAGTGTGCCCTGAACATGCTCGGAGACATCCCTGATCCTCGCACCAACCGCCCTTTGTATGAAGAATTCATAGAATCATAGAATCACTGCAGGGGGAAAACAGGCCATTTCACACAGCACGTCCACGCTAACCCTCCGAAGTGTAACGTACTCTGACCCATTCTCCTACTCGATTACTTTGCATTTGCCCCTGACTAATGCACCTAACCGGCACATCACTGAACACTATTGGCAAAAAGTAAGCAACCGAAACCCATTCTGTTACCCGATGTTGAATCTGCTTTCTCACAACAGATACTTCCAGAAATACTGAGCATTGCCAGCAACTTGTGGTTTTGTCACCGATGATATTTGCATATTGACAAAAACATACACAACTCAGACTTGAAACAAAGTTGAATTTAAACTCTCCAGAGAAAACTAAATATTTGGTCATTCAATGATCCCAGTAAAGCTTTATTGAATTACTCATGTTCTGTTTGTGAATGTCATTTGTTCACTTTCCCAATCCTGAATAAAGGAGATTTTTGCATCTTTTTTAAAATCAGAAAGCTCGGAAAAATTGCACATTTACTTCTTCATATGGGAATGTGATTGCATCTCATTCGTTCATCGCATTTCAATTACAGAGGATTATTCACAAAGCACACACAATATATCACTTTGTCGAATAATACTAGTAACATTGTAAGCAAATGCAATCATAACTGGAAAGAAGGATTTAGACAAAGGAAGGATGAGAGAAAGCGGGTCTTATTTTGAAAAAACTATTTTGTGAACTTTGGTGATCAAATTCATGGAAAACTACGTAGGGCTGACAAACGATATTGTTATGAAGGTGTAGTGGTGTACATTGTTCTGAAAAAAGTTAAAATGTTACATTTGACTGTGAAACAAATAGCGAGTATGAGTTTCCATGGTACAAAAACAAAATCAAATTTGGCCAGTCAGTTTAACTATGCTAAAACACTCTGAAAATCAATGGAGTTAGAAATATAATGTATTTGATGACATCAAAATCAATTAAATAATCCAATGTTTTGAGGTGTAAAACTGGACAGTTTGAACATTTAGGGAGAGAACTGCCAAGGGCATCCACAAAGATAGACTGCTAGCTGAAGAGCTTTCTGAAAGGTACCTGTCTGTAAGACATTTGCACAGCAGAACATCAAAGCCAACCGAGATAAAAAATCTACAGAGAATAATCTACAAAGGAGAATTGACAAAGCTGACTGGTTTTGAAACATGATTGTATTTTTTTCAAATCTTAATCATGGTGTTTTGTTTCATCGGACCAGTATTGTAGAGTGGGAGGTAAAAGATAGGTTTAACGAAATGATTTCTAAATAGTTGTTCATTTTAATATTCTCTGTTGGACTTAAATAACAAAATTGTTAACTTTACTTTAAATAGTGACCTCTGTAAATGGATCTTTGCCTCTCGAAATTTAACAGATTCCAGCATGAGGTGCACTTGTTTCTTTGTGGCTGGTTTAGATTAGGAGAGGGGTTTACCCTGTGTCATAATAGTTTGGGGCCTTTTGTCTGCGATTTGAACAAGTTTAGACAGATCCAGTGTGAGATTTGGGCAGAGTTAAATAGGTTTGGGGTATGATAATGCACAGTAGATTTAATCATTTACACGTTATTGTCCGAGAGCTTTAATAAAAAGTTGATGAGACACTTTGTTTAATTTCGGTGACTTGTGGTTGGTTAAATTTCAAGTGAGAGAAGTGGCTCTTAAAAATGTTAAAGAGGTTCTGGGGTTTGAAGATAATTCTCACATTTGCCGAAGGCATTTAGGAGGTAAAATAAAGGCCAAACATTTAGAATTAGCATAGAATTTAGATTTGGGTTTAACCAAGAACAAGAGTAAAGCTGAAATTGTTAGGAAATTAGTCAAACAATAAGGTGTGCCAGAGAAACAGACAAGTGCAGGAGATTTAGAAAAAACTTAAATTACAATTGAAGAAAATGTAGTTTTAAAGATAAACAAAGGGAGAGAGAAAGAGAGAGAAGAAAGAGAAAGCAAGAGGGAAGAGAGAGAGAGAGGATAAAAAAGAGAGGAGAAGGTTCTTAGCTGAGCAAAGGGAGAGTGAATTTGAACTTGAAAAGTTGTGATTTAGTAAGCAAAGTCAAGTGAACAGGCTGGAGAGTAAAAGGGACATTAGTGATAGATACAACTATGTCAAAATTCTGCCACATTTTGATGAGAAAGATGTTGAAGCCTTCTTTATTTCATTTGAAAAATTGGCTAGGCAGGTAGAGTGGTGAAAGGATTTATGGGTAATGGTAGTTCAGGCTAAGCTTGTAGGCGCAGTTAGTGAGGTATTTGCTGCCCTGCCAGTTGAGGGGTCAAGAGATTATGAAGACGTGAAACAAAGTATTTTATGTGCTTACGAATTGGTACTGGAAGTATATAGATAGCAGTTCGGAAACATAAAGAAGGAACCAGATCAGCCTTATGTTGAGTTCGAAAGAATTGAACATCGGCATTTTGATAGATGAGTGCAGGCTTTAAAGATAGATAAGACCTATGAGGCTCTAAGGGAGATTATTCTACTGGAGGAGTTTAAAACCTCTCTTCCAGAGATGATAATAATTCACGTGGAGGAAAAGAAAGTTCAGATATTGAGAAGGGCGGGAGAATTAATAGATGAATACATGTTGCTGCATAGGACAAGCTTCCAGCCAGAATTTCGTCCTGTGAGGAATAGAGTTTGGGAGAAGGGGAGATGCTACACTATAAAAGAAAGAGTAGAACATATGAGTTTACCACAGATTAAAGAAGCTGCCCAAGATAGTGGAAAGGAGGTGAAAGGCCTCATGTGTTTTCACTGTAATGGAGTGGGACACAGAAAATCACAGTGCCGGTGATTTCCGAAGGGGATTGGGAAAAGGTGTTTTCACCGACATAAGGAGGTTAATGTTTGGTTACAGTGCTGATTGTTAAGAAAAGGACTGTGGGCAAAGATGTGGTAAAAGAAGCTAAGCCAGTGGCATTAGTGAAAGTGTTAAAGGAAACCCCAACAAGAACCGAAGAGCTGCAGGAAAGTGCACAGCCTCGGCAGGGGCTGGGTATGGAGTTGGTACCTGATCTCAATAAGGAATTCGCCTCTGTGGGTAAAGTTTACTCAGAAATAACAGGAGTAGAAGAGCAAGAAGTTATAATTTGGAGAGGTACATGAACTAACCAGTCGATAATAGTAACAGATGGATGAATTTGTAGTCTTTCTGGCTGTTACCAGGGAGTGCATTACTTTATGGGAAAGATGGATAGAAATTTGGCATTTCCCTATGTAAGATCAGGTTGGAGTGCCTAATCAAGACTGGGGAAGTAATAGCGGGAAAGATTGACAGACTGTCACATCCAGGAATGCAGTTTGTTTTCGGGAAGGGTTTAGCAGGGTCCAAGTTGGGAGTGACATCCCTTGGTTTGGAGAAGCCCAGGAAGACAAAGAAATGGAAGTGTTAAATCGGAAATATCCTGGTATTTTCCCAGGCTGTGCAGTAACCATATGCCACTATTATAAGTCACAGCACAAAGGACAAACTATAGAAAAGGATGAAGGAGTTGAGATTCAGTTAACGGACACCCTGTTTGCCGTAATGGTGCAGGGATAACCTGAACAGGCAGTGGGTAGACAGAGGTATTTTGTCCTGAAAGGCTAAGGGACTTGCAACAGACAGACAAGACGATAATATATATATATATATATATATATATATATATTTATGGAAGTGTACTCTGCAAAGGAGGCAGAGGATATTCATGAGGGTTATTATCTGAAAGATAGACCTTAAGGCAGAAATAGAAATAGAGACCACATCAGGTTAGTGCAGAGGACAAATGTGCTGAGGTGCACCAGATTGAGTTTCTAGTAGCATCAAGACAGGAAGTTTTACAGGTAGCATATGAACTACCTATAGGAGGTCACCTAGTTGTAAGAGATACTCAGGCTAAGGGACAAAAACATTTTTATTGACCCGGAATGCACAAAGATGTGGTTAATGTTTGGCATACATGTCATTCATGTGAAATGGTAGGTAGGCCACAGGCAGTAATGAAACTAGCACCTCTGTTGCCAATTCCCACATTTGAAGACCACTTCATGTGACTTATAAATGAGTGTGTAGGTCCCCTCCTGAAAAGTAGAGGAGAGAAAGAATTGGAGAAACAGGTGTTAGTTACTGCCCCACATAGTGAGGAATCAAATCCAAATGTCGAGGATTTTGATGTGCCTCAAAATATGTCAAAAACGTGAGCAGTGGGGTAGATTAGTAAACTATCTGTCTCAGGACCATAGAACACAGTTGAAAGGTTTGTTATTGCAATATGAGGACATATGTTTGAATCATATGGTGGGGACTAATGCTATTGTATATGAAGTTGTTGTAGAGAGTACTGTTCCGATAAAACAATCCATATCGGCTTTATCCCTCAAAGCCAGACAGGTCGAGAAGGAGGTGGAGGATATATCGTCGAACCAAGCCAGAGCGAGTGGAGCTCGCCGATCATCTTTGTTCCCAAACCGGATGGGAGTCAATGATTTTGGTTGGATTATTGAAAATCGACACTGCTACAAAATCAGGCTTATATCCAATACCAACATTGGAGGACTGTATCGAGAAAGTTGGACAAGTCAGTTACATCACGAAGTTGGACTTAATGCGTGGTTTCTGGCAGGTACCTTTATCAGAGAAGTGAAATAAATTTCTGAATTGTAACACCAAATGTTCTGTATCATTTCAAAGTGATGCCCTTTGGAATGATGAACACACCCAACACATTCCAAAGACTCGTGAACAGAGTTGTGGCCTGATTAATAAACTGTGCATTCCGTTTAGACGGATGTAGTGATCTTTACTAAGTCCTGGAAAAATCACCTGGTACAGTTGGCAGAGCTTTTTGAACGAATACGAGAAACAAAACTGGTGTTAAACAAAACAGAATTCGTGAAAGCAGACATGATGTTCTAGGGACAAATTATCGGTCATGGAAGGTTAATCCCATGGAACGCAAAGACAAAAGCAACGGAGGAATTTCCACGACCAACCTCAAAGAAAAAGGTGCTTCGGTCCTTCGGAGTCAGCGGATTCTATCGGAAGTTTGTTCCAAATGTCAGCAGTGTAGTGGCACCGTTAACGGACTTGCTGAAGAAGAACACAAAGTATTGGTTGACAGAACAATGCCAGGAGGCATTCGACCATTAAAAAGACATATTGAGCACCAAACCAGTTTCAGCTACACCAAACGCTTGAAAACATTTCAAAGTTGCCGTCGATGTGAGTGACATAGGAGTTGGAGCTGCACTGCGATGAGATGGGACCGTACTTTTCAAAGAAACTCAACATCCACCAGAGAAAATATTCCACGATTGATAAAGGACGATTGAGTTTGGTACGAGCCTTCTCCCATTTTAATGTGTATTCACAAACAGAGTGTTGGAGATGGTTGTGTACACGGAGCCCAATCTGCTGACATTCTTTGAACGCTTTAAAGACTATTTAATTAGTCTTATGTTACAGACTTTTAATTTAAAAATCGTACACGTAGCGTGAGGTAAGTATGTAATCTCAGATGCGTTCTCACAGATTTAACTGATTAAGATTAGATGAGATTTGTAATTATCCAATGTTAAATATAGGTAAAGGGGAAGAAGTTAAGGTGAACTAGATTTAGGTTATCTGTATGTTATGGTAATGTGTTGAAAGAATAAAAAAAATCAAATGAGACCGAGTTTTCATTATGATGGTTCTTTTTTGAGAGAGAAGGTGCTATGAACGTGTGAAGGGTACTGTACCTTTAAGAAAGTTGAAGGATTTCCAAGCACAGTGAGTTCTGGAAAATTTACAATGTAACATGTGGTCCAGCAGCTTGCAGTACCTGGGTTGCTATGAGAAAAAAAATAAAATAAAATTTGATCAATCCATTTAAATTATGTCCCAAGAAGCTAAACTACAATCGAGTTTAAATTTGGCATTTGGCAATATTATAAAAAAATGAAATTACCCGATGATTTAGGATAGAAAGCTGAAAAGAAAATTGACCAGTTAGGGGAGAACTGCCATGCCATCAACATCTGTAGACTGCCCGGAGAATAGCTCTCCGAAATGTACCTTTATTTATCAATGACCTGTGAAACACAAACTCTAAGGAGAAGAAGCGAAGACAGAGGAAGATACAAAGAGAAGATTCGACAGCTGCCTGGTTCTGACATTTGAATGTTTTGGTATATCTTAATTGGGAGTGGGGTGGGGTGGGGGGATTATCGGACCAGCATTGTAGAAGAGTAAGTAAAAGATAGGTCCGAGAAAGGAGTTGCATAAAGTTGTTAGGTAATTATTCCCTGTTAGACTTTTTAAAAAAATGTTAATTTTTACTTTAAACAGTGACCTTTAGCATGGTTATTCGCCTTCCGAATTTTTACACATTACAGCATGGGTTAAATCTTTTCTGTGTTGCAAGTTTAAATTAGCGCGGGGTGGTGGTGGAGATGTGGGGCGGGGGCGGAAGGTTTCCCCCGTGTTGTAACATATTAAATCGGATTTCTCTGCACAGATGCTGCCAGACCTGCAGAGATTTTCCAGCACATTTCTGTCTTAGTTTCTGGTTTACGAAATCTGAAGTTCTCTTGACTTTCTTATGTGTACCATTGACAGCCACGGTTGAGGTCCTGGAGGACAGGAAGACAGCTAATGTTGTTACATTATTTGTAATTTAGCTGCAAAGAAAAGCCAGGGAACTACAGACCAGTAAGTTTGATGTCAAGGATGGATAAGTGTTTGTAGGAGATTCTGAAAGGCAGGATTTACATGCATTTGGAAAGGCAAGGACTGATTAGGGATATTCAGCATGGCTTTATGTCTGGGAATCCATGTCTCACAAACTAGATTGGAGTTTTTGAAGAGGTGATTGGGATGATAGATGAAGGTAAAGCAACATACGTTGTCTATGTGGACCTTATTGAGGCCCAACAAGGTTCCACATGGTAGTCTGGTTAATAAGGTTAGATCACAGGAGATCATGGAGAGCTATCCAATTTGATACAAAACTGACTTGACTGTAGGAGACTGAGGGTGCTGGAAGAGATTTGCTGTTCCAATTGGAGGCCTGTGTCCAGCGTTGTGCCACAAGGACCAGGCTGCTGTTGTTCATTGTTTTTGTAAATGGTTTGGATGAGAACATTGGAAGCATGGATAGTAATTTGGAGATGAAACGTCCCAAAACTGGAGTTATGGTGGACAGTGAAGAAGGCTATCTTAGAGCACAAAGATATCTTGATCTACTTGACAAGTGGGCTGAGGATTGGCTGATGGATCTTCATGCAGATAAATGTGAGATGTTGCATTTTGTTAGACAAATGAGTGTAGGATTTATTCAGAAAATGGTAGCGCTGGGGAGTTTTGCCAAACAGGGAAATTCAGGGTCCAGGTACATAGTTCCGTGAAAGTGGAGTCGCAGATTGACAGGACAGTGAATAAGGCATAAGGCAAGCTGACTTCCATCGGTCAGAGCATTGATTATAGGAATTGGCACATAATGTTGTGGCTCTACAAGAGAATGGTCAGGCCACATTTCAATCAATTCTTGTTGTCCTGCTATTGGAAGAATGTTATAAACTGAGAAGGGGACAAAAGTATTTAAAATGATGTGTCGGAGACGGGACGTTCTGAGATATAAGGATAGGCTGGGATTTTGTTCCTTTTGCGTTGGAGGCTGAGAGGTGACCTTTATTACATCATGAGAGGCATGGATAGGATGAATAGACAAGTTCATTTCCTCCGAGTGTGTGTGTCCAGAACCAGACAGGATAGGTTTAAGGTGAGAGAGAAGACATTTAAAAGAGATCTAAGGGACAGTTGTTTCTCACAGAGGGTGGTGTGTATATGTAGCGAGTTTTCAGAGGAAGTAGCATTGGGGAGTACAGTTACAACATTTGAAAGACAATTGGATGTGTACATGAATAGCAAAGGTTTGGAGGGGTGTGCGCCTAAAGAATGAAAATAGTAACCATTCAGTTTAGGAAACCAGGTGAGTATGGACGAGTTGAGCCGAAAGGTCTGTTTGCATATTGTATGATTCTAAGAGTCTATGACTTTTTCACTCCTCCTTCATCACTAGTCCTTCATTGCATTCAATTCATTTCCAAGTCAAAGCTCATCTGCAGATATTTTAAATGATCTAACTCTCCAAACTTTGTTAAACAGAGAATTCCTGACATTGATGTGGTTCTGCAGACCACAGCAGCAGCAGAAACAGAATTAAATTCAAGCACAATCTGTAACGTTTTTCCTGGGATAATCCCTCAGCCTACCATTCCAACCAAGTTGATTTATGGTTCAGTGATGTATAGGTGAAAATGCCAGTGTCCCAATCGTGTGTACCTAAGCCTGATGACAGGCCGTTAAAGCTACCATAATTGACTGCCTGCATTCCAAAAAGCAGCAATAACATCTGATAGAGAGGGTGTAATGATCACAAAACCAACAAACCAACAGTAAATTCACATCCAGCCATAAATGGTGATGGACGGTTAAACAACTTCATGGAGGAGAGGGCTCACTATTATCCCCATCCTAAATAATGGTACAGTCCTGTATATCAGTGTAAAAGATAATTATGTAGTTTTGGCAACATACTCCGCCAGACGTTTTAGTGGATGATCCACCTCACCTTCGCCATGATGTCCACAGAATCACAGATGCCAGTCTTCAATCAATTCAATTTGCTGCAAGCGACATGAAGAAACAGCTGAACACAGTAGATACGACAAGGGCAAAGGGCCCTGACACGATTCCTGCAACAGGACTGAAGACTTGTGCTGCACAACAATCGTGTCCCTGGAGAAAGCTGTTTCATTCCAGCTCCAACTCTGACATCTTCTTGGCAATGTGGAAAATTACTCAACTATGTCCAGTCTGCGAAGAGGAGAATAATTACAATCTGACCATTTGCCACCCCCTCAGTCCCATCACGATAGTTAAACTGGTAGAAGTTCTTTTTGACAGATCTGTCAAACCACACAGAAATAACCAGCTCAGTGTGGTTTCCAATAGGTCCCTACGTGGAGATGGTGCTGTTGTGGAAATATCACTGGATTACTAATCCAGACCAGGCTATTACCCTGGCAGCTGATGGAAGTTAATAGCAATTAACAACATATCGAGATCTAAAATCTGGTATCAGTAACGATGATGCTGAAATCAATGCCGATTGCAAACGCCAATTTGCTTCTTCAATGTACATTCAGGAAGTGAATTCTGGCCTGGTGAATTCCATGCATCCCTGGTCTGGCCTAAACGATACTCTATACACACATGCATGTGATAAACTTTTCAATGGTCTCTAAAATGGCAAAGTAAGACACGAAATTGTATCAAACTGCTCTGATGTTTGGAAGGATAAAACTGACAGATCTCCCGGCACCAGCCTCAGTATCGGAAAATGGAATGGAAAACACATTCCTGTTGACCCTGCAGAGGCCTCCTTCCTAACGTCTGAGAGCTTGTGACAGCCATACTCCATTTGCCTCCCCCTCCCTTTCGTGTCGAGAAATCCTTATTCATATTCAGTGCCTTGTGTTCCACAGCTTATGTGGGAGAGAAATTCCCAGATTCACCAGTCACTGAGTGCAGACATTTATTCTCATCTCAATGCAGAGTGGCCTGCCTGTACCTAATACTGTGGCCTCTTGTTTTAGACGTCCCAGGTAGGGTAATTATCATCTTCCAATCTGTCTCACCCTGTCAGAGTTTAATATGTTTCACTGAGATCTCCACTCATTTTCCTGAAGCCCATGGAATACAGGCCCAAACGCCCCAAACTCTGCTCTCACAACAAGCCTGTCATTCCAGAGATCAGTCTGGTCATCCTTCACTGCACTCCCTCAATGTCAGGTTTGTTCCTTATTAGGTAAGGAGACCAAAACTACACACAATACTGCACAATGTTCGAGATGGGCTCTCACCGATGCCCTGTACAGCTGCAGTAAGACACCCTTACTCCTGTCAGTCAATCCCTAAGAAATTAAGGTCAACACACCATTTATCTTTCTGCCTGCTTTCTGCTCTTGCAATATTGCTTTCAGTAACTGGTGTACAAGGAGATACAGATCCTTTTAAATGTTACAGCTCCCCACTTGGAGGGTTTGTGTACACTGGTCAGTGTGCCAATGCCATTCCCAGTATTGACTTCTGGGTTCAGAACTCACTGCCTCGCACTGACCTCGGAGGGATGCGCAACAGGAAAAAAAGAAAGAACATAAATCCCTTTAAAACCAACATATTTCATACAATCCCTTTTCAAATGATAGGTTGCTGTTCTACTGTACCTATCAAAGTACACCCCGTCACATCCACCCCCACTGATCTTCATCTGCCACGTATTTGCCCATTCACTCCACTTGTCTCAATCACTTTGGAGCTTTTTTACAATCCTCCTCACCCACTAACAATCCCACCTCATTTAGTACTGTCAGCAGACTGAGAAATATTGCATTTGATTCCCTCACCTAAATGTTTGGTATGCATTGAAAATAGCTGTGTCACAATCACTAATCCCTACGATACGCCATGATCCTTCAACTTCAAAACAGATTGTTTTATTCCTGTTCACTGTTTCGTGTCAGTTCTCCTATTCTAAAATCATGTTCATATTTTAGTCCCAATGCCGTAACATTTGAGTTTGCACACTCGGCCGTAGTCTTTATCAAGATCTTTCTGAAAATCTAAATGCATTGCATCCATTTCTTCTCTGTATGCATTGACCAGTCAGTTTGTCAAATATAATTCCCATTTCATGTTCACCCATTACATAAGAACGTACAAACTAGGAGCAGGAGTAGGTCATCGGGCCCTTCAAGCCTGCACCACCATTCAGTAAGATAATGTCTGATAATTTCATGGCCTCAGCTCCACTTACCCGCCCACTCACCATAATCCTTAATTCCTTTAACCTTCAAAAAATTATCTATATGAGTTCAAACACATTCAATGACAAATCCTCAAGAATTCCACAGATTCACAAGCTTCTTGGTCAAGACGTTCCTTCTCAATTCAGTCCTAAATCTGCTCCATATAGTTTTGAGGCTTTGCCCTGTTATCTAATTTTACATGCTTCTGGAAACATCCTTTATATTTCTATCGTACCTACTCCCTTCACCATTATAAATGTTTCTATTCCTTCCTCCCTCATTCTTTCAAATTCCAATCAATGTATAATTCCAATCTATTCAGTCTCTCCTCATAACCAGACCCCTCACCTCTGGAACCAACCTAACGAGCCTCCTCTGCATACATTGTAGTGCCAGTATTTCCTTTCTCAGATGGCGATACCAAAACTGCACGTACTACAGGTGTGGTCTCCCCAGCACCCTTTAAATCTGCAACATAACTCCCTACTTTTACACTCAATCCCTTTAGCAATGAAGGACAAAATTCAATTTGCCTCGTTAATTACCTGTTGCCCCTACAGACCAGCTTCTGTGATTCATGCACAAGGACACCCAGGTCCCTCTGCACAAGAGCATGCTGCATTTTTTAAACAATTCAAATAAGAGTCCTCTTTAGTATTTTTCCTACCAAAATGGATGATTTTACATTTATTATAATTGTACTCCATCTGCCAGACCTTGACCCACTCACTTCACCTCTTTATGTCCCGATGTAAAGTTTAACCATCCTCTGCACACTTTACTCTGCCACTCATGTTAGTATCGTCTGCAACCTTTGAGACAATACACGTGTCCCCTACTCCAAATTATCTATGTAAGCTGTGAATAATTGCAGTCCCAGCACCGATCCCTGGGGCACTCCACTAGTCACTGATCAGCATGCAGAAAAACAATCATTTTATTCCCACTCGTTGCTTCATGTTAGTTAACCAATCCTCTATCCATGCTAATACATTGCACGTAATGCCACACCTTACGCAGCAGCCTTTTTGGCGTCACTATATTGAATGTCTTTTGGAAATCTCAGTACACCACACCTACTGGGCTCCTGTAGTTGTAATATCTTCATAGAATTCCAGTAGGTTAGTTACACGTGGCCTGCCTTTCATTAACCAACACTGTGTCTGCCGAACAGGACAATTTCTATCAAGATGCATTGCCATTTATTAGTTGATTATATATTGAAATATTTTCTCCTACAGATGTTCGGCTAACTGGTCTATAATTCCCCACGTTTTGTCTATCTCCCTTTTTAAACAGTGGTGTCTGAACTCCTGTTTTCCAATTTGTTGGAATTGTATCAGAGTCCAGTGAAATCAGAAAAATTTCCACAAGTGCATTTGCTAATTCTCTATCACCTCTGTTAGTACCTTGGGATACATTCCATCAGGGCCAGGTGACTTATCTACCTTTGGCTCCATGAGCTTGCCCAACACTATCTCTCTCTTGGGAATGGTTGTTTCCAGGTACTCACGTACCTTCCTGCCTTTGACAATTACTGACATGTTATTAGTGTCCTTCATTGTGTAGACTAGCTAAATAACTCTTCAATTTCTCGTCCATTTCCTCATATCTCATTACTGGATTCCACTTCTCACCCTCTAAAGGACAATTGCTTACCTTAGCTATTCATTTCGTTTTGTATATTTATAGAATATTTTGCTATCTGTCTTTATATTCTGAGGTAGTTTACTTTCATAACCTATCTGATGGATCTTGATAACTTTTTTGTTGCTTTATTTTGACATTTAACGGTTTTGACATTAT
This sequence comes from Chiloscyllium punctatum, assembly GCF_047496795.1. Taxonomy (NCBI): domain Eukaryota; kingdom Metazoa; phylum Chordata; class Chondrichthyes; order Orectolobiformes; family Hemiscylliidae; genus Chiloscyllium; species Chiloscyllium punctatum. The sequence continues at coordinate 51,872,671 of NC_092780.1, forward strand.
TTTGACATTTAAAGTTTTCCCAATCTTCTACTTTCCCACTGGTCTTTCCCATTATTTATGCCATTTATTTTAATTTGATAGCCTCCCTTATTTCCTTAGACATTCATGGCCGATTACCCTTTTCCTACAGTCCTTCCATTTCACCATTATATGCTGTTGCTGAGAACGTTGAAAAATTGTTTTGAAAGCCTTCCACTGTTCATCAATGGTTCCACCGTAAAGTCTTCACTTCCAGCCATCTTTAGCCAAGATTAAAGGGTTGTACAAGTCATGCACATGAATTGTACACACCTAAGATGGCTCTTGAAAACTTAATCAGTTAGAATGGAGATACGAGTTTGATTGATTAAAATGCAAATCACAGAATTTATTTCAAGTCACTGCCTGGAGATACCTTCAGGTACTATCGATGTAAATGAAGTAACACTTGCAGTCAGATAATGTATTCTAAGCTTGAGGCCTTGTTTGGACTCTGTCTGTCTCGACCTGGAGTCAGACTGATTTTATTTACAAAGTAGGAGTAGCGCATGTGCGTATGTGTGTGAGAGAGGGCGTGTCTGCGTGAAGGGGAGTGAGAGACACACATTCTGTATGTGTGAGAGAGAGGTGGATTGTGCGTATGTGTGCGGGAGGGAGAGAGAGAGAGGGTCTGTGTTCATCCGTGAGTGTGACAGAGTGGAGTGCGTGTGTGGAATGTGAGAGAGGGGCAGTGTGAATGTGTGTGAGGGGCAGATAGGGAGAGTGTACATCAGTCTATGTAACGGGGAGAGTGAGAGTGTGTACTTGTCCAGACTAAGACACAGACACTGGTACCTTTCCCCACACAGACTCACTCCGTGGTTTCAGAGCTTCCCCTCTCTGTAGCCTCTGCTACATTTGTTGTTCATGTTACAGTCCCAGGTGCTGTAACTACAGACCCCTGTTCCATTCAGAGTTGGGTCACCAAATCCTCAGCTTGTCTGGAATGTCTGGGGCAGCTCACAGCACAACCTCCAGCAAACCATCCACAGCAGCTCCACTAACTTTTCAATAACAGGAGTCAGTCACAAGCCCCTCAGCTACAAGTTAGATGCCTGGTCCTTTACAATTATACTCAAGGGACTTCCTCGTGTTACTGACTGCACAACCAACTGAGAGAGAGACAAACAGAGGTATTCCGTGATCAGGCACATACCAAGTTTCAAACACGTGAGTCAGAGCTGCTGGAACACTGCTGTCCACGGACCACCACATGGGACACATCGGGAAGTGAACAACAGCATGGCACACACCATTTCAATGTTTCTGAAGTTCACCATGCCAGCATTCGATACACAAGGGAGTCAAAAGCCAAGGCCAGGGAAAGATACAGAAAAAAAAAACAAATAATTAATTAACTGATAACTTGGTGAAAATGTGGATAAGGAGATGGGGATTTGAAATAACTGGATAAGTGAGACAACAGTAGGCCCAATCACAAGAATACATATATTGAAGAAAGACATTGTCAGATTAGTTGGAATGGTCCATTGCCTCAAATTTTGAATCTGCTTCACAGAATCAGCACAGACACTATAAACTGGGGTAAGGTAATGGCTAAGATTGAGAGCTAAGGAGACCGAGCTGGTGGACTACTCCATAAACCGGACTATATGCACAGCATGAAGAACATTGCAAACTTTGCCAGGATATTGCAACCCTCTACCACCACCCTCGGTCTCCGACCTTTGAACCAATTTTGTATCCAAATGGCTAGTTCTCCACGTATTTCATATGAACGAACCTTGTTAAACAGATGACCATCCACAATGTTATTCAACACCTTACTGATGTCCATATCGACAATGTACACCTCTCTACCTCAATTAATCTTCTTAGTCGCTTCTTCAAAAAATTCTGTCAGGTCAGTGAGACACAATATTGCTTGTTCAAAACCATGTTGACTATCCCTGATCAGTCGTTACCTTTCAAAATGCGTGATAATCCAATGCCTTGTAATCCTCTCCAACAACTTACCCACCACTGACGTCAGGTTCACTGACTTTTCCTTATTACCCTTCTTCAATCCTTCTTAGTAATGGCACCACGTTAGCCAACCTCCAGTCTTCCAGCACTTTACCTGTGGCTATTGATGATAGCACGGGGCTCAGCAAACACTTCCCTGGCATCCCACAGAGTATAGCGTACATCTAATAAAAGCCAAGACATTTTCCTTTCTTTGCATGTTTTAAGATCTCCAGCAGCTTCTTTGTAGTACAGACACTTTCCAAGATGTCACTACATATTTCCCAAGTTCCCTCGCTTCCATATCCTCCTGCACAGTAAATACTGATACAAAATATTCGTTCAGTCCCTCCCCCATTCCCTGTGGTTCTGCACATGGGCAGCCTTGCTGATCTTTAAGTATGCCCTATTCTCCCCACAGTTACTCTTCGTTCTTGATATATTTGTAGAATTCCTTTGGATTCTCATTAACTCTATTTGCCAAAGCTATCACATGTCCCCTTTTTATGCTCCCAATTTATCTCTTAAATGGACTATTGTTGACTTCAGACTCTTCTAGTGATTCACTTTCAATCAGGAATTAAGAGGTTAATGATGACCATTCCGATGTCAGAAAAATCCATTTGGTTCACTGATACCTTTTAAGGAAACAAACTGCCATCCTTACCTGGTCTAGCCTCCATGAGACTCCAGACCCACAGCAATGTGGATGACTGTTAACTGCCCTCTGGGCAATTAGGGATGGGTAATAGACGCTTGCCTTGCCAGGGACGCCCTCATCCCGTGAATGAATTAAGAAAACAAAACTCAATTCCTGCTGTCTATACCTGATATATCCTTCCCTCTTTTCCGTGACCAGAACCTCAACTTCTCCAATCCTCCACCATTCCTTACACGTACCAGCCTTACCCTTCACCCTCATAGGGATATACTGTCTCTCTACTCCTGATGTCTCATTTTTGAAGGCTTCCCCCTTCTCTGCGAATATCTGCCCCAATCGACTTTGAAAATTCTTGATTAATATAAAAATTGACTTTTCAACAATTTAAAACTTTAAGTTTTAGACCTTGTTCATCCTTTTCCATCTCTATGTTGAAACTAATAGAATTATGATGACTTGCCATAAAGTGCTCCCACACTGATACCAAAACCACCCCCTCCCCACTGCCTTTTTCCCAAGGGTAAGGTGATGTTTAGCTCCTTCCCTGTGATGGAGAGTATTGGACAAAGAGCTGCAGCTTTGTAACTAGGAATGGGGTCAGCAGAGTCTTCGACTCATTGGGTTGATTCTAACAACAATTTGTCTCAATGACGTTTTCATTGAGTGTGACAGAGGGATTGTCTGCACGAGGCTGAGCTAGTTTCTTGGTACGATCTTATCGAATGCACCTCATTAACTACCCACCCCACCCCATGGTGACCCTCTCATCATGGCTGGAGGTACTCACCATTTCCCGGGTGAACCTGCATATTCCCTGATCCCTGACACTGGTGCCATCTTTAAAAGTCCAATGAGCAGACGGTTGAGCTTTCTCAGTTTGGAGCTGCCCTGCACGGTTTACTCCGAGCATGGGGGGTAAGAGGCAATCACACCACAGTTTGTTGACAGGGGCATGGAGGTCCTGGTGGATGGGCTAGTACAGAAGAGGATTGTTCTCTTCCCAGAGGCGGCCACATCACCAGACCCACCGAGCATGGTCTGAGCACCCCACCCAACTCAGTGCAGTATCTGCGGTCTGAGGAAATGCCCAGCAATACAGGACAAGCATCAATAACCTTCCCCACTCTGTCAGGATAAGTATGACCGTGTTCTCTCTGCTCCCTCACACTCACTGTATATCTGTTATAGTACTGACACACGAACAAGGCTCATGCTCCTCCACTCTCACTGCTGCAAATAGCACCTTCCTTCTCTCTCTCTCTTTCCCCTCCACTATATCTCCCTCACTAATAACACCCTTTGGATACAACACTATGGACTGGTGGGGATCCAAGATGGCGGCGACCCAGCAAGTCTGAGTCTATAGTGCTCTTCCCAAGACTTGTGCAAAGTGGGGCACACACCCCCACCACACTCACCAAATCATTCATAATAGCTGTTAAATTTAACTAGTTGCTTAGTATTACATTTAAATAGTCTAATATTTAGTAAAAATGACCAAAGAGAAGGGAGCCCGTAGCTCTCAGCAAGCAGGAACCCCTCCCCCCCCCCCCCCCTTCAGCTGCAGCAGAGGTGTCCACAGACTTACGGTGATAAATTCCATGTTTTTTTTAACTTGGTTTACATTATTCTTGATGGCTAAAAAGACTCTGAGAATGTTCCTCTCACTCCACGCCACTCCCCATTTCGATTGAGAGAGAGAGAAAACCAGTCTTTAACTAAACTCTTCCAACATTAAGACAGTGCATTTGGTGTGTGATCATACATTGAACTTCACGTTGTCCACCATCGTGACAGGAGCCACAATACCTACATTCTAAACAGTTAACTATCCATACCAGCTTCTGACCCCCACGGAGAATATGGGTCTTCCTTCTTGGAGATGGAAGATGCCTCCTCGAGGCTTGGCACAAAACATTTGGGTTCCTTCCTCACTGCCAGCAAAACATGTTAAAGAATCATTTGTTCCACAGGCAATAGAGCCACGAGGAACATTGTGAGCAGTCGATGAGTGCCGTCTCTGCTCCATTCATTTTCTAGGTTGGAGCATCAAAAACACCCTCCTATTCCCTGTATAAGTGTCTCGAGGGGTGAATGGTCTCCTCCTGGTTCAATAGAACAGGTTTAGGGGTCTTACTGGACTCTGCCTGTTCCTGCTTAACAGCTCAATGTACTGGCCAGACGCCTCATCTTCCTGTGGAACAGGCAGGAGGATTGAATGAGCTGTCCCTCTTCTTGTTCAGTCATTTCGATGGGCTGAATAGTTTCCACATATCCGTGTGTAACCAGCTTGAGGTGCTGAATGAGCTCCTCTTTTAACTGTGGAAATGTGCAGTGCCTGGCCGTTCTGATTAGATTAGATTAGATTACTTACAGTGTGGAAACAGGCCCTTCGGCCCAACAAGTCCACACCGCCCCGCCGAAGCGTAACCCACCCATACCCTTACATCTACATCTACATCTACATCTACCCCTTACCTAACACTACGGGCAATTTAGCATGGCCAATTCACCTGACCTGCACATCTTTGGAGTGTGGGAGGAAACCGGAGCACCCGGAGGAAACCCACGCAGACACGGGGAGAATGTGCAAACTCCACACAGTCAGTCGCCTGAGGCGGGAATTGAACCCGGGTCTCTGGCGCTGTGAGGCAGCAGTGCTAACCACTGTGCCACCGTGCCGCCCACATTCTGTTACATGAATGTTATTGACACTTTAACAGTATTTGTGTGACTATGTCTGTCTGTCTGTGTATCAGCCTGTGTGTTTCTATCTGTGTTTGTGTCTATTTGTGTGTGACTGTTTATGTCTTTGTGTGTTTCTCCGTGTGTGCATGCTTATCTCCTTGTATGCATTGTGTATGTTAGTATATTGGGGTGTTTACCAATACGTCTGTGTATTTCAATGCCTGCATCTCTGTACAATGGGTGATGAGAGAGATGAGGTTGGAACTGACAGTAGGTTTGAATTGAGAATTGCTCTTTACTAAACACTGCTCCTTATTAGTTTGGTGAGACGTGGATGTTTCAGAATCTCCACCCAAGGCCTCCTGGTGCTCTCCGGCTCTCTCCAGGATCCTCCCCACATATCAGGGTAGGGGTATGAGGGAACGGATATTTGACACTCCACCACCCAGCGTGACCCTTTCTGTCCTATTCCAGGCTGTTTCTCCTGGAAGGGGAGAAAGGGAAGGAATGAGTGTGGGTGGAAGTGGATGGTCCTGCTGTTAGTGCTGGACTAAGTGAGGTGTGACATGGTGAGGTGGCCAGAGGGAGTCTGTCCATAGTGTTGTATCCCTGTAGTGCTACTAGTGTGCGGGGCTAATGCATGATGGACAGAAAATATGGGGGAGGGAAGGTGCTGAATTCAACAGCGGGAGTGGTCGTGCTTGAGCCTTTTTGGAGATAGAATGTGAGCCTTGGTCGAGGGTAGGTGCTATAAGAGACATACAGTGAGTGTGAGGGAGCAGTGAGAATATACGGTGACACTTAACCTGACAGAGCGGAATGGATATTGATGCTTGCCCTATATTGCTGGACCTGTCTTCAGATCATCTCAGCATTGATGTGAGCCTCCCTGAATGTCTTATCCAAGTCTATCACCAAAAATGACACAGGCTCTGTCCCTCAGATTCCACACAATGGGTTTGGGTGGGTCTTACAAATAGCAAGGAGAAACAAACTTGTTGTGTTATATATCTGAACCAAAACTGTCGCGCAAATATTTTGCATCATATGCTCTGGAAATTACATATGCAACTATATGCAAAGGGAAGCTATGACATACTGATATTATCGCTGGGCCCTTAACCCAGAGACCCAGGTAATGTTCTGGGGACATGGTTTCAAATCCTGCCATGGCAGATTGTGGAATTTGAATTCAATAAGTATCTGGAATCAAGGGTTTATGATGATCAGGAATCCATCCCTGATTGTTGGAAAAACTCATCTGGTTCACTAATGTCCTTTAGGGAAGGAAACGGCTGTTCTTACCTGGTCTGGCCTGCATGTCACTCCAGATCCAAGGCAACGCTGTTGACTGTTAACTGCCGTCTGGCATGGTCAGTAATTGCTGGTTATCCAGCTAAGCCCTCATCCTGTGCATGAGTAACAAATACTTGTGGGTTCTGCAGTAATAATGGATGGTGTCAAGTTGCATCGAAACTGAGTTAACTAAGTGACTGCTAATGGTGTGAAAAATAAATTCCTTTAGTGTATATCAGGTAGGCTGAAGAGTATATTGTGAACCAAACGAGAGAGCAGATCATTTCGGATTTGGTGTTGTGTGATACTGATTAAGGATGATCAGCCATGATCATATTGAATGGTGGTGCAGGATCGAAGGGTAGAATGGCCTACTCCTGCACCTATTGTCTCTTGTCTATTGTGTGGTCGGAAGGACTAATTACTAACCTTGCTCTGAAGCAGCTTTGGAGGAATAGTGACGTTAATATGTTGTATTTTACACAGCGTCTGCATTCAATGTGGAATGTTTGAACATTCTGGTCAAACATCATGGTAGCCCAGAGGCGTGAGTGTCAAGTTCGCTCCAGTGAATTGGGAAAATACAATATAACATTCAGTAGGAGAACAATGGTTGTTAGACAAATATACTCTCACAGCACGGAGACAGGCCATTCGGCCCAAACTGGTCCATTCCGAACAAAATGTCCATTCACACTAACCCCATTTCCCTGCCATTTCCCTGTATCCTTCTAATCCTTTCTGACGTGTGTATTTGTCCAAATGTATTTTAAATTTTGTGAATGTACCCGCCTCAACCACTTCTGTTGGCAGCTCATCCCATATGCATACCACCCTGTGTTTAAAAGAAATTGCCCCTCAGGTTCCCTTTTACTTTTTCCCCTCTGACCTTAAATTGATGCCGTCTAGACTGTGATTGCCCAATCCTGGGGAAAAAAAGACTGAGTGCATTGACTCTATCCATGCCTCCCATGATCTTATACACTACTATCAGATCCCCCTCAGCCTCATACATTCTAAAGTAAAAACTCATATCTTGTTCAACCTCTCACTATAACTCAGACCATTGAGTCTTGGCAACATCCTTGTAAATTTCTTTTGCACTCTTTCCTGTTTAATAACATCCTTCCTCGAGCAAAGTGAACAAAACTGAACATGACGCTACAAGTATGGACTCGCCAACATCTTGCACAACTGCAACATAACTCTCTAATTTTGAGACTCAGTGCTCTAACCGACGAAGGCCAGTGAGTCATAAGCCTTTTTCAGTGCCTTGTCTACCCGGGACTCCACTTACAGAGAACCGTGCACCTGAACGCCAAGGCCACTCTGTTCCACTGCACTTCTTAAGGCCCTGCCATTCAGCATGAAACTCCTGCCTTGATTTGACTTTCTAAAATGCAAGAACTTACACTTATCTGAATTAAACTCAATTTGCCATTTCTCAGCCCACTTCCCCACCTGCTCAAGGTACTGCTGTAATTTCTGAGATTTCTGATAACCTTCCTCACTGTCCACGATACCACCTGTTTTAATGTCACCTTGAAACTTACAAATCATGCCTGTACATTTTCATCTAAATCATAGATGTGTGTAATATATGAATATATGGTCCCAGCACCGACCCCTGAGGCATTCCACTCATCACAGGCCTCCAGTCCGACAAACATCCTTCCACGATTACCCTCTTCTTCCTATCATCCATCCAATTTTGGACCTAATTTGCCAGCTCCCCCTCAATTCTATGTGATCTAACCTTCCAGAGCAGCGTACCATGTGGAACCTTATTGAAGGCCTTACTGAAATCCATATAGACTATACATACAACCATGCCCTTGTCAAAGTTACTGGTCACTTTATCAAAGCAGTCTAACAAATTTGTGAGCCATGATCCCCCATTCACAAGGCCCTGTCTTTCCAAATGCATGTAGATCTTCTCCCTCAGAATCTTCTCTAGTAACTTACCTGCCACAGATTTTAGGTTTACTGGTTTATTGTTCCCCGGTTTTTATTTGTAGCCCTTCTTGAATACCGGCACAACATTCACTACCCTCCAGTCCTCCAAGACCTCACCCATTGACTACCGATAATGCAAAAGTACCAACCAGGGCCCCCGCTATTTCTTTCCTGTCCTCCTGCAGTGTTCCTGAATATATATGGTCAGGACCAGGAGATTTATAGAAATACTACAAAGTCTGAAAAAATATGTTTATTTATTTCAGGTAAAACACCCAAGAGTGAGAAAGTGAGTTAACAATGATTAGCATAATAAATTAAAGATTACATGAATCACAGGAAGTGACTTCAGAAGAATTCCACACATTGTGGATTCCTGAGAATTCTCAGAAATTTACCATCCAGAAAAGGGGGGGCATGAAATGGGTAAGGAAATCAAAACGCGACCATGCATCCAAACAAACAGGAACACAGACGAAATAAATCTATGAGCTATATTTCAAAGGGAAAAACAGCATTGCCAAATGTGGAAATCTGCAATCAGGAGAGACGAGCTTATTATGGATAACAGGGAAATGGCCAAGCAAATAACCAGTTACTTTGCATCTGTCTTCATGGAGGAAGATGCAGAAAATCACCCAGAAATTCGACGTCATCATATAGGACTTGTGGATCGAAAGACATTAAGTCAATTTATATTAGTAACAAGGCTTTACTTGAACATACAGCTGGATTGAGCATTGCTAACCTTGACAAACCAGATGTACTTCATACCAAAATCTCCAGAAATAAACCACTAATCGAAGTATTAGTTGCACTGTCGATGACTGTGTTCTATTACGAAGTGCATTCTGCATAGTCTGGATCCAAGCACGATAGATGAACGGTAGTGATCCAAGCATCTACAAAGGGAAGAAGAGTTAGTGTGGAGAACTGCAGACCAATTAACTTGATATTTGTGGGGAAACTGTTGGAGTCTATTATATAGGATGTGATATTCGTTATTTAGAAATTAACAGCAACATTGGAGAGAATCAGTATGTATTTCTGAAAGGGAAATCATACTTGACAAGCTTTGGAATTGTTTGAAGTTGATTCTTACAGCATAGATAATGGGGAATAAGTACAATTGGCATATTTTAGATTATCAGAAGGCTTTCTATAAGAACTCACACAATGAGTTCGTAAATGCAATGAATGTGAAGGGTATTTGGAGGAATATATGCAAGTGATAAGTTAAAGTTTGGATTGCCTTCCTTTAGGGGAGTCAGAATATAGATGTAAAGACATGTTGGAGCAGTTTAACAGCGTGTTGGTGAGTACTGTACCTGTAATATTGAGTACAGTTTTGGTCACGAAATCTGAGAAAGAATATACTGACCACAGAGCAAGTTCAATGGACAGTCTCCCGATTACTCCCTCAATTGGCGAGATTGCGTGTTGAGGAAACTCGGCCTGTGTTCTCTAGACTTTCAAAGAATGAGAGATGGATCACTGTGAAATTTATAAAAGTCACAAAACATGTGACAAGTTGGAAATTAACAGGATGTTTCTCCGGCTGCCTTATACACAATCAAGGAAAATAATGGGAGGATAAAGGACAGACCATTTAAGGCTGCAATAAGGAGGAAATTCTGCACACATAGGGGACTAACTAACACAGGGGCATGGAAACCTGCTGGCAGGGCAAGATTAGGGAGAATTCCCAGATAATATACAAGTGTGTCCAGTGGAATAGAATGACCAGGGAACAGGTAGGACTCATTAGTGAATTGCCAGATTGCATCCAAATGAAGTTTCGTGGGAGGAGACACATAGTGGTGGTGAACTGCTTGTGTGACTGGAGGCCAGTGTCCAATGGTATACTACAGGGATCAGTACTGTGTCCCTTATTATTTGTGATTCGGAGATGCTGATGAGGGTGGACAATGCTAAAAATCGCATAACACCAAATTATAGTCCAACAGGTTTATTCGGCGGCATTACCTTTCGAAGTGCTGCTTCTTCATCAAAGCGCACAATCACCTGATGAAGAAGTAGCGCTTCGAAAATTAGTGCCTCCGAACAAAGCTGTTGGACTCTAACCTGATGTTGTGTGATTTTCCACTTTAATATTTGTGGTACTCATAAATGATGTCGCTGTGAATATGGACGAGGCGTGGGGAGTGTGATAAGTAAGTTTGTGTTTGATACGCAGATTGGCCGGTTGGTTGGCAGTGAGGAGGAAAGCCTTAAGTTACGGGAAGATACAGATGGAATAGTCAGCTGGGAAGATCAATGGCAGATGGAATGTAACCCTGATAAATATGAGGTGATGCACTTTGGAAGAAGGAACCAGACAGGGGAGTACTCAATGAACGGCAGCACACTAGGAAGGTCAGAGGGTGTTTCTCCACACATCCCTGAATGTGATGGACAGGTTACTACACAATTTTGGAAAGCATAGGGGACTGTAAACATAACCTTGATTCATTGAGGCACAGATTATAAGAGCTATGCAGAACTTTGATAATGCCAATATGGAATACTGTGTGTATTTCTGGGAATCACATTACAGGAAGGATGTGACTGCATTGGAGGGCGTGTAAAGGAGATTCACCAGGATGTTCCCTGGGATGGAGCATTTCAACTATGGAGAGAGGCTGGATAAGCTTGGGTTGTTTAGTTTGGAGGAAAGGAGGCTGAGGGGGATGTGATTCTGAAGGATAGGATTACGAGGAGCATGGACAGTGTGGATGGACAGCAGCTGATCCTTTTAGTCAAAGTGTCACACTTTTAAAGTGAAGGGTTTGGGGTTTAGTGAGGATTTGAGGATTGGTTTTCACCCAGAGTGTGTTGGGGTCTGAAATGCTTTTCTTGACAGGTGAGTTGTCATGGTAACCTCAAAACCATGAGAAAATACACGGCAGTGCACTTGAAATGCCTTAAGATTCATGGCTACGGTTATTGTGTCAGAAAGTGGGTCTAATGTAGACCATGCTGTATTTCTGATACTACAGAGTCTTTGCTTCTGCGATTGTATGGCTGTGGAAGGCCAATCACTGAGTACCTTAAAATAGGAATTGATAGGTTTCTGAAGAATATCTTAACAAAGTTTATAAGACAGAACTTGTAATATTTTCTGAAAATATGTCAATGGAAAAATTAAGGGAAATAAATGTGCAGCTTTCCTACAGTTTGATACCAGATAATTGAGGACCGGGAAATAGCAGAACTATGGAGCAAATACTTCAGTTATGCCTTCACCAGAAGAAAGCAAAACAAAAAAGAAAACTTCCTAGCAATACGAAGGAACTTTAGTCTTGTGAGAAAAAGGGAATAGAATTAAATTATCAACTAAACAGTTTAGAGAAAGTATCGGACTGAAATTAATGGGCATAGACAAAGTCAACAGAGATCCATGAAATAGGAATCATATTTGAGAAAGCGGCTTTGAGCAAAATTATGTAGAAGCTATCAATGCATTACGAGTGGAATTTCAGAAAGATTTTTGATAAAGCCCAAACCTATTGTGCAAATTCGAATCCTGTGGGACTGGGGCTAATACATGGACATAGTTCTCGAAAGACAGAGCTGGCAAGAAACAGTGAGTAGGAATAAAACAACGTTTTGTTTTAAATGGAAGGATAGGAGTACATAGCAAGGATCGTGGCTTGGGTGCCAGCCATTGCCAATACACATCAGAAATTTGATTGAGTGTCTCAAATGCAATATTCCCAAGTTTGCTGACAGCACTAAACAATGTCAGCTTGTGAGTGGGTGAGGAGGATGTAAAAAAGCTCCAAGGTGACTGAGACAAGTGAAATGACTGGGCAAATACATGGCGGATGGAGAGCAATGGGAGAGATGAGATGTTGTGTACTTTGATGGGAACAATAGAATGGCAGCCTATCATTTGAAAAGGGCGTGGTTGAAAAATGTTGCTCTCTAAAGGAACTTAAGCTGCATTTTTGTTTATTTCTGTGCAGCCCCGAGTCCATGTAAGGCACTGAGTTCTGAATCCAGGAGTCAATACTGGGATTGGCATTGGCACGCTGACCAGTGTATATAGACCCAGCAAGTGGGGAGCTGTAACATTGAAAGGAATCTGGATCTCCTTGTACACCAGTCACTGAAAGCAATATTTCAGGAGCAGAAAGCAGGTACGAAGATAAATTCTGTATTCACCTTCATTTCAGGGGGGTTTGAGTACAGGAGTAAGAGTATCTTACTGCAGTTGTCCAGGGCCTTGGTGAGACACCATCTCGAACATTGTGCAGCATTGTGCGCAGTTTTGGTCTCTGTTCCTAATAGAGGACAAACCTGACATTGAGGGAGAGCAGTAAAGGATGACCAGACTGATCTCTGGGATGACAGACTTGTTGTGGGATCTGAGTTTGGGGGAACTGGACTTGTGTTCCATGCGGTTTAGGAAAATGAGTGGAGATCTCAGTGAAATATATAACACTCTGATTGGGCGAGACAGATTGGAAGCAGGGATGGTAATTCCCCTGGCTCGGATGTCTAAAGCAAGGGGCTACAGTATCAGGTACAGACAGGTCGCTTTGCACTGAGGTGAGAATAAATGTCTGCACTCTGAGACTGCGAACCAGGGGTACTCTCTCCCAGATCAGGCTGTGGAAGTCATGGAGCTGAATATAAATAAGGATTTCTGGAAATTAAAGGGATAGGGATAGAGCAGGAGTACGGTGTGAAGATAGAAGATCAGGTATCAGTCCAGGTTGTTCTCCAATAACACGGTAACTGTGTTCCTGTGCAACACTGTGTTGTCGAAAATCGTGCTATATCAATAATGGGATCTATGCTAAAAAGAGGGTAAGGGGCGAACCCCCCAAAATATCAGTAAAAACCAAAAATTAAGTTTGGTCTAACAACCACACTAGTTCAGTCTAAATAAATCTTTAAATCACAAGTTGTAATGGAACAGTGTCGTAAATGTAACACTTTCACTCTGCAGTCACTCACTGGAGCACTGTACCTTTCACCAGAAAGCACATGATGCCGATGGGCAATTCCAGGTCTCCTCAAGATTCTCTCCACAGTTTGAAATAAAGTTCTTTCTAAATGTAGTCTACAATTTCCAGTTGCAGCCTCAGTTTCAAGGCTTCCTGAGTGCATTGCATTCCTGTTTTAGCTGACCACATTGTTTGTACATTTTGCAGAGAGAGGATCTTGAGGCAGGGTTTTGCTGTTCAGCCGGTTCCCGGCAAGGAATCGTGTCACAGTGAACGGGAATTCACTTTATAGAGAAAAGATTCACGATTCACATTGCAGCCAAATTGTATTTAATCAACATTTGTTATCAGAGAACTGTCGAAATATTGAACTGATGGGCTGAAGGCACTACAGCAGTTCTCATTTTATATTTCACAATGTTTAAACATATTAAGGAATATGATTATTGTTTGGGGAAAACTGCACTGAGGATATGTTTGGCCATTAACTAGCACAGGGAAATCTCAATGTATTGTATGACCTACTCCTGTCACAATGTTTATGTGCAGTCTGTGGGAAAACTCTGCAAACATTGTCACAAGCTCTCACCTGTTAGGAAAGTGGTCTCTTCAGGGTCGACAGGATTGTGTTTCCCATTCCTTTTTCTACTAACGAGGCTGGGGCCTGGTGTTCAGTACGGGTTTATCATTTAAGACCTCAGTGCAGTTTGATATAATTGAGTGTCTTGCTTGGCTGATTCAGAGATCATTGAAGAGTTGATCACATCTCTGTGTGTCTGGAGGCACTTTTAGGCCAGACCAGAAAAGCACGAGAGATTCACTTCCTGAAAGTACATTGGGGAAGGAAATCGAAGTTTACAACTGATATTGAACACAAGATCACTATTACTGACACCAGATTTAAGATCTTGATATTTTATTAATTGTTTTTAATTTGCACCAGCTGCCAGAGCATTAGCCTGGTCGAGGTTAGTAATCCAGTGACATTTCCACAACAGCACCATGTCCACATGGGGACCTATCGGAAACCACACTGAGCAGATTATTTCTGTGCTGCTTGACAGCTCTGTCAAATTAGAACACCCACCAATTTAACTGTCGTGTTGGGACTGAAGGATAGTAAAGAGTCAGGTTGCAGTAATCCTCCTCAAAGCAGATTGGACATAGCTGAGTAATTTTCCACACTGCCAAGGAGATGTCAGAGTTAGAGCTGGAATGAAACAGCTTCCCCAGGGACACGGCTTGTTGTGCAGGACAAGTCTTAAGTCCTATTACAGGAATGGTGTCAGGGCCCACTGCCTTTCCTATAGTGCCCAGCTGTTTTTTTCATGTCACGTGCAGTGAATTGAATTGGTTGAAGACTGCCATCTGTGATTCTGTGGGCATCATGGTGAGGGTGAGATGGATAATCGACTCAACACTTCTGGCTAAGGATGGTACAGATACTGCACCTTTTACACTGACGTACAGGGCTGTTCCATTATTTAGGGTGCGGATATTTGTGGAGTCCTCTCTTCCAGTAAGTTGTTTAATGGTCCATCAACTTTTATGCATGGATTTGACAGGCCGACAGAGCTTAGATCTGATTTGTTAGTCTTGGCATCATTTCTCCCTCTGTATCAGATGTTAGTCCTGCTGTTTGAAGTGCAACCAGTCAGGTGTGGTCGCATTAATGGGTTATCATCAGGTTTAGGTGCACGTGATTCCGACCCTGGCATGTTCACCCACACTCATCACTGAACCGTGGATCGGCTTGATGGTAATGGTGGACTGATGGGTTATCGTCGGGAAAATGTTACAGATTGTCATTGAAAACAATTCTGCTTCTTCTGCTGTTGAGATCTACAGCATCAGATGATAACCCAGTTTTAGCCGCATTATTTACAATTCATTTCACACCGAGACCCATTCACCCATCAGCCCTGGATTCAGTGACCTACTTTGGTTTCTGATGTGGTAAAACTTCCATTTTCATATTCTCACTCTGCTGGAAGTCTCTCATTGTTGTCACGCCTCCAATTTGTTACTTTAACTCAATCCATTTAAGGTACTAATCTGAATCTTCTCCTTTCCATAATGCCATCTTCTGTATTTGAAGTGAATGTGTTTCCCTCTGTTTTTCTCCCTGACCATGATTCAGAGCTCTGTAGTGTCAGTGATGCCAACCTTATACAATTTCAGAGTCAACGAACTTCTGCACCATGTGTTATTGTTCAGTTCCCAGTGTACGGCGCTCCATGTTGGACAAGATGTTTGGGCATCTTTGACATACGTCATTGGAAATTGTTCAAAAACAGAAATTGCTGAAGAATTTGCTAAAGATGTTGCAGCATTTTCTGGAGTGAATGCAGAGTTAAACTTTCAGGCCCAGTGAATCATCTATAAAGCTCCCAATATCTCCAGCATTTTTTGTACTTTTATTTCCAGTATCCATAGTTATTTGTTTAACTGAAAATTTTTTTCTGTGCCTATTCATTTCTGGTGAAACTCAGCAGGTCTGTCAGCATCTGCGGAGAGAAACAGAGTTAACGCTTCCAGTCCAGTGTGACACTTCTTCAAAACTGAATACAATTGTAAAATGGTCTTTTAATCCCTTGCCAGAATTGGGGGATGGGTGGTAGGGAAAGGAGGGTGTGGCAAAAGATAAACGGGCTTTTAGCAGTGGTGAATGAGAACATTCTGTAAAAGGGGTTTGAATTAAGGTGTAAATGGGGGAAAAGGGTTCTCTCTATTGATTGCAAGATAAAGAAGACACAATCACACACAGTCACAGGGAGGCCAGGAGGGAGAATGTTGACCATATGGTATGATATAGATATGGCCACAGATACGTTTTCACTGTAGTGATCATTATCCCCTTTCGACAAAGGAATTCAGATGCTTAATTTCTTATTGGCACGAGTAAGCATTTCATGCCGCCTTAGTATTGTAACATGAAGAAAAACAAATAACAGTATGAAGATTGGGCTGAGTATTGGTTACCTGTCATGTTTAATATAGTTTCACCTTTGCAGTGCTTATCTTTAAATGCTTGTTCTTGAAGTTAGTATCAGACGGAGTGTAGAAGGTTGCGGGCTGACATTGTAGAAGCTTATAAAATCATGAGAGGAATGGATAGGGTGAATAGCCAAGATCTTTTCCACGGGCTGGGGGAGTTCAAGCATAGAGGGAGTGGGTCTAATGTGTTAGAGGGAATATTTAAAAGGGACAAAGGGACAACATTTTTATACAGAGTGCGGTGTGGGTATGGAATGGGCTGCCAGAGGAAGAGTGGTAGTTCGTGTACAGCTGCAACATTTAACATTATTTGGACAAATATATGACTGGGAAGCACTTAGAGGCATATGGGCCAAATGAAAGCAGATGGGACTAGTAGAGTTTGGAAAACCTGGCCAGCATGGACATTTAGAAAAGCTTCACACAGAGTCAGTGTGAGTCTGTGAAAGGGAAATTATATTTTACCCGTAAAATCATGCAAAGTACTTCTGGAGATGCCTGAAAATGTACCAAGCGGACTTGATAAAGGGGATCTGGGAGACGCAAAACATTCCAGAGATTTTCCACAAGGTATAACAAAATAAAAGTTCTTACACAAAATAGAAGCTCTAGGACGTTGGATATTGTATTAACATGGGATGATGATTGGTTAACACAGAAATCGAAGAGTCAGGATTAATGGATCTTTATGATAAGGGTGTATCTGCTGGAGTACCACAGATATCAGTCTGATGGCATCAGTTATTGCAATCTATACTGACAGCCTGAAGGAGGGAGCTGAGTGCAATATATATCCGAGTTTGTGATGACACTGAGAACCAAAAGGCAGGTTGTTATTTAATGGAGAGGACTTCCAGAAAAGCAATAGTACAAAGGGATTGAAGTATTCCTGTGTATGAAACATAAAGTCAGCATGCTGATGCAACAAGTAACTAGGTTGGTACATTAGGCATTTTCATGCGATGAAAGGGTTTAGTTATAGAGAATCTCTAAAAAGGTGACGCGATCATTCATTGGGTTTAAATGAATGATGAGTGATACTGTTGACACATACAAAACACAGCAGGAGCTTGAGAAATTAGATGTTGAGAAGTTGTTTCCATTCTTGGGCAAAGTGTTGAACTCGAGGATAAAGATACTGAATAAGGAACATCGATTTCAATCTGAGATGCAGAGTAATGTCGTCTCTCAGAAGGCAGTGAATGTCTGGAATTCCCTAACCCAGAGAGGTGTGGAGGGATACAAGGAGTTGGCAAGAAAGTGGAGTTGAGCCCTGGAGTAGATCAGCCATGTTCTTATTAAATGACAGGGTTAGCTTGAGGGGCCGATTGACCTACTCCTGTTCCTATTTATTCATTTCACATGTCATGCTTTGGAAAGTAACGGGTTATTTTCATGGAAATCGCGTTGTAAAATGTTGCATTCAGGGAGAGCAGAGGATTTGTTGTTTTAAACTTGCATGGGGTATGGGGCTGCAATATGTTCCTCGTCTGGAGCAGAAGTTACAGTGAGGGGAAGCCTGGAAACAGGGATTGCGGGGTAGTGGCGCACTTTCTGGCCAAGCCTGCATTTTCCACGGACCTTTCCCAAACTACATCTAACCATCGGAGTGGCCTCGATCTGCCCCTGTGTAGCAGGTCCAAAGGGCTGAATGGAACATCAGAACACAGGGCTGAGGAACACGAGGGGGCCACTCGGCCCTTTGACACTACTCCACCAGTTGTTAAGGTCGTGGCTCATCTCATTGTGATCCCAATTGCACTTTGCTCTCCATGCACCATTATCTCTGATTCACCTGTCAACAGACAATCAGACAAAGCCAGCCTCGGTATAATATAAATATCTGGCCATCTCAAACTTCTGGGAAAGAGAATTCCCACTGGAATGAAATCCCACTTTGTGATTTTTGTCTCACTCCAGTTGTGACTGAGGATGGAGGGTGTCACTCTTTCCTTTTCCAGTCCCACTCTTCCACTGCTCACAACAGATTTTAAATGTAACCAGGTTGGTAATATGGCCAATGATAAAGGTCTCAGACTGGGTGAGGTTCAGTGACAGGAACAAGTCAGGCAGATTTCTTTAGTCAGCCACAAGTAACTAATATAACGAATAGATGCACATAGTGGATCTGTGGTTAGCACTGCTACCTCCCATCACCAAGGAGCTGCGTTCAATTCCAACATCGGGCAACCCTCGATTTGGATTTTGAACATTCTCCCCATGTCTGTGTGGGTTTCCTACCAGTATTCCAGTTTCCTCCCACAGTCCAAAGATATGCAGCTTAGAGTGGATTAGCCATGCTAAATTGTCCACACTGCCCATGGGTGTGTAGGTTAGATAGGTTAGTCATGGGAAATGCAGGGTTACATGGATAGAGTAGGGGGGCAGGTCCAGGGGGCATACTGTTCCGAGGGTCAATGTGGGCATGATGGACGGAATGTCCTGCTTCCACACTGTAGAGATTCTATAAAAATGACAAGAAGTTTGGACTATACAAACACCCAGTGAGTATCTGTCTGATCACTCTCCTCTAGGCTTTGTATGTTTCAATAAGATCACCTCTCATTCCAAGAGTAACCTGTTAAAGCCTTCATAATATAAGACCCTCATCCCTGGAATACCTGAAGTGAAACATCTCTGAACTGCTTCCAAATTAATTATATTCTTTCTCAGGTATGGAGACAAAAATGATCTCACACACAGTTCAGGTTAACTTTTGTTTTCTCAGTGGTGAGAGTATTTGGAACTCTCTTCCCCACAGAGCTTTGGAGGAAGAGATATTGAATATTTTTGAGGCACAGACGGAAGGTTCATAAGCAACAACAGAGTCAAGGATTATCGAGGAATGGGCAGCAATTTGCAGTGTAAGGGAAAATGTAGACAGCGATACAAAATCACACTGGTCCAGAACATCCAGGAAGATAATGCAAACCAAAATGAAACTATTGATAAAATGTTAAGGTGAATCCAAGATAATGGTGATCTGGAAGGTCTGCTTTGTTGGGCTCTGCATCACAGCACGGGCAAAGTGGTTCCCTAACCCACTCCATCCCAGCAACTTACTTAAAATTCAACTCTAAAAGAGTGATAGAATCTTTACTGATCCTGGTTTGTCAAGTGGGAATGACAAAACATGGGAAAGGATTGAGTCAGTCCCAACAAGTGGTGCAGCCATCAGAAGCATCGAGCAGGCCTGAGGCTGGAGCTGCAACCCACTCTGCTCGTTCCATTGACCCAGTTACTCACCAGGCCTTGGTCACTGAGTTCACCAAGTTATGTGAAATGATTGAAGCTATCATTGAAGAAGGGTTCAGCAGAGGCTAGAACCACTACCACCCTCAGACGCACTCCAAAACCATGAGCAGCAACTTGACAGCCTTGGAAACAAAATGGACGATGTCAAGCACCAAACTGCATGACAGAGTCTGTGATAAATTCCTCACAAGAGAGGATCTTCATGGTTGAAAAAACCGGTCCGTTTCTTAATTGAACATGATGACGACCTTGAGAACAGGGGCAGGATGAAGAATGTTCACATCGTCGGTCTGCTGGCCCAGACAGCACGTGGTCAGCCAGTGAGTATTTTTTGAGAACTGGCTGCAACGATTCCTTCACTTCGAAACTGAAGAGGGACGGGTGAAGACTGAGACAGTTCATCGGGTTATGGTGCAGAGGTCAGGCTCAGACCAGCGCTCTCGCCCTGTCTGCGTGCGGTTACATAGTTATGGGGATAAACAAAACTAATGGAAGCTTCCAGAACCCAGCGAAAAGATCCAATGCCTTTAATTCACGGGCTCCAGGATTATGGCCTTTAGGAACGTTTCGGCGGCAGTGGTTCAGAAAAAAATCTTTTAATGATATAGAACATAGAACATTACAGCGCAGTACAGGCCTTCGGCCCTCGATGTTGCGCCAACCTGTCATACCAATCTGAAACCCATCTAACCTACACTATTCCATGTACGTCCATATGCTTGTCCAATGACGGCTTAAATGTACTTAAATTTGGTGAATCTACTACTGTTGCAGGCAATGCATTCCATACCCTTACTACTCTCTGAGTAAAGAAACTACCTCTGACATCTGTCCCATATCTATCACCCCTCAATTTAAAGCTATGCCCCCTCATCTTCGCCATCACCATTCTTGGACAAAGGCTCACCCTATCTAACCCTCTGATTATCTTATATGTCTCTATTAAGTCACCTCCCAACCTTCTGCTCTCTAACGTAAACAGCCTCAAGTCCCTCAGCCTTTCCTCGTAAAACCTTCCCTCCATACCAGGCAACATCCTAGTATATCTCCTCTGCACCCTTTCCAAAGCTTCCACATCCTTCTTATAATGCGGTGACCAGATCTGTACACAATACTCCAAGTGCAGCCACACTAGAGTTTTGTACAGCTGTAGCACAACTTCATGGTTCCTGAACTTGATCCCTCTATTAATAAAAGCTAAAACACTGTATGCCTTCTTAACAACCCTGTCAACCTGGGTGGCAACTTTCAAGCATCTGAGTGCCTGGACACCGAGATCTCTCTGCTCATCTGCACTACCAAGAATCTTACCATTAGCCCAGTACTTTGCATTACAGTTACTCTGACCAAAGTGAATCACCTCACACTTGTCCGCATTAAACTCCATTTTCCACCTCTCAGCCCAGCTCTGCAGCTTATCTATGTCCCTCTGTAACCTATAAATTCCTTACTCACTATCCACAACTCCAGCGACCTTAGTGCCATCTGCAAATTTACCAACCCACCCTTCTACACACATCCAGGTCATTTATGAAAATGACGAACAGCAATGGACCCAACACCGACTCACTACTAACCTGACTTCAGGATGAACATTTCTCGTCAACCACGACCCTCTGTCTTCATTCAGCAAGCCAATTAATGATCCGAACTGCTATATCTCCCATAATCCCATTACTCCGCATTTTGTACAATAGCCTACTGTGGGGATCCTTATCGAATGCTTTGCTGAAATCCACATACACCACATTAACTGGTTTACTCTCATCTACCTGTTTGGTCACCTTCTCAAAGAACTCAATAAGGTTCGTGAGGCACTACCTACTCTTCACAAAACCCTGCTGACTCTCCCTAATCAAATTATTCTTTCCTAGATAATTATAAATCCTATCTCTTTTAATCTTCTCCAACACTTTACCAACAACTGAAGTAAGGCTCATTGGTCTATAATTACCAGGGTTGTCTCTACTCCCCTCCTTGAACAGGGGAACCACATTTGCTATCCTCCAGTCTTTTGGCACTAGTCCAGTAGACAATGACGATTTAAAGATCAATACCAAAGGCTCGGCAATCTCCTCCCTGGCTTCCCAGAGGATCCTAGGATAAATCCCATCCGGCCCAGGGGACTTACGGACTTTCACACTCTGCAGGATTTCTAATCCCTCCTCTTTGTGAACCTCAATCCCAACTAGTTGAATAGCCTGTATCTCAGTAATCTCCTCGACAACATTGTCATTTTCTAGAGTGAATATTTTTGAAAAATATTCATTTAGTGCTTCCCCTATCCCCTCTGACACCACACACAACTTCCCACTACTATCCTTGATTGGCCCTAATCTTACTCTCGTTATTCTTTTATTCCTTAAATACCTATAGAAAGCCTTAGGGTTTATCCTGATTCAATCCGGCAACAACTTCTCATGTCTTCGCCTGGCTCTTCTGAGCTCTCCCTTCAGGACTTTCCTGGCTATCTTGAAACCCTCAAGCGCCCTAACTGAGCCTTCACACCTCATCCTAAAATAAGCCTTCTTCTTCCTCTTTACCAGAGATTCAATTTCCTTCGTAAACTATGGCTCCCGCACTCTACAGCTTCCTCCCTGCCTGACAGGTACATACCTATCTAGGACACACGGTAGCTTTTCCTTGAATAAGCTCCACATTTCTTATCCCCTTCAGTTTCCATCTCCCTCCTATGCTTCCTAAATCGTGCCTAATCGCATCGTAATTGCATTTCCCCCAGCTGTAACTCTTGCCCAGTGGTATACACCTATCCCTTGATATCACTAAAGTAAACATAACAGAATTGTGATCGCTATCACCAAAGTGCTCACCTGCTTCCAAGTCTAACACGTATCAAGAGAAGAGTAAGGGAATTCGGGAATCAGCATTCCCTCTGGTACCCAACGATTCTCTGTATTGCACTTAATGGATCCATGAACTTGTCTGACTCTGCAGAGAAAGCAAAAACTTTGTGGAAATTTTAAATTCCCCTATCGATTTTTTTAGGTTTTTTTTATATGTTTAGTTTTGGAAAGTTTTGAGAGCTTGTCAGTTGTAATAGTTTTAGATTGTGTAGTTTTTAAGCTCTATGAGACTTTGTTTATTAATGATCAGTAATTCGAGTTCTTCCTCTCTCGAGTTCAAATGTTGCTACAGTCTGTTCTGGATAATGATGTGCTTAAATGGTGTACCTGGAAAATTAAGGGGCGCCATTGCCCAGTCAAGAGGAAAACTTACTTTCTAGTCTTAAAAAGGAGAGGGTGGATTTTGTCCTATTGCAGAAGATGCACCTCGATGACAAGGAACATTTGACGTTATAGCAGGGCGGGTTTGAATGGGTTTTTATTTTCGTCTTTTAATACTAGGAGTAGGGGAGAAGTCGTACTGGATAAGAAGAATCTTCCATTTAAATTACTAGATTGTATTTGATACTCATGGAAGGATCATAATACCGCAAGCCTTGAACTATGGTAAATAATCCAATATTTTGAATAGTAATTGCAACTCCCCACCCCCACCCTGGCGTACCCTCTTAAAATCCTGGGAGATGCATTTTCCAAATTCAGTTATCTTGCCTCATGGCACATTATCGTAGAAGGAGATTTCAACTGTCTTATGGAACCCACGGTGGACAGAATGTCCGAAGGTCCCTCAATACCCTCGTTATAATGTAAGCAATTGGTGGATTTGTGTGCAGAACTAGAGCTGGTGGATGTCTGGAGGCACATCTACCTCACAAGTAGGGATTTTAATATCTTCTTTAACCCGCAGAAATGCCACACCAGGTTTGATTTCTTCCCCATCCCTGCAACAATCTTAGATTCGGTGGCATCCTGCACAATTACCATTTCTGACCATACTTATTACCATTTCTGACCATACTTATTGAGGAAAGATTTAGGGAAATATAACAGATTCGAGACACTGGCAAATGTATCCCTTTATTGTTAAGGCTAGTTAGTTCATTGAGTATTTCTGTAATGAATTCAGATCTTTCTTAGCCATTAATTCAGATTCAACCAGTAACCCATCCATTCTATGGGAAATTGCTAAAGATTATGCCAAGGGAATAATTATCCCTTAGGATGCAGCAGAAGGGGGAGCAGGAACGCTGGTTTGAGGCACAGCTGAGGGCAGCCGAGAGGACATACTGTGATAGACCCTCATTGGCTAAGCTGCAGAGGATCACAATGCTTCGGTCTACAGTGAATTCCACGCTCACACAGACAGCCAAGAAGGAACTTACGTTTGTTAAACAAAGGTTGTTTGAACATGGTGATAAGCCAGGCAGGTATTTAGTCTATCTTGCCAGGAAAACGAGCGCCCCTCTCAAGCCATTACCACAATTAGGGAAGGTACTGGGATCCTTACCTTCAATTCCAAAAAGATTAATGCCTCCTGTCCGAGATTTTTCTCCGAATTATTTCAGACTGAACATTATGAGGATAGATGGATTAAGATGGAGTCATTTTTCATTTTTCAGGAGTCGCCCCTGAATAAGTGGTGTGCCTTAATGCACCATTGTCAGCGCAGGAGGGTGTGAAGCAGCTTCAGAATGTAAAGGTGCATGTTCCTGACAGATTTCCTCGTGCATTTTATAAATAATTTGTAAACCTATTGTCAGGGCTGATGTTTAACATGTTCCGTCACTCATACATTCACAAACCCCTACCTCCATCCTTAAGAGAGGCTCATATCTCTCTGATGCTGCAGAAAGGAAGATCCTGGAGATTGTACTTTTTACACGCCAATCTCACTTTTAAATGTTTGATTCAAAATCCTGTCTGAGATCCCTGCATTAAGGTGGAAACTTTGCTGCCTTCCGTTGCCAAAGAGGACCAAACAGGCTTTATAAAGGGGTGCAGATCTTCCTACAATGTTAAGAATTTACTCATAATGATCCAAGAGTGTCAACAACAATCTGTCCAGGGATTATTGATCTCTTTAGATGAGAGAGGGCATTTGATTGGGTTGAGTGGCCGGATCTCTTCTGTACATTAGAACGGTTTGGTCTATGCAAAGTTTTTATCAAGTGGGTGAGGGTCCTTTATGGTGATCCTCTGGCTGCGGTTCTCACTAATGGTGTGCCAACCAGTAATATTAATATTTCTCCAGGCAGCTGGCAAAGTTGACGACCTTTCGCCAGTGTTGTTTACGTTGGGGATTGAGCCACTGGCGGAGGCCATCCGTAGGGATGCCAACATATCTGCCCCAGAGGTGGGATAGAAGTCAGGTAAGATTACATTGTATGCAGATTAGGGTCTTATGTTTTTTGTCAAATCCCGCAATTTCGGTTGTTCATGTGATGCAATGCATTGATTCGCTTGTTGCCTTTCCGGGTGATAAGATTAATTTTACAAAGTTGGAGGCCATGCCTATGGGAGATCTTAGGGAAATACCTGATACTGAGGCTAAATCCTGGTTTCCTTTTAAATGGTCACTGGGATGGTTTCCCTATTTCAGTATGTTCATTGCATCTGTCTTTGATCATTTATTTAACGTGAACTGTGTCCAAATGTTTGACAAAATTAAACAAGACCTTCAAAGATGGGAGGCATTTCAAATATCCTGGCTAGATCGGATAGCTGTTATTAAAATGAATATCCTTCCTCATTTCCTAGACCCCGTGTGAATGCTTTCTTTGATGTTTCCCAGACAGATACTTAGGAAACAGAATGGCTGGTTTAGCTCTCTAATTTGGCACCATAAGCGATTCCTTATCAAGCTAACAAACTGCCCCACAGATTGTGGGCGGGGGTGGGGGGTGGTAGATCTTCCGGATTAAAAGCAATCAATTAAGCTTGTTTTAATCATCCTATGTTCGTGCCTGGGCCGCTGAGGACTCGGTGTCAATACGGCTAGACATTGACCCCTCTCAGACAAAGTGAACCCTTATTAGTCTGTTGTTCTTAGATAAAATGACAACATTTATGGAGTATTGTCAAAAACTAATGATTATCAATACTGTTAAAACTTGAAGAACAATGCGTCAGAATGAGGGTAATAAAGCCAAAACCATGTTTTTACCCCTATAATTGGTATACTGGGTTGTCAACCGGGGATAATGGATTCCAGGTTTAAACTGTGGGCAGCCAGGGGAGTACCTTGCTTGGGTGATTTAGAATTAGTAGAATCCCGACAAGCCCTTGTGCCCAGCATGTCCACTTCGACCCTCTGAATAGTAACCCACCCAGACCCATTCCCCTACCATTCTATATTTATCCTGACTAACATCTGAACTTACAGATCCTTGAACACTTTGAGCGATTTAGCAATGGCCAAGTCATCTAACCTGCACATCTTTGTGACCGTAGGAGGAAACCTACGCTGTCACAGTTGAGAACATACTAATTCCACACAGCCAGTCACCCAAGGCTGGAACCAAACCCGTGACCCTGGTGCGGTGAGTCAGCAGTGCAAACAACTGAGCCACCACATGTTACTTGAGGGAGAAACAATGATATCATTTTGATCAAATAACTCGTAAGTATGGACTACCTAGTAGAGATTTCTTGTGGGTTTTTTTCCAGATTAGAGATTTGATTTTAAAAACACACACTTTTAACAGACTCTTACAGATCCGATACAGAGAAGTGGGAGCTTATTGCTAAGAATACACTCTTTGTCAGTACCCTTTATCGTTTGTTGGAGAGTGTCCCCTCAGACAAGACTGTGCAGCTTCGTGACGTCTGTGCAAGAGAGTTGGGGGGTTTAGATCTCTTTGGAGACATGGGAAGATATTTGTGAAATTGCTCGAAGGATTTTGATCTGTAATAGGACCTATTCCAGGCAGTTGCAAATTCTTCATAGGGTCTATCTGACACCAGATTTTCTCTCAAAATTCAATGTGGGATTATCTTCAGCATGTCCTAAATGCAGAATGACTACAGACACTCTTACTCATTGCATGTGGTCCTGCTGCAGGCTTTGTATATATTGGAGCTCTGTGTTAGGTGCGGTAGAGTGGGTCTTGGGGCCCGAAGTGGAGACAGTTTCTCTTTTCCTGCGCCTGCCCAGAGAATCTTACACAGATGGACATGGGAAAAAAATCCTTACTTTCTGTGCTAGGAAATAATATTTTGTTGTGTTGGATGTCTGAAACTCCCAGGATGTGTTGGGTCTTTGTAAGCCCATCATGGAGAATGTCCCTTTGGACTTTCTCACCAGTATGGTGCACCAAAAAACAGAGATTAATATAAGTCATAGAGTCATAGAGATGTAAAGCATGGAAACAGACCCTCCGGCCCAACCCTATCCATGCCGACCACATATCCCAATACAATCTAGTCCCATCTGCCAGCACCCAGCCCATAACCCTCCAAACCCTTCCTATTCAATATACTCATCCAAATGCCTCTTAAATGTTGCACTTGTACCAGCCTCCCCCACTTCACCTGGCAGCTCATTACATAGGTAAAAACAATGACTGCAGATGCTGATAACCAGATTCTGGATTAGTGGTACTGGAAGAGCACAGCAGTTCAGGCAGCATCCAAGTAGCTTTGAAATCGACGTTTCGGGCAAAAGCCCTTCATCAGGAATAAATTTTATTTCTTACTCCTATCTCCTTAAAATTATGCCCTCCACTTCTGGACTCCCTGACCCCAGGGAAAAGACTTTCCCTATATTCTTTATCCATGCCCCTTATACTTTTGAAAACCTCTATAATGTCATCCCTCAGCATTCGAAGCTCCAGCAAAAACAACCTCAGCCTATTGAGCCTCTCTCTATAGGTCAAATCCTCCAATCCTTATAAATCTTGTCTGAACCCTTTCAAGTTCCTCAACATTTTTCCGATAGGAAGGAGAACAGAATTGCACCCAATATTCCAACTCTGGCCTAACCAATATCCTGTACAGCTGCAACATGACCTCCTAACTCCTGTACTCAATACTCTGACCAATAAAGGAAAGCATACCAAACGCCTTCTTCACTATCGTATCTACTTGCGACTCCACTTTCAAGGAGCTATGAACCTGCACTCCCAGGTCTCTTTGTTCAGCAAAACTCCCTGGGACCTTACCATTAAGTGTATACGTCCCAATATGATTTGCTTTCCCAAAATGCAGCACCTTGCATTTATCTGAATTAAACGCCATCTGCCACTTCTCAGCCCATTGGCCCATCTG
The DNA here is from genome assembly GCF_047496795.1 of Chiloscyllium punctatum. Classification (NCBI taxonomy): domain Eukaryota; kingdom Metazoa; phylum Chordata; class Chondrichthyes; order Orectolobiformes; family Hemiscylliidae; genus Chiloscyllium; species Chiloscyllium punctatum. Next base: position 51,900,591 of record NC_092780.1, read on the forward strand.
GTCAAGATCCTGTTGTAATCTGAGGTGACCTCTTTGCTGTTCACTGTACCTCCAATTTTGGTGTCATCTGCAAACTTACTAACTGTATCTCATATGCTCGCATCCATGTCATTTATGTCAATGACAAAAAGTAGTGAATCCAGCACCGATCCTTGTGGCAATCCACTGGTCAGAGGCCTCCAGTCTAAAAAACAACCCTCCACCACCACCTTCTACCTTTGACCCAGTTCTATATCCAAATGGCTAGTTTTCCCTGTATTCCATGAGATCTAATCTTGCTAATCAGTCTCCCAAGGGGAACCTTGTCAAAACCCTTACTGAAGTCCATATAGATCACATCTATCACTCTGCCCTCATCAATCCTCTTTGATACTTCCTCAAAAAACTCAATCAAGTTTGTGAGACATGATTGCCCACGCACAAAGCCATGTTGGCTATCCCTAATTAGTCCTTGCCTTTCCAAATACATGCACATCCTGTCCCTCAGGATTCCCTCCAACAACTTGACCACCACCAACGTCAGGCTCATTGGTCTATAGTTCCCTGGCTTTTCCTTACCACCCTTCTAAAACAGTGGCACCACGTTAGCCACCTCCAGTCTTCTGGCACCTCACTACTGACTATCCATATTACAACTATTTCAGCAAGAGGCCCAGCAAACACTGCTCTAGCTTCCCACACAGTTCTAGGGTACACCTAATCAGGTCCTGGGGATTTATCCACCTTTGCCCGTTTTAATACACCCAGCACTTCCTCCTCTGTAATATGGACAGTTTGCGAGGTGTCACCATCTATTTCCCTACATGTTATATCTTCCGTATCCAGAAAGCAGAGATTTATATAAGATATAGCAATCTTTTTATGATTACCATGATTAGGCTTATCTGCCACTCTAAAAATGGCTTTTATATAGCAATGACGATATTGTCAAATGAATCTAATATGAAGAATTGTGAACATATGAATGTGTATCAGTTACTGCTCTCGAAGAACAAGAGCTATCGCTTTCTTATTCTGAGCTATATTATTTATTTATTTTTGTTTTTCTTCTGTCCGTTTATAGACTTTAACTTATTTTGCATGTACATGCATATGGGTGAAATATTGTTCAGTTATTTGAGTTGTTTTGTTATTGTTTTAATATAATAATAAAAATCTATTTTTCAGTCAAAAAATTTTTTTAAAAATTAAAATGCTAACATTGATAGAATAGAGTCCCAAAGAACTCTCATTAGATAGACCACTCATGGTGGTTTACGCTGTCACCACACATTGGGTGATGGGGTGAGGTTGAAAGAGCATCCCCTTCATGGTAACCTCAGTCAGTGTGGGGAATTGAACCTGCGCTGGTGGCCTCCCTCTGCATCACAAACCAACCATCCAGACAACTGAGGGGGAGACTGTGTAACTATTACACACAGAATCAGTCACAGACAAAGGGCAAGAGAAACATTCATGACAAGGTAAAAGGTATATTTGAGATAATCGTCATGATAACGGCTGAGGATAAAAACGTTCTCTGCTAGAAATTGTATTTTACATTGAGACAAGTGTTTGGAAGCTTTCTTTGACTGAATACAATAAGGTGAGACAAGTGAAATAACCAGAATGACTAATTGCGATTGGATATCGATAACCGCAAAATAAGTGCATGTTTTTGATTGGTCTGTGGAAAGCATGCTGACTATTGTATGAATTTAGAAAGCAGATGAAATATATTGTTAGGAGAGTCTGTCCCCATGAGAAATACCTTTGGAACACATGCATGAAGAAACACTGGGTAAAAAGTTTCTGAGAATCGTCTGCTCGGTAACAGGAAGCTGGGAGTTGAATGAATGAAAGTTCCTGTAAGGTGGAGCTGAGAAAACCATCATTTCACCTCCAAACGTATTGAATGTTGGAGCATGTTTGAAGTACTGAGAGGCCTCATGATGGATTTTAATTGTGTGTGATTTGAAAAACGTACACTTCTACTCCATCCTCTTACGTGTTACACACGGGGGCACAACCGTTTTCCTGAAACTGGGAATAAGTTGGAATATGATCTGGAAACTTCCATAATTGGCATTCTCCAGAATATTCTATAACTCTGTGGGGGGCATTAGAGATGCAGGGAGAAAGAGAGGGATGGTGCTGTATGCAGTAGTGAGAGTGGGAGAGCATGAGCCTTGTTCGGGGGTCGGTGCTATAACAGACTTACAGTGAGTCTGAGGGAGCAGAGAGAATATGGTGACCCTTATGCTAACAGAGTGGGGAAGGTTATTGAAGCTTGTCCTGTTTTTCTGGACATTTCTTCAGACCCCAGAAACTGCACTGAGCTGGGTGGTGAGCTCAGACCAGGCTCGGTGGGTCTGGTGGTGTGATCCCTCTGGGAAGAGAATGGTCCCCTTTTGTACTAGCCCATCCACCAGGACCTCCGTGCCCCTGTCGAAAAACGTGGTGTAATTTCCCCTTATCTGCCATGCTTAGGGTAAAATGTGCAGGGCAGCTCCAAACTGAGAAAGCTCAACCGTGTGGCCCTTGGCCTTTTAAAGATTGCCCCAGTATCAGGGGTCATGGAATATCCAGGAGAATCCGGGTGATTTTGACTACCTCCAGTCATGATGGGTGGAATAATCGGGCTGGCATTGTATGAGAGGGACATAATGGAGTGGGGTGGGTAGTTAATGAGATGAGTTTGGTAAGATAGCACCAGGAAAGTAGTTCAGCCTCGTGCAGACAATCCCTCTGTCACACTTAATGAAAATGTCACTGGGACAGTTTTTTGTTAGATTCAGCCCAGTGAGGCGAAGACTCTGCTGTCCTCACTCCTAGTTACAAAGCTGCAGAACAAATGCTCATCCAAAAGTCTCCATTGCCTGAACTCACAACAATATCCCTTTCACTCATCATTCTTCAAAGTACTGACCCGTGTTGCATGATACTATCGAAATGTCTTCATTTCAGCATTCTGAAACCTGTGAACATATCCTTCAATGACATTTTTTCTCAGTCTCCCCCACTCTGTTTCCACTCCAAAACACACTCATTTACAGTCATATTGCACGAGACTCCCAGTATGACTGGACAATGGCAACCAAAATGTCCATCCAGACTCACCCCAATCCCCTGCCCTTGTTCTGTATCCCTCTAATCCTTTCCTATTTGTGTATTTGTCCAAATGCCTTTTCAATGTTGTTATTGTACCCACCTCAGTCACCTCAGTCACTGGTAGCTCAGTCTGTGTGCATACCACACTCTATGTAAAAACGTTGCCCCTCAGGTTCCTTTTTATGTACTTTTTTTCTTTCCAAACATTAATGGTTGCCCTCTAGTCCTCGATTCCCCAACCTTGGGAAAAAAATTGAAGTATTCACCCCATGCACGCCTCTCATAATTTTATAAGAGTTACACTTCAATAAGAACCCCCTCGGTTTCCTACGATGCAAAGAAATAAGTTCTAACATGTCCAACCTCTGCCTATAACTTCGAGCCTTTAGCCCAGTAAACATCTTTGGAAATTTGTTCTATGCTCTTTCTCATTCAATAATCTCCTTTCTAGAGCAAGGTGAACAAAACTGAACACAATACTCCAACTGCAGCCTTACCAACATCCTGTACACTGCAATATAATGTCCCAACATCTATACTCAATGCGCTGATGAAGGCCAATGTGCCAACAGCCTTCTTCACTGTCCTGTGTATCTGTGACTCAAATTTCAGACAACCGTGCACCTGATCTCCAACGTCCTTTTGTTCCACTACACTCCTTAAGGCACTATCATTCGTCATTAAACTCCTACCTGGATTTGACTTTCCAAAATGTAAGACGTCACACGTATCTGTATTAAACTCAAATTGCTATTTCTGAGCCCACTTCCTCAGCTGACCAAGGTACTGCTGCAATTTCTGATAATGTTTCTCATTGTAAATGATGCCTCCTAATTTCGAGTCATCTGCAAACTTACTAACCTTGCGTTGTGCACTCTGGTCCAAATCATTGGTATAAGATAACGAACAACAATGGGCCCAGGACCGACCACTGAGGCACTTCACTAGTCACAGGCCTCCAGTCCGACAAGCATCCCTCCACCATAGCCATTTGCTTCATAACGTCAAGCCAATTGTGTCACCAATTTGCCAGTTTACATTGGAGTCCATGTAATCTAACCTTCCAGAGCGGCCTACCATGTGGAACCTTATCTAAGGCATTACTGAAATCCATATAGACTATGTCCACCACTCTGCCCATGTCAACCTTTATGGTCACTTCCTCAAAAACTCTAACAAAAATTCTAAGGCATGATCTGCCACGCACAAAGCTATGCTGACTGCTCCAAGAGAAACTGTTTTTCCAAATGCATGCATATCTTATATCTCCGAACCTTCTCAAGCAGTTTACCGAAAACAGATGTGAAGCTTAATGGTCTATATTTCCCAGGCTTTTCTTTGCAACCCCCCCCCCTTGAAGAAGGGCACTCCATTTGTTACCGCCCAGTCTTCCGGGTCCTTGGCCCCTGAACTGTCTTCACTCACCACCTGCAGTGCTCTTGGATATATCTCTCAGGACCAAGAGATTTACCTGACTTTATGAATTCTAATATGTCCATCAGCACCTCTACTGTGATATGGACTGTACCAAGATATCACAACTAACCTCCCAAAGGTCACAGGTCTTCATGTTTTTCTTCATGATAAACACAGAGGGGAAATTGAGGACTTCACCCATTTCTTGAGGTTTTACACAAGCATGCCCATTTTGGATTTTAAGGCGTCCTATTCTCTCTCTGGTTGTTCTTTTTCTTTTCTATACTGAATTTGGATTCAAACTAATCTGCTCAGCCAAGGCTATCTCATACCCCCTTATCGCCTTGCTGATTTCCTTCTTCATTAAACTCCTGTTATCCCCTGTGTACCTCCAGGGATTGCCTTGATACGAACTGCCTGTACCTGAGCCATACCTCCTTTATTTTTCTGGTCAGAGCCTCAATATCTCTTGTAATCCAGGGTTCTCTCTTCCAGCCTCACTTTCACTTCATCCTCACAGGAACATATAGACCTTGAACTCGAGCTATCTCACTTTTGAAGCCCTCCCATTTTCCCGGGATCATTTTACCTCGAAACAAACTACTCCAATCATCCCCTGCAATCCCCTGTCTAATTCCAACAACATATGCCTTTCCCCAATTAAGAACTTGAATCTGTGGACCAATTTTGTCCCTACCATTACTATTTTAAAACTAGTACAGCTCTAGTCACTATTCCCAAAATGCTCACCCACTTTACCTTCATCACCTATCCGAACTTATTTCCCAACAGTCGTTCGAGTTTGTCCCTTCCCCAATAGGAACCTCTCAATATTGCTTGTGGAAGCTTTCCTGAACACACTTAACAAATTACGTTCCTTCTAAGTTCTTAACCCATCTGGAAGTCCCAGTCTATGTTAGGAAAATTAAAATCACCTATTATGACAACCCTATTGCTCCTGCAAGTCTCGCCAGTGTCCCTGAAATTTTGTTCCTATAATTCCCATTGATTATTTGGAGGCTTATAGTGCAACCATCACTATCCCCCTCTTAATTATTTGCACCGTTCACAAAACCTCATTGGATATTATCTCAGTTATTTCAACTTTATATACTAGAGTGATATGTGCCTTAATCAGAACTATTGGTATTTAAATTGTTTCCATTTATATCTCTTCCTCACATTGATTTTCATATTCGCAGCAACCCTTGTCAAGGTACAGTACAGATATGGAGCTGTAAATGGATGGGAACTGCACATTCTGTCACTTCCAGCATTGGTTACATTTTTCCCCACACTGGGCAGTGATCTGATATAGTGTTACCAAACAATGCAACAGTCTGGGTTTGTATATGAATGACCCAGTGCGGACTGCACATCTCCCCACGTTGGACATTTAGACCAGGATTATAAATCAAGCATTGGTGTGGGCTGCATAGAGTTTCACTCTGGACATTGCTGGGTTGCATTCAGCTGTACTCTAGCCGGATCTACACAGTGCTTCATCCTGAATATGTAATGGATGGGCTGGTTATGCGAACTGGATTGCGAACGTGAGAGTACGAAACATCTGACAATACCTTTATTTTGTGTTTTCATTCTTGTCATTGGACCCCTCAAATCCTGACTTATCTTGTTAGACCCATCCTTCTGGATGAGTCATGGTGAGTGTTGTTACAGCATCTGAGTCTGCAACATGACCAACAAATGGAGCTGCAGAGAGGGGAGTCGCCGGAAAATGGAATGAGGGAATCACAATCAGATCAGCCGTGGTCATAGTGAATGTTGGGGCAGGATTGAATGGACCACTAATGCAACCTATTCATATATTTCTGTTTGTTCCAAGCAAACTCCCCTTCTCTCCCAGTGTCCCATACTGGTGGGAATGAGTCACCTCCTGCTGTCCTTGCAAAACAGGATGCTGGGGCCTCACAACCTCCAGATTTCCCTGTGCCCCAGTTTCGAGCTCTGAGTGACTCCCTCCAGTCCCTGTGTCACAGTCTCAAGCAGTTGAATGACTGCGTCCTGTTCCTGTGTCCCAATCTTGAGCGGCTGTGTGACTGCCTCTTGATCCAAGGTTTGCGAAAGTAGATATCCGCCTCCTGCTACTGACTGACAGGTTCCAATATCTCTGTGCTCACCTGCTGCTCCTGTGGAATGGAGTCGAGGGCCTGAATGGCCTCTTCACAATCCTTCCAGCTTCTCTTGACTAAAAGCCTTTCCCCTGTTTCTGTAAAACACCATCAAAATCTGAATGATGTATTTTTGTATTTTACTCTCAGTAATTGAACAAACAAGCTGACTGACAGAATTCAGAAGCTGAATAGCCTCTTCCTGTTCCTGTGTCATACACTCAAGAGGGAATAGATGTATAGCATGGAAAAAGACCTTTCAGTCTGATCGCCCATACCGACCAAACATCCTAAATAAATCTCGTCCCCCTTGCCAGCACTTGGCCCATCTCCCTCTAAACACTTCCCATGCATGTATCCATCCAAATGCCTTTTAAATGGTGTAACTGTACCTGTCTCCACCACCTCTTTTGGCTGTTCAGTCCATACACACAGCGGTCTCTGTGTGAAAATGTTGTCCCTCATGTTCCTTTTTAAATCTTTCCCCTCTCACTTTAAACCTTTGACTTCTAATTTTGGACTCGCCTATCCTGGGTAAAAGACGTTGACTGTTTATCTTATCTCTGCCCCTCATGATTTTATAAATCCCTTTAAGGTCACCCCTCAGTCTCAACACTTGAAAATAGTCCCAGCCTATTCAAACTCTCCCTGTGACTCTAACCATCCAACGTCTGCAACATTATTTTAAATCTCTTCTGCACCCTTTCAAGATTGACAACGTCTTTCTGACAGCAGGGAGAACAGAATTGAAGGCAGTATTACAAAAGTGGCCAAACCAATGTCCTGGACAGATGCAACATGTCATGAAAATGTTTAGCCTCAAAGCACGGACCAATAAAGGGAAGATCACCAAGTGCCTTCTTCACTGCGCTGTCTACCTGTGACGGCATTTTCAAGGAACAGAGAACCTGCACCACAAGGTGACACTGTAGCTCAGTGACTAGCATTGCTGGTTCAGAGCGCAGCGATCTGGGTTTAACTCCATCCTTGAATGACCGGCTGTGTGGAGTTTGCACATTGTCCCCGTGTCTGCATGAGTTTCCTCCGGATGTTATGTTTTCCTCTGACAGTATAAAGATATACAGATAAGGGTAGATTGGCCATGCTAAATTGCGTAAAGTACCCAAGGATGTATAGGCAAGGTGGGTTAGCCATGGGAAATGCAGGCTAAGAGGGATAGGGTAGGGGTTTGTCCAGTGGGATACTGTTTAGGGGTTCAGTGTGGCCTCGATGGGCCGAAAAGCCTGTTTCCTAACTGTAGGAATTTGATAATTTCGATGGAGTTCTCCTTGATTGGCAGCTTTCGACAGAATCCCACCTGTCTGTCTTGCCTTAATTTATCGTGCTAAAATGCAATAGTTCACATTTAACTAAAATAAACTCCATCTGCCACCCCTCGGCTCACCTCAGCAAAGTCCCATTATAGTCTGAGAGATCATTCTTCACTGAGGACTACACCAACCAATTTGTCATTATCTACAACCTTACTGACAATACTTCATGTACTCAAATGTAAATGATTAGTATCAGTAACAAAAGGCAGTGGACCCATTATTGATCTTTGCGGCATGCCACTGGTCACAGGTCTCCAAGTTTAATGAACAAATGTCCACTGTCACTGTCACGGCCTGTCTCCAATATTCAAGAAAATTATGGATCTAAATGGTGAGCTCTCCCTGGATCCCAGGCAGTCTGATCTTGCTAACCAGTCTACCATGCAGAACATTTTGGTTTTCTTACTGAATTCCATAAAGACAACTTCCACTCTCCTGCCTTCATCAATCATCTTCATCACTTCCTCAAAAAATTCCACCAAGTCAGTGGGATGTGATCTCCAATGTACAAAGCCCTCTTCAGTCCTTGTCTTTCCAAATGCATATCGATCTTTTTCCTCGAAATCCTCTCCAACAATTTAGTCACCATTGACGTCAGGCTCAGCGATCTATAGTTACCTGGGTTTTCCTTACTTTCTCAAATAATGACACTATGTCAGCAGCTCTCCAGTCTTTTGACACCTCACCTGTGGAAATCAATGTTACAGATATATCAGCAAAATGCTGAGCAATTTCTTTCCTAGCTTCCCACAAACATTTGGGATACAACTGATCAGGTCCCAGGGATTTGTTCACCTTTTTGTGTTTTAAAATATCCAACACCTCCTTGTAATATAGACACTTTCAAGGTATCACTATATATTTCTTCATTCTCTCGCTCTTGTAACCTCCTCTTCATTAAATACTGAGAAGAAATACATGTTTCGTATCCCTCCAATCTCCTGTGGTTCCATACACAGGTAGCCTTACTGATCTTAAAGGGGCCCTATTCTCTCCCTAGTTAATCTTTTGACATTACAGATTTGTATAATTTCTTCAACACCTCGTTAACCGTATTTCTAAAGCCATCCCTTGTCCTCATTTTTCTGGCCTGATTTCCCCATTGACTGTACATTTGCTGCTCTTACACACCTCTCGGGATTCACTTGATCTCAGCTCTGTTTACCTGACATATGCCTCCTTCCTTACCTTGACCAGACCATCAATATCTCTAGCCATCCAGCACTCCCTGCACGCACCAGCCTTGCCCATCTCACTAATAGGAACACGTTGGCTCTGGACTCTCTGAAACCAGGTTTTGATGGCCTTGCGTTTTCCAACCATCCCTTTACCTGTGAATAGGTTATTCCAATCAGCCTTTCACAGAGCTCGCCTAACACTCAAAACTGGCCTTATTCAAAGTTAGAACTTCCTGCCCCTCTGAAACAGGCTTGAGAGGCTGAATTGGCTCCTCATGGCCCTCTGTAATAGACTGGAAAGGCTGAATGGCCACCTCCTGTCCTTGTGTAACATACCCGAGACATTAAATGCCACAGCAACCCGTGGATTATGAGCAGCCGTTAAACTGTATCTGATGGAGGTCCATCTCTTCTCAGTTACAGAAGCACAACCAACACAATGTACTCCAGGTGCCCTCTCAGTAACACCTCATACAGCTGCAGCGACATATCTCTTTGTTTTGAATGATTCTGTTGGCAAAATGTGCCAATATTTTAGATTTTCACATTTCAAGTAGCAACAGGCTAATATGGGCTGAATGGCCTTCTCTTATCCCTGTGTAAGAGGCCCATAGGGACAGAATTGCTTCGGCCAGTTGCTGAGCAGCAGTCTCAATGCTCTATCTCAAGGTTATGAAAGGATTTGATAACAGGGCACTTAAAACCAGGAGGAGCCTCACACTGGTCAATAAGTATTATACTTTGGGTTCAGGTATCTAGAGACTTGCCCACCTGACTTTTTTTTTATGCAACCGATCTGTTATTGTATAACTGCCTCCTTTCTTAAACAGAGTGGAACATATATAGACCACTGCAGTGCCTTTTAATACTCTCATATACAAGTTTTAAAAAAAGATTCTAAAGATTTAAAGATTTTTGGTCCATCCCTCAGCAACCCTCATGCACTCCTTCCAAACCCAGTAAATGTTCCCTTTTATAGTGATATGAAAAGTGATGTGTGGAACTGGTTAACTGAGCCTGTTTGTTTAGTCATGATTTGGAGATGCCGGTGTTGGACTGGGGTGTACAAAGTTAAAAATCACACAACACCAGGTTTTCATCCAACAGTTTAATTGGAAGCACTAGCTTTCAGAGCGCCGCTCCTTCATCAGGTGATTGTGGAGGACACACTTCTAAGGCACAGAATTTATCACAAAAATTTACAGTGTGATGTAACTGAAATTATACATTGAAAAATACCTTGATTGTTTGTGGAGTCTTTCATCTGTTCAAATATCATGATAATTTCATTTCTTTCATGTGTAAATTACAAAACCTTTTTCTTTTAAAGTTGCATTCTCAGGTTAGCAGTAACAACGAGTGTTAGTTAGACAATATTTTGAAGGTGTTAGCCCCTGTGTTCTCAGTCTATACCATAATGTTTAGATTGATTCTAATCTGAAAAGCGAGATAACAGAGTTTTACATGAATTCATGCAGTTTTTGAGCTCAGAGTTCTACATGAAAACATGCAGTTTTTGAGCAAAGTACAATGTAACTCTGCAAGTACGAATTCACCACATAATATATATGTGTGTCTGTGGGTCTTTGTCGGTTTGTATGTGTGTGTTTCTCTTAGTTGGAGGTTGTGAGTGTGAGAGGGAGTGTATATGTGTGTGTAGTGATGTAGAGTGTCTTAAGACTGTGAGGGCGTGCATGTGTGAGTGTGTGTCTGGGGTGGGGGGCTTGAGTATCAGTGAGAGAGAGTGTATATGTGTATGCATGAGTGTAGAGTGGTCTAAGTCTCTGAGCGGATGCCTGTGAGAGTGTGTGTGTCCGTAAGGGTGTGTGTGTGTCTGTGTGCGTGTCTGTGTACATATGTGTCCGTACGTATGTGTGTCCGTACGTATGTGTGTGTGCCTGTGTGTGTGTGTGTGTGTGCCTGTGTGTGTGTGTGTGTGTGTGTGTGTGTAGTGCAATGGTGGTCACCTGCAATGTGACATGAACCCAAGGCCCCATTTGAGTCCCTCCCTATGGGAAGCGAAATTTGTAATCAGCTTCTGCTCGGCCACTTTTCGCTGCTGCCTGTCCTGAAATCTTCCTTGGAGGATGGTCACCAGACGGTCCGAGGATGAATGTCCTGGACCACTGAAGTGTTCCCCAACTGGGAGGGAACCCTCCTGTCGGTTGATTGTTTTGCAGTGCCCATTCATCTGTTGTCGTAGCCTTTGCTAATTTTCCCAGTGTTTGTTCATTGACTGTGCTTAATGCCAATCTCCATGGATTCTAATTATCTCAGTGGAGGGTTTCCATCTTTTAATGATGAATGGGCGCTGTTCAATGTGGTATCCCATAACATGAGCGGGAGCATCACCGACAGCAATGACAGGGAACAGCAGACCCAGAGAGAGGGGGAGGAGAGATCAGAATCTGAGAACATTAGACTGGAATGTTCCAAAAATGTATCAGAATCTGGAAACATTAGATTGGCAAGTTCCAACAATAGACAGGAGTTTATATTTTTATGTTTGGCGTCTTTCTGCATTTTATTGGTTGTCATTATCATGGTGGATCTATTATGCTCTTCTCATTATTCAATATTTTTATTATCCTTTCCTGGCTATCGTTGGTGTTCCTGGTAAGTGTCAACGTCCAGATTTTTTTGTTCTATAAACCGATTATGACTGTATTACTGTTCTTTCATATTGTCTACACATCTTGTCACTATTATTTTACTGTTGAAACTCTCATTCCAGGTATTTACGCTACAGACCACTGCTAACTACATCAATGCATGTGTTCAATGACTGTCTCCCTCTCTGCTCTGGCAGTGTTACTCTCTATGTTGACCTATTCAGTTCCAGCAGAGAACTACAATTTATTGTATCATTGCCTTTGTTGTTTAAATATTAAGAGCAGGGAGGTCACTCTCTACTGTTCTGGTTACAAACTCCACTTCCTGCCACTGTTTCCATCCCATCCCTGGCCAACATCTGCGACTGAAGCAGACAAGTCACAATGGTGGGAGATCCCTTTGACCATGAGCTGATTCATGACACCATATCCTGGCCATTTCTAACTTGAAATGCTCACCACCCCAGAATATATCTCACTGGTTTAGTCCATCTGCTGTTTGAACCTTGAGCTATGAAATACAGTCTTAATGAAGCCAATAATCTGCTGCTGACACTCCCGGCTTCAAACCTGCCGAAGCAAATCTGATTTGAACTCACACCAAATTCCCATCCATCTGTCATTCAAGTGCATGCCGAGGTATATTACTGTTTTTTCTGGCAATACCTTCATTTTGACATTCTCAAACACTTTACCGTATCTGTCCATGAAACTTCTCTCGTTCTCTCTCTGTTGATTATCAAAAATCCTGCCAGTTGTTTTTATTTAAAATAGTTTCCTCCATGTGCGTTCCTTCTCAAACAATGAGTTTCGCATTCAACCACGCCAATCGCGCACACACATTCTCTCTCAGTCTCTGATGAACACACACACAGCAAACCTTCTCATTGTCGACAGTGCAGTAATTTGATGTGAGTATAGTTAGCATATGATAGCATACTCTCTATGCTGGGCAGATAGTGCAGCTTACTGAGCAACACACTAGCATGGTCTGCACAGCTCTCCATGCTGGGCTGTCATCTTGTCCCAGTTTATGTTGTTTGTGGTGTTCTCTGAAGCAGATTCAGAATTTGATGTAACAAACCATTCCAGCTGATCTGACAATGCCTTTATTCAATGTTCTCATTCTTTTAAGTTTAGTCTCGAAGATCTCACTTCTCCAGTTCGTCTCACTGCCCTGTCTTTTTCCCCATATTTCCACAACATCTTTTCAGTTAATTAACTGTTTCTTTCTGTCTTTAATGTGAATCTTTCTGTCCCTCTGTTTCTTTCCCTGGCCTTTGTTTATGGCTCTCTAGTGTATCGAGTGCTGGCATTGTGAAGCTCAGAAACAGTGAAATGGTGAGTGTTAGGCTGTTTTTCACTTCCTGGTATGTCCCATGTGATGGTCCACGGACAGGGGGTGTTTCAGAAGTTATGAGACACATCCTTGTAACTTGGTCTGTACCTGTATTCGTCCCTCTCAGGTGATCTTCCGATCGAGGAAGCCCCTCAAGTAAAGGGCCAGGGATCTAAAGTGTGTGACAATGCTGTCACTTTTAAAAAAAGATGATTTTCTCCTTTCTTTAAATAAGAGATCTTAAAGGCCAAACTGCCGACTGAAAACGGCTCAAGTAAATAACTTACGACACTTTTAGGGTTTATAATAAATAGCAGCAACAACGGCCTAGTAATGTATCCCCAGCTGCTACGCTCTCTGAAACCTGACTTGATGCTGTTTCCTCCAGAATTGGAGAACTGTATGCAAGAACATATGTCTGAATGTTGCATTTTTCCAAGAGATATGTTTATGGGATGTTGGTATATTGGAAGAGTTCATTTGTAGAAGGTACTGTATCCATTATACAGTTATAGTTTCCAATAGTTAAATTATTCTAAATTCCTCTTCATTTTGTATGGATTTTCATTAGAGTCTTTAAGTATGTTGTGTTTTGCTTAATGGTGAGTGGTTTGACTAGTTGCATCACTTCTGGAACACCAACTTCACATCTACCTTTAAAATAAGGAAAGGTTGGCATCCAAGCTACCTCCTTAAAATAGTTTGAGGCAGTCTGATTGGTCTATTGCAAACTGGGGTCTCTTGTCTGGGTCTAAATCGATAGTACCAAATTGGGTTTAGAATTACAATCCATACAGTATGCAAACAGGCCATTCGACCCAACAAGTGCACACCGACCCTCCGAGGAGTAACCTACCCAGACCCATTCCGCTACACTATTATTACACATTTACCTCAACTAAGGCACCTAACCCACACATCCCTGAAAACTATGAACAACTAACCATGACCAATTCACCTGACATGCACATCTTTGGGTTGTGGGAGGAAACCAGAGCATCCAGAATAAGCTCATGCAGACACTGGAGAGTACGCACCGGGAGGCTATTGGGTTCAAAGGTCGTGTATGGTAGTTGTTAGTGTCTTTTGTTCCGGATGTTGAATTCAGATGGTTTAAACAGTGTTTTGTGTATAAAGATTCTTTCAGTCATTAAGAGTTCTCTGGGTGTGGAAGAAATGAAGTTGGGGGGTTTACAAAAGGTAATGAAGGCAAAGCTGTAGGAATTGGCAGACAGGCTGGAGTTGGGGTTGTGTCTGTCTGTGAGAAAATGAGAGATAATTACAGCTAGAGTTTGGCAATTACATTTGGTGGAAACACCATCAGAATCTTTGGAAATGGCTAGAATTCAATTTCAAATGAGGCACCTTGAACATGAGAAGGAATTGAAACTGTTTGAATTATGATGAAAAGTAGAAATAAAAGAAAAGGAAATAAAGAAGAAAGAAAGAAAAAGAGAGAAGAAAAGCAGAGAGTTTCAACTTCAAAAGTTAGTAATTAGAGAGGAAAGTTGACATATAGGGTCGAGATGAAGGTAGACGGTAGGCTGGATAAGGAAGATAGTGAGGATGAGCAACCCCATAGTAGCCAAAGGCCTGATGGAGATCTGTTTAAATAAACCCAGGCATTATCTAAATTTGATGAGAAGAATGGGGGAGCCTTTTTAATTTCATTTGAGAAAGTGGCTAAACAAATGCAGTGCCCAGTGACCATGTGGATTTAGTTGATTCAAACAAAGCTGATAGGTATTTGCATCCCTATCGGAGGAGGTATCTGAGGACGAGGAGGAGGTGAAGAAAGCCATCTGAAGTGCATATGAGCTTGTGCCAGAGGCCGACAGACAGTGTTTCAGGAATCTAAAATAGTGTCCCTGGTTAAACGCACATTCAGTTTCAAAGAATCAAACAAAGTAATTTTGAAAAGTGGGGAAGGGCATTAAAACATTACTCTTAGAGAGATTCTTATTTTGGAGAAGTTCAACAATTCAGTTCCTGCAGTCGTGAGAACTCGTGTGGAAGAGCAGAGAGGTAAAATGGCAAGATTAGAAACTGAAATGGCTGATGATCATGATTTGGTTCAGAAATCAAAATTTGGTTTCTGTGAGAGATTGAGAAGATTTTCTTAAAACACATACCTGTAAAAGTAAGGTTTACTGGCAAAGGCCAGGAGAAGCAGGTAAAGAGATTACAGCATTAAGAGGTACAGAAGCATGTAACTCTTTTATGCTGAGACATGAGGAGTTATGTCATTCAGAGGGACTGTTGGAGAGATGAGAAGTGCTCCATGATGTAACGTGTGATTGGAGTGTCCAGTGGAAACATCAACAGATTTATCCCACAATGGAGAAGGAGGCCTTGAACTTAGTGTTGCCGTTACAACATTTCAGCATTTCAATTGCCAATAACATACCTGAGACAAATCTTTATCACTGATCGTGACCCCTGAAAGTTATTGAAGAAGTTTAGGGCGACGAATACCAGTCTGATTCGATTGAGCTTAATATTGCTGCTATTCAATTTGAAATTATACCGTTGATAGGGCGAGAATCCTAAGATTTGACACGTTGTGGAGACTTGGATGAAGAAAGACAAAGGCATTCTGTGGCAGGAGTAAAATGACTGAAATCGAATCGAGTTGTGAACATTTGTATGCTCAGAGTCAATGTAATATATATGCATTTCAGTCTACCAATAGAGGACGATTAGCAGGTCTAAAATTAATCCATTTTTGTATATTGATGGATCATTTTATTAAAGGTGAGTTGTGAGTTTACTATCACTGTAAAGAGGTTGTGTTCTCTTAGGTTGTTTTTGAAGGGAGGTTATAAAGGCAGAGGTGGAGAACTGCTGTCTGAACACAGTTTAAGTAAATAACTGAGGAGGACTTTAGGTTTTATTAAATGGTGGTAACAATCGAAGGGCAGTGGCCAGCTCTCCCAGACCAGGTTTTCTCGTTTTGTTGTTATCTGCAGCATTCAGAAGCTGTTGGGGATCTTCGAAGGGTTGGAAGTATCAATACATGATCCCCAGCTGCTTTTCCCTCTGAGATCTCCGTTCATGTTGTTTCCTCCTCGATCAGAAAATTGCATGTAAGACTCTGTATTTGAATATATCTTTGTGCCAAGCAGTGTATACCAAGAAGGTAGAGTATCTATTGTTTGTGTAAGTGTTCCACATATAAGCTATCCCAAAATGTTCTTTTCTTCGATTGGATTTTAAATAAAACATTTGAATAGATTATATTTTGCTTAATGTCGAGAGGTTTGACCAGTCACAACATATCTGGAACGCACACTTCACACCTATGTTTAAAATAAGAATAGGTTTGGGTCCATGCAGCCTTCTTAAAATATTTTGCGGGGATCTGGTCTGGTCCACAACACTTGTACCGAGGGTTTTCTGACTGACTCCTGTTATTGAAAAGTTAGTGGAGGGGCTGGGGATGGTTTGCTGGAGGTTGCGCTGTGAGCTGCCTCAGACATTCAGGGAGACCTGAGGATTTGGTGACCCAACTCTGGATGGAGCATGAGGACTGTAGTTACAGCATCAGTGTCTGTAACATGAACAACAAATGGAGCAGTGGCTGCAGAGAGGGGAAGCTCTGAAACCACGGAGTGAGTGTGTGTGGGGAAAAGGATCTGCTGTATCCACCCCGGGTTTTCCAGGAACAGCTTCCCAATCTCCACTTAATCCAGGAGCAGAGTGTGAGGGGACCCTGACTGAACAAGGAGCTTGTCACAGAGTGGTGTCACCTCCTTCAACACAACCTGCAGCTTCACACCAGGGGGAGGATGCTGCTGTCAGTGGCTGTTAGGGTCACTGTTTCATTCAGCTTCTATGATCCATAACTTTCCAGACAGGACTGGGTGATATATCCATCATCTCCCAGTGTCTCAACATCAATGTCACCATTCGATGATGGTGGATGATTTAAATACATTGTTTCTCCCACAGCAGGGAGCTGCCAGGTGTATCCAGTACAGTGGGATTCCCGATGGTGTGCATGGCATCTGCAGAATACCCATGTCAATGGGGAGAGGTAGAGGAACTGAAGGAGCTCTCTCTCTCTCTCTCTCTCTATTAATGTTACAGTATGCCCATGCACAGTACATCATGTTGGCGAATACCCACTGTCCTGGCAGCAGTCATGGTCTCTTCATTCAGAAGCAGTCAGCCATTCCCATCGTCATTGGGTCTCCACGTAGAAAGAAATGAATATATCTTGGATAAAGGCCATTCCCTTGATGCACGTTTCAAAACACCATCCCCACCACCAATCAACCACATTAAAGTATTCCATGTGTACGGAGAGCAATGGGGTCACTTGGAGCGCCAAGGAGCAGATGATCAGGGATGGAGCAAAACCTCCCATGTCTGAACGGGTCTGAGTGAACCCCCTAGTACACAGTATCATTAAGTCCTAAAATCCCTCTCCATTTCAGTAACATATTGCTTTCCGTTATTCCTGTAAATGAAATGAAAGGTTATATCATGTTAAATTCCACCTGCCAAACTATTATCTATTGCCTTTACCTCTCTGTATCTATTTGCAGACTCTCCACCCTCTCTTGATAATTTGATCTCTTGCTTACCACAGCGACATCACCAAACCCAGCATCTGTATATCGGTTCCATCCTCCGGATCGTTAATATATACTGTAAATAGTTGAGAACCAAGTACTGGTTACTCTGTGACCCTACTGGTTATGTTCTGTCTAATTGATTGAGACTGATTTATCCTGAGTGCCTGCTTCCTGTATGATACCCAGTCTTCCCCCATTCCTGTGCAACACAGTCGAAGGATTGAAAAAGAACAAGGAGCATCTGTGAGGAATCCAACCCCTCGATGAGGCTGATGTCAATGGGCCCTCTGTTCGACTTTCCTGTCATCTCTCCATCCTAAACCTCTGGTCTCTTGTTGTAGATTGCGCCACATGAAAAAAAATCCATTCCATATCTACACATTCAATTATTTTTAGCATTTCACAGACCTCAATGAGATCTCCTTTCATTCTTATAAACTGGACAGTATAGGCCTAAACTGCTCAATTTCCCTTCATAAGACAAACACGTCAAATATGGAATCAATCTAATGAAGCTTTTCTGAATTGCCTCCAATGGAAATACCTCATTCTGCAGGACACCCAAACTGTACTCCAGTTGCATCCTTGCATAGCTCCACCAACACTCCCTACCTTTCTACTCTATCCTTTAATAAATAAACACTGAAATTATGCTTGCATTTCTCATTCCTTGCAGTACCTGCAGGCAGGTTTTCTGTGAAATGCAAGCAGACACCCAGATCCCTCTGCACCTAAACACTTTGAACTTTCTCTCCATTTAAATAATAATCTGTCTTTCTATTATAGGGGCCAACTTGAATAGCCCCATATTTATTCACTTTAATTTTCCTTGCCAAATGTTGGCCCATTCACCCAACCTATCCATGTAGTTTTCAAATCTCCTGCATCATCATTCCGAAGTAATTTCCTACCAATGCTAGTGTCATCTGAAAATGTGGCATCGTATTTTCTATCCCACAAACCGAGTACAGTAATACCATCAATCGCAAAGGGTTAAGGCATGAGAACTGAAATCAATGGCACCCCACAAATTGCATTTGCCAAAAGAAAATGACACATTTATTCCGTCTGACTCCATTTTGTTGGTTAACCCATCCTCCATCCAAGCTCATAAATTACTCCTAATCCCATGTTGTCTGATCTTACCATTTATTCTTTGGAGAAGCGACATATCCGATGCCTTCAGGAAGACCAGATACGTTCCATCTCCAGGATTCCCACGCTCCACCTTGTTCATGACATCTTCAATTAACTCAAGCAAACAACTCAAACACGATTTAGCGTTCGTAAAACCATGTTGACTCTGATGGATTGTGGTTTAACTTTGCAAATGTCCTGAACAATGGACTCTAACAATTTGCCTTAAATTACAATAGTTTATTGTTACACTTTAGTCCCTAATGTATACCATTATTATAAATTCTTCCCTTTCGAAAACCTTTACGTTTTCTTTGAATTCCGATTTAATGGGCACACATTTTTAAGAGATCTGCTCCAATTGCTGCATAAGCGGTATGTGTGGCTGAATGGACTCACCATCCTGCTGGTGTACAAACTCGATGGGCTGACGTCTTTCTGGTGTTCCCATGTTGTCATCTCCAAGGCCAGAATGACCTCCTCCTGTTGATGCTTTAGAGGATTGGGAGATTATGGAATCTTCCTGTTGCTGTGTAACATTTTCAGGAGCTGATGGATCTTCTCATACTTCCCCATAACAGGTGGAAACACTGAACAGTCTCCTCATGCATCCCGGAGATGGGACCGAGGGATTGATTGGTCTTCTCTTGTTCCCATACAACAGACACGTGTCGAAATTACCTTTTCTTTTCTCATGAAAGAAGTCTCAGATAGTTTTTATCCTTATACAATTCCCTTGCAATAGGCTCGGTGGGTCTGAATGGCTTCCTGTTATCCCAGTGTAACAATCTCCTGTCACTGTGTGACCTCTTCCAGTTCCTATGTTACAGACTTGAGGAGGCTGAATGGACTGATCCTGTTGCTGTTTCACAGGATACTGGTGCAGCATGGCCTACTGTTATAGGCTCGAGTGGCTGATTGACCTCCTTGTGTGAATATATATCAGGCTCCAGGGGCTGAATAGCCTCATCCTGCTTTGATGTAACAGGATCGAAGGCCTGAATATCCTTCTGTTGTTCCTGTGTAACACACTGGAGAACGGAATGGATTCCTCGACTATCTGTGTAATTCGCTTCACTTGTTGACTCCTTCTGTCATCTATGTTCAAGTAAGATCATCTTTAATTTTTGTAAACTCCAATGGCTACTTGGTCAACCTGATCATCCTTTCGTTATAAGCTAGCACCTTCATTGCAGGAATTAGTTGAGGGAACCAACTCTGAGCTGTTTCCAATATAACAAAATCTTTTCTTCATTGAAGAGATTAAATCTGTACACAACAATCCAGATGTGATCTCCCTAAGACCCTGTACAGCAGCAGCCACACTTTACCAGCCTGTTGTAAGGTTCCCACCCAGATTAGAGCTGTCTCAGCTCTCTGGGGGAATACAGAGCATTGTTGGAAGATCATTGTCCTTCTCTACTCCATCAGCATAACAGGAGATCTGGAGAAATTAAAGTGGGAGAAGATCATAAATGATGTGGCGAGATGATCTCTGCCATTAATCTCCCCAGAGCCCACGTCGCTCAGATTCCACAGAATCAAAAACAGCAAGGAGGAGCAAACACTGATGGGAGTTATATATCAAAGTGGAATCTGCAGTACAATTGCTGGACATGTTATAAAATAGGAAATGAGATGTACACATTTGTGGGTACTGCAGTAATAATGTACTGTTTACATTATATCTAAACTGTGTTAACCCAAGTGAATGCTAATGCTGGGAAAATGGATCTCATGACCACGTGTGAGATGGTTTACATTAACATTATGTCGAGCACTGGGCTGGAGATCAGGTTATTTAGGAATTGGTGTTGGGTGATCAGAAGAGCAAACTGAAAATTTTGCTGTCAAGGACCTTTTGGGAACAGTGACCACAATGTATTGGCTTTCTTTTATGCTGTTTAAGTACACGATAGTTTTTGTTTTAGTTGAAGTAACCGTTATAAATCGGAGTCAGGCAAGCCCTGAAGGTGTGAGGAGAAAGTAGGCACTACAAATGCTGGAGATCAGAGTCGAAGAGTGTGGTGCTGGAAAAGCACAGTCAGGCAGCATACTAAGAGCAGATAAATCGATATTTCAGGCATAATCCCTTCATCAGGAATGAAGCTTATGGGCCAAGGAGGCTGAGGGATAAATGAGAAGGGGGTGAGGCAGGGGGTAGGTAGCTGGGATTGCGGGAGGTAGATGAAGGTGGGGTTGAAAGAGTTCGGTGATGAAGGGAGACAGAACGCCTCATCTGCTGCATCCATTAAACCCAATGTAGTCTTCTTTACATTGGCGAGGCAGAAGGTCAACTTTTAGATCATTTCAGAGAACATCTCTGGGAAAGCCACATTGAACAACTCCATCGCCTTGTGGCTGAGCACTTTAACTCCCCTTCCCACTCTGCCAAGGACATGAGGGTCCGAAAACTGCTCCATCGCAAAATCAGAACCACCAGAAGCCTGGAGGAAGAAAGCCTCCTCATCTGCCTTGGGACCCTCCAACCACAGGGGATCATAGTGGATTTCCCCGTTTCCCCATTTCCCCTAATCCCACCTTATCCCACTCCAACATTCCAAGTCAGCACCGCCCTTTTGAATGTTCCTATGTGTCCACCTTCCTTCCTATCAATCTGGGTCACCCTTCTCTCCGACTATCACTTTCAACCCCACCTTCATCTACCTATTAGATGAAAGGAGGCAGCTTAGAAAAATGTCAAGTGTTGCAGTAAGCCAGTGGATTCAGAGAGATGTAGGACCCAGCAAAGGATGACCAAGAAACTGAGAAGAAAATCAGAAAGAGAAAGAGCGTGCAAATGACAGAAAAACATAAAGACAGCTAAAAAGCGTCTATCGATGTATGAAAAAAATAAAAACAAGGTCAAATGTGGAACAGTTGGTGTGCAGACAGGGTAATTTATTGAAGAGAACAGAGAAATCGCAGGGAAAAGAAACAGTTTCTTTGTGTCTATCTTCATGGAAGAATATCCAGAAATTCTCCCAGAAATACCAAGTGACCATGGGACTTGTGTAAGTAAAGTCTAAGATCATTCTTATCAGTGTTGGGGTTATCTTTGAAAAGAAAGCTGGATTGAGTATTTATAAATCTGACAGACTAGATGTACTTCATACAAGAATTTCAGAGGAAGCAGCAATAGACATGTTGATTGCATCACGGATTTTCTTTTTATTTTCCAACACAATCCCGAAAGGCATTTCGCCAATCTGGATAAGGCAAAGATTATAAATATTATCCCACAGTTTAAGAAGAGATGAAGATGGAGAATGGTGAACTACAGACCAGTTATCTTGTCATCCGCAGTCGGGTGTCTGTTGGACTCGATTACAAAGAACATGCTACTAGATATTTAGAAGGTAATAACGTAACTGGGGAGTGTGAGAATGTACCGATGAAATGAAAACCAGAAGTGGAAAACAGTTTTTTGGAATGGTTTGAAGATGATTCTTGTGGACACAAGCAATGATGAACCAATGTAAAACGTATAGTTGGATATTCATGAGATCTTTTAAAAAACATCACGCAGTAAGCTCATAAGAAAAGTTAAAGCAAGAGGTATTAGGAAGAACATATGCAAATAGGAAAGTAAAAATTAGGTTTACATTCATGTGAATGTAATTGCAATAAAGAGGATGTCGTGCATCAGTTGTATCGAGTGTTCATGACACTACACTTAGAGTTATTTGTATCGTGCGGAGTCCCAATCTAAGAAAGAATATATTGACTACAGAGGAACTGCAAAACGTATAATCCAAAGTAATGCCTAAAATGGCAATATTGTCTGACAGGGAAACTCAGTCTGTGATCTCGAGTGTCAAAACATGAGAGGTGATTGCAGTGAAACCTAGAAACATAGCGGGGACTGAAGAACAGAGGGACATGGAGAAGTACAAGTAGGTGAGATAAGGGAGTATCCCATGATATTCTACACGGACAAGTAGAACAGAATAATCAGCAAACAGTTAGTGTCCATTAGAAACCAAAGGGGCAATCTGTGTGTCAAGCTAGAGAACATTGATGGATTGTTACATGAGACTTTCACATCTATTTTACTTGGGAGAAGGGGGACGCAGGTACAGAATTCAAGAAGATGGATAGGGATGATCTTGAACAGATTGATGTAATTTCGAGAAAGAATTTGAGGCTTTGTTCTGTATAAATTTGGACCAATCTCCATGTCCGAATGAGTTGCATCACAGGAGGCTGTTGAGGTCAAGGGAGGAAAGACCCTGATTGAATATTTTAATTAGAATCTGACCATAGGGGAGGTGCCAGAGAACTGGAGAACTGCTAATATGATTCCACTTCACGGTAAGGGTAGGAGAGATAGACCAGGGAACGAGAGACTAGCGAGTATTAGTTCACTGTTAAGGAAACTACAGGAGAAAATAGGGAATGAGAAAATTGAACTCCAATCAGAGTCGCAAGGTTTGATCAGGGATAATTATCATGACTTTATCAGAAGGAAGTCACAAGTAATGGGTTTGATTGAATTAGTTTGAGCAGGTCGATTGTTTTGTTTTTTAGGAAGGCCTTTGAAAAGATTTCCACCTGGGAAACTGAAAAATAAAGTAAAACCTCACAATATGAAGCATAACTTGACAAGTAATGACGAAAATTGTCTTAATGGCAGGACACAGGGGATGGTGAGAGAAGGCTGTTTGTGTGACTGGAGACCAGTGCCCCCTGGTGTACCTCAGGGATCAGTGCTGTGTCCCTTATTTTATTCACAAAAAAAATGTGAATATGGAGGGTGCTCGGTGGAGAGTGGGGGAGGTGTGATAAGTAAGTGTATGTTTGACATAAAGATTGGCTGCGTGGTTAGCAGTGAGGAGGAAGGCCTTAAGTTACAGGAAGATGCAGAAGGAATGGTCAGATGGGCACATCAATGGCAGATCGAATGTAACTTTCATAAATATAAGGTGATGCACTTTGGGGGAAGGAACCAGACAGGGGAGGACTCAATGAATGGCAGCACACTGTGAACCTCAGAGTGTGCTTCTCCACACATCCCTGAATGTGACTGGACAGGTTAATGGACTAATTACGAATTGGACCTTGGGTGTTGTGTTTCTCTAATCAGGGTGTAGATTATAAGAGCAATACAGGGCTTTGGTTCAGCCAAAATGGAGTATTGTATGTAGTTCTGGGAGCCACATTTCAGGAAGGATGTGATTGTACTGGAGAGGGTGCAGAGGAGTTCACCAGGATGTTCCCTGTGATGGAGCATATCAGCTATGGAGAGAGGCTGGATAAGCTCAGGTTGTTTACTTTGGAGCAGGGAAAGCTGAGAGGTCCGTGATTCAGGAGGATAAGATTATAAGCGACACGGACAGGGTGGATTGACAGCAGCTGTTCCTTTTAGTCAGAGGGTCAAGAACAAAGGAGCACACTTTTAAAGTGAATGGTTTGAGGTTCAGAGAGGATTTAAATATTTATTTTTTTTCACCAAGTGTGTGTTTGGTTCTGGGGTTACTTCCTGAGAGGGGAATTATCATGAGTAAACTCATTATCGTTAAAAAGTACTTGGACGAGCATTTCGAAATATCATAACATTCCAGGCTATGTGCCTGATGTAGGAAAGTGGGACTAATATAGATTTTGCTGTATTTCTGTTGGCACAGAGTCTATGCTCCTGTGAGTGTATCGTGTGGAAGGTCAATTATTGAGCAGTTTACGGCAGGAATTGATGAGTTTCTGAAGAGTATATTCACAAGGGTTATTAGAATAAACTGTAATAACTTGATAAATTATGTCAATGTGAGAAATATGAGAAAACAAGTGCAGCTTTCTTACAAACTGAAACCAGAGAATGGAGAATGGGAAACGGAAATGGCAGAACTATGAAACGACTACTTCAATTCTGTCTTCACAGAACTTTCTAACAATACTAGGAAAACCAAGTCTGGTGTGGGAAAATGATGTAGTACATGGAACATAGAACATAATAAGTGAATGGTTTAGGAGAAATTATTGGGAGTAAAAATAATGGGCATGGACAACTAACATAGATTTATGAAATGGGAATTAAGTTACAGAAACAGACTAGGAGACTAATGAAAGAGAAGCAATGGATGTAAAACATTTGGATTTTCAGAAAAGTTTTGGTGAAGCTCCAAGCCCAATTTACAAAATCAAATCTGAGTAGACTGGGGGCGAATATATGGCCATGTTTCTATCATGGGACAGCTGGCAGGAAACAGTGAATAGAAATAAACAGACTCATCAAGAAACAGCCTGACATTGTCTATAAGGAATGATTATGTGAGTATGGCCATGTCCCAGACTCCCCATCACCTTCCTCGGATATCTCCTGTCTCACCAACAGGACGGACACAGCAGAAGTGGCGGTACAGTGGGATACGATACAGTTGGAAGGGAATTGCTCTGGGAGTCCTCAAAAGTGACTCCGTATCTCACGAAGTCTCATGGTGTTAGTTTACACGTGGGAAAGGTAAGCTCCTGCTGATTACCATGTACCAGCCTCTCTCAACTGATGAGTCAGTACTCCTCCATGCTGACCAACACCTGGAGGAAGCACTGAGGGTGGCAAGGGTGCAAAATGTACTCTGGGTTGGGGATTTCAATGTCTACCAGTAAGAGTAGCTCAGCTGCAGCATTACTGATTGAGCTGGTCGGGTCCTAAAGGATGTAAAGTCTAGGCTGGGTCTCCGGCAGGACATGAAGGAACCAACAAGAGGAAAATACATACTTGACCACGTCCTTACTAATCTGCCAGGTGCAGAAGTATCTGCCCATGTCAGTATCAGTAAGAGTGACCACCGCATAGTCACTGTGAAGATAAAGTCCCACTTTCACACTGAGAGTAACATCTATTATTTTGAGTAGTACTATTACTGTGCTAAATAAGACCAACTTCAAACACATCTAGCAGCTCAAGTCTGGGTTTCCATAAGGTGCTGTGTGTCAGCAATAGCAGCAGGATTGTGCTCCAGTGCAACCTCATGGTCTGGCATATCCCCGTCACAGCAATTACCATCAAGCCAGAGGATCAACCTTGGTTGAATGGAATGTGCAGGAGGGCAGGAGCAGCACCAGCCATACCTGACAATGAGGTGTTAGCCTGGTGAAGCCACCAAACAGGACTATGTGTGCACCAAACAGCATCAGCAGTAAGTGATAGACAGAGCTTAGTGATCCCACAAGCAACAGTTCAGATCTAAGCTCTGCAGTCCTTCTACTTCTAGTCGAGAATAGTTATGGACAATTAAACAAGTCATTGGAGGAGGAGATTCCACAAGTATCCCCATCCTTAATGATGGAAGGGCCCAGCAATTCAGTGCAAAAGATAAGGTTGATGCATTCTTTCGTCAAAAGGACATCTTCAGTCAAAAGTGCTGAGTGGATGAAATATCTCAGCCTCCTACAGTGATCCTCAGCAATTCAGTCACCAGTCATCAGCCAATTCGATTCAGTCCACGCAGTATTCAGCAACAGTTGGAGACACTGGATACTCCAAAGGGGACACATGCTGACAACATTCTGGCAATAGTACTGAAAACGTGTACTGCAGAACTTGTCACTGACCTAGCTAAACTGTTCCAGTGTCATTACAACAACATGGAAAATTACCCAAGTATCCCCTAGACATAAAAAGCAGAACAAATCCAATCCGACCAATTACCACCCCATCAGTCTACTCTCTATCATCAGTAAAGTGATGGGAGGTGTCAGTGCTTTCAGGCAGCACCTGCCCAGCAATACCCTGGTCAATGACACCCAGTTTGGGCTCCACCAGGGCCACTCAGCTCCTGATCTCATTACCATGGTTCAAACATGGACAAAAGAGCTGAATTCCAGAGGTGGGGTGAGAGTGACAGCACTTTAAAACGAGGCTGCCTTTGACCAAGTGTGGTATCAAGGGGTGTTAGTAAAACTGGAATCAATGGGTATCAGCGACAAACTCCCCGCTGGTTAGAATCATATCTGACACGTAGGAATATGGTCATGGTTGATAAAGGTCAGTCATCTCAGCTCCAGGACAAGTCTGTAGGAGTCCCTTGGACAGTGGCCTAGGCCCAAACCTCTTCAGGGCTCTTGATCAATGACCTTCCCTCTATTATAATGTCAGAAGTGGGGATGTTCGCCAATGATTGCACGATATTCAGCAACATTTGTGGCTCCTCAGATACTGAAGCAATCCATGTCCAAATGTGACAAGATTTGGACAGTATCCAGGCTGACAAGTGGCAAGTAATATTGATGCTGCACAAATGCCAGACCGTGACCATCACCACTAATATGCAATCTAACACAGCCCCTTGGCATTCAATGGTGTTACCATCACTGAATCCACAGTGGACTGCAACGGTTTAAAAAGGCAGCTCACCACCACCTTCTGAAGTGGCAACCAGGGACAGGCAATAAATGTTGGCCCAGCCAGTCACATCCAGATTCACGAAATAAATATTATTTTTTTAAAAATAACAGAGGAAGATTGCTGAGATATCACAGAGATCGGTGGTCGGGCCCCAGCTGTTCACAATACCCATTAATCATTTGGTTGTGGGAATCAAATACAATATATCCCAAACCTGCTGACAGAACTAAAGGATGTTGGATTGTGAGTGGGTGAGGAGGTTGTAAAAAAGCCTCTAGGTGACTAAGACAAGTGGAGTGAATGGGCAAATACGTGGCAGATGGAGAGCAAGGTGGGTAGAAGTGACGGTGTGCCCTTTGATTTGAAGCCTATCGTTTGTAACGGGATTGTTTGAAACATGTTGATCTACAAAGTAACGCATGCTCCTTTTTGTTGTTTCCTTCTGCGCAGCCTCCGAGGTCCCTGCAGCGCAGTGAGGTCTGAACCCAGAACTCAATACTGGGAATGGCATTGGCACGCTGCTCAGTGTACATAGTCCCACCAAGTGGGGAGCTGTAACATTGCAAAGGATTTCGACCAGTCACTGAAAACAATATTGCAGGAGCAGAAAGCAGTTCGGAAGGTAAATGGGTGTTGACCTTCATTTCAGGAGTAAGAGTGTCTTTCTGCAGCTGTACAGGGCCTTGTTGAGACCCCATCCCGAACATTGTCCAGTATTGTGTGCAGTTGTGGACTCCGTACCTAATAAAGGGCAAACCTGCCATTGAGGGAGAGCAGTGAAGGATGACCAGACTGATCTCTGGAATGACAGGCTTATTGTGGGAGCAGAGTTTGGGGCGACTGGGCCTGTATTCTATGGGCTTTAGGAAAATGAGTGGTGATCTCAGTGAGATATATAAAACTCTGACAGGGTGAGACAGATTGGAAGCAGGGATGATAATTCCCCAGGCTGTGATGTCTAAAACAAGGGGCCACAGTATTAGATACAGGCAGGCTATTCTGCATTGAGATACCAATAAATGTCTGCCCTCAGAGACTGGTGAACCTGGGGAATACACTCGAACCATGACACTGAATATAAATACGGATTTAGAGACAGTAAAGGGATGGTGGGAGAGCAGGAGTACGGTGTGGTAATAAAGAGCAAGCCATCATTATATTTAATTGGGTAGCAAACTCAATGGACCAAAGGGACTACTGCACTTGCTAATTTATAGCTTCTCAAGGTTAATCACATTAACGGATATATTCATTGCATGGGATAAGTGCATTGTGGAGATGTTTGAACATGAATGACAATGAGGAAGGCTCAATGTGCTGTATGGCCCACTCCATTCCCGATGTTTCTGTGCAGTCTGTGGGAAAGCTCTGTGAATGTTGTCACAAGCTCTCAGATGATAGGAAGGAGGTCTCGGAAGTGTCAACAGGACTGTGTTCCCGTTCCTTTTTTCCGATACTGAGGCTGGGACCGGATGTTCTGTCCAGGTTTATCCTTTAAGACCTCGTCGCAGTTTGATACAATAGGGTGTCTTGTTTGGCCGATTCAGAGATCATTAAAAGTTTTATCCCATGTATATGTGTCTGCAGTCACAGATAATCATAGATAATCATAGATAACAACCTCCAGTCTGACAAGGGTCCTTCCACTAAACCCTCTGTTTCCTACCATCAAGCCAACTGTGTATCCAATTGGCCGGTTCCCCCAGCATTTCACGTGATGTAACCTTCCAGAGCAGCCTGCCATGTGGAACCTTAACAAAGGCCTTACGGAAATCCATGGAGACTATGTCTACTGCTCTGTCCTCGTCAACCTCCCTCGTAACTTCATCGAAGAACTCTAACAAATTTGGGAAGCATGATCGCCCACTCACAAGTCTATGCTGACTGCTCCGAAACAAACCCTGTGTAAGTAATGGGTTCAGACAATGGTATGCTGTCCTTCATTGTAAGATGATTCGAGTACATAAGTAAGACCATCTTCCTGCTGTTGTCGAGCCTTGCTGAGAAAGCATTAGGGGCACTCTCTACAGATTTGAACTCCTTTGTAAGGAAAAGTCTCCTTACCACAGACACGGGTGATGGTAACATGAGGATAGAGTGAATAAGCTGAGTGTTTAATCTGTGGAGCTGCAAGAGATGAAGAAATGGTGATGCTGAAACATGAGGAGTGGCAGCGATCACTTATTTCCAAAACAGACATTGACAGGAAGAGAAATTCCATACTTTACCCAGGATTGATTGGTTTGATTTATTGTTACGTGTACCTCAGTACAGGGAAACACTTTGTTTATGAGCAGTGGGGGCAGGTCATAATAAGCATGGCCAGACAGATCATAGGGTGGAAATAGACTTGGACAGAGTAAGGCACACAGGTTACACTGAACAGGACGTGCACTCGACAAGGTCAACATGAACAAGATCAGCATTATTTGAACTTAGAGAGTCCATTCATCAGTCTAATGTGACTATCCTAATAGTTTATTTGCCTAAATTAATTCTCCCCATGTTATTGCGCAATCGGCGTGTGAACCCTGTACTGAAAATCAGGTTGCTCACAATCCCCAACAGCAGCCACAATACCTTCCGTCTGAAACAGGTAGCCATTCCCACCAGCTTCCTCCCTTCATAGAAACACCAGGCTGTCTTCTCGGAGATAAAAGGTGCCTTCTTGAGACTTCACACAAGACATATGGCTTCCCTCCTCACCACTAGAAAACCACGTTAAAGTCCCACGTGTATATCATAAGCAACGGAGCCACGAGGAACAACGTGGAACTGTCTGTCTGTGCAGTCTCTGCCCCACTTGTTCATCACGTTAGAGCATCAATCTGGAGACGCTTAAGAATGCCGATGCTGGTGATCAGAGTAGAGCGTTGATTGCTGGAAAAACACAGCAGGTCAGGCAGCATCCGAGAAGCAGGAGAATCGATGTTTTGGGCATAAGACATTCATCAGGAATCAGCATCAATTACCTCATTCTGCCCCTGTGTAAGTGCTTTGAGGTGGGAATGGCCTCCTACTGTTCCTGAATAAGTGACTCAAGGGACTGACTGGCTTCTTCCTCGTCCGATTGGATAGGGCCAAGGGACTGACTGGTTACCCCTGGTTCCTGTTTGATAGCTCATTGCACTGACTAGTGTGACAATGCTGCAGCTTTAAGAGATTATTTTATCCGGGTTTCTTTTAAGAGAGTGATTGAACGGTTGTTACCAAGCTGGATAGTGAAGACCACTTGAGTAACAGCGAGGGAGGCCTTAGGTTTATTTTAATGCAGCCTGAATGGGTATGGCCAGCTCTCACAGATTAGGATCACTGGGTTTTGGTTTCTTAGCAACATCAAGAACTATACAGGTCTCCACAGAGTTGGAAGCTTCAGGGAATGTCTCCTGGCTGCTACTCTCTCGGAATTTTCTCTTGATGCTGTTTTCAATTCCTGAATTTTCCATTTTGCTAAGGGCTGTGTTTATGGGGAATTTCCTATGTTGGACTAGTTCATTAGAATAGCTCCTAGATCTATTATTCTGTTTAGTTGCCCAATAGAATTAGGGTTATTCTAAATTCCTCTTTCTTTGGTTTTATTTCATCTTTCGTGTTTAAATAAATGGTGTTTTGCTTACCACCGAGTAGTTTGACCAGTCACATTGCATCTGGAACAGACACTTTACATTTCCTTTAAAATAAGAAAACATTAGAGTCGAGGCTACTGCCTTCAAATATTTTCGAGGGGCTCTGGTGTGGTCCAAAACACTAGACTCCTTCTCTTCCTGAGTAATAGGCTGCAGGCACTGAATTGGCTGTCACTGTTCTTTTCCAATCGTGTCAATGGGGTGAATGGTTTCCTCATACTCCTGTGAAACCAGCGTTAGGTGCTGAATGAACTCTTGTTTAACTGTGACAAGTGCAGTGTCAGGAAGTGCTGTTACATGAATGTTATGGACACTTTAACAGCACACGCCTCAATGGAGTCTAAGTCTTGCTGCTCATGGACACAGACCAGTTCAGGAACTGATGGGGGATAAAATGTTCTGAACATTGTGGAATCTTCAGTGACCATCCCCACTTCTGTTCTTATGGTGGGGAGGGTGAGGGCGGCTGAAGAAGCAGCTGAAGTTGTTTGTGAAGAGGAAGCTACCCTGAGGATCTCCCACAGAGGTGACCCATGACTGAGATGGTGAACATCTTCCTTTGTGCCATGTTTGACCCCAAACACTGGAGAGGTTACTCTGATTCCAATTAAGTCCAGTTTTGTTCAGCTCCTTGATGTCAACAGAAGTCAACCACTGCCTTGATATCAGGGCCAGTCATTTGTACCTGAACCCTTGTCTCAACCTCTTTTGTTCATATCAATAAACCATGATATAGGAGCAGCAAGTGTTTTCTTCAAACAGGTGGTATTGAATGTCAGGATTTCTCTTCTCAAGAATGTTCGGGAAGCTAGATGACTGAACGTATTTGAAGAGGAGGTAGATGGATATTGACCTGACAGAGAGGTGAGGGCTATGAGGAATTGGGTATGAAAGAGGATTTCAGACCAAGAGCAGATCAGTCATGATCTTAGTGAAGGGCAAGGCAGACTTGCGGAGTGAACGACCTGTCCCTGTTCCTGATGTTCTCACATTCTGTTATTGGAGAGTTAGTGGGTGTTATTTTCATGGATGTTCGGTTATTGAATGTTTCAATCAGGGTGATCAGAGGATTTTGTGAGCCATCTCTGGGTGAGGTATGGGAGCTGTATTCTCAGTGAATCTGGGTCTACAACATGACCAACACATGAAGCACAAGTTGCAGAGAGGGGAAACTCTGTTTAGTTTAGTAAGGTGAGATGAGGGGCCTCTTTCATACCCAGCCTGGGTTTTCCAATTTCATTTCCCAATTCACTTCAAACCGTGTGGGACAGTACTGAGGGGCTGAATGGTCTCCTCTGTTTCTGTGCACCAGGTTATAGCAGTAAGTAGCCTCCAACTGTCCCTGTCTAGCAGGTATGAGGGGCTGAATGGAACACAGGAACATAGGACTGAGGAGCAGGAGTGGGTCATTAGATACGTTGAGCCTTCTGCACCAGGCACTAAGATTGTGGCTGATCAGGTTGTGGACTCAGCCTCACTTTCCTGTCTCCATCCCATTATGCATGACTCACTTCTCTGTCAAATATTTAACTAACGCAGCTTTCAATCAATATGAACATCAAGGCATGATAAACTTCAAGCGAAGAGAATTATGACTTGAAAGGTCCTTTCAGAATTTTTTGTCATCCCTCTTATAGAATCAGAGAGTCATGCAGAACAGAAACAGACCCGTTAGTCCAATCTGTTCACTCCGATCAGATATCAAATCTGATCCAGTCCCATTTGCCAGCATTTGGTCAATATCCCTCCTCTCAGATACTTTTTAAATGTACGATTGTAACCGCCTTCATCACTTCCTCTGACAGCACTTTCTGTACACGCACCACTCTCTGTGTGAAACATTTACATTCAGGTCCCTTCTAAATTATTCGCCCTCTCACCTTCAACCTATGCCCTCTTGTTTTGGAACCCCCTATCCTGGCGAAGCAGAGCGTGGCTGTTCAGAATATCCATGCCCCTGATGGTTTTATAAACCTCTATAATGTCACCCCTCAACCTCTGACAATCCAGGAGAAAGCACCTCAAACTAATCAACCTCTCCCTAAAGCTCAAACTTCCAGTCCTGGAACATCTGTGTAAGTTATTTCTGCAGAAAACCAAGTTGTACGCAGTATTCTTAAAATGGCCTAACAACATCCTGTATAGATACAACATACCACCACAACTCCTATACTCAATGCTCTGACTGATTAAGGCAAATGTGCCGAATGTGTTCTGTCCCACATTGTCTACCTGCAACTCCACTTTCAACGAACAATGTATCTGCAGCCCAATGTCCCTTTTTTCCACAACACTCCCCAGGACCTTACCATAAAGTGTATAATTTCTGCCCTGATTTGCCTTCCCAAACTACAAAACTTCGTATTTATCTAAATTAAACTTCATCTGTCACTCCTTGCCCCTTTGACCCATCTAATTGTGGTCTTGTTGTACTCTGAGATAATCTACTACACCACCTTTCTGATGTCATCTGTAAACTTACTAACTATGGCCCCAATATTCACATCTAAATCCTTGACATAAATGATGAAATGCAGTGAACTCAGTACTGATTCTTACAGCACACTGCTGCTCACAAGTCTCCAGGCTGAAAAATATCCCTCTTCCTTCAAGCCAATTGTGACTAGCTTCCTCTGTATCTTGTGTGACCGAACCTTATTAATCTGTCTACCAATCAGAATTAAATACTAGCTATGAAGAGAGGCTGAGTCAAACTGGCCATCAACAGGTCCAGGCAGCGGGCCGTGGAGGGTGTCGTTAGGGCCGACTGCCTGCCCCTCTTCCGGGGTTACGTTAGAGCCCGGGTGTCCTTGGAGAAGGAGCACGCGGTGTCCACCAACACCCTGGAGTCGTTCAGGGAGAGGTGGGCGCCGCAGGGAGTGGAGTGCATCATTTCTCCCTCTAACTCTATTTTGATTTAGTCCCTACCCTCCCCTTCACTGTTTTGCTCACACAGCATTGCCCTGTGGTTTGAAGGGCAGTGCTCGTCACTGGCCACTTGGGTGTTTTTCCTATCTTCCTGGTGGTGGAAATTGAATAAAGGTTTGTGCACTTTGTGTCTTTCACTGTGTCTCACATCTACACACACACACACCATGGGTGCTGGGGAAAAAAATAAGCACTACCGCACAAAAAAAAAATTTTAAAAAAAAAGAGAGGCTGAGTAGGTTATGTTTATTTTCACTAGAAAAAAGGAGATGGGGGGGGGGGACCTGATTGAGGTTTACAAAATCATGAAGGGTACAGACAGGGTGGATAGAGACAGGCTTTTTCCCAGGGTGAAGGATTCGATAACAAGAGGTCGTGCTTTCAAAATGAGAGGTGGGATGTTTAAGGAGGATACGCGTGGTAAGTACTTCATACAGAGGGTGGTGGGCGTTTGGAACGTGTTGCTATCAGAGGTGGTAGAGGCAGGCACGGTAGATTCATTTAATATGCATCTGGACAGATGCATGAGTAGGTGGGGAGTACAGGGATACATATGTTCAGGAATTGATCGACAGATTTAGACAGTATATTTGGATCGGCTCAGGCTTGAAGGGTGAAGGGCCTGTTCCTGGGCTGTAAATTTTCTTTGTTCTTTGTTATTTAAATGAATATCTTGCTGAAGTCCATATATACAACGTCTACCAAACTGCCTTCATCAATCTTCTTTATCACCTCTTCAAAAAACTCAACCAAATTAATGAGATGTGATTTCCCATGCAGAAAGCCACGTTGTCTACACCCATCAGCCCTTGCCTTCCCAAATGTATGTAAATGCTATCCCTCTGAAACCCCTCCAACAACTCACCCACCATTGACATCAGGCTGACCGCTCTAACGTTCCCTGGCTTTTTGGGTCACTGTTTCCTTTTCTAGTCCCACTCCTCCACTGCTCACAACAAATGTCAAATGGAACCAGGTCGGTGATGTGGTTGATGATATTGGTCTCAGACTGGGTCAGGGTCAGTTTTAGGAACAAGTCAGGCTAGTTTTTTTAGTCTGCTAAAACAACACGTTTATGATCCAGAGTGATGTTACTCAAACTATGATGGAATGATGAATGGCAAACTGTTTGGGTATTGCAAATATATCGTCAATATTTCGGTTTCACAAAAACACACACACACACACACACACAAACACACACACACACACACACACACGAAATCTTTGCAATTTTAACTTGAAAGAACTTTGTCCAGATATTATTGGAACTCATGACAAAAGGAAAAATTGCGAGATTGTCCAAAACGTTATTCTGCTTCTGAAGATATTGTACTCACACAGTTGCTAGCAATGGGGTTTCATCCTGGAAGAGTTGGATTTGGCTGAATTCCCTTTGCTTTAGGCAGTGAGTAGATTCCAATGAATTCTAGTCAGGGAGCACCCAAAGGGTAGCACGGTGGTTAGCACTGCTGCCTCACAGCACCAGGGACTTGGGTTCGATTCCAGCCTTGGGTGACTGTCTGTGTGGAGTTTGCACATTCTCCCCTTGTCTGTGTGAGCTTCTAATGGGTAATCCAGTTTCCTACCACAAACTGTGTAGGTTTGGTGGATTGGTCATGCTAAATTGTCTGTACTGTTCAGGGGTTTCTAGGTTATGTGCAATAGTTAGGGGAATGGGTTGGTAGGGACTTGTTGGGCCGAAAGGCCTATTTCAAAACTGCAGGAATTCTATAAAAATAAGAATGGTAATGATGACTGTAGAGACATTTTAGCTCGCACTCATTGCTGTCATGAGGAACAATGAAGGAGAGGGAGTGCAATAGGCCATTCCTTCTCAGGCAGATTACATTTTCTCCCTCTCTGAGCTGAATCACACAGTAATGTCATGCTCTCCCAAACTGGACCATGTGAGGTCTCCTTGTACATTGTCCAAACTATGTCTCCATCACATTCCCCGTTCCATGTAGGTGCATCATTGCTGATGTCATACACAGTGCCATACCCTTCGCAGAAAATGGTCTCGGTCAATTTGAAATATGTTTGCATGGCCCTGCATCATTAAAAACTTAAATGTTTAATTTATTCAGAATACCTGTGTTAAACTGAATGCATTTTTTAACGAAATACAGGAATTGCTGGAAAAACTCGGCAGGTCTGTCAGCATCCAGATGCTGTAATTGTACCAGCCTCCACCACTTCCTCTGGCAGCTCATTCCATACACACACCACTCTCTGTGTGAAAAGGTGCCCTTTAGACCTCTTCAAAACATTTCCCCTCTCGCTTTCAACCAATGCCCTCTAGTTTTGGATGCCCCTAACCTGGGGAAAAACCCTGACTACTCACCCTATCCATAACTGTTCTGATTTTATAAACCACTACTGCTGCGAAATGTGACTCCAATCAACACGAATGGCTGTACTTTCAGTCATCCTGAGCCAAAATTCTGAAATGCAATACTGACACCTCTTCCTTCTCCATCAGGTCACAATTCTAAATCCATTTTAATCAGTTTGTTCAGATATATCACGAGATACATCTGTGAGATTTACACTTAGACCTTTGTGCCTGGAGGTAGGGACTAGCATCACTCAGCAATACCCATAAAGCTGTAACATTATTCTCCTGTGTGTTTGTTCATCGGCCTGTTCTGTCATGCTGTGACATACCTCTGGAACAGGCAGGACATGAATCCAGGCCTTCTAGTCCAGAGCTAGGAACACTACCACACAAGTACAGGAATTGGAATCAATCCAAAGTTCTGGCTCAGAGACAGGGACGCTACCCACCACACCACCATACCCAGATTTTGGGTCATATTTTAGTGCCCACTTTCAGCTCGGTGTGGATTTATTATAATCAGGTTACCATTACTGAACTACACAAAACATTTTATATTGTTAAACAAATGCAAGATATTTGTCTCAACTGTAGGATATTGAGTGTTTGTGCTGTGCTATCGAAATTAACCATGAACATCTTTAATTGCTATTATCTGTAGTCTGCAATATTAGGGAAAGAAATCCTGCAGACACACTCTGCACAATGAAGGGTCTCAAATGGATATTTATTACTGAACACCACAGACGAAGGAAGAGTTTAATTTCTGGTCCCAAAACACCGATCATTATTACCCACCTCTAACGTGTGACTGCCTTCTTCCTAAAACCATGAAGTGACACCAGGCCGCTGATTACTGTCCAGCCTCACCTCCCCACTGACTGTGTCTGCAATCTGTCCCTCCTCCCCCTAACCACACAAGGCAAACCAAGCTCAGGGTCTTTGTGACAATCAAGGCCGGAATGTGCAGGCATCCTGGAGAGGGATGGGCATTTAAAATTGAAGGGGGAGGGTGAGGTGACAGTAATAAGACTCACTGGGCTGAGGGGTGGCAGATGGAGTTTAGTTTGGATTAATGCGAGGCATTGGATTTGGTAAATCGAACAAGAGCAGGATGTATACGATTAAAAGTAGGGCCTTTGGCAGTGCTGTAGTACAGAGACCTAGGCCGTCAGGTATCAGTCTTTATAATTTGCATCTTATACAGATACTGTGGTTAAGAAGGTGTTTAACACACTTATCTTTAATGGTCAGACCTTTGAATATCGGAATTGGGACGTCATGTTGTGGTTGTACAGGACATTGGTGAGACCTCTTCTGGAATACTGTGTCCAGTCTGGTCACCCTGTCCGCTCACTCCATGGGCACACCACCCTCTGGGTGAAAAAGCTGCTCCTTAGGTCACTTTTAAATGTTTCCCCTCTCTCCTTAAGCCTATGTCCTCTAGTTTTGGACTCCCCATACCCTTAGAAAACACCTTGAATATTAACTTTGATGTTATTGACGTTGAGATTATTAAACTGGAGAGGATTGAGAAGAGATTAACCTGGACGTTGCTGGGAAAGGAGGGAGTGAGCTATAAGGAGAGGCTGGGTATGCTGGGACTTTTTCACTGGAGAATATGAGATTAAGGGGTAACTTTACAGAGGTTTACAAAATCACGAAGGGTACAGAGAAGCTGAAGGGCTGATGTCTTTTCCCTAGAGTTGGGGTTTCAAAACTGAGGGATATTTTAAGGTGCAAGGAAAAAGATTTACAAAAGTCACGAGAGGTAAATATTTTAGACAGAATCTGGCTTGTGTGTGGAATGAACTTCCAGAGGAAGTGGTGAAAGCAGGGACAGTTACAACGTTTAAAGGATATTTAGATCAGTCCATGGATAAGACATCAGTTTGGATGGTGCTGTGAGCAGCTGCCCTCTCCCTCCCCCTCTCTGAATGAATCCCTGTTGGTTTTCACCCTCTGCCAATGTCTGTGCAGTGGCGTGGGGAGGCCAGCAGAGGGTGGCATTGCATCACTTTGAGCACCACAGAGACTGCCAGACCTGCCCCACACAGAGACACACAGATACACACACGGGGATGGTTAGGGCACGGCGTGAAGCTCATCTGGTAATTTAAACTAAATGTAAAGAAATGCTCAGTTCGCCTCGTAAAATGTTAAATAATGAGGATGGATCTGCAAAATTCCACTGTTTAAATAAAAACATCAATTTATTTTTTCACTCTGAAAATGGACATTTTACATCAACTATTCACAATTCTGGGTCCCACTTTCTTTTAACTGCTTATTACCCGACTCCAGCTCTATAGCAATATATTGTTTTTGGGTCTCATACCACAGGTGCTTGTAAGCTCTCAGTTCAGAACAGCATTCCCTCTCTCTTAAAGGTACAGTACACGGTTTCAACTTGATCACATTATACCCTGATGAATATCGATAAGTGGGACCTAACCGGATTTCTCTTGCTCTGTGTTTTGTCAATATTTCATCTACTCTGTCTCGTATGTGTCAGGATTTTTGTTGCTCCATTAACAGCATGTCATTATTCGACTCTGTCCGTGGGAATATATCAGTATTTCACTTGCTCACAATCGTGAATGTGGGGCAGGATTTCAGTTGTTTCATGGGGACTGTGACGCTATGACAATCTCAATGTTTGTAGATGGCACCGAACCTGGAATAACTCTGAAGTCTATGGAGGAGAGTGTGGAACTCTAACACGACAGTGACACGTTGGTGCAGTGTTCAGGTTTATGACAGATGGGGATCAATGCAGAGCAGTGTGTGGTGATGCATTTTGGTCGGAAAGACAATGAAAGACAGTTTAAAACAGGCTGTGCCATTATGAAGGGGCTGCAGGAGCAGAGAGCGCTGGGTGTATATGAGCACAGATTGTTGAAGATATCAGGACAAGTGGGGAGAGCAGTAACTATCACAGATTAGTTTCAGTATCTGAGCTGTTTACAGGGGGAGGTGTAGGAGGGAGTCTCCGTGCTCCCTTCCTGGGAGGTGGTGGTGACGATGTGTTGTGAGCCCATCCTCCTACCCACCGAGACTGTGGGGATTCCATTTGTACCAGCTCGACACAAAAGGGAGATGGCATCAGGGCCACGGCTTCTAAGTTGTGCCGGGGGGAAACGGAGCTGGCAGTGGGTTTAAAGTGAGAATTGCCCTTCACTGAACGTTGCTCCTTACTCGGTCGGTGGGACGTGGATGTTTCAGAATCTCCACACGAGGTGTCCTGGTCCTGTCCGGCTCGTACCAGGGTCCTACCCACAAGACGGGGGAAGGTGGTGGGGGGGGGGGGTGGTGAGGGAACGGATATCGGGCACTCCACCACCCGGCTTGGCCCTTTCTGTCCTATTCCAGGCTGTTTCTCCTGGAATGGGAGAAAGGGAGGGTGGGAGGGTGGGAGTGGGTGGTCCTGCTGTTAGTGCTGGTGTAGGTGGGGAAACATGGGGAGGGGTTCAGAGGGAGTCAGTATACAGTGTTGTATCCATGCAGTGCTGTTGGTGTGCGTAAAGTGGAGGGGGAGGGAGAGAGAGAGAGAGAGAGAGAGATGGGGTGGAGGGGAAGGTGCTGCATGCAGCAGTGAGAGTGGTGGAGCATGAGCCTTGTTTGGTGGTCGGTGCTATAACAGATATACAGTGACTGTGAGGGAGCAGAGAGGACACAGTGACCTTTACCCTGACAGAGTGGGGAAGGTTAGTGATGTTTGTCCCGTATTGCTAGACATTTCCTCAGACCGCAGATACTGCTCTGAGCTGGGTGGGGAGCTTAGACCATGCTCGGTGGGTCTGGTGGTGTGGCTCTCTCTGGGAAAAGAATGGTCCCCCTCTGTACTAGCGCATCTACCAGGACCTTGGTGCCCTGTCAACAAACCGTGGTGTAATTGCCATGGTCGGAATATCCAGGGGTACCCGGGTGGTGGGGAGTACTTCCAGTTATGATGGGTGGGAGAATCGGGCTGGTATTGAATGAAAAGTACACCATGGGATGGAGTGGGTAGTTAATGAGATGAGTCCAATACGTTAGCACCAGGAAACTAGCTCAGCCTTGTGTGGACGGTCACTCTGTCACACTCAAGGACAATCAAACAAAGATAAATTATTGTTAGAATCTGCCCAATGAGTCATCGATTCGGTTGAAAGCAATTCCAGTTACAAAGATGCAGAAAAAATGCTCATCTGACCTCACACCAAAATCCCTTTTTCCCATCTTTCCTGGGAAGACTGGCTCATGTTACAGGATGCTATCGAAGTGTCCACATTTCAGCATTCTGCAACCTGGGAACACATCCTTCCATGACACTGTCTTTCAGTCTCCCCCTCTCCGTCTATACCCCAAACCCCTCCCGTGTGGTGGTATTTAAACTGATTCCCCCGCCTTCTCTCTCTGGCAGTGATGTTCACACCCACAGCACCCCCTTGTCAGGGCACAATGGAGAGATGGAGCTCTGTAAAAACAATGACTGCAGATGCTGGAAACAAGAGTCTAGATTAGAGTGGTGCTGGAAAAGCACAGCAGTTCAGGCAGCATCCGAGGAGGAGTAAAATCAATGTCTCGGGCAAAAACTTTCATTCCTGATGAAGGGCTTTTGCCCGAAACATCAATTTTACTCCTCCTCGGATTCTGCCTGAACTGCTGAGCTTTTCCAGCATCACTCTAATC
This sequence comes from Chiloscyllium punctatum, assembly GCF_047496795.1. NCBI lineage: Eukaryota > Metazoa > Chordata > Chondrichthyes > Orectolobiformes > Hemiscylliidae > Chiloscyllium > Chiloscyllium punctatum. The sequence goes on from NC_092780.1 coordinate 51,941,322, forward strand.
AAGATATGGAGATGGAAATGGGTGGGAGCTGCACATCCTGTCACTTCCAGCATCGCATGCAAGTTTCCTCACACTAACAGTGATCTAACACAGTGTTACTGAGCAATGCACTGAGGTGGGGTACACAGCTCTACATGAGGGAGGGTAACTGCTCCTGGTTTGCAGATTAATTCACGGGTGAGCATTGCACAGGTTGCTGTGGTGAATAGACTATCTGGTGAATAGGTTTATAGATAATGGAATGATGTGGACAGTGCAGCTCCCCGTGCTGGATGGATATGTATCTGGATTAGTGGTGCTAGAAGAGCACAGCGGTTCAGGCAGCATCCAAGGAGCAACGAAATCGACGTTTCGGGTAAAAGCCTTGTTTACATTGTTTTTACTTTTTACCTGGATGGATATGTAGCCTGTGCACAGTATACCATGTTGGTGGGGTGGATAGAGGGGGGAAAGGTGATGGACAGGTCAAGGAGCTCCCCGGAACGTTCTGTCCCTGACATTCTATAACTGCCATTTCCCGGAAGGTTCTGTCCCTGACATTGTTTGTGAATGGCCGAACGTCAGTGAATTGAACAAACGATAAGATCCCGAGGGAAGAGATCCCGTTCCAGGGAGAAGGAGACAATGTTCCGAAGGCCCTCAGGCAGTTAAAGGGGTGAATACATTTTCCCTGCGTTTACATTTCTTCCCGACACAGGATCGACCACAATTTAGACCAAAATACAGAAATTCCCAAACTCCGTTTGTCTTCAGGATACTGGGAGAGAATCCTTCAGGACAGCAACGTTTCCACCCTCCATATTAGGAACTGGGAAGGAGTGACCTGTGTCTGCTCTCGAGTGATCGAGTGTGTGGGAATGTTCTAGAAACCATCTCTCCTTATGGATGTGTCTCGGTGCGTTTGGGGAGGGAGGGTTTCTGGTGCTTTATGTCCCATTTTTGTCAGTAATTCTGACCTTCCCATTTGTTATTCCAGCTCCGATTATTTTAATAAATCCCTGAATACAGGGACACATTTGAAAATCTCACTGGGTCCCCGATCAAACGGATCCCTTTGCCTCCAGGCTGATGGATAATGGGTTTGTTTTCCTTCCTCACAGTTAACGTAGTGACTATCTACGTCCTGCTTTATAAAGATAGTGGATTGTCTCCATGTGTCAGACGTTACCTGGGGGCCATGGCAGCGGCGGATCTCCTGGTCATTATCCTCGACCTGATCCTGAGACACATTCCCATTGTTTATCGGGAACAGTTTTATTTCCTGATGTACTCCGTCCCCTTGTGTAATATCCACGCCGTCCTGCTTTATGCAGCCACTGACTGCTCTGTCTGGTTCACTGTCACTTTCACCTTTGATCGGTTTGTGGCCATTTGTTGCCAGAAGCTGAAAAGTAAATATTGCAGGGAGAAAACGGCGGCTGTGGTTCTGGGAGCAGTGACTGTGCTGAGCTGTTTAAAGAACATTTCCTGGTATTTTATGCTCACGGCTCGGTATTGGCTGGAGAATGACCCCTGGTTTTGTGCTGTAACAGACGCTGTTCGATTCTCCAGTGTCTGGGTCACAATTGAGTTCCTCCACCACATTCTAACCCCGTGTGTCCCATTTCTCCTGATTGTGGTGCTCAATGTTCTCACCGTCAGACACATTTTAGTGACCAGCAGAGCCCGCAGCAGACTCCGCGCTCACACCAATGGGGACGCTCAGTCTGACACTGAAATGAGGAAACGAAAAAAATCCATCAATTTACTGTTTGTGATCTCGGCCAATTTCATCCTGTTATGGTCAACGTTGATGCTGTATTCTATATGGTACCGGATGGATGATATTGGGTATAAGTCTGTGTATCTCCATTATTATGTGCAGGAATTGGGCTTCATGCTGGAGCTCCTCAGTTGCTGCACAAACACCGCGATTTATGCCGTGACCCAGACTAAGTTCAGACAGCACCTGAAGAATGTGCTGAAATATCCCTTCACCCAAATCCATCCATCCATCAAATTCCCTCATTAATCAATCTATCCGGGATTTTCTCATTTCAGTTCAGTGTTTCAGCGATGGAGCAGCCTGTCGCTATGGTAACAGACTGAGGGTAGCGCTGGTTTGTCCATCCTTATCCCACAGGGGGTTACAGGGAAACATTTCAATGTTTCTCACAACTCAGGGGCCAGTGAGAAAAGGCACCATCCCACTGACTGTATCCATCACTTCCATTTGTAAACAATAAAAATGTTGATTAAAGTGTGCCGAGCAGCAGAGTGACCGATGTTATTGTGTGTCTTTGTGTTGGAGAAGCTGGGCTGGAGAGAGACAGACTCAGCCCCAAGTCCTCGTCCTCAGGGAAGGGGAGGGCACCGCGCCCTGAGCTCAGGAAATGGGGTTAACTCCCTCTGTCCCCCCCCACTCCAACCTGAACTCCCCATTTCCTCTCCCCCCTCTTTCTCCTCATTTCTCTCCCTCTCTCTCTCTCTGCACACACTCTCTTTCTCACCACCTCTGCCTTTCACTCTCCCTCATCCACTCCTCACTCTCACACACAAACCTAACACTGGTTTCTCCACCTGCCTCCACTCTATCCTCTCCCCCCTCCCTTGCACTCTCTCTCTCTCTCCTGCCGCCTGTCTCCTTCCCACAATTCCCTTTCTACCCCATTTTCCCCCTCCTCCCATCTCCCACATCTCTCTGTCATCTCACAACCACCCCTCCAACCACATGCAGCTACAGCACCAACCACCCAACCCCACCACCCCAGTGTCTGGATCAGAGGGAGAGGGACGCATCATGGAGTCAGAGTGTGTCAGAGGGAGAGGGAGGGACAGGAGGGAGAGAGATTTAGCCAGAGAGAAACAGAGGGAGGTTGGGAGAAAGAGAGACCGAGGTAGGGTGGTCCAGTGAGAGAAGGTGGAGAGAGAGTGAAGGAGCAGGGAGAGACAGAAAGAGAGAGAGACCCAAGGGAGAGATAAGGTGAGGGAGGGAGAGAGAGAGAGAAAAAGAGGGGAGCACATAATGAGAGGGGTCAGAGAGCGGGGGGACAGACAGTGGGCGGACAGAGAGAGGCGGAAAGAGAGAGGGAGACAGACAGACAGGGGGTAGAGAGAGGGGGGACAGAGAGCGGGGGGACAGAGAGCCGGGAACAGAGAGGGGGGGACAAAGAGAGAGGGGACAGAGAGGGGGGGACAGAGAGAGGGGGACAGAGAGAGGGGTCAGAGAGAGGGGGGAGAAGGGGAGAGAGAGTGGGGCAGAGATAGGGGCAGAGAGAGGGCGACAAAGAGAGGGGGACAGAGAGTGGGGGAGATAGAGGGGGTCAGAGAGAGGGGGACAGAGAGAGGGGGACAGAGAGTGGGGGGACAGAGACTGGGGGATGGAGAGACTGGAGGACAGAGGGGGGACAGAGAGGAGGGACAGAGAGACAGGGGGGACAGAGAGAGTGCGGGGACAGAGAGAGAGAGGTGGGACAGAGGTGGGACAGACAGGGGGGCACAGAGAGAGAGGGGGACAGTGAGAGGGGGTTAGAGGGGGGACAGAGAGACGGGGACAGAGTGGGGGAGGCAGAGGTGGGGACAGCGAGGCTGGGACAGAGAGAGGGGGGCAGAGAGAGAGGGGGACAGAGAGAGAGGGGGACAGAAAGGGGGTCGGGGGGGCAGTGAGGGAGAGTGGATAGAGAGAGAGAGGGGACAGCGCGAGAGAAGGGACAGAGAGAGAGGGGGACAGAGAGGGGAGGGACAGGGAGAGGGGCACAGAGAAAGGGGGGCAGAGAGAGGGGGTCAGAAGGGGGGACAGAGAGGAAGGCAACCGAGACAGGACGGACAGAGAGTGGGACAGAGAGACGGGGGGACAGAGAGAGAGGGGGACAGTGAGAGGGGGATGGGGGGGACAGAGAGAGATGGGACAGAGAGGGAGGACAGACGGGAGGACAGAAAGGGGGAGATAGAAGGTGTCAGAGAGTAGGGGGGCAGAGGTGGGGACAGCGAGGGTGGACAGAGAGGGGATAGAGAGAGAGGGGACAGCGTGGGAGAGAGGACAGAGAGAGGGGGGGATAAGGGGGAGGGACAGGGAGAGGGGAAGAGAGAGAGGGGGACAGAAAGAGGGGGACAGAGAGAAAGGTGGAACAGAGAGAGGGAGGGCAGAGAGATAGGTAAAGAGAGAGGGGCCACAGAGAGAGGGGGGGGACAGTGAGACAGGGACAGAGAGAGGGGGACAGAAAGAGGGAGACGGGGGGCAGAGAGAGGGGGGACAGAAAGATGTGGGACAGAGAAGGGGACAGACGGAGTGGGGGCAGAGAGGGGGACAGACAGAGGGGGGACAGAGAGAGTGGGGCAGAGAGAGAGGGGACAGGGATTGAGGGGGGACAGAGAGAGGGAGACAGAGAGGGCGGTGGACAGAGAGATGGGGAGAAAGAGAAGGGGGGCAGAGTGAGATGGGGGCGGGGGGCAGAGAGGGGGGATAGAGAGAGAGGTGGGGAGAGAGAGTGGCGGGACAGAGGGGGACAGAGAGGGTTGGACAGAAATGCGGGACATAGAGAGAGGGGGCATAGAGGGGGAAAAGGGAGAGTGGGGACAGAAAAAAGGGAGTACAGAGAGAGGGTTGGACAGAGAGAGGGGGAAAGAGAAGGGCGGGACGGAGAGGGGCACAGAGAGAGACGGGGACAGAGGGGGTGGACAGAGAGAGAGGGAAAGAGAGGTGCACAGAGAGAGAGGGGACAGAGTGTTGGGGACAGAGGGGGGGAGAGAGAGAGGCGTGGAGAGAGAGTGGCGGAGAGAGGGGAGAGAGAGGGTGCAGAGATGGGGCACAGAGAGAGAGTGGGACAGAAAGTGGGAAAGAGAGAGTGGGGACTGAAAAAGGGGGTGTACAGAGAGACGGGGCAGAGAGAGGAGTACAGACGGGTGGGGACAGAGAAAGGGGGACAAAGAGTGGGTGGACAGAGAATGGGGGGGACAGAGATAGGGGCTCAGAGACAGCGGGACAGAGAGAGAGAGGAGACAGAGAGAGGGGCGACAGAGAGCGTGGGACAGAGAGCAGGTGACAGAGAGAGTGGGGACAGAAAAAGGGGGGTACAGAGAGAGGGGTGGACAAAGAGAGGGGGGAGAGAGAAGGGCGGGGCAGAGAGGGGGACAGAGAGAGAGAGGGGGTCAGAGGGGGTGGACAGAGAGAAGGGGGAAAGAGAGATGGGGCACAGAGAGAGATGGGGACAGAGAGAGGGGGGACCGAGAGGGGGGGACAGAGAGAGGCGTGGAGAGAGAGTGGCGGAGAGGGGGAACAGAGAGGGGGTTCAGACAGGGGGGCACAGAGAGAGTGGGACAGAAAGTGGGGAAAGAGAGAGTGGGGACAGAAAAGGGGGATGTACAGAGAGACGGGGGCAGAGACAGGAATACAGACAGGCGGGGACAGAGAGAGGGGGACAGACAGAGGGTGGGTGGACAGAGAAAGGGGCTCAGAGAGAGCGGGACAGAGCGGGGGGACAGAGACCGGTGGGCAGTGAGGGGAAACAGAGAGAGGGGGACAGAGAGAGGGGGACAGAGGGTAGGACAGAAAGGGGATAGGTAGAAGGGGTCAGAGAGTAGGGGAACAGAGAGTGAGGAGGCAGAGGTGGGGAAAGCGAGGGGGGACAGAGAGGGGGACAGAGAGTGGGTGGACAGAGAAAGATGCTCAGAGAGAGCGGGACAGAGAGGGAGGACAGAGAGAGGGTTGACAGAGATAGAGGGGGAAAGAGAGCCGGGGACAGAGAGAGGGGTACAGAGAGCGGGGGACAGAGAGCAGGGGACAGAGAGAGGTGACAGAGAGAGAGAGGGGGCAGAGAGAGAGAGAGGAGGACAGAGAGCAGTGGACAGAGAGGGGAAACAGAGAGAGGGTGACAGAGAGCAAGGGGACAGAGAGAGGGGGAGAGGGAAAGGGGGGAAGAGAGGGGGGGACAGAGAGAGAGGGGGACAGAGAGAGGGGGGCAGAGAGAGGGGGAGAAGGGGGTAGAGAGTGGGGCAGAGATAGGTGCAGAGAGGGGGACAGAGATTGGGGGAGATAGAGGGGGCCAGAGAGAGGGGGGACAGAGAGAGGGGGACAGAGGGAGTTGGAGAGAGAGGGGGTCAGAGATAGGGGGTCAGAGAGAGGGGGTACAGAGAATGGGCGGACAGAGAGTGGGGAGACAGAGAGTGGGGGAGGGAGAGAGTGGGACACAGAGGGTGGACAGAGAGGAAGTCAACAGAGAGAGGAGGGACAGAGATGGGGGACAGAGAGACGGGGGGACAGAGAGAGCGCGGAGTAGGAGCTGCCCTCTTTAAACAAGAGCATTTCACTCACTGATTGAAATGTGATTCTTCATACACACTGAATGTGTGCATTACTGCCGAGGTCAGCATTAATTCCACATCACTAATGGCCCAGGTTCCGGAGGCACATGAAGGGCTTTCCTGGAGGAAGGGGATTGAGTGAACAAGATGGGCTTCCAACAATGGAGGTATCACTGATGTCACTCTTATTGTCATTCTCCATCCTTCCCAAAGGGGCAACTAGGGACGAGTAATAAACACTGGCCCAGCCAGTGATGCCCACATCCCATCAATAAAGTGATAATAACACTGGGAGTTCGATCTACCTTATAGCCTCTGGTCTGTATTCATCAGGATCATACCCATATGTGGGGATAGGTGCCTTTTCCAAACTACAATGATAACCACCAGTATCCCGAGATATATCATGGTGAGTGCAGTTAGGACCACAGCTTGATGTGAGAGGAGCCGAATTCATGGATGACAGGCTATGGGCATGTGATCATATGGCCTGTTCCTTCACATTTACTTAAGAGTGGTCCCTGTCAATGTCCCCTCTATCTCCACATTATGTGGGAGGAAGATATGATAAGCCATCTAAATACATTTTTTTAATATAATTCCGTTAATTTGGACATCATCCTAACTTCGTCACTTGGTATAATTGGAATCCCGAGCACTGAGAGTGCCCTTGCAGTTGCCATTAAACCAGACCTTGGTGAGCTGCTGTAACTGGGGTGGTCAGCATTGCTGCCTCACAGCACCAGGGACATGGCTTCATTTCCAGCCTTGGGCGACTGTCTGTGTGGAGTTTGAACATTCTCCCCATGTCTGCAGGGGTTTCCACCCACAGGCCAAAGGTGTGCAGGTTAGGTGAATTGGCCATGCTAAATTGCCCACAGTGATAGGTGCTTTGTCAGGGGTAAATATAGGGTAGGGAAATGGGTCTGAGTGGGTTCCTTTTCAGGGGGCCAGTGTTGGGCTGAAGAGCCTGTTTCCATATTATAGGGAATGTAATTTAAACTGACAGTGAGAGATATTGGGGTGGGTCTTCTCCTGGAACAAATGTTTACACTGTTTGTCACAAATTTGCTCTGGGGCTTTCTCTTGGCTGGTCTGTCTGAACTCCTCCCTCATCCTGTTCCTGCAGATACTGCACAGGGTGTCCCAGCAATGATGACAGTGGGCAACAGAACTGCATTCTGTGCAGTATCTACAGCACAGAGACCCAGAGATAGAGAGCAGGAGGAAGTCTGTGATTTTGCTCCTCACCTTGTCTTGGAGCTTCATCCTCCTGTTGTTCATCTATGTTTTAAGTTTCTTACATTATGTTATTCAAGGAGTCCATCCTGAAGATTTCTCGCTTTTCCTGCATAACTTCACAAAACTTGGTTATATGCTGCAGACCCTAAGTTGGTGCACAAACAGGGTTATTTATGCAGCAACATTATCTCGGTTCAGAGTGAAGATCACTAACACAGCAAAGTAGCGAGTTACACAAATTCCTTGCATAATGAATAAATAAAACTCCTGAGCGAAGCCACAGGAGGGTCCTGTTGTTCCAGACATGAAACAATTTTTCAAATTCATTCATGGGATGTTGGCGTCACTGCCCATGCCCAGCATTTATTACCCATCCCTAGTTGGCCCTTGAGAAGTTGGTGGTGAACTGCCTTCTTGAACCGCTATTGTCCATGTAGGTCAACCCATAATGTTGTTAGGGAAGGAATTCCAGGAATTTGACGCAGGGATATATTTCCACTTCAAGATGGTGAGAAGCTTGGAAGGCAATTTGCATAAGATGGTGTTCCCATGTATTTGTTGCCATTGTCCGAAATGGAAGTGGCTGTGGGTTTGGAAGGTGCTGTCTGAGGATCTTTGGTGAATATCTGCACTGCATTTGTAGGTGGTATACACTGCTGTTACTGAGCATCTTTGGTGGAGGGAGTGGATATTTGTGGTTGGGCTGCCAATCAAGCAGGTTGCTTTGTCCTGAATGGTGTGAAGTTTCTTGAGTGTTTTTTGGAGCTGCATTCATACAGGCAAGTGGAGCATATTCCATCACATCCTACAGAGAGTCCTTATCCCAGTGTAGAGGCAGGGTTGAGCTGGGAACCAGCAGATTCCCCATCTTAGCATAATCCAAAGGAATTGTCCAGGAAAGTGGAATTTCTTACTGGGTAAGTCCGATCAGCTTGGAACCCTCTGAGTGTCCATCAAAAATCAAATTCTTCAGCGGGTACTGATACAGTTAAACAGACTAGTGCACGGTGGCACAGTGGTTAGCACTGCTGCCTCGCAGTGCCAAAGACCCGGGTTCAATTCCCGCCTCAGGCGACTGTCTGTGTGGAGTTTGCACGTTCTCCCCGTGTCTGCGTGGGTTTCCTCCGGGTGCTCCGGTTTCCTCCCACAGTCTAAAGATGTGCAGGTCAGGTGAATTGGCCATGCTAAATTGCCGGTAGTGTTAGGTTAGGGGTATGGGTGGGTTGCGCTTCGGTGGGGCGGTGTGGACTTGTTGGGCCGAAGGGCCTGTTTCCACACTGTAAGTAATCTAATCTGTAAATATTCCATGTCAACCAACTCTTTACTAATGTCCCAAATAGCTACCTATGAGCTGTTTTGAAGTGAGAAATCATGGCAGGTGATTCCATGATATTATTAGAACCCACTCATCAAAGAAATGGCTGGCCTCTATTTTTCAGCATCAAGCTTCCAGTTTCTTTGAGCTTCTTATCCATTGCAGTCTCATCAGAAATTTCCTGCCATTGATTACGATGCAGAGGTCGAACCTCTCTGTTAATTAAACCAAACACCCAGAGAGTCTTGGTTCACTCTGTAATCTGTTAAAATAATAGGGACAGAAAACTCTAAAATTCCAATTCATTAAGAAAATTATAATTATTTTCTTAACTCTAATAGTGAACACTAGACAACAACTGTTCACAAATCCAAGTCCCCTTCTTTTACCTACTTAGTATCTGACTCCAACTCCACAAAAGAACACTGTTCCAATTATTAAAATCGACACTTATTAAGCATTGCATTAACTTAATCTCAAGACCAAACAGGTTCCTCTGAATTCAATCCTCTGGCTGCTGATCTCGCTGGGCTGTCTTGTTTCGTTTTTTTTTTAATGTGAGAAGGTTGTACATGAAAAGGTACTTTGGTTAAAATTGTTTTCTAATTTCTTTGAGAGGAAGATGTGAGATGGCCATTTAGCTCGGGCTCGGCAGCAGTTGCTCGCTATTCGATGGCAGTTGCTCTCCCGCATACTTTCAAAATACCGGGTTTATATAACATCCACGACTCAATAAACTCTTATAATCAGTTTCAAGGTGTCAAAACAATCAAACCAAATGCCATTGGTTTCTGGTATCATGGGCACAACTTAAACTAATTGGGTAAATTGGAATTGTGGTCAAAACAGCACCCAAACCTCAAGAACATGTATCTATTTTGGAACAGCTCCTCTCTCAGATGGCAGGTGTTGCTGTGCTTAAATTCAAAAAGCACTTTCGATTTTGCAGCCAACAGACAATGTGTTGACTTTGGAATGATATGGATTCGTTGCTTACAGTTCCAGATACAGACTGCACATCCATCTGTACTGTCACCAAAAAACCAGATTCACCGACACTGCAATCACCCACCCCCCCGCCCCCACAACTGATCCCTCCCCAACACTGCACTCACCCCCTCCCTGACTGATCCCTATCCAACACTGCACTCACCCCATCCCTGACTGATCCCTCCCCAACACTGCACTCACCCCCTCCCTGACTGATCCCTACCCAACACTGCAATCTCCCCCTCCCTGACTGATCCCTCCCCAACACTGCACTCACCCCCTCCCTGACTGATCCCTCCCCAACACTGCACTCACCCCCTCCCTAACTGATCCCTACCCAACACTGCACCCACCCCCTCCTTGACTGATCCCTACACAATACTACACCCACCCCCTCCCTGACTGATCCCTATCCAACACTGCACTCACCCCCTCCCTGACTGATCCCTACACAACACTGCACTCACCCCCTCCCTGACTGATCCCTCCCCAACACCGTAATCTCCCCCTCCCTGACTGATCCCTCCCCAACACTGTAATCTCCCCCTCCCTGACTGATCCCTACACAACACTGCACTCACCCCCTCCGTGATTGATCCCTCCCCAAAACTGTAATCTCCCCCTCCCTGACTGATCCCTACCCAACACTGCACTCACCCCCTCCCTGACTGATCCCTACCCAACACTGCACTCACCCCGTCCCTGACTGATCCCTACCCAAAACTGTAATCTCCCCCTCCCTGACTGATCCCTACCCAACACTGCACTCACCCCCTCCCTGACTGATCCCTACCCAACACTGTAATCTCCCCCTCCCTGACTGATCCCTACCCAACACTGTAATCTCCCCCTCCCTGACTGATCCCTCCCCAACACTGTAATCTCCCCCTCCCTGACTGATCCCTACCCAACACTGCACTCACCCCCTCCCTGACTGATCCCTACCCAACACTGCACTCACCCCCTCCCTGACTGATCCCTGCCCAACACTGCACTCACCCCCTCCCTGACTGATCCCTACCCAACACTGCACTCACCCCCTCCCTGACTGATCCCTACCCAACACTGCACTCACCCCCTCCCTGACTGATCCGTACCCAACACTGCAATCAGCCCCTCCCTGACTGATCCGTACCCAACACTGCAATCAGCCCCTCCCTGACTGATCCCTACACAACACTGCACCCACCCCCTCCCTGACAGATCCCTACCCAACTCTGCACTCACCCCCTCCCTGACTGATCCCTACCCAACACTGCACCCACCCCCTCCCTGACTGATCCCTATCCAACACTGCACTCACCCCTCCCTGACTGATCCCTACACAACACTGCACTCACCCCCTCCCTGACTGATCCCTCCCCAACACTGTAATCTCCCCCTCCCTGACTGATCCCTGCCCAACACTGCACTCACCCCCTCCCTGACTGATCCCTACCCAACACTGCAATCTCCCCCTCCCCCCGACTGATCCCTCCCCAACACTGTAATCTCCCCCTCCCTGACTGATCCCTACCCAACACTGCACTCACCCCCTCCCTGACTGATCCCTACCCAACACTGCACTCACCCCCTCCCTGACTGATCCCTACCCAACACTACAATCTCCCCCTCCCTGACTGATCCCTACCCAACACTGCACTCACCCCCTCCCTGACTGATCCCTACACAACACTGCACCCACCCCCTCCCTGACAGATCCCTACCCAACACTGCACTCACCCCCTCCGTGACTGATCCCTCCCCAACACTGTAATCTCCCCCTCCCTGACTGATCCCTATCCATCACTGCACTCACCCCCTCCCTGACTGATCCCTACCCAACACTGCAATCACCCCCTCCCTGACTGATCCCGACACATCACTGCACCCACCCCCTTCCTGACAGATCCCTGCCCAACACTGCACTCACCCCCTCCCTGACTGATCCCTACCCAACACTGCAATCTCCCCCTCCCCCCGACTGATCCCTCCCCAACACTGTAATCTCCCCCTCCCTGACTGATCCCTACCCAAAACTGCACTCACCCCCTCCCTGACTGATCCCTCCCCAACACTGTAATCTCCCCCTCCCTGACTGATCCCTGCCCAACACTGCACTCACCCCCTCCCTGACTGATCCCTACCCAACACTGCAATCTCCCCCTCCCCCCGACTGATCCCTCCCCAACACTGTAATCTCCCCCTCCCTGACTGATCCCTACCCAACACTGCACTCACCCCCTCCCTGACTGATCCCTACCCAACACTACAATCTCCCCCTCCCTGACTGATCCCTACCCAACACTCCAATCTCCCTCTCCCCCCAAGGAAAAAAGAATACCTAGAGAGAAAATAGGATCCTTCAAGGACCAAAGTGGACATGTGTGTGCAGAATCGCAGGAGTTATTTCTCCTCTGTGTTGACCTTGGAGAAGGACATGAAGGCTTGGGAACTTGGGGAAGTTAGTGATGATCTCTTGGGGTCAGACCATATCACAGGAGAGGATGTGTTGAATGCATTAGAATGTATGAAGGTGGATAAATCTCCTGGACCTGACCAAACATATCCAACAGCACCTCAAGAGGCGAGGGAAGTACTTGTGGGGTCCCTGCTGATCTTTTTGCCTCACTGTTAGCCACGGATGAGGTCCCGGAAGACTGGAGGACAGCATATGTTGCGTCCTTATTCAAGAATGGCTGCAAAGATAAACCTGGGAACTATAGATCAGTAAACCTAACATCCGTGGTAAGTAAGTTACTTGAGAAGATGCTGAGAGATTAGATAGACATGCATTTGGAAATACAACATTTGATTGGGAGTAGTCAGCCAAGCCTTGTGCATGGGAGACCATGCCTCACAAATCTGTTAGCGTTCTTTGATGAAGTGATCAGGAAGTTTGACGAGGGCAGGCCAGTACATGTAGACTCTACAGATTTCAGGAAGGCCTTTGATAAGGTTCCACATGGTACCTTGCTCTGGAAGGTTAGATCGCATGGAATCCAGGGGGCGTTGGCAAGCTGAGTACACAATTGGCTTGATGGTAGGAAGCAGAGGGTAACAGTCAGACTGGAGGCCTGTGACTAGTGGTGTGCCTCAGCGGTCATAGAATCATAGAATCCCTCCTCTGTGGAAACAGGCCCTTCGGCCCAACAAGTCTACTGGCCCTCTGAAGATTATTCCACCCAAACCTATTCCCATACCCTGTTACTCTACATTGACCCCTGACTAATGCAACTTACTTACACATCCATGAACATTATAGGTAATTGAGCATGGGCAATTTACCTGACCTGCATATCTTTGGACTGTGGGAGGAAACCGGAGCACCCAGACGAAACACACACAGACATGGGGAGATCATACAAACTCAGTTGGGTTGGCATGGTGGCTCAGTGGTTGGCACTGCTGCCTCACAGCACCAGTGACCCGGGTTTGACCCCAGCCTCGGGATACTGTCTGTGTGGAGTTTGCACATTCTCCCTGTGTCTGCGTGGGTTTCCTCTGGGTGCTCCGGTTTCCTCCCACAATCCAAAAATGTACAGGTCAGATGAATTGGCCGTGCTAAGTTGTCCATATGCTCGGTGCATTCATCGAGGGTAAATATTGGGTAGGGAGAATGGCTCTGGATGGATTACTCTTCGGCAGGTCGGTGTGGACTTGTTGGGCCAAATGGCCTGTTTCCATACTGTAGGAAATCTAACCCTACCAGGATATAATCCACACAGACCATCCTGTGAGGTTGGAATTGAACCTAGATCCACGGTTCTGTAAGGCAGCAGTGCTTACCACTGAGCCATTGTGTGGCTGAGCTAGTCAGTGCTAGGCCCATGGCTGTTTGTTATCTATATCAATGATTTGGATGAGGATGTTTAAGGCATGATTAGAAAGTTTTCAGATTACACTAAAATAAGTGAGGAAGGTTCTCAGCAATTGCAACAGGGCCTTGATTAGCTGGGGAATTGGGCTGAGAAATGGAAAATGGAGTTTAATACAGACAATTGCGAGATCTTGCATTTTGGAAAGTCACATCAAGACAGGGGTTTCATGGTGAATGGTAGGGCCTGAAGGAGTGTAGTGGAACAGAGGGACCTTGGATTCCAGGAGCACGGCTCTCTGAACTCAGGGAGACAGGGCAGTGAAGAAGGCTTTTGGCACACTGGGCCCTTCACCAGTCAGGGCATGGAATATCGAAGTTGGGAAGGTCTGTTGTAGTTGTGCAGAATGTTGGTGAGGCCGCACTTGGAATATTGTGTTCAGTTTTGCCCACCTTGCTATAGGAAGGATGTTATTAAACTGGAAAGAGTACAGAAGAAACTTACAAGGATGTTGCCAGAACTCAACTAGACATATATAGAGAGAGGTTGGACAAGCAAGGACATTTTCTTTCATGTGTAGGAGACTGAGGGGGTGTCCTTATAGAGGTGTATAAGATCATGGGAGGCATGGATAGGGTGAATGCACTCAGTCTTTATCCAAGGGAATCGAGGATGAAAGGGCATCAGTTTAAGGTGAAAGGGGAAAGATGAAAAGGGAACCTGAGGGCGAATGCTTTTACCCAGAGGGTGGTACACATACGGAATGAACTTCCAGCAGAAGTGGTCAAGGAGGATACATTTAATAACATTTAAAATGCACTTGGACAAATACATGGAGAGGAACATATTGGAAGGATATGGGCCAAGTGCAGGGAAACGGGGTTAGTGTGGATGGACCAGTTTGGGCCAAAGAGCCTGTCTCTATGCTGTAGAACTCTATGACTCTATGAGTATACCCAGGTGTCCCATAATACAGATGCAGCCAAAGCAACATGAACACGAGCCGGTACAAATGTGAAACAGTCCTGCAGAATTTGGCAGGAAACCAGCCTGGCCTTGCAGTGAATGATTCCTGGTACAGGAGCTGTGATGAGATGCCCATAGAGAACCTGGGAAGGAAGCTGGAAAGCTCACTCCACTGCCAATAGCCTGGAGGACCCCTGGCTGGGATAAGGCAGCTGGGATCCGTTCACTCCAGGGAAACCTACAGGCTGTGACCGAGCTAGGTCTTCTATACGATGAGCAGGACAGAACATTACAGGAAAATCTCACCCACATGGGACTACTCCAGTTACAATTGGAAAGAGCCCAATCCAGTGAATGGAGGGTCTCTGGGCTTGGGGAGGCAGCCTCAGGTTACATTGACAATCTGGAAGGACAGTGTATGAGCTCCAAGCAGCTGCATGGGTCCTGTACACCTGTACACGGAGCAACACACATCAGGCTCTAGTAGGAGGTGCCAGGAGCAAATACAATCCCTAGGGAACCAGGACTCCTCCCAGAATGGGATAGTGTGTGTTTTGGGGTTCTACCTCCCCAGGGAGATAATGACAGACCCCACACTGACACATCCACACCCGCTCACAGATGGGGAATCCCACTGCCTTTCTCCCAGGTAACTGCACCTTTTGCCCCAAGTTCTGGCCCACAGCCGAACTCAGAGTCCAGGAATCCTGTGGTTACCCAGAGTCAAACAGCTGATGGTCTTACTCCATACACAACAGCCGTTCCAGCCACCCAGCTGGTGGGCAGCACTAAAAAGACCACTCTGTTTGATCCTGTCTCAAACCCAGATACATTTTTGGATGAGATAGACCGACAGTCTGTCATACACGGACTGGATGCTGACAAACAAATTAAATTAATCACCATGTGACTTTGTCCACCAGGCCATTCAGCCCTCCCTGAGGGACAACAGTGAGGGAGGGACATCCATGATGAAATGAAGGCAACGGTCCTCACTGCTCGAGAAAAGTCCCATCCCGGATTAGTGACAAACAGTGTAAATATTTGTTCCAGGAGAACACCCATACTAACATGTCTGACTGTCAGTTACAGCAGCTCACCAAGGGCTGGGTTAATGACAGCTGTAAGGACACTTTCGGTGGGGCACTGGGCTTGGTGCGAGGGATTCCAATCATCCCAAGTGACAAAGTTAGGATGGGGATCTTTGAAGTCGAAAGTTTCGGAATTACATTAAAAAAGGTATTTGGATGGGTTATCATGATTCCCTCCCACATGCTGGGGAGATAGAGGGGACATTGACAGGGACCACTTACGTAAATGTTAAGGAACAGGCCATACCACAGCATTCCCATCGCCTGTCATTAACGAATTCGGTCCTCTCACATCAAGCTGTGGTCCTAACTACACTCACCTTGATATATCCCGGGATACCAGTGGTTAGGATTGCAGGCTGCAACAGATGGGTACGATCATGGTGAATAATGCCTGGATCCACCCCCAGGGGCTGGAAGGTAGGTGGAACTCCCCGGGTGATCACCTTAGTTTCATTCATTTGCAGCGTTTGAGTTTTCCTGGCTGGGCCCAGTATTGATTGCCTGTCCGTAGCTGCTCGGGAGCTGGTTTTGGTGGTGAGCTGCCTCCTTGAACTGTTGCAGGTGGTGGATCCACAATGTCCTTAGGGAAGGAATTCCTGGAGTTTGAGCCAGGAGGTCTCATTCACTTGCATTTATTCTGCTCACTGCATGTTGACTATGCATCACAATTCTGTATGGATTCTCAGGACAGAATATGTTTTGTCGAAACAGTTTGGAGAGCCACAGTCACTCAGTGGTTAGCACTGTTGCCTCACAGCACCAGAGACCTGGGTTTGATTCCACTCCTGAGTGACTGTCTGTGTGGAGTTTGTACATTCTCCCTACATCTGTATGGGTTTTCTCCCACTGTTCAATGGTGGGCATTTTTGACAGATTGCCCGTAGTGTCGAGGGATATTCAGGTTAGCTGGAACAGCCATGGGAAATGTGGGGTTTCACAGATATCATCAGGGGATAGATCTGAGTTAGATTCTCTTCAGAGGGTCATTGTGGACTCGATGGGCTGAAGGGCCTGTTTCTGCTCCGTAGGGATTCTATGATATCACTTATCAGCCATATGACAATCGGTTTGACCAATGTACAAAATGGTTTTCGCTCAAATAGCAGGCTACTCTGACAACAAACATACCAACTTTTAAAATTAGGTTTGTAATTCATTGTATAAGCTTCTTTCTATTCAAAAGACTGGATGGGGGAGGGGGAATGGGTGAAATGTTCCTGCCTCCTTGTTAAAACACAGATAGACAACCAAGAGATGCTGGGTATATTGGACAAGTTATACTCCCAAATCACAAAAGCCAGACAGCAGCCAGATGGTTATCCCATCAGCATAATGTAAAAGGCAACAGTTCCCCTGGGCAGACATATCCCTAATAACGTCTCCACCAAACAAAGGAGGGCCCAGACAGGAAGGTACTGGGTCCTGCTACACAAAGAAATGAACAGGAACAAGCCATCCAAATGATTAGCAACGCTTCAAACTATTAACTGATTCTCCTAATTGGCCAGAAGTATAGAAAGTTCTGGGAAACCATCCAGAAATGAACAAAACCAGGGATCACCTGCAGACTGATCATTTGAATTTTCTGGAGGCTTTCTGAGGAGACCAACATGGCAAGGGACAGAGACCCGCTCACCATCCAGAGAGAGGGAGAGGGAGACAGGCTGAAGGAAACCTCAGGAGCATGGGAGAGAGGGAGTGTGAAAAACCATTGAGAGAGAGAGAGCTGGAACCAACTGGAATACTGAGTGTCACCCCTTTAGTCTGTCCATGTTCAACGCCTGTTTGTCTCAGTCTGACTTCCCCTTCTCTCTTTGTCCTTCTCTCTCCCTGTCTGTCTCTTTCTCTCAATCTGCCTTTCTCTCACACCCTCCCTCTCACTGTCTGTCTCTGCCCCATCTTTCTCTCATCCCCCTTCTCCATCCCCACTCTCTCTACCTCGCTCTCTTTTTCTCACCCTCCCTTTCTCTTTTTCTTTATTTCAGACCTGAAAGTGCTCACCCAATTTTGACCCCCCTAAAAACATTTGCCCCTCATTTTAACTCTCCTCCCAAATTTATTCCCTTCCCCAAATACCTTCCCTCCCAAATACCTACCTTAACCAACTGTGCCCCCCTCAAATATTTTGCTGTCCCCCCAACATTGCTGTGATCCCCACTCCCTGGGGCAGAGGGAGTTGAGTGGAAAAGTGTGGATCTGGAAAAGCCCAGCAGGTCAGGCCTGAACCATCGACTCTCCTGGCTGACCTGCTGTGCTTCCCCAGCTCCTCACTTTGTAACTCTGACTCTCCAGCATCTGCAGTCCTCACTCCAACATTCTGTACCGCACACCTCCGCCCTCATCCTTTTCCATCTTTCTCTGTCTCGCCTGAAGGCACTAAATCCTGGAATGTTGAATAACCACTCCTGCCTGGCTCTCAATATGTCTCCGTGATAGTAACCGCATCACTTCCTCATTTATGCTGGTAATTCATCCGCCTTGTTCATCAGACTCTGTCATTAAAACAAATACCATCCAACGTTGCTATCTCCCTTCTGATGTTACCGGCCAATAGTTTCTATGCCTCCTTGACTCCCTTGCTGTGTCCTATAATTTTAGCTTTTCACATTGTCCTGCTGATCTTTCTGTGTGGATCCCAGCTTCTCCAGCACTCTGCACAATTATGATTCTTGTATCCATTAACCACAGAAACCTTGATATATGAGAACTGATTGTATTTGTTATGAAATTCGTCAGATAATTTATGCAATGTGTTTCCTAAAGATCCTCTCCCACCAACCCTTCTCCTAACTGTGAGCTCCAGTGAAGAAATCGCAAGCAGCAAGTTTGCAACCGTCGTCTGTTCAATCATCGATTTCCATCCGAAGTCAATCTCCGTGAGTTGGTTGAAAAATGGCCGACCCTTGGATTCTGGCTTCTTCACGTCTCCCTTGTGTGAGGCGAACGGGAACTTCTCGGTGACGAGTCGGCTGATGGTCCCTTATGGTGAATGGTTCAACAGCGCAGTCTATACCTGCCAGGTCACTCATGGAGAGAACACTCAAAGTAAAAACATCACTGCACTCCAGGGTAAGAGACACATACTGAGAGAGCTACAAATCATTCGAAACTCTGATGTGAATCAAACACACTAATTTATCAGGAGTAGTAAACAGCACAGTACAGCTTCTCATTTCAGTTTGAGTGTTACATTAGCATTGCTCATAATTCAACATTTTGGCAAGAGAGAAAAGCATGTTTCCTCTCTGTTGAAGATAGATATATAGACAGTGAGCTTTGTTAAATAGTTCGTTGCCTGACCATGCTGGGAAAGGCATTCAGAGTGCTGAATCCCTACCTGGTAACGGCTTCAAGGATAAGTTTGGGGGTGGATGGGGGATACTGGAGAAATATCTGATTGAAACATAGAAAATACTGAGAGACTGAGGTCGAGTGAACGTGGAATAGATGTTTTGACTGGTAGGCCAGACTAGGACCCAAGGGCACAGTCTCAGGGTCAAAGGGGCACCGTTTAGAACTGAGATGTGGGGAGAAATGTCTTCAGCCAGAGGGTGATGAGGCTGTGGAACTTGTTGCTGCAGAGGGCTGTGGAGACCAGGCCATTGTGTGTATTCAAGCCAGCGATAGATCGGCTCTTGTTTAGTATGGGGAGAAGACAGTAGAATGGCTTTAGCCCAAAACGTCAATTTTCCTGCTCGTCGGATGCTGCTTGACATGCTGTGCTTTTCCAGCATTATTCTGATCTAAACTTTGGGTTGGCCGTACAGCCTTATTCTGATCCTCTATCTTACGATGTTGTGGTCTCAAAATGACGTGGTTAAAATATACAGTGACCCTTACTTGAAAATAAATCAAAATGCGTTCAATGCTTCATTCCCTGCTCAGGAATGACCTGTTGGCCTTGGACATTGTACGACATCGATTTTTATCTGGTACTGAGCTCTTTAACTTCATTTATGGGATCAGACCCCAGACCAAGTGGGTATCACATCAACTGGGATAAACGTGATCTCACTGAGCTTCTTTAAGATGCTCTCTGTAATTAGTGGATGAGGCAGGAGAATAAATTCTGGTAAGAATGCTACAATAGGGATGAATGAACTAGGAACTCGAGACAGGCTGATTTAGCCTGGTTTGGGGTGGCGATGTTTACACAGTGAGTAGTGGATGTCTATAAAATTACATTTCCATCGCGTTTGTAGATTAATTTAAGACGCTTTTGTTTGTTTTTTTTTCTTCCCTGCTCTATGAAGAAATTAAAAAATGCAGCTTGGTAAATAAAGTGAAAGTACAGACCAGTCATGAACTAACTGAATGGAGGGAAAGACTTAAGCAGATGGGTGTCCTTTTCAATATCCAATGCTGTACTCAATGTCTTGTTTTCAGATCTACTCCAAACTCAGCCCACGAGGAACAGTGACATAAATTAGAGAATGACATCACACCAATAACGCAAAGTATTTTTGATCACGTTAAATATAATGAACAGAATTTCCATGGCTGTTCGCCACTCCTGTAACACTTTAGAACTCTGCAAAGAGAATAATTATTATTTATTATAATTTGTCTAAAATGTAGGATGTGATTTGGCAGTCAGCATGACCAGCAGCATTTGCACCTAAGGGTTATGAACGTGGAAATGAACTCATTATATTCAGATTACTCTTGTCACAAGTATCAATAGATGGTCTTAAGTGAGAGACAGACTCTGAAAGAAAGGTAATTCCATGGGTTACGTGATGGTATCTTCGATGATTTTACTTTTTTCACAGGTTTCACTTGTTATAAAGTCAGTGTTCTTTAGGAATAATTACACAGGGTATGTTATAGATCATCACAAATGCTTTCACAGATCAAAATACATCAACAAGAGTAAGCATCGTTTCAGCAATAGTTGGAGTTGCCATTTTGAAGGTGGTGTCTTCACCCTGTGAAGAAGGAATCTGAAGATTGGCTGTTTGTTTCATAAAGGGGCATTTTTCATTGACTTTGATTTTTGTTTCATAGAAGATACCGAGTGCCACCCTAACACCGTTAAAATCCTCCCACCGCCAGTAGAACAAGTCTTACTGGAGGCGACGGTGACGTTAACCTGCGTTGTGTCCAATCTTCCTTCTGGAGTCAACGTGACCTGGAAACAAGAAAAGAAGCCTCTGAAATCAGAGATTGCTGACCAGCCTGGACAGAATCCCGACAGTGTGATCAGCAAATTAGACATTTCTACTGAAGCCTGGCTGAGTGGCGTTACTTTTGAATGTGTGGTGTACCATCAGAATCTACCGACTCCGCTGAGAGACTCCATCCATAAGGAGAAAGGTGAGCAGTGAGATTAAAGCACAAAGGATCCCATGTGTCATCCAGATCCAGTTACATCAATGTCAGGCTTTGATTGGTAATGAACAAACACTGTTGGGAGCATTAATGATGGATCTGAAGGCAGGATAGCTGGGTAGCTGCTTAAGAAAAAGGTGGACCAAAGGATATTGTATTCTGATTCAGTCAGATAAAGTGGGAAGAAGCCTGGGTTTTGACGTCACCATCAGCAATGACAGTTGGACAAAATGTCCTTGTTGTGGGCTGGAAACATGGAGGCAACTTTCACATTAAACTCTACTTTTTTTACTCAACAGAATGTGTATCATTCTGCTCCTTTAGTAAATGGAAGTGAATAAATCCCAAATTAAACATGGCGTATTTTAATATTTAGTGTAATTGTGATCTTGGTTCAGGATTTTTTGGTTGATTGATATTTGTCTCAAATATTCTGCAGTGATTAATCCGCTGGAGCCATCAGTATCTGTCCTCCTGCCACCAACAGAAGAAATCTCCGCTCAGAGGTTTCTCTCCCTCACCTGTTTAGTGAGAGGTTTCTCCCCCCGAGAGATCTTCGTCAAATGGACAAACAATGACAAGCCGGTGAATCCCAGTAACTACAAGAACACCGAGGTGATGGCGGAGAGTGACAATACCTCCTTCTTCATGTACAGCCTGTTATCCATTACAGCGGAGGAGTGGGCCAGCGGTGCTTCTTACTCCTGTGTGGTGGGACATGAAGCAATTCCATTGAAGATCATCAACAGAACAGTCGATAAATCCAGCGGTAAACCGAGTTTCGTAAACATTTCACTTGCACTGATGGACACTGTTAATTCATGTCAATAAAAATCTCAAAGTTGCATTTAATAATTCAACAGAAGTAATAAAGTTTTTTTTTCCTCCATTTGTGAGTTAAATACTGAATTAATTGTTTCCCACTCTGACTTACATTGCATCTGTGTAGTTAAAGTGGATTATTAACAGGTCTAGGACAAGTGTCTTGTGCAGTTAATGTTCTCTGCTCAGATACATCCTGGGTCAGAGACAGAGTAAAGCTCACTCATTACAGGATTTCGCCAAGTACCTTATCCATCCTAAATCCCTCTGTGACAAAATCTGACAATATCCATTTTATGTCAAGGGTAGGGCACGAATTTTGAACTTGGTGTTCTTGATTCCCCGATTGGACGTTCTTACAAAATTCATGTCAGTTTTAAACTGCCACATTGCACCAATTGGAAATGTAAATTTAAGTCACTTTAAAATTAAATTTGATTGGAACATACCAATCGTAAAGAGTGCAGAACAGTTTGAATGTAACCTTTGTTTCTGGGGAACTTCCAGGGATCTTGCGCCAGTGCATGAGTTGACAGAATGTATCTTCACTTTCACACCAAAGAGAATCGACAGATAAGTTGTCGTGGAGCAGAGGGGAGGGGAACGTTGAATGGTCTGTCCTCTTGCTCCCTGTGCAGAGTTTTCATGGTAGATGTCCTCTGTAATGTAACCCAGTTACTAACAGTAACAGTCAGCTTCTTGCTTACTGTCCAAAGATTTAACATTTCCATGCAAAATAATACCTTTGAAGCATGTTGGACAAGCTTGGCCCTGTTAACAAATGATTAACATTGACTCCCATAATCCAAAACTGGTGTTTGCATCGTCCCAGTTTGAATTCCATAGTTTTGGCTCAGTTTTCTGGAGCACATGGGATCAATTCTGGTATTCGAATACCTGATATCATTTTGTTTCACATACAGAACACAAATAGACATTTTCTAATAAACATATTCAGAAATGTTATCAGTGAGGATTTGAACTCACGCCTTTTCTCTCAGAGACAGAAATTCTATCACTGCAACAGAAGAGTTGCTCATAAAACGCTTATCTCTCCACGACGATGGGCATTGTTTCCTACGACGCCAAGGTCAAACCTAATTATGGGCAATCTATTAAAATTAGAACAATAAATCAGAATAATAAAAATTGCAGTCTGGTATAAGAACAGATACAGAGAGATGATCGCAAATACACATATACGGGCTCTCACCTAAAGACACATATTTATGTGCACACTCAAATGTGCATATAAATAAGATGTCACACACGCATATTCGCACAGAACCACACATGCAAGTGGTACTTGAACACTCACCTATGCTCATACAAAAACTCACATACACGGAATGAAAATCATTTGCACAAATCAACAGGGGTACTCACACATAACCATGAGATACATAGACACAGGGTAACACACAAATGGGCATGAATACATATGCATTCATACAGCACAATGCGTACAGACATACACGCATGAACACACAGATACAAATTCCGAAAAATGTCCTCCCACATGTCAACTCACACAGACACATAAGTGCACAGAGATAAACATTAATATCATTATTTTCCCATTTTCAGAATCACAAACATACGATGACAGAGGCAGCTTAATTAGTTATTTTTAAACCACATTGATCAGCATGTATACAATATCACACGTACACACAAATTCAGAGTCTCACATGCAGACACGCAAGTGCATAGATCAACAAATAGAGGGGCGTTTATTAAATAAGGAGAATGGGCACAAGCATCAGCAAGCATCCACACACAATAACACAAACAAGCTTATCAGGAGATGGTTTGGGAAAGATGCCACACAAGCAAACATCATCATATAAATATAAACATCCATCAAAACATAACATTGCATGCTAACATTTATTAAGCATAAACATGAAAATAACCTAGTTTGGTAGGATCTGAAACAGACACATAAGCAAACATTTTAGATAGCACTAATGAAAAGTGAACACTCACAAAGACATTACAAGATAAGCATAGGCAGCAATGAAGTAGCATATTAGCATTATGCTTACACAATGTGAAAAGACCAAAATTTAGGTGCACAAACACATGAGCACACCAGCAGTGAAGGAACAGGAATATGTTTATTCATGCACAGACTCCAACATGGGCAAGAGTGAAGTAAGAGACTCTCATAACCACATACACAAACATTAAAGGAAAACCAAACACACCAAGCAGTGGATCAAATAAATTAAGGGACACATGTACAAACACTTATTCCTAAATATACAGATCCTACAAACAAAAATATGAAGCAACATCCTGACTGTGATGTCACTTATATTCATGATTTGCCAAGCAATTGGTCACCAATACATAAAGATGAGAATCACATTTGAATTTTTATTCAGTGATGGCCACAATTTTCAACATCCTATATTTAAAATATAATGATATTATTAAAATAATCATTCGTAATAAGCATTCCTCAAATAATAATATCCTTAAATAATAGATGAAAATAAAAATAATTTAAAACATTCTGACATGGACAATGAAGAACGAACATGTGCAGTTAGTATTTGTAATTTCTTGCTGAGAGTCAATGATGCACTAACAGATACTGATAAGAGTCACATTTGAGAAATACCTGACTGCTTTATGAAGATGTAATAGTCTCTAATTACATGATTTGGATGCAGATAGATTGATCTGGATCAATAAACAATCTAAATGTGTTCTCTCGGCTTTATATTCATAGATTCAATAGATCGCACTTGGATTGAAGACTATGAGGATGATAACAGCAACATCTGGACAACTGCTTCCACGTTCATTACCTTGTTCTTCCTGAGTATTTTCTACAGCGCTGCCGTCACTCTGGTGAAGGTGAGAATAATCACATCTTCCTCACGCCAAGCAGCCCAATATGTTGTGTGAAATCTCTAAGTGTGCCATTGAATAAACATTAAATCTGAAAGTCCCTGATCATAAATATCTATATCATTGCTTTATCTTTCTTTTCCAGGTTAAGTGAATGAATTGTGGACCCCCTTGATTTTCCTGATCTGCTTATCAAGGTCTCTGAATTCCCAATCTACAATCTGTCCTATTGCTGACTCTAACAGTGAGATTACTTCAGTTTATCAGCTTGTAACAGACAATTATTGATGGATTTTCCTTTTTACTTTGATATCTTTGAGATGGTTGGAGTTGGAAGAATGTGTAGCTCCCAGTTGATTGAAGCCACATTTGTTGTGTTTTTATTAGTTCCTTACTCAGAATGGTTGCCTATCTTTTCTGATGAGCCTTTGTATTCCCTTTCTTGTGACTGTTCCTGATGTACAGAAAATTCCCAGCTCACAGCGCATGTGTTCTCATTCCAATGTGGCATCCAGCCATTATATTCACTTCTGTTAACTCTTACATCAACTTTTTGGATAAAAATGCTTTCTGAAATGGTTAATAAATCTCGAATGAATATGCACTAACCTTGAGTTTGCTTAATTCTCTCTTCAAGGCCAGTCAGTAATAATACATTTTCCCACATCCTACTCCTTTCCCAGCCAAATGCTTTCACTTGTTCTGTTTGGTTGTGTTTCATCCAGTCATTTAGTTTATTGCGGCGCTACCATGCAGCCCACTAATGTAAATGCATCTATCACACGATATGCCTGATGGAACACTCCAGAGGCAGAATGATTCAAGAATCCTCTTATGCAGTAAGGGTCACGGCCTTGGGTCACCTAATGATACAAATGAGGAGCTTTGCTCCACCAGAAGCCTATAAAAGGCAGGCAAAGGAGTTTGAAAATTTACTCTACACCGTGTAAACTGAAAGTACTCCCAATGTCGGGACAGGCTGGGTTAGTAATGCAGAAATCACCACCTAAAGCGCCCAACGAAACATTCATCAGCCAAAAATGTCAACGTTCAGTCAGGTATTCAGACACAACAAGTGCACAATCCAAGGGTGGATTCTCAGATCTGGAGTTTTTCTCACACATAAATCTCATGGAGCACAATTCCTGGGATCTATTTGACACACCACACCTGTCAAATCCCAGGGAATGAGACTGAGATCTATCTGATAAAGGGATATTACTGAACAGCAACCCTCAAAAATAATAAATCAGAGGTCGATGTTGATCAGGCAAAGCAGAGCTCATGAGTAAATATTCAGCCATTGGGATCTATATGACGCAAGACGAAATTGAGAACCAATCATAGCAACTGTTCACAGAGTCTGGAAACTATCAGCAGAGGAGAACATTCTCAATTTCTCAGAGTCGTTGAGGTATATCATCCCGGGAATAGTGTTGTGAATCAGTCACATACCCAATCTCACAACTTCGAATTTTTTCAAAAACGTAGCACCTGAAACTAGATGCAATATTCCAGGTGAGACAAGAGACTGTTTTATTTCAGTTTAACATAATTGCTCTGTGTTTGTTCTCCACAGCGTTATTGATGAAGTCGGGATTATTTGCTCTTCTGTCCATGTGTCATAGTACATTCCCTGATTTGTGCACATACACACGGAGGATCCTCTGCTCCTTCACCCCTTTGGGTTTACACCCTTACTATTGTATGTTCCTCTGAGTTCATCACAAAACAAAGAAGCACGTCACACCTCCCTGAGACTGAGATCTATCTGACACACCGATATTCATGAATAACAATCCTCAAAAATTATAAATCACAGGTTGATTTCGATCAAGGAAGGCAGAGATCAGAAGTTCTGGAAACCCTGCTGCTTTCCATGTCCTGTCCCACAACCCCTCTGTCAAACTTGATGCTCTTAGCTGTTCTTCCAATATCCTAACATTTTACCCTAAATTGTTATTAATATTTTTCTGTAATTTTGCATTATATACCAAAGCACAGGGTGAAACAACAAAGACTCCAAACACTGAACTCTGAGAACGTACACAATAAGGCAACCTACATTTTGATTTGGCAAACCCCCGTTAACAAATGGTTGACAAGTACAAAACAGTGAGTAAGATTAACTTGAACTCATCAAAATAAAAGGAAAGTCCTCTGGAGGTACAGCGGTGTAGGCAAGACCTGGGCAAACAGAATGGAGATCGTTTTTTAAAATTCTTGTTTATATCCATAATTTTCCTTCCACACAATGTAACCTTTTATTTCCCATCACCCAAGTCATCCATGGTATCTTTATTCTCAGCTACTAACCATCACCAGTA
Organism: Chiloscyllium punctatum; assembly: GCF_047496795.1. Classification (NCBI taxonomy): domain Eukaryota; kingdom Metazoa; phylum Chordata; class Chondrichthyes; order Orectolobiformes; family Hemiscylliidae; genus Chiloscyllium; species Chiloscyllium punctatum. The sequence goes on from NC_092780.1 coordinate 51,968,347, forward strand.
AATTGAATAATTTATGTTCAAAGCCCCTCCCACCATCAAAGGTACGGCAGAAATAGGAAGAGCTAGAAGGAGATTGGAGTCAATTTTTCTTGTGGTGAAACATTACTGCTGTTCTAACACAAGGTATTTCTGAGGGATGGTCCAGTGAAGCTATGTGGACGGAACTCATAAATAAGAAGGGCATGATTACTTTGATGCGATTGTAATAGTCCCCCCAGTAGTCAGAGTGAAATTGAGTAACAAATATGTGGAGAGATCTTATTTATATGTAAGAATGATAGGATTGTATTAATAGCAAATTTTAACCTTCCCAAACATAAATTGGGACAGCCATGGTCTTAAGAGCTTGGATGGTGAGGAATTTGGTAAGTGCTAAAGTCAATTTTCTTCATTAATATGCAGATGTAACTATCACAGAAGGAGCAAACCTGACCTACTCTTGTGATACAAGGCAGGGCAAGGGACTGAATGATTAGCAGGGGAGCTTTTCGGGGCCGGGGTCATAATTCGATTAGTTGTAAAATATCTATGGAAAGGACTGGCATTATATATAAGCTAAAGTTCTTAATTGAACTAGGGCAAATTTTGATAGTATGAGACAAAAACTTTCAAGGGTTGATTGGAGTAGACTGTTTGCAGCTCAAGGGATGGCTGGCAAGAGTGAAGCTTTCAGAAGTGAGATAACGAGAGTTCAGAGGTGTGATGTTCCTGTTAGTGTGAAGATAAGGCTGGTAAAAGGAGGGAACACTGGAGGGATAAAGATATTGAGGCTCTGGTTCAGATTAAGAATGAATCATATATTAAATATAGATAAATGCGATCAAGTGAATCTCGAAGAGTACAAGAGGTGCAGGGACATTCTAAAGAGGGAAATGAGGAGGGCAAGAAAGGAAAATGAGATAACCTTGGGAGATAATGTTAAAGATAATCCAAAGAAATTTGAATAGTACATTAAGAGCAAAGGGGTAGATCATAGAGTCATAGAGATGTACAACTTGGAAACAGATCCTTCAGTCTCACTTGCCCATGCTGACCAGATATCCTAAACTAATCTAGTTCCATTTGCCAGTACTTGGCCCATATCCCTCTAAACCCTTCCTATTCGTATACACACTCAGACGCCTTTTAAATGTTGAAATTACACCAGCCTCCACCACTTCCTCTGGCAGTTAATTCCATACACACCATCCTCTGCAAAAGTTACTCCTTAGGTACTTTCAACTTTTCCCCCTCTCACTCTAAACCTATACTCAAGAGTATAGGTTTAGGTGAGACTCCACCCACCTCAGGGAAAAGACCTTGTCTATTCACCATATCCCTGCCTCTGATGATTTTATAAACCTTTATAAAGTTACACCTCAGCCTCCAACACTCCAGAGAAATCAGCCCCAGCCTATTCAGCCTCTCCCTATATAACTCTACATGGCTGTGAATATGTATAAGCCTAGAGGGATGGCTTCATAAATCATGTTGCATTTTATATAAATGCTGTTTTTTTTAATCATCATTTAGTTTAAAATGGAGGATGGGTGCCCTTTCAATTTCATACCAGTAGCACAGAAAGACCTGGGGAAATAAACTGCAAAAAGAAATGGAGAACAAGTTATTGCACTACGGATAATCTCACCATATAATTCATGAAAAAAATAATTCCCTGTTTTGACCTTGCAGTTAATAGAGTCTATTAATTAACCCTGTGTTTGTAATAATTTTCACCTATCTGTCATTCTACATTTAGTTGTTATAGTTACCATGTGGATTACTGCACCTCTCTAAAAATTCAAAACAAAATAAAGTAAAATTGCAAATTAAATATTGTATCTAATTACGACAAAAAAAATTAGCAATTCAATGACACCAAATTGGAAAGGAATGTTGAAATGTAGCCTATTCTGAGGACCAGAAGAAGTTGCAAGCGATCATTAATTAATTTACGGTATGTTCAAATAATTAGCAAATGATTTCCACACAGATAAACACCTTGGTAGGAATAATGTGGAGATCACTTATTCAAAAATGCACGTCTAAGTGAGGGAGACAAACAAAGGGATTTCAGACAATTACATCAGTCACTAACAATTTCACCACAGGTTCCAAAGGCCATAAAAATGCAAACAAAGCTCAAAGCTTTATCTCTAAAGGGATAGATTTGAAAGTAGGGTCCCTATAAAAATTTGGTTGACTATAATTAAGAGTATTGCTTGCAGTTCGAGTTGACATATTATAGAATGTATGAGAGAGAGTGAAGAGAAGGTTTATAAAAATGCTACACAAGTTTCTGGCTGTGCATATCAAGGAAGAATTGTTGTGCTGTTCACCTCTCTCTTGAAATGAAAGCTAGCAGTTCTAAAATTATGAAAGGTTTTGAAAGGAGAAGGTACAGAGAAAACATTTCACTTTGGGATAGAACATAACTAGAGGCTGTCAATATAAGATGGTACCTCAAGAAATCCAAAAGGGAATTCAGAAGAAACCTCTTCACTGAAAGAATGATGAGAACGGGGAATATGTGACCAGACGGAATAGTTGAAATCAATAGTTTCGATGTATTTCAAGGAAACTAGGCGAGCACTTGGAAGGGATGGGAATAGAGAATTACAATGGGCGATTTAGATGAGGAAAGATGTGAAACTCCTTGAGTGGAACATAAGCACTGGCATGGACTGATTGTGCCAAATGGTCTGTATTTCGTCTGTAATCCTGTGTAGAAATCACCATTCTATGAAACAAAAAGTGTATTAAGAACATCTAGAAGAATTATAAAGTTTCTCACAAAAATGTCTCAAGTATCCAGCAGTGAATGTAAATGATTTTATCACATAGCCACACTTCACTATTTGCTTGATAGCACTGAAACAGCAGTAATCACAGTACTCTTACTAGGAGTAGGAGTAACCCATTGTCCATGCTCCAATTGGGGGATCTTAATGACTTATTAATGGTCTCAGTAGGACCTTCCAACCTGATCCTGGGAATGTTGTGAACATTCTAGCCCTCACGGCTTCTTTCACTCACTTACTCTGATTTCCAGTTCCCGTAATGATCGCTACCATGGACAGGAGACTGTTCCTGTATGCAGATGGGATACCCTGTTGTGAGCCATGAGGTGCTTCATTAGGAGGGACATCCTGCAGGCGTGTCTCTAGGATGCAGGAGGAGGTCTCCCACCCAATGGAGGACCCACCTACTGCTAATAAACTGCCAGCATTAGCGGGAACAGACTCTACATTGACCACCTGAGTGGCCATCCTTTCCCGAATTTGGTATCAATAAAATACTACAGAGGTGGAAATATGAGAGCCACTGAAACTCCTTCCTTCCCTTATCATCTTCCACCCTATTATCCACCTAATGACCTTGCAGCCTGTCCCTAGAGGACTGATAGAAAACAGTCCCATTCCAATATTCAAGAACATGAAGAGCTGGCAAACTGGTCAACATTGATAAAGCTTAGCACAAACAGTCTTGGCCTGACTGTCAAATTCTAAAGTGTAGCTTGAGATGAGTTCAATAAAAATGGCAGAAGTACAGAAACAACCACTTCCATCCGTCAGAAACAAATTTCTGTGAATGGGAACGGGGTGGTCCGCTATTTGGAATGGAGCAGTGCATTTGAAGAGTTAATGAGGAGCAGCAATGTTTTATGTTGGATGTGTGCACAGTTTGAAGCTGTTTACTGATTCAGTTTTGCTAAAGGTTTGGCAGATACATTCCAATTAGAATCAATTAAATCTGCCAAAGTGGATATTAATACTCACATTTATGAGATGCTTTAACATAGAACATAGATAAATACAGCACAGAACAGGCCCTTTGGCCCACGACAGTGAGCCGAGGTTTTCTCCTAATGTAAAATATAATAACAACCTACACACCTCTCAATTCAACGCTAAACATTTGCATGTCCAGCAGTCACTTAAATGTCCCTAATGACTCTGCTTCCACCACCACCTCTGGCAATACATTCCATGCATTCACAACTCTCTGTGTAAAGAACCTACTTCTAACGTCTCCTCTATACCTTTCTCCGAATATCTTAAAACTATGACCCCCTCGTACCAGTCAATCCTGCCCTGGGGAAAATTCTCTAGCTATTGACTTTATCTATTCCTTTCATTATTTTGTATACCTCAATCAGGTCTGCTCTCTTGCTCCTTCTCTCCAGAGAGAAAAGTCTGAACTTATTCAACCTTTCTTCATAAGGCAAGCCCTCCAGTCCAGGTAGCATCCTGGTAAACCTTCTTTGCACCATCTCCAAAGCCTCTATATATTTCTTATAGCAGGGCGACCCAGAACTGGACACAATATTCCAGGTGTAGTCTCACTAGGGACTTGTAGAGCTGTAGCAAAACCTCGCTGCTCTCAAACTCGAGTCACCTGTAAATGAAAGCCTAAACATCACACGCTTTCTTAACAACCCTATCCACTTGGGTAGCAACTTTGAGGGAACTATGTACTTGAACACCCAGATCCCTCTGTTCCTGCACATGGCCAAGAATCCTGCCTTTAACCCTATATTCAGCATTCGAGTTTGACCTTCCAAACTGGAAAAGGATGCACCGAATGCCAAACAGGAGAAGGTTGTTGGCATGTATCAGAAGAGTTAGGGCCAATGACTAGAAACATGAAACTGGCTTTTAAGCAAGCTTTCAAAGTGAGAATGAGTACCAGAGGGCATCTAAGGGAGTTTATCAATAAAGTACATCTAATTCAGGGGACTTGACCATACTCATGGACAAAAAGGTATAAAGCAATCAGAGAACGAAAGAACAGAGTGTGTATATAAAGGGTACAAGAGACAGGCCAAGAGACAGGATCAAGGCCTTGAAGAATTTAGAGATAGACATAAGTTTTAACTCAATACATTAGATGATAATGAGCCAGTTAACATAGAACATAGAACAATACAGCACTGAACAGGCCCTTCGGCCCACAATGTTGTGCCGAACATTTGTCCTAGCTTAAGCACCCATCCATGTACCTATGCAATTGCCGCTTAAAGGTCACCAATGATTCTGACTGATCTCAGTCCTTTCTCTATAAGCACAAGTTTAAGTTTACCAGTCTTGTCCAGGCCAGCATTAAATGGGATGTTTATTTGCACTGTGCACACCTCCTGATTTCACAAGATATCTTAGTTTTGTAAATGCAATAGATTGCATTTTCCATCGTTTCAGCAATTCATTAAATAGAAGTTAACAGAAATCGACAACTTTCCAAAGCTGTCTTTCAACAGCCAGCCTGATACAATATTCAAAGAGGATCTGCATCAACAAAGTGGCCTTGTCAGGGAGTTAAATCATTTCAAATTCAAAACCTAGATTCCATTTTAATCATATCAGCTGGATGTGGGATACTCCATTAAAAAAAGGTTCCCATATTCAATCGGTTGTTTGCAAATATTGAAATTGGATATTGCTATAAAATAGGACATGCTCTTTTTTTTTGTCTTGCATACATCAGGATAGCTGCAAGGATTTTGATATTAAGGGAAACAAAATTTTACACTGGACAAGAAAAGAGTTCTGATGCTTTGGAAAGTGCACAATGATTGATCGAGATGTCCCCAATGGAAATGAACTGGTCAGATGGTAATGGACAGTTAACAGCTAAACTTTGTTAAGTTTTCAATTGGCAGGTTGCCTGAGTGGTCATGATATTACCCTGTCAAATGAATCAGAGAATGACCATCACCAATTTAGTCAAATCACAACAAGCATTGGCAGTTAACTACCAATCATCACCTGGTCCACTCTCCATGCCTTTACCAATCAGCACTCATTACCCAGACAAATTAAATGCTTTCTCCCTTCCCATTGGTATTCTTGAGAGTGTCCTGATAAGTACAATACTAAAGACTGAAATTTTAAAAAAACTTTATTTTCATCAATACTCAAATTTCCATGTTGTACCAGCTGGCAGAGGTGAAACTTAACCATAATGTATCAGGCCTACAATGAACTGGTAAAGTTCTGCACTGGTCTCAGAGGAAAACCAGCAACAATGTCCTTGTGGAGACATTACTTTGCCTTTGATCCTATACAGCAGTAATTCCAAAGCCATTGGAGGAACAGAAATAAATAGAAACAAACCACATGCACATACACGCAGCATACTATTATTTAAAGTAATAGAGATAAATTCTGCACAAGCAGAAAAACTAATTGTTATTCTGAATAGTGAATGTGGCACCAAAAGCACCCTTGTGATAATGACAGTTGGAAAATCTAGCCCACATTGGTTTGCAGTAGTTGAAGAGTTGCTCATTCTGTTGAGGGCCCCGCTCAGTTCCTACACCAGTATGTGACCATTGATTCAGATTGTTTTTAAAGGCAGATATCAATATGCAGTGGCTCCACTGAAAAGGCTTTTAAATCCTGAGGTACATAGAAGAGCACATAGTTATCCCTGTAAAATGACCTAATAACAATTAACAACATTATATTTGATCTGCTATATTTTCCATTACTGGCTGCAATGAATCTACCTCATGGGATACAGAAACTCACCAGTGTGAGTAAAAACCTCTTAAACTTTGGGCAAAACCCAGGCTATTGTCTTAAGAGAATAAACTCCATACAATAATGCAACAAAGAAAAGCAGATTGAAGTCAAATGATGCACAGGTTTGATGAAGAGCAAAACCCCCTCTAGCCTTGTAGGAAGGCAAGTAGAAAAGTTGTGCATTTATATAACATCTTTATGCAATCTCAGAGTATCCTAAACATCTCTTTCCAGATCTCTGAAACAAGTGCAGAACCCCTGGGGCCACTGACAACTACATGTTATCAAACCCAGGGAATCATAGACGGAAATATCAGCATGTGCCCATGTAACAGTTTAAAATGTGTGTTTAATACCTCCGCTCGAGTAATTAGCAAAATTGTTTCGCGGTATGAACAATAAATGAGAATAGGTCACTTGGCCTTTCGAGCCTGCTCCACCATTCAATAAGATCCTGACTGACCCGATTTTAACAAGTGTATAAAACATTCCGCTGACAATATCCCACTTGAGCTTCTCTTATTCTATCAGTTTAGTATATTCCACTACATATCTGTTGTAATCTGGAGAATAATTCTCCTGCTGTTACTCACTGATCCACACTGTACTGCTCTCCTCATGCACTGTTCTTTTCCTCAGCCCATTCTTTAGACAAGATTAAATAGATTGGAACAGACTCCACTGTTTTCTGGTACTTGACACAATGAGAAGGATTGAAATATTTCAATACACTCCTTTGGTGAAAAATATAATTTGCTTTAATCCTTTAAAACTGGTTCAATTTATTTTATATTTGCATTAAATGGTATATTAGTTTGATCCAGATGTTAGTACAAAGTGAAGTATTACAGCACTGAGCTCTGTCTCATTCTCATTTGATGGAAGTTGGGAAGGAGTGTTTTCTTATAGCAGAGAGTTAAACATGAACAACCAAGTTGAGTAATAATACATGCAGGTTCTGACAAAGTCAATTTTCAATCAGAGATGTTCTATACAACAACTGAAGTACTTTTGATCATGTAGTCACATGTCAGAAATGTGGTTTCCAGTTTGTGTACCATGAGAAAAGCAGGAAGGAGATGATGACCAGATCATCACTGGCCGGGACACCAGGTATAATCTCCTCACTTTAATTCAAAATAATAAGCGTCCTTTTAGAGGGCAGAGTGGCTTTGGTTTAATGCCTCATATACATCTGATGTGCAGGATTATCTCAGGACTGCACTGCTGTGGCAGTATCAATTAGTCTATTCTAAACCCGATGGTAGATCTCGACCCCTCCGACTCAAAGATCAGCATACTACTCAGTGATACCTGAGCAACACACAATACTCTGACAAGTGGCTTATTATTTACATCCCCAGGGCTTAATGAAGCAATTAAGGGAAATTGCATCAATTCTATATGAGATGCAAAACAGGCCACTTATGGTAGAATGATAGTCTCCCTACCCCTAGATCAGTAGGTTTTAGTTCCTAGGTTAGACTTAGTAGGCTTAAATTCCTGTCCCAACTACTCCAGAGGCGTGTCATACATCGCTGAACATTTTAATTTCAAAAAAAAGGAAAACCGCTTCAACCAATGGGCTGTTGTCATTTGGAAAGTGCAACATGTGTAATTAGGAACCAGCACTTTGGGTCACCTTTGCTGATTCCCTGTGTGTTCTACGGGAGTCAGTAATTTCTATCAGTGTCCAGCGTTACAGCTCGAAAAAGTCCTATAATATCTCTCCTCAATAGGTCATTCTTCCCTTTTGAATATGGGCAGTGAGCACTCAGTCCTGTCTCTTTCTTTAGCAACGAATGGCTACCTTGCTTCTAGCCTGCTACCAGCAAGAGGTTAACTTGCACTGTCAAAGTGTGGCAATACTGAGAACAACCCTCCCCATATTGACCCAGGCTAAGATCACAAGATGCAGCACAAGCCAGTGTTTATGCCCAGAATTAGATAACCAGGAAGGATGTCGTCCACGGCTGGGGAGTCCAGAACCAGAGCTCATGGTCTAAGGATACTGGCGCGGGCATTTTGGACTGAGATGAGGAAACCTTTCTTCACCCTGACAGTGGTGAATCTTTAGAATTCACTGTCATAGAAATTGATTGAGTCCAAAACATAATAGGTTTTTTTCTGGCTAAAGGGATCAAAGCTTATAGAAAGAATGATGGAACAGGGTACTGAGTTAGATAATCAGCCAAAATCATTTTGAACAGCAGCGCATGCTTAAGGGGCTGAATGGCTTACTGTTCCACCTATTTCTGTGACCATTCTGTGGCTTGAAGAGATGTGTTTGGTTCAAAAGCTATTTTGATAGGAAAACAAAAGAGAATGTGTTACTGGCGATGAAAATCGAAATGACCAGAAAGAGTTAGTATAATCACATGGGGAGATATGTGGAAAGAACCTGGGAATTACTAATCTCACTACACATTATATTGATTGAGGAAATGCTGTTCCAATCAAGCAACATCCTATAGACCTAACCTTTGAAGGTTGGCACAGGTTCAGAAAGAGACTGAACACATGCTGAAGCATAACATGGTTGTACATTGGATCAAACTTACTTTTTGACTATCACTTTCTTTTCTCGTGAACTTAAATTGTCAACTTCCTCAGAACTTGGACAGAGTTTGGACTCCATGTTTGTTTCAATTGACTGGAAGGACAAATTAAGATACTTCAAGCAAGCACTTTCAACTACAATTAAAGAGGCAGTTTGATATAGCCCTTGGGGAAAATGGGATCAAATGTTATGGGGAGAAAGCATGATTAGGCTATTGAGTTGGACAATCAGCCTTGATCGTGGTGAATGACAGGGCAGGCTCGAAGGATTACATGGCCTCCTCCTGCTCCTATTTCCTACGTTTCTAAACTGGCTTAAATACCCAAGAAAACTGAAGATTCAGAATTATACGCCTTCATCAGATGATTTAGGTAAACAGGTTAGACATTAGATATTGAGTCAGCATATAAAGTTAGTCCATATGATCTCCCAATATTGTTGCTTGAGGCTGAGATTACAGTTCATTAGAAGCTTTCCCACCACTAAGATGAATCTGTTTGCTGGATTTATCCAGACAATTTTGAACAAAAGTATTTTAAATGTTGTGATTCTCCAGTCTCTGATTCCATGCCTCTATTTGAACAGGATTTGGTTGTTGTGGATATTATCACTGCAGCTTCAATGTTCCTTTTCTCTGTATCCTCAGGTGTCTCCAATTCAGTTGTTGTCAGTTACCAACACTCAATGACAATCAGCCTTTCTAATTGAAACAGAAATTGCTGGAGAAGCTCAATAGGTCACAGGACTCAAAAACATTAACTCTGCTTACCCGCCGCAGATGCTGCCAGACCTGCTGATTCCAGCATCTGCAATTTTGTTTTATTTTAGCCTTTCTAAAATTCTGTCAAACTTCATCTCATCCAAGTCTCAACTACATTTTGTTTCACCATGAACTGGACATCAACTTCCTCTTTATAATACCTCAGCCAGACCCCTGCCCCTATGAAGTTTAAACAGGGGATTCATGAGAATTGGCCCCACTCATTCTTTTGCTCCCCTTTCACTGTTTGTGACTAATCATGACTTTGGATTCCCTTTTAAAGTTAGCTGCCAGTCTCCCTTACTCTTTAATTCCCCTCTGAACTATCTATAGACCATAGAACATAAAACATAGAACAATATGGCACAGAACAGGCCCTTCGGCCCACGATGTTGTGCCGAACATTTGTCCTAGCTTCAGCACCTATCCATGTACATATCCAATTGCCACTTAAAAGGTCGCCAATGAATCTGACTCTGCCACTCCCACAGGCAGCGCATTCCATGCCCCCACCACTCTCTGGGTAAAGAACCTACCCCTGACATCCCCCCTATACCTTCCACCCTTCACCTTAAATTTATGTCCCCTTGTAACACTCTGTTGTACTCAGGGAAAAAGTCTCTGACTGTCTACTCTATCTATTCCCATGATCATCTTATAAACCGCTATCAATTCACCCTCATGCTTCGCCGTTCCAATGAGAAAAGGCCTAGCACTCTCAACCTATCCAGTACAAACTATTCTCCATTCCAGGCAACATCCTGGTAAATCTCCTCTGCACCCTCTCCAAAGCTTCCACATCTTTCCTAAAATGAGGCAACCAGAACTGCACACAGTACTCCAAATGTGGCCTTTCCAAGGTCCTGTACAGTTGCAACATCACCTCACGACTCTTGAATTCAATCCCTCTGCTAATGAACGCTAATACACCATAGGCCTTCTTACAAGCTCTATCCACCTGAATGGCAACTTTCAAAGAGCTATGAACATAGACCCCAAGATCCCTCTGCTCCTCCGTTAACCCTGTATTCCGCATTCTTATTTGTCCTTTCAAAGTGGACAACCTCACACTTGACAGGGTTGACCTCCATCTGCCACACCTCAGCCCAGCTCTGCATCATATCTAAGTCACTTGCAGCTTACAACAGCCCTCCTCACTATCCACAACTCCACCAATCTTCTTATTGTCTGCAAATTTACTGACCCACCCTTCGACTCCCTCTTCCAAGTCATTAATAAATAAATATTACAAACAGCAGAGGACCCAGAACTGATCCCTGCGGAACTCCACTTGTAACTGGGCTCCAGGCTGAATATTTACCATCTACCACCACTCTCTGACTTTGACCGGTTAGCCAGTTCTCTATCCAACTGGCCAAATTTCCCACTATCCCATGCCTCCTGACTTTCCACATAAGCCTACCATGGGGAGCCTTATCAAATGCCTTACTAAAATCCATGTACACTACATCCACTGCTCTACCCTCATCCACATGCTTGGTCACCTCCTCAAAGAATTCACTAAGACTTGTAAGGCAAGACCTACCCTTCACAAATCCGTGCTGGCTGTCCCTAATCAAGCAGTGTCTTTTCAGATACTCATAAATCCGATCCCTCGGTACCCTTTCCATTACTTTGCCTACCACCGAAGTAAGACTAACTGGCCTGTAATTCCCGGGGTTATCCCTATTCCCTTTTTTGAACAGGGGCACAACATTCGCTACTCTCCAGTCCCCGGTACCACCCCCATTGACAGTGATGACGAAATGATCATTGCTAACAGCTCTGCAATTTCTTCTCTTGCTTCCCACATAATCCTAGGATATATCCCGTCAGGCCCGGGGGACATGTCTATCCTCAAGTTTTTCAAAATGCCCTTCCTCACAAGTATCTCCTCTACCTTACCAGTCTGTTTCATACTCTCCTCTTCAACAAAACGGTCCCTCTCATTTGTAAATACTGAAGAAAAGTACTCATTCAAGACATCTCCTATCTCTTCCAACTCAATACACAGTCTCCCACTACTGTCCTTGATTGGATCTACCCTTGTTCTCGTCATTCTCATGTTTCTCACATACGCATAAAATGCCTTGGGGTTATCCTTGATCCTACCCGCCAAAGATTTTTCATGCCCTCTCTTAGCTCTCCTAATCCCTTTCTTCAGCTCCCTCCTGGCTATCCTGTATCCCTCCAACGCTCTGTCTGAACCTTGTTTCCTCAACCTTATGTAAGTCTCCTTCTTTCTCTTTACAAGACATTCAACCTCCCTCATCAACCAAGGCTCCCTCACACGACCATCTCTTTCCTGCCTGACAGGTACATACATATCAATGACATGCCGTATCTGTTCCTTGAAAAAGTTCCACATTTCAACGACGTCCTTCCCTGACAGCCTATGCACCCAACTTATGCTCCTCAGATCCTGTCTTGCAGCATCGTATTTATCCTTCCCCCAATTGTAAAACCTACCCTGTTGCACTTACCTATCTCTCTCCATAACCAAGGTGAAAGTCACAGAATTGTGGTCACCATCACCAAAATGCTCACCCACTAACAAGTCCATCACCTGTCCTGGTTCGTTACCAAGTACCAAATCCAATATGGCCTCCCCTCTGGTCGGACAATCTACATACTGAGTTAGAAAAGCTTCCTGGACACACTGCACAAACACTGCCCCGTCCAATCTACTTGATCTAAAGAGCTTCCAATCAATATTTGGGAAGTTGAAATCGCCCATGACTACTACCCTGTGGCTTCTGCACCTTTCCAAATCTGTTTCCCAATCTGTTTCTCCACATCTCTGCTGCTATTGGGGGGCCTATAGTAAACACCCAACAAGGTGACTGCTCCTTTCCTATTTCTGACTTCAGCCCATACTACCTCCAAAGGCAGATCCCCCTCGAACTGCCTTTCTGCAGCCGTTATACATTTCTATTTAGCAAAGTCACCGCCCTCCTTTTTACCACCCTCCCTAATCTATATTCAGCACAGTTCTCACTGGGGTTAACAATAATCCATATCCTTTGCAACATCATACAGAGAATAAGAGTTTTGTTTTTGCCACCATTTCCTGCTTGTGGAAATGTTAAGCTGTACTGTACAGCTGAAGCTGAACGTTGCCCAGATTTGTGCTCAAATGCCCTCTTGCCCCATTGAACTCAGCCCTCCTCCAACTCAGAATTATTCTGGATTGTTCCTTGTTCATTTTATACACAAGCTGAAATCTTTCGATACAATGATCAATGCTTCCTTAAATGATCCCAGTCTAATATTGAATGCATTTTATACATATTGTGTGTATGCACACAAATTATGAAGTTGGCAGTGCAGATTGAAGTTATCATTATGATTCTGAACATTATAAATCGGACCGTGGCATGCAAAATAAAGGAATTATGACAAATGGTTATAAACAGTCCTGCTTTTCCCTCATGTCTAGTATTTATGCAGCACGCTTCAGGAAGGGATTTGAGAAGGTGCACAAAAGGAACGCAAAAATGGTACCAGAGATGAGCAACTGGAGAACTATGTGGATAGTTTGAAGAAGCTCGGACTGTTCTTTATGGAGAACCGAAGATGAAGAATTCATTTTACACATGTTCAAAATCATGAGGGATTTGGATAGAGTAGAGTAAAAGGGTAACAGAATGCATTTGGATTGGTTACTCTTTGGAGAGTTGGTGTGGATTTGTTGGGCCACGTGGCCTGTTTCCATACTGTGCGGATTATATTTTAAAAAGGCTTGAGAAGAAAAGGACACTGATTTAAGATGATCAGCAAAAAAAAAGAAATCAACGGTTACAAGGAAAACTGTTTTTTTTAAAAACAACATTGATTGGAAACTGGAATGTTCTGCCTCATAGAGTAGTGATGGAGGCAGCTTCAACTGAGGTCTTCAAAAGAATCTACAATTTTCATAAGGAGAGGTTTTGCAGTATCACATAGTAAAAGGACTTGGGAGTGAACATAGGCAAGTTCCTCTTTGAGAGCTGATCAGATCATTGCCTCCGAGTTGTTACCATTGATCATTGTATAACATTGCACAAACTACCAGCTCACCAGTTATTTTGTAATGGTTTGCCATATTCTGATATAATGACTAACCTAGTCGTGCATGTGACTAAACATACTTTGCAATTACTTCACTTCATCCAGGAGAACCTGCACTCCCATTTTCCTCACTGTTTGCACTGACAATGTTTCCAGAACTGCCATTCATCAAAGAGCACAAATTAAGTCATTTAACATCAATAAACTTATCCAGAATTAAGTCCAAAGCAATTTAACAAAACAAATCGCAGACTTGAGATTCAATATTCCAAGCCTGGTGGACTAGTTTTCTTAATTTAGTCAATGACTTTGCAATTTTAATAAATCACATTATTTGCCATAGTGATAATAAAAGAACAGAGATATCCATGCAAAGTCCGAATCAGGTGTAACAGACCTTTAGCTGATCGTTGTTCTCTTCAGAAATTGTGATTATAGGCTGGAAAGGTCCTTTCAGTGTAAGTCTAATGAGTTATTGTAGTTCATTCCGCAGAGTGTAAGTGCTAGGTAGCCCAACATCGTAGCCCAGTGATGGTGAAGGGAGCGGCAATTAGGTACTTTAGTTCTTTTGCCAGTCAATCAAACTGCTCTCTCTTTGATCATATTGAACTTCTTGACTATTGTTGCAATTACCAGGTGAGCAGTGAAGATTCCAATGCTCCCAATTTTAGCCTTGTAATGGTGATGTTAATGAGGGGGTAATGACAGAGCAGTATACCTTGTATCCCAGTCTTGTAATCTTGCTAATGTAACTAGTCATTGCTGCCTTCACCACCCATCCCCCTGGAGTGTATTGACAATGCCATTCTATGATCTGGAAAATGTTGCTGGGTCTTTATTTGTTTTCAAGATGTATCATGAACCATCGTGGTCATGTTGGCATGGGGTTCTTTTAACTTCCACAGGATGTCTACAGTACACCACAATAAGGGAATGCTGGAGTTGGAGTGTGGAAGACACAGTACAGAATGAAAAGAAGAGAAAATCATTTCAGTCGTATGTCACCATTGTTGATAGCCATTTCTGGGCGATGCAAGACCTTCATACTGAAAGACAAGCAAAATTCAACCGACCATTGAAAAACTTTGAATGTTTTATGCTGATTCAAGATTGGTCTTTTAAAATAAGCCAAGCATTTCTGGACCAGTCAAGCAGTTGTTTTCTGTGATTGTTCTCATCTGTGTTGGTGTTCACCACACTGCCATGGGATGCCTTCATGAGGCAATCCTGACATAATCTTACAACAACTGCCAGCACTTCCCTTTCACATTATTGGATTCCCTAACATAGCAGATTTAATCTGACATTAGACCAAACTTATTTGCAAATTTGTTTACTTAGTTTCTGACAAACTTAGCTTTCCACCTAATTCATAGTGTGAGGTGTCAACACTTTCACAGCTGCAACTAGTCACAAAGTACCAGTTAAATCATTTTAAATATGTGCATGATCACAAAGTTAATATTTGGCACTTCTTATCAACATCAAGAGTTTTGGCTGTGAGGGCAGGAGCTGGTGAGTGGGGAGTAAAGAGGTCAAATAAAGACTTGTCTGCAATGGTTCAGAGGGAAAACATCCCAAATGCAAGGATCTAAGTTTAACTTCCTTATCTCGGAAAAAGAAACTCAACCTCTTTATACACTATTGCTAATTAAACCCTTAGAAGCACAATTAGTAACTCAATGTTTGATTCAGAATCTGAACATTGTAATTACTCCTTATTCAAATTTACTGAAGGTCCATGTCATATTAGTCAGTATTGGCTGTTTTGTTGAAAAGAAAATTTTATTCCTTTTCCTTTCCTGCTCCTTCGTCCATTCAGAGTTTACTGAAAGATCTGACCATAATAAACCCAGGAATAATTACAGATCTCTGACCCAGAGCAGTGTAATGACCCCAGGATTTAGGTTTCTATTA
Source organism: Chiloscyllium punctatum (assembly GCF_047496795.1). Lineage (NCBI taxonomy): Eukaryota > Metazoa > Chordata > Chondrichthyes > Orectolobiformes > Hemiscylliidae > Chiloscyllium > Chiloscyllium punctatum. The sequence continues at coordinate 51,984,137 of NC_092780.1, forward strand.
ATTGATGATATCAGTGAAACGGTGTGGATGTGATGCTGCCTGTATTGAATTCACCATGAAAGCACTTTATAAGCTTGATTCAAACAAATAACTATTACTAGGGAAAGTGCCTGACTCTGTGGATACACATGGCCTCTGGCTAACTTAAATTATAAAAAGTGCGAAGCATTCAATGGCGATGCTGTATGGGAGATAGACCAAGGCGAGGAGACCAGAAGCTGGTCCCAATCCATAGCCATATTTCTTCAAATACGCAGCCATATTTCATCAAATGTCACCAAACTCTGGAGACCATGGCAATGATTTTGGAGGGAGTGTAGAATAGGGGAGGGTTGGGGGAGTTAGGATGAGCAGGAAAGAGAAATAAAGCGAGGCGATGAGGTGGGGTGTAGGAGAGGAACCCATTTGCAGTATTTTCACTATGGCTCCAATGTCCAGAAATAGACCTCAGTATTGATCAGCAAGCAATTTCCTATCTCAGCATTTAGGGTGGTGGTACTACTATTTAAGACAATTCTGTCTCAAATATTAAATTACCCCGGAGGCAGTCTAGCAGCCTCTTTAATGGAGCTGCTGTTGTCTGAACTGACATCCGTCGCACTGCACAAAACATTTTGAAGGAATCAATGGTTCTCCAACATTCCCTTTTCACATTGTTGTATTCCAAATGGAGCATAATTAAACCACATCAAAATCAGATCAAATTCAAACTTGCTTCCTCATTTCTGGCAAACTTTGATTCCCATCCTCCTGACAATCTCGTCTGTCAAAATGTCCCCAGCCACAAGTCATCATGAAGCACACATTAAACAAAGGACTTACACCTATAAATGATTCGCAAACATTTGAAAGTAAACCCTGAAGATCAAAAGGCTCTATTGAGCTGATACAGCATTTTTTAAAAATAAAGTGGAATCACTGTTATCACCAGGAATAATGCAAATATTGGGAGGGGCTGTAGTCTGGAATGGTGGTGTTTGCTATAGCACCGAGAGATGTTGTCAAGAGGAAGTTCCTCCAGAAATCTTACAGAAATTCCTGCTCTCCAGAAATTCCTTTTCACATTACATTCTGTTAAAAAAAAGGCCACTTTCAAAAGCTATGACTGCAATATATGTTGGCTTTTTTTCAACTTTTACAGAGGTTTGCAGGACACCACGGTCTGTTCTTTTTGAAGGGATGGGGTGAGGAGAGGTAGCTGATGTATTAGTATTGGGAAGCAGCGAGTTAAGTAGTCAATGTGTTTTCAATATGTTTAGCCTCATTGCACAGTCCAGTGCTTGGAAGTGAACAACTGAAGGCCTGAACATTGAAGGGCTAGAAATGATTATTGAAAGACTTTGTGTTTAATGCCTGCTCAATTCTTCACTGGCTTTTAACTGGGAGGTGGTAGGATTCAGAAAGTGACAGGGAGGGAGTCTGCCACCTTCCCATTGCTAAGCCATGCTGACATAGACCTCATAGTTCTCTTTGACATCTTAACGCTCCATGAGCTCTCAAGCCTGCCTCCCTCATTTCCCTGATTGTGCCCAGCTTTACAGGCTCAGTGATGATCAGTTTGAATAGTAGGGCTCAGACATGTGCTGATCTGTCCTCCCTCTTACTGGAGTAGCAGCTCTTGAAATTAAGCAGCACCGTCAACTGATGAATAACCCTCTTCATTTTAGATTAGAGTGGTGCTGGAAAAGCACAGCAGTTCAGGCAGTATCTGAGGAGCAGGAAAAGCCCTTTATCAATGAAGAATCTCTTCATTGGTCACTGCTGGCAACATACCATCCTTGGCATACGCCAAAGCCTCCAGGTTTCAGTCCCAGCATGAGGTCTGCAGCATTAACTGCAAGCTTCCACCTAAAATGTCTTTTTACAAGACTGACGATACAGCAAAGATTATATGCCAGTCAATAATTTCTTTAATGTAAAAGGACAAACTGTGGAAGTTGACAATCTGAAAGAAATACAGAAGTTGCTGGATAAACTCAACATATTTTGCAGCATCTATGGACAGAAAGCAGAGTTCACATTGAGTCAAGTGGCCCTTCTTCAGAGAGGTCTGAAGTTCTGAACAGGAGTCATTCAACTAAAAACATTAACTCTGTTTTCACTCCACAGATGCAGCCAGATCTGCTAGCTGTTAGTAGACAGTCACATGGTGTATTCAGTTTATTTTTCAATGACCTTCTTAATTTCTGGAGAACCAGAATCATCAGCTCCCTTTCACTTTCAGCAGTTGACGTTTTCAGAGCTGCAAATGGTCATCAAGTGCCATTAAGTCAATTGAAGCAAACACTTACGTTCAGAACAAAAACATTTTTCGAAACTTGAATATGAGTGTCAGGATTTCAAGCTCCTGACAGTCAGGCTGGAACATGGAAATGAAGGATGTGACAAACTTATTCCTTCAATACTTTACATGCATTGCATAGTCTATAAAAGTCTCAAATAAAGAGCTTAGGGCAATTATAGAAGGACAACTAAGTGTCCAATTTCTCCAGTGAAGAGCTTTGGATACTGGTTCTAATACAGGATTGACTTTTCCTCATCAATGGGTATTGGCTCAGCAATTGCAAACATTAATAGTGGCACAGAAAGGTTTGCCACTCTGCTATCGTTCCGATTTCACCATCACCTCTTTAGATTGGGCCATTTCATTCTTGGGATAGTGACCCAGCAATATCTTCTTGGTCAGGCCACATCAGCAGCATGCTGCCCTTGGTGGTGCCATCCACCACAGCAGCGCTGGCTCCAGCTCTCAGTCCAAGCAGCAGGACTCCACCACAATTCACAACATTATTACTGCAAAAGACTTTTTAAAAAAATACACCACAATCTAACTTCTCGGAAAAATACACACTTGGGAGGCAGAGCCCAGCAGTTTCCACAATGTGCTAACTGTGGCCTGGAACAGCGTACTTGACATTGTTCTTGCATGTATACAGAAGGAAATACCTACATAACTTCACAAGAATTGCTAGTTCTCCAGCAATAGCCTTTATTCCAAATACAATATTATTCAGGAGTTAAATTGCACTTTGGGTCAAACTGACACTTCAGTTTCTTCAGTTGTTCCTGACAACTATAGGTTTCATTTCCATTGCAGTTTGGATTGTTACACTTACTATGCCTGCAATTGATGATAAAAGATAAATGAAGTTATTTAAATGAGCATTTACCTCCATCCCACAATTTTGTGCCAGCTGTTTGGAAGACTGAAGATTCGGGATTCAGGACTGCAGCTTGCATTCAGCCGTTTGAGTGAAACTGGCCACACTCCAGATGGGTGACTGCAATAAATGTTCATGATTCAGTTACATCACATTGTAAATTTTTGCTATAAATTCGGAGTGTTAGGATTGAGCCCTGCACTATCACTTGATGAAGGTGCGACACTGCGAAATCTAGCGTGCTTCCAATTAAACCTGTTGGACTATAACCTGGTGTTGTGTGATGTTTAGCAATAAATTATTAATTTGTTCTTCAAAGCCTTTGTTGCTGTTGATAACGATTAGAGACAGAAATGGGATAGCAAGTTCTTGAATGTATTCATATTCAGAGTTTAGAAACTTCAATAACAAAATGCAAGCAAACTTACAAAGAAGTGTCTTCGATGTTCTCTCCTGGTACAATATTTTTGAAACAAAATTCTGAATCCCTAATTCTCATGCAGGTAACAGAGAGATAGTAATGCAAATGCTCTTGCCTGTGCTGCTGTGTGATGTTTCCTGAAAAGTCCAGAGAAAGTGATTTACTTTCTATTTTGTGTACTCTGAATGAAGCAAAACATTAATCACATATTGTTTTCAAACTGTTAGAAACGAAAATCGCTTCTTAATAATCGCTCTAGACAAATTCAGGAAAACAAAGTTTTATTAGCAAGTCTGCAGAGTCGGGCACCCTTCTGAGTAAAAGGCGCGCTGAGGCTTACAAAGTTTCTCATTATATACAGTACAAGTCCCTCCCCTCCTTGGTTCTAACGAGCCATGAGGTTCACATTCTTAAAAACATCATTATTCTCCAACTTGTATCCTTATCACAAAGTCTGCAACAAATGTCTCCAGACCCTCCCCTTCCTGGCTCTTAATGAGCCATGAGGTTCACATTCTTAAGAACATCATTATTCTCCAACTTGCATCCTTATCACAAAGTCTGCAACAAATGTCTCCAGACCCTCCCCTTCCTGGCTCTTAATGAGCCATGAGGTTCACATTCTTAAGAACATCATTATTCTCCAACTTGCATCCTTATCACAAAGTCTGCAACAAATGTCTCCAGACCCTAGAGGTGTTATTTTTCTCTCCCTGTAGTCTTATCAGTCAAAGACTTATTCTTCTCTGTGCTGTAGCAGATGTCTCTGTATCAATCTGTAGCAGATGTCTCCCGAGTCGTTTCCCTGTCTTGCAGCCTCTATCAGTCAAGGACTCCTCCTCCCCTGTCTGTGTTTATGGTTTCATCAATCAAGGGCCTGCTTGTTTTACTCTGCTCACAAATTGTCAGCATTCTGCACAATTTAAACTATTCTACTTTTGAGTATACAAAATGTTTTTAGAAAAAAAACAAAAAGTCTAATGTTTTAGAAAAGACGTCACTCTGCTTACAAATTGTCAGCAATATGCACAATTTAAACTATTCTACTTTTGAGTATATAAAATGTTCTAGAAAAGAAACAAAAGTTTTGTCTTTTATTATGGATCAGTCTGTGGTCCAGGCACATCTTAAAGTTTAAACCGAAATTACCTCTCACACAAACTTACTTTTTTCATGATGGATTTTGGAGTGTACAGTTTTTCATCTACCTTGTACTTTGGACTGCAGGTGATCTGCAAATAGTCAGAAAAATCCTATGCAGTCATTTTAAGCGTACATCTACATCCAACAAAATCATCATTATTAACCTGAAGAATTGAGTAAGTATTTCAAGCGATTGACAGCTAGTTTTATAAAACTGGTTCAAGATTCATTAGCTCAAAACCCTCATTGCCTGTTGGCAGGACAAGCTAATGAGGCTGGAGTATGGAAGCAAAGAAAGGGAGATATGATGCAACTAATTAATTTCTTCAAAACTTTATACTTGTTGCAGCGTCTCAAAATATCTCAGCTAAAGAGCTCCAGGTCCAAATGGAGACTAGGCAACTAATTTTCCAATCTCTCCAATGAAGACCTTTGGTACTGTCTCCACAGGCAGGGCTGCATTTTCCATCTCAACTGGCATTTGCCAAGATTCTCATGAGTCAGGCCAAGCGGAGGGGAGTTCAGGAGCAAAGCCCAACTCCCTTCTGCCCCATTATATTATCCTGTCCGTGGGAGGGGGGCAAATGAAGTCACCAATTGAGAGCCACTCGTGTCTGTCTGAGTAGTGAATAGGAGAGCTCCTCAACTCCCGCAGTGGGCCGTGGCCTGCAAATCTCTTGAGTACAGGCTCAGCAATATCCACCACTACTGGCAGCAAAGGACAGGTCACTGCTCTGTCTTCATTCTGTTTTTGCTGTTAGCTCCTGGGATCATGCCATTTCAATAATGTTTTGTGACGAGGCATCAACTTCTGTACTACCTACTGTCAGTACCATGCCACCCTTGGCACTGCCAACCATCACGTTTGACTCCAGCTCTCAGTTCAACCAGCAGGACTTCACCAGAATTCATAAACTGATGACTGCAAAGGTCTCCTGTAAGAAATAACACTAACACTATCTGAAAGTAATACATCCTTTGGGGGTTAAGCTGACTGTGGTAACTAGGGCCTGCTACATGGTTCTTGGATGCAGAAGGAAATATCTACATAACTTCACAGGAACTGCTTCTTCTCCAGCATTTGCCTTGGAAAATATAATATCAAATTAAGTACGAATTACACAAAAGATCAAACATATTTTCCAGTTATTGCAAACAATCTTGGAGAATTATATTTTACATATCCCTTGCAGTTTGGATTGTCAACCTTACGATGCCTGTAACTGGTCAGACAAGATAAATTAAATCCTTAAATTAGCATTTGCCTCCAGCTACTATTGAGTGCCAGCTGTTTGAATGGCTGAAGACACTGGAATCAGTCCTGCAGCTTGCGTTCAGCTGTTTTTGTTAAACTTCTTACAATCCAGATGGATACTGCAATACTGATTTTATTCTTCAACCCCTTTCATAGGTTTGATGAACATTATAGCCGGTGATAAGGGTGAGAGTGTGATGGGATACGTATTTCTTGAATATATTCATTTTAAGAGACTAAAGTGATCAGGGATAAGTAACTCAAATTTGCAAGCAACTTTGAATTTAAGCTTCCTTGATGTCCTCTCCTAAAACTGTCCGTTTTGTAAAAAAAAACTCTCCGACCCGAGGAATAATGTCGATAATGGAGAGGCAGTATGTGATTGCTATGGATGGAAATGGTATTCTCTGCATTGCTGTGTGCTGTTTTCATGAGGAGTCTTTACGCTATCTTACTGTAACTGTCAGTCCACCAGCAATTTACTTTCATTTTCTTGTACTCTGAATGAAGCAAAATCGTGGTCACATATTGCATCAAACATACTTTGTCATGACCCCTTTTGATTTGGAAGGCATGGTTTTCCATCTCCATCGCAATTTAGGCTGTCAGGTTTCCCAGGCTTGCAACTGAACAGACAAGTTTAGTCACTGAAATCAGCATTTGCCTCCATCTACAAGTGTGTGCCAGCTGCTGGAATGGGTGAAAAATCTGGATTCAGTATTGCAGCTCTTATTCAGCTGCTTTTTTAAAACTGTTCACACTGCAGAAGGATGACTGCATAGTTTGGTGATTTTTTTTGTCAAATTTACATAACTAGTTTGCAAGAAAGCAGAGCACAGATAGGGGAAGAGGCAGAGAATGTCAGGGAGAAGGGATTTTTCTTTGCAGTATAGACCAGAGAGGTCAATGGGAGGTGAAGCGTTCAGGACCGGCCTGATGAAGGGGAAACACTTCACTGAAGATATTTGGATCTTTTAAAGCAATGGCTTTTCCAGCAACTCTGTTTTTCTTTCTGTTTTACAACATTCACCGTTCTTTTGGGTTTTATTTGGATGGATTCTGTTGTTCTAGTTAAATAAGAGCTTCAATCTATAGGAACAAAGCAAGCATGAGAGATGCAAATTGAGTGCGATTGCTGTGGTCTGGTCTACAAAGGTGTTTGTTGCGCTGCTGTCACATGCTTTCAAGAGGCAGCCCCTGAACAATCTAAACAACTGCTCTCCAGCAATATCCTTTCACGTCTTTGAATTCTGAATCAATTATCATTTATACACAAACTGGAGCAAACTTATTTTCTGCAACTGCCCCTGGAGAAATTAGATTTCCCGATTCTTCACAGTATACGCAGCTGAAATTAGTCATGAAAGAAGACATTTTAAACTAGGTCTTGTATGCACAATTGGCTGATGGCTGGTATAAAATTGCTGGATGCTCAGGGATTCAGTATTATATTCTTTGATAAACTGTATTTATTAAGTAGATCAACTTCCACAGGTAATGGGACAATGGAAAACAGTAGGTTTTTTCTTTAAAACTTTCATAGGGGCTTTGAAAGACACCACAGGCAGACTGAGGGGAGCAGAGGATATAGGAACCCTAATCGTTCAATATATTTATTCTTTTTTCCTAGTTCAGCTATCTAAATGTTCAAATACAAATTGAGATCTGAATATTGAATGGGCAAGCAATTTTCCACTGACCACTTTTGAAGGTTTTTTTTATTGATACAACTATTTTTTAAGCAAACAAAATCTCTAATCTCTCAGAAAAATGCAATCATTATAGACATATTAAAGCAACTTTGATAATGTGACTGACATAAGCTGGTGTTTGTTGCATTGCTGTGGCATGTTCTCAGACAGAAGCCCCTCCATAGAACTTACGGGAAGTGACACTAATTTTCTTTCACATTGTTGTATTCTAGAGGAATCTTAATTAAGTCACACATTGGACTAAAACTTTCTTTGTGATCACTGTATTCATTACTGGAATCTCTTCACAGTTTCCATATCAGCAATTAGTGTTACAGCACAAATTAAGTGATTTTAAACAAACACTTGAAAAATTCAACCATTGAAAAAGCTCTGAAGATGGAGGATTTCAGCATTATAAACTTTGTTGGATCTGTGGGATATAGGTAAATTAATGTTACTTCTGCAATTCTGTAATTCCATTTTACAAAGTAAAATGAACTCACACCAGTGTGTAATTGTTTTAGCCACGAGCTGAGTCAACAAGAATGGAAACGATGTGGAGGAAATATATAATTGATTTGTATTAGCTAAAATTGTATGTCAGAATGAAATGTGACTGCAAAACAATGGTAGACCTTACGGGCAAGTAGATAAGATGTTGTGAGGGGATGAAGTTAAGCTAGATACGCTGGTACAAACAGTAGGAATAAACATCTGTTTCCCACTTTTACAGAGACAGAGGAACAAACCCCAATTAAAAGGGTCATAGGGATCAGAACAGCCTCGGGAAAGACGCAGATGAAGGGGGTAGATAATGATGAAGAAAGAATATGCCCAACAATGACCTATAGCGGGATGAGGTCAACCGCCTTGTGAGGCCAGAAATAAGCATTTTGTTACAGACAAGGCCAGATGAGGCAAGAGGTAAACAAGAGTAATGGGGGCCGGTCTTAGGGAAGTGGAAGATGTAAACAGGGGAGGAGCAATGTAAAACAAAAGAAATCAAATCATATAAATGTTGTGTATGAATTGAATTTGGGTTGTGTATGTCCTCTGCCTTTTCGACACTGGATATCACACCCACTTGCAAGTGTAAAATAAATGACACTACTGATTCAGATCTTGTCTCGGACTGAAATTATTGAAGTGAGTGAGCTTTGTTTCTCACAGATCTTTACATTTAAACTCCAATTTGTCAGTTTAATCAACCTGCCACATCCCATACAAACAGGGATGAGTTAAATATTCAACATGAGTATGTCTTATTAATTGTAACGTTAAATCCACATTCCTGCCTACCCTGAAAACCTTTCACCATCCCTCTCTCAACAATAAACTATTTATCTTTGCCTTTAAAATATTCCATAACTCTGCTTTAATAACGTGTCAGAGTTTCCAAATTTTGAGATAAAACAAATCATCTCGATGTGTTTTAAAAAGGCAACCACACCATTCTGAACTCTGTTTAATTCTCAGTTCCAAACACTGAAGTAATGAACATTCATGTAAAAAAGGCTGAACCCCTGAATATAACTAGAGTGTACCAAAGTAACAATAGGATTCTTGTCAGCCCTCCTCTCTCTCTGTCACTTTCTCTCTCTGTCACACACACACACACACACACACACACACACCATGGATAAGTGAAAATCATGAAATGTAAGATATCTGTAAGATAAATGGATACTATAAACTTCCACTGTACTATGTCAACCTTTTAGCAAAACAACAATGGTTGACTCAGACCCGTGGCCTGTGCCTCTTGCCTGATGTGGGAGCTCAGGGACATGGCTGACGTTCCTGACTCTTACACTTGCAGGAAGTGTGTCCAGCTGCAGCTCTTGTTTGATCACATGATGGCTCTGGAGCTGCAGATGGACTCACTGTGGAGCATCTGTAATGCTGAGGATACCATGGATAGCACGTTTAGTGAGTTGGTCACAACACAGTTTAGAATTGCTGAGGGAGACAGTGAATGGGTGACCAAAAGACAGAAAAAGAGTAAGAAGACAGTGCAGGTATCCACTGCCGTCATCTCCCTCCAAAACAGGTATACCGTTTTGGATACTGTTGGGGGAGATTGCTTACCAGGGAAGGGCAGCAGTTGCATGGTTCATGGCATCGTGGCAGGCACTGGTGCTCAGAAGGGCGGGAAAATGACTCGTAGGACCATTGTCACAGGGAATTCTCTTGTGAAGGGAGTAGATAGGCGGTTCTGTGGCCGGAATGGGACTTCTGGATGGTATGTTGCCTCACAGGTGCTCAGGTCAGGTATGCCACCGATCAGCTGCAGAGCGTTCTAAAAGGGGAAGGCAAACAGCCTTGGTCTTGGTGCTTATGGACACCAACGATATAAGTAGAAAATGAGATGAGGTCCTCAAAGAAGAATTCAGGGAGCTAGGAGGGAAGTTAAAGAGGAGGACCTCAAAGGTAATGATCTCGGGATTACTACCAGTGCCACATGCTAGCCAGCGTAGAAATAAAAAAAAAAGACAGGTTGAACACATGGCTTGAGAGATGGTGTCGAAGGGAGGGGCTCAATTTGTTGGACATTGGGACCGGTTCTGGGGCAGGTGGGACTATTACAAAATGGACGGTCTACATCTGAACCAGACTGGAACCAATGTCCTTAGTGGGGTTTTTTGCTACTGCGTTTGGGAGTATTTAAACAAATGTGGCAGGAGACTGAGAACCAGAAGAGAAAACACGTAGGCAGTGATTTGGAGACTGGAGACTGTAAGAATTATGAAGCTAGCATTCATAAAGGGAAGAGTAGGCAGACAGTACATGAGAACAAATAAACTGGTAGCCTAAAATGCATCTACTTTAATGCAAGGAGTATAGTGTGAAAGGCAGATGAACTTAGGGCTTGGATTGGTGCCTGGGAGTATCATGTCATTGCAATCACAGAGGCTTAGTTGAAGGAAGGGCATGAAGATTGGCAATTAAATGTTCCAGGATATAGATGCTTCAGACAGGACAGGGAGGGAAGTAAAAGGGAGGGGTGGAGTTGCATTGCTGGTCAAGGACGATATCACGGCTGTGCTAAAGGAGCACACTATGGAGGTCTTGGGTAGTGAGGCATTATGGGTGGAGCAGAGAATTTAGAAGGGTGCAGTTACACTGTTGGGGCTGTATTACAGGCCTCCCAACAGTGAGCATGTGGTAGAAGAACAAATAGGTAAACAGATTATGGAAATATATAGAGGCAATAGAGTAGTGGTGATGGGAGATTTTAATTTTCCCGACATTGACTGGAATATGCTTAGCATCAGAGGTCTGGATGGGGTGGAATTTGTAAGAAATGTCCAGGCGAGCTTTCTACTGCAGTATGTCAATAGTCCGACTAGGGAAGAGGCCATATTGTGTCTGGTACTGGGGAACAAGCCAGGACATGTTGTAGAAGTTGCGGGGGGGGGGGATTTCTTTGGGAACAGTGACCACAATTCTGTAAGTTTTAGAATACTCATGGATAAAGAAGAGAGTGGTCCTAAGGGAAGAGTACCAAACTGAGCCAAGACTAATTGTATCAAAATTTGGCAGAATGTTGGAAATGTGGAATGGACACAGCTATTTGAGGGGAAGTCCACATTTGAGACGTGGGAGGCTTTGAAAGGTAGGTTAAAGATAGTGCAGGATAGGCATGTCCCGTTGAAGGCAAAGGATAGGAAGGGCAAGATTCGTGAACCGTGGATGACAGGAGAAATTCTACGACTAGCCAAGAGGAAAAGGGAAGCGTACATAAGGTCTAGGCAGCTAAGAACAGAACGGGCCTGGGAAGAATATCGGAAAAGTAGGACAAGTCTTAAACGAGGAATCAAGCGGGCTTAAATGGGTTATGAAATATCTTTAGTGAGCAGAATTAAGGAGAATCACTAAGCATTTTATTCGTATACAAGAAGCAAGAGAGTAACTAGAGAAAGGATTGGTCCACTAAAGGATGATGAAGGAAGGCTGTGGGTCGAACCTGAGAGAATGGGTGAGATTCTGAATGATTACTTTGCATCAGTTCCACTGAGGACAGGAACATGATGAATGTTGAGATTAGAGACAGAAGTTTGATTAGTCTTGATCATGCTGACATAAGTAGCGAAGATGTGCTGGGTAGGCTAGAGTTTATTAAGGTGGACAAACCCCCAGGACCGGATGGGATCTTTTCCACGTTGCTGAGGGAGGCGAGAGGGGAAATAGCTGGGGCCCTGACAGATATCTTTGTGGAAACCTTAAATACAGGTGAGGTGCAGGAGGATTGGAGGGTAGCTTATGTTGTCCCCCCGTACAAGAAGGGTAGAAGGAATATTCTGGGTAATCAAAGATGAGTGTGTATGATGTCAGTGGTGGGAAAGTTGCTGGGGAAGATACTGAGGGGTAGGATCTACTTATATTTAGAAAATAATGGGTTTACAGTGATAGGCAAAATGGTTTTGTGTAGGGGAGATTGTGCCTTACCAACTTAATTGAGTTCTTTGAGGAAGTAAGCAATTTGCTAGATGAAAGAAGGGCTGTACATGTCACATACATGGACTTTAGTAAAGCATTTGATATGATTCCCCATTGTAGACTAATGGAGAAATTGAAGTCATATGGTGTGCAGGGTATTCTAGCTAGGTGGATAAAGAACTGGTTGAGAAACAGGAGACAGAGAGGAGTATTTAAAGGGAGTTTCTCGAAATGGTGAAAGGTGACCAGTGGTGATCCACAGGGGTCAGTGTTGGGGCAACTGTTGTTTGTAATATAACTAAATGATCTGGAAGAGGACACTGTTTGTATGATCAGCAAGTTTGCAGATGACACGAAGATTGTTGGAGTAGCAGAAAGCATAAGTGACTGTCAGAGAATGCAGGAGGTTATAGAGGGACTGGAGATTTGGGCGGAAAGTGGCAGATGGTTATCAATCCAGACAAATGTGAGGTGATGAATTTAGGCAAGACTAATTCTAGAGCGAATTATACAATGAACGGAAGAGCCTTGAGAAAAGTTGATGGGCAGAGAGATCTGGGAGTGCAGGTCCATTGTACTCTGAAGGTTGCTGCACAGGTGGATAGAGTGGTCAAGAAGGCATATAGTATGCTTGCCTTCATTGGATGGGGTATTGAGTATAAGAGCTGGCAAGTCATGTTAAACTTGTACAAAGCATTGGTTCGGCCACATTTAGAATACTGTGTTCAATTCTGGTCGCCACATTGTCAAAAGGATATAGACGCCTTTTGGAGGGTTTTGAGAAGGTTTACGAGGATGGAAGGTGCTAGCTAGAAGAAAGGTTGAGTAGGTTAGGGTTATTTTTATGAATAAAAAGGAGATTGAGGGGGGACCTGATTGAAGTTTACAAAATCGTGAAGGGTTTAGACAGGGTGGATAGAGACAAGCTTTTTCCCCAGGGTGAAGGATTCAATAACGAGAGGTCATGCTTTCAAGGTGAGAGGTGGAAAGATTAAGGAGGATACATGCGGCAAGTACTTCACACAGAGGGTGGTGGCAGTTTGTAACGCGTTGCCAGCAGAGGTGGTAGAGGCAGGCACAGTAGATTCATTTAAGATGCGTCTGGACAGATACAGTTGATGGTGAGCAGAGGGATACAGATGCTTAGGAATTGACCGACAGGTTTAGACAGTACATTTGGATCGGCTCAGACTTGGAGGCCGAATGGCCTGTTCCTGGGCTGTAAATTTCCTTTGTTCTTTTTTGTTAACTTATACATTCCTTTTCATGTTGTATTTATTAGAAGGTGAGATGTTGGGAAGTGCTTTTGGCAAAAAGGACCCGAATGTCCTTGGTCACACGTCACGAACAGAATTCATTTTGTGCATCCATTCACCAGGACAAGAAATGAAACATCAGCCTTCATTACAAAATTAATCATATGTAGGAGTTGCGGAGTGTTGTTGAGGCAGTATTTCAGCTATTGTGGACAGACTCTCTGACCTTTATAAATCAATGGTCTCCTTGTCACAGAAGCAGTGCAAAGCTGTTTTATCAGAATAATCTCTGGGAATTTGGTAACATGAAGAGAGTGTAAAGGAAATGGATGTTTAATGTGTAGCATGGTGAGAAAATAAGAGTTGACTGCATTGAAATTGAAGATTATGGACGAACACACATTATGTTCAGAGATAGACATTGCTGGCATAAGAAATACATTTTCCCCAAGATACGTGTTTCTTGGTAATTTATGTACCTCTGAGGAGCTCCTATGTTGGTTGGGAGAGAGCTTCAGGCTCTGAATGAACTCTCATTGCCTCAATGTGCAGTTGGTGTGTGACCCTGCACTGAAAGTCACCTTGTTCACTAATCTGTCAGCAGCTGCAATGCCTAACTCCTGAAAATGTTAGCCGTTCCCAACAGCTTCTGACCTCCACAGGGAATACCGGTCTGCCTTCTCGGAGATGTCCTCTCTCCTCACCATCAACAAACCATATTAATGTATACATTGTGGACCATTAGCAATGGAGCCAGGAGGAACGACATAGAGCAGTCTATCCGTGCAGTGTCTGTTTCATTGGTTTGTCTTGTTTGGTCATAGATAACATAGTCTTATTTCTGTACAATGGGCTTGAGCGGCTGAATGGCCACCTCATGATGGCATGGGAGATGCTCAAGAACCTGACTGGGCAAACTGTGTTTCCTGTTTAACAGATCAATGTGTTCGACTGGACTCCTTACCTTCCTGTGTACTAGTCAGGAGGGAATGAATGGGCTATCCCAATTCTTATCCAACAGCATTGATGCACGGAATGACCTCCTCATATTCCTGTGAAGTGAGCTTGAGGTGCAGAAGGAGCACCTCCCTTTACTCTGGTAACGCACAGTGTCCAGCAGGACTGTTACATGAGTGGTACCGACACTTCAACAGCACAATCCTGAATGCTGTCCGGGTCTTCCTGCACATGGACACAGGCTGCTTCAGGAGCTGAGGGAGGCACATTATTCTAAACCTTACATGATTTTCAGTCACCATCTCTACTTCTGAGATTCTGATGGGGGGAAAACACCAAAGGCACAAATGAGGATGGTTGTGCTGTGCATCTCCCGCAGAGATGTCCCGAGACTGAGGTGGTACATGTCGAAGAACTACAAACATCTTGTTTGTGCTGAATCACTCCAACCTGTGGGGAGGTTTCGCTTCATTCCCATTATGTTCAATTTTCTTCAGGTTACTTGATACCATCCTCAGTTAAACACTGCCTTGTTGTCAGGGCCAGTCACCTGGTTTTTATATATTTTGTTGATGTCAATTGGTCATGGTTCATAGTTGCGGTGTTTTTCCTTCTCGCAAAGGGGATTGGCCTCGGGACATCACTATTCCACAGAGGAAGGGGAGATAGATCATTGAGGTAGTTGGAAGAAGGGATGGATGGATGTTTGACACGGTAGATACTCCAGGAGTTGGGGCTTAGAGCAGATCAGCCATGAGCCAATTGAAGGGAAAGGCAGACCTAGGAGCTGAATGACCTACTCCTGCTTCTCATGTTCTTGCATTCTGTTATTGGAAGGTTCATTGTTGTTATTTTCCTGGCTCTCCTGTGAAGGAATGTTGTAGTCAAAGAGGCCAGAGCATTTTGTGAGCAATTTTTGGGTACAGTATGTGGTCATTATTCACTATGAATCTGGGTCAACAACATGACAATTAAATGGAGACAGGGGAGCTTCCGTAAAGAGACAGGAGAGGACTGTTTCACAGTAACACCAACTCTTTTTCCCAAGAACGTTTTCCGATCAACACCAAATCATGTTTGACTGTATTCAGGGGCTGAATGGTCACCTCGGTTTCTGTTCACCAGGTAGTAGGAGTAAGTGGTCTCCAACTGCTCGTGAGTAACAGATTGAGGGGCCGAATGAAATGGGGCGAAGTAGGACCGAGGAACAGGAGTGGGCCCCTGCCCCACCAGGCACTAAGATTGTGACTGATCAGAGTGTGGTCTCAGCCCCACGTTCCTATCTGCATTTCAATATCCTTGAGCCACTTTCCCGTCAAATATTTAACTAACACACCTTTGAATAAATGCAAACACACAGGTACCACAAAACCTGTGGGTAGGAGAAATTCCCACTCAAATGGCCTTTTGAGAAATTCTCCTTATCCCTGTTCCTACTGAGATTAGAGAGTCATTGCTTCTTTTTCTAGTCCCACTCCTGTAGACGTTACGACAAATTATCAGTGCAACTAAATGTGTGATATGGTAAATGATATCCTTCTCAGACTGGGTCAGGTTCAGTGTTAGGAACAAGTCAGATAGGTTTCTTAAATTTGTAAATATAATTAATCTAAAACCAAAGCAAAGTTACTCAAATTACGATGGATACATAAATGATATACAGTTTGAACATCGACAATATGTACATCAACATTTATTTTTCTATAAATCTGAGACACAGAAACATGCATACGAAGACACATGCACACGCATGCAAACACACACGTCTGAAGGCAAACAGAAAAAAATGGAACTCTGCAGAATATTAATTCGAAAGAGCTTTGTCCAAATAACAGTCAATTTCAGAATAAAAGCAAAATTGAGAGAGTTTCAATTGTTTTTCTGCCTCTGAAGTGATTCTGCCTCACAGAAGTTGTTAGTATTGGGGTTTCTTCTTGGAACAGTTGGATTTGGCTGAATTCCCTTTGCTGCAGGCAGTGGAGAGGTTCCAATGAATTCTCAACAGGAACCCTCAAAGAGTGCTAAAGATGGCTGATTGGTTTTCAGCTCTCATATGTTGCTGTAGAGAAGTACAAGTAGAGACGGAGCAATGGCCGATGCTTCTTCGACAGTTTGCATTTGCTCCCTCTCTGATCTGAAACATGCAATAATGTGACCCAAACACTAACCTGGACTCGGTAAGGTCTGGGTGAACATTCTCCTCATTGAATGACTCCATCCCTGTTAACTGCTCCATTTAGGAATAATTTGTAATTTATAATGTGAAGGTATGTTTATATGTGTCTGCATAATTTTTGTACAATAAATTCATGTCTTCATAGTACCTGTGTTAAAATGAGCATATTGTTTTCTAAAATTAAATCCTTAGTTTGATTCTCTCATCCCTTAGCTACGCCCCAATACACTCTCCTCGGGGTCTTATATGGTTCAATATGAACAGCACTCATTCTCAGGTCTGAAGTACTCTGACCTTGTACAGGCCATGAGGGGCATGGGTGGGGGATCAGCCAAGGTTATTTTCCAAGGCTGGAGGAGTCCAAACCAGGGGGCACAGATTTAAAGTGAGAGGGGAAAGTTAAAAAGATACCTGAGTGGTAACGTTTTCACACAGAAGGTAGTGCGTGTATGGAGCGAGCTGGCAGCGAACGTGGTGGAGGCTGGTACAATTACAAAATTTAAGAGGCAATGGATGGGTACATGACTAAGAAAAGTTTAGAGAGTTATGGGTTAATGTTGGCATATGGTTTTACATCAGATTGGAATATCTGGTCGGTGCAAATGAGCTGGAATGAAGGGTCTGTTTCCGTGCTGTATGACATTATGGTTCGATCAGGCCTTCATTCTAGCAAGGAGCAAAGTGAAGCATCTGTGAAAAGCTTCCAAAACAATTGCATTTTTTTCCGTTTTCAATTTCAAGGTTCATTTCTACATACATTACATTCGATGTAGTCTCAGCATTGTCATGTACAGATGCAGCAAAATGTCCCGATGATTATACCCAATTGCCTTTGCATGAAACAGCATCATTCAATACACTGCCCTAATCCCTTGCTGAATCTGCTGACTGGGATTGTATGACTCATGTACCGAGACACACACATCCTTCCGTACCAATGTGTTCTGCGATGTTCTCTCCATTTAAGTAGGTTACTGTTATTTTATCTGTTCTGAGCAATGACTTCCCTTAGCCCTTGTTATCCTGTTTTCTGCCAAAATTTTGCTCACTATCTCCCCCTGTTGGTATCCCATTGCAGGGTCTCCATGTGCTGTTAAATGACTATCTTGGTAAATGAACTAATTGACCTCCAATTCAATCAGTCCTCTCATCTAAGTCATTGGTATAGATTATAAATTGTTGATAACGTCACACTGATCCCTGAGGCACTTCACCAAGTTAAAATTTTATAACCTGAATATAAACATTTATCCTGAATGTTTATTTCCTGATAGTTTACCAGGTTTCCCCTGTTGTTGGGCAGCAGGCTAGAAAGGTAGGATGGCCTCATCTTACACTGCAGCTAAGGCTCCTGCAACTCTACCTCCTGGATCCCTCTACCTGCCTCACTCACAGCCACACCCTTCCTGTTCCTGAGCACTGGCCAGTTTCAAGTTAGTTAGTCTAAGGAGTGTGACTGTCTCCTGAAAGACAGCATCCAGGTAACTCTCCTCCTCGCTGCTGTGTCAAAATGTTGGAAGATCATACTCCAGCTCATCTTCCAGCAACCAACGTTTGTGACAGACATGGTCATTGGGAACCACAATGGGGTTCACCAGATCCAACATCACGCTGAAACAACACACCACCTGACACTCCATCCCAATTTTATTGAATCAGTTTTGAATTGGGCTCTTTTAAATTTTTAACTGACTTTGTATCAATGCTTATGCAAGTTGTAACCAATAACTAAGTCACAGCCAATAGATTAACAAGATTGAATTAAACACAGATTAAAATTTAGCAGATCCCTTCTTAACCAATCAAAACACAGCCCTCCTTGGATATCACCTTCCTGTTTCCCACTCTGAATGAGAATCTCTTACCTTCCCAGAGTGCTCTACCCTCAGCTCCTCTGTCCTAAAATTCGGTGTGGACTCACTGGCGTCTCCAGTACCCTTTGTGAGTGTTTGAAGCATTTTCCTTTTGACCTCTGGTAAAACGAACTGCCCTGATTTGCACATTAGATTTGCCAATGACAAATCTGCTTCCAAAGTACGTCATTGGCTGTAATTCCGGTGGTGGTGAAGGTACTATAAAAACACAAGGAAATCTTTCTTTATTGGTTCATTACCCTGATTATTAATCTTTCTGCTCAGGAGAGTGGAATGTTCCTATCTCTCATCAATGTGTATAGTTCATAGAACATAGAACATAGAACAATACAGCGCAGTACAGGCCCTTCGGCCCTCGATGTTGCGCCGATCAAAGCCCACCTAACCTACACTAACCCACTATCCTCCATATACCTATCCAATGCCCGTTTAAATACCCATAAAGAGGGAGAGTCCACTACTGCTACTGGCAGGGCATTCCGTGAACTTACGACTCGCTGAGTGAAGAACCTACCCCTAACATCAGTCCTATATCTACCCCCCCTTAATTTAAAGCTATGCCCCCTTGTAATAGCTGACTCCATACGTGGAAAAAGGTTCTCACTGTCAACCCTATCTAACCCCCTAATCATCTTGTACACCTCTATCAAATCACCCCTAAACCTTCTTTTCTCCAAAGAAAACAACCCCAAGTGCCTCAGCCTTTCCTCATAGGATCTTCCTACCATACCAGGCAACATCCTGGTAAACTTCCTCTGCACCCGTTCCAGTGCCTCCACATCCTTCCTATAGTATGGCGACCAAAACTGCACACAATATTCCAGAAGCGGCCGCACCAGAGTCTTATACAACTGCAGCATGACCTCAGGACTCCGGAACTCAATTCCTCTACCAATAAAAGCCAGTACGCCATATGCCTTCTTCACTGCACTATTTACCTGGGTGGCAACTTTCAGAGATCTGTGTACATGGACACCAAGATCCCTCTGCTCTTCCACACTACCAAGTAGTCTACCATTAGCCCAGTAATCCATCTTTTTATTACTCTTACCAAAGTGAATCACTTCACACTTAGCTACATTGAACTCCATTTGCCACCTTTCTGCCCAGCTCTGCAGCTTCTCTATATCCCGCTGTAACCTGCCATATCCTTCCTCACTGTCTACAACTCCTCCGACTTTCGTATCATCCGCAAACTTGCTCACCCAACCTTCTAACCCTTCCTCCAGGTCATTTATAAAAATGACAAACAGCAATGGTCCCAAAACAGATCCTTGCGGAACACCACTAGTGACGGCACTCCAAGATGAATCTTTGCCATCAACTACTACCCTCTGTCTTCTTCCAGAGAGCCAATTCCTAATCCAAACCTCCAACTCACCCTCAATGCCATATCTCTATTTTCTGCAGTAGCCTACCATGGGGGACCTTATCAAACGCCTTACTAAAATCCATATATACCACATCTACCGCTTTCCCCTCATCTACCTCCTTAGTCACCTTCTCAAAGAATTCAATAAGGTTTGTGAGGCACGACCTGCCCTTCACAAAACCATGCTGACTATCCTTGATCACATCATTCTTATCCAGATGTGCATAAATCCTATCCCTTACAATTCTCTCTAAGACTTTGCCCACAACAGTTCAATCTCTTCCGTTAAATACATGGGGACTGGAAATATTTGGGTCATGATGAGAACAGGTCAAACTGCTGGAACACACCATTTGATGCAAAATATCAAAATTTGTGGTCTGACTAGTAGTCATCGCTGCATGGTTAAGGCGATGGATGTGAAATTCATTGGGGTTGCCCTGTGTCAGTTCTATTCCTGTTGACTACATTCTTGCAGATTCAGTGTGACTTCTTGTTAACTGAGTTCAAACTCCATAAAGGTCATATGAAACAATCCGCCATTTTCTCAGGTCCGGACATTTGTTGATATTCAGGAACATCGAGTGTAGAACAAGAAATGGATCAGACTCACAATGTTAATTCTATTCCTCTTTCCACAGATACTGCAAGAATTTTGAATTTCTGCAGGATTCTCTTTGTTTATTCTAAACAGATGCTGTCTTTCATTTAATACTTTCAATCCCAGTCCGCTGGTAAGTGACCCTGGTTAGAGGAAATAGTTTCTCCTGATCATCAACCCGCCCATCCCCAACGCTCCCTTTCCCATCATTATAAACAGCCCTAGTCAATCTCCAGTTAACCTTCTTTGCTGCAAAGAGGACAATCCCAGCCTCGGGAATCTCTCCATAAAACGGGATTTCCTCATTCCTGGACATGGAGCAAGGAAGATTGTGAAGAGATTCTGGGAAAGTATTGTCAGTTGGCAGGTGGAGAAATGATCAGGAAGCAAAACAGAAAACCCAGTTTGCAGCTTTGTGAAACTTTAGAAACTCTCTGGGAAGCAGAATTAGAGGAGAATGAAGGGTGAACTGTATGACTGAGCAGAGACAGTATAGATACATTTCCCCTTCGTTAAGAGGCCAGGTCATTGACTCTGATGCTCTCGGGACACTAACTCATCTGAGACATTGAAAGGATTGGGACAATGAGAAAACTCAGGAACAGACAAGACACTGAAAGTCTCAAAGGGAGATGGTCCCAGTTTTTGGAGAGCTGGTTTGTGATGACACGGATGGGTCTGCAGAGGGCGAGATCAGACTGTTCCCATGTCTCCACAATGAATGATCCAGGCTTTATTTTGGATAAGTAAAACTGATAGAGGACATTTGTCATTCCTGGAGAGGTAGGCTGAACCCTGAATTTTCTAACAGCCTGCTTTATAGGATCATGCAAAGGTTTGGCTTTTTAGTCTCTGTGGCACAATTCGTTCGCATGTTTGTCTATTAACCGAAAGATTGGTGGCTCGAGACCACTCAGGAACTCCATCCATTTTCTTTGCTGCACAGTTCTGGTTTTTAATGGGGTCAGGAAAATGTTCCCCAAATGGTAACCCTTTCCAGTGAGGAGCCTCAAAGGTGTTCCTGCATTGTTTTATTGGCTAACATAAAGGATTGTGAATGCTGGGAATCTGAAACAAAAACAGAAACTGCTGGAGAAACTAATCAGGTTTGCCTGTACCTGTGGGGGACAACAGAGTTCTGACAAAGTTGTGAAGTGGTTCTGAAATGTTGTCTCTGATTCTGTCTCCATAGATGCTGCCAGAATTGCTGAGTTTATCCTGTAATTTCTGTTTTTGTTTTTAACTGAATGCACATTCCAAATTTCAGGATGATACAACCGGACCCAATATGTACTGAAAGTTAATCCTTTCAAAAGGTATGATGTAATTGGATTCAAACATATCCATTAATGATTCACTTTCCCTCAGCTCCACAGGCAGAGAGACCTGGAAAGGTGGGCTGGTAGCTGACTGTGTTTGAGAACTGTCGTGAAATAGGAAGGGAGATTGCTCCCTGTCCTCTTTTTTAAGAATCAAGTTAGAGAAGAGGGGGGGAAAGAACACCCAGATTGGGAATGATGGGAATCTGCAACCCACTGCCTGTCAGGATGGAACAAGCAGAAACTCCCGGAGGGTTAACACGCACTAAGATGCAAACTCAAAAGGCAAAAGCGGTATCATTGAGAAAAGACAGGGCAGCGTCTGCTGCTTTGTCTGGTGGTCTAATGACTGGGATTCAGTGCTTTTATCACCGCAGCCTGGGTTCGATTTCCAGTGAGGGAATGGGAATTTTCGTTTGTTGGGTTATCGTGGTGGCAGCTTTGCTGCAGCAGAAAATCAGATGTGGAGCTGGAAATTGATTGATTTTTGTCCTAAACCTGATTCAGGTTAACACCAAATATAGAACTGCAGATGCTGGAAATCTGAAAGCAAAATAGGAGTTGGTGGAAAAACTCAGGAGGCCTGGCAGCACCTGTGGAGAGAAGGGTCAAAAATGTGGCATTGGGAAAGCGCAGACAGTCAGGCAGCATCCGAGGAGGAGCAGAGTTTTGGAAATAAGCCCTTCATCAGGAGTTTATGACTGTAGTTGCTTGCCTACAGGTAAACTTTTCCACTTTGTCTTAAAAACTTTACAAGCAAGGTGGACAACGGGGACCCTGTGGATGTGGTACACCAAGATTTCCAAAAGGCCTTAAACAAAGTGCTGCACAAGAGGCTGCTGCATAAGATAAGAACGAATTGTGTTCCAGTTAGAGTCTTAGCATGGATAGATTATTGTTTGATGAACAGAAAGTAAAGAATGGAAATCAATAAGTGCTGTTCTGGCTGGTAATCCGTGACTAGTGGTGTGCCTTAGGGATCAGTGTTGGGACTGCAATTATTCACAATTTATATAGATGATTTGGAGTTGGGGACCACTCCAAATGTTGGAGTAGTGTAGTGTGTAGGGTAGTGTGTCAAAGTTTGCAGATGACACGAAGATGAATGGCAGAGCAAAGTGTGCAGAGGACTGTGAAACTTTGCTGAGGAACATGGAAATTTTGAGTGAACAGGAAAACGTATGGCAGATGAAATACAATGTTAATAAATATGAGGTCCTCCATTTTGGTAGGAGTAACAGTAAAAAGGATTATTACTTGAGTTGTAAAAAGTTGCAGCATGCTGCTAGGCAGAGGGACTTGGGTGTCCTTACGTAAAATCACAGGAAGTTGTTCTGCAGGTACAACAAGCAATTAGGAAAGCAAATGGAATTTTGCTCTTCATTGCTAAAGGGATTTGGTTTAAAAGCAAAGAGGTAATATTAGATTAGATTACTTACAGTGTGGAAACAGGCCCTTCGGCCCAACAAGTCCACACTGACCCGCCGAAGCACAACCCACCCATACCCCTTGCCTAACACTAGGGGCAATTTAGCGTAGCCAATTCACCTGACCTGCACACCTTTGGACTGTGGGAAGAAACTGGAGCACCCAGAGGAAACCCACGCAGACATAGGGAGAACGTGCAAACTCCACACAGTCAGTCGCCTGAGGCGGGAATTGAACCCGGGTCTCTGGCGCTGTGAGGCAGCAGTGCTAACCACTGTGCCACTGTGCCGCCCATATTGTAGCCATACAAGGAGCTGGTGAGGCCACACCTGGAGTACTGTGTGCAGTTTTGGTCTCCTTACTTGAGGAAGGATGTACTGGCAATGGGGTTGGTGCAGAGGGGGGGGGTCACTAGGTTGATTTCGGAGTTGAAAGGGTCGGCTTATGAGGAGAGGCTGAGTAGACTGATTTCATATTCATTGTAATTCAGAAGAATGAGGGGGGATCTTATAGAAACATATAAAATTATGAAGGGAAGAGATAAGATAAAAGTAGAGAGGATATTTCCACTGCCAGGTGGAATTAGGTCAAGATGGTATCACCTCAAGATTAGATGGAGCAGATTTAGGTCTTGAGAAATTGTGAAGGAGCTTCTTCACCCAGAGTTTTGTAAGTCTATGGAATTCCTTGCCCAGTAAAGCCATTGATGCTACTTCAGTAAACAATTTTAAAGCTAAGATAGTTTTGGTTTAGACAATAAAGGAACGAAAGGATAAAGTGAGAACTTGGGTAAGTGGATCTGAGTCCATGAAAACATCTGTCATGATCATATTGAGTGGCAGAGAAGGTTCGAAGGGCCAGACAACCTACTCCTGCTCCGAGTTGTTACGTTCTTAAAAATAAGAAAGGGGGAATCACCTTGCTGGGATTGTAAAATAGCCTTACAATAGTCAGTGGGAAATTCAGAAGCGAATATGTGAGTGGGTTTCGGCTATCTGTAAGAAACATAGGATGATGGTAGGGAATGTTAACTTTCTAAACACAGTTTGGGACGATCATCTATGATCTTTGATGGGGCGAAATTAGTTAAGTCTGTACAAGAAAACATTCTTATTCAATATGTGGATGCACCTACTTAGATAGTGCGCAATACTTGACCTTCTGTTGGGAAACAAAGTAGGGCTAGTGACTGAGGTGCCCATGACGGGGGATGGCGGTGGGGAATTGGCGGCGGTGGGTGGTGGAGGGGGGAGCTTAGGGAGAGATTCAGACAACTTATCATAATATTCTAAATTGGAGTGAGGGCAATTTTGACTTTAGTAGACAGGAGCTTTGAAAAGTTGGTTGGAGGAGGCTATTCACAGCTAAAGGGATGATTGAGGAAGTGGGAGGCCTGTAAGAATGACATAATGAAAGTTCAGTGACAGTACGACCCTGTTTGTATGAAGGAGAAAACTGTTAGATGTAGGGTAAGCTGGATTTTAAGGGACACTGAAACTCTGGTCAAGAAAAAGAAGGAGGCATAATCAGATATAGATAGCTGGGATCAAGTGAAACCTGAGAGTGGTATAAGACCAGTGGTACACTTTGAAAGGAAATAACAAGGGTAAAAAAGTGAACAGAAAATTGCTTTGACTAATAGAGTTAAGGAGAGTCCAAAAAGATTTTAAAATTACATTAAGGGTAAAAGAATAACTAGGGAGAAAATACAGCCCCTTTAAGGTCACTGTGTCTCTGTCTGGAACTACAGGAGATAGGTGAGGCACTAAACAAATATTTTGCTTCAATATTTGTAGTAGACGGTAGCATGGAAACTCAGGAACTTCGTAAATAAAGAATGATGTCTTAAAATGAGTTTATCTTACAGAAGAGGAGATGGTGGAGGTCTTAAAGTGTAAAAATGGAGATAAATCCCAGACATCTGATCAGGTATTTCCCAGAACTCTGTGCTGGAAGCTAGGGAAGAGATTCCTGGGCCCTTTGCAGGGATATTTGTATCATTGATCATCATGGTTGAGATAGCAGAAGCATGGAGACTGGTTAATGAAGTGCCATTATTTAAGAAGGTTGTATGGATATGCCAGGGAATCACAGACTGGTGAGCGTTTTTCTCCACAGATACAGCCATAAGTACTGAGCTTTTCCAGCAAAAGATATTGAGCTTTTCCAGCAATTTCTGTTTATATTTCTGATACACAGCATCCACAGCTTTTTCGGATTTCATTTAGTAGTTGGGGAGTGTTGCTTTTTGGAGTGGAGGCCTGTGAGAATGTAAAAACATTCTGGCCCCACAAGCCTGCTCTACCGTTCAATAACATCATGGATCATCTTTCAATGTATGGAGCTCCACTCACCTACTCACTCACTTCAACCCTTCATTCCTTTACTGTTCAAAGATCTATTTATCTTCACCATTAAAATATTCAATGAGTTAGACTCAACTGCTTCACTTGGCAGAGATTTCCAAAGATTCACAACCCTTTTAGTGAAGGCATTCTTCCTGAACTCAATAATAAATATGATCCACTTTATTTTGAGGCCATGCCCCCAGTTCAATTTCACCCACCAGTGGAAACCGTCTCCCTGCTTCTATCTCATCTATCCCTTTGCAATTTTGCATGTTTCTCTATCTCCCCTCTTCACATTCTTCTAAGTTCCAATTACTATATCCCAGTCTACTCTTTCTCTCCTCATAAGCAACCCTCTCAGTTCTGGAATCAAAGTAGACAACCTCCTCTGTACCTCTACCAGTGCCAGTACATCTTTTCTCATGTAAGGTAAACACAACTATATGCAATATTCCGTGCGTGGCCTCACCAGTACCTCATATACCTGCAGTGTAAGGTCGCTCTTTTAAACTTTTTCCCTCTAGCAATGAAGGACACTATTCCATTTGCCTTCTTAATTAACTGTTATACTTGCAAACCAACTTTGTGTGTTTCATGTACAAGGACATCCAAGTTCCTCTGCACAACTGCATGCTATAATTTTTCAAATTTTATGAATAATCCACTTTGATGCTATTCCGACAATATGGATGACCTTATATTTACCAACATTGTAATCCATCTGCCAGACGCTTGCCCACTCACTTAACCTATCTAAGTCCCTCTGCATGCTTTGTTCTACCACTCATTTTAGTGTTTACTGCCAACTATGACAGACATGGTCAATAACTCCAAATTATTAATGTAAATTATAAACAATTGCAGTCCCAACACTGATCCCTGAGACATACAACTAGCTGCTGATCACCAATCAGAAAAAAAGCACCCAAATATTCTCACTCTTTGCATTTTGTTAGTTAACCAATCTTCCGTCCATGGTAATACATTGCCTGTAACACTGTGCATCTTTATCTTATGCAGCAAGCTTTTGTGCAGCACCTTGTTGAATGCATTTTGGAAATCCAAATACAGCACATCAACCAGTTCTCCATTGTCCACCGTGCTCATAATGACCTCAAAGAATTCCGATAAGTCAGTTAAAAATGACTGGCCTTTCATGAACCCATGACAAATCTGCCTGATGGGACAATTTCTATTCAGATACCTCGTTATTTCTTCCTTGATAATAGATTTCCCCACTACAGAAGTTGCTAATCTTTTGTCTACCTCCTTTTTAAAAAAGTGGTGTCATACTTGCTGTTTTCCAATCAGCTTGAACTGCCCCAGAATCTATTCAATTTTATTAAATTACCACAAGTGCATTTGCTATTTACCCTGCCATCACTTTCAGTCCCCTGGGTGTTCCACAGGCATTGCTTTTGGGTTTGCTTTTGTTCATCATTTATATAAACATTTTAGATGAGAATATAGAAGGCAGGATTAGTAAGTTTGTGGATGTCATCAAAATTAGTGAAATAATAAACAGTGAAGAAGATTTCAAAGATTACAGAGATATTGATTGACTGGGTGAATGGGTTGAGGAGTGGCAAATAGAATTTAATTTGGATAAATGTGGTGTATTGCATTTTAGTAAATGAAATTAAGGCATTCGAACAATTAAAAATGGGGCCGTAAGTAGGAATATAGAACAGAGAGAACTTGGGGTTTTGGTGCATAACTTTTTGAAGTTTCCATCACATTTCAGTAGGGTAGTTAAGAATACATTAAACATGCTTGCCTTCATTGCTCAGACCTTTAAGGAGAGGATTGGAAAACCATGTTGAGGTTCTACTGGATGTTAGTGAGGCATCTTTTGGAGCACCATATCTGGTTTGAGTTACAAGGAGAGGCTGGTTGGACTTGGTCTTTTCATTGGATCAAAAAGTAATCTAATCTGGGTTTTGTTAATCATTAAAGGTATTTATAAGGTGAATGGCAGGTCCCTTTCCCCTCCGATGAGTTATTTCAAGACTGGGCAGCATAATCTGAAGGTGAAGGAGCAAGATTCAAAATGGACACAAAGGGCATTTTGTTTACATGGTGTGTGTTTCGTGTGTGGAATAAAATTCTAGAGGAAGGGATGGATCCGGGTACAGTTACGGCATTCAAAAGATATTTGGACAAATACATGACTAAGAAAGGTTTGGAGGAATATGAAGCAATTGCAGGCAATTGGGACAGGTTTAGTTTAGGATTACGGTCAGCATGGACTTGGTGGATCAAAGGGACAGGTTCCATGCTGTTGGAATCCATGACTCTATGACAATGATGGGCAGGTGGAGTTGAATTGAAATAAATGTGAAGTGTTGAATTTTCGTAAGGCAAACCAGGGCAGGATTATGCAATTAATGGCTTGACCTTGGGGAGTGCTGCTGAGCAAAGAGACCAAAGGGTGCGGGTGCATAGTTTCTTGAAAGCAGAGCTGCAGGTTAAAAGAGTGGTTAAGAAGGTGTTTGGCACAATTGCTTTCATTAGTCAGAACATTAAGTTTGGAGTTGGAATGTGAAGCTCCGCCGGACAGAACATTTGTGAGGTCACTTTCAGAATATTGACAATTTTGACTGACATTTTACATGAAGGATTTCGTGAAACTTGAGAGGGTGTGGAAAGGATTTACAAGGGTGATGTCAGAACTGGAGCGTTTAAGCTATAAGGTGAGACTGAATGAGCTGGGGCTCTTCTATTCCCTGCAGCGACAGAGGCTGAGGGATGAACTGCACAAAATTTATAAAATCATGAGGGGCATTGATATGGTGAAGAGCTGAGGTCTTTTTCCTAGAGTGAGAGAGTCCAAAACTAAAGGTTATAGGACTAGGGTAAAAGGAGAAATGTTTGAAAAGAACCAGAAGGTAGATTTTTTTTCAAGCATAGGATGGGGCATGTATGGAAAAGAGCTGCTCGAGGAAATGGTGGAGGTGAGTATAATTATAACATTTAAAAGGCACCTGGATGGATGTATTGGTGGGACCAATTCAGAGGAATATGGAACAAATATTTGGCAAATGGTACTTAGCCAGATTGGGATATCTGGTCAGCGCAGATGAGTTGGACCAAAGGATCTGTTTCCATGTTGTATAACTCGATGATTATAAGTTTTGTTAAAAATAAAATAAGTCTCATCATACCACAGCTGGAAAACTGTGGGATTTGCATTAAAGGAAAGATATACTGGAATGTGATTCAATCCACATGAGGTTCAGTAGACTGATCCTGAGGATGGAGGGGATACCTTGAAAGTAGAGTTTGTCTAGTTTAGGCCTGTACTGATTGGAACATGGAAGATTCAGTGATGATATTCTGGAGCATCTGTAATTTTCAAGAAGCAGAAATGTTGTTTCCCCTTTGTCGGAGAGTTCGGGATTCGGCAGTATAGTCTCTGAATTAGAGTTCACAAAGTTAAGGCAGAAGAGAATTTCTTCACCCAAAATGCAACGAATCTCTGGGAATCTTTACCACAGAAGACTGTCGAGATTCGGAGATTAAGTATTTTCACGGGTGAAATGGACAGATTTTGAATTGGTAATGGAATCAACACTTACAGGGAAAACACTGAAAACTGGAGGCGAGGATAATCAGTTCAGTCATGATGTCATTGAATGAAAGACCAAACCCCATTGGCTGAGTGCTGAAAATGTGTTTCTGGAAGAGCGCAGCAGGTCAGGCAGCATCCAAGGAACAGGAGAATCGATGTTTCGGGCCCTTAAGCCCGAAATGTCGATTCTCCTGTTCCTTGGATGCTGCCTGACCTGCTGCGATTTTCCAGCAACACATTTTCAGCTCTGATCTCCAGCATCTGCAGTCCTCACTTTTTCCCATTGGCTGAGTGGCCTGCTTCTGATTCCACTTCTTACAATCTTATAATTGACCTTTGGTCTAAGTTAGTAATTTCAAAACTATTGTACTCCTCATTTAAATTTTCCCTCAGTTTCATGTTTGACAAGAGCAGCCTATCTGTATTAATTCCTCCTCCTCATGGAAGAAGACAAGTTTTGATAACATTATTGGCAAATCACTCTTCTCCCTTTTTGGTGGCATTGCATTCTTTCGCAAATGCAGTGACTACATTTATCAACCTTCCATTCTGTTGGATATTTGTCAAACCCAACCAAGGCTGCTACAGAAAAGGTTAAAGATGGATTAAAGCTACATTTAAACTAATCTATTAAACACACTGTAGGCATGTGGAGCATGGAATACACACACATTTCACATATTGCACATTAAAGCACTCCATTAAACACTGCAATGGATGTTAAAAGATGTTCCACATGTGTGTTTCTGTGTTTCTATGTCAGTAGATTATTATCTACCCTTATAACAAAGGTTTTTCAGAAGGGAAATAAACCATGCCAGACTCTAATCAGTCCAGTTTGGAACAGAGATTAAAAGGATTTTCAGAAGCCAATTGTTTATATGTAAATAGATGAGACTTCAGGCCAAAGTGGTCATGTTTTAGAAGTGACCTAGAGTCAGAGTCATAGAGATGTACAGCATGGAAACAGACCCTTCGGTCCAACCTGTCTATGCCGTCCACATATCCAAACCCAATCTAGTCCCTCCTGCCAGCATCCGGACCATATCCCTCCAAACCTTTCCTATTCATATACCCATCCAAATGACTCTAAAATGTTGCAATTGTACCAGCCTCCACCACATCCTCTGGCAGCTCATTCCATACACGTACCACCCTCTGCGTGAAAAAGTTGTCCCTTAGGTCTCTTTTATATCTTTCCCCTCTCACCCTAAATCTATGCCCTTTAGTTCTGGACTCCCCGACCCCAGGGAAAAGACTTTACCTATTTATCCTATCCATGCCCCTCATAATTTTGTAAACCTCTATAAGGTCACCCTCAGCCTCCGACACTCCAGGGAAAACAGCCCCAGCCTGTTCAGCCTCTCCCTGTAGCTCAGATCCTCTAACCCTGGCAACATCCTTGTAAATCTCTGAACCCTTTCAAGTTTCACAACATCTTTCCGATAGGAAGGAGACCAGAATTGCACGAAATATTCCAACAGTGGCCTAACCAATGTCCTGTACAGCTGCAACATGACCTCCCAACTCCTTTACTCAATACTCTGACCAATAAAGGAAAGCATACCAAACGCCTTCTTCACTATCCTATCTACCTGCGAATCCACTTTCAAGGAGCTATGAACCTGCACTCCAAGGTCTTTTTGTTCAGCAACACTCCCTAGGACCTCACTATTAAGTGTATAAGTCCTGCTAAGATTTGCTTTCCCAAAATGCAGCACCTCAAATTTATCTGAATTAAACTCCATCTGCACCTGTATAATGAAAGGGGAGTAGTCAGCTATTAAGCTGACCTGAGCTGAGCAATGGTTAGTTCAGCCTTGAACTGGGAAGTTCAATAGGGAGCTGTGTGGAAACTCTCTCTCTCTCTTGTGCCCTTCAACTTCAACCTGTGTATTCCATGTATTCCATTGGGTTTTAAAGGGAGATTGCTTATTGGGACTGTTGTGTGTATTCGAAACAGCATAATTAAGTCTAGCTGGATAGGTTGAGGTCTGTCGGGGTTTTTTATTCTGTTCTTTGCATTTCATTGTGTAATTTCATGAATAATTTTTTTTTTGTTTGTTTTAAAATCCAATAGTCAACATAACTATCTTACTCTGGGTAATTTTCACTATCCACTTAGCAAAGCAAATTCCAAAGTTAGATCTAGGTCTGTCTGCTTAAGAATGTTTTGAGTCATCTGGCCTAGTCCATAAAACGGCATGGACAACACAGTGTCTATACAGAGTAAATCACCCTCTTCACTTTAATATTAAGCATTCCATGAGATGTGTAGTAAAGGTTAATGATAGACTAAATATGCATTACAGTAAACCATCAGACTTTCCTCAGTGAAGAATAATACTGGTAAGATACAATGAAAATTTGTTTCAACACTAACACGGTATAGACTCAATATGTTACGGTTTAGATGCTGAGTGAAGAACACTCCATGTGTTCCCATCAAGCACTTCCAGATCACTGGAAAACTTGGACAGATTTTTGAGAAAACCTCACTCTACTGACTTTAGAAAGAAATGGATGAATTTGGCTGAGAGGATATGTTGGTGAGGCGTTCACTTCATGTTATTGAGAAAGACATTGTCCGATTGTGGGGATGCAAGACAGAGCATCAGGTATTCAAAAAGTGGCATAACGTAGGAAGGGAAGAAAGGCAGAGTCATAAACATTAGCTGTGCCAATATATCTCATAATTAGAAGGTTTTTTTCTTGACTAAACAATAAAATTGATATCTCTGTCATTGAACAATCATGCAACCTATATATTAAAAAGACCTAACATCAATTAGAATTGGAACCCAGCCCCACCCCCCTCCCATTAATCTCTCCACCTCCGAGGCTCCCAGCCTCATTTCTGATGAAGGGCTTTTGCCCAAAACGTCAATTTTCCTTCTCTTCAGATGCTGCCTGACTTGCTGTGCTTTTCCAGCACCACTCTAATCTTGACTCTAATCTCCAGCGCCTGCAGTATCCACTTCCACCTAGTATTGGAATCTGTTGAGTTACTTGTATTTTTGACACTATTCGTGTACTATGCTTTTGGGGAAATATAAATTGGGGTTTTGTTGTTGTGTAATCTATTCTGAGAGTTCTATTTCTGAGTCTCTTTTCATAAATGCTTCATCGGTTTCAAAGTAGAGTTGATGGCAGCAAAGCCAGATGAACAATGTTATTTATTACTAAGTTTCAAATCTGAACAAGTTTATTTTAAGAATTTGACAGTTGGCAGAGGTAAATACAAATTTCATGAATATCAATTGCCACAGATGTATTTATTTTTGAAAGATAAACACAATTTAAAAGTTTAATTTATGTTAAGTATTCAGTTCTGGAAATTCTGCAATTAAACATTTCTGTCTAACTGGAGTTACTCTGAATGTCCTATTGATTTATATTGTAGTCGTTCAGATAGAAAAAAAATCCAAAGGCGCAACATAACTCAAAGTGTGTTATAGAATATTAATAAAAAAATTTGAAATTACATCAGAAACTGTCACAACAATTTGACTTACTTGATGTAGTTGTTGTGAGCTTTAATCATACTTATATTTACTTTTAGTCTTTCATGCAGTGAGTCCCTGTTCCAATCGCCCATTGTACAGCTTACTAAGGCCACTTCAGAATGCTGCCAATTACTTTGCGGTGGGTCTGGAGTCTCATATCGACCTGACCAGCTAAAGGCGACAGATGTCTTTTCTAATGGTCATTAGAGAACCAACTTTTTTTTTGTATTTTTCCATTGACTCTGGTTACATTGTCACCACTAGGCTTTCTTTTTGATTCCGGGATTTCGTTGAATTCAAATTTCACCCTCAGCAAACGATGGTATTCCAATTTGAAAAATGTGTTGCTGGAAAAGCGCAGCAGGTCAGGCAGCTTCCAAGGAGCAGGAGAATCGACGTTTCGGGCATAAGCCCAAAACATCAATTCTCCTGTTCCTTGGATGCTGCCTGACCTGCTGTGCTTTTCCAGCAACACATTTTTCAGCTCTGATCTCCAGCATCTGCAGTCCTCACTTTCTCCTAGATGGTATTCTAATCCCTGTCCATCAACATCAAAGTGAATTTAGGGATTATTGGTCTAGTGGTCTTACCACTGTGATCCTAATGTTGGAAATGCAGATGGCTTGGCTGGTGGTGAGAAGGGCTCTGCCTGTGAGATCCTTTATGCACGCCCGGACTCTCTGCCGCACCGCACGCTGCCCTCGAAGCGGGGGGGGGGGGGGGAAATGAGACAGTCACACACCTCCTTCTGGAATGTGCCTATGCAGAAGAAGTCTGGAGAGGAATGCAGTGGTGTTTGTCGAGGTTCGTCCTGAGCAGTGCTGTGATGCAGGACTCTGTGCTCTATGGTCTGTTCCCCGGGATGCACACTGACACGAACATCAACTGTGCCTGGAGGATCATCAACTCGGTGAAAGACGCTCTTTGGGTGGTCTGAAACCTGTTGATCTTCCAGTTGAAGAAGCTGACTCCGACTGAGTGTTGCAGACTGACACATTCCAAGGTTCAGGACTATATGTTGAGGGATGCACTGAAGCTTGGGGGAGCTGCCGCCAATGCACAGTGGGGAAAGACCACTGTGTAACATCTGCCTGCCTAAGAAGAATAGGAGGCCCACCCAGTCATTTGGGCTCCACTGACGCCTCAGCAGAAGAGCTGGATTGTAAATGTACAGACTTGTATATAGGAAAAATAAATTTCAATGTCTGTATGTAAAGCAATGTAATGCGTGCACAAGAATGGCATGACCAATTGCATAGAGATCCAAATAATTTTATGAATAAAGTATATTTTTGAAATTAAGAAAAATGTTGGAAATGTAGTAGGCATGCACAGAAAGCTGTCACAAACAGATATGCGTGATGTAAAGCCTGCCATTTTACATCATGAATAAACATTGGACTGAAATACTAGCGAGACTTTGCATCCAATCATCAATGTAAAATCTGTATCTGATTCTTTGTCTGTAGAACCTGATTTATCTGCTATGTAATTCCAATGTTTCAATTCTGTTTTGGATTTCCATACTCCAACGTAATTTGCACTTTTTAAATTCTTGTTTGAAATATGAAAAAGTTAGTCACATATCCCAAGAAAGTTGTCATCTGCTAACTTTTTGAAAGCCGTCATCTTGCTACTCTATTTATGGTTAATCTTACTGAAGAAGCTTTAATACAATTGATTGGCTTCTTATTCAGATTCGGCACAGGAAAGAAGCAAGTGCCTTATTGTTGAACGGGTAGGGCAGGCCAAGTAGGAAGGACAGATGCGCCACCTCCCCCCTCCCCACCCCTGCCCCACACCCCCCGAAAGATATTACTGAAGTATGTAACATGCTTCAAAACTTTGGTAAATCGATGATCATTGTTCATTACACCAGCATTTTCAGTTCAAATCCTTTAATTAATTGAAGGTACTATGGTAGAGATTGAAATTCTGATTCTGGAAAATTATTGCAAACCTTTCGATCGATTGTCAAGTACTCGTAATGCCTCCTCACCACTTTATCGAACTGTCATGTCAGCATCAAGGACCTTTTTTATTAACTTATGGGACACGGTGGTTGCTATTACTCATTGATCAGTGTCCTTCAGAAGATGGCAATTAGCTGCCTTTCTGAAATGCTATGGTCAAAAACGTCCTTAGAAAGGGAATTACAGAATTTGACTCAGTTACAGTGAAAGATCAATGATATGTTTCCATGTCAGGATGCCGAGTGTTTGGAGTGCAGCCTACAGGTGGAGCTGTTTCCATGTCTCTGCTGCTCTTGTTCTTCGAGATGGAAGTGGTAGTGCGAAGGTACTGTCCAAGGAAGTGGGTAAATTACTGCAGTGTATTTGTTTTCGATATTGCATACTGCAGGTACTGAGCATCAGATTTGGCAGCAATGGATGCTGCTTGGATGTGCTGCTGATCAAGTGGGATGCTTCGTCCTGGCTGATGTCAAGCTTCTTGAGTGTAGTTGAAGCTGCACCTAAGCAGTCAAGGGGAGAGTCAATTTATTTTGGGAGGGTGAGTTCCTTGCCGCAGTATTCCTAGCCGTTGGACTGCTCTTATAAACATTGTATTTATATGGAGTGTCCAGTTCATTTTCTAGTTAGCAATAAGACTGTGGATGTAGAGGGTGATAGATTCAGTGATGGTAATACAATTGAATGCAAAGGGTGTTGGTTAGATTAGTTTGGTTAGCGCAGATCAATTGGCAAAGTTCTTCTCGGACATCTTAACTTCTCACTGCAGCAGACCACTGTCCCTCTCTGTTTCTAGAGGCCAACATCATCCCTGTGCCTAAGAAGGCTCATGCAGCCTGTCTCAATGACTACCACCCAGTGGCCCTAACTTCAGTGATCATGAAGTGCTTTGAAAGGCTGGTCATGGCATTAGTCAGCCTCCCCATTATTCTTGACCCACTCCAAGTTGCCTATCTGACCAACAGATCCATGTCAGATGCTATATCTCTTGCCATTAACTCCTCCCTAGAATATTTTGACACCAAGAACAGTGACATAAGAATCCTACTCATTGACTACAGTTCAGCCCTCAACACTATTATCCCCTCGAGACTGATTACTAAATTTAGTGATCTTAGACTTAGCCTCACTCTCTGCAACTGGATCGTCAATTTCCTGACCCACAGGCCACAATCAGTGAAGATTTGGAATAATATTTCATCCTCACTAACACTCAACACTGGAGCCCCCCCCCCCCCCAGTGATCAGTGATGTGTACTTAGCCCTGTACTGTACTCACTGTATACCCATGACTGCATTGCCAAATATCAGACCAATGCCATTTACAAGTTCACTGATGACACCACTATAGTCAGTTGAATCTCAGATGGCGACAAAGCAGACTACAAATGGGAGGTGGAAGACCTGGCAAAATGGTGCATTGAGTACAACCTAGCTCTCAACACCAGCAAGGAACTCATGACTAACTTTCGGTGGGATCTTACTCATGCCCCCCCCACACATTAACAGCACGGAGGGGAATGAGTGGAGAGTGTCAAGCGCCCGGGAGTGGTCATCCACAACAAGCTTTCTTGGATTCTTCATGTGGACTCAGTGGTTACAAATGAGCTGCCAGAGGAAGTGGTGGAGGCTGGTACAATTGCAACGTTTAAAAGACATTTGGATGGGACAGGTTTGGAGGGCTATGGACCGGGTGCTGGCAGGTGGGACTAGATTGGGTTGGGATATCTGGTCGGCCTGGACGGATTGGACTGAAGGCTCTGTTTCCATGCTGTACATCTCTATGACTCTATGACTGTTCTTCCCCAGACAGCTGAGGAATTTTGGCATGATGGCGAATACCCTTGCCAACTTTTATAGGTATGCTATCGAGAGCATTCTGTCTGGATGTATCAATACCTGGTATGGAAACTGTACCATTTAAGATCGGAGACAGTTACAGAGAGTACGAACTCAGCCTGGAATTTGGTGACTGAGTGATTAGCACTGCTGCCTCACAGCACCACGGTCCCAGGTTCGATTCCAGCCTCGGGTGACTGTCTGTGTGGAGTTTGCATATTCTCCCTGTGCATGGGTTTCCTCCGGGTGCTCCGGTTTCCTCCCATAATCACAAATATGTGCAGGTCAGGTGAAATGGTCATGCTAAATTGCCCATTGTGTTAGGTGCATTAGAGAGAAATGGATCTGGGTGGGTTGCTCTTCGGAGGGTCAGTGTGGACTGGTTTGGCCTAAGGGCCTGTTTTCATACTGTAGGGAATTTAACCCAATCACAAAAGTCAACCTCCCAACTATAGAATCCATCCACGAGGCCCACTCTCAAGGAAAGGCTGCCAGCATTCTCATAGATCCATCCCACCCTGGCAAGGTTTTTCCATAACCTTTAGCATTGGTGAGAAGGTACACAAGCCTGAACACACACACCAGCCAGTTTTGTAATAGTTTCTACCCTACCTGTTGTTAAAATACTGAATGAACTCACAAACTCTTAACACTCACCTGTACCTGTGTTTTTGTTTTTTGCCACTGTTTATCTATTATAATCTGTCTGTGCTACTTAACTCTGTGACCTGTCTGTATTGCTCCCAAGAAAAGCTTTTCATTGGGCCTTGGTACATGTGACAATAAATTCAATTCAATTCAGATTGTCTCTGATTGTCAATAGTCATTGTCTGGCAGTTTTGTGGTGTGAATGCTACTTGCCACTTGTCAGCCCAAATCTGGAAATTGTCCAGATCTTGTTGAATTTGAATATGGATGGCTTCCGTGTGTGAGGTGTCACAAAAGGTCCTATCATCAGTGCAGATTTCACTTCTGATCTTCTGATGGAGGGCAGGTCATTGATGAAGCAATTGCAGATGATTGGGCCTAGGACACTTCCTTTAGGAACTCCAAAAGAGATTTCCTTTGGCTGAGAGGACTGACTTCCAACAACTAGAACCATCTTCCAAAGGCTAATGTATGACTCCAGGCAGCAGAGAGTTTGTCACCTGAAACTCATTGATTCTGGTTTTGCTATGGCTCCATTATATCACATTTGGTCAAATGTGACTTTAAAGTCAAGGGCTGTCACTCACCCCTCATGTCTGGAATTCAGTCCTTTGTCCATGTTTAAATCAAGTCCATAGTTTAGTCAGGAGCTGAGTGGGCCTTGCATTGTGTGTCATTGTGCAGGTTATTGCTGAACCAGTGCTGCTTGATAACACTGTTGATCCCACCTAACTCATAGATGTGCATGGACTGATGGGGCAGTAATTCATCAGGTTGGTTTGTCCTATTTTCAGTACACAGGACATGCCTGGACTATTTTCCATGTTGGCAGGTTGATGCTGGTGTTCTTGCTGTGCTGGGAGTGCTTGGATAGCACAAATCATCAGTCTAATTGCCAGAATTCTGTCTGCTCTGTAACATTTGCAGTAACCACTGCCCCTCAACAGTGTTTCGATATCATGTGGACAGAAGCGAATTGGCTGAAGACTGCTATCAGTAATATTGGTGATCATTGGAGGAGGCCCAGATGGATCATACACTTGGCACTTCTGGCTGAAGATTGCTGTGAATACTTCAGCCATAAAGTTTGCACTGATGTGTTGTGCTCTCCATCATGAAGGATAGGAATATCTGTGGGGCCTATTCCTCTGATGAGTTCATAGAATCATAAAGATGTGCAGCATGGAAACAGACCCTTCAGTCAAACTCATCCATTCCAACCAGATATCCCAACCCAATCTAGCCCCACTTGCCAGTACCTGGCCCATATCCCTCCAAACTCTTCCTATTCATATACCCATCCAGATGCCTTTTAAATGGTGCAATTGTACTAGCTTCCACCACTTCCTCTGGCAGCTTATTCCATACATGTACCACCCGCTGCGTGAAAAAGTTGCCCCTTAGGTCTCTTTTATATCTTTCCCCTCTCACCCTAAACCTATGCCCTCTAGTTCTGGACTCCCCAACCCCAGGGAAAAGACTTGTCCGAAAGGAAGGAGATTAGAATTGCATGCCATATTCCAAAAGAGGCCTAACCAATGTCCTGAACAGTCACAACATGACCTCGCAACTCCTGTACTCAGTACTCTGACCAATAAAGGAAAGCATACCAAACGCTTTCTTCACTATCCTTCCTATCTGTGACTCCACTTTCAAGAAGCTATGAACCTGCACTCCAAGGTGTCTTTGTTCAGCAACAGTCCTAGGACCTTCCTATTAAGTATATAAGTCCTGCTAAGATTTGCTTTCCCAAAATGCAAAACCTCGCATTTATCTAAATTAAACTCCATCTTCCACTTCTCAGCCCATTGACTCATCTGATCAAGATCCTGTTGTAATCTGAGGTAACCTTCTTCGCTGTCCACAACATTTCCAATTTTTGTGTCATCTGCAAACTTAGTAAATGTACCTCTTCTGCTCACATCCAAATCATTTATATAAATAACAAAAATAGTGGACTCAGCACTGATCCTTGTGGCACTCCACTGGTCACAGGCCTCCAGTCTGAAAAACAACCGTCCACCATCACTCTCTGTCTTCTACCTTTGAGTCAGTTC
Source organism: Chiloscyllium punctatum (assembly GCF_047496795.1). Classification (NCBI taxonomy): domain Eukaryota; kingdom Metazoa; phylum Chordata; class Chondrichthyes; order Orectolobiformes; family Hemiscylliidae; genus Chiloscyllium; species Chiloscyllium punctatum. The sequence continues at coordinate 52,023,173 of NC_092780.1, forward strand.
TGTATCCAAATGGCTAGTTCTCCCTGTATTCCATGAGATCTAAACTTGCTAACCAATCTTCCTGTTTTTTAATTATCCGCCATATTTCACTGCCTAATGTGGTAGCACTGCCTACGTTACCTGAATTAATAGTTTAGTCATTCCAATCATGCATCGTGTATTTTCATAAATTGGTTGTCCTTGAAAATGCTTGACTTCACAGCTTTCAGGATAATGTTCTGTTTTCAATTCTTCTGCCCAACAGGCAAGGCCATCGATACCATACTGTAGTCTAAGGCTTTCCTCCTGGTTAATTGCATAACTGTGAGTTTTTCGCCTCACCTTTGCATTTACTGATCAAAATTGCTACACCACCCTTGACTAGATCATTAATATACACAGCAAACAGCAAAGGATCCAGCACCAAAGTCTTGTAGTAAACCACTGGACACAAGGTCTTTTTTCACAATTCTACCTTTGACTATTAATCTTTGCCTTCTGCCACCAAATAAACCTCAGATCATTTCCTAAACTGCACAGAATCACGTGAACTCTTAACTTGTTCAAGATGCAAGATCTTGTCAAACACCTGATTGGAGTCAATAAGTATTACATCTATTTTTTACACGTGACGACACATCTCATTGCCTCCTTAGAAGACACCAAGGACACCATTAACCATGTCTGATATGATATCACCTTCACCAAGGCCAGGCTGACTTTTAATGTGTCAACCTGACAATTCCAACTTTTAATGAATGCTGTCTCTTAGATTTATTTCTCATATAATTTCTCTGACACCAATATTAGACTTAACATAGTTCCTTGGTTGATTCTGACAGCAACACCTGAGTAATTGTTGAATACTCATGCTAGCTGACCTGCAGCTCTGGTATTTACCCTTGGTACAAACATGATTTGAAAATTATTATCAGGGCCCCTATATTCTATCACCTTGCCTACTATACTGGGACTTGTACCTTATGCAATTTAAAAAAAATCAATTGAACTTTATTGGAGGATCACTGTTTTCTTACATTTCTGAATACAGATGGGGAATACTATATCACAACATAACCAAAATCTTCCAGCTCCATCACAGCTGAATACTTAGTTTCCCTCATTATGTTCTTGCTCCTTATATATTCAGAAAATACCTTTTGACTTTTCCTCTATTATATCCAGTTTTTTTTAACATACCTACTCTCCCATTGACATTCCTAATTTATTTTTAAGCAACCCCTGCACTTTCTACATGGACCAGTTTTTGTCAAGTGTGCCCAGGAAGAGTTCCTGAGGCAATATATGGACAGGCCAAATAGAGGGAGGAAATATTGGATTTGGTGCTTGGAAACGAACCATGCCAGGTGTCAGAACTCTGTGTGGGAGAGCATTTCGGTGATAGTAATCACAACCCCCTTAACCTTACTGTACTCATGGAGAGGGATAGGAGCTGAAGGTATTGGAAAGTATTTAATTGGGGTAGGGGAAATTACAATGCTATTAGTTAGGAACAGGTGGTGGGGGGAGGAGGGGGAGGTGGGGTGCAAAATTGGGAACAGATGTTTTCAGAGAAAAGCATGACAGAAATGTGGAGATTGCTTAGGAAACACTTGCTGATATTGCTGACCAGGTTTGTCCCACTGAGGCAAGGAAAGGATGGTAGGGTGAAGGAAGCTTGGGTGACAGGTCATGTGGAACATATAGTCAAGAGGAAGAAGGAAGCTTACTTAAGGTTGTGGAGGAAATGATCAGGCAGGGCTTTAAAGGGCTACAATGTAGCCAGGAAGGAACTGAAAAATGGACTTAGAGGACCTAGAAGGGGGCATGAAAAAGCTTTAGTGGGTAAAATTAAGGAAAACACTTAGGCGTTCTACACTTAAGTGAGGAACAAGAGGATAGCCAGAGTGAGGGTCAGACTGATCAGGGATAGTGAAGGGCAATTGTTCCTGGAGGCAGAGGAAAGAGGGGAGATCCTTAGTGACTACTTTGCTTCAGTATTCACTACTGAGAGGAACCTTGACGTTTCTGAGGGCAGTGTGAAACAGACTGATATGCTAGAACAGACTAATGTTTGGAAGGAGGATGTGCTGCTAAAAGTTTTGAAAAGCTTAGGGACAGATAAATCCCCTGTGCCAGACAGGATATACCCTACGTTACTACAGGAAGCAAGAGAAGAGATTGCTGTGTATTTGTCTATGATCTTTGTGTTTCAGTGTCCAATGGAGTAGTGCCAGATGATTGGAGTTTGGAAAATGCTATTCCCTTGTTGAAGAAAGGGATTGGGGATAATACTTGGAACGACAGATGAGCAATCTTATGTCAGTGATGGGCAAAGTATTTGAGAGGATTCTGAGAGACAGGATTTATGATTGGAAAACCATCGTTTGATGAGAAATAGTCAGGACGGCTTTGTGAGGGCCAGGTCTGAACTTCCAAACCTTATTGGATTCTATAAGGATGTGATGAAAATCAGTGACGAATGTAGACCATATCTGCCACACCCACGGTTTTAACAAGGCATTTGACAAGGTTCTCCATGGTAGGCTTCTTCAGAAAATAAGGAAACAGGATACACAGAGATTTGGCTAGCTGGATACAGAATTGGCTGGCACATAGAAAACAGAGGGTGATGGTCGATGGAAAGTATTCAGCCTGGAGCTCAGTGACACATGTTGTTCCGTAGGGATCTGTTCTGGGACCTCTGCTGTTTATGATTTTTATGAATAACTTGGATGAGGAAGTGGAGTAGCTGCCTTGTAAGTCTGCTGATGACACGAAGGTTAGTTGAATTGTGGATAGTGTGGAAGTGTGAAGTCATTCTATTTAGAAGTGTAAAACTGAATGCAAAATAAAGGCAGGATTCTTGGCAGTGTGGAGGAACAGAGGGATCTTGGGGTCCATGTCCATAGATCGCTCAAAGTTGCCACCCAGGTCGATAGGGTTGTTTACAAGGCACACAGTTGTTGGCTTTCATTAGTAGGGGGATTGCGTTTAAGATCTGCGAGGTTATTCTGCAGCTCTATGGACTCCTGGTGAGACCTCATTTAGAATATTGTATTTAGTTCTGGTTTCCTCATTTTTGGAAAGATGTGGAATCTCTAGAGAGGGTGTAGAGGAGATTTACCAGCATGTTGCCTTTGCTGTACGGTATGTGTTAGGGATAAAGGTTGGGGAGCTAGGGCTTTTTTTCTCTCGAGCAAAGAAGGATAAGAGGTGACTTGATAGAGGTGTATAAGATGTGGAGAGGCATAGATAGAGTGGATGGCCAGAGACTCTTTCCCATGACGGAAAAGTCTATCATGATGGAGCATAATTTTCAGGTGACTGCAGGAAGATTTAGGGAAGATGTCAGAGGCAGATTCCTAACGCAGAGATTGGTGGGTTCATGGAATGCTCTGTCAGCAGTTGTAGTAGAGTCAGATACATTCAGGACATTTAAACGACTCTTGGATAGGCATGTGAATGCTAGTACAATGAAGGGTATGTAGGTGAGACTGGTCTTAGAGCAGGATAAAAGATCGGCACAACATCGAGGGCCAAAGGGCCTGTATTGTGCTGTACTGTTTATTGTTCTATGTTTCCTAAAGTTAGGTCCAATATCACAGGACTTCATAGAACACTCCAAATTCAGGCTGAAAAGAAAAATCCTGGGCACATTTGAAGAACTCAACTCTTTCTGGCACTTCACATTGTGACCATCCCATTTAATATTGTGGACATTAAAGTCCATGACTATTATTAATTTAGTGTTTGTATATTTCCTTGAACTGTGCCACAGATCCGCCTTTCTGTTGCTCCCTGACTGTTTGGGGTCAGAGAATACTCTCAGCAATCTCCTGTTGTTATTGACTCTCAACTGCCTTCTGGAATGACCAAGCTAGCCATTCAACTGAAGGAAAGTTATGAATATTTTACAAATGCAAGCCATGAGAGTGACATCTACATTCCATTAAATATTTTTTTAAAAATACAGTCAACTTTCTTCTGAATAGAGGAGGCTATCCCACTGTTATTTGGAGAAGTGACAATTTCTGAGTTGCTGGTTCGCTCCAGAAAGTCTCTCAATATCAAATTTGACTTCATCGAAGGCTTTTCCACGTTCACCATGGCTCATTCATGTGTGAACATATCTGTTTTTGATGTACTATTACAAGTTGTCTTTTGGACTCACTTTCACTAATTAACACGATAACTGCCTCAGGAAACTGCAGTATGCAATGTATCGACAGGGGCAGACAATGAGAGTAGAAAATCATGATTTGGAGATGCTGGTGTTGGACTGGAGTGTACAAAGTTAAAAATCACACAACACCCGGTTATAGTCCAACAGGTTTATTTGGAAGCACGAGCTTTCAGAGTGCTGCTCCTTCATCAGGTGGTTATGGAGGACACAATTGTAAGACACAGAATTTATAGCAAACGTTTACAGTGTGATGTAACTGAAATTATACATTGAAAAATAACTAGATTGTTTGTTGAGTCTCTCATCTATTGGAATGACCATGATAGTTTCACTACTTTCATATGTAAATCACAAACTATTTTTAAAAGTTAAGTTCTCAGGTTAACTGTAACAACTGGTGTCAGCCAGATAAGATGTTGAAGGTGTTAGCCCCCCTGTGTTCCCTATCTGTGCTATAATGTTTGGACTGATTCTAATCTAAAGTGTGACTTAACAGAGTCTTACATGGATTCATGCAGTTTTTGAGCAAAGTACAAAGTACCTCTGCAAGTAGTTGTTGGGTGTGTGTGTGTGTGTGTGTGTGTGTGTGTGTGTGTGTGTGTGTGTGTGTCTGTGTGTGTGTGTGTGTGTGTGTGTGTGTGTGTGTGTGTCTGGGGTGGGGGGTTGTGACTGTCTGTGAGAGAGAGTGTATATTTGTGTGTGTGTGTGAGACTAAAGTGTTTAAGTCTGTGAGAGGATGCATGTGTGATTGTGGGAGTGTATGTGAGTATGCAAGTAGAAATTCATTGAGCAATAGTATCACACGGTTTTGACCCATCGACCTCTTGGTTACGTGCCCAGCACACTCACGCAGCACTACTCTGCTTCTGGGAACCCAGCAACTGGATTGTGGATCAGTTTAAAGTAGGTCCTATATGTGTGTGTGTGTGTGTGTGTGTGTGTGTGTGTGTGTGTGTGTGTGTCTGTATATATGTTGTCTGTGTGTATGCGTGTGTATAGGATTGACTGTATGTATGTGTGTGTGTCTGTATATATGTTGTCTGTGTGTATGCGTGTGTATAGGATTGACTGTATGTATGTGTGTGTGTCTGTATATATGTTGTCTGTGTGTATGCGTGTGTATAGGATTGACTGTATGTATGTGTGTGTGTCTGGGGTGGGGGGTTGTGAGTGTCTGTGAGAGAGTGTATGTTATATTTGTGTGTGTGTGTGAGTGTAAAACGTTTAAGTCTGTGAGAGGATGCATGTGTGAGTGTCGGAGTGTGTGTGTGTAGGAGTGTGTGTGTGTAGGTGTGTGTGTGTGTTTGTGTGTCTAGGGTGGAGGTTGTCAGTGTCTGTGACAGAGACTGAATGTGTGTGTGAGTGTAAAGTGGTCTAAGTCTGTGAGAGGACACGTGTGTGTGTGTCTGTAGGAGTGTGTGCGAGTGTCTGTATATACGTGTGTCTGTGTGTATGTGCGTGTATAGGAGTGTCTGTATGTGTGTGTGTGTGTGTATTGTGCAATGGTGATCACCCGTAATGTGACATGAACCCAAGGTCCCGGTTGAGGCCCTCCCTAGGGGTACCGAACTTAGCTATCAGCCTCTGCTCAGCCAGTTTTCGCTACTGTCTGTCCCGAAGTCCGCCTTGGAGGATGGTCACCCGAAGGTCCGAGGTCGAATGTCCTGGACCACTGAAGTGTTCCCCAACTGGGAGGGAACCCTCCTGTCGGTTGATTGTTGTGCGGTGCCCATTCATCCGTTGTCGTAGTCTTTGCTCAGTTTCCCCAATGTACCATGCCTCTGGGCATCCTTGCCTGCAACGTATAAGATAGACAACGTTGGCTGAGTCACATGAGTACCTGCCACGTACATGGTGGGAGGTGTTCCAACACTTAATGGTGGTATCTATGTCCACATTCTGACATGTCTTTCAGCATCTACTATGACAGGATTGTATGGAGTTGTCCTGAAAGCTGGGCAGTTTGCTGCGAACAATGATCTGTTTACGATTTGGCAGTTGTTTAAATGCGAGCAGTGGAGGTGTGGGGAAGGTCTTGGTGAGGTGCTCATCCTCATCAATAATGTGCTGCAGGCTGTGAAGAACATGGCGTAGTTTTTCGGCTCCTGGGAAGTACTGGACAATGAAGGGTACCCTATTGGTTGCAGCACGTGTCAGTCTCCTGAGGAGATCATTACAGTTCCTTGCTGTGGCACATCGGAATTAGCAGTCGATGAGTTGAGCATCATACCCTGTTCTTATGAGGGCATCCCTGAGTACGACAGACAGACAGACAGACAGACAGACAGACAGACACACACACACCCATATATGTTTGTGGGATGAATTTCTACTTGCAGAGGTACTTTGTACTTTGCTCAAAAACTGCATGAATCCATGTAAGACTCTGTTAACTCACATTTTAGATTAGAATCAGTCCAAACATTATAGCACAGACAGAGAACACAGGGGGGCTAACACCTTCAACATCTTATCTGGCTGACACCAATTGTTACAGTTAACCTGAGAATGTAACTTTTAAGAAAAGTTTTGTGATTTACATATGAAAGAAGTCATTCCAATAGATGAGAGAATCTATAAACAATCAAAGTATTTTTCAATGTATAATTTTAGTTACATCACACTGTAAACCTTTGCTATAAATTGTGTCTTACAATTGTGTACTCCACAACCACCTGATGAAGGGGCAGTGCTCCGAAAGCTAGTGCTTCTAATTAAACCTGTTGGACTATAACCTGGCGTTGTGTGATTTTTAACAGAGTAGAAGATATACAATTGGTTATTAATGTAAATGCATACATATAAATGCAAGAAACCCCATCTTAACTCTCTTAAACATGAGATTGATCTAAACACGAGAGAGCCAAACAGCCAGAGATGCAAATGCGGAGTTCGATGTTAATGATTATATTTAAACAAGAAATCAAATTTTTGTGAAGTGCATATGAAAAAGCCTATGTTTCTGCCGAGTAGACAGAGAGGTAGATGGATATAAAAGTTTTATTAGGGAATTACAGTTCCTGCATTCTCATCTTTTGTAATTGATATACAAAGATATCAATTCTGATGCCTCTCCATCACTGATGTCTCAATTTTTCCTCCTGAAAAAAAGACAGATTCACATTTTACCCATGATGCTCCACTTGTTAGATTACTTTCCACATTCATTTAACATTCTTCTCACAGCATAGTACAGGCTCTACAACCCTTGGTGTCGTGCTGGCCTTCTGTCCTACTTGAAGATCAGACTAACTACATACACTTCATTATACTCACTTCCGTGTACCTATTAAAGAGTCATTTAAACTTCCCTAATGTATCTGACTCTACTATCACTGCTGGCAGTGCATTGCATGCACCCACCACTCTGAGAAAAGAAACTACATTCAACATCTTCCCAAAACCTTCCTCCAATTGCCTTAATATTATGCTCTTGAGTGATAGACATTTCCACCATGGGAAAAGGCTCCAGCTATCCACTCTACCTATGCCTCTAAATATCTTGTACACCTCTATCAAGTCACCTCTCATCCTTCTTCGCTACAGAGAAACAAAAGCCTTAGCTCCCTCAACCCACCTTCATAAGCCATGCTGTCCAGTCCAGGCAGCATTCTGGTAAATCTCCTCTGCAAGGCGAAAGTGAGGACTGCAGATGCTGGAGATCAGTCAAGATTAGAGTGATGCTGGAAAAACACAGCAGGTCAGGCAGCGTCTGAGGAGCAGGGAAATCCTGATGAAGGGCTTTTGCCTGAAACATCAATTTTTCTGCTCCTCAGATGCTGCCTGACCTGCTGTGCTTTTCCAGCATGACAATATTTCCTGACTCAAATCTCCTCTGCATTCTCACTAAAGCTTTCCCATCCTTCCTCTCATGAGGCGATCAGAACTGAACACAATATTCCAAGCGTGGTCCAACCAGGCCTCTATAGAGCTGCAGCATAACCTCATGGATCTTAAACTCAAGACCCCTGCTAATGAAAACAACACACCATATACCTTCTTAACAACCCAATCAACCTGGGTGACAACTTTTAGGGATCTATGGACAAGGACTCCAAGATCCCTCTGTCCTTCCACACGACCAAGAATCCTGCTCTAACTCTGTATTCTACATTCAAATTCAACCTTCCAAAGTGAATGATTTCACACTTTTCCAGGTTGAACTCCATCTGCCATTTATCAGCCCAGTTCTGAATCCTGTCAATGTGCTGTTGCAACCCACAATAGCTGTCCACACTATTCACAACTCCACCGACCTTCCTGGCATTGGGAAACTTACTCATCACCCTTCCACTTCCTTATCCAAGTCATTTATAAAAATCACAAAGAGCAGAGGTCCCAGAACAGATCCCCACGGAACACCATTGATCACCGAGCTCCAGGCTAAATAATTTCCATTTACCACCACCCACTGCCTTCTATGAGCCAGCCAAATCTGTATCCAGACAGGTTTCCCCTGTATCCCATACCTCCTTACTTTCTGAATGAGTCTACTTTGGAAAACCACATAAAACTCCTTTCTGAAATCCATGTGCACTACATCCAGTGGCCTACCTTCACCAACATGTTTCGTCACATTCTCAAAGAATTCAATAAGGCTTTTGAGGCATGACCTGCCGCTCATGTGTTTCTCTGATTCCTGTCTTGAAGTACAATGCATGTATTGCTCCTCTTTTATCAACTGCACATGCTGCAATTCATCAATCATTTACAATTTTCCCAATACAAAGTAAATTGATTCTACCTGATTAACTTGACAGTTCCTAATTATTGCTTCTAGCATATTTCTTATACCAGATGCTAAATTAACTGGCAAGTGGTTTTCTGCTTTCTGTATCTCGCCTTTTTAATAAAGGATTTCAATTCACAATTTTCCAATCTACTGGAACATTCCATGACCCTCAGGAGCTTTGGAAACTAAAAACTGATACATGAAATCTTTCAAGAGTCACTTTTCTGTTAATATTCTAGCATGAGGTTGACCACGATCCTGGGATGTCAACAAGGAGCTCCAGCTATTTGCTCAGGAACAATTCACTTAGGATTGTAATTTTATTTCTATCTTCATCGCCTTTTGCTTTCCTGATTTACCACCTCTTTCTGATTGGTTACAAAAATCCTCTATCGAGAGAACTGTAGTATAAGTCCTTGTACAATTAATTGACCATCTGCTTATAGTTTTTGGCTTCACTGACTTCATTTCAACAGGAGCAAGGTCCTTATTGCTAACAATATTTTTAAAGTTAAAAACCACACAACACCAGGTTATAGTCCAATAGGTTTAATTGGAAGCACAGTAGCTTTTGCAGTGCTGCCCCTTCATCAGGTGACTATAATCTGGTGTTGTGCGATTTTTAACTTTGTATACCCAGTCCAACACCGGCATCTCCAAATCATGACTATATTTTTAAAGCATGTCAGTACTATCTCTAACTGTGTAGTTAATTGTTGTGTTCTGTTCGCCGAGCTGAGAACTTGTATTGCAGACGTTTCGTACCCTGTCTAGGTGACATCCTCAGTGCTTGGGAGCCTCCTGTGAAGCGCTTCTGTGATCTTTCCTCCGTCATTTATAGTGGTTTTAATCTGCCACTTCCGGTTGTCAGTTCCAGCTGTCCGTTGCAGTGGCCGGTATATTGGGTCCAGGTCGATGTGCTTTTTGATTGAATCAGTGGATGAGTGCCATGCCTCTCGGAATTCCCTGACTGTTCTCTGTTTGGCTTGTCCTATAACAGTAGTGTTGTCCCAGTCGAACTCATGTTGGTTGTCATCTGAGTGTGTAGCTACTAAGGATAGCTGGTCGTGTCGTTTCGTGGCTAGTTGGTGTTCATGGATGCGGATCGTTAGCTGTCTTCCTGTTTGTCCGATATAGTGTTTTGTGCAGTCCTTGCATGGGATTTTGTACATTACATTGGTTTTGCTCTTGCTGGGTATCGGGTCCTTCGTCCTGGTGAGTTGTTGTCTGAGAGTGGTTGTTGGTTTGTGTGCTGTTATGAGTCCTAGTGGTCGCAGTAGTCTGGCTGTTAGTTCAGAAATATTGTTGATGTATGGTAACGTGGCTAGTCCTTTGGGTTGTGGCATGTCCTCATTCTGTTGTCTTTCCCATAGGCATCTGTTGATGAAATTGTGGGGTTACCCGTTTTTGGCGAATACATTGTATAGGTGTTCTTCTTCCTCTTTTTGCAGTTCTGGTGTACTGCAGTGTGTTGTGGCCCTTTTGAACAGTGTCTTGATGCAACTTCTTTTGTGTGTGTTGTGGTGGTTGCTTTCGTAGTTTAGGACTTGGTCTGTGTGTGTGGCTTTCCTGTATAACTTTTTTTGTGAGTTCTCCATTCGGTGTTCTCTGTACCATCACGTCTAGGAATGGGAGTTAGTTGTCCTTTTCTTCCTCTCTAGTGAATCAGATTCCTGTGAGTGTGGCATTTATGATCCAGTGTGTGTTCTCTATTTTTATGTTTTTATCTATCCAACCTTCTGACATATCACCTATCATTGTGCAACAATATGGATTTCAATTCAGAGCTATTATTTTCAACCAGGGATTGTGAGTGTTTTCCTTGGGTTTTGTTTTCTCACGCGACAGAAATTATTTTTGTGGTGTATTCTAAAATATTTACTCAAGTGTTCATTACGGCACCATTATTAGTTTGTCCTTTAAATGATGTACCAGCTCACTTTAATTAGTTCTGTTTTCATGCCTTCATAATTGTCCTTATTTAATTTAATACTAGTTTTAAGCTCATTGTTTGTGACCCCAAAACAAATACAAAAGTCAGAAGATGATCACTACTATCTGAAGTCATTATTTAATCAAATCTCGTGGCACAACACCAGATTTACTGAATCAATTTAATTCTCTTTCTCCTAGCAATGTGTCTAGTACATTTACTCAAATCTTTAAAATCTCCCTGCTATCTTACATATATCGAAGAAAAAAGTGAGAATTGCAAAGTACCACAGAGGAAAATTCCAAGGCAGAAAGACCTGTGTTAGTGCTGGACTTCCCTAAAGCTTTCTAATTTTAAACAAAGGTTTATGAGCGAAACTACTTTTTGCCCAGTGATAACTCTTTTTATCTCTCTGACTGTTAATGCACTGTAGCTTAAATAATCCTGTGTGTCTTCTGTTCCATTCTGGAAAATAGAAATTGAATTGAATACAATATTGAAACCAACAGCAATCTGTCCTTTTGTTCTTGATGCTGTCAGTGTGTGTTCACCCTCACAGGCAGGAAGATTGATAACAGGAAAGTGGCACCTGGTCTGTCATTCTCATAACTACCTGTTTCTCAGTCCCTGCAGCAAGCCACACATCTTATTTCTGATCATACAATAAATCCTGGGGATACAATCTGGAGGAAACACCTGCCAATGCGGCTTATATCAGAACAAAACGTGTGAAATGATCACATCGAGTTGACATTTACAAAGCGATCTGTCAATCTCTGTTTCACATTCGAATTCTAGACCATGTAACAAGCTCATTTGATTCTCCAAGATCTGGAATACATTGACTGCACCTTTTAATATGTTTGGTCTTGTACATTTTGTTACTCTTTCTTTAGCTTTCATGTTCTAGATTAAGATTCTGTCTTCTGTATCCATTACTTCCCCAGCCGAATACAGTCCACTTGATCTATTTCCTAGATTTTGATAAACTAAACAAAGGCAAAGAATGCATTCTTCTGTACAGACAGGTATGTCTGTCAGTTAGATTAACAGTACAATATATGGACAGATCACCTCTTCTGTATCAAACTCTGACTGACATTGAATTCAAATAGAGCACAACACTATACTTTCAAACTTTGCAAATCCTCTGTCTTTCAAAGACAGAGGATTAATTATTTTCTCAATTCTTTCAGAAACTATGACTAAAAATTCCTAATTTTAAAAAAGTTTAAAATATTATTGAAATTTGTGATACTAGCATTTCCTTCAGTCAGCTTCTTGTGTTTAAACTTTTTAGTCATATTTTGCTTTAAGTAGAAGATTTAAACATTGGTTTCTCCGAGTTACCAGCCATGGCCCTTGCCCGTTCCTAATAATTGCAAGGTGTTGATATGACCCAGAACAACCAGATTGTTTTCTGTTCCTGTTCATTTACAATGGAGAAATATAAAATAGTCGAGACAGAATTTGGGATGACATTAACAGGATTTATTTTGATATCAGCAGGAACAGAGCATTTTGACATCATACACATACAGTCTGAAGAGATTCACTTTCTGAAAAAGCAACTCCAGTGATATAAGCTGTTACCAGACTGAGTTCAGTCACTACTGAGACAAAGTACACCATATAATAGAAATAGTCTGGGGTGAAATAAATAAAGAAACATTCTTAGCCCATGAACAAGACAAGGTGTATTAAATATAAACAGACAAAGATACAAGTATTTTAGATTATGATAAATAAGTAATTTATGGTGTATTGAAATGGAAACAGGGACAGGAATTTGTGTCTCTACATTTTTCCTCACTAAATTAATCATTTCAAAAATGTCTATGCTAAATGTGGTCGGATACTTTATGTGTGGGGTATATCAGTGGCAGAGCATTTGACTGCCGATCAAGAGGTCTCAAATCTGGGTGCCCCCTTTATACAAGCATCTTCCCTACACTTGAGAAGTTTTTCAAGGATCTTCCATTTCCCATTCTGCGAGGGAACACTTTGGAAGGGGTGTTTTGGGGGCAGCACGGTGGCTCAGTGGTTAGCAGTTCTGCCTCACAGCACCAGGGTCCAAGGTTCTATTCCAGCCTCAGGCGACTGTCTGTGTGGAGTTTACACCTTTTCCCCGTGTCTGCGTGGGCTTCCTCCCACAGTCACAAAGATGAGCAGGTCAGGTGAATTGGCCATGCTAAAATTGTTCATAGTGTTAGGTGCATCATTCAGAGGGAAATGGGCTGATTGGGCTGAAAGACCTGTTTCCACACTGTCTAAATTTCATGTATTACTCGTCGACCCATCCCACGAATCTTGCTAGATACTTATTAAATCCTGAATTATCGTCTTCCTGATTCACAATGTTTACTCGTTTCATGTTATAGCAAATTGCGAAGTTGTGCACTATACGCCAAAAATAAAAATAAAAGCAATCACAGTTCCAAACATTTATAAAATATCACTATAGATCTTTCTTTGGACTGAAACCAACTGTCCCCTTTGATCAATGATTTCTAAAATGTGCTCGCATACCTGTTGTGAAGGACGTTTTCAAATAACTTTTGGAGTGCAAATGGTTCACATCAATTCAGATGAATTAACATTTTGTGTGTTACCCCACACAAAAAAATCCAACAAGTTGGTTCACACAAGTTATTCTGAGCAAATCTATGATGGATTATTTTATCCAAAAAAATCATTTCCAATGTTATAAAGGCTCATCTGTCTTCTGTGCAATGTTCTGAATTTTAAGTTGCATCTAACTGCAGATGAAGTTGGTGATCTGTTTACAAGTATGGTGTGAACCTTTCACTTTGTTAATTTATTTTGCTGACTTTAGTTGAGTAAAGGGATGTTGTCCTAGGTATTGTCTGGGAGCATCAATCAGACTATTAATTTTCATATCACTAGACAGAGTGTTGGGTGGAGTTTATTGATCTGTGATATCATTGAAATGAAACCTTGGAACATTTCCGGTATAAATCATGTGAATCAAAGCCTCTGAATTAGAGAAAGTAGGAAAGTTGGATTTAGAGTATTAGAAAGTTTTCATGACAGTGAAACAGTCAAACAGTCAGGGCAGGCAAGGACAAAGCAGAGAACAAGGTAGGACTGATAAATTAAACTGCATTTATTTAAATGCAAAGGGCCTAATAGGGAAGGCAGATGAACTCAGGGCGTGGTTAGGAACATGGAACTGGGATATCATAGCAATTATAGAAACATGGCAAAGGAATGGACAGGATTAGCAGCTTAATGATCCAGGATACAAATGCTACAGGAAGGATAGAAAAGGAGGCAAGAGAGGAGAGGGAGTAATGTTTTTGAGAAGGGATAGCTTTAAAGCTGTATTGAGGGAGGATATTCCCGGAATTGCATCCAGGGAAGTTATTTGGGTGGAACTGAGAAATAAGAAAGGGATGATCACCTTATTGGAATTGTATTATAGACCTCCTAATAGTCAGAGAGAAATTGAGAAACAAATGTGTAAGGAGATCTCAGCTATCTGCAACAATAATAGGGTGGTTATGGTAGGGGATTTTAACTTTCGAAACATAGACTGGGACTGCGATAGTGTTAAGGGTTTAGATGGAGAGGAATTTGTTAAGTGTGTACAAGACAATTTTCTGATTCTTTATGTGGATGTACCTACTATAGAAGGTGCAAAACTTGACCTACTCTTGAGAAATAAGGCAGGGCAGGTGACTAAGGTGTCAGTAGGGGAGCACTTTGGGGCCAGCGATCTCACCAACTATTAGATTTAAAATAGTGATGGAAAAAGATAGATCAGATCTAAAAGTTGAAGTTCTAAATTGGAGAAAGGCCAATTTTGGCAGTATTAGGCAAGAACTTTCAAAAGCTGATTGGAGGCAGATATTCGCAGGTAAAGGGACGGCTGGAAAATGGGAAGCCTTCAGATATGAGATAATGAGAATCCAGAGAAAGTATATTCCTGTCAGGGTGAAAAGGAAGGCAGGTAGGTATCGGGAATTCCGGATGACTAAAGAAATTGAGGGCTTGGTTAAGAAAAAGAAAGAAGCATTTGTCAGGTAGACAGGAGAGATCAAGTGAATCCTTTGAAGAGAATAAAGGCAGTAAGAGTGTATTTAACAGGGAAATCAGGAGGGCAAAAAGGGGACATGAGGTATGAGATCGCTTTGGCAAATAGAATTAAGGACAATCCAAAGGATTTTTAAAATACATTAAGTACAAATAGATCACTAGGGAGAGAATAGGGCCCTTCAAAGATCAGCAAGGTATCCTTTGGGTGGAGCCGCAGGAGATGAGGGAGATACTAAACGAGTATTTTGCATCAGTGTTTACTGTGGAAAAGGACATGGAAGATATAGAATGTAGGGAAATAGATGGTGACATCTTGAAAAATGTCCATATTATAGAGGAAAAAGTGTTGGATGTCTTGAAATGCATGCAGGTGGATAAATCCCCACGACCTGATCAGGTGTACTCTAGAACTCTCTGGGAAGCTAGGAAAGTGATTGCTGGGCCTCTTGCTGCGATATTTGTAAAATCGATAGTCACAGGTGAGCTGCCGGAAGACTGGAGGTTGGCTAACGTGGTGCCATTGTTTAAGAAGGGTGGTAAGGACAAGCCAGGGAACTATAAATCAGTGAGACTGACGTCAGTGGTGGGCAAGTTGTGGAAGGGAATCTTGAGGGACGGGATGTACATATATTTGGAAAGGCAAGGACTGATTAGGGATAGTCAACATAGCTTTGTGCGTGGGAAATCATGTCTCACAAACTTGATTGAGGCATTTGAAGAAGTAACAAACAGGATTTGAAAAGGGCAGAATGGTAGATGTGATCTATATAGACTTCAGTAAGGCGTTCAACAAGGTTCCCCATGGGAGACTGATTAGCAATTTTAAATCTCATGGAATATCGGGAGAACTAGCCATTTGGATACAGAACTGGCTCAACGGTGGAAGATAGACGGTGGTGGTGGGGGATTGTTTTACAGACTGGAGGTCTGTGACCAGTGGAGTGACACAAGGATCGGTTCTGGGTCGTCTACTTTTTGACATTTATATGCATGATTTGGATGCAAGCATAAGAGGTATAGTTAGTAACTTTGCAGATGACATCAAAATTGGAAGTGTAGTGGACAGTGAAGAAGGTTACATCAGATTGCAACCGGATCTTGATCAGATGGGCCAATGGGCTGAGAAGTGGCAGATGGAGTTTAATTCAGATAAATGCGAGGTGCTGCATTTTGGGAAAGCAAATCAGAGGAGGACTTACACACTTAATGGTAAGGTCCTAGGGAGTGTTGCTGAAAAAAGAGACCTTGGAGTGCAGGTTCATAGCTCCTTGAAAGTGGAGTCACGGGTAGATAGGATGGTGAAGAATACATTTGGTGCACTTTCCATTATTGGTCAGAGTATTGAGTACAGGAGTTGGGAGGTCGTGTTGCAGCAGTACAAGACATTTGTTAGGCCACTGTTGAAACATTGCATGCAATTCTGGTCTCCTTCCTATCGGAAAGATGTTGTGAAACCTGAAAGGGTTCAGAAGAAACTTACAAGGATGTTGCCAAGGTTGAAGGACTTGAGCTATAGGGAGAGGCTGGACAGGCTGGGGCTGTTTTCCCTGGAGCGTCGGCGACTGAAGGGTTACCTTATAGAGGTTTACAAAATCATGAGGGGCATTGATAGGATAAATAGACAAAGTCTTTTCCCTGGGCTGGGGGAGTCCAGAACTAGAGGGCATGGATTTAGGGTGAGAGGGGAAAGATATAAAAGAGACCTAAGGAGCAGAGGGTGGTACATGTATGGAATGGGCTGCCAGAGGAAGTTGTGGAGGTTGGTACAATTGCAACATTTAAAAAGGGTGGTAAGGACAAGCCAGGGAACAATAAACCAGTGAGACTGACGTCAGTGTTGGGCAAGTTGTGGGAGGGAATCCTGAGGGATGGGATGTACATATATTTGGAAAGGCAAGGACTGATTAGGGATAGTCAACACAGCTTTGTGCGTGGGAACTTCTGTCTCACAAACTTGATTGAGGCATTTGAAGAAGTAACAAAGAGGATTTGATAAGGGCAGAATGGTAGATGTGATCTATATAGATTGCAACATTGGATGGTTTCATGAATAGGAAGGGTTTGGAGGCATATGTGCCGGGTGCTGGCAGTTGGAAATAGATTGGGTTGGGATATCTGACTTGCATGGACGGGTTGGACCGAAAAGTCTGTTTCCATGCTGTACATCTCTATGACTCTATGACAGAGAGAGATCACTTCACCCATTGGACCTATGCCACTTGAAAACAGAGCCAGAGGGTGATAACGGCATCAGTTGGTGCAGCCTAAGGAGCTTAATGGCCAGTTTCTATACTTTGTTTCTCAAGTCCTTGACTATCTTGACTTAATATCAAAGTAAACAGACATTAAAATTAATGCACACATGTTTCCCAGAAATGCCGACAGAAACATCCCTTCATTCAGACAAGATCAGTAACAGGAATTATGAAAGTTAGAAAAAAACCTTCTTTTGACAGATTATTGACAACATGGTTTTCACAAAGAGCAATGTACAAGGTGAGCCGGGTGGGTGTTCCCTGTTCCCTGATGTCTAATTGCATTTGTGAGCAAGAGGACCACCTGCAAAGCATATCCAGGAGATTAATGTCGGTATTTCAGTAGATACTGTGGACACAGCATTCTCCCATAAATCGGCAATGATATCAACATCTATTTTTGTGATGATGTTTGAAACAAAATAAAATTGAACAATACGGCTGGGATAACTTCCTTTCAATTCTTTGAAATAGTATCAAGGGACGCTCTGTGTGGACCTGGGGTGGCAGAAAGATCTTTAGTTTAACGACACAGGAGAATGTGAGGGAACAGAGTCACCTTTTGGAAATCCAGATCAACTGGAACTTTTTTCACTGGAGCATAACTGTTCGAGGGGTGAAAGTGAGAGGTGAAAAAAATTGGAAAAGATATTAAGGGCAACTTTTTACACAGAGAATAGTTTGTGTGTGGAATGAGTTGGATGTGGGTACTGCTACAACTTCTAAACGTTATTTGGATAAGTACATGAATATACATGTTTGGAAGGATATGGGCCAAGAGCACACAGGTGGGATTAGTTTAGTTTGGGTTTATGGCTGGCAGAGACTTTTGGACCAAAGGGTCTGTTTCCATGCTGTGTCACTCCATGACAATGATGATTTATCAATTTTTCTTCATATTATACAGTGCTGTAATGATCCTCCAGTGAACTGTTGATACTTAGATTGTGTCTGAGGCTCAGCAAATATTTCCATTAATGAGAGGAGGGATTGTTCTCCAAGTTACACAAATGAAAAATAAAATTTTCTCCAGCATTGTTGCTGAGTAGATTTGTTTATGCATAGGTAGTGGTTATAGTTTGCAACTGGTTTTCCAGATAATGGTCAACAGTGAGACAAAATATTTTTGATCTCCTGCAGAAACACCAGATGCTTCCAGTAAATGAAACTGGGAACTCGAGGACCATTTCAGCAATCAGCTTAATCTCTGCCAACTACTGTATGTGGCAGATCAAAGGGAAAATGTATCAACAAAAATAAAATCTAACCAAACAAACTACACTTTCCCATTTACTCAGAATAGTCACATTTCACTTGACATTTCTTCTATAAAAAGGAAGATCACCAATACAGTGTTCACTGTGTGACTATCAGGAAACAGAAAATTGATTGCACGCCAGAAACATCTATTACTTCCACCTAAAGGACATTCCAGTTAATTCAGTCTGTTTACTGAGTAATATTAAAACTCTTGAATATGAAGTCAATGGATCTAATCTCTCACATTGCAGTAACATTTGTTATTGTCTCAATATAACTTAAAATGGAATTCGCTTGAACTTACGAATTGTTGGACAATTCTTTGATTAATGCATCTCATTAAAACTGAATGGGCCCATTTCCATGGTTAGCACTGGTGGAGTGGAACGGCTAACTTTTGCTGATTTCTATTAGTTAACAGTCCCTTTCAGAGCTACTTTTGAGCAGAGGAATGTGTTGTTTATGACCTACATCTGTGGCAATTATCATTGTAATATTCTGTAACTTACCAGACACTCCTGATATACTCAGACAGTTCCCTGCAATGGTTTACATGTTAAAGATTTTTTTAACTTATTGACTGACCTGTTCTAATTCATTATATTCTCTTTCAAAGATTTATCTGAGTGCCATGTATCACTGCCAACTCACTTTTTATTTCTCAGGCACACAGCTTTCCATTATTATGCATTTTCAAATGACTAACTGAGGGTCGGAGCAATTTGATAAGATGCAAGGAGAGACATTCTGAAATGTAAGCATGTTCTTCTAATCTCCGTGACATACACCCAGATTCCAAACATAACCGGTTTAGACATGCTCCAATCTAGGTTGCCTAAACTGAGTTTAGAAGTGTGGATAAGAAATTACATATTAGTTTGTAATATGAGAGAAACTTGGAATGTCAGCAAAAATAAAGTCAATAATTTTATGGCTGATAATATTATTGAATGTCTTAGCTTTTTCTGCTTGTGACTGAATGTAGAATTAAAGGGAGTTAATTTCAAATTGAATATTTAAATGTAATCAGTACTCAGTATTCAGTTATGATTTGGAGATGCTGGTGTTGGACTGGGGTGTACAAAGTTAAAAGTCACACAACACCAGATTATAGTCCAACAGTTTATTTGGAAGCACTAGCTTTCGGAGCATTGCTGCTCCTTTATCAGATCAACCACCTGATGAAGGAGCAGCATTCTGAAAGCTAGTGCTTCCAAATAAACCAGTTTGATTATAAAACAGCGCTATTGATTTTTTAAAACTCAGTATTCAGTTGCCTATATTGCATTTAGAAATGTCTAGTATGAATTGTATGTTATTTCGTCGTGTGATAGAGACTTGGAGTGTCCAGAAAAAAAAGGTCAGTTGTTTTATTGGCTGATAATATCTTAGAACTTTGATTTTAGTTTTATCTGCTTGTGAATGAATGTAGGAATAAAGGGAACTAATTTCCAATTGAATTTGTTTTGTTGTTTTAAACAAAATATTTGAAACTATCATCTGAAACAGACTTCAAGCTATTCAATTTTACGTTCACAACTAAACAACACTTCCAAACAAGCTTCTCAGCAAAGCAGTACCCCAAGTCATGCATGTGTCCATGTTTATGAACAACCTTGTGTAAATATATGAGCCTATTTGTTCAGGCTGTGTAAGGTGATACGAGGATCCAGTCTCAGTCTCCAGCAGGAAACCAACAGGCGAAACCTGTAAGCCAGTTCCTTCTGATGGTCATATATATTCTGGGAATTGGACTGGAACTCAACACTCCTGGATCTGGTTTGTTTAGAAAGGTCTTGACCGATCCGTTATCCACAAGTTATCAGAATGATTATGTCGACAATTTCTCTCAGTTTGTTACTGACTTTCTTACCATGTGAAGTTTTTTTTTGTTCAATCTACCTTTGTTACCCTCTCAATAGTCTCTTCCAGGAATGTAAAACACTCAGACCTCATTTCATCAGCATCAATGTTCCCTTTTTTGTTTTCTTTTTAAAATTGCCCAGTCGGGGATTAACTTGAATCAACCAGAGGGAAAGAGGCAGAGCGCGGTCTTTCTCAAAGGCACTCTGAAACTGACCTGTAAACTAGCGGGTTCGATCTTGGCAGCTTCTATATGAGTTGGGTCAGACAGATTCCCAGACAGGACCGGAGTGGTTGGTTAGCTACTATAGTTCATCCAGCAATAACTATGCCCCGGCGATTAAGGATCGATTTACTATGTCCAAAGACACTTCAAACAATATTTTCACATTGGATATGAAGAGCCTGAAGATCGAAGACATCACCATTTTTTACTGTAGAAGATATCACAGTGAGAGGAACCAAGGGAAGACCCTTTTAAATAAAGCTAAAGGGCTCGTTTTGTCAAATCCATTGTAAACTGACAGTCAGTGCAAGTTTTAAATGCAGTTATACCAACTGTGATTGAAGCAGACCTCAAGTTGCCACTTACAAAACTATCAAATAGGAAATGTACCATCAAAAGTAACAAATTAGATAATACAATGGGACAAAGTTTTGGGCATGTCTTATGTACTGCTGATGCTTCTACCAATTAAATGTTTGGCCATAAGTTAGTTTTTGTATATCTGACAGCTCTGTGTTATGTAAACAATGACATTAAATTTGAAATATGATTAGATTGGATTCCCTAAGAAAGTATGGAATCAGTCCCTTCAGCCGAACAAGTCCACACCAACCCTCTGAAGAATAGCCCACCCAAACACATATTCCCTCACAGTAATGTGTCAAACACTATGGGAGATACAGCATGACCAATTCACCTGACCTGCATATCTTTATACTGTGACAGGAAGCTGAAGCACCTGGAGGAAACCCGCGTAGACACAGGGAGAATGTACAAATTCTACATGGGAAGTCACCCCAGGCTGAAGTGAACCTGGGTCCCTGGCGCTGTGGGACAGTAGTGCTAACCACTGATCCACCACGCCGCCATGCAATCAGTACTAAATATCTATTCCACATGAAAAATGAGACCCAGAGTATAGAACAGATGATTAGTGCAGCTTCTGTACTGCTCGGCATCACTGTGATACGGCAATACAGGGATGGCACTACAATTATAATCAATGCAAAAACATGTTCAGCCCACATTGTTTGAAACACGTCACTGTTTACTTCTACAAACCATCTAAACTCATACTAGTTCTGTGGGGTTTTATGCAAATATCAATATGCAAAGTGATGATAATTATTGTTGCACCTGTTGGTGATTTTGAGAATCAGCTCATATGTTACTCTATCAAGTATTAGATTAGATTACTTTACAGTGTGGAAACAGGCCCTTCGGCCCAACAAGTCCACACTGACTCGCTGAAGGCAAACCACCCATACCCCTACATTTACCCCTTACCTAAAACTACAGACAATTTAGCATGGCCAATTCACCTAACCTGCACATCTTTGGACTGTGGGAGGAAACCGGAGCACCCGGAGGAAACCCACGCTGACACTGGGAAAATGTGCAAACTCCACACAGTCAGTCGCCTGAGGTGGGAATTGAACCCAGGTCTCTGCCGCTGTGTGGCAGCAGTGCTAACCACTGTGCCACCGTGCCACCCATGAGTATGTAACGATATGATCATTTATCAAGAATGATCAGTATCCATTAGTGCAATTATAATGTGATGAAGATTTATTGTGTCTTTATTTTGCCTGTGGCAGATTTTTAGCTTGTTTTATGCAGAGCCAGTTATTGTGTGGCCCAGTCCAGAGAATGTAACACTATAACTATTTTCCTTACTGGGTCCAGGGACCATGGTGACGGTGACTACAGGTAAGAACCTTAAACTTCCTTAGTCTCTTTTTTTAAAACTTTCCATTCGTGTGAACAATTCCTGAATTTAATGAAACTCAGATTCTGCGCTGAGCTTGGTTTGGTTCTGATTGATTTTTGTTATAACTGATTATAAGCTTAAATTAACTTCCAATAAATAGCTAAAGTGGCGATGGTGGATTCAGTTGCTTGGTGGATTGTTTTAAAATCAGATGGGCATTATGTGTGGTTGGTTACTTGAAAAACCTTAACTGTCTTAATCAGTAAGGTATAAATAATACTGAATGTCAGTGATATCCACTATCTGTGAGTTTTATTATTGACAACAAATGCTATGATTTTAAAGATGTTTGAAATATTACCAAACATAATGAATATATGCTAAAATACCATTATTAATTTCTTGAATATATTTCTCGGTTGAATACTGTTCTTAACATGATTGTATTTTGTTGTTTAGTTTGTTAATTTTGTAGATGACAAGCGCTTTAGCGAGATTATCTTTCAAGATTACTTTTAATTACTAATATTTATGAAGTTATTTGTTTTTCCTGAATCGTTTCTGCATTTGGCAAACTCGTGTGACAATTATTTTTTCTGCTAGATTGAAAACATTACATCTGTTTGTAACTGTCTGAAGAGCAACTTAAGGCAGAAATATGGAAACATGAGAAATTAATAAAAACCTGACATTTTTAGTGCATTGACTTTAAAAAAAACTCAGATCTAATTGTAAACTAAGTAAAGTCTGTTTTGAATGGAGGTTTTCTCGCTGAGCTGGAAGGTTCACCTTCAGATGTTTTGTCACCATACTGAAGCTGCATCCGAAGACTCACTGATGATGTTATCTAGTATGGCAATGAAACATCTGCAAACTAACCTTCCACCTCAGCAAGCAAATCTACACCCAAAACCTCTACCTGAGCTACAAATCTTCTCAAAACTCACTAGTCTGTTTTGAGCAACCTCATTCAAACTAAAATTTGGGACTAAAATCTTAAACTGCCAAATTGATCAGATTTTGTAATTGAGACTAAACTTATGATAACATGTGACTATAATGTGTAATGTTTGTCCATTGAACTAATGTTGTTTTGACCTTAAAGTGATTAATCAATATATGCCTCCAACTGCTCTACTGTGCACTGCACAAAATTGACGTGATCAGGAGATGTACAGGTTTTAGTAAATTGAACAGTTGCCGAAAACGTTAATGTTTTAAATATTATTAAATAAGTCACCTCATAAACAAGACTGCTGTTGTGACTTCTTGTTTCTATTCAATTTAGTTATTAGCTTGCTTGATGGTGAGCAATTTTGTTGAATTCCAATTTGGGATTTATTTTTAATGTGAGGTTACATTATGTTCTTTGTTCTGTTGAAAACGTATGCAGAGCCAGTTCTGCTGCAAACACATCGTTGTTCCTCCCTGCTATGATTTAATGGGTTTTCTTTCTGTTGAGGACAGAATGTGCTTGGATAATTTTTTAATATCTTTCTGAAGCTGTTTCTGGTTTCAACATTGTTTTTTCTTTCTGTTTTTATAGTTGGTGACAGTGAATCGCTCCGGTTTCCTCACTGAATGCAACTAGCATGCGAGTTGAACGTTCCTGAAGTGAAAGGCAAAAAACAATGGTTTTGGAAATGAAGGAAAAAAAAACGTTGGGCACGATTTTTACTTAGAAGTAATAATTGAGGATTAATCGAATCCACTCCATGCATTCCAAATTCAGAATTCACTTATCTACTTCAATCACAAGGTATTTATTTAAGTAGTTTACAAGTCACAGAGAAATATAAATACAATTTTTTAAAAAATGTACTAAAAGTTCTTGCTATTGAGTCATAATGCCATGACTATGATAACATTCATCAAGAGCCACCTTTCAATTCCACTGTACACTACACACAGATTTTGCTCCTGGAAAAGATCATTGGCAAAAACAATTTAGACATTCTGCCCGAAATATTTTGGTGAAGATCAGATCAACTTCACTGTATTCACCATTTCACAAGTAACTTGAATTAATTAATTATGTCCCTGATTAAACAAGATTTGCAGGAAAAAACTAAAACATTACCTGAGTGATTTGGTCTGAACAGTGTTTTAGGTGTTCCCAATCGGTTTGTTTTAAATAAATAGTTATATTTTACAACAACATACCAACTGAAGAATCATTCATTAGGAAGCAACTGTTATATTGGATTATGTGAGCAAGGCTAGAATTCGAAATAATTAAAATAGATATCATGAACGCACCACAGGAATACTTGCTGTGAATCCAGAGAATGTATTTTATGTCAGTTCGTTCAGACATATGCAGATTGCACAAGTTTACAGAAGACAGGAACTAAAGGGTAATACAGCACATTGTTAATACAAATGGAAAATAGGGAAATATTTATCTTAAGCAATATACTTGATCGATTATTGCAACGTAGCAATCTAAAGGAGATTAAAGGCGATCGTTAAGTGTGACGATCATTTATTCAGACATCAGTTAAAACTTGCAGAAACAGTTTTTCAATCCACACATCTTTTAAAATTTATTACAAGTTCATTACACAGAAGTGAAGAAAATTAATTTGCCATTGTAATGCAAACCTGACAGTAATTATATGCCCGAATTTATTCAACAGCAATGCTGTTCCACAATGGAATGCGGTATTGGCTTTGTGCAGTGCGTGCAAAATCTTCAACGTTCAAGAAATGTTTTAAGAATAAGTAAAAATAATTTAGAGAATAATCCTATTTTCTCCGGAGCTGTCCATAACCTAAATAATTTTGCTAATTACAATGACTTAATCAGTTTTTTAAATCAGTGGTTATCTGTATTAATTCCAAAAAAAGTACTTGTTCGTATTAATGCTTATCCTCTGGTTAATTCCTCTTAGAGAAGTTAATTTACAGCGAATACATTTGACATGATGAATTAAGCAGCTACATCTGCTAGGATCAAGACTGTTGTACAGTTGGTTTCTGTGCTATCTCCGACAGTCCCGTCAACTGGTTCTGACCAGTTTTAAATCGTCTGGTTCGGACACCTGAATTTCAGACAGTTCAATTTCATCTGGCTCTTCAGAACGACTTTTGGCTGCCAGAAATGTAATATTTGATTAGGTGCCTCAGACCTGAGAGCCCTGAATAAATTGTTAGAATCAGAATAAACACTTCAGTAACAAAAGGTAGATTGCAAGAGTTTTGAAATCGGATATTTGCAACAACGGATATTTGACTGAGCGAGGCAGAGAGAAATATGCTGCAAATTTTATTTGCACCAGAATTGTTCGTGAAATGTTTAGTGGCACAACGTAGAATTAGAAATTATTTTGCTTTTTTTTAGAACCTATCATCAGCTTTTAATGTGACTATCACTGGTATAATACAATCCAAAAGGTTTTAATCTATTTCAATCTAAGTAGACCATGTAAGAGGAAGTGAGTCCTAAGTGGAATTCCAGTGATAGGGAATTTAATCCTTATGCAATCCCTAGTTTTATTCCTCTATATTTTCCATAGAGTTTGAACAATTCAGAAATGCTATCAAAGTATTCTTGGATAATTGGTGAAATGTTACTTTCATTGCGTAAACATTCTGTAATAATCTCGGGTTGTTGGAAGGTGTTAATAATTAACATGTTTTATGCACTGTCAAACAGGTAGACTGTTGTCCGAAATATTGTCGACCTCATTGTGTTCAGGTCTGTTGTGATGTCGTAGTAGGTGTCCCTGACTCTCAGCCAGGTGGCTTGTGTTCATTTACAACCTGTTAGAGAGGTATGTAATATCATTTCTTATCAGGTTAATTCGGAGCAACAAAAAAACATTGAGTTCTTTGGGTGTTCGAATTCCACTCACAGAGACATGTGAAATCTATTCAAGCATTGTCCTGACTTGTGTCTCTTACATACTAGACAGACATTTGGCGGGGGTTAGCAACTTTTTTCAAATAAATAGTTATCCACGAGCTTTTGGGCATCGCTAGCTGGGGTTAATGGAGTAACTAAAAGAAATCCAGGCTATTTCACTCGGTTTTCTATCAATATCATTTATAACTAATCCAGAATGCATCCTTTTTCAAATATATTTGATGCGATTATATCAAGGCTGTTCGGGTTTACAGCAAAGCAGTGCTGTATTTGAATTTGACTGTTTAGTACTGCATGTTTTCCGTTGAATCCAACACTTGCAACAGATGGTGATAACTTTTCAATTAGTCTTCAATTGATATGTCAGATCATTCAGTACCTCTGCTAAGAATCCTTTTTGAACAGTAGTCAAACAAGCTTAATCACTGTTTAAATCAACAGCTGTGAGTTCATGTGCCAAACATATGCAAACAATTTGCTGATGAGGGGTCACTGGATGTGAAACGCTAATCTTGCTTTCTCTCCACAGGTGCTGCCAGATCTGCTGAGTTTCTTCAGAGATTTCCATCTTTATTTAGGCTTAATAGCACTCAAAGTTTGTTGTTTCATTTTTTAAAAAAGTTCTGTTCGATGAAACAAATTGTTTGTTGAGAAAATACATTTTAACAAATTGAAATATTTAGTATCAGAGAATCATTGATTGTGGGTGATCTGATCTAGAGCCATTGTTTCAGAAGAAACTATATCATGAAGTAACAACACGTCCTAAAGTGCAGTGGCTGCTGTAATTGGGTGGGAGTTATTTTGACAACTCAAAGAGAGAATGTCAATCCTTCCGTTCCAAATAATCAACAGAACATTTTAAAGAATGTATTAAACAATTAATTTGTTGAAATATTTTAATAAAACGTGTTCACCACCAGTGCTAGCCTAACAACTGACACAATAATCGGAAATAGTAACAGGAGTTGGGTACTCGACCTTTTCCACCACTGACTTAGATCATGATGGATCTGTGAGCTAACTCCACAGGCCTCCGTTTGTGCAAAACTCTTTAACACCTCTGATTAACAAGCAAAAAGTATCCCAGATTTAATGATCCGACTGCACATAACAAAGGGAGACACCATTTCTGAAAGACATTGCTGTGAGTATTTAAAGTGACACAGAGGCTATAATTAATTGCTCATGAAAATAAGGTTTAAATCTCTGACAATTTCTAATTCAAACATCCCAATAGTCAGATCCCTTTAATTGAACATTATATTTCTTTATTCCAGGAAACTATAATGTATGATTGCCGTGTTACAATAAAAAGGATAGCTTCATTCTCATTATACGATTAAGAAATGGTTCTGTCAGTTCAATAAAAACACAGTGAACCCACACAGAAGGATACCATTCAGCATGTCATCTCGTGTGGACACTCAAGTGTCTCAAATAATTTTCAATTCTTCCAGTGGCTATTTGCATCTGTAAACAGGTATGGAAGTGTCAGACTTTTAATATCTCCTTGACAAACCAGTTGCCATTACCTTACTTGAATTGCTGAAGTTCGTGTGGTATTAGAACATTCAGAGCGCTGTTAGAAAATGAGTTCCATGGTTGTGATCCAGAAAGAGTAAAGGCGCAGGGAAATAGTTGAAATTCAAAATGGAGTGTGATTTGGAGGAGAGCTTTCAGGTGAAGCACATACATGTAAATGCACCAGTATCCTCAAAGATCACAGTTTTGGAACGTGCTGCTGAGGGAACATGTAAACATACAAATTAGAAGCTAAAGAAGGCACCTCGGCCCCTCTAGAATGCTATTTCATTCATGAGATCATCATACATCTTGCTGCTTGACAGTCTTTCCAACACTTGATAAAATTGAACCTGATTGTTTGCTGTTCAACTAAAGAATTGTAAAACTTTGGAATTCTCTGCCACAGAAATTGATTCGCATCAAAATATTAAATGATTTCAAGAAGAAGATAGTTTATTTCAATCTTTCAAAAATACCATGAGTATGTGGGGAAAAAAACGAACAGGATACAATATTGGTTGAAAGCTCTGAAAACATTGGATGTGGCATGGTTGGTCAATTTGCATGACACCAAACTTGGTGTTATAATTAATATTGACCTTTATCTAAAAGAATAACAAGATCTTGATCAGATGGGTTAATGGGCTGAGGGGTGGCAGGCAGAGTTTAATTTATATGAATATGACGTGTTGCATTTTGAAAATACAAATCATTTCACACCTTAAGAGTTAATAGTAGGGCTTGGGGTAGTGCTGTCGAACAGAGGGTCCTGGGTGCTCAGAGACATAGATTCTTGAAAGTATTGTCTCAAGTAGCTGGCATGGTGAAGGTGTGTGGCACGTGTGCCTTCATTGATTAGAGCATTGAGTTTAGGGTTGGGATGTTGTGTTGCAACTGTTCCGGATATTGGAATGAACTGCC
The DNA here is from genome assembly GCF_047496795.1 of Chiloscyllium punctatum. NCBI lineage: Eukaryota > Metazoa > Chordata > Chondrichthyes > Orectolobiformes > Hemiscylliidae > Chiloscyllium > Chiloscyllium punctatum. Next base: position 52,051,693 of record NC_092780.1, read on the forward strand.
AGAGGCAGTGGTAAATGCAGAGACAGTTACAACATTTAGAAGGCATTTAGACAGATACAGGAACTGAATAGGTCTGGATGAATGTAGGCCAAAGGCAGACAAATGGAATTAGTTTAAATTTTGAACTCTGATCAGCTTGACTGAATGGTTTGTTTCTGTGCTGTATGACTTTGTAACTTTCTGACTTTATGGTGGAGTAGGCTCCAAGTTGGAAGGTGGTGAGCTCGTGAGGGTTTGGAGTGGTAATATGGTAGAGCTTTAGTTGATAGGCTGTCAGGTATTGAGTGGCTGCTGGGTAAGCATGTGTACACTTAGTTGGGCAGGGTGGCATCAAGGCAAATGGCAATGGTCACAAAGATAATTTGGTCGAATTGTTTTTGGTAGGTGAGGGGTAGTTTGAGCTGAAGTGCAGGAGGTCTGCCTGTGATAAGCTGGGTAGTTGGAGGTGGGCAGGGTGCCAGGCTGGTTCAGGGGTAGAAAGTCACTGTGATGAAGTGGCAGGTGGATATGATGTTGAAATGCAAAGCTCACAATCTAGCGAAGTGGCAAGCAGTAAAGGACAGCTGGGTATAAAGCTAGGATGCAATGTGTACAGGTTGACTTGGGTAAGTTGAGAGGTCAGTGATCAAGGGCTGAGGTCATATCTAGGGAGTAGGGAGAGGTTGTGAAAATAATGGTGCTAGGTCCAGTCAGGGCCAGATTCACCACAGGCCAAGTGCAGGGTGGCAGGACTGAAATTGACTGAAAGGAATTGAGATTACATGTCCATCTGGAATATAGAACATAGCACATTACAGCACAGCATAGGCCATTCAGCCCTCAATGTTACGCCAATTTGCGGAACCAATCTGAAGCATATCTATCCTTGACCATTCCATTTTCATCCATTTTTTTTCCAGTGACCAGTTAAATATCCTTCAAGTTGATGAGTTTACAAGAGTTGCAGACAGTGCATTCCATGCCCCTACTACTCTCAGAGTGAAGAAACTATCTCTGCCATCTGTCCTATATCTATCACCCCTCAATTTAAAGCTATGTCCCCGTGTGCTAGCCATCACCTTTTGAGGAATAAGGATGTCACTCCTCACCCTATCTAACCCTTATATGTCTCAACTAAGTCGCCTCTCAGCCTTCTCCTCTCTTATGAAAACAGCCTCAAGTCCCTCAGCCTTTCCTCATAAGACCTTGCCTCCATAACAGGCAACATCCTAGTAAATCTCCTTGACACCCTTTCCCAAGCTTCCATATTCTTCCTATAATGTGGTGACCAGAACTGTACACAATATGCCAAATGCTGTCGCACCATGCCGCATCATGACCTCATGGTTCCGAAACTCAATCCATCTACAAAGAAACTCGAACACACCGCATGCCTTCTTTGCAACCCGAACAACCTGGGTGACAACTTTTTGGGATCTATGTACATGCACACTAAGATCTCTCTGATCATTGGCACTACCATTATGGATTGCCTCGGATGTGTGTTCCTGTCTTGCGATGGGGTCCTTTGTTCCGGGGCTGAATGGGTGTGAAGGAGGGGAGGAGCCGTCAATGTGAGTGGAAAATTAAGTCTGGACAGAGAGTGAGAGTGGTAGTTAGTCTGACAGATTGGAGTTTTGGTGTTGAACTGCATGTCAGTCTAATAATTTCTGAGGTTAAAGAGCACTTGTTAATTTCTCAAATCATGCTTACATAAATGCTCAGCTCAGTTAGCTGTAACTCTCCAAAGTCTCTGAAAATTAATGATCCTCCATTTTTCAGAGATCTCCAGAATTCAGGTAATTGTCAATTAGAAGTTTCAACTTCCAGACACTTGACATAAGGTCAGCTGTGACAGAGATCTTCACAGTCCCAGTGCTCAGCTCCTGCCTGAGCTGCTGCTGCTGCTGTGACCTTCTTCCCTGAAGAACATCCTGTCTTGTATTAATAAGTGAGGAAGGCTCACTGGTTCTGAAACGTTCACTCTGCTTTCTCTTCACAGGTACTGCCAGATGTTTGTTTTTTCCAGCAATTTCTGTTTTTTATTTCTGATTTCCAACACTATGGTGCACAGTAGGGCAACATGGTGGCTCAGTGGTTAGTATTGCTGCCTTATATTGCTTGGGACCTGGGTTTATTCCAGCCTCAGGTGACTGTCTATGTGGAGGTGGCACATTATTTCCGTGCCTGCGTGGGTTTCCTCTGGATGCTCTGATTTCCTTCCCAAAGTCCAAAGATGTGCAGACTAGGTGAATTAGCCATGCTAAATTGTCTGTGGTATTGAGGCATTTCGACTTTAGGTTCATTAGTCAGGGTTAAATTTAAAGTAATAGGGTAGGGGAATGAATCTGCTTGGGTTACTCTTCAGAGGGCCAGTTTGGACTTGTTGGGTCAAATGGCTTGTTTTCAAAATGCAGAATTTATATAAATCCTCATCTACTTGGTTTGCATTTCATGAAACATCTCCACTCTTCACTTGCAATCCAATGAAAGTGTCAACTGGCGAGATTTTCAAACAGTTACTGGTGGTGGGTTCAATGTGTTCCAATTTCTAAATTATATGGTAATGGTCAAGGTAGAAGGCATGTTTCTGGAAAGAGAACCAAAAGATCATAATCAACAACTGATAGGAAACGAAAATAAACTCACGTTATGCTGTAGATTTTAGCGGGAACATACTGGATACGTTTACAGCTGACGATGCGTTTGAGTAACTGATAAGGTTGATCTAACAGAAAATAACTTGCTCAATTGGTCATTCTTTCCAGGAGACACCGTCTTTCCCCACCCCCCCCCTCCCCACCCCCCCATACTTTATGGCTTAGTCTCCTCCTGTCAGCAGCACAATACTGAAGGTTCTATATCTTTGGTTTTATTGGTGATGGACTATTGCCCTGACATCAGCAAGGTGACCTGGAAGTAGAGTGGGGAACCAATCATAACTGGATTGAAGACTTACCCTTCAGTGAGAAACAAGAAGGGAACTTACATCCTGAGCAGCCAGATAATTGTGACCGAGTCAGAGGCGGATTGCCCCAGCAAAATCAACTGTTAGGTTCAACATATGGGGTCACAGAACAGCACTGGAATGCCATATGTTAAGAAGTGTTGTGGGAACTGAGATAAACTGAACATTTTCGATTAACCTGAATAAGGCTTTATTTATAACACTTTCCACAGAATTATAGAGGCATACAGCGCAGGAAAAGGTCCTTTGGTCAATCCAGTCCACGCCTATCAATAACAGCCACATAACTATTCCTGTCCAATATGCCAGCACCTGATCCATTGTCTTGTGGGACTTGCCATTGCGAATATGCATTGAAAAACCTCTTATATATTATGAGGGGCTCAGCCACTACATGACTTACAGGCACCGAGCTCTAGGTTCACCACATCCTCTGTTTGATTTTGTTTTCCTCTGAGATCCACACTAAACCTCCAGACCTTACCTTAACCCTATGCTGCTAAGGCATTGATCCTTCCGTCAAAGATTTCTGTTTATCCTGTCTATGCCTACCATATTCAAGACATCTCAATTATCTTCGCCCTCATTCCTCTTTGCTCCAAGGAAAACTCCAGTCTATCTAATCTAATTTCATAATTACAACTCTTCAGCTCAGGAAAATTCCTGGCAAATCTCATCAATGCTGCCTTCAGTGTAATCACTTTCCTTCGATCGCATGCAGTCCAAAACTGTACACAATACATCAGTGTGACCTAACCAGCGTTTCATTCAGTTCCAGTATCATCTCCCTCCTCTTAAATTCAATGGCTCGGCTAGTAAAAGCAAATAACCTCCACACCTTCTTGGCCTCTTTATGCAGCTGCCACAGTACATTAAGGGATGGATTAGAATATACACCAAATATCCTCAGTCCTTTCCAGGCTTCCGCCATTCAACATCCAATATCTTGCAGTTTCTTCTGCCCCAGTGCATCAACTTACACTTATCCAGAATGATTTCCATTTGCCATTTCTCTGCTTATATGGGCCAAACCTTCTATATCCTCCTGCAAAGTAAAACTATCATGTTCATTACTTACCAAGACATGACATTTTTCATTTCATTTGTGAACTCACTGATCAACCCTCCAACTTTCTCAACTAAATCATTTGTCGCTAAGAGAAAGCACAAAGAAATTAACATTGATCCCTGCAGAGCCCCACTTGACATGCATTTCCAGTCACAAAAACACTCTCCGACAATTATTCTCTGCTCCCTGCCACTCAGCCAGTTCTGGATCCAATTCGTCAAATTAATTCAGATCCCATTGGCTCTGATCTTTGCTGTCATCTGGACATCAACTTACCTCTTTGAAAACTACCAGCAAATTGCTTAGACATGAACATAGAACATAGAACATAGAAGAATACAGCGCAGTACAGGCCCTTTGGCCCTCGATGTTGCGCCGATCCAAGCCCACCTAACCTACACTAGCCCACTATCCTCCATATGCCTATCCAATGCCCGTTTAAATGCCCATAAAGAGGGAGAATCCACCACTGCTACTGGCAGGGCATTCCATGAACTCACGACTCGCTGAGTAAAGAATCTACCCCTAACATCTGTCCTATACCTACCACCCCTTAATGTAAAGCTATGCCCCCTCGTTATAGCTGACTCCAGATGTGGAAAAAGGTTCTCATGGTCAACCCTATCTAAACCACTAATCATCTTGTACACCTCTATCAAGTCACCCCTAAACCTCCTTTTCTCTAATGAAAACACCCCCACGTGTCTCAGCCTTTCCTCCTACGATCTTCCTACCATACCAGGCAACATCCTGGTAAACCTCCTCTGCACCTGTTCCAGTGCCTCCATATCCTTCCTATAGTATGGCGACCAAAACTGCGCACAATACTCCAGATTCAGCCGCACCAGAGTCTTATACAACTGTAACATGACCTCAGGACTCCGGAACTCAATTCCTCTCACAATAAAAGCCAGTATGCCATATGCCTTCTTCACCGCACTATTTACCTGGGTGGCAACCTTCAAAGATCGGTGCACATGGACACCAAGATCCCTCTGCCCATCCACACTACCAAGTATCCGACCATTAGCCCAGTACCCCATCATCTTGTTACTCTTACCAAAGTGAATCACCTCACACTTACCCACATTGAACTCCATTTGCCACCTTTCTGCACAGCTCTGCAGCTTATCTATGTCCCGCTGTAACCTGCCACATCCTTCCTCACTGTCAACAACTCCACCGACTTTCGTATCATCCACAAACTTGCTCACCCAACCTTCTAGACCCTCCTCCAGGTCATTTATAAAAATGACAAACAGCAATGGTCCCATAACAGATCCTTGCGGAACACCGCTAGTAACTGCACTCCAAGATGAACTTTTACCATCAACTACTACCCTCTGTCTTCTTCCAGCCAGCCAATTCCTAATCCAAACCTCCAACTCTAATTGAATTCCCCTCAATAAAACCATGCTGAAAATTGTTGATTATTTTTCCAAATAAAGTCTAATTCCGCACCTCTTTTGTTCCAATAGTTTCCCTACCACTGAGCCTAGACAGGCCTGTGTTTCATTGTTTATACCATCCTCTGTCCTACATAACAGTACTACACTGGCTGGTCTGCACTCATTTGGTCCCTGTGGCCAGACAGGAATTCTAAATTATTGCCAGCGACTCAACTATTTCATCCTCTGCATCGCTCAATAGCTTGGCATACATTTCATCTGCCTTACAAATATAACTACTTTTCATCCAGCAAGATAACACTAAACATCACATCACCTCTCCTAATTTCTGAAAGTACATCACAACAATTCTCCATGAAGTCTTATACCCACATTGTTCCTCTTACGAGTGAACATCGACACAACACATTTATTTTGACCATAACAGAATCCTTTCGCTCCACGCCAATAATAACACTTAATGGGCATTACTGTTTCCCAAATATCCTTTTATTATGAATGAGCCTGTAACTTGTTTTAATATTCTCCTTTATGCTAACTGCTATTATTTTCTCATGGTCCCTTTTGCTCTTTTTCCCTAATTTCTCTATCTTTCAAACTCCCCCTTGCACATTCTGTACTTCATCAGAGTTTCTATTGTTTTGAGACTTCAGTGTATACCGTAAGCCTCCCTTTGACGTCCAGAGATCGCTGCATCCTTGGTCCCATGTTGTGGCTTCATGGCCAAAATGTCGTCCCTGTGCTTGTGTTGTTTCTGTCTTAAATGTGTCACACTGCTCTGACTCAGATTTACCAATAAGTGTCAGATTCAGTCCACTCTGGTCAAATCATTACATGGTCTTATTAAAATTGGCCTTCCCCCTTTCAGAACTTTACTTCAGACTCTTTCCTATCCCTTTCCAGAACAATCTGGAATCCAACAGATTTAGAATGTCTGAAATTCGCTCCACCATTGATGTTTTAACCACTTGGTTGAGTTCATTACCTAAAGTTAAGTCCAGGTTCACCCCTTTCTTGCAAGGTCTGTATTAAAACTGTCTGTTATAAACATATATTATTAAAATATTCTCCTTGGGGGCATTTTCAGAATTCTGATCACTCTAATTTTTTGACACGCTAAATATCTAAGCCTACGCTGAGGAAATTAAAATCCTCATCTTCTCATTAGCACTTCCCTGAAATTTGCCCAAGTATTTGCATTTCTCGATCTTCTGACCCTACAGTAAAGTCTATAGTGCTTTCCCAGCAGTTATGTTTGCTTTATTTTGATTTTGAAGTCCTGTCCATTTGCCTTCGTTCGATGAGGTATCCATGAATTCATTTCTCTTTACAGCTGGAAATACTCTTGTCAGAATTGCGATAAAATCGACATTCACTAACACCGCCTACCCGCCCCCCCCCATCCCCCCATCCCCCCATTCCCCCATTGCACCCGTGCGTGCACACACACATACTTTGCATCTTTCCCTGTGTCGCCTGAAGGCACTATAACCTGTAATATTGAATAGCCACTCATGTCTCTCTCTCAACAACTCTCCGTGATATCAACTGCACCAATTCATGTTGGCTCAGTGGTAAGTACTGCTGCCTCACAGCACCAGGGTCCCAGGTTCAATTTCAGCCTTGGGCAACTGTCTGTGTGTAGTTTGCACATTGTCCCCGTGTCTGTGAGGGTTTCCTTCAGGTGGTCCAGTTTCCTCCTACAATCCAAAGATGTGCAGGTCAGGTGAAATGGCCATACTAAATTGCCCATAGTGTTAGGTACATCAGTTAGAGGGATATGGTTCTGAGTGGGTTACTCTTCGGAGGGTCCGTATGGACTTGTTGGGCTAAAGGGCCTGTTTCCAAACTGCAGGAAATCTAATCTAGTTCCTCATTTATGCTGATAACTCATCTACCTTGTTCATCAGACTCATTCATTAAAACGAATACCATCCAACATTGCTAGCTTCCCTTTTGAAGGCATGAGAATGGGTTTGAGAATCATATTAGCCATAATCCATTGGCTGAACAGCCTTAATCTGTTACTATATCTCATGATCTAGTGGTGTCAAAATGACATGGCAAAAATGTGAAGTGACCCTTACTTAAAAATAAATCAAAATTAAGTTCAATACTTCATTCCCAGATCAGGAATGACCTGTTGGCATTGAACATTGTATAATATTGACCTTATCTTGTACTGAGCTCTTTAGCTTCATTCATCGGACCGGACCACAGACCAAGTGGGTATCGTATTTGATAAACTGGGATAAATGTGATCTAATTGAGACTCGTTAAAACACTCGATGTAATTAGTGGATGTGGCAGGAAAATGTTTCAGCCTGGTTTCAGGATGAAGATTTTCATACACCGAGTCGTGGGGGTCTGAATAAAATTAGCACAATTTTCCATCGAGTTTGTGCGTTAATTTAAAATGCTTCAGTCTTTTTTTTGCTCCACGAAGAAATTAAATATTGCAGATTGGTATTTAAACTAAAAGTGCAGACCAGTCATGAACTAACTGAATGAAAGGAAAGACTTGATGTGATTGATGTCCTCCACTTTATCCAATTCTGTAGTCAGTGTCTTGTTTTCAGGTCTATTCCAAATTTGGCACATCAGGAATAATGCCATATTTTAGAGAACGATATCACATCAATCAATGCAAAGTATTGTTGATCACATTAAATATATTAAAGAGAATTTCCATGGCTGTTCTCTGCTCCTGTAACACATGAGGACAAAGAGAATAATTGTATTTTATACAAAATTTGGAATGTGATTTGGCACTCAGTGTAACCAACAGCATTTTCACGTAAGGTCCATGAACATGGAAATGAACTCATTATATACAGGTTACTCTTGTGACAAGTATCAATAGATTGTCTTAAGTGAAAAAAGAACTCTGAAAGAAAGGTTACTCCATGGGTTACATCATGATACCTTTGTCAATTTTACTTTTTTCACAGGTTTCACTTGTTACAAAGCCAGTGTCTTTAGGAATAATTACACAGGGTATCTTACAGGTAATCACAATGTTTTCACAACCAAAGTATAGAAACAATAGTAAAATAGTTTCAGCATTAGTTGGAAGTTGCCTTGTTGAAGGTGGTTTCTTCACCTTGTGAGAAAAGAGCCGGAAGACTGTGTGTTCTGATCCTTAAGACACATTTTTCATTGATTTTCTTTCAGAGGTGTTACCGAGTGGAAGAATACACAGATACAATAATACCACCGCCCATAGAACAGGTCTTACTGAAGGCGACGGTAACGTTAACCTGCATTGTGTCCAATCTTCCTTTTGGAGTCAATGTCACCTGGATTCAAGAAAATGAACCTCTGAAATTAGGGCTTCCTGACCAGCCTGGAGAGAATCCTGACAACATGATCAGCAAATTAGATATTTCTACTGAAGCCTGACTGAGTGGTGTTGATTTTGAATGTGTGGTAAACCATCAGTATCTATCGACACCTCTGAGAGATGCCATCCACAATAAGAAAAGTGACCGGTAAGAGTAAAGCATAGTGGATCCCATGTATAATTTAGATCCAGTAACATCAATGACAGGCTTTGATTGGTAATGAACAAACACCGTTGGGAGCATTAATGATTTGTGTGATAGCAGGATAGCTAAGTAGCTGATTAAGAAAAAGACAGATCAAAGGATATTCTATTCTGATTAGGTCAGATAAGGTGGGAAGAGGCCTGGTTTGTGACGTAAACATCAGCAATGACAAATGGACATAATTTCCTAGTTGTGGGCTGGAAACATGGAGGCGACTTTCAAATTAAGCTCTTGACTTCTTTTAATGAATAGAATGTGTACCATTCTGCTTCTTTAGAAAATGAAAGGGAATAAATTCCAAAATAAAAATGAGATATTTTAATATTTAGTGAAATTGATTCTGTATTTTTATCGTTGATTGATATTTGTCTAAATATTCTGCAGTGAGTAATCTGCTGGAGCCATCAGTATCTGTCCTCCTGCCACCAACAGAAGAAATCTCTGCTCAAAGGTTTCTCTTCCTCACCTGTTTAGTGAGAGGTTTCTCCCCCCGAGAGATCTTCATCAAATGGACAAACAATGACAAGCCGGTGAATCGCAGTAACTACAAGAACACTGAGGTGATGGCGGAGAGCGACAACACCTCCTTCTTCATGTACAGCCTGTTATCCATTACAGCGGAGGAGTCGGCTAATGGTGCTTCTTACTCCTGTGTGGTGGGTCGTGAAGCAATTCCATTTGAAAATCATCAACTGAACAATTGATAAACCCAGTGGTAAACCAAGTTTTGTGTACATTTCACTTGGACACTGTTAATCCATGTCAATAAAAATCTCAAAGTTGAATCTAATAATTAAACAAAAGTAATAAAGTTATTTTTTTCTTCCAATTGTGATTTAAGTATTCGACTGTTTGATTAATTGTGTTTCCCACTTTTACTTATATTCCATCTGTACAGTCCTGTTCCTCGGATGCTGCCTTACCTGCTGTGCTTTTCCAGCACCATTCTAATCTAGACTCTAATCTCCAGCATCTGCAGTCCTCACTTTTGCCTTGATTATTGACGGGTCCAGGACTCGTGTCTTGTGCAAGTAATGTTCCCTTCTCATGCACACCCTTGGTCAAAGACATAGTAAAGCTCACTCATTACAGGATTCTACAATATCTGTATTAAATCTCTCTGGGATAACGAGAGGTCATGCTTTGAAAGTGAGAGGTGGAAAGTTTAAGAGGGATACATCCGACAAGTACTTCGCGCAGAGGACGGTGGGCGTTTGGAACGTGTTTCCAGCAGAGGTGGTAGAGACAGGCATGGTAGATTCATTTAAGAGTAGTCTGGACAGATGCATGAGTAGATGGGGAGCAGAGGGATACAGATGCTTAGGAATTGATTGACAGGTTTAGACAGTACATTTGGATCGGCTCAGGCTTGGAGGCCGAAGGGCCTGTTCCTGGGCTGTAAATTTTCTTTGTTCTTTGTTCTGAGATGAAATCTGACAATGTCCATTTCATGGCAAATGAAGACCACAAATTTTGAACTTGATTTTCCTGATTCCCTGATTGCCTACTCTTACAAAAACAATGTCAACTCAAACTGCCACATCGCATCAATTGGGAATATACATTTAAGAGACTTTTACATTTTGTTTTGGTTGGGAAATACCAATCGCAAAGAACGCAGAAGAACTTGAAGTTAACCTTTGTTTCTGGGGAACTGCCAGAAATCTTGCAACAGTGCATTAGTTGACAGAAAATAGCTTCACTTTTACACAAAAGAGAATGCACAGAAAAGTTGTTGTGGAGCAGATGGAGGAGGAGAGGAGAATAATTAATAGTCTGTACTTTAATCTCTGTGCTGAGTTTTGATAGTAGACATCCTCTGTAATGTAACCTAGTTGCTAACAGGAGCAGTCAGCTTCTTGCTTACCGTCTGAAGATTTAAAATTTCCATGCAAAATAATACCTTTGAAGCATGCTGAATACGCTAGGGTGTGTTAAGCATTTGTTAACATCGACTCCCCTTAATCCAAAACTAATGTTGACATCATCCCATCTTGTATTCCAGAGTTTTGTCTCAATTTTTTGGAGCACATGGGATAAATTCTCGTATTCGAATACCTGACATCATTTTGATTCACGTACAAAACACGAGCAGATATCTTCTAATCAGCATATTAAAAATGATATTATACATCTCTGGAGCAGTGGGATTTGAACTCAGGCCTCTTGTCTCAGAGACAGCAATTCTATCACTGCAACAAAAGAGTCCTTCACAAAGCACTTATCTCTCCATGGCGATGAGAAATTTTCTCCACACCATCAGGGTGAGATCTAATTGTTGGCAATCCATTAAAATTGTAACAATAATAAAAATTATAATTTGGTATAAGAGTAGAAATACACACTGATCCAGAGAGATGCTCACAAATACAGACTAAAGACACATATACAGACTCTCATCTGAAGGCACATACTTATGCGTGCACACAAATGTGCAAACAGATAAGCCATCACACACGCAACCACGTACAGAGCCACACATGAAAATTTTTATTTGAACATTGATCTAAGCACTTACAAAAATGCATATACACTGAAAGAAAGGCACATGCACAAATTAACAGGAATATTCACACATAACCATGAAAAAAGCATAGACACACGTTAACACAGAAATGGACACGAGTACATATACATTCATTGAACGTAATGCTTACAGATCTGTTTGCATAAACACTCCAATATAACATCCGAAAAATGTCCCCCCACGTGTAGACTCAACGAGATATATATGAGCACAGAGATAAAAATTAATCTCAATATTTTCCCAACTTCATAATCACAAACATATGATGGAATAGGCCACTTAATTATTTATTTTTAAAATGCATTGATCAGCACGTATACATGGTCACACTACACACAAATTCAGTCTCAGGGCATGAATTAAACAAGGAAAATGGCACAAATGTCAGCAACCATCCACACACAATAACAGAAAAAAACACATCAGGAGATGGTTTTGGATAAATTGCCATAAAGGCAGACATCATCACATAAATACAAACATCTTTCAAAACATGGTGTTGCATGCTAAACTTTGTTGAGCACAAGCATGAAAATAACCTAATATAGGTAGGATCTGAAATACATACATGAACACATACTTTAGATGTTACTAATGAAAAGTAAATATTCACAAAACATTAAAGATTACCATAGTCATCAACAAAGTAGCATATTAGCATGATGATGCTTACACATTATGAAATGCATAAAATTTAGGTGCACAAACACGTGAATGACCACACCAGCATTAAATGAACATGAGTATGTTCATTCATGCTAAAACTCCAACATGGGCAAGTGTGAAGTAAGAGGCACTCCTAACCACATCCACAAACACTAAAGGAAAAATATTCACCACAAGTGGTAGAAAAAAATAAATTAAGGGACATGTGCACTAAAACTTATTCCTAAAGTTCACAGATCCCACAAACAAAAACATGAAGCAATGTTCTTACTGTGGATGTAAGTTATGTTCATGATTTGCCAACTAGTTGGTCACCAATAAGTGAAAATGAAAATCACATTTGAACTCTCATCCAGTACACGCTACAATTTTCAACTAAACTGCTATCACAGTTTATATTTAAAATATAATAACAGAATTAAAATAACTGTTCCAATAAAAAAGTCCTCAAATGATAAACAATGATAATATTCTTCAATTAAAAAAAACAATATAATTCATAATGTTCTGAGGCACTGAGTTCTTATCAGGCCTCGAATACTTACCCTCCATTGAATGTTATAGGCTGACCAAGATATCAAATTTGGCCGAGGCAAATCTAAATTGATGGATTATTTGAAAAACATACAATTGTTTGCATAAGGGATTCATATTACATATGTAGTGCCCAGATCAAATAAAATTATGACTATTGGAGAAGGCTTCAGAGTCTCTAGATCAGATAGCTTCCAGAATATGTGAACAGTTGCTGTGATTCGTGCTGAATTCTGTCTTGCACCATGTAGATCCCAATGGCTGAATATTTCCAATCCTTTTGATCTCTGCCTTGCCTGATCGACATCGACCTATGATTTATAGTTTTTGAGGGCTGCTGTTCAGTAATATCCATCTATTGTATATATCTCAGTCTCATTCCCTAGGCTTATGACACAAGGTTGGAGGTACTGTCTATAGTATCGAGGGCTATTGCAGCGTGATATAGACATAGACATAGCTGGGCTGGGAAATGGCAGATGGAGTTCAACCTGGATAAATGAGAAGTGATGCATTTTGGAAAGTCAAATCCTGAATATACAATTAAAAACAAGATTCTTGGCAGTGTGGAGGAACAGAGGGATCTTGGTATGCAAGTGAATTGTGAATAGTTTTGTTAAGAAAGCATATGGTGTTTTGGCTTTCTTTAACACGGGGATCAAGTTTAAGAGCTGTGAGGTTTTGCTACAGCTCTACAAGTCCCTGGTGAGACCACACTTGGGATATTGTGTCCAGTTCTGGTCGCCCTACTATAGGAAAGATACAGAGGGTTTGGAGAGCGTGCAAAGAAGGTTTACCAGGATGCTGCTTGGACTGGAGGGCTTGCATTATAAAGAGAAGTTGAATATGCTTGGACGTTTCTCTCTGAAGAGAAGGAGGAAGAGAGGTGACCTGATCAAGGTGTACAAGATAATGAGAGGAATGAATAGAGTCAATAGTCAGAAGATTGACTGGTACGAGGGGTCATAGTTTTAAGATATTAGGAGAAAGGTATAGAGGGGACGTCAGAGGAAGTTCTTTTACGCAGAGAGTTGTGAATGCGTAGAATGTATTGCCAGGGGTGGTGGTGGAAGCAGAGTCATTAGGGACATTGAAGCGACTGCTGGACATGCACATGGATAGCAGTGAGTTGAGGGATGCCTAGGTTGTTATTTTATTTTACATTAGGATTAATCCTTGGCACAACATTGTGGGCCAAAAGGCCTTGTCTGTGCTGTACTTTTCTATGTTCTATGATTTGACAAGGTGTGGTGTGTCAAATAGATCCCAAGATTTGTGCTCCTTGACACTTAAGTTTGATAAAAACTCCAGTTCAGCGAATCTATCCTTGGTTTGTGTCACGTGTTGTGTCTGCATATTTGTCTGAACACTGACATTTTTGGCTGATGAATGTTTAGTTGAGCATTTCAGCTGGCGATTTATGTACTACTAACCCAGGCTATCCCAACATTTGGAGGATTTTTAGTTTAAACAGAGTAGAGCAAGCTTTCAAACTCCATTGCCTGTTCTTCTTTAGACTTCTAGTGGAACAAAGCTTGCGATTTTTATCATTACTTGATCTGAGGTCATGACCCTATGTGCATAAGAGGAAATGCTCTCTTATAATTCTGCCTCTGGAGTGTTCCCATAAGGCATACCAAGAGAAAGATGCATTTACATTAGTGGGCCACATGGTGGCGTGTATTAACCTAAATGACTGGATGAAATACAAAACAAGTGAAAGGCATTTGCCCGGGAAGGGAGTGGGACATGTAAAAGTGGTGAAATACATTATTATTGATTGGCCATGCAGAAAGAATGAAGCAAACTCAACGGTAATGCATACTCAGGAGAAAGTGAGGACTGCAGATGCTGGAGATCAGAGTTTAAAAATTTGTTGCTGGAAAAGCGCAGCAGGTCAGGCAGCATCAAAGGAGAAGGAGAATCGATGGTTCAGGCGTAAGCCCTTCTTCAGGAATGGTATTTGCCTGGGAAGGCATTCCTGAAGAATACCGTTCCTGAAGAAGGGCTTATGCCCGAAACGTCTATTCTCCTGCTCCTTTGTTGCTGCCTGACCTGCTGCGCTTTTCCAGCAACATTTTTAAGCTAAGTAATGCATATTCATTCAAGATTTATTAACCATTTCAGAGTTGATTGTTATTGAAAAGTTTATGTTAACAGAAGTTTTTAAGCTAAGTCATGCATACTCATTCAAGATTTATTAACCATTTCAGAGTTGATTGTTATTGAAAAGTTTATGTTAACAGAAGTCTGAAATGGTAAATAAATCTTGAATTAGTATGCATTACTGTTGAATTTGCTTAATTCTTTCTGCATGGTCAATCAATAATAATATATTTTCGTTTATGTTACAGATAGATGGATGCCACACTGAGATGAGAACGCATGCGCTCTGAGCTGTGAATTTTATGTAAATCTGTAACAGTCACCAGAAAGAGAAAACATGGCCTCAACATAAAGCATAGGCAGCTATTCTGTCGAAGGCATAAATAAAAACAGAACACATGGATCTCAAACAATTGGGAAGCTACAAATTATTCCAATCAGAATCATCTCAATAATATCAAGCAAAGTGAAAAGGAAAAGCCATCAATAATTTTCTCAGTTACACACTGATACATGCATGTGATCTCACTGTTGGAGTTAAGTACAGGACAGATTGTAGTTTGGGCATTTAGAGAACTTGATAAACAGAGAAGGAAAATCTAGGGGGTCCACAACTCACTCAATTAACCTGAAAAGAGACACAAAATAATGATGCAGATGTTTATGATCAGAGTCGTTCATGTTGTAATTTTAATTCAATGACACACTTGGAGATTTCACAAAACATATTTGGTTTGTTGATGTGTGAAAGATTTGATTGTTCTCACCCTCACCCAGAGTGGCGGCAGCACTGCAGATAATACTCAGGCAGAATAGAATGATTAATGTGGAAGCAGTTGTCCAGATATTGCCATTTTCATTTTTATAGTCTTCAAGTGTGACCTATTGTATCTACGATTATAAAACCGAGAGAACGTAGTTAGATTGTTTATTGATCCAGTCTAATCTATCGGCATCAACATAATATAAGCAGAGACCATTAGATATTCTTTTAGCAGTCAATTGTTTCTCAAATGTGACTCTCTATCTGTCTCTATCCTTGCATTATTGAATCTGAGCAAGAACTTGCTAACACGAACTGCACATGTTCTTTCTTTATTATCCATGTCAGAACATTATGAATTACATTGTCTTTTTAAATAGAAATGAAGAATATTATCATTGTTTATCATTTGAGGACTTTTTTTATTGGAATGGTTATTTTAATTCTGTTATTATATTTTAAATATGGGCTGTGACAGCAGTTTAGTTGAAAATTGTAGCGTATACTGGATGAGAGTTCAAATGTAATTTTCATCTTCACTTATTGGTGACCAACTACTTGGCAACTCATGAACATAAATTACATCCACACTAAGAACATTGCTTCATGTTATTGTTTATAGGATCTGTGGACTTTAGGAATAAGTTTTAGTGCACATGTCGCTTAATTTATTTTTTTCTACCACTTGTGGTGAATATTTTTCCTTTAGTGTTTTTGGATGTGGTTAGGAGTGCCTCTTACTGGGTGACTTTTCAATTTAATACTAGGTACACCGAAAACTTGGGGAAATAAACTGTAACAAACAAGAAAGACTCTGGTGCGGCTGAATCTGGAGTATTGTGTACAGTTTTGGTCGCCATATTATAGGAAGGATGTGGAAGCACTGGAACGGGTGCAGAGGAGGTTTACCAGGATGTTGCCTGGCATGGTAGGAAGATTGTATGAGGAAAGGCTGAGGCACTTGGGGCTGTTCTCATTGGAGAAAAAGAAGGTTTAGGGGAGATTTGATAGGGGTGTACAAGATGATTAGGGGTTTAGATAGGGTTGACAGTGAGAACCTTTTTCCACGTATGGAGTCAGCTGTTACTAGGGGACACAGCTTTAAATTAAGGGGAGGTTGATATAGGACAGATGTTAGGGGTAGATTCTTTACTCAGCGTGTTGTGAGTTCAATGAATGCCCTGTCAGTATCAGTGGTGGACTCTCCCTCTTTATGGTCACTCAAGCGGGCATTGGATAAGCATTTGGAGGTTATTGGGCTAGTGTAGGTAAAGTAGCCTTCGGTCGGCGCAACATCGAGGGCTGAAAAGCCTGTACTGCACTGTATTTTTCTATGTTTCTATGTTTCTAAATGGGCAAAAAGTCATTGTGCTACGAATAGTCTATCAGTAAAATTCGTGTAAAAATTAATTTCCTGTTTTGCCCTTGCAGTCCACAGAGCTGATTAATGAGTGCTGTCTCTTTGATAATTTTCAGCTATCCGTCATTCTATATTTAGTTATTGTAGCTACCATATGGATTACTGCACCTCCCTATGTACCTAAACAAAAATTCTAAATAAAATAAAGTAGAACTGCAAATTAAATACTCTCTCTAATTATTAAACATTTAACAAATCAATGACATCAAATTAGAAAGAGAATGTGCACAACAGTCGACTCTGAGGACTGCAAGAAGTTACAAGATGGCATTAATAAATTTACAGGATGGTCAAATAATTGACAAATGAAGTTAAACACAGATAAATTAAAGGTGATGCAGGATACTATTGAAAGGTACACATCTAAGTGTGGGAAACAAACAAAGGGATCTCAGAAAATTACATTATTCACTAAAAAAAACACAACATTTTACGAAAGTCATAAAAATGCAAACTAAGCCCTCACTTTATCTCTAAATGGACTGATTTAAAAGTAGGGATGTCTTGCAAAGTCCCTATAAAAATTTGATTAGACTATAATTAAGAGCTTTGCGTGCAGTTCCAGTTGTCATGTTACAGAATGGATACAGACGTATTACAGAGGGTGAAGAGAATATTTATCATGTTGATACACAAATTTATGGATGTTTATATCAAGAAAGAATTGTTGTTCACTTCTGTCTTGAAACGGAAAGAAGCCGATGGCTCTAAAATTAGAGCGGGTACAAAACAAATTCCTCTGGGGGTAGAGCACAATTAGTGGCTGTCAATGAAAAAAAAAACAAGAAATACAAAAGAGAATTCAGACGAAACCTCTTCACTGAGAGAATGACGAGAACAGGGAATATGTGACAACACAGAATGGGTGACATAAATAGTTTAGATGTATTTCAAAGAAACTAGGCGAGCACACGGAAGGGATGGGAATAGAGAATTGCAAAGGGCAACTTAGATGAGGGAAGATGCAAATCAGCTCCAGGGGAACATAAACACTGGCATGGACTGGTTGTACCAAATGGTCTGTTTCTGTTCTATGTGTCCTCTGTAAGCCTCTGTTGAAAATCACTATAGTATGAAACAAATAAAGTATTTTTAACATCTAGAGGATTATAAAGTTGTTCATAAAAATAAACTCAAGTGTAGAGCACTGAATGTAAATGAATGTAAATGGTCACTCTTCAATATTTGTTGAAAACACTGAAACAGCAGTATTCATAATACTCCTACAAGGAGTAGGAGTAACCCATTGTCCATGTACCAATTGGGGGAATCTTACATGACTCATTAATGGCCTCAGTAGAATCTGCCAATCTAGCCTGGCAACATTGCATACACTGCATCTCCCATGGCCTGTTCCACTCAGCCACTTGGATATCCAGTTCCAGTAATGATCTCCACCTTGGACAGGAGACTGTTCCAGTTTCCAGATGGGATACCCTGTTGTGAGGCATATGGTACTTGTTTGGGACGGGCATCCTGATTCTGCAGGCATGCCTCTAGGATTCAGGAGGTAGACTCCCACAAAATGCAGGACCCACCTACTGCTACTAAAGTGCCAGCATTGGTGGGAACAGACTCGACATTGGCCACTTGAGAGGCCATCCTTTCCCTGTTTTGAGATCAATAAAATACCATGGAGATGGAAATATGAGAGGCACTGCAACTCCTCCCTTCCCTTGTCATCTTACACCCTATTATCCTCCTAATGACCTTGCAGCCTGTCCTGACTGGGCTGATAGAACCCAGTCCCATTAGTGTTAGTCTGTTTCCAATATTTAAGAACATGAAGGGGTGGCAAACTTGTCAAAATCGATATATTTCAACAAAAACAGTCTTAACCTGGATGTATAATTCAGTACTCTGAATTGGGCTGAATTAGAATCACTTAAATCTGCTAAAAGAAATATTACATGTTCATATTTCATGGCATTTGAGCAGGAAAAGGTTGTACTCAATGCCAAATGAGAGAAAGGTGCTGTCATGAATCAGAGGAGTTAGGAATGCTGACCAGAAACGTGAAACAGGCTTTTAAGGAATCTTTAAAAGACAGAGATTGAGTGCCACAGGGCATCTGAGGAAGTTTATCAATAATGTACAGCCAATTCAGGGGCTCAATCATAAACATGGACAAAAGAAAGACATAAAGCAATCAGAGAACCAAAGAACAGAATGTGTGTATAGATGATCCAAGAGAGTGCTTGGATCAAGGACATGAAGAATTTAAAGATGGACATAAGTTTAAATTCAATATATTAGATGATAGTGACCCAGTTAAGATCTCAGTTCTTTCTCGATAAACACAAATTTATGTTTATCAGTATTGTCCAGGCAGCATTAAATGGGATTTCTATTTGCATTGTGCATATTTCCTGTGTTCACAAAGTGTCAAAGTTTTATGAATGGACCAGAATGCAATTTCCACAGTTCCAGCAATTTATTAAACAGCAGTTAACAGAATTAATAAATTTTCCAAACTTGTCTTCAAACAGCCAGACTGATACATTATTCAAAGAGGATTTGCAAGAACAAAATGGGCTTGTCATGGGGTTAAATCATTTCAAGTCCTAAAACTAGATTCCGTTTTAATCATACCAGCTGTATGTTGGATATTCCATTCACAAAGGGATCCTGTATTCAAACAGTTGTTTGGAAACAAAAAAATTGTGTACCACTGTAAAAAAAAGGGCCTTTAATTCATCTGGAAAGCAGCAAGAATATTGACATAAAGGGAAACGGCACAAGAAAATAGTTCTGATGGGTTGGAAAGTGCATTAGGATTGATAGAGATGTTATTAATGGAACATGGACTGGTCAGATGGTGATGGACAGTTGACAGCTAAACTTTGTTAAATTTTAATTTTGCAGGTTGACTGACTAATCAAAGTATTGCCCTGCGAAATGAATCAGAGAATATTTAGTCGAATCAAAACAAGCCACAACAAGTCTTGGCAGTTAATGCCAAACGTAACTGGTCCATTCTCCATGCCTTTACCAATCAGCACACATAACCCATCCAGATTGAATGTTTTCCCCTTTTACATTGGAATACTTAAGAGCGTCCTGATGAGTACGAGACTAAGACTTCAAAAAAATTGCATTTTTTCATTAATACTCAAATCTCTATATTTACCAGCTGGCTGGGGTGGAACTTAACCATAAAGTGTAGGGCCTGCAATGAACTTGTAGACTTTTGTACGGACTTCAGAGGAAAACCAGCAACAATGTCCTTATGGAGAGAGAAGAATGACATTACTTTGCCTTTGCTAATAAACATTAAGAATTTCAAAACCATTGAGGAACAGAAATCAATACAAACAAACCACAGGCACAAACACAGAACACACTATTATTTAAGGTAACAGAGAGAAATTGTGGACTAGCAGACATATTAAGTGATATATTGAATATTGAGTGTGGCACCAAATGCACCCTTGTGATAACAGCAGTTTGAGAATCTCACCCTCATTGGTTTGCAGCAATTGAATAGTTAGTCATTCTATTATGAGCCCTGCTTAATTCCTACACCAGTAGGTGAGCATAGATTCGGATCTTTTGAGAGGCAGATATCAGAATGAAGTTGCACAGGGGCAGGAGCACAGCTATCCTTTGGACAGCACAAAAGAAATCTCACTCACATTTGTTCTTTCAAAAAAGTGGTAGGGCAAATGTAGGAGATAGGGAAATGTAAACAAAGGAACTATTTTCAAGATGTCATCTAATCCAGTGATAGCTGATAGCTGATTGCCAAAATCATCTGCCATCTTTTGAAAGAAAGCAGGAAGCACAATGAAGAGGTATTGCAGCTTTCACTTGATTCTATGTCACGTATTCTAAGAGATTTTTGTCGTTGCTTTCCAGCAGATATTATTTTTCCCCTAATCACATAGGTGTGACAGTGCAGCTTTGGTTGTGATCACAGATCAGAGCCGAATAGTGCAGAACCACATCATAATTCATCTCAAGAAGCTGTGCTCATGGTCATTTGGGTTTGCAATGCCTCTGTATTGTGAGCTTCGCCTACAATCTCGCCCTGCTACCTAGTTTCTTTTTGGAAAAGTTGCAGTTCCAGTCCATTTGTATTTCATCATTGTCCCAGATTATAGTTGTATAAGTATCACAGTATAGTGTGTCAAGTAAATCAGCAGTGACTCCATTTAAAAGGTGCTTAAATTCCAAGGTTCATAGAACATCATGTAATCTTCCCAGTTAAAGATGTAATATGCAATGAGCAAAATTATATTTTATCTGGTTTTTTTTCTATTACTAACTGCAATGAATCTACTTCCTGGGACACAGAAACTCACCAATGTCTTTAAAACCCATGTACACTTTGGCAAAGCTCCTGCTCAAACCTGCTCAAACTGATTTACTTAACAGAATAAACTCCATACAATAATGCAACAAAGCAAAGCAGATTGAAGTCAAATGGTGCACAGGTTTGAGAGAGAGTAAAAGCTGTCTCTACCCCATCAGAAAGAAAAGTAGAAAGGTTATGCATTTATATAACATCCTAATGTAACCTCAGAGTAAGAAAAGCATTTCCAGATCTCTCAAACAAGTGCAGAACTCCTGGGGCTATTGTTAACTACAAACTACCAAAGCCAGCTCATTCCATAAACGTACCACTCACTGTGTGAAAATGTTGACCTTTTACCCCCTTTGAAATCTTTCCTGTCTTCCTTTAAACCTCTGCCCTCAAGTTCTGGCTTCCAAAACAGAAGGAAAAAGATCTTGTTTATTTAACGTATTCATTCCCCTCACAATTTTATAATTTTTCACGAACAGATGAAAACTATGCAATTTATGGAGAAACTAAGCAGACTTAGCACAATCTGGGATGAGAAAGAGAGTTCAAGTTTCAATTCAAGTGAAAGATTCTTCAATGTTATTTTGCTGGATGTCTGTCAACACTTTTCATGTGACCCCCAAGGGAATAAGTTAGCTTGCTCAACTCTCATGCATCAACATTGAAGTTATCACACAACCCGCTCACCCACTTAGTACCATGCCTCTTATGACAAAGTCATCCTCCGATGCTCCAGGGATAATAATCCCAACCAATTCAGTGTCCCTCTGGAGTGATTCTCCTATTGGATGCTGGCAAGAACATTTCCATCATTTCCATTTTGAAAAGTAAGATGTACCATGCTGTCTGAAGCAATAATCTTTGCAGCTCATCTGTCGTTGATGAGCATTGCAGGATAGCATGAAAACTTGTGAATACGTGCTGTCATTTGAAGATTGTATAAAAGACCTGAGTCTTTGAGCAAAACGTGCAACTAAGTTCTGAGTTGTTGCTGATGCCAAAAAAACTGTCATATTTATGTCCTACTCCAGACGGACATTGTCACCATGACAGACTATAGCTGAATTGATGGCACTGTGCTTGAAATTGCAGGCTTCTGGACTTTGTTGACAATTTGCATTGCAGATCAACTGGTTATCACGAGTATGCGTAATTGTAAAACAGATTGGTTTTTCTGTTGAAAATCGTTGCAACAAAAGGATTTATGTCTGACTATTGTGAAGTCAATGATAAAACGGAAAATTGCTGGCTGCCGTGGCTGTGAACACCAGGAGTAAAGTCATGAGTGTACTGAAGCCCCATTTATCTAACTGTTGGTGAGCTGGCATTTTCTGTAGAGTTATTCAGGAACTCCCCACAAAGTCATTCCATAGTAGAGCAGTTAATACTACACTTTAGTAATCATATTACTGCCTCTCTAATATTTGCAGTATTCTTAGTGGTTGAGCACTTATCTCAAAAAGGAAAATTGTTTTAGGACAGCACATTGAAGAGATGTCAATGGAAAATTGTTTGTCTTTTGGTATTGAAGTTGAGGATGTATGTAGCCTTTTAGAATCTAAATATATTTCAAAGAATTGGGTTTCTCCTTATGAGCAGCTAGAGTGTCCTTCAAATTTATGAAAGGATTTGTAGAAAAAAAGTCACCAATCTTTGATGCCACATATCTGGAGTATAACATATTTAATTGCTTGACTTTATTAAAAAGTAAAATGCTGAATCCCTGAGTTTGGAACAAATTTCTAATAGCTGACAGCCAATTGTGGATGCAAGCACTTGTTTAAAATGAGTTCCCCCACGACTAATTTCAGCAGCAGAAACAATGACAGCCTAAGCTATGAGGAAAATGAAAATCCAATGCCTCCAGAGACAGTTGAGAGATCAGAAAGTAATTATTGATCCAATGTGTTACATAATAACGTTTTATTCAGAATACAACAATGTAATAGGCAATTGCTGAAGTGCTGACATTTTCAGTAACATTTTGTAGAGACTTTCTACTGAAACATATTAGATCTGGGCTGCATCTGTCAAGGGAAAGTTTTGAGTTGAGTGACTTATTCAGAATTTCAGATTTCTGAGGACGGGTCACTTGACTCAACATGAATTCTGCTTTCTCCTCAAAGATACTGGAAAACTTATTTAGTTTCTCCAACAACATTTGTTTTTCTTTCAGATTATCAGCTTCAGCAGTTTGTTCTTTTACATTACAGGAAATGTAAAGAGCTGCTAGCTCAGTGAGACGGGTGACAGATCAGTACATTTCTTATGCCTAATGTTCATGCTGATTATCACTGAGGCTGTGAAGGCAGGCACAATTATAGAAGTAAGGGAGACAAGCCTGAGAGGTCATGGAGTGTCAAAATGTTAGAGAGAACTGGTCTATATCAACACGGCATAATTATGGGAAGGTGCCAGACTCCCTTCTGCCATTTTCCCAATCCTCCCATCTCCCAGTTAATTGGCAATGAATATTTGAGCGTGCATTAACACACTGTCTTTAATAGAACATTTCTTGCCCTTCAATGTTCGTGTCGTCAGTTGTTCGCTTCTAAGAATTGGACTATGCAATGAGGGTAAACATTGAAGAAATTGAATACCAAACTTTCAGCTTCCCAATGTTATTACATGCCCCACCTAATGCTCCCTCCCTCCCCCAAAAACATACAGACAATGGTGCTGTGCAAACTTCTGTGAAAGTTAAGAGAAAATAAAATCACCATATACTGCAATCATACATTTGGTAAATGCCCATTTTTAAAAACTAATATAAGTACTAAGTGAAATACTGCATCTTTGGGTTTATTTTTTCATACATTTAAATGTAGATGCCTTTGATTGTTTTAAATGCCAATTTATGCTTTCTAATTGTTCAACTGTAGAAATGAAAATCTTGACAGCTCAATCTGGAAAGGAACTGGAAGTTCACTTTCTCCAGAAAACATGACGGAAATCAAAAATTAAGTTCACGCAAGGAGGACTAAGTTCTGCTTTGGTCAGAAGCGAGTTTGAAAAGAAATTACTGGACAGCAATTACGTAAGATTTATATACGAACTTCCCTTTGAAAACATCCCATGATGCTACAGCAAACCCCACCATTCCAGACCACAGATTCGTATTGCTGCTGTGATTAGAGTGATTTCTCCTTTTTCCAAAATAGTTGTATCAGCTCAATAGAAAATTTGAAAACGTGCTTGCATTTCAGCATAAAAGCAAATTACTTTGGATGCTGGAATCTGAAATCAAAAGAGAATGTGCTGGAAAATCTCAGCATGTCTGGCAGAATCTGTAAAGAGAGAAAAGAGCTGACATTTCGAGTCTAACTAACCCTTTGTCAAAGCTAAAACCCCCTTTTTTAGCTTTGACAAAGGGTCAGTTAGACTTGAAACATCGGCTCTTTTCTCTCCTTACAGATGTTGTTCAGACCAGCTGAGATTTTCCAGCATTTTCTCTTTTGGTTGCATTTCAGCATCCCTGGTTAGTGTTTAAAACTCATTCACATTTATTATGTGTCAGGATTTTCCTTTCCATTCCTTCTTCCATGCAGCTCTCAAACCCCTCTGCCAGGCACAATTGCTAACACTTGCAAACCACCTGAGAAAACATGGAGAGAAAGAATAGACACGATCTATTGGAATTACATCTATCTGGAGTGTGGGCTGTTGAACAAATCTGGTTGATAAGGACTTGAAAATTTGTAGAGGGCTTGTCATATGAAGACGTTGGGTCTGAATGGCATGGAGTTTGGGTTGGGTGGGGAATCTCATTGAAAATTACAGAATACTGAGTGGCCTAGAAAGATTGAACATGGAATGGAGAAGATGTTTCCACTAGAAGTGGAGATTAGGATGTGTGGGTGCAGTTGCTGAGTGAAGGGTCCAACCTTTAGAACTGAGATAAGGAAGAATTATTCAGTCGGGGGGTGATTAAGCTGCGGAACCCATGGCCTGGAGGCCAAGTCATTAAATCTACCTAGACAGAGATAGGTTCCTGATTTGAAAGAGGTTCGAGGTTTCTGGGTGAAAGCTGGCAAAGAAGTTTGAGAAACATATCAGCCAGGACCGAAAGGCAATGTTATCCCAATAGGCCAAATGGTCCTATTTTTAATAGTCTATCGTCTCCAAACTAAGTATTTAAATGTTCCTTTTGTTTATAAGCCACTTTTGTGTGCAGGCAATTGTTCAAAATACCTTTAAGGTCAACCTTCTATCTAAGTACAGGTCTGAACCCCTTGACAACCCACACTCTGAGAACATTGAAAAACGAAGTCCGCCAAAAGAGACAGTAGATGTTTCAAAGGACATTTGATCCATCCTGTGTTTCATTCACAATACATACCATGAAAAGAAATTGCAGGAAAGACAGTCGCTCTTGTAAGGTTATGCCGGAACCACTCTGTGATGGATCCTACAGCAGTCTAACAAATACCATTCGAGGTGATAAAACTCACATTAAAAAAAAACAATTTATCCTCTCCAAGGCCATTGCCAAGAGTCAATATTGATGACAACATTCAGCCTTTGATCTGTAGAAAACATCCAAAGATCTTCAATTGAAAACGGATTGGCCCTCAGATCTTGGTATAGCGTACCTTGCAACACTGTTAAAATGCTTATCCTCTCAACAACACCACCCCACCCTCAAATGCATCAGCCTACCAAACTGGAGTGATTAGCATTGCTGCCTCACAACGCCAGAGACCTGGGTTCACTTCCAACCTTGGGTGACTGTCTGTATGGAGTTTGCACATTCTCCCCGTGTCTGCATGGGTTTCCTCCGGGTGCTCCGGTTTCCTCCCACAGTCCAAAGATGTGCAGGTTAGGTGAATTGACCATGTTAAATTGCCCATAGTGTTAGGTGCATTAGTCATAGGGAAATGGGTCTGGGTGGGTTACTCTTCGGAAGATCAGTGTGGACTTGTTGGGCTGAAGGGCCTGTTTGCATACTGTAAGGAATCTAATCTAATCTAATCGAGAGTGAACTAAATATTTTCTCAGAAGGTTTGGAAAGCAGACCATCTAGTGTAGTTATAGTTCTGGATTTTGACCAAATGAGGACTTAAATTGTTGACCCTTTTTGTCTTTGAGACTTATTTTCAAGTGTTTGCAAGTGGTTTGCAGATGGAAGTCCTGTAATTAATTTGTGCTTCACGACCACTTGTAGATGCAGACATTTTGGCAGTCCACATTGTCAGAAGGAAGGGAAGCATGTTTGCCAGAGATGAGAGCAATCATTAGGAAGCACTGTGATGTGATTTTGATGTGGTTTAATCCGGTTACCTTTGGAATGCAGCAATGTGAAAAGGGAATGTTGGAGAACCATTGATTCCTTCAAAGGTTTTTATGCAATGCAACAAATACCATCCAGCTACAGCATTCACATTAAAGAGGCTGCTGGACTGCTTTCATTTAATTTAAAATTAGACAGAGTTAATTTAAATAATAATACAAATATTGAAGCATCCAAAACATTTAGATGGGAAATTGCTTGCTGATCAATATTGAGGTGATATTTCTTAACAATGTGGCTACAATGAAAATACTGTAAAAATGGGTTGTTCTCCTCCACCCAATCTCATCTCTTCTCTTCCTCTTTCCTGTTCATGTGCGTCTTCTCCATATCCCTCCTCCCTCCAACCACTGCAACCACCATTACCACCCAAACTTCCTCCAAGTTCACTGCTGTGTCAGAGAGTCCTACAGTATGAAGACAGGCCCTTTGGCCCAAACTGGTCCATGCTGACCAAATGTCCATCAATGATAACCCCATTTCCCTGCACTTGGCCTAAATCCTTCTAATTCTTTCATATCTTTGTATTTGTTCAAATGCACTTTAAATGCTGTTAATGTACCCACATTAACCACTTCCAGAGGCAGCTCAGTCCAAATGTGCACCTGTGTAAAACGTTGGCCTACTTGTTCTTTTTTACTTGTTCCCCTCTAATCTTAACTGATGTCCTCATTCCCCAATCATAGGAAAAGTACGGAGTGCATTCATGCTAGCCATGCCTCTCATGATAATATACTCTTCTATAAGATATTCCCTCAGTCTTCTAAGCTGTAAAGAAACAAAGTCCTAGCTTGTCCAACACCTCCCTCTAACTCAGACTGTTGAATCCAAGCAACATCCTTGTAAATTTCTTCTGTGCTCTTTCCAGTTTAATAACATCCTTCCTGTAGCAAGGTGAACAAATCTGAACACAATATTCCAAGTGCGATTTCACCAATGTCCTGAACAACTGTGCAACACAACTTCCCAACTTCTCAATACTCGATACCTATGCTCTGTCTATCTGTGACTCCACTTTCAGAGAACTGTGCACCTGAACTCCAAGGTCCCTCTGTTCCACTACACTCCTTTAAGCCCTACCATTCATTATGAAACCCCTGCTGTGATTTGACTTTCCAAATGTAGCACCGCAAATTTATCTATATTTAACTCCATTTGCCATTTTCGGCACACTTCCCAGGTGATCAACATCCTGCTGCAATGTCTGATATTCTTTCTCACTGTTCACAGTATCTCTTATTTTAGTGTCATCTGCAAACTTACCAATCATACCTTGTACATCTTCATCAAAATAATTGACATAGATAACAAACAGCAATGGGCCCAGCACAAACCCGAAGGCACTCCATTAGTCACAGGCCTCCTTCCACTGTTACCTTCTGCTTCCTTCCATCAAGCCAATTGTTTATCAAAATTGACAGCTCTCCCTGCATTCCATGTCCTCAAAGCACCTGTGACATTTGACGACATATGGCTACAATTGAGAGTGTGACCTGCTCCTGGTTTCCTAGCCTAGGTATATCTCCCATTCAGTGCTGCCATTGAGTGCTTTGCATTTTTTATAATCTAAGTTGCCCAGCTGCCATGTGTATCCTTGGAGTCAGGCACTTTCCCAAGTATTGGCTATTTATTTGTATCAAGCTTATAAAGTGCTTTCAAGGTGATTTGAATACAGGCAGCATCACATTCACACAATTTTCCTGGTGTCATTGATCAATAGAAGCCTAAAGTGAAACGTTATTATACTGCTCTGAGTCAGAGATGTGGAATTAATCCTGGGTTTATGCCCAGATCTGTAATTAAACTCAGAGCTATTTAAGGGGCAGGAAAGAAAAAAAAAATAAAATTATCTTTTTAACAAATCGTCAATAGTGACTAATATAACATTAAGCTTCAGTGAATTTCAGCAATGAGAAATTACTATGTTAGCATTTTGAATCAAACATTGAGTTACAAGTTGTGCTCGTGAGGGTTGAATTGACTGTTGCCTTAAAGATGTAGAGTTTCTTCTTAAAAGATGAGAAAGTTAAACTTAAATCCTTGCATTTGGGATGTTCTCTCCTCTGTCTCCGTGCAGAGGTTCTTCACTTGACCTCTTCACTCCGCATCCATCCATTGGCTCCTGCCCTCACAGCTAAAAATCTGGATGTTAATAAGAAGCCAAATAGTAAAATTGTGATCGTGTGCACATTTAACATGATTTAACTGGTTCTTATGACAAGTCGCAGCTGTGAAAGTGTTGACATTTCCCACTGTGAAGGAGATGGAAATTTAAGTGTGTCAGAAACTAAAGGAGTAATTTGCAAGTAATTTTGATCTGATGTCAGAATAACATTTGCATTTGGGATCTAATAATGTGAAAGGGAACTGCTGATAGTTGTTGTAAGATTATGTTAGGATTGCCTCAGGAAGATATCCTATGGCAGTGCAGTGAACACCAATCCAGACTATAGTAATCACATGAAGCAACTGCTTGACTGGTTCTCAAATGTTTGGCTCATTTTGAGAGATTAGACAATGTTGAATCAGCATAAAACATCCAAATATTTTCAATCGTTGGTTTAGTTTTTTTTTCAGTATGTAGTTCTTCCATAACCCAGAAACGGGTGAAATACCGAAGACATTTTTTTTCTTCTTCTTACCCTGTTCTGTCTCTTCCATCTCCTTCCCCCAGCACAGCCTCATTGTGGTGTCCTGTTGAAAGCTGATGAAATTCAAATGAATCCATACCAAAACTACCATATTGTGTAGTCATTGACTAACTTAACAAAACTAGTTGACGAGGCTTGAAATATTGAATCCCAAGTCTATTTTTTTTGCTAAATTGGGTTGGATTTAATTCTGGGTCAGTTTGCTTGTTTTAAATGATTTAATTTGTGCGATTTGATCAATTGCAGTTGTGGAAATATTGACAGCTCAAGCACTGAGGAAAATGAAAATAGGTATTCTCCTGGGAGCGAGTAAAATAATTGTAAAGTAAGTTTAATTGCAAGTGTGACTATGTTCGTCATTATTCAGAATATAACAAACTGGTAAGAAATAGCTGGATTGCTGGCAGTTCATGCAATGTTATACAAACATTTGATCATGTTTATACCAGCTCTCAAAGGGGAACTTGTCTACATTCACTCCCAACTCATTGTACTATGTAATATTGCAAAACCTCTCCTTTCAAAAATTGTAGTTCCCTTTTGGAGACCTTAATTAAAGCTGTCACTGTTAGAGCATTACAGTTCCTTGTCAGTACTGGTTTGTTTTGCAGCTCATCTCAAATTAGTGTCCTTTTCTTCTGAAGTCGTCTGCCATTAGGAACTGTATGTTCTTATCTATCCATTAAGTCCTATCCAAATCCCGCAAGATTTTGAACACTTGTAAAATCTCTTCTTAGTCTTCTCTTATCCAAGAAGAGCAGCCTGAGCTTCTTCAAGCAACAGGTCATTCTGCTATAACATGCATTTCGTCGACATGAATTTGCTGTAATTCAATAGGCGAATTGGGGACTTTGTTTCTAAAGCATAAAGTTTTGAAATGTGTGTTGGCATTAACACAATTACACCACCAACACTTCAAGTGCTGTTTCTAAGGTGTATTTTTTCTATAACGTGGATTTGCGCATGAATCTAACTATCATGTTATGGAGAAACAGTCTCTATCCACATAGTTGTCTAGTTGCTCATCACTGGTATACTTTTGTGAAACTTTTGTGCAATCTTTCAAATCCTTTCCTGAAGCATGGTGCTTAAGTACTAGAGTTGAGGGGAAATCAGGATTTCTTTAATAAAGATTTGTCATAACATTTTTGTTTTGAATGTGATGCTCCGATTTATAAAGGTCATAATCCTAACAATATCTTCAACCTGCACTGCCTCCTGTGCGCATGTAAACAATATATCGAATATCAGACAGAGATCATTTAATGAAGTACTGATCATTGTATCATAAGATCGTTAGTTTG
The DNA here is from genome assembly GCF_047496795.1 of Chiloscyllium punctatum. Taxonomy (NCBI): domain Eukaryota; kingdom Metazoa; phylum Chordata; class Chondrichthyes; order Orectolobiformes; family Hemiscylliidae; genus Chiloscyllium; species Chiloscyllium punctatum. The sequence goes on from NC_092780.1 coordinate 52,082,233, forward strand.
GCTTTAGAAGTGAACAAGGAACAATCCAGAATACTTCTGAATTGAAGGAGGGTCAATTTCAATGGGGCAAGCGGACAAGTAAATTTGAGCACAAGTTTGGACAAAACTGCAATGAAATAACAGTGTGCCTTCCAAGAGGAGATTGTTCCGCTACAGTCTCAATGTTTCCAAAAACAGAAAATAGTGGCAAAAACAAAACTCTAGTTCACTGCATGAATTGAATTGAATTGAATTTATTGTCACGTTTACTGAGACACAGTGAAATGCTTTGGCTGCATGCAATACAGGCAGATCACAGATTCAAGTCGCATTGATAGGGCGGCACGGTGGCACGGTGGAACAGTGGTTAGCACTGCTGCCTCACAGCGCCAGAGACCTGGGTTCAATTCCCACCTCAGTCGACTGACTGTGTGGAGTTTGCACATTCTCTCCATATCTGCGTGGGTTTCCTCCGGGTGCCCCGGTTTCCTCCCACAGTCCGAAGGTGTACAGCTCAGGTGAATTGACCATGCTAAATTGCCCGTAGTGTTAGGTAAGGGGTAAATGTAGGGGTATGGGTCGGTTGCTTCGGCGGGTTGGTGTGGACTTGTTGGGCCGAAGGGCCTGTTTCCACACTGTAATGTAATGTAATCTAAAAAAAATAACAGGTAAACAACAGCAAAAACAATTAAAAAACACAGGTACGGGTGAATGTTAAGAGTTTGTGAGTCCATTCAATATTCTAACAGCAGTAGGGTAGAAACTGTTACAAAACCAATTAGTGCATGCCTTCAGGCTTCTTTATCTTCTCCCAATGGTGGAGTTTGTAGAAAAACATTGCCAGGGTGGGATGGATCATTCAGAATGCTGGTGGAGATCCTTGATAGTGAGCCTGGGAAGTTGGCCTTTGTGATTGTCCGGGTCAAGTTCACCACTCTCTGGAACCATCTTCAATCTTGAATGGTACATTTGCCAAACTAGTTAGTAATACATCCAGACAGAATGCTCTCGATGGCGCACCTATAAAAATTGGCAATGGTATTCACCGTCATGCCAAATTTCCTCAGCTGCCTGAGGAAGAGATGTTGTTGGGCCTTTGTAACCAGTGCATTCACATGAAGAGTCCAAGAAAGCTTGTTGTGGATGACCACTCCCAGGAGATTGACACTCTCCAGTCACTTCATCTCTGTGCTGTTATTGTATAGGGGACCATGAGTAACATCCTGCCAAAACTCAATGATGAGTTTCTTGGTTTTGCTTACATTGACAGCCAGGTTGTTCTCAGTGCACCATTTTATCAGGTCTGCCACCTCCTGCCTGCAGTCTGTTTTGTTGCCATTTGAGATTCGACTCACTATGGGGGGGTCATCAGCAAAATGGCATTAGTCTGGTATTTGGCGATGCAGTGATGGGTATACAGTGAGTACAGTAAGGGGCTGAGTACGTACCCCTGGGGGGCTCCAGTGTTGAGTGTTAGTGATGATGAAATATTATCCCAATCTTCACTGATTGTGGCCTGTGGGTCAGGAAACTGAGGATCCAGTTGCAGAGAGTGGGGCTTAGACCTAGATCACTAAGTTTAGTAATCAGTCTCGAGGGGATCATAGTATTGAAGGCTGAGCTGTAGGCAATGAGTAGGATTCTTACACAGCTGTTCTTGGTGTCAAGATGTTCTCGGGAGGAGTGAAGGGAACGCGATATGGCATCTGACATGGATCTGGTAGACAAATTTGAGTGCGTCAAGAGTAGTGGGGAGGCTGCAGTTGATTAATACCATGACCAGCCTTTTAATGAAAATCATGACCATTGAAGTTAGAGCCATTGGGCGGTAGTCATTGAGACATGCTGCATGTTGATGTAAGTAAGGAATAGGATTATTGGTAACTCCAGCGAGAACCAAGCTAAACATAGGCAGTTCAGAGAGTAATTGAAGAATGATTGTAGAGTAGTGAAGAGTAATTGAGTAAATGAGACTGGCAACTAGCATTAAAAGGGAATTCAAAAGTCAGCCTTAGTCACAAACACTGACAGGAGAGCAGAAAAATGACTGGGGCCAATTATCATAAAACCGCTGTTCAAACTTCATAGAGGCAAGGGCCTAGTGAGATAATATAAAGTGGGAGCTGATGTTCAATTCATGGTGAAAAGAAATTTAATTCAGATATGTGTGAGCTGAAGTTTGACAGAATTTTAGAAAGGCTAAAATAAAACAGAACTGTAGATGCTGGAAATCTGAAACAAAGAAAGAAATAATGAGAGAAACTCAGCATGTCTGGCAGCATCTGTGGTGAGAAAGCACAGTTAATATTTTTGAGTCCTGTGATGCACTGAGCTTCTACAGCAATTTCTGCTTCTGTTAGAAAAGTTGATTGTCCTAGGGTGTTTGTAACTCCTAAAAATTGAATTGGAGTCACCCAAGGATACTGAGAAAAATGATCTTGAAGCTGCAGTGGCATTGTCCACAACAACCTAATCCTGTTCAAATACAGGGATGCTCTGAGTGGAGTGGACAATTGCAAAATTCACTTTTTTTTCAAAAGTGTATGGATAAATCTCGCAACTGTATTCATCTTTGTTGGAAGGCTTCTAAAGAGTTGATATCTCAGCCTCAAGCAACAATACTTAGGGAGCATACTGGCGCACTTTTTATGCTGATTAAGAAATCCTCGCCATCTAGTGTGTAATCTGTTTAATTGAACCATCTGATGAAGGCTTGAAATTCAGAATCTTCAGTGTTCATGGTATTTTAACAGCTTTAATTGCAGATGAAAGTGCTTGCTTGAAATGTTTCAATTTATCCTTCATGTTCAATTGCAGCTGCGAAGACGTTGAATCGAAACTCTCTGGAAATTCTTAGGAGCTTGAGAATCTGAGCTAACCTGATAAGGAAGTGACAGTCAAGAAGTAAGTTTGATCCACTGTGTGACCATACTATGTTTCATTTGCAATACTGTAATGTGAAAAGAGATTCCCTGGAGAGCTGGTAGCCGTATGTTCGATCACCAGAATCTCTTCGTGAAGATGTAAATGTTTCTGCGGTGTATGGCGCTGTAAGACATACTATTAAAACGATGGCACGACACCACTCCAGATCATAGTACATTCATGAAGAAACAGCTTCTCAATTACTTGCATAGAAATCACTAATCCGTAGAAACAAGAAATGCTCAGCACTTTGTGAAGGACAAGCAGCTGTTGAACATGAAGGTGTTGAGTTTATCTCAGACTGATATTTGTAGACTCTTCAGCAACATCAGCTGTTGACGAAGTAGCTTCACTCTTTGCGCCTGCTCCCTTTCTCTGTTGTCACCTGCTCCTTCCAATGCTGGCAACCTGCTTTGGTCCTTAAAGTCATTTCTTGAAAATTTCCTGAGGAATTTTTAAAAAGTATTCACCACCTTGTGTAATTTCACATTTGGAGTATGACCTTATTTAATAAAATTATCTGACTGGGACTTGAAATGTTGAATTTTGAGACTCCAGTTTTTACTTAAATGATAACCAATTATAAACCCAAACACTATTTTGATTTGCTTTTTATTTTGTGGTTTGTAATCAATTGCAGAAGCGCACATTTTAAATGATCAAACAAGGAAGCGGTAGTATCGATCCTACTGAAAGACAGTCTTCAGTCTTCCTACTGAAAGACAACAATGATAAAAATGTAAGTTTGATCTGACATCTGGCTAAATTGTATTTTTGATTTGGAATTTAACAATATAAGAAGAATTGCTGGAGAGCCAGAACATCCTGTAAAAAAATGGAGAGGCTTTCTTAAGAAGACATCCCCTTAAGTAGGGTGGCAAACAGCACTCCAAACCGTAAAAATCACGTTCAAGAAGCTGCTGGACTTGATCTCCACTGATTGGACTATTTCATTATTGTGAGAGATTGGCTTGTTTAGACTTCTCAGCCAAAACTCTTCCTTTTAATTGTTTGTGTTACAGTACAGGTATCAGGTTTTTGAAGTTGTTCTTCTCGGATTGTCATTTGTCGACTCTGCAACGATGATGCATTATTAAAGAAATAGTTTCTCTCTTCTCGCCCCTTCACTGCATCCTATCCTGAAAACCTCCTGTGAATGCCTGAAAAGGAATTAAACCACTGTCTACTGCAGTCATATATACTTAGCATGTGACTTGTTCCTGGTGTCCTGACTTTGTGATTCCTCCCACTCCATGGTGCTGTTGTATGCTTTTCATGTAATCTAACTTGGATGGCTGCTTCCTGAATGCATGAAATCCAAAAGTTCTTCTAAACAGACTTTTCAGTTTTGAAACGTGATAACTAAGTGCTTTCAAAGTTGACTGTAGAAAGCACTGCACAAATGCAATTCTGCAGCATTGTTGGGGGATTAGTAGAAATTCCAGTTAAATCTTTGAGCCATACCAACATTGCTTAAGTTGTTTTACTGCTCTGAATAATGTCAGCGAATACTTTGGAAACATGGAGTTAAAGACAGAATTAATCTGTGCTTTTAGATGAAGAACATTCACCCAATAAGTTTGAGTGTTGGACTGGAATTGGGGCTTGGAAGTTATAAGATTCTTACCTGTACATGGACAGTGTTTTCTTTTCTGTTCATACCCGATTTACTTCCTCATTCATTTTGCTTTCTTGAGTTGATGTGTGTATTTTTTAGAATCAAGAAAGTCAATACCTGAAAGGCCAAAAAAAAGGAACTGCTTGTGCACAAATGCAAAGGCATTTTTTTTGCTGTATTGTATTAGAAAATAGTCACTTTGGAAGATACAGGATTTTCAGGGATATTTTCTCTTCAGACACAATAGCAATCAATCACAAATGGGTTGCACTGATGTTTACAAAAAGCCTCTGATAATTTATGAAAAATACTGCACAGGAATGAACCCTCTGGATAATCTAACAAGCAGAACACAGTTGGGATGCCTTGTGCGTTGCTCTTCACTCTATCCCACATAATTATCTTTTTGGAAAGCTGAAAAACATTTTAGAAATCCAAGCCACTTACAGGGCTGGGTGGTTACATGGTAACTAATTATGTTCAGATGCTCTCAGCTAGTTGTGAATAGCAAATTGGTCCTGGGATTGGAGAACTGTACATGAAAATATTGCCTGATTTTGCCTTTTCTTTGCCAGAGAGTGTGTTTGTGGGATGCTACCCCATTGCCGCAGAAAATTAGTAGCAGTGACTGTACCTACTATTCTGCTAATTTTCAATAGAGTTAAATTATTCTAATTTCCTCTTTCTTTGGTTGTATTTAACCTGTACTTTTTAAATAAATTGTGTTTTGGCTGAATGTTGACTAGTTTGACTGGCTGCATTGCATCTGGAACAAACACTTCACATTTGCCTTTAAAAAAAGAAAACGTTAGGATCTCGGTTACTTTCTTAGAGTATTTTGAGGTGGTCTGATCTACTCCATTACAAATTGAGGACTGTTGTCTGTATCACAATGCCTAATTCTAGTTTGGGTTAGGATTTGCATTCAAGCCATGAGTTCTAATTGTTACTGTCATTCATTTCGAGTGTTGAATTTGGTTCGTTTAAACAGGGTGAACCAAGAGTAGTAATAGCTCTTTCAGACACTAAGCATTTTCTGTGGGTAAAATAAGTGACTTTAAGATTTTTACAAAAAAATGAGAAATGCAAAGCTTTTGGAACCAGCAAACAAGCTGGAGCTGGGGTTGCTGCTGACTGAAGAAAGGGGACATGACTGCGGCAAATGTATATGACTTAAAGTTGCTGAAATACTACTGAACTATTTGGAACAGGCTAAAATTCAATTCAGAATGCAACAGCATGAATTGGAGACAAAAAAATATATAAAATGAAATGAAACAGTTTGAATTATGACTAAAAGCAGAGAAAACAGAGGAGGAGAGTTGGCTGAAACAGAAGAAGTTTAAAGTAGGAAAGCAGAAAAAAGAGAGAGCTTGAACTTCAGAAACTAGCAATTAGAACGGAAAGTCGACTTAAAAGGGTGGAGATGAAGGTAGAAAGCAGGCTTAGTGAGAAGGGTAGTGATGATGAGTAAACCCATAATAGCTAAAGGCCTGGTGAGGATGCATTTAAATATGTCCAAACATTGTCTAAGTTTGAAGAGAAGGATGTGGAAGCCATTTACAATTCAGTTGTGAATCAAATGAAATTATAAGTGACCATGTGGGTTTTGTTGATCAAAATAAATTTGGAAGTTAGAGCCAGTAAGGTATTTGCATTGCTATCAGACGAGGTATCTGGGCAGTGTAATGAAAAATGTTATTTTAACTGCTTGTGACCAAGTGTCAGAAGCTTACAGGTAGTCTTTCTGGAATCTGAGGAGGGACCCTGGTCAAAGTTACATTGAGGTTGAAAGGATCAACAAAGAAAATTTGGGAGGTGGATAAGGACATTGTTTGTAGTTCAAACATATGATGCTTAGGGTGTAGGTTTGTTCGCTGAGCTGTAGGTTTGATATCCAGACGTTTCATTACCTGGCTAGGTAACATCATCAGTGGCGACCTCCAAGTGAAGCGAAGCTGTTGTCTCCTGCATTCTATTTATATGTTTGTCCTGGATGGGGTTCCTGAGGTTTGTGGTGATGTCATTTCCTGTTCATTTTCTGAGGGGTTGATAGATGGCATCTAGATCAATGTGTTTGTTTATGGCGTTGTGGTTGGAGTGCCAAGCCTCTAGGATATCTCTGGCATGTCTTTGCTTAGCCTGTCCCAGGATAGATGTGTTGTCCCAGTCGAAATAGTGTTTTTTTTTTCATACGAGGGAGAGAGGATCGTGTCTTTTTGTGGCTAGCTGGTGTTCATGTATCCTGGTGGCAAACTTTCTTCCTGTTTGTCCTACGTAGTGTTTGTGGCAGACCTTGCATGGAATATTGTAGATGATGTTGGTTTTGTCCATGGGTTGTACTGGGTCTTTTAAGTTTGTTAGTTTTTGTTTGAGAGTGTTGGTAGGTTTGTGTGCTACTCGGATTCTGAGGGGTCTTAGTAGTCTGGCTGTCATATCTGAAACTTCTTTGATGTATGGTAAGGTGGTTAGGGTTTCTGGCTGTGTTTGGTCTTTTAGATCTAGATGAAATTTATCAACCCTTCAAAAAACGAGCAGGAAATGACATCACGACAAACCCCAGGAACCCCATCCAGGACAAACATATAAATAGAAATCAGGAGACAACAGCTTCGCTTCACTTGGAGGTCGCCACTGATGATGTTACCTAGCCAGGTAATGAAACGTCTGGATATCAAACTTACAGCTCAGCGAGCAAACCTACACCCTAAACATCAACCTGAGCTACAAACCTTCACAAACCTTGCAAAAAGCACATATGAAGCTCTTCGATTAACAATTATTTCGGATGAGTTCAGAAATTCACTTCCTGATGTATTGAGAACTCATGTGAAAGAACAAAGACTTCAAGCTGCAAGATTAGCAGATAATATGGGTTAATGATTAACAGCTGGTGCATAAATCAAAGTTTGGATCTGATATCAATTTCAACCTGTAAGGGATAGAAATTTTGGAAAAGTGAAATTCTCAGGTGTTAACAGAAAGGGAGATCTCATTGAACATTATAAAGATAGTTTACCACAGTGTTACAAAAAAAAGCCATGAGAGGGTAAGAGAGGCAAACAAAGCTCAGATGTTTTCACTGTAATAAAGTAGGCCACATGAATTTGCACTTTTCGTTATTTAGGAAAAAAAAATTGGGAAGACAGAAGTGGGAAAACAGGATAAACCAGTAAATTTTGATGAAGTGGTAAAGGAAAGCACAATGAAAGCGAAAATTAAACTGCACCCGAATGTACAACTGGGTCAAGGGCTGATTGAAAAGAAAGTGCCAGATCTCCTTAAACCATTCACTTTTGAGGGTAAAGTTTACTCGCATATACCAGGAGGAGCAGGTGAAGAAATTACGATTTTATGAAATATGGGAATGTGTCAATCTTTAATGGTGAAAGGTGAAGAGATATGTAATTCATAATAACTACTGAAAGAAAAAAAACAGTTGGCAATATGTGAGAAATCATGATGAGAAGAGAAGTGTTCTGTGATGTAAAGTGAGCTCGGAGTGTCATGAAAAGTGGAAAAGAGAAGGTAGGATTATTGAAGAGACTCTCGATCCGGTGGTACAATTTTTTCTTGGTTGGATCACTCTTCAGAGTGCTGCTTACTGTGGTTAAAATCAGGTGGCAAGTCAGGCAACTGAGGTAGGACAGGACATATCTCCTGGGACTGTTTCTGATTGTGTGATAACAAGGTCTCAAAGCCACATATAGAAGCAGAAGGAGAAATCAAAAAATAAAGATGAGGAATTTGAAGTATCAAGAATCATGTTTTATCAAATGGCTGAGATTGCTAGTGGTGTTCCGCAAGGATCTGTTTTGGGACCATTGCTGTTTTATAAATGACTTGGAGGAGGGGCTAGAAGGTTGGGTGAGCAAGTTTGCGGATGATACGAAAGTCGGTGGAGTTGTTGACAGTGAGGAAGGATGTGTCAGGTTACAGCAGGATATAGATAAGCTGCAGAGCTTGGCAGAAAGGTGGCAAATGGAGTTCAATGTGGGTAAGTGTGAGGTGATTCACTTTGGTATGCGTAACAAAAAGATGGGGTACTTGTACACAGATCTCTGAAAGTTGCCACCCAGATAAATAGTGCGATGAAGAAGGCATATGGCGTACTGGCTTTTATTGGTAGAGGAATTGAGTTCCGGAGTCCTGAGGTCATGTTGCAGTTGTATAAGACTCTGGTGCGGCCGCATCTTGAGTATTGTGTGTGGTTTTGGTCGCCATACTATGGGAAAGATGTGGAGGCACTGGAACGGGTGCAGAGGAGGTTTACTAGGATGTTGCCTGGTATGGTAGGAAGATCGTATGAGGAAGGTCTGAGGCACTTGGGGCTCTTTTCATTGGAGAAAAGAAGGTTTAGGGGTGACATGATAGAGGTGTACAAGATGATTAGGGGTTTAGATAGGGTTGACCATGAGAACCTTTTTCCACATCTGGAGTCAGCTATTACGAGGGGGCATAGCTTTAAATTAAGGGCTGGTAGGTGTAGGACAGATGTTAGGGGTAGATTCTTTACTCAGCGAGTCGTGAGTTCATGGAATGCCCTGCCAGTAGCAGTGTTGGATTCTCCCTCTTTATGGGTATTTAAACGGGCATTGGATAGACATATGGAGGATAGTGGGCTAGTGTAGTTTATGTGGGCTTTGATCGGCGCATCATCGAGGGCCAAAGGACCTGTGCTGCGCTATATATTTCTATGTTCTATGTTCTATGTTCTAAAAGAAACAAAAACAGGTGGAGGGCAAAGTGGATTGTTTTTAGTTCAGTGAAATTAACTGTCTTCCAAAAGAATGACAAAAATCTGAACTCGTTGTATGAAAAAACATACAGCGTAGCAGAATCTGAGTGTGTCCCAGAATGCTACTATCTAAAAATGATGTCTTGATGAGAAAATGGAGGCCAGCACATATTCAGGCAGATGGGAAAATGGACATTGTTCAGCTTGTGTTACCAGTGGAGTACAAAAAGGACGTTTTGCGAGCAGCACATGAATTACTAGTCATTTGGGAGCAGGAAAACTTCAAGCCAAAATTCAAAAACATTTTTAATGGCCTGGACTGCATGAGGATGCAGTTGAACTTTGCCAGACATACCATACATGGAAAATGTCAGTCAGTGACAATACCAGGACCTTTAATACCTATTCCCACATTTGAGGAACCTTTTACAACACTCTTTATTGATAGTGCAGAACTGTAATGTAAACCCAAAAAAGTAGTAAGCAGTATTTGCTGACAATGTTGTATGTGCACATAAGATTTCCAGAGGCCATTCCATCATGAAATATCACAGCAAAAAGGACTGTAGAAGAGCTCCTCAACTTTTTCGGTGCGGCATGGGCAGGAATAAGGACTACTCACAGAGATACAATTAGATGAAGGGTCAAATTTTAAATCAAAATTACTCAAGCAAGTTAAGAATAGCTTAGAAATAAACCAATTCAAATCTGCTTCATATCATCCAGAATAGCAGGGAGGATGAGAAGGATGTCATCAAACTTGAAAGATGATATTGAGGGATTATAGCCAAGACTATCCAGCGGATTGGTACAAAGGAAATTTGTTTCTACATTTTGCAATTATGGATGCACCATGTGAATATACAAAATACAGTCCATTTGAATTCGTTTTGGAGGACCACTGAAATTAATTGAGGACAAATTGTTGAGTCAAATGTTGGAGATTACATATTTGGACAAGGTGTTAAATTTTAGGGAAAGATTAAATAGAGCTGCTAAGTTTGCTAGTCAGTGTTTGAAAGTAGTACAGCATGTGATGAAACAGAAAGCAGACAAGGAATCAAGCCTTCATAATTTTGCTAGTGGAGCCAAAATGTTAGTATTAGTTCATAAGGTCCTCTAAAACAAGTTTTAGAGGACCTTATGAAAGGAGATTGAGTGAGGTAAATTATTTGATAAGAATATCAGACAGAAAGAAATCTCAGAGAGTGTGTCATGCAAATGTTCTCAAACAGTATTTTTATAGGGAAGGAAAGCAAAACGAGAGTTTGTTACCAGTTGCCACACAGAGTGAGAGTTCCAGAGGATTCTGAATTGGACGTCCCTCAAATGAATTTGGACAATGAAGAAGTTCTCAAAAATTTGGATACATTGCTGACTTACCTTCCAGAACAAAATCAAAATGACATGCAAGAGTCATTACAATCACAGAGGGAGGTATCTGGGATTAAGCTGTGAAGTGCTAAAGTACTTATACATGATATATATAGAGGAATTGTTGTTCCAAGTAATCACTAATTGCAATAATCCTTATAGACATAACCCTATAATGTGGACACAGGTTCAAAAACAATTTAGGTGCATACTCAAAGTTAACATAATCGAAGGAGTCATGATTTGGAGATGCCGGTATTGGAGTGGGGTGTACAAAGTTAAAAATCACACAACACCAGGTTATAGTTCAACAGGTTTAATTGGAAGCACTGGCTTTCAGAGCGTCGCTCCTTCATCAGGTGATAATAATCGAAGTAAGTTGCAATAACTAAAACTCACCCAATGCAATGGTGACAAAACCAGATGGTACCCAATGATAATGTTGGGACTATCGCAATGTCAATGTAGTTACAAAGTCTAATTCATATCCTACTCCACTTTGTAAGACTGTATTGAGAAAGTGTGAGCAACTTAAATTTCTCATTTGCAGTGACTCAGAAGTTACTGACAGGTACCTTTACCTGAAAGACTGAAGATAATTTCAGCTTTTGTGCTACTGACTCGCCTAACTGTCTGAAAGTCATGCCTTTTAGTATGAAAAATGCACCAGGCATATTTAAAAGTTAACAAATGAAATCATTTCTGGATTTGCAATTCTGTGGTGTACATTGATGATGTGGTGATTTTTGCTTACAGACGGAAGAGTTTTGCTTACAGCATCGAGAAGAGTTGTACAATTGATTTCAGGCACCATGATTGTTGATTAACCTGGTTGTGAATGAATTTGAAAAAGCCCAAGTCATTGTCTGGGGCTATATTAACCAAGAAGTTGATGAGGGCAGGACAGTAAATGTAATCCATATGGATTTCAGTAAGACCTTTGATAAGGCTTCATGTGATAGGTTGCTCTGGAAGGTTAGATCACATGGAATCCAGGAGGACCTGACAAATTGGACACCCAATTGACTTGATGGTTGGAAACAGAGGGTAATAGTGGAAGAATGTTTGTCAGTCAGGAGGCTTGTGACTAGTGGTGTGCCTCAGTGATCAGTGCTGGGCCCAATGCTGTTTGTTACCCATATCAATGATTTAGATAAGAATGTCCATGGCATGGTTAGTAAATTTGCAGATGACAGTAAAATAGGTGGGATTGTGGACAGTGAGGAAGGTTTTCAGAAATTGCAGCAGGATCTTGATCAGCTGTGGAAGTGGACTGAGAAATGGCAAATGACATTTAACACAAATAAGTCTGAGGTCTTACATTATGGAAAGCCAAATAAAGGTAGGAGTTTCATGGTGAATGGTACGGCCTTACAGAATGTAGTGGAAGAGAGGTTCTCAGAAAGTGGATTCACGGGTAGACAGGGCCGTGAAGGAGACTTTTGGCAGCATGACGTTCATCAGCCACGGCATTGAGTATACAATTTGGGAAGTTATGTTGCATTGTACAGGATATTGGTGAGGCCGCAGTTGGAGTATCGTGTTCAGTTTTGGTAACCTTGCCGTAGGAAGAATGTTATTAAACTGGAAAAAGTACAAAAGAAATTTAAAAGGATTTTGCCAGGTCTCAATGATCTGAGTTATAGACAAGCTAGAACTCTTTTCTTTAAAGTGTGGGAGACTGAAGGGGAATCTTATAGAATTGTATGAGATAATGAGAAGCATGAATAGGGTGAGTGGACTTGTATAGTTTGATGTTGATGTTGATAGCGAGGACAAATGGCCTTGGATACAGTCTGATATTGGGTACAAATTAATGCACATGCTGGAATCTGTACTGAAAACAACAAATGCTGGAGATTGCAGTGGATCAGGCAGCATCTATCGAGAGTGGACAAGCTAACATTTTGAATTCGTGGTGCTGGAAGAGCACAGCAGTTCAGGTAGCATCGAACGAGCAGTGAAATCGACATTTCGGGCAAAAGCCCTTCCTGATGAAGGGCTTTTGCCCGAAACGTCGATTTCACTGCTCGTTGGATGCTGCCTGAACTGCTGTGCTCTTCCAGCACCACTAATCCAGAATTTGGATTCCAGCATCTGCAGTTATTGTTTTTACCAAGCTAACATTTTGAGTCCAGCTGATTTTTCATCAGAGCTGAAGTCTAATATTAATCAGCTGGAAAATTTAACAGAGTGATGGCAGATGGAATTTATTCATGGTTAGGCTGAGGTTATGCATTTAGCGATATTGAATACAGGGTAGATCTACACAGTGAATAGTTGTTCCCAAGGCAGTACCGAGGGACAGAGGAAGATGGATCTTCAAGTTCATAAATCCCTGAATATATCATCACAGGCAGAAAAGGTAGTGAAGAAGGCTTACTGAATGTTTGATATTTTTAATGTTTTGAAAAGACAAGCAAATATTTATCATTACAACTCTATAGAACATTGGTTCAAAGATGGAATACTGTATCTAGTTCTGATCACCACTCTAACAAAAGACGTGATTACATTGGTAAAGGTGCAGAGAAGAATCACTGGGATGTTGTCTGGGATGGAAAGAAGCAGCCATGAAAAAGACTGGATCGAGTGTATTTGTCTTCATCACAGCACTGGAAGCTGAGGCGTGATTTAATTGATGTATATGAATTATGAGAAGCAGGAGATCATGGGAATATTTTCTCCATGGTGGATATGCCTAAGACACAGATCATGACTTTAATGTGAGCTGAAAGTCATATAGAAGGACATCTGATGACTATTCCTTCATCCAGAGAGTGGCAGAAATATTAAAAACGGTGCTTGGAAGTGTAGGGTAGGCTGTTATTCATGGAATATTTAAGTATCATCTGGATGAGTATTTAAAATGCCAGAGTATAGAGGGCGACAGACCAAATGCTTCGAAATATTAGTGTAGTTTGGTGTTTCTTGGTCAGCATAGACAAGGTAGCTGAATCATCTGTTTCTTGCTGGACCTGTTGATGGACATAATGAGAAATGCTCTCACCCAGAGATGATAGACCCTATGGAATTCACTACCACAGAAAGGGGCACATGACAAAATATCGTGGGTTTTCAAGAGGGAAGTTGATAAAGCTATTGCAGCTAAAGGGGCACTGGTGGCACTGTGGGAATAGGACATTGAGCTCAATGATCAGCTGTGATCATACTGAATGTTGGAGTATCCTCAAGGATTTAAATGGCTCTCACCTGTTTCTGTCTTCAATATTTCCTAGATTGGGGGAAAATCCTAAGTGTTTCAACCAAAGGTTAGTTGCCATTACTTTTCAATAACATGGTTGGGAAGGGGGCATGGTGGCTTCCTCGAGTCCCTGAGCACGTGTTATGGAGAGTGACTAATGCTACCACTGTGAAATGCCTTTCCTGCTGTATATGTGGTGTACCTACATGATGTAGATTGCAACAATTCATGAATGTGACACAGTCATCTAATTACATATCAAACAGCATAAACTTAAATTGATAAAGTCTGTTTGCTGATATGAAAACCAAGATTTCCTTCAGCGTCTCAGAGAAAGATATCTGCCTATATCCTCTGATTAACTCCAGCTTCAAAACGTAACTTGCCTGTCCCACCTTTTCAATACAATCTTTCAGCCATGAGATTCGACACAAATCTGATGTCGTAACAGCATTGCCTTTGCAGTAATAAACATACATTCATTTGGTACGATCATGTTTTGACACCATTACTATGGGTGAGGTCACTTCAATTATGTTGTCTTTCAGGATGATTTCAATCACATTTTGAAACTGTGCCAGCTTTAGAAGGTTAAGCCTATAAGGATGCTGATTAACTGGAGTCGAATTTTCCATAACTGCATCAAGCATAATCACATTAGTGCTTCCCAGTGTATTCCCACATGTCTTACCATGTGATTGTAATAACTCTCTCTGATCATTTTGATTTTCTTCTGTTATTCAAAAATTTTGAGAACATCTTATTATCCAATCTAATTTAGGCAACATTAAATTCAAATTTATCTGGAGGTAGTCCTTCACTCAGAGTTGTAACAAGTGCCACATTGTCCTTTTAATCTCCATCCACGTCAAATACCATTTGAGCACATTCACATGACACATTTTATAAGTCTTCCTTTCATCTGTCCAACATATCAAAAATACCACCTCACTCAATTTCCTTTCAATTTCATAAATCCCACTAAACATTGCTTTTAAAGGTTGACCTATCTTTGGCAGTAATACTAACACTTTATCTCCTCTAGTGAAGTCAAGGATTTTTGATTTCTTGTCTGCTTCCTGTTTCATCACATGCTGTGCTACTTTCAAATGTTTTCTCGCCAGTTCACCAACTCTAATGATTCCCTAAAACTTCACACACAGTCCAAATATTTGCTCTCTGAACTTTGAAAAAAGTACAAAGGCCCTCCAAGCCTGTGCCAATCCAGATCCTCTGTCTAAACCTGTTGCCTGCTTCATAAGGATTTGTATCACTCTGCTCCCTGCCCATTCATGTATCTGTCTAGATACACCTGAAATGACGCTATCGGATCTATCTCAACTAATTCCGCTGGCCACATGTTCCAGGCAGCCACCACCCGCTGCATGAAGAACTTTCCACGCATATTTCCCTTAAATTTTTCCTCTCTCACCTCGAATTCGTGACCCCTAGAAATTGAATCCACCACACTGGAAAAAAACTTCTTGCTATCCACCCTGTCTGCACCGCTCATGATTTTGTAGATCTTAATCAGGTCTCCCCTTAACTTCTGTCTTTTTCATGAAAACAATCCTAATCTACTCAACCTCTCTTTGTAGCTAGCACCCTCCATACCAGGCACCATCCTGGTGAACCTCCTCTGCACCGTCTCCAAAACCCCCACATCTTTTTGGCAATGTGGCGACCAGAACTACACGCAGTATTCCAAATGTGGTCAAACCTAAGTCTTTACAACTATAGTATGACCTGCCATATCATTTCAGTGGTCCTTTCCCTCATGTCTGAAAACTAATTCATCCTGATTCATTGAGTGGCATCCTTAACTGCAAAAAGTGTAAGTGGAATCCCTTTATCCCAGTCCTCTGAATAATCACAGCTGTAAAGGGGCTTTAAACTTTGATGCCTCCATTCTAATGCTTCCTGAGATTCTGGATGGTACACAGTGGACTTTAATTCTTTTATTGCTAAGCCATCCATAACTTCATTGAATAATTTTGATGTACAATTTAACCCTTGATCTGACTGTAGTTCTGTGGGTGAACTGTATCTCATAAAAAAGAATTGAGTCATCCTTCTACAATCCTCCAAGCTGTGATATTCGGTAATGGCCTCCAAAAATCTAATAAACACACCCAACATTATCGATTTTGAGTAGTTGCTTTAGGGCTACCCCACATGCATATTGGTAAATCAGACCACAAGACAATGCTCCTTCACCCAGCAGAAACAGAAGCGTGAAGATCCAGTACAGTAAGTTGTACAGTGTTGATCTGATGTAACAGATGAGGCCCCATGTGACGACTTGCAGTTTGTGGAATGGACTATATTCAATAACTCAACAACAAAAAATGTACATACCACTGCTGTCAAAAAGTTCATCAGAAGTGTTTCGAGAATTGTATGCCAAACAGGTTAATCTCAGTATTCCTCGACTGGAAAAATGGAGGTACACTCCCAATAGAAGTCAAGCACTGAGGTGTCCAAGCTGCATGACTTTGACTGACATAGGAAACCCATATCTTTGCAAAGCCATCAAAAACTCCAAGAGACAATACCAGACTAAACCTGAGGGACAGGTGAACAACACAAACAATCTTTGACTGTGGCAAGGCTTGCATGCTATAACCAACTACAAAGAGAAGTCCACACTAATCTCTGGCAGCGATGCATACATCTCTGATGAGTTAAATATGTTCTGTGCTCATTTTTGACATGATGTTCTGTCAAATATTGTCACCTTCTTCAAAGCCTCATGTGCACCTATACCCCCAGTCATAGAGTCATGGAGATATACAGCATGGAAACAGCTCCCTTGGTCCAACTCACCTATACTGATCAGGTATACTAAATACATCTAATCGCGTATGCCAACATTTGACCCATGTTCCTCTAAAACCTTCCTGGTAATATACCCATCCAGATACCTTTTAAATGCTGTAATTGTATCAGCCTCCACCACTTCCTCTGGCTGTTCATTCCATGCATGCACCACCCTCTGCATGAAGAAGTTAACACTTAGGTCCTTTTTAAATTTTCTCCTGTCACTGAAAACCTATACCCTTTAGTTTTGGCCTCCCATCCCCGAGTAAAAGACTGTGTCTATTTTTCTGATCCGTATCCCTTGTGGTTTTATAAACCACTACACGGCCACCCTTCAGCCTCTGATGCTCCAGAGAAAATAGCCCCAGTCTTAGCATCATGTAACTCAAACCCTCCCTATAACTCAAACCCTCCAAACCTGACAACATCCTTGTAAATCTTTTCTGAAATCTTTCAACTTTCAGAATGTCCTGCTTATTGCAGGGAGGCCAAAACTGCAAACAGTAGTCCAAACATGACCCAGCCAATGTTATGTAGAGCCACAGCATGATGTCCCAACGCCTATTCTCAATGCACTGACTAATAAAGGCAAGCAAATCACCTTCTTTACTATCCGATCTATCTGGGACTACTCTTACAAAGAACTATGAACATAGAACATAGAACATTACAGAGCAGTCCAGGCCTTCTGCCCTCGATGTTGGGCCAACCTGTGAAAATAATCTGATGCCCACCTAACCTACACTGTTCCATTATTATCCATATGTATGTCCAATGCCCATTAATTGCCCTTAACGTCGGCAAGTCTACTACTGTTGCAGGCTGACCGTTCCACGCCCTTACTACTCTCTGAGTAAAGAAACTACCTCTGATGTCTGTCCTAATTCTATCATCCCTCAAGTTAAAGCTATTTCCCCTTGTGTTAGCCTTCAGCATCTGAGGAAAAAGGCTCTCACTGTCCACCCTATCTAACCATCTGATTATCTTATATGTCTAGATTAAGTCACCTCTCAACCTTCTTCTCTCCAACGAAAACAGCCCCAGTTCCCTCAGCCTTTCCTTGCAAGACCTCCCTTCCATACCAGGCAACATCCTAGTAAATCTCCTGAACCTTTTCCAAAGCTTCCACATCCTTCCGAGAACACAGTGAGCAGAACAGCACGCAATACTCCAAGTGCGGCTGCACCAGTGTCTTGTACAAGTGAAGCATGGCCTTGAGGCTCCGAAAGTCAATTCCCCTTACCAATTAACACCAACACACCATATGCCTTCTTAACAGACCTATCAACCTTTGTGACAGTTTTCAGGAATTTATGTACCTGGACACTGAGAGCTCTCTGTTCATCTACACTGTCAAGAACTTTAACATTAGCCCAGTACACTGCATCCCTTTTATTTCTTCTGAAGTGAACTACCTCACACTTTTCAGCATTAAACTCCATTTGCCACTTCTCAGCCCAGCACTGCATCGTATCTATGACCCTCTGTAACGCACAACATCCTTCGGCACGATCCACAACTCTGCATACCTTAGTGCCATCTGCAAATTTACTAATCCATCCTTCTATGCCCACCTCAAGATCATTTATAAAAATGACAAAGAGCAGAGGCCCCAAAACAGATTCTTGCGGCACACCACTGGTAATTGAGCTCCAGGATGAACATTTCCCATTAACCATCACCCTCTGTCTTCTTTCAGCTAGCCAATTTCTGAACCAAACTGCTAAATCATCTGCAATCCTGCAACTCTGTATTTTGTGCAATAGCCTACCATGTGGAACCATCTCAAACACCTTTCTGAAGTCCATATACACCACATTAATTGCTTTACCTTCAAGCTCTCCTGAGTCCATTCTTTAGTTTATTCCTGGCAAAGTTGTAACCCTCTAGAGCCCTGTCAGATCCTTGCCTCGTCAAACTTAAGTAAGCTTCCTTCTTCCTCTTGACTAGATCTCCTACGTCTCTTGTAATCCAATGTTCCTTCACTCTCCCATCCCTTCCTTCCCTGAGTATAACAAACCAATCCAGCACTCACAGCAAGTGCACCCTAATCAACCTCCAGATTTCTATCGTGTATTTCCCTGAGAATACTTGCTCCCAATTTATGCTCCACAGTTCCTGTCCCATGGCATTGTAATTCCCTCTCCCCAATTGAATACCTTACCAGATCCTCTGCTCCTATCCTTCTCCATGACTGTAGTGAAGATCAGGGAGTTGTGATCACTATTACTGAAATGCTCTCCCATCAAGAGATCTGACACCTGACCTGGTTCATTGCTAAGCAGGAAATACAATATGGTCTCCCTTCAAAGTTGGCTTATCTACATAATGAGTCAGCAATTCTTCCTGGACGCACCTGACAAAACCTATTCCATCTGCACTATTTGCACTAAGAAGGTTACAATTAATATTATGCAAGTTGAAGTCACCCATGGCAACAAACTTGTTACTTCTGCAGATTTCCAAAATCTGCCTGCCAATCTGCGACTCCATGTATGTTTGCTATTGGGGGTCGATAGAAAACTCCCAATAAAGTGGTGATTCCTTTCCTGTTCTGACATATGCTTATAATGACTCAGTAGAGAAACCTTCGTCAATGACCTCCCTTTCTGCAGCTGCCATACTATCCCGGACTATAAATGCCACTCGCCTACCGCTTTTATCTCCCTCCCTATTAATTTTGAAACATCTACACCCGGACAATAAACAAGCTTCCTGCCCCTCTGACAGTCTCCATAATGGCCACAACATCATAGCTGCACATACTCATTCATGCTCTAAGTTCATCCCCTTTTTCCTCACACTTTTGCATTAAAATAAATGCACATCAACTCATCACACTGACTGCAACTTTGCCCCATCAACTGTCTATCCATCCTCACAGACTTTCAGCATGCTTTATCTGTCTGTTCAGCAGTTACCCCATCCTTTCATCATTAACTTCAGTTCCTATCACTCCTGAAGAGCTCGAGCAAACCTTATCCCCAAGATATTGGTACCCCTCCACTTCAAGTGCAACCTGTCCTCCTTATACGAATCCCGCCTTCCCTAGAAGGTATCGTAATCCACCTATCTGAATCCCTCCTTCCTAAAACAGCTCTGCAGCCATGTGTTCAGCTTCACTTTCTCTCTTTTCCGAGCCTCATTAGCGCATGGCACCGGTAGCAATCCTGAGATTACTACTCTTGTCATCCTGCCTTTTAGCTTCCAACCTAACTCCCTATATTCACAATTCAGTTCCTGATTTCTTTTCCTGACTATTCCCTTGGTACTGATATGTACCATTTCTGGCTGCTCATCCTCTCTCTTAAAAATCCTGTAGACTCGATTCAAGGCATCCCAGACACTGCCACTTCTTTCATGTGTAAATCACAAAACCTTTTTTTCAAAAAGTTACATTCTTGGGTTGGCTGTTAACAGTGGTGATTGCTAGACAATATGTTAGGGAGACAGGCCGCCTACTTGCGGAATGTTTCAGAGAACACCTCTGGGACACCCGCACCAACCAACCCAACCGCCCCGTGGCTGAACACTTTAACTCCCCCTCCCACTCCGCCAATGACATGCAGGTCCTTGGCCTCCTTCATCGCTAGATCATGGCAACACGGCGCCTGGAGGAAGAGCTCCTCATCTTCCGCCTAGGAATCCTCCAACTACAAGGGATGAACTCTCCGGCCTATCATCCTCAGCTTAACCTCCTTCCACCTATCATATTCCCAACGCCCCTCCCCCAAGTCCCTCCTCCCTACCTTTTATCTTAGCCTGCTTGGCACACCTTCCTCATTCCTGAAGAAGGGCTTATGTTCGAAACGTCGATTCTCCTGTCCCTTTGATGCTGCCTGACCTGCTGCGCTTTTCCAGCAGCACATTTTTAAGCTCTGATCTCCAGCATCTGCAGTCCTCACTTTTTCCTTTTATTGACTCTATATACACTTGCTACTGCCTCAGGAAAACAACCAGGACAATGAAAGACTCTTCCCATCTCGGTCATACACGTTTTGTCTCTCTTCCATTGGGCAGAAAATACAAAGATTTGAAAACATACTGACAGATTTAAGAATTGCTTCTTCCCTGCATTTATCTCACTTATAAATGGACCTCTCATAAATGAGAATTTATCTTTCTCTGCCATCTCTATCGCTGTAACAATATTAGATTAGATTACTTACAGAATGGAAACAGGCCCTTCAGCCCAACAAGGTCCACACCGACCCACCGAAGCACAACCTATCCATTCCCCTACATTTACCCCTTTACGTAACACTACGGGCAAGTTAGCATGGCCAATTCACTTGACCTGCACATCTTTGGACTGTGGGAGGAAACCGGAGCACCCGGTTATTCTGAATATATTCTGAATTCTATCCTATTAGCCTAATATACTTATGTCAGGTATGTTAGGTCTGATTTCTAGCACGCGAACAATATTTTTTATTGTATCTGGGCATATGCGACAGTAATAAGTCAAATAAAATTGTAATATGATGAGACATTTGGAGTAGAAGCATCTGGAAATATGGTTCTGGTGAATATAAGGTTCACCTCGTTAATAGCTTCAGACCTGTTTTATCAATGAAAAAGATTTGAGATAATTTGATTGACTGTTATCCAAGACCTTATTGAGAGAATTGGACGAAATGTGCCAAACCAGTTTTGAACAATTCAGTCATGGAATTCTTTGCAAAATATCCTCATCCCATTTGTGTTTCTGTGTCAATCACCAGGTTGTTTCAGTCCAGAGAAAGGGAGAACTTTCAGATACCTTTCATGGATACCCTCTCCCAGTGTTCAAAAATGTGGTGCTGGAAAAACACAGCAGGCTAGGCAGCATCCGAGGAGCAGGTGAATGCACGTTTCGGGCATAATGTCTTCTTCTTCAGGAATACCCTCTCCCAGTGAGCAGTGCACATCGTCAGTATCAAACACTTTTGTCCAATCACCTTACACAGAGATTTGCGAGATATAACCAAGAAGAAAATGATGAACAGATGAGCCTGCAGAATACATTGACAAATAAATCATTTGGATTGAAGTGAGGACAAAAATAGATGAAAACAGGGTCAGACTTCCATGAACTTTAACAGAAATGAATGAAATTACAGCACGGAGCCACTCTGACTCTTCTCACCAAAGCACAATGGCTTGGGGTGTGATTAGATTACTTACAGCGTGGAAATAGGCCCTTTGGCCCAACAAGTCCACACCGACCCACCGAAGCGCACCCACCCAGACCCATTCCCCTACATATACCCTTGCACCTAACACTACGGGCAATTTAGCATGGCCAATTCACCTAACCTGCACATTTTTGGACTGTGGGAGGAAACCGGAGCACCCAGAGGAAACCCACGCAGACATGGGGAGAATGTGCAAACTCCTGAGGCTGGAATTGAACCTGGATCTCTGGCGCTGTGAGACAGCAGTGCTAAACACTGTGCCACCGTGCCGCCCACGGTGTGATGGAGTACTTGGCCAAGTTTCTATTATGCTGACCTGCAGCCAATTGTATATACTAGAAAGCTGGGCATTACAGTTCCTGATGAAAAGCTTATGCCCAAAATATCGATTCTCTTGCTTCTCGGATGCTGCCTGACCCGCTGTACTTTTTCAGCACCATAGTTTCAACTTTGATTAACAGCATCTGCAGTCCTCTCATTTTTGCATTTAAACAACTGGCTAACTGTTAACTTATACTCGCAAACAGTTGAAGCTCAGCCTGGGTTAGAATGTAGAGAGGAGTATACAATGAAAAAGAGATAATCTCTGTTAGTTATAGTGGAAGTTGTGACAGTGTCTTTATTTTTTAAATAAGTCTAAGTTGATTGATTGCAATCAGATATAAAGAGCTGGCGACTGATTACTGGTAATGCAGGGCATTCAATGGTTGGTGAATACTGGCTTGAGGAGCATCATGACAGTTCCCTTGCTCCTTGTCTTGGCACAAATGCAGAAGACGTGAAGGTGATGGTGGAGGGTTGTTTTTCAGATTGGAGGCTTGTGACTAGTGGAGTGCCACAAGGATCGGTGCTGGGTCCTCTACTTTTCATCATTTATATAAATGATTTGGATGTGAGCTTAAGAGGTATAATTAGTAAGTTTGCAGACGATACTAAAATTGGAGGTGTAGTGGACAGCAAGAAAGTTACTTTGGATTACAATGGGATCTTGACCAGATTGAGCCAATGGGCTGAGGAATGGCAGATAGAGTTTAATTTAGATAAATGTGAGGTGCTGCATTTTGGGAAAGCAAATCCGAGCAGGACTTATACACTTAATGGTAAGGTCCTCGAAGTGTTTCTGAACAAGGAGACCTTGGAGTGCATCTTTGTAGCTCCTTGAAAGTGGAGTCACAGGTAGATAGGATAGTGAAGAAGGCATTTGGTATGCTTTCCTTTATTGGTCAGAGTATTGAGTACAGGAGTTGGGAGGTCATGTTACGGCTGTAAAGGACATTGGTTCAGCAACTTTTGGTATTTTGCGTGCAATTCTGGTCTCCTTCTTATTGGAAGGATGTTTTGAAACTTGAAAGGGTTCAGAAAAGATTTACAAGGATGTTGCCAGGGTTGGTGGATTTGAGCTATAGGGAGTGGTTGAATAGGCTAGGGCTGTTTTCCCTGGAGCATTGCAGACTGAGGGCTGACCTTGTAGAGGTTTATAAAATCGTGAGGGGGATGGATAGGATAAATAGACAAGGTCTTTTCCCTGGGTTGGGGGAGTCCAGAACTAGAGGGCATATGTTTAGGGTGAGAGGGGAAAGATATAAAAGAAACCTAAGGGACAATGTTTTCATGCAGACGGTGATGCCTGTGTGGTATGGGCTGCCAGAGGAAGTGGGTGGAAGTGGATACTGCAGATGCTGGAGATTAGAGTCAAGATGAAAGTGGTGCTAGAAAAGCACAGCAGGTCAGACAGCATCCAAGGAGCAGGAAAATTAATGTTTCGGGCAAAAGCCCTTCATCAGGAATCACCCAAAGTGTCGATTTTCCTGCTTCTCCGATGCTGCCTGACCTGCTGTGCTTTTCCAGCACCACTTAATCTTGCCAGAGGAAGTGGTGGAGGCTAGTACAATTGCAACATTTAAAAAGCATCTAGATGGGTATATGAGTAGGAAGGGTATGGAGGGATATGGGCCGGGTGCTGGCAGGTGGGACTAGATTGGGTTGGGATATCTGATCGGCATGGATGGGTTGGACCGAATGGTCTGTTTCCGTGCTGTACATCTCTACGACTTTGCATTTCTATAGGTGGAAGTGGAGGAAAGTCTTTGTGGATGGTATTGAGAAATTAACTGTGTCTTAGCTACTGCCCATGGACTGCTATAACTGTTCCGCTGATCATATTAACATCAAGGGTAATCGGGAAAGGTCAGGCAGGATTTGTGGTTTACCAGATCTGCTATGAATTTACTTAATGGCAGGGCAGAGTTGCGGGCTGATTTGATTACATCTTCTCCCATTTCATACCATTTTACAATTTTACCTGTTCCTTCCGCGCATGTAAGTCAAACCAATTCAACTGTTTTGATATTGTTATTTCCAGATGCTGGCATGCAAGTCTCAATGTGATTGTACAACTGCTCTCTGTCTCTCCAACAACCTGAAACCACTGATTTTAAAACCTGCTTGTGCATGTCATTCAAAGTCCTGCCTGATAAGTATCCAATGATTAACCAGCAGATTTTATAGAGGAATCCTCCGGGAGAATTTAAATCAGCAATAAAAAAGTATGTGAGTCGTGTGTTTATTGCTTTGTCCATCAACAATGCAGAGAGAGGCCGACACAATTTATCATCTAAAAATAAAAGGAAAAATACTGTTGAAGCTGGAAATCTAAGACAAACACAGACTCTACTGGAGACTCATCATCATCTTGTCTCTTGCTGTCTCTACCCTCAAACCCCAACCCCGGATGAATTGCACATGGATAAGAGTGGTGAATAACGTCTGTGGGTGCAATTTCACCTCCAAACTTACAGTGCTATTTTCCAAAACATTCCTACCAATCCCAAACTAAAATTGAAAATCAATCCAATGAAAGAGCAAAATTGTCTTTGTGTATTCTTTAGCTTTCGTTACTGTGGTATTCGCTCCCCAAACGCTGCATCGGCAAACACCAAGGCAATCTCATGGCATAATATATTTGATGAAATTTTGGGGACACATTTGAAATTAATACATTGAATTTATACAGACACACCTCTAGTCTGCTTTCAGTTATTTTGTTGAGTAAACCATTGCTTAATTGAAGTGAATGGAAATCCGATCACACTCTTAATCTGCTTTCTAAATTCGGACTGAGTCACCACATAAATGAATGTGTTTGTGCAGCAACTTAATATTTGTAACATAAAGCCAGCTTGTCTAAATATGTACAGGGAACCCTCATAATCTGTGGGATTTGAACCTGTAATGCTATAATACAAGAATTCTATGACACGTATCAACCACAAAAGTAAGAAACTGCCAGATATGCTGAAGAGTAAAATTACAGATGCCCTTCTGCTTTCCATTTCAGTGTCTCTCTGATTCTCCTGCTTTCTCTGACCCCTCAGTCGCTTACGAACCTGACTGGCCATTAAAATATGTCTGACTGTCAAAATATTTAGCAACAGAATTATAACAAATGCGAGCAATGGGGTTAAGATCGTATCAAACCAATCAAATACTACCCATCCTGGATCTGTAAAATAACTTGGCTTTGCATTGCAGCTCCATGGCACATCGTTAATTACCCAACCAGGTTCAAGTGTGAAGTAAAAGGGAATATTTTTTAAACAGAACATGATGCAAGTTATTGTCAGAATTATACTGACTGTTTTTTCTGTGCAATATATAGTTTTCAGTTTCTGACAACATATAGTGACATAACGATCAAAGGAGAAAGTGACAGTAAACCAAACAGAACAATCTGTTGCAGCACCAACCAGAACGAGGATAATTCTAAATACAGTGGTAGTGCTCAGCAATGTGGTCTGGAAATAATAGTAAGTGATTCTTGACAGAATAACATCAGTGAAAATCACCATAAGATCTGCCATTGCCATGGCCACCAGGAATCGTGTAGTGCATGTGGATAGACTGCACTTCCCCCGAGAGAGGATTCCAATTGCTATTATGTTCACTGTAAGAGAGTAGAGGAATAAAAAAAATTACTGATTGAGAAGACGTATGCGACAATTGGAGGATATCTCTTTTAAAATGCAAGGAATAGACTGAACTCGCTGTTATCCAAAAAAAAATCAACTAGGACCTCAAGTATCTAATTTCAAGAATTCAAGACCATTGCACAATAATATGAATGGCAACAATACCCTGTAGGTGATTTGCCAAGTACAATTCTTTAAATAGGTGCAGATCATTAATGGAACATTTTTAGAGAAAGGTTTGAGACATGACTGAGGATTTCGTACTTAAACCTTAAAATCCAGAAAGAACAGGGATGATTATGAACCAATGTCATCACACCTGGCTCAGTTATCATGAGCATTGCAGTTTGTGCCATTGACCCAGAATTTCTTCAGAATACATAAACAAATGCACACATCAGTGAAGTTTATTAAAACTGGTGCACACAATGGGTGGATATAGGCTTTTCATTGCCTACAATAATTCTCCTGCAGACAATTAAACTTGACTCTTGGGACTGAATCAATTGTAATAAGCAAGACTGCTTCAAGATTGACTCAACCTGTGTTGTCCAACATATGTTTGTGGGGCCGAGTTAGGTCTACCAAATGTATGCTACCTGATCATTAGGCTTGCGGGAAAAGTGCTTTAATCTTAGTGAAATATTCTGTGTAATGCTATTACTCCAAAGCACTGACTCCTTTAAACATTTGCTGTTAAACTGTAATTATAATTAACGTGAAATAAGTTTTAACAACACTCTTCGATGATGGAGGAAATTTACAATTCAAACTAAATAAACTAAATGGCGGTCATGATTTAAGATTCAAGAGACACTTGTGTTTCAAGGGTTGGGATTTATATGTATTTTAACATAAAATATATTTCTGTTCCAACTTTCAATTTTGAACAGAGGACTGAAGGATTTTGGTTCATGAAGAAGCTTCATCATTCCCTCATAAATATTTTTCAATTCGCACATGTGACTTGTTTTTGCAAAAGTTTGGAAGGAATTGCCTCCAGAGAAACCTCTTTTTGGCTTTTATTCACAAAGAGTTTACAACCAAACAAAGTATACAGCATATGAAAACAAAACTTCTGATGGAAGTCTTCAAAAAATGCAATGTCTCTGTTGAATAACAAAAGTTTTGGAGAAAATGTCAGGTTTAAATTGCTTTTCAGGAATTTCTGCAGAAGTTACTGTTGAAAGCACCAGTGTGCTTTAAGTAATTCAATGTAGTATTTTTTATGATCTGTAAATGCATTTCTTATTAATGGGGTTATCCTTTTACCATATCATTCAAAATTACTACATCTGCATTATGTGTAAAACATTTGGCCTGCTCTTTTCATCTTCATTCAGTTAGCTCCACTTATATCCATAAAATGAAATTTTCATACGATAGGCTCTGTGTCCATGAGCCACCAATTTGTCAAAAAAAGTTATATTCAGCCTCGGATCATATTTGTCCAGTAATTGCATTGATAGGATTACAATACTCTTGTGTGTGATATTGTGATCATTGCATAATAGCTGTCACAACAAAAGCAACACAAAGAATAGATGTTATCACGTAAACACAAAACTATAGAAGAATCATAGGGTGCTCATGCATCGGTGAAGGTTGGAATGATAGGAAACTGCTGAAAAACCAAAGCAGGATATTCATGAGGAGTAACTAAACCCTACCTCAATTCAATACGACGCTTTAACTATTATGCAAATTTCAATGACACGCCCCCATCTTTCTCATCCCCATCAATACAGAAACAAGATCCATAAACATTCCTCAAATGACATCTTTATTGCCAGGACCACTCTTGTGAACATCCTCTGGATCTGTTGGTTTAAGGCCAACACATCTTTCCTTGGATATGGGGCACAAAGCTATTCACAATGTTACAAATGTGGTCCGAACAGAGATTGACATAGCTTCAGCAGTACATTCAGCTTTTGTAATCTATGAACCTCAAAATGAATGCTAACGATACAATTGCTTGCATGACTGTCAACTTGAACTAACACGTGAATCTTAAAAGAACCCTGACCGAAGAATTTTCAGTTTTTGTGTGCTTCAGACATCCGTAATCTTTCCCCATTTACAAAATTGTTTATGTCTCCATTTTTGCATCAAAGTCTAAAATGCAACATTATATTTCATCTGCCACTTCTTTAAGACTTCTCCAAGCCCATCCAAAAATTTCCATGGTCTCTGCACTCCGTCAGCATTACTGGTTCTTTCATCTAACTTTGTGTAATCTGCAAATTTAGCAACACGGCCTGAGTTCATTTGTTATGATCCTTAAAGTATGATGTCAAAAACTGTGGTACAAGCACTGACCCTTGTGCAGGTCTATTATTCATCGACTGCCATTATAAAATAAAGCCTATTTTCTCCGATTCTCTGCCTTCTCCTGGTTATTCAATCCTCTTTCCATGCCAGTACCTTGCCTTTAACATCTCGAGTTCTTGTATTACTTCGCAGTTGACTGCGTGGCAACATGTCAACTATCTTCTGGAAATCTAAGTAGATCACAGTAAACCACAAGAGTGGCATGGTGACTCAGTGGTTAGCACTGCTGCCTGCAGTGCCAGGGATCAGGTTTCGATTCCCACCTTGGGTGACTGTCTGCATGGAGTTTGCACATTCGCCCCATGTTGGTGTGGGTTTCCTCCAACAATCCAAAGATGTGCTGGTCAGGTTCATTAGGCAGGGGTAAATGTAGGGGAATGGGTTTGAGTGGGTTACTCTTCAGAGGGTCAGTGTGGACTTGTTGGGCCAAAGGGCCTGTTTCCATACTATAGGGAATCTAATCTTATTTACATAGAATTGTATAGCACAGTAACAGGCCATTCGTCCATGATGTTGTGTCAAACATGTCACCAAATTTAATGAATACCTTCTGCATGTCCTTGGTCCATATCCCTCCACTCCTTTCGTATTCATGTGCTTATCTAAAAGTCTCTTAAATGCCCCTAATGTATATGCCTCCACAACTACCCCAACAGTGTTTTACAGACTCTTACATGGGTACAAAATCCCAGGCAAGGACTGCACAAAACACTACATAGGACAAACAGGCAGACAGCTAACGATCCGCATCCATGAACACCAACTAGCCACGAAACGACGCGACCAGCTATCCTTAGTAGCCACACACTCAGATGACAAGCAACATGAGTTCAACTGGGACAATACTACTATTATAGGACAAGCCAAACAGAGAACAGCCAGGGAATTCCTAGAGGCATGGCACTCATCCACAGATTCTATCAACAAACACATTGACCTGGACCCAATATACCGGCCACTGCAGCAGACAGCTGGAAAAGACAACCGGAATTGGCAGATTCAAACCACTACAAATGCCGGAGGAAAGATCACAGAAGCGCTTCACAGGAGGTTCCCAAGCACTGAGGATGTCACCTAGACAGGGGACGAAACATCTGCAACACAAATTCCCAGCTCGGCGAACAGAACCACAACAGGCTCTTACCCCTCTCTATGTAAATGATTTGCAGCCTCCATATGTCCTTTGAACTTTGCCCCTCCTACTTTAAATGCATGCAGGATAGTTTTGGACATTTCGCCTCTAGAAAGAAGATTTGGACCATCAACCCTGTCTATGGATCTGATAATTTTATAGACTTCTCTCCAGTTTCCTTCAGCCACCGCCACTCAGAGAAAATAGCCCGAGTTTTTCTAGCCTCTCCTTACAGCTTATACCCTGTAATCCAGGAAGCGTCCTGCTAAACCTTTTCTGCAATCTGTCCAAAGCCTCCACATCCTTCCTGTAATGTGGCAACCAAAATTGAATGCAATACTCTTAAGTGTAGCCTGACCAAAGTCTTATAAAGTTGCAATATAACGTGCTTATTCTTGCAGTGAATTCCCCCCCATCAATAAGGACAACCATGTCATACACCTTCTCTACTACCCCATTTATTTGCTTAGCCACTTTAAGAGAGCTATGTATTTAAACCACTAGATCCCTCTTTGCATCACTACTGTTTAGGGTCCTGTCATTGATTTCCTTAACATGTGATCTCTCAATGTGTAGCAACTCACACCTACCTGGATTAAATGCCATCTGCCATTTCTCTGTCCATACCTGCATCTGATACATACCCCGCTGTATTCTTTGATAACCTTCTACTCTATCCACAATTCCACTGATCTTTGTAGCATCTGCAAACTTACAAACCTACGCATCTACATTTTTATCCAAGTCATTTATATATAAATATGTATCACAAAGAGCAGAGGTCCCAGTACCTGCGGAACACATCCAGTCATGAACTTTCAGCTTGACAAACATCCTTCTGCCACTTTCCTCTGCCTTCTCTGGACAAGCCAATTCTGAACTCACACAGACAAGTCACAGTGGATCTGATACATCTTAATCTTCTGGATGAGTTTACCATGAGGGACCATGT
Source organism: Chiloscyllium punctatum (assembly GCF_047496795.1). Classification (NCBI taxonomy): domain Eukaryota; kingdom Metazoa; phylum Chordata; class Chondrichthyes; order Orectolobiformes; family Hemiscylliidae; genus Chiloscyllium; species Chiloscyllium punctatum. The sequence continues at coordinate 52,112,455 of NC_092780.1, forward strand.
TGATAACCTTACTAAAATCAATATAGAGAATAACCACTGCTTGGCCATCATCAATTCATCTCCTTGAAAAATTCAATCAAGTTCATATGAAATGACCTGCCTGCACAAAACTGTGCTAACTGTCCCAAAATTAGCCCTTGCTATTCCAAATGTGCATAAATTCTATCCCTAATAATTCTCTCCAATAGCTTCCTCACCACTGAAGTGAGATTAACTGGTCTATAGCTTCCTGGATTATCCTAATTTCACATCTTGAACAGATGGACAACATTAGCATTTTGCCAGTCCTCTGGATTCTCCTGTGGCTAACGGAGACACAAAGATCTTGGTCAAGGCCCGAGCAAATTCTTCTCTTTTCCCTCCCAACAATGGAACAGGTCCGGAGGTCTTATCTTTAAGAGACCAAACATCACTTCTTACATGATCTCAAAGTGCCTTACCATATTAGCATGCTCCACACAAATTTTACTGTCCTCCATATCCTTCTCCTGGGTGAACTCTGATGTAGTGAACTCATTTAGTATCTTGCCACATGCTTTGCCTGCAAGCATAACTTCCCTCCATTATCATTCAGTAGTCCTACCTTCTCCCTAGTTATCCTCTTGTTTTAATAGATTTAGGGAATGCTTTGGGATCATGTTAGCACGACTTGCTCAGGCCATTTTATGGTTTGTACATACTCTCCAAAATCCCAACTTGAGTTCTTTACCTTGCCATATTTGTCTTACCTCCTTACTTGAACAATATCGGTCCTGAACTCTCATGATAAGTCATTAATCAATTCTCATAGGTAAAATTTGGACCAGCCAGATTACAGTTGCTCCAAATCAACACTACATCTGACTTCACTAACACTCACATAATTTCCCCTCCCCCAATTTATTACCTTTCCACAAGGTCCTGACTTACCTTTCATCATAACTACTTTAAAACTTGAGGCGTTGAGATGACTGCTTGCAAAATGCTCTTCTCCTGATAGGTCAGTCATGTTTTAAAGCTGAAGGTGTGTACTGTATGTTTAAGAGAGAATGAAAGCTGTTTTTCACTAAGAGCTTGCAGACATATGTCACAAGACTGACTAGCAGTCTTAGAGTGTACTGGAAAATTGAAAATATGTAACAATTAGCTGTGAAACAAACACCTGACTTTTGGTTGCTATGTTTTAACAGCAATTTGAATTTCACCAATCAGTTTAAAGTATGCCCCAGGATACATAAAGCCCAATTGAATTTGAATATTACTGTTTTGACAATATCAAACTACTATGATGATCCGATGTTTGGGGTATAAATAAGCTGGTATTTTGAGACTTAGAATTAGATAGCGACCAACTGCCATCATTAGAGTTAAGGCCAGCCATACACTCAAGGGTACCTTTTCCATATGAAACATCTTTGCAGAAAAAGACCAAAGATGACCCAAGTATCTCCAAAGCCAGAGGAAAGAATACACTGGAAATGACCATTGCTGTCTGGTTTTGAAAATTCAGTTTTTGTACTTTTAATAGGAGCTTTTATTGGATCAGTGTATTATTATAGAGTGAGAGATAGATAACAAGCATTTAAGAGAAGGGAGGTTTAGAATTGTAAATAGTTGTTGTTTAATGTTCACTTCATGTCAACCTCTACAAACAGGATGGTTTATACCTGAACCAGAGGGGCATCGATATCATGGTGGTGGAGAAGCGGGGAAATTTGCTAATGCTCTTCGGGAGGGGTTAAACTAATTCAGCAGGGTGATGAAAACCTAAATTATGGCTCCAGTGTCTGGGAGTTTGAGAGTAGTGAGGCCAGAAATAAGGTTTCAAGGTCGCAAGAGTTCATCAGCAAGCAGGAAGGTGGTTTGAAGTGTCTCTATTTCAATACAGGAGCATCCAGAATAAGGTGGATGAACTTGCAGCATGGGTGCGTACCTGGGACTTTGATGTTGTGACCATTTTGGAGACATGGATAGACCAGGGATGGGAATGGTTGTTGCAGATTGTGGGATTTAGATGTTTCAGTAAGAATAGAGAAGATGGTAAAAGAGGGGGAGGTGTGCATTATTAGTCAAGGACAGTATTACTTAGGCAGAAAGGATGTTTGAGGACTCGTTGACTAAGGTATTATGGGCTGAAATAAGAAACAGGAAAGGAGAGGTCACCCTGTTGGGAGATTTCTATAGGCCTCCAAGTACTTGCAGAGATGTAGAGGACAGGATAGCAAAGATGATTCTGGATCGGAGCGATAGTGACAAGGTAGTTGTTATGGGAGACTTTAACATTCCAAATATTGACTGGAAACTCCATAGTTCGAGTTCTTTTAGATGGGTTGGCTTTTTTCCAATATGTGCAGGATGGTTTTCTGACTCAGTGTGTAGAGAAGCCAACAAGGGATGAGGCCACTTTGGATTTGATAATGGATAATGAACTGGGTCAAAAGTTAGATTTGGAGACAGGTGAGCACTTTGGTGATAGTGAGCACAATTCGGTTATGTTTAGTTTAGCAATTGAAAGGTATAGGTATATACTGCAGAACAAGAGTTATTGCTGGGGGAAAGGCAATTCTGATGCAATTAGGTAAGATTTAGGATGCATAGGATGGGGAAGGAAACTGCAGGGGATGGGCACATTTGAGATCTGGAGCTTATTCAAGGAACAGCTACTGCGTGTCCTTGATAAGTAAGTACCTGTCAGGCAGGGAGGAAGTGATTGAGTGAGGGAGTCGTGGTTTACAAAAGAAGTTGAATATCATGTCAAGAGGAAGAAGAGGCTTATGTTAGGATGAGACTTAAAGGCTCAGTTAGCCAGGAAACACGTAAAGAGAGAGCTAAGAAGAGCCAGGAGGGGCAGGAGAAGTTGTTGGCAGATAGGATCAAGGAAAACCCTAAAGCTTTCCATAGGTATATCAGGAACAATAGAATGACTGGAGAAAGTTTAGGGCCAATCAAGGGCAGGAGTGGAAAGTTGTGCATGGAGTCTGAGGAAATGGGGAAGTGCTAAATGAATATTTTTCATTGAGAATACTGAGATACAAGCTACTAGACTAGATGGGATTGACCTTCACAAGGTGGGGGTGTTAGCAATTCTGGAGCATGTGAAAATAGATAGGCCCCCTGGGCCGGATGGGATTTATCTTAGGATTCACTGGGAAGCCAGGAAGGAGATTGCAGAGCCTTTGAATTTGATCTTTGTGTCATCATTCTCAACAGGAATAGTGCCAGAAGACTGGAGGATAGCAAATGTCTCCTAGTTCAAGAAGAGGAGTAGAACCAACCCTGGTAATATACCCCAGTGAGCCTCAGTTCAATTATGGGTAAAGTGTTGGAAAAGGTTGTAAAAGATAGGATTTATAATCATCTGGAAAGGAATAAGTTGATTAAGGATAGTCAACACAGTTTAGTAAAGGGTGGGTCATGCCACACAAACCTTATTTGTGATGGTAACCAAACAGGTGGATGAGAGTACGGCAGGGTTGATGTCATTTTAATGGATTTCAGTAAGATGTTTGCTAAGTTTCCCCACAGTAGGCTATTGCATATAATACAAAGTCATATGATTGAGGGTGATTTGGTGATTTGGATCAGAACGAGGCTTGCTGAAGGAAGGCAGACGATGGTGTTTGATTGGAAATGTTCATCCTGGAGTTCAGTTACTTGTGGTGCATCGCAAACATTTTTTCTGGGGCCACTCCTATTTGTAATTTTTATAAATGACCCAGATGAGGGTGTAGAAGAATGGGTTATTAAATTTGCTGATGACACTAAGGTTGGTGGAGTTGTCGACAGTGCGGAAAGATGTTGTAGGTTACAAAGGGACATAGATGGGCTGAGAGTTGGCAAATGGAGTTTATTATGGAAAAGTGTGTGGTGATTCACTTTGGAAAGGGCAACATGAATTCAGAGTACCAAGCTAATGGTAAGATTCTTGGTCATGTAGACAGAGATACAGCGATCCCAGTGTTCATGTACATATATCCCTGAAGGTTGCTACCCAGTTTGATAGGGTTGCTAAGAAGCCATAGGGTGTGTTAGCTTTTATTGGTAGAGAGATTGAGTTTCGGAGCCACGACCTCATGCTGCAGCTGTACAAACCTCTGGTGCGGCCACACTTGGAGTACTGCGTACAGTTCTGGTCACCACATGAAAGGAAGGATGTGGAAGGTTTGGAAAGGGTGCAGAGGAAATTTACTAGGGTGTTGCCTGGTATGGAGGGAAGGTCTTATGAGGAAAGGCAGAGGGACTTGAGGCTGTTTTCGTTAGAGAGAAGAAGGTTGAGAGATGCCTTAATTGAGACATATAAGATAATCAGAGGGTTAGATAGGTTGGGCAATGAGAGCCTTTTTCTTCAGTTGGCATGTCTAGCACAAAGGGACATAGCTTTAAACTGAGGGATGAAAGCCATAGGACAGATATCAGAGGTAGTTTCTTTTCTCAGAAAATAATAGGGGCTTTGAACACACAACCTGCAACAGCAGTAGACTCACCAACGTTAAGGACATTTAAGTCATCATAGGATATGCATATGGACGACAATGGAATAGGTGGGCTCCTTAGGTTGGTTGGGCTTCAGATAGGTTTCACAAGTTGGCATAACATCGAGGGCTGAAGGCTCTGTCCTGTGCTGTAACATTCCATGTTCTACGTTCTACTATCAGAAGGATGCTGCTCGGGTGCTGTGTGACCTGCTGAGCTTTACCAGCACCACACTTTTGAATCTGAGCTTCAGCATCTGCAGTCCTCACTGTCCCCTAGAGAGTGGTAGGAACCTGGAATGCACGGCAGGAAGAGGTGGTGTAACCAAGCATATTGACGACATTTAAGAGATATGCAGATGGTTACATGAATAGGGAGGAAACATAGTTGTACAAATCAAATAAGTGTAAACTTTTTTTTATTATTGTTGTTTGGGCATGATAACTGGCACTGGCTTGGAGGGCTGAAGAGTCTGTTCCTGTACAGTACATTTCTTTTATTCTTTTGTTTTGTAACTCCTACACCTCTTTTATCTTCTTCTCTATCACATTTACAACAATGAAATCCTGGAACATTTGGCAGGAAGTCCTGTCCATCTCTCAACCAAGTCTCTATAATGACCACAATTATCTGTGTTTATTATTGTTTGGTGTTTATGGCTCGTTCTACCGCATCTGTCCATTCTTGATTTGCTGCTTGTTTGAATAACGGTTTTTGGTGCACAATTTTCCGGTTGTATTTTCGGAGTCTGTGGTGGGCGTCATTGATTAGTTCTCTCAAACAAAAACTAACAAACTTAAAAGACCCAGTACATCCCATGGACAAAACCAAAGTCGTCTACAAAATTCCATGCAAGGACTGTCACAAACACTAAGTAGGACAAACAGGAAGAAAGTTTGCTACCAGGATACACGAACACCAGCTCGCCACAAAAAGACACGACCCTCTCTCCCTCGTAGCCCTACACATGGAGGCAAAAACACACCATTTTGACTGGGGCAACACATCTATCCTGGGACAGGCTAAGCAAAGACATGCCAGAGAATTCCTAGAGGCCTGGCAACATCCTTGTAAATCTTTTCTGAACCCTTTCGAGTTTCACAACATCTTTCTGATAGGAGGGAGACCAGAATTGCACACAATATTCCAGCAGTGACCTAACCAATGTCCTGTATAGCCACAACATGACCTCCCAACTCCTGTACTCAATACCCTGACCAATAAAGGAAAGCATACCAAACGCTTTCTTCACTATCCTATCTACCTGCGATTCCCCTTTCAGGGAGCTATGAACCTGCACTCCAAGTTCTCTTTGTTCAGCAACACTCCCTAGGACCTTATCATTAAGTGTATAAGTTCTGCTAAGATTTGATTTCCCAAAATGCAGCACCTTGCATTTATCTGAATTAAACTCTATCTGCCACTTCTCAGCCTATTGGCTCATCTGGTCCAGATCCTGTTGTAATCTGAGGTAACCCTCTTCGCTGTCCACTACACCTCCAATTTTTGTGTCATCTGCAAACTTACTAACTGTACCTCTTATGCTTGCATCCAAATCATTTATGTAAATGACAAAAAGTAGAGGGCCCAGCACAGATCCTTGTGGCAATCCACTGGTCACAGGCCTCCAGTCTGAAAAACAACCCTCCACCAGCACCTTCTTTCTTCTACCTTTGAGCCAGTTCTGTATCAAAATGGATAGTTCTCCCTGTATTCCATGAGATCTAACCTTGCTAATCAGTCTGCCATGGGGAACCACATACCAGAATCCATGATAAAATGGATAACAGTAGAGCACTTAGAAAACAGTAACATGATTGAACAGAATCAGCATGGATAAATGGAAGGGAAATTGACAAATCTACTGGAATGTTTTACAATAATTAAATAACAGAATTCATAAGGAAAAGCCAGTGGACGTAGTTTGCTTGAACTTTCATACTTTTCATTGTATAGCCCCATTGTTTGTCATTTTAATGGCTTCTTCCATAACCTATGGTGTTTTTGTTAAATAAAAGCTTAATCTATTTCCTCAACTGTTTATTTTTGCTCAACAGGTGTATTACAACATTTTAAAAAATTAAAGTGACATTTTAATTTTACCAAACAATACCTTGATGAAATTTACCCATCTTTTCCTTGATAAAATGTGCTTCTTTTACTTGAGAAAATAAAAAAAGTACTGTCAGTATTGTAATAATGCGTATCAGCCAACAAATGATAATACAGTGTCAGTATGATCAGTGTCCTGGTCCCTATTGAATCTCATTAGCATCTGTCTTCAATGAAAGAAAGAACAATGTACAAATACATTTGCCAAAGCAACTTGTTACCAGGCATTATTTAAATTATTTTACCTTGGTATTTTTTGACATTGTAAGATTACAGAAACAGCCTCAGTATGTAATGGGAATAACCCCTAAATCAAGGATTACATAAAAACTAGAACGAAGGCATGTGACTCAGTAGTGAACAACACTCATTAATATTTAGCAATCGCATATTTTCATTATTGCATGTACTCTGGACTGAGGATTTCCATACCAGCTGATGAGCCACACTCAGCACATTTCCATTATGATAGCTTTTCTCCTTACTGAACAGATACTAGCTGAAGAAGCCCCATCTGACAGCTACCAATTCTATGTTAATGCATTAACTAACATTACCCATTTCCACAGGAGTGAGATATTCTATAACGATCAGTAACCAAGATTCAACAATTCGCTCTTTATTAACAGTTAGTCATAATTCTATGTAATAAATGGGGCTGAGGCTTTCTAATTTGTTCTTGAAGTCATGGCAAGCATTTTTGCAAAAGTAAGATTAAGAACATATTCTGAAAAGAAATGAGAACATGTAAAAGTGGAATCGCATTCATCAATCTGACCATAAGACTGTAATATTAGAAGCAACATTCGGCATTCAACCCTATTGAGTCTGTTCTGCTGTTGATCAGGACTCAGATGTTTCTCAAACCCATTCTCCTGCCTTCTCCACATAACCCCTGACCACCTTACCAATCAAGAAGCTATTTCTCTCTGCCTTAAACACACTCAATGACTTGGCTACCACAGCTCTCTATGGCACTGATTCCTGCACGTTAAGAACCGTCCACCTGAAGAAATTCCTTCTCCTTGCATTTATAAAAGGTCTTCTTCTCACTCTGGGGCTGTGACCTCGGTTCCCAGTCTCTCCATCATAGAATCCATAGAATTCTGACAGTGTGGAAACAGGCCCTGCAACCCAATAATCCACACCAACCCTCCGAAGATTAACCTATCCAGACCAATTTCCCTATTCTTTTACTCAACATTTACCACTGACTAATGTACCTAACTTACATATTCATAGACACTATGGGACAATTTAGAATGGCCAATTCACCCAACCTGCACATCTTTGGAGTGTGGGAGCACATGGAAGAAACTCACACAGACACAGGCAGAATGTGCAAACTCCACTCACCCGAGGTTGGAATCAAACCTGGGTCCCTGGCGCTGTAGAACATAGAATAATACAGCACACAACAGGCTCTTCAGCCCCCGATATTTCGCCGACCTGTGAACTAATCTAAGCCCACCCTCCTACACTACTCCATCATCAACCATGTGTTTGTCCAAGGATTGTTTAAACCTCCCAAATGTGGCTGAATTAACTACATTGGCAAGTAAGCCATTCCACGCCCTTACCACTCTCTGAGTAAAGAACCTGCTTCTGACATCTGTCTTAAATCTATCACCTCTTGATTTGTAGCTATGTCCCCTCTACAAGCTGACGTCATCATCCTAGGAAAAAGACTTTCACCCTATCTAATCCTCTGATCATCATGTATGTCTCTATCAAATCCCCTCTTATCTTCTTCTTTCCAATGAGAACAGAGCCAAGTCTCTCAGCAGTTCCTCACAAGACTTTCCCTCCAGACCAGGCAACATCGTGGAAAATCTCCTCTGCACCTTTTCCAATGCATTAAAAACAATGACTGCAGATGCTGGAAACCAGATTCTGGATTAGTGGTGCTGGAAGAGCACGGCAGTTCAGGCAGCATCCAAGGAGCAGGAAGTGCTAATCCAGAACCTTTTCCAATGCTTCCAAATCTTTCTGAATTGAGGCAACCAGAACTGTACACAACATTCCAAGTGCGACTGCACTAGTGTTTTTCATAGTTGCAGCATGAAATTACAGCTCCAGAACGCAATCCCTCTACCAGTAAGACCTAACACACTTTATGCCTTCTTAATAGCGCTATCAACCTGGTTGGCAACTTTCATGGATCTTCGTACATGGACTACAAGCTCCTCTGCACATCCACACCACCAATCTTTCCATTGACCCAGTATTCTACCTTCCTGTTATTCTTCCTAAAGTGAATTACCTCACGTTTATCTGCTTTGAACTCCATTTGCTACATCTCGGCCCAATTCTGCAGTTTATCCAAGTCCCCCATCAACCTGCAACATCATTCCACACTGTTCACTACTCCACCGACTTTAGTGTCATCCACTAAACCATCCAGCTATGCCTACGCCGAAGTCATTTATAAAAATAACAAACAGCAGTGGTCCCAAAACAGACCCTTGTGGCACATCACTGGTAACCAGATTCCAGGCTGAATATTTTCCATCAACCACCACTCTCTGCCTTCTTACAGAAAGCCAGTTTCTAATTCAAACTGCTAAATCACCCTCAATCCCACGCCTCTGCATTTTCTCCAACAGCCTACTATGTGGAACCTTATCAAAGGCTTTACTGAAGTCCATGTATACCATGTCAACTGCCCTACCCTCATCCACATGCTTGGTCACTTTCTCAAAAAACTCAATAAGATTTGTGAGACACGACCTGTCCTTGATGAAACCATGTTGACTATCTGCAATCAAATTGTTGCTTGCTAGATGATTATAAATATTATCTCTTATAATCCTTTCCAAAACTTTTCCTACAACAGATATAAGATTCACTGGTCTATAATTACCTGGGTCATCTAGCTGCCCTTCTTGAACAAGGGCACAACATTTGCAATTCTCCAGTCCTCTGGTACTAAACCTGTAGACAATGACGACTCAAAGATCAAATCCAAAGGCTTCCATACCTGCACCCTAGATTCCCAGAGATTCCTTGGAGAAATCCCATCCAGCCCGGGGACTTGTCTACTTTCATTCCTTCTAGAATTGATAACACCTCTTCCTTACTAACCTTGATCCTTTCCAGTCTAATATCTCTTTTCTCATTCTTTTCCTCTACAGTATTCTCCTTTTCCTGAGTGAAAGCCAGTTAAATATGTTTGTTTACCACCTCTCCGATCTCTACAGGGTCCACACACAACTTCCCACTTCTGTCTTTGACTGGCCCTATTCCTACCCCAGGTAAAAACAATGACTGCAGATGCTGGAAACCAAATTCTGGATTAGTGCTGTTGGAAGAGAACAGCAATTCAGGCAGCATCCAAGGAGCATCGAAATCGACGTTTCGGGCAAAAGCCCTTCATCAGGAACCGAAACGTCGATTTTGCTGTTCCTTGGATGCAGCCTGAACTGCTGTCCTATTCCTACCCCAGTCATCCTTTTATTCCTCACATACCTATAGAAAGCTTTAGGGTTCTCCTTTATTCTACCTGCTAAAGACTGCTCATGTCCTCTCTTTGCTCTTCTTAACTCTCTCTTTAAATCCTTCATAGCTAATCTGTAATTTTCCATTGCCTCATCATCACATAAGCCTCCTTCTTCCGCTTAACAAGAGTTGCAATTTCTGACATAAACCATGGTTCCCTTACCTCATCACTTCATCCCTGTCTGACAGGGACATACCTATCAAGGAAACGCAATATCTGTTCATTAAACCAGCTCCACATTTCAATTGTCCCCATCCCCTGCATTTTGCTGCCCCATTCTATGCCTCCTATATCTTGCCTAATCACATTATAATTGGCCTTGCCCCATCGATAATGCTTGCCCTGTGGCATGTACCCATCCCTTTCCATCACTAAACTGTGAGGCAGCAGTGCTAGCCACTGAGCCACTGTGCCGCCTTCAAATCTTCTTTATGTCCACTCCACATGCTGGAGGTCATGGCCTGTGCTACAATAAGAATTTAGAGCGGCAGATGGTGAAATTTGAATTCAACAGAAATTTGGAATTAAGAGTTTAATGGAGGCCATGAATCCATTGCTGATTGTCTCAGAAGATCATTTGGTTGACTGATACCTTTCAAGGAAGAAAACTAGCTTGCTAACCCGCTCTGGCCTACACAGGATTCTCGATTCACAATTATAGGGTTGACTCTTAACTGTCCTCTGGTTAATTGTTATTGGGAAATAAATGTCAACCTAATCAGTGATGCCTTCATCCCGTGAATATATATTTACAAACCTCAACAGGCTTCTCAGTATTTGGTAAGTTTAAATTTGAGATGAAAATGTGCTGCTGGAAAAGCGCAGCACGTCTGGCAGCATCCAATGAGCAGGACAGTTGACATTTCGGGCATGAGCCCTATTTCAGGCATGAGCCATTCCTGAAGAAGGGCTCATGCCCGAAACGTTGACTCTCCTGCTCCTTGGGTGCTGCCTGACCTGCTGCGCTTTTCCAACAACACATTTTCAGCTCTGATCTCCAACATCTGTAGTCCTCACTTTCTCCTAGAAGTTTAAATTTGAGTTCATCTCAAACCTCTCAACTCCATTGATTACAGAACCATTTTATTCAACTGCTTCACATATGTTGTACACTTCATCCTGTACCATTCTATTAAAATTCTTTTAGACACTCTTCAATGCCAATTTAATGTTCTTCAGATACAGTGCCTGAAACTGCTATTGTGCTCCTAACGTGATCTGACCAGAACTGTATTTAGCGTCAGGAATACATCACGGCTCTTGCAATCTTCACTTCTGCCAATGAATGCTAACATAGCATTTGCCTTCATAACTATCAACTGAACCTATATATTGACCTGAAGGTGACCCTGAACTAGATTTCCTAAGTTCATTTGAACTTCAGATTTCCATAGTCTTTCCCCATGTATAATATGGCCTATACATTATTCTTCCTACCAAAGTATATAAGCTCCCACTTTCTCTCATTGTATCCCATTTGCCACTTCTTTGCACGCTCTTCTAGCCTATCCAAGTCATTCTGCAGCCTTCTCATTTTCTCAATACAATCTGCACCTCCATTTGTCTTTATGTCATCTGCAAAATGTAGCAACAGTGCCGTCAGTTCCTTCGTCCAAATCATTAATGTGCAGCATTAATAGTTGTCATCCCAACACAGAACTCTGCAGACTTCCATTGGCTGCAAGACTGAGAAAGACCCTTTACGCCTCACCTCTGCCTTACACCAGTCAATCAATCCCTATCCATGTCAATTACCCACCTCTAACACAATCGGCTCTTATCCTATTGAGCGACCTTAGTACAACACCTTGTCAAAGACTTTCTGGAAATCTAAATAGATCATGCTGTCCTTTTTTATAACTTGCTCAAAGAAGTATTGAGCTGACTGTTGACAAGCTCAATTGCATTGCATTAATAATATTGCATTTTAACTCCAGCTCCATGAAATATTGTTTACACTGAAGAGTGCAGCATTTGTAAAAAAATGTCAACAGTTGTTATTCATGTGCAAGTTCAGAAACTATTCATATTTCTTGAAATAAAAACTGCCATTACTGACCTTGGGGATTAGATTTGTTGACTTTTCACTAAATATTGCAACATAAATTCGGTATGAGGCTTACACCTAAATACATAATTCAATTAGAAGTGTGGAAAAATGCCCTACATTTTTATATTTCTAAGATACTGATAAAGTTTCATTGTATTATTGTAGAAACGGTTCTTCCATTTTAGAAACTGACCATTAGTCATAATTTAATAGCATTGGCCACAGAGGGAAAGAAAACATAGCAGAACCTAACTCATCCAGAAGCACAAGAAACCTCAGTTGCACTGATCACTCACCAGTAACACCGATAACTGCAATGATGCTGTAGTATATTTTCTCTACAGTGTCAATCAGACGGTGCATTTTTCTTTTAAATTGTTTTGTCCCTTCGTGCTGCAGTGATATTTCCATACAAAAGTATGAGTTAGTACATTCCCTGATCCTTTCATTTATACCCAGTCAGGCTTCCTTTGGGACATCAAGTTGTAAAATGCTTCAATTTCACTTTGCTTTAATTAAGCAATATATCATAACAGCAAGCTAATTTTCTCTTGTCAGAAATCAAATTAGAGTTAACATGAAAGATTGTGATGGCTATAATTAAATAAGAAATTGGAACTGTGTTCTGTGGGCATTATTGTTCACCAAACCAATAAAACAATTACATCAAAAAAATCACAAAGAGTTTTGTTGATATTATGTATTGCTGTGTTACCAGTCAGTCACGAAACCCCACCAATGACATCACAGGTTCTAAAAAGAGACAGTGCAAGATAGCAGACGATGACACATTCCTCCCAGATCGCCTCAAGCCTTCTGTGCTCGCTTTGAGCAGAACCTCAGTGGAGAGGTAACACCTATTCTGAGAAGTCCTGATGAACCTATCCCAACAGTCACTGCATCAGAGGTCAGATCAGTTTTCCTTTGTGTGAATCCAAGTAAAGCGATGGGACCATATAGAGTACCGGGCCATGCACTCAGAGCATGTGCAGATAAACTGGCAGAGGTCTTCTTGGACATCTCCAACCTCTCCCTGCAGTAGGCCACTGTCCCTGCATGTTTCAAGAGGGCCAACATTATCCCTGTGCTTAAGAAGGCTCATGCAGCCTGTCTCAATGACTACCACCCAGTGGCCCTAACTTCGGTGATCATGAAGTACTTTGAAAGACTGGTCATGGCATTAATCAACTCCAGTCTCCCCATTACTCTTGACCTACTTCAATTTGCCTACCAGACCAACAGATCCATGTCAGATACCATATCACTTGCCCTCCACTCCTCCCTAGAACATCCTGATACCAAGAACAGCTACGTAAGAATCCTACTCATTGTCTACAGTAGAGCCTATTATCCCCTTGAGATTATCAGTGATGCATTGGCCCAACCACCCAATTTTAAATCAAACAAGTATTCACACTATAGAATGAAACATTCCAAAAGACCCAACCGAATTTAGAATAACTTAAACTATTTGAAAACTCAGTCGATTCTACCACAACTTAATGATGCTGTTCCGAATACCTGTGACATCCCATAACACCCTCTTGGCAAAAAGGTAAATTCAAATACAGGTTATTACAGAGGGTGGATTGCAGAGAGAGAGAGAGAGAGAGAGAGATAGGATCAGCATGGAGCTGTTTCTTTTGGTCCAGCAACTTCCCAGCTACAAACTTGACCAGCAGCTTCAAACAGACTGTTTGCTAAAACCTGAGCTGTGAGAACTGGCCACTCCCCTTTAATTGAGGAAGTACTTAAAAAAAATTGACAGGATATTTACAGACATATCAGAATCATTGCCTTTACATCCCCCCCCCCCCCCACCCATGAAAGAAAAGATAACATAACCTTGCTACAGGAGCAGCATTGTCATACATCTCCCCTTAAAAATAATCAATATCCAAAGATGGCTACATTTTAAAACCTCTTAATCTGATGCTGTTGGTACCCTACAATACATATACATTATACAGTTATACTCGCTTTTCGAATATTCACTTTACACCACTTTGCTTTTATGAAAGACCTGCATTTGCTCCTGTTTTCGCTAACTGAAAGAAATCTGAAGATAATTTTCACTTTTATAGAAAATGGTGAAATTTTTCTGATATAAGTTAATGCTTTTTCACTTTAAACCATTTTGGCTTACAAAAGATTTCATAGGAATGCTCTACTTTCAGATAATGGGGGAAACCTGTACTGGTTATAAACATGCGTTACTACATTCTATTTAGTCCATTTACCAGAGCCACCGGTGGCCTCTGTTTCTCACTCAAGTCTGGACAATGTATCAACAACCATGTTTTCTTGTCCTGCCACATGCAGAATTTCAGACTGTTTCGATGTAACAGTCTGTAACAACAAGCTCCATCTAATCAGTACGGAATTTTTTGTCCTTAATTTTCTGCACAAACCTCAATGGGTTATGATCAGTGTATGTGATTATCTCAGATACATTACTGGTAACATAAACGTTGAAATTTTGTAAGGCTAACACCAGGCTCAAAGTCTCCTGCTCAACTGTCGAATATTTCTGAAGATGAGAAATATCAGATAGTTCTTTCCAGGTTCTCATCATCTTCTTGTAAGAGCACAACACTGACACCCACATCACTCAATCGCCACCTTGAATGGCTTTGCATAGTTAGGTGTGGCTAACACTGGGGCAGTGGTTGACACAGCTTTCAGGCTATGAAATGCCTTCTGAAAGTCTGCTGTCTGCTGCAACATCTTGCCTTTCTTTAATAATTCAGTGGAACAGCCACACTGCTAGAATTTGGCATGAATTTGCGGTAAAATCTGCTCAACCTCAGGAATTATGGTATTTTTCTTTTTATCAAGGTTAAGAATCACATCTGATGAAGGAGCGTCTCTCCGAAAGCTAGTGCTTCCAATTAAACCTGTGGGACTATAACCTGGTGTTGTGTGATTTTTAACTTTGTGCACCCCAGTCCAAAACCGGCATCTCCGAATCATTTCTTTTTATTGATGGTCAGGGAAACTCTCCAATGACCTTTTTTTAAATCCTGTGGGCCCATTTGTCCATGCCCAATAACATGACCCAAGAAGCTGACTTGGGCTTTGGCAAATTCAGTTTTAGCCAGGTTTCAATTGAACAATTTCAATAAATGTAGAAAATGAACCCTTCATCTGTGACTACAAATCACAAGGTTAGCAATATAAATTACACAATTGTGTAATCTAGAAATTACCTTATTGGTTAATCTTTAAAATGTTGCTGGCGCATTTTTCATACCAAACAGCATGACTTTAACCCGATACAGTCCATTCAGTGTTATGAAAGCCAAAATTGACTTGGCACTTTTGGATAAAGGTACCTTCCAGTATCCTCTGAGGAAGTCCAACTTCGAAGTATAAGTTGTTTGTGCCACCTATTCAAAACAGTCTTTCAAACATGGAGTTGCGTACGTATCAGTCTGTAACAGCATTGACTTTGCAGTCCACAGAGAGTACACACATAACCATTGGGTACCATCTAGTTTTGACACCATTACTATAGGTGAACTCCAAACACTGTAACTCACTTTGTTTGACAGCTTCAAAAAGTGTGATATCACCAAGGGCCTGTAAAATTGCAAAATATTCTGATACTCAAATCATTTTTCTATGAAGGCCAGTATCCTTTAGCTTTCCTCACCACCTGCTGCCAGGCACAAGCCAATCTTCAGCAACTGTTCTGCCATGACAGCCAGGTTTCGTTGCAACTCACCTTTTCATAAACTGCCAGCATTCAGATAATAATCCGTCTCCCGGTTTTTGTGATGAATGTGGATAACCTCACATTTATCCACATCTTATTCCATTTGCCAAGTGATTGCCCACTCAGATTGTTCAAGTTACCCTGCAGCCTCTTAGTATCCTCTTCACAGCACACACTGCCACCCAGTTTAGTGTCATTGGCAAATTTGGGGATATTGCTTCAATTCATTCATCCAAATCATCAATGAATATTTTGAATAGCTTGGCTCCCAGCACTGAACCCTGCGATACCCAACTCATCACTGCCTGTCACACTGAAAAGGATCTGTTTATTCCAACTCTCTGTTTTCTGTCTGCTAACCAGTTCTCTCTACATGTCAAATATTAATTTGTTTACTAATCCCTTGTATGATACCTTGTCAAAAGCCTTTTGAAAGTCCAGATACACACCGTTTATTTATTCACATTTGTCCACTCTATTGGTATTGAAAATGGTATAACTGCTTTGGAGGGAGATGTCTGCAATGGACACCTGCACTATCTTTCTACTCTTCCTCTGTCTGTTGATCACCCGGTTCCTATATTCCTCAGCAATTTTAATCTGCAAGTGAACAATTTATTGAGAGTGTGGTGCTGGAAAAGGCGAAGCAGGTCAGGCAACATCCGAAAAGCAAGAGAATCGACATTTCGGGCAAAAGCTCCTCATCAGGAACTTCTCTGATCCTTGGATGCTCCCTGACCTGCTGTGCTTTTCCAGCAACACAGTCGCGACTCTGATCTCCAACATCTGCAGTCCTCACTTTCTCCCAACTTATTAAAAGTGCTATCCCAATTCCCTCAGCCTCGCGGATGGTCCAACTTGAATCTTACTACCACTGTACAGCTTTCAAGCACCCAGGGAGTAGCTGTAGTAAGACATAATTCCTACACGTGAAGCAGTCAGGAACATCGGAATGGTCCTGGAATTCCCACATTGCACAGGAGGGCAAGACGCGGGTTGTGGAACTCCTGTCGTGTCTTAACACTGAAGTTAACAGCAGCAGCAATGAAAGAAAAAATAGGAGAGAAGATAAACTACTCACCAGTTACTAGCCACTCACTTTACTGCTGCCTGTAACTTCACGGTTAAATTGTATTATATTTTGCCTTTACCCTTATGCCTCCAGTAACTGCAGTAGTTCACTCCTCCTTCACCTACCTTACTTTTCTGCTGATCACCCTGTTCACTGAAGCCTGGCATTTACTTAAACCTACACTTCAACCTCCAGCAGTATTTCAAGCACAAGGCAGCCCTTCTCAAAATGGCCACTGCAAAATTGGCCACTCCTGTATAGCTTTCCTTCCTTCTATTTTTTTCCTGGATAGTGACTGAGATGATTTTTTATTTCAAAAATATACTTTATTCGTAAAAATATTTTGACGGTCTGTACAATTGGTCATGCCATACATTCCATTTCTTTGCACTCAGAGATTGAGTAATCATTCATATATACAGGTCTGTACATTTACTATCCATATGTTTAGCTGAGGTGTCAGCAGAGCCCCTTACTGAGTGGGCCACCTGTTCTTAGGCAGGCAGATGTTACACGGTGGTCTTTCCCCACTGCCCCAAGTTTCAGCACGTCCCTCAGCACATAGTCTTGGAGCTTGGAATGTGCCAGTCTGCAACACTCAGTCGGGGTCAGCTCCTTCACCTGGAAGATCAACAGGTTTCGGGCCGCCCAGAGAGCGTCCTTCACCGAGTTGATGATCCTCCAGGCACAGTTGATGTTCGTCTCGGTGTACGTCCCGGGGAACAGACTGTAGAGCATGGAGTCACGTGTCACGGCGCTGCTCAGGACGAACCTTGACAAACACCACTGCATTCCTCTCCAGACTTCTTCTGCATAGGCACATTCCAGAAGGAGGTGTGTGACAGTCTCATCCCCCCAGCAGCCGCTTCAAGGGCAGCGTGCGGTGCGGCAGAGAGTCCAGGCGTGCATTAAGGATCTCACTGGCAGAGCCCTTCTCACCACCAGCCAGGCCATGTCTTGGTGCTTGTTGGAAAGTCCTGGCGATGAGGCATTCTGCCAAATGGCTTTGACAGTCTGCTCAGGGAACCGCTCAACAGGATCCTCCCTCTCCTTTTCCCGAAGGGTCTCAAGGACACTACGTGCTGACCACTTCCTGATGGCCTTGTGGTCAAAGGTGTTTTTCTTCATAAGTTTCTCTACGAAGGACAAGTGATACGGAATGGTCCAACTACTCAGAGCATTCTGCGGCAGTGAGGCCAGGCCCATCCTTCGCAACACCAGGGACAGGTATAACCTCAATACGTAGTGACACTTGGTGTTTGAGAACTGGGGATCCACGCACAGCTTGATGCAGCCACACACAAAGGTGGCCATCAGGGTGAGGGTGACATTTGGCGTGTTTTCTCCCCCGTTGTCCAGAGCTTTGTACATCAAGTCCCTCGGACCCGGTCCATCTTTGATCTCCATATAAATTGGAAGATGGCCCTGGTGACTGCGATGGCACAGGTTTTGGGAATAGGCCAGTCCTGTGCCACGTTTAACAGCAATGACAGTGCCTCACACCTAATGACAAGGTTTATACCCTTGATGGAGAGCGACCATAACTTCCATCCGCCCAGTTTCTGCCTCACTTTCTTGATACACTCCCCCCAAGACTTGGCGCACGCCCCAGCTCCCCCCCCCCCCACCCCACCCCGTACCAAATACCCAGCACCTTCAGGTGGTTGGTCCTGACAGTGAAGGGGATCGAGGATTAGTCGGCCCAGTTCCCGAAGAGCATGGCCTCGCTCTTGCCTCAGTTGACCTTGGCCCCCGAGGCCTGCTCGAACTGGTCACATATACATATGAGTCTGTACACGGACAGCGGATCTGAGCAGAAAATGGTGACATCATCCATGTACAGGGAGGCCTTAACCTGCAGGCCCCCGCTGCCAGGAATAGTCACCCCTCTCAGGCTCGCATCCTTCCTGATGGACTCGGCAAATGGCTCCATGAAGCACACAAACAAGGCAGGAGAGAGAGGGCAGCCCTGCCTGACTCCAGATCTGACTGGGAAGCTGTCTGATTCCCACCCATTGATTGAGACTGCACTGACAATGTTGGTAAAAACAATGACTGCAGATGCTGGAAACCAGATTCTGGATTAGTGTACTGGAAGAGCACAGCAGTTCAGGCAGCATCCGACGAGCAGTAAAATCAATGTTTCGGGCAAAAGCCCTTCATCAGGAATATCCCTGATGAAGGGCTTTTGCCTGACACGTCGATTTTACTGCTCCTCGGATGCTGCCTGAACTGCTGTGCTCTTCCAGCACCACTAATCCAGAATCTGACAATGTTGATGCAGAGCAGTCTGATCCAATTGCTGATTCCCTCCCCAAAGCCCATTTCGGAGAGAACATTTCTCATATACGTATGTGGTATCATGTTAAAGGCTTTCTCCTGGTCCAGGCTGATGAGGCAGTGTCCAACTCTCTGTCCTGCATGTCGGCGATTGTATCCCTGAGGAGTGCGAGACTCTCAGCAATCTTCCTGCCTGGTACAGCACAGGTATGGTCAGGGTGAATCACCGACCCCAGAGCAGACCTGACTCGATTGGCGATGACCTTTGACAAGATTTTGTAATCCGTATTCAATAGTGAGATTGGTTTCCAATTTTTGATCTCTTCCCTCTCCCCATTCCACTTGTTGATGAAGGTGATGATGCCTTTCCTCATAGATTCATTCATGGTACTGACATACACTTCCAGCAGGTCCCGGCCAATCAAGTCCCACAGAGCAGAATAGAGTTCGACCAGTAAGCTGTCGCTTCAGGGAGTTTTATTCTTTTCGAAGGATTCGAGGGCCTTGGTCAGCTCATCCAGAGATAGCGGCTAGTGCAGCTTCTCCAGTGTTCTGTTGTCTAAGACCTCTGTGATAATCCCTTCCTGAACCCTTTGCCGCAGCCCCATCTGCTGAGGTATTGCACTGTTTGCTGACACCAGCTCAACTGCATTGTGCTCCTCAGTCGCAGTGACTAAGACGATGTCTCCCAAAATCCTTCCCTACCACATGCATGATTGGATGTCCTTGCACCATTCATTGAAACTATCTTTCCTGCGCTCCCTTCCTTGGTCACAGTGACTCCCAGACTCCTTCTCTGCAGCCCCCTCTGTTGCATGCCCTTGCACTGTTCGCTGACACCAACTCTTCACCGTTCATCAGGTAAACCTAGACTAGGAGCAGCTGCTAGCAGGTAAGTCCACTTGAGAAAATGAAAGTTTTTAAACATAGTATGTTAAGAATTTAGGGCCACCTTGGGCCTCAAAGAGTGAAAGGAGAGGCCAGGAGACACTCAATCTCGAGGGATGTCGAGAGTTTGATAAATAAAAGGATGTGGGCAAATGTCAGTGATAGTGAATTAAAAATAGGAGTCCAT
The DNA here is from genome assembly GCF_047496795.1 of Chiloscyllium punctatum. Taxonomy (NCBI): domain Eukaryota; kingdom Metazoa; phylum Chordata; class Chondrichthyes; order Orectolobiformes; family Hemiscylliidae; genus Chiloscyllium; species Chiloscyllium punctatum. The sequence continues at coordinate 52,132,713 of NC_092780.1, forward strand.
TGAAAGAAAAGAGGCCACTGCTGGCATAAAAAAAGAAATTTGGAAGAAACGTGCGGCCATGAAAAATCTTTGTTAGATCGAATTAATGACACATCAAGGCTTTTTATGAGTGTGTTAAAAGTAAAAGTTTACTAAGGAATGAATGGGACCAATGAGGGACCAAAAGAGCAACCTGCATTCACAGAAAAAATGACATTTAAGTTTGGGACTTCAGCTTGGATGATGAGGTTCCAGAATATGGTAAGATTAATAGGGAAGAGGCAATAGATGTTTTCGCAGGTGCAAAGGTACATCAATCCATAGGGTTTGATGTGATGTGTGACTGGCTGTAATTTGCGCCAATAGAGGGGATTTTTGGGGCCCTGGCAGACATATTTCATACTTGGCTAACCACAGGTGAAGTGTCAGATGGCTGGAAGATTAATAAAATGGTTTCTTTGTCCAAGAAGGGATGGACATATAAATTAAAGACCAGTCAGTCATTGCCTGTGATAGAGGAATTATTCAAAAAGATATGAGGGGCTGCATTAAACAACTCTTTGAAAGGCAGGGATTAAATCAAAACAGCATGGATTCATAACTAATACACTTTCTAAGGAACATTCTTCATGACTAACTTAATAGAGTTTCTTTTAAAACTGGTGTTCAAATATATCAGTGAGCGTCATGCGGTTTTAATGGCAAACACAGAGTTCTGTGATGCCTATGATAAGGCGGCACATGGAAGGTTGGACCAAACTTTAAGAGCCCACGAGATACAAGTTAAGTTGGCAAACAAGAACCAAAACTGGCTACTAAGTGTGTGGCAAAGAGTCAGGTTGCAGTGATTTTTTTGTAATTGGAAGCCTGTTAAGAATGGTGTACCTCAGGGACTGATGCTCTGATGCTTGCTATTGTTACGACAATAATGACTTCAGTGTAAATATCGAAGATATAACTAATAATGGTGCCAGATATGGTGGACTCCTTGCGAGCTCCTGCGTACAGAACTAAGGTTCTTATTTCCTACAATTGTTCTACACTCTTTAAACTTAATAGCATACTTTTAAAAATTACTAATAAGTGTGTTTAATCTGAACTCACAGGTTTGAAGGTCCTCTGATCCTCAAAGCCAGCTTACTGGATGAAGGCAGCAGCCGACGTGGTGCCCATGACCCATCCGACCACCTCGGAAGAAGGCCAGGCCAGACGGAGGCAGCCTGTGCGAGTCTCAGGCTTGGGGCCTGCCAGAAAATAGACGGACCCAAGAGACCTGCCTCAGGGAGCAGAACTGACGCGAAACACTCCCGACTGCATAAGACTCCTGCCTAACATGGAATCCATCAGAATGTACCTGGAGAGCAGCCCAAATACTTCTGCAAAAAAATATGGCTGGTCTTGGTAAAAATACCACACAATAAATTACCTGCTACACTGGGTCCTAAGCAGACGCTGTGCAAAAATACATTAAACTGCAACCTACCAGCTCCACAGGGTCCTAGGAAGGATCACCTAACTGGAAGTAATCACAATCCACTCCACCAGACCACTGGACCACTCAAATGTATGAAACCTGTGAGGAAGCGGGGTAAGCGTGCCGGCATGCTAGTAATACTGAGACTACGCAGTTTCAAGAGCCCCCCCTTCCTAGCTTACACCAAGCAAACATACAATCTCTGGAGAACAAGATGGACAAACTCAGATCGTGGCTCAGCTTCCAGCGTGAACTGTGGGATTGCTGCACACTCTGCTTCACAGAAACCTGGCTCAATCCATCCATTCCCAACTGCACACTTGAATTCCGCACCATCAAATGCCGCCCTTTCTATCTCCCACGGGAATTTCCCGCTGCTACACTAACTGCTGTGTACATACCGCCACAAGCAAAGGTTGAGGAAGCTCAGGATCTGCTGAACACCCTGTTTATTGTAATTGGCAACTTCAATCAAGCCAATCTAAGGAAGTTGTTGCCCAAGTATCACTAGAACATTACCTGCCCCACCAAGGGCCTAAACATTTTAGACCACTGCTACACCATTGTGAAGGATGCCGACCGCTCCTTTTCCCACCCTCATTTCAGGCACTCTGACCACAATGACGTGTTTCCTCTCCCGGCTTCCAGGCAAAAGGTCAAGCTGGAGACTCCCTTGTGGATACAGGTCCAGTGCTGGTCAGAGGAGGCAGAGGATCAACTCTGGTGCTGTCTGGAATCGGCTGATTGGGCCGTGTTCAAACAGGCTACAGGTACTTTTGGACGAGTACGTCACAACCATCACAGACTTTATCAGCAAGTGTGTGGAGGACTGCATTCCGAGGGAGTCAATCCGAGTGTTCCCCAACAGGAAACCCTGGATGAATCAGGACATACAGAACCTGCTAAAAACCAGGCATGAAGCCTTCAGATCAGGAGACCCACTCAAATACCAGGAATCCAAGCATGACCTTCGCAGAGCCATTAAGACAGCCAAGGACTAACACCGATCCAACCTCGAGACCCAAACAGACACCAGGCAACTATGGCAAGGATTGAATGTCATCACAGATTCTAAAAAGAGACTGTGTAAGATAGCAGACGATGACATATCTCTCCCAGATCGTCTAAACGCCTTCTCGAAAAGGATTTCAGCAGAGACGTAATACCTATTCCAACAAGTTCTGACGAACCTATCCCAACAGTCACTGCATCAGAGGTCAGATCAGTTTTCTTTTGTGTGAATCCAAGGAAAGCGATCGGACCAGACGGAGTACCAGGCCGTGCACTCAGAGCATGTGCAGATCAACTTGCAGAGGTCTTCTTGGACATCTTCAACCTCTCCCTATAGCGGGCCACTGTCCCTGCCTGTTCCAAGAGGCCAACATCACCCCTGTGCGTAAGAAGGCTCATGCAGCCTGTCTCAATGACTTCCATCCAGTGGCCCCAACTTCGGTGGTCATGAAGTGCTTTGAAAGGCTGGTCATGGCATTAATCAACTCCAGCCTCCCCACTACTCTTGACCCACTTCACTTTGCCTATCGGACCAACAGGTCCATGTCAGATGCCATATCACTTGCCCTTCACTCCTCCCTAGAACATCTTGACACCAAGAACAGCTACGTAAGAAGCCTACTTGCTGACTACAGTTCAGCCCTCAACACTACGTTCCCCTCGAGACTGATTATTAAACTTGGTGATCTTAGACTAAGCCCCACTCTCTGCAACCGGATCCTCAGTTTCCTGACCCACAGGCCACAATCAGTGAAGACGGGGGACAATATTTCATCCTCACTAACACTCGACACTGGAGCCCCCCAGGGGTGTGTACTTAGCCCCCTTCTGTACTCACTGTATAGCTTTGACTGCATCACCAAATACCAGACTAATGCCATTTACAAGTTCGCTGATGATGCCACCATAGTCAATCGAATCTCATATGGCGACTATAGATGGAAGATGGAAGACCTGGAAAAATGGTGCACTGAGAGCAGCCTAACTCTCAATGTCAGCAAACCCAAGGAACTCATTATTGACTTTCAGCCAGATGTTTCTCATGCCCCCCTACACATTAACAGCACAGAGGTGGAACGAGTGGAGAGTGTCAAGCTCCTGGGAGTGGTCATCCACAACAAGCTTTCTTGGACTTCACATATGAATGCACTGGTTACAAAGGCAGAAGTGGGTACTGCAGATGTTGGAGATTAGAGTCAAGATTCACGTGGTGCTGGAAAAGAACAGCAGGTCAGGCAGCATTCGAGGAGCAGGAAAATCGACGTTTTGGGTAAAAGTCCTTCATCAGGATGAAGCCCTTCCTGATGAAGGGCTTTTGCCAAAATATCGATTTTCCTGCTCCTTGGATGCTGCCTGATCTGCTGTGCTTTTCCAGCATCATTCTAATCTTGGCACTGGTTACAAATGATACCAACGTCTCTTCTTCCTCAGGCAGCTGAGGAAATTTGGCATGATGGCGAACACCCTTTGCCAACTTTTATAGGTGCGCCATTTAGAGCATTCTGTCTGCATGTATTACTAACTGGTATGGCAACTGTACCATTCAAGATCAGAGACATCTACTGAGAATGGTGAATTCGGCCCAGACAATCACAAAGGCCAACCTCCCAGCTTAGAATCCATCTACAAGGCCCACTGTCAAGGAAAGGTTGCCAGCATTCTTAAAGATCAATCCAACCCTGGCAATGTTTTTCTTCAACCTCTGCCATTGGGGAGAAGGGACAGAAGCTTGAACACACGCACCAGCTGGTTTCGCAACAGTTTCTACCTTACTGTTGTTAGAATACTGAATGGATTCACAAACCCTTAACATTTTCCTGTACCTGTGTTTTTGTTTTTGCTGCTGTTTGCCTATTATTTACTATCTGTGCTACTTAACTATGTGATCTATCTGTATTGCTTGCAAGATAGAACATAGAACATAGAACATAGAAGAATACAGCGCAGTACAGGTCCTTTAGCCGTCGATGTTGCGCCGATCCAAGCCCACCTAACCTACATTAGCCCACTATCCTCCATATGCCTATCCAATGCCCGTTTAAATGCCCATAAAGAGGGAGAGTCCACCACTGCTACTGGCAGGGCATTCCATGAACTCACGACTCGCTGAGTAAAGAATCTACCCCTAACATCTGTCCTATACCTACCACCCCTTAATTTAAAGCTATGCCCCCTCGTAATAGCTGACTCCATACGTGGAAGAAGGTTCTCATGGTCAACCATATAAACCCCTAATCATCTTGTACACCTCTATCAAGTCACCCCTAAACCTTCTTTTCTCCAATGAAAACAGCCCCAAGTGCCTCAGCCTTTCCTCATACGATCTTCCTACCATACCAGGCAACATCCTGGTAAACCTCCTCTGCACCCGTTCCAGTGCCTCCACATCCTTCCTATAGTATGGTGAGCAAAACTGCACACAATACTCCAGATGAGGCTGCACCAGAGTCTTATACAACCGCAACATGAAAATAAAGCTTTTCACTGTGCCTCGGTACATGTGACAATAACTTCAATTCAGTTCAATTCAATTCAATTCAGTAAATTTTCATCTAACATGAAAGACATGATATTGTATGGACAATGTGCTGGTAAATGAGATTAGTGTAATATCGCATCTGTTGTTCTCCACAGATATGGTGTACTGAACGGCTTGCTTCGATGGTCTATGCCTGTATCAGTCTATCACCTTTGGAGGGCCGACTCAGGCTTTAGCTGATTGTCTGATATCTATTCCTCAGGTAGCAGAGTGAACTAGTTTGTTACTCTTTTAACCAGATGACTGAATTTGAAGATATAAAAAGGAGAAAGAACAGACTGACGAACCAGTTGTATTCACATGCTGATCCAAACTTCATGAAATATGTACTATCTCGGATTGTGTCTCAGTCTGGTGAGATCTCTCCTTCCTGACAGCATGAAGCGTCCTGACAACTGAAAATATCCAGCTCAATACCAGACCAGTAGACATGCCCAGCAAAGTCCCTCTGATCTTTAGTGCTTCCTAGGGTCCATCTGTTCATCACGTATTCCCTTGCCACGTAAATCCTATACAAGTGTGTCACCTCATACTGACCGAGGTTGGATTCTATTTATCACTGATCTGTCCATTTGACCATAGCAGCCGGTTCCACTTTTATTTTAAGGTTACCCAATTTCACCAGTGAGATTGTTGGCTTAGAAATGAAGATGATATGCTTTAATCTGATTAATGTCTAATATAACAACCCTGATTAGATGGTACGAGGTGTAGTGCTCCAAGTTTACCAGATATGTGGTCGGAGAAATTACTTAGTTTGCACAGTTGACTCCTACCTGTGTGATCACTATGAATAGCAAAGAATCCAAGTGCATCAAGATTCACATTTCCTGGTGGAACATTCTAACAGCATTGACAATTAACTAAAGACAGTGAATGTTGACATGAGAAATTTAAAATGCCTACAAATACTGAGACAATGCTTTAAATCAACACTAACCATTTACACTGCAATAGTATAATTAATGAATATTTCTGTTCATAGAAGTTATGATTCTCGAAATGTTCATAATCACTTTTCTGGACATCTATATGGATTCTTATAGAAATTATTTTCGTATTTGGTAAATCTCAGAAACCAACTGCACATTTGAGTTTCTCAATAGTAAGACACTGCAGATGACACTCTCTCCAATGAAATTTCACTGACTATCAGAATACACAAATGTGTCATCACATTTTTCATATTGAAGTAGCTCTGTAGTGTCATACCAGATTTGAAATTTTGATTCTGTTTTCTCTCCAGTGATGCTGTCAGACCTGTTGCGTTTCTCGAGCATCCAGAGCAATTGACTCTGAATTTCAGCATCAGATTTAAAGTCAAGAAGTCATAGAGATGTACAACACAGAAACAAACCATACAGTCCAACTCGTCCATCCTGTCCAGATATCCTAAATAAAGCTAGTCTCATTTGCTAGCATTTGACCTACATCCCTCTGAACCCTTTCACCTGGATGCCTTTTAAATGTTGTAAATACACCAGTGTCCACCACTTCCTCGGCAGCTCATTTCATATGCACTCAACCCTCTGTTGAGAAATTCACCCCTTAGGTCCCTTTTATATCTTTCCCCTCTCAACTTTAACCTATACACTCACCCATCCCAGGAAAAGACCACATCTATTTTCATAGAATCCCTACAGTGTGGAAACAGATCATTCAGCCCAACAAGTCCACGCCAACCCTCCAAAGAGCAACCCAACCAGACCCATTTCCCTAACCAATTACTCTTCACTTACCCCTGACTAATGCACCTAAGCTACACATTGCTGAACACTATGGGCAATTTAAAATGGCGAATTCACCCAACCTGCACATCTCTGGATTGTGGGAGGAAACCAGAGCACTCGGCGTAAACCCACCCAAAGACAGAGAGAATGTACAAACTCCACATGGACAGGAGCATGAGGTGGGAATCAAACCAGGGTCCATGGTGCTGTGAGGCAGCAATGATAACCAGTAAGCTGCCGTGCTGTCCTATCATTGAGCCACTGTGCCATTTAGTCAAAGAATTATAAAATAACACTCAAATATACAAGTAATATCCAATACTAATAAGGTTTAAAAAAGTATTGATTTTAAAGTGCGTTGCTGTGGTGTTGGGAGGGAGGTAGATAGATGGATGAGTCAATCTAATGAGTTGAAATAGCTAAAGAGATTACCATAAGCAATAATTTTTTTTTTGACTGATTCTAAGGGAGCAATATCCAAAAGGTCTCCTGCAATCTTCAACAATAGATTTAAGAAGATTAATCAGTGAAAACCCAAAAAATATTTTCCAAAGGTACACTGATTAAATTAGTTAAATCCAGCACTATTGACAGAGTAAAACAGATATAAAATACTATAGAAATGGAAAATCAAAGAAGAAGAAAATCCTTCAAATGTTTAGTAAATCAGCCATTTTATCAAGAACATACTCTCCCAGACATGGGCATACTTAATTGATTCTTGACTACATATATACATAACTACATAATATACATATGAACCATTAAAATGTTTATATATACATCAAAGACAGCAGAATATAAATTGAAAGAAACAGTTTAAACTTTACAGTGTTCTGTTGAGAACATGCCTGAAGCTCTGCACCTAGTTTTAGTTAATAATACATATGGAAAATATTCAAACCCAAGAGGTACTGTACTAAAACCAGCAAATGGATATTATCTTTACAAAGCCTCTACAAGATCGAGCCTCAGTCTCAGATGCACCAGAGGAAGTAGCCCCAGTCTATTCAGCCTCCTGCTATAGCTCAAATCCTGCATTATTCCAATAGTGGCCTAAACAATGCCCTATACTGTTGCAACATTATCTCCCAACTCCCATATTCAATGAACTGACAAAGGAAGGCAAATATCCCAAATGCCTTCTTCACTATCCTATCTACATGTAACTCGACATTCAAGGAACTATGAACCAGCACACCAAGGTCTATTTGTTCAGCTACTCTCCCCAGCAGCTTACCATGAAGTATATATGTCACACAATTATTTGCCTTTCCATATTAAAGCTCCTCACATTTATCTAAATGAATCTCCATCTGTGACTCCTTGGCCCATTGGCCATCTGATCAAGATCCCGTTGTATTCTGAGGTAACTTTCTTCGCTGCCCAATCCACCTTCAATACTGGTGTCATCTGGAAACTTACTAACCATACCTCCTATGTTCACATCAAAATTATTTACATAAATGTCTAAAACAATCTTGACACAGAAGCAATGAGAAAATAAAACTGATCCTAATGAAGTTGTTTTGATAAGGATATAATACCTACTTCTACCACTTCTTTTCACAGGTTCTTAATCATCCATTGGATCAACTTGGCAAAATATGAAAACTTCCTGTTCAGCCCATCTGATGGAGAACAATAGCATTACACGGCAGAAACTGAACTGATGAATAATGGATAAGATGTTTCCACAAGAATACATTGAAAAAAGAACACTACTCATCATATTAAAACTAATCATATTTTTTTATTTTTGAAGTGAGTTTATTTCTGCATGACCAGAGTCTATGAGCGAAGTGCTAGGGGACTGGAGGACGATTAATATTATCCACTTATTAGGAGGGTTGGTAGAGAAGAATCAGGAAATTACAGACCAATGATACTTACATCAGTGAGAGGAAAATAATTAGAGAAAATTGTGAAGGACTGAATTAATACCCATTTGGAAAGGGATTGGCTAATTACATTAGGCAGCATGTCTTTGCAAGATGTAGTTCATGCTTCACCAATTTGTTTGCATTTTTCAAAGTATGATGAAGTGTGTGGATGAGGCAACTTCAGTGGACGTAGTTCATATGGACTTCAGCAACAGTTTTGACAATAGTTGATTGACAAGGTCAAAAGACACAGAATTGAAGGCAAAACAGTGAGATGGATGAGAAAGTGGCTTAGTAATAGGACACAAAGGATAGTTGTTGAAGGCGTTTTGAGTAACTGGAGGCTGGTGTCTAATGATGTACTAAAGTGATCAATACTAGGATCTTTATTGTTATATATATATATAATTGATGTAGATGAAAATAAGGGGAGAATATTAAGCAAATTTGAAGATGACACCAAGTATGGTTCAGTGATGAATGGGGCAGAAGATAGTTGTAAATTACAGGAAGATAGAGATGAATTGATCAGATGGGCAGACCAGCGGTAGATGGTATTTAATGCTGATAAGTGAAGGTAGAGGACTTCAGAAGAAGAAGAAAATAACAAGATGAGGGAGTATTTAATCAAAGGCAGGTCACTGGACAGTTTAGAGGAATAGAATGATCATGGGGCAATTATTCACATGTCCGTGATCTCGGGAGAACATGTGAATAGGACAGTTAAGAAGGCAAATGTGATGCTTGCTTTCATCAGTCATGGCGTAGAGTATAAGGGCAATGAGACAATGTTGGAGTTGTAGGCAGTGTTAGTTAGGCCACAATTGGTTCTGGTTACCTCACTACAGGAACAATATGAAAGTACTAGAGGTGGTACAATGTGATAGCACTAGAGGTGGTACAGAAACGGTTCACCAGGATTCTGCCTTAGGTGGCGATATTGAGCTATAACGAGAGACTGGATAGGTTTGATTGTTTTTTTCAGAGCAAAGAAGACTGAGGGAGGGACATAGTTGAGATATATAAAATTATGAACAATAAGGACAAAGCGAGGGGGAGGGGACAATTGGGAGATGGCATGATTTTAGGGTAAGGGGCACATGATTCACGTTAGATTTGGGAAAATAAACCTTTTCCAACAGCTGGTGGTGGGAATATGGATTGCACTGTCTGAAAACTTAGTGGAGGCTTTGGATTAGAATTAGATTACTTACAGTGTGGAAACAGGCCCTTCGGCCCAACAAGTCCGCACCGCCCCGCCGAAGCAACCCACCCATACCCCTACATTTACCCCTTTCCTAACACTACGGGCAATTTAGCGTGGCCAATTTACCTGACCTGCACATCTTTGGACTGTGGGAGGAAACCGGAGCACCCGGAGGAAACCCACGCCAACACGGGGAGAACGTGCAAACTCCACACAGTCAGTCGCCTGAGGTGGGAATTGGACCTGGGTCTCTGGCGCTGTGAGGCAGCAGTGCCACCGTGAATTCTTAAAACGTAAAAAAACTGATTGAATGAGTCCTTCAAATATCAGAACATTCAAAAAGATGGGGAAACTGCAGGAAATTGGGATTTATGTGCTTTGAGTGGTCGTTATGTCAGTGCAGACTAGATGGGGACTGGGATCTTTTCTGCTCTGTATGAATATCTGAATCTATAAGAATGAAATCACTGTAAATTGAGAAATGAATGTATTGCTGAACCCTCCCTGCTTTTCATGGGCCAATTTGCTTCTCCCAATGCCCCATCTACTTATATTCGCCCAGTCTTCACCTGTTATGCAAAAGTGCACCACTATATTTTGCCATTGAACATGGTACATTAGTGAGACTGAGCAGAGGCAATGGCAATAGATGAATGGACACAGTATATCGATCAACAGACAGGAGTGTTCCCTCCCAGTCAGAGAACACTTCAGTGATGTGGGATATACGACCCTCGGACCTTCAGGTGACCACCTTTCTAGGCGGACTTCAGGACAGGCAACAGTGCAAAGCGGCCAAGCAGAGGCTGATAGCTAACACACACACACACACACAAGTTTGTGGGATGAATTTGTACTTGCAGAATCACATTTTATTTTGCTCAAAAACTGCATGAATCCATGTAAGATTCTGTAAATCCATATTTTAGAATAGAATCAGACTGAACACTGCGGCACAAGACAGCCTCACACATGGAACCTCACACTTTCAATGCATTATCTGGGCCAACATGGCACCTATTGTTAAAGTTCACTTGACAATGTAACTTTAAGAAGTTCTGGGATTTACACATGAACAAACTGAAACCAACATGCCCTTTATAAAAGATAAGAGACTTAACAAACAATCCAGGTTTTCTTCAATATATAATTTCATTTACTTCACACTGGGAGCAGCGCTCCAAAAGCTAATGCTTCCAAGTAAACCTGCTGGACGATAACTTGCTGTTGTGTGATTTTTAACTTCTTGGAATAGTTGCTCTTTTAGGTTTTCCATTCGAGTTGAATTTAGACAAATTCTTCCTTTTGTTTGTATTTCAGTTGGAGAGTAAGAATACAGTGTGTTTTGTTTGTAGATGAGTAGTCATAGATGAGTAGTCATAGAGTCATAGAGACCTGCAGCACAGAGACATGCTCTTTGGCCCTCACTGGCCCATACTAGATTAAAGTGGCGCTGGAAAAGCACAGCAGGTCAGGCAGCGTCTGTGGAGCAGGAAAACCAACATTTCAGGCAAAAGCCCTTCATCAGGAATGAAGGCAAAATGCCCCCAGGGTGGAGAGATAAATGGGAGTGGGGTGGGGTTGGGGAGAAGGTAGAAAAGAGTACAATAGGTGGATGGGGGTGGGGATGAAGGTGATAGGTCAGAGAGGAGGGTGGGGGAAGTTAGCAAAAAGTACAATGGGTAGATGGGGGTAGGGATGGAGGTGATAGGTCAGAGAGTTGGGTGGAACAGATAGGTGGGAAGGAAGATTGGTAGGATAGGTCATGAGGATGGTGCTGAGCTGAAAGATTGGAACTGGGGTAAGGTGGGGAAAGGGGAAATGAGGAAACTGGTGAAGCCCACATTGATGCTCTGGGGTTGAAGTGTTCCAAGGCGGAAGATGAGACGTTCTTCCTCCAGGCTTCGGATGGTGAGGGAGTGGCGGTGGAGGAGGCCCAGGACCTGCATGTCCTCGGCAGGGTGTGAGGGGAGTTGAAATGTTGGGCCAGTGAGTGGTGGGATTGATTGATGTGCGTGTCCTGGAGATGTTCCCTGAAGCGCTCTGCGAGAAGGTGTCTAATCTCCCCAATATAGAGGAGACTGCATCGGGAGCAACACTGGTGGATATGCAGGTGAAATTTTGATGGATGTGGAAGGCTTCTTTGGGGCCTTGGATGGAGGTGAGGGGGGAGGTGTGGGCGCAGGTTTTGTAATTCCAGTGGTGGCAGGGCAAGGTGCCAGGCTGGGAGGGTGGGTTGTTGGGAGTCATGGACCTGACCAGGTAGTCACAGAGGGAACTGTCTTTGCGGAAAACGGAAAGGGGTGGGCAGAGAAATATAACCCTGGTGGTAGGGTCCGTTTGGAGTTCCCTAGCAGAAGAGATGGAGAAAGTCAAAATGTTTTGAACTTTAGAAGGTGGCAATGAAAGAGGAGAGTCAACTACAAATAGCAGAGGTCAAATATAGGAACCATCGTAGCCAAAAGCCTGGTGGGGTTCTGTTTAAATATGTTCAAGTGTTGATGAGGAGGACAGAGAAACCATTTTCATTCCATTTGAGAAAACAACTCAACAAATGCAGTGAACATGTAGGTATCTTTCAATCAAACAAAATTGGTAGGTTAAGATAGTGAGCTGTTTGCATCACTATCAATGGAGACGTCTGGAGATTATCATGAGGTGAAAAAAGCAATATTAACTGCATACAAGCTAGTTCACAAATCTACAGGCAATGTTTTAGGAATCTAATGAGGGAGCATGGTCAGATGCACATAGAATTTAAAAGGATCGAAGAGAGGTCCATTTTGACAGAGCGGTGAGGAGAGAAGGTGGAGTGAAGCGAGGGCTGCCAGGAAGGTCAGGCCTTAATTTCTATTTGGGCAGCGGCTAAACCTGAGACACTGCACGTGTAGTATCTCCTTCCTGCGCCCCCCCTCTCCCCCCCGCCACCTTCCTCTAACCAGAAGAAAAAGACTTTGTAAGGTAAGGCTTTTATTTCTTTCTCTTTCTTTTTCATATATTCAAGTGCATGGTTTGGTTTTAGTTAGTTTGTATAAATCTAAGCTTAAAATGGCAGGGGACCTCAGACCCATGGCCTGTGCCTCTTGCCTGATGTGGGAGTTCAGGGACATGGCTAACATTCCTGACTCTTACACGTGCAAGACATGTGTCCAGCTGCAGCTCCTATTTGACCGCATGATGGCTCTGGGGCTGCGGATGGACTCACTGTGGATCATCAGCGATACTGAGGAGGTCATGGATAGCACATTTAGTGAACTGGTCACACCGCAGGTTAGAATTGCTGAGGGAGACAGTGAATGGGTGACCAAAAGACAGAAAAAGAGTAGGAAGGCAGAGCAGGTGTCCCCTGTGGTCATCTCCCCCCAAAACAGGTATACCATTTGGATGTTGTGGTTCTGTTCACCGAGCTGGGAATTTGTGTTGAGGACCTTTCATCCCCTGTCTAGGTGACATCCTCAGTGCTTGGGAGCCTCCTGTGAAGCGCTTCTGTTGTTTCCTCCAGCATTTATAGTGGTTTGTCTCTGCTGCTTCCAGTTGTCGGTTCCAGCTGTCCGCTGCAGTGGCCGGTATATTGGGTCCAGGTCGATGTGTTTGTTGATAGAATCTGTGGATGAGTGCCATGCCTCTAGGAATTCCCTGGCTGTTCTCTGTTTGGCTTGTCCTATAATAGTAGTGTTGTCGCAGTCGAATTCATGTTGCTTGTCATCTGCATGTGTGGCTAATAAGGATAGCTGGTCGTGTCGTTTCATGGCTAGTTGGTGTTCATGGAGGACAAGCCAAGTAAAAGTGGGGGTGGAGTTGCATTGCTGGTCAGGGACGATATCACGGCTGCGCTAAAGGAGGACACTATGGAGGCCGTGGGTAGCGAGGCATTATTGGTGGAGCTGAGAAATAAGAAGGGTGCAATTACATTGTTGGGGCTGTATTACAGGCCTCCCAACAGTGAATGTGAGGTAGAAGAATGAATAGGTAAACAGATCATGGAAAAATATAGAGGCAACAGGGTTGTGGTGATGGAAGATTTAAATTTTCCCAGCATTGACTGGGATTAGATTACATTACATTACAGTGTGGAAACAGGCCCTTCGGCCCAACAAGTCCACACCGCCCCGCCGAAGCGCAACCCACCCATACCCCAACATCTACATCAACCCCTTACCTAACACTCAGTGTCAGAGGTCTGGATGATATAGAATTTGTAAGAAGTGTACAAGAGAGGTTTCTAGAGCAGTATGTCAATAGTCCGATGAGGGAAGGGGCCATATTGGACCTGGTACTGGGGAATGAGCCTGGACATGTGGTAGAAGTTGCAGTGCGGAATTTCTTTGAGAACAGTGACCACAATTCTGTAAGTTATAGAATACTCATATATAAAGATGAGAGTGGTCCTAAGGGAAGAGTACTAAACTGGGCCAAGGCCAATTATATCAAAATTAGGCAGGAGCTCGGAAATGTGGATTGGACACAGCTACTTGAAGGGAAGTCCACATCTGAGATGTGGGAGGCTTTCAAAGTTAGGTTAACGATAGCGCAGGATAGACATGTCCCATTGAAGGCAAAGGATAGGAAGGGCAAGATTCGTGAACCGTGGATGACAGGAGAAATTGTACAACGAGCCAAAAGGAAAAGGGAAGCATACATAAGGTCTGGGCAGCTAAGAACCGAATGGGCCCTGGAGGAATAGTGGAAGAGTAGGACAAGTCTTAAACGAGGAGTCAAGCAGGCTAAAAAAGGTCATGAAATAGCTTTAGCGAGCAGAATTAAAGAGAATCCCAAAGCATTTTATTCTTATATAAGAAACAAGTGGGTAACTAGAGAAAGGATTGGTCCACTGAAGGATAATGGAGGAAGGCTGTGGGTCGAACCCAAGAGAATGGGTGAAATTCTGAATGATTACTTTGCAACAGCATTCACTGAGGAGAGAAACATGATGAATCCTGAGATTAGGGGTAGAAGTTTGATTAGTCTGGATCATGTTGACATAAGTAGGGAAGATGTGATGGGTAGGCTAGAGGTTATCAAGGTGGACAAATCCTCAGTTCTGGACGGGATTTATCCCAGGTTACTGAGAGAAGTGAGAGAGGAAATAGCTGGAGCCCTGACAGATATCTCTGTGGCATCCTTAAATACAGATGAGATGCCGGAGGACTGGAAGGTTCCTCATGTTGTCCCCCTGTACAGGAAGGGTAGTAGGGATACTCTGGCTAACTACAGACCAGTGAGCCTGATGTTGGTGGTGGGAAAGTTACTGGAGAGGGTACTGAGGGATAGGATCTATTTATAATTAGAAAAGAATGTGCTTATAAGTGATAGGCAGCATGGTTTTGTGCGGGGCAGATCGTGCCTTCGAGCAAGTGATCAAGTTGATAGATGAAGGAAGGGCTATTGATGTCATATACATAGAATTTAGTAAGGCGTTTGATAAGGTTCCCCACTAATGGAGAAAGTGAAGTCACATGGTGTGCAGGGTGTTCTAGCTAAGTGGATAAAGAACTGGTTGATCAACAGGAGACAGAGAGTAGTAGTTGAAGGGAGTTTCTCGAAATGGAGAAAGGTGACCAGTGGTTTTCCACAGAGGTCAGTGCTGGGGCCACTGTTGTTTGTGATCTACATAAATGATCTGGAAGAGGGCACTGTTGGTATGATCAGCAAGTTTGCAGATGACACAAAGATTGGTGGAGTAGCAGAAAGCATAAGGGACTGTCAGAGAATACAGGAGGATATAGATAGGCTGGAGAGTTGGGAGGAGAAGTGGCAGATGGATTTCAATCGAGCCAAATGTGAGGTGATGCATTTAGGAAAGACTAATTCTCAAGCAAATTATACAATGTACGGAAGAGCCTTGGAAAAGTTGATGAGCAGAGAGATCTGGGAGCGCAGCTCCATTGTACCCTGAAAGTTACTGCACAGGTGGATAGAGTGGTCAAGAAGGCATATGGTATGCTTGCCTTCATTGAATAGGGTATTGAGTATAAGAGCTGGCAAGTCACGTTAAAATTGTACAAGACATTGGTTCGACCGCATTTAGAATACTGTGTACAGTTCTGGTCACCACATTACCAAAAGGATGTGGACGCTTTGGAGAGAGTGCAGAGAAGGTTTACCAGGATGTTGCCTGGTAAGGAAGGTGCTAGCTATGAATAGAGATTGAGTAAGTTTGGGCTATTTGCATTAGAAAAAAGGTGATTGATGGGGGACCTGATTGACGTTTACAAAATCAGGAAGGGCATAGACAGGATGGATAGAGACAAGCTTTTTCTCAGGGTGAAGGATTCAATAACAAGAGGTTACACTTTCAAGGTGAGAGGTGGAAGGTTTAAGGGGGATACACGTGGCAAGTACTTTACACAGAGGGTGGTGGGTGTTTGGAATGCGTTGCCAGCAGAGGTGGTAAAAGCAGGCACGGTAGATCCATTTAAGATGAGTCTGGACAGATGCATGAGTCGGTGGGGAGCAGAGGGATACAGATGCTTAGGAAGTGGATGACAGGTTTAGACAGTACATTTAGATTGGCTCAGGCTTGGAGGGCCGAAGGGCCTGTTCCTGGGCTGTAAACTTTCTTTGTATTTCTCTTTCTTTGAAAGGAAAATTGATAAGTGAGATGGGTATTCAAAATAAATCAGACATATGACTCTCTTAGAGAGAATACTATTTTGCAGGAGTTGAAAAATATACTCCCTGAAGTAGTGAGAACTCGTGCAAGAGCAAAGAGCTAAAATGGCAAGATTAGCAGCACAAATAGCAAATTATTATGAAATAGTTCATAAATCAAAGTTTGGCCTCTGGCATCAAATTAAATCTGTGTGGGATGGAAATTGTGGAAATAGAAAACCTCAGGCAGTAAAGAGAAAGGAAATCACATTAAAGATAATTTACCTCAGATTAAAAGAATGTTAAAAAAGCAATCCAAGATGGGAGAAGAGAAATAATATATCTGAAATGGTTTCACTGCACCAGAGTAGGACATTGTAAAGTCACACTATTAGTTCAAAAATGGACGCGGAAAACGGATGTGGCAAAACAGGATAAAACAACGGGGATGATTGTAACGGAAAAGTAAGTCCCAGTGGAAGCTAAATCACTGCAAAATAATACACAGCCTGATCAGGGGTTGGGTAGAAACGAATTAGCAGATCTCTTTAAAGAACTTACATGTGTAGATAAGTTTATTTATGTTTGCCAGGAGCAATAGGTTTAAAAAAAAGTCAATCTTTGATTGTGAGAGATGAGGAGCTATGTCCTTTAGAAGGAGTGTAGCAAGAAAAGATGGCA
The DNA here is from genome assembly GCF_047496795.1 of Chiloscyllium punctatum. NCBI lineage: Eukaryota > Metazoa > Chordata > Chondrichthyes > Orectolobiformes > Hemiscylliidae > Chiloscyllium > Chiloscyllium punctatum. The sequence continues at coordinate 52,149,808 of NC_092780.1, forward strand.
TTACTGAAAATCATGGTGAAAAAAATGTAGTGTTCTATCTCAGCAGGTGTGGTGCAGAGTTTGGTGAAAAGTGGTGAATTGGGGATAGGAGTAATAAAGAAATTCTCTGCTTCATAAATAGAGCATATTCTCAGGCAAGATATAGTTGAATCACAGAAGGCAGTGATGTTTACTGTTCTTGAAAAGCTAGTGGAAAATCAGGCTACTGAGATGTTACAGGATGTGATCATGGCATTTTTCCTGAAAGTGCGGTAATGAGATCACAAAGCCATACATTAAAACAGAAGAAAAAAACAAGAAATAAAATATTGAAGCTGAAGTTCAATTATCAGAAACTATGTTTGATCAAATGGTTAGAACAAAGAAACAAAAGCATGTGGAGGACAGTGTCGATATTTTTAGTTCAAAGAGGTTATATTGTTTACAACAAAAATATGAAAAAGACAGTTGTATCAAAATGCATACTCAGGAAATGAATCTGAGTTTATTCTGAATTTTACAATCTTAAAACAATATTTCAATGTGGAAATGGAAACCATTACATATACAGAAAGTTGGAAAATAGTCAGAACTTCATCAAGTTGTAGCACTGTTGGGTTATGAAAAGGAAGTTTTGCAGGAAGCACGTGAGGTATCAATAGCTGGTCACATGAGGTATCAATAGCTGGTCATATGTAAGTAAGGGAAGTTCAAACCCAAATATACAATAGCTTTAAAAGCCTGGATTACAAAAACTGTGTTTCAATTTTGCTTGACATGTCAGAAATATCAAGAATTAGGAAAGCCTCAGGCAGTGGTAAAGCCAGCATGCTTAATGGCTATTCCATCATTTGAAGAACTTTTTACAAGTGTTTTATCTGATTTATCTGTAGGACCCTTCCCTAAAACAAAAAGTGGGCAGTATGTTTTGACAATGTTGAAGATGTCTACTAGATTTCTTTCGAGGCCATTCCATTATTCAATATCACATTTAAAAGAATTGTAGAAAAAAATATTCAGATGTTTATAAAATCGTGAGGGTTATGGATAGGATAAATAGACAAGATCATTTCCCTGGGGTGGGGGAGTCCAAAACTAGAGGGCATAGGTTTGGGATGAGAGGAGAAAGACATAAAAGAGACCTAAGGAGCAACTTTATTCATGCAGAGGGTGGTGAGTGTATTGAATGAACTGCCAGAGGAAGTGATGGAGGCTGCTACAATTACAGCATTCAAAAGGCATCTGGATGGGTATATGAATAGGAAAGGTTTAGAGGGATATGGGCCAGGTGCTGGCAAATGGGACTAGACTAGATTAGAATATCAGGTCGCCATGGACGAGTTGGACCGAAGGATCTATTTTCGTGCTGTACATTGCTATGACTCTGTGTTTGGATTGGGCAGAGACTAACGACAGAAATGTAATCAGATCAAAGGTTAAATTTTACATCAAAATTATTCAAGGAAGTTATGGATATCTTGGGAATAAAACTATTTAAATCAATTGCAGGAACATTAGAACGGTGAAATCAAAGTTTAAAGATCACTTTCGGGCCTTATATCCATAATTATTTAGACAATTGAGATAAAGACATTTCATTTGCAACTTTTTGCAATTAAAAATGCATCTAATTAATCGAGTAAATTCAGTACACTTGAATTAGTGTTTGGGAAATGAGGTGAGAGGACCTGTGAACATAATAAAGGAAAAATTGACAAGTCAGGCTTCAGAGAGCACGTATTTGGATTATGAGTAAAATCTTAGGGAAAGATTGAATCGAGTGGGTGAGTTAGTGGGACAGCATTTGAAAATAGCACAGTGCATGATCGTGATGATGTTTTTCCTCTAAGAAGGAATAAATTGGGTGAACTTGCACCGTGGGTTGGTACCTGCGATTTCAATGTTGTGGCCATTTCAGAGACATGGCTAGAGGAAGGACAGGAATGGTTGTTGCAGATTCCGGGATTTAGATGTTTCCGCAAGAACAGAGATGATGACAAAAGAGTGTGGTGGTGTGGCATTGATAATCAATGGTAGTATTCCAGCAGCTGAGAGAACGTTTGAGGATTCATCCACTGAGGTAGTTTGGGCTGAGGTTAGAAACAGAAAAGGAGAGGTCACCCTGTTGGGACTTTTCTACAGGCCTCTGAATTTTCTAGGGATTTAGAGGAAAGGATAGCAAAAATGAATCTCGATAGGAACGAGAGGAACAGGGTAGTTATTATGGGGGACTTTAACTTCCCCAATATTGACTGGGAATACAATAGTTCAAGTAGTTTAGATAGGTCTGTTTTTGTTCAATGTGTAGAGAAGGGTTTTCTGACACAGTATGTAAACAAGGCAACAAGGGCTGATGCCATATTGGATTTGGTACTAGGGAATTAACCCAGCCAGGTGTTAGATTTGGAGGTAGGTGAGCACTTTGGCAATAGTGACCATAATTCAGTTATGATTACAATAGCAATGGGCAGGGAAAGGCATATACTGCAGGGAAAAATTATAGCTGGGGGAAAGATAATTATGATGCGATTAGGCAAGATTTAGGATGCATAGGATGGGGAAGGAAACTGTAGGGGATGGATGCACTTGAAATGTGGAGCTCATTCAAGGAACAGATACTGCGGGTAGATACCAATCAGGCAGAGAGGTAGTGGTTGAGAGAAGGAACCATGGTCGACTAAAGAAGTTGAAGATCTGGTCAAGAGGTAGAAGATCGCTTATGTGAGAATGAGGCATGAAAACTCATACAGGGGGCTTGAGTGTTATAAGTTAACCAGAAACGATCTAAAGAGAGGGCTAAGAAGAGCCAGGAGGGGAAATGAGAAGTTGTAGGTCGATAGGATCAAGGAAAACCCTAAGGCCTTCTATAGGTATATCAGGAATAAACAAATAACTAGAGTATGATTAGGGCCAATCAAAGAAAGTAGTGGAATGTTGTGTGTGGAATCTAAGGACATAGGGGAAGCACTGAGTGAATACCTTTCATCAGCATTCACATTGGAAAAGGGCAATGTTGATGAGAATACGGAGATACAGGCTACAAGATAAGATGGGATTGCAGTTGACAAAGAGGAAATTTTAGCAATTTGGAAGATCTGAAAATAGGTAAGAGCGTTGGGCAAGATGGGATTTATCCTCGGATTCTCGAAGAAGCCAAGGGGGAGATTGCAGAGTCTTTGGCTTCGATCTTTATGTCAACCTTGTTGACACGAGTAGTCCAGAAGACTGGAAGAGAGGAAACCCATGCAGACATGGGGAGAATGTACAAATTCCACACAGACAGTTGCCTGAGGTGGGAATTGAACCTAGGCCCCTGGCACTGTGAGGCAGCAGTGCTAACCACTGTGCCACCGGGCCACCCGATGGCAGTTGGAGTTTAATTCAGGTAAATGCAAGGTGCTGCATTTTGGGAAAACAAATCTTAGCAGGACTTATACACTTAATGGTAAGGTCCTCGGGAGTGTTGCTGAACAAAGAGACCTTGGAGTGCAGGTTCATAGCTCCTTGAAAATGGAGTCATAGGTAGATAGGATAGTGAAGGCGGCGTTTGGAATGCTTTCCTTTATTGGTCAGAGTATTAAGTACAGGAATTGGGAGGTCATGTTGCGGCTGTATTGGTTAGGCCACTGTTGGAATATTGCATGCAATTCTGGTCTCCTTCCTATCAGAAAGATGTTGTGAAACTTGAAAGGGCTCAGAAAAGATTTACAAGGACGTTGCCAGGGTTGGAGGGTTTGAGCTATAGGGAGAGGCCGAACAGGGTGGGGCTGTTTTCCCTGGAACGTCGGAGGTTGAGGGGTGACTTTATAGCGGTTATCAAAATTATGAGGGGCATGGATAGGATAAATAGACAAAGTCTTTTCCCTGGGGTCGGGGAGTCCAGAACTAGAGGGCAAGAGGGGAAAGATATAAAAGAGACGTAAGGGGCAACTTTCACACAGAGGGTTGTATGGATTGAGCTGCCAGAGGAAGTGATGGAGGCTGGTACAATTGCAACATTTAAAAGGCATTTGGATGGGTAAATGAATAGGAAAGGTTTGAAGGGGTATAGGCCAGGTAGGACTAAGTTAGGTTGGGATATCTAGTCGGCATGGGTGGGTTGGACCAAAGGGTCTATTTCCATGCCGTACATCTCTATGAATCTATGACGCTATGCAGGTGATTTAGTGGCTTGGATCAGAAATTAGCTAGCTGAAAGAAGACAGAGCGTGGTGGTTGATGCGTAATGTTTATCCTGGAGCTCAGTTACCAGTGGTGTACCACAAGGATCTGTTTTGGGGCCCCTGCTGCGTGTCATTTTTGTAAATGATCTGGAAGTGGGTGTAGAAGAATGGGTTAGAAAATTGGGGATGACACGAAGGAAAGTAGAGTTGTGGACAGTACTGAAGGATGTTGTTAGTTACAGAGGGACATAGATAAGATGCAGAGCTGGGCTGAGAAGTGGTAAATGGAGTTTAATGCAGAAAAGTTTGAGGTAGTTCACTTTGGAAAAAATAACAGAAATGCAGAGTACTGGGGTAATCGTAAAAGTCTTGTCAGTGTAGAAAAGCAGAGAGCTCTCGGGTCCAGGTGCATAAATCCCCGAAAGTTACCACCCGGGTTGATAGGGCATTTAAAAAAGCATATGGTGTGCTGGTGTTTATTGGTAGGGGGATTGAGTTTCAGAGCCACGTGATCATGCTTCACTTGTACAAAACATTGGTAAGGCCGCACCTGGATTATAGAGTGGAAAGTGACAGCCTTTTTCCTCGGATTCTGGAGACTAGCACAAGAGGACATGGCTTTAAATTGAGGGGTGATAGATTTAGGGCAGATTATAGGTGTAGTTTCTTCTTTCAGAGAGTAGTAGGGGTGTGGAACGACCTGCCTGCAACAGTAGTAGACTCACCGACATCAAAGGTATTTAAATGAGCGTTGGACATACATATGGATAATAATGGAACAGTGTAGGTTAGATGGGCATCAGATTATTTTCACAAGTCAGTGCAACATCGAGGGCCAAAGGGCCTGTGTTGCACTGTAACATTCCGTGGTCTATGTTATATGTTATGTTGTATTTGTTTTTTTTTCTGAAGTGGTTGTTAAAGGCAGAGCTGCCAACATGGCTTCCAAAAAATCAGCCTCTGTCAACAACTGGGGAGGCCTTTGGGATTTTTTAAAGCAGCTGCGCAATGAAAACTGAGTGGCCAGTTCTTCCCATTCAGGGATTCTTCTAGTTCAGTTTTGTTTTAGCAGTTCGAAACTGCTGGGGAAAAAGAAGGTAGCAACAGTGAAAATTATCCCTGGCTGATCCTCTCTCTTTAACATATCTCCAGTAAGAATTTAGCTTTTTTTGCCAAAGGGTGTGCTCATGGGGGTGTTGCACGAAATTGGAACAGTGACCTTAAGTTGTGTTACAATGCACTATTGGATTCTTCTGTTAATTGAACCAAACACCCAGAAAAGTTCACCCTACCTCATAATCTTTTAAAATATGAGTGACAGAGAACTCCCAAATTCCACTATTTAAAGATAATAATATCAATGTATTCTTTCACTCTGAAAGGAAACATTAAACAACAACTATTCACAACTCCAAGTCCCCTTTCTCTTAACTGCTTATTACCTGCCTCCAACTCTCTGACAACATACTGTTCCAATAAAACACTTATTAAAATCACATCAAATTAATTTCAAAATCATACAGTGGCTGTTGTATTTGGTGTTTGTCTTCTTCCGACTGAAAACAGAATATCCACCTTGCATATGCCTAAAATAACTAAAAATGCTAGGGTCTGGTCTACCTTCTTAAAATGTGTTGAAGGGGTCTGGCCTGGTCCATAACAGTGAGGAAGAAGCAAGCAGACAAGCAATCAAAAATTAGTAGTTTTGAAACAGGAGATAAAGTGCTTGTATTGCTTCCAGTTTAGGTAAACATTTAAAAGTAATCATGTGGCGATGCCAGTGTTGGACATGGGTGAACAAAGACAAAGTTGAATCAGAGAACAGCAGAGAAGTCACTAAGAGGAATCCTGGGATACAGCACTGCAGTGACTGGAGAGCACAGTTTGTGAGAAGATTTGTAGCTCGGGTGCTCGTTGTTGTGGTTCTGTTCGCCGAGCTGGGAATTTGTGTTGCAGACGTTTCGTCCCCTGTCTAGGTGACATCCTCAGTGCTTGGGAGCTTCCTGTGAAGCGCTTCTGTGATCTTTCCTCCAGCAGCGGACAGCTGGAACTGACAATCTGAAGCGGCAGAGACAAACCACTATAAATGCCGGAGGAAAGATCACAGAAGCGCTTCACAGGAGGCTCCCAAGCACTGAGGATGTCACCTAGACAGGGGACGAAATGTCTGCAACACAAATTCCCAGCTCGGCGAACAGAACCACAACAACTGGAGAGCAGATTGCAAAAGGACACCCTCAATGATTGACGTGAGGAAGAGCATCGAATCATCGACTCCCTGTTCCTCAGATCCTGCCTGACCTGCTGTGCTTTTCCAGAGCCACACTTTTTGACTACCTTCTTGAAATATGTTAAAGTAGATTGGCCTGGCCCATAACACTGCACTCACCATGACTGGAGAGCATGGATTGCAACAGGAAACCCTCAGTGATCAATACGAGGAAGCTCAATGATTCAGAGATTGGCAGAGGCATTCCTGAGAGGAATTCTGGTAGACACCACTGACGTCACCACGACTGGAGTGTAGTACATGACAAGAGACACTCGGTGAATGATGCGAAGAAGAGCATCAAATCATTAGGGTGGCCGAGAAGTCCTTGAGAGGAATTCAAGCACCAAGACGTGGCTTGGCTGGTGGTGAGAAGGGCTCTGCCTGTGAGATCCTTAATGCACGCCCGGACTCTCTGCCGCACCGCACGCTGCCCTCGAAGCGGCTGCGGGGGTGTCGAGACTGTCACACACCTCCTTCTGGAATGTGCCTATGCAGAGGAAGTCTGGAGAGGAATGCAGTGGTGCTTGTCGAGGTTCGTCCCGAGCAGCGCCGTGACGTGGGACTCCATGCTCTACGGTCTGTTCCCCGGGACTCACACCGAGACGAACATTAACTGCGCCTGGAGGATCATCAACTCGGTGAAGGACGCTCTCTGGGTGGTCCAAAACCTGTTGATCTTCCAGGTGAAGGAGCTGACCCCGACTGAGTGTTGCAGACTGGCACATTCCAAGGTCCAAGACTACGTGCTGAGGGACGCGCTGAAGCTTGGGGCAGCTGCCGCCAAGGCGCGGTGGGGAAAGGCCACCGTGTAACATCGGCCTGCCTAAAGAAGAACAGGGGGCCCATGCGGACGTTTTATTGAGCTCTGCTGATGCCTCAGCCAAATATATGCATAAGATTGAGAAATGCACAGACCTATATATAGCAATGATAAATTCTGATCTGTGTTTGTAAATGTTGACATATGTATGGCATGTATGGCATGACCAAATGTACAGACCATGAAATCATTTTATGAATAAAGTATATTTTTGAAATAAAAAAAAATTCTGGGAGGCACCACTGCTGTCACCGTGACTGGTGATTGGATCGTGACAAAACACCCTCAGTAATCGATGTGGAAAAGAGCATCAAATCATGGGGTGGAAGAGAGTTGACTGAGATGAGTTTGGGGAGACAACCATGACTGGAAAACGGATCATGACAGGGCACCCCTGGTGGAGGGGCATCGGATCTGATGGCAGCAGAGAGGTCGTTGAGAAGAATTCTGGGAGACGGCACTGTAATAACCATGATGGCCAAGAGTTTGCGGCAAGATACACTCAGTGCAAGGAAGAGCATCGAAGCAGAATGCAGCAGAGATGTCACTGAGCGGAAATCTGGGAGAGAGCTATGGAATCGCCACAAGAGGAGACCGGCATGTCAGGAAACCCTCAGTGATCAACGTGCGGAAGAGCATCAAGTCAGAGGGTGGCAGCAACGTCACTGAGAGCAACTCTAGGAGACAACACTGCAGTCATCATGATTGAGTACAGTTCATGACAGGATGCTCTCAGTGATCGATGTGCAGAAAAGCATTGAAGCAGAGCATGGCAACAATGTTACTGCGAGGAATTCTTGGAGATAGCAGTGCGATTGCCGCAAGAGGAGAGCAGAGCGTGTCAGGAAACCCTCAGTGATCACCGTGCAGAAGAACATCATGTCAGAGATTGGCAGAGATGTCACTGAGAGCAATTCAAGGAGACAGCACTACACTCACCATGACCTGAGTGCAGTATGCAACAGGATACCCTCAGTGAATGACATGAGTTAAATCATAGAATCTGAGAGTGGCCGAGATGTCAATGGGATGATCACCTAATTGGGATTGTATTATAAACCCCCTAATAGTCAGAGGGAAATTGAGAAACAAACTTGTAAGGAGATCTCAGCTACCTGTATGAATAATAGGGTGGTTATGGTAGGGGATTTTAACTTTCTAAACATAAACTGGGACTGCCATAGTGTTAAGGGTTTAGATGGAGAGGAATTTGTTCAGTGCATACAAAAAAAATTTCTGATTCAGTATGTGGATGTACCTACCAGAGAAGGTGCAAAACTTGACTTAATCTTGGGAAATGAGGCAGGGCAGGTGACTGAGGTGTCAGTGGGGTAATACTGTGGGGCCAGCGACCATAATTATATAAGATTTGAATAGTGATGGAAAAGGATAGACCAAATCTAAAAGTTGAAGTTCTAAATTGGAGAAAGGCCAATTTTGATGGTATTAGGCAAGAACTGTCGAAAGCTGATGAGGGCCAGATGTTTGCAGGTAAAGGGACGGCTGGAAAGTGGGAAGCCTTCAGAAATGAGATAACGAGAATCCAGAGAAAGTAGAACGTAGAACATCGAACAATAGAGCGCAAAATAGGCCCTTCGGCCCTCGATGTTGCACTGAACTGTGAACTCTTCTTGGCTCGTCCCCCAACACTATCCCAAAATCATCCATGTGCTTATCTAAGGATTGTTTAAATCTCCCTAATATGACTGAGTTGACTACATTAGCAGGTAGGACATTCCACGCCCTTAACCACTCTCTGCGTAAAGAACCTGCCTCTGACATCTGTCTACAATCTATCATCCCTCAATTTGTAGTTATGCCCTCTCGTACAAGCTGACGTCATCATCCTAGGAAAAAGTCTTTCACTGTCTACCCTATCTAATCCTCTGATCATCTTGTATGTCTTTATCAAATCCCCCCTTAGCCTTCTTCTTTCCAATGAGAACAGCCCAGATCTCTCAGCCTTTCCTCCAGACCAGGCAACATCCTGGTAAATCTCCTCTGCACCTTTTCCAATGCTTCCACATCCTTCCTGCAATGGGGCAGCCAGAACTGTACACAATATTCCAAGTGTGGCCGCCCTAGCGGTTTGTATAGTTGCAGCATGATATTGCAGTTCCAGAACTCAATCCCTCTACCAATGAAACCTAACACACCATATGCCTTCTTAACAGCACTATCAATCTGGGTGGCAACTTTCAGGGGTCTATGTACATGGACACCAAGATCCCTCTGCACATCCACACTACCAAGCATCTTTCCGTTGACCCAGTACTCTGCCTTCCTGTTATTCTTCCCAAAGTGCATCACATCACATTTAGCTGCATTGAACTCCATTTGCCACCTCTCAGCCCAATTCTGCAGTTTATCCATGTTCCCCTGCAACCTGTAACATTCTTCCCAAACTGTCCACTACTCCACCGACTTTAGTGTCATCTGCAAATTTACTAATCCATCCACCTATGCCTGTGTCTAAGTCATTTATAAAAATGACAAACAGCAGTGTTCCCAAAACAGATCCTTGTGGCACATCACCAGTAACTGGACTCCAGACTAAATATTTTCCATCAACCAGCACTCACTGCCTTCTTTCAGAAAGCCAGTTTCTAATCCAAACTGCTAAATCACCCTCAATTCCATGCCTCTGCATTTTGTCCATCAGCCTACCATGTGGAACCTTATCAAAGGCTTTACAGAAGTCCATGTATACCATGTCAACTACCTTACCCTCATCCACATGCTTGGTTACCTTCTCAATAAACTCAATGAGGTTTGTGAGACATGACCTGCCCTTGACGAAACCATGTTGACTATCTGCAATCAATTTGTTGCTTGTTAGATGATTATAACTCTTATCTTTTATCATCCTTTCCAAGACCTTTCTGACAACAGAAGTAAGGCTCACTGGTCTATAATTACCTGGGTCATCTCTGCTGCCCTTCTTGAACAAGGGCACAACATTTGCAATCCTCCAGTCCTCAGGTACTAAACCTGTAGACACTGACGACTCAAATATCAAAGCCAAAGGTTCTGCTATCTCCTCCCTAGCTTGGTGGAGAATCCTTGGATAAATCCCATCTGGCCCAGGGGACTTGTCTACTTTCACTCCTTCTAGAATTGTTAACACCTGTGCATAACTAGCCTCAATCTTTTCTAGTCTAATATCTCGTACCTCATTCTTCACCTCTACAATATTCTCCTTTTCCTGAGTGAACAGCGATGAGAAATGTTTGTTTAGCACTTCTCCGATCTCTACAGGGTCCACACTCAACTTCCCACTTCTGTCTTTGACTGGCCCTATTCCTACCCTAATCATCCTTTTATTCCTCACATACTATAGAGAGCTTTAGGGTTCTCCTTTATTTTATTTGCCCCAGACTGCTCGTGTCCTCTCTTTGCTCTTCTTAACTCTCTTTAAATCCTTCCTAGCTGATCTGTAACACTCCATCACCTCATCTGTACCATCTTGTCTCATCAGCACATAAGCCTCCTTCTTCTTCGTAACAAGAGATGCAATTTCTGTTGTAAACCATGGTTCCCTTACCTTATTACTTCATCCCTGCCTAACAGGGACATACCTATCAAGGACACACAATATCTGTTCCTTAAACCAGCTCCACATTTCGATTGTCTGCATCCCCTGCATTTTACTACCCCATTCTATGCATCCTAATTCTTTACTAATCGCATTATCATTTTCCTTGCCCCATCGATAACTCTTGACCTGTGGCATGTACCTATCCTGTTCCATCACTAAACTAAATGTAACTGAATTATAGTCACTCTCTCCAAAGTGCTCACCGACAACTGAATCAAACACCAGGCCTGGTTCATTACCAAGCACCAGATCCAGTGTGGCCTCCCCTCTTGTCAGCCTTTTGATATACTGTGTCAGGAAACCCTCCTGGACGCATTGGACAAAAACTGATCCATCCGACGTACGAGGCCTATTACATTTCCAGTCAATGTTGGGGAAGTTAAAGTCCCCCAAAGTGACCACCCTCTTCCTTTCACTCCTACTCAGAGTAATTTTGCTAATCCACTCTTCCACCTCCCTGGAACTCTGCAGAGGCTGCCTGAACTGCTGTGCTCTTCCAGCACTCCTATAAAAACTCCAAGCAGTGTGACCCCTCCTCTCCTGTTTCTAACCTTAGCCCACACTACCTCAGTAGACGAGTCATCATCAAAAATTCTCTCAGCCACCGTTATACTATCTTTGACTAACAAGGCCATGTCTCCCCCTCGTTTACCGCCTTGCCTGTTTCTAATGAAAGATCTAAACCCTGGAACCTGCAACATCCATTCCTCATCCTGCTTTATCCTTGTCCCTAAAATGGCCACAACATCAAAATCCCAGGTATCTATCCATGCTGCAAGCTCACCTACCTTATTTCAGATACTTCTGGCATTGAAGTAGACACACCTCAAACCACTTCGCTGTCTGCCAGCACGTTCCTGTGACCCTGAAATCCCAATGATCAACAGGGGAAAGAGCATTGAATCAGAGGGTGACAGAAACATCACTAAGAGCAACTCTGGAAGATGCCACCACAGTCAGCATGACTGGACTGCGATATGCAAGAAGTCTGGAGGGCATGTAAGTCGATGCAAGGAGTATAACAACTATAGTAGATGGACTCAGAGCATTAATTGCTTCATGGGTTGTGATGTAATTGTCATTATGGCGACATAATTAATGGAAGAATTGGGCTCCTGCTTAACATTCCAGGGTGTGACTGTTTATGATGGGGCAAAAATTGAAACAAAAGGGGTGAGGGAGTTGTATTGTTGGTTAAGGATCACAGCTGTGTTGAGGGAGGACACATTGGAGAGTTCTTTAAGTGAGGCATTATGGTGGATCTCAAGAGGCCATGCTAGACTTGGTATTATTTTGGTCTGAGTGACCATAATGCCATAAACTTTTGAGTAGTCTGGACAAGAGCAAGAATGACTCTCGTATGAGGATGATTAATTGTACAAGGGCCAAATACATCAAAATTCGATAGGAATTAAAATAGGCAATATTGTGGACAATGAGGAAGTTTATCTGAAATTGCAAGAGCAACTTGATGAATTGGAGAAGTGGAGCAAGGAATGGCAAGTGGAATTGAATATAGATAAGTGTGACATCTTGCATTTTGAAAATTCAAATCAGGTTAGGAGTTTCATGGTGAATGGTAGGGCCTTAAGGAGCGTAGTGGAAAAGAAAGACTTTGGAGTTCAGGTACATGGTTCTCTGGAAGTGGAGTAACAGATAGACAGAGCAGGGAAGAAGGGTTTCAGCAGACTTAATCAGTTAGGGCATTGAGTATCGAAGATGGGACATTATGTTGCATTTGTACAGGACATTGGTGATGCTGTATTTGGAGTATTGTGTTCTGTTTTGGTCACCTTGTCATAAGAAGGATGTTATTAAACTGGAAAGTGTGCAGAAGACATTTACAAGGATTTTGCAGAACTCAACATTCTGAGTTATAGTGAGAGGTTGAATAAGTTAGGTCTTTTTTCTTTATAGTATAGGAGACTGAGGGGGGATCTTGCCGAAGTGTATACATTCATGAGAGGTATGGATAACGTAAATGCATTCAGTCTTTTTCCCAAGGTTGGGGAATCACAGTGTAAATGGCATCAGTTTAAGGTTAATGGGAGAAAACTAAAAGGGAACCTGACGGGCACCTTTTTTACACAGAGGTTGGTAGCCATTGGATTGAGCTGTCAGTGGAACTGGTTGCAGTGGGTCCATGAAAAACATTTGAAAGGCAATTGGAGAAATTCATGAATAGGAAATGCTTAGAAGGACTGGGCCAAGAACTGAGAAATGGGGTCTGCATAACTGGGCATTTTGATCAGCGTGAACCATATTGGGTCAAAGGGCCTGTGTCTGTTCTGTAGTACTCTATTACTCTATAACTGGAGAATGTGGGCTGGCAGCAGATACTTGATAGCAAATCTACATCTGGTATGTGGGAGACTTTTGAAGACTAGTTGATTCAAGTGCAGGACATGCTTGCCCCTGCAAAACTGAAAGAAAGGAATGACAGGATTCATAAACAGTAGATAACAAGGGAAATTGCAAGTTTAGTGAAAAGGTAAAAGGGAAAAGGATGTATGCATCCAATAGGTGTCAGCAGTGACACACTGATGAGGTCCTTGAAGTGTGTAGAGAAATGAGGGAGGTTCTTAAAGGAAGGCACTTAGAAATGAGGCCATGAAATGTCATTATCAAACAGGGTCAAGGAGAATCCCAAGGCTTTCCATGCATATATTAGAAGAAAGAGGGTAGCAATGGATAGTATAGGCCCACTCTAGGACAAAGGAGGGAAGTTATGCATGAAGCCACAGGAAGAGGGAGAGCTCCTTACTGAACATGAGACCATAGGACTATATGACATAGCAACAGAAATTAGGCCATTCAGCCCATTGACTCTGCTCCACCATTCAATCATGGCTGATAGATTTTTGAACCCAATTTTCCCACTTTCTCCTTGTGAGTTTTGGTCCTCTTGGCAATCAAGAACTTATCTATCTCTGTTTTAAATATACTCAAAGACCTGGCCTCCACAGCCCTCTATGGCAATGCATTCCACAGATTCACCATTCTATGGTTGAGGAAGTTTCTTCTTATTTCCACTCTAAAGGGTCATCCACTTACTCTAAGGCTGTGCCCGTGGGTCCTCGAGTCTCCTGGCAATGGAAACATCATTCCAACATCAACGCTGTGCAGGCCGTTCAGTATTCAATACGTTTCAATCAGATTTCTCCCCACCCCCATCCTTTTAAACTCCATTGAGTATAGTCCCAGAGGCCTCACACTTTCCTCATATGTTAAGCATTTTGTTCCTGGGATCATTCTTGTGAACCTCCTCTGAACCTGTTACAGAAACTCGAGTATTATGGCCAATGTATCCTTCCTGACATGGGTGGACCAAAATGGCTCACAATACTCGAAAGGTGATTCCGAACAAAGCTATACAAAGCCTTCAGAGTACATCTCTGCTTTTGTATTCTCATCCACTTGAGATGAATAACAACAGTGTTATCTTCCTATCTACCGACTCAACCTGCAAGCTTACCTGACGATAAACCTGGACTTGGATTCCAGAGTCCCTTTGCACTTCAGATTTGTAGATCTTCTCCCCATTGAGAAAATAGTCCATGCCTCTATTCTTCTTACCAACATGAATGACCTCACACCTTCACATGTTGTATTTCATCTGACACTTCTTTGCCCACTCTCTTCGCCTGTTCTAATATTTCTGAACCCTCCCCGACTCTTCAATACTCTCTGCCACTCCAGCGATCTTTGTATCATCTGCAAAATTAGCCAGAATGCTCTCCGTTCATTCATACATATTACTAATGTATAAAGTGAAAAGTTCTGATACCAACATTGATCCTTGTGGATCACCACTAGTCATCGGCTTTCATCCCCCCTCTCTGTTCTTTGCCAGGCAGCTAATCTTCTGTTCATTTTAATACCTTGCCTCTAACACCATGGGAACTTATCTTACTCAGCAGCCTTCTGTGCGGCATGATATCAAAGGCCTTCTGGAAGTCCAGATAAATAGTATCCATTGGCTTTCCTTGTCCAATCTGGTCGTTAATTCCTCAAAGAATTCTAGCAAATTTGTTAGGCATGACCACCTCTTGATTAAACCATGCTGAAGTTGCCCTATTTGATCTTGCACTTCCAAGTATTCAGAAATTTCATCTTTCACAATAGACTCAAAAATCTTACCAACGATTGAATTCAGGCTAATTGGCCTTTAATTTCCCATCTTCTGCCTTACTTCTTTCTTATAAAGAGGGTTTACATCCCTGATACCAGAAAGATCACTACTGAAGCCTCCACTATCTTTTCAGCTACATCCTTCCCAACCCTAGGGTATAGTCCATCTCGTCCAGGCGACCTATCCAACTTCAGACCTTTTGACCTTTCTAGAGACAAGGAAACTGGAAATGTTGGAATCCAATATAGACCAGCAGGAGGCTGGAAGAGCACAGCAATCCAGGCAGCACCAGAAGGTGTTAAGTTGACAATTTGGGTACAACTCTTCTTCATGAATGGTGGTGGGGTGGGAGGGAGCTGCAGATAAAAAGAGGGGGGATGGGTATGGGTGGGCAGGGTAGTGGAGTCGTGAAGTGGTGAAAGGTGAATGCAGGTCGTAGATACGACTTGATAGATTGATAGGAGAAATGAATCCAGTCGGTAGCTGGATTGAGTGTCAGTCTGAGGGATGGAAGGGAGGAGGTGGGGCTGGAAAGATAGCCGGGGATTGGTGGGAAGGTTATTTGAAATTGGAGAACTCAATATTGAGTCCCTGGGCTGTAGGATGAGGTGTTGTTCCTCAATTTACATTCGATTCACTGTGGAAATGGAGGAGACTGAGGTGTGACATATCAGAGAGGGAGTGGGAAGGGGAATTGATATGGGCAATGACCAGGAGGTCAGACTTGCACTTACAGGCCCATCTGAGATGGTCAGTAAAGTGTGCTCTTAGTTTATGATTGCTCTCACTGATGTAGAGAAGACCACATCTGGAGCACCAGATTGATTCAATTAGATTGGTAGAGGGGAAAGTGAACATCTGTCTCAAATAGCAGGACTGTTTAGGGCTCTGGATTGAGGTGAGGGAAATGGTGTGTTAGCAGGTTTTGTACCTTTTATAGTTGCCGCGGAAGATAATGGGGTGTTCAGGAAAGGGTGGGGGTGAAGGTTTGATGGAGAAGGTGGCGTGAACCAACGATTGGTAAAGGAAATGGTGTTGTAGAAGACAGAGAGGGGTAGGGAAGGGAATATGTTCTTGGTGGTGGGGTCTAGTTGGAGTTGGTGGAAGGAAGATGAAATTGGATTCATAGACTGGTGGATGGAAAGTGAGGGCAAGGGGGATCCAGTCTTTTTTTGTGTTTGGACAAGGTGTGGTTGAGAGCCATGGAGCAGGGAATGGGGGAGATAAGGTGGCTGGCTGTCTGGATAGCAAGGAGGGTGGAACGTGCTGGGATGCTTGGGAGTGGATGTGATAGAGATGGAGGAATTGGGAAAGTTGAGTTTTTGCAGGATTTGGAGTCAGAGGAGATGCAGTCCAGGTAGTTATGGGATTGTTGGTGGGTTTGTTGTAAATGTCAATCCATTTCTAATGGAGGTCAATACTGGCGCATCTGTATGAGTGACCACAAAACCAGTTTTTAATCTCACTCCAGCATTCAATTTTCAGCAAGTCACCAACTAGGCTGAGAATCTATACGAGGAATATTTACAGATTAAGAATGCAACTTCTATCCCAGTCTCTTGAAAAGCAACTGGGTCAGTTACCAGAGATTGCAGTGAAAGACTCTGATTCAAGCTTGATGGGACAAAATTGTTTGCAAGAGATTTGTCTGGATTGGCTTGATATATTTCAATTAGCAAATGGCTGCCTGGGCGAAGTCCAAATTAAGTAGCTGGAAGTCATCAAAAAATGTCTCTGAACAATCAGAAGAGATGAAGCCACCTTGTACGTTGACAATGACACAATTCTGTGAATCTGTAAGGTTTGCCTAGTGCCATTTAGCTGAAAGGCTAAAGTACAGGCAGAAATCAGAAGGCTGGAAAGTGAAAGAATCATTAAACCAGTTTAAGTTGCAGAATGTACAGAGGCCTAAGATACTCAATGGAATGGAGCTGCTGAATATTTTGCTTTAATATTGGGCAGCAAACAGTAGAAATTGAACTATTCACTCTGATATGAGAACCTTGTTGCTTTTTCAAATTGGTTGACTATTGAGGTAAATTCCACCCACCCAGTAACATTGAAGGTGTTATTACATTCACCTTTCCTTTCTTCAACCCCTATTTACACAAACAATGCAATTGTTTTTTCCAGTCTTAAAATTTGGTTTCAATTTAGATGCTACTTTGGCTTTCAATCATTTTCTGCTGAGGCGCCATTAGCAGCAAATAATATTTTTCCACCATCTTTAGTGGATAGTATTTTTTCTGGTTGGGTTAAGTTAGGAATAAAAGCTGGGAGATATATATTGTTGGCATTTTTGCATCTTTTCAACAATTAATTGATACGTTTTCACTTCTGAAAAGCCACTTCTCTAGATGCCTCCAAGTTTGCAGTTTTGTCCATACTTTATTTCAGGTTTTCCCCACCCTTGCTAATGATTCTGATTTTGACAACTTTCTTGAATTGCTTTCTTCATTAAAGTGGGCTATTTCTACTACTTATTCAAACATTCATAAAGTATGCTCAGATTCTCTTGATTCTAGTAAAGATATCTGTGAGGGAGATCTGGAAGAAATTAACCTTGGGAATGTATGGGATGAGATTTTACAAAAGGTGCAAAGCATTGTTTTATTCAAAGCAAGATTCTACACCGTGCCCACTATACCAAAGCTCGACTTGCAAAAATATTTGAGGAGGTGTCTCCGTCTTGTGATCGGCATCAACAAACCCCAGTAAATTATGCACATGTGCTGGCTTTGCCCTGCTTTAAGTAGTTATTGGACTGATATTTTTGACACCTTATCTAAGCTATCTGGTGAAAGTTGTACTCCTGATGCTATTACCATAGAAGATTGCATACAGTAAGGATGCATGATTGGGGATAAAAGTGTGTTATTCTGGTTGAAACAGTGACTAGTGGTACGCCTCAGGGATCGGTGTTGAGACCACAGTTATTTACAATTTATATTGATGATTTGGAGGTAGGGACCGCATGTACAGTGTCAAAGTTTGCAGATGACACTAATATGAGTGGCAGAGCAAAGTGTGTAGAGGACTGTGAAACTTTGCAGAGGAACACAGATATATTGAATGAGTGGGCAAGAGTCTGGCAGATGGAATACAATGTTAGTAAAGGTGAAGTCATTCATTTTGTCGGAGTAACAGTAAAAAACATTATTATGTGAATATTAAAAAGTTGCAGCATGCTGCTGTCCTTGTGCATGAATTACAGAGGGTTGGTCTGCAGGTACAACAAGCAAATAGGAAGCCAAACGGAATTTTTTTCTTCATTGCTAAAGGGATTGAATTTAAAAGCAGAGAGGTAATGTTGCAGCTGTATAGGACACTGGTGAGGCCACACCTGGAGTACTGTATGCAGGTTTGGTCTCCTTACTTGAGAAAGGATGTACTGGCACTGGACAGGGTGCAGAGGAGGGTCACTAGGTTGATTCCAGAGTTGAGGGGGTTGGCTTATGAGGAGAGACTCAGTAGACTGGGATTATATTCATCAGAATTCAGAAGAATGAGGGGGGCGCGATCTTATAGAAACATATAAAATTATGAAGGGAATCAAATATATACAAGTAGAAAGGATGTTTCCACTGGCCGGTGAAACGAGGACAAGTGGGTATTGCCTCAAGATGAGAGGGAGCAGATTTTGGACTGAATTGAGAAGGAACCTCTTCACCCAGAGAGTGTTAATCTATGGAATTCCTTGCCTAGGGAAGTAGTTGACGCTACTCCAGTAAACAATTTCAAAGTTAAGATAGTTTTTTTTAAAAATTACGGAATTAAGGGGTATAGTGAGAGAATGGGTAAGTGAAGCTGACTTCACAAAAAGATTAGCCATGATCTTATTGAGTGGCAGAGCAGACTCGAAGGACTGGACGGCCTACCCCTGCTCCGAGTTCTTATGTCCTTTTGTGTTGCTTTGTTTGGGTGTCACTCTCTTTACCTAGTCATTCTTCCTTTAAAAAAAGACCTGATAGTATTCACTCCCCTATTGACCAGAAGAGTGATATTGTTGAAATGGAAATCCCTAATTCTGCCTACGCATACACACTAGGTTACAGATGTGTTATACTTTCTTAAATTAGAAAACATTAGGTTATCCTTATCTGGCTCCTCTGACAAATTTACAAGAATTTGCAACCTTTTTCTTTCATATGCTAAGGGTGTTGTCTTTTTAACTGTTTCAGACTGAGATAACTTGTGTTGTGGTGATTTTTTTCTCGTTTCAGATCTTTTCCTTTTGTTAATGCAGTTATCTTAACGCTGGTTTAATTTATTTGTTTATGTGCTTTTATATGTTTATATTGATGATGGTCGCTTGTCATTTTTTCTTTATATTTTGGGGGGAGATATGTGCCGTGGGGATGCTGGTTGGGGTTTTTGCTGTTTTTTAATGCTTGTGATTGCACCTTGCTTTGCTGTCATTTTTTGGAGAGAAATCAATTTTAAAAAGTTGCAGAATGGACAACATTGGTCATTCTGATTTTGAAGCCTGATGGGTCATTTCACTTTTGTGATGATTTTAAATGAACTGCAAATCATTTTTTTGCAAATGAATAAGCACTCAACCTCTTGCAGAGATGATTGATATGCAAGGTTGGCAGGGTGGCTGTCCTACACGAAGCTGATTATAAGCAATGCTTAATTGCGGGTGTGGTTAAGTGAGGATTCCCAGAGGTATGCTGCAATTAATACTCATAAGGACTTGTACAAATATACGAGACGGTCTGTTAAATTTTTCAGTGGGTGACAGAGAATATTTTTCAAGGTCAGTTTTACGTCGCCATTTACCGAGATGATATCCTAATCAAATGGATGTCGCTCTAAGACATTTCTTTTTCTGATGCGGTATATGCATAAAACGGGAAAAAATATGTGTGCTCCAGACTTTTCAAGTCACCTACTTGGGTCGCAGCGTCGACAAGATCAGGTTACATCCATTGGAAGATAAAGTGAGTGTGATCAAAGATGAGCCGGCTCCTACATCTGTCTGTCTGGAAGCTTAAGACTTTCCTTGGGCTGGTAAAATATGGTGGAAAATTCATGCATACCTGATATCTATTCTGGCATCTTTGAATCAATTCCTAACGGGGGATATATTGGCCGAATTGTATTATGACTGTTAACCCAGAGACCCAGAGAACGTTCTGCAGACCTCAGTTTGATTCCTGCCACGGCAGATGACGAAATTTGAATTCGTTAAATATCTGGAATGAAGAGTCTAATGATGGGACCAGGAGTGTCATCAGTCAGGGCATTGAGTATAGAAGTTGGAAAGTTTTGTTGCAGTTATACAGGACACTGGTGAGGCCACACTTGGACTACTGTGTTTAGTTTTGGTCACCTTGCCGTAGGAAGGATGTTATTAAACTGCAAAGAGTGCAGAAGAAATTTATAAAGATGTGACCAGGACTCAATGGTTTGCGTTCTAGGGAGTGGTTGGGCAAAATAAGACTTTTTTCTTTCGAGCGAAGAAGATTGAGGGCGGACCTTTGTGATGATGCTGCTCCTTTAATAGAGTTATGTTATTCTTGTTTTTTTTTCAGAGAGTTTGTAAAAGACACAGACTCTGAAAAGTCTAAGGTTGAAGCTGTTAGGGCCAGTTTGATTATAGTTACCAAATACTGCCTCAGGCAAAAAGCGTTTTAGTTGCAAAAAATATTTGTGCAACGAAAGGGGAGTGGTCCTCTCTCCGAGCTTGCCTTATCTCTGGTTTGATTTGTTTTTTGGCAGTCTGGCTATTCACTGAAAGCAGTCAGGCAGCTGAAGCTGCTGGACAAAGAAGCAGGTCCATGCTGATAGTCTCTATCTGACATCTCTCCTGGAAGACACTGTGTTAGATTTTAACTTTTGTGTTTGTGGGGATTGTTGCAAGTATTTCAAACAGTATTATTGTTTGGGATAATCTGTTTTTTTTTTGATAGGTTAAGTTATTCTGTAAGTTATTCCAACCACACAGAACCAATGTTGATTTCTGCAGTTTCCTCATCTCCCTTCTTCCCACCTTATCCCAGATTCATCTTGGCACCACCCTTTAGAACTGACCTACATGTCGATCTTCCTTCCCACCTATCTGCTCCCCCCCTCCACTCCGAACTATCACCTTTGCCCCCTTCCTTCATCTACCTATTGCATTCCTAGTTACCTTCCCCCCAGCCCCACCTCTTCCCATTTATCTCTCAGCCCTTTTGGACACCAACCTCCCACACACACAAAAATAATTATTGATGAAGAGCTTGTTCGTGAAACTTCAACTCTGCTGTTCCTCAGATGCTGTGTAACTGGCTCTGTTTTTCCATCACTACACTTTTGACTAAGTTATTCTGTATTCAGTTTTCTTTTATTTGTGTTTCATTCAATAATCTTGTAAATAAATTCTGTTTTATATAAAACTAAGTGGTTTGACCAACAGCACTTCTTCTCGAATATCCAATTTACACTTATTTAAAACAACTGGGCTACTTTCTTGAAATGTTTTGACTGGATTTGGCCTGATCCACGTTAGACGTCTGTAAGATCATGAGAGTCATGGATAAGGCGCTAAACACAGTCCTTTTCCCAGGGTTGGGGAATCGAGGACTAGAGGGCATCACTTTAATGTTAGAGGAGAAAGAACAAAAGGAAACCTGAGGGGCAACGTTTTTGCACAAAGGGTGATATACATACAGAATTAGCTGCCAGTGGAAGTGGTTGAGACAGGTACATTAACAATGTTTACAAGGCATTTGGACAAATACATGGGTCGGAGAGGATCGGAAGGTATTGGGCCAAATGCAAAGAAATAGGGTTAGTGTGGATGGACATTTTGATCAGCATGGACCAGTTTGGGCCAAAAGGCCTGTCTCTATGCAGTGGAACTCTATAACTCTATGACTCTATGATAACCATGAATCCATAGTCGATGATCAGGAAAAAAAATCATATCTCATTTGCTAATGTTCTTCCTGGAAGGAGGCTGCCATCCTTACATTGTCTGATCTGTATGCAGCACCAGACTAAAACAATGTGGTTTACTCGATCCAGTCTGGGAAACGAGGCTCGCCGAGACAGCGATGCCTTCATCAGATGAATGAATAAAAACAATGGTCAGCCTTGGAAATAGCTGCATAGACAAGCACTGGCTTTCGCTAAAGTTAAGAAACAGCTGTCATCTCTCAGGTTTTGGCAGCCTATGATCCGAAGAAAGATGCAATATTGACATGCAATGCTTCCTCGTGAGGCATCGGGATGGTGTGACCTCATAGGTGGCTCAGGAGAAAGCAATGCCTCATAGTGTGGCTAATGTAGAGAGTACGCCTTTTTAAAAAAAGAAGGATTGGCAGTCTTATTTGAGTCAGGAAGTTCCATCAATACTTCCATGGGAAAAAAAAACTTGTGATTATCCTCGGCCACTAGCTCTATTTGGTCTGCTACCATCTGTAGCATTGGACTGCATTCAGTGGTGGGCTGTAGTATGAAAGGGTTCAATTATAATTTAGAATACCATCTGGGAAGCTGAGTGATCAATACAAATGCATTGAACTGCCTCCCATTAGCAGATACCCCATTGTTGGTACCACCACTGGAGGAGTCCATGGTGGTTTTAAAATTTCTGGAGACATTGCCAGTCACTGCTAGCAATATCAATCTATTGCCCAAAGAGCAGTACTTAAATACTCTTCCCATGTGTGACAGACAAAAGACAGGGAACTTACTCAGAAATTACTTAGACTAGCCACTCTAGTTAATTCTTTAACCATCAATACTTCATATGAAACATACATTCATTACGACATTTACTTCTAACTAGATCTAAATTACCCTCAACTTTAACTGAGTCAGAGCAAATCACTGGAGATGCTGCAGTCTGTACTGAAAGCAACAAATACTGCAGATCATAATGGTTCAGGTAGTGTCCATGGAAAGAGAGCAACCTAATATTTCGAGTCTAGAGGAATCTTCAGATGGTATTCCCTAAGAATGATTGTCCTGAGCAAAGGATGTCATCAAATACTAGGTGAACTCCACCAGGCCTATGCAGGGGTCTCCAAAATGAATATGTTAGCACAACATCACATCTGGTGAACAGGCTTGGATGCAGACAGAGTCACGTTGTTGGGGCAGTGCCCAAAGTGTCAATAAGGAGAAAAGTTAATGCCACTAGGTTCCCCAAATCCGTAACAATGGCTGAAGAAATCTTAGACTTGTTCTTGAGTCGATTATACAGGTCACTTCATGGGTTCAGTGGTTTTAGCAATTGTAGATGCCCACTCAAACTGCTTGGATGTACATTGGGTGCATTTGGATATCATGGGAACGATGATAGAAAAAAAATATCATTTTTCAACATGTAGAGTCCCAGAAGTATTGGTCACAGATCATGTGCCATTGTTGCCTGCAGGGAATTTGGCTATTTCTGAAAGAAAAATAGTATTCAACATTTAAGGACAGCTCCATACCAGCCATCAGCCATTGCCTCAGTAGAAAGTGCAGTTCAAACTTTGAAGAAGCTGTTTTGAAGAAACAATCTACAGCCTCACTAGATAGCAAGCTACAACAGTTCTTAATTGATTATAGGACCATCCTATCTGCAACAACAGGGAGACCACTTGCAGAGTTTCTCAATTGCAGGTTAAGTCCCAGGTTAAGTCTGATCCTTTCAGAACTGGGGGAGGGTGAAGTGGCATCAAGAACTCCAGCGCTGGGTAATCCATCAATCGAGAGAGACAGTTGGATAGAGGGGATAACGATGAAAGATAGTTGAAAGAATTACAGAACAAGCTCACATGGTTAAATGACATGGTTGACTCAAACTTAGGACCAGTGATGTTAAGGTTCAGGTAGGTGTGATGGTCCTGTACAAAGATGGGAACTATATGAAAGCCAAAATTTCATGTACAGTAAGGGAGCAGAACATGCCCTGCCCCCGAGCAGTCAGAAAAGCTGCTGTAAGCAATGGGATCGCTCTCCACATCAAGTGTTGACGAGTCCTCTGAATCAGAATTGGACATAATGGATGTGGCCACATCAACACCTTTTCTACTGGAAAACAGGAGTGACATTCTACTGAGGTGTTGTCGATGTAAGAGACAAGCTCTGGTATGTTACATGCTGCCTGATTTAAACATGAGTCAGTGCAACCTGGCTGCATGCTTCTCCAAGAAAAAAGGACCAGGTCTATGTTCTCAGACTGAGACCGAGTGGGATGCAATGATTGTCACAATGACAACCAGCCAAACCTTATAGAATATGAGTTTCTTGTTTGTGGCTGTTAACCTGGCCCAACCATGGAGTTCTGGCTGACAGAGGCAAAGCATGAATGTCAGGGAAACTGACACTTTGGTACCTGAATCTCAATGAAGCAGCACAAAAGTTCAGGACTGTTCATGTGTAAATAAAGGGTTAAAGGATACAGGGATGTGTGGAATCAGTTCAAACAGAGCCAGACTTTCTGTTTCCTGAACTTTCATGGATCACACACTGAAACGTCCACCTGAACCCTTTGTTTTCCATCTTCTAAAGATCAGCTCTTGCCAGATACAAATTGATCCTTCTTTTGACTAAGGCATCCTGTCTACTGATCGTTTTTTTCTGATCAACATCTTTGAAGACTTTTTTGTTCCACTTGAGAGCAGTTGGGACTGATTCCACATCTCCTGGCTCAGATACAGGGACACTATAACATGACTATAAGAGGTCCACTTATCATGTTGACAAAGATCAGGGCCTCTCAGTTTCATCAGCTGTGCCCATTCATTGACTATTTGAAATGACAAATCATTCCAATCGCATTCACGCCGCTCACAACACTCCTATCAATCATCACACATTGTTCTTACATCTGACAATTATTCTCCAATGAGAAGAGTAGTTTGTTGTAACCAACAATTCCTGCTGACTCACTTCATATCCATTAATTACACCTGTTGTGAAAAGCAAATGTTTTCTTCTTCAAGACGTTTATATCAGGTCCACCACAGACCAGCTGTATTACCAGAACCATTTAATTTTTGACCTGTCCACTGCTCTGTTTTCAATTATTAAATTGAATAATTGAATACAGTGGATATTTCATATCCTTCATCACAGGTTCTCTGAACTTGGGCAGAGAAACTCCATAAATCAAAGAATTTGGGCAATAAGTTAAATTGTCGAGCATATATGCAACATGTTTAAATGTATATCCATCATCACTATTCAAGTCATCGTCAACATCAATGTAATATAAGATGCACCAGACCCACAGACATATGAAATTGGCAGACATGGTGAAGATTAACATAATTGAATTTCTTCTACTCTCCATCTCTGGGTCCCTATCATTCTCACCCTTGCTCTTACACCTCAATCTCTTGCAGTCTCAATTTCCCACTAAACCTTGCCTGATTGTTAGTGTTGAGTAACATAATTAATACAAATGGGAGTATTGGGGTTAAAACCTTCTCAAATGTTTTATATCTTCTCCACACAGGGTCAGCAGAATATGCTTTTCTATTAGAACAAGCCCATGTATGTCGTCAATGATCTTTGAATGTCTAAATCTAAAGTAGATGAGAACGTTTTTTTAAACAGACAGAATGGTTGATGTCACTAGAATCACAGCTGCAAATTTCTTGGTATAATACTTCAATTTCAGCTTCTGACAACAAATAGCAGTAACTGAATCAAAGGTGAAAGTGAGATTAAACCAAATGAAACAGTCAATGACTGCACGGCACAGGGCAGAAATAGCATTGAACACAGGGTAATGTACAGACATGTTGGTAGGAAATAATCATTGCTCACTTTTCTGAGTATGATCTCAAGAATAATGAACAGTGAATCTGCTGTAGCCATGGCAACAATGTAGCATCTGATACAGGTGGAGATTCTGCACTTTTCTCGGGATGGGATCACAATTGACACTACATTAGATGGAAAGAAAAGAGAAATTTACTGGAAATTGTTGATAATACAACATTAGTCACTGCATCTGAAAAGTAACTGCTGTACATCAATACCTCGAAATTCTGAGTTGGAAATCAGATAGACGTTAAATAATGCTAACCATGATTTTAGTGGCATCAGAACTCAGTAGATCAAATTTGTGATGTGCAAAGAAGAGCCATTACTGGACCTGAAACTTTAATAATGTTTCTCTATCCACAGGTAAAACAAGATCTGTTTAATTTCTGCAGAATTCTCTGTGTTTCTCTAAGACATCCACCATGACAGTATTTCATTTTCTCAAATCATATATGACAGGTTTGTTTACACAAAATGCCACCTGGACACAAAACCTCAGTAAAATATTTGAATGAGGAATACAAAAAAGGAAATCACATTCTAAATTCAGATATCTCCAGAACAGGAGAGCCTCTTAGTAAATCAGACTGCTTTCTCACATTTTGGACACAGATGCTTCTGGGATCATTCCCTATAGCTAAGTAAACTGGTGACCAAGGGTTAGGGGTGAATAGATAATTTCAGTGTTAAGACAATTTTAATGAAATTGCAAATGAAAACATGAAACGTGGGATAATTTCTTCTAAAATGATGGAAAAATGAATAAATTAACAACATCGCAGGTTTAGTTTGCTAATTTCAATTTTACTTTCCATGTCCAAGCATAAAACGACAGGTGTCAATTGTATTAAGAACAAGGAACAAAGAACAATTCAGCATAAAAACAGACCCTTCCACCCTCCAAAGCTGTGCTGACACATTTTGTGTTTTCGTAATAAGCTTATCTTCAAATACAGGATCCATATCCCACAATTCCCCTTCAATTCACGTACTCGTCCTGGTGTTTCTGGAATGTTGCTGTTGTTAACTTCCACCAACTCCTCTGGCAGCATGTTCCCGGTACTCGACGCCTATTGTGTGGAAAGCTTGCCTCCTATATTTCTTTTAAACTGCCTGCCCCTACCCCAACCCCTGAACCTTGAACCTGTGTCCCCCAGAAATAGATCTGTTCGCCTTTGAAAAAGGTCTCATACGTTCCACTTTCATTCATGCCATTCACAATCTGAAAAACCACTTTTCAGGACTGCCCTCAACCTCCTACATATCAGTGAAAGAAGACCCACTCTATCCAATTTTCTTTTTAGCTAAAATCCTCCAAAGAAAGTAACTTGCTGGCAAATCTTTTTTTTAAGATTCCCTACAGTGTGCAACAGGCCCTTCGACTCAACAAGTCCACACTGACTCTCTGAAAAGCAACCCACCCAGACCCATTCCCCTACATTTACCCCTGACAAATGCACCTAACACTACGGACAATTTAGCAATTTCAATTCACCTGACCTGCACATCTTTGGATGTGGGAGGAAACTGGAGCACGCAGAGGAAACCCAAGCAGACATGGGGAGTACGTGCAAACTCCACACAGACAGTTACCCGAGGCAGGAATTGAACCCAGGTCCCTGGTGCTGTGAGGCAGCAATACTAACCACTGAGCCACCGTGCCACCGTGCCACCCTTTTCTACATCATCTCCAAAGCATCCACTAGCTTCAGGCAGTGTGGTAACCAGAACTGTATGCAATATTACAGGTGTGGCCTAACTAAACTTCTGGAAAGCTGCCGCCCATAACTTACCTGTCTTTTTATTTAATAACCTTTCCAAAAAAAGCAAGCATGAAAAAGGCCTTTTTAACTACCTTATCAACCTGTGTTGCAATGATCTGTGGACCTGCACACCCAAATATCTCTGCACATCAGCAGTGAGAGTGAGGGAGCGGTGAGAGCAAGAATTAGCGGTTGTCAGGAAGGTAAATTTCCCTCTAAGTAAGACTTACTTCGAGAGTCAGCATCCTCCATTTTGCAGCAACAATGGGAGCTGTGTGAGCGAGGACCAGGGGCTACCAGGAAGGTAAATTTCATCTAAAAGAACTCAATTCGCGCATTAGCGGCATCCATTTTGCAGCAGCAGCAGGAGAAGTGAGAGTCTATGTTTATCTTCTTGATGCTGTCTTGGAATTCCTGTGATGATTGTACGGAGTGTTTGGATCCACTGCTAAGTTGTTTCAGTTTTTGTTGAAGTTCTTTTCCCATTTTATGTGATGGAGTTTGAGGGAGTGCTTAATGGGTCTAAGTACTATGTCTGGTTGGTGTACTGTGGGTACATAGAATAGTACAGAGCAGAACAGGCCCTTTGGCCCATGATATTATGCCGAGGATTAATATGAATGTAAAATAAAATAACTTAACCTACGCACCCCTCAATTCCCTGTGATCCACGTGCATGTCCAGCTTAAATGTCCCGAATGACTTTGCGTCCTCCACCACCGCTGACAACGCATTCTATGCATTCACAACTCTCTGGGGAATAAACCTTCCTCTGAAGTCCCCTCTATACCCTCCTCCTAATATCTGAAATCTATGACCCTTCGTCCCACTCAATCCTGCCCTGGGGAAAAGTCTCTGGCTATTGACTCTATCCATTCCTCTCATTATCTTGCATAACTCAATCAGGTCACCTCTCTTCCTCCTTCTCTCCAGACAGAAAAAATCCAAGCTCTGTCAACCTCTCTTCATAAAGTAAGCACTCCAATTCAGGCAGCATCCCAGTAAACGTTCTTTGCACCCTCTCCAAAGCCTCTGTATCTTTCCTATAATGGGGCGACCAGAACTGGACACAGTATTCCAAGTGTGGTCTCACCAGGGACTTGTAGAGCTGTAGCAAAATCTCACAACTCTTAAATTCAATCCCCCTGTTAATGAAAGCCAAAACACCATATGCTTTCTTAACAAGGCAAAAGTGAGGACTGCAGATGCTGGAAACCAGAGTCTAGATTAGAGTGGTGCTAGAAAAAGCACAGCAGGTCAGGCAGCATCCGAGGAGCAGGAAAATCGACGTTTCGGGCAAAAGCCCTTCATCATGAATGGAGGCAGGGCGTCTCCATGGTGCAGAGATAAATGGGGGTGTGGGGCTGGGGAGAAGGAAGCAAAGAGTACAATAGGTGAGTGGGGGTGTGAATGGAGGTGATAGGTCAGAGAGGAGGGTATAGCAGATAGGTGGGAAGGGAGATTGACAGGTAGGACAGGTCATGAGGACAGTGCTGAGCTAGAAGTTAGGAACTGGGGTAAGGTGGTGGGAGGGTAAATGAGGAAGCTGGTGAAGTTTACATTGATGCCCTGGGGTTGAAGTTTTCTGAGGCGGAAGATGAGGCGTTCTTCCTCCAGGTGTCGGGTGGTGAGTGAGCAGCATTGGAGGAGGCCCAGTACCTGCATGTCCTCAGCAGAGTGGGAGGAGGAATTGAAATGTTGGGCCATGGGGCGGTTGGGTTGATTGGTGCGGCTGTCCTGGAGATGTTCCCTAAAGCGCTCTGTGAGGAGGTGTCCGGTCTCCCCAACGAAGAGGAGACCGCATCGGGAATAACGGATACAATAAATGACGTTGTTGGATATGCAGGTGAAACTTTGATGGATGTGGAAGGCTCCTTTGGGGCCTTGGATGGAGGTGAGGGAGGAGGTGAGGGTGCAGGTTTTGCAATTCCTGTGGTCTTGTTGAGAGAGGAGGAGAACTTCTTCAAGGTAGGCATCCTTGCAAGAGGATTTCCAGTAAGATTAAAATCAGCGAGGCAAAAGTGAGGACTGCAGATGCTGGAATCCTGGAGGCTCCCTGCCTCCATTCCTGATGAAGGGCTTTTGCCCGAAACGTCGATTTTCCTGCTCCTCAGATGCTGCATGACCTGCTGCTTTCTTAAAAACCTTATCCACTTGGTTGATTACTTTGATTGATCTATGTACTTAAATACCAAGATCCCTCTGTTCCTCCACACTGCCAAGAATCCTGTCTTTAATCCTATATTCACCATTCGAGTTCAACCTTCCAAAATGCATTAGTTTGCATTTATCCAAGTTGAACTCTATTTGCCATTTCTCAGCCCAGCTCTGCATCTTGCCTATGTTGCACTGCAGCCTGCAATAGCCCTCGATACTATCAACAGCACCTTCAACCTTTGTGTCATCTGCAAATTTACTAACCCACCCCTAAAACTCCTCATCCAAGTCATTTATAAAAACTACAATGAGCAGAGGCCCAAGAACAGAGCCCTGCGGGACCCCACTCAACACTGACCTCCAGGCAGAATTCTTTCCATCTACAACCACTCTCTGCCTTCTGTCAGTCAACCAATTCTGAATCCAGATAGCCAAATCTCCCAGTATCCCATACTTCTTGATTTTATGAATGAGCCTACCATGGTGAACCTTATCAAATGCCTTGCTGAAGTCCATATACAACACATTCACTGCTCGGCCTTCATCAACCTGTCTTGTCACCTCCTCAAAGAACACAATAAGATTTGTGAGGCATGACCTGCCCCTCAAAACGCCATGCTGACTGCCTTTAATCACACTATGCTTTTCCAAATAGTCATAAATCCTATCCCTCAGGATTTTTTCCAAAACTTTGCTGACCACAAACGTAAGACTGACTAGTCTGTAATTGCCAGGGATTTTCTTATAATGTTTCTAGAAAAGAGGAACAATATTTGCCTCCTTCTAATCCTTCGGTATGACTCCTGTGGAGAGTGAGGAGGCAAAAATCTTTGCCAGTGGCTTAGCAACCTCCTTTCTCACTTCCTGGAGCAGCTTAGGATAAATCTGGTCTGGCCCTGGGGACTCATCAATCTTAATGTTAGCCAAAATTTTCAGTACCTCAACTTCATCAATCTCGATCTGGTCAAACCTGTATCCCAGCTCCTCGAAGTTTTCATTTACAACAAGGTCCCTTTCCTTCATGAAAACTGAAGCAAAAAACTCATTTAGGGCTTCAATGGCTTTTGCCATTGATTTTACTGCTCCTCGGATGCTGCCTGAACTGCTGTGCTTTTCCAGCACCACTAATCAAGAATCATTTAGGACTTCCCCTATCTGCTCAGACTCCACGCACAAGTTCCCTACGCTGTCCCCGATCAGCCCTACCTTCTACCTGATCATTCTCTTATTCCTCACGTATGAGTAAAATGCCTTTGGGTTCTCCCTAATCCTTCTTGCCAAGCCTTTATTGTGCCCCCTCCTGGCTCTCCTCAGTCCACTTCTGAGTTCCTTTCTAGCAATCCTGTAATCCTCTAAAGCTGTGCTAGGTCCCTGCTTCCTCCACCTTTAGTAAGCTGTCTTCTTCCTTTTGACGAGAAGTCCTCTGTTCTCGTCATCCAAGGCTCCTTAATCTTACTCCTTTTTACCTGTCTCAGAGGAACAAATTCGTGCATCACTCACAACAATTGCTCCTTAAATAGTCTCCACATGTCTGCTGTGCCCTTTCTGTGGAACATTTGCTCCCAATCTGTACTTCCTAACTCCTGTCTGATAGTGTCATAATTTCCTTTTCCCCAATTAAATATCTTCCCTCTGTAACTGCTCCTTTTCCTTTCCAAGGCTCTCCAAGGCAATGGTAAATATGGTAATCCAAAAAAATCTGAGGGTTTCCACTTTCCGTTGTTGCTTTCTGGTTTCATTCTTTGTAGGTCAATCTTCGTCCTTAGTGTGTCTTATTTTGTAGGTTCCACAGTGTGTTGTTTATACCATTGGTTACTGTGGTGTGGGGTCACACTCCCTCTGGAGGTAAGTGTCAGTATCTGCCAGTAGTTTCTCTGCTTTCTGAATCTCTTTGGTCTTGTCCATGATGACCGTCACTTTGCCGTTGCCCACTGGTATGATGATTATATTCTTGTTCTTTTTGAGTGATTTTTAGGACTTCTCTCACTTTGCTGTTGAAGTTGGTCATTTGTATTTTCTTTGTTAGTAGGGGTACACTGGTTTGTCTGACTGCTTGCTGTGTCTCTTCGGTTAGTCTGTTCCTTCTAAGCATACATTCTAGTGCAGCTTAGGAGTCTGTTGGTTTTGGTATCCCTGTGGTGGTAGTTGAGCTAGCATGGCTTTATCTGTGCCTGAAAGCCATCTGTTGGAGAAGTTTCTTACACGGGTGTCTGTTGTATTGTCTTTCTGCTGTTGGTTAGCTTCGTCACTTTGGCTTGTCGTGCTGTTCTCTTTCTGTATGAACCACAGACTTCCTAGCTGGCCTGGAATTTACGCTCAGACCTAATGGATGAACTGAAGAACCAGAGTAAGCAGTCAGACCAACCATTGTACCTTTCCTAACAAAGGTAAGGTAAATGAACAGGCTCAACACCATTGAGAGTAAAGCCCTAAAAACACTGAAAAATGACAAGAACATAATCATAGTACCAGCAAACAAGAGCAGAATGATGGTTATCACAGACAAGAATGAATATGTTCGGAAAGCAGAGAAACTACTTGCAGATACCAGCACCTACCTCCAGAGGGAGGGTGACCCCCAACACGACACCTAACCAACAGAGTAAATAATACACTGCAGAACCTGCAAAAAACAGACTAATAATCAGGAGTGACATAGAAAGGATGAAACAAAAAACAACAACACAAAGTGGATTACACTAAGTACACAAATCAGACATACCACTTAGACACATGGAGGCATTCCCTCAAACTCCAGCACATAACTCGTAAATGAACTTCAACAAAAACTGAGTGAACCAAACACTCCGTACAATCATCACAGGAATTCTGAGACAACATCAAGAACCTAAACATAGACAAGGGTGAAGCAATGGTCTTATTTGATGTAACGGCACTGACAAAACTCTCGCCAGAGAGACAAAAACCAACATCCTGGATGAACAGAACAAACAGAATGATGGAGAACCTATCAACAAAGACTGGACACTCAAACTCCTAGGCCTGGGTTTGAATACACATTTTACTTTCAACAACCAAATATATGAACAGATCAATGGTACCCCTATGGGCTCACTCATTTCTGGCTCATGGCAGAAGCAGCGATGCAAAGACTGGAACAAATAGCCCTCCAACAAATCCAGTCTAAACTCTGGATTAGCATTGTGGACACTTTTGTTATCATTAAGAGAACAGAAATTGAGAACACACACCGGATTATTAACACTGTGCTCACAGGAATCAGATTTATGAGAGAGGAAAATAACTACCAATCAACTCCCATTCCTGGATGTGATGTTAGAAAGAACACAGAATGGTGAATGCATCCATAAAGTGTACAGGAACGCCACACTGACCAGGTCCTGAACTACAACAGCAACCACCCAAATACACATAAGAGAAGCTGCATTAGGACCCTGTTCTAAAGGCCTACAGCACACTGCAGCACACCTGACCTATGAAGGGAAGAAGAAGAACACCTCTACAGGGTATTCACCAAGAACAGATATCCCCATAACTTTATCCCTAGATGCCTAACAGACAACCAACGTGACAAGGGCATGCCACAAACTAACTCACTAGCCATGCCATCTTATATAAAAATTGTCTCAGAACTGACAGCCAGATTTCTCCAACCACTCGGATCATGACACTCTATAAGCTGACAGCCACGCTCAGCCGACAACTCACCAGGATAAAAGAGCCAATAGTCAGCATGTGCAAGATAAACGTAGTGTATAAGATTCCATGCAAAGCCTGCACGCAACAGTACACAGGACAAACAGGCAGGTAACTAGCAATCCACATCCACGAACACCAATTAATCACTAAATGCCACAGCCACTGTCCCTAATAGACACACACACAGATGACAAGGACTGCAAATTCGACTCGGATAACACAGCGATCATGGATCAAGCTAAACAGAGGACAGCCAGTGAATTTCAAGAAACATGGCACTCATCCATGATCTCCATCAACAAAAACTACACATACACCCAACATAGCAGCACTACAATAAACATCTGGAACTGGCATCTGGAAGCTGCAGGAATGGAACCAAATAACTTCCAGAAGACACATGACAGCAGCACTTCACAGGAGACTCCAAAGCACTGAAAATGTCACCGAGACAGGGAAAGAAACATCTGTAAATCACCATCCCATCTCGGCGAGCACACCCACAACTATGACAACTGGCACCCGAGTTACAATTCTTTACACAAGCCATCAACAGGCTGGGATTGGCATCTAGTCACACACACAAACACTTGGAATCTCTCAGTTCAGATCAGCATTCACTCTCTCTTAAAGATATAGTACATGCCTGCAACTTCGTAACACTGTGCACCCTCAGAAAGATATTGAGTAGACATTTTGCATCCATACAGACAAGAGAAAGGTGTTTTTGAACTAAAGTAGATAATTTCTTGCAGTGAAAATGATAACCTTTTACCCAGCACTCGTCTCAAACTGTCACTACAGCATCCACTTACAAACCCATCCACCTGGATGAAACTGCAGCTGTTTGCTTTCCTTTCTGACTGACCAACCCTACATTTCACTGGAGTGCTATTAGAACCAACTTCTTTGCTTACTCTGGCACAGCCGCGTCTGGTGATCTGCCTGTTTTGTACCAAATTGCATCCTAACCGAAACCATCGAAAACAACAAATCAACAACATTTGAGCAAAGCATGTACCAAATTCACATTGTTACCACTTCATCTGATGCTGAACTAATAAGCATACAGCTCTAACATATAGTCTTGTATGAGCACGGATATCCTGCAAAATGGGGGAGACAGTCATGTGGAATATTAAATGGGTACACAATGTCCTGTCATGATTTTAATAACAGTTTATCAATAAAGGGGGGACGAAAACGACAGAAAAAATGCGGGATTGTAGTGAGCCAGTCTTGTGGCTTGGCAGGCTGTGATGGAATACTTCTGAGAAAAAACAAATCAGAGGGGGACTGATAACAACAGAACATGGAAACGTACAGGACAGCAAAAGGCCCTTCAGTGCTGGCAGTAATTCAATTTTAAACTAATTCCACCTTCCTGCACAGGATCCATATCCCTCTATTTCAGCCAGTACATGTCCCTATCCAAATGCCTCTTAAGCGTTACTATCATGTCTGCTATTATCACGAGACCTTCTACGCATCTACCACACATTGCATGACAGAAGGTCTGGCCTCACACACTTCCTTTAAACATTCTCCCTCTCACCTTGTCTGTGTCGCACAGTATTTGACATTTCCACCTTTGGAAAATTACTCTACCTCTGCACTCTATCCCTGCTTCTGATAATTTTATATACAAAGCCTCCATGTCCTTCCTACAGTGTGAAAACCAGGACAGCAACCATTTTGGATACTGCTGGGGGAAATGACTCACCAGGGGAAAGCAGCAGTAGCCAAGTTCATGGCACCGTGGCTGGCTCTGCTGTTCAGAAGAGCGGGAAAAAAGAGCAGAAGGGCTACAGTCATTGGGGATTAAATTGTAAAGGGAATACGCAGGTGTTTCAGCAGACAAAAACGGGATTCCTGAATGGCATGTTGCCTCCCAGGTGCAAGGATCAGGGATATCTCAGATTGAGTGCAGAACATTCTGAAAGGGGAGGCTGAACAGGCAATTGTCATGGTGCATATACACACCAGTCATAGGGTAAAAAAAACAGGATGGGGTCTCACAAGGAGAATTTTGGGAGTTAGGAGCCAGATTACACAGTAGGACCTCAGAGGGAGTAATCTCAGGATTGCTATCAGTGTCACGTGCCAGTCAGAGTAGAAATGATAGAATAAGTAGGATGAATGTGTGGGATGAGAGATGGTGCATATGGGAGGGGTTCAGATATTTGGAACATGGGGACCGGTTCTGGGGGAGGTCGGACTATTATAAATTGCAAGGTTTGTGAAGGTTTGTAGCTCAGGTTGAGGTTTAGGGTGTAGGTTTGCTCACTGAGCTGTCGGTTTGGTATCCAGACGTTTCATTACCTGGCTAGGTAACATCATCAGTGGTGATTTCCAAGTGAAGCAAAGCTGTTGTCTCCTGCTTTCTATTTATATCTTTCTCCTGGATGGGGTTCCTGGGGTTTGTGGTGATGTCATTTCCTGTTTGTTTTCTGAGGGGTTGATAGATGGTATCTAGATCTATGTGTTTGTTTATGGCGTTGTGGTTGGAGTGCCAGGCCTCTAGGAATTCTCTGGCATGTCTTTGCTTAGCCTGTCCCAGGATACATGTGTTGTCCCAGTCGAAATGGCGTGTTTTTGTTTCATCTGTGTGTATGACAGGTGAAATTGTGAGACTAACTAAGAGAATAAAGCAAACATACTTAAGGTCTAGATGACTGAAGACAGACAAAGCTTTGGAAGTATAGCGGGAATGTAAGACTAATCTGATACAATGAGTAAAGAAGGCTAAAAGAGGTCATGAAATCTCTTAAGCAAACAGGATTAAGGAAAATCCCAAAGCCTTTATTCATATATAAGGAGCAAGAGGGTAACGAGAGAAAGGATTGGCCCACTCAATGACAAAGGAGGAAAGTTATACATGGAGTGAGAGAAAATGGGTGAGAATCTTAATAAATAAATACTTTGCATCAGTATTCACCGAAGAGAGGGACATGTTGGGTATTGAGGTTCGGGATAGATGTTTGATAACTTTAGGGCAAGTCAGTATAAGGAGGGAGGAAGTTTTGGGTATTCTAAAAGGCATGAAGATGGATAAGTCCCCAGGTCTGGATGGGATCTATCCCAGGTTACTGCGGGAAGCCAGAGAGGGAATAGCTGGGGTGTTATCAGACATCGTTGCAGCATCTTTGAACACAGGTTAGATCCCGGAAGACTGGAGAATTGCTAATGTTATCCTCATGTTTAAGAAAGGTAGCAGGGATAATCCAGGTAATTATAGACCAGTGAGCCTGACGTCGATGTTAGGGAAGCTGCTGGAGAAGGTACTGAAGAATAGGATCTATTCCCATTTCGAAGAAAATGAGCATATCAGTAATAGGCAACATGGTTTAGTACAGGGAAGGTCTTGTCTTACCAACTAAATAGAATTTTTCGAGGCAGTGACAAAATTAATCAATGCGAGAAGGGCTGTAGACGTCACTTACGTGGACTTCAGTGGCGCTTTTGATAAAGTTCCCTGTGTTAGGCTGATGGATAAAGTGAAGTCACATGGGTTCCAGGGTGTACTATCTAGATGGATTAAGAACTGGCTGGTTAAAAGGAGACAGAGACTAGTTGTGGAAGGGCATTTCTCAAACTGGAGAACTGTGACCAGTGGTGTTCCACAGGCATTGGTGCTGGGATCACCGTTGTTGGTGATATACAGAAACAATCTGGAGGAAGGTACAGGTGGTCTGATTAGCAAGTTTGCAGATGATACTCAGATTGGTGGAGGAGCAGGTAGTGAAGGGGACTGTCAGAGAATACAGCAGAATATAATTGGATTGGAGAGCTGGGCAGAGAAATAGCAGATGGAGTTCAATCCGGACAAATCCAAGGTGATGGATTTTGGAAGATCCAATTCAAGAGGAAACTATACAGTAGCTTTGCCAAAGGGTCAGTTAGACTCGAAACATCAGCTCTTTTCTGTCCTTACAGATGCTGCCAGACCTGCTGAGATTTTCCAGCATTTTCTCTTTTGGGAACTATACAGTAAATGGAAACATACTGGGGAAAATTGCTGTACAGAAAGCTCAATGTGTTAAAGTCCATTGTTCACTCAATGTGTTAAAGTCCATTGTACGTCAGCAGAGTGGTCAAGGGGCATATGCATGCTTTGCTTCATCAGACGGGGTATTGAGTTCAAGAGTTACAGCTATATGAGACTTTGGTTCAGCCGCATTTGGAATATTGTGTACTTTTCTGATTGCCACATTAACAAAAGGATGTGGATGCTTTGGAGAGGGTGCAGAGGAGGTTCACCAGGATGTTGTCTGGTATGGAGGGTGCTGGATTGGAAGAGAGGTTGAATAGATTAGGATTATTTTCATCAGAAAGACAGAGCTTGATGGGGGAACTGATTGAGGTCTCCAAAATGCTAAGAGGTCTCAACAGGGTGGATAGCAAGAAACTTTTTCCCAGAGTGGGGGCTCAATTACAAGAGGTCACGAGTTCAGAGTGATTGGGAAAAGTTTAAGGGAGATTAGTGTGGAATGCTCGAGATGTAGAGGGTCGTGGGCGCTTGGAATGGGTTGCCAGTGGAGGTGGTAGAGGCAGGTTTGATAGTGTGAATTAAGATGTATCTAGGCAGTTACATGAATTGGCAGGGAGCAGAGGGATACAGATCCTTAGGAAATAGGTGACATGTCTAGGTGGAGGATGTGGATCGATGCAGGCTTGGAGGGTCAAAGGGCATGTTCCTGTGCAGTAACTTTCTTTGTTCTTGGTGTTAAACTTGATGCCAAATTAAACAAATCATTTTTGCCTGCCATATCCTTTTATTCCCTGTGTATTGACATCTAAAAGACCCTTAAACACCCCTATCATACCTACCTCCAACACCACCCCTGCATGAGTTTAAAAACTCCAACCATGCTTTGTGTAAACAAAAATGAACTAACACCCCGTCTCACCTTGAATGCATGCTCCCCAGTATTAGACATTTCAGTTTAGAGAAAAGTATTGTGACCATCAATCCCATTTTATATATTTCTGTCAAATCTCCCCTTAGCTTCTGCTACTCCAGAGAAAGCAAGCTAAGTTTTCTAAGGTCTCCTGATAGTTCATACCCTCTCATCCAGACAGCATCCTGACAAACCTTTCTGCAGGGAGGAGAAAGTGAGGACTGCAGATGCTGGAGATCAGAGCTGAAAAATGTGTTGCTGGAAAAGCGCAGCAGGTCAGGCAGCATCCAAGGAGCAGGAGAATCGACGTTTCGGCATAAGCCCTTCTTCAGGAAACCTTTCTGCACACTATCCAAAGACTCCACATCCTTTTGTAATGTGGCGACCAGAATTGAATGCAATGCTCTACGGGTGGCCTCTTCAGATGCAACAGATGGGTGACGGTCCGATACACACCACTCACATCCGAGTCAGAGACAGAAGAATTGGGCCTGAGGTGAGAACATCCAAGAAAAGGCTACATGATAATAACCAGCCTTTGTCCCTGGGGCTAGAACCAGGTAGATTGCATTGATGATGAGATTTTTGCTTGGGCTTGTTAACCTGAACCAGACAGTCTTGCCTGATAGGTACATCCTGGAAATTTACAGAATCTCCTCATTCCACGGACTGGCTCTAAGCGAGGTAGGCAGAGTCCATATACTGTATGGAAAGGAACGGTGACTTGCTGACTGGATACTGATCTTTTTTAGATTAGATTAGATTAGGTTACCTACAGTATGGAAACAGGCGCTTCAGCCCAACAAGTCCATACTGACCCTCCAAAGAATAAGCCACCCAGACCCAGTCCACTACCCTATATTTACCCCTGACTAATGCACCTAAAGCTATGGGCAATTTAGCATGGCTAATTAACCTGACTTGCACATCTTTGGACTGTGGGAGGAAACTGGAGTATCCAGAGGAAACCCATGCAGACACAGGGTCAACGTGCAAACTCCACACAGACAGTTGACCAAGGTTGGAATCAAACCCTGGTCTCTGGCACTGTGAGGCAACAGAGCTAACCACTGAGCCACCGTGTTGCAGTTATTTCACCTGTCTAAACATTTGTAATTATCAGGTGCCCATATCATATTGATTCACCTGTCTAAATATTAATAATTATCAGGCGCATCTACCATTTTGTCTATGTTACCGACACAGAACACCACAGGCTGTTCAGCCCACGATGTTGCACCAACCTGTGAAACCAATCTAAAGGCCATCCAATTTACACTATTCCATTTTCATCCATATGTTTATCCAATGGTCATTTAAATGTCATTAATGTTGGCAAGGCCACTACTATGGCAGACAGGACATTCCACACCCTTACTACTCTCTGAGTAAAGAACCTACCTCTGACATCTGTCTTAAATCTATCACCCCTCAATTTAAAGTCATGTCCCCTCATGCTAAACATCATATCCAAAAAAAAAGTTTTTCCTGCCCACCCTATCTAATCCTCTGATCACCTTGTGTGTCTCTATTTAGTCATCACTTAACCTTCTTCTCTCTAATAAAAACAGTGTCAAGGGCCTCAGCCTTTCCTTATAAGACCGTCCGTCCAGACCAGGCAACACCCTGGGAAATCTCCTCTGCACCCTTTCCAATGCTCCCACATTCTTCCTCCAAGGCGACATTCAGAACTGTACACAATACTCCAAGTGCGGCCGCACCAGAGATTTGTACAGCTGCAACATGACCCCATGGCTCCGAAACTCAGTCCCTCTACCAATAAAAGCTAACACACCTTACACTTTCTTAACAACTCTATCAACCTGGGTGGCAACTTTCAGGGATCCATGTACATGGTCACCGAGATTTCTCTGGTCATCCACATAACAAAGAATCTTACCACTAGCCCAGTATTCCATATTCCTGTTACTCCTTCCAAAGTGTAAGACATCATGCTTTTCTACACAAAAATCCATTGGCCATCTCTCAGCTCAGCTCTGCAGCTTATCTATGTCCATCTGTAACCTGCAATGACCTTCTGCATTGTCCACAACTCCATTGATTTTAGTGTTATCCACAAATTTACTAACACATCCTTCTACACCATCTTCCAGATCAGGTGGGACTAGATTGGGTTGGGGTATCTGGTCGGCATGGATGGGTTGGACCGAAGGGTCTGTTTCCATGCTTAAACATCTCTCTGACTCTATGACTCTATGACAAATATCAGCGGCCCAAAACAGATCCTTGCAGTACATGACAATTAACTGAACTCCAAGATGAACATTTCCCATCAACCACCACTCTCTATCTTCTTACAGCCAGCCAATTTCTGATCCAAGCTGCTAAACCACCCACAATCCCTTGCCTCCACATTTTCTGAACTCGCCTCCCTTTC
This sequence comes from Chiloscyllium punctatum, assembly GCF_047496795.1. Classification (NCBI taxonomy): domain Eukaryota; kingdom Metazoa; phylum Chordata; class Chondrichthyes; order Orectolobiformes; family Hemiscylliidae; genus Chiloscyllium; species Chiloscyllium punctatum. The sequence goes on from NC_092780.1 coordinate 52,190,430, forward strand.
TCAATCGTCATCAACCTAACATTCTACTAAATGTGTGGAATATCTATCATTCAGGACAGTTGCACCTTCTGCCAAAAGGGTTTCCATCAAAATTCACAGATTAAACATGATCTGTTTCCAACTTTGATTTGCATATTCTTCCTGATCTACAATGAAAGTCATTTCAGGGACATTTCAAGTCAACAATCTCGAAATATTTCCAAACTGATTCAGCCATGTTCATTTTCCTGTCTCATCTCCTGTCAACTCAAAAGAATTCTACTGTGTCAGAGACCCTACAGAGTAGGACACTGATCCTCAGCCACACAGGGGATGGAACAGAAATGAATGATCATACCCACTAATCTGTCAAGATCACAGATGTATTGTACATTCACTGCATCATAACATCGACAAGAATGCAGCATTAAGAGAGCAGTCTGACAAGATGACACTAATATGATGTGTTCACGAAATATAATTAAGAGGGAAGAAGAAAACAAAACTTAGATGAAAGGAAAGAAAACACATTGTTGATCTCCATGTTTATGAAGAAATGCTCCTTTATGACCACAAACACGTTCAGATGAAATTGGAGTAAAGACAAAGTTGTGAAGATTATAAAAAGGTGAAACAATGTAGGGTATATGTACCATCAAGTCTCTAAGCAGCATTGCATTGAGTGAGGCCTCTGGTCACTAATTTCACGAATGTTCATTCTCTGGATAGTCTCCAGTGTGTGACTCAGCTCGGGCCATGAATTCTGGGGCAACACGGCAACTTTGAGACAAATGTGGAACTTCATTCAAGGCTTTCGAGGTTTGAATTAAAGTTTTACAAAATCCAACACCTGAACAATTGAGAAGTATTACCTATCACAGAGTTAGTGTTCTGTCAAATCAAAGTTGTGTTTCATGATGTCTCTGAAATGTATGCTGTCCATCAAAGAATGACCAGATAATTGAATACAATAAAATAAAGAACTGCAGATACGGGGAGTCTGAATAGAAGAATAAAGGGAGACACAGCAGGTCTGGCAGCATCTTGAAGAGAAACTGCATTCATGTTTCAGCTGCAGTGATTCTGCATGGAGTATTTCATGGACAACTCAACAGATAGCTCGTCATTATGCTGTTGTGCAGCACAAAGATTTTCCTGTTCACCATATTGAGCAATGAAAAGTTTTTTTTCACTTAATCATATTTGTCGAAAATTATATGCAGTCTGAACAACTGCTGCACTTTGATATTCTTTGAACAAATGTTTAAATTTGTATGTACATACCCATCCTATTGATTAAATGAGTGATTAATTGTGCCTTAATCAGAGCTCAGAAACTCTTCTGATAAAGTCAGGATTCAGAACAGTTTTACTTAACGATTTAGTGCAGCACAAGAATGAGATGCGAAAGATAACATTTCAGGTATAAGTGTTTTCTGCTGTAGCCCGATATACCTGAGGGATTTTAATGCCTGGGTTCTGACAACAACATGCCGACCGATTTTCTCAGGGAAGAAATTTCAAACGAGAAGAAGATCAGTTTCAGGTTGGACGGTGACATGAGAGAAACACAGTCTGTAGCTGAAGTTCACTTCTTATGTCTGAGCTGAAAAGAAATATCAAAATGATTGAAGAAACATAATCAAAACATGAACAGTGCAAAAAGGTACATTCAGTGGGTGAGTTGTGTTTTGGAGGATTGTATTTTGATGACTGAATAACGGTGAGTTCTAGAAACTTTGGCACATTGTCCGATTTGATGACCTGACTGGTTTAACAACTATCGGGTCTTATATACCCAGGTGGAATATATGATTGGACATTGTGGTGCTGGAAAAGCACAGCAGGTCAGGCAGCATCCAAGGAGCAGCAAAATCGATGTTTTGGGAAAAAGTCTTTCATCAGGAAGGGCTTTTGCCCGAAACGTCGATTTTCCTGTTCCTCAGACGTTCATTCTCAAAAATGCCCTTTTACTTTCATTGCACACCCAGATGTTGGTTACAAAGGAGGTTTTCTCGAAGGAAGATCAATTATTTTCCATTGAATCATTACGTTGTAGAAACAGGCCATTGGGCCCAACATGTCCACACTGACCACCTGAAGAGTATCCCACCTGACCCACTCCCCCACCCTACTATTCTACATTTACCACTGACTCATATACCTAAACAACGCATCAGAACAGGAAGGCACAACACATCCGGACACATTGGTCAGATTGTCATACATTAATGACACATCATAAATGACCACCAGACTCTTCCAATCTCTGGGCATTGTGGTAGCCCACAAACCAATGAACACACTACAACAGCTACTGACAATGAAAAAGGATCCCATACCAACATACAACAGAATCAAAGATAGACACAATATACCACATAAAGATTACCAAAAGCTTTACATAAGGCAAATAGGAAGGAAATTAGCCACCAGGATACACGAACACCAACCAGCCACCAAGAGATATGACCAGTTATCACTTGGACAGACACATGGATAATGAAGGACCCCAATTCAACATAAGATATACATGACTTTTGAAAGAGAGGGTTTGATTAGGTGTAGTCAGCGTGGCTTTGTGCATGGGTTATCAAATTTGTCAGAGCTCTTTGTTGAAGTGACCAGAATGGTTGATGAAGGTAGGGCCATAGAAGTAGTCTATGTGGATCTGACCAAGGAGTTTGATAAAGTTCCACATGGTGAGTTGGTCTGGAAGTTTACATCACATGGAATCCAGGGGGCACTAGCAAATTCGATATGCAATTGGTTGGATGGTCAGAAGCAAAAGGGTATTAGTGGAAGCATGTTTGTCAGATTGAAGGCCTGTGAGTAGTGGTGTGCCTCAGTGGTCAGTGCTGGGCCCATTGCTGTTTGTTATCTATATCAATGATTTGAATGAGAATGTACAAGGCATGATCAGTAAGTTTGCAGATGACACTAAAATATGCAATATCATCAACTGTTCTTTCAACTCCCGCGAGTTTGGAAACAGGCTGTTTGGCACAAGTCTACACCGACCCTCCAAAGAGTGACCCACCCAGATCCATTTCCCTACACTATAATGCTGTGTTTACTCCTAATTAATGCACCAAACCTACATAGTGAGGAATATTATCAGAAATTGCAGCAGCATCTTGATCAACTGAGCAAAGGGGCTGAGAAAAGGCAAATGAATTTTAATATAAGTAAGTGTGACGTTGTATATTTTGGAACACCAAATCAAGGAAGGAGTTTCATGATGAATGGTAAGGCTTTAAGGGGTGTACTGGAACAGGGAAATTGGAGTTCAAGTGAGCAATTGTCTGAAAGTGGAGTCACAGATAGACATGGCAGTGAGGAAGGCTTCTGGCACATTGGTCTTCATCAGGGCATTGAGTAGAGAAGATGGGAAGTTATTTTGTAGTTTTACAGGACATTGGATAGTCTGCACTTGGAGTATTCGGTTCAGTTTGGTCACTTTGCCAAAGGAAGGATGTTATTAAACAGGAAAGAGTGCAGAAGAAATGTACGCTGCTGTTTCCAAGACTCAACGGCCTTGTTTATAGGGAGAAGTGACAACATTTTTCTTTGGAGCATAGAAGACTGAGAGAGGATCTTGTAGAATGATTCAAACAAGATCATGAGAGGCATGGATAGGGTGAATGCACTCAGTTTGGTTGGGGAATTGAGGATTAGAGGGCATCAGTCTAAGTTTCGAGTGTAAAGAAAAAAAGGAAACCTGAGGGGCAAGTTTTATACACAGAGGGTGGTACACATATGAAATGAGTTACCAGCAGAAGTGTGTGAGGTGAGTACTCTAACAACACTTAAAAGGCACTTGGTCGATAACATGGATAGGAAAGGATGAGATGGACAAGGGTCAAGTGCAGGGACATGGACTGAGTATTGATGAGAATTTTGGTCAGCATGACCCAGTTTAGACCAAAGGGTCTCTCTCCATTCTGTAGGACTGTATGACTCTGTGACTGTATAACTGGAATAACGTATCCATCCTGTGACATGCCTGTTACATTCACGGGAATTCCTGGAAACCTGGCACCGAACCTGGAACTCCATGAGCAAACATGTCGAGTCGGATCCCATATACCAACCACTAAGAAACAGAACCAGCAGCAAAGCTGTAAATGACACGACCAACCCCAACAGACCCGGACACTTAAACAGCAAACAGGACAGAACACCAATGCTTCACCGGAGGCTCACTGATTCTGTTCCCTAGAATGGTGAGGAAATGTCTGAGAATACACTTACCAGCTCAGTGAGCAAGTCAACAACCTCATCCACAACCTGAGCTACAAATTCCCATGAATACAGTGATCAGGGATTGTCTCGTGACTCTCCATCTAAACTAGAGAATGACCGTGAGGACATATTTCCTGACTTCTGTTTCCACAGATGAGTCCAAAACAGGTTTCTGTTTGGCCCTGGGCACTGTGTTTACTACTTTTTCTTTCTGGAAACTTCAACACGAGGGATGGAATGATCTCCTAATTCTGGAAACGTTAGGAATACTCACATGGTTTTGTACCTGAGAAATCATGTTTCATAAACATTATTGAGATTCTTGAAGAGGTGACCATGAAGACACATGAAGGCAGAGCGGTAGACATTGTTTACATGGGCTTTAAAAAGGTCTTCACCAAGGTTCCGCATGGTAGACTGGTTAGGAATGTTCAACCATATGGGGTCTGTGGAGACCTTGCCAACTGGATCCAAAATTGGTTTGATTTTGGAGAAGGGGTGGTGGGAAAGGGTTTTGGTTAAGACTGGAGGCCTATGACTAGCAGTGTGCTGCAAGGATCAGTGCTGGGTCTACTGTTCTTTGTCATTTATGTAAATGATTTGTATGAGAATATAGGAGAAACGGTTAGTAAGATTGTCAATGATACTGAAATTATTGGTATGGTGGACATTGAAAAAGGTTATCTAAGCATACAACGTGATATTGATCATCTTGTCTGGTGGGCTGATAAATAGCAGATGGAGTTTAATTTAGATAAATGTGAGGAGTTCCCTTTTGGTCAGATAAACCAGGGTAGGTTTACACTGTTTAAAGCAGAGCCTTTGTCTTTAGGTGGAAGTGGAAATATTTAAAACGGAACCACAAGTGGCAACTTTGTCACACAGAGGTTGGTGCATGTGTGGAACAAGCTCCCAGAGGAGGTGGTGGAGACAGGCACAGTTACAACATTTAAAAGGCATCCAGATGGGGACATGGATAGGAAAGGTTTAGAGTGACATGGGCCAAATGCTGTCAAATGGGACTACCTCACCTTTTGAAAACTGGTTGGCAGGAACAAGTTGGTCTGAAGGGTCTGTTTATGTGCTATATAACTCTTGTTAGACCGCATCATGGCAGTCTCACTGTGGAGCCCCCATGATGCTGAGGAGGTTGTGGATAGCACATTTCGTGATTTGGTCACACCACAGATTGGAATTGCTGAGGGAGACAGTGAATGTGCGACCAAAAGGCAGAGAATGTGCAGCTGTCCCCTGCAGTCATCTCCCTCCAAAACAGATATACCAGTTTGGATCCTGTTTGGGGTCTTGGCTCATGAGGGGAGTGCAGCAGTTGCCAGCGGGCTCTGCTGTTAAGAAGGGTGGGAAAAAGTAAGGGTGGTAGATAAGTGGATCTAAGGCCGAAAACAGGACTCCCGGATGGTTTTTTGCCTCCAAGCCGCTTGGTTCAGGGATGTCACTGATCGTCTGCAGAGCATTCTGATGGAGGAGAGTGAACATCCAGTTGTTGTGGTGCATATAAGCACCAATGATATAAGTTAAAAAAATGAGACGAGGTCCTGAAAGCAGAATTCAGGAAGCTAGGAAAGAAGTTAAAGAGGAGGGCGAGAGATGCTAAGACAAGCCAGGAAATGGGAATCCTGTGCCACCCGCCTAAGCGCCACATACAAACAACTCCGGTTCCTGCACGAATGCTGAATACGGACGACAGGACCTCAAAGGTAGTGATCTTGGGATTGCTACCAGTGCCACATGCTAGCCAGGATAGAAATGAAAGAATAGGCAGGATGAAGATGTGGCTTGAGGGATGGTGTAGGAGGGAGGGGATCAGATTTGTGGGACCCTGGGACCAGGTCTGGGGAAGGTGGGACTATTACAAATAGGATGATCTACACCTGAACCAGACCGGAACTCATGTCCTTGGGGAGTTTTTGCTACTGCTGTTGGGGAGGGTTTCAACTCATGTGGCAGTGGGCTGGGACCAGAAGAGAAGACTAGTAAACAGTGAGGTGGAAACCAGGAACTGTAAGGAACAGGATCATGAGGTTGGCATTACCATGGGGAAACGTAGGCAGAGAGCGGATGATTGCAAAGGTACGGGTGGTCTGAAGTGCATATGCTTTAATGCAAGGAGTATAGTGGGTAAGGCAGACAAACGTAAAGCTTGGATTGGTGCCTGGGAGTCTGATGTTATTGCGATCACAGAGGCTCAAGGGCATGATTAGCAACTAAACGTTCCAGGATATAGATGATTCAGACAGGATAGGGAGTGAAGTAAAAGGGGGGAGAGGAAGGAGTTGCATTGCTGATCAAGGGTGATATCACGATTGTGCTTAAGGAGGAACAATGGAGGACTTGAACAGTGCAGCATTATAGGTCAAGCTGAGAAATAAGAAGGGTGAAATTACATTGGTGGGGCTGTATTACAAGCCTCCCAACAGTGAGCGTGAGGTTGAAGAACAATTAGGTAAACAGATTATGGGACGATGTAGTGGCAACAGGATGGTGGTGATGAGAGATTTTAATTTTCCCAACATTGACTGGGATACACTTAGCGTCAGAGGTCTGGATGGGGCAGAATTTGTAAGGAGCATCCAAGGAAGTTTTCTAGACTGGCATGTCAATAGTCCAACTAGAGAAGGGGCCATATTGGACCTGGTCTTGGGGAAGGAGCCAGGCCAGGTGGTAGAAGTTGAAGTGGGGGATTTCTTTGGGAACAGTGACCATAATTCTGTAAGTTTTATAATACTCGTAGACAAAAATGAGAGTGGTCCTAAGGGAAGAGTACAAAACTGGGCCAAGTCCAATTATATCAAATTTGGCAGGAGCTGGGAAATGTTGGTTGGGAGTAGCTATATGAAGGGAAGTCCACATTTGATATGTGGGAGGCTTTCAAAGATAGGTTGAAGATAGTGCACGATAGGCATGTCCCTTTGAAAACAGGGGATAGAGAAGACAAGAACTGTGGATGACAGGAGAATTTGTGCAATTAGCCAAGAGGAAAAGGGAAGCATACATAAGGTCCAGGCAGCTAAGAACAGAATAGGCTTTAGAGGAATATCAGGAGAGTAGGACTAACCTTAAGTGAGGAATCATGCAGGCTAAAAGGGATCATGAAATAACTTTAGGGAGCAGAATTAAGGAGAATCCCAAGGTCTTTTATTCATATACAAGAAGCAAGAGGGTAACAAGAAGAAGGGTTATTCCATTAAAGGATAAGGAAGGAAGGAAGGCTGTGTGTTAAACCTTGGAAAATGGGTGAGATTCTCAATGATTACTTTGCATCAGTGTTCACAGAGGAGAGGGACACGATGAAAGCTGAGATTAGAGATAGAAGTTTGTTTAATCTGGATCGCGTTGATGTAGGGAGGGTGAATGTGTTCGGCAGGCTAAAGGATATTAAGGTGGACAAATCCCCAGGACCAGATGGGATCTATCTCAGGTTGCTGAGAGAGGTCAAGAGAGGAAATAGTTGGGCCCTGACAGATACCTTTGTAGCATCCTCAAGTACATGTTAAGTACAGGAGGACTGTAGAGTTGCTAATGTTCAAGAAGGGTAGTAGGGATATTCCAGATAACTACAGACCAGTGAACCAAATGTCAGTGCTGGGAAAGTTGCAGGATAAGGTACTGAAGGAGAAGATTTCTTTATATTTGGAAGAGAAAGGGCTTTCAGTGATAGGCTACATGGTTTTGTGCAGGGGAGATTGTGCCTTACCAACTTAATATTATTTGAAGAAGTGCCCAAGTTGATAGATGAAGGAAGGGCTGTTGACGTCATATACATTGACCTTAGTAAGGCATTTGATAAAGTTCCCCATGGTAAACTAATGGAGAAAGTGAAGTCACATATGCAGGATGTCCTAGCTCAGTGGATAAAGAACTGGTTGAGTAACAGGTGACAGAGAGTAGTAGTTGGGAGTTTCTCAAAACACAGAAAGGTGACCAGTGGAGTTCCACAGGGCCACTGTTTTTGTGATCTACATAAATGATCTGGAAGAGGGCATTGGTGGTCTGATCGATAAGTTTGCAGATAACACAAAGATTGGTGGAGTAGCAGAAAGCATAGGGGACTGTCAAAGCATACAGGAAAATATAGATAGACTGGAGAGTTGGGCAGAGAATTAGCAGAAGGAGTTCAATCCAGGCAAACATAAGTGATGCATTTTGGAAGGTCTAATTCCAGAGCAAACTATACCTTAAATGGAAGAACCTTGGAAAAAAAATTGATGAGCAGAGAGGTCTGTGAGTTCAGGTCTATTGTTCCCTGAAGGTGGCTGCATAGATGGATAGAGTGGTCAAGAAGGCATATGGTATGCTTGCCTTCATCAGATGGGGTATTGAGTATAAGAGCTGGCAAGTCATGTTAAAATTGTACAAGACTTTGGTTCGGCCAATTTAGAATACTGTTTATAGTTCTGGTCGCCACATTACCAAAAAGATGTGGACGCTGTGGGGAGGGTGCAGAGAAGGTTTACAAGGATGTTGCCTGGTATGGACGTGCTAGCTATGAAGAGTGGATGACTAGGTTAAGATTGTTTTCATTTGAGAAAAGGAGATTGAGGGGGGACCTGACTGAGTTCTACAAAATCATAAAAGGTATAGCCAGAAAGGATAGAGATAAGCTTTTATCCAGGGTGAGGGATTCAGGAATGAGGTGTCACACATTCAAGGTGAGAAGAGAAAGCTTTAAGGGGGAATACTTACGGAAAGTACTGAACACAGAGGGTGGTAGGTGCCTGGAACGTGTTGCCAGCAGAGGTAGTAGAGGCAAGCATGGTAGATTCATTTAAGGTGCATCAGCTCTGGGGTAGTACCAGATGATTGAAGGGTGGCAAATGTAATTCCCTTGTTCAAGAAAGGAAATAGGGATAACCCTGGGAACGACAGACTAGTCAGTCTTGGAGTGCTGAAGAGCCTGTTCCTGGGCTGAAATTTTTCTTTGTTCTTTGCTCTTTGTTCTTTATAATCTATGATCTGGATACCGGCATCCAAACTAATGGAAACAATGTATAAGGTTACAATAACTGAATGCAATAATCCAATGATTTGCAGAGGCCGAACATTACCTCCATGCTTTCATGATTTATCCCTCTGTTTATAAACCTAACGATCCTCCAGCTCCCCGGTACTCCAGCTCCTGTGTTCAGAGAAGCCTGGAAAAGTTATTTTGATGGCTTCACAATGTGGTCCCTTAACTCTTTCAGCAATCCAGGCTGTATCCTGCCAGGAGCAGGTAATTTCTCACTGGGAGTGCTGCAGGCTTTTCAACTCCTCTACATTAGCTGTGACTATAAATCCCAGCTGCTCAACACTCACATTTTCAACAAGACCATTGTCACCATTTAGCAATTAGTAATGAATTTAGTAAAGAATGAAGAAATGACCTTCTTCAGTACTTGCTTCAAGGAACATCTTAGCTGTTTCTTTGATATGGGCCCCCTCTATCCTTCACTAATGTTTTGTTATTAAAACATTCAAAGGACATTTTACTCTCTATGTTTACAGCAATCTGCCAGCTTACGACTTTTGATTCATCTTAGCCTTCCCTATTGTAGCCACAAGCTTTCTCCTGCTTTTGAGATTCTCTTTCTGATTTCTGTAGCTATTTTCTATTCCAGTTTGCAATACATGCCTCACCATTCATCTTCATTCTCCATTTTCATATCAACATTATTAGTCATCGAGGGTACTCTTTCTTTGGATAGCCGATATTTATTTCTCATTGGTATGTACGCTTGTACGCTTTTCAACTCTCTTTTGGAAGATATCATTCTTCCTCCCCACAATATATGATGCCACAGCAGCCCTTCCACATTTGCATACAGGACTGTCCTCTTGTCGATCCTCAGAATGGTACGTTGCTGTTCTTATCCCTCCATGGACCAGGCCTCCATGATGGTATATCACAGTTCCATATGTAAAATTAAGCCTTTGGCATATTTCTATTAACTGTAACGCAGCTGCCAGAAAAGGAGAGGCTACCCAGCCTTGTCTAACACGCATGAGACCACATGGCTGAAATGGATCTTGTTTGGTTCATTTTCTGTATGATTCAATGTTTCTTGTCAACTAAGGCACTGTGATATCTGCCCCTGTTGAAATCGTTAAGGCTTCCCCTGAACAGCACTAGAGAGTAAGGTTTTATTTTTGCTTCAGTCAATAAAAGTCTGAGTTTAAATATCAGTGCAACTCTTGAATTTACATTAAAAACCGACTGTTTTCTACCTACTGCATAAAATTCAACACATGCATCTCAATGGAGCAGGTGAACTCAACAAAAATGGAAACATATGGTTTCAAAAATTTGAGGATAACCCTCATCATAACCAAACACACACGACTGATGAACACAACAGAAAAAAATGGAAAGAACCAAACAGGAACAGACGTGCTGGAGAACACAGAGCTTAGAATGAGGGAGGAGCTGAAGGAAATCAGAACATGTGGAAATGAAGTTGTGAACATGATGGGAATTGAAGACTGACCAGAGTGAGGGCAAGGTAGATCAGGGACAGAGGAGGGAACTTGTGACCGGAATCGGAGGAGGTAGGGGAGTTCCTTAATTAATACTTTACTTCAATATTCACGAGTGAAAGAGACATTGTTGGTTGTGAGGGCAGTGCTTAACAGGCTGATATGCTCGAAGAGGTTGGTGTTTAAAAGGAGGATCTGCTGGATTGCTTGGAAAACATATGACAGACAAGTCCCCTGGACCAGACAAGAATTACCCAATGTTACTGCAGGAAGATAGGAACAGATTGCTGCCCCTTTGATGATCTATGTGTCTTCACTGCCCACTGGAGTAGTAACAGATGATTAAAGGGTGGCAAATGTAATTCCCTTGCTCAAGAAAGGAAATAGGGTTAACCCTGGGAGTTACAGACTAGTCAGTGTTATGTCAGATATGGGTAAATTATTGGAGACGATTCTAAGAAACAGAATTTATGATTACGAGGAAAGCATAGCTTAATTAAAGGTACTCAGCATGAGGGGCAGGTCATGCCTCAAAAGCCCTATTGAAGTATTTGAGGAGAAGACAAAACAAATGAATGAAGGCAGAGCAGTGAATGTGGTGTATATGGATTCAAGCAAAGCATTTGATAAGATTCCCCATTGTATGCTCATTCAGAAAGTAAGATACAGCCGTGGGATACAGGAAATTTGGCTGTGTGGATACAGAATTGGCTTGCCCATAGAAACAGAGTTTGGTCGTAGATTGAACTTATTGATCCTGGAGCGTAGTGCTCGTGGTATTCTGCAGGGATTGGTTCTGGGACCTCTGCTCTTTGTGATTTCTATAAGTGACTTCGATGGGGAAGTGGAAGGGTAGATTAGTAAGTTTGCTGATGACGTGATGGTTGATGGAGTGGTGGATACTGTGGAAGGCTGTTGCAGGTTGCAGAGGTGGGCTGATAAGTGGCAGATGGGGTTTAATCTGAAAAATTGTGAAGTGATTCATTTTGGAATGTCGAATTTGAATGCTAATTACACGGTTAGAGGCAGGATACTTGCCTGTGCGGAGTAACTGAAGGATCTTGGGGTCCATGTCCAGAGATCCCTCAAAGTTGCCACCCAAGTTGATAGGGTTGTTGAGAAGGCGTGTGCTGTGTTGGCTTTTATTAGCAGGCGGATTGAGTCTAAGCCATGAGGTTACATTGCAGATCTACGAGACCTGATTAGACCACACTTCAAATATTGTGTTCAATTCTGGTTGCCTCATTATAGGAAAGATATGGGAGCTTTATAGGATTCTGCCTGGACCGGAGGAGAAATCTCAAGAAGAAAGGTTGAGAGAGCTAAGGCTTTTCTCATTAGAGCGAAGAAGGATATGAGGTGACTTGATAGAGGTGTGCAAGATGAGGAAAGGCATAAATACAATGTGATGGATGAGGCCAAACCACTCAAAACATTCTTAAGCAGGCAGCTCAGACTGTAAATTTGAAATTTGTTTTGGTAAGTGTACAGCGAAAATCACCCAGAATACATTTGCGAGATTGACTACCAGGTTAAAAACAGACAAAATTTATTCTCACAATTATGCAATAAAAACAAAGAATAGAATAAAGAACCTGTACAGAACTCAGCTTATCCAAGCTAGACTTAATTTTGCTGTTCCGAATACATGCAGTAGTCCCAATAATCAAAGCACCTTAGAATCAAGTATAAGGAACAAACGTTTATAGGTTGAAGTTAGAAGGGCAGAGAGCGAGAGAGAGTTTGGTTCCACACAGCTCAATGTTGAACTCCCAACCAGTTCTGAACTAAACTAAACTGCTCAACTAGAGAGCTAACCATTCCCCTTTCAATATATAGGTCACTTCTGAAGCATGACTACGTTGGCCTGAAGTCTCACCTGTTAACACATAAACAAAAATTCCTCTCAATTCCCTTTAATCTCTGCAGCAAACCAGACTAATTGGCACCGAGAGCGGTTTGTTACCCCTCTGAAAAAAAGCAAGGACATCGTATCCTTGAGAAAAGGATACTTTAGAAAAAATGAAACTGGCTTTGTGACAACAGTGCATAGCCAGAGACCTTTTTCAAGGTCTGAAATGGCTAGAACAAGGAGGCATAATTATAAAGAGATTACAAATATGTCAGAGGTCTGCTCTTTACACAGAGTGGTTGGTGCATGAAATACACTGACAGTAGAGTCAGATTCATTCAGGACATTGAAGTGATTCTTGGAAAGGCACATGGATGACAGTTGTTTGATCTTAGAGTAGGATAAAATGTCAGCACAACATTGAGGGCCAAAGGGCCTGTACTGTGCTGTACTGTTCTATGTTCCAGGTAAATCTGCAGGACCTGGAAGTCAATAACTAAAAGCACAGAAGGAAGTGACTCGATAAATCATGGATGCATTGGAGTTAATTTTCAAATATCTATTAATTCTGGAACAGTTCTTACATTCTACAGCATCGATAATGTAGCTGCATTATTTAACAAGCATGTAAAGGCACAATACAAAGTTTTAAATCTTACAGAATGACAGCTGTAGTGGAGAAACTGTCAGAGTCTATGATAAAACATTTGAGATGGAAGACAGTGGCCGGATTGGAGAGAGTCAGGATGGATTTACAAGGAGGAAAACATGTTTGGCAAATCAACAAAAATTATTTGTGAATGTGACTAAAAGTATTTGTCAGGGAGAAACATGGATGTGGTTTATTGGTACTGTCAGAAGGCTTTCCACAAAATCAAAAGTAAGACATTATTTGATTAAATGTAAAGTGTATCATATTGGGGAATTGCCCTGAGATAAATAGAGAACTGGGTTGGTTGACAGGGAACAAAGAAGAATTGTTACAATACAGGGATTGTAGGTGAAACCAAATCAAACTCACTGTCACTGGATTCACAAAACAGTCAATCTTTGAAATTGCCCGAAATTTCCGACCAGAGTTATACATTAATCAATAAGAATTAATTCTAATTAAGACCATGAGTTTATTAGGATAAAGCGAAACAACAAGGTAACTGAAATAATATGTACGATTAAAACGAAATCATGGTTGAAATTATTCCCCCTCTCACACACAGACCGACGAAAAGGCACAATTGAAGCATAAGATTTTCATAGAACAAACCAAAAATTGGTAACTTCAATGTAAAAGTTTCAAATGATGGCTGTTTCATGTAAACTTTGATAATGTGTTGCTCATATGCAGAAAGTAATGTGTCTCAGTTTGAAGTCACTGTGCAGTGCAAAACTCCCGAAGGGCTGTCCAGACATCCATCCCCTGCTTCTACTTTTTGTCTTTCAATAATTTAATAGATCAAAACTTTGAAAGTCTGTTTGACTGAACATTGAAAATAAAATTTAAAGTTTATAACCACTACTCCAATTTCTTGGACATTCAGATTTGGAAATGAAGGATCACAGTCGCTGATTGATTGTAATGACACGGAGTGGGCGAGTGTTTGTGGGAGAAAATCGATTTTAATATAGAGCTGGGTGGACTCGTCCACACTCCTTGTACTTTTCAAACATTCTCCTTCACTTTCCGCGTCTAACGTTGCCTATGCCGTATTTTACCCAACTCCCCATCTTCCAAGTGTTGTCGTTTTATGAAGAAGTCACTTGACTTGAATTTATGTTCTTTTCTGTCCACGCATGCTGCCAGTCTACCTGAGTATCGCGAGCATTTTGTTTCTTGTTTTTTTTTTCCTTTTTTCCCCCTTTATTGATTATTGCTTGCTTTGTTCACATAAGGGCATTCTTATAATTGTGCAACTTTTAATCTGTTTTACCCCGAAGAAGGTTAACTCAGATTACAACGGGATCTTGATCAGATGGTCCAAGGAGCTGACGAGTGCCAGATGGAATGTAATTTAGATAAATCTGAGGGGCTGCATTTTGGTAAGATAAATCAGAACAGGACTTTTACACTTCATGATAAGGTCCTGGGATTTGTCACTGAATCAAGAGACCTTATAGTGCAGGTTTGTAGTTCCTTGAAAGTGGAGTCGCAGGTAAGTAGTATAGTGGAGAAGGGGTTTGGTATGGTTGGCTTTATGGCACAGAGCATTGAATATAAATGTTGGGGCATCATGTTCTGGCTGTACAGGACATTGGTGATGTCACTTTTGGAATTCATATGTGCAATTCTGGTCTCCCGGTTGTAGGAAGGATGTTGTGAAACTTGAAAGGGTTCAGAAAAGATTGGCAAGTTTGTTGTCAGAGTTGGAGGGATTGAGTGAAAGGGAGAGGCAGAATAGTTTGGGGCTAGTTTCCTTCGAGAATCTGAGGCTGAGGAGTAACCTTATAGAGGTGAATAAGATCTTGAGGGCATGGATAGGGTAAAGAGACAAAGTCTTTCCCCCGGGATAGATTTTTCCCTAGTCCAACTTTAAGGTGGGAGGAGAAAGATTCAAAAGGGACCGAAAGGGCAACCTTTTCAAGCAGAGAGTAGCGCAGGTCTGGAATAAATGGACAGTGGAAGTGGTGGAGGCTGGTACAATTACAGCGTTTAAAAGACATCTGGATGGTGACATGAAAATGAAGTATTTAGAGAGATATAGGCCAAATGCGGCAAATGGGACGAGATATATTTTGGTAATCTAGTCATCAAGGACACGGTGGGCTAAAGGGTCTGTTTCTGTGCCATACATCTCAATGACTCTAAAACTCTAGCATGTATTTTAAGGACAGGCTTGAACTGTACCGGATCAAAGATCAGATGTCATTGGGAATGGGATGGGGTGAGAAGAGTTGGTATGATGTTGAAAATGCCAGCGTTCCTTATTTATCTGCCATCTGATTGGATCAATGAGGTTTGCCCAGATCAGTGCTTGATTCCACTTGAAGGCTGAGCTAAAAGATGAACAGAGAGATGATCTGATCTGAAAGGTACAGTTATCTGCAGTTATGTTTAACAAACCGGACCATATCCTACTCCAGTGGATGGAGTAGGCAGCCCACCAACATTGATTGTGTTGTGTTTGCTGCTGCAGAACTCTGATTCTGAGGTGAATCCACAACAGAGAGGGACTTCTGTGAACAGGAAAGGATTCACAGCCTGCACAAGTCCTGCGATACTGTCTGATTCTGAGTTGGCACAGTCTCAAATTGAAGGCTCCAATCTGTACTGAGGGACGGAGATTCCACCAGACACTAACTGGAACGTGACATTGAAAGACACCAGATGGCTGCAAAAGGGGGATTTTGCAATGTACTGATTTCAGAGTTTTTCCGATCTAGCAAATTGGCATGATCTACCCTCATTCGTCTGAATCCAGCAAAAAGTATTCCAACCTTGTCAATCTCTCCACATAGGTCAGTCCCGCCATCTGCTGGAATCATCCTGGGAAACCCACACTGCACTCCCTTGAGAGCAAGAGCATCCTTCTACAGAAAAGGAGACCAAAAGTGCACATTATATTCTTGGTGTGACCTCCCCAAGGCCCTGTATAACTGCAACAACACATCCGTGCTCCTGTACTCAAACCCTCTCACAATGAAGGCCAACATCCCATTTCCCTTCTTCACTGCTTGCTGCACCAGGATGCTTCCCTTCAGTTTCTGGATTAGTGGTGCTGGAAGAGCACAGCAGTTCAGGCAGCATCCAAGTAGCTTCAAAATCGACGTTTCGGGCAAAAGCCCCTCATCAGGAATAAAGGCAGTGAGCCTGAAGCGTGGAGAGATAAGCTAGAGGAGGGTGGGGCAGGGGAGAAAGTAGCATAGAGTACAATGGGTGAGTGGGGGAGGGGATGAAGGTGATAGGTCAGGGAGGAGAGGGTGGAGTGGATAGGTGGAAAAGGAAATAGGCAGGTAGGACAAGTCCGGACAAGTCATGGGGACAGTGCTGAGCTGGAAGTTTAGAACTAGGGTGAGGTGGGGGGAAAGGGAAATGAGGAAACTGTTGAAGTCCACATTGATGCCCTGGGGTTGAAGTGTTCCGAGGCGGAAGATGAGGCGTTCTTCCTCCAGGCGTCTGGTGGTGAGGGAGCGGCGGTGAAGGAGGCCCAGGACCTCCATGTCCTTGGCAGAGTGGGAGGGGGATTTGAAATGTTGGGCTGAGACAATGGGTCGGCCAGGGTGGTCAGGCTTGTGGATCTTGGGAAGGAGGTAGAACCGGGCAGTGCGGGGTTCCCGGACTATGAGGTTGGAAGCTGTGGGTGGGAGATCTCCTGAGGTGATGAGGTTCTGTATGGTCAGGGAGATGATGGTTTGGTGATGGGGGGTGGGATCATGGTCGAGGGGACAGTAAGAAGAGATGTCCTCGAGTTGACGTTTGGCTTCAGCGATGTAGAGGTCAGTGCGCCAGACTACCACTGCGCCCCCTTTATCCGCTGGCTTGATGGTGAGGTTGGGATTCCCTTCAATGCCTGGTGCACAAGGACACTCAGGTCCCACTGCACACTCCCCTCTCCCAATTTACAGCCATTCAGGTATGAATCTGCCTCCTTGTTTTTGCTTCCAAAGTGAATAACCTCAGAATTATCCATATTATACCGCATGTGCCATTGATTTGCCCACTCACCTTACTGGGCCAGGTCATGATTAAAGATCTCTGTGCCTTCATCACAGGTCACTCTCCCACCCAACTCAGTATCATCTGCAAACTTTGAGATTTTACATTTTGTTCCCTCATCCAAATCATTAATATATATGTAGAGAGAGAGAATTGTTGGGGTCTCAGCACTGATTCCAGTGGCACCCATAAAATTACTGACTGCCGATTTGAAAAAGACTCATTAATTCCTATTCTTTGTGTCCAAGCCTTTGTTTCCGCTCTGCCAACCAGTTTTCCATCCATCTCAATACACTTCCCATGTCCCATGCACTTTAAACTTGCACAATAATCTCTTCTGCAGGACTTTGTCAAGCGTTTTCTGAAAGTCCAAATATCTAGTCAGCTGTCTCCTCCTTGTCAATTCTACTAGTTACACCTTCATAGACTTCCAAGAGATGTGTCAAGCATGATTTCCCCTTTGTAAATGCAGAACACCGGATTAAAGACAAGATTCTTGGCAGTGTGGAGGAACAGAGGGATTTTGGGTCCATGCCCATAGATCCCTCAAAGTTGTCACTCAAGTTGACAGGGTTGTTGAGAAGATGGATAGTGTGTTGGCTTTCATTACCGGGGGATTGAGCTTCAGACCTGCGAGGTTATGCCTCAGCTCTATAGAACGTAGGTAAGCACATGGTTGATGATGGGATAGTATAGGGGGAATGAGCTGAAAATAGTTCACAGGTTGGCGCAATATTTGGGCTGAAGGGCCTTTTCTGTGCTGTATTGTTCTGTTCTATGTTCTATGTTCTCAGACTGTACTTGGAGGTAAAAAGGGAAATTGAAACGCAGATTTCTTACGGCCAGGAGGGAACAACCTCTTCAAAAGAATTGAGAATACTGCCTTGTACAGATATTTTATTCATTATTATTTCAGTTTCATCGTTGCTCTAAAATGTGTTTCTTCCCATAGATTACTGTCAGAACCGCACGGATGCCACTTGAACTTTTCATTGCCTGCTTGAAAGTAAAGAACAGTGAGTGTGCGGACCTGAGGTTTGCAACCATTTGTCGAGGAAATTGTTTAGTCAGAGACCTTGAGTCTTGTTTCAAGAAGCTTTGTTTTTCGTGAATTCACTGAGAGACTGCCCCACAGCCTCCACTGCCCCACCGCACTCTCTCGAATTGAAGATTCAGCCAAATGATACAAATAACTTGTTTACATTCCGCACTTTACAACAGTTTAAGATAAAGATAAGCACAGTGCAGCTATCGCCTTGTTGCTCCAGGACAGAGAAACTAATCAGCTCAGGAAGCACCCCCAATAACATTCCCATGATATACTCACTATATTTCGACAGATTATAATTACTCAACCTCAGTCGTTAACTCCAGCTGAGAGCTAAGACAGCTTAAGGGTGGCAAGAAAATGGGACATATAGGATCTGTTATAGGTGGGTTGATACCAATCTCAGAATCGGGCCAAATTATACCCTGCTGACTTCCCCTTGTACACGTCCTCAGAGTTATCGCGTCCGTCTGAAAAGGTTCGGCATATTAGCCATGCAGCAATTTCAGGCCAGCTAAAGGTTACAGGCCATAAAGGGATACCCCCTCCCCCCATGAATGGGTCGGCATATGGGCACATACCCAACAGCCAGTTTCCTTTCCCACTGTACAGGTGCTTTGATAGGCTGGATACAAGGAGGTATAATGGTCTATGGATCATATTAGTCACTTGATTCTTGTGACAGAGGGAAAGCTGTTTCTAGAGGCTTCTCTAAAAGCTGAACCTGAAACCTCAGGGACCAGAGCAAGGGGTTTTTCCCAGGGGGTACTACACAGGGAACATTACACTCTGCCTCCCCGACCCCTGGATTGACAAACCCAGTGTATCACACAAGAATTGTCAGTGATCTCGGTATGGGATTGGGAGCAATTTAAATCACAGCTTTACCTGATGCATGTCTGGGAGTTGTCCCCTCCTTGCATGTACTTGTTGGAAAACCCTTTTGGTTCCCATATCTTCCCTGCATCGGATTCCTTGTGGGTCATGACCTCACATCCCCCAGAAGCACTACAAGGGAATCTTGGGAAATCCACCAGAAAGCGGAGACTTCACTTCCAAGAACCAACTTTGCAAAGTATCAGGTCCCCTTTTTGACCCCTCACTGCAGTGGAGGAAAGATGGTTAACGCTGCCAGACCCTGACCCATCCCTTGTACATTCCGATTCAAAACAGCATTAGAGGGTGATACATATTGTATTCTGTCTTCATTACAGAACTAACGGGTACTTTTGGTACCCCCTCCACAAGGCCGTACATCTCTAGGTTCAGTTGTTTGCTGGCTGAGGAGGCCCAGGAATTGCATCCACAGATTTCCATCATTTGCTTTAGTAGTTGCTGATTTGGTGAGGTTCTACATGTTACAGTCGGTCGTGTGCGCTCACACCTTATGTCCTTCCAAATTAACGGTAGTTTGTGTGGTCAGTAACACTTCGGAGAGGCAGAGCCTTTGTTAAAACACAACATACATGAAGTTGCCAGGTCTAAAACTGTGTGTGTTTGACCCGTGGTTTTGGGCATGGCCTCTATTATGTTTGAATGATTCTGCACGACCATTTCATTCAGGGCTTGGGTGTATTGTCTGGTTTACTGGTCCACCCATATCATGTCTATTTTGGATGTTAGACAGAGGGGGTCAGGTACAAGTAGTCAGGGGTCTTCCCATAAAAGTTTCAAACAAGGTGAGACCAGTGGTTCTATTAACCTGGTTTTGGAGGGTGTAAAGGGTAATACGCCATGCTTCATGCCAATTTAGTCCAGTTTCCTGGCATGTCATTGAATGTTGCACACAAATCCCAATATTGCACACAGTGCTGTTCCTATTTTCCCAGTAAACTGGGTAATTCATTGTCCTGGTAATCTAAATCAGGGGGTGATATCTTTCATAATACATTTACTACTTTCAGGCATCATTTCTTCTGGTGAGAAATGCCTCTATCCATTTAGGGAACCTCACTGGTGAAACCCTCTCATTCACTAACATAGAGGATGAAAGGTTTATGATCATCGAGTAAGCCCAACACTGGGGCCTGTGACAGAGTAGCCTGGAGTTCCTCAAATGCTCACTGCCACTCGGGGTCCAATCCATAGAATGAGACTGAACCTTAAGGCTAACCTGAGGCAAAATCACATCCATGCACCGATATTCAGGCACCCATTGGCTTCAGTAGTTCACCACGCTGAGGAAAGACAGCATCTCCTGTTGTGTAGAGGGTGACGGGGCATTCACAACAGCAGCAACGTGATCAGGACCCAGGTGACATGTCCCGATCTCCAGGATGCAGCCTCGATATTGTACCGAGGAATGACACATTTGTATCTTGGCAGCAGAAACGCACTGCCCACTGGGGGCTAAGTGGATCAACAAGGTCACAGAGTCCCGCTGACAGTCAATGTGGGACCGTGAGGTGACGAGGAGGTCATCAGCATATTGTAACACAGTGCTGGCCCAAGGCAGAGAGAACTGAGGCAGATCCCTTCACCCTGTCACAGCACACACTGCCCGGCTTCCCATAGGTGAAGGCTATCCTCATGCAGTGGAATGGAGCAAAACACTGAGCAGTGCTCAATGACAGTGGGACAAGCCGAATCTGGGGGAGGGGGGAGGGAGGAAAAGATGACATTGGTATCAGGGACGACCGGTGCCATGCAGATAATAATCTGATTTACTTCACGCAAATCCTGAACAAACCATCACTCATTGTTCCTGCCCGGTATGGGAATCAGTAAAATGGGATTATGACAGGCCTGTGAATAGGACACACCACCCCCTGAGAGAGCAGAACATCAATAAAGGGTGACTGTCTATTTCAGCATCAGGGGACAGTCTATAGAGACATCCTCAAGGGAGGGCCGCACCAGGACGGACAGGAACACGGTGCAGTGGAGAAGTAACCACCAACTCCACATGATTTTTATGGAGTGCCCTCAGGGAAAAGGGGGGACGGATACTCAGAGCAGTGAGGCATATAGTTATGGGGTGAGGATAGCTGATTACCAGCCAATAGAATTACCAGCCAATAGGCAGATGGGAGCCAGACACAACAGGCCTCATCAGAGAATGCAGTAATCTGGAAGGTCCAGCAGTGGGTCTCTCTTAGAGATTCACCACAGGACAATGAATGGATCATAGGACCAACTTCCTCAGGCCAGTTTGGGGACCTTACAGACACAGTGATATGGGGCACCGAGGTGGGACCCCATCACAAACAAAGCTGATTGGACAGTATCAAGCTGTACTGAAGGAACTTGCCCACGTGACTGAAATTAACCCTCCCATTCAACTGTAGTGAACCTGACTAACCGAACCAAGGGGTTGTGAGGCTTGCATATAAGTCAGGGACCAGACAGTGGGTAAAACGGGCTGTGCAGTGCGTCATTATGGGAAAGCGGGATGTAAAGAGAAGGTGATAAAGGAAGCTTAAGCAGGGATTGGTGCTTCCTTCTAAATCCACTATCAGGGGGTACAGGAGAGGTTCGCGGGGTTGTTCTGTAGTTGCCAGCAGTACAACAGTGCCTGTGTGACAGGGTGAGAGTGTAGGGGGTAGTGTAATTTTTAAACGGTTAGCTGCCTTTTAGTCTTTTCTACCTCATAGTAAACACAAGCAGACACTCGAAACTGTTGCCGGACCTCCCCCACGTTTATATGAATGAAACAGTTGTAACAGCTTTCCTCGATAGTTGAGAGGCCGCCCTTAACCACAGTTGTACAACATCATCCATATAAGGGAAGAACGGGAAGCTCAAACACTGATTGGCCAAGTGAATGATAAAAGAATCCCAGGCACCAGAACCCAAAAAAGGAAAACAGTGCGGAATCCGAGCACTCGTTGGTCAAGGCAGCAGTAGTAAACCCAGCCCACATATACATGTATATAATGTGTGGAGATTACTATGCTTGTGTGTGTGTACCTTTGGGAACAGCACCCGACTTTGCAAAGTTGAATGAAAAGTTTTGGACTGACTCCTCCGTGTCTTTGTTCCTGGGAAGGGAAATGAAAAGTGCCGTAGATGGGGCTGGATAGCTACCTATCTCGCACAATTGGGGGCTCCTCCGGGATGAAATAATTATTGCCGGGGGGGGCAGTCTCTTCGGCTCACGGATCAAGCCTGATTACAACAAAGACGCGTCTAGTATATATTTATACTTCTCACTGATCGGCTTGGTCCGTTGGCCGTCGGCCAAGGGACGATGTGACCCGGCTCATTTAAAAATAATTTTGAATCCTGGAAAAGGAACACACGGACGAGTGCTGGGACGACCGGTTAGTGACTATACACGGGGGTACACACATTTAAAAAGGCCAGACAACTCCGTGCACGGATCAAGGTAAGAGATTCTTTTGTTCTTCCTTGTTGGCCGCGTGGTTTTGACGGTCATCTGTGAAAACGCTTTGGGCGTTTAAGACCAGGACTGAAGATAAACCACGGGAAATTGTGGTTTTGACGGTCATCTGTGAAAACGCTTTGGGCGTTTAAGACCAGGACTGAAGATAAACCACGGGAAATTGTGGTTTTGACGGTCATCTGTGAAAACACTTTGGGCGTTTAAGACCAGGACCGAAGATAAACCATGGGAAATCAGACTTCTAGATTTACTAAGGAAAAGTCAGGGAAGACTGCAAATGGGAAAGAAATACCCCCCGATAGTCCATTAGGTCGGAAGTTAAGTCTATGGACGGACAGTAGTAGAACGAAGGACTTAAAGAAAGAGACCATGATAAAATATTGTTGTTTTATATGGACCAAAGAACCTATCCGCGCCCCCTCGGTAGTTTGGCCCGAGTATGGGTCTGATGAAGACTGGGTGTGTCAAATCCTAAATGTATATGTTAACAGAAAACAACCGTTTGACCCAGAGGAGAGCAAATATGCCGCCGCCTGGTTGGCGGGAGACGGCGAGAGTCCCACGCGTCTCTATCCTCTGACTCCCCAAACAGACCCGAGGAAGCTCCAGAAGTCTTGGGACATCCTCACCGACGGTTTGCCACCGTCTTCCCCGCCCCCATATATACCACCCGCGCACGACCAGGCGTCCAGCGCGGACCTCCCTCCTGCGATGGATAATTCCGAGTCCCAGCAGGCTACGACCAGTGAGGAAGGGACTGCTGGGGGGTGTACAGGAGGGGGCACAGAACTCACCCCAGGCACTAGGAAATCAGTCCGACTCGAGATGCGGAGAGGTCGAGAAGAGGGATTGAGAGCTGGGAGGAGTGATAATATTGAACAGCTGAACCCCTTACGAGAGGTGCCGTTTGGGAACGAACGGACCGGGTTTGTAGTACAACCTTTAAATTCTGGGGATATCCGGCATCTCCGTAATGAACTACCCCGTCTACTGGACGACCCCGTCAGTGTGGGAATACAACTGGACCAATTTCTGGGGCCCAGTATATACACATGGGCTGAACTGCAGGCCATGATGAGAATACTATTTAATTACGATGAAATTGTTATGATCCGGAATAGTGCAATGGCCATTTGGGATAGGGAGCATCAGGACGGCCCTCAGCGTGGAGAGCAGAAGTACCCCTTAGAGGACCCCCGGTGGGATCATAACGACGCGGGGGGAAGGGCCAATATGACAGACCTCAGAAGCCTTATCATCAGGGGGATCCAAACCTGCGTGCCCAAACAGCGGAATTTAGCAAAAGCATTTGAAGTTGGACAGAAAAAGGATGAATCCCCGAGTGAGTTTTTAGACCGTTTGCGGGAGTCCATGCGAAAGTATTCAGGTTTAGACCCCGATGGGGAAATAGGCAAGAGCATGCTTAAGGTGCACTTTGTGACTAAGTCATGGCCTGACATTCAGAAGAAATTACAGAAAGTGGAGGATTGGGCTGAAAAGGATGTTGCAGAATTATTACGGGAAGCACAGAAGGTGTACGTTCAGAGGGATGTAATAAGGGAGAAACATAAGACAAAAATGATGGTGGCAGCCGTACGGGAAGCTTGTAAGTCCACCGGAATGGGGGAGGGAGATTCTGGGGTGGAAAGAGGAACGTCGAAGAAAAGTTGGAGAGGGAGAGAAGCGAGACGGGGCAGAAGTGAGAGAGGAGGATCTTATGGAATTGAGCGCCCTCAGAAGGCCGGATGTTACCATTGCGGGAAACTGGGACACTTCAAAAGGGATTGTCCCGAGTTTAAAAGGGAAAGAGAAGGGATGTATGAAATGGAGTGTGAACAAATGGATTAGGGAAGTCAGGGGAGGATCGGAACACGGGCCTACCAAGAACGCCTGGTAAATTTACGGGTGGGCCCATTTAGACAAGATGTTACCTTCTTAGTTGACACAGGCGCTGGCAGGTCCTCAATTCCCCTCCATCCGAGGGGGGTTGGCTTCCAAGCTAAAACATTAAACATTTCAGGAGTTAAGGGTGGGGTTTTTAGTGCGAGAATATTCGAACCACAACCCTTGCGGCTGGAGGAGGAGGAACTCCAGGTTGAACTCCTTCACCTCCCCCATCTTCCCTATGGGTTGTTGGGACGGGATTTGATAGTCCGTTTCGGATTGCGAATAGAAGTGGGAGAAGAGGAAGAATTAGCCGTTACCATGTCATACCTTAGTGAGTCCCGATTGACAGAGATAGACCCTAGGGTTTGGGTCGCCAAAGGGAACCGGGGGGGACTCGCAATTCGACCTGTGGAGGTAAAATTAAAGCCCCAGAGCCCCGACGTCAGAGTGCGCCAATACCCCATCTCTTGGGAAGGGAGGCAGGGCCTGAAGACAGTTATGGAAGACCTAATAAAAGATGGATTGGTAGAGCCCTGTATGTCACGATACAATTCCCCAATCCTGCCGGTCCGGAAGTCGGATGGGAGCTACCGAATGGTCCAAGACCTAAGGGAGGTAAATAAAATTGTCCAAGTACGGCACCCTGTGGTACCGAACCCATACACTATTCTGGGGCGAATTCCCCCGGACCACGGCTGGTTTAGTGTTATAGACTTAAAGGATGCCTTCTGGGCGTGTCCCCTGGACAAGGACAGTAGGGATCTTTTTGCTTTTGAATGGGAGGATCCTGATACTGGCAGAAAACAACAGTACAGGTGGACCGTACTCCCCCAAGGATTCACTGAGTCCCCGACTCTGTTCGGGCAGATTCTGGAACAATTATTGGAGGGACTAACCTTGTCCCCGTCCCTTAAGCTTATACAATATGTGGACGATCTCCTTTTATCCGGACCGGCGGAGGAGGACGTCCTACTTGGGACTAATGCCCTGTTAAATTACCTAGCTGAGAAGGGGTTAAGAGTGAGTCAGAAGAAGCTCCAATATGTTGAGAAAGAGGTTAAGTACCTGGGACACTTGATAAGCCAGGGACAGAAACGAATAAGTCCGGAAAGAGTGCGGGCAATAATCGAACTAGGCCTCCCAACGACCAAGAGGGAGTTGCGGAAGTTCTTGGGACTCTTAGGCTATTGTCGGTTATGGATAGACGACTATGCCCCCCTTACTAAAGACTTGTACCTAAAACTCATTGAGGAGGCACCCAACAGAATAAAATGGGAGGAGGAGGAGAAAAAGTTAATTGAAATCCTAAAAGGAAAATTGATGGCCGCACCTGTTTTAAGCTTGCCGGATTTTAGTAAGACATTTCGCCTCTTTGTGAACTCCAGAAAGGGAACCGCTCTTGGAGTATTGACCCAGGACTGGGGGGGTAAAAGGAAGCCCGTGGCTTTCCTGTCAAAAATTCTGGATCCAGTCTCCCGAGGGTGGCCGGAGTGTGTCCAAGCGGTGGCAGCCACGGCAAAGCTGGTAGAGGAAAGCAGGAAGTTGACTTTCGGGGCCCCCTTGACAGTCACTACTCCCCACCAGGTTAGAACTATCCTGAATCAGAAGGCCGGGAGGTGGCTGACTGACTCGAGAATTCTGAAATATGAAGCCATATTGTTAGACCGAGAAGACCTCCGAATAGAAGTCGGGGGCTGCCAGAACCCGGCGGACTTCCTTTGGAAAGGGGAGGGCGAGGAGGAACTGGAACACTGCTGTTCAGACATAATAGAGTACCAGAGTAAAGTGAGGGAAGATCTGAGGGATACCCCCTTACATGCAGGAAGGCGGTGGTACATTGATGGGTCCTCTCGAGTGATAGATGGGAAGAGACACAACGGTTATGCAGTCATTAGTGAGACTGGTTGGGAATTAGTGGAAAGTGGACGGCTACCGAATGCCTGGTCCGCACAAACGTGCGAATTGTACGCCTTGCACCGAGCTCTGAGGAATTTAAAGGGAATAGCCGGGACAATCTACACTGACTCTAAGTATGCCTTTGGGGTAGTACACACCTTTGGGAAGATCTGGAAAGAAAGGGGAATGATAAATAGTAGAGGAAAGGAGTTGGTCCACGAGGAACTAGTAGCCATGATCTTGGAGGATTTGTTGCTGCCACAAGAGATTGCTGTAGTACATGTGAAAGGACACCAGAAAGACGATAAAATAGAGACCCTGGGGAATCAATTGGCAGATGAACAGGCAAAATTGGCTGGGATGGGGAAGGAAGTAATAAACTGCCTGGTAAGGATTCCACAGATATCCGAAATTACCGAAGTGCCCACGTTTGCTGACAAAGAAGAAACTCTTCTCGCGTCTCTGGGGGGTACAAAGGATAGGGAAGGCAAGTGGACCTTACCCGATGGCCGCCAGCTACTAAATCGACCGTTGACGCGGGACATTATTGCCCGTTTACACCAAGGGGGTCACTGGGGCGCCCAGGCACTGTGTGATGCCTTCCTGCGCCGATATGCTCACCCTGGTCTGTACACGGTAGCCAAGCAGGTCACAGGAGATTGCATAACGTGTCGAAAGATTAACAAAAGGGGGCTGCGGCAGCATGCAAGACAAGGGGGTAGGAGTCCGGCCTATAGGCCGTTTGAGTATATCCAGGTAGATTACACTGAGCTCCCCCCCATAGGTCGACTGAAGTATCTATTAGTAGTGGTAGATCACCTGACAGGATGGGTGGAAGCTTTCCCCACTACCACGGCAACGGCAACTCAGGTTAGCAAGATTCTACTCGAGCAAATCATCCCACGATTTGGGCTACCCCGCGCTATTGACTCTGACCAGGGGAGCCACTTCACCTCGACCATCCTCCAGAATGTAGTGCAAGCAATGGGGATTGACTGGGATTTGCACACCCCCTGGCATCCCTCCTCCTCGGGCAAGGTCGAAAGAATGAACCAGACCATCAAAAAGCAGCTAACCAAGCTCACTAGTGAAATCGGCCTGCCTTGGACCAAATGCCTACCCCTTGCCCTGTTGCAAATTCGCACCCAGCCAAGGCGGGATTTGGGCGTCTCCCCTTTCGAAATGTTATTTGGCCTCCCGTTCCATGGGCCGAAGGGGGAACCTCCTGTATTTGAGTCTCGGGATATGTTTGTGCAAAAATATGTGGTGGCTCTGGGGTCTGCTCTATCTCGTTTACGCCAACAGGGACTTTTGGCACAGACGCCGCCCCTCGAGTTTGCGGTGCACACCGTCAAGCCGGGTCAGTGGGTCCTGATTAAAAGCTGGAAGCAACGTACCCTCGAACCAACTTGGGATGGTCCCTTCCTGGTACTTTTGACGACCGAAACGGCTGTCCGTACGGCCGAAAAGGGCTGGACACATTACACTCGAGTCAAGGGACCAGTGCCACAACCGACGGAGGACGAACGAACCTCTCTGACAAAGGCATCTAAGGAACAGAGACCCTGAGAACGAACTAATCGGACTTTGGCGAGTCTAAAGGAACTGTGCCCTCGGGCTACGGGTGTCGCGACAAAATGCGGTCAATCGTATTGTTAACTTGCTATGCCATTATCCTTGGGCTGGGTCTTTGTGTGCGTGTTACCCAATTTGGCCTCTGGTTAAAACAAGCAGAGGACCGTCAGTGGTTCACCATCTCCGTGCTTGCCAACCAATCAACACAGACACTTAGCTTAGACCTATGTGAGTTGGTGCCCTGTAGGACTAAAAGTCAACTGAATCAAACTAAGCAGAATCTAGAGAGAGAAAGGGGATTCCAGGGTCAGACGTTAGTATTACAATTGCATGGTAGGGAAGGCCTAAGTAGGCCTCCAGCCCCCGGGGTCCAGGCTATGGTGTCAGTTGTCCGTGATCCCATCACCCCTGGACGGGATTGTGGGCAGAATCAGTGCAATCCGCTCTATCTGACCATAAAGAACTTGGAAAAGAACGAGGCGAGCCTTAATAGAACAATACTGGGTATTAGAGTTGGGGGCCAGGCAGGATGGAGGGGGATGCAGCTGTGCTGCACGTATATCACGGTCATTGAAGCTGAGTCTGGGGGCTCATCCACCACTGATAAGCAGGAAAAGATTAGAATAATTGAGACGACGGATTTGGAAAAGACCTTTGAAATAGAAACGGGATACAGGGAGGCGAATGCCTGGATGGAATGGGTCAAATATACTGTGAGGAGCATAAAAAGAGTGATTGCTACGCATGCATGAGTGCCCGCCCTAACCCTCAGGTGGTCCCATTCCCGCTGGGATGGGAGAAACACCCACGAGCCATGGACTGCATGATAAGGCTGTACCAGGACCGAGAGGCCTGGAACGACCCCACTTGTCGACCCTTGAGTTTGAAGTTTCCCCCCGTCAGGTCTGAGGGGGCGCCCCGCCCGCCATCATTCTCAGGGGTAACGGG
Organism: Chiloscyllium punctatum; assembly: GCF_047496795.1. Classification (NCBI taxonomy): domain Eukaryota; kingdom Metazoa; phylum Chordata; class Chondrichthyes; order Orectolobiformes; family Hemiscylliidae; genus Chiloscyllium; species Chiloscyllium punctatum. The sequence continues at coordinate 52,219,330 of NC_092780.1, forward strand.
TACGCACCAGGCCTGCATCTCTCGGACAGGACTACAGTGGGACGACGATGTGGGGACATTTGACAAGTGCAGCGGATCAATCCGGCTGGTCAATGAAACTACCGGGGGCGGGAATTACTCCCACATTCATGTACCTAGGGCAGACCTCTGGTGGTACTGTGGTGGGAGGGTTCTGCGACCGACCCTGCCCCAAAAATGGACGGGCACTTGTGCGATCGTTCAATTGGCCATCCCATTCACCCTGGTATTCGAAAAACAAGAGCGACCCCGTTCTAGTGGAAGAACGGAGAGAGCTTTGGAGACCTCTTTCGATGATAACATATATTTAGATGCCATAGGGGTCCCCAGGGGTGTTCCTGACGAATACAAGGCGAGGAACCAGATAGCGGCGGGTTTTGAGTCGTCACTGTTCTGGTGGGTGACCATCAATAAGAATGTGGATTGGATTAATTATATTTACTACAATCAGCAGAGGTTCATTAATTATACCCGGGATGCAGTGAAAGGAATAGCAGAACAACTGGACGCCACTAGTAGGATGGCGTGGGAAAATAGGTTGGCCTTAGACATGATGTTGGCAGAGAAGGGGGGTGTTTGTGTCATGATAGGCACTCAGTGCTGCACTTTCATCCCCAACAACACAGCCCCTGATGGGTCCATCACCCGCGCCCTGGATGGACTCACCACATTGGCGGACGAACTGGCCGAAAACTCGGGCATTGACTCTGGCCTCACGGACTGGTTGGAAGCTTGGTTCGGTAAATGGACGGGGGTGGTCGTTCCCTTTCTTGTCTCATGTATAGTGGTGGCAGGGGTACTCACTGCCCTTGGGTGTTGCGTTATTCCCTGTGTCCGGGGATTAACTCAACGACTGATCGAAACCGCCCTTACTAAGAAAGATGTTCCCTATGGGCAGGTTGAACGAATAAATCTCGAGATGGAACAACGTGAATCCCTCTTGGGCGGGGGTAGTATTAGAGAAGGGCAGTTTGATGAACAAGCTCGGGAGTTATTAAATGCCCTGGAGAAGAAACTTACGGTTGAAAAATTACAGGCCGTAAGAAAAGACACGGGGGATTTGTAGGGGGTAGTGTAATTTTTAAACGGTTAGCTGCCTTTTAGTCTTTTCTACCTCATAGTAAACACAAGCAGACACTCGAAACTGTTGCCGGACCTCCCCCACGTTTATATGAATGAAACAGTTGTAACAGCTTTCCTCGATAGTTGAGAGGCCGCCCTTAACCACAGTTGTACAACATCATCCATATAAGGGAAGAACGGGAAGCTCAAACACTGATTGGCCAAGTGAATGATAAAAGAATCCCAGGCACCAGAACCCAAAAAAGGAAAACAGTGCGGAATCCGAGCACTCGTTGGTCAAGGCAGCAGTAGTAAACCCAGCCCACATATACATGTATATAATGTGTGGAGATTACTATGCTTGTGTGTGTGTACCTTTGGGAACAGCACCCGACTTTGCAAAGTTGAATGAAAAGTTTTGGACTGACTCCTCCGTGTCTTTGTTCCTGGGAAGGGAAATGAAAAGTGCCGTAGATGGGGCTGGATAGCTACCTATCTCGCACAAGAGCACTGCAACAGCAAACTCAGGGCCTACACCACAGAGTGATCAGGGAGCTCCAAGAACTGGCCCTGATCAGACCAGTGGATCAAAGCACCAAGTTTACACAGGGCTTGGTGACCCATCAGGGAAACAGCTGGATTCTTGGCAATGACAAATGTCTCCTGGACCTGGAGCTGACCTATCTGAATGGGAGCAGGTTGGGAGAGTGATTCTACAATGTGAATTCAGGCTATACTGATAGCGGAGATGGAGGGGAGTACAGACAAAATACCCAGACTGGAATTGACTAAAACCTTAAGATGCTTCCCCTGAACATCAAGACCTTTTGTTATAAGATTAGTGATAGTGGAAAAACTGGCCCTTGGGACCCACAGAGCTCTTAACGAATAGACCTTGTTGGTCCATATTAGTGAGGGAGGTAATTACAGCCCCCCAATTCTGCTGTTGCCAAGGGAGATTGGTAAGTTTGAAAGTCTGAGCTATCTTGGGCTCAACACAATTTTACAGAGTCTCTACCACCAAAGGATTGTTTCCTTCCAGAGGGATTCCCACAGATTATTCCCACATGTCCGTAAAACCGGCAATGAAATCAACACGGGGTTTCCCTTTTGCTTGAAGGCATTGAGTGACCTCCCCAAAGTCGCTCTGATGCCTGGTTCCATTCGAGGTGGTCTTCACAGCTCGGTTCTGGAGCTCCTCGTCCCGGGGAATATTTCCCTGACCCCGCTGCTCCTCTGTGGACTCCTCTATCCAATCCACATTTTCCCTGGCTGGGACTGAAAAGGAATCCTTAACAGCTATCCAGACGGTGCCATGGCAACTTTGTGTTGGAGCAGAACATCCCCAGGTAAGGGGTTATAAATTTGGCAGGTTTGGACCAGCCAATTGTGGATAGAGATTGGCTTCTTTAATGGGCAAGTAGCCTCATCCATCATGCTTCTAACCTCAGAGGGGGACCAAGGCTTCAGGACAGCTATATCACTGACCATCAGTTGGGACAGTTGGGTGATGGGAGCGATGGAACTAAAAGGTTTATTTGCATCAGAGACAGTGGAGAATATTCCAGATGCCACATTTGTGTGATGCATTTTAGTCTGACTGTGAGTCTGCACCGTAGTGAGTTGGATAGAATTAAGTGGGGCTGCAGGCAGGCCAGGAGCATGGACTATATCCGGGTCATGGGGAGTTGAAGAGACCGGGGCTGCTGTGCTCACACAGCTGCTGTCAGGAGGATGTTCTCCCTAACTGTATCCTTCTGAGAGTCAAGCTGGGAAATAGCCCCATCGAGGCACTTGAAGGTGCCTCCTTCTGTGAACCAGCATCTTTCTTAGGTTTGGATTTGGGAGGTTGATGGCGCATAGCAACCATTTAACGAACCAATGCATCATATAACATTTGTCCCAATTGAGATTGTCACCTCCTTCCTGAATAATTCCTTGCCATTCCTTAATTTACTGAAATCAAAAGAGCCTCCATTGGGCCAACACTTGTGGGACCATCGATAAAGATCACGACAAAAAGGAATGACTTTCCCGGAATCTCATGTATCACGAGCACCGATGATCCTGGTGGAACAATGGGGTCTCCTACCTCTTGCCGCGATCTTATGATCTTACAATGTCTTTGTTTTGTTGGCATTTCCAGCTTTGGGCCATCTTCAGGGTGCCTCACATCCATGTTCACAGTGGGGCACTGACTGCTGGCTCCATTTCCCATTTCCATAATCTACAAATAAAATGTCACCCACCAAGGAAGGAAAAGAGAAAAGAAAACCTGTTACCTGTGCCCGCATGCACTAATATACTATAAGCACTCACTGGTATTTCTCTTCTGTCCACAAGTTCTCAAAGTCTCCAGGTGGAAGTGAGGACTGCAGGCTCAATAGGCCTCATTCCTGATGAAGGGCTTTTGCCAGAAACATCGACTTTCCTGCTTCTCAGATGATGCCTGATCTGCTGTGCTTTTCCAAGGTAAAAACAATGACTGCAGATGCTGGAAACCAGATTCTGGATTAGTGGTGCTGGAAAAGCACAGCAGTTCAGGCAGCATCCGAGGAGCAGTAAAATTGACATTTCAGGCAAAAGCCCTTCATCAGGAATACAGGCAGAGAGCCTGAGGGTGGAGAGATAAATGAGAGGAGGGTGGGGGTGGGGAGAAAGTAGCATAGAGTACAATAGGTGAGTGGGGGAGGGGATAAAGGTGATAGGTCAGAGAGGAGATTGGAGTGGATAGGTGGAAAAGAAGATAGGCAGGTAGGACAAGTCATGGGGACAGTGCTGAGCTGGAAGTTTGGAACTGGGGTGAGGTGGGGGAAGGGGAAATGAGGAAACTGTTGAAGTCCACATTGATGTCCTGGGGTTGAAGTGTTCCAAGGAGGAAGATGAGGCGTGCTTCCTCCAGGCGTCTGGTGGTGAGGGAGCGGCGGTGAAGGAGGCCCAGGACCTCCATGTCCTCGGCAGAGTGGGAGGGGGAGTTGAAATGTTGGGCCACGGGGCGGTGTGGTTGATTGGTGCGGGTGTCCTGGAGATGTTCCCTAAAGCGCTCTGCTAGGAGGTGTCCAGTCTCCCCAATGTAGAAGAGACCGCATCGGGAGCAACAGATACAATAAATGATATTAGTGGATGTGCAGGTAAAACTTTGATGGATGTGGAAGTCTCCTTTAGGGCCTAGGATGGAGGTGAGGGAGGAGGTGTGGGCGCAGGTTTTGCAATTCCTGCGGAGGCCGGGGAAGATGCCAGGACAGGAGGGTGGATTGTAGGGGGGCATGGACCCGACCAAGTCGTCGCGGAGGGAATGGTCTTTGCGGAAGGCAGAAAGGGGTGGGGAGGGAAATAAATCCCTGGTTGTGTAGTCTGTATGGAGGTGGTGGAAATGTCAGCGGATGATTTGGTTTATGCGAAGGTTGGTAGGGTGGAAGGTGAACACCAGGGGTGTTCTGTCCTTGTTGCGGTTGGAGGGGTGGGGTCTGAGGGCGGAGGTGCGGGATGTGGACGAGATGCATTGGAGGGCATCTTTAACCACGTGGGAAGGGAAATTGCGGTCTCTTATGAAGGAAGCCATTTGGTGTGTTCTGTGGTGGAACTGGTCCTCCTGGGAGCAGATCCGGTGGAGGCGGAGGAATTGGGAATAGGGGATGGCATTTTTGCAGGAGGTAGGGTGGGAAGAGGTGTAATCCAGGTAGCTGTGGGAGTCGGTGGGTTTGTAAAAAATGTCAGTGTCAAGTCGGTTGTCATTAGTGGAGATGGAGAGGTCCAGGCAGGGGAGGGAGGTGTCAGAGATGCTCCAGGTAAATTTAAGGTCAGGGTGGAATGTGTTGGTGAAGTTGATGAATTGCTCAACCACCTCGCGGGAGCACAAGGTGGCACCAATGCAGTCATCAATGTAGCGGAGGAAGAGGTGGGGAGTGGTGCCGGTGTAACTACAGAAGATGGACTGTTCTACGTAGCCAACAAAGAGACAGGAATAGTTGGGGCCCATAAAAGTGCCCATGGCTACCTCTATGGTGTGGAAGAAGTGGGAAGATTCGAAGGAGAAATTCTTCAGGGTGAGGACTAGTTCAGCCAAAAGAATGAGAGTGTCGGTGGAAGGGTACTGTTGGGGACGTCGGGAGAGGACGAAACGGAGGGCTTGGGGGCCCTGGTCTTGGCGGATGGAGGTGTAGAGGGATTGGATATCCATGATAAAGATGAGATGTTGGGGGCCGGGGAAACGGAAGTCTTGGAGTAGGTGGAGGGCGTGGGAGGTGTCTCGAACATATGTGGGGAGGTCCTGGACTAGGGGGGGATAGGACAGTGTCGAGGTAGGTAGAGATGAGTTCACCATACTCTCATCTCCAAGTCTCCAGCCTATTTCAGTTGGGCACTGACCACTATATCCACTATTTCCTCATTTCCTTTTGTTTTTTCCGATCCCATATTAATTCAGACCCTGCCTGACCATGCCAGATTCTGTCGAGGAAATTACTTAGTCTGAGGCTTTGAGTCTTGTTTCAAGAAGGTTTATTTTTCGTAAATTCATGGACAGGCTACCACACTGTCTCCACTAACCCACAACACTCTCTCGAGCTGAAGAGTCAGCCTATACTTATGCAATGATACAAACATCTTCACTTCCATTCCGCACAGGTTAAGGATAAGCACAGTGCAGCTCTCAACTTGTTGCTGAAGTACAGAGAGGCTAACGGGCTCAGGACACACCCCCCACTAACACGCCTATGATATACACCCTATAATTCGTCAAAGTATAATTACACAACCTCAGTCATTATTTCCATTGGTATTTTCCACAAAAGCAAGAGGCTGAGATACATGATAGTTTTTAATTTGGTCAAATGTCCCATCATGCAGCAGTATACCAAGTTCTTACCTACTTCCACACCATGACATCAATTCAGTAACTACAATATGATTCTAAATCTCTCTACTTTTTTTGTGGCCAAGTTTGAGAGCTTGCACCCCTGTAAATTCTGCAGTTTGCAATGTGCATGTATTTGTTGTTAGCACTTAAACCTTTCAAGTAGATTTATCATGTATTTAATAAGAAATCAGAGTCAGGTAATTGTATGAATAATATGGGGTGAATATCCACCCAATTATTTGTCTGTGAAACATTTGAAAATCTTTTAATTGGACTAAAGCCAAATACAATTATTTTATACTTTTTCAATTATCTGAATTCTGAAATACGTTTCCCAGCCAATGACACAGCACAAATTGTACTAAACCAGGTAACACTGATTACAGGGTGACTCAGTGGTTAGCACTGCTGCCTCAAAGTGCCAGGGACCTGGGATTGATTCCAGCCTCAGGTGACTGTGTGGAGTTCACATATTCTCTCTGTGTCCGCATACGTTTCCTCCAGGTGGCTCAGTTTCCTCCAACAATCCAGAGATGTGCAGTTCAGGTGAATTGGTCATGCTAAACCGCCCACAGTGTTAGTTGCATTAGTCAGGGATACATAAAGGGTAGGGGAATGTATCTGAGTGGGTTACTCTTCAGAGGGTTGGTGTGGACTTGTTGGGCCAAATGGCCTGTTTCCATATTGTAATCTGAATGTAACACTTTGGCAAAACAGCTAGCAGCAGATGGGTTGCCATGAGACAAAAACAAGTTGAAATTTGGCCAATCAGTTTCAATTATGCCCCAAATTACCAAAATCCAATAAAGTTTGCATTTAGTATTTTAATAATATTAAAATCAATGAATTGATCCAATGTTTTGGGTTACAAACAGGTCAGTTTTGAACAGTTGAAAGAGAACTGCAAAAAGACCAGCAAATATAGGCTGCCAACTCAAGACCTCGCTGAGAGGTACCTGTCTGTGGAAGGGGTTTGCACAGTAGAATATCGAAACCGATCTGGAGAAAATTGACAGAAGAAATTCAGCAATGCTGACTGGTTTCAAACATGATTTTTCTTTGTAATACTTAATGGGGATTTTTTTATCAGACTAGTATTGAAGAATGGGAAATAAAAGATAGGTTTAAGAGGAAGGAGTTGTAAATAGTTGCTGGTTTTAATATTCTCTGTTGGATGTTGTGGTTCTGTTCGCCGAGCTGGAAATTTGTCTTGCAAATATTTCGTCCCCTGTCTAGGTGACATCCTCAGTGCTTGGGAGCCTCCTGTGAAGCACTTCTGTGATCTTTCCTCTGGCATTTATAGTGGTTTGTATCTGCCGCATCCGGTTTTCAGTTCCAGCTGTCCGTTGCAGTGGCCGGTATATTGGGTCCAGATCGATGTGCTTGTTGATAGAGTCTGTGGATGAGTGCCATGCCTCTAGGAATTCCCTGGCTGTTCTCTGTTTGGCTTGCCCTATAATGGTAGTGTTTTCCCAGTTGAATTCATGTTACTTGTCATCTGTGTGTGTGGCTACCAAGGATAACTGGTTGTGTCGTTTCGTGGCTAGTTGGTGTTCATGGATACGGTAGCTACCATACATGAGGAGCATTTCCAAACTGACAGCCAGACTACTGCGACCACTAGGACTCATAACAGCACACAAACCAACAACCACTCTCAGACAACAACTCACCAGAACGAAGGACCCGATACCCAACATGAGCAAAACCAATGTAGTGTACAAAATCCCATGCAAGGACTGCACAAAACACTACATAGGACAAACAGAAAGACAGCTAACGATCCGCATCCATGAACACCAACTAGCCATGAAACGACACGACCAGCTATCCTTAGTAGCCACACACACAGATGACAAGCAAAGAGCAACGTAGACAGCAGTGTCCCAGGAATGTCAATCCCTCTTTCCCACATCCGGCTGTACCCGTGTATTTACTTCCCTGATCATCTCATCTCTTGGGCATTTTACATGTTTTTCAGGTAATAATCTGGTGATTATATCCCTTCAAGTCCTTTTTAAACAGATTTTGTTCCTAATTACCGAAGTACCTCTTGCCTGTTCCTGCCTATGTTTTTGGTGCTAACCGGCACCATGATACGGCACGGTGACTCAGTGGTTAGCACTGGCACCTCACAGCAAAAGGATCCTGCATTCAGTTTCAACCTTGGGAATGTAAAGTTTTCATATTCTCTGCATGTCTGCGTGGGTCCCCTCTGGGTGTTCTGGTTTCCTCTCGCATTCCAAAGATGCGTACATGAGGTAGATTAGTGATGCTAATTTGTCCATTGTCTCCAGGGATGTGTAAACTATGTGGATTAGAATATGGTGAATACAGGGTTACAGGTCAGGGGAGTGTCAGGGTGCGATGCTCTTCTGGAGGTTAGTATAGACTCAATGGGCCGAATGGCATGCTTCCACACTCTGCACATTCTATGATTCTGTGCATCAACTAAATCCTCCTGTTCGTTCTCCAGTATCCTCTCAATTCCACTCGTGTTGTGCTTCACAATGGCATCAGACAGACTGTCCCCCATCCGATCTTTTTCAGTGATTAAATGGTTAGACAAGAAGTTATTGCCCATCGCTAACTCTCTGAGGGGGCTGTGAGGAGCAAACCACATTGCTGTATGTTTAGAGTTGCATGTAGTTCACAAAAGGGAAGGATGCATCTTCCTTCCTGAAATGAAGTTATTGAACTAAGTTAGATTCCCGACAGGATTGAAACAGGCCTTACGGCCCAACAGGTCCACACCGACCATCCAAAGAGCAATCTAACCAGCCCCAGACCCATTCCCCTACCTTACAGTTGCTCCTGACGAAAGCACCTAACGCAATGGGCAATTTAGCATGGTTAATTCACTCCGAAAGCACATCTTTGGATTGTTGGAGGACTCCCACGCAGGCACAGGGAGAATGTGCAAACTCCACACAGACAGTCACCCCAGTGCAGGAATTGAACCTGGGTCACTGGTGTTGTGAGACAGAAGTGATGACCACTGAGCCACTGTGCCACCCCAGCGATGCATATTATTTTCTGACAATTGGCGATGGGCTTCACCAGAACCTTAATTCCAGTTTTGTTTGAAATTGGATTTTGTTCACCATCTATCATGATGCGATTCAGACCCTGAAACTCAGAACATTACCTGGATCTCGTGAGTAATATTCTTTTGTTAATAACACTGGGCCACTCCCTCCTTATCTGTCACTCAAAGGATGCTATCTGTCCTCCTAATTATAGCATTACCAACCATGATCACTTTCATTGGTGCTCGCCCAGTCCAATGGCTTGGTTAACAACAGGGCACTGCACAGTTTGATGGTACACTCTGCAGAGCACTTCCTCGTCTGCAGGGGCCATCTCTAAAATGGTGAGGGATAGTGTGAGCAATGTTAGAAACAGTAACTCCATTACTTTCCAACACAGTTACGGGTATGAATAATTACTCATTCTTCGATCAGACTTGTCCTGTTGCAATGCCTGGTTGACAGTCAAATTAGTTCCCTGTTCTAAATATATTTCAACATCAGGGAATTAACCCAGCTGCTGCATTCTGTTTATTCAAGCATGACATCAGAAAGAGTGCTGTAACCTCCGATCCTGAGAGAGATCATGCAGGTGATATAAAAAGAGATTGTATCATATCAGAATATGATTTACGTTGACACCCTCAGACTTGAATGAATGTATCATTTCTGGTAGAAAATGCATCGTCCCATTCAGACAGTCAGGAACATATTCTATCTGATCCTTGGTATAATTGGCCTTCCTGGTAAGTGACTATAACCATTGGGGGGGTCTGCATAATTCTGAGTGAGCTGGTTTCTGCCATTAAACTGTGATTGAGTACGTCACTTGCTAATCTGATGGAACTGTTGGAAGGACAGCTCGTCAACAAAATATTTTCATTAATTCAAATATCCTCTGCTCTAAATATTCTGTATAAGCCTATACCAGAAAAGGAAGAGTTCAGTAATGACGACAGGTTGAGGATGTTAGAACTGTTCTCCCTGAAGGGTAGGAGGCAGAGGTGAGATTTGATTGTGATTTCCAAAATCATGAGCCATCTTTAAAGAACAGATATGAAGAAACTGTTATTGCTTGTGAAGTCAAAGGAAAAATGAGAGGGCAACAATTTAATGTGTAATGTGGATTTTGATTGATGTTATAAGAAATTAGTTTTCACACTGGGCCACTCTCTCCTTATCTGTTGCCCAAAGGATGCAATCTGTCCTCAGTAGTTACGGTAAAGTGTGTTGAAATGTAATGGAAACATGTTTAATCGAAGCGTTCAAAGGGGCATGGGATCATTATTTGAATTGAAATAGTGTGCAACATTCTGTAGAAGAAGCAGGGGATTGGAATCAGGGAATGCTGCCCGTTTGAGCGGGCTGTGCAGACACAAAGGGGTGAATGGTCTCCTCATGTGCAGTACCAATTCTGCAATTCTGTGACAGCCTCCTATTGAAGTGCTATTAGTTGGAGAGGGTCAGACATTGCCTGTGGTTTTACTCTTGCTCCAACCCTCCTTATTTCACAGCAGCTTGGGAAGATTATGTGAGTCATCACAGTGCAGGGTTTTGTCCTGTTGAATGTGAAAGGACACTGTGAGGGAGAGTAAGACTGGGATCATCTTTCAGTGTAGAATATCACTGATCGTGTGTCATCATCATTGTAAGGGCATGTCAACAAATGTCCATGGGTTCATGGCATTAACTGCCCACTAACAATATCGGGAGTGAGGTAGACTCCCTAGTATAGAGCTAATGCCCCAGAGACTGTGTCTCATCTCTAGTAATTAGTATTGAATATTTACAAGCATCGTCGTAGATCATCACAACTTCTCTGCAAGTTCAGCTCGACTTAGATCTATCTGGGATCAATTAATAATCCTTCCTGAACAAGGCCATGAAGTCCTTTCATTCGTGGAAGCACATGATAATAATCAGATTTAATGTTATAATAGATCCGAATATATGGGGAAAATACTGATAAAATATTCAAGCCAAGTAATTGCAGCACGCAAACTGTTCACTCTGCATAACTCTGTTCTATCTATCTTGAAGCTTCCTATATGAATGGACTGTTTTCTTCAAAGGCTGAGGTGTGACCTGATAGAAGTATATATTATGAAAGGCACACTTATATAAAATACGATGATTTCTCTGAGTAGGATATTCACATAATGTTCTCCAGGGTGGAAATATCAAATACTGGAGGGTTTAGTTTTACGTTGAAATGGCGACACTCTGAAGGATATGTGTGAACTAAATCATTTGTTTTGACAGAGAGAGCGCGAGGTGACTGGAATGTGCTCCTGGGGAGATGATAGAAATAGACAAGATAACAATGTTTAAGCTTCATTTACACAGACACATGGACAGACAGACAACAGAGGGTTATGGAGCATATGCAGACAGATGGAATCTGTTCAGAATGACATCATGTTTACCACAGAAAGATTGTCCATAAGTTCCATTCCTGTGCTCTGCCCTTTTGCAATTTCAGGCATACCTTTCATTGGTTTGAGGCTTTGCCCATTCATTCAAAGGAGCTATTCAATGGACACAATCCACATCACGTTTCCCAACATTTTTTAATATCTCAGGTGCTGTGTGATCATTTAACAGAACATTGATACATGCTCCAAAATTCAATAGTTTTATGAAGTGAAGATGAGTACTGCATAAAGTAATCAAGGGGTATGTGCCCCCAAAGTCTGCATTATCATGATATCACGATCATCCTCAAGAATTGAAAACCAGTTCTTGGAGTATACTTAAAAGGTGTTGGAAATTTAATTTTAAACATGAATTGTCCACACCTTTCTATCCATTATACATCAATCATCATACAATTTCCAAGAAAGCCGAGGGCCTAAAGCCTGACTGTGTTGTACATAATTGGAAGGAAGGTTCCCTAATCCCAGAAATGATCCAAGAAGACGATGGTGATACCATCCCATCCCAGGGAATTTGTTCAACCTCAGCAGGTGTCTCTCAGTGACCTGCCTTTGGTTTCTTCATCACACTGCAGCTCTGCCTCCTGGGAGCAGCTGATTGGATATACTGTGTCAGATGTGTCAGACTGAGGGTTGCACGCTTTGTAGCAATGTTGAGTTCATGTTTCAGATTCAATAAATTCTGCTCTGATTGGAGTTTGTGTGGTTTTACAAACTTTCATCAATTACTAAGAAACTGAATTGATTTTTATCCATAATTTATAATCACATTTCCCTTTTCTCTCTCTTATAGTGAATCTAGTGGCCATCCTGATCTTGTCCAAGGGAAAATGTGGTGTGTCCCTTTGCACCACACGCTATTTGGTGGCAATGGCAACGACAGATCTACTGTTCATTATACTTGAGATTATAATGTACCGATACAATAAGTACTTTTTCCCTCGGAATTTTCTGGACATTACCCCTGTTTGCGCTGTTCGCTATGCCCTCCACCGTGCAGTCACAGATTGCTCTGTCTGGTTTACTGTTGCCTTTACTTTTGACCGTTTTATTGCCATTTGTTGCTCAAAGCTGAGATCAAAATATTGCAATGAGAAAACTGCAGTTGTGGTTCTCGCAACTAGTGGCATTCTGCTCTCGCTGAAAAATATTCCAATCTACTTTAGATTTCGGCCTTCTGAGATTTTCAACAATATACCCTGGAAATGTTGGAACACACAAGCTTATTATCATGATCCTGTATGGAGGGGATTTAAACAATTTGAAAAGGTTCTAACCCCAATGCTCCCATTCATTTTAATTTTGCTGTTGAACACTCTAACTATCAGACACATTGTAATGGCCAGCCGTGTTCGTAAAGTACTGATGGGTCAGAAACAGAGGCAGGATCACTCTGACACTGAGATGGAGAGCAGAAGGAAGGGTATGATTTTACTGTTCACCATATCTGGCAGCTTCATCATTCTGTGGCTGTGGTACCTCTTAGTTGTTTTTAGAGTTTTAGACCATTTGTTAGATGATGACTCTGAATATAGGTTTGAAAAAATTGCATATATGCTTCGGGATTTAGGTTCCTGCACAAATACTATTATTTACGTAGTGACACTGTCCAAGTTTCGGGAGAAAATTCGGAACACAGTGAAAGCTCTTTTCTCCTGAGTTGTTCAATGGGACCTGCAACAAAATGCATTGGGAGCAATGGGGGGCTAATGCTGATTGCTATAAACGGAAAGAAAATGCTTGGAGGAGGAACTAAAAAAAAATTATTTTTTGCAAGGTTTGTGAAGGTTTGTAGCTCAGGTTGAGGTTTAGGGTGTAGGTTTGTTCGCTGAGCTGTAGGTTTGATATCCAGACGTTTCATTACCTGGCTAGGTAACATCATCAGTGGCGACCTCCAAGTGAAGCGAAGCTGTTGTCTCCTGCTTTCTATTTATATCTTTCTCCTGGATGGGGTTCCTGGGGTTTGTGGTGATGTCATTTCCTGTTGTTTTCTGAGGGGTTGATAGATGGTATCTAGGTCTATGTGTTTGTTTATGGCGTTGTGTTTGGAGTGCCAGGCCTCCAGGAATTCTCTGGCATGTCATTACTTAGCCAGTCCCAGGATAGATGTGTTGTCCCAGTCGAAATGGTAGTTTTTTTCTTCCGTGTGTAGGGCAACGAGGGAGAGAGGGTCGTGTCTTTTTATGGCTAGCTGGTGTTCATGTATCCTGGTGACTAACTTTCTTCCTGTTTGTCCTACGTAGTGTTTGAGGCAGTCCTTGCATGGAATTTTGTAGATGACGTTGGTTTTGTCCATGGGTTGTACTGGGTCTTTTAAGTTTGTTCGTTTTTGTTTGAGAGTGTTGATGGGTTTGTGTGCTACTTGGATTCCGAGGGGTTCAAAGATTGTGAGAAGATTTGTAGCTCGGGTGCTCATTGTTGTGGTTCTGTTCGCCGAGCTGGGAATTTGTGTTGCAGACGTTTCGTCCCCTGTCTAGGTGACATCCTCAGTGCTTGGGAGCCTCCTGTGAAGCGCTTCTGTGATCATTCCTCCAGCATTTGGAGTGGGTTTGAATCTTTTGCTTCTGGTTGTCAGTTCCAGCTGTTCATTGCAGTGGCCAGTATATTGGGTCCAGGTCAATGTGCTTGTTGATTGAATCTGTGGATGAGTGCCATGCCTCTAGGAGTTCCCTGGCTGTTCTCTGTTTGGCTTGTCCTATAATAGTAGTGTTTTCCCAGTTGAATTCATGTTGCTTGTCATCTGCGTGTGTGGCTGCTAAGGATAGCTGGTCTTGTCGTTTCATGGCTAGTTGGTGTTCATGGATGCGGATCGTTAGCTGTCTTCCTGTTTGTCCTATGTAGTGTTTTGTGCAGTCCTTGCAAGGGATTTTGTACATTACATTGGTTTTGCTCATGCTGGGTATCGGGTCCTTCGTCCTGGTGAGTTGTTGTCTGAGCGTGGCTGTTGGTTTGTGTGCTGTTATGAGTCCTAGTGGTCGCAGTAGTCTGGCTGTCAGTTCAGGAATGCTCTTGAGGCATGGCACTCATCCACAGATTCAATCAACAAGCACATTGACCTGGACCCAATATACCGACCACTGAAATGGACAGCTGGAACTGACAACCGGAAGCGACAGATTCAAACCACGACAAATGCGGGAGGAAAGATCACAGAAGCGTTTCACAAGTGGCTCCCAAGCACTGAGGATGTCACCTAGACAGGGGACGAAATGTCTGCAACACAAATTCCAAGCTCGGCGAACAGAACCACAATTCCGAAGGGTCTTAGTAGCCTGGCTGTCACCAGACAGAACCACCATTTCGACTGGGACAACACATCTATCCTGGGACAGGCTAAGCAAAGACACGCCAGAGAATTCCTAGAGGCCTGGCACTCCAACCACAACGCCATAAACAAACATATAGATCTAGAAACCATCTCTCAACCCCTCAGAAAACAAACAGGAAATGACATCACCAGGAACCCCATCCAGGACAAACACATAAATAGAAAGCAGGAGACAACAACTTCGCTTCACTTGGAAATCACCACTGATGATGTTACCTAGCCAGGTAAAGAAACGTCTGGATGTCAAACCTACAGCTCAGCGAGCAAACCTACACCCTAAATCTTATTATTGACTGTGTGAGCAGTTACGTTGGAATGTTCAGTCGGAAATAAACTCCCAGCATTAGCTGGATATTGGAGTGAGCCCGTTATGAAATCTGACACCTGGGGCACCTCAAGTCAGTGAGGAGGAAAAAGATCAATAGGATAATCAAATACATTTAATCTTGTGACCTAAATATACATGAACGGTATAAATTAGTCATACAAAATAAGATGAGAGTCTTATTAAAGCTAAAGTTTGAATGAGTGTCCGAAAGGGACTGGCAGGCGGGAATGACACTTCCTGGAGCATTTGGAGGGAAGTGAAGTGTAAAATAATCCTGCAACTGCACTGTTTGGATTGTTAACTCATCATATTTATTCAGAAAGATCAAAATATACTTGAAAAAGCAAATTCTGGAGATATAAGACACCCTCTTGGGTCAATTCTTGTTATCACCTTTGTTACTATCGTTCTTACTACATTTATTCCTGTCATTATTACCTCCATTATGACTATAATTATTCCCATTACTATTACTTTCATTTGTGTGTCATTTGGCAGAATTCCCACCTCTTCTTGTTGTGACCATTTTCATATGTAGAGTGCGGTTCAGTTTATGACCAACAGTAATCCACTGGTGCTGGAGTTTGGAAGCTTGAAAGCTGTCATTTCTGAAAGATGTAAGATTCTTTAGCGAAGGTGAAAGAATATTATTCCTTCATATTCTTAGTTAATACAAAAGGAAATATCACACAAGTCGTTCCCATCTGAATCTGACTGTACATACCATAGGTAAAAACAATGACTGCAGATGCTGGAAACCAGATTCTAGATTAGTGGTGCTGGAAGAGTACAGCAGTTCAGGCAGCATCCGAGGAGCAACAAAATCGACATTTCGGGCAAAAGCCTTTCATCAGGAATACAGGCAGAGAGCCTGATGCGTGGAGAGATAAACGGTGTGGTTGATTGGTTTCGGGTGTCCCGGAGATGTTCCCTAAAGCGCTCTGTTAGGAGTCGCCCAGTCTCCCCAATGTAGAGGAGACCGCATCAGGAGCAATGGATACAATAAATGATATCAGGGGATGTGCAGGTAAAACTTTGAAGGATGTGGGAGGCATCATTTCAGGCCTTGGATAGAGGTGAGGGAGGAGGTGTTGTCACAGGTTTTACAGCTCCTGCGGTGGCAGGGGAAGGTGCCAGGATGGGAGGGTGGATTGTAGGGGTGCGTGGACCTGACCAGGTAGTCACGGAGGGAACGGTCTTTGCGGAAGACGGAAAGGGGTTGGGAGGGAAATATATCCCTGGTGGTGGAGTCTTTTTGGAGGTGGCGGAAATGTCGGTGGATGATTTGGTTTATGCGAAGGTTGATAGGGTGGAAGGTGAGCACCAGGGGCGTTCTGTCCTTGTTACGGTTGGAGAGGTGGGGTCTGAGGGTGGAGGTGCGGGATGTGGTCGAGATGCGTTGCAGGACATCTTTAACCACGTGGGAAGGGAAATTACGGTCTCTAAAGAAGGAGGCCATCTGGTGTGTTCTGTGGTGGAACTGGTCCTCCTGGGAGCAGATATGGCAGAGGCAGAGGAATTGGGAATACGAGATGGCATTTTTGCAAGATGTAGGGTGGCAAGAAGTGTAATCCAGGTAGCTGTGGGAGTCGGTGGGTTTGTAAAAAATGTCAGTGTCAAGTCGGTTGTCATTAATGGAGATGGAGAGGTCCAGGAAGGGGAGGGAGGTGTCAGAGATGGTCCAGGTAAATTTAAGGTCAGGGTGGAATATATTGCTGAAGTTGATGAATTGCTCAACCTCCTCGCGGGAGCATGAGGTGGCGCCAATGCAGTCATCAATGTAGCGGAGGAAGAGGTGGGTAGTGGTGCCAGTGTAACTACAGAAGATGGACTGTTCTATGTAGCCAACAAAGAGACAGGCATAGCTGGGGCCCATACAGGTGTCCATGGCTACCTCTTTGGTCTGGAGGAAGTGGAAGGATCTGATCTCACTACTCTCAACCTCCTGTACACTCAAACTACAGTTTAGGTTCCCATTCTCCTGCTGAATTAGTTTAAAATCCCATAAGGAGCGTTAGCAAATATTGCCCCCAGGTTATTGGTATTCTTCTGGTTCAGGTGACGACCATCCTGATCATAGAAATCCCACCTAGCCCAGAAAGACCCCCAGATATCCAGGAATCCAAAACCCTCCCTCCTATACCATCCCTGAAACCATGTATTCACCTCCTCTCTCTCCATATGCCTCACATCACTAGTATGAGGCACGGGTAACAAACCAGCGATAACAAGTCTGTTGTTCTTGCTCCAAACTTCCATCGTATCTCCTTGAATTTCTGCCTTAAATCCTCATCTCTTTTTCTACCTATGCCGTTAGTTATCTATGTGGACCACGACTTGGGGCTGCTACTTATCTCCCTCAAGGATCCCGATAGTGTCCTCCCCCAAGAGTATCCAAAACGGTATACTTGTTATTGAGGGGATCCCTGCACTGCCTACCAGTTGCCTTTCCTACCCCTGACAGTAACCCATCAATCTTCTTCTTTTACCTGAGGTGTGACTACCTCCTTGCAACTCCTCTCAATAACACCCTCTGCCACCCGAATGATCCAAAGATCATTCAGCTCCAGCTCGAGTTCCATAACACGGTTTTTGAGGAGATGGATTTGGGTGCATTTCTCACAGATGAAATCAGCAGGGACATTAATGGTGATCCTTACCTCTCACATTCTGCAAGAGGAACATTCAACTGCCCTAATCACCATTACCAATATTCTAAGTTCCCAACGAGACTACTGAATAATAGACAATAGACAATAGGTGCAGGAGTAGGCCATTCTACCCTGCGAGCCAACACCACCATTCATTATGATCATGGCTGACCATCCTCGATCAGTATCCTGTTCCTGCCTTATCCCCATAACCCTTGATTCCACTATCCTTAAGAGCTCTATCCAACTCTTTCTTGAAAATATCCAGAGACTTGGCCTCCACAGCCTTCTGGGGCAGAGCATTCCATACACCATTACAAAAATAAAAGAAACTAGTCACCTTACCAAGGCGTACAGAACTTTTTTCTGGTTAGAGGAGGAGGACGGGTGTGAGATACGCCCCGAGTAGGGTTTCAGTTAAAGCGAAATCCCGAATATAAAGCCTCACTTACCCAGTAGTCCCAAGTCTGCTCCTGCTCAGTGTGCACTTCGCCGATACAGAAGGTAAGTGATTATATATTTTAAACTTACATTTCTGTCGTTCCTCCCACTCCAACTGCCACCAACAAAATGGAGTATGTGCACAGTTAGTCAGGGTAAAACTATCCAACGGCTTCACTAAGCCTCCAGACGTTGGATACCTTCTTTCACAATGTTAGTCTTCGAAATGGTGTTGAGCAAGGGGATTTCTTCAAGCTCTTCCTACATGAATCTCTGTGCCTTAACCAATAGTTTTAATCCTTTTGATCCAAAGACTTACCTGAGGATCATCTCTATTGTTTTTGCTACATCCTCCAGGGAACCTCCAGACAGTGGTAAGCACGCCTCCTTACAGTGATTCACGCTCAACAGCATTATTTCAGTTGTGTTATCTGAAATGGCATTGAGATCATTGTACTTATCAAAATTATAGTCATAAAAATGAAAAGAGTTACAAATCAGTCTCATTCCATCGCAAATAATTTATTGCACACATTTCACATCTTGTAAGATTTACAGAAGCTGAATACCAATGACAAATGAATGAATAGTCAGATATACCACAAAGCACTTATGTTTACATAATAAAAGCAAATTACTGCAGATACTAGAATCTGAAACCAAAGGAGAAAATGCTGGAAAATCCTTCCTTTTTGATATCCTGAGGCTGCTGTAGTGACATGGTCGGTACTTCTTATTAAGGCATTCTTAAGAAATGTTTGGTTATTCACTGGCAGGATAGACAATGAACTGTTCTCATCAGCCCTTCTGTGATCATGTCTTCTGAATGTGCCCAGTGATTTCCCCCTTAATGGTATTGAGACACGTCTACCACTCTTTTAGATCCCTCTTGAACTGTAGCATGGATTGTGGGTTACTTAATCGTGTCCAGGTTCCTTCCCTATATTTACCCACATTATGAACTCACATTACAGTGTTCTATAGGCCTGCAAAAAGTTCCAGAGATGTAAAGGAAAGGATTGCAATGATGATTCTGGATTGGAGTGAAAGTAACTGGGTAGTTGTTAAGGGGTCTTTAACTTTCCACATATTGACTGAAAACAATATAATTTGAGTACTTTAGATGGGAAATTTTTTGTCCAGTATGTGCAGGAGGGTTTCCTGACACAGTATGTAGATAGGCCAACAAGAGGCGAGGACACATTGGATTTGGTACTGGGTAATGAACCAGGCCAGGTGTTAGATTTGAAGGTAGGTGAGCACTTTGGTGATAATGATCACAATTTGGTTACATTTACTTTCGAGATGGAAAGGGATAGGTACATGTGGCAGGGCGAGAGTTATATCTGGAGGAAACGCAATTATGAGCCAATTAGGTCAGAGTTAGAATGCACAGGATGTGGAAGAAAATTGCAGTGGTTGAGGACAATTTAAATGTGGCTCTTGTTCAAGGAATAGCTACTGTGTGTCCTTGATAAGTATGTACCTGTCAGGCAGGGTGGAAGTGGTTGAAGAGGGAACTGTGGTTTATTAAAGAAGTCGAATCTCTTGTCAAGAGGAATAAGGAGGTTTTCGTAAAGATGAGGAATGAAGGCTCAATTAGGCGCTTGGGAGATAAAAGTTAGTCAGGAAAGACCTAAAGAGAGAGGTAGTAAGAGCCAGGTGGGGACACGAGATGTCTTTCACAGGTAAGATCAAGAAAAACCTTTAAGCTTGCTATCGGTATGTCAGGAGTAAAATAGTGACCTGAATATGATTGGGGTTTAAAAATGTGGTGCTGGAAAAACACAGCAGGCCAGGAAGCATCCTAGGAGCAGGAGAATCAACGTTTCGTGCACAAGCCCTTCCGCAGGAATGAGGCTGGTGTCCCAAGCGGGCTGAGATAAAAAGTAGGGGGAAGGAATTTGGGGGAAGGGTGCTGGGAATACGATAGGTGGAAGGAGGTGAGGGTGAGGGTGATAGGTCTGAGAGGGGTTGGGGACGAAGAGGTCGGGAAGAAGATTGCAGGTCAAGAGGGCGGTGCTGAATCCGAGGTTGGGACTGAGATAAGGTTGGGGGAGGGGAAATGAGGAAGCTGGAGAAATCTACATTCATCCCTTGTGGTTGGAGGGTTCCTAGGCGGAAGATGAGGCGCTCTTCCTCCAGGCCTCGTGTGGTCAGGGTTTGGTGATGGAGGAGGCCAAGGACCTGCATGTCATTGGCGGAGTGGGAACTTTAATAATCTCCCCTAAAACTCCATCCTGCTTTACCTAGTTTAAAGTCCTTGTGACACATATTTTGCCTTTGGACTGGGAGTTTGTTCCCAGATCAGTTCAGGTGGAGCCTGTCCCAGTGGTGTAGTCCCCTGCTGTCCCAACGTAGACAGCAGTGTCCCAGGAATGTCAATCCCTCTTTCCCACATCCGGCTGTACCCATGTATTTACTTCCCGGATCATCTCATCTCTTGGGCATTTTACCTGTTTTTCAGGTAATAGTCTAGTGATTATATCCCTTGAAGTCCTTTTTAAACAGATTTTGTCCCTAATTACCGAAGTACCTCTTGCCTGTTCCTGCCTATGTTTTTGGTGCTAACCGGCACCATGATACGGCACGGTGACTCAGTGGTTAGCACTGGCACCTCACAGCAAAAGGATCCTGCATCAGTTTCAACCTTGGAAATGTAAAGTTTTCATATTCTCTGCATGTCTGCGTGGGTCCCCTCTGGGTGTTCTGGTTTCCTCTCGCATTCCAAAGATGCGTACATGAGGTAGATTAGTGATGCTAATTTGTCCATTGTATCCAGGGATGTGTAAAATACGTGGATTAGACTATGGTGAATGCAGGGTTACAGGTCAGGGGAGTGTCAGGGTGCGATGCTCTTCTGAAGGTTAGTATAGATTCAATGGGCCGAATGGTGTGCTTCCACACTCTGCACATTCTATGATTCTGTGCATCAACTAAATCCTCCTGTTCGTTCTCCAGTATCCTCTCAATTCCACTCGTGTTGTGCTTCACAATGGCATCAGACAGACTGTCCCCCATCCGATCTTTTTCAGTGATTAAATGGTTAGACAAGAAGTTATTGCCCATCGCTAACTCTCTGAGGGGGCTGTGAGGAGCAAACCACATTGCTGTATGTTTAGAGTTGCATGTAGTTCAGAAAAGGGAAGGATGCATCTTCCTTCCTGAAATGAAGTTATTGAACTAAGTTAGATTCCCGACAGTATTGAAACAGGCCTTACAGCCCAACAGGTCCACACCGACCATCCAAAGAGCAATCTAACCAGCCCCAGACCCATTCCCCTACCTTACATTTGCTCCTGACGAAAGCACCTAACGCAATGGGCAATTTAGCATGGTTAATTCACTCCGAAAGCACATCTTTGGATTGTTGGAGGACTCCCACGCAGGCACAGGGAGAATGTGCAAACTCCACACAGACAGTCACCCCAGTGCAGGAATTGAACCTGGGTCACTGGTGTTGTGAGACAGAAGTGATGACCACTGAGCCACTGTGCCACCCCAGCGATGCATATTATTTTCTGACAATTGGCGATGGGCTTCACCAGAACCTTAATTCCAGTTTTGTTTGAAATTGGATTTTGTTCACCATCTATCATGATGCGATTCAGACCCTGAAACTCAGAACATTACCTGGATCTCGTGAGTAATATTCTTTTGTTAATAACACTGGGCCACTCCCTCCTTATCTGTCACTCAAAGGATGCTATCTGTCCTCCTAATTATCGCATTACCAACCATTATCACTTTCATTGGTGCTCTCCCAGTCCAATGTCTTGGTTAACAACAGGGCACTGCACAGTTTGATGGTACACTCTGCAGAGCACTTCCTCGTCTGCAGGGGCCATCTCTAAAATGGTGAGGGATAGTGTGAGCAATGTTAGAAACAGTAACTCCATTACTTTCCAACACAGTTACGGGTATGAATAATTACTCATTCTTAGATCAGACTTGTCCTGTTGTAATGCCTGGTTGCCAGTCAAATTATTTCCCTGTTCTAAATATATTTCAACATCAGGGAATTAACCCAGCTGCTGCATTCTGTTTATTCAAACATGACATCAGAAAGAGTGCTGTAACCTCCGATCCTGAGAGAGATCATGCAGGTGATATAAAAAGAGATTGTATCATATCAGAATATGATTTACGTTGACACCCTCAGACTTGAATGAATGTATCATTTCTGGTAGAAAATGCATCGTCCCATTCAGACAGTCAGGAACATATTCTATCTGATCCTTGGTATAATTGGCCTTCCTGGTAAGTGACTATAACCGTTGGGGGTTCTGCATAATTCTGAGTGAGCTGGTTTCTGCCATTAAACTGTGATTGAGAACGTCACTTGCTAATCTGATGGAACTGTTGGAAGGACGGCTAGTCATCAAAATATTTTTGTTAATTCAAATATCCTCTCTTCTAACTATTCATATATTGCTACATCAGAAAAGGAAAAGTTCAATAAGGACGACAGGTTGAAGGAGTTAGAACTGTTCTCCCTGAAGGGAAGGAGGCAGAGGTGAGATTTGATTGTGATTTCCAAAATCATGAGCCAGCTGTAAAGAACAGCTATGAAGAAGCTGTTATTGCTTGTGAAGTCAAAAGAAAAATGAGAGGGGAACAATTTAATGTGTAATGTGGATTTTGATTGATGTTATAAGAAATTAGTTTTCACACTGGGCCACTCCCTCCTCAACTGTCACCCAAAGGATGCAATCTGTCCTCAGTAGTTAGGATAAAGTGTGTTGAAATGTAATGGAAACATGTTTAATCGAAGCATTCAAAGGGGCAGGGGATCATTACTTGGATTGAAATAGTTTGCAACATTCTGTAGAAGAAGCAGGGGATTGGAATCAGGGGAAGCTGCCCGTTTGAGCGGGCTGTGCAGACACAGAGGGGTGAATGGTCTCCTCATGTGCAGTACCAATTCTGCAATTCTGTGACAGCCTCCTATTGAAGTGCTATTAGCTGGAGAGGGTCAGACATTGCCTGTGGTTTTACTCTTGCTCCAACCCTCCTTATATCACAGCAGCTTGGGAAGATTATGTGAGTCATCACAGTGCAGGGTTTTGTCCTGTTGAATGTGAAAGGACACTGTGAGGGAGAGTAAGACTGGGATCATCTTTCAGTGTAGAATATCACTGATCGTGTGTCATCATCATTGTAAGGGCATGTCAACAAATGTCCATGGGTTCATGGCATTAACTGCCCACTAACAATATCGGGAGTGAGGTAGACTCCCTGGTATAGAGCTAATGCCCCAGAGACTGTGTCTCATCTCTAGTAATTCGTATTGAATATTTACAAGCATCGTCGTAGATCATCACAACTTCTCTGCAAGTTCAGCTCGACTTAGATCTATCTGGGATCAATTAATAATCCTTCCTGAACAAGGCCATGAAGTCCTTTCATTCGTGGGTAGACACAGCTTTACCAAATATCTTTATGTGGAAGCACATCGATGATAATCACAGCGGAGAGTGGTGGGAGCTGGGTGGAAGTGGGGTCGGGGCGCGGAGCTGGTCGGGAAGGTAAGTGATTGATATTTGAGTGGAAAAGGAACCCGAGACACTACACATGTAGTGTCTCCCACCCTCCCTCCTCCTCTAACCTAAAACAAAAGGTAAGCTACTTAGTGTTCTTGATTTGGAGACTAAGTGTGGAGTTATGGCAGCGCAGGCAGTGGAATGTTCCTCCTGCAGGATGTTTGAGGTAGGGGTGACCACCTATGCTCCTGCCGACTGCATCTGCCGGAAGTGCAGCCAGCTCCAGCTCCTCATAGTCCACGTTAGGGATCTGGAGCTGGAGTTGGACGAACTGAGAATGATTCGAGAGGCTGAGAGGGTGATAGATGGAAGCTGCAGGGACGTAGTTACGCCAGAGAACAGAGGTAGCTGGGTAACAGTTAGAGGTGGGAAGGGGAGGAAGCAGGCAGTGCAGGGATCCCCTGTGGTCGTTCCCCTCAACAATAAGTTTACCGCTTTGGATACTGTTGGGGAGGACGGCCTAGCAGGGGTAAACTGCAGTGACCGGGTCTCTGACACGGGGTCCGGCTCTGAGGCTCAGGAGGGAAAGGGGGAGAGGAGGAGAGCACTAGTTATAGGAGACTCTACAGTTAGAGGGACAGGCAGGCGGTTCTGTGGACATGGGCAAGACCCTCGGATGGTTTGTTGCCTCTCGGGTGCCAGGGTCCGAGATGTCTCGGACCGTGTCTTCAGAATCCTTAAGGTGGACGGTGTGCAGCCAGAAGTCGTGGTGCACATTGGCACCAACAGCATAGGTAGGAAGAGAGGTGGGGAGGTCATTCAGGAGCTCAGGGAGTTAGGCTGGAAGCTAAAAGCTCGGACGGACAAAATTGTCATCTCTAGGTTGTTGCCGATGCCACGTGACAATGAGGCAAGGAATAGGGAGAAAGTGCAGTTGAACACGTAGCTGCAAGGATGGTGTAGGAGGGAGGGCTTCAGGTATTTGGACAATTGGACTGCATTCTGGGGAAGGTGGGACCTGTAGAAGCAGGACGGGTTGCACCTGAACCAGAAGGGCACCAATATCCTGGGAGGTAGGATGGCTAGCACTCTTCGGGTGGGTTTAAACTAATTTGGCAGGGGGATGGGATCCGGACTTGTAGTCCAGCAAGTAGGTTAGCTGTTTTTCAGGATGTCCAAGAATGTAGGGAGGCTGTGGAGAAGGTAGCACTGACAGGGAATACTTGTGGACACAGAGATGGGCTCAAGTGTGTATACTTCAACGTAAGGAGTATCAGAAATAAGGTGGGTGAACTTAAGGCATGGATCGGTACTTGGGACTACGATGTTGTGGCCATCATGGAAACGTGGATAGAAGAGGGACAGGAATGGTTGTTGGAGGTTCCTGGTTACAGATGTTTCAGTAAAATTAGGGAGGGTGGTAAAAAAGGAGGGGGGGTGGTGGCGTTGCTAATTAGAAATGGTATAACGGCTGCAGAAAGGCAGTTCGAGGGGGATCTGCCTTTGGAGGTAGTATGGGCTGAAGTCAGAAATAGGAAAGGAGCAGTCACCTTGTTGGGTGTTTACTATAGGCCCCCCAATAGCAGCAGAGATGTGGAGAAACAGGTGGGAAACAGATTTTGGAAAGGTGCAGCCACAGGGTAGTAGTCATGGGCGATTTCAACTTCCCAAATATTGATTGGAAGCTCTTTAGATCAAGTAGATTGGATGGGGCAGTGTTTGTGCAGTGTGTCCAGGAAGCTTTTCTAACTCAGTATGTAGATTGTCCGAGCACCATATTGGATTTGGTGCTCGGTAACAAACCGGGACAAGTGATGGGCTTGTGAGTGGGTGAGCATTTTGGTGATGGTGACCACAATTCTGTGACTTTCACCTTGGTTATGGAGAGAGATAGGTGCATGCAACAGGATAGGTTTTACAGTTGGGGGAAGGGTAAATACGATGCTGCAAGACAGATCTGAGGAGCATAAGTTGGGAGCATAGGCTGTCAGGGAAGGATGTTGTTGAAATGTGGAACTTTTTTAAGGAACAGATACGACGTGTCCTTGATATGTATGTACCTGTCAGGCAGAAAAGAGATGGTCGTGTGAGGGAACCTTGGTTGACAAGGGAGGTTGAATGTCTTGTAAGGAGGAAGAAGGAGGCTTACATAAGGTTGAGGAAACAAAGTACAGACAGAGCGTTGGAGGGATACAGGACAGCCAGGAGGGAGCTGAAGAAAGGTTAGAGTAGATTAGATTACATTACATTACAGCGTGGAAACAGGCCCTTCGGCCCAACAAATCCAACAAGACCTGTCAAAGAGCAACCCACCCATGCCCCTACATCTACCCCTTACCTAGCACTACGGGCAATTTAGCATGGCCAATTCACCTGACCTGCACATCTTTGGACTTTGGGAGGAAACCGGAGCACCCGGAGGAAACCCACGCAGGGACGGGGAGAACGTGCAAACTCCACACAGTCAGTCGCCTGGTATTAGGAGAGCTAAGAGAGGGCATGAAAATCTTTGGCGGGGAGGATCAAGGATAACCCTAAGGCCTCTTATGCATATGTGCGAAACATGAGAATGACGAGAACAAGGGTAGGTCCGATCAAGGACAGTAGTGGGAGACTGTGTATTGAGTCGGAAGAGATAGGAGATGTCTTGAATGAGTACTTTTCTTCAGTATTTACAAATGAGAGGGACCGTATTTTTGAAGAGGAGAGTATGAAACGGACTAGTAAGCTAGAGGAGATACTTGTGAGGAAGGAAGATGTGTTGGACATTTTGAAAAACTTGAGGATAGACAAGTCCCCCGGGCCTGACGGGATATATCCTAGGATTATGTGGGAGGCAAGAGTAGAAATTGCAGAGCCGTTGGCAATGATCTTTTCGTCTTCACTGTCAACGGGGGTGGTACCAGGGGACTGGAGAGTGGCGAATGTTGAGCCCCTGTTCAAAAACAGGAATAAAGATAACCCTGGGAATTACAGACCAGTTAGTCTTACTCCGGTGGTAGGCAAAGTAATGGAAAGGGTACTGAGGGATAGGATTTATGAGTATCTGGAAAGACACTGCTTGATTAGGGACAGCCAGCACGGATTTGTGAGGGGTAGCTCTTGCCTTACAAGTCTTATTGAATTCTTTGAGGAGGTGACCAAGCATGTGGATGAGGGTAGAGCAGTGGATGTAGTGTATATGGATTTTAGTAGGGCACTTGATAAGGTTCCCCATGGTAGGCTTATGCAGAAAGACAGGAGGCATGGGATAGTGGGAAGTTTGGCCAGTTGGATAGAGAACTGGCGAACTGGTCGAAGTCAGAGAGTGGTGGTAGATGGTAAATATTCAACCTGGAGCCCAGTTATGAGTGGAGTTCCACAGGGATCAGTTCTGGGTCCTCTGTTGTTTGTAATTTTTATTAATGACTTGGAAGAGGGAGTCGAAGGGTGGGTCAGTAAATTTGCAGACGATACGAAGATTGGTGGAGTTGTGGATAGTGAAGAGGGCTGTTGTCGGCTGCACAGGGACTTAGATATGATGCAGAGCTGGGCTGAGGTGTGGCAGATTTAATTCAACCCTGTCAAGTGTGAGGTTGTCCATTTTGGAAGAACAAATAAGAATGCGGAATACAGGGTTAACGGTATGGTTCGTAGTCAGGTGGAGGAGCAGAGGGATCTTGGGGTCTATGTTCATAGCTCTTTGAAAGTCGCTACTCAGGTGGATAGAGCTTGAAAGAAGGCCTATGGTGTATTAGCGTTCATTAGCAGAGGGATTGAATTCAAGAGTCGTGAGGTGATGTTGCAGGTTTACAGGACCTTGGTAAGGCCACATTTGGAGTACTGTGTTCAGTTCTGGTCGCCTCACTTTAGGAAAGATATGGAAGCTTTGGAGAGGGTGCAGAGGAGATTGACCAGGCTGTTGCCTGGAATGGAGAATAGGTCATACGAGGATAGGTTGAGAGTGCTAGGCCTTTTCTCATTGGAACGGTGAAGGATAAGGGGTGACTTGATCGAGGTTTATAAGATGATCAGGGGAATAGGTAGAGTAGACAGAGACTTTTTCCCCAGGACAACAGAGTGTTACAAGGGGGCATAAATTTAAGGTGAAGGGTGGAAGGTATAGGGGGGATGTCAGGGGTAGGTTCTTTACCCAGAGAGTGGTGGGGGCATGGAATGCGCTGCCTGTGGGAGTGGCAGATACAGAATCATTGGTGACCTTTAAGCGGCAATTGGATAGGTACATGGATAGGTGCTTAAGCTAGGACAAATGTTCGGCATAACATCGTGGGCCGAAGGGCCTGTTCTGTGCTGTATTGTTCTATGTTCTATGTTCTAATGTTATAATAGATATGAAAATATGGGGAAAATACTGATTAAATATTCAAGCCAATTAATTGCAGCACACAAACTGTTCACTCTGCATAACTCTGTTCTGTCTATCTTGAAGCTTCCTATATGAATGGACTGTTTTCTTCAAAGGCTGAGGTGTGACCTGATAGAAGTATATATTATGAAAGGCACACTTATATAAAATACGATGATTTCTCTGAGTAGGATATTCACATAATCTTCTCCAGGGTGGAAATATCACATACTGGAGGGTATAGTTTTACGTTGAAATGGCGACACTCTGAAGGATATGTGTGAACTAAATCATTTGTTTTGACAGAGAGAGCGCGAGGTGACTGGAATGTGCTCCTGGGGAGATGATAGAAATAGACAAGATAACAATGTTTAAGCTTCATTTACACAGACACATGGACAGACAGACAACAGAGGGTTATGAACCTCCACTCCAAGATCTCTTTGTTCACCACCATTCCCTTGGACCTTACCATTAAGTGTATAAGTTCTGCTAAGATTTGCTTTTCCCAAAATGCAGCACCTCGCATTTATCTAGACTAGACTCCATCTGCCACTTCTCAGCCCATTGGCCCATCTGATCAAGAACCTGTTGCAATCAGAGGTAACTCTCTTCGCTGTCCACTACACCTCCAATTTTCATGTTATCTGCAAAGTTACTAACTGTACCTCTTATGCTCGCATCCAAATCATCTATGTAAACGACAAAAAGTAGAGGATCCAGCACCAATTCTTGTGGTGCTCCACTGGTCACAGGCCTCCAGTCTGAAAAACAGCCCTCCACCATCACCCTCTGTCTTCTACCTTTGAACCAGTTCTGTATCCAAATGGCTAGTTCTCCCTGTATTCCATGAGACCTAACCTTGCTAATCAGTCTCCCATGGGGAAACATGTCGAACGCCTTATTGAAGTCCATATAGATCACATCTACTGCTCTGCCTTTATCAATCCTCTTTGTTACTTCCCCAAAAAACTCAATCAAGTTTGTGAGACATGATTTCCCACGCACAAAACCATATTGACTATCCCTAATCAGTCCTTGCCTTTCCAAATACATGTACATCCTGTCCCTCAGGATTCCCTTCAACAACTTGCCCACCCCCGAGGTCAGTCTCACTGGTTTATAGTTCCCTGGCTTGTCTTTATCATCCTTCTTAAACAGTGGCACCACGTTAGCCAATCTCCAATCTTCCGGCAGCTCACCTGTGATTATCAATGATACAAATATCTCAGCAAGAGGCCCAGCAATCACTTCTCTAGCTTTCCACAGAGTTCTCGGGTACACCTGATCAGGTCCTGGATATTTATCCACTTTTATACATTTCAAGACGTCCAGCACTTCCTCCTCTGTAATATGGACATTTTGCAAGATATCACCATCTATTTCCCTACAGTCTGTATCTTCCATATCCTTTTCCACAGTAAATACTGATGCATAATATTCATTTAGTATTTCTCCCATTTTCTGTGGCTCCACACAAAGGCCGCCTTGCTGATCTTTGAGGGGCCCTATTCTCTCCCTAGTTACACTTTTGTCCTTATTGTATTTGTAAAAACTCTTTGGATTCTCCTTAATTCTATTTGCCAAAGCTATCTCATGTCCCCATTTTGCCCTCCTGATTTCCCTCTAAAGTATACTCCTACTGCCTTTATACTCTAAGGATTCACTCGATCTATCCTGTCTATACCTTACATATGCTTCCTTCTTTTTCTTAACCAAACCCTCAATTTCTTTAGTCATCCAGCATTCCCTATTCCTACCAGCCTTCCCTTTCACCCTGACAGGAATATACTTTCTCTGGATTCTTGTTATCTCATTTCTGAAGGCTTCCCATTTTCCAGCCATCCCTTTACCTGTGCACATCCGCCCCAAATCAGATTTCGAAAGTTCTTGCCTAATACCGTCAAAATTGGCCTTTTTCCAATTTAGAACTTCAACTTTTAGATCTGGTCTATCCTTTTCCATCACTATTTTAAATCTAATAGAATTATGGGCGATGGCCCAAAGTGCTCCCCCACTGACACCTCACTCACTTGCCCTGCCTTATTTCCCAAGAGTAAGTCAAGTTTTGTCAATAACGCAATCCCAATAAGGTTATCATCCCTTTTTTGTTTCTCAGTTCCACCCAAATAACTTCCCTGGATGTATTTCCAGGAATATCCTCCCTCAGCACAGCTGTAATGCTATCCCTTATCAAAAATGCCACTCCCCCTCCTCTCTTGCCTCCCTTTCTATCCTTCCTGTAGCATTTATATCCTGGAATGTTAAGCTGCCAGTCCTGCCCATCCCTGAGCCATGTCTCTGTAATTACTATGATATCCCAGACCCATGTTCCTAACCATGCCCCGAGTTCATCTGCCTTCCTTGTTAGGCTCCTTGCATTGAAATAAATGCAGTTTAATTTATTAATCCTATCTTGTCTTTCTGTGCCCTGACTGTTTGACTGGCTTCTGTTCTCATCTCTACCAGTCTCATCATCAGCAACATATGGTTCTTCTGACCATGTGGAATATCTATCATTTAGAATTATTGCACATTCTGACAAAAGTGTTTTTCATTGAAATTCACAGATTAAACATGATCTGTTTCAGTCCTTGATTTAATAAAGAAAGTCATTTCAGGAGCATTTCAATTCAACAGTCTCAAAATATTTCTGATCAGTTTCAGCCGTGTTTGTTTTCCATCTCCTGCCCACTGAAAAGAATTCTGACAGAGTAGAACATTGATCCTCAGCTGTACACAGGACGGAACAGAAATGAATGATCATACTCGCTAATCTGTCAAGATCACAGATGCATTATACATTCACTGCATAATAACAGCCACAAGACTGCAGCATTAAGAGAGCAGTCTTACAAGATGACACTAACATGATGTGTTCACGAAATATAATTAAGAGGGAAGAAGAAAACAAAACTTAAATGAAAGGAAAGAAAACACATTGTTGCTTTCCAAATTTACAAAGAAATGCTCCTTGATGACATTAAACATGTTCAGATGAAATTGGAGTGAAGACAAAGTAGTGAAGATTATAAAAGGGTGAAACAATGTTGGGTATATGTACCATCAAGTCTCTAAGCAGCATTGCATTGAGTGAGGCCTCTGGTCACTAATTTCACGAATGTTCATTCTCTGGATAGTCTCCAGTGTGTGACTCAGCTCGGGCCATGAATTCTGGGGCAACACGGCAACTTTGAGACAAATGTGGAACTTCATTCAAGGCTTTCGAGGTTTTATTAAAGTTTTACAAAGCCCAATACCTGAACCACTGAGGAGCATTACCGACCACAGAGTTAGGGTTCTGTCAAATCAAAGTCTGGTTTCATGATGTCTCTGAAATGTGTGCCGTCCATCAAGGAATCACCATATAATTAAATACAATAAAATAAAGAACTGCAGATCCGGGGAGTCTGGATAGAAGAATAAAGGGAGACACAGCAGGTCTGGCAGCATCCTGAACAGGAACTGCATTAATGTTTCAGAGACAGTGATTCTGCATAGAGTATCTCATGGCCAACTCAGCAGATAGCTCATCATTATGCTGTAGTGCAGCACAAAGATTTTCCTGTTCACCATATTGAGAAATGAAAAGTATTTTTTACTTAATGACGTCAGTCAAAAACTTCATGCAGTCTGAACAACTGCTGTGCTTTGATCTTCTTGGAATAAATATTTAAATCTATGTTTACATACCTTTCCTATTGATTATCTGATTGAATAATTTTGCCTCAGTCAAAGCTCAGTATCTCTTATGGATTAAATCATTTCTACAAAGTCAGAATTCAGGACAGTTTTACAGAGCGATTTAATGCAGCACAACAATGAGATGTGAAGGATAACATTTCAGGTGTAAGTGTTTTCTGCTGTAGCCCGATATACCTGAAGGATTTTAATGCCTGGGTTCTGACAACAATATGCCGACCGATTTTCTCAGGAAAGAAGTTTCAAACGAGAAGAAGATCAGTTTCAGGATGGACGGTGACATGAGAGAAACACAGTCTGTAGCTGAAGTTCATGTCTTGTGTTTGAGTTGAAAAGAAACATCAAAATGATTCAAGAAACAATCAAAACACAAACAGTGTTGGAAAGGTACAATACAGTCAGTTTGTGATTTGTGTTTTGGAGGACTCTATTGTGATGTTTGAAGAAAGCTGAGTTTCAGAAACTTTGGCACATTGTCTGATTTGATGACCTGACATATTTAATGACAACTATGTCCTATGTACACGGGTGGAACATATGAATGTAACTTGTACTTGGAACAAAAATTGTACAATTAACTAATTCATCAAAAAATTATCTGGCCCCTTTTGTCATTAAATAAATTAGATGCCAGCCAAACCTAGATCAAAGTTCAGAAATTAATTGTTTATTGCTCTTGTGCTTTCTGTATTGTAATGATATGATCATTTTATGAACATGTTATGAATGATGATGTTTTGTTTTATGTGCATTTTCAAAAATGCACTTTCATTGCACATCCAGATTTAGGTTAACTTGGAGATTATTTGATGGATGATCAATTATTTTCCAAACAGATAATGGAATCGTAGAATTCCTGCGGTGTGGAAACAGGCCATTTAGCACAACAAGTCCACAATGACCCTCCAAAAATATCCCCTCCAAACCCATTCCCCTGCCCTACTTTTCTACATTAATCTCTGATGAATGCACCTAACTTACACATCCCTGAACACTATGGGCAATTTAGCATGGCCAATTCATCTAAATTGCACATCTTTGGATCATGGCTGGAAAGGAGAAAGTGAGGACTGCAGATGCTGGAGATCAGAGTTGAAAATGTGTTGCTGGAAAAGCGCAGCAGGTCAGGCAGCATCCAAGGAGCAGGAGAATCGACGTTTCAGGCATGAGCCCTTCTTCAGGAATCGCATTCCTGAAGAAGGGCTGATATCCTAAACGTCGATTCTCCTGTTCCTTGGATGCTGCCTGACCTGCTGCGCTTTTCCAACAATACATTTTCAACTCAATCATGGGTGGAAACCAGAGCACCTAGAGGAAACACACGGAGACCTGGGGAGAATGTGTAAATTCCATGCAGGCACTATCCCGAGGCTGGAATAGAACCTGACTTTCAGGCGCTGTGAGGCAGCAGTCTAACCACCGAGCCACTCTTCCACCTAAGGCAGACTCTTGTCTAAATATGGCAATGGAGTGTAGGATGGACAGAACAGTCTGCCACATATTGTTTCTTGCTGGAGTGTGGTTATCTGTCCATTTGATGCCAAGGAAACCCAGCAACACATCAACAATATCCTTCCCAGCATGCAATTCACTAAGGAAGAAGACAGCAACAACTGTTTCCCCTTCCTGGAGATTATGCTGGAACGCAAGGCCAGTGGGGAGCTCCAGACCAACGTAAACTGGAAGGGCACCCACACAGAGTGAGTATCCAACTATAAACAGCAACCATCCCACAAACAGAGCTGTATCAGACCATTGTTTAAGTGAGTCGTAACACACTGCAGCACCCTGGAACTGTGCAAAGGAGAAGAAGAACACCCACACAACGTCTTCAGAAACAAGGTGCACCCAAAAAGAACACCAACATGACAGACGAGAACAGGAAGGTACAACACATACGGACCCATTGGCTACATTGCCATACATTAATGACCCATCAGAAATGACCACCAGACCACTCCAATCTCTGGGTATCTGGGTACCCACACTACAACAGCTACTGACAATGAGAAAGGATCCCATACCCACAAACAACAGGACCAGTACTAGAGACAAAATGCCAAATAAAGGCTGTGAAAAGCACTACATAGAGCAAACAGGAAGGAAATTAGCTACCAAGGTACACGAACACCAACCAGCCACCAAGCATTATGACCTGTTATTATTTGTATCCATACACATGGACACACATAGTGGGCTTCTCTGGAAGGTTATATCGCATGGAATCTAAGGGTGCTGGGAAATTGGATACACCATTGGTTTGATGGTAGGAAGCAGAGGGTAATAGTGGAGGCCTGTGATGAGAGCAGAACCTCAGGGGTCCGTGCTGGGCCCGTTACTGTTTGTTATCTCCATCAATAATTTGAATGAAAATGTTCAAGACATGATTAATAAGTTTGCAGATGATAATAAAATAGGCAATACCATCGACAGTGAGGAAGGTGATCAGAAATTGCAGCAGAACATTGATCAGCTGGGGAAGTGGGTTGAGAAATGGCAAATGACATTTAATATATATATGTGAGGTTTTGCATTTTGGAATCTTAAGGAGTGTCATAGAACAGAGGGACCTTGGAGTTCAGGCGAATGGTTTTCTGAAAGTGGAGTCACAGGTAGACAGGGCAGTGAAGAAAGCTTTAGGCACACTGGCCTTCATCAGTCAGGGCACTGAGTGCTGAAGTTGGGAAGTTATGTTGCAATTTTACAGGGCATTGGTGAGGCGCCCCCTTGGAGTATTGTGTTCAGTTTTGGTCACCTTGCTGTCAGAAGAATGTTATTAAACAGGAAATAGGCAAAAGAAATTTACAATGCTGTTGCCAGGATCCAACAGTCTGTGTTATAGGGAGAGGTTGGACAAGCTTGAACTCTTTTCTTTGTAGCTTAGGAGACTGAGGGTCGATCTCATCAAAGGATATTTAATCAAATCATGATAGGCATGGATAGTGTGGATGCGGTCTGTTTTCTTTTCCCCTGGGTTGGGGAATTGAGGACTTGAGGGCATCAGTTTAAGTTTCGAGAGGAAAGAATAAAAGGGAACCTGGGGGCCAACGCTTTTACACAGAGGGTGGTCTGCATATGAAATGAGGTACCAGCGGAAGTGTTTGAGGTGGGTACACGAACAACATTTAAAAGACATTTTGTCAATAACATGGATAGGAAAGGATTGTTTAGATAAGGGTCAAGTGCAGGGAAATGGATTGAGTATTGGTAGACGTGTTGTTTAGCAAGAACCAGTTTGGGCCAAAGGTTCTGTCTCCATGCTGTCAGATTCTATGACTCTGTGATTACGAATCTGGAATAACGTATCCATTCTGTAACATGCCAAATAGTTACTTTCATGGGAATTCCTGGAAGCCTGGCACTGAACCCGGACCTCCATGAACAAACATGTCGAGTTGGATCCCATATACCAACCACTAAGAAACAGAACCAGCAGCAAAGCTGTAAATGACACGACCAACCCCAGCAGACCCGGACACTTAAACAGCAAACAGGACAGAACACCAATGCTTCACCGGAGGCTCACTGATTCTGTTCCCTAGAATGGTGAGGAAATGTCTGAGAATACACTTACCAGCTCAGTGAGCAAGTCAACAACCTCATCCACAACCTGAGCTACAAATTCCCATGAATACAGTGATCTGGGATTGTCTCGTGACTCTCCATCTAAACTAGAGAATGACCGTGAGGACATATTTCCTGACTTCTGTTGCCACAGTTGAGTCCACAACAGGTTCCTGCTCCTCCCTGAGCATCATATTTACGACTTTTCCTTTCTGGAAACTTCAACATGAGGGTTGGAAAGATCTCCCAATTCTGGAGAGGTTAGGAATACCAACATGGCTTTGTACCTGGGAAATTATGTCTCACAAACCTTTTTGTGATTCTTGAAGAGGTGACCATGAAGATACATGAAGGCAGAGCGGTAGACATTGTTTACAATGGGCTTTAGCAAGGTCTTCACCAAGGTTCTGCATGGTAGACTGGTTAGGAATGTTCAACCACACGGAGTCTATGGAGACCCAGCCAACTGGATACAAAATTGGTTTGATTGTAGGAGACAGGGTGGTGGTAGAGGGTTTTGGTTAAGACTGGAGACCTGCACCTAGCAGTGTGCTGCAGGGATCAGTGTTGGGTCTACTGTTGTTTGTCACTTAGAGAAATGATTTGTATGCGAATGTAGGAGATGCGGTGAGTAGGTTTGTAGATAACACGCAAATTGATGATATAGTGAACTGTAAACAATGTTATCCAAGCATTCAATGTGATCTTGGTCAGCTGGTCTGGTGGGCCGATAAGTAGCAGATGGAGCTTGATTTCGACAAATGTGAGGAGTTCCATTTTGCTTCGATAAACCAGGGTAGGTTTACACAGTTTCAGGCAGGGCCTTTGTCTTTAGGTGAGGGGGAAATATTTAAAACTGAACACGAGCTGCAATCTTTTCACACAGAAGTTGGTGCGTGTGTGGAACGAGCCACCAGAGGAGGTGGTGGAGACACGTACAGTTACAACATTTAAAAGGCATCCAGATGGGGACATGGATAGGAAAGGTTTAGAGTGACATGGGCCAAACACTGTCAAATGGGACTACTGCACTTTATGAAATCTGGTCGGCATGGGCACGTTAGTCTGAAGAGTCTGTTTACGTGCTGTATAACTCTGTAATCTATCATCCAGATACTGACAGACAAACTCGTGGAAACAATGTATAAGCAACTGAATACAATAATCCAAATGTAGTCTGACCAATAATTTGCCGGGGTGTAGTATTACTCCTGTGCTTTCATGTTCTATCCCTCTGTTTGTAAACCCAATGATCCGATAAGCCTTATTACCTGCTCTTGCCACTTGCCGGATAATCTTCATAGAATTATGCACATGGTCCCCTCAGTCCCTCAGCTCCTGTATTCCCCTCAAAATTGTGCCATTGAGCCTGTGGTTTCTGTCTGTACTTATTGGACCAAAATACACTCCCTCACATTTCTCAGCATTGACATTCATTTGCCAGGGATCTGTGTGTTTTGACCAACTTGTCATGGACCAATGGAGTTGATCGGTTTTGATAAGTTCCTGAATAAGAAAGCATTGGAGCAATATGGGCCTTAATATGGCAGGTGGAACTGGTTTAGTTTGGGGACATGGTCTGCATGGGCTGGGTGGGCCGAAGGATCTGTTTCCATGCTGCATGACTCTGTTCTCACAATTCACAATTCTCCTTATCGCGGTAACATCGACACATTTAGAGAGTTTGCAACAACACCCATCTCTCAATCAGATGAGGCAAGGGTCTGAATACCAATCCCTGGAAAACACTCATTTCAACTCGTTTCCAAACTGGAAAATGCCCACCTACAGCTCCACCCTGTATCTTCTCATTTCACCAACTTCAATTCCGTGCTGCCGAGGACTCACCAATCCCAGACATTTCTAATTTGGGAACCATCCTGCTGTGTGGCATCAAATGCTATTTGAAAGTTCCAATATACAACATCCACAGGAGTACTCTCATTCTCTGCCTGTGTCACCTCATCAAAGAACTTAGTTTTTCATTCAAACGTGACCTGCTCTTGGCAAAGCCATGTTATCTGACTGGTATTAACTTTTTTTTATCCAGTTAAAAATCACACAACACCAAATTATAGTCCAACAGGTTTAATTGGAAGCACACTAGCTTTCGGAGCAACACTCCTTCATCAGGCGTTAGTGGAGGGCTCAATCCTAACACAGAATTTATAGCAAACATTTACAGTGTGATATAACTGAAATTATATATTGAAAAATTGATTGCCTGTTAAACCTTTCAACTATTAGAATACCATGATAGTTTCACTTCTTTCATGTGTAAATCACAAAACCTTTTTTTAAAATGTTGCGTTCTTGGGTTAGCTGTTAATAATGGTGATAGCTAGACAATATGTTGAAGGTGTTGACCCCCTGTGTTCTCTGTCTATACCATAATGTTTAGATTGATTCTAATCTAAAAAGTGAGATAACAGAGTTTTACATAAACTCATGCAGTTTTTGATCTCAGAGTTCTATATGAATGCATGAAGTTTTTGAGCAAAGTGCAATATAACTCTGCAAATACAAATTCACCCCACAAAATATATGTGTGCATGTGGGCCTTTGTCTGTGTGTGTGTCTGTCTGTCTGTCTGGGATGGGGGTTGTGAGTGTGAGAAAGTGTATGTGTCTTAAGTCTATGAGGGGGTGCATGTGTGAGTGTGGGAGTGTGTGTGCATCTGTGTATATGTGTGTCTGTGTGTATGTGTGTATAGGAGTGTCTGTGTGTGTGTGTGTAGGAATATCTGTGTTGTGTGTATAGTGCAATGGTGATCACCTGTAATGTGCCATGAATCCAAGTCCCCGGTTGAGGCCCTCCCTATGGGTACCGAACTTAGCTATCAGCCTCTGCTCAGCCATTTTTCGCTGCTGCCTGTCCCGAAGTCCACCTTGGAGGATGGTCACCCAAAGGTCCGAGGTCGAATGTCCTGGACCACTGAAGTGTTCCCCAACTGGGAGGGAACCCTCCTGTCTGTTGATTGTTGTGCGGTGCCCATTCATCCGTTGTCGTAGTCTTTGCTCGGTTTCACCAATGTACCATGCCTCCGGACAATGTTGGCTGAGTCACATGAGTACCTGCCATGTACAAGGTGGGAGGTGTCCAGTGTGTATCCAGTGTGTATTCACCTATGTCTGTATAGTATTCTCTCTCAGTTGTCCCACTATTAACGCCAAGCTAACACGTATATCGCGTGCTGTATTAACCTTTATTTGCAATCCTCCAGTTCCCTGGCACTAATCCTGCGTTCAGAGAAGCCTGGAGAATTTAATTCAATGGCACCGAAATTTGCTCCCTTCATTCGTTCAGCAATCCAGGCTGTATTCCGCCAGATTGAAGATCTCATAGGCGAGCAAATTCTGGAAAAATGCAGATGTAGCAGTGTTGTTGTTATGGGTGATTTCAACTTTCCCAATATTGACTGTAACCTCCTAAGTGCCAATGGTTTGGATGAAGCCATTTTTGTCAGGTGATTCAGGAGGGTTTCCTTACTCAATATGTAGACAGGCCGACGAGGGGAGTGGCCATTTTGGATGTGGTGCTCGGCAACAAGCCCGGACGGGTGTCAGATCTCGCGGTGGGAGACCACTTTGGTAAAAGTGATCACAGCTGCCTCACATTTAGCATAACCTTGGAGAGTGAAAGGTGCAGTTACCGAGGGAAGATATTTAATTGGGGAAAAGGAAATGATGACGCTATCAGACAAGAGTTGGGAAGTACAGACTGGGAGCAAATGTTCCACAGAAAGGGCACAGCAGACATGTGGAGACTGTTTAAGGAGCAATTATTGCGAGTGAAGCACAAATTTGTTCCTCTGAGACAGGTAAGAAGGGGTAAGATTAAGGAACCTTGGATGAAGAGAACAGAGGAACTTCTCGTCAAAAGGAGGAAGGGCAGCTTACGTAAGGTGGAGGCAGCAAGGATCCAGCACAGCTTTAGAGGATTATAGGCATACTAGAGAGGAGATCATATATGGACTGAGGAGAACCAGGAGGGGGCACGTAAAAGGCTTGGCAAGGAGGATTAGGGAGAACCCAAAGGCATTTTACTCATACGTGAGGAATAAGAGAATGATCCGGGAGAAGGTAGGGCTGATCAGGGATAGCAGAGGGAACTTGTGCGTGAGTCTGAACAGAAAGGGGAAGCCTAAATGAGTTTTTTGCTTCAGTTTTCACCAAGGACAAGGAACTTGTTGTAAATGAAAAATTAGAGGAGCTGGGATACAGGTTTGATCAAATCAAGATTGATAAAGTTGAGGTGTTGGAAATTTTGGCAAACATTAAGTTTGATAAATCCCCAGGGCCAGACCAGATTTATCCTTGACTGCTCCGTGAAGCGAGAAAGGAGGTTGCTAAGCCGCTGGTGAGGATATATGTCTCCTCACTCTCCACGGGAGTCGTACCGGAGGTTTGGAAGGAGGAGAATGTTGTTCCACTTTTCAAGAAGGGTAATAGGGGAATCCCTGGAAATCTGTGGTCAGCAAAGTTTTGGAAAGAATTCTGAGGGATAGGATAGGATTTATGACTATTTGGAAAAGCATAGTGCGATTGAAGGCAGTCAGCATGGCTTTGTGAGGGGCAGGTCATACCTCACAAATCTTATTGAGTTACATAGAACATAGAAGAATACAGCACAGTACAGGCCCTTCAGCCCTCGATGTTGCGCCGATCAAAGCCCACCTAACCTACACTAGCCCACTATCCTCCATATATCTATCCAATGCCCGCTTAAATACCCATAAAGAGGGAGAGTCGACTACTGCTACTGGCAGGGCATTCCATGAACTTACGACTCGCTGAGTGAAGAACCTACCCCTAACATCAGTCCTATATCTACCCCCCCTTAATTTAAAGCTATGCCCCCTTGTAATAGCTGACTCCATACGTGGAAAAAGGTTCTCACTGTCAACCCTATCTAACCCCCAATCATCTTGTACACCTCTATCAAATCACCCCTAAACCTTCTTTTCTCCAATGAAAACAACCCCAAGTGCCTCAGCCTTTCCTCATAGGATTTTCCTACCATACCAGGCAACATCCTGGTAAACTTCCTCTGCACCCGTTCCAGTGCCTCCACATCCTTCCTATAGTATGGCGACCAAAACTGCACACAATATTCCAGATGCAGCCGCACCAGAGTCTTATATAACTGCAGCATGACCTCAGGACTCCGGAACTCAATTCCTCTACCAATAAAAGCCAGTACGCCATATGCCTTCTTCACTGCACTATTTACCTGGGTGGCAACTTTCAGAGATCTGTGTACATGGACACCAAGATCCCTCTGCTCTTCCACACTACCAAGTAGTCTACCATTAGCCCAGTAATCCATCTTTTTATTACTCTTACCAAAGTGAATCACTTCACACTTAGCTACATTGAACTCCATTTGCCACCTTTCTGCCCAGCTCTGCAGCTTCTCTATATCCCACTGTAACCTGCCATATCCTTCCTCACTGTCTACAACTCCTCCGACTTTTGAGGAAGTGTCAAGACAGGTCAACGACGTTGAGCAGTGGATGTGGTGTATATGGACTTCAGCAAGGCATTTGATAGGGTTCCCCATGGTAGGCTCATTCATAAAGTCAGGAAGTATGGGATACAGGGAGATTTGGCGATCTGGATTCAGAATTGGCTGGCTGACAGAAGGCAGAAAGTGAGGACTGCAGATGCTAGGGATCAGAGCTTAAAAATGTGTTGCTGGAAAAGCGCAGCAGGTCAGGCAGCATCAAAGGAGAAGGAGAATCGACGAAACCTAGGAACCCTCCAACCATAAGCGATGAACTCAGATTTCTCCGGTTTCCTCATTTCCCCTCCCCCACCTTTTCTCAGTCCCAACCCTCGGACTCAGCACCGCCTTCTTGACCTGCAATCTTCTTCCCGACCTCTCCGCCCCCACCCCCTCTCCGGCCTATCACCCTCACCTTAACCTCCTTCCACCTATCACATTCCCAACCCCCCTCCCCCAAGTCCCTCCTCCCTACCTTTTATCTTAGCGGGCTTGGCACACCTTCCTCATTCCTGAAGAAGGGCTTATGTCTGAAACATCGATTCTCCTGCTCCTTGGATGCTGCCTGATAGAAGGCAGGGAGTGGTTGTAGATGGAAAGTACTCTGCCTGCAGGTCAGTGTTGAGTCGGGTCCCACAGGGCTCTGTTCTTGGGCCTCTGCTCTTTACAGTTTTTAAAAATGACTTGGATGAGGAGGTTGAGGGGTGGGTTAGTAAATTTGTAGATGACACAAACGTTGGAGGTGTCGTTGATAGTATAGAGGGCTACTGCAGGCTGCAGCACAACATAGACAGGATGCAGAGCTGGGCTGAGAAATGGCAGATGGAGTTCAACCTGGATAAATGCGAAGTGATACATTTTGGAAGGTCAAACTCGAATGCTGAATATAAGATTAAAGACAGGATTTTTGGCAGTGTGGAGGAACAGAGGATTCTGGGTGTGCAGGTACATACCACACAAGTGGATAGGGTTGTTAAGAAAGCAGATGGTGGTTTGGCTTTCATTAACAGGGGTATCAAGTTTAAGAGCCACAAGGTTTAGCTGCAGCTCTACAAGTCCCTGGTGAGACCACACTTGGAATATTGTGTCCTGTTCTGGTCACCGTACTATATGAAAGATATAGAGGCTTTGGAGAGGGTGCAAAGAAGGTTTACCAGGATGCTGCCTGGACTGGAGGGCTTGCCTTATGAAGAGAGGTTGAATAAGCTCAGACTTTTCTGTCTGGAGAGAAGGAGGAAGAGAGGAGACCTGATCAAGGTGTACAAAGTAATGAGAGGAATAGATAGAGTCAATAGCCACAGACTTTTCCCCAGGGCAGGATTGACTGGTAAGAGAAGTCATAATTTGAAGATATTAAGAGGAAGGTATAGAGGATACATCAGAGGTAGCTTCTTTACCCAGAGAATTGTGAATGCATGGAATGTGTTTCCAGCAGTGGTGGTGGAAGCAGAGTCATTGGGGACTTTGAAGTGACTGCTGGACATGCACATGGATAGCAGTGAGTTGAGGGGTGCGTAGGTTAACTTACTATATTTTACATTAGGATTAAATCTCGGCTCAACATTGTGGGCCTTAGGGCCTGTTCTGTGCTGTACTTTTCTGTGTTCTATGTTCTATCCCGGAATCGCTCTCCTGGATGCTGCAGGCTTTTCGACTCAGTAAAAACAATGAGTGCAGATGCTGGAAACCAGATTCTGGATTAGTGGTGCTTTAAAAGCACAGCAATTGAGGCAGCATCCAAGGAGCAGGAAAATCGACGTTTCGGGCAAAAGCCCTTCACAGGAATACCTCCTCTACATTAGCTGTGACTATAAATCCCAGCTGCTTAACACTCACATTTTCAACAAGACCATTGTCACCATTTAGCAATTAGTAACGAATTTAATAAAGATTGAAGTAATGATTTCCTTTCATACTCTACCTTCTGCTTCAAGGAACATCTTTGTTGTTTGTTCAGTATGGACCCACTCTAACCTTCACTAATATTTTATTATTAAAATGTTCAGAAGACATATTACTATCTATGTTTAGCACAACCCACTATCCTCACCATATGCTTCCTCTTTGCTTTCCTTGATGTAGCCATAAACTCTCTCCTGCATTTGAGATTCTCTTTCTGATTTCTATTGCTATTTTCTATTCTGGTGTGCATCAAATACCTCATCATTTTTCTTCATTCTTCATTTTCATATCAACATCATTAGTCATCCGTGGAATTCTTTGCTTTGGAAAGCCAATGTTAATTTCTCGTGGGTATGTACCTAGCTTGTATCTTTCATTCCTGAAAAAGGGCTTTAGCCCGAAATATCAATTCTCCTGCTCCTCAGATGCTGCCTGGCCTGCTGTGTTTTTCCACTCTGGTCTCCAGCATCTGCAGTCCTCATTTTCTCCTATTCTTTGCTTTGGAAAGCCAATATTAATTTCTCGTGGGTATGTACCCAGCTTGTACCCTTTTCAACTCTCTTTTGGAAGTCTCCCATTTGACGAACCATCAAAGATATCATCCTTCCTCCCCACAATAACTGATGCCACAGCAGCCCTTCCACACAATTTGCATACAGGATTGTCCTCTTGTAGATCCTGTACCTCAGAATGGGAAGTTGCTATTCTTGTCCTTCTCTGGACCAGGTCTCCATGATGGTAACTGCATCACAGTTCCATGTATAAATTCAAGCCCTTAGCATATTTCTATTAACCGTAGTGCAGCTGCCAGTAAAGGAGAGGCTATCCAGCCTTGTCTGACACACGTAAGACCACATGGCTGAAATGGGTCTTCCTTGGTTCATTTTCTCTCTGATTCTGTGTTTCTTTTCAACGAATGCACTGTGATACCTGCTCCTGTTGGAATCATTAAGGCTCCCACCAACAGCACTAGAAACTTCAGGTTTTCTTTTTGCTTCAGCCAATAAAAGTCTGGGTTTTAAAGTCAGTGTAAATCTTGAAATTACATTAAAACTCATCTGTTTTCTTCCTATTTCATACAATAAAACACATGCAACTCAATAGAACAGGTAAACTTGACAAAAATGATGAGAGGTTTAGAGTGAATAGCCAGAGACTTTTTCCAATGGTGGAAATGGCTATCAAAAGAGGGCACAATTTTAAAGTGATTGCAGGAAGGTTTAGGGGAGATGTCAAAGGTCTATTTTTTACATAGAAAGTGGTGGGTACATGGAATGCACGAACAGCAGTGGTAGTAGAGTCATGTACATTGGGGACATTTAAAGGACTCTTGGATAGGCGCATGGATATTAGTACAATGTAGGTAAGCCAGTAGTTTGATCTTAGAGTAGAATAAAGTATCAGCACAACATCAAGAGCCGAAGGGCCTTTACCGTGCTAAACTGTTCCAGGTTCTATGTA
The DNA here is from genome assembly GCF_047496795.1 of Chiloscyllium punctatum. Lineage (NCBI taxonomy): Eukaryota > Metazoa > Chordata > Chondrichthyes > Orectolobiformes > Hemiscylliidae > Chiloscyllium > Chiloscyllium punctatum. Next base: position 52,263,442 of record NC_092780.1, read on the forward strand.
AATCCACGGGGACCTGGTAATCGATAGCCCAAAGCACATGAGGAAGTGACTGTATAAATCATGAATACATTGATGTACATTTTCGAATATCTATCGACTCTGAAACAGTTCTTACATTTTAGAGCATCGATAATGTATCTGCATTATTTAACAAGCATGGAGAGTGACAATACAAAGTTAGAGATCTTACAGAATGACAGCTGTAGTGGAGAAACTGTTAGAGTCTGTGATAAAACATTTGAGATGGAAGACAATGGCAGGATTGGAGAGAGTCAGGATGGATTTACAAAGGGGAAATCATGCTTGACAAATCTACAGAAATTATTTGTGTCAGGGAAAAATGTAAATTTGGTTTATTGGTACTGTTAGAAGACTTTCAACAAAGTCAAAACTAAGACATTATTTGACTAAATTTAAAGTGTATCGGATTGGGGAATTGCCCTGAGATGAATAGGGAACTGGGTTGGCTGACAGGGAACAAAGAAGAATTGCTCCAGTGTAGGGATTGCAAATGAAACCAAATCAGACTCACTGTCACTGGATTCACAAAACACTAAAATTATATTGTTCAGTCATCTTTGAAATTGCCTGCATTTTCCCACCAGAATTTATAAAGATTTTGGACACCAGATTTATAAGTTAATCAATAAGAACTAATTCTAATTTAGACCATCGGTTTAACAGGACAAAGCTAACCTAAATAATATGTACGGTTAAAACCAAATCATCTGTGAAGTTATTCACTCTCTCACACAGACAGACTGATGAAAAGGCACAACTGAAGCATACATTTTTAATAGAGCCAGCCAAAAATTGGTCATTTCAATATAAAAGTTTCAATTGATGGATGTTTCATGTAATCTGCGATAATGATTTGCTCACATGCAGAAAGTAATGTGTCTAATTTTGAAGTCACTCTGCTGTGCAAACAATCCTGAATCCTGAATCATTCCTGAAGAAGGGCTCATGCCCAAAATGCCAATTCTCCTGCTCCTTGGATGCTGCCTGACCTGCTGCGCTTTTCCAGCAACACATTTTCAGCTCTGATCTCCAGCATCTGCAGTCCTCACTTTCTCCTCCTTATTTATATGTTGTCTGCTTGTTATCAATAAGATTTCCTTGATCAGTGCTTGATTCCGCTTGAAGGCCTAGCTATAACATGAACAGAAAAATGATCTGATTGGAATAGTGCAGCGACCTGGAGTGATACGTGACAAACTGGACTGGATCCTACTCCAGCGAATGGATTAGACGGCCCACCAACATTGATTATATGGCACTTGCTGCTGCAGAACTGTGATTTTGAGGTGAGCCCACAACAGGGAGGGATTTCTGCTAACAGGAAAGGATTCACAGACTGCACAAGTCTCGAGATGCTGTCTGATTCTGAGTTGGCACAGTCACAAATTGAAGGCTCTATTCTGTACGAAGGGATGGAGATGCCACCAGACACTAAGCAGAATGTGACATTGAAAGACACAAGATATCAATACAAGGGGGATTTGCTATTTCGTGATTTTAGTTTTTCCAAGCCAGCAAAGTGGCCTGAATTCTGAAAATATATGACTGTGAGACCTATTTCATGTTAAACTTTGTATAAACTTGAGGGAAGGGTATTGATCTTGAGTAATTGTCTCATCTCAGTAAAAGGATGATCTGTCATCTTGGTTTCATGCTAAACATTAGACCGTAAGACCATAAGACATTGGAGTGGAAGCAAGGCCATTTGGCCCATCGAGTCCACTCCACCATTTAATCATTTGGTCCCAGTACCAATTCCAGTGGCACCCCACAAGTTACAGACTACCAATTTGAAAATCACTGATTAATTCTTACTCTTTCTTTCCAAATCTTTGCTTCCTGTCTACCAAAAAGTTTTCTATGCATCTCAATATATTTCCCATAATCTCTTGCACTTTCATCTTGCACAACAAGCTCTTATGCAGGACTTTATTAAATGCTTTCTGAAAGTCCAAATATGCCATATCGACTAGGTCCCCCTTTTCAATTCTAATTGATACATCTTCATAGAATTCCAATAGATTTGGCAATCCTGCTTTCCCCTTCATAAATACAGAGTACAGGGTTAAAGGCAGGATTCTTGGTAGCGTGGAGGAATAGAGGGCTTTTTGGGGTCCATGTCCATAGATCTCTCAAAGTTGCCACCCACGTTAATTGGGTTGTTACCATGGCGTATGGGGTGTGTTAGTTTTCATTACCAGGGGATTGAGTTTGAGACCTGCAAGGTTATGCCTCAGCTCTACATTGCCCTGTTTATACCACACTTGGAGGTAAAACTATAAATTGAAACACAGGTTCTTACAGACAGGAGAGAACAACTTCCAAAGAGATTTCAGGGGGAAAGGCAGTCAGGAATCATCTGCTGAATATTGGAACATTTCTGGACTATAGCATCTTCTGACCACTACAGCTAAAACAAACTAAGCAAAACCTGAACTGGGAGAATTAGCCACTCCCCTGCCATGGTTAAATTTGAAACTTCAGTGCCTCTAACTTTACAACCTCTCTTGAAAAAAATGAGCAAAATAATCTTTCCAAAGTGAGAGCATCATCATAATACACAGTTTGTTTACAAGTCACTCCATTTCCCCAGCTGTCATTTTCAATTATTACTGGTACCTTCAGTTCTGCATTATTCCTTGAAATCGATTGACCATTCCAGTTTTGATCACTTCTTGTTCCGATGTCAACAATTATGACTGCGATATCAATCGCTATCAATCAACATTTGTTTCTATCCCTATTTTCCTGCTTTAAATCTCTATCCAATATGTAGCTGCTTGCTCAATGATTTGGTAACTTGCTTTCTCATTATGTTGAGAATCTCTGTGCCCAATCTACTTCATTCTGAACCAGTGTAAAGAATTGAGAATACTGCCTTGTTAAGATAGTTTATTCATTATTAGTTCAGTTTCATCATTGCTCTATAATGTGTTTCTTCCCACAGATTACTCTCAGAATGGCACACTTCATCTTTTCATTGCCTCCCACATTCTGCAGTAGGAACATTCAACTGCCCTAATCTTCATTTCCACTGTTCTAAATTCCCAAAGAGACTATTTAAAAAATAAAGAAAAAAAAGTTACCTTCCAATTCGATGCACAGAACTCTTTTTTTATTAGAGGATGAGGATGGATGGGAGACACTTCCAAAGTAGTGTTTTGGTTAAAGTAACCACCCAAATATTTTCCTTCACTTACCCAGCATTCCCGAGTCTGCTCCTGCTCAGCGTGCGCTCTGCCTATTCACGTAAGTTTTTACATCAGTGATTCACCTTCCCTTCAACCCCCGATCATCGCTCCTGCCCTTCCTGCTGCTAAACAAAGGTGCAGGGCCCCTACACTCAAGCTAAGTTTTTAAATCAGTCACTTACTTTCCCAGCAGCCCTCAGTCATCACTTTGTCATAAGATTGGTGATATTGGAAAAACTGGCCCTTGGGACCCACAGAGCTCTTATTGAATAGACCTTGTTGGTCCATATTAGTGAAGGAGGTAACTACAGTCCCTCAATTCTGCTGTTGCCAAGGAAATTGGTGAGTTTGAAAGCATGAGCTATCTGGAGCTTAACACAATTTTACAGAGTCTCTACCACCAAAGGACCGTTTCCTTCCAGAGGGACTCCCACAGATTATTCCCACACATCCGTAAAACAGGCGATGAAATCAACAAGGGGTTTCCCTTTCCCCTGAAGATATGAGTGACCTCCCCAAAGTCGCTCTGATGCCTGGTCCCATTTGAGGTGGTCTGTACAGCTCGGTTCTGGAACCCCTCGCCCCAGGAGCTATTTCCCTGACCCCGCTGCTCTCTGGATTCATCTATCCAATCCACGTTTTCCCCGACTGGGACGGAAAAGGAATCCTTAACAGCCAGCCAGACGGTGTCATATGCAACATCCCCAGGGGAGGGGTTATACATTTGGCAGGTTTGGACAGCCAAGTAAGGATGGGGATTGGCTTCTTTAATGGGTTAGGGGCCTCATTGATCATGCTTCTAACCTCAGAGGAGGACCAAGGCTTCAGGACAGCTATATCAATCGGGGCCATTGGGTCTTGGGAACGGTGGAACGAGAAGTTTCATTTGCATCAGAGGAGAACATTCCAGATGCTTTGTAACCAGTATGTCCATATGAAGAGTCCACGAAAGCGTGTTGTGGATGACAACTCCCAGGAGTTTGACACTCTCCACTCGTTCCACCTCTGTGCTGTTGAAGTGCTGTTTGAACAGATTCAAAGACCAGGATGCCCTACGTCCACTCCTATTTCCATGTTCCTTCCAACACTATATTTAACATGACAAAAATATACTCCGAGACCAGCTAGGCCACTCCCTGTAGCATACTCAAACTTCAACCGTGTTCGGGAAACCTCCAAAAATATATACAACAGCAATAGTAAACAGAAGAAGTAATCCAGTGACTAATCTATATGTACAGCACAAACCTTTTAAATAGCACTGCTGAGGGGGTCCTTCATTGCTTTCAAAATCATGTTCAATGTATGAGATTGTGGCAGGCCATTCTCTGTGGTGGGGACTTGGAAGAAAATGGCAGCTCTGGGCTGAAGTCAGAATTGTTCAGTGATTTGTGCCTTCACCATCTTTGACACTACCAAGAGGAGTTTGTGCTTGTGTAGTGTCTTTAATGTAACACAATACCCAATGTGCCTCACTTTGATGATAATTATCATGAATTCCAATACTCTTCTGTTAGCATGGAGCCTGAAAATGCACAGTGAATGTGTATATTGATAACTAAGATATTTCTCATTTTTATCCAACTAGCTCTTGGAAATTTTAGGACCAGGCGAAGTGTCTGTCATCTTTTTAAACATGTTAGTTGGCCACAATAAAGATGTCAAGTTTTTTTTTAGCACACAGCTTTATTGCCTTTCAAATAAAACTCAGTATCTCTCAAACATGATGAACTAATTACTGTGTTTTCCACGAGTGAAGGAAAGAACTTTTATGACTTATGAAGCCTAACAAAAAGTGACACCAAACACACACACAGAAATACAGACATAAAGTTCACCATCAGGGTGTCAAGTACAAAAATCATCAATAACAGCCATAACAAAATCCACAGAGTCCCTGAGGTGTTAGGTTTTAACCCAAGATCACAGTTGTTTAATTGATGATTTATATCATCAGCAGTAGGAAAGTTTGTAAATATCCTCAAGTTCTCAGTGAATGGGTGAATCTCCAATTTGTGCTGTTTATTCCAAGAGAAAGAGAAACAGAGAAAAAAGGAGAGAGGAAACCTTCCAATTCTGCTCTTATTATTCAATTTTCTTCTCTTTTCTCCACTGTATCCATCATATGATGTCTGAAATAATGTCCCTTTGTATATTCCTTTGTGTAGCTACATTGTTTTTATTTCAAGCTGAATAATTTCATAGTCACTTTCATTCTAATGTGTGAAACTTCTGGAAAGTTGTAAATAAAACAGTAAATACAAACACAAATAACTGGTTTCAGATATTTTGATGACATGTTAATTTCAGTTCAGATCTGATCTTGTTTATTGATGGTTTAATTAACTGGCTCAACCTTTGACCAGGTGATCACTGCAGTCATTTTAGTTATTGAAAACCATTTCAGTCTATAGAAGGTCCCAGGTATTAGAATCACATATTGGAAGTCAAAATTTGGTTGTCCATCCTTACCACAAACACAGAATATGTTTAATTATTGGACACTTTCCAAATATACTTTCTAGCCTTTCTATGAGCAAGGCTTGCATTCAATTTATGTTCAGTAAATTTATGCAGACTCAAACAACCGAAATTGAAAATACAAACATATGAGTCACTTTAATGGTCTGATGCATTGCAATGACTTATAATTTTGATAATGAGCTTCTCATTAAAATATATTATATGATTTAAATTATAAATTATTATGTTGCATGTAAATGGATCAAAATTCAAAAAGATAAGCTTCAACAGAACAGGCTAAATATGCTGGAATAATTGTTGGGATCTTAAGTATTTTGGTCAGGATGTGAAAGTAACATTACTGAATGCATTATGTTCTGTTGCATTTTGTAGCCTTCAGGAAAAGGAACAATTGTAATAAAAAGATTACCACAATTCTTAAGGATATTTTCTTTTGAATAAATACATGATTTGGCAAAGAAAAGAATGCCTCGAAATCAAAAATGAGATTAGAAGGTTTATGTGTCAGCTAATGTTTTGTCGTCATGTTCAGTTCACAGCCTGTTATATGTTTCCATTTTAAAATGCTATTCATTTCTATTAAAATTAAAGGCCAGAAGCGAGGATATTAATTCATGATTGCAGTTTTCTATTCCATGGATAACTCTTCAGATACCGGCACCGTTCACATTTATATCCTGAAAGACCAGGACATCATTCAGACTTGAGCAAATCAATGTCAAATAACATTCAAACCACATAAGTGTCAGACAATGATGATCAAGAGATAATCTGACCAATCCCTTGACTTTCATTAACATTACCATCACTGAGTCCTTTATTATCACCATCCTGGAAGTAATCACTGACAAGAAAATTAACTGCACTCGGCATATAAATACAGGAACAGGGCAGGAGCTTGGAACTCTGCAGTGAGTAGCTTGTCTCCTAACTCCCCAAAGTCTGTCCACCATTTACAATGTTTAAGGCAGACCTCTGATGGAATACTTTCCACTTGTTTGATAAGTGCAGTTCCAACAACAATCTAGAAGCTCAACTCTATCCTGGATGAAGCAATCTACTCACTCACTGCAACTACCTGAAGCATTCAATCCTCACAATGGCAGCAGTGTGTTCCATAACCAGGATACACTGCAGCAAATCACTGAGGATACTTCAGCAGCAGCTTCCAAACCTGTGCTCGATATTGCATAGAAGAAAATAAGAATCAGATGTGTGGGAATATTACCACCTACACAATTGTATTATCATTCCAACTTTGCACAATATTACCCTGTCTTCACTATGCCTGTGTCAAAGCCTGGAACTCCCTATCTAACATCACTTTGGGTTCATTTCAAGCAGAAAGTGGCTCACGACGACTTTATTATTGCTAATTAGGATTGTGCATTAATCACTGACCATGCCATCAATGGTCACACCCAAAGAAAACAGCTATGTGTTGTGAATAATATGGGATGAATACACAACTAATTATTTGCCTGTCAAACGTTTGAAAATCTTTTATTTGTACTGAAAACAAATTCAATTATTTTGTGCATTTTTGCAATTATCTGAATTCTGAAATCCCTTTCCAACTAATATAAAAGTTCTCCATGTTTGGGGCATTATGTAAATGATGTAAACCAAGTTAATTCACACCTAAACAATTGTTGACTGAGGGATTCATTTGACCAGTATGATAGGTATTAATCATTGCTAAGTTCATTCTTTTTTCACGTGTTTTATAGAATGCTTTACATCTATCAAAGTAGGCAAGTTATGTTCCTGTTCAAGGTTTTTACCAAAGTAATTATGTCATTAACACAAGATCTTGTGTTCAATATTCATCTGTTAACTCAGCTTTAGGAGTGGGAATTGGATTGAAACGCAATGTTGAGAGCTGTAATAATTAAGTCACCATAGACACTAAACTTTATCTAACGAAATTTGTTCATTCTTTAGTTAAATGTCGGCAACTAATACACAATTTGATGTTCAGATGTGTGTCACTATATTCTCACAAATGCAGAAGAACCTCAATTTTCCGAACATCAATTATTTGAATTTTGGCCAATGCAAACAAGATCTCAAGGTTCCATTAAAATGGTATTGGGCAACTCAGCATTCAGCTCCAAATTAAATGGCATTAAAGTGTGCATCGCCCGACAACTGAAATGTTTGGATAACTAGCACCCAAAGTACTCCTTTTTTTTATGATAGATTAGTTATCGGTTAAACAGCATTAGGGTGTGCATTGCCAGATAACCTGTAAATGTTTGGATAACTGGCACTCATCAATTACCACTTGTTTCCAGTTATCCAAACAATCAATTATCTGAACAAAAAACTCCCTGTACGTCTCATTTGGATAATTGAGGTTCTACTGAATTCTGATAAGATGATGATGGTGTGAATATATGAAATATACTTTCCTTGACATAAACTTGACTGTATTTTCATCACTTGCAATTATGTTCTTTGCCCTGACCTAACACTAACCCTAACACATTTTATATTTCATCTTTACTTTGAAATTGTTTCTGTGCTGTTAATTTTGAGAATAAGCATCTTAATTCTCTGAGTAGCTAGAAAATGATTTTGAACAATTTTATTGGCCAAGGATTCACTTGCTCACAAACTGTTGCTGAAGAAATAGAATCTGTGGACGGTAAAATAACATGCCAACTATTCTATCATTACACTTTGTAAATTGACAGTTCATCTTGATGTGCAGAATTGTATCGAGTGCAATGAGGTATGATGAGGGTTCTGTTTAGCAATAAAAATATATTAATTAAACATATTATTTGAATATCATGTTTTCGTTGATCTGATTGTATTCATTACCTTTAATCATTGACTCTTATGTTCAAAATAAATACTCTTTTAATGAGTAAATGTATTCAGGAGTTTGGCAGATGTTAGGAAAGTATAGAAGCAGACAATCTCTGGGAATTTTACAGTTAAGTTTGATGCCATTGGTCATGCAGCATGACAGCACACTATTTTGTGAATAAAGGAGACGATGTTTTGCAGTAATATCCAGCTAATGTAACTGAAGTACCAGTTTGCAGCTGTAGGTGGCGGCCAGCAACAGAGTGATGGAACATCAGCAAACAGAGGCATTGCTCAGATATTGTGAAAATTAAATGCTGTTGGTTTACTCTGAGAGTTTTCTCGATTTCAGCAGCAAAGCTTATATGACAATGAGAACCAAATGTAATGCAATGATGTTCCTGTGCAATGCTGTAGAGAGTGTACATACACTCACACTCCTCTGGCCCTAAGCATAAATATTGGTTCAAATTTGAGGAATAATATTTATTCTTCATCTTAGAACAAATGTATCTTTCTTTACGTTCCTAACTCACACAACAGTGTCCCTGCTTAATATCAGCTGCATTTAGAGATGCAACGTATGTTTATTCAGCCCTGTAACATGCTGACTGAGCCAACATTTATTCCCCATCCCGAGTTGTTTTTATTTATTTCATTCAGAAGATGATGATTGGCTAGACAGGCTACTGAAGAAGGGCTCATGCCCGAAACGTCGATTCTCCTGCTCCTTGGATGCTGCCTGACCTGCTGCACTTTTCCAGCAACACGTTTTCAGGCTATTGGAAAGGCTCCCACTTATTGCCCACACGAGAAGGGGTTCAGAGTAAACCCCATTGCTGCAGGTTGGGATGACAGTTTCTTCCCCTAAAAGACATGAGTGGATCAGATGGGTTTTTCGGACAATTGATTCATGGTCATTGTTAGACTCTTAATTGTAGATTTCTTTTAAATTCCAACATCCACGGGTCTTGAGAATACCATTTGGGTCCCAGGATTAACTGTTGTTTGCGGTCTCTGAGAGACAACAATATAGATGTAGACAAAGATACAGTGGAGGCATTTAATCATCTGTAAAACCACAATTCATTTATTAATTACTGAAAACAAATAACACACCCTTTTAACTACTGGAGATATCCAAATCACTCTTTTCACTGTTCTGATTTCTGTAACTAAACTCAAACATTATTACTCGGAAAGTTCACAGCTGACCAGACTAAATATCTAACATCTTCACCATGCCTTCTGCCGGAGGGTATAAGACCATAAGACCATAAGACATAGGAGCGGAAGTAAGGCCATTCGGCCCATCGAGTCCACTCCGCCATTCAATCATGGCTGATGGGCATTTCAACTCCACTTACCCGCATTCTCCCCGTATCTTCTTTCACAATGTTAGTCCTCAAAATGGTGTTGAACACAGGGATTTCTTCAAGCTTTTTCTAAACAAGTCTCTGTGCCTTAACCAACATTACCATCCTTTTGAGCCAAAGATTTACTGAGGATCATCTCTATTGGGTTTGCTACATCCCCCAGGGAACCTCCAGACAGTGGTAAGCACACCTCCTTACAGTGATTCATGTTCAACAAGCATTACTTCAGTTGTTTTATCTGAAATGGCATTGAGATCATTGTACTTATCAAAATTATAGTCATAAAAATAGAGTTACAAGTCAGTCTCATTCCTTCACAAATACATTGTCATACACCTTTCACATCTTGTAAGATTTACAGAACTTAAGTATCAATGACAAATGAACAAATAGTCAGATACACCATAAGCCAATTATGTTTACCTTATTCCTACAAATTTTACAAATTTTCTTCAATATGAGCTATGTTTCGATATCTGAGATCAATCCCTGTTGTCAGTCCATTCCACTTCTTAACTTTGCATTTTAACAAACAAAATAAAATTATTACACCAATAAGTATAACAAATTGTAGAACGACAACCAAATGAAACACAATTCTGATCCATGGATTAACCTCACTTTTCAGTCTTTCCTGATAAAGGGCTTATGCCTGAAATGTTGATTTCCCTGCTCCTCGTATGCTGTCTGACTGGCTGTGCTTTTCCAGCACCACATTCTTCAACTCTGACTCTTCAGTCCCATGTCCAAAATTTACTTCAGAAACTTGGAGCGTGCAAAACTCTATGCGTCTATTCTGCATGAGTTTTAATTTTCTCGTGCATAGCCCATTTACGGATAACCTCAAAACTTTTTTTTTAGATTAGATTACTTACAGTGTGGAAACAGGCCCTTCGGCCCAACAAGTCCACACCGCCCCGCCGAAGCGTAACCCACCCATACCCCTACATCTACCCCTTACCTAACACTACGGGCAATTGAGCATGGCCAATTCACCTGACCTGCACATCTTTGGACTGTGGGAGGAAACCGGAGCACCCGGAGGAAACCCACGCAGACACGGGGAGAATGTGCAAACTCCACACAGACAGTCGCCTGAGGCGGGAATTGAACCCGGGTCTCCGGCGCTGTTCTTCATCCACTCTGCAGCAAAGTGTGGTTTAGGTGGAAGTTCTATCACTATGAATCAACGTAAATCATGTGTAGTGTCTCATTAGGTTCTGGCTTAAACAAAGCTTGTTGGCTAATGATCAAGTCGGAAGAGATGTTGCTGATTGCCATATTCTCTCCATCAAGGTTCAACCATATCCTTCCTTTTTGATATCCTGAGGCTGCTCTGGTGACATAGTTGGTTTCTCCTACCAAGGCATACTTAAGAAAAGTTTGGTTATTCGCTAACAAGATAGACAATGAACAGTTCTCATAAGCTCTTCTGTGATCATTTCTTCTGAACATGCCCAGTGATTTCCCCCTTGATGGCATCGAGACAATTCTATCACTTTTTTTAGATCCCCCTCAAACTATAGCATGAATTGTGAATTATTTAATGGTGTCCAGATTCCTTCTCTATATTTACCTACATTATGAACTCACATTACGGGGTGTATCAGATTGTTCTCATGTTGGGGTATATTAAGCACTGTACCAGTGTTTTGCTGATGTTTATTATATCACAGATGCTCAGGAAATGGTAGTTGGGAATGAAAATTCTGATATGATTATACGGGGACATCTTCTCCTTGTGCATGTCTCAGTTACTGATCCGACTTTCTGTCTTGTACTCTATGAGCCGCTGATTGTGACATGTTTGTGCTAACCATACACAGACAGCAGCTGGTGTGTACTGAACAACACCACTTTGTTATTGCAGGGTCCTTTATAAGCCATTCTGTCTCTAATCTCCTCCTTTTTCTTTCCAATATGAATTCACTGCAACTAAGTTGGTTGTGGAGTAGGTGATCGAAGTAGCTGGCGGATAACAATAACAATTCAATAACAATAGACTGTTCCAATAAAAACCCATATTAAAGTTACAGCAACTTAATTTCAAAACCACCCAGCGATTGTCATCCCCAGTGTCCTTCATCTTTCAGCTGAGGATCTCCCTGGGTCATCTTCTGTCTTTTATTGCAAAGATGTTCTATTTTAAAAAAGGAACCTTTGAGAGACAGTGTTTTTGAATGGCATTCTTTCTCGATGGCAGTTACTCTCTGTCTGACTTTCAAAATGCCTGTTTTTCTTATACCACAAACATCAGATCATCTCATCGATACAATACATTCAAACTTGAGTGGGTTTTAATTGCCTGGGGCATAATTCAAACTGATTAATTAGATTTGAATCCTTGTCAAAACAGCAACCAACTCCAGTATCTAATTCACAGTCAAATGTTACATATTTTCAATTTTCCACTGTACTCTGGGACTGCAAGTTAGTCTTATGATAGGTGCTTGTAAGGTCTCAGTGCGAAACAGCATTCACTCTCGCTTAAAGGTATAGTACACACCTTCAATTTCAGAACACTCCACAACCTGGATCTGATTTGTCCAAGTGGTGTATGTAGCCGCCTCTTGAATACATTCAATGTTTTGACATCAAAAACTTCATATGGTAATGAATTCCCATAGGCCCACCACTCCTTGGGTGAAGAAATATCTCCTCATCTCTGTCCTAAGTGGTCCACCCCAAATCGTCAGACTGTGAACCATGATTCTAGATGCACCCAATATCAAGAACATTCACCCTGCATCCACCCTGTCCCATTCTGTTAACATTTTTTAAGTCTGGATGAGATCTCCCCTCATTCGTGTGAACTCCAATGAAAACAATCCTAACCTCATCAATCTCTCCTCATACATCAGTCCCTGTATCCCCAGAATCAGCCTGGGAAACCTTCACTGCGTTCCCTCGAGAGCAAGAGCATCCTTCCTCACAAAAGGAGACCACAACTGCACACAATACTCTGGGTGTGACCTCCCCAAGGCCCTGTATACCTGCAACAACACATCCCTGCTCCTGTACTCGAACCCTCTCACAATGAAGGCCAACATCCCATTTCCCTCCTTTACTGCCTGCTGCACCTGCATGCTTCTCTTCAGTGCCTGGTGCACAAGGACACCCAGGTCCCACTGCACACTCCCCTCTCCCAATTTACAGCTATTCAGGTAGCAATCTGCCACCTTGTTTTTGATTCCAAAGTGAATAACCTCACATTTATCCAAATTATACTGCATCTGCCATTGATTGGCCCACTCCCCCTACCTGTCCAGATCATGCTGAAGGATCTCTGCATGGGTGGCACGGTGGCTCAGAGCTCCAGGGACCCAGGTTCAATTCCAGCCTCGGGGGTGACTGTCTGTGTGGAGTTTGCACATTCTCCCCGGGTCTGCGTGGGTTTCCTCCGGGTGCTCTGGTTTCTTCCCACTGTCCAAAGATGTGCAGGTCATGTGAATTGGCAAAGCTAAATTGCCTATAGGTTAGCTGCGATAGTCAGAGGGAAATGGGTCTGGGTGGGTTACTCTTCAGAGGGTCGGCGTGGACTGGTTGGGCCGAAGGGCCTGTTTCCACACTGTAGGGAATGTAATCTAATCCTTGTCACAGTTCACCCAACTTGGTATCATCTGCAAACTTTGAGATGTTACATTTTGTTCCCTCATCCAAATCATTAATATATTTTATGAATAGCTGGTGTCCTAGCTCCAATCTGTGTGGCACACCACGAGTAACTCCCTGCCAATTTGAAAAGGATGCATTTATTCCTACTCTTTATCTCTTCTCTACCAATCAGTTTTCCATCCATTTCAATACACTTTCCCCAATCCCATGTGCTTTCATCTTAAGCAATAATATCTAATGCAGGACTTTGCCATACATTTTCTGAAAGTCCAAATATACCATAACAACTGGTTGACCTTTGTCAGCTCTACTAATTATATCTTCATAGATATCCAATACATATGTCAAGTAAGCTTTCCCCTTTATAAATCCATTTTGATTCTGTCTGATTCTGTCAGTGATTTGTAAATGCTCTGCTATAAAGTCCTTGATAATGGATTTGTGAATTTTCCCCACCACCTTACAGCAGTGAGTGTGGTGAGAGTGCGGACAAGGCGGCTGCCGGGAAGGTAAATTTTCCTGTGAAATACCTACCTCATGAATAGGTGGAGTGAAGGCTCAACAGGAGCGGAAGTGGACACGGCTCTGCTGGGTACGTGAACTGATATATTCGGGCAGTGGTTAAACCTGTGACACTACAGGTGTAGCGTCTCCCACCTGTCCTCCTGCTTTAAACAAAAGAAAAGGACCCTGTGTGGAGGGTTGATAAGGTTTTTTTAAAATTTATTCAATCTCTTTTGGCAACGTAGAGCAGAGGGGATGGAGGTTAGGGCAGTTGCATGCTCCTCTTGAAGGATGTGGGAGGTAAGGGTCACCACTCGTGTCCCTGCTGTCTTCACCTGCAAAAAGTGCACCCAATTCCTACTCCTCACAGACCGCGATGGAGAGCTGGAGATGGATCTGGATGAATTTCATATCATTCAGGATGCTGGGAGGGTGATAGACAGGAGTTATACGGAGCAGTCACACCGAGGTTACAGGAAACAGGTCGCTGGGTGACCATCAGGAGAGAGAAAGGGAATAGGCAGACAGCCAGGGACACCCTGTGGCCATCCCCATCAACAATAAGTTTTGGATATTTTTGGGGAGGATGACCTTCCAGGGAAAGCCTCAGCAACCAGCTCTCTGGCATTGACCCTGGCTCCGTGAATCAGAAGGGAAAGGGGGAGATTACAAGGGCAATAGTGATAGCTGATTCAAAGGTGAAAGAAAGACACTGGAGATTCTGTGGTCACCAACGAGACTCCCAGAAGGCCTCTTGGGTGGCAGCATCAGGAATGTCTTGGATCGCATCTATAGAATTCTTAATGGGGAAAGAGAGCAACCAGAAGTCGTGCTATACATCAGTACTAATGACATAGCTAGCAAAAGTGATGAGGATTTGAAAAGAGAATATTGGAAGTTTGGTTGGAAGCTATAAGGCAGGACAGGCAGAGTAGTAAGCTCAGGATTGCTACCGGTGCCATAGGCGAGTGAGGCCAGGAACAGAGAGCGAGTGCAGATGAACATGTGGTTGCAGAGCTGGTGTAGGAGGGATGTTTACGAGAACTCTTTGGGAGGGTTTAAACTAGCTTGGCAGGGGTTTGGGAACATAAGCTATGGCTCTGAAGATGATGCAGCTAGTGAACAGCCAGATACAGCATTCAGAGAGTCTGTGAGGAAGGGGAGACAGTTGATAGCACAAAGTTGCAGTCAGTGTGATGAGTTGAAGTGTGTCGACTTTAATGCAAGACATATCAGGAATAAGGGTGATGAATTTAGAGCATAGATTAGTACTTGGGATTATGATGTTGTGGCCGTTACAGAGACTTGGACATTACAAGGGCAGGAATGGTTGTTGCATTTCCCAGGGTTTAGATGCTTCAAAAGGAATGGGAGTTTGGGGGGAGGTAAGGGAGGTGGGGGAGTGGCATTAAAATCAGGATAGTACCACAGCTGCAGAAAGGGAGGTTGTCAAGGAGGGTTAATCTACAGAGTCAGTATGGACGTCAGAAACAGGAAAGGAGCAGTAACTGGCTTGGGAGTTTTCTATAGAACACTCAGGAGCAACAGAAACACAGAGGAGCAGATTGGGAGGGAGATTTTGGAAAGGTGCAGAAGTAACAAGGTTGTTATCATGCATGACTTTAACTTCCCCAATATTGATTGCAATTGCCTTAGTTCAAATAATTTAGATAGAGCAGTTTTTGGCAGGCGTATCCAAATAGGTTGACTAGAGGGGAGGCCATATTGAAATTGGTCCTTGGAACAAACCATGCCGGGTGTCAGATCTTTCAGTGGGAGTGCAGTTTGGTGATAGGGATCACAACTCCTTGACCTTTACTATAGTCACAGCGAGGGATTAGAGCAGGCAGTATGGGAAACTATTTAATTAGGGAAGGGGAATTACACTGTCATTAGGCAGGAACTGGGGCACCTAAATTGGGAACAGATGTTTTCAGGGAAGTACATGTGGAGGTTGTTTAGGAAGCACTTGCTGATCGTGCTGGACAGGTTTGTTCCACTGAGGCAAGAAAGAAATTATAAGGTGAAGGAACCTTGAGTGACAAGTGACGTTGAACATCTGGTAAAGAGGAAGAAAGAAT
This sequence comes from Chiloscyllium punctatum, assembly GCF_047496795.1. Classification (NCBI taxonomy): domain Eukaryota; kingdom Metazoa; phylum Chordata; class Chondrichthyes; order Orectolobiformes; family Hemiscylliidae; genus Chiloscyllium; species Chiloscyllium punctatum. Next base: position 52,279,531 of record NC_092780.1, read on the forward strand.
CTTACTTAAGGTTGAGGAGGCAATGATCAGACAGGGCTCAAGAGTGTTACAATGTAACCAGGAAAAAAACTGAATAATGGACTTAGCAGACCTGGAAGGGGGCATAAAAAAGCTTTAGCAGGTAAGATAAAGGAAAACATTAATGTATTCTACACTTATATGAGGAACAAGAGGGTGGTCAGAGTGATCAGGGATAAAGGAGCGAACTTGCACCTGAAGTTAAAGGGGGTAGAGGAGGGCCTTAATTAATACTCCGCTTCTGCATTCACTCCTAAGAAGGACCTTGATGTTTGTGAGCACAGCGTGAAACAGGCTGATACGCTCAATAAGGTAGATATTAAGAAGGAGGATGTGCTGGAAATGTTGAAAACCATACGGATAGACAGGTCTCGTGGGCCAGTCATGAGATACCCAAGGTTATTACAGGAAGTGAGGAATGAGATTGTTGTGCCTTTGGTGATGATCTTCACATCCTCACTGTCCACCAGAGTAGTGCCAGATGTTAACAAGTTTTGAGAAGATTTGTAGCTCAGGTTGAGGTTCAGCGAGAAAACCTACATCCTTTGCCAGATGATTGGAGGATGGCAAATGTTCAAGAAAGGGAGTAGGGATAATCCTGGGAATTACAGATCAGTCAGTCTTACTTCAGTGGTGGGCAAATTATTGAAGAGTATTCTGAGAGACAGGATTTATGATTATTTGGAAAAGCATAGCTTTATGAGGGATAGTCAGCATGGTTTTGTGAAGGGCAGGTCATGCCTCACAAGCTTTATTGAATTCTCTGAGGATGTGATAAAACACATTGTTGAAGGCAGAGCAGTAGATGTGGTGTACATGGATTTTAGCAAGGCATTTGAGAAGGATCCCCATGGTAGGTGCATTCAGAAAGTAAGGAGGCATGAAATACAAGGAAATTTGGCTGTCTGGATACAGAATGTAATGGCCCACAGAAGACAGAAGGTGGTGGTAGGTGGAAAGTATACATGATGACCAGTGGTATTCAGCAACCATCAGTTCTGGAACCTCTCTCCTTTGTGATTTGTATAAATAACTTGGATGAAGAAGGGAAAGGGTGAGTTTGTAAGTTTGCCAATGATATGAAGGTTGGTGGAGTTGTGGATAGTGTGGAGGGCTGTTGTAGGTTGCAACAAAACATTGGCAGGATGCAGAGCTGGGCTGATGGAGTTCAACCTAGAAAAGTGTGAAGTGATTTATTTTGGAAGGTCAAATTTAAATACAGAATACAGGGTTAAAGGCAGGATTCTTAGCAGTGTGGATGGATCTTGGGGTCCATATCCATAGATCCCTCAAAGTTGCCACCTAAGTTAATAGTCAAGATTAGAGTGGTGCTGGAAAAGCACAGCAGGTCAGACAGCATCCGAAGAGCAGGAAAATCAATGTGTCAGGAAAGAGCCCTTAATAAGGAACTGATTGAGTTTGATACTTTGCTAAGGTTGTTAAGAAGGTATGTTTTGTGTTGGTTTTCATTACCAGGGGATTGAGTTTAAAAGCCGCAAAGTTATGCTGCAGCTCTATGAAGCCCTAGTTAGACCACACTTGGAATATTGTGTTCAGTTCTGGTTGCCTTATTACAGGAAGGATGTAGAAGCTTTAGAGAGGGTGCAGAGGAGATTTGCCAGGATGCTGCCTGAACTGGAGGAGATGTCTTCTGAAGAAAGTTTGAGGGAGCTAGGGCTTTTCTCATTGGATTGAAGAAGGATGAGAGGTGACTTGATGGAGATGTACAAGATGATGAGAGGCATCAATAGAGTGGATAGTCAGAGATGTTTCTCACAGGGCAGAAATAACTATCAAAAAAGGGGGATAATTTTAAGGTGATTGGAGGAAGGTTAAGGGAGATGAAAGATTTTGGTTCTTCGCACAGAGAGTGGTGGGTGTGGGGAATGCACTGCCAGGGGATGGTAGTTGAGTCAGATACATTAAGGACATTTAAGCGACTCTTGGATAGGCACATGGAAGATAGTAAAATGAAGGGTATGTACGCTCATTCGATCTCAGAGTTGGATAATAAGTCGGCACAACATCAAGGGCCAAAGGGCTTTTACTGTGGTGTGTGGTTTGATGTTCTATGTACCAAGGTTAGGCTTATGAGTCGATAATTCTCTGTTTCCCTCTACCGCTCTTTTTGAATTTTCGATTAATGTTAACTACCCTCCAGTCTCTGGGGCCACTTCCAGAGTCAAGACAATCATAGACAATAGACAATAGACAATAGGTGCAGGAGTATGCCATTCTGCCCTTTGAGTCTGCACCACCATTCATTATGATCATGGCTGATCATCCTCAATCAGTATCCTGTTCCTGCCTTATCTCCATAACCCTTGATTCCATTATCCTTGAGAGCTCTATCCAACTTTTTCTTAAACAAATCCAGAGACTGGGCCTCCACTGCCTTCTGGGGCAGAGCATTCCACACACCCACCACTCTGTGGGTGAAGAAGTTACCCCCCTATCTCTGTCCTAAATGGCCTACCCCTTTATTTTTAAGCTGTATCATGGAAGATAACCACCAAGGCATTTATTATTTCTCGAGTGACTTCCTGAAGTACTCTGGGATCTAGATTATCAGGTGGTGGGGATTTATTCATCTTCAATCCACTCCATTTTCCCAGCACCATTTCTCCACTATTATTGACCTCTCACTGAATCTTCCATTCTTCAACATTTCTGATATCTGATTTGTATCTTCTATTGTGAAGACTGAACCAAAGTACGTATTCAGTTGCTCAGCTTTTTCTTTGACTCCTATTATACATTCCTACTCTTAAACCTGTAGGAGACCGATAGAAACTCTTAGTGTCAGGTTTTATGTACTCTGCAAGCTTACTTTCGTGCTGTATTTTCCCCCTTCTTAATCAATCCCTCTATCCTTCTTTGATGAATTCTAAACTCTTCCCAATTCTCAGATCTTTTATGTTTCTTGGCCAATCTGTATGCTTCATCCTTACATTGGATATTATCTCTGATTTCCTTTGCAAGCTATGGATTGGTCCTCTCACCAATTTTGCTTTTGCGCCAGACAGGGATAAACAGTTGTTGCTGTTACCCTGATCTGAAAAATGTGTTGCTGGAAAAGCACAGCAGGTCAGACAGCATCCAAGGAGCAGGAGAATCGATGTTTCAGGCATAAGCCCTTCTTCAGGCATTCCTGAAACGTTCCTTATGCCCGAAACGTCGATTCTCCTGCTACTTGGATGCTGCCTGACCTGCCGCACTTTTCCAGCAACACATTTTTCAGCTCTGATCTCCAGCATCTGCAGTCCTCACTTTCTCCTAGCTGTTACCCTGATGCAATTTTTGAATGTTTGCCATTGCCCATTCACTGTAATTTCTTTAAGTAACTCTCCCCAAGCTGTTAAGATCAACTCACACCTCACACCTTCATTGTTTACTTTATTACGATTCAGCACCCTCGGGTTTGAAACAACAATCTCACTCTCTGTCTTGATAAAAACGTTCTATCATGTTATGATCACTCATCAGCAAGGGGTCTTCACAGCTAGTTTGGCAATAATTCCTTTCTCATTACACAGTACCCAGTCTAAGGTGGTCTGCTCTCTAGCTGGTTGCTCTGCATTCTGGTCAAGAAAGCCATCCCGTAAACATTCCAGGAATTCCTCTGCTATGGCATTATGGTTAATTTGATTTGCCCAATCTATTTACAAATTAAAATCACCCACAATTACTGATCTCCTCTTATCTCATGCATCTCTAAATTCCTGTTGAATGTCATTCTCAATATTGCCACTGCAGTTTGGGAGTCTATATATGACACTCACTAATGCTTGTTGCACCTTGGTATTCCTCAGCTCTGCCCATACAGACTCCGCGTTGTCAGAGTTAATATCCCTTGTCACTATTGTGCTAACTGCCACTTTAACCAGTAATGCCAAGCCACCATCTTTACCTTTGTCCCTGTTCTTCATATTCGCTGAATACTTTGGGACATTCAGTTCCCATGTCTGGTCACCCTGCAGCCAAGTCTCTGTAATCCTGTTTACATCTGGCTGCACAGTTAGATCATGCCCTTTATTTCAAGTGTTTTGTGCATTGGGATACAAAGCTTTTAAAGGTGTTCCACTGGTAAATTTCCCTGCATTGTTTTACAATTCCTTGATATATAAAGATATTCAACTGTTTTGTCCCTCACCTTTATTGTCTGGTAACCACCCACCACATTGCTAAATTCCACCTCCTTTAATTTGGGTTTTCTAATTACCCCGCTAACTGATCCCTCCCTCTCCCTATTTAGTTTAAACCCTTGTCTACAGCCCTAGTGATGCGATTTGCTATGACTCTGGTCCCAGCACCATTCAGATGAACACGGTCACATCAGTAGTCATAATTTGGAGATGCCGGTGTTGGACTGGGGTGTACAAAGTTAAAAATCACACAACACCAGGTTATAGTCCAACAGGTTTAATTGGAAGCACTAGCTTTCGGAGCGACGCTCCTTCATCAGGTGATAGTGGAGGCCTCGATCGTAACACAGAATTTATAGCAAAAATTTACAGTGTGATGTAACTGAAATTATACATTGAAAAATTGATTGTCTGTTAAGCCTTTCATCTGTTAGAATACAGTGATAGTTTCACTTCTTTCATGTGTAAATCACAAAACCTTTTTTTTAAAGTTGCATTCTCGGGTTAACTGTAACAATTGGTGATAGCTAGACAATATGTTGAAGATTTTGGCCCCCTGTGTTCTCTGTCTATGCCATGATGTTTAGATTGATTCTAATCTAAAAAGTGAGATAACAGAGTTTTACATAAATTCATGCAGTTTTTGAGCTCAGAGTTCTACATGAATGTATGCAGTTTTAGAGCAAAGTGCAATGTAACTCTGCAAGTACAAATTCACCCCACAAAATATATGTGTGCATGTGGGTCTTTGTCTGTGTGTGTGTGTCTGTCTGTCTGGGGTGGGGGTTGTGAGTGTGAGAAAGTGTGTGTGTGTGTATGTGTGTGTGTAGTGGGTGCAGAGTGTCTTAAGTCTGTGAGGGGGTGCATGTGTGCGCGTGGGAGTGTGTGTGTCTATAAGGGTGTGTGTGGGTGTCTGTGTGTACCTGTGTCCGTGTGTATGTGAGAGTGTGTGTGTGTAGGAATATCTGTGTGTGTGTGTGTGTAGTGCAATGGTGATTACCTGTAATGTGACATGAACCCAAGGTCCCAGTTGAGGCCCTCCCTATGGGGTACCGAACTTAGCTATCAGCCTCTGCTCGGCCACTTTCCTCTGCTGCCTGTCCCGAAGTCCACCTTGGAGGATGGTCACCCGAAGATCTGATGTCGAATGTCCTGGACCACTGAAGTGTTTCCCAACTGGGAGGGAACCCTCCTGTCTGTTGATTGTTGTGCGGTGCCCATTCATCCGTTGTCGTAGCCTTTGCTCGGTTTCCCCAATGTACCATGCCTCCGGGCATCCTTGCCTGTAACGTATAAGATAGACAACGTTGGCTGAGTCACATGAGTACCTGCCATGTACAAGGTGGGAGGTGTTCCACACGTAATAGTGGTATCTATGTCCACAATCTGACACGTCTTGCAACGTCCACCGTGACAGGGTTGTATGGAGTTGTCCTGAGAGCCAGGCAGTTTGCTACGAACAATGATCTGTTTGAGGTTTGGCGGTTGTTTAAAGGCAAGTAGTGGAGGTGTGGGGAAGGTCTTGGTGAGGTGCTCATCCTCATTGATAATGTGTTGCAGGTCACGAAGAATATGGCATAATTTTTCAGCTCCTGGGAAGTACTGAACAACGAAGGGTACCCTGTCGGTTGCAGTACGTGTCTGTCTCCTGAGGAGGTCATTACGGTTCCTTGCTGTGGCACGTCGGAACTGGCGGTCAATGAGTTGAGCATCGTACCCTGTGCATGGACCCCACCGGAGGGCCGCTGCCCTGGGCTTGACATGTATGCTCAAACCGTCAGGAAATAGATAAATGCCAGATTCATCAGCCGTACCCACAAGGTAGAGCAAAACATCACCCATTCACAACGAAATGCTATCCAGGCTCTCAGAACCAATCACAACATTGTCATCAAACCAGCAGATAAAGGAGGAGCCATTGTCATTCAGAATAGAACAGATTACTGCAAGGAAGTGTACCAACAACTGAACAACCAGGAACACTACAGGCAACTACCAGCTGATCTGAGAATGCAACTTTAAAAAAAAGGTTTTGTGATTTACACATGAAAGAAGTGGAACTATCACTGTATTCTAACAGACGAAAGGCTTAACAGACAATCAATTTTTCAATGTATAATTTCAGTTACATCACACTGCTATATTTTTGCTATAAATTCTGTGTTAGGATTGAGCCCTCCACTATCACCTGATGAAGGAGCGTCGCTCCGAAAGCTAGTGTGCTTCCAATTAAACCTGTTGGACTATAAACTGGTGTTGTGTGATTTTTAACTTTGTACACCCCAGTCCAACACCGGCATCTCCAAATCATAATCTAATAAGGCTCTGGTCAAACCACATTTAGAGTATTGCAAGCAATTTTGCACCCTATACCTCCGGAAAGATGGACTGGCCTTGGAGCAGGTCCAAAGGAGGTTCACAAGAATGATCCCAGGAACAAAGGGCTTAGGAATGTTTGAGGACCCTGGGACTATATTCAATGGAGTTTAGAAGGATGAGGGGGATCTGATTGAAACTTTCATAATACTGAAAGACCTGGACAGAGTGAATGTTAGGAAGGTGTTTCCATTGGCAGGAAGGAAGAAAAGCTGAAGGTACAGCCTTCAAGTAAAGAGAAGACCTTTTAGAATGGAGATAAAGAGAAACTTCTTCAGCCAAAGAATGGTAAATCTGTGGAATTCATTGTCACAGATGGCTGTGGAGGTCAGATCATTGAGCATATTCACACAGAGATAGGTAAGTTCTTGATTGCCAAGGGGATCAAAGGTCACTGAGAGAAAACTGAAAAATGGGGTTGAAAAACCTATCAGCCCTGATTGAATGGCAGAGCAGACTCGATGGGCTGAAAGGTCTCATTTCTGTTCCTATAGCTTATGGTCTTATGGTCTTAAGGAAGCTTGTCAGACTGAACTAATGGCCTCAGGAGTCGGTGTTGGGCCCACTGCTGTTTGTTATCTATATCAATGATTTGGATGAGAATGTACAAAGCATGATTAGTAAGTTTACAGATGACACTAAAATAGGCAGTATCATGGACACTGAGGATGGCTATCAGAAATTGCAGCAAGATCTTGATCAGCTGGGAAAGTAAGCCAAGAAAGGGCAAATGAAGTTTAATATAGATAAGCGTGAGGTCTTGTATTTTGAAAAGTCAAATCAAGGCAGGATGTTCATGATGAATGGGAGGGCCTTTAGTAGTGTAATGGAACAAAGGGACCTTGGACTTCAGGTGCACGGTTCTCTGAAAGTGGAGTCCCAGGTAGACAGGGCAGTGAAGGAGGCTTTTGGCACACTGGCCTTCGTCAGTCAGGGCATTGAGTATAGAATTTGGGAAGTTATGTTGCAGTTGGGCAGACGTTGGTGAGGCCGGTCTTGGAATATTGTGTTCAGTTTTGGTCACCTTGCTCCAGGAAGCAGGTTATTAAACTGGAAAGTGTGCAAAAGAAACTTACAAGCATGTTGCCAGGACTCAATGGTCTGAATTATAGGGAGAGGTTGGACAAGCTGGATTTTTTTTCTTTAGAGAGTAGGAAATTGAGGGAGCATCTTATAGAAGTGTATAAGATCGTTAGAGGCATGGAGAGGCTGAATGCACTCAGTCTTTTTCCAAGGGTTGGGGAATCGAGGACTAGAGGGGGTCAGTTTAAAGTGACAGTGGAAAGAGTAAAAAAGAATCCAAGGGGCAACTTTTTTACAAAGAGGGTGGTATGTATATGGAATGAGCTGCCAGTGGAAGTGGTTGAGGTGGGTATATTAATAACATTTCAAAGACATTTGAACAATAATATGAATAGGAAAGGTTAAAAAGATATGGGCCAAGTGCAGGGAAATGGGTTTAGAGTGCATGGACATTTTGGTTGGCAAGGACCAGTTTGGATCAAAGGGACTGTCTCCATGCTGTAGGACTCTTTGACTCTATTGTTACACATTCCCCAAATATTCACCTCAAATTCTATCAACATATGGTCAATGATGGACAACTATTTGGACAGCCCTAGGTCCTCCCATGAAATCATGGGGTTAACCAAACACATTGATCAGCCATGCTTAGGATCTTACAATGCATCATATTCATTCATATATTGACAGGTTTGCTCCCTCCCAGACACTTGTCAGCTATATCACGTTAATTGCCAATAAATTGGAAACTAGTTAACACCAATAATTTTTCATATTCTGTCATATGATTTATAATCCCCAATATCCCTAATGTAGGAAACAAAATAGGGTGCTAATTACTACCAGTTAATACATAACACGTGGTGTCAGTTCCAATATAAACTTAGTTGTATATAAAGTTAAATCATTAAACTTACTGCCATAGTTGTTTTACAAAGCTGACACATTGGGCAGCAACTTCTATCTCATTCGATCGTGGAAGTTCAAACAACACAGCTTGCAGCTGCATGTGCAACTTGTTCAGTTCACATGTTGTAAGTGGGTTTTAAACAAAGTTTTATCATTGAATAAACCTGACTGTTTCTGGTCAAAATACTTTCATTCTAGTTCTCTTTATGAAATACATCATTGATGAGGGTGAAATTTATTCACTTTCACAGCTGGATCAAGTCATTAAAGGAAGTTATTTGGATGTTTAAGGTTGAACATGACATGATCTTATTCTCACCTGTATCTTGCAAATGTTCTCTGTCATTATCCTTTTGAGCTTTGAGTGCAAGGATCTGTTCCAACTTTTTTACATCTTGCACTTAAGCTGTTCATTCAGTTGTGAAGGTGCAATTGCTTATTTCTTTGAGGTTATAATGACTGTTTTACGACTGCCTTTTGACCATACCACACCTCCGCCCCACCCACCCGCCCCGCTCTCCCCTCCCCCACCCCCCCCCCTCCCCCACCACCACCCCACCGTGCTATCCATTCCTTTCATGAGGTAATTTGGTTATGCCATTTCGCTGCTTTCTTCCCGCATGACAGAGCAGAAATTTTCTTTGCTGCTTATAGCTATTTACTTAAAGGAATTCAATTGCATCCCTATATGTTGATTTGTTGTTTGCATTTCTAATTTACAATTGCCAAAAACATTTGAAGTACTATCAGATCAGACTTTTCCTTCTATGTTTTACTAAAGAATAATTTTGAGACTGTCAATACTCCCCATCTGTCTCTAATCTTGGTTTTTACAAGGTTGCTCCTAATAAAAGGTGTTTATGTGCTTCGCGCTGCCTGTATATAGAAATCTAAATAAATTCTCTGAAACCCAATGCACTCAAAATGGAGCTACCAGTATTGTACAATATATATCAGTGATGTCTCAATATGTACACTATTCTGCCTTTTCTGACTTGAAATCCTGATTCCACCGGAACAGTCATTGTCTTATCCAGTGATTCTCTATGAAGGTCACAAGTCTGACCGCAAAAGTCTGCTATATTCAGCTGCCCCTTTGTATGGCCGTCTTATATCAGCTAATAAATGTGGTTGGCCATTTTGTGTCACCTTCATCCAACTCAGAAGAATAAAATGAGGCAATGGGCTGAGCGTTTCAATGATTGTTGTGCTGTTTCCCTTTTTCTGCCACAGGGACCTTATATTCTGTTACAGCACAGGGTATACCCTCCTGTCTATTTAAACCAGTAACACAGACAAGATTTATCCCATGCAGTAATCTGTGAAAGTTAGAGGCCAAGAACTAGTTAAAGTAAAATAATAACTTTATTTCTTAAAGTATAACAGAGAATAATTAACTAACAACTATTTATATCTCCTTTCTGTAACCTATCTTTTACTCTTCCCTCTCCAATACAAGTCCGATAAAACACCCGATTAAGAATTACAAATCAAACCTTTATATCTCAAAACCAGACAGCTTTCTCTATATTCCAGTCTTTTTTTTCTTCTTGGATATTCTGCTTCACAGATTACTAATTGATAAAGGTACCTTTAAGAGAGCTATTTTACGGAGTCTTTTTCCATGCTTGTGGCTGGGCAGTTCTCTTCCCAACTGTTCAATTTTCCCCGGTCTTATACCCCCAAAGCATCAGATTGCCGTTTGGTAATTTTTCTGGTATTATTTTAAACTGATTGGCCTAATTCAAATCTGTTTTAGTCTTCAGGCAACCAGCTACACTAGCTACCCCAGTAGGTGGATGACATGTTACATTGTGTCTTATTAAGAACACTTGGTGCTGTCACTGCTAGCTTTTAACTCTCTTAAAGTTACAGTACATATCTTCATAACAACTCCATGTTTTCTGAGCCAACATACTTATCCAGTTTCTGAACCATTGTGTCTGGTGGGCATATATTTGAAGATCATACTGTTCAAAGCTGAATAATAATGTTACAAAACAGAGGGATACATCAGTTATACTGAAAGAGGGTTAGTGAAATCAAAACCCAGTTTTAATATATTCTCCATTTCTGTGTAACCAGACGAGTTTGACAGTATTGACTTCAAACAACTGAAGATTTAACATTTTATTGAGCAAGTTGACATCATTCTTGACAGACAGAGGAGCCTCTAATCACTTTTTAATGAGTGTGTCCATTAGCAATTTCTTCTAATATTCAGTTGTTGGCAGTCAGTTGATTCAGTGATTGCACCACTAAGTTGGAAACATATAAGCCCCTGATTCTATTTTTCTCTCAGTGGGATCTAAAATTGATAAATTGCATAAATAATGTAACTGGATATTTTAAGGCATTGTTAAACTGGTCTCGGAACTTGGACTGAGTCACCATATAAATAAAGGTGTTTGTGCAACAACTTAAACTCCGCAGCATGGATCCAACTTGTCGAAAGATATATTCAGAATCATTGTAATCAGCAGGATCTATCTCTGTAACAGTATAGTATAGGAACTCTAAAACAAATGGTAACCACAGAATTATAAAGCTGCCTGATATGGAGAAGAGTAAAATTATAGACTTGCGTCTGTTCTCTATCTCTGGATCATGGGTATTCTTGCCGTTGCTTTGAGCCTTCAGTCCTTTGCGAACTCGACTGACCACTAAAATGTGTTGAACTGTTGTGATATTGAGCAACAAAATTAAAGTGAATGGAAGCAGTGGTGTTAAAATGGTATCAAACCAGTCGAAGCCCACCCATCGTGGATCAGTTAAATAGCTTGGATTTCCATAGCAAAACCAAGGTGTATTGTTGATTATCTCTCCTGGTTCAAATATGAAGTAAAAGGGGATGTTCTTGAAACAGAGAAGAATGCCACTTGATGCCAGAACTGCAATGGCAATTCGCTCTGTGCAATATTTGACTTTCATCTTCCGACAACAAATTGTGACAAACCGATCAAAGGTGAAAGTAACCGTGAACCAAACAGAACAGTCAGTTGCCGCACGACTACCCACAAAAATACAACTGCATACAGGAGTGATGTCCAGAAATGATCCAGGGAAAAAGTAATAACTGATCCGATAGAGTATCACATCAGCAATGATGACGAGTAAATCCGCTACCGCCATGGACACCAGGTAATTAGAAGTGCATTTTGAGAGGCCACATTTTCCCTGAGACAGAATAGCAATTGCCACTAGATTAACTGGAAGAAATAAAAGAGTAAGCAAGTTGGAAATTAGTGACAGATTTCTGTGACTGTATCTGATTCCCTCAATGATGTGCATGTTTTTGGCAAGCAAATTGTTGCAATTGTCACACAGGTTATTACTTTGTAACATTAAAAAGGGAACTATACATATTTGCAAACAGCCCATGAGCAGTAATGGATATGTGGACATTTACCAAATTTTCTTTTATGTTATGAGTCATTCAATTTAATTATAAACATATTTTTATGGAATGATATATCATAATTATATGACATCTCTATCATACAAGAATGCGTATTGAGGAATGAGCCTGCACATGTGACCAAAGTTTTAGTGTGGTGCATTTTGGGAACACTGATCATAATTCCATAAATGTTATGATACTAATGCGAATGGACAAGACTGGCCATCATGTGAAATTGTTAAATTAATGGCAGAGTAATTCCAACATTATTAGACAGGAACTAGAAAAATTAGTTTGTGGGTAGTTATTTGAAGGTAAATCCACAGCCAGAATGTGGGAGTATTTTAAAGGACATTTGACCATAATTCAGCACCAAAATGTGCCTGAGAGGATCAAAGATAAGAATGGTAATATTTGGGAACATTGCAACAAATATGATCTTGATTGTATAGTCAAAAAGGAATAAGTAGTTTATATAAGTTAAGAAAACTGTAATCAGGTTAAAATGGTATCAAGCCGAATTTAAAGAAAGTGGAAAACAGCATAATCATAAAGGAGGGTGAAAATGGTGGTATCAATTGTATTTAACAAGCAAGGTTGAGTAGAATCCCAAGAAATTGTATATGTATCAGGAGCAAGAATCTACAAAAGAAAAACTGGATTTCTTCAAGGGCAGAGGACTGAATATTTTCCTTGGAACCAGAGGACGTGTATGAGGTCCTGAATAAATATTTTACATTGGTTTTCATCAATAACAAGGACATGAAGGAGAGTAAGATTATGGAAGACGGTGTTGGTCTCAAGAAGGAGGAGCTGTTGAGTGTCTTGAAAACATTAAGGTAGGTAAGACCCGAGCGGCTGAAGGAATTTGTCCAAAAATACCAATGGATGAGACTGCTGTGGACTTAGCAGAGACATTTGTACCTTATTCTGTGAGGTCACAGAAGACTGGAAAACAGCCAATATTTTTATTTGTTTAAGAAGAGCATCCGGAATATTCCAGAAAATTATAGGATGGTGAGTCCTACATCAATACCAGGGAAATTATTGGAGAAGATTCTTAGGGACAAAATGTGCTCGTATATGGAGATGAATCGACTTATTGGAGAGAATCTGCATTTTTTTTTTCCAATGGATGTCTTGTCTCACATATTTGATTGAGTCTTTGAGCCAGTGACATAGATAATTGATGAGGCAAGGGCAGTGGATGTTGTCTATATGGATTTTACTAAAGCATTTGACAAAGTCATTCATGGTAAGCTGGTCAAGAATATAAAGTAACATGGGATTCACCGTGACTTGGCAATTTGGAATCAAACCTCATTTAATAATAGATGCTGGGGATCATTTTGGATGTGTGTTATTTTGACTGGAGGACTGTGATCAATGGTATCCAACATAGAGCAGTACTGGAAGCTGTGCTATTTGTAAAATGATTTTTGGAATAAAGTGCAAGAGATCGGATTAGTATGTTTGCAAACAATACAAAATTTACTGGAGTTGTGGACAGTGTCAAAGGACACACCAGGGTATAGATAAATTGAAAGGGTTGAGTGGGAAACTGACAGGTGGAATTTAATTTGGGCAAATGTGAAGTGATGCATTTTGTGAGGGGAAACTCAAGAGGCAACAATAAAGTAAATGGAAGCATCATTAGGAGTATTGACAGTCAGATGGATGTTGAGGTGCAAGTCCAGACCATCTTGAAACTGACAACGCAAGTGAATAAGGTGGTAAAGAATGTATAAAGCATGCTTGATTTCAAGAGTCTGGATATTGAGTATAAACGTTAATGAGTCACGTTGCAGTTGTACAAAACTTCAGTTCAGCTATGTTTAGATTATTGTATACAGTTGTGGTCACTGGACTGAACGAAGAAATGGAGAATTTGCAGAGTTTGGAAATGTAGTTTACCAGGATGTTGTCTGTTTGCAGTGTATTAGGTGTAAGGAGCGCTTGGAAAAACCTTTTTTTTTGTGTGAGAACATGGAGGCTGAATGGAGGCTTAAAAAGTATGAGAGGCATGGGTAGGGTGGATAGCAGAGTCTTTATTTCCCAGGGTGGAAACTTCAAATACTAAGGACAGAGGTTTAAGGTGAGAGAGGAAAATTTAAAGAAGATGTGCGGGGAAATCTTTTTGCACAGAGGGTAGTAGGTGCCTGGAACATGCTAATGGTAAAGTGGTAGAAACTGCTAAAACAGCAACCTTTATGAGTCATTTAAAAAGATAAACAGACAAGTAATAAAGTGATATAGATTTTGCGCACTCAAATGAGATTAGTTCAGATTAACATCTTATTCCACACAGATATCCTAGGCCGAAGGTCTTGTCACTGTGCTGCACTGTTCATTATTTTGTGTTCAAAGACAGTCATACATACCTGCGTGCTAGACAGAAAAAGAAAATTGATTTATCTGTGTTGCAAATCAATTGAGCTATGTTAATTTGTATCACATTCATTTCGGGAATTTGAGATTTGATTTTAACCAAACATATGTGTAGCCCTTCACCATATAGATGCTGCTAAATATTAATCTTGTGAGAAAGCTAAACATGTGAGAAAGTCAAATCTTCAGTTCGGGCAGATGATTCTATATTATTTTCCATTGTGACCAATTTTAATACTTGTAGCATAACAAAGGTAGAATGACAAGAAAGCAATATTTATTACATCATCACTGATTCTGATTTATTCCGATCATCACATCATTTGGTTCATGAATTTAGATATCACTATAGTTAACTTACAACCCAATTCAGGGGCAGTTAATTTGCCTGAGTGTGAAGGCAAAATGCTCAGAGCCAAGGCACGTTGGACACTAGTGTGCTTTGAAAGTGCATTGATGCAAAAATTTACAATTACAGACAACTGAGGATCCTTTGATGCTCCAAATGTTCCTCAAATACAGATCTTAGAGTAAACTGCAGATTTACCTGCCGAACATTGAGTCAGAAACTCTAGAAGCATGCAATCTTTGATCAGAATTAAAAATTATACAGCACCAAGTCATTCTCCAACAGGTTTATTTAGAAGTACTTCCAAATAACTATAACCCAGTGTTGTGTGACTTTTTTAACTTTGTTACCTCAGTCCAACACTGTCATCTCCTTATTATCTTTGATGAGATTCTCTGATCCCCCGTACACAATGTAAACCTCCTCATTCAATCACCCCACATCCCTTTGTGAACAATTACTCTTCCTGTCAGAGACACTCTGATAATGCCATGTCCTCTATGCACACCATAATTAGGCTGCTCCCCACACAGAGTAGTGAAGCTGTGCAATTTGCCGTTCACATATTGTGTGATTTCAAGAAGTAGTTGGATATAGCAAATGAGACTAAAAAAGATGCAATCTCATCTGTGCAAACGGTGAACAGGCTATTGATCTGAATGATAAACCATGCTAATATTGAGTGGTGGAGCTGACTCAAATGTCCCAATGGAAAATCTACTCTCCTATTTTCTATCTTCCTTTGTATCACAGACAAAAGTACAAAATGCCTTAAACCCTGTAAAGATATATTGCTCACCATTATCAATGAAACTTCCTGTCACCAAATGGGATATATCAACCACCTGCACTGCCAATGCAGCAACTAACCCCTCTACCTCATTCGTACATATTATGGGATTATCCAGCCTGGTCTATCTCAGACTCACATCGAGCATTACTGTTATGCCACATTATACAATCACGTGCTGCCTATCATTCCAAAGTAAGTTAGCAGCAATTCCCCAACCAACATCCCATCTCCTACTCCCACCACCAGAATTCATAAACTGATGTACACTGTTAACTATGCCTTTTAATATAACATAGAGCAATTGTACCGAAACTCAACCCTACGCGTATAACAACAGAGGTATAAAAGAGGTTTTAAAATAAGATTTTCTCACAAAACTGCAAGAGTTGCAGGATTCTTTGATTTCCTTTGAACAATTAATTAAAAGCACAGGGTGTTCTATGCCAAATCACAATGGCAATTTATGTAGGGGATAAGCTGAAAAACGCATCGCATTTTCATTTACTCTGCAGAAAGCAGACAGGACAAGTGAAAGGGATTTATTCAGACTGTCCGTAAGTGGGAAATTATTCCCCATCAGGTTCAGCACCATTCTTCATATATAACAAGGAATCAGAAAGCAGAAGTAAGAACTCAAATTTTTCAGATAATTCCAAATTGATAGTGCCATTATTAGGGAAGAGAAATTAAAGTGTGCATTCCAATAGAATAACACTTTATTGTTGATAATATTGCGTATAATAAATATTCAACTGATAAATTAATCAAAACTCAATGCGACATAAGGCATTTGTTTGTGGAAGAATCTTAGTAATTATACATTGTCAAGTCTTAATTTGTTGGAGGTGTAGAGTTGCCACAATTATGGATTAAAAATAATTTGAAGCTCAGACAGGCCGGGGCCAATAAACTGAAAAAAATCAATAGAGTCCTCCCCTTGAGGAATGATATTGAAAAAATAAAGAATAAATAAGGAAGTTTGTTAAAGTTAATATTCAAGAGTGTGGTGCTGGAAAAACACTGCGAGTCAGGTAGCATCCGGGAAGCTGGAGAATCGATGGTTCAGGCATAAGTCCGTCGTCAGAAAGGATTTTATAGGACATCACAACCACCTGATGAAAGAGCAGTGCTCCGAAAGCTAGTGTGCTTCCAATTAAACCTGTTGGACTATAACCTGGGGTTGTGTGATTTTTAACTTTGTAGACCCCAGTCCAACACCGGCATTTCCAAATCATGACATATTTACACACACACTCTATCACGTGCACTCACCCCCAAACACTCACATGCGCACTCAATATATCGCTCCTGCATGCACACACATATAAGCTTATGACGTGAATTGGTTTTGCAGCATTGTTTTTTTTATCAAAAACTGTAAAACTCTGTAAACCCATACAGAGGCTTTGTCAGTCTGACAGAGCACTGGGACACAGACAGACTTCACATCAATTGTTTAAAAACAAGTCTTGACAACGTAATTTAAAGGAAGTGCTGAGATTTACATATTAGATTAGATACAGTGTGGAAACAGGCCCTTCGGCCCAACAAGTCCACACCGCCCTGCCAAAGCGTAACCCACCCTTACCCCTACATCCATATCTACCCCTTACCTAACACTACGGGCAATTTAGCATGGCCAATTCACCTGACCTGCACATCTTTGGAGTGTGGGAGGAAACCGGAGCACACGGAGGAAACCCACGCAGACATGGGGAGAACGTGCAAACTCCACACAGTCAGTCGCCTGAGGTGGGAATTGAACCCGGATCTCTAGCGCTGTGAGGCAGCAGTGCTAACCACTGTGCCACTGTGCCACCCATCGTATTAAAGAACACAAACCAGCATATCCCATTATAAAACATGAAAGGTTTAATCTAACATTGTTTACTGTATCACATCTCCCTCACACTGAACTCCTTGGGCTATAAATTATGTGAGCATGATGTTAACCTCCACAACCCTCTGATGAAGTGCGGTGTTCTGAAAGCTAGTGCTTCCAGTTAAACCTGTTGGACTGTAACCTGGTGCTGTGTGATTTTTTTTTAACTTTGTCCACCCCAGTCCAACACCGACACCTCCAATTCATTGCACAAAGTCAGTAAACTGTCGACAGGGTCAGCCATTTAATGAACTATCGCTGTTGGCACTGCTGTCCACATGGTCCCACTGAAAGTATTACAGACTGATTCTGTTAAACTGAGTTAGAATGGGCGATTTAAGGACAGTGGCAATAAAGTAAAACTGCTGCTGTAATTTGTCACAATCACTTATGATGTTGAAAACACTATTTGTGTGTTTGTTAAACAGTGGTGATTAATGAGTACATAAAACAATCAGTCACAGATAAATCACAGAGTTTAACTAATTCCGAAAATAGGTCAACTTCAGTAATTACAGATACTTACCGGGAACACCAATAACAGCAATGATTGCGAAATATATTTTTCTGATACTGAAAATGATTTCACGCATGTCTATTTTTCTAATGCTATCTCCCTGGATGCTGCAAGAAATTTCACTTTGTGTGCTTAATGTGAGACCTTGAATTTATAAGCTTTAATATTTCCACAGGGACTTGCATCATCTTCCTGCTCCTTCTCATTTCACACAATGAGGTTACAACACCAAATACAATTCATTTCATGATAATAACAACAGACGAAAAGACACTGGCAACATTCCACTTTAAAAAATGCAGACACTGCTCTCCCAGTAAAGAGGAAGATATTTTTCAAGGATTGAGTATAAACTGTAGAAACCGTTGTTTTTGTGATCCATTTTAATCCATTGTACTCCTTAATACCATTTTGCAATTTTCAATGAGGCTACTACAGCACAGACGTTGCGGTAGACCGTGTGGCTGCAACACTTCACCATGTATTTCCAATAAGATTATTTGAAAGCTTCAGTTTCATCACAGCAGTGCAAACTTCAACAACTAAAACTTCTGATGCAATTTGCAATGGCATTAAATATGACCAAGGTAAAAACTAATTTAGTACCATAAATAATTACAATACAGAACATGAAACAGATAAAACAGATGAAGGTTTTGCTCAAAATAAAAACAAAAAACAAGGAACAATACAGCACAACAATAGGCCTTTTGACCCTTTAAGCCTGCATCTGCACATGACATCTTTCTAACGAAAATCTTTTTGCCTTTCCGTGGTGCATATGAATCTATTCATATGAATCGCTTCAGTAAGGCATTTGATAAGCTTCCACATGGTAGACTATTGCACAAAATAAGGAGTTTTGGGATTGAAGGTGATTTAGTGGTTTGGATCAGAAACTGGTGAGCTGAAAAAAGGCAGAGGGTGGTGGTTGATGGGAAATATTCATCGTGGAGCTTACTTACCCCGCATGCCACAAGGATCTGTTTTGGGGCCACTGCTGTTTATCATTTTTATAAATGATCTGGAGGTGGGCATAGAAAGATGGATTAGTAAATTTGCAGATGACACTAAGGTAAGCAGAGTTGTGGATAGTGCAAACCGTTGTTATGGATTATAGGTAAGATGCAGAGCTGGACTGAGAAGTTGCAAATAGAGTTTAATGCAGAAAAGTGTGAGGTAGTTTACTTTGGAAGAAGCAACAGGAATGCAAGGTACTGGGCTAATGGTAAAGTTTACTGGTAGGGGGATTGAGTTTTAGAGCAACAAGGTCATGCTTCAGCTGTACAAGCCACTGGTGCGGCCGCAACTGGAATATTGCGTACAATTCTGGTCACCGGATTATAGGAAGGATGTAGAAGTTTCGGAAAGGGTTCAGAGGAGATTTACTGGGATGTTGCCTGGTATGGTCTTATGATGAAAGGCTGAGGGAACTGAGGCCATTTTCATTGGGGTTGAGAAGTGATTTAATTGAGACATATAAGATAATCAGAGGGTTAAATAGGATGGATAGTGAGAGCCTTTAGTGAAGGCTAACATGAGGGAACATAGCTTTAAATTGAGGAGTAAGTGAGGACAGATATTAGGGCTAGTTTCTTTACCCAGAGAGTAGTAGAAGCATGGAACGGCCTGCCTGCAACAGTCACCGACATTAATGGCATTTAAATGGGCATTGGACATACATATGGATAGTAATGGAACAAAGTCAGTTAGATGGGCATCAGATTAATTTTGCAGGTCGGCACAACATCAAGGGCCGAAGGACCTGCACTGCACTGTAATGTTCGATGTTCTAATCATCTCATTTATGTATCTTGCAGGATGTCTCTTAAATGTTCTGTTGTGTTTGGCTCTGCTACTTCCTCTGGCACTTTCTCGGTACAAACTACTCTCTGTGTGCATATCTTGCCTCTTGTACATCCTCTAAACTTTCCCCTTTCCAAGTTAAACCTGTGTTTTTTTCTTTTCTGGGAATAAAAAAAATCGACTATCCGTGCGATCTAAGATTCTAAGAATTCTGTAAACCTCCATCAGCTTTCCTCTTATCCATTCTCATTCTCTTGAAAACAAACTGAGGTTTTTTTGACCCAATATCTACTTAATTCAGCTCCCCATGACTGAGCAGCACAAAATGGTCGCTGGCGATATATGAGATTAGTAACAGAATGTGGCTGGCATTAGTTGAAGAGCTTGAGAAAATATTTGTTTAACGTAGTCTTCACAAGTAGAACAATAAAACTCTGTAGACCCAAGGTAACAGAGCTATGATAGAATATGCAGTTGCAGTTGTTTGCACATAAGACATAAATAAATGTACCTTACCATTAAGTGTATAAGTCCTGCTAAGATTTGCTTTCTCAAAATGCAGCACCTCGCATTTATCTGAATTAAACTCCATCTGCCACTTCTCAGCCCATTGGCCCATCTGATCAAGATCCTTTTGTAATATGAGTAAACCTTCTTTGCTGTCCACTACACCTCCAATTTTGGTGTCATCTGCAAACTTACTAACTGTACCTCTTATACTCGCATCCAAATCATTTCTGTAAATGACAAAAAGTTGAGGAGCTAGCACCGATCCTTGTGGCACTCCACTGGTCACAGGCCTCCAGTCTAAAAAACAACCCTCCACCACCACTCTCTGTCTTCTACCTGTGAGCCAGTTCTGTATCCAAATGGCTAGTTCCCCCTGTATTCCATGAGATCTAACCTCACAGCGCCAGAGACCCGGGTTCAATCCCCGCCTCAGGCGACTGACTGTGTGGAGTTTGCACATTCTCCCCGTGTCTGCGTGGGTTTCCTCCGGGTGCTCCGGTTTCCTCCCACAATCCAAAAATGTGCAGGTTAGGTGAATTGACCATGCTAAATTGTCCCTAGTGTTAGGTGAAGGGGTAAATGTAGGAGTATGGGTCTGGGTGGTATACGCTTCGGTGGGTCAGTGTGGACTTGTTGGGGCGAAGGGCCTGTTTCCACACCTTAAGTAATCTGATCTAATCAGTCTCTCATGGGGAATCTTGTTGAACGCCTTACTGACGTCCATAAAGATCACATCTACTGCTCTGCCCTCATCAATCTTCTTTGTTACTTCTTCAAAAAACTAAATCAAGTTTGTGAAACATGATTTCCCACGCACAAAGCCATGTTAACTATCCCGAATCAGTCCTTGCCTTTCCAAATACATGTACATCCTGTCCCTCAGGATTCCCTCCAACAACTTGCCCACCACTGAGGTCAGGCTCACCGGTCTATAATTCCCTGGCTTGTCTTTACCACCCTTCTTAAACAGTAGCACCATGTTTGCCAACCTCCAGTCTTCGGCACCTCACCTGTAACTATCAATGATACAAATATCTCAGCAAGAGGCCCAGCAATCACTTCTCTAGCTTCCCACAGAGTTCTCGGGTACACCTGATCAGGTCCTGGGGATTTATCCACCTTTAACCGTTTCAAGACATCCAGCACTTCCTCCTCTGTAATATGGACATTTTGCAAGATGTCACCATCTATATTCCTACAGTCTATGTCTTCCATATCCTTTTCCACAGTAAATACTGATGCAAAACATTCATTTAGTATCTCCTCCATTTTCTGTGGCTCCACACGAAGGCCGCCTTGCTGATCTTTGAGGGGCCCTATTCTCTCCCTAGTTACACTTTCGTCCTTAACATATGTGTAAAAACCCTTTGGATTCACCTTAATTCTATTTGCCAAAGCTATCTCATGTCCTCGTTTTGCCCTCCTGATTTCCCTCTTAAGTATGCTCCTACTTCCTTTATAATCTTCTAAGGATTCACTCGATCTATCCTGTCTATACCTGACATACGCTTCCTTCTTTTTCTTAACCAAACCTCAATTTCTTTAGTCTTCCAGCATTCCCTATACCTAACAGCCTTCCCTTTCACCCTGACAGGAATATACTTTCTCTGGATTCTTGTTATCTCATTTCTGAAGGCTTCCCATTTTCCAGCTGCCCCTTTAACATCTGTCTCCAATCAGCTTTCAAAAGTTCTTGCCTAATACCGTCAAAATTGGCCTTTCTCCAATTGAGAACTTCAACTTTTAGATCTGGTCTATCCTTTTCCATCACTATTTTAAAACAAATAGAATTATGGTCACTGGTCCCAAATTGCTTCCCCACTGACACCTCAGTCACCTGCCCTGCCTCATTTCCCAAGAGTAGGTCAAGTTTTGCACCTTCTCTAGTAGGTACATCCACATACTGAATCAGAAAATTTCCTTGTACACACTTAAGAAATTCCTCTCCATCTAAACCTTTAACACTATGGCAGTCCCTGTCGATATTTGGAAAGTTAAAATCCCCCACCATAACCACCCTATTATTCTTACAGATGGATGAGATCTCCTTACAAGTTTGTTTCTCAATTTCCCTCTGACTATTGGGGGATTTATAATACAATCCCAATAAGGTGATCATCCCTTTCTTATTTCTTAGTTCCACCCAAGTAACTTCCCTGGATGTATTTCCGGGAATATCCTCCCTCAACACAGCTGGAGTGCTATTCCTTATCAAAAATGCCACTCCCCCTCCTCTCTTGCCTCTCTTTCTATCCTTCCTGGAGCATTTGTATCCTGGAACATTAAGCTGCCAGTCCTGCCCATCCCCGAGCCAAGTTTCTGTAACTGCTATGATATCCCAGTCCCATGTTCCTAACCATGACCTGGGTTAATCTGCCCTCCCTGTTCGGCCCCTTGCATTGAAATAAATGCAGTTTAATTTATTAGTCCTACCTTGTCCCTGCCTGCCCTGACTGTTTGACTCACTTCTGTTCTCAGCTGTACCTGTCTCAGATCGATCTCTTTCCTCACTATCTCCCTGGGTCCCACCCACCTTACTAGTTTAAATCCTCCCAAGCAGTTCTTGCAAATCTCCCTCCCAGTACATTAGTCCCCTTCCAATTTAAGTGCAATCTGTCCTTCTTGTACAGATCATTTCTACCCCAAAAGAGATTCCAATGATCCAAAAATGTGAATCCTTCTCCCATACACCTGTTCCTCAGCCATGTATTCATCTGCTCGATCCTCCTATTCCTGCCCTCACTAACTCGTAGCACTGGGAGTAATCCAGATATTACTACCCTTCAGGACCTCCTTTTTAAATTTCTGCCTAACTCTCTGTAATCTCCCTTCAGAATCTCAACATTTTCCCTTCCAGTGTCGTTGGTTCCAATATGGGAAATGACCTCCTGCTGGCCCCTCTCCCCCGTGAGAACATTCTGCACCCTCTCTGAGACATCCTTGATCAAGGCACCAGGGAAACAACACACCATTCTGCTTTTTCTCTGCTGGCCACAGAAACGTCTGTGTGTACCTCGGACTACAGAATCCCCGAACACAACTGCTTATGGTGAAAAAGAACTGCTCACAACTTTGTAGCTAAATAATTCTAACATTAGCCAAATCCATTTAACATTGTTGGACCTGATATTATGGCAATTAATAAAATTCAATATTCTTTTGCATATCCTGTAATTAGATCAGTAAACTGTAAAGCAGAATTTAATGGTTCTTTAATTGATAGGCAAGTATCTAGTTTATTGACAGTTAACACAGCACAACTGACTTGTCTGAGAAACAATGTACTTGAATCGTGTCCATTGTGAAAAGCCCCAAGAAGGGAGATTAGATAATTATCACAAGACCATGGAAGGCTAAGGATTGACCACAAGCCTATTCATCTCTAGCCATGCAGTTGTATGACTAGCTTAATTCATGTAGTTAATTAATGATATTGAATTGGTTTCTAATTGATCAAGGCAGAATGAAACCAATGCATAGAAATGCCTGTTTTCCTTTGATCGCTCAAGATCTCTCTGGATTTTCAGAGAATTTTTGTTCCCCAATGTAATTTTAATAACCTTTTTAATGCTGGAAATGAACTCCTCAATGTTGTGCAAATCATTTGTTCATTCCACCCTGAAACTCTTTATAATTAAGACTTTTCAAACCAGACAACGTCGTGGCAAACAATTTCTGTATCTTCTCCAAAGTCTCCACATCCTTCTGGTAGTTTGGTGAACAGACATGTCCACAATATTCCAAACATGACCTCACAAGATTCCTACAGCTGCACCATGATTTGACCATTTTTACACTCTCTGTCCCAACCAATGAAGGCATGACTGCCACATGTCTTCTTGACCACCTTATCCACTTGTGTTGCCACTGTCAGGGAACTGTAGACTTGTACGCCCAGATTCAACTGTACCGTAATGCTTTTTTAAGTGTTGTTATTGACTGTATTCTTTTGTCGTGCATCACTTCACAATTGTCTGGATTAAATTTCATCTGCCATTTCTCTACCCAAATCTCTAGCCTATCTATATCCTGCTCTACTCTCTGACAATCCTCCTCATAAACTGCAACTCTCACAGCCTTTGTCTGCAAACTGATGGATCAGACCAACTATTTTCTCCTCCAAATCATTACTATATATGTTACAAACACAGGGATCCAAAACACTGATTACTGCAGAACACCACAATTCACAGATCTCCAAGATGACAAACACCACTCCTCAACTACACTCTGTTATCTCTGACTAAGCCAAGTCTAGAGTCATCCGACCAGCACATGTGACGCAAACGTCAGTGTCAGCCTGTCATGATGGCTCTTGTCAAAGGCCCTACTGAACTAATAAATACACCATCTTTAATGGTCTTCCCTTATAAATCAGCTATGTGACTGCCTCAAAAAACTCAACCAAAGTTGTGGGATCCAACGTCCCCCAATACAAAGCCATGCTGGCAGTGTCTAATAAGTCCATATATGCCTGAAAATGAATAAGTCCTGTCCATTATATACTTTTCAAATAATGTCTCCCCCATGAACGTGAGATTTATCAGCCTACACATTCTGCTTTATCCCTCTTGCCCTTGTTTAACAAAGGAACAACATTGGGTGTTCTCTTGTTCTCTGGGATGTTGTATGTGACTAGACAGGATACAAAGGTATCGTACAAGGCCCCAGCAATTTCTTCCCTCCCCTCTCTCAGATTTCTGGGATAGGTCCCATCAGGACCTGGTGACATGTCTACCTTAATGCTTGTAAAATGCCCAAGATCTTCTCCTTTTCTTTCTTTGTTGACATGCCCTAGAGTATGAACATACCCCACTCTAAACTCACCACTCACCATTTCCCTCACTTTCTATTCACCCACTTCCACCCGTTTCATGCAGAAATCCCCTTGTCCTTGACAGGACCTATCCTTCCTGCAGCTAACCAATTGGTCCTTATATATTTATAAAATACCTAACCAATGTTCTATAATTTTGTAACACGGCTTCCTTGCTCTTAAAGTCTGTGCATACTGATGAAGGTCAGAATCGCGCATACTTACTTAATCAATCTGATTTGGAGGTGTTAGTGTTGGACTGGGGTATACAAAGTTAAAAATCACACAACACCAGGTTAGAGTCCAACAGGTTTAGTTGGAAGCACGAGCTTTCGGATGAAGGAGCAGCGCTCCAAAAGCTAGTGCTTCCAAATAAACCTGTTGGACTATAACCTGGTGTTCTGTGATTTTTAACTTTAACCAATCTGTGTATCTGTGGATTTAGAACATAGAACACAGAGCAGTATAGAAACGGAACAGATCCTTCGGAACTCAATGTTGAGTTGAACATAACAAATCCAACTTCTCCCTTCTCACTGCCGTTGGTCCATATCCCCTCATTCTTTGCTTATTTAAATTCCCTTAAACACTCCTGTCCCTAATTATGCCATGGTTTTCCAAATGTGTGTAAATTCTATCCCCAAAAATTCTCTCCAATAGCTTCCTAAATACTGATGTGCAACTCCACAATCTATAGTTTGCTGGATAAGCTATATTTCTCTTCTTGAAGGGAGGGATAACACTAGCTATTTGCCAGTCCTCCTGGATCATTCTAGTGGCTGGCTAGCCAGGAAACAAAGGTATTGGTCAAGGCCCCAGCATGATCCTCTCTTGCCTCACTCCATAACCTGGTGTAGATCCCATCTGGACCTGGAGACTTATCTGCTTTAATGCTCTTCAAGAGACCCAGCACTACTTCTTACTCCATCTCAAAATGTCCTCACATATCAAAATGCTCCATAATAATCTCACGATCCTCCATATCATTCTCCTTGGTGAATACTGATGCAAATTATGCATTTCAGGACTTACTCACATCCTCTGCCTCAAAGAACAAATTCTGTCATTCATCCTTGAGTGATCCTACCTTCTCCCTAGTTAGCTTTTTTGTTTTTCATGCATGTGTAGAATACCTTGGAATGTTCTTTGACACTTCTGGTCAAGGTTATTTCATGGCCCTTTCTTGCTCTCCTAATTCCCTGCTTCAGTTCTTTCCTGCTTTCTTCATATTTCTCATGGCCCCTATCTGAGTTTTGTTTCATAAACCTTGCATACCATTTTTCCTCCCTTTTCACTAAATTCACAAACGCCCTCATTCTTGTCCTTCCTCCTTACTTGTGCCTCCTGGTCCTGAACTCTGATAAGCAATTCTCACTGTCAGCTGTGGACGAATGGATAACAGCTCCTCCCAATTACCACTTCCTAGCTCCTGCCAAATTGTGACAAAATTTACCCTCTCCAAATTTAATACCTTCCTGCAAAGCCGTAACTTATCCTGCATTGTACACTAAATTCCCTTTGTTCCTCTGCACACCCTACAAACACACATACCGATATTTCCTGCGAAGGTGGATTAGACAGATATTGATTAAACTTCAATCTTTGTCCAAACAAGTACCAATCCTCCCGTATCATTTTTTCCTTTCTCTGTAGAAAATGGCAGAGAGATACTCCATCTGAATTAAGCCTCCTTCTTAACGTGATGTTTTGACTCCGGTAATTATTGGTTCAGATCTCAATTAGAAACCTGGTTTGATGGACACTCAAATTTGTTTAAAAGAAGAAGGAGATCAATTACTGAACACTTTCACGAAAGGCCACTGTTGTACTTTAATGAAACAACAGCAAAACATGTATTCAATAACACAACATTTGATCTGCACTGAACCAGACAAAATAAGCTGTGTACAGTTCATTTCAAACATCAAAGCATGTTTCAAATTCACACCATTCCTTGCATCGATGGAAAAACCTTACATACAAAAACTCCAGGAGACATTTTATCACTGAGGTTTCTACTTTAGACTGGTAAGGTGCAAGCAAATTTCGTCTCATGTTTTTTTTGCATGCCCTGCCAGCAACCTGTCAACTTGTATT
Organism: Chiloscyllium punctatum; assembly: GCF_047496795.1. Taxonomy (NCBI): domain Eukaryota; kingdom Metazoa; phylum Chordata; class Chondrichthyes; order Orectolobiformes; family Hemiscylliidae; genus Chiloscyllium; species Chiloscyllium punctatum. Next base: position 52,306,560 of record NC_092780.1, read on the forward strand.
TTTCACAAGACTGCCGAAGTGACCTTTAACTCTTACAATATGTCAGCTTCAGAGAAAGCTCATTTGTTCCCTACACACTTTTTGAGCAGTCTGTCAGGAGTAATTACCAGAGAGCTCAGCATAACTACCTTCATTCCCCACCACACATACTGCCACTCTCAATTTCCCTTCTTTTTTGTCTCTGGATTACTGTTCATAGGCCACAGCAAAAGGTTGTTCCAAAGCTCCCTTTCTTGCAGTAAAACACCGACACGAGTGCCTCTTCATAGTGAAGGCAACGAGATGTATTTGAAAATAAAGGATGTAACTTGAACTCCAGGTTCGTGTTCCCAAACTGACATGGCAACACAGAGAAAATAATATTAACCCAATGATTTACAGTTTTGACCCAATTTGCAATATATATAGAGAGTATTCTTAAACTCATACATGTTTTTAGAAATGACTAGCTGAGTTCTTAAAATAAAAAGTCTCAGGAAAAAATGCCATTTCCTATTAAGATCACTTTTAGTTGTAATGTTTATTTTAACTGTACAGTTCTACTATGTTGCATACATAAGAAATTTTGACAGCAATCACATATAGCATATTATATTTTGTTTATGAAATTGTTAGCATGCACATTCAGTCTGTGGAAGAATCTCCAATAATATCGTTTATTCCATCTGCAGGAATGCCTTTCAAGTTGTGTGCTTGCAGCAGTCATCTCCAACAGAAAATATTTTGATTCTTGTTCTGAATCTTTACTCAGAACTTTACAGCATTGATCTGTATAAATAATCAGCTAATAATTGAGACTTAAATGTATTGTAAATTCAACACCAAACTCAAAGTGCATTTTTCCAGATATGCAGTTTTTGATCAAGGTGTGTAATAATTTCACCCAGACTTAGGTCAACACAACCACATAATAAATAAATACAAAACAAGTTCATAATACTTCAATCATTTTAATTTTTAATTTTTGAGAAATGCTGGTGTATGTTCATTCCAATCCAGATAGCCTTTACTTCGTTATGAATATGTTGTGCAGTGGAAATGACCGTTTTTTGATTGTTCATCTAATGGAACCTAAAGTATAAATTGATGAAATCAATTTTTGCAACATAAACCCATCTGTCGAATCCTGACACTTTACTCCTCCGTTTGGATAAAATAGTCATGGACACAGCATTGAGAATTTAACATACAATCCTTGAGTTCAGTGAGGAGGAATTTGAAGATGTGTCTGACTGGATTCAACTAGCCTTCTGCCAAAGTTTAATTTCACACTGAAGATGAATAAATCATTGGTTTTTCCATGTTTTAATGTCTGTTCCAGTAGTTTGAGTTTTGAATTTCTTTAAATGATAGTTACAATAATTTGTTCACAAGAACACCAACATTCAACCAAATATAAATGTTATCCATTTTGGTGTTTATGACAATCAGACAATTGTCCAGGTTTCCTTTATTCTTACATGTATTCCATTATACATGTTTATCAGGTGATTGCAAAACTCGGAACAGGATCAACTACATCTGCTTATTTTATTTTCCTGACTCCGAACTTGGCAGATGCCACATTTCACTACAATGAAGGTCTCCATCAAAACTCCATTCACTCAGTGAGTGCCTTGCTGTAACATCACGAGTTCTTTCATCGCTCATGCAGTGGAATATCCAGTATTTTCTCTCTCAGAAAGAATGTATTTACTACTCTGTTCTTGCAATATTTGCGACACCAGGTAACTGTTGAAACAGGTTGCTAAATGTGCAAATCATTTATGAAATGTTATGCCGAATGCAGTCTCAAGTTAGTTTTAATTTTCTTATTCCGCTCAGTTGTTCACTTATTGCCACATTTGTTTCCCATGAATCTGTTTGTTTTTTTTCTGAACAACAATGTTTTCTGTGAAGCAAGACACAAGATATACTTACCTTCATTATTCTTGCAGAGTGTCCATCCTTTAATGAGCATTGCTAAGCTTACGGTATCTTTGATGTGTGTAGAGAAAGTGCTGTGTAAAATTTCATAATGATTAATTAAAATCCAGTACCATCCAGTTAGAGATGAACTGTAATTGCTTTGGGAGTTTACTGTTTGTCTTGGTTTAAAACCAGCTCACAGTTTAAATAATAAAAGAATTAATGGTTATATTGAGTGGATGGGTAAGTTGAACTGAGGCCATGAAAAGATCAACCATGAACTTATTGAATGGTGGAGCAGGTTCGATGGGCCAGACGGCCTACTCCTGCTCCTAGTTCTTATGTTCTATGTCCTGGAAAGATTTTGTGTCAATTCATAATTGTTTGTAATGTTATTACTGTTCATGAAATAATCTTTCCATTTATGAACAATTACATCCAAAAATCTTCATAAGGCGTCTTCAGCCTGGTTCATCTTTGAACATGATCATGGTTGAACAACAGTTTAGTTTGCTGTTTGCCCACTGTCCCCATAAACTCTGAGCTGTTTATCCCTAAGAAGAAAATCTTAACCCCTCTTGAAACATTCAATAATTTGCCCACAACCAACTTCTGGAGCAGAGATTTTTCAATGTGAATACAATCAAATGAGACAGATAGATAATTACTAAATCTTAAAAATAAGGTCATCCTTGAGACAAATCAAATGACAGGATAACATAAATAAGAGTCATATGCCAAGGGTCGAACTAAAGCAATAAATACTATCACATGTGGGAACACCACCCACCATGTGCACAACAGATACTCATGTGATTTGGCCAAAGTTGTCTATCTCATACACTACAGGCACGGATGCCCCAAGACATGGTATATTGGCAAGGCCATACAGACACTATGACAACAGGTGAATGGACACCGTGCAACATTCGCCAGACAGGAATTGTCCCTCCCAATCGGGGAATACTTCAGATCAAGGACATTCAGCCTGCGATCTTCGGGTAAGCCTCCACCAAGGCAGCTTTTGAAATACACAATGCAGAATCGCCGAGCACAAACTGAGTTTGATGCAGATAATCATTTCGGTAAAAACAATGACTGCAGATGCTGGAAACCAGATTCTGGATTAGTGATGCTGGAAGAGCACAGCAGTTCAGGCAGCATCCAGGAATCTTCCAAATCGACATTTTGGGCAAAAGCCCTTCATCAGGAATAAAGGCAGTGAGCCTGAAGCGTGGAGAGATAAGCTAGAGGAGGGTGGGGGTGGGGAGAAAGTAGCATAGAGTACAATGGGTGAGTGGGGGAAGGGATGAAGGTGATAGGTCAGGGAGGAGAGGGTGGAGTGGATAGGTGGAAAAGGAGATAGGCAGGTAGGACAAGTCCGGACAAGTCATGGGGACAGTGCTGAGCTGGAAGTTTAGAACTAAGGTGAGGTGGGGGAAGGGGAAATGAGGAAACTGTTGAAGTCCACATTGATGCCCTGGGGTTGAAGTGTTCCAAGGCGGAAGATGAGGCGTTCTTCCTCCAGGCATCTGGTGGTGAGGGAGCGGCGGTGAAGGAGGCCCAGGACCTCCATGTCCTCGGCAGAGTGGGAGGGGGAGTTGAAATGTTGGGCCACGGGGCGGTGTGGTTGATTGGTGCGGGTGTCCCAGAGATGTTCCCTAAAGCGCTCTGCTAGGAAGCGCCCAGATTCCCCAATGTAGAGGAGACCGCATCGGGAGCAACGGATACAATAAATGATATTAGTGGATGTGCAAGTAAAACTTTGATGGATGTGGAAGGCTCCTTTAGGACCTTGGATAGAGGTGAGGGAGGAGGTGTGGGAGCAGGTTTTACAGTTCCTGCGGTGGCAGGAGAAAGTGGGTTGTAGGGGGGCGTGGACCTGACCAGGTAGTCACGGAGGGAATGGTCTTTGCGGAAGGCAGAAAGCGGTGGGGAGGGAAATATATCCCTGGTGGTGGGGTCTGTTTGGAGGTGGCGGAAATATCGGCGGATGATTTGATTTATGCGAAGGTTGGTAGGGTGGAAGGTGAGCACCAGGGGTGTTCTGTCCTTGTTACGGTTGGAGGGGTGGGGTCTGAGGCAGAGGTGCGGGATGTAGACAAAATGCGTTGGAGGGCAAATTTTACCACGTGGGAAGGGAAATTGCGGTCTCTAAAGAAGGAGGCCATCTGGTGTGTTCTGTGGTGGAACTGGTCCTCCTGGGAGCAATCCGGCGGAGGCAGAGGAATTGGGAATAGGGGATGGCATTTTTGCAAGATGTAGGGTGGGAAGAGGTGTAATCCAGGTGGCTGTGGGAGTCGGTGGGTTTGTAAAAAATGTCAGTGTCAAGTCGGTTGTCATTAATGGAGATGAAGAGGTCCAGGAAGGGGAGGGAGGTGTCAGAGATGGTCCAAGTAAATTTTAGGTCAGGGTGGAATGTGTTAGTGAAGTTGATGAATTGCTCAACCTCCTCACGGGAGCACGAGGTGGCGCCAATACAGTCATCAATGTAGCGGAGGAAGAGGTGGGGAGTGGTGCCGGTATAATTACGGAAGATCAACTGTTCTACGTAGCCAACAAAGAGACAGGCATAGCTGGGGCCCATACGTGTGCCCATGGCTCCCCCTTTGGTCTGGAGCAAGTGGGGGGATTCAAAGGAGAAATTGTTAAAGGTGAGGACCAGTTCGGCCAAACGAATGAGAGTGTCAGTGGAAGGGTACTGTTGGGGATGCCTGGAGAAGAAATAACGGAGGGCTTGGAGGCCCTGGTCATGGCGGATGGAGGTGTAAAGGGATTGGATATCCATGGTGAAGATGAGGCGTTGGGGGCCGGGGAAACGGACGTCTTGGAGGAGGTGGAGGGCGTGGGTGGTGTCTCATACGTATGTGGGGAGTTCCTGGACTAGGGGGGATAGGACAGTGTCGAGGTAGGTAGAGATGAGTTCAGTGGGGCAGGAGCATGCTGAGACAATGGGTCAGCCAGGGTGGTCAGGCTTGAAGATCTTGGGAAGGAGGTAGAACCGGGCAGTGCAGGGTTCCCGGACTATGAGGTTGGAAGCTGTGGGTGGGAGATCCACTGAGGTAATGAGGTTCTGTATGGTCTGGAAGATGATGGTTTGGTGATGGGGGGTGGGGTCATGGTCGAGGGGTCAGTAGGAAGAGGTGTCCTCGAGTTGACGTTTGGCTTCAGCGGTGTAGAAGTCAGTGCGCCAGACTACCACTGCGCCCCCTTTATCCGCTGGCTTGATGGTGAGGTTGGGATTGGAGCAGAGGGATTGGAGGGCTGCACGTTGTGAGGGTGAGAGGTTGGAGTGGGGAAGGGAGGTAGACAGGTTGAGGCGGTTTATGTCTCGGCGGCAGTTGGAAATGAAGAGGTCGAGGGCAGGTAATTGGCCAGCGCGGGGTGTCCAGGTGGATGCAGTGTGTTGGAGGTGGGCGAAGGGGTCCTCGGAAGGTGGGCGGAAGTCCTGATTGTGAAAGTAAGCTCGGAGGCGGAGGCGACGGAAGAATTGTTCAACGTCACATCGTGTATTAAATTCATTGATGCGTGGACGGAGGGGGATGAAGGTGAGTCCTTTGCTGAGGACTGATCGTTCGTCCTCAGTGAGGGGGAGGTCTGGGGGGATGGTGAAAACTCGGCAGGGCTGGGAGCTGGGATCTGGTGTGGGTGTGGAGCTGGGAGTGGGGGCGGAACCTGTAACTGGAGTGGGTGTGATGGTGGGGGGAATGGGGGTGGAGTCATGAGCAGGGGTAGTGTTCCCCTCGGGGTTCTGGGGGATAGGGATAGTGACAGTGGGGTCTGTGGGGGGCGTGTTAGCAGAATGCAGGTGAGTGGCGCTGGTGGGGGCGGAAGTGGTGGTGATCGTGGCAGTAGGGGTGATGGAAGGCACTGAGCATGTGGCATCAGCGATGATGTGAAGGGCGGAAGTGATGACATGTGTGATGCATGAGGAATTGTGAGGGATGGAAGTGGTTGTGGGAGTGGCCATGATGGGGGCGGAAGTGACGTCATCAATCAGCGTGGGGGTGATAGCTGCATCAGCCGCATGGCGAATGGCGGAATAGATTCCCAGGCCAAGGGAATCTTCTGGAATGTTTGAGGAGCACTGGTTACGGAGCTGGGTAGATAAAAGGTTGTTGTACTTACAGTTTTTGATGTTTGAGATGGAATTAAAATACTGTTTGTTGAGAGTATGAATTCTCCTGAGGATGTAGTACAGAGTGGGTCCTTTGCAATTCTGAGAGAGTGTGGCCCTCAGCTGAGGCAGGGCTGACTGGAGAGAGGTGAGGTTCCGGCTTATTGCTGCAAGCGTGGAGCGGAGGATCTTGAAGGAGAACTGTTGCTGGTGTTTTTGAATGTGTAGTCTGTACTGTTTGTCCTGTTTGGATCCGAACTCTGCTGGTTTAAAGGTGTTCCAGAGTCCGTGTGGGATGGTTGGTTACGGAGGCAGGCACTGAGGAAGCAAATGTGGCTGTGATAGTGAGTCTGTTTCAGGACATGGTTGAAGAGCTTCAGGGCAGAGGAAATGACCTGGGAGTTGCAGTGGGAGAGGGACTCCCTGAGATTCTTGTAGAGAGAGGAGGAAAACTTCTTCAAGGCAGGCATCCTTGCAAGAGGATTCGCAGTAGGGTTAAAACCAATGAGGTAAAAACAATGACTGCAGATGCTGGAACCAGATTCTGGATTAGTGGTGCTGGAAGAGCACATCAGTTCAGGCAGCATCCAAGGAGCTTCCAAATCGACGTTTTGGGCAAAAGCCCTTCATCAGGAATAAAGGCAGTGAGCCTGAAGCGTGGAGAGATAAGCTAGAGGAGGGTGGGGGTGGGGAGAGAGTAGCATGGAGCACAATGGGTGAGTGGGGGAGGGGATGAAGGTGATAGGTCAAGGAGGAGAGGGTGGAGTGGATAGGTGGAAAAGGAGATAGACAGGTAGGACAAGTCCGGACAAGTCATGGGGACAGTGCTGAGCTGGAAGTTTAGAACTAGGGTGAGGTGGGGGAAGGGGAAATGAGGAAGCTGTTGAAGTCCACATTGATGCCCTGGGGTTGAGGTGTTCTGAGGCGGAAGATGAGGCGTTCTTCCTCCAGGCGTCTGGTGGTGAGGGAGCGGCGGTGAAGGAGGCCCAGGACCTCCATGTCCTCGGCAGAGTGGGAGGGGGAGTTGAAATGTTGGGCCACGGGGCGGTGTGGTTGATTGGTGTGGGTGTCCCAGAGATGTTCCCTAAAGCGCTCTGCTAGGAGGTGCCCAGTCTCCCCAATGTAGAGGAGACCGCATCGGGAGCAACGGATACAATAAATGATATTAGTGGATGTGCAAGTAAAACTTTGATGGATGTGGAAGGCTCCTTTAGGGCCTTGGATAGAGGTTAGGGGGGAGGTGTGGGCGCAGGTTTTACAGTTCCTGCGGTGGCAGGGGAAAGTGCCAGAATGGGAGGGTGGGTCTGCTTTCCTGTTCAGACCTTAAAAGCCGATAATCTCCCATTTGTCCACATTACATCGCAACTGCCATGTATTTGTTCACTCACACAATTTGTCTAAATTGAGGCGTAGGCCGAGAGGACCACCCCTGTGCCCGCGCCGCGCAGAACCAGCCCCGACAACCTCCTCCGCAAGAGGTGCAGGAAAGGCTCCACGCACAGGGAATACAGCTGGCCGGACAGGGGGCAGCCTTGACGCACTCCTCTCCCGAAGCGAAGGGGCGCCGTCAGGGACCCGTTAACTTTAACCAGATCCTCTGCGGTGGCGTACAAAAGTCGGATCCGGGCGACGAACCGCGTCCCGAATTCGAATGCCAGCAGAGTCCCGAGCAGGTACTCGTGATCGACCCTGTCAAACGCCTTCTCCTGGTCGAGAGACAGGAAGGCGCTCGGCAGACCAGCCCGTTGACAGAAATGGATCAGGTCCCAGACCAGGTGGACGTTGTCGTGTATCCTCCGGCCCGGGACCGTGTAGGACTGGTCCGGGTGAATCATGTGGGCCAGCACGGAAGCCAGGCGAGAAGACAACACCCTGGTGAAGATTTTGTAGTCCGTGTTGAGGAGGGAGACCGGACGCCAGTTCTTTGAAGAACGAAGGTCCCCTTTCTTCGGCAGCAGGACGATGACCGCCCTGCGCCAAGAAAGGGGCAGCTGTCCAGCATTTAGACACTCCCCCAGGACCTGTGCGTAGTCACCCTCCCCATTCCACACACACACATCCAGGATGTCCCAAAACCTTCTGAACAACTCCACAGTCAGCTGATCCAGCCCTGAGGATGTTCACCTCAAGAGCCAGGTGAGGACACCGATCAGCTCCTCAAATTTTTAAAGTGCCAGTACGCGGAGCCGAGCCTGGCGCCGAACGGAAGGAGTTCCGCCCACACCAGGTGATGGTCCGTGCACGACACCTGCCGCGTGGAGGCCTTTGGAAAACAGGAGGCGTACGCCCGCGAAACGTACAGGCGGTCGATTCTGGACGCTCCGACCCCAGGCCTCACGAAGGTGAAGGCGATGGAGTCGGGATGGAGATTCCGCCAGACGTCCACCAGGTCAAAGGACTTGACCAAGTCCCCCAACCTCTTCCCCGACGCACAGCCAGTGCGGGCACCGCCGTGGTCCCTGCCCTCGAGGACGCAGTTAAAATCTCCCCCGAGGACGACGCACTGGTTCTCGTCGATGGAAGCCAGATGAGCGGACAGTTCTTCGAAGAAGCTCGCTTGCCTCGGCCCGGCCAGGGGAGCGTATACGTTCACCAAGTGAAGCACCGCGCCCCCCAGCCGAACCGTCAGGTGAAGCAAACGGCCTGGCACTGGCTCCCTGACCCCCAAGATCTCCGGCTGAAAACACGGGGCCAACAGGATAGCCACCCCGCCAGATCTGCGGGTGAGGTGACTCATGTAGACCCCCCCTCGCCACTCCCGGAGCCAGATGGCTTCGTCTCCCGGGGTAGTGTGGGTTTCTTGCAGGAAGCACACCACATACCTCCCGTCCAGGAGGACCGAGAGGGTCTGGAATCTGCGCTGTGACTCCCTGCTGCCATTGATGTTGAGGCTGGCTATAGTTGTCTTCATGTCGGAAGCGTTGTGCTACCACCACCAGACAGTTACAAACTATATACATTTGCAGAAAAACCTCAATTTTTTTTCTTTTTTTCTTTTTTTTAAACCCCCACACTACCGCCTAACTGCGGTAGTGCTTATTTTTTCCCCAGCACCCATGGTGTGTGTGTGCAGGTGTGAGACACAGTGAAAGACACAAAGTGCACAAATCTTTATTTTTTTTTCTGAGACACAGTGAAAGACACAAAGTGCACAAATCTTTATTTTTTTTTCTGAGACACAGTGAAAGACACAAAGTTCACGAATCTTTATTCAATTTCCACCACCAGGAAGATAGGAAAACATCCGAGTGGCCAGTGACAAGCACTGTCCTTCACATCAAAGGGCAATGCTGTGTGATCAAAACAGTGAAGGGGAAGGGTAAGGACTAAATCAAAATAGAGTTGGAGGGAGAAATAATGCACTCCACTCCCTGCGGCGCCCACCTCTCCCTGAACAACTCCAGGGTGTTGGTGTAAACCTCGATTATTATTTGAATGAGATGGGCGGGAACTATTTCATTTTTTTTTGTTTTTTCTTTTTCATTTCTTTTTTTGTTTTTTTTACTTTTTTTTATATAACCCACACACTACCGTCTAACCGCGGTAGTGCTTATTTTTTCCCCAGCCCCCATGGTGTGTGTGTGCAGGTGTGAGACACAATGAGAGACTCAAAGTGCACCAATCTTTATTCAATTTCCACCACCAGGAAGATAGGAAAACACCCGAGTGGCCTGTGACAAGCACTGCCCCTTCACATCAAAGGGCAATGATTAGATTAGATTAGATTAGCCCAACTCCATTTGCTCCCACCCTGCACCCTCTCCCACCCCAACCCCATCCACTCCCACCCTGCATCCCCTCCCATCCCCAACCCCGTCCACTTCCTCTCTGAACCCCGTCCCGCCCTCAACCCTGTCCAATCTCACCCTGCACCCCCTCCCACCCCCAGCCCCATCCACTCCCACCCTGCACCCCCTCCCCAACCCCCATCCGCTGCTACCCTGCACCACCTCCCATCCCCCAACCCCATCCACTCCCTGTATCCAAATGGCTAGTTCCCCCTGTATTCCAGACATCTAACCTTGCTAATCAGTCTCCCATGGGGAACCTTGTTGAACGCCTTAATGAAGTCCATATAGATCACATCTACTGCTCTGCCCTCATCAATCTTCTTTGTTACTTCTTCAAAATACTCAATCAAGTTTGAGTGACATGATTTCCCATGCACAAAGCCATGTTGACTATCCCAAATCAATCCTTGCCTTTCCAAATACATGTACATCCTGGCTCTCAGGATTCCCTCCAACAACTTGCCCACCACTGAGGTCAGGCTCACCGGTCTATAGTTCCCTGGCTTGTCTTTACCACCCTTCTTAAAAAGTGGCACAACATTTGCCAACCTCAAGTCTTCCGGCACCTCACTTGTGAGTATTGATGATACAAATATCTCAGCAAGAGGCCCAGCAATCACTTCTCTAGCTTCCCACAGAGCTCTAGGGTACACCTGATCAGGTCCTGGTGATTTATCCACTATTAACCATTTCAAGACATCCAGCACTTCCTCCTCTGTAATATGGACATTTTGCAAGATGTCACCATCTATTTCCCGATAGTCTGTATCTTCCATATCCTTTTCCACAGTAAATACTGATGCAAAATATTCATTTAGTATCTCCTCCATTTTCTGTGGCTCCACACGAAGGCCGCCTTGCTGATCTTTGAGGGGCCCTATTCTCTCCCTAGTTACCTTTTTGTCCTTAATATATTTGTAAAAACCCTTTGGATTCTCCTTAATTCTATTTGCCAAAGCTATCTCATGTCCCCATTTTGCCCTCCTGATTTCCCTCTTAAGTATACTCCTACTGCCTTTATACTCTTCTAAGTTTTCACTCGATCTATCCTGTCTATACCTGATATATGCTTCCTTATTTTTCTTAACCAAACTCTCAATTTCTTTAGTCATCCAGCATTCCCTGTACCTACCAGCCTGACAGGAATATAGTTTCTCTGGATTCTTGTTATCTCATTTCTGAAGGCTTCCCATTTCCCAGCTGTCCCTTTACCTGTGAACATCTGCCCCCAATCAGCTTTCAAAAGTTCTTGCCTAATACCGTCAAAATTGGCCTTTCTCCCATTTAGAACTTTAACTTTTAGATCTGGTCTATCCTTTTCCATCACTATTTTAAAACGAATAGAATCATGGTTGCTGGCCCCAAAGTGCTCCCCCACTGACACCTCAGTCACCTGCCCTGCCTCATTTCCCAAGAGTAGGTCAAGTTTTGCACCTTCTCTCGTAGGTACATCCACATTCTGAATCAGAAAATTGTCTTGTACACACTTAAAAAATTCCTCTCCATCTCAACCTTTAACACTATGGCAGTCCCAGTCTATGTTTGGAAAGTTAAAATCCCCCACCATAACCACCCTATTATTCTGACAGATAGCTGAGATCTCCTTAAAGTCTGTTTCTCAATTTTCCTCTGACTATTAGGGAGTTTATAATACAATCCCAATAAGGTGATCATCCCTTTCTTATTTCTCAGTTCCACCCAAGTAACTTCCCTGGATGTATTTCCGGGAATATCTTCCCTCAGCACAGCTGTAATGCTATCCCTTATCAAAAACACCACTCCCCCTCCTCTCTTGCCTCCCTTTCTATCCTTCCTGTAGCATTTGTATCCTGGAACATTAAGCTGCCAGTCCTGTCCATCCCTGAGCCATGTTTCTATAACTGCTATGATATCCCAGTCCCATGTTCCTAACCATGATCTAGGTTCATCTGCCTTCTCTGTTCGGCCCCTTGCATTGAAATAAATGCAGTTTAATTTATTAGTCCTACCTTGTCCCTGCCTGCCCTGACTGTTTGACTCACTTCTGTTCTCAACTGTACCAGTCTCGGATTGACCTCTTTCCTTACTATCTACCTGGGTTTCACCACCTCCCCCCCTCCAACCCCCCCCCAACCCCCCCCCCACCCCCCCCACCCCCCCCCCCCCCCTTACTAGTTTAAATCCTCCCAAGCAGTTCTAGCAAATTTCCCTGCCAGTATATTAATCCCCTTCCAATTTAGGTGCAATCCGTCCTTCTTGTACAGGTCACTTCTACCCCAAAACAGATTCCAATGATCCAAAAATGTGAATCCTTCTCCCATACACCTGTTCCTCAGCCATGCATTCATCTGCTCGATCCTCCTATTCCTGCCCTCACTAACTCGTAGCACTGGGAGTAATCCAGATATTACTACCCTTCAGGACCTCCTTTTTAAATTTCTGCCTAACTCTCTGTAATCTCCCTGCAGAGTCTTAACCATTTCCCTTCCAATGTCATTGGTTCCAATGTGGACAATGACCTCCTGCTGCCCCTCTCCCCCGTGAGAACATTCTGCACCCTCTCTGAGACATCCTTGATCCTGGCACCAGGGAAACAACACGCCATTCTGCTTTTTCTCTGCTGGCCACAGAAACGTCTGTCTGTACCTCGGACTACAGAATCCCCTAACACAACTGATCTCTTGGAAGCCAATGTACCCCTCGTTGCATTAGAGCCAGTCTCAATACCAGAAACTTGGCTGTTCATGCTACGTTCCCCTGAGAATCATAACCCCCTAAAAGGCAGAGTCCATGCCCACGGGCAGAGTCAACACCCACGGGCAGAGGTCACTCACAAGCGTTGAAGTCCACACACAAAAGCAAGTACACACTCATTGGCAAAGTCCACTCACAAGAGCAGATTCCACTCACAGAAGGTTAGTTTACCCATGAGGGTGCAGTCCATGAACCAGCAGCAAGAAGGCTGGGCCCTGTCACCAAGTCATCCTTCCAGTCATTTACTGCACACAGTAACACTGGCCGTGACCAGCCAGCTCAGATTCAGCCGATACTTTGTATTCAGCTGGACTCTATTCCAGTGGCCTCGGGTTTCCTCACCAAAGCCCCAGATTTTCTCTAGGGGTATGAGGGGGAGTACGGTTAGGGGCACAAGGCAGTCAAAAACCACACTGGCGATAGACATCACATTGTTCCCAGTGCCCATCACGCAGCCCGAACCCTTCTCTAGGCTGTTGCCCTCAGCTGCTGGTCCCTCCCCCACAGAGTGGGAATTGGTCCTGCCCCGCCAGCACTCCAAAACCCCAATGACACCACCCCCAACGGGAATATCCTCGATGCACTCCATCAAGGCTTGTTCGGGGTCATTGGGTGGCAGAGATTCAGGGCCCTGCTGGACGCCCAATCCCCTCCCCACCAGAGTCCATAGTGATGGCAATCACTGACTCAGACCCCACTTGCAACATTCCTGGTATTGCTTTGGGGGAAGGGTGTGCAGATGTGGTAGTGTCACCTGCGGTCGCTGGTGTGGGGCAATCCTTCCTGATGTACGCCACCTCTTGGCACAGGTAGCACCAAATGCCATCTGCCATCCAGAAGATGCCATAGACTGCACCCTCGTGAAGCAGAGTAAACGTTCCCATGGTTACCTCCACTCTGGGCCAAGCAAATAAAAACTGGCACCGGAGGGAGTAAATGTGCTTGAGGGCAGGGTCCTAATATCTGAGCAGGAGCAATGTGATGTCTGACAGGATGTCCCCTCGTGAATATAGATGGGGAAAGGGGGAGCTCACGGCCAAGAAAAGGTGAGATATTGCAGATCAAGGCCGTCTGCTCCGTGACCTCCAGAGGGTCAACAGGCAAATATGTCCCGGCCACAGTGAGTCGCTTGTCCATGGCCACGTGCATGGCCCGTTCAAAACACAGGAACAAAACAGCCTTTCAATACATTTTTGTTGCATTAACAGTGGCTAGCAGACAGACCACATTTACCATGGCCTTGCTGCAGGCCTCAATGGTCATGTCAGGGCAGGATAAGGCCTTAACCCCCAGGCCCTTTGTAAGGAGCCTAAAGGGTGATGTGTTCATGGCTGGGGACAAAGCAGCCAAGCCTAAGCCCATGGCTACCCTGGCATCAGTGTGGCTGGGGCCTGCTACCTTGGGTCTAGCCATGCTGTGCTGCCAGGGGCTCTTCTGACGGGCGGTTGCCAAACACTGACAGCAGTCCCAGTTTTTAAATGGCCCAAGCAATAGCAACAGTACGAGGCGATGGTGACTGGAAGGCCCAGGCAGCAACAGCAGCAATAGAGCTAGGCCCAGACAGCAGTGGATCTGGGGATGCCCAGGTAGGAACATCATTCCTGGTGAAGGGCTTATGCCCAAACCATCAAATCTCCTGCTCCTCGGATGCTGCCTGACCAGTTATGAACTTCCAGCTCCACACTTTTTGACTCTAAACTAATTGAGTAGGGCCCATACCTTAAACAAAAAGTGGGAATCAGTATTTGTTGACAATGATGGATGTGTCCACTAGATTTCCAGAGGCCATTCTCTTATGCAATATCAAAGCTAAATGATTGTTGAAGAGTCCTTCAACGTTTCCAGTATATACAGACCACCAACCGAGATACAAACAGATCATGGGTCAAATTTTATATCAAAATTATTCAGGAAAGGTTTGGATAGCTTAAGAATAAAAAATTCAAATCCAGTACATACCATCCAGAAACACAGGAAGTGTTAGAAAATTGATATCAAACTTTGGAGACAATTTTCAGGGCTTACAGTCAAGAGTAAAGGATTTCAGATTATACTTTTTGTCATTAGGGATGCACCAAATAAATTGATCAGGGGGGTGGGATGTTCTGAAGCATGTCTGTCATCAACAGGTGGCCCCTAGAATATGAAAACAAAGGGTATTGGGAATATTCTGACATTATCAACAAAAAGAGCAGCACGGTGGCACACTGGTTAGCACTGCTGCCTTGCAGCACCAGAGACCTGGGTTCAATTCCCGCCTCAGGTGACTGACTGTGCGGAGTTTGCACATTCTCCCTGTGCCTTTGTGGGTTTCCTCCCACAGTCCAAAAATGTGCAGGTCAGGTGAATTGGCCATGCTAAATTGCCCGCAGTGTTAGGTGAAGGGGTAAATGTAGGAGAATGGGTCTGGATGGCTTGCAGGTCAGTATAGACTTGCTGGGCTGAAGGGCCTGTTTCCACACTGTAAGTAATATAATTAAATGATGCCTGAGATTGAATGGGTTTTATCGGCGGAGCAGGAGAATCAACGTTTTGGGCATAAGCCCTTCTTCATTCCTGAAGAAGGTGTGCCAAGCAGGCTAAGATAAAAGGTAGGAGGGAGGGGCGTTGGGAATGTGAGAGGTGGAAGGAGGTTAAGGTGAGGGTGATGGGGGCAGAGAGGTCGGGAAGAAGATTGCAGGTCAAGAAGGCGGTGCTGAGTCTGAGGGTTGGTACTGGGATAGGTGGGGGGAGGGGAAATGAGGAAGCTGGTGAAATCTACATTCATCCCTTGTGGTTCGAGGGTTCCTAGGTGGAAGATGAGGCGCTCTTCCTCCAGATGTCGTGTTGCGATGGAGGAGGCCAAGGACCTGTATGTCCTTGGTGGAGTGGGAGGGGGAGTTAAAGTGTTCAGCCACGGGGTTGTTGGGTTGGTTGGTGCAGGTGTCCCAGAAGGTGTTCTCTGAAACATTCTGCGAATCGTCGGCCTGTCTCCCCAATGTAGAGGAGGCCGCAGCGGATGCAATAGATGATGTGTGTGGAAGTGCAGGTGAATTTGTGATGGATATGGAAGGATCCCTTGAGGCCTTGGAAGGAAGTAAGGGGGGAGGTGTGGGCACAAGTTTTGCATTTCTTGCGGTTGCAGGGGAAGGTGCCGGGAGTGGAGGTTGGGTTGGTGGGGGCCTGACGAGGGAGTCGCGGAGGGAGTGGTCTTTCCAGAACGCTGATAGAGGAGGGGAGGGAAATATATCATTGGTGGTGGGGTCTGTTTGGAGGTGGCAGAAATGACGGAGGATAATATGATGTATCTGGAGGTTGGTGGGGTGGTAGGTGAGGACCAGTGGGGTTCTGTCCTGGTGGCGATTGGAGGGGTGGGGCTCAAGGGCAGAGGAGCGGGAAGTGGAGGAGATGCGGTGGAGGGCATCGTCAACCACGTCTGGGGAGAAATTGCAGTCTTTGAAGAAGGAGGCCATCTGGGTTGTTCGGTATTGGAACTGGTCCTCCTGGGAGCAGATGCAGCGGAGTTGAAGGAATTGGGAATATGGGATGGCGTTTTTACAGGGGGCAGGGTGAGAGGAGGTGCAGTCTAGGTAGCTGTGGGAGTCGGTCGGTTTATAGTAAATATCCGTGTTGACTCGGTCGCCCGAGATAGAAATGGAAAGGTCTAGGAAGGGGAGGGAGGAGTCTGAGATGGTCTAGATAAATTTGAGATTAGGGTGGAAGGTGCTAGTAAGGTGTTCAACCTCCTCGTGGGAGCACGGGGTAGCGCCGATAGAGTCATCGATGTAGCGGAGGAAAAGGTGAGGGGTGGTGCCAGTGTAGCTGCGGAAGATGGACTGTTCCACATATCCTACGAAGAGGCAGGCATAGCTGGGGCCCATGTGGGTGCCCATGGCTACTCCTTTGGTTTGGAGGAAGTGGGAGGATTGGAAAGAGAAGTTGTTCAGAGTGAGGACCAGTTCAGTCAGTCGAAGGAGGGTGTCAGTGGAAGGGTACTGGTTGGTACGGCGGGAAAGGAAGAAACGGAGGGCTTTGAGTCCTTCATAAGGGGGATGGAAGTGTGTAGGGACTGGATATCCATGGTGAAGATAAGGTGTTGGGGGCCGAGGAAGCAAAAATCATGGAGGAGGTGGAGGGCATGGGTGGTGTCCCGAACGTAGGTGGGGAGTTCTTGAACTAAGGGGGACAGGACCATGTCGAGGTATGCAGAGATGAGTTCAGTGGGGCAGGAGCAGGCTGAGACAATGGGTTGGCTGGGGCAGTTAGGTTTGTGGATTTTGGGCAGGAGGTAGAAACGGGCGGTGCGGGGTTGTGGGACTATGAGGTTGGAGGTGGTGGATGGGAGATCCCCTGAGGTGATGAGGTTATGGATGGTCTGGGAGATGATGGTTTGGTGGTGGGAGGTGGGGTCATGGTCAAGGGGGCAGCAGGAGGAGGTGTCCGCGAGCTGGCATTTAGCATCAGCTGTGTAAAAGTCGGTGCACCAAACTACTACCGCGCCTCCCTTGTCTGCCGGTTTAATAGTGAGGTTGGGGTTGGAACAGAGGGAGTGGAGGGCTGCACGTTGTGAGGGTGAGAGGTTGGAGTGGGTAAGAGGGGTGGGTGGGTTGAGGCGGTTAATGTCGTGGCAGCATCTTCAAAGACCGCAATTTCCCCACAGGTGTGGTTGGCGATGCTCTCCACCGCATCTCCTCCACTTCCCACTCCTCTGCCCTTGAGCCCCACCCCTCCAATCGCCAACAGGACAGAACACCACTGGTCCTCATCTACCACCCCACCAACCTCCAGATACATCGTATCATCCTTCGTCATTTCTGTCACCTCCAAACAGACCCCACCACCAAGAATATATTTCCCTCCCCTCCCCTATCAGCGTTCCGAAAAGACCACTCCCTCCGTGACTGCCTTGTCAGGTCCACACCCCCCACCAACCCAACCGCCACTCCCGGCACCTTCCCCTGCAACCGCAAGAAATGCAAAATGCAAAACGCCCACACCTCCCCCCTCACTTCCCTCCAAGGCCCCAAGGGATCCTTCCATATCTGCCACAAATTCACCTGCACCTCCACACACATCATTTACTGTATCCGCTGCACCCGATGTGGCCTCCTCTATATTGGGGAGACAGGCCGCCTACTTGCGGAACTTTTCAGAGAACACCTCTGGGACACCCGCACCAACCAACCCAACCACCCCGTGGCTCAACACTTTAACTTCCCCCTCCCACTCCACCAAGGACATGCAGGTCCTTGGCCTCCTCCATCGCCAGACCCTGGCCACACAATGCCTGGAGGAAGAGTGCCTCATCTTCCGCCTAGGAACCCGCCTAGGAACCCTCCAACCACAAGGGATGAACTCAGATTTCTCCAGTTTCCTCATTTCCTCTCCCCCCACCTTGTCTCAGTCCCAACCCTCGGACTCAGCACCGCCTTCTTGACCTGCAATCTTCTTCCCGACCTCTCCGCCCCCACCCCCACTCCGGCCTATCACCCTCACCTTAACCTCCTTCCACCTATTGCATTTCCAACGCCCCTCCCCGAAGTCCCTCCTCCCTACCTTTTATCTTAGCCTGCTGGACACACTTTCCTCATTCCTGAAGAAGGGCTTATGCCCGAAACGTCGATTCTGCTGCTCCTTTGTTGCTGCCTGACCTGCTGCGCTTTTCCAGCAACACATTTTTCAGCTCTGATCTCCAGCATCTGCAGTCCTCACTTTCTCCTGGGTTTTATCGACGGCTTCTATCGAATTGTAACATTGAGGCTCCTCCACTCACTGACTTATTGAAGAAGTGCAGAAGCGTTCAGTGCCCGGCAGACTGACAGAAGACATTTGACGCCTGAAAACTGTGTTAACCGTTGTCCCAATATTAGCCACAGGAATTATGCAAAGCCATTCAAGATGGCTATTGCTGCAGCTGATGTGGTTGTCGGTGCTGTACTCTTACAAGAAGATGATTTGGAGGTGTCGGTGTTGAAATGGGGAGTACAAAGTTGAAAAATCACACAACACCAAGTTATAGTCCAACAGGATTATTTGGAAGCACTAGCTTTCCTAAGACAATGAAAAAATTGAAACACCGATCAGATATTTCTCCAGGAAATTGAATATTCATCAACAGAAATAGCCCACGATTGAGAAGGAGACTTTGAGCTTGGTATTGGCATGACAACATATCAACATTTATATTGGCAGTAAGCATCTGAGACAATTGTTTATGCTGATCATAAACTATTAAAGATTTTGGAGAAATTTAAGGACAAAAATTCCAGACCATTTCGAAGGAGCTTATTATTGCAACCATTCAATTTGAAAATGATACACGTGGCAGGATGAAAAATATAATTGCTGATATGTTGTCACGATTTGGATGAAGAAAGACAGAGGCATTTAGTGGCAGGAATAAACGGACTGAAATCAATTGGAGTAGTGAATGTTTGCATAGTTATAGTCAATGTAATATAGTGTACTAATAGAGTAAGACTGAGGGTTTTTAAATGAAAGCCACCTTTACATATTGATGAATGTGTGATAATGCTGTCACTCTTAAAATGATTATTATCTCCTGGATTTTTTGAAGAGAGATTGGAAGGGCAGAGGTGCTGAAGTGTCCACATTTAAGGAGCAATTAGACTTTATTAGGACAGTTTAACGGTAGAAGAGGAGTGGCCAGTTCTCCCATTTCAAATTATTCTAGTTTTTTTTAGCTGTTACAATCACAAGCTGTTTGAGTCCAGAAGGGTCGCTAGCTTCAGTATATGATCCTAACTGACATTCTCTGAAATCTCCCTCTGGATGTTGTTCCCTCCTGCCGATAAGAATCTGTGTTTAAATTTACCTTTTTGCCAAAAGGTGTATTTATGGGATGTTACGACATTGGAACAGCTAATAGACAATAGACAATAGGTGCAGGAGTAGGCCATTCTGCCCTTCTAGCCTGCACCACCATTCAATATGATCATGACTGATCATCCTTAATCAGTATCCTGTTCCTGCCTTCTCTCCATAACCCTTGATTCCACTATCCTTGAGAGCTCTATCCAACTCTTTCTTAAATGAATCCAGAGACTGGGCCTCCACTGTCCTCTGGGGCAGAGCATTCCACACAGCCACCACTCTCTGGGTGGAGTAGTTTCTCCTCATCTCTGTCCTAAATGGTCTATCCCGTATTTTTAAGCTGTGTCCTCTGGTTCAGCACTCACCCATCAGTGGAAACATGTTTCCTGCCTCCGGAGTGTCCAATCCTTTAATAATCTTATAAGTCTCAATCATATCCCCTCTCAGGTTTCTAAACTCAAGGGTATACAAGCCCAGTCGCTCCAGTCCTGCTGTGTAAGGTAATCCCGCCATTCCAGGAATTGACCTCGTGAACCTACGCTGCACTCCCTCAATAGCCAGAATGTCTTTCCTCAAATTTGGAGACCAGAACTGCACACAGTACTCCAGGTGTGGTCTCACCAGGGCCCTAGTTAGCTAGTTAAAGTTGGGTTGGTTCAGTTTTCCAATAGTTAAATTGTTCTAAACTCAGCTTTCTTTTGTTTCATGTTTCAACGGTGGTGCTTAAATAAATTGTGCTTTGCTTAAAGCTGAGTGGTTTTCCCAACCGCATCACACCTGGAACACCCACTATATATCTACCTTTAAAATAAGAAAACATTAGGATGTAGGCTACCTTCTCATGAGGGGATCTGGCCAGTGAAGACCAGTACCCTATGCTTTGTACATGTTCACACCAGTGGACGGGGTACACAGCGTGTGAAAGATATTTATTGGTAGTGTTCTGGGCAATACAACATTGTTACTAGGTTAGAGATAAATAGATTATTATCGCACATAGATCTTAAAGATTATCGGGTTGATACAATTGACAATTTTAGCAAAACAGGAGCAGATACTCATGAAGAGATTACATGGAATGCCCAAGATAAGAGGCAGATTGAGTCTGAAATACGAAAACAGCAAGAGAATGCTAAATCACCTTTCAAAAAACTGCTGAAGACTCTTTACCTGAATATGCTGGAGATTGGAGAACTGGCTGTAGAATCCATATGGAACATGAACAAGGATAGAGACGTGGATGGCATATCCCTCAAACTGCCAAAGACCATGAATGCTCAGGTGGTTCAGTTGGCAGCTGTGGCATGTATAAGTGACTAGTGATGCTCGACATGGGTCAGTTTGGGGACCACATCTTTTTGTTTTATATATTAACGATCTAGGTTAAGGAACTGAGGGCACTCTGGCAAAGTTTGCAGATGATAAGATACAGATAATATTGATGAGGCGGGGAGGCTGCAGAAGGGTTTAGACAGGTTAGGACAGTGGACAAAGGAGTGGCAGATGGAATACAATGTGGGGGAATGAGAGGTCATACACTTTGGGAGGAAGAATAGAGCTATAGACTATTTTCTACATCTGGAGAAAATTCAAAACTCCAAGTGCAAAGGGCCTTGATAAGACCTAGCCCAGAATTTCTTAAAGTTAACTTGAAGGCTGAGTCAGTAGTTAGGAAGGCAAATAAAATGTTGGCATTTATTTTGAAAGAACTAGAGTATAAAAGTAGGGATGTACTTCTGAGTCTTTAAAAGGCTCTGGTCAGATCACATTTAGAATATTGTGGCAGTTTTGTGAAGGATGTTCTGGACATGGAACACCTCCAGAGGATGTTCATGAAAATGATCGCAGGAACGAAAGGTTTACCATGTGAGGAACATTTGAGGATTTGATACTCTAAGTTCAGAGGATGATGGGGGATCTAATTGAAACTTACAGAATGCTGAAAGGCCTGGAGAGAGAGAATGTTGGGAAGATGGTTACATTAACAGGAGAGAATAGGACCCAAAGGCACAGATTTAGAGCAAAGGGAAGACCCCTTAGAATGGAGGTAAGGAGAAACTTCCTCAGCCAAAGAATGGTACATCTATGGAATTCATTACCACAGAAGGCTATGGAGGCAAGGTCATTGAGTATATTTAAGACAGAGATAGATAGGTTCTTTATTGTTAAGGGGATTAAAGGTTATGGGGAAAAGGCTGGAGAATGGGGTTGTGAAATGTATCAGCTATAATTGAATGGTGGAGCAGATTTGATGGGTCAGATGGACTAATTTCCACTCCTATGTCTTATGGTCTTATACTGAGTCACCTGAACAAAACCCCACGGGATCTACTATCTATTCATGTAGTATATACACATGCAACACTGACAAAATACACACCCTTGTGGGAGGTGAGAGGTTTTGTGTCAGCAAATGGGAACGCTCTACTGTCTGCCCAATGCTGAGGTTCTTCTTTAAAAATGCAAAAGGGAAGGAATATAGATTGATGAAAGTAAAAGGCTCATTTTAAGTTACCACAAGAGGGAAATAGAAAGACAGATGAATGAACCAAACATGGGGCGATAGCTGGAGAAGAATGGCAGTCTCAGATCGAGGAAATAGAAGCACAAAAAGAGAAAGATCTGCCCCAACTGATTTAGCAGGACAACAAAGAAAGTATAAAGAGTTACAAGGAGTAATGGAACGGAACAAGTGAGAGGAATATAAGGGACAAAACTGCATACACGGGTGTGGCATTGTGTGAAGGAAACTTTATAGTACCCAGATAGAGAAAGGAATCAGATGATTTATTGATACCATGATATATATGAACACCAAGAGTTGGAGGTATTGAAGGAGGTACCCTGTAAACCGTTGACCACAAATGAAATATTACGTGAAAAAAATTGTCTGATATGTGCCTGAAATAACCCTGATGAAAATATGAAGAAGGAACACACAAGGCCAGTAAAGGGCCCTGGATACGTCCACAAATTTTCTTTGTGGGTCCCCTACCCCCAACTACGTGAGGATATAAGTATACCCTGATGATAGTAGATATCTTCATCAAATGGGTAGATGCATTTCAAACTTGAAATGATACTGCTAAATTACGGTAAAAGTACTTTTAGAAAAGAGTTTTACTTGTTAGGGCTTGCCAAAGAATCAGATTAAGTGATGTATTTTATTCCCCGGATGATGCAGAATGCCATGACACTGCTGGGGTTGAAACAAAGATTCCACAAATCCTATAGTCCCCAAACCAATTGGATCGATGAAAGAATGAATCAAACTTTAACAATATGTTGGCCAAAATGGTGCAGCAGCACGAGATAACTTGGCTGATGGTACTTCCTTATGGTCTAACGATAATCAGAATTACTGTAGCTTCCTCTACAGGATTTACCCTCTATTGATCAATGACGCATTGGGAGATGTGTGACCTGGAACAACTGCTGGGATTAGACATATCCGAGCCACAAATTTATGAAAAAATAAGGATAAGGATAAGTGGGTACAACAAATGCTTAAGAGTGTCATAGAAGCACTTAATGTGGCTGCAAAAAAGATATGAAGAAAGAAATAACAAAGTGAGGCCTCTTTGACTCTAAGATAAAGCCAGTAGATCTGCAGGCAGAGCAACAGGTAATCATAACTGTGCATCCATCAACATCCTTCCTGGCCACTGCATTTGCAGGACCATATGAAGTGATAAACAAAGCAAGTCCACGAATACACAAGGTGCTCACAAACCTAATAAGAATGGCTGGTATCATATTAACAAACTAAAATGATTAGGAGAGAGTTAGGGTCATTATCATCGTTTACACATCATGTTAAAAAAATGTAATATTCCAGAATTATGAAACTTAGAATGGGACTGGTTTTGGAGTCCAGACCAGGGAAATGCAGGACCAGAGCAACCTGAACAAAATATTGATCTGGGAGGTATACCATTGTCTGCCAAGCCCTTTTGAGTCAGATGGACTCCTCAGGGTCAGATGGACTCCTCAGGGTCAGATGGACTCCTCAGGCTCACCAATGGAAATTAAAATGAAAGAAAAACAAAAAGGGGAACACTTTCACAATCCACTCTCCAAATGAAATGGATGAGGGTATGGAATGGAAGGCTATAACCAGCCCTTGATGAATGTGAATCGCCTGAGGAGGTGAGGAGGTTAGCTTATAAATTCAATAAAAGATACAGAAAAAAGAACTGAAAATAAGAACAGAAAGCTTGGCTTCACAGGAAATTCAGACAAGGCAATAAAATAGTGGGAGAGACAAACGTGGGAGAATTAATCATCAATGAGTGTAATAGTGGGATCTTGGGACAGGCAGCTGACGGACTTGTATTATGAGGGGAGCAGGATGGCAATGACTGAGCGTGAGCATAAAACATTAAGTATCTGAAGAAATGTCATGGGTAACAATAGCGTGTTCAGATGAAATGTAGGTCATTTTATTGAATTTTGGGATCCACCCCTTACGTCAGACATCTGATCTGCCAGTCACAAACCCTAACTTTATACATGGTCTGAGACAAATTAAGCCTTGAGAATTGAAGACCTATAGTATTTCACAGCTTAGTCAAGTGACTTCGAGTAAACTAGGAGAAAGTGAGGACTGCAGGTGCTGGAGATGACAGTTGAAAAGTGTGGTGCTTGAAAAACACAATGGATCAGGCAGACTCCGAGTAGTAGCAGAATCAACGTTTTGCGCATAAATCCTTCATCAAGATTGTGGCGGGTTAAGGGGGCTGAGAGACAATAGATGGGTGGGGCTGGGGAGGAATGTCAGTGGATGTAGGTGGGGGGTAATTGTGATAGGTCAGTGGGCAGGGTGGAGCAGATTGGTGGGAAGAAAGATGGACAGATAGGACAGTTCAAGAGGGCAGTGCTGAGTTGGAAGGTTGGATCGAGGATGAGCTGGAGGGTTGGATCTGGGATGAGGTGGAGGGAGCGAAGATAAGGAAACTGGTGAAGTCAACATTGATGCTGGGTGGTTGAAGTATCTCAAGGCGGAAGATGAAGCGTTCTTCATTGTTGGGACCTGGAGACAACTGAGTTGTAGTGAATTTGCACCACAAATAGATTTGGTGGGAGCAATCTCTGGATCAGGGTTGACCACTGTTAATATTCTCAGCATAGCAGATTTGGAGGCTCAGTTAAGATTCACCAGGAAAAGATGAAGCTAATAGTAGGCCAGGAATCCCAGGATCAAGGAATTGGGTAGGATAGGACAGAATCGTCACATATACCCCGAATCAGCATTAACATTTTCATAACCCTTCAAAACATTACGACTGCGATTACAGATAGGATTGCTCATGCAGCAAACCACTGTAAAAAAGCGACATTTTGTTCAATTCTTTCAAACCAACTCCTCTCCATGGTTAGCACAAATATGGTGCAATTAGATGAATTAACGAATTCGATGTTGGATGAGCAACTGTAGATATGAGTGGGGGAGAATATGCCCTTACGTCACGTCAGATGTTTCCCTCTCAACAACCAGGTATTAAGCATCTGCGATGATAATCAAGGTTAGCTTTACATTGATGCATTGCTTCCTATGCCCAAACATAGGAAAAAATAACATAGAACATAACAGTACAGTACAGGCACTTGGAACCTCGATGTTGTCCCAACCTGTGAAACCAATCTGAAGCCCATCTAACCTACACTATTCCATTTTCATCCATACATCATTCCAATGACCATTTAAATGCCCTTAAAGTTGGCGAGTCTACTGCTGTTGCAGGCAGGCCATTCCATGCCCCTACTACTCTCTGAGTAAAAAAAACTACCTCTGATATCTGTCCTATATCTATCACCCCTCAATTTAAAGACAGGTGCCCTCATGCTCGCCATCACCATCCAAGGAAAAAGGCTCTCCCTGTCCACCCTATCTAACCCTCTGATTATCTTTTATGTGTCAATTAAGTCACCTCTCAACCTTCTTCTCTCTAAAAAAAAGGCCTCAAGTCCCTCAGCCTTTCCTCGTAAGACCTTCCCTCCATACCAAGCAACATCCCAGTAAATCTCCTTTGAACCCTTTCCAAAGCTTCCACATCCTTCCAATAATGTGGTTACCAGAACTGTAGGCAACACTCCAAGTACGGCCACAACAGAGTTTTGTACAGCTGCAGCATGACCTCATGGCTCTGAAACTCAATCCCTCTACAAATAAAAGCAAACACACCATATGCCTTCTTAACATCCCTATCAACCTGGGTGGCAACTTTCAGGGATCTATGCACATGGACAGTGAGATCTCCCTGTTCATCTACACTACCAAGAATCTTACCATTAACCCAGTACTCTGCATTCCTGTTACTCCTTCCAAGGTGAATTACCTCACACTTTTTCACATTTGCCACCTATTTGCCACCTCTCAGCCCAGATCTGCAGCTTATCTACGTCCCTCTGTAACCTGCAAATTCCTTCGGCACTGTATACAATTCTAACAAACTTACAGTCATCTGTAAATTTACTAACCCATACTTCTACACCCTGATCTAGGTAATTTATAAAAATGACAAACAGCAGTGGCCCTAAAACAGATCTTTGTGGTACATCACTTGTCACTGAACTCCAGAATGAACATTTACCATCAACCATCACCCTCTGTCTTCTTTCACCTCGCTAATTTCTGATCCAAACCACTAAATCACCCTCACTCCCATGCCTCTATATTTTGTGTAATAGCCTACCATGGGGAACCTTATCAAATGCTTTACTGAAATCCACATACACCACATCAACTGCTTTACCCTCATCCACCTGTTGGTGATCTCAAAGATCTCAATTATTTTTGTGAGGCACAACCTACCCTTCACAAAACCGTGCAGAGTAACTCCTTTCTAGATGATTATTATTCCTATCTCTTTTAATCTTTTCCAACACTTTTCCCATAACTGAAGTAAGGCTCACTGGGCTATAATTACCAGGGTTGATCTTTACTCCACTTCTTGAACAAGGGGACAACATTTGCAAACCTCCAGTCTTCCGGCATTATTCCTGTAGGCAATGACAACATAAAGATTAAAGCCAAATGCTCTGCAATCTTCTCCCTGGCTTCCCAGAATCCTAGGATAAATTCCATCCGACCCAGGGGACTTATCTATTTTTACACTTCCCATAATTGCTAACATCTCCTCCTTGTGAACCTCAACCTCATCTCGTCTAGTAGCCTGTATCTCAGTATTCTCCTCAACAACATTGTCTTTTTCCAGTGGGAATACTGACAGAAAATATTCATTTATCACTTCCCCTATCTCCTCAGACTCCATGCAGAAATTCCCAGTACTATCCTTGACTGGCCAATATCCCCTAATGTGAGTTTGTAATGTGAGTAAATATCATAAAGGAACTTGGATATCATTAAGCAGTTCACCAACCCATGCTATAGTTCATGAGGGATTCAAAATGGGTGTGCATTTTTCCCAACATCATCAAGGCGGGAAGTCATTGGGTATGTCTGGGAGAACTAACTATGTGGATTTGCCTGTTATGAGAATTGCTCATTGTATATCTTGCAGATGAACAAAAAAAAACTTTTCTTAAACATACCTCAGCAGGAGATACCAACGATATCATCATGGCAACCTCAGGAGACTAAAAAGGAAGGACATGCTGCATCCTGGATGAACAGAATGTGGCTGTCAGAAATATCTCTTGTGAATTAACCATTACCCACCAAATTCTGTTTAAACCAGAACCTAATGAGAAACTTCACACAACTGTATCCGTCCACCCAAGTGTCACAGGTGAAGACTTATGGGGGGTTCGTACCTACAGAACTTCCATCTATTCCACATTTCACTACAGACTGGATGATGATCATTTTTCAGACAAAATAAGTTATCTGTAAGTGAGCTATATGCGAGAAGGACATTAAAACTCACACAGAAGAGGCAGGTATCATCTGACATAAAGTTTAGAATTGGGGACTGTGCACTTAGGTCCATCTGTGGATGAGAATTTTGTCTGACGTGATTGTTATACTAATTTGTTAGACTTATTGCTGTAGTGTTATTTTGCTTGTTTAAACAGAAAGTTAAGAAATGGAAGTGCATGACATCAGGAATTGGCCTCAGAAATCAAAAGCTAACTCATATGAAAGAGGGTTGTAATGGCTGCTGACTGTAGAATATTCGCATTAACATAGACATAGCTACTTCCTAGCATTTCTTGCTGTGTGTTCATTAACATTTTATGTGTATCTTGCAAGATGTAGAAATTGTCAACAATGTATTTGCTGCAGAACAAAAAGAAAATGAGTATGATATTATGAACCAGTTTGTAATTTTCTTTATATTTATGACTATGACTTTGATAAGTAGGATGATCTGAATGCTATTTCAAATAACAGGGTGGAAAGATAAATGGGAGGGGGTGGGGCTGGGGAGAAGGTAGGAAAGAGTACAATGCGTGGATGGAGGTGGGGATGAACTTCCAGCTCAGCACTGTCCTCATGACCTGTCCTACCTGCCAATCTCCTGTTCCTTTGATGCTGCCTGACCTGCTGCGCTTTTCCAGCAACACATTTTCAGCTCCGATCTCCAGCAGCTGCAGTCCTCACTTTCTCCTCGAAGATTTTAACCTACTGCGAATCCTCTTACAAGGATGCCTTCCTTGAAGAAGCTCTCTTCCTCCCTCTACAAGATTCCTGAAGAAGGGCTTATGCCCGAAACGTCGATTCTCCTGTTCCTTGGATGCTGCCTGACCTGCTGCGCTTTTCCAGCAACACATTTTCAGCTACCTGCCAATCTCCCTTCCCACCTATCTGCTCCACCCTCCTCTCTGACCTATCACCTCCATCCCCACCCCCATTCACCTATTGTACTCTTTGTTACCTTCTCCCCAGGACCCCCCCCCCCCCTCCCATTTATCTCTCCACCCTGCAGGCACTCTGCCTCTCTCCCAAATCTTCTACCAAACTTTGAACTCTGCCTCTATTCCTGATGAAGGGCTTTTGCCCGAAACATCGATTTTCCTGCTCCTCGGATGCTGCCTGGCCTGCTGTGCTTTTCCAACACCACTCTAATCTAGACGTCGCAAAGAGTTCCAGCCTAGCCAGCTTTCCCACATATTCCGTTTGGGTTTACTAACTGAACCCAAGGTACTGGAAGACAGTGATTGAGATATATGTTGTACTTAAAAGAGTGGTGTTATTCATTTAAGTGCTTAATAAATTGATTGAAATAAATAAGTCAATAAACCGTCTCAGAAATCGAAAAAAGATTCATAACCTTGTGTCTTTCACTGTGTCTCACACCTGCACACACACAATGTGGTGCGGCGGAAAGAAAAAAAATAACCAGGAGAGGGGTGGCTTTGTCTATGGACGGTTTTATATGAAAGAAAACCGGTCACAGAGGAAAGCAGGCCTGCTGTATTCCTGATGAAGGGCTTTTGCCCGAAACGTCAATTTTCCTGCTCCTCGGATGCTGCCTGACCTGCTGTGCTTTTCCAGCACTACTCTAATCTAGACTCTGGTTTCCAGCATCTGCAGTCCTTGTTTTTACCCGGGGAAGGTCAGTCAGTCCCGCCGGAAAGCGAGCCAAGGATGATGTGATCTGTACGTGGTATGGGCCGGTGGAAGGAGGTGTGGACGCTCTCCAGGGGCCGGAGGGTGTCGGGGCAGTGAAGTTATATAATCACTGTTTTCCCTGTTGAGTAACTGTCTTCGGCTTTGTTATGCTTTGTAGATTACACATCGCCTGTAACCAGGCACAAAAGAAAGCAACGTGTTTGCAATCGTATATTGTGGGTTTTTGCTTGCTGTAAACTTTGCCTTTAGGAGCTGGAGCGGACTCTTTCTGGATTTGTCTCATTGTGGTGCCTTTTACAAGGAGAGTGACTCTGTTCTATGGAGTATTGTTTGTTTTGTGAGATTGCGGACACTTCATGGTTGTCCGCCTATTTCTCTTGTGTATTGTTGGTGTTGTACTGTGGTTTGTATAGCTATGAAGTTAATAAAAATGTTCTCCGAGAGCGGAAACACTTCACATTTCGGGAAAACCAGCCAATGACCTTTCTCTGATTCCTGCTCCAGGGACAGCAGTCGGATTTGACCCCACGCTCTCCACTCCCTGCTACCAGCAGAGAGCAGCCACTTCAATCAACAGCTGGAGAGCTCAATCCTCCAAAACGGGCCAGATCTCCCAACAGGTGGAACACAGACTCAGGAAAACCGCGGGGACATTACATCACGCTCACTCATCCTCTGAGCAGCTTTGACATAATCCCGAGTGAGTGACAACAGAGAAACCTCGGCTGATGCAATTTATGGAAAGTCCGTCCGGATGAACGTTTCTGCACGTGTGAAAGAAATGAAATCATTTTCAATTTGGCGATGGGGCTGCAGCACCTTCTTCCGTCCTTCCAACTTTTAAATTGAAACTTTGAAAATCCTGCCCCTAAAATGAGTCCCAAAAATTGCTGACCCGCAGAACAAGTGCTGCCAATGTTTAGTGAGTTGGTGACGGATGGGCACGTGGTTGAGGATATTACAGAAAGGTTTATTGAAGCAGTGAATACACTGAATCCATCTCAGAGTGACTGGGAGTCACATGGGCGGCTTAAAGCTGAGGGTGCAGACAACAACATATCAATGTTAAATGTTAAATTCTGGAACAAATGCTGAAAATGGATTACAATGTTCTGAAGGAGTTACAGCTGGAAAGTGAAAGATGTGGATGATGTTTTTGATGACTGACCAGCAATGACCTGGCATCTTGGCCATATATTGAGTTGATAGGTTTCAGCGTCTTGCAATTCAAAACTTCCAGGTGTATTCAGCTCCAGAGAAAAGTAAGCGTTCGATTAGTTCACTCAGTCCAAAAGGAGACGCTGAACATCAGAGCCATGTACTCGAGCCACACACTCGGTGCCTTGATCTGAGAGTTCGCTCTCCAAGGTGAAGAGCAGTTACCAATGGCTCCAACACGGTCACTACCCCCAGCAAGGTCTCCCTCCTCCTGCTCATGTACATATGGAGGTTGCTACCTTCCTTATCAAAGACAACTGTTAAATGCTGTTCCAACGGTACTCAGCTGTTCAATGGGCATCATCAGACTCTTAATTCGTTCATCAATTAAAATGCCACCATCTGACTTGGTGAACTTTGAACCAGGACTCGAGGTCATGACCCGGATCTCGAGAAATCTCAGACACTGAGAACATTCTCTTCCCGACCCTCGTCCTCCTTCCTGTCCATAATTACTTCGTCTGGAATGATATCTAATGAAAGAGAAACGGGAAAGCAGAAACTCAGGATTATTTTGCAAATTTTTTTCTACTTCCTTCTTGGATGACATCGAGTGAAAATTAGTTTAAAATCTATGTTTGTAATTAAACATTCATTATAAACGATGTAGGCGTCCTTGACTGAACCACTTCTTTTTTTGGGTATTCCTTCGTTGTCCTGGAGAAAGAGCTAGTAAAGTACCTTCTTGAACTGCTGTAATCTTTATGGCACAGTCTGCTGTTAGAAAGGGAAACCTAATCTAATGGAGGTTAAGATTGATAGACTCGAATTACTTCCTCACACACAAAATCATACAGCCATACTGCATGGAACCAGGCCCTTTGGTTCAAATACTGAAAATGTGTTGCTGGAAAAGCGCAGCAGGTCAGGCAGCATCCAAGGAGCAGGAGAATCAACGTTTCAGGCATGAGTCCTTCTTCAGGAATGAGGAGAGTGTGCCAAGCAGGCTAAGATAAAAGGTAGGGAGGAGGGACTTGGGGGAGTGGCGTTGGGAATGTGATAGGTGGAAGGAGGTTAAGGTGAGGGTGATAGGCCGAAGTGGGGGTGGGGGCGGAGAGGTCAGGAAGAAGATTGCAGGTTAGGAAGGCGGTGCTGAGTTCGAGGGATTTGACTGAGACAAGGCGGGGGGAGGGGAAATGAGGAAACTGGAGAAATCTGAGTTCATCCCTTGTGGTTGGAGGGTTCCCAGGCAGAAGATGAGGCGCTCTTCCTCCAACCGTCGTGATGCTATGGTCTGGCGATGGAGGAGTCCAAGGACCTGCATGTGTGTGGAGGTGCAAGTGCAGGATCCCTTGTGGCCTTGGAGGGAAGTAAGGGGGGAGGTGTGGGCGCAAGTTTTGCAAGTTTTGAAATGCAAAACTTGCGCCCACACCTCCCCCTTACTTACCTCCAAGGCCCCAAGGGATCCTTCCATATCCGTCACAAATTCACCTGCACCTCCACACAGATCATTTACTGCATCCGCTGCACCCGATGTGGCCTTCTCTATATTGGGGAGACATGTCGCCTACTTGCAGAACGTTTCAGAGAACACCTCTGGGACACCCGGACCAACCAACCCAACCACCCCGTGGCTCAACACTTCAACTCCCCCTCCCACTCCACCAAGGACATGCAGGTCCTTGGACTCCTCCATCGCCAGACCATAGCATCAAGACGGCTGGAGGAAGAGCACCTCATCTTCTGCCTAGGAACCCTCCAACCACAAGGGATGAACTCAGAATTCTCCAGTTTCCTCATTTCCCCTTCCCCCACCTTGTCTCAGTCCCAACCCTCGAACTCAGCACCATCTTCCTGACCTCTCCGCCCCCACCCCCACTCCGGCCTATCACCCTCACCTTAACCTCCTTCCACCTATCGCATTTCCAACGCCCCTCCCCCAAGTCCCTCCTCTCTACCTTTTAGCCTGCTTGGCACACTCCTCATTCCTGAAGAAGGGCTCATGCCCAAAACATTGATTCTCCTGCTCCTTGGATGCTGCCTGACCTGCTGCGCTTTTCCAGCAACACATTTTCAGCTCTGATCTCCAGCATCTGCAGTCCTCACTTTCTCCTTTGGTTAAAATAGTCCAATGCTGATTGGAAGGTGTCTTTTCCCCAGGGTGGGGGGATTTCAAGACTAAGGGACATATTTTTAAGGAGAACGATTTAATAAATACATCAGTAGCATATTTATACAGAGAGTTGTTTATTTGTGGAATGCACTTCCAGAGGCAGTGAATGTTGCGGGTACAGTTAAAATGTTGAAAATACATTGGGGTAAGTGCATGCATAAGAAATGTTTGGAGGGATATGGTCCAAGTGCAGGAAGGTGGGACAAGTTTAGTTTGGAATTATGGTCGGCATGGATTGGTTGGACCGAAGGATCTGTTCCCATTCTGTATGACTCTATGGCTCTGGGGAAAAATGCAAATCAAAAAGTCAAATCACATGGAGCTCTTCTTCAGATTTACAACAATCAGCATTTTAGTAAAGTTAATACATTTAGTTCTAAACATTTCAAAAGTTGTTACGATTTGTGTTCAGAACTCTTTCAGGATTCTGTCAATGCTGCTCAGAGGTTTAATGAAATAGATATAATCTCCCTGTGGCTTTGTGAGCCTGTTCTCCATGTGTTGGGAGGGTTGGACTGGCTGCAGGATTGTGCATCCCAGGAATGGGCATAAAGGTGCAGTGGCTGCTTTCTCCTGGCAGTGGGGAATTGGAGAGTGCAGTATGAAATCCTGCTTTTCTTCATTTCTCACAGTGGAGATGATGGACACAGCATTGTGGAGACTTGGTTTGAATTCAACTTCTTCACAGATTTCTCCCATATTGAATGGAGTTATGTAGTGATCAAATGTTTGATCATTATCTTAAAAATAACTATGGGATGTGGGGGTTAAAATATGTCTGCAGAATGATTGGGTCCATCTGGAGCTGATAAGATTTGGCAGACATGGAAACATAAAAAAAACATAAAAGATAGGAGCAGGAGGAAGCTGTTCGACACTTGTAGCGTGCCCTGACATTCATCACAATCATGGTTCAACAGTCTCATCCTACTTTCTCCCATAACCTTTCGATTCCATTCACCCCAAGTGCTGTATCCAACTGCCTCTTGAACATATTGAATGTTTGGGTTAACTACTCCCTATAGTAATGAATTCCATAGGCTCACCCCTCATTGGGTCTCCTCATCTCTGTTCTAAATGATCCAGCCCAAATCCTCAGACTATGGCCCCTGGTTTTGGCCAAACCCACCATCAGGAACACCCTCCTTGCATCTACCCTGTCCAGTCCTGTTAGAATTTTATACATCTCTATGAGATCTCCCCTCACTCATCTTAACTTCAGCAAAAACAATCCTAACCTCGTCAACCTCTCCTCATACATCAGTCCCACCAGCCCCTGGAATCAGGCTGGGAAACCTTCACTGCACTCCCTTGAGAGCAAGAGCATCCTTCCTCACAAAAGGAGACCACAACTGCACACAATACTCTGGGTGTGACCTCCCCAAGGCCCTGTATACCTGCAACAACACATCCCTGCTCTGTACTCGAACCCTCTCACAATGAAGGCCAACATCCCATTTCCCTCCTTTACTGCCTGCTGCACCTGTATGCTTCTCTTCAGTGCCTGGTGCACAAGGACACCCAGGTCCCACTGCACACTCCCCTCTCCCAATTTACAGCCATTCAGGGAGGAATCTGACACCTTGTTTTTGATTCCAAAGTGAAGAACCTCACATTTATCCAAATGATACTGCATCTGCCATTGATTGGCCCACTCCCCCTTCCTGTCCAGATCATGATGAAGGATCTCTGCGCCCTCATCACAGTTCACTCTCCACCCAACTTGGTATCACCTGCAAACTTTGAGATATCAAATTATGTTCCCTCATCCAAATCATTAATATGTATTGTGAATAGCTGGGGTTCAATGACGGATCCCTGTGACACCCCACTAGTTACTTCCTGCCAATTTGAAACAAACCCATCAATTCCTACTCTTTGTTTCCACTCTGCCACCCAGTTTTCTATCCATCTTCTTGTATGTTATTTCTGTCGTGGCTATCACATTCACTTTACCTGTGAAAGGCTTCAGTTCAAAACCAGGTGATGTCCCAGTGGAAAACTGCTCCCTTAGTATTCAATATTATCTCAAGAGCACTCTGAAAGGCCTAATTCAGTTGCTGTTGCTGTCTGCTATTTCTCAAAATAAATGAATCAAAACCAGAACCTCAATAATCTGAAAATAAACCCACAAATCTTGCGGCTGCTGGGAATCAGAAAGGAAAAAAAACCAGAAATTGCTGAAAAAGCTCAGCAGGTTAGGCAGCATCTGTGGAGAGAAATCAGAGTTTATGTTTCAGGTCCATTATCCTCCACTTATTTGGAGTAAAGAAACATGTTTGCATTCGCGCTGCACACATCATCATATCGTTCATGGAATAACAGGAATGCATGGATTCATAGAGTGGTGTTCATTGGCGTATGCTCAGAAAGACAGACCCAAACCATGCTGTGGCTGAGAAAGAGGAAATGGCAGACAATCTGCCAATTCACGTTGCATTTGTTTAACCTTTATATCACAGAGGAGCAGTAAAATCTAAACTTGGAGAAAAGGAAAGCGAGATACACGCAGGCCTGGGGAGAAACCTTCTTTCATCTTCAGTCAGCAAGAAGAGGCTACTCAGTGCCAGAAACGTTTTTAACATCTAGAACAAAGATCAGCCACCCACAGTTAGTACCTCATTGACACCTCTGAGTGCCTTCTCTGTTCTTTCATTATGCTTGGAAACTGCCTTCTGTCCATCTCTAAATAAACACTGAGGCATTTTGCATAATCTAGTGAGTCACTTTACTTTGTTTTCCACACATATTTGTAACTAAGTTTCTGGCCATGTGATATTTGCTCTTGCCAAAGTTTGGAAGCAGCTCAGGAAAATGCATGGTTAAGGAGAATGACAAGATACATGTTCAGGAGGATTTAAACTAGTATTTGAAACAAAAAAAAGGGTAGTTGTGGTAAGTGACTTCAAATTTGCTCTTATTATCAGGGATTCCTTTAGACTCAGGTGCTCGAATGGAGAGCAATTTGTTAGATGTGTCCAGGAGGGCTTTTTGACACAGTATGTTGACAATCCTGAGAAGAGGCCATACTAGACTTGCAATTCGGGAACCAAAAGAGAAAATGCTGGAAAATCTCAGCAGGTCTGACAGCATCTGTAAGGATAGAAAAGAGCAATTAGGGAATGTGCCAGGACAGGTGATTGATGTTTCAGTAGGAGAGCATTTTGTGCTTAGTGACCATAACTCCATAAGATGTCAAATAGTTATGGACAAGGACAACAGTGGCCCTCAGATGAGGATGCTTAACTGGACAAGGGTCAAAATTAGACAGGAACTGGGGAATATGGATTGGGAGCAGTTATTTGACAGCAACTCTACATCTGACATGTGGGAGGCTTTTAAAGACCAGTTGCTTAAAATGCAGGACATGGATGTCCCTGCAAAACTGAAGGATAGGAATGACAGGATTGGGAACCATGGATAACAAGGGAAATTGTAAGCTTAGTCAAAAGGAAACATATGATAGGTCTAGGCAGCCATAAACTGACAAAGCTCTTGAGGAGTATAGATAAAACAGGAAGGAACTTAAGCATTGTATTAGGAAGGCTAAAAGGGGCCATGAAATGTCTTTAGCAAACAGGGTCAAGGAGAATCCCAAAGCTTTTTGTATATATTAGAAGAAAGAGAGTGGCAAGGGAAAGCTAGGCCCACACAAGGGCAAATGAGGGAAGTCTTGTGTGGAATCACAGAAAGTGGGAGAGATTCTTACTAAGTACTTTGTATCGGTCTTCACCAAGGAGAAGGACATGACTGATGTTTAGGTCAGGGATGAGTGTGTGTGAATACTGTAGAGAATGTCAATATATTGAAGGAGGAAGTTTTAAGTATTCTGGGTTGCATTAAGGTAGACAAGTCCCCAGGGTTAGATGTGATCAATCCCAGGTTAATGTGAGAGGCAAAAGGAAGAAGTATTTGGGGCGTTAGCAGATATCTTCACATCCTCTTTGACCACAGGCATTGTTCCAGAAGACAGGAGATTAGCTAATGTTGTTCCCTTGTTTAAGAAAGGAAATAGGAATAATCCAAGAAATTACAGGCTGGTGAGCTTGCCATCTGTGGTGGGGAAGCTCTTGGACAAGATACTGAGTGGCAAGATGCATGCACATTTGGAGGAGAATGAACTAGTTAGTGACAGACAGCATGGCTTTGTACAGGGAAGGTCATGTTGCACCAACCTGATTGAATTTTCTAAGAGGTGACAAAGATAATTGATGAGGGAAGGACTGCAGATATAGTTTATATGGAGTTTAGTAAGGAATTTGATAAAGTCCCACGTGGTAAATTGGTGCAAAAGCTAAAACCACAAGACATTTTGGATGGGCTGCCTAGATGGATACAACACTGACTTTGTCAAAGAAGACAGAGGGTAGCAGTTGAAGGATGTGCTTCAAAATGGAGACCAGTAACTAGTGGTGTTCCACAGGGATTAGTCTTCGTCCTCTGTCATCTGTAGTATATATAAATGATCTGGAGGAAATGTGGGTGGTCTGATTACTCAGTTTGCAGATAACATGCAGATTGGTGGAGTTGCTGATAGTGCTGACTATTGTGAAAGGATACAACAGGATATAGATAGATTGGGGGGAGGAGGGGGTGGGGGGGAAGGAAACCTGAAAGAGATCTACAACATTATGGGAAGCATGGATAGAGTGGGCAATCAGAGGTTTTAATTACAAGGGGTACAAGTTCAAGATGAGAGAGGGAAAGTTTAAGGGAGATGCAGAGGGTGGTAGGAGCCTGGAACACTGCCAGAATAGACGGTGGAAGCAGACACATTGACAACTTTTCAGAGGCATGAATAGGGAGGGAATAGAGGGACACAACAGAATAGGGACTGAAGGTTTTTTTAAAATGTAGTTAGGGCATGATGATCAGCACATATTTGGAGGGCCGAAGGGCCTGTTCCTGTGCTGCACTCCTCTTTTGTTCTTTCTTCTTCAGGAATAGAGAGAAGGCTGTTCACATCTGCACAGAGGTTAGGGAGAAGGCAGTTCACACCTGCACAGAGTTTAGAGAGAAGGCAGTTCACACCTGCACAGAGGTGAGAGAGAGAAGGCAGTTCACACCTGCACAGAGGTGAGAGAGAGAAGGCAGTTCACACCTGCACAGAGGTTAGAGAGAAGGCAGTTCACACCTGCACAGAGGTTAGAGAGAAGGCAGTTCACACCTGCACAGAGGTTAGAGAGAAGGCAGTTCACATCTGCACAAAGGTTAGAGCGGTCTCACAACATGATCTGAAGAAGGGCTTATGCCCGAAACGTCGATTCTCCTGCTCCTTGGATGCTGTCTGACTTGCTGCACTTTTCCAGCAACACATTTTCAGCTCTGATCTCCAGCATCTGCAGTCCTCACTTTCTCCTCACAACATGATCTGCCATTCACGGATTCAAAAGCTGC
This sequence comes from Chiloscyllium punctatum, assembly GCF_047496795.1. Lineage (NCBI taxonomy): Eukaryota > Metazoa > Chordata > Chondrichthyes > Orectolobiformes > Hemiscylliidae > Chiloscyllium > Chiloscyllium punctatum. Next base: position 52,344,188 of record NC_092780.1, read on the forward strand.
TCATCTTTTCAAACCGAAGACTTCTTGGAATCGCTTCTTCTGCAGAATAGGTGCAGTCATTGTAACTGTCACCTTCTGCATGTCTCACTTGACCGGTAGCTTGCCATGCAGAGGTTTTATGTGGGCGAGTTCTGTTTAAGTTGCACACGATATAATATGTTTCTAGCAAAGCGATCAATGATGTGAGACAGTATAGAAGCTTCATCCGGTCAATGACGAGTTAAAGTTCCCAGTTCGAAATCGGGTACAGGAAACACAGTAAAGTGTTGCTGATTGGATAAGAACGGTTTGTCCCGAGAGCCGAATGCAAAAAAATAGTGGTGATCCCAGCGGGTCTGGCAACATTCATGAAGAGAAAGCAAATTAACGTTTCCAGTCTAGAGAGCTGTATATATCGCGCTTCCCTCTAGTCCTTGTTTAGATTTTCCGGCTCCTTTGTGATAGAAGGACAATACAGATGCAACATGATTTTAGTAACCAGTCTGCCATTTCCTCAGTTTCAGCTGCACTGTCATTCAGTATTTGTTTCAGAGCACACATTCATGCTAGTGACTATATGATAGCGCCAATTAAGAGGTTCATCTGCATCTGTAGAGTCATAAAGATGCACTCATTCCTGTTATTGACTGAATGAGCTGCTAACGGGTGAAATGTGAGAATAAAAGCAAATTACTCCGGATTCTAGAATCTGAAACCATAAGAGAAAATGCTGGAAAATCTCAGCAGGTCTGGCAGCATCTGTAAGGACAGAAAACAGCGGACGTTTCAAGTCTAACTGACCCTTTGTCAAAGCTTGAAATGTGAGCATGTTTCTCTACTCCAAATGATGATTGAGGTCTTCTGGTTTTTGCTTCATGTATTTTGAGACGTGGCAGGCAACAACTCTATTGGTCCTTTTACAAATTACTTTGAGATTGCATTCAACAGGAAGCGGTTGTCCACTGTGACACCAGCAGATCCGGCGTTGAACCAAGGTGCTTTTGATTATAACGCAAAGGCGATAACAACGACACGACAGAAACAAGACAGGGCACACCAGCTGCGCTCTTTAAAAGGTTGATAGTCTATGCAGTGCATTTCTGCTGATATTCAGAACCAGAGCAGAGATAAAGTAAAAAAAAATCACATGGCAATTAATTAGAATTATCTTCTTTCTCACCAGATAGCAAATATCAGTGAGTACATTCAGTGCAAGATTTGGTGATGAAGACGGCAGCAAAAATGAGAAGCTTTGTGGCCTAGTCACAGCATGTGTGGACAGCACTCCCTCACCCGCGTAACAAGGAAACACTGCTGTCTCTGCCTGGCTTTGAAGCGAGAATCTTTTGCACATTAGGTGAACACGATAATCACTATACTACATAAACAGAACTCGCTGGTCTTGCCCATTAATCTTGCTGTATCATTCAATTTTGCGGCTGATCATCGCTTTTCATTCATTGATTTAAACAGATGGATTTTAGCACATTTATTGGAAGTATTCTAAAAAGAAAATAACTCACAGAAGCATCCGAACCCTCTTTTATTGGATTGTGTAGGTAGCACATTCAGCTGTTAACTGGTAGGTTGATGAATCAAGACCATCCAGAGAGGAAGGGTCCGGATGTAAGTTTGTTCTCTGAGCTGGAAGATTTGTTCTCAGATATTTCGTCACCATGCTGGGTAACATCATCAGTAAGCCTAAGTTGAAGTGCTGATATTCGGTCCCGCTTTCTATTTATGTGGCTTGGTTAGTTGTGCTGGGTGAGGTTGGTAAATGGGGTCCAGTTCAATGTATTTGTTGATGGAGTTCTGGTTTGAATGTAGGCCTCTAAGAATTCACATGCATGTCTTTGTTTAGCCTGTCCCAAGATAGATGTATTGTCCCTCATTGTCTGTGAAGGGTCTCCTCACTGGTCCCCAATTGGCATTATTCGTGTCACGTTACCAAACTGTCAATGGGGATTTTATTTGCAGGGAGGTATCTCACATGCCTTAACAGCTATCCATTGAGTCCCCAAAATGGCAGCTTTTAACTCATATTGAAGCAAAAATGACAGGTTGAACATATTTGACAACACAGTGAAAAACAACTGTAATGTGTCTGTGAGACAGCATAAGGAGTCTGACACAAATAGCAGTAGCGGAGCTCCAATTAATGCCTCCAAAGAGACTGGAGCCTTAGACCATACATTGCTTTGTCCAACATGTTCCATTAATAGCTTGACAAAATAAGCAAGACCCAATGAAAGTGAAGTTTGTCAACCGTGGATTTGATTTGATTAAGTTTCTCTTTTGAACAGTCCTGTGAGAGTACCTGCACCACAAGGATTGCAGCGGGTTGGAGACGTTAGCTGACCAGGACTAAAACGGACTCTGTAAGAGGTGCTGGCTCAGAAAATGAGCACAATGTTCTGAAGAACAGTCACTGAAGTAGAATCATTAAGTCAGATTTCTCTACACAGATGCAGACAGATCTATTGAGTGTTTCCAGCAATTTCTCTTTTTGTTTCTGAGTCCCAGCACCTGCAATTCTTTCAGATTTGAAAAAAATCGAACAGTATCTCACTCTATTTAATCTATGAAGAAAATTCAAAAACTGAACATATTCCATAAAATAATCCTGTGCTTCTCTCGTTATTTACTATTCATTTTCCTCTTTCACTGGATGTAATTCCATAATAATTAATGATAAGAGGAAGGAATTGAATGGGGAAATTCTTCTTCCTTTTTTTAAATGCCAAGGTATCTACATTCTGATAAAGATTAGATGATGAATTTCAGTTATTACCCAATATCCTACTGAAGGACAGACAACTGCAGGCTCTCTGGTGAGATACATAGGATCACATAAAAAGTGGAACAAGTACAGTCCGTGCGTTGAATTTATGGGAACAGCAACAAAAGTTGGGCACAAACTCACATGTGCAATGCACAATGATTGAGTAATTCAGCACCTTAGTTATAATGACAGTTTGGGCAATGCAATTCATCTGATAGTCAGAACCAGGACAGAGAAATTCAATAAACTTTCTCACTACAATTAATTGGAATTGTCTTTTTTTCCCACAATAGCAAATATTGCGAGTAGACACTTTAAATTCAGAACAGCATTTCTTGGTTGTGGTGAGCTCATTGTTTATATGCGGGACATTCATTGTGGTGGGATCGGGACAGTGTGACCCATCCACAGCAGACAGATCCATGTCCCTGGATTGTGCTCTCCCTTCAACCAAGGCAGTCCCCCTTCGTGCCTTGCAGTGTTGTTTCAGTTCCCAACTATTCTGGCCATCTGGAAGATCAAATAAGGTTAGCATTTCAGATAGACAAGAACAAAAATCCTTGTAAATTCTTGCTTTTGGGATTCAACATGGTGGCAGTCTGAACAGTTTGCTGTGTTAGGCTGTGTGCCATGGTGGGCTCCTAGCCCACACCCCCGCCCTGCTCCCATTGGTCACCCCTGAGGAAGGTATTTCGTTTATTTTAAGTAGAATACTTAGAACCCCTTTAACTCAGGATTTAGCAGATCTGGAGCTGAGATGAAGACATCAAAGGGAAAAGGCCCTGGGGAGTGCGGCAAGCAGGGCACTCCTCGATTATGTCGGGTACACCCTCGGCCGTTACCTTGACTCCTGTGATGGTGCCCTTGAGTTGTATTAGATTCCCTATAGTGTGGAAACAGGCCCTTCGGTCCAACAAGTCCACACCGACCCTCCGAAGAGTAACCCACCCAGACCCACTTCCCTCTGACTAATGCATCTAACACTATGGGGAATTCAGCATGGCCAATTCACCTAACATGCGCATCTTTGGACTGTGGGAAGAAACTGGAGCACCCAGAGGAAACCCATGCAGACACGGGGAGAATGTGCAATATGTCCACAAAGACAATCACTGGAATTGAACCCAGGTCCCTGACGCTGTGAGGCAGCAGTGTGAACCGCTGAGCCACTGTGCCGCCTCAATGGAGCAGCAGCAGTTACTATAACGGAATTTCCAAAACTCTGTGAAAAGTTTGAGGAAGTGCTGGAACTAATCACTGCCAGGCTGGCAAAGTATGAGCAGGAGATCCAGACCTTGGATTGGCGCGTGAAAGCTGTGGAACAGAGGACCGTGGCTTTGGAGGCCATGATGGAGACCTCTGAGGGATGGGTCCAAACCTTGGAAGGCCAGGTTCAGGTCCTGCAGGAACAAATAGATGACCTCGAAAATCGAGGTTGAAGAAAAAACTCTGCAGATCTTGGGCTTACCTGAGCGTGAAGAAGGTGAAAACCTCGCTGGCATCTTCTAGGGATGGCTTCCGGAGTTGCTGGGCCTGGAAATCGAGTCAGGCTGAATGAGTGTGGAGCAGGCCTACTGGATCTGGATATGTAGGTCCGGGATGGCCCAGTGCCTCCACCTGGTCCTAGTGCGACTCCATCATGAAAAGGAAAAGTCTTTAATAATAGAAACAGCTAGAAGACTGGGAAAAGATCCACAGACTTTAGCTCATTAAAGCTCGAAAATCACGTCCTTTCATGACTTTTCTGGGGCTGTAATTAAGAAAAGGAATGCCTTTGATGGTATAAAAAAAATGAGAGACTTAAACATTCAATATTCTGAGATACCCGCAGTGCTGCATTTCAGTTATGGGGGAGCTGTCTACAACTTCGACTCAGCGGAAGAAGTAAAAGAATTTTTGGACTCACTAAAATGATAGACTTTGGCCGAGAAGAAAGGAAGAAAAGAGGCGTACAGATAATGGCATAATATAACTGTATTTTTGTTTCTTCTTTCTCTTTGTTCTTTTCCATTTTGGGGTTTCGGGATTGATAAGCTTGATATTGCTCAGGTGTAAAATCCGGTATGGTTTATATTATATCTATTTTGAGCTAACTTGTTATTCTGTTGTTTTGTTTTGGGTCGCTGAGGGGTGGTTACTCCTTTGATGTGAAGATGTGTGGGGCTGAGATGAGGAGGGGGAGGGGTGGGTGTCCATCGTTAACTGGTGAGAATGTCAATAATATTGTTTTTTTTCTTGATTTGGAGTTGCTGGTGTTGGACTGGGGTGTACAAAGTTATAAATCACACAACACCAGGTTATAGTCCAACAGGTTTAACTGGAAGGACTAGCTTTTGGAGCGACGCTCCTTCATCAGATGGTAGTCACTACCACCTGATGAAGGAGCGTCACTCCGAAAGCTAGTGTGCTTCCAATTAAACCTGTTGGACTATAACCTGGTGTTGTGTGATTTTTAACTGTGCTTTTTCTTGTTTGGGTTTGGGGCGCAGCCTTAACTGGAAGGTGCTAGGATGGTTATGAGGTTGGGAGTGAATGCCCCCTATGGGCAAGGGGGCGATTCTCTGGAAATTTGTGTTTTTTGTGTCTATTTGTTTAAGTTAGGGGAAAAGTTAATTTTTTTAGTTTTGCTAGTTCTGGTAGTGTTTGTAAGAATAATCTTCAGATTTGATAAAGTCTGTTTATTTCTCCACTCATCGCTCATTGAATGGCCTTCTTCCTCTCGGGGGACTGCAGGCTGTAGTGTGCGGTCATGGCTAGTGACCTGTTCAGATAGTGCACCTGGAACACAAAGGGGAGCCATTCCCCCATTAGAAGTAAAATGGTGCTTTCAAATCTTGACAAGGAAAGGGTTGACATTGCGCTGTTGCAAGAGACACACTTGACTGAAAGGGAACATCTGAAGTTACAGCAGGGGAATATGATAGGCTGTTCTTTTCCTCCTTTAACTCCAAAAGAAGAGGTGTAGCCGGACCGGTACGAAAGAACTTCCCATTTTGGGTGACAGATCAAATCCAGGATGAGTATAGATGCTTCGTCATTCTCAAGGTGTTGATACACAGAGAGGAGTATGGCACCCTGAACATTTACTGTCCCCTGACACACCCTCTCAAATTTTTAGTTAATGCAGTCTCTAAGTTAATGGCTCTTGGGGTGCGCTGTACAATTATAGAAGGAGATTTTAATTGTCTCATGGACCCTGGGGTAGATGAGATGCCAAGAGGGCTTGAGTGAGGAGCTGGGGCTCGTGGATATGTGGAGGTGCCTCTGCCCAAATGGGAGGGACTTTACCTTCCACTCCAATCTGCACAAGTAGCACACAAGAATTTGTATGTTCTTTGTTCCGTCAGTTTGTTTGGACTTGATGTTAGCCTGCAGGATTGGGAGTATAAGTATTTGGGACCATGCAGCAGTATATTTAGATGTTAAAACCAAGGCTAATAGAGTAGACACGCGGCAGTAGTGCTTGGATCCGTTTCTGTTGAAGGATAATAACTTTGTTCAGTATATCACAAGGGAGTTCGGGGCTTTTTGGGATATTAGCCGGGGTACAGCCAGCAATCCATCAGTGCTCTGGAAGACCACCAAAGCATTCTTAAGGAGTATAATTATTTCATACTCAACAATGTGAAGGAGACAGAGAGGAGAGCAGCAGCGGATGCTTGAGGCCCGGCTGAAAGCAGCTGAATCGGCATGTTATACCAGACCGTCCATGATCAAATTGCAATGGGTCACGGCTCTCTGGGCTGATCTGGACTCAGTGCTTACACAGGTGGTGAAAAGTGGGGTCTCCTTTGCAAAACAAAGACTGTTTGAATAAGGGGATTAGCCAGGTAAATACCTCACTTACCTGGCTAGGAAGACAAGTGCTCCACAGTCCATTGTGTCTATCAGGGAGAGAACTGGCAATGTCACTTGTGAACTGAAGAAGATAAATACAAGATTCCGAGAGTTTCATACAGAGTTATACCAGTTGGAGGGATATGGGGACAGAAATGCGAGAATGGAATCCTTTTTGCAAAACTTGGACCTCGCCGGTATAAATGCAGGTCAGGCCTCCCTTTTAAATGCACCGCTGACAATACAGGAGGTGCAGGAGGGGGTAAGGCAGCTCCAAATAGTAAGGTACCTGGTCCAGACGGATTCCCCAGTGAATTTTACAAGGGCTTTGTACACATATTGGCTGATCCATTGCTGGGGATGTATAGTCACTCATATAACCAGGACCGTCTTCCGCCCTCTCTTAGGGAGGCTAATATCTCCCTTATCTTAAAGAAAGGGAAAGACAATGAGGATTGTGCATCATACGGACCCATCTCGTTGTTGATGATGGATTTTAAAATTTTATCAAAGGTTTTGACTCGGAGACTGAGAAGGTGCTGGCCATTATTATAAAAGAGGGGTTTTATCAAGGGCTGCAGCTTCTTGAATAATATTGGACGGTAATAATATTTACCACTCCATGAGGAAAAAAAAACAGGAGATGACGTCACCACAGGAAATGACATCACCAACCCAAGGAAACTCAAACACATAAATAGAAAGCAGGCTACACCATCAGTGCTTCATTTGGAGGCTCACTGAAGATGTTACCTAGTATGGTGACCAAACATCTGAAAATGAACCTTCCAGCTCAGCGAGAAAACCTACATCCAGAACCTCAACCTGAGCTACAAAAATTTCAAAATTCATTAGATGTGTATTGAATATAGTGCAAATATGTCAACAGAGAGTGGTTCCAGTTTTGATGGTCTCCCTGAATGCAGAAAAGGCTTTTGATCGAGTGGAATGGTCATATCTCTTTGTTACTGTAGGTCGTTTTGGTCTGGGAGGGTCCTTTGCCAGGTGGGTGGCAGTGTTATATAAAGACCCTAAGGCAGCGGTTAAATTGAGCAATTTTGATGTGGAGAGGGGCAGCCGACAGGAATGTCCCTTGTCGCTGCTCCTGTTCACCTTGGTACTTGAAGCACTGGTGGACGCTATCTGAAAAACCCTGAAATAATGGCACTGAAAGTGGGAGTTGGGGAACACAAAATCACTCTCTATGCGGACAATGTCCTTTTGTTTTTAGGTAACCCCGAAAAATCCATACCCTAGTTAATACAAAAAGTTAAATTATTCTGTACCTTTTTGGTATATAAGATAAATGTCACAAAATCGGAAGTCATGCCCGTAGTGGTGGTGGGGGGAAAGGGGGCTGGGGGTTGGTGGAGGTTAAGCTGGAAGGTGGAATGGAATTTCCCTTTAGACAGTCACATAAAGGTTTTCTCTATCTGGAAATTTTTATTACCCCTTGCCTCTGGCAGCTGCATGGACCGAACTTTGTGCAGTTGTTTGAAAAGATAAAGCGATGGGAGGGACTACCCATGTCATGGCTTGGCCGGGTAGCCTTGAATAAAATGAATGGTCTCCCTCGGTTGCTATATCTTATAAGGATGCTCCAGCTGTTATTACCCAAACAGGTGCTGCGGAGGTTTTCTTGATGGCTTGGATTATTTATTTGGTGCCGTTAGCGCCCCTTAATTAAATTTACCAAACTGCAATTTCCGCAGAATATGGGTGGGATGGATGTCCCGGATCAGAAGAAATATCAAATAGCCGCCCTGCTGTCAGACATAGGCAAATGGGTGCACAATGACACAAAGTCGATATGACTTGATGTGGAGGCCTCGCAGACAAAGTGTCCCCTCATCAACCTACGTTCATGGATAAGATGAGGTCGGTAGTTGAGCACGGTGAAAGTCCGATTATCATAAATAAGGTAAAAGCATGGAGGATGATGTGGCAGGTTGGGGGCAATTTGTTTAAGACTTAACCCTTTACCCCATTAGTGGGAGCCCCAGGATTTAGGTCAGGGTCAATGGACTCCGGCTTCAGAGCTTGGGAGGGTAAAGGTATCTCCTGTCTGGGAGATCTATTTGAGGGATGGTCTTGATGTCTTTTAGCCAATTAGGTCAGAAATACGGAATCCCTAACATGGATCTTTTCCAATATTTCCAAGTTAGGGATTATATACAGAAGAAAACCACGCTCTTGACTCAGCCCTACAAGTCAGATATAGAACGTAGAGTGCTCTGATGTGGGGCGCTATCTGAATTAGTGCCATATACCATCTACAGAGAGAGAATGCTTTGGGGGATATGGAGAGACTCCGTGAGATTTGGAATCAGGAGTTAGGAGAAGAAATCTCATCAGAAATGTGGGAGGATTATATAGGGGAATGTAAAGAAGATTTCACTATCCAATAAGGCACAAGCGATGCAATTGAAGATCCTCCACAGGGCGCATATGACACCAGAGAAATTAGCAAAGTTTAAGAAAGGAACCTCCCCGAAATGTCCCAAATGTAAGAACAGTATTGGCACCTTTATGCATTGTTTCTGGACCTGTTACAAGATCCATGGATACTGGGGGCCATAGTGAATGAGTTGGAGAGGATTATGGGCGGGAAGTTAAGGGGTGATCTGGTGTCCCTCCTCTTGGGACTACCGAATCTTCCCTCTCTGGATGAGCACGGGAAGAGATTGTTTAATATCCTAACGCACTGTGCGAGGAAGAACATTCTAATGAACTGGATATCAGACATGCCTCCAGGTCTTGCAGGGTAGCATAGACTTGTGATAAATCATGTCCCTCAGGATTACCTGACAAGTATGGTACACCATGGAATGGAGCAATTCTATAAGACATGGTGGCTCTTTCTGAATTTCAAAGTTTGTGAGAAGATTTGTAGCTCAGGTGCTTATTGTTGTGGTTGTGTTTGCTGAACTGGGAATTTGTGTTGCAGATGTTTCGTCCCCTGTCTAGGTGACATCCTCAGTGCTTGGGAGCCTCCTGTGTAGTGCTTATGTGATCTTTCCTCTGGCATTTATAGTGGTGTGAATCTGCCGCTTCCGGTAGTCAGTTCCAGTTGTCCGTTGCAGTGGCCGGTAAATTGGGTCCAGATCGATGTGCTTATTGATTGAATCTGTGGATGAGTGCCATGCCTCTCGGAATTCCCTGGCTGTTCTCTGTTTGGCTTGTCCTATAATTGTAGTACTATTATAACTACTATTATAGGACAAGCCAAACAGAGAACAGCCAGGGAATTCCTAGAGGCATGGCACTCATCCACAGATTCAATCAATAAGCACATCGATCTGGACCCAATTTACCGGCCACTGCAACGGACAACTGGAACTGACAACCGGAAGCGGCAGATTCAAACCACTATAAATGCCGGAGGAAAGATCACAGAAGCGCTTCACAGGAGGCTCCCAAGCACTGAGGATGTCATCTTTCTGAATTATATAGACATGGATCCGTTGGTGATTTGATTAGGGCCTTTATATAGCCACAAGGGCCGTATATGGTGGTCCAGGGACCCCAGATGGGTGGGGGTGGGGGCGGGGGCAAGGCCTATCAAATATGTCTATAATTACTGTTGCTTCCATGGATAGGAGCCTTGATGGAGGTATGACGAGTGGATTAATGTAATGTAATATCATACAATGTAGTATAATTTAATTTTTGTGGGTTGTCATTTCATTTCGTGTTATTTTATTTAATTTGAGTGCATGCTAATTTGGTTTAAGTTAAGTAACTATGAGTCAATTGTGTCTTGGAGAATAATAGGTAGTTTATTGGTTACATTACGGTAATATAACAATAGTACAATATCATTTCTACTTTTCTGTACTTTTATACTTTTATAATTTTGTTTGTTTTTTTGTTTTTTTGTGAAATAAAAGGAAAACATTTTTTTCAATAAATACAAAAAAAAGTTTCACTTTCGTTAATGTCACCCAGAACATCAGAGAGAACTTACCAGCATCTTAAAAAAGTGAAAATTGCCTTGACTATTTGGGGTTAATTTCTCCCTATTTTGATTACCACAGAATTTGGAAAGCTTCTGAAAGCAGGGGACTGGAATGTTTGGGAGTTCAGTTCTGAAGAAGGGCCACTGGACCTGAAACGTTGACTCACTTTCCGCTCTCCAGAGACTGTCAGATTTGCTGAGATTTGTCAGCAATTTCTGTCTTTGTTTCATGCACATTGAAAATGCCATCACTCATTGGACATTAGGCTGCACCTGCAAATGTTTCTCTGATACTTCTCGTAAAGTGGAGATAGTTTTCACTCAGAAACCAACAACTGAAATATGAACCAAAGCAGCAGGAGAAAAATCAGTCTGAGTTGTAACATTGTTGCAGAAATGAAGAGCTGGGCTTCACATTAGAATATAAAGTTATAACATTAACACGCATGAACCCACGTTTCTGAGATGAAGGGAATCGTACTTTACCAGGCACACGCAAATGCATTGTTATGGACTCAGCCAGGTACCCTCAACATATTTTAAGAAGGTGATGTGAAGTGGATGTTCCAGGTGAGATGGGACGTGAGAAATTGTTGGAAGATAGGATCAAAGAGAATCCTAAAGCTTTCTTTAGCTATATCAGGAATAAAAGAATTATTGAGTAAGATGAGGGCCAATCAAGGATAGCAGTGGGAAGTTGTGCGTAGAGTCCGAGGCGATAGCAGAAGTGTGAAATGAATGTTTTTTTGTCAGTATTGTTATGAAGTTTTAGATGTGTACAGTACCTTTAAGGGAGCTGAAATTTCGGGCTGTCACAAATTGTGCTGAACAATTTAAAAGTGTAACATTTGGTTGACACTAATAACTGGAGTGCATTGCCATGGCACAAAACAAATTCCAATTCAGCCAATCAGTTTAAATTATGCCCCAATAATAAAATCCAATCGAATTTGAATTTTACTATTTTGAGGACATCAAACCAATGAAATAATTCGATGGTTTGGAGTATAATAACAGACATTTTGAACAGCTGGAGAACAGCAAAGAGCTACCAAGCCGAATAGCTCTCTGAAAGGTACCTGTCCAGAAAAAATTGATGCAGCAGAACACTGAAGCTGACCTAGAGAAATCTACAGAGAAAGTTCAACATCCAAAGAAACAATTGGTTTTTTGAAAGTGATTTGCTGTAAATTTAAGAGGGAATTTATTGGGCCAGTATTGCAGAGATGGAGGTAGAAATAGGGTTAATAGAAACCAGTTACAAATAGTTGTTGTGTAATGTTCTCTTTCGGAATTAAAAGAAATAAAATGGATAATAAACTTTTTTTAAAAATAATGGTATTTGGGATAGTTCTTTGCCTCTTGAAATTTAACAGATTATGGCACGAGGTGAGCTTTACTGTGTTTCGGGGTTAAATTATCCGAGGGGTTTACCCCATGTCATAATAGTTTGTGGGCTTGTCGCCAGGATTTGAACAGTTTGGGTCTCCGATTCATGATTTGGATAGGTTTAGACAGATCCAGTCTGAGATTGGCACAAATTTGAGTAGATTTGGGGTACGAGAAAAGCCCAGTAGATTTAAACACTTGCAGCTTAGTGTCCTCAATCTTTAAATAAAACATGAGTGGAAGAACTAGTTTAATTTCGATGACTTGTGGTTGGTTAAATTAAAAGTGAGAGAAATGGCTCTTCAAATTTATAAGTAGGTTCTGGGGTTTGAAGATGATTCCCAAATTTGCCAAGAAAGCTTGGAAGGAAAGAAAAAGGCCCTACTTTTAGAATTAGCAAATAAGTTAGATTTGGATTTAACCAAGGACAAAAATAATGCTGAAATTGTAAGAAAATTACTCAAACATTTAGGTGTGTCAGAGAAACAGACAAGTGCAGTAGAGTTAGAAAAACTTAAATTACAATTGAGGAAAATGGAGTTAGAAGATAAAGAAAATGAGAAAAGGTTTTTAGCTGAGCAGAAAGTGAGAGAGAAGATTAGATTAGATTAGATTACTTACAGTGTGGAAACAGGCCCTTCGGCCCAACAAGTCCACACCACCCCGCCGAAGCGCAACCCACCCATACCCCTACATCTACCCCTTACCTAACACTAAGGGCAATTTAGCATGGCCAATTCACCTGACCTGCACATCTTTGGACTGTGGGAGGAAACCGGAGCACCCGGAGGAAACCCATGCAGACACGGGGAGAACGTGCAAACTCCACACAGTCAGTCGCCTGAGGCGGGAATTGAACCCGGGTCTCTGGTGCTGGATAGAAAGGATAGAAAAGGTGCTGAGCTGAGCAAAAAGAGACAGAATTTGAACTTGAGAAGTTGCGACTTAGTTAGCAAAATCAAGTTAATAAGATGGAGATTGAAAGAGGGGGTAGTGGTATATAAAAATATGTCAAACTCAGCCACATTTTGATAAAAAAAGATGTCGAAGCCTTCTTTATGTCATTTCAAAACTTGGCTAGGTAGATGGAGAGGTCTGCGGATTTAAGGGTGATGCTAGTTCAGACTAAACTGGTAGGCAGAGCTCATGAGATATTTGCTATGCTGTCAGATGAGGGGTCAAGAGATTATGAAGAGGTTAAACGGGCTATTTTTAGTGCTTATGAATTGGTACCAGAAACGTATAAACAGTGGTTCAGAAAGATAAAGAAGGAACCAGATCAGACTTATTTTGAGTTCAAAAGAATTAAATATAGTCATTTTGATATATGAGCATGGGCCTTAAAGTTAGATAAAACCTATGAGGATCTAAGAAAGATTATTCTGCTGGAGGAGTTTAAAAATTCACTTCCAGAGATGATAAGAATTCATGTGGATGAACAGAAAGTTCAGGAAGTGACAAGGGCAGCAGAGTTTGCAGATGAATATGTGGTGCATATGACAAATTTCTGGCAAGAATTTCATCCTATGAGTGATAGAATTTGGGAGAAGGGGAGATCCTACATTATGAAACAAAGGGTAGAGAACACTGGTAAGTGTTTACCACAGATTAAAAAAAAAGAAGCCCAAGAGGGTGAAAGGCCTCAGGTGCTTCCACTGTGGTAAAGTGGGACGTGTAAAGTCACAGTGCTGGTTGTTAAAGAAAGGCATTGTGGGAAAAGATGTGGTAAAAGAAGCTAAGCCAATGGCATTACTGAAAGTAGTAAAGGAGACCCCAAGAAGAACCAAAGAGCTACAGAAGAGTGCATAACCTAGGCAGGGGCTGGGTATGACGTTAGTGCTTGATCTCTAATTTGCTAAATGTGCACCAAGTTTACTCAGAAAGAACAGGAGAGAAGGACAAAATGTTATAATTTTGAGAAATACAGGATCTCACCAGTCTCAGTTAGAGATGAGTGAATTTGCACTGTTTCTGATCTGTTACTTGAGTGTGTGTTAATTTGTGGGATAGATGGACAGAAATTTCGCATTCCCATATGTAAGATCAGGTTGGAGTGCCAACTCAAGACTGGGAAGTAACAGTGGGAGTGATTGACAGAGTGTCAATTCCAGGAATCCAGTTTGTTCTTGGGAATGATTTAGCAGGGTCCAAAGTGGGAGTGACACCCCTTGTTATGGAGACACCTAAGGAAGACCAAAAAAACTGAAGAGTTAAAAGAAAAATATCCTGGTATTTTCCCAGACTGTGTGGTAACAAGATCCCACTATCATAAATCACAGCATGAAGCAAAAACTAAACAGAAAGATGACGGAGTTGAGGTTCAGTCAGCAGACATCCTGTTTGATGTGGTGCCAGAAAAACTGAAACAGGCAGAGGGTCAGGCAGAAGAATTTAATTCTGAAAGGCTAAGGGATTGCAACAGAAAGACAAGATGAAAAAAGATATATATGTTGATGTGTATTACAAAAAGGAGGCAGATGAGATTCCTAAGAGTTATTATCATAGAGAAAAAACACTGGAGAAACAGATGTTAGTTACTGCCCTGCAGAGTGAGGAATCAAATCCAGATGTTTTGGATTTTGATGTGCCTCAAAATATGTTCAAAAATGAAGAAGTCCTTGAGAAGTGGGATAGGTTAGTGAACTGTCTGTCTCAGGAACAAAGAACACAATTGAAAGGTTTGTTACTGCAGTATAATGACATCTGTAGAAATCAGATGGAGTGGACTAATGCTATTGTGCATTAAGTAGATGTGGGGAATGCTGTTCTGATAAAACAACACCCCTATCGGCTTAATCCTTTCAAAGCCAGATGTGATCAGATGGTGGTGGAGGCCATGTTCAACGAGGATAATATCAAACTGAGTCAGAGTGAGTGGAGTTCACTGATTTTGTTAGTTCCCAATCCTGTCGGGACTCAACAATTTTGCGTGGATTATCGGAAGTCAAAGTTGTTACAAAATTGGACTCATGTCCAATTCCCAGATTGGAGGACTGTGTAGAGCAAGTTAGACAAGCCAGTTACATCACCAAGTTGGACTTACCTCGTGGTCACTGGCAGGTATCTGTATCAGAGACGGCGAAAGGAACTTCAGTGTTTGTAACCCCAAATGGACTATATCAATTCAAAATGATGCCCTTTGGAATGAAGAACGCACCTGACACATTCCAAAGACTCATGAACAGAGTTATGGCTGGGTTAAGAAACTGTGCAGTGTATTTCGATGATGTAGTGATCTTTAGTAAGTCGTGGAAAGATCATATGGTACAGTTGGTAGAGTGCTTTGAACAAATAAGAGAAGTAAAACTGGTGATAAACTTAAATAAAACTGAATTTGCTAAAGCAGAGGTGATGTTCTTAGGACATAACATTGGTCATGGAAGGTTAACCCCATGGAATGCAAAGACAAAGGCCATCAAGGAATTTCTACAACCAACCTCGAAGAAAGAGATGCTTCGATTTTTGGGACTAAGCTGATTCTATCTTAAGGTTGTTCCAAACTTCAGCAGTGTAGTGGCACCTTTAACAGATTTGCTGAAGAAGAACACAGTTTCGGTGGACAGAACAATGCCAGGAGGCATTGACCATTTAAAATCAATATTAACCACCGCACCAGTTTAGCTACATCAAAATTTTTGAAATCCTTTAAAGTTGCCATCGATGCTAGTGACATAGGAGTTGGAGCTGCACTGTGATAGGAAAATAATGATGGGATTTAGTAGAAATGGGGAAAAGTGCTGTTTTTGCAGATATAGGAAAATCATACAGAAAAGGGGTACACAGCAAGAGAACTATTAACTCTGCATGTATTTAGGGAAGAGTATCTCTACTTTTCAGTGTATAATTGTGGTTAATTAAATACTAACTTTGGTGTGTAATTATTATAGCAAATAAGTTATTTTTTAAAATTATGTTTCCAGCAAAAAGCTGAGATAACCGAAATGCTTGGGCTATTCAAAATGATACAAGTTAATGAAATGTCCGAGGATGGAATGTACCAGCAGAATTGACACAAAATGTTAAACCAGATCTTGAAGTACTGTTGACAAAATAATGTGTGTCAGCACTTACAGAGAGGAAGGTTGCCAACCTGGGGAAGGGGGCAATGGGCGTGGAGCAGAGATGGGCAGAGGCAAAATACCAAGAGAGATTGGGTAATGCAGGAGTTGGGAGAGGTGACCTCACGCAGCTCAAAAGTATAACTGTGTAGTAGTTTGAATAATCATCACTTCAATTGCTTTCTGCAATTGGGGTCCTTTCTTGCAAGATCGTAGAATAAATTGTCTTGTTTCCAGCTTTGGTGGTCTTGTATAATTTTATTGAGTTTGTTTCTTACCGATTTGGGTGCTCGACCTGGGATCCCAAGCTCCGGTCCCTCGGCAATTTTGGAAAAAATCGGAGAAGGTGCACCCCGCCAATTTCGGCGGTCTCTACTTTCCCCTATTGCCGCAGCGGCTCGGGTGAGCAAGATCCGGACTGAGAGACCCTGGAAACAAGATGTGTAGATGCGACGCGGCGGGTTCGGTCGGGTAACTCTTGTGCACAAGACCCGGGTAAGAAAAAGGTCTTAAATAAGTATTATCTAGGCGACCGGGGTAATCAACGGGTTTTGTTTTGTTGTCAGTCTTTGCCCCGAGCGAGGTACACTGGGACACGGTAGGTTGGTTGGGCGACTCTTATGGACTTAAGACTCGCATTCGGGGGCAGCTGGGATTTGCAGCAGTACTTGCTGTTTCGCCGTGGTTCTGGGTGCACTGAGACGTGGTGGTTTATCAGGTAACTCTTATGTACACAAGACCGAT
The DNA here is from genome assembly GCF_047496795.1 of Chiloscyllium punctatum. Classification (NCBI taxonomy): domain Eukaryota; kingdom Metazoa; phylum Chordata; class Chondrichthyes; order Orectolobiformes; family Hemiscylliidae; genus Chiloscyllium; species Chiloscyllium punctatum. The sequence goes on from NC_092780.1 coordinate 52,360,935, forward strand.
CTAGATTTGCAGCGACACTTGTTGGTCTTTGCCACGGACAAGGTGAACTAAGACCGGAATGGTGGCGGGCAGCATGTTGAAAATAAAGGGAGGAGAAGGGATCGGAGAGGAGATGTTAAGGGGTCTGGTAAACAGGAACAAGGATCAAAGTGGAAATCCCCACAGGCAGGATGTTATTACTGTGGAAAGACATGTCACTTTAAGAGAGAGTGTCCAGATCCGAAAAAGGAAGTAAAGGCAGTGCCGTTTATGAACGCTGATGAAAAATAGGGGTGTCAGGAGTTTCTGCCCCTGGGGACCCACCAGGAACCCTTGATAAATTTAAAGGTGGGACCTTACAAAGAGGACGTAGTTTTCCTTTTCGATACTGGGGTGGGGCGGGGGGCGGGGGACAGCAAGGTCATCCTTAAATATTAAGCCCAAGGGAGTGGGAATGAAAAAGTTAATTGGATTATGGCAACAGTTTTGTACTGAGAGGCACGAAGAATCAGTTTTGTGCTCATGATGAGATTTGCCACCAAATTGGGGATTGAATTAACCACAAATGGTGCTATGGAATCTGTTGAGGTTCTTAAAAGTGAATGTGCTCGAGCAAAACAATTACAGAAACAGAATGAGAAGTCACAAGTGACTGGTAAACAAACAGAACTGCGCAATTACAGTTTTTAAAATGTTTTAGTCACTTGTTGCGTTTCCACCCTGAATTATAATATATATTATAATTAATAATTAATATTTATAATAAATCAATTGTGTTAGCCTGAATCAATGTTAATTGGCAGGATTCCTTCCTACATTCTCAGTGACCTGTCATATTGTTTCATGGTTAATTTAAAACATGAACTGCATTAATTTATTGTTAATTAAAGAATGGAAAGACACATTACTGACCAGAGTGTGTGCAGGCAGTGGCAGCAACAGCATTGTTTGTAAAGGAGAGTCGGAAACTTACTTTTGGGGGAGCCTTAATAGTCAGCACCCCACATCAGGTACAGACCATACTAAATCAGAAAGCAAGACAATGGCTCATAGACTCTTGGATCTTGAAATATGAGACAATCTTAATAGAACAGGATGACCTTGTGTTAGTCACAGACAGTTGCTTGAATCCAGCTGCATTTCTGTGGTGGAGAGAGGGGGGTGGCCCTTGGCAATCCAGAACATGACTGCCTTGATATTGCTGAATATCAGACGAAAGCGCGAATGAACTTAAGAGACGTACCGTTGCATGCGGGAGCTCGGTTGTTTATCGATGGGTCCTCCCGGATGATTGAGGGTAAAAGGCACAATGGATATGCTGTAGTAGATGGGAGAGACGGAAGTGTTATCAAGGCTGGGAGACTGTCTAACGGCTGGTCAGCCCAAACTTGTGAACTCTATGCCCTAGAAAGAGCTCTCAGAACCTTAGAAAACAAAAAAGGAACAATATGTACAGACTCCAAATATGCGTTTGGAGTGCACATGCCGTCGAAAAAAAAGATTTTGGCAAGAAAGAGGACTGATAAATAGCAGAGGAAAAGAAGTAACACATGAGGAATTGATAAAACAAGTGCTGGAATCCCTATTACTCCCCAGAGAAATAGCGATAGTTCATATAAACGGACATCAGAAGGGGAATGAACCTGAAGTAAGAGGAAATAGACTGGTCGATGAGGTAGCTGACCCTGAATCCACAAGGAGCAGTGATATATTCCCTAATACCTACAATTTCAGATCTTCAGAGTGCCCCATTGTTTACTGCAAAGGGACGAGAAAATTTAGGAGCCTTATCGTAGTTAGTAACCCCCCCATCAAGTCAGACGTGTATTAAACCAAAAGGCAGGGAGATGGTTGACGAGGCCATCCTGGTGGAAGACGACGACCTGGTGTTAGCAACAGACACATGTCTAAACCCAGCTACCTTCTTATGGAAGGGAGAATCTCTAGACAAACGAGAATTAGAACATGACTGTTTAGATATCATAGAGTATCAAACCAAAATTAGACAGGACCCAAGAGATCTACCTTTCCATGATGGGGATAGATTGTTTCCAGATGGATCATCGAGCGTAGTGGGAGGAAAAACACACAATGGGTATGCAGTAGGGGACGGTAACAAAAACCAAACAGTGGAGGCAGACCGGCTGCCAAACACATGGTCAGCCCAGACCTGTGAATTGTACGCATTAAATCAAGCTTTAAAACACTTAGAGAATCGGGATGGGACAATTTACACTGATTCTAAGTATGTATAAAATAATAAGGGAAGGGCTCAAAGGAGGAAGGAACCCAGGAGTGAGACCCTTCCAAAGTATACAGGTGGATTACACCAAACTACCCCCAGTGGGAAAACAGAAGTACCTGTTGGTCTTAGTAGACCACTTAACCGGGTGGGTGGAAGCTTTCCCAATGTCATTGGCCACCTCAAAAGGAGTGGTGAAAACCCTCCTTGAACATCTCATCCCACGATATGGAATAGTGGAAAGTATAGATTCAGACCAAGGTAGCTATTTTACTTCCAAGATTCTACAAGAAGTAATGGCAAGAATTCCACACCCCCTTAGCAATTGTCTAAGCTAGTCCTAGAGACTCGATTACCATGGACAAAATGTTTACCTATCGCATTGCTACACATTAGGACTGTGCCTAGACGTGATATAGGCCTCTCTCCTTATGAGATGATGTTTGGATTACCTTTCTTGGGTGGAAGAGGGGAATTACCAACTGTAGAGTTCAATGATAAGATTTTAAAGAACTATATTGTGGCACTCGGCTCTTCTTTGTCTGTCCTTAGGAAGAAGGGTCTGTTGATCCAGATACCTCCACTTGAGTTCGACAACCGGGTGATTGGGTCCTGATCAAGACCTGGAAAGATACCAAAACCACCCGAGCTGGGAGGGACCATTCCTAACCCTCTTGACTACTGAGACAGCTATCCGAACTGCTGAGAAAGGGTGGAGTCATCACACTCACGTCAAAGGTCCTGTGAACGCCCCACTGGTGGAGTGGCACGCTCATCCTAGAGACAACCCTCTGAAAGTTAAGCTGAGAAAGACGGAATGAACTAAGATAAAAGACTCTTTTAATGTTTGATGATATATATTGTATTGATTGTAAGCGTTGCGTGGACTCACCTCTCCCTAGCGCCTAAAAGATTAAGATAGGGTGATAGGCAGCGTTCAGAGATGGGTGGGTACTGGTATAGTATTATGACGTTAGTAGTACTAACTGTTCAAGGAAGCGGGAAAAATCATTTTACTACACTATGCCAAAATTATGCCAAACAAGAGGGACTTGCCAACTGTTGGGTCTGTGCAGAGGTCCCCACACCATGGCGAATCTGGAATCCCCACCTTGGTAATACCATTCACCAAAAGAGAAATATACGATGTACAACAACTTGACTCAGGCTTAAATAATACAAAGTGGGAATCTGAAAGAAGCAAATATAACTTTGCGGGATGGTTCCCAAGGTCAGCCCTGAAAACCCAGGGTGTTATCGATAGCCTTAGAATTTCCCCACCAAAAGGAGCAGTGAAAACGACCTGTTTCTGTAATCAGAATGACGCTGCACCCTTCCAGTTAGGAAAATCATCTTGCGTCCATACCAACCAAGCCACTGCCAGGAACACTCCCCAAATATTGAACGGGACATATTGGGTATGTGGTCTGAAGGCCTATCCACTTATTCCCGGGGAAAAATACATTCGTATGACCGAATGTGTGGAAATAAATGCATGTAATGAAGTTAATGAAGCATTGCCTTAAAACAAGAAAGGCTAGAGTGGTTGCCGTTACCTTGCTTATATAGTCCCTCACCTCCGAATAGAAAAACATGAGCCCAACCTAAGAAAGGAGAGGGGGGATTAGATGTAAGACTTGAGAGATCCCTGAAGGAGACCGTCTGCTGTGGACACTACTCCCAAATTACAGCACTACAAGGGCAGGGGTACAAATACAGAAACTGGCGGCTGCCCTTGAAAATGTAATTAATGATACCACCGGCACAATGGGAGAAACTCAATCCCAGATGTCAGCCATAACCACCAAAATGATAGCAACAAGACTAACAGCTTTACAGAATCGAATGGCTTTAGACTATCTCTTGGCCAAAAAAGGGGGAACTTGTGCGCTGATTGGTAAGGAATGCTGCACCTTCATCCCAGACACCTCTTCCATAGTGGAAGATAAGACAGAAATAGTAAAGAAAAAGATAAGCAATATAAGAGGAATTGCGGATGAACTCCGAAAAGATGAAAGATGGGGATTGGGTGACTGGAGACTGACTGGTTGGGGAAAATGGTTAGCTAATTTAGGCATACATGAATTACTAATAATTGTAGGTTTACTGATAGGATTCAATGTGTTAAAATGGATAATGACTAAGCTGGTAATGTCTTTGGGAGGACAACAATACAAGCGCAAGAAAGAGTGAGTTGCAGATTACTCCTGGAGTTTGAAAAAGACAGACTTAGAAAGACAGAAATGGCAAGATTGTGAACCTCTGCACCATAGAGTGAAAAGAGGGCAGAAAATAAAATTGCAAACACAACAAATGGTAAAAGAAAAGAAATGGGGGAGTTGTTAGAAATGGTGAAAAGTGTTGTTTGTGCAGATATAGAAAAAGCATACAGAAAAGGGGTACAGCAAGAGAACTATTAACTCTGCAGGTATTTAGGGAAGAGTATCTCTACTTTTCAGTGTATAATTGTGGTTAATTAAATACTAACTTTGGTGTGTAATTATTATAGCAAATAAGTTCTTTTTAAAAATTATGTTTTCAGCAAAAAGCTGAGATAACCAAAATGCTTGGGCTATACAAAATGATACAAGTTAATGAAATGTCCGAGGATGGAATGTACCAGCAGAATTGATACAAAATGTTAAACCAGATCTTGATGTACTGTTGACAAAATAATGTGTGTCAGCACTTACAGAGAGGAAGGTTGCCAACCTGGGGAAGGGGGCAATGGGCGTGGAGCATAGATGGGCAGAGGCAAAATACTAAGAGAGATTGGGTAATGCAGGAGTTGGGAGAAGTGACCTCACGCACCTCAAAAGTATAACTGTGTAGTAGTTTGAATAATCATCACTTCAATTGCTTTCTGCAATTGGGGTCCTTTCTTGCAAGATTGTAAAATAAATTGTCTTGTTTCCAGCTTTGGTGGTCTTGTATAATTTCATTGAGTTTGTTTCTTACAGATTGATCTGCCAAGTTGGTTACTTTTCGAAGAAACTCAACAGCTATCAGTGGAAATGCTCCAAGATCAAAAAAGAACTATTGAGTTTGGTACTGGCCTTACAACATTCTAATGCGTATGACACAACAATGTGAGGGAGACGGTTGTGTACACAGATCAGAATCCTCTTACATTCTTGGAACACTTTAAAGACAAGAATATGAGATTATTTTGTTGGAGTCTTACGTTACAGACTTTTAAATTACAAATCGTACATGCTGCGCGTCATAAAAACATAATTGCAGGTTGTTATTGCGGATTTAACTGATAAAGTTTCGATGACATTGATATCTATCCAAGGTATATCAGAAGATGTTAAGATGAACTTAGATTAAAGTTTACATAAGCCATGGTAAAGTGGTTAACAAAATGAAAAAAATGAAGCCATCCTTTCATTATGACAGTTTTGTTTTCTGAAGGGTGAAAGTGTTATGAAGTTATAGACATGTACTGTACCTTTAAGGGAGCTGAAACTTCAGGCAGGCACAGATTGTGCTGAACGGTGTAAAAGTGTAACATTTGGTTGACACAAATAGCTGAAGTTGCGGTGTCATGGTACAAAACAAATTCCAATTCAGCCAATCATGCCCCAGACACTAAAATCCAATCGAATTTTAATTTTAATGAGATGATCTGATGTTTTGGGGTATTAAATCGAACATTGTGAACAGTTAGAGGGAGAACAGCAAAGAGCTGCCAATTACCAAAATAATAGCCAGCAGAATAACTGTCTGAAAGTTACCTGTCCATAAGAAACTTGTGCAGCAGAACACCGAAGCTGACCTAGAGAGACAGACAGAGAAAGTTCGACATCTGAAGACAACAATTGTTGTTTTGAAATTGATTTAAGAAGGAATTTATTAGACCAGTATTGTAGATTGGGAGGTAGAAGTACGTTTAAGAGAAAGGAATTATAAATAGTTGTTTAATATTCTCTTTTGGACTTAAAAAATAAAATTGTTAAAATTATTTCTTTAGAAACTGGTTTGGAATAGGTCTTTGCCTCTCAAGATTTAAAGATTATGGCGCGAGGTAAACTTTCCTGTGTGGTATATTTAAATTAGCAGAGGGGTTTACCTCGTGTTGGAACAGTTTTCACACTCGAAAAAGACAAATGTTGTCGAGAAGAATACTGAGATACAGGCTATAGACTAGATGGGATTGAGATTCACAAGGAGGAGGTCTTAACAATTCTGGAAAGTGTGAAAAAAATCTAAGTCTCCTGGGCTGGATGGGATTTATCCTAGGATTCTCTGGGAATCCAGGGCAGAGATTATAGAGCCTTTGGTTTTGATCTTCATGTCATCATTGTCTACAAGAATAGTGCCAGAAGACTAGAGGGTAGCAAATGCTGTTCCCTTTTTCAAGAAGGGGAGTAGAGACAACCCTGGTAATTATAGATAAGTGAGCCTTACTTCGGTTGTGGGTAAAGTATTGGAAAAACTTATAAGAGACAGGATTTATAATCATCTAGAAAGGAATAATTTGATTAGGCATAGTCAACACGGTTTTGTGAAGGGTAGGTTGTGCCTCACAAACCTTATTGAGTTCGCTGAGAAGGTGACCAAACAGGTCGATTAGGGTAAAGCGGTTATGTAGTGTATATGGATTCCAGTAAAGCATTTGATAAGGTTCCCCACGGTAAATTATTCATGAAATACGGAGGCATGGGATTGTCGGCGATTTAACAGTTTGGATCAGAAATTGGCTAGCTGAAAGAAGACAGAGGGTGGTGGTTCATGGGAAATGGTCATCCTGGAGTTCTGTTACCAGTGGTGTACCGCAATCATCTGTTTTGGGGGTCACTGCTGTTTGTTAGTTTTATAAATGAGGGCCTACAAGGATGGGTTAGTAAATTTGTGGATGACACTAAGATCCTTGGAGTTGTGGATAGTACCGATGGATGTTGCAGGTTACAGAGGGACATTAGATAAGCTGCAGAGCTGAGCTGAGCGGTGGAAATGGAACCTAATGTGGAAAAGCATGAGGTGATTCATTTTGGAAGGAGCAACACAAATAAAGAGTACTGGGCTAATGGTAAGATTCTTGGTAGTGTAGATGAGCAGAGATCTCAGTGTCTATGTACATAGATCCCTGAAAGTTGCCACCCAGGTTAATAGGGTTGTTAAGAAGGCATACAGTGTGTGAGCTTTTATGGGTGGGGGGATTGAGTTTTGGAGCCATGAGGTCATGTTGCAGCTGTACAAAACTCTGGTGCAGCCGCACTTGGAGTATTGCATACAGTTCTGGTCCCTGCATTATAGGAAGGATGTGGAAGCTTTGGAAAGGATTCAGAGGTGATTTATTCGGATATTGCCCGGTATTAAATGGAAGGTCTTATGAGGAAAGGCTGAGGGACTTGAGGCTGTTTTTGTTAGAGAGAAGAAGGTTGAGAGGTGACTTAATTGAGACATCTAATCAGCGGGTTAGCTAGGGTGGACAGTGAGAGCCTTTTTTCTCAGATTGTGATGGCTAGCATGAGGGGACATGGCTTTAAGTTGAGGAGTGATAGATATAGGACACATGTCAGAGGTAGGTTCTTTACTCAGAGAGTAGTAGGGGTATGAAAGGCTCTGCCTGCAACTGTAGTAGACTCACCGACATGAAGGACATTTGAATGGTCATTGGATAAACATGTGTGTGAAAATGGAAAAGTGTAGGATAGATAGGCTTCAAACTGGTTCCACAAGTCGGCACAACATCGAGGGCCAAAGGGCATGTCCTGTGCTTTTATCTCCATTAGCAAAATTGCGATTTTTAGAAATTTCTTGACTGCTTCCTGTTCCAATACATGTTGTGATACTTGTAAATGCTGCCTTGCCAACTCCGCCGCTCTATTTAATTGTTCGCTCAAATTTGACATTGTTTAAATATGTGGTCACTGAATCCTGACTCACTAATTTCTCTTTAATTTCAGTGGTTCTCTTACCTCATGGCCAAAAGCTAATTCAAATGGACTGAATTTAGCCAATTCACTTGGTGTATCTCGACTGGCAAAATGATCAAACAGAATTTCTGTATGCCAATTGTCTGGATAATCTTGACTATAAACCCTTTCCATGGCTTGTAAAGTTTGATGCCACTTTTGTAATGGTCACTGTGATTCTGGATGGTACACAATGGATCTGAATTGTTTTATTACTAAGCTGTCCATAACTTTGCTGGATAATTGTGATATAGAATCTGATGCTTGATCTGATTGTATCTCTGTGAGATGTCTTGTATCTAGTGAAAAAATTTAATAACTCTTTTACAATCCTTTCAGCTGTGATATTGTCTAAATGCTCTCTGGAAATCTCGTGGACACATCCATTATCATCAACAGATACTGATTCCCACTTTTTGTTTAAGGTAGGGGTCCAACACAATGAGTTACGACCCTTGTAAAAGGTTCCTCAAATGCAGGAATGGGAATGAAAGATGCTGGTTTTATTACTGCCTGATGTTTTCCAATTACCTGGCATCTACGACAGGTCTGGCAAAAGTCAATGACATCATTACGCAGTCCAGGCCAGTAAAATGTTTTTTGTATTTTGACTTGAGCTTTTCTTACCCCCCACAGGTCACTGTACTCGTATTGGTAATTCATGTGCTACCCGCACACCTCCCTTCTATAACCCACTGGTAATACTACTTGATGAACATCTGCCCATTTCTCATCCAACTGAATATGTGATGATCTCCATTTCCTCATCAAGGCATAATTTTTAATGTAGTAACATTTGAAAATGCACTCAGATTATGCTTCTGTGTATAATTATTTATACAATTGCTTCAGGTTTTCATCTTTCTGTTGTAACTCAGTTAATTTCTTGGATCTAAAAATTTCCACTTTGTCCCTAACCTGGTCTTGTTTACTTCTCAACCATTTGATCAGACTTGGTCTCTGATAATTCTACTTCAACTTTATTATCTATATTTTTTGATTCTCCTCCTGTTTCAACCAGTGCCTTTGTGACCTTGTTACCACACATTCAGGAAAAATCCCAGGATATACTTCCTGCAATACCTCAGTTGTTTGCTTTTCCACAAGCTTTTCAATCACAGTAGGCTGCTGTCCTACCTGTGATCCAGCTATATCATTAACAAGGTCAAACTGTATTCCAAGTCAAGAGTTTCTCCAGTAGCCCTACCACCACTTCTCCACTTTTCACTGGACACCCCAACCTCTCTTTACATAATAAAGCATTTCTTATCTCACTATGAATTGATGTATTAGCACTTTTTCTGGCAATAGTTATTCCGAATTACATGTCACCTTATCTCTCAAAGTCAAAGATTGACATGACCCAGTGCCTCTTAATATTATAATTTCTTTACCTTCTGCTCCTGACCTACGCGAAAAATAACCTCTTACTTCCACAAGTAAATGTTTTAAGAAGATGTGGCACTTCCTTTTTAAACAACTTCCGACCAGGGTGTACTTTCTGGTGCAGACTTCTAGCCTCCACTGTGCTCTACTTTACCAGTTTAACAAAATTCATTGGCTTATCCTGTTTTCCTACATCCATCTTCCCAGTGCTTTTTCTAAGCCACCAACACATTGACTTCATGTGGCCTACTTTATTGCAGTAAAAACACCTGAGCTTTTTAATTTCTCTTTCCCCTTCGTCGGTTTCCTTTTCACCCTGTGGTAAGCTATCTTTATTGTCTTCACCTGAGATCTACTTTTCCCTTATCACCTGAGGATTTCTGTTTTCCACAATTTCTATCTGTCATGGATTGAAGCTGATGTTGGAAGCTAAGTTTTGACTTATGAACCAACTCATAAGCATCAGTCGTTTCAGCTGCGAATCTTGCTGTTTTAATTCGTTGCTCTTCCACAAGTTCTCACTATGTCAGGAAATGAACTCCTCCAAAATATTCATCTATCTCAGGGCGTCATATGTTTGATCCATCTTTAATGCTCTTATCCATCTACCAAAATGACTTTATTTGATTCTTTCAAACTCAGTGGATGTTTGACCAGGATCCCTCCTGAGATTTCTGAAAAATTGTCTGTAGGCTTCTGGCACAAGCTCATACACACTTAAGGTAGCTTTCTTCATCTCCTCATACTCCCCACACATCTCCTCTGATAGTGATGCAAATACCTCAATTGCTCTACCCTTTCAACTTTGTATGGATCAACAAAACCCACGTGGTCACTGGTCACTTCATTTGTTTAGCTAATTTCTCAAATGAAATGAAAAAGGCTTTGACATCCTTCTCGTCAAATTGAGACAATGCTTGGAGCTTTTGGCTCTAAATGGGTTGCTGATCATCACCATCCTCCTCACTAAAGCGACTTTCCATCTTCACCTCCATCCTTTACATCAACTTTCCTTTCTAACAGCCAATGTCAGAATTTCAAACCCTATTTCTGTTTTTCTTCTCTCTCTCCCTTTGTTCTGCTCGGGCCTTCCTCTCCTTTTCTTTTTATTCTGCCAGGGCGATTCTTTCCTTTCTTCTTTCCTCTGCATTTAATCATTATTCAAATTGTTTCAATTCCTTTTCATGTTTAAGCTCCTTCATCTGCAATTGAATTCTAGCCATTTGCAAAGATTCCGGTGGCATTTGCAGTAAATTTTAATGTCGAGCTATTGCTGTAATTATCTCTCCTCTTCTCACAGACAAAGGCAACGTCAACTTCAGTTGGTCTGAAGCTTTGACTTGCTCACTTTTAGTAAAACCCCCAAAGTTACTTCTTCCACTCCCAGAAATTTCCTAGTGACCAAAAGAGCATTTATTACGTAAAGTACTGTTTAAAGCAACCAAACTCAATACCTGACACAAAAGACACTAACACCTACCACTCGCTGCCTTTGAATCCAAAAACCGTAAACTTAAATTGAATGTATTGAATGATCCCAACAAGAGTGCCAAATCTGTAATGCACCAGGCCATACCCGCTCAAAGTATTTTAAAAAGGTAGCCTAGACCTTAACCTTTTCTTATTTTAAAGGTAGATGTGATGTGGGTGTTTTAGGTGTAATGCAGCTTGTCAAAGCACTCCGATTTAAGCAAAACACAATTAATTTAAACACTTTAGTTAGAACATAAACAAAAGAAAGTGGAATTTAGAAAAACCTAACTATTGGAAAACTTAACTGAATACTCAATACTGTAACTTAACTCATTAACTGTTCCGATATAGTAACATTCTACAAACACATCCCTTGGCAAAGAGGTAAATTCAAACACAGATGTTTACAGGCAGAGGGGAACAACATCCAGAGAGATTTCAGAGAAAGTCACTTAGGAATCATTGACTGAAGCTTGCAACTTCAAAATCCTGTAACTACTATACCTAAAAAATAAAGAAAATATGAACCGGGAGAACTGGCTGCTCTTCTTCCACTGTTAAACTGCTTTTAAGAAGTCCTAGCTCACTAGACAGTATGGTACATTTGCCTTTACAATCTCATAAAAAAAACCCTGGACAAAATAACCATTTTAGAGTGACACCATTGTCACAGTGGTTCTCTCCCTCTACCACAGGTTCATAGATATACATACAAACAGAACACAAGTAGACACATAAACACACACACGCATACAAACACACGCACACACACACACAAATTCTCAGATGTGAAACTTTTTATTCTTACTTTCTTTTTATTAACTTTATCAAACTGGCTCATATGGAGCAGCATGGTAGCTCAGTGGTTAGCACTGCTGCCTCACAGCGCCAAGGACTCTGGTTCAATTTTTGCCACGGGCGACTGTCTGTGTGGAGTTTGCATATTCTTCCCATGTCTGCGTGGTTTTCCTCCGGGTGCTCTGGTTTCCTCCCACAATCCAAAGATGTGGAAGTCAGGTGTATTGGCCATCCTAAATTGCCTATAGTGCTCAGTGCATTGGTCAGGGATAAATATAGGATATGGTAATGGGTGTGAGTGGATTACTCTTCAGAGAGTCTTGTGGTCTTGTTGGGCCAAAGGACCTGTTTCTATACGGTCAGGAATCTGATCTAATCTAGAAAGATACGATTAGATTAGATTCCCGACAGTATGGAAACAGGTCCTTTGGCCCGACAAGTCGACACTGACCCTCTGAAGAGTAATCCACACAGGTCCATTCCACTTCCCTTTATTTATCCTGGACTAATGCCCCTAACGCTATGGGCAATTTATCATAGTCAATCCACCTTTCCTGCACATCTTTGGATTGTGGGAGGAAACTGGAGCATCGGGAGGAAACCCATGCAGACACAGGGAGGGAATATGTGCAAACTCCACAAAGACAGTCACCCAATGCAGGAATTGAACCCAGGTTCCTGGAGCTGTGAGGCAGTCGTGCTAACCACTGAGCCATTGTTCCGCCCAAATACATGAGCTGCACGGTGGGCGGCACGGTGGCACAGTGGTTAGCACTGCTGCCTCACAGCGCCGGAGACCCGGGTTCAATTCCCGCCTCAGGCGACTGACTGTGTGGAGTTTGCACGTTCTCCCCGTTTCTGCGTGGGTTTCCTCCTGGTGCTCCGGTTTCCTCCCACAGTCCAAAGATGTGCAGGGGTCAGGTGAATTGGCCATCCTAAATTGCCCGTAGTGTTAGGTAAGGGGTAGATGTAGATGTAGGGGTATGGGTGGGTTACGCTTCGGCGGGGCGGTGTGGACTTGTTGGGCCGAAGGGCCTGTTTCCACACTGTAAGTAATCTAAACTCATTTATTCCAACACATTGAATTCTTTCTTAATCAATAGTTCCAACTGCCTCAATTTTGCTTAGCCGTCCTAACTTTTCAGAACAATTTGCGTCTTGACTCTTCCTGCCCAGTTTTCAAAATCTTTAAGTCAAAATTCTTTTGTTGCCATTGCATTCTGTTCCTGTTTGGGTATTGCTACTTTTAGTCCACTTGCTGCCTTCACCTCAATGTGTCCACTTCGAGACTTGTTTAAAATCTCTCATTATATTACACTCAAATCCTTTTCATCTGCTACTTTAGCTCATTCTCGCTTCTTATCAAGAACTAACTGTATGAACTGTGTTTCCCTTTTCAACTTCCATAAACTGATTTCTACATTCTGTGCATTTACTTTAAACATTTTGTGAATACAGCTTTGAATGTCCCCATGCGACAGCAACAAGAAAGCCTTCATTTTATTCCAGCAATCCAGAGATCATTTGCTCCAATGTCCTACAATTTGAGAAAATTATAGCTGAGATTTGTTTAACTTGAGCTTTTAGGTCTACGATAAATTATCAGCTTATGTATATTATAAACTTGCAACAAAAATTTGTGATTCAATGCAGCACATGACTCAAAGCAGCAGGACACTAGCTCCAGTCTATTCCTATCAATGTTGCTATTCGTCATTGTCAGTTTCAGGGACTATGAAAATGAGTCGGGACATTTGTTGTTTCATGTGCTGTATGAGGTCATAGTTCTGAAAGAAACTTGAGTGTTATTTAATCTTGTGCAGTTACTCTGTGTTTGAATTTCAGAATAAATGACTGTGCATTCAATAAAAGAAATCAGTGAAATAACCAGGATCAGAAATACAGAGCGAAAGCAGAAATCGGAAGTTCAAGCTAAAGTGCAGAACCAGAAGTCAGCTGATGCAGATATGCAGTCAAAAAAAAATGAACATAGGTTGCACGGAGAGCAAAAACTGAGAAACGAAGAGAGGCATGCAGGCAGGCTGAAGCCAAAACTTTTGATATCGTTAGAAAAATTTGAAATATAACAACCAATGTATCCATAACGTTCCTTTCCACTTTGGCAAAACTCTAGGATGAAGCAAAGTTATGACAACTGATTTACCACTTACGTTTCAAGTGCCATCCCTTCATGAGTCTTTCTTAGTTATTCAGGTTGCCTTTGGTACCATTGCAACCTAGTATTTCTGAGAGATGTTCTGTAACTTTTTCAGTGATGACAGACACAAATCAACTCTCTATTTGCTTAAAGACGAAGGCAATAACATTAAAATATCAGTGCGCAGGTTAGGTGAATTGGCCATGCTAAATTGGTGGTAGTGTTAGGTGAAGGGGCAAATGTAGGGGAATGGGTCCAGGTGGGTTGCTCTTCGGAGGGTCGGTATGGATTTGATAGGCCAAAGGGCCTGTTTCCACACTGTAAGTAATCTAAGCGAATCAGCATTGAACCTTAAATCCTGTAATAAGTGCTGAAAATGGATTGCATTGCTCTAAAGGAGTAACAGCTGAGCAGTGGAAGATGTGAATGATGTCATTTGTGATTGGGAGGAATGAACTGGAATCGTGGGAATTGGGGTTCCAGGTGGATTTGGCTTCATGTACAATGGGAAAATAAACAGCACCAAGTCAGGTCTGACTAGGTCAGTCTGCAGAACATGAGACCCTTCATCTCAGGGTCATGGGTTCAAGCCGCACACTGGGCACCTTCATTTTGGAAGTTCACTTTCCGAGGTGGACCTCAGGTCCCTTCCCCAGAATGTCACCACCCAAAACAGGGTCTCTCTCTCTCTCTCTCTCTCTCCGGCTGCTTTTATTCAGGTACCAGTTTCTGGGTGAAAACTGTCTCTGCTGTACTGGAAGTTCCAGACATACGTTTGTAGGTGCAGCTGAATGTACAATGAATATATCACCTTCAAAGGGGCAGGTTCCACTCCAACTCTGCGCCAACAAAAGTGCTCAGAGTCACAGAATGAGAATGGCCACTTCCTGGGACACTGACAGTGGCGGCTCCATGTTAATAGAGCTGAATCTGAATTCTCTCCCTGAACATTACCCAAGAAACAAGGGAAGTTATCTTATAGCATGACCGTGTGAGTTCACTCAATGAAATGGTTATTCTCGGTAACAGAGAGGCAGGATTGTTTCAGTGTGGGACAGAAGCGATCTGAGTGAATGGAGAAGTCGCACATTCCCAGAGCACAGAGAGCTGATTGGTCCAGAATCGCTCTTTCCACCTTCCGTTTCTTTAACTAAAACAGAAATTGTTGTAAAACCTCAGCAGGTCTGGCAGCATCTATGGAAGGAAAGCAGAGTTAATGTTTCGGGTCCAGTAACGCTTCATCAAATGGCTTCTTTCTCCACTTCCATCTGCCTCTGCCTTTCAGCACCCTCCTCTTTTTGTTGAGTCTCTCCTGCCATCCACCTTCAAACTGAGTTTCTCTTTTATTATTTCCTCTCTTACCCTTTTGCAGTCTCTAGATTTGTTTCAAACCTGTTCCAACTCTCACTTTGCCCAGATCAAACGGGAGGTCATTGAGCTGAGCAATTGCCTCTGTTTCTATCTCCTGAGATACCTGATGACCATAGAACGGAAGATAGAGGAGCACAATTAAACCTTTCGGCCATCTAGTCTGCTCTGCCATCCTTTATTCCTGATGAAGGACTTTCGCTTGAAACATCAATTTTGCTGCTCCTCGGATGCTGCCTGAACTGCTGTGCTCTTCCAGCACCACTAATCCAAAATCTGCCATTCAATCATGGCTATTATGATTCTCAACTCCATTCTCCAGCCTTCTCCCTATAACACTTGATCATCCTGGATTTATTTTCCAGCCTGGGTTCAAATCCGGCTACCTTCACGTGTGCTGGTAGCTTGTGTGACCGAGGCTGATTTCTATTGTGCACAACAAAACTGATCTGTTCTGAGCAAAGCAATCCATGATGCATGACAGCTTAATCGGGTCAGTAGCCCCGATGTGTTTCTGTGGTGGTGTGGTTACCCTGCCGTCATCTCCCTTCAAAACAGGTATACCATTTTGGATATATTGGGGGAGATGGCTCCCCAAGGGAAGGCAGCAGTAGCCAGGTTCATGGCACCGTCGTTGGCTCTGCTGTACAGAAGGGTGGGAAAAAGAGTAGAAGGGCGGGAAAAAGAGTAGAAGAGCTATAGTCATAGGGGATTCTATTGTAAGGGGAGTAGATGGCAGTTCTGTGGCTGTAAACAAGACTCCTAAATGGTATGTTGCTTCCCAGGCCTATAGGTTATGGAAGTTTCAGATCAGCTGCAGGACATTCTGAAGGGGGAGGCTGAACAGCTAGCTTTCTGATGCACATAAGCACCAATGATTTGGTAATAAATGGGTTGGTCCTACAAGCAGAATTTAAGGAGTTAGGAGCCATGTTAAAAAATAGGACCTCAGAGGTAGTAATCCTCAGGATTGCTACCAGTGTCTCGTGCAAGTGAGAGTAGAAATGAAAGAATAGGCAGGATAAATGCATGGCTTAAGAGATGGGTCAGAGGAGAGGTGTTCATATTTTTGAGACATTGGAACCGGTTTTGGCGGAGGTGGGAATGTTACAAATTGGATGGTCTACTCCTGGGCCAGATTCGACCCAATGTCCTAAGGGGTGCTTTTGCTAACGCTGTTGGGGAGGGTTTAATCTAATATGGCAGGGTGATGGGATCCAAATGAGGAGGTTAATGGACAGTAAGGACGTAGTAACTAAAACCTGTAAGGGACTAGATAATGAAGTCAGTGTGACTAAGAAGAGTAGGCAGAGAGCAGATGATGAACGCAAAGGGACGGGTGGTCTGAGGTGCATTTGTTTTAATGCAACAAGTGTAGTAGGTAAGGCAGATGAATTTAGGACTTGGATTAGTGCTGGGAGTATGATGTTTTTGCTACTACTGAGACTTGGTTGAGGGAAGGACAAGTTTGGCAACTAAATATCCCAGAATATCAATGCTTCAGGCAGGATAAAGAGGATGGTAAAAGCGGTGGAGGGGTTGCAGTACTAGTCAAAGACAACCTCACAGCTGTGCTGAAGGAGGGCACTATGGAGGATTCGAGCAGTGAGGCAATATGGCCAGAGCTCAGAAACAGGAAGGGTGTGGTAACAGTGTTAAGGCTGTACTACAGGCATCCCAACAGAAAGCGAGATAGAGGTACAAATATATAAACAGATTATGTAATCATGCAGGAGCAACAGGGTGGTGGTGATGGGAGATTTTAATTTTCCCAAAATTGACAGGGATTCATTTAGTGTTAAGAAGTTTAGATGGAGCAGAATTTGTAAGGAGCATCCAGGAAGGCTTTATAGAGCGGTATGTAAATAGTCCAATTCGGGAAGGGGGCCATACTGGACCTGGTGTTGGGGAATGGGCCCGGCCAGGTAGGTGTAGGTGCAATAGGGGATTATTTTGGGAATAATGATCACAATTCCATAAGTTTTAGAATACTCATAGACAAAGATAAGACTGGCCCTAAAGAAATGGGGGGGGGGGGGGGGAAGGCCAAATTCGGCAGGAGCTTGGGAATATGGATTGGGAGCAGCTGTTTGAGGATAAATCCACATTTGATATGTGGGAGACTTTTAAAGAGAGGTTGATTCGAGTGCAGAACAGACATGTCCCTGTGAAAATGAGAAATAGAAGGAGCAAGATTAGAAAAAATGGATAACAGGTAAAATTGTGAGACAAGCTAACAGGAAAAAGGAAGACGAATGAAAACAGAGAAAGCTTTGGAAGAATATCGGGAAAGTAAGACCAATCTGAAACGAGGAATTATGAGGGCTAAGACGGGTCATGAAATTTCTTTAGCAAACAGGATTAAGGAAAATCCCAAAACCTTTTATTTACAAGGAGCAAGAGGGTAATGAGAGAAAAGGTTGGCCCAAGGATAATCCAGGGTAGCCCATTCCTGATGAAGAGCTTATGCTCGAAACATCAACTCTCCTGCTCCTCAGATATTGTCTGACTGGCTGTGCTTTTCCAGCGCAACACCTTTTGACTCTGATCTCCAGCATCTGCAGTCCTCACTTTCTCCCAAAGGGTTGGCCCACTCAAGGACAAAGGAGGGAAGGTAGGCATGGAATCAGAGAAAATGGTTGAGATTCTTAATGAATAGTTTGCATCGGTTTTCACCGAGGAGAGGGACATAACGGATGTTGAGGTTAAGGATAGACGTTTGATTACTCTAGGTCAAGTCGGCAGAAGGAGGGAGGAAGTGTTGGGTATTGCGGCACAATGGTTATCACTACTGCCTCACCGCACCAGGGTTCCAGGTTCAATTCCAGGCTTGAGCAACTGTGTGTATGGAGTTTGCATATTCTCCCCATGTCTCCTGGTCCTCTGGTTTCCTCCCACAGTCCAAAGATGTGCAGGGCAGGTCAATTGGCCATGCTAAATTGCCCATAGTGTTATGTGCATTAGTTAGAGGGAAATGGGTGTGGGTGGGGTTACTCTTTGGAGGGTCGGAGTGGACTTGTTGGGCCGAAGGGTCTGTTTCCACGCTGTAGGGAATCTAAACTAAAAGGCATTAAGGTGGACAAGTCACCAGGACCGGATGGGATCTATCCTGTGTTACTGCGGAAAGTGAGAGAGGAAGTAGCTGGGGCCTTAACAGATATCTTTGCAGCATCCTTGAACACGGATGAGGTCCTGGAGAATTACTAATGTTGTCCCCTTGCTTAAGAAGGGTAGCAAGGATAATCCAGGTAATTATAAACTAGTATGCCTGATGTCAGTGTTAGGGAAGTAGCTGGAGAAGATATTGAGGGATAGGATGTATTTATATTTGGAAGAAAATGGGCTTATTAGTAATAGGCAGCATGGTTTTGTGCAAGGAAAGTCATGTCTTACCAATTTAATAGAATTCTTTGAGGAATTGACAAAGTTGATTGATGAGAGAAGGGTTGTAGATGTCATTGATATGGACTTCAGTAAGACATTTGATAAGGTTCCCCATGGTAGGCCGCTGGATAAAGTGAAGTCGCATGAGGTCCAGGGTGTACTAGCCAGATGGATAGAGAACTGGCTGGGCAACAGGAGACAGAGAGTAGTAGTGGAAGGAACTTTCTCAAAATGGAGAACTGTGACCAGTGGTGTTCCACAGGGGCTACTGTTGTTTGTGATATATACAAATGATCTGGAGCAATATATAGGTGGTCGGATTAGCAAGTTCTAGAACATAGAACATAGAAAAATACAGCGCAGTACAGGCCCTTTGGCCCTCGATGTTGCGCCGATCCAAGCCCATCTAATCTATACTAGCCCACTATCCTCCATATGCCTATCCAATGCCCGTTTAAATGCCCATAAAGAGGGAGAGTTCACCACTGCTACTGGCAGGGCATTCCATGAACTCACGACTCGTTGAGTAAAGAATCTACCCCTAACATCTGTCCTATACCTACCACCCCTTAATTTAAAGCTATGCCCCCTCGTAATAGCTGACTCCATACGTGGAAAAAGGTTCTCATGGTCAACCCTATCTAAACCCCTAATCGTCTTGTGCACCTCTATCAAGTCACCCCTAAACCTTCTTTTCTCCAATGAAAACAGCCCCAAGTGCCTCAGCCTTTCCACATACGATCTTCCTACCATACCAGGCAACATCCTGGTCAACCTCTTCTGCACCCGTTCCAGTGCCTCCACATCCTTCCTATAGTGTGGTGACCAAAACTGCACACAATACTCCAGATGCGGCTGCACCAGAGTCTTATGCAACTGCAACATGGCCTCAGGACTCCGGAACTCAATTCCTCTATCAATAAAAGCCAGTACGCCATATGCCTTCTTCACCACACTATTTACCTGGTTGGCAACTTTCAGAGATCTGCGTACATGGACACCAAGATCCCTCTGCTCATCCACACTACCAAGTATCCGACCATTAGCCCAGTACCCCATCTTTTTGTTACTCATACCAAAGTGAATCACCTCACACTTACCCACATTGAACTCCATTTGCCACCTTTCTGCCCAGCTCTGCAGCTTATCTATATCCCGCTGTAACCTGCCACATGCTTCCTCACTGTTAACAACTCCACCGACCTTCGTATCATCTGCAAACTCACTGACCTAACCTTCTAGCCCCTCCTCCAGGTCACTTATAAAAATGACAAACAGCAATGGTCCCAAAACAGATCCTTGCGGAACACCGCTAGTAACTGCACTCCAAGATGAACCTTTACCATCAATTACTACCCTCTGTCTTCTTCCAGCCAGCCAATTCCTAATCCAAACCTCCAACTCACCCTCAATGCCATACCTCCGTATTTTTTGCAGTAGCCTACCATGGGGAACCTTATCAAACGACTTACTAAAATCCATATACACCACATCTACCGCTTTGTGAGGCACGACCTGCCCTTCACAAAACCATGCTGACTATCCTTGATCACATTATTCCTATCCAGATGTTCATAAATCCTATCCCTTACAATTCTCTCTAAGACTTTGCCCACAACAGATGTGAGGCTCACCGGCCTATAGTTATTAGGGTTATCCCTACTCCCCTTCTTGAACAAGGGAACCACATTTGCTATCCTCCAGTCTTCTGGCACTATTCCTGTAGACAACGAGGACATAAAAATCAAGGCCAATGGCTCTGCAATCTCCTCCCTTGCTTCCCAGAGAATAGAACATAGAACATAGAACATAGAACAATACAGCGCAGTACAGGCCCTTCGGCCCTCGATGTTGCGCCGATCAAAGCCCACCTAACCTACACTAACCCACTATCCTCCATATACCTATCCAATGCCCGCTTAAATACCCATAAAGAGGGAGAGTCCACTACTGCTACTGGCAGGGCATTCCATGATCTTACGACTCGCTGAGTGAAGAACCTACCCCTAACATCAGTCCTATATCTACCCCCCCTTAATTTAAAGCTATGCCCCCTTGTAATAGCTGACTCCATACGCGGAAAAAGGTTCTCACTGTCAACCCTATCTAACCCCCTAATCATCTTGTACACCTCTATCAAATCACCCCTAAACCTTCTTTTCTCCAAAGAAAACAACCCCAAGTGCCTCAGCCTTTCCTCATAGGATCTTCCTACCATACCAGGCAACATCCTGGTAAACTTCCTCTGCACCCGTTCCAGTGCCTCCACATCCTTCCTATAGTATGGCGACCAAAACTGCACACAATATTCCAGAAGCGGCCGCACCAGAGTCTTATACAACTGCAGCATGACCTCAGGACTCCGGAACTCAATTCCTCTACCAATAAAAGCCAGTACGCCATATGCCTTCTTCACTGCACTATTTACCTGGGTGGCAACTTTCAGAGATCTGTGTACATGGACACCAAGATCCCTCTGCTCTTCCACACTACCAAGTAGTCTACCATTAGCCCAGTAATCCATCTTTTTATTACTCTTACCAAAGTGAATCACTTCACACTTAGCTACATTGAACTCCATTTGCCACCTTTCTGCCCAGCTCTGCAGCTTCTCTATATCCCGCTGTAACCTGCCATATCCTTCCTCACTGTCTACAACTCCTCCGACTTTCGTATCATCCGCAAACTTGCTCACCCAACCTTCTAACCCTTCCTCCAGGTCATTTATAAAAATGACAAACAGCAATGGTCCCAAAACAGATCCTTGCGGAAGAATCCTAGGATAAATGCCATCAGGCCCAGGGGACTTATCTATTTTCACCCTTTCCAGAATTTCCAACACCTCTTCTCTACATACCTCAAAGCCGTCTATTCTAATTAATTGTGACTCAGTATTTACATCGGCAACAATGTCCTGTTCCTGAGCGAATACTGACGAAAAGTATTCATTCAGTGTCTCCCCAATCTCTTCAGCCTCCACACGCAACTTCCCATTACTATCCTTGACTGGACCTATTCCTACCCTCGTCATTCTTTTATTCCTGACATACCTGTCGAAAGCCTTTGGGTTTTTTTAATCCAACCAACTAAGGACTTTTCATGTCCCCTCCTTGCTGCTCTTAGCTCTCTCTTCAGATCCATCTGTTTCTAATAATGTGAGTGCCTGTCTGTTTAACACTTCTGTTATTTTATAAAATTGTGTCTAGATGAGGTTTCCACCGCATTCCTTTGACCATATGCTATGGATTGAGAAGCTTTATCTTCCCACAATATGTTTCAGTCAGGAATTGTTCTTAATGCAGTCCTTTTCTGTTCTGCTTCTGAGCTTATACGAACCAACAAGTTCTGCACCATGTTTATTCTCTGTCATTCATTCAGCATGTCCTGAAACATTAACACTGGAGAAGATGATGTTTGACCTCTCCTGAACTGCTGCAGTCTGTGTGGTGATGGTGTGCCTGCAATGCTGTTAGGTAAAGACTTAGCAAATTATCATGAAGGTCCAGATGAACAATTTGTACATTTTCACATTTTTCATGCAACGCAACAACTTGACATATTACACTTGTCATAAAGCAATATTTGACACCAGGCACGTACTAGGCAAAGTGATCAAAAACTGTGCTGAAGAGATAGGTTTTAAGGAGTATTCTGAACAAACAAAGGGACCTTGAAAATCAGGGAGGTTTAGGCAGTAAATTCAAGAGCTCAAGGCCTTGGAAGCTAAAAACATGTCAAAGATGAAAAAAGTGGGAGAGTTAAGATCGGAAATCCACAGGAGGTTGGAATTCAGGGACAGCAAATATTTTGAAGGAAAATCCAAAAGAACTGAGGATGCTTGAAATCTGGAACACAAACCTGAATTGCTAGAGAGACTTAGCAGGTCTGGCATTTGTAGAGAGAAAGTAGAGCTACCATTTCAAGTTCAGCCACCCATCTTCAGATCGATCTCAGGGGGTTGTCAGACTGGAAGGGGATTACCAAGACAAGGGGATGTGATAGCAACGTTTCAAAATGAGGATAAGAATTTCAGTATCTTTGTGCTTTGTCACTCAGAAAATGTGTTTACTAATGAGAACCAGGTGAACAGCACTAGGTCCATGTAAACACACAGGCAGCAGACTTTTGGATGACCTTAAGTTGACAGGGAGGTGGAATGTGGGGAGTTAAGTCTAGAGATAATAAAGGACTAGATGAGAGTTTCAGCAGCAGATGAACTGAGATGTTACTAAAGTTGAAATGTATGGGATCTTTGTGATGATGGGGAATATGTGGTTGGAAGCTCATCTTGGGGTGAAATATTTCATCATGTTTAAGAACAGTCTGGTTTAGCCTCAGCCAGTTATCAGGGAGAGGGATGAAATCAGTGGTGAGAGAGTGGAATGTGGCTCCCAGCCAGGATTGACATTTAGCATTGTCTGACTAAATGTGGTCTACACCCCTTTTCAGGCCGGGGCAGATATGGCAGCAGAACTGAGCTATGGACTAACTGCTGTATTGAGACAAAGTGCGGAGAACTTTATCTATTATCAAGCAAACTACAGTGATAAACTCAGACAGTTATTTACAGGCGAATGCGGGTTCTGCTGCTTATCTTAATAACTAGACAATAGAGCAATGAAATGACTTATAATCGCTTTTTTCAGCCTCTGTCTTGAAGCTTTCTCTCTCTCTCTCTCTGTGTCTCTCGGGCGTTTATCTTCTGATTCTGGCTGGTTTCCCTCACACAAACCTTTGTTGAAAGTCACTTTTATCCTTGTCCTTTTCTGATTAACCTCCCCCTCTGCCCAGTCACAGTTCATTCGCCTCATTTAACCACCTTCTGGATTAGTGGTGCTGGAAGAGCTCAGCAGTTCAGGCAGCATCCGAGGAGCAGCGAAATCGACGTTTCAGGCAAAAGCCCTTCATCTGGAATCGAAACGTTGATTTCGCTGCTCCTCGGATGCTGCCTGAACTGCTGAGCTCTTCCAGCACCACTAATCCAGAAGGTGGTTTCCAGCATCTGCAGTCAGTGTTTTTACCTCATTTAACCACCTGATGTTCTGCACATTCAACATTATTCTGTTTTCCTCTTAAATATAGCAGCTTATTTATAAATATATTTATTACATTTATTTCACCAACATTATCGCTGACAGAGGAGCGTCAAGAGCCACCTTTAAGCGTTTAAGTCTTAAAATCCCAGGATCTCTAACCTGGCATCTTTCCGATCGAGTTTTGTTTATCTCCGGGACCGAAAATACAACATCCTCTTCGTGACAGCAGGAAACACTGCGCATGCTCCAACTCCCATGAGGCCCCTGGGTGATTGATGTCAGCGCTGGACCAATAAGAGGACGGGGTGGAGCTGGAAGACCCGGCGGTGGTTGGTCCTCCAACCATTCAGAGTTAACGAGAGGCGGGAGTAGTGTAAATCACGTGATCGTCCTCGCGGACAGTGCAGTATCGCTCAGACCAGGGTTTGGTCTGTGAGGTAAAGATGGAAAAACAGCAGAAAGTGGGAGGGAAATTATGTTAGTATCGGCTGAGAAGTTTTACAAACAGTTGGTGCATGTCGGAAAACACAAACTTGAAACTTCCATGTCCATGTTTGCAGGAAACTTAAATACGCCTCAGATGGCGATAGGCCCGAGTGACCGCCACCATCTTTATTGGGGGCAATGATTCGCGGGACACGTGCGAACAGCAGCGGGGCGCATGCGCAGCCTCCACAGGGAGAGGGTGATGAGGCAGAGCAATTTCAAAACAAGAGAAAATCTTCTGGATACCTTTCCAGATTGTGGGGTTATCTCTGCTAACATTGCTCTGCATCATCTCTGTGCTCCCTGATTACCTCTGTCAATATGTAACTTCATCACTTTCAAATGATGGGTATATTTTAGCTCTGTTTGTATCTTAGTGTTACTTTCACACACCTTTTGTAAATTACTTTTCCACTGCTGCCCACCCCTGACTATGTGCTGCCCTCTTACCAAATTTTCCACAATATCTTTTGCAGTCGGAGGTTGTTTTTCTAGTGAGAGAGTCCATTTTCCTTCCATCTCTGGTCATCAAATTCTACAACATTTTCATTCCATGTGATTCATTTTGCACTTCCTACAACAGTTAGTTGTTGTACCTACAGCTCAGCGAGCAAACCTATACCCTAAACCTCAACCTGAGCTACAAACCTTGCAACAACAGTTAGTCTGTTTCTTCCTCCACAGATACTAGTGATCACTGCCAAAGCCCTGTTGCCTGTGGAAAAGATGATGTTTAACCTTCTTGTATTGTTGCTGTTCATGTGGTGAAGGTGCTCCCACAGTGTGGTTTGGTAAGGAGTTACAGATTTTTCATCCAGCAATAGTGGAGAATTAATGATAAATGTCCAAATCTATGAGCAATTTACATTTTTATCATGTTTATAATTTCACAGAAATATTATCAAGGGACTTTTGACATAACACAATAGATGTAAATATTAAGTCAGATTACCAAAAGCACTACTAAATAAGCAGGTTTTCAGGAATATCTTAAAGGAGGAAAGCAAACTTGAGAGGTTTACGGTGGGAATTCCAGACTGTGTTGCCTTGGCAACTGTAGAAGCAGCAGCCAATAGTGAATTAATGAAAAAAACATAATGAAGAAACATTCGTTTCTGGAGTCTGAAACAAAATGAATTGTTGAGGTCTTAAGGGTTGTGTGGTACAGGGAGATGGGGATAGTCACAGCCAGGAATTAAATCAAGGGTGAGAATTTTAAATTATTGTTGCTTATAATAGGAGCCTTTGTAGGTCAGGGAATGCAGGGGTGATGGGTGAACAAGGTTTGGTACACGTGGGCAGCAGAATTTTATATATTCTTGTGATTACAGAGAGGGTGAATGTGGGAGGCCAACTGGGAGTGTGCTTGGATAGTTAAATCGATATTTAACAAAGGAATGGACTTTTTATTTGTTATTTACATAAATGATCCGAATGCGAATGTACAAGGCACGATTAGTAACTTTGTGGATGATACAAAATTAGGAGGTATTGTTGATACCGAAGAAGTTAACCAAAAAATTAGAGGGATCAGATGGGGAAGTAGGCTGAGGATTAGCAAATACAATTCAATACAGATAAGTGTGATATGTTGTACTTTGGAAAGTCAAACCAAGATAGGATTTACACAATAAATGGTAAGGTCCCAAGAAGCACTGTGGAACGGAGGGACCAGGACGACAAGTACATTGTTCTTTGAAAGCAGTGTCACAGGTAGACAGGCTGGTGAAGAATGCATTTAGAATGTTACCCTTCATTGGTTGAGGCATTGAGTAAAGGAGTTGGGATGTTCTGCTTCAGTTGTAGAAGTCGTTGGTGAGGCCTCACTTGGAGTGTTATGCATAGTTTTTGTCACTTTGTTTTTAGGAAATATATAATTAAACCATAAAGAGTGCAAAGAAGACTTACGAGGATGTTGCCAGGACAAATAGGCCTGAGCCATAGGGAGAGGTTGGCCAGGACAGGGGGACTTTATGCCTTGAAATTTAGGAGAATGAGGGGTGACCCTATTGAGGTGTATAAAACCATGAGAGGCCTAGAGTGGATGAACGCATATAGTTTCTTTCCCAAGGATGGGAAATTGAAAACTAGAGGGCATAGGTCTAAAGGTGAGAGAGGAAACATTTAAGAAGGACTTGAGAGGCAACTTCTTCATACATATGGTGTGCACATGGAATAAGCTGCCAGATAAAGTGTTCGAGGTAGGTACAGTAGCAACATTTTTAAAAAAAAGCATTTGGATAGGTGCATGGATGGGAAAGGTTCAGAGGGATATGGGCTATAGGGCCTTATTACTGTATGGCCCTATTACTCTATGACTGGGCTGTCACCCTCACCTCACCTCTGGAATTCAGCTGTTTGTCAGTTTGTGAATCAAGTCTGGAACACGATCAGGAACTGAGTGGCCCTGGCGGAACCCAAACTGAGCATTGCTGAGCAGGTGCTGCTTGATAGCATTGTTGACGACACCTTTCATCACTTTTCTGATGATACAGATGGAGAGGAAATTAGCCAGGTTATATTTGCCCTGTGTTTTTGTACTGAGCATACCTGGGTGATGTTCCACATTGTTGGTAGATGCCAATGTTGTAGTGGTACTGAAACAGCTTGGCTTGGTAGGCGGCAAGTTCTGGAGTAAGTGTCATCAGTATTATTGCCAGAATGTTGGCAGAGCCAATAGCTTTTGCACTATTCATCCATTTCTTGATATTATTTGAAGTGAATCAAATTGGCTGAAACCTCGCAACTGTGATGTTGGGGACCTCTGAAGCAGGCAGAGATGGATCATCCATTTGAAACTTCTGGCTGAAGCTTACTTCAAATACTACAGTCTTATCGTTTGTATGGATAGGTTGGGCTCCTCCATCAGTACGTGTGGGGATATTTGGTGTGCTTCCTCCAGGGAGTTGTTTCATTGTCCATCATCATTCATGACTAGCTATGGGAGAACTGCAGAGTTTAGATCTGATCCATTGGTTGTGGGATTGCTTAGTTCTATCTTCGATTACTTACAGTGTGGAAACAGGCCCTTCGGCCCAACAAATCCACACCCACCCGCCGAAGCGCAACTCACCCAGACCCATTCCCCTACATTTACCCCTTCACCTAACACTACGGACAATTTAGTATGGCCAATTCACCTAACCTGCACATTTTTGGTCTGTGGGAGGAAACTGGAGCACCCGGAGGAAACTCACGCAGACACGGGGAGAATGTGCAAACTCCACACGGTCAGTCACCTGAGGTGGGAATTGAACCCGGGTCTCTGGTGCTGTGAGGCAGCAGTGCTAACCACTGTGCCACCGTGCTGTCCATCTCTCGCTGCTTATGCTGTTTGGCATGTAGGGAGGTCCTGTTTGGCAGCTTCATCAGGTTAGCACATCATTTTTAAGCCTTGTGCTGCTCATGGCATGCCCTCCTATACGATCCATTGAACCAGGGTTGATCCCTTGGCTTGATGCTAATGATTGAATGCAGGATATGCAAGGCCATGAGATTTCAGATTGTTCCGGAGTACAATGTTGCTGCTGATGACCCACAGTACCTCGATAGATGCCCACTTCTGAGTTCCTGCATCTGTTCGAAGTCTGTCCAGTTTAGTACAGTGATAGTGCCACTTAACACAATGACGTGCTCTCAATTTTAAGGCATGGCTTTGTCTCCAAAAGGACTGTGCAATGGTTGCTCTTATCAATGCTGTACTGAACGGTAAATTGGTAAGGGTGAGTTAAGGTATGGTTTCCCCTCTAATTGATTGCCTCACCACCTGTTGCAGACCCAGTCCGTTAGGACCTGACCAGCTCCATCAGTAGTTCTGCTGCCAAGCTCCTCTTGATGGTGAGCATTGAAATCCTGTGCCCAGAATATATTTGGTACCAATTACACCTTCAGTGCTACCTCCAAGTGTTCAGCTGAGTACCAATTCATCAGCTGAGGCAGGATGGTATTTGGAAATCAGCTGAAGCTATGAGACTTCCTGGTGTCTGGAGTCAATGCTGAGTACTCCCAAGGTAAATATTCCTGTCTGTACATCACTGTCCATCCTCTGCCTGGTCTGTTCTGCTGATAGGATAGACATATCTAAGGATGGTGATGGTGATCTCCACTCAGTGTCTGCAAGGTCCGATTTCGTGATTATGTCAGGCTGTTGCTAGTCTATGAGACAGCTGCCTCAATTTTGGCACTAGATCCCAGATGTTAGAAAGGAAGACTTTGCAGAGTCACGAGGGCTGATCCTGTGGTTATATTTTCTAGTGTGCTAGTAGATGTCATGTAGTACACCCAGTTTCATTCCTTTGTTGAGATTTTGCAGTCATTAATACAACTGAGTAACTTGCTGGGCCGTTGTGAGTGGCCAGATTTCTTTTCCTGAAGGACACTAGGTATTTTTTCTGCTGTTGACAATGGTTCCATGGCTATCAGTAGTTTCTTAATTCCAGATTTTTTAAAATTGAATTCATATTCCACCATCAACTGAGTTGCGATTCGAACCCCAACTTTTGTTGTACATTTTAATATTCTGGACAAAATTTAAACACATCAGATTTGTTTACTCATTTTTAATATCACTAACACAGGTTTTGTTTATTTCCAAAATGCTGTCCATCATCCTGTCTCCTCCATCCTCCCCTCCAATAACAAGAGTGAGGAATAGATGGAGGTTCTTTGTTATTAAGATTGAGACAATCTGATCAGCAGCCTCTACTGCATCCCTCCTTCTACTTGCCCACCAAGCCAAACTGCCTCGCATGGTGCTTCTCATATTAGTGGTGCTGGAAGAGCACAGCAGTTCAGGCAGCATCCAAGTAGCTTCGAAATCGACGTTTCGGGCAAAAGCCCTTTAGTCCGAAACTCACATCTTTCTACGTCTCCTGTCAAGCCTTATCAGAGTTCATCTGAACCCTTTTACCCTATTCCTGGTTAACTACAAACATTCCAATTCTGTTTCTCTTTTCCAATTCTCCTCCTCCTCTTCACTCCCGCATGCCAATTCACAGGTATTGTTGTTTGTTCTGTCTGTCTCTCTTTTCTGGTTATGCCTTTTTCACTTGTTCTGTTAAAACAATATTTGACCTCACCATTTTTGGAAAATCATGCTGCGCATCCACTCTCCTTTTCCTTTCTGAATTTGTTCTTCATAAAGGATCTGTTCTTGGCCCTTCATCTGCATATTGCCAAGACGTAATCGTGACCAAAAACACAGTGTCAGGTTTCACATATCCACTGATAATGCTCAGCTCTACCTCACCGTCACTCCTCTGCGTTGCTCCACTGTTACTCAATTATCAAACTGCTAATCACATGTCCATTACTTGATCAGCTGAAATTTCCTCCAGTAAAACTTTGAGATGGTTAAACCATTGCTTTCAGTTATTATTACAAATTAGTTTCCCTTGCTGCTGAGTCCCACCCTCTTGCTGGGAACTGCCTGAGGCTGAGTGACACTCTTCACAATATTGCTCTTATTTCTGACCCCAAGGTGAGCATCTGATGGTGCATCTGTTCAATCACAAACACCAAAAATTTCAATCTCTAAAATTTTCCTTCTATCCATCTCACCTGCTACTGAAACCCTTACCTATGCATGTGCTGCCTTAAACTTGACAATTCTGAAACATGACTTTTGATTCCCTGTCTGAGACTCTCCCATGATGGGAAACCTCCTCTCAGCACTTACCTTGTCAAACCTGTCAAGAATCCTGCATGTTTCAATTAGATCATCTCTCATTTTCCAAAATCCTGTGAATAGATTCTCAACCTGTTTAGCCTTTCTTTAAAAGCTAATCCCTCCAAACCAGGGATCATCCCAGTGAATCTTCTCTGAAACGCCTCCAACAAAGTGATATGTTTCCTTAAATTAGGGGACCATAACTGCTTACATTACTACCAAAGTGGTCTTGAACTTGCCTTGTACAGTTGCACTAAGACATAGACTCCAAATTCTTATACTGCAAGCACCTTGAAATAAAGGACAACATTCCATTACCCTTCCTGGTTACCTGTTGCACCCTTGTGCTAGCTTTTCGTGTTTCTTGCACAATTAGTTCAAAGTTTCCGTGGTGCAGCTTTCTCCAATTTTCATCATTTAAATACTACTCTGTTCTTTTGTCAACTCCTCCAAACTAAATAACTTCACATTTTCCCACATTATACTCCATTTGCCAACTTGTTGCCCACTTATGTAAATATCTCTCTGCAAACTGTTTGTAACCGTCTGGTAACTTGACTGTTGCACCTTTTCTATGAGATCCTCCCTCAGTCTTTGAAATTAGGAGCGTGGACCAGCAAGGCCCATATATAATCGCTTAAGATTAATGTTTAATGTTTGGAATTA
Organism: Chiloscyllium punctatum; assembly: GCF_047496795.1. Lineage (NCBI taxonomy): Eukaryota > Metazoa > Chordata > Chondrichthyes > Orectolobiformes > Hemiscylliidae > Chiloscyllium > Chiloscyllium punctatum. The sequence continues at coordinate 52,391,503 of NC_092780.1, forward strand.
CTGGGAGTGGCTTGTTGCCTGTTGTTTAGAGTGGAGACAACTTGTCCACCAAGTTGTGTTAGCTTTTCACACCCAATCTCTTATTGATGAGGCAGAGGGACAGCGCAGAAGGAAAGCAAAGGCAGGAAATCCTGCTGTCTGCATCTCACTAACTCTTGGAAAATTCTGTCTCAGGTGTCAATGATCTGCTGATTTGTTCAGTCCCGTGAAGACCCAAGGCAGAAACTCGTAGAAACCCACATAATATTCCCCAGAATTGACTGCTGGCATCCACAAAAGGTAATGTGCGACAGGGAAAATGCATGGTCATCCTCGGTTAGGAGGACAGGATGGTGTGAATTTCATAGAGTCATAGAGGTATACAGCATGGAAACAGACCCTTTGGTCCAACCCGTCCATGCCAACCAGATATCCCAACACAATCTAGTCACACCTGCCAGCACCCGGCCCCTATCCCTCCAAACCCTTCCTATTCATATACCCATCCAAATGCCTCTTAAATGTTGCAATTGTACCAGCCTCCACCATATCCTCTGGCAGCTCATTCCATACATGTCCCACCCTCTGCATGAAAAAGTTGCCCCTTAGGTCTCCTTTATATCTTTCCCCTCTCACCCTAAACCAATGCCCTCTAGTTCTGGATTCCCCGACCCCAGGGAAAAGTCTTTGCCTATTTATCCTATCCATGCCCCACATAATTACGTAATCCTCAAAAAGGTCACCCCTCAGCCTCCGACGCTCCAGGGAAAACAACCCTAGCCTGTTCAGCCTCTCCCTGTAGCTCAGATCCTCCAACCCTGGCAACATCCTTGTAAATCTTTTCTAAACCCTTTCAAGTTTCACAATATCTTTCCAATAGGAAGGAGACCAGAATTGCATGCAATATTCTAACACCCTTGACTGATAGTGATTGATTTTATGAACTTGTGTTCCAGGATATTACAAGTGGACTTGCGAGTGGGACTCTCGATATAATTGTAACACCAAACTCTGACAGACTTACTCAATTTATTAAGACCTGGACATTCACATTGTGTGACAATATTGTGTTCCAGGTCATTCCCACTTGCTTTACCAAATTTCTACCTTTAATCACCTTGTTCTCTCGGTAGATCTTCCCTAAAATCTTCAATATCTATCTGTAATCCTTTTACAATCAGCTGATGAGTACAAGTTTTATCATCTTAATGTATATCTTTTGTAAACATTATCACAGCTCCCCTCAATTTCCTTGACTACAAGGAGAACAATCTCCATTTCTCCAAACCCCTGATTCCCCAATGTCTGTTTGTTTTCTATAAGGTACAAATCAGGATTATGCTGGAACATTCTCGATTTGCCTGCAGCAGTATGGTCCCCAACAATATTAAAGAAAGTGAACATCATCCAGGACAAAGCACTGTGTCAGAATGGTGTCACATCCGCCACCTTCAACCTTCCCTCTCTCTACCAACAGGGCACAGTGGCATCACTGTAAAAGTTAAAATCATTGTTGTCCTACCAGACCTCTCTCATTTGGCTGCTTTGTCATTACAGAGAGAGATGACTGGTGGTTGTTTAACCTGAAGGTTGCGAAGGAGAGTCCACCTATATTTTCGACGTGCACTAGCAGCATTTCCAAATCACATGAATGAATAATGCAAAAAAAAATCCTAACCATGCAAATAAAATGACTCTTCTTACAAACCATTTTGGTAAATCTCCTCTGCACCCTTTCAGGGACCCTGCTATCTCTCACAATGTGTGTTACTCTTTGGTTTGCACAGACTCAGATGCTCTGCATTGCTGCGTTTGATGTCTTCAGTAACAATTGCACTGAATCTCACTGGCTGTAAGGGTTTGTAGATGCTGAAACCCTGATAACATTTAAGATGTATTTAGTTGCAAGCTGGTGATGCCAAGGCAGGCAAGGCTATGGGCGAAGTGCTGGGAAATGGGATCAGAACAGTTAGGTGGTTGTTTTTAACCAGCACAGACCCAATTGGCCATGGCGCTTTTTATTATTGTAGACCTCTGACACACTTAGGAATATGACAAGCAATATTTGAAATCAGTTGAGAGATGGAGATATTATAATAGATAACACGTGATTGGTCAGTGTTTTGGGAGGAAAGTGAGGTACAGAGATGGAGCAATTTAGGAGGAAATTCTAGAGCTTGAAGCCAAGGAATCCGAAAATGCCACCATCAAGTGGAGAAATTAAAATGGAGTATCCTCATAAGGATGGTATCAGAGGAATGTATGTATTGCAGAGATTTTGGAAGCTGGCGAAGATTATAGAGATAAGGAAAGGTGTGAGGTTGGAGGAGGTCACAGAAATAGGGAGGATTGTAAGACTGAAGGAGACTTAGATGAGGTTTATGAGGATAGAGACAATGACAGAACGAAGGATGGTTGTAAAGTTTGGAGGAATTTACAGAGATAGGGAGGGTTTTGAGGCTGAAGGAACTCTTACAGAGACAGTAAGAGTTCTGAGAATCGAGGGTGATTCCTGCGACAGAGAGGGTGGTGAGGCCTGAGGGTTATTCTCACCATAGGGCGGGCAGTGAGGCTGTGGTGGGGGGGGAATTCCCACGATAGGAAGGTTGGTGTGGCTTGAGGGCAGATTATCCACTGTGGTGTACTTAGAGCACGTAGACTACAGCAGTTAAAGAAGATAGTTCATCACCACTTTCTTCAAGTCAAATAAAGATGGACAATAAATGTTAGTCTGGTCAACAAAGACCAAATATGACTTAAAGACCCATATATAAATTAAAATATGATGAATTTCTGTTTTGTGGACAGCAAGCAGAAACTCTGACAACTCTCCTTGAAGCTGAATAGGTTAAGCAATGATTTTAGTTGAGTTGTTGATGTGTTTCCAGGATATTAGTTTGCAGAGAGATAGAGAAATTATTAACTTTGTGACAATGTTTGTTCACCACAGAACACAACTTTCAGATAATTGGCAAATAATGCAAGTTGAAAATGTGAAGATTATTTGACTCGAGGGTCTGAAGATCTAGAACAATCTGAACAGCAGCTGGATGCAAATTCTGCAGTTATTCTCAAAAGAGATTTGGAATTTAACTTTTCAAGGAATGATTGGGAGGGCTATGGGCAAATGGCAGGGGAATTGGGACAGATTTGCAGCATCTCTAGGGTGAGAGTAAAGCTTTTGACAAGGTTTCACATGGTCAACTAATGAGTACAGTGAGGTCATGTGGGACTCAGGAAGAGCTTGCCAGTTGGAAACAAAGTTGGCATTATGGTAGGAGACAGAGCATGGTAGTGTCGGCCTGTGACCAACTGTTCCACAGACATCGGTATGGGGGTCCATAGAATCCCTACAGGCCCTTCGGCTCAGCAGTGAGTGGGTCCACTTTTGTTTCTAATTTATGTTAATGGTTTAGGTGAGAACATGGGAAGCAAGGTTAGTAAATTTGCAGATAATACTAAAATTGGCCGTATAGTGGATCGTGAAGGTTATCTAAGTTGACAAAGATCTTGATCAATTGGGTCACTGGGCTGAGGAATGGCAGATCGAGTTCAATTTGGATAAATGTGAGGTATTTCATTTTTGGTAAAATAAACAAGGGTAAGACTTATATAATTAATGGTTGGTTCCTGGGTGGTGTAAAACAGAGAATCCTTTGAAATTTGTGTCACAAGTGGATGGAGTGGTTTAGCATACTTGCTAAATTGTTTAGCATACTTGCCTTCGTTGCTGAGACATTTGAGTATAGGAGTTGAGAGGTCATGTTAAGGTTATGCACAACATTGGTGAGGCCTCATCTGAAGTAATGTGTCCAGTTCTGGTCGTCCTTTTACAGGGCGAATATTATTAAAATGGAGAGGGTTCAGAAAAGATTTACAGGGATGTTGGCGGGAAATAGAGGGCATGAATTATGTAAATAGACTGGAAAGGCTAGGACTTTTTCCAACAGAATATAGGAGGCTGATGAGTGATCCTATAGAGATTTTTGAAATCCTGACGTTCCTCGATTATGTAAATAGCAAGGGTCTTTTCTTTAGGGTGGAGGATTTCAAGACTAGGGGCCATATTTATAAAGTGAGAGGAGAAAGGGTTTAAAAATAGATATGAGGGGCAACTTTTTTTTTTAAAAGGGTGGTTCATGTGTAGAATGAACATCCAGAGGAGGTGGTGGATCCAGGTCCAGTTGCAACATTTAAAAGGCACTTGGCTAAGTGCATGAACAGGAAAGGTTTGGAGGGATATGTGCCAGTTGCATTAAGTTCTACATTGGAGTAAGGCCAACTTGGATGGTATTAAGTAAGAACTTTCAAAAGTTGATTGAGAGAGGCAATTCATTGGTAAAGGGATGGTTGGAAAGTGGGAGGTCTTCAAAGATGAGATAAGGAGAGTCCAGAGACAGCATATTCCTGTTCATGTGAAGAGCAAGGCTGATATGTGTAGGATGACTAGAGAAATTGAGGCTCTGGTTAAGAAAAAGAAGGCCAGGAATAGACTGCAGGAATCGAGTCAATCCCTCAAGGAGTATAAGGGCAGTAGGAGAATACTCGAGGAAAATCAGGAGGGCAAAAGAGAGACATGAGATACCTTCGGCAAATAGGGTTAAGGAGAATCCAAAGAGATTCTTCAAATACATTAAGGACTAAAAAGCAGTTAGGGAGATAATAGACCCCTTGAAGATCAATAAGGCTGTCTGTGTGTGGAACTGCAGATGTGTGAGATAGTAAATAAGTATTTTGCATCAGTCGAGGATAAGGAAGCTAGGGAAACAAATAGTGATGTCTTGAAAAGTGCCCCTATTACAGAGGAGAATGTGCTGGACGTCTTAAAATGCATAAAGGTGGATATATTCCAAGCACCTGATCAAGTGTATCCATGAAATCCAGGGGAAGATGGGAAATAACTGCTAGGACCCTTGTTGAGGTGTTTATATTGTCACTGCCACTGGGTGGCTAATGTGATGCCATTATTTAAGCAAGTTAGTAAGGAAAAGTGAGGGAACTATAGACTGGTGAGCCTGATGTTAGTGGTGGGGTAAATTGTTGGAGCGAAGTCTGAGGGACAGGATTTACAAGTATTTGAAAAAGCACAGACTGATTAGGGGTCGTAAGCATGACTTTGTATGTGGGAAATCCTATCTCACTAAATTGATTGAGTTTTTTTGAAGTGGAGGAGTGCGGAGATTCTACAGAATTATAGAGCTGGTATAGAATACAGGGTTGTGGAGGGCATGAGTCGAGTGATTTGATAACAAAGATGAGAATTCTCGAATTGACTTCGCATACTGCTGCTGGTATTAGACTGAGTTTTGAGAATATTTTTTAAATTCGAAAGAGATGCCAGGCCTTCAAGTGTATTATTCTTGCAAAACTTTAAATAAATTATTTTTTCAGCAACCCTTCAAAATGTCATTTCAAACTACATTAATTATAAAGCATCTCGTAACATTGTCAACTAGGGATGTTCAGGGTTAACTTCTTTCTGGATTAGTGGTGCTGGAAGAGCACAGCAGTTCAGGCAGCATCCGAGGAGCAGTAAAATCGACGTTTCGGGCAAAAGCCCTTCATCAGGAATACAGGCAGAGACCCTGAAGCATGGAGAGATAAGCTAGAGGAGGGTGGGGGTAGGGAGAAAGTTGCATAGAGTACAATAGGTGAGTGGGGGAGGGGATGAAGGTGATGAAGGTCAGGGAGGAGGGTGGAGTGGATAGGTGGAAGCAAATGTGGCTGTGGTAGCGAGTTTGTTTCAGGACATGGTTGAAGAGCTTCAGGGCAGAGGAAATGACCTGGGAGTTGCAGTGGGAGAGGGACTCCCTGAGATTCTTGTAGAGAGAGGAGGAAAACTTCTTCAAGGCAGGCATCCTTGCAAAAGGATTCGCAGTAGGGTTAAAATCTTCTTGTTGAGTGAGTCGACCTAAAAAGGTTGACTGTATTTGAAATTGAAATTGTACATTGTTCTTCTGGAATTTGTGATGCATTTTAGCTATTAATCTACGTTATTGTTCTTGGTGCATTTTGATTCTCACTGGGGAAAACTAAATAAGTGAATACAGTTCACTCCGAGCGGTTTATGAACTGGAGTTAAACAGTGGCTCATTTGCCCTCATGTCTCATGTAATTTAGTGTCAAACATTGTTTTTTATAATTAATCCAGTGAAGTGTCTCGAGATGTTATATTACAGTTTGAGTTGTACACTAATACCGATTGTTATTTCAAGTAGATAGAATAGTGAAGAAGGCGTTTGATATGCTTTCCTTTATTAATCAGAGAATTAAATACAGGAGTTGGGAGGTCATGTTGCGACGTACAGGACATTGGTTAGGACACTGTTGGAATATTGCGTGCTGTTCTGATCTTCTTCGGAAAGATGTTGTGAAACTTGAAATGGTTCAGAAAAGATTTACAAGGATGTTGCCAGGGTTGGAGGATTTGAGCTATAGGGAGAGGTTGAACAGACTGGGACTGTTTTCCCTGGAGCGTCGTAGGCTGAGGGGTGACCTTACAGAGGTTTACAAAATTATGAGGGGCGGGGATATGATAAATAGAGAAAAGCTTTTCCCTGGGGTCAGGGAGTTCAGAACTAGAGGCCATAGGCTTAGGGTGAGAGGGGAAAGATATAAAAGAGACCTAAGGGGCAACTTTTTCACACCGAGGGTGGTGCGTGTATGGAATGAGCTGCCAGAGGAAGTTGTGGAGACTAGCACAATTGCAACATTTAAAAGGCATTTGGCTGGGTATACAAATAGGAAGGGTTTGGAGGGATATGGGCCGGGTGCTGGCAGGTGGGACTAGATTGAGTTGGGATATCTGGTCGGCATGGACAGATTGGACCGAAGGGTCTGTTTCCATGTTATACATCTCTATGACTCTAAGTGACAAAGAAGGTTGATAAAGACAGAGCAGTGGACATGTCTATATGGACCCCTGCAAGATATTCATTATGGTTCAATATAGTAGGCTGGTGAGCAGGCTAGCTATTTGGATACAAAATTGGCTTGAAGGTAGGAAACAGGATCATGGTGGAGGGCGTTTTGTTCCAGACTGGAGGCCTGTGTATAGCGGTGTGCCACTTTGATTCGTGCTGCATCCACTGCTTTTTGTTATTTATATTAATGATTTAGAGTGAATATGTGAGGAATGGTTAGTATTTTTGCAGGTGACGTCAAATTGGAGGTGTAGTGGACGGTGAAGAAGAATCTGTCAGAGTACAATGGGACCTTGATCTGATGGGCCGATGGGTGGAAGAGTGGCAGTTGGAGTTTAATTTAGAAAAATGTGAGGTGTTGCATTTTGGTAATACAAATCAGGCCATACTGAGACACTTGAGGTAAGGTGCTGGGGAGTATTGCCGAACAGTGTCTTTGGGGTGCAGATGCACTGTTTGTTGAAGGTGGATCGCAGGTAAACAAGGTAGTGAAGATGATGTTTGGTATGCTTGCCTTTATTGGTTAGTGCATTGAGTACAGGAGTTGGAATATCGTGTTATGACTGAATAGGACATTGATTATGCCACTTTTGGAGTACTGTGTTCAGTTCTGGTCTCCCTGCTGTTGGAAAGATGCTGTTAAATCTGACAGGGTTCAGAAAGGGTTTACAAGGATGTTGCAAGAATTTGAGAGTTTGAGCCATAGGAAGAGGCTGAGTAGACTGGGGGTATTATCCTTGGAGCATCAGATTTAAGGGTTGACCTTATAGAAATTTATAAAATCGTGACGGGCATGGATAGAGTGAATAGCCATGGTCTTTTTCCGAAGGTAGGGGAGTCCAGATCTAGAGAGCATAGGTTTAAGTGAGAGGGGGAAAGATTTAAAAGGACTTAAGGAGCAGGCGCTGGTGTGTGTGTACAATAAGCTGCCAGAGGAAATGGTGGGGGCTGGTATATTTAACAGGCATCTTGATAGGTACATGATCAAGTAGGGTATGGAGGAGTAAGGGTCAAATGCTGGTAAATAGGATTAGATTAATTCAGTTTAATTTATGCTTGAATGAGTTAGATGAAAGGATGTATTTCATGCTGTACAACTCTTACTCTGAACATTTTGTTTTCATTTCAGAATTCCACAGTTTTATTTCTATACCATTCTTAGCCTTCAAAGGGATCGAAAGGCATTGGGAGAAAACAGGAACAGGGTTGGGGTGTACATCTATAAAATGGCCCCCTCCCCAGCTCTCCCATCACTCCTCTCTGTAGTTTTTTGCAAACAGTGACAGGTTCCCTTCCCGAAGGCTATTTAGAAAGGAGTTTGGTTTTAATGATAATGCAGCAGTTTCCGCAAGTGCCAGCTCCACAAGTGACCAGAGAATTTCTCTCAGTTTCACAACCTGAGTGTGTTCTTCTGCTTTCTCGCTCACTGCTTTTGTTTTATGTTTGAAAGGTCGGTGTGCAGTTAGAGAATTTGAACCGTTTTGCATACAAATCTGACAGTCATTCTGTTTATCACAACCTAATTATCTCAGGACTTTGAAACATTGAAGGAAAGAGCACTGTTCACACTGGGTAGAAACACATATTCTCTGTGGGTGCAAGAGTTTGTGAAGATTCATCTGAAATGTCTAAACACCAGCACAGTCACATTGGGGAGAGACTATGGAAATGTGTAGACTGTGGGAAGGGTTTCCTTTACCCATCCCAGTTGGAAACTCATCAACGGAGTCACACTGGAGAGAAACCATTCACCTGCTCTGATTGTGGGAAGGGATTCACTTCACCATCCAGGCTACTGATACACCAGCGAGTTCACACTGGAGAGAAACCGTTCACCTGCTCCGATTGTGGGAAAGCATTCACTCAGTCAACAAATCTACGAACACACCAGCGAGTGCACACGAGAGAGAGACCATTCATCTGCTCTGATTGTGGGATGGGATTCACTCAGTCATCCAATTTACTTAAACACCGGCGCGTTCACACTGGAGAGAAACCATTCACTTGTTCTGAATGTGGGAAGGCATTCACTCAGACAACTCACCTGCTGATACACCAGCGAATTCACACTGGAGAGAGACCATTGACATGTTCCGTGTGTGGGAAAGGTTTTGCTGACTCAAATTCCTTGCTGATACACCAGAGAGTTCACACTGGGGAGAAACCATTTACCTGCTCCGAGTGTGGGAAGGGATTCACTTGCTCATCTAACCTATTGAGACACCAGAGTGTTCACAATGGGGAGAGACCATTCACCTGTTCAGAGTGTGGGAAGGGTTTCAATCGGTCATCCTACCTGCTGGAGCACCAGCGAGTTCACACTGGAGAGAGACCATACACCTGTTCCAAGTGTGGGAAGGGTTTCAATCGGTCCTCCTACCTGCTGGAGCACCAGCGAGTTCACACTAGAGATATGGACCATTCACTTGCTCGGAGTGTGGGAAAGGATTCACTCAGTCATCCAAACTGTTAACACACCAGCAAATTCACAAAGATTCACAGTTGAAGGATTTTGCTTTCACTCATACTAATGAATGATCCATGGTTTAGGGCTGTTTGTGCAAATGTTATTAATTAAAGGTCCTGATATTGTAGATAAAATGTACATAACAGTTGTGTATTTGTAAGGGAGATTTTGGAAATGATCACTGTACATCAGTGTCACTGTACATCAAAGTATTGACACTGAGTAAGATTGTGCATCTGCTCAGTGGAAAGGAATTTCCTGGTTCATCAGGATTGGATAACCACCAATGAATTTCTCAGTATGGGTAGTTCTCATTTAAAGTGGGTTCCAGTAGCACAATTTGGCTATGACATGGCTGAAGAGCTAGGAGGGAATGGTATTTTTGAGAACGCTTACCTCTGTTCACAATAACGTGATTCCAGCATGTGTTGTTTCACTCACTTCGTTCTGCACGTGCCGATGTCAGCTGCCGTTAGAGCGTGTGGGAGGTATAATACTATCCTTTGAGCAGCTTCATATCAAAAATTAAACTAACAACTGTTCATTGTTGTACCTCTGAGAGAAAAATATTCTTGTATAATTCCTGTATAAGTCCTGTACAATTCCTGCAGGACTGCATTACTCTTGTACATACCACCCCGAGAAACAGTCAGAAGATAATTGACCACAACCGTCCACATCTGCAACCACAACTTTACCTGAAGGTGGTGATGATAACTCTCTGTCCCTGCATTAACAATATTGTTTCAATGTAATGTGTTAAATTTACTTTTGTCAATAAATATGAATCAAACCTTCACTCAGGTTGTCCTATATTTTGGCTTTTGGGTGATTTTTCCAGTGATCAGGAGTGATTTTTCTTTGTTGGTCTGCCTCCTAGCCCCACTTTTCCCATCGGCCCCATTATTCCTATTAAGTGAGGTTTCACGAGAATGCAACCACGGCATTATAGGAGAACTGTTGTGGTTCTGTTCGCCGAGCTGGGAATTTGTCTTGCAAACGTTTCGTCCCCTGTCTAGGTGACATCCTCAGTGCTTGGGAGCCTCCTGTGAAACGCTTCTGTGCTGTTTCCTCCGGCATTTATAGTCGCCTGTCTCTGCCACTTTCGGTTGTCAGTTCAAGCTGTCCGCTGTAGTGGCCGGTATATTGGGTCCAGATCAATGTGTTTGTTGATAGAGTCTGTGGATGAGTGCCATGCCTCTAGGAATTCCCTGGTGTTCTCTGTTTGGCTTGCCCTATAATGGTAGTGTTGTCCCAGTCGAATTCATGTTGCTTGTAGTCTGTGTGTGTGGCTACTAAGGATAGCTGGTCGTGTCGTTTCGTGGCTAGTTGGTGTTCATGGATACGGATCGTTAACTGTCTTCCTGTTTGTCCGATGTAGTGTTTTGTGCAGTCCTTGCATGGGATTTTATACACTACATTAGTTTTGCTCATGTTGGGTATTGGGTCCTTCGTTCTGGTGAGGTGTTGTCTGAGCGTGGCTGTTGGTTTGTGTGCTGTTATGAGTCCTAGTGGTCGCAGTAGTCTGGCTCTCAGTTCAGAAATGCTCCTGATGTATGGTAGTGTGGCTAGTCCTTTGGGTTGCGGCATGTCCTCGTTCCGTTGTCTCTCCCTTAGGCATCTGTTGATGAACTTGCGAGGGTATCCGTTTTTGGCGAATACCTTGTATAGGTGTTCCTCTTCCTCTTTTTGCAGTTCTGGTGTGCTGCAGTGTGTTGTGGCCCTTTTGAATAGTGTCTTGATGCAACTTCGTTTGTGTGTGTTGGGGTGGTTGCTTTCATAGTTTAGGACTTGGTCTGTGAGTGTGGCTTTCCTGTAAACCTTTGTGGTGAATTCTCCGTTCGGTGTTCTCTGTACCATTACGTCTAGGAATGGGAGTTGGTTGTCCTTTTCTTCCTCTCTAGTGAATCGGATTCCTGTGAGAGTGATGTTGATGATCTGGTGTGTGTTCTCTATTTCTGTGTTTTTAATGATTACAAAGGTGTCATCCATGTATCTGACCCAGAGTTTGGGTTGAATTTGTGGTAAGACTGTTTGTTCTAACATTTGCATTACTGCTTCTGCTAGTGAGTCCAGAGATCAGTGAGCCCATGGGTGTTCTGTTGACAGCTCGAACTGACAACCGGAAGCGGCAGAGACAGGCCACTATAAATGCCGGAGGAAACAGCACAGAAGCGCTTCACAGGAGGCTCCCAAGCACTGAGGATGTCACCTAGACAGGGGACGAAACGTTTGCAAGACAAATTCCCAGCTCGGCAAACAGAACCACAACAACGAGCATCCGAGCTACAAATCTTCTCCCAAACTTTGATTATAGGAGAACTACCTGTAACTATAGGGATTGGTTTTTGAAACTACTGTTACCAATATCCAAACCATGTTTATTGAGCTTGTTTATAGTGATCATAGATCATCATAAAATACCTACAGTTTGGAAACAGGCCATTTGGACCCTCAAGGCCACACCTACCATTTGAAGAGCATCCTACCTAGACCCATGCCCCTACTGTATCCCTGTAACCCTGCACATCCCTGGACACTGTGGGCAATTTAGCATGACCAATCCACCGAGCCTACACGTCTTCAGACTGTGGGAGGAAACCCACACAGACACTGGGAGAATGTGCAATCATCACGCAGTCACCCAAGGCTGGAATTGAACCCAGGTCTCTGGCACTGTGGCAGTAATATTAACCACTATGCAACCATGATGTTTATATACACCATATGTCTGGTTACCTATTTGGGAGAAAAATGATGGAAATAGTTTTTGTTAAAACTAGTGTGCATTAAATCTTTAGATAAAGCAGACTCATTTATTTTGACGAGCTCGCCATCTTCATATCTCCTCAGTCTTTATTTCCGAGAACTGAAAGGCATCTGTGAAGTTTGTCACTCAAAATGAGACAGACAATCTTCATGCTTCACGTGAGCAGTTATAGAGTCATAAAGATGTACAACACAGAAACAGACCCTTCGATCCAACCCTCCATGCTGACCAGATATTCCAATCCATTCTAGTACCACCTGGCAGCACTCGGCCCATATCCCTCCAGACCCTTCCTATTCATATACCGATCCAAATGCCTCTTAAATGTTGCAGTTGTACCAGCCTCCACCACTTCCTCTGGCAGCTCCTTCCATACATGTAACACCCTCTGCGTGAAAAAGTTGCCCCTTAGGTCTCTTTTATATCTTTCGCCGCTAACCCTAAACCTATGCCTTCTCATTCTGGACTACCCCACCCCAGGGAAAAGACTTGTCTATTTATCCTACCCATGTCACTGTACATCAAAGTATTTACACTGAGTAAGACTGTCCAACTGCTCAGTGGAAAGGGATTTCCTGGTTCATCAGGATTGGTTAACCACCAATGAATTTCTCAGTATGGGTAGTTCTCATTTAAAGTGGGTTCTGGTAGCACAATTTAGCTATAACATGGCTGAAGAGTTAGGGAATGGTATCTTTGAGAACGCTTACCTCTGTTCACAATAACGTGATTCCAGCGTGTGTTGTTTCACTCACTTTGTTCTGTACGTGCCAACGTCAACTGCCGTCAGAGCATATGGGAGGTATAATACTATCCATTGAGCAGCTTCATATGAAAAATTAAACTAACAAATGTTCATCCTATCTATGCCCCTCATAATTTTGTAAACCTCGAAAAGGTCACCCCTCAGCCTCCGACAGTCCAGGGAAAACAGCCCAGCTTGTTCAGCCTCTCCCTATAAGTCAAATCCTCGAACCGTGGCAACATCCTTGTAAATCTTTTGTGAACCCTTTCAAGTTTCACAACATCTTTCCGATAGGAAGGAGATCAGAACTGCATGCAATATTCCAACAGTGGCCTAACCAATGTCCTGTACAGCCGCAACGTGACCTCCCAACTCCTGTATTCAATACTCTGACCAATAAAGGAAAGCATACCAAACACCGCCTTCACTATCCTATCTACCTACAACTCCACTTTCAAGGAGCTATGAACCTGCACACCAAGGTCTCTGTTCAGCAACACTCTCTAGGACCTTACCATTAAGTGTATAAATGCTGCTAAGATTTGCTTTCCCAAAATGCAGCATCTCGAATTTATCTGAATTAAACTCCATCTGCCACTTCTCAGCCCATTGGCCCATCTGGTCAAAATCCTGTTTGTAACCTGAGGTAACCTACTTTGCTGTTCACTACACATTCAATTATGGTGTCATCTGCAAACTTACTAACTATACCTCTTATGCTCACATCCAAATCATTTATGTAAATGATGAAAAGTGGAGGATCCAGCACCGATCCTTGTGGCACTCCACTGGTCACAGGCCTCCGGTCTGAAAAACAACCCTCCACCACCACCGTCTGTCAGGTTCTGTTGAGCCAGTTCTGTATCCAAATGGCTAGTTCTCCCTATATTCCATGAGATCTAACCTCGCTAACCAATCTCCCTTGGGAAACCTTGTCAAACGCCTTACTGAAGTCCATATGGATCACATCTACTGCTATGCTCTCATCAATCCTCTTTATTACTGCTTCAAAAAACTCAATCAAGTTTGGGAGACATGATTTCCCATGCACAACGTCATGTTGACTATCCCTCATCAGTCCTTACTTTTCCAAATACATGTACATCCTGTCCTTCAAGATTTTCTCCCTTGCCCACCACCAACGTCAGGCTCACTGGTCTATAGTTCCCTGGCTTGTCCTTACCACCTTAAACAGTTGGCACCACGTTAGCCAACCTCCAGTCTTCCAGCACCTCACTTGTGACAATCACTGTTACAAATATCTCAGCAAGCTGCCCAGCAATCACTTCTCTAGCTTCCCACAGAGTTCTAGGGTACACCTGATCAGGTCCTGGGGATTTATCCACCTTGAACCGTTTTAAGACATCAAGCACTTCCTCCTCTGTAATATGGACATTTTGCAAGATGTCACCATCCATTTCCCTACATTCTATATCTTCCATGTATTTTTCCACAGTAAATACTGATGCAAAATACTCGTTTAGTATCTGCCCCATCTCCTGTGGCTCCACACTAAGGCCGCCTTGCTGATCTTTGAGAGGCCCTATTCTCTCCCTAGTTACCCTTTTGTCCTTAATATATTTATAAAAACCCTTTGGATTCTCGTTAACTCTTATTTGCCAAAGCTACCTCATGTCCCCGTTTTGCCCTCCTGATTTCCCTCTTAAGTCTACTGCTACTGCCTTTATACTCTTCTAAGGATTCACTCAATCTATTCTGTCTGTACCTTACATATGCTTCCTTCGTTTTCTTAACCAAACCCTCAATTTCTTTAGTCATCCAGCATTCCCTATACCTGCTAGCCTTTCTTTTCACCCTGACAGGAATATGCTTCCTCTGGATTCTCGTTATCTCATTTCTGAAGGCTTTCCATTTTCCAACCGTCCCTTTACCTGCAAAGATCTGCCCCCAAACAGTTTTTGAAAGTTCTTGCCTAATACCGACAAAATAGGCCTTGCTCCAATTTAGAACTTCAACTTTTAGATCTGGTCTATCCTTTTTCATCACTGTTTCAAATCTAATAGAATTGTGGGTGGCACGGTGGTTAGCACTGTTGCCTTACAGCGCCAGAGACCCGGGTTCAATTCCCACCTCAGGCAAGTGACTGTGTGGAGTTTGCACATTCTCCCCGTGTTGTGTGGGTTTCCTCGGGTACTCCGGTTTCCTCCCACAATCCAAAAATGTGCAGGTTAGGTGAATTGGCCATGCTAAGTTGCCCCATAGTGTTAGGTGTAGGGATAAATGTAGGGGAATGGGTCTGGGTGGGTGCGCTTCGGTGGGTCGGTGTGGACCTGTTGGGCCGAAGGGCCTGTTTCCACACTAATCTTTGGTCGCTGGCCCCAAAGTGCTCCTCCACTGACACCAAAGTCACCTGCCCTACCTTATTTCCCAAGGGTAGCTTCTCTAGTACGTACATCCACGTATTGAATCAGAAAATATTCTTGTGCATACTTAAATTCCTCTCCATCTAAACCCTTAACACTATGGCAGTCCCAGTCTATGCATGCAAAGTTAAAATCCCTTACTGTAACCATTCTATTATTCTTACAGATAGATGAGATCCCCGTACAAATTTGTTTCTCACCAATAATGTGATCGTCCCTTTGTTATTTCTCAGTTCCACCCAAATAACGTCTTGATGTGTTTCCGGGAATATTCTCCCTTAGTACAGCTGTAATACTATCCCTCATCAACAATGCCACTCCGTCCCTTTCTATCCTTTCTGTAGCATTTGTATTCTGGAACATTAAGCAGCCAGTCCTGCCCATCCCTGAGCCATGTTTCTGTAATTGCTATGATATCCCAGTCTCATGTTCCTAACCATGCCGTGAGATCATCTGCCTTCCCTGTTAGGGACTACAAACAGCTACCTGGATTACACCTCCTCCCACCCTGCCCCCTGTAAAAACGCCATCCCATATTCCCAATTCCTCTGCCTCTGCCACATCTGCTCCCAGGATGACCAATTCCACTACCAAACAACTCAAATGGCCTTCTTCTTCAAAGACCACAATTTCTCCTCCGACGTGGTCGACGACGCTCTCCACCGCATCTCCTCAACTCCCCGCACCTCCGCCCTTGAACCCCGCCCCTCCAATCGCCACCAGGACAGAACCCCACAGGTCCTCACCTTCCACCCCACCAATCTCCGGATACATCATATCATCCTCCGTCATTTCTGCCACCTCCAGACAGACCCCACCACCAGGGATATATTTCCCTCTCCACCCCTATCAGCATTCAGGAGAGACCACTTCCTCCGCGACTCCCTCGTCAGGTTCACACCCCCACAAACCCAACCTCCACTTCCAGCACCTTCCCCTGCAACCGCAAGAAGTGCAAAACTTGCGCCCACACCTCTCTCCAAGGCCCCAATGGATCCTTCTATATCCATCGCAAATTCACCTGCACCTCCACACACGTCATTTACTGTATCCGCTGCACCCGATGTGGTCTCCTCTACATTGGGGAGACAGGCCGCCTACTTGCGGAACGTTTCAGAGAACACCTCTAGGACACCCGCACCAACCAACCCAACCGCCCCGTGGCTGAACACTTTAGCTCCCCCTTCCACTCCGCCAATGACATGCAGGTCCTTTGCCTCTTCCATCGCCAGACCCTGGCTACATGACGCCTGGAGGAAGAGCGCCTCATCTTCCGCCTAGGAACCCTCCAACCATAAGGGATGAATGTAGATTTCTCCAGCTTCCTCATTTCCCTTCCCCTCACCTTATCTCAGTCCCAACCTCGGATTCAGCACCGCCCTCTTGACCTGCAATCTTCTTCCCGACCTCTCCGCCCCTACCCCCTCTCAGACCTATCACCCCCACGCTCGCCTCCTTCCACCTATCGTATTCCCAGCACCCCTCCCCCAAATTCCCTCCCCCCTAACTTTTATCTCAGCCAGCTTGGCACACCAACCTCATTCCTAAAGAAGGGCTTGTGCCCGAAACGTCAATTCTCCTACTCCTCAGATGCTGCCTGGCTTGCTGTGTTTTTCCAGCACCACATTTTTCAACTCTGGTACTCCAGCATCTGAAGTCCTCACTTTTTCCCTGTTAGGCCCCTTGCATTGAAATAAATGCAGTTTAATTTATTAATCCCACCTTGTCCCTGACTGTTTGGCTCGCTTCTGTTCTCGACAGTCTCAGATTGATCTCTTTCCTCACTATCTCCCTGGGTCCCTCAAGAAAAGGAGCAGCTGTTACAGCCAGAAAATTTTCCTATCTTCCATCTTGAATTACCCAGAATCCTCTCATATGTGATGGATGGCAGTTATAGGAAGGGGGAAAAGTCATAGATGCAATCACATGGATGGGTTAACTCCAGGAAAGGTAAGCGAGGTAGACAGCTAGTGCAGGAGTCTTCTGTGGCTATCCCCATTTCAAACAAGAATGCTGTCTTGGAAAATGTTGGGGGCGATCGATTCACAGGGGAATGTAGCACCAATAGCCAAGTTTCTGGTATCGAAACTGACTCTAATGCAATGAGGGGTACGTCGGATTCCAAGAGATCAATTGTGTTTGGTAACTCTCTAGTCCGAGGCACAGTCAGAGGTTTCTGTGGCCAGCAAGGAAAAAAAAATTGGTAGTTGGCAGAAAGCACATCAGGAATAAGGGACAGCCCATAATGCTGGATATGTTGCGCACCATTGGAATTCTATGCATAGTGAAATAAGGTTTTCTTCTTGTTCAAGGCTGATGGGCCTGCATTGATGTCACATAAACATTGTATCGTAGAATATTGAGCTGCCAGCAAAGCCTTCATGTCAGAAAGCGGACATGACAAAAGAGGAGATGTGATAATTTTGTTCAGGGAATCTATTACAGCAAGAAGGATGTGGAGATGCAGGAGTTGGACTGGTGTGGACAAGGTCAAAAATCAAACAATACCAGGTTATAGTCCAGCAGGTTTATTTAAAATTGCAAGCTTTTGGAGCTCTGTTCCTACCTCAGGTGTGGTATAATAGAGAGGTATAAGACATAGTGGTTGATAAGCAAAATGTTAATAACTTTAAAACTAGCTGTCCTTGTTGAATCCTTTAATTAGTTAGGAGTTGGACTGCTGATTAAAATGCGAAATCCCGAGTTCTTTCAAGTCTTTGTTCCTAGATAATTAAAGTTTTATCATTGTACAAGAGGTGACATCTCAGGTTAGACACCTTTAGGTGTGAATCAACTCTGAAAAAGGACAGCAGATGCTGGAGATCAGAGTCGAGAGTGTGGTGCTGGAAAAGCACAGCATCATCTGAGGAGCAGGAACATTGACATTTCGGACGCATGCCTGAAATGTCGATTCTCCTGCTCCTGGATGTTGCCTGACCTGCTCATCTTTTCCAGCACAACACTGTCGATTTTTAGGTGTGAGGTTCCCTTTTGAATCAATGTTTTAAGCTGAGGATGGGTTTATTTTGACAGAAAAGCATCTTGAATGAAATAATTGTCCTCAGTCTCTAGTACACACACAAACTGTGTGAGAGAGAGAGAGTGCACATTTGAGAGAGCTTGTGTGTGTGTGTGTGTGTGCGCACGCACATTGAGACAGTGATTGTGTGCACATTTGAGAGAGTGTGAGTGTGTTTGTGCATTTGAGAGATTATGAGAGTGTGTACCTTTTTGGCATTAATTGTGACATCGTTCTGAGACCCCTCATCTTGTTGCAATTGCAGGTACGCATGGCTCATGTCCAGCTTCGTGAAGGCAGCTCATTCCCCCTAAATTTTGTATACAAGTCCTATATCTGAGGAATCGTGTACTTATTCAGCTGCAAGAAGTGGTTTACTGTTTGCTTAAAATCCTTAGAAAGGTGAACTGAGTCACTAGGATTCACAATTGGTACAACCAGTGCTGCCTATTTTGCAAATTGCACTGGTTTAATGGTTCCTTCGCTTACCTGCCTCCCAAAGAAAATTTACAGCCCAGGAACAGGCCCTTCAGCCCTCCAAGCCTAAGCTGATCCCAATCCACGGTCTAAACCTATAGCCCAATTCCTAAGCAACTGTATCTCTCTGCTCCCCACCTACTCATGCATCTGTCCAGACGCATCTTAAATGAATCTGCTGTGTCTGCCTTTACTATCTTTGCTGGCAATGCATTCCAGGCACCTATCACCCTCTGTGTAAAGTACTTGCCAGGCATATCCCCCTTAAACTGTTTACCTCTCACCTTAACTGCGTGACCTCTCGTTATTGAATCCCTCACCCTGGGAAAAAGCTTACCTCTAACTACCCTGTCTATACCCTTCATGATTTTGTAGACCTCAATCTCCTTTTTCCTTATGAAAATAATCCTAACCTACTCAACGTGTTTTCATAGCTAGCACCTTCCATACCAAGCAACATCCTCATAAACCTTCTTTGCTCCCTCTCCACAACGTTTTGGTAATTGGCGACCAGACCTGTACACAGTATTCTAAATGTGGCTGAACCAAAGTCTTGTCCAATTTTAACATGACCTGCCAGCTCTTATACTCAATACCCTGTCTAATGAAGGCAAGTATACCATATGCCTTCTTGACCACTCTATTCACCTGTGAAACCACCTTTAGGGTACAATGGACCTGAACTCCCAGGTCTCTCTGCTCATCAACTTCTCCCAAGGCTCCTCCGTTTACGGTATAGTTGGCTCTGGAATTAGAATTCCCAAAATGCATCACCTCACATTTACCTGGATTGAACTCCATCTGCCACTTCTCTGCCCAACTCTCCAGTCTATCTATAGTCTCCTGTATTCTTTGACAGTCCCCTATGTTTTCTGCTACTCCACCAATCTTTGTGTCATCTGTAAACTTACTGATCAGACCAACAATGCTCCCTTCCAGATCATTTATGTATGTTACAAACAACAGTGACCCCTGTGGAGCACCACTGGTCACCTTTCTCCATTTCAAGAAATTCCCTTCAGCTACTACTCTCTGTCTCCTGTTGCTCAACTAGTTCTTTATCCACCTAGCTAGAACACCCTGCAGACCATGTGACTTCACTTTCTCCTTTAGTTTACCATGAGGAACCTTATCAAATGCCTTACTAAAGTCCATGTATATGACATCTACAGGCCTGCCTTCATCTATCAACTTGGTCACTTCCTCAAAGAAGTCTAAGACATGATCTACGCCACACAAAACCATGTTGCCTATCACTGATAAGCCCATTCTTTTCCAAATATAAATAGATTTTATCCCTTAGTACCTTTTCCAGCAACTTTCCCACCACTGACGTCAGGCTCACTGGCCTGTAGTTACCTGGAATATCCCTACTACCCTTCTTGTACAGTGGGGACAACATGAGCAACCCTCCAGTCCTCTGGCACCTCACCTGTATTTAAGGATGCCATAGAGATATCTGTCAGGGCCCCAGCTATTTCCTCTCTTACCTCCCTCAGCAACCTGGGATAGATTCCATCTAGTCCTGGGGATTTAACCACCTTAATATCCTCTAGCCTACCCAACACATCTTCCCTACTTATGTCAACGTGATCCAGAGTAAACAAACTTCTATCTCTAATCTCAGTATTCATCACCTCCTGTTCCTCAGTGAATGCTGATGCAAAGTAATCATTCAGAATCTCACACATTTTGTCAGGTTTGACACACAATCTTCCTTCTTGTCCTTTAGTGGACCAACCCTTTCTCTGCTTACCCTCTTGCTTCTTATATAAGAATAAAAGGCTTTGGGATTCACTCTAATTCTGCTCGCCAGAGCTATTTCATGACCCCTTTTAGCCCACTTGCTTCCTCGTTTAACAATGGTCCTACTCTCCCAATATTCCTCAAAGGCCCATTCAGTTCTTAGCTGCCTGGACCTTATGGATGTTTCCATTTTCTTCTTGGTGAGTTGCATGATTTCTCCTGTCATTCACGGTTCATGAATCCTGCCTTTCCTATTGTTTGCTTTCAACAGGACATGCCTATCCTGCACTATTTATAACCGATCTTTGAAAACCTCCCACATATCAAATGTGGTCTTTCCTTCAAATAGCTGTGTCCAATCCCCATTTCCCAGCTCCTGCCTAATTTTGATATAATTGGCCTTGGCCCAGTTTAGTACTCTTCCCTTAGGACCAGTCTCATCTTTATCTATGAGTATTCTGATTGTTGTACAATTCCCAAAGAAATCCCCATCCACAACTTCTACCACCTGGCCTGGCTCATTCCCCAACACCAGGTCCAATATGGCCCCTTTCCTTGTCACTATTGACATACTGCTGTAGAAAACAGCAGATGCTCCTTACAAATTCTGCTCCATCCAGACCTCTGACACTAAATGTAACCCAGTCAAAGTTGGGAAAATTAAAATCTCACATCATGACCATCCTGTTGCCTCTACATCTTTCCATAATCTATTTGCCTATTTGTTCTTCTTCCTCACACTCACTGTTGGGAGGCCTGTAATACAACCCTGTCAATGTAACCCTTCTTATTTGTCAGCTCCACCCATAATGCTTCACTGCTCAAGCCCTCCATCATGTCCTCCTTTAGCACAGCCGAGATATCATTCCTGATCAGCAATGCAACTCCTCCTCCCCTTTATTCCATCCCTGTACTGTCTGAAGCGTCCATATCCTGGAATATTCAGTTGCAAATCACGCTTTTCCTTAAACTCAGTCTCTGTGATCGCAATAACGTCATACTCCCAGGCACTAATTCAAGACCAAAGTTCATCTGCCTTACCCACAATACTCCTTGCATTAAAGTATATGCACTTAAGACCACCAGTTCTTTTGCGTTCATCTGCTCTCTGCCTACTCTTCCCCTTGGTAATACTTATAGTCTCCAGTTTCCACCTCACTATCCAGTAGTCTTCTCTTCAGGTCCCCAGCCCACTGCCACATTAGTTTAAACGCTCCCTACCAGCAGATGCAAAAACTCCCCCAAGGACATTAGTTCCAGTCTGGTTCAGGTGTAGACTGTCCAATTTATAATAGTCCTACCTTCCCAAGAACCAGTCCCAATGTCCCACAATGTCTGCACCCCTCCCTCCTACACCATCTCTCAAGCCACGTGTTCATCCATTCGATTTCATTTCTACGCTGGCTAGCACGTGGCACTGGTAGCAATCCTGAGATCACTGCTGTTGAGGTCCTCCTCTTTAACTTCTCTCCTAGCTCCCTGAATTCTGCTTTCAGGACCACATTTCATTTTTTACTTAAATCATTGGTGCCCATATGCACCATGACAACTGGCTGTTCACCCTTCCCTTTCAAAATGCTCTTTAGCCGATCAGTGACATCCCTGACCCGAGCACCTGGGAGGCAACATACTATCTCGAAGACTCATTTTCAGCCACAGAACCGCCTATCTCCTCCCATTACAATAGAATCCCCTGTGACGATGGCCCTATGAGTCTTTTTCCCACCCTTCTGAACAGCAGTGCCTGCCACGGTGCCATAATCCTGGCAACTGCTGCCCTCCCCGGTGAGCCATTTCCCCAACAGTATCCAAAAAAGTATATCTATTTTGGAGGGAGATGACAGCAGGGGACACCTGCACTGCCTTCCTACTCTTTCTCTGTCTTTTGATCACCCATTCACTGTCTCCTCAGTAATTCTGATCTGCAGCGTCACCAATTCACTAAATGTGCTATCCACGACCTCCTCAGCATCGCTGATGCTCCACAGTGAGACCATCCGCAGCCCCAGAGCCGTCATGCGGTCAAACAGGAGCTGCAGCTGGACACATTTCTTGCAAGTGTAAGATTCAGGAACATCAGCCACGTCCCTGAGCTCCCACATCAGGCAAGAGGCACATGCCATGGGTCTGAGGTCCCCTGCCATTGTAAGCCTTACAATGGATGTGGCCAACTTTCACAGATCCAGATTTCTGGGTTTTGAATTTGCAGTTTTCAGTCTCAAAAGAGTTGAAAGCTTCATTGAATTTTCTTGGCTGCTACACTTGCTGAATTTTCTCTTGCTGTTTCTTCCTCCTGGATTGGCAAACTACATGTAAGAATCTATAAATAATTTGTGTTTTTTTGCCAAGGGATGTGCTTATGGAATGCTACTGTGTGGAACAGTTAATTATTGATAGGTACTGTATTTATTATTCTGTTAAGTTTCCAACAGTTAAGTTATTCTAATTTTCTCTTTCTATTGTTTTATTTTAACTATAGTGTGTTTTTTGTTTTGCCTAACATCAAGTAGTTTGACAAGTTGCATTGCATCTGGAACATGGTCTTCACGTCTACATTTAAAGTAAGAAAAAAGTTAGGGTCTAGGCTACCTTGTTAAAATATTTTAATGGGGTTTGGTCTGGTCCACAACAAACTGGGGCTCTGGTCAGGATCAAAATCTATAATTCCAAGTTCGGCTTAGGATTGTTGCACTCAAAGGCGGCTACTTGGGGAAGTTAATGGTCATATCTTGTGGATGGTCGATATCAAAGTAGAGGAGGTGTTAGATGCATGAGAGTGTATGAAGTTGGATAAATCTCCTGGTCCTGACCGGTTATAGCCAAGAACACTGCAAAAGGCTTGAGAAGAAATTGTGTGGCTGATATTTTTGCATCATCGTTAGCCACCAGTGAGGTCC
The DNA here is from genome assembly GCF_047496795.1 of Chiloscyllium punctatum. NCBI lineage: Eukaryota > Metazoa > Chordata > Chondrichthyes > Orectolobiformes > Hemiscylliidae > Chiloscyllium > Chiloscyllium punctatum. The sequence goes on from NC_092780.1 coordinate 52,414,910, forward strand.
TGGAAGACTGGAGGGGAGTGAATGCTGTTCCAAATTTGTTAGGTTTTTTTTTGATTAAGTGACTGGGAAGGTTGATGAGGACAGGATGGTAGAAGTAGTCTATGTGGATTTCAGTAAAGCCTTTGATAAGGTTCCGCATGGTAGGCTACTCTGGAAAGTTAGATCACATGGAATCGAAGAGGAGCTGGCAAATTGGATATGTACTTGGCTTGATGGTAAGAAGCAGTGGAAGGATGATTGTCGGACAGGAGGCCTGTGACTAGTGGAGTGCCTCAACAAGCAGTGCTGGGCCCATTGCTGTTTGTTATCTACATCAATGATCTGGATGAGAATGTACAAGGCATGGTTAGTAAGTATGCAGATGACACTAAAATAGGTGGTATCGTGGACAGTGAGGAAGGTTCTCAGAAATTGCAGCAGGACCTTGATCAGCTGGGGAAGTGGGCTGGGAAATGGAAAATATAGATATGTGTGAGATCTTGCAATTTGGAAAGTCAAATCAAGGTAGAAGTTTTATGGTGAATGATAGGGCCTTAAGAAGTGTAGTGGAACAGAGGGAGCTTGGAGTTCAGGTACATGGTTCTCTGAAAGTGGAGTCCCGGGTAGACAGGGCAGTGAAGAAGGCTTTTGGCACACTGGCCTTCATCGGTCAGGGCATTGAGTTTAGAATTTGGGAAGTTATGTTGCAGTTGTACAGGACGTTGGTGAGCCTGCATTTGGATTACCATGTTCAGTTTTGGTCACCTTGCTATGGGAAAAATACCAAACTGCGCGCATGTTAGCTTGTGCCACAAGCTGACAGACAATGTTTCAGGACTCTCAGGAGGGACACTGGTCGAACATACATTAAGTTGAAAGGATCAAAGTAATTTTGATAGGTGGACCAGGGCATTAAAAATAGAGCAAGCCAACGATGCTCTTAGAGAGAAGATTACTTTGGAGAAGTTCAAAAATTCACTTGCTGAAGCAGTGAAAACTCATGTGGAAGAGCAGAGAGTTAAAACTGCAAGATTAGCAGCTGAAATGGCTGATGATTATGAGCTGGTTCATAAATCAAAAGTTTGGCTTCCAGCATCAATTTCAATTTGTGAGGTGGTGAGGGAAAAGTAGATCTCATTGAAGAATAGTTTACCACAGGGTTAAAAGGAAACTCATGGAGGGGAAAGAGAAGTTAGAAAGCTCAGGTATTTTCACTGTAATGAAGTCACAGTGTGGGTGGTTTCGAAAAAGCACTGAGAAGACGATGTAGGAAAACAGGATAAGCCAGTGAATTTTGATGAAGTGGTAGAGGAAAGCTCCCTGGAGACTAAAATGCTGCACCCGAATGTACAATCTGGTCGGGGGTTGGTTGAGGAGAAGGTTTCAGATCTTCTTAAACCATTTACTTCCGTAGGTCAGTTACTTGCATATGGCAGGAAAAAATAACGAAATTACAATTTTAAGAGATATGGGAGCAGATCAGTCTTTGATGAGAGATGGGAGATATATAATTCAGAAGGGGAATTGCCACAAAAAGTTTTAATATGTGAAATTCATGGTGAGACAAGAAGTATTCCATTACGTAAAGTGAGGTTGGAGTGTTCGGTGAAAAGTACAGAAGTGGTGGTAGGCCTACTGAAGAAGATCTCGGTTCCAGGAATTTAATTTGTCCTTAGTAACTATATAGCTAGATCACAGATAGGAGTGCTGCCTTCTATGGTTGAAAAACCAGTGGAAAATCAGGCAACTGAAGTATTATAGGAAGTACAGAGGAACCTCAGTTATCCGAATATCAATTATCCAAATATCGGATTATCCGAAGGGGATCTCAAGGTCCGGATAGAAACATTACATCAAAGAGCTGTTTCAACCCTGATTGCGTCTTTTGTTTCCAGGTACAATGAATATAAATGAATTTGGCTCACTGAAATGCTGCTGAGAATATTCCTGGACAGTCCAGGCACCGTCTCTAAATGACTGACCTCCAGCCCACTCTCTCTCTTCCCCCACACTTTTCCTGGAGTTCTACACAGGGGTGTGCCCGAAACCCCCCCTTCCCCAGATGATCTGTCCAACATTGTCCTGTACAGGGCAGAGGTGGAACCTGTCAAAACGTTGGATGCATGTGTGTGCATGTGGAGGTTGGGGGGCGTGGAGTGGGAGTGTATGTGGTTCGGGGAGGGCGGGGTGGGAGTGGACGGGGACGGGGTGGAAGCAACGGGGTGGGTGGGGGGATGGGGTGGAAGTGGAAGGATTTGAGGGCATGGGGGTGGGAGTTGACGGGAGGTGGTGGGGGTGGGTGGGGTTTTGCATGTGGTGTGGTTTTGTCTAGTCTCCTGAGCAGGGAGCAGAAGCCCCGGAGGAAATCAATTAACCAAATAATCAATTATCCGAATGAAATAGTGCCCACCCATCTCGTTCGGATAACCGAGGTTCCTCTGTAAATCCTGGCATTTTTCCTAACTGTGTGATAACAAGGTCATAAAGCCACAGGTTATAGCAGGCAGAGAAATCAGAGTAAAGATAAAGAAGTTTAAGTAGCCTTATCAGAGACCATGTTTGATCAAGTGGTTGAGAGAAAAAAACAAATCAAAGTAATCTTTAAAGTGACGTGGTGATCGCAAGGTCATGGGTTTAACTTAATAGAACAAAGCCAGTGGTTGAAGTGCCAGTCAGGGAGTATGTTGCCATCTGTTATAATTCTTTTAGATTCATGTTTGTGTGACAAATGATAAGGGTGGATCTGAAATCCAATTTCTAAACTGGTGGATTTTAATAGCTCAGACCTGATTTAGCCAGAGCGCATTAGGAACAGACACACTCTGGTAAATGCAGAAGAGGGAACTTTTAAGGGGAGATGAGGAGAGCTAAGGTGGGGATAATGAATACAGGCAGGTAAAATAAAGGAAAATGCTCAGTGGTTTTACAAGTACGTTGATGGTTAAAGGATCAAGAAGGAAAGAGTAAGGGTCCACAGCAGTAATTTGTGTGTGGAGCAGGAGGATTTAGGTGGGTTTCTAAATGAATCGTTGTGTCAGTGTTCATTCATGCGAGAGATAATATGTGTAGAAATCAGGGAGATGGTCTGTGATAGAATTAAATAAGTTAGCATGGGAGAGAGAGGGAGTTCTGAGTTGTCTGTCAGGAGGAAGTGTCAGATGAGAAGCAAGAGGGTCAGGACAATAGCACCAATGATCAAGATTAGACGTGGGGATGGGAGAATAGTGACATTCATCATTGACAGAAGACACAAATCAAAATGTTTCTCTGACAAGGAGTTACTGGAATTGAATCTTAAACTTGTTTTTCTTTCTTTAAATGCTGCTAAACATGTTGAGTTTCTCCAGTACTTGCTGTTTGTATATTTTGCCCGCTGTGTTGTTGCTCCCTCTGCTCTACTCTTGTTCTACACTACTCTTTCCCAGCTTATTCTTTGTCACCCTTGGAGTCGGTGACTAACTAAATTTGCTTTAATAAACTGACTAACTTCTCTCACTGGCTGAATGAACTGTTAATCTGTCTGCAGTGAAAATATTAAACAATTCTCCTATTGTGGTCTGTCAGTAAATTTCAGGCCTTCTTATTTCATGAATGTTTTTTCAAACATGAGGCAAAACATCCTCACATGACCAGAAGTGAGTCAATATAACATTGAACACCAGTTTCTCCTCAGGGAAGGAGACATTGCCCGTTATTGCTTCCATTTCCAATCAGACTGTAGTGTATATTTATCCTGTCTTTCCTGCTTCATGCTGTCCTGGGCATGTTGTAAATATCTATTCTGGACTGATAGGATGGATTTTGTGCCTCCTTTCACATGCTGTTATAAGGGGAAGATTTATACCCAACAATTCAAATCCAGAGAAATAATTGTCTTTTCTTAAGGTTTGTGCTGGTGCACAATGGTGGATTTTGTAAAGTATTTTTACAGAATATTCCAAAAGATCTGCCATCAGCAAATTCCAACAAAAAAAATCAATATCTGACAGAATCATTCACTTCACTAGGACCTGGCTATGTCAATCTTTGATTGTAAGCATTCAAAGCCAGTTCATGATCACTTGCTGCATGAAATTTGTTCCTTTCATCCAGTCCTCAAAATCTTAAATCTCTGTCCAGTCATACTTTTCCGATAATTGAAACTAAAATCTTTCTTTACCTACTGGCCATTTGTACAGTTCTATTAAACTCCACCAAACTGTCCAAACTAACCTCACAGCTAAAATGCCTCATTCCCTATTGTGGTAATTCTTTTCTGCCCCCTCTCAGAGACTGCCATCCATCACAGTGTGTGATCATCTGGTTTTTACCTGAACTAGTGATCTTCTCAGACTCTACTCCCTGCTGTAAATACGCAGTGTCCATTGGTGCTGATTTACAGACCAAGATGCTCTGTGTTCCCGTGTGCGATGTCATCATGTGCCGTCCCACTGCAGTTCTTCCCATTCCCTTCCCTTTTCCATGTAGACCAATATTTTCTCTTCAGCCAGTTATCAAGTTGAATTGAAGGTGACTGATAAACCTACCACACTCTAATCCTGCAGCTATATATTGACAGGAGAAAGTTTGTTTTGTAACTCAGGGATGAGGCTGTGTCAATGTTGCGAATCTCACCCTGACCTATTTGATAGTTAGGGTGTTTATACCTGTCAGGTATTTCAGGAATTCCTCTTCAAGGAACCTTAATCATTGATCTTCTCAGACACGACTCCCTGCTGTGAATACTCAGTGTCCATTGATGCTGATTTACAATGAATCACTGACTGATCTGTAGTATATTTGTTCTTTGTTTTGTGAAGTCACTCTCCCCATTAGAACTGAACTACAGGATAAATCTGATTGCATTCACACATCTTTATAACGAAACTGTCTGCCCACATTTAACTCTAAATTGTAAACAATGTCTAGGGCATGATTTTGTAAGCCTATATCTTAGTGATTTCTCACAAAAACTTGAATTCCCACATACAGCAGCATGAGGGATTCAGTTTGAGGTTAAATGAACAGTGGAAAGAGGAGCAGAAAATATCCATTCAGACCTTAGAGCCTGTTCCTCCAGTTCTACCTCAGTTTTGGAAGACAGAACTATCTCAATCTCCCTTAAATCCTGCTGAATAAAAATCTATCAATGCTGATTTAGAAACACTCAGTGCCTGAGATTCTGCAGCTCCTTGGAATAGAGAATTCCACAGATTTACAGCTGTGTGAGTGAATAAGTTATATCTCTCTCAGTCTGAAATGTTCATTGCCTTATTCTGAAACCGTTTCATAGATTCCCGAACCAGGAAAACCATTTGCTCAGCAATGTTCCTAACAAACGTCTTCATTAAAAAAGACAGATAGTTCAATTCAATCACCTTCCAATCCTCTATATCCTACAGGTTGATGGTTGGTTAGTTCAGTTTGCTGGATGGCTGGTTTGTGTTGTTGTACAAACAGTATGAGTCCAATTCCTGCACCAGCTGGTGTTACCCTGAAGGATTCTCTTTCTTAATCTCAGCGGTGCCTTCTTAGGTGTGGTCTTTGTGGGCGGCACGGTGGCTCAGTGGTTAGCACTGCTGCCTCACAGTGCCAGAGACCCGGGTTCAATTCCCACCTCAGGCGACTGACTGTGTGGAGTTTGCACATTCTCCCCGTGTCGGCGTGGGTTTCCTCCAGGTGCTCCAGTTTCCTCCCACAGTCCAAAAATGTGCAGGTGAATTAGCTATGCTAAATTGCCCATAGTGTTAGGTGCAAAGTAAATGTAGGGGAATGGGTCTGGGTGGGTGCGCTTCGGCGGGTCGGTGTAGACTTGTTGGGCCGAAGGCCCTGTTTCCACGCTGTAAGTAATCTAATCTAATCTAAAACTTCTTCCCTCCCCTCAGATTAACCACCACCACCACTTGTCTCTCTCTAATGAGAGACAGTCCTGTTGTCCAGTAGCACTATGGTTTCTTTGATCTTTTCCAGCAGAGTATAAGTCCAGTTTACTCAATTTCTCCTCCTCAGAAATCCCCTTTTCACAAGAACTAGACTGGAGACCCTTTGTTACACTCACTCTAAATCATATCAATCCAGTCATTGGAAACTGCTCATGGTCCCCCATAGCTGATATCACCCTGAAAACCACTCACAGTACTCCAGGGGAATTCAGTCTAATTCTACAAACCCCTTTGTAATAAAAGCTTACCTACGATTCGCCATTTGTTTGCTGCATCTTCTGTCACTTTCAATCCTTCATGTCCATGGACATTTGGACCTTCTGGTGATGTTCCCACACCCTTCATTCATAACTAAAATGTGAGGCAATCACCATGACTACCATTCTGTCAAAGAACAGGTCCTGGCAATGCTGTTCACACTTGGCCCTCCTCTGGACCTGGCTTTTGCTTCTCTTCCTGTCCCATTTATTTATTAACTTTTCATTATTAGACAATGTTACGTTGTACCATCATCTCCTTTGCCATTTAGTCACTCTAGCCTGCAAACTTCACATAAAAACGTTATTCTCTGATGCAAAAATGTTAGTTAGTTAATGACTTGGCCATTTACCCTCAAGCCTGCTCCTCAACTCTCTTTTCTGTGACATAGTTCTTGTTAAATCCCAACATCATCTAGTTCTGACTAAAGGTTAGCAGCCTGAAATTTTCACTAAAGTTCCCTCTCCACAAACTGTTCTTCTGCCGAGTATTTCCAACATATTCTGTTTTGAGACCAGAATTCCAGTATCTGTAGAATCTTGATTTTGGCTCGCCGTCTTTTGATCCGCTTAGACGTATTAGCTGTCCGAATGAGGAAAACATGGAGCTATGAAAGAAGGAGACATCTCTGAATTTTGTCCCGTTCAACAAAAAAAACTCATTCTCAGGTAATCGATCTTCAAACAGAAATCTTTTCATCCAGAGACCAAATCATTAATTTTGCCTGAAAAATAAAGGTGATTATCATGAGTTATGAAAGATGCAGATCTGTTTACAGACTTGGAATGATTTGGAAGTGTCGAAATTGGACTCCGATATTGGACTGGGGTGTACAAAGTTAAGAATCACATGATACCATGTTATAGTCCAACAGGTTAATTTAGAAGCACTAGCTTTCGAAGCACTGTGAGTCTATGAGTGGGGGTGTTTTGTGTGTGTGTGTCTATGAATATATATGAGGGAGAGTTTGTGCACACAAACTCTCTCATATGTTGACACATACACACCCACACTGAAGCCACTACGCTCCCTGTCACAGACTTATACCCCTTTATACTCACACACATACATGTACACTCTCACAGACACTCCTGCCGCCTCCCCCCTATACACACACACACACACACACACACACACACAAAGTTTGTGGGGTGAATTTGTACTTGCACAATGAATTTTATTTTGCTCAAAAACTGCATGAATCCATGTAAGATTCTGTAATTCCCTTTTTTTAGATTAGAATCAGTCTGAACATTGGGGCACAGACAGCCTCACACAGGGCACCTCACACCTTTAATGCATTATCTGAGCTCATGTGGCACCTATTTTAAAGTAAACTTGAGAATGTAACTTTTGAAAAAGTTTTGTGGTTTACATATGAAAGAACTGAAATCAACATGGTCATTCTAAGAGTTGAGATACTTAACAAAAAGATCCAGGTCTTTTTCAATGTATAATTTCAGTTGTGTGACACTGTAAACTTTTGCTATAAATTCTGTCTTACAATCTTATACTCCACAACCACCTGATGAAGGAGCAGCGCACCAAAAGCTAGTGCTTCCAAATAAGCCTGTTGGACTATAACCTGGTGTTGTATGATTTTTTTGAAACTATGGACAGAAAAATTGAATTGAATTAGCTATATTGTCCTGTGTAATCGAATGAGTGCAGTGAAAAGCTTGCAATGTCACCACTTAGGTGCCATTGTAGGTACAAGATACCAAGGTACAAATACTTAAGTATTCGATATAAATTTGAAAGAATAATAAGGAAAACATCCAACATAAGAACAAAATATTTTAAAAAGTGTTGAATTTACAGTCCTTCCACACCAACACCGAGCCTTCAGACTGCACTGGGCCAAGTCTTCAGAACACACTGAGCTTCACAACATGAGGCCTCACCTCCAGTGCTGATTCCTGTCCTGCGCAGCCTAGACACAGAGATCTGAACTGGCAATGAATAAACAGAAAACCTTGGGATCAATCAGCAGTTCAGGCTGAGTTCGGGGCAGTGTTATCTCACAACGGGGCGTAGTTGACTGTGGTTTTGGAGCAATAGGTGGAGCCCTGCTGACACAATTGAATAGTGGCAGTGTTGTGGAGATGCCGATGTTGGACTGGGGGAGGGGTGGGGGGAGGGGTGGGGGGAGGGAATAAGATCAGAAGTCACACAACACCTGGTTAGAGTCCAACAAGTTTATTTGATATCAGAAGCTTTTCGGAGTGTTGCTCCTTTGTCAGGTAAAGTTGAGGGAAGCACACAGACACAGAATTTTTATGCAAAGAGATTTTAGTCAGAAAATTCCAGTTAATTAAGAGTGTCAAATGATAGATACAAATGGTGTGAGTGTAGTGCCGACAGAATAAAAAACAAATCTTTGCGGTGATCAAAAGTGTGAACAGCTGTTTAGCAAGTGAAGGATGACTTATGATCCAATAATAATTACAAAAATCAAAAATAGGATAATGTTAGAGACAAACCAAATATCTGAAACAACACGATAGGTGTAAGAGTCACATGATAAGATTCTAACCACCTTCTTTGATTTGTGCACCGCAGATCTCTCTATTGACTGTTCCAATTGTTTGTTTGTCTCATAAGGCTAACTGCTGATATCTTGGGGTTTGTGGGAAAAGTTTGAGAGTCTCATTCACCTGACAAATTCCTCTGTGTCTGCCATGAGATCATAGAACATAGAACAGTACAGCCCTTCAGCCCACAATGTGGTACTGAGCATTTATCCTCATCTAAGATCAACCTAACCTACACACCCCTCAACTTACTGACATCTATGTGCTTGTCCAGCAGTCACTTAAATGGCCCTAATGTCTCTGACTCTACTCCCACCGCTGGCAGTGCATTCCACGCACCCACCACTCTCTGTGTAAAGAATCTACCTCTGATATCTCCCCTATACCTTCCTCCAATCACCTTAAAATTATGAACCCTCGTGACAGCCATTTTTGCCCTGGGGAAAAATCTCTGGCTATCTACTCTACCTGTGCCCCTCATTACTCTGTCCACCTCTATCATGTCACCTCTCTTCCTTCTCTCCAGGATGAAAAGCCCTAGCTCACTCAACCTCATAATTCCTCCAATCCAGGCAGCATCCTGGTAAATCTCCTCTGCACCCTGGTGACCAGAACTGGACACAATATTCCAAGTGTGGTCTAACCATGGTTTTATAGAGCTGCAGCAAAATCTTGCGGCTCTTAAAGTCAACCCCCCTGTTAATGCAAGTTAAAACATCATACACCTTCTTAACAATCCTATCAACTTGGGTGGCAACTTTGAGGGCCATGGATCCCAAGATCACTGTGTTCCTCCACTGCCAAGAATCCTGCTTTTTACCATGTAACCTGCATTCAAATTTGACCTTCCAAAATGAATCACTTTACATTTATCCAGGTTGAGCTCCCAACTGCCACTTCTCAGCCCAGCTCTGCATCCTGTCAATGTCTTGTTGTAGCCTGTAACAGCCCTCGACACTATCTACAACACCACTGACCTTTGTATCATTGGCAAACTTGCTAACCCACCCTTCTATTTCTTCATCCAAGTGATTCATAAAAACTACAAAAAGCAGAGACCTAAGAACAAATCCCTGTGGGATACCACTAGTCACTGACCTCCAGGCAGAATACTTTCCATCCACTATCACTTGCAGTCTTCTTTCGACCAGCCAATTCTGTATCCAGACAGCCAAATTTCCCTGTATCCCATACCTCCCAACTTCCTGAATGACCCTACTGTGGTTAACCTTATCAAATGCCTTACTGAAATCCATCGATACCACATTCAGTGCTTGACCTTCATCAACTTGTCTCGTCACACTCTCAAAGAACTTAATAAGGCTTGTGAGGAATGATCTGCCCCTCACAAAGCCATGCTCACTATGATATTGCAAATAGTCATAGATCCCATCTCTCAGAATCCTTTGCAGTACCTTGCTTACCACTGACGTAGGAGTGACTGGTCTGTAATTCCCAGGGATTCCCTATTCTGTTTCTTGAACAGAGGAACAACATTCATCTCCCTCCAATGATCCGGTATTACTACCGTGGAGAGTGAGAATGCAAAGATCATCGCCAGAGGTGCAGCAATCTCATTTCTCACTTCCTGCAGTAACCTTTGGATATATCTGGTTTGGCCCTGTGGACTTATCTATCTTGATGCTTCCCAGAATTTCCAGCACATCCACTTTCTTAATATCAATCTGTTCAATATTTTTAACCTGGTCCATGGTGTGCTCACTATCAATAAGGTCCCTCTCTCTAGTGAATACTGAAGCAAAAACTGATTGAGGGCCTCCCCTATCTCTTCAGACTCCAGGCACAAGTTCCCTCCATAATCATCCCTACCATCTCTCTTATTCCCCACTTAAGTGTAGAATGCCTTTGGGGTTTCCCTTATCCTTCCTGCCAAGGCTTTGTCATGGCCCCTCCTTGCTCTCCTCAGTCCATTTTTGAGTCCTTTTCTAGCTACCCTGTAATCCTCTGAAGCTGTGCCAGATTCTTGCTTCCTCAACTTTAAGTCAGCTTCCTTTTTTCTCTTGATAAGAAGCTCCTCTTAGAACATAGAACATAGAACAGTACAGCACACAACAGGCCCTTCAGCCCACGATGTTGTGCCAACCACTGATCCTCATGTATGCACCCTTAGATTTCTGTGACCATATGCATGTCCAGGAGTCTCTTAAATGTCCCCAATGACCCTGCCTCCACAACTGCTGCTGGCAACGCATTCCATGCTCTCACAACTCTCTGTGTAAAGAACCCGCCTCTGACATCCCCTCTATACTTTCCTCCAACCATCTTAAAACTATGACTCGTGTTAGTCATTTCAGCCCTGGGAAATAGTCTCTGGCTATCGACTCTATCCATGCCTCTCATTATCTTGTATACCTCAATTAGGTCCCCTCTTCTCCTCCTTTTCTCCAATGAAAAAAGTCTGAGCTCAGTCAACCTCTCCTCATAAGATAAGCCCTCCAGTCCAGGCAGCATCCTGGTAAACCTCCTCTGAACCCTCTCCAAAGCATCCACATCTTTCCTATAATAGGGCGACCAGAACTGGACGCAGTATTCCAAGTGCAGTCTAACCAAAGTTTTATAGAGCTGCAACAAGATCTCATGACTCTTAAACTCAATACCTTTGTTAATGAAAGCCAAAACACCATATACTTTCTTAACAACCCTGTCCACTTGGGTGGCCATTTTAAGGGATCTATGTACCTGCACCCTAAGATCCCTCTGTTCCTCCACACTACCAAGAATCCTATCCTTAATCCTGTACTCAGCTTTCAAATTCGACCTTCCAAAATGCATCACCTCGCATTTATCCAGGTTGAACTCCATCTGCCACCTCTCAGCCCATCTCTGCACCCCGTCACTGTCCCGCTGCAGCCTACAACAGCCCTCTATACTGTCAACAACACCTCCAACCTTTGTGTCATCTGCAAACTTGCTGACCCATCCTTCAATCCCCTCATCCAAGTCATTAATAAAAATTACAAACAATAGAGGCCCAAGGACAGAGCCCTGTGGAACACCACTCACCACTGACTTCCAGGCAGAATATTTTCCTTCTAGTACCACTTGCTGTCTTCTGTTGGCCATCCAATTCTGTATCTAGACAGCTAAGTTCTCCTGAATCCCATTCCTCCTGACCTTCTGAATGAGCCTATCATGAGGAACCTTATCAAATGCCTTGATGAAGTCCATATACACCACATCCACAGCTCGACCCTCATCGACTTTTCTAGTCACATCCTCAAAGAACTCAATAAAGTTTGTGAGGCATGACCTGCCCCTCACAAAGCCGTGTTGACTGCATTTAATCAAGCCATGCTCTTCCAGATAGTCATAAATCCTATCCCTCAGAATCCTTTCTTAGACCTTGCAGATGATAGACGAGAGACTGACTGGTCTGTAATTGCCGGGGATTTCCCTATTTCCTTTCTTGAAGAGAGGAATTACATTTGCCTCTCTCCAGTCCTCAGGTACGACTCCAGAGGAGAGCGAGGATGAAAAGATCTTCGCAAGTGGCGAAGCAATTGCATTTTTTCGTTTCCCAAAGCAGCCGAGGACAAATCTGGTCCCGGCCTGACGACTTGACAAAATTTTCAGCACATCAGCTCTCTCTATCTCTATCCATTTCAGCATGCACACCTGCTCTTCAAAGGTTTCATTCACTACAAAGTTCGTTTCTTTTGTAAAGACAGAAGCAAAAATCTCATTTAGAGCTTCCCCTACCTCCTCAGACTTCACACAGAAATTCCCTATGCTATCCCTGATCAGCCCTACTCTTTCTTTGACCATTTTCTTATTCCTCACATAAGTGTAAAATGCCTTTGCATTCTTCCTCATCCGTTCTGCCAAGCCTTTCTCGTGCCCCGTCCTGGCTTACCTCAGACCATTTGCAAGCTCATTCCTCGCCTGCCTGTAATCCTCTAGAACTGAGCTTGACCCTAGTTTCCTCCACCTTAACCTGAAGAAGGGCCGATGCCCGAAATGTCAATTGTCCTGTTCCTTGGATGCTGCCTGACCTGCTGCGCTTTTCCAGCAACACATTCTAAGCTTCCTCCACCTTATGTAAGCTCCCTTTTTCCTTTTGATGAAAAGCTCCACCGCTCTCGTCATCCAAGGTTCCTTTATCTTACCCCTTCTTGCCTGTCTCAGAGGGACATATTTATTCATCACTTGCAACAATTGTTCCTTAAACAGTCTCCACATGTCTATAGTGCCTTTACCATGGAACAATTGCTCCCAATCTATGCTTCCTAACTCATGTCTCATCGCATCATAGTTTCCTCTTCCCCAATTAAATATCCTCCCATTTTGCCTAATCCTTTCCTTCCCCATAGCTATGTAGAATGTGAGGCAGTTGTGCTCACTATCGCCAAAATGGTCTCCCACCACAAGATCTGATACCTGCCCCGGCTCGTTTCCAAGCACTAAGTCTAGAATGGCCTCTCCCCTCGTCGGCCTGTCAACATACTGAGTTAGGAAACCCTCCTGAACACACCTTACAAAAACAGCTCCATTCAAATCTTCTGCTCGAAGGAGGTTCCAATCAATATTGGGAAAGTTAAAGTCACCCATTACGACAACCCTACTACGTCCACACTTTTCCAAAATCTGCTGACCTATGCTTTCATCCATTTCCCTGCTGCTATTGGGGGCCCTGTAGTGAACCCCTAAAGAGGTGACTGCTCCCTTGCTGTTCCTAATTTCCCCCATACTGACTCGGTAGGCAGATCTTCCTCAACAATGGAAGCTTCTGTAGCTGTGATACCCTCTCTGATTAGTAGTGCTACACCCCCTCCTCTTTTTCCCCCCTCCCTATTCTTTTTAAATGCTCTAAACCCTGGAACATCCAGCAACCATTCCTGCCCCTGAGAAATCCATGTCTCTGTTATGGCCACAACATCATAGCACCAGGTACTGATCCATGCTCTAAGTTCATCACTTTTATTCCTCATACTCCTTGCGTTAAAGCAAACACACTTTAACTGATACCTTGGTTCCTTGCAAGGAAAATCCTTCCCACTAGCTGGTCTACCTCTTGGTATTGCCTCATCTGTATCAACTCTCACCTCCAGTATACAGCTCAGGTTCCCACCCCCCTGCCATACTAGTTTAAACCCTCTCGAACTACTCGAGCAAACCTTCCACCCAGGAGGACATTGGTCCCCTTTCACTTCAGATGCAACCCTGTCCTTCTTGTACAGGTCCCACCTTCCCCAGAAGGCATCCCAATTATCTACATACCTGAAGTCCTCCCTCCTACACCAGCTACGCAGCCACATCTTCTCGTCATCCAAGGCTCCTTCACCTTCCCGTTCCTTGCCTGTGTCAGTGGGACAAAGTTATCCAACACTCACAGTAAGTGCTCCTAAAACAACCTCCACATTTCTGTTGTGCATTTCCTGTAGAACAATTGTCCCCAAATTATACTCCACAGCTCCTGTTTAAAAGCACTATAATGTTTCCTCTCCCAATTAAATACTTTCTTATACTGTCTGTTCCTATCCCTCTCCATGGCTACCTCACTGGCACCGAAATGCTCTCCCATGAAGAGATCTGCCACCTGGCCTGGCTCATTGTCGAGCACCAAATCCAATATGGCCTCTCCCCTAGTCGGCCTATCTACATACAGTAGAACCTCAATTATTCAAATGAGACTTGCGGGGAGTATTTTGTTCGGATAATTGATCATTCGGATAATTGATCTGATTGTAAATAAACGGTAATTTATGAGTACCGGTTATGCAGACATTTCTTGGTTATCCGGCAATGCAAGCCATAATGCCATTTAACTGAAGGCTGAGTTGCCTCATGCTGTTTTTAACAGGACCTTGAAATCTTGTTCGGATAATCTGAAATTTGGATAATTGATGTTCGGATAATCGAGGCTGTACTGTATTGAGTCAGGAATCCTACTTGGGCACACCTGACAAAATCGGCTCCATCCAGACCATCTGCACTAAGGAGGTTCTAATCAACACTGGGGAAGTTGAAGTCACCCATAACAACAGCTCTGTGACACCTGCACCTTTCCAAGATCTGCTGCCCAACCTGTCCTTCCATCTCTCTGCTGCTATTGGGGGTCTATAGAAAACACCCAGTAAAGTGACTACAGAAGATTCTTGATTATCCAAATTTCAGATTATACAGACAAGATTGCAAGGTTCCAATGCTTCTCTAAACTGTGTTATCTGGCATTTGATTATCCGAACAAAATATTCTCCGTCCGTGTCGCTCAGATAATTGAGGTTCCTCTGTACTCCTTTCCTGTTACTGACTTCCACCCATACTGATTCAGTCGACAAACTCTCCTCAACAACTCCTTTTCTGCAGCTGTGATGCACTCTCTAATTAACAATGCTATTCCCCCTCGTCTTTTACTCTCTCTCTGCTCTTTTTACAAATTCCAAACCCTGGAACATCCAGCAACCATTCCTGCCCCTGTGAAACCCACGGCTCTGTTCTGGCCACAACATTACAGTTCCAAGCGCTGACCCATGCTCTAAGTTCATCACTCTTATTCCTGACACTTCTTGCATTGAAACAGACTCACTTTAACCCATCCATTTGCTCTGCAGATTAGAGTCAAGATTAGAGTGGTGCTGGAAATGCACAGCAGGTCAGGAAGCATCCAAGGAGCAGGAAAATCGATGTTTTGAGCAAGAGCCCTTCATCAGGAATCAGGCTGTGTATCCTTCTTGACAGACTGTTTGCATTCTATTTCTGCCCGCTCAACAATTACCCTGTCCTCTGATCTGAAGCTCTGGTTCCCATCCCCCTGCCAAAGTAGATTAAACCCCGCCTCCCTTGATGTGCTCCACCAAATCATCAGATTGATTCGTGATTAAGGGCTTATGCCCAAAATGTCAATTCTCCTGCTGCTCGGATGCTGCCTGACCTGCTGTGCTTTTCCAACATCACATTCTCGAATATGGACTCTCTCAAATTCAAGGTTGCAGCGTCTTCTGCAGAGCTAGTTTACGAGATGATTAAGGAGTGCGCGAGAGGTGTGATGGCAGACCCTCTCAGCATAATCTGTGTTGTAGGTCGATTAGAGTGGGTCTGTGAACTGTGGGCTTTCTCACATCTCTGCAGAAACTTGATGCCTGTGTTGATATGTGTGATCTACTTGGAGATTCACTCTACCTCGAGCCAACAGTTTGTGTGGTCGATGATAGCCATGATGTGGAGGTGCTGATGTTGGACTAGGATGGACAAGGCCAGAAGTTGCACAACATCAGTTTATAGTCCAACAGGTTTATTTGCAATCACAAGCTTTCAGAACTTTCAAAGGAGTGCTGCTCCTTCATCAGGTGAAGTGAAGAGAAGCACACAGGCACAGAATTCATAATTTGGAAATGACGGTGTTGGACTGGGGTGTACAAAGTTAAAAATCACATAACACCAGGTTATAGTCCAACAGGTTTAATTGGAAGTACACTAGCTTTCGGAGCGACGCTCCTTCATCAGGTGGTAGTGGAGGGCTCGATCGTAACACAGAATTTATAGCAAAAATTTACAGTGTGATGTAACTGAAATTATACATTGAAAAATTGATTGTCTGTTAAGCCTTTCATCTGTTCGAATACAGTGATAGTTTCACTTCTTTCATGTGTAAATCACAAAACCTTTTCTTTAATGAATGCATGCAGTTTTTGAGCAAAGTACAATGTAACTCTGCAAGTACAAATTCACCCCACAAAATATATGTGTGCATGTGGGTCTTTGTCTGTCTGCGTGCGTCTGTCTCAGGTAGGGGTTGTGAGTGTGAGAAAGTGTGTGTGTATGTAGTGAGTGCAGAGTGTCTTAAGTCTGTGAGGGGGTACATGTGTGAGTGTGGGAGTGTGTGTCCATAAGGGTGAGTGTGGGTGTCTGTGTGCATGTCTGTGTGTACCTGTGTCCGTGTGTATGTGAGAGTGTGTGTGTGTCGGAATATCTGTGTGTGTGTGTATAGTGCAATGGTGATCACCTGTAATGTGACATGAACCCAAGGTCCCGGTTGAGGCCCTCCCTATGGGTACCGAACTTCGCTATCAGCCTCTGCTCGGCCACTTTCCTCTGCTGCCTGTCCCGAAGTCCACCTTGGAGGATGGTCACCCGAAGGTCAGAGGCTGAATGTCCTGCACCACTGAAGTGTTTCCCCAACTGGGAGGGAACCCTCCTGTCTGTTGATTGTTGTGCGGTGCCTATTCATCCGTTGTCGTAGCCTTTGCTCGGTTTCCCCAATGTACCATGCCTCCGGGCATCCTTGCCTGCAGCGTATAAGATAGACAACGTTGGCTGAGTCCCATGAGTACCTGTCACATACAAGGTGGGAGGTGTCCCCACGTGTAATAGTCGTATCTATGTCCACAATCTGACACGTCTTGCAGCGCCCACCGTGACAGGGTTCTATGGAATTGTCCTGAGAGCCGGGCAGTTTGCTACGAACAATGATCTGTTTGAGGTTTGGCGGTTGTTTAAAGGTGAGCATTGGAGGTATGGGGAAGGTCTTGGTGAGGTGCTCATCCTCATTGATAATGTGTTGCAGGTCACGAAGAACATGGCGTAAGTTTTCAGCTCCTGGGACGTACATTGGGGAAACCGAGCAAAGTCTACGACAACAGATGAATGGGCTCCACACAGCAATCAACAGACAGGAGGGTTCCCTCCCAGTTGGGAAACACTTCAGTGGTCCAGGACATTCAGCCTCGGACCTTCGGGTGACCATTCAACTTGACCTTGTGATAATGACCGGGCGACTGTTGAATTCAGCAAAAGCTGAAGAACAGTTATGTCCACAATCAGGAGATGAGAAAATAAACAAGTTGAGATTTCCCAGTCTTTGCCCTTAAGAGCGTGATAAGAATGGTATAAGAAGAGTATCTGAATTATGCTCAAGTGCCCCTTACATGAGGCATCTGACCAAGTGTATTGGGCAAATTCTGCAGAATTTGAATAAAGCTCCTTTCTTTGCTAACAATTGAGCAGAGTCGATTTAGTTTCCACGACAGGGGTCACCTGTAGTGTAACATGAACCCAAAATCACACTTGAGGCCATCTTCATAGATGTGGAACTTGGCTATCAGTTTTCTGCTCAGTGATCCTGCATTGATGTGAATCTCGACGACTGCCTTGGATGACGGTTACCTGAAGATTGGAGGCTGAAATGTCCTTGACCACTGAAGTGTTCCCCAACTGGGAAAGAACATTCCTGTCTGCCAGTTGTTGCACAGTGTCATAACGTCTGCATGATCTCACCCCTAAACCATGCCTCTCCACCTTTATTAGTTTGTACAGTTTTGCATTACATGTTACTTTGGTTGGACCCTCGGAATGTGACTCTTATATGTATCATGTTTTTCCAGTGACTTGGTTTGTCTGCAGCACCGTCTCATTTTAAAATTTTTGTAAGTGTCTCTCTCTGTCTCAATTAATTGGATTATATGTCATCTCTTCACTTGCTATTCAGCTGTTGAAACTTTACTCACAGCATCTGATACTTTTGATCACCAGCAGAGACTTGTTATTCAATCTGTTGATATTCCACTCACACCGTTTGTACTACATTTTGATCTCTCTGCTGATAAATTCTATTCCTGCATATTTCTCTGATGAAGGAGCAAGGTTCTGAAAATTTGTATTTTCAAATAAGTCTGTTTTAGGAGCTGCAGCCATCCAGGCAAATTGAGAGTATTTCATCACACAATTTTTAGATTAGATTAGATTAGATTACTTACAGTGTGGAAACAGGCCCTTCGGCCCAACAGGTCCACACCGACCTGCCAAAGCGCAATCCACTCAGACCAATTCCTCTACATTTACCCCTTCACCTAACATCACGGGCAATTTAGAATAGCCAATTCACCTAACCTGCACATTTATTTGGATTGTGGGAGGAAACCAGAGCACCCGGAGGAAACACACATAGACACAGGGAGAATGTGCAATCTCCACACAGACAGTCACCTGAGGCAGGAATTGAACCCAGGTCTCTGGCGCTGTGAGGCAGCAGTGCTAACCACTGTGCCACCGTGGATGGGCTGTGTGGTAACCAGTGGGTTAAACACAGCAGAATTTCTGGCCTCTAAACTGCTTTGGCAATTAAAGTATCTTATTTTCTCGCTCAATTCAGTTATTATTCAGTGTAAATCCCAGGATGTTAATAATGATGTATTCAGAAATGGTAGTGAATGTTAACAAGAGATGGATAGTTTGTCTTTTTTTTGGAGATGGCCATTGACTTCTGTATTATGCATAGTCTTGCATGTATTGAGTGATTTAATCTTTTGAGTTATGGTAAACATTGTGCAAATGAACATCCCAGCTTCTGACCTTGTAATAGAGGAAAGGTCATTCAGCTTAGGACACTGTACTGAGAGATATAAGGAGTAATATCCTGCAGTTGAGCTTATTGTCCTCCAAAAACCACAGCCTTCTTCTTTTGTGCTATCCACCTCTGTATCGCTCTCGCTATCTGTTCATCTATTTAAACAACACAAGACTTACATTTGTTTCAAAACAACAATGTCTTCATTGTACTCAGAATGGAATAGATAATTAACTTGAGATGGTATTGTTTCAGTTTTGTTGATATTGCGTGAGCTGCTGAGCATTCCCAGCATTTTCTCATTTTTATTTCAATCGTTCCCTTTTGCCACATGATGATCCAGCAGCCTATCTTTTAAAAAAGAGCTGTGTGTATTGCTGCCAAAACATGAGGATGATCACCGCCTTCAGAATTGATGCCTTAATGTCAGAGAGCGAACATCGTAAGATGAAGAGATTACGTTCACATTGAATACCAATAAATTTCATTTCAAACATTTTTATTGTCTCAGAAACAGTATCTTTATTAGAGTGATGCATTACACAAGTGAAGATTGCTGTGGTATCTGAAATTTGGTCATTTTAGTGCTGGGACATACTTGCAGGAGTTACATAATGGAATGTTGGGACTATTATCAATGCTTCATCAGAGACCTTAAGATGTTCACAGATGATAACACAATGTTAAGTACCATTCGCAACTCCTCCGATACTGCAGCAGTACATGACCAAATGCAGCAAGACTGATCAACGTCCAGGTTTGGACTGACAAGTACTAAGTGTGATAAGCATCACACGGGAGCCAGGAAATTACTATCTCCAGTAAGAGAGAAACTAGTTATCATCCCTTGAAATTCAACAGCACTACAACCACTGACTTGTCCACTATCAAGGAACTGTCAGTTAGCATTGATCAGAAATTGAGCTGGATAAGCCAGAGAAACAATGTGGCTACAGGAGTAATCAGAAGTTAGGAATCCTGCTTTACAAAACTCGCCTTCTGATTTCCCAAAAGCCAATTCACCATCATCAAGTCACAAGTCAAGATGGAATACTTTTTTTTTCTAGATGAGTCCACTTTGATCAACACTCAAGAAGCTTGGCACCATCCAAAACAAAGCAGTCTGCTTGATATGAACCACATCCAATCACTCCAATGTCAATGTCCAATAGCAGCACATCTACAAGGTGCACTGTGTAAATTCAGAATGCTCCTTATATAATCCACAAATACACATCTGGAAGGATGAGTTCAGAAGACATATGCAATGCCCCTTCAACTCAATCGCTATCCCAACATGAAAATATATAATTGTTCGTTCAGTTTTGATGTAAGTCTCTTCCTCATAGCATTGTGAGTGGACCTGTACCAAATGAATTGCAGCAGACCCTGTAGGCAGCTCACTGCTACTTTCTCAAGAGCAACTGTGTATATGCAATAAATACTAACTCAGTCAGTGACTTCCCATATGTGAAGTTTAAAAAATTGTAATTGCACATTTTCTGTGGTTTACTTTTCCCTTTGTAAATGATCTGCCTGTTTTTCTCAGTGAAGCACATTACTAAATTTTGTAACTAACGTACTATCAGGATAGAGCAGACAATCAAATTCTCAATGCACAAAGGGGAGAAATGATTGTAAAATTTAGTTTGAATGCACCTCTTTCCATGATGAATTTCCTATTTTTAACAGTATGAGATTCACAAATTATGCTGCTAGGATTACACTTCAGATCTCTTTGACTACATGGCATGTATTGAAGTGAATAGGTTGGACAGACCGTAAGCATGCTTTAACCTTCATTTCAATTGCTATCTGGTCCTGTCATTTGGTCTCAGAAAAATGAGTTGAATATAGAATTCATTATCTTGTTTGTGCAATGACTTCAATTAATAGCAATGCTGGTGAAGTCAAATCTGTTCAGTGATTGTAGGTAACATTAATGGCGAGAGCATCCAATTGTGTCCCTAGTGGTCAAGCATGAGGTGTAAACGGTGACCGTTTTAAAAAGTGAGCAGTTTGTGTGTAAAATCACGAACAGACATTATAACCTCTAGGAGAAGAATGCATGCATCATCCAGAGGCCATGCACATGCTGTCTATTACTCACCTGGGATAGCGACTGTTGCAAGAGCAGTGTAATTGTAGGAAGTTATTCGTAACCTAATTAATTTGAGCTGTTCCTTTAATTGTGAATCTAATATAAAGAGTTAACCATTATGTCATGTCTGGACAGTTCTGCTTAGACCTTATTTGGGCATGCCTCTGAAAATATATACATTTTGATTGGTGTTGTAAATTGGCGAGAAATGCAGATTTGCCAGAATCAGCGTCAATCTGAGATATTTAAATTATGAGAATATGTTCTATGAACTTTGTTTGGTGTTCTTCAATGGTAGCAAACTAAAGAAGTATTTATCTTAAACTGGTATTACTAATGATCAAAATTATTTTTGTAGGATAGTTGAAGATGATTATTTCTCATATTGCATGAATCTCAATAGGGAGAATTTGTCTGAATTTAGAACAATTACTTCTCACTGTAATAGAACAGAATAGCACAAACCCTTTGGCCCACAATGTTGTGCCAAACATTACTCTTAATGTGCAGTAAATATCCGGCATTCTCTGTCTCAAAATATTGGATAAAAAAAGGAAGGAAAAAGGATTACTTGATTCATATGGATTAATTGGAGTGCATTTTGTAGGTATATTTCTCACAGCAACAGGGTTGCTGTCATGGAGTTAATATGTTTGGGAGAATGGTCTAATGGTTTGCTGAAAATAAGCCTTTTCTTCCTTCGGTTTAGATGTTAGGATGAGATGACAAGGAATATGCTCATCGCATTTAAAATGTGTAGACTTGAAGTTTCACAAACTCAAGGTAGTGGTCACAAAGATCCAGAACAAGTATCTTCTTTTGTAATCTGTGAATTTAGGTATGATAGTCTGAACGATCTCCTTCTCTATAATTTCTCTAACGATTCTGTGAAGATTTGTCAAACACAGAACAATGAAAAGTCCACTATTTAACTGATTGTTTCATTTTTTGCTCTCTAGTAACTGAGATGGCGGGTAGTGCTAGGATATATAGTGGACATATTCTCATTGAAAGGTGAAGTATAGCCAAACAGTCAAATTGCCTGTTCATATTCAATCTTCTGAAAAATTGGGTGTCAAATAACAAGTGAGTTCCAATTGATATAATCATTGGCACTCAATCTATGAAAACGGCGAATTTGTTCAAACAAATTCATCATTAAATTAAGCAGCGCCCAGATTTTGTCAAACAAAAACAGCAATGGTAGATTTTATCTCAGGACCACTCCAATAAGTGCACTTACTCTAAATATAAAGAAGCATTGATTTATTGACAAGGCTTCAGGAATAAAATTGAAAGAAAGAACGGTCTAGTAGTAGGCATGGTAATTGACACAAATGCTTATTTTCCTTTCATTGGCTTTGTTTTCGGATCCTTTAAGTAGAACATTGACGTCTTACTGTCTCGCCTGTTTTTTTAAAAATTGTAACATGAAGCAATGACATGTTAATTTCAGTGTTCGTATCATGGCTATCAATAAGGTAAGTAAGATTTGGAACGATATGGTAGTCAAAAACTCTGATTTGGTTTTAAGGGAATTTCCATTCCAAAGCTCTTGCAAAAAAAACACATTTTGTAATGATTTGACCATTTCAGATTTCATTTCACATGCTCATTAATCATGTGGTCTTGCTTCCATCTAGTTGGTTTATTACACACACTGTTTTTCACAAAGCAGAGGCCTCTGGTTTTCCACTTCCTACGTGACTCATCCATTATTTGTTGTCTCAAATTCCAAATGTGGCCTAATTGCAGAACTAAACAACTGCAACATGACTCTGCATTTCTACACTCTCTGCCCTGACTGATCAAGACAATCATTCAATTCGTCTTTTTGATAACATTCTCCACTTGTTTTGCCACTTTCAGGCAGTAATAGATCTTTATGCTTAGATTCCTTTGTTATTTTAATGCTACGAAGTATTATGCCATTTGCTGTATGAAGATGTCAAACAGGCTATTTTAAGTGCTTGTGAATTGGAACCAGAAGCATATAGACAGTGGTTCAGAAACAAAGAAGGAACCAGGTCAGACTTACAATTTTGGTAGATGAGTGTGGGCCTTAAGAGTAGATAAGACAAATGAGTCTCTAAAAGAGATTATTCTGCTGGAGGAGTTTAAAAACTTACTTCCGGAAATAATAATTTATGTGGGTGAACAGAAAGTTCAAAAAGTGAGAAGAGTGGCAGAGATAGCAGATGAATACATGTTGGTGCATAAGACAAGTTTCTGGCAAGAATTTCATCCTGTGAGGGATAGAAACTGGGATTAGGGGAAGTCCTACACTACAACACAATGAGTAGAGAACACTGGGAATCGTTTACCACCGGTTAACAAAGAAGCTCGAGAGGGTGGAAAGGAGGGGAAAGGCCTCAGGTGTTTCCACTGTCGTAAAGTAGGACACATAAAGTCACAGCACTGGTTGTTAAAGAAAGGCACTGTGGGAAAAGATAGGGTAAAAGAAGACAAACCAGTGGCTTTAGTGAAGGTAGTAAAGGAGACCCCAAGAAGAGCCGAGGAGCTGCAGCAGAGTGAACAGCCCAGGCAGGGACTGGGTATGGAGTTAGTACCTGATCTCGATAAAGAGTTCACCTGTATAGGTAAAGTTTACTCAAAGAACAGGGGTAGAAGGGAAGAAGTTATAATTTTGAGAAAGACAGGATCGAATCAATCTAATAATAAGAAATGAACATATTTGCACTCTTTCTGACCTGTTACCTGAGAGAGTGGTAATTTGTGGGATAGATGGACAGAAACTTAATGCTCACCTATGCAAGTTCAGGTTGGACTGCCAACTCAAGACTGGGGAATTAACAGTGGGAGTGATCGACAGTGTCAGTTTCAGGGATCCAGTTTGTTCCTGGGAACGATTTAGCAAAACCCACAGTGGGAGTGACACCCCTTATTGTGGAGAAGCTAAAGGAAGATCAGGGAACTGAGGAATTAAAAGAAAAATACCCTGGAATTTTTCCAGGCTGACTATTAACAAGATCCCATTTTCTTAAGTCACAGCACGAAGCAACAACTAAAGAGAAAGACAAAGGAGTTAGTGTTCAAGTAGTGGACCCCCTGTTTGATGTAACGGTGCAGAACAAACCTGAACAGACAGAGGGTCAGGCGGAAGTGTTTGGTCCTGAAAGGCTAATGGACCCACAGCAGAAAGACAAGGCAATAAAAGATGATGCACACTCCGAAAAGGAGGCAGAGACTATTCCTGAGGGTAATTATCTTAAAGATGAAAATGGAGACCACGGCAGGTTAGTGTCGAGGAGAAATGGGCCGGCCTGCACCAGATTGTGTTTCCAGGAGCATACAGACAGGAAGTGACACGGGTGGGGGTGAGGGGGGGGAGGGGTAGCACATGAATGACCAGGAGGAGGTCACCCAGGTGTATGGAAGACTCAGGCTCTGGCACAAAACCATTTCTATTGGCCTGGAATGCACAAGGATGTGGGTAACTTTTGCTGTACGTGTCATATATGCCAAATGGTAGGTAAGCCACTAATCAGATCAGCAGAACAGAGGAGTTTTGGTTCAATCCCCTAAAAATGACCAAGATTCTGGCTAAGAAAGAGATGATTGTGAAACAAAGGGGCATTCGCCCAACATAAACATGCCTGTGGGCATATCCCTGGAGAGATGATACTCGAGGGGCCTGACCCAAACCACAAAGACAATATGATTACTCCGGACAGGCAGAGAGGGAGGTAGCCAAGGTGATTGACAGGCTGTTACAGCAAGAAGTGCTGTGACCTGTAGCCTCCACTAATAACACTCCAATTTGGCCAGTCAGGAAATCAGATAGTTTATGGCATTTAACCATCGATTATCAGGAGCTGAATAAAGTCACCCCTCACACCTCACCAACAGTAACTACCATACCAGCCACAACAATGAAGTAAGCCCCACAAGTACTTCGCATTACTTATTAGCAGTAATGGTTTCTTGTCCATATCCTTAAATCAGTCCTCAGTACAAATTTGCATTAACCTTCCAGGAAGGACAAAAAACCCAGATCCATCTGCCCAAAGGGTTCCATAACTCACCTTCGATATTTCATAGATGGGTCACCAAGGGACGAGAGAAATTTTCCCAGACTACCTAATCCAATATTAGCTCACCTACTCCTTCAAACCAAAACAAGGAGCAGCACATCCAACTCCTGGATATATTCCTCAATAAAGGTACAGATTCTACAGCTAGGGTTACAGCCTTGGGAACAATAGTCACCCATGGGAAAGAAGAGAAAAACCAAAAGCAAATAGAGAACATATGAAGATACTGCAGGAACCATATCAATGGGTTCACTACCAAAGCAGCTCCACTATCAGTTGCTGAAAAAGAATGCTGCCTGGAATTGGACATTCCAATATACAGAGGCAGTGACTGAGTTAAAACACACCCTCACAACAGCACCAGCCTTACCAGTTCCCAACCCTGACTTACCATATGCCCTAGAAGTTGCAGCCACAGACCAGATGATACGTGCTGTTCTACTACAAGAGCAGCCCAGTGGCCTACACCTCCAGGGTCCTATAGCCCATGGAACATGGCTTTTCCATGTGTGAATGACACTTCCTGACAGTCAAAGTGCTGGACTGCCCAAAAGACTATCTCATTGGCTTAAACCCACTGACCATACTGACTGAGCACACCCCTATCCAGCTCCTGCTAGACAGTCGAACCAAAGAGAGCTCAGTGAACCAGAACCACATGATGGACTCTGCTGCTTCAAGGTTGGGACATTACGGTCAGACATACCAAGGTGCCCACCTTCCTAGCCAATAGCCTAAATAGTGGCGAGACCCACACAATTGCCAAATAACAGCAGCAAAGCACCCCAGTGGCCCTTTTACCCTAAACAAGCATGAGGGACAGTTAGGGATGAGACAAAAGGATAGGGAAGTCAACCACAGTGAAATTCTATGTAGATAGATCCTCCACAAGGATGATGGCAGTCGGATCACCGGCTGTGGGATAATATTTGACAGGCGTGCAGGGCCAACCACTCATTGAACTAGCTTTAAGATTACCCAGCCATCTAAGTGCCCAGGCTGCGAGTTAGAAGCTGTAACATCTGGTCAGTGTGGTCAGTCACCGTGGTCTGTTCCCTTCACCCAGATATATACCCTGACGGTATATTTGTGTGCAACAGCCTCACTGAACTTTTACCATTCGACAAGTTGTATTTCTGCTGATGGGAAACCCCTACCATCAGCCCCCTTATTAAAATAAATACTCAAGGCCACTGGTGGAAGGAAATACAGCATAATTAATGTTAGGAGCTACCATAAGACACCCCCAGAAGGTAACTGCAAAGCAGATGAGTTAGCCAAGATTCTCATGTAGGAGAATCCTGGCAGCCACATGTCGGAGAGCAGGTAAATGTAGTCACAAAGCCAAACAAACAGCGGACCTTAGGCAAGCACATTGAAAGGTTTTTCTGGCTGCTTATGACAAAAGGAAAGATTTCGTCCAGGTATGAGATAGATTAGTACTGATTCAAGACAAATTCAGACCATATGCCAATACATGATGGACATGGACACCAGGGAACTGAGTCCACTCCTGAACGATTGAAAGAACTATGTTGGTGGCCCAGATAACACGGGGATGCAGCACACTACATAGGGAACTGTCTGGTGTGTGCCCAAAACAATCCAGCGAGGTACGCTTGAAAGAGAGAACTGAGGCACACCAGGCCAGTGGAAGTGGACAAATCTACACATTCATTGTATAGGTAAACCCTTTCCTACATGGTCAAAGGGGATCTATATTCTAATCACCATAGACACCTTCATGAATTGGATCAAGGTTTTTCCCATTGGAATATATAGAGCCAAAGCGACCGCACAAATCCTAACACAACAGGTATTTGAGATGTGGTCTGCCTCACAGTATCGATTCAGGTCAGGAACCCATTTCATTGGCCGTGTCATGCAGCATGTGATGACTGTGCTTGCTATCAAGCAGAAATTTCACATTGCATACCACCCCCAATCCAGTGGGATCATGGAAAGGATGAACTGCTCCCGAAGGGAGATGGTTAGGAAGACAGTGCAGCAGAACAATAAAACCTGAGATACAGTACTTCTGTTTGTCTGCATGATGGTACACACCATCTCCTGATCAACAGGGTGTACAACCTATACCCTGATGATCCATAAAAGGAGCCAACCTGTTCAATCTCCACCTAACTGAACCTTCCCTCACCCACAAAAAAGTAGTGCAGCAGCTCACCGAGAATATTAAGGCCACTCAGTTAGCAGCAGCTGTCAGATTAGGGACCAAAGATAAATTGTGAGGCTTACTTTGACAGTAAAGTTAACCTTGTTGAATACCCTATAGACAGTAGGTGATGCTACAGATAGACAAGAGTGTGGTGCTGGAAAAGCTCAGCGGGTCAGCAGCATCTGAGGAGCAGGAGAATCGATGTTTCAGGCATAAGCCCGATGATGAAGGACTTATGTCCGAAACGTTGATTCTCCTGCCCGCTGATGCTGCTGACCTGCTGTGCTTTTCCAGCACCACACTCTCAATTCTGATCTCCAGCATCTGCAGTTCTCAGTTTGTCCAAGGACAGGAGATAGATTGGGATGAGCGGAGGGAAGACACACAGTAGTGTGCCATGTGCACTGAGCATTGAGGTCTGCCCCCATTCTTAAACAATGAGTGCCTCGAGATAAGATGCTCAGCAAACGGCTCAGAAAAAGGATTGGAACTCCAGCAGTGATACCCCAGAGAACTCAGAGGGAGAGTTAGTTCTGTACATGATTAGAAACAGCCTAACACCAGCTGCAGAGTTACCCCAACTTGTTTGTTCTGAAGCCAGCTGCTGTCCACAAAATGTGCTAGTTTTAAACCCTATTGGAAATGTCCTGCATGATAACATGCACCACAAATTGATACCCATGGTGAATTGAATGGAATTCAGCTGTCAGAATGGTGCTC
Source organism: Chiloscyllium punctatum (assembly GCF_047496795.1). Lineage (NCBI taxonomy): Eukaryota > Metazoa > Chordata > Chondrichthyes > Orectolobiformes > Hemiscylliidae > Chiloscyllium > Chiloscyllium punctatum. The sequence goes on from NC_092780.1 coordinate 52,442,957, forward strand.
TCCCCAACACAAAAGACTACACCTCCACTTATCCCATGGATTACTGGGACGGGAGATAGAGGCAGAATAAGCGAAGGTCAAACCCAGAACAGAGAAGTGACATAAAAGGAAAATACTGAATGACTTAGCAACAGCACAATTGACGCCCTTGATTTGGCCGACATGGACAATAAACTCAGAGTCTTGACCCAACAGGGGAAACAGTCTTTGGCATCCTGTTGACTACTCTCATTAATTGTATCCAAAGGGGAGCTAGTTGGAAATAAAGCTAGCATCCTAATGGTAGCTGTGTTCGAAGGACATGACAAATCTATTAACCAGATAATAAGACCTACCAGGAGAAAGCCACAGCAGCCAGGTCTCTGGCACTGAGTCTGGCTTTGTGGCTCATGAGGGAAGTGGGGAAAGAATAGGAGAATGATATTAATAGGACATTCAATGGTTAGAGGAACAGACAGGAGATGCTGTGGTTGCAAACAAGACTCCTTGATGGTAAGTTGCCTCCTAGGTGCTAGAGTCAGGGATGTCTTGGATCAAGTCTACAGGATTCTTAAGGGGGAGGGAGAGCAGCCTGAAGTCGTGGTACACATTGGTACTTAATGACATAGCTAGGAAAAGGGATGAAAAAAAAAGAATATAGGAAGTTAGGTTGGAAGCTAAAAGGCAGGACAAGCCGAGTACTAATCTTAGGACCGCTATCAGTGCCACGGGCTAGAGACTGAGAACAGAGAGCAAGTGCAGATGAACATGTGCCTGCAGAGCTGGTGTAGGAGGGAGGGATTCAGATATGTAGGTCATTGGGATACCTTCTGAGAAGATGTACAAGGAAGACGGTTGCACCTGAACTGGAGGGGCACAATACCCTAAGCAGGAGGTTTGCTCAAGCTCAGTGGGATGGTTTAAACTAGTTTGGAAGGAGGATGGGAACCAGAGCTATGGATCAGAGGATGGGGTAGCTAGTGAACAGCCAGGTGGAGCGTGCAGAAGGGCCTGTGAGGAAGGATAGACAGTCGATAGAGCAAAGGTGCAGTCAGTGTGATGGGTTGAAGTGTATTTATTTTAATGCAAGTATTATTAGGAATAAGGGTAATAAATGTAGAGCATGCATCAGTTCTTGAAACTATAATGTTGTGAACATTATGCAGACTTAGTTATCACAGATTGGGTCAGCTGCAGAAAGGAAGGTGGTCAAGGAGGGTTTGTCTAGAGTAAATATGGGTAGAAAATAGAAACAGGAAAGGAGCAGTCACTTCATTGGGAATTTTCTACAGGCCCCAGTAGCAATAGAGATACAAAGGGGCATATTGGGAGACAGATTTTGGAAAGGTGCAGAAGTAACAGGGGTGGGGTGTCATGGGTGACTTTAACTTCCCTAATATTGATTGGAATCTCCTTACTCCAAATAGTTTGGATGGAGTAGTCTTTGTCAAGTGTGTCCAGGAAGGATTCTTGACTCAAATGTAGATCAGCTGACAGTGGTGGGTGGGCATATTGCATTTGGTACTTGGCAATAAACCAGGTCAGGTGTCAGATCTCTTGGTGGGAGAGTATTTCGGTGATAGGGATCACAACTCCCTGAATTTTACTATTGTCCTGGAGAGGGATAGGAGTAGACAAGGACGGGAAAGGATTTAATCAAGGGAGGGGGAATTGCAATGCTATTGTGCAAGAAATGGGGGTGCCTAAACTGGGAACAGATATTCTCAGGGAAATGCACAACAGAAATGTGGAGGTTGATGAGGGAGCACTTGCTGTGAGTGCTGGACAGGTTTGTCCCACTGAGGCAAGGAAGGGATGCTAGGGTGAAGGAACATTGGGTAACAGGGGGTGTAGAACATCTGGTCAAGAGAAAGAAGGAAGCTTACCTAAAGTTGAGAAGGCAAGGATCAGACAGGGCGCTAGAGAGTACCAAGGTAGCCAGGAAGGAACTGAAGAATGGACTTAGGAGAGTTAGAAGGGGGAATGAAGAAGCTTTAGCAGATAGGATTAAGGAAAACTTGAAGGCATTCTACACTTAATGTGATGAACAAGAGGATGGCCGGAGTGAGGATAAGGATGATCGGGGATAGTGGAGAGAACTTGTGCATGGAGTCCGAGGAGAGAGGGGAGGTCCTTAATGAATACTTTGCTTCACTATTCACTACCGAGAGAGACCTTGATATTTGTGAGGATAGCATAAAACAGGCTGATATGCTCAAATAAAGCTGAAAAATGTGTTGCTGGAAAAGCGCAGTGGGTCAGGCAGCATCCAAGGAGCAGGAGAATCGACGTTTCGGGCATAAGCCCTTCTTCAAAATTCCTGCTCCTTGGATGCTGCCTGACCTGCTGCGCTTTTCCAGCAACACATTTTTCAGCTCTGATCTCCAGCATCTGCAGACCTCACTTTCTCTGGATATGCTCAAATAGGTTGATGTTAAGGAGGAGGATGTGCTGAAAATTTTGAAAACATAAGGACAGATAAGTCCCCTGGGCCAGGCAGGATATATCCAAGGGTTGCTCAGGAAGCGAGGGAAAAGATTGCTGTGTCTTTGGCAATGATCTTAGCATCCTGTCTTCTGGAGTCGTGCCAGATGATTGGAGCGTAGCAAATGTTATTCCCTTGTTCAAGAAAGGGAATAGAGATAATCCTGGGATTTACAGACCAGTCAGTCTTACGTATGTGGTGGGCAAATTATTAGGAAGATTGAGAGACAGGATTTATGATTACTTGGAAAACCATAGTTTTGTTAGAGATAGTCAGTATGATTGAGGGGCAAGTCATGCCTCAAGCCTTATTGAATAATTTGAAGATGTGACAAAACATGTTGATGAAGGTAGAGCAGTGGATGTGGTGTACATGGATTTTAGCAAGGCATTTGTTAAGGTTCCCATGGTAGGCTCATTCAGAAAGTAAGGAGGTATGGGATACAGGGAAATCTGGCTGTCTGGATACAGAATTGGCTGGCCCATAAAAAAGAGGGTGGTAGTAAATGGAAAGTATTCAGTCTGGAGCTCGGTGACCAGTGGTGTTCCGCAGGGATCTGTTTTGGGACCTCTGCTCTTTGTGATGTTTATAAATGACTTGAATGAGGAAGTGGAAGTGGGGTGGGGGGGGTTAGCAAGTTTTCTGATGACACAAAGATTGGTGCAGTTATGGATAGTGTGAAGGACTGTTGTAGGTTGCAACAGGGCATTGATAGGATGCAGAGGTGGGCTGAGAAGTAGTAGATGGAGTTCAACCTGTTAAAGTGTGAAGTGATTCATTTTGGAAGGTCAAATCTGAATGCAGAATACAGGGTATAAGGCAGGATTCTTGGCAGCATGGAGGAACAGAGGGATCTTGGGGACCATGTCCTTAGATCCCTCAAAGTTGCCACCCAAGTTGACAGGGTTGTGAGGAAGGCATATAGTGTATTGGCTTTCATTAGCAGAAGGATTGAGTTTAAGAGTTGCGAGGTTTTGCTGCAGCTCTAATGAGCTTTCGTTAGATGACAATTGGAATATTGTGTTCAGTTCTGGTTACCTCATTACAGGAGGGATGTGGAAGCTTTAGAGCGTGCAGAGGAGATTTACCAGGATGCTGCCTGGACTGGAGAGCATGTCTTATGAAGAAAGGTTGAGGGAGCGAAGGCTTTTCTCATTGGAGTGAACATAGAACATAGAAACATAGAACATAGAAAAGTACAGCACAGAACAGGCCTCTAGGCCCACGATGTTGTGCCGAGATTTAATCCTAATGTAAAATATAAAAACTTAACCTACGCACCCCTCAACTCACTGCTATCCATGTGCATGTCCAGCAGTCGCTTGAATGTCCCCAATGACTCTGCTTCCACCACCTCAACTGGCAACACATTCCATACATTCACAACTCTCTGAGTTAAGAACCTACCTCTGTTGTCTCCTTTATACCTTCCTCCTAATGTCTTCAAACTATGACTTCTTGTACCAGTCAATCCTGCCCTGGGGAAAAGTCTCTGGCTATTGACTCTATCTATCCCTCTCATTATTTTAGACACCTCGATCAGGTCTCCTCTTTTTCTCCTTCTCTCCAGAGAGAAAAGTCCAAGCTTATTCAACCTTTCTTCATACAGCAAACCCTCCGATCCAGGCAGCATCCTCGTAAACCTTCTTTGCACCGTCTCCAAAGCCTCCACATCTTTCCTATAGTAGGGCGACCAGAACTGGACACAATATTCCAAGTGTGGTCTCACCAGGGACTTGCAGAGCTGCAGCAAGACCTCGCTGCTCTTAAACTTGATACACCTGTTAATGAAAGCCAAAACACCTTATGCTTTCTTAACAACCCTGAGTGGCAACTTTGAGAGATCAAGGTACTTGCACACTCAGATCCCTCTGTTCCTCCACACTGCCAAAAATCCTGTCTTTAATCCTATATTTAGCTTTGAGTTTGACCTTCTAAAATGCATCACTTCACATTTATCCAGGTTGAACTCCATCTGCCATTTCACAGCCCAGCTCTGCATCCTGTCTATGTCGTGCTGCAGCCTACAGTAGCCCTCTATACTATTGTTGACACCTCTAACCTTTGTATCACCTTCAAATTTACTAACCCACCCCTCAACCTCCTCATCCAAGTCATTTATAAAACCTACAAAGAGCAGAGGCCCAAGAACAGAGCCCTGCGGGACCCCACTCAACACTGACCTCCAGGCAGAATACTTTCTATCTACAACCAATCTTTGCCTTCTGTCAGCCAACCAATTCTGAATCTAGATAGCCAAATCTCCCTGTATCCCATACTTCCTGACTTTATGAATGAGCCTACCATGGGGAACCCTATCAAATGCCTTGCTGAAGTTCATAAGCACCACATCTACTGCTCGACCGTCGTTGACCTGTCTTGACACCTCCTCAAAGAACTCAATAAGATTTGTGAGGCATGACCTGCCCCTCACAAAGCCATGCTGACTGCCTTAATCACACTATGCTTTGCCAAATGCTCCCTCATCTCTATACAAGGCCCTAAAGGAGCCCTCCACATCCATCAAAGTTTTACTTGCACATCCACTAATATCATTTATTGTATCCGTTGCTCCCGATGCGGTCTCCTCTACATTGGGGAGACTAGGCGCCTCCTAGCAGAGCGCTTTAGGGAACATCTCCGGGACACCCGCACCAATCAACCACACCGCCCCGTGGCCCAACATTTCAACTCCCCCTCCCACTCTGCCGAGGACATGGAGGTCCTGGGCCTCCTTCACCGCCGCTCCCTCACCACCAGATGCCTGGAGGAAGAACACCTCATCTTCCGCCTCAGAACACTTCAACCCCAGGGCATCAATGTGGACTTGAACAGTTTCCTCATTTCCCCTTCCCCCACGTCACCCTCGTTCTAAACTTCCAGCTCAGTAACTGTGCCCATGACTTGTCCGGACTTGTCCTACCTGCCTATCTCCTTTTCCACCTATCCACTCCACCCTCTCCTCCTTGACCTATCACCTTCATCCCCTCCCCCACTCACCCATTGTACTCTATGCTACTTTCTCCCCACCCCTACCCTCCTCTAGCTTACCTCTCCACGCTTCAGGCTCACTGCCTTTTTGCCCAAAACGTCGATTTCGAAGCTACTTGGATGCTGCCTGAACTGCTGTGCTCTTCTAGCACCACTAATCCAGAATCTGGTTTCCAGCATCTGCAGTCATTGTTTTTACAAAATAGTCATAAATCCTATTTATGGGGTGGCATGGTGGCTCAGTGGTTAGCACTGATGCCTCACAGCACCAGGGTCCCACGTTCAATTCCAGCCTTGGGCGACTGTCTGTGTGGAGTTTGCATATTCTCTGGGTGCTCCAGTTTCCTCCCACAGTCCAAAGATGTGCAGGACAGGTGAATTGGCCTTGCTAAATTGCCCATAGTGTTATATGCATTAGTCAGAGGGAAATAGGTGTGGGTGGGTTACTCTTTGGAGGGTGGGTGTGGACTTGTTGGGCCGAGGGGCCTATTTCCACACTGTAGGGAATCTAATCTAATTTATCCCTCAGAATTCTTTCCAAAATCTTGCTGACCACAGATGAAAGACTGGCTGGTCTGTAATTTCCAGGGATTTCCCTATTATTCTTCTTGAAAAGTGGAACAACATTCTCCTCCTTCCAATCCTCCGGTACGACTCCTGTGGAGAGTGAGGAGGCAAATATCCTCGCCAGCGGTTTAGCAAAATCCTTTCTCGCTTCCCGGAGCAGTCTAGGATAAATCTGGTCTGGCCCTGGGGACTTATCAATCTTAATGTTTTCAAAATTTCTAGCACATCATCTTCATCAATTGTGATCTGATCAAGACTGTGTCCCAGCTCCTCTAAGTTTTTATTTACAACAAGTTCCCTTTCCTTGGTGAAAACCAAAGCAAAAAACTCATTTAGGGCTTCCCCTATCTGCTCAGACTCCAGGTACAAGTTCCCTCCGCTATCCGTGATCGGCCCTACCTTCTTCCCGATCATTCTCTTATTCCTCACGTATGAGTAAAATGCCTTTGGGTTCTCCCTAATCCCTCCTGCCAAGCCTTTTTCGTGCCCCCTCCTGGCGTTTCTCAGTCCTTTCTAGCAAGTCTGTAATCCTTTAAAGCTGTGCTAGATCCTTGCTTCCTCCACCTTATGTAAGCTGCCCTATTCCTTTTGACGAGAAGTTCCTCTGTTCTTGTCATCCAAAGTTCCTTAATCTTACCCCTTCTTACCAGTCTCAGAGGAACAAATTCGTGCATCACTCGCAAAAACTGCTCCTTAAATAATCTCCACATGTCTGCTGTGTCCTTTCTGTGGAACAATTGCTCCCAGTCTGTACATCCCAATTCCTGTCTGATAGTGTCATAATTTCCTTTTCCCCAATTAAATATCTTCCCTCGGTAACTGCACCTTTCACTCTCCAAGGCTATGCTAAATGTGAGGCAGTTGTGATCACTTTCACCAAATTGCTCTCCCACCGCGAGATCTGATACCTGTCCTGGCTCGTTGCTGAGCACCACATCCAAAATGGCCTCTCCCCTCGTTGGTCTGTCTACATACTGAGTAAGGAAACCCTCCTGAACACACCTGACAAAAATGGCTCAATCCAAACCATCTGCATTTAGGAAGTTCCAGTCGATATTGGGAAAGTTGAAATCACCCATAACAACAACCTGCTACTTTTTTCATTTTTCCACAATCTGCCCGCCTATGAGATCTTCAATCTCTCTACTGCTATTAGGTGGTTTGTAGAAACCCCCCAATGTGATGGCTGTTGCCTTGCTGTTCCTAACTTCTACCCATACTGAAGAAGGATGAGAGATGAATCTTAGAGGTGAACAAGATGATCAGAAGCATAGATAGAGTGTATGATCAGAGACTTTTTCCCAGGGCAGAAATGTCTATCCTGAGGGGGCATAATTTTAAAGATGATTTGAGGAAGGTTTAGGGGAGATGTCAGAGGTAGGTTCTTTACACAGAGAATGATGGGTGTGTGGAAGGCACTGCCAGCAGTGGTAGTAGAGTCAGATACATTCAGGATGTTTAAGCAACACTTTGACAGGCACATGGATGATAGTAAAATGAAGGGTGTGCAGGTTAGTTTGATCCTAGAAGGCTGAAGGGCCTGCACTGTGCTGTTCTATGTTCTATTAGAGGGAATTTGGAAAATGACAGTAGGATACAGAATTGGAGCCTGTGCAGCAGACAATGGATGATAGAACAATCGAGGAGAACCTCAATCAAGTTCGACAGGGACAGGTTCCATCTGGATCAGCAATGACCAGATAGAATATTTATTTAGGGAAAACAATGACCAGACTGGCAACTGACCAAAGTCTGGTTCAATGACGACTGTAAAGGATCTCCTGGGCAAGCATTAGGGATGGTGTTCAGACTCCCAATCATCAGGAACAATAGAATTGGACTTAGGGTGTTCGAAGTAGAAAACCAAGGCAACTATTCAAGAGGGTCTATGGATAGGATATAATAATACCCTGCCATACACAGTAGAGAAGGAAGGAAGGCTCATAGGCACAACTCTGGACATTTGCCAACAAACTAACAGTAATAACATGCCTGTTCCCAATTCATTTGAACGGATGTGCACTGTGCCTTTAAGAAAAATGCCAATCTGAATCGTTCCATAGAGGCTTGCAAAATGGGCACCAACATAACTGGGGTAGCCTACAGGGGAGAAGGGGAATATCACATCATAGCCTCACCTAGATCTGTTTGGGGCAGCCCAGTGCAATGTCAGCAACACTACCTTCTGTTCAGTCGCACATCCCTGCCAGAATAGGCCGAACTCAGCTGATAAATAGACAGAAAAGGGACAGGGTGGAATTCAATGTAAGTGAGGAACTTTAGCAAACTGAGGGAATACCTGAAGAACTACACTGGTCTCAAACACCTGCCAGAGGAGTTACACCAAATCCAAACTGAATTGGCCACAGCCTATAGAGCCTCTCCCAAGATATGACAGCAGGCCAACAATGCCAATGAATGAATAAATGAAATTAAAGTTACAATTTGGTGAGAGGAATTTTGGGACTGGGGCTCTACATACAAATCCATCGCTGAGTCTGTTTTGTTTCATATCTGTCTGTGTTGTTAATCCTGGTTTCCCTGGTATACATCATTAACCTCACTGTCAAATTCACCCGGTAGAAAATAACTATGGAGACTGAACAGAGACGTCACTCAATTCGTGCTGTCAACTAGCCGATTAAAAGGGCACCCCAATGTGACACGAAATATTCATTTATTCTACTGTTTGTGTAAAATGTTTCTTGGATGTTTGTTCATTTGTACATGACGACCCTTGTTTGATCACTGTATACATCACTCTGGGAATTGATATTGAAAATAAAACAAATGTTACAACAGTAATGTCTCATGTCTAATTGACCACACTTGCTTGATTATATAAGTGAAACATCAATATTTGGCTAGAGTTTGACAATGCTTATTTGATCTAAGTAGTGTCATTTTCCAAATTGCTGTAAGAGTTCAGTTGTTTAAGTACTTGAACTTGGATGATCATATTTAAAAATCACACAACACCAGCTTATAGTCCAACTGTTTAATTGGAAGCACTAGCTTTCGGAGTGGTTGTGGAGTACATGATTGTAAGACACAGAATTTATAGCAAAAGTTTACAGTGTGATGTAACTGAAATTATACATTGAAAAATACCTGGATTTTGTTAAGTCTCTCATCTGTTAGAATGACCATGATAGTTTCACTTCTTTCATATGTAAATCACAAAACTTTTAAAAACAAATTACATTCTCAAGCTAACTGTGACAATTGGTGTCAACTCAGATAAGCCTTTAAGATGTTGAAGGTGTTAGCCCTGTGTTCCCTGTCTGTGCCATAATGTTTAGACTGATTCTAATTTAAAATGTGAATTAGCAGAGTCTTAGGATTCATGCAGTTTTTCAGCAAAGTACAATGTTACTCTGCAATGTGTGTGTGTATGTGTGCGTGTGCGTGTGCGTGTGTGTGTGTGTCTGGGTCTGGGTTGGGGGTTTGTGAGTGTCTGTGAGAGAGTGTGTGTGCGTCTGCGTGAGTGTGAAGTGGTTTAAGTCTGTGAGAGGGTGCATGTGTGAGTGTGGGAGTGTGTGTATCTATAGGAGTGTGTATGAGTGTTTGTGTGCGTGTCTGTGTATAGGTGTGGGTGTCTGTGTGTGGAGTCTGTGTGTGTGTAGTGCAATGGTGGTCACCTTTAATGTGACATGAATCCAAGGTCCCGGTTGAGGCCCTCCCTAGGGGTATGGAACTTAGCTATTTGCCTCTGATTGGCCACTTTTTGCTGCAGCCTATCCTGAAGGCCGCCTTGGAGGATGGTCACCCGAAGGTCTGAGGTCAAATGTCCTGGACCGCTGAAGTGTTCCCCAACTGGGAGGGAACCCTCCTGTCTGTTGATTGTTGTGCGGTGCCCATTCATCCGTTGCCGTAGCCTCTGCTCAGTTTCACCAATGTACCATACCTCCAATTAAATCTGTTGGACTATAACTTGGTTTTGTGTGATTTTTAACTTTGTACACCCCAGTCCAACATCGGCATCTCCAAATCTTGGATGATCATAGTCACCATACAGAAATTGGACTGTGATTCATCACAATTCATGTTCAGGGTCAAGAGGGGCTGCGAATGGAAGACTTTCAAAAAGCTGGACAAGAAATAAAGCATGCCAGGAAATAGAGCCAAGCATTGGCCAAAAGTATCCGTGCTGAAAACACAGAAATAGACAAGCTATATACCGGACAGGCAACAGCTGCAGACAACACAATATACAATTGACCCAGTCCAGTCCTGGTATACAATTGACCCAGTCCATTCCCAGGACAAAAGGAAACGTGGAGGAGTTGTTTTCCAGAACAACTTTATTTGGGAGAGACTACCTGACCTATGTGTCCCTAATACCTTCAAGAATGGAGGCCCAAATATCACCCAACACATCAACCCGTGACTGATCAATCCAGATCGATCCATTGATAAGAATGGAAGACCCTGCCAAAGGGATTTGAAAACTTCCAAGTATAAGGATTGTTGCAACACCAGCCTCGGGAGTGGTAACTTGAGACCAAAAACAGTGAAGAGACAACGACCCTGAGACCACTGGAAGACGATGACACGATGATCCTTGCCACTTGGATCAAGGCCAAGTTCTAGTGTCGTCTTATTTGATCAAAATTAAGTATAAGATTGTTAATTAGATTTATAGTGTTAATTATGAGTTTGTAGTGTATTTATTAGAGTAGTGATTGTTTGAAATAGATCAAGATCATTTCTTATTAGCATTAAGAGTCAACTCTCAGTTCTTTGCTGAAAAGAAGGGTCAAAACACACTGTGGCAGGCACAGCAGAACATTGCCTCAAGTTTGGTTACTACATTACAGGAGGCTTGGGAGAGGATGCAGAAGAGGTTTGAGCTGAAAAATGTGTTGCTGGAAAAGTGCAGCAGGTCAGGCAGCATCCAAGGAGCAGGAGAATAGACATTTCGGGAATAAGCCCTTCTTCAGGAATGAGGAAGGTGTGCCAAGCAGGCTAAGACAAAAGGTAAGGAGGAGGGACTTGGGGGAGGGGCATTGAGAATGTGATAGATGGAAGGAGGTTAAGGTGAGGGTGATAGGCCGGAGTGGGGGTGGGGGCGGAGATGTCGAAAAGAAGATTGCAGGTCAAGAAGGCGGTGCTGAGTCCGAGGGTTGGGACTGAGATAAGGTGGAGGGAGGGGAAATGAGGAAGCTGGAGAAATCTGCATTCATCCCTTGTGGTTGGAGGGTTCCTAGGCGGAAGATGAGGCGCTCTTCCTCCAGGCATCGTGTTGCCATGGTCTGGCGATGGAGGAGGCCAAGGACCTGCATGTCATTGGCGGAGTGGGAGGGGGAGCAAGTAGGCGGCCTGTCTCCCCAATGTAGAGGAGGCCACATTGGGTGCAGCGGATGCAGTAAATGATGTGTGTGGAGGTGCAGGTGAATTTGTGACAGATATGGAAGGATCCCTTGGGGCCTTGGAGGGAATTCCGTCACAAGTTCACCTGCACCTCCACACCGTCAGAAATTCACCTCACCTGCACACACATCATTTACTGCATCCGCTGCACCCGATATGGCCTCCTCTATATTGGGGAGACAGGCCGCCTACTTGCGGAACATTTCAGAGAACACCTCTGGGACACCTGCACCAACCAACTCAACCACCCCGTGACTGAACACTTCAACTCCCCCTCTCACTCCGCCAAGAACATGCTGGTCCTTGGTCTCCTCCATCGCCAGACCATGGCAACACGACGGCTGGAGGAAGAGCGCCTAATCTTCTGCCAGGAACCCTCCAACCAGAAGGGATGAATGCAGATTTCTCCAGCTTCCTCATTTCCCCTCCCCCCACCTTGTCTCAGTCCCAATCCTCAAACTCAGCACCACCTTCCTAACCTGCAATCTTCTTCCTGACCTCTCCGCCCCCACCCCCTCTCCGGCCTATCACCCTCACCTTAACCTCCTTCCACCTATCGCATTCCCAACGCCCCTCCCCCAAGTCCCTCCTCCCTATCTTTTATCTTAGCCTGCTTGGCACACCTTCCTCATTCCTGAAGAAGGGCTTATGCCCGGAACTTCGATTCTACTGCTCCTTGGATGCTGCCTGACCTACTACGCTATTCCAGCAACACATTTTTCAGCTCTGATTTCCAGCATCTGCAGACCTCACTTTCTCCCAGCAGAAGTGGTTTACCAGGATGCTGCCTGGCTTTGAGGGTATGAGCTATAAGGAGAGGCTCAAAAAATTCTAGCTGTTTTCTCTGGAGTAGCGGATGCTGAGGGGAGGCTTGATAGAAGTCTATAACATTATGATATCATAGATAGGGTTGACTGTCAGGTTCTCCCCCTGAAATCTGAAAGTAAACATTCAAGCACTGTGAGCTGACTTACAGACTTACCTTCAAGGGCAATTAGCATTGGACAATAAAATGCAGTTCAGATCAGCAATATTAACACGAGAACTAAAATCAAAAGTCAGACACTGTTGGAATATTGCGTGCAATTCTGGTCTCCTTCCTATCGGAAAGATGTTGTGAAACTTGAAAGGGTTTAGAAAAGATTTACAAAGATGTTGCCAGAGTTGGAGGATTTGAGCTATAGGGAGAGGCTGGCCAGGCTGGGGCTGTTTTCCCTGGAGCATCGGAGGCTGAGGGGTGACCTTATAGAGGTTTACAAAATTATGAGGGGCATGGATAGGATAAATAGACAAAGTCTTTTCCCTGGGGTCGGGGAGTCCAGAACTAGAGGGCATAGGTTTAGGGTGAGAGGGGAAAGATATAAAAGAGACCTAAGGGGCAACGTTTTCCCACAGACAGTGGTACATGTTTGGAATGAGCTGCCAGAGGATTTGGTGGAGGCTGGTACAATTGCACCATTTAAGAGGCATTTGGATGGGTATATGAATAGGAAGGGTTTGGAGGGATTTGGGACGGGTGCTGGCAGGTGAGACTAGATTGGGTTGGGGTATCTGGTCGGCATGGTCAGGTTGGACCAAAGGGTCTGTTTCCAAGCTGTACATCTCTATGATTCTATGACTGTGTGCCATGAATGCTATGGTTGGTCATGTGGTCAATAGATTGCCAAAAAAGAGGGGAAAAAGGAATTGATTGAGAAAGGGAGTCAAGCGCTTCACAGGAGGCTCCCAAGCACTGAGGATGTCACCTAGACAGGGGACGAAACGTCTGCAACACAAATTCCCAGCTCGGCGAACAGAACCACAACAAAGGGATTCAATCTTAGATTCAAGACAAATGACAAACCAGGTTTTGTTGAGACAAAGATGAAAGTTAGAGAGAAAGTAAGCTTTATTTTGGCAACCATTTCACAAAATGGATATTCACATCCAGCTACACAATGAGATTGCTTTTTAATGGAGACTGACAGAGGTCACGATGGTGCTGGTTACAGGAGACACCAGATATTGAACCCCTTCCCATCCTTCACTCGGTGTCCATCTCCCTGCCCACACTCAGATTGTCTATCTGGACCTTGTGCTGCTCACCGGATTGGCCAGTGTGTACTTCAGTTTGAACATTGAATTCTTCGTTTCATGTAGACAATTCTGACGACATTCCCTTGTAGCTGCATTGCACTCAAATCCACTCAGACTGGGCCATGCCTTGGTTTTGACCGTGTACAATTCAACCCCAGAAAGAGAGAGAGAGAGACGTCAAATTAAGTTTTAAAATCTCAAACAATCTGAAAAATGACCTTTTGTATACAAGGCAGGTCTTACTGAACAGCTTCAATTAAACCTCATTCACTATAGTTGTATTTATGAAGCATGTCAACATAGAATCAGAATCTCTACAGTATAGAAAAACAGGCCCTTCAGCCCAACAAATCCACACTGACCCTCCAAAGAGTATCCCACCCAGACCAACATCACTTATTCCTTACTAATGCACCTAGCCTACACATCCCTGAACACTATGGGAAATTTAGCATGGCCAATTCACCTAACCTGGACTGTGGGATGAAACCCAAGCAAACATAAGTAGAGTGTGCAAACTCCACACAGTCACCCAAGGCTGGAATCAAACCCAGGTCTCTGCTCCTCTGAGGCAGTAGTGCTAACCACTGAGTCATGTCTGATTCCTCAAAGGAATCTTCAGAATGGTCTTCATTTAAATTAGGGGGATCAAGCTATTTAACCAACTGTCCTGTCATTGCAACAGGGTCTCCATGGTGAACTGGATCTAGTTTGAGACTTGCGAATTACAACAATCTGATGATTACTTTATATAAACAGCAGACCACATTTCTCAAAGGGAATGAAATGGTGTTCAATCATAGAGCATAGACCATAGAAAAGTACAGCACAGAACAGGCTCCTTGGCCCACGATGTTGTGCAGAGGTTTAATCCTAATATAAAATATTATAATCTACGCACCCCTCAACTCACTGCTATCCATGTGCATGTCCAGCAGTTGCTTAAATGTCCCCAATGACTCTGCTTCCACCACCACCACTGGCAATGCATTCCATGAATTCACAACTCTCTGCGTAAAGAACCTACCTCTGACGTCCCCTCTGTACCTTTCTCCTAAAATCTTAAAACTATGACCCGTCGTACCAGTCAATCCTGCCCTGGGGATTAAATCATAATTTCGTATTTGTGTTTGAGACTAAGTTCAGTCTCCAGATTCCCTAAAGGCATCAAGGCAGCAAGTGATGGCTACAGGATGATGGAACATCCTGACTGAGCTCTCAGTAACCCTAACCCTAATCCTAACCCTGACCCTGATCCTAAACCTAACCCTAGCCTATAGCATGCCGATTGTAAGAAGGAGGAAGTGTTGGGTGTCTTGAAAAACACTAAGGTTGATAAGTCCCCAGGGCCTGAAGGATCTATTCTAGGGTACTGAAGGAGGCAAGAGAGGAAATTGCTGGGGCCTTGGCAGAGATTTTTGTATCCTCTTTAGTTTCAGGTGAGATCCCTGAAGACTGGAGAATAATCAATGTTGTTCCAGTGTTCAAGAAAGGCAACAGCGACAATCCAGGAAATTATATGCCAGTGACCCTTACATCAGCGATAGGGAAATTGTTGGAGAAGGTTGTTAGGGTCAGAATTTACTTGCATTTGGAGATGAATTGACTTATGAGGGATAGTCAGTGTAGCTTTGTGTAGAGGAGATCTTTGTCTCACAAACTTGATTGAGGTTTTTGAAGAAGTGACAAAGATGATTGAGGGTAGGGCAGTGGATGTTGTCGACATGGTCTTTACTGAACCATTTGACAAGGATCCCTGATGGTCGGCTGGTCTAGAAGATTAGGCTGCATGAGATCCATGGTGAGTTGGGAAGTTGAATATAAAATTCTCTGGACCATAGAAGGTTGTTTTGAAGGGGTGTTTTTCTGACTGGAAGTCTGTGACTAGTGGTGATCCCCAATGATCCATGCTGAAACCTCTGTTGTTTGCAATATATATATAAATTATTTAGATGAAAATATAAGTGGTCTGATTTGTAAGTTTGCAGAGACATGAAAATTGGTGGGGGTGTGGATAGTGAGGAAGGATGTCAAAGGATACAGCAGGATATCGATCAGTTGGAAAGTTGGGTAGAGAAATAACATATACTATTTAATCTGGACAACTAAGATGATGCATTTTGGGAGGTCCAATACAAGGGGAAAGTATGCAGTAAGTAGCAAGATCCTTAAGGGTATTAATATACATAGAGATCTTGGGATGCAAATCTACAGCTCCCTGGAAGTGGCATCACAAGTGGATAAGGTGGTAAAAAAGCATATGGTTTGCTTGCTTTCACTGCTCAGAGCCCTGAGAATAAAGGTTGGTGTGAGGCATAGATAGGCTAGATAGTTGAAGTCTTTTTTCTCAGGGTGGGAAATGTCAAATACTAAGGGACACTGGTTTAAGGTGAGGGAGGGAAAGTTTGAAAGAGATGAGTGAGGGAAGAGTTTTAAAAAGACAGTGGTAAGTATCTGGAACGCTCTGTCTGGGGAAATGGTAGAAGCAGATACAATAGCATCATTTCAGAGGGATTTAGGCAGATGCAGGAAATAGAGGGATATGGACTACATGCAGGAGGATGGAATTAGTTTAAAATTGCATCATGGTTGCCATAGAGATGGTGGGCCAAAGCGCTTGTTCCCATGCTGTACTGTTCTATGTTCTATTGGCCAGCATTCATATTAGGTCCTCACAGGTCGAAGGTCAGCCAATAGTTTAAGCGTTGTTGATGAGTTCCTCATAACTTCCTCCACTTCCTGTGGCACTAACCTAGTACCAGGAGAGAGCCTTGTATCCAGTCTGAGACATAATGGAGTGGTTCCCACACTGAACACTATCCTCTCATTGATTGTGACTCTTTGTCATCACATGAAGTGATTGCCTCTGACCCAACAACAAGAAAACAGAGTGGACAGGCAGTGCCAGTCATGAAGCAAGACCCAACCTCAGCAAATCCCCTCACTCCTAACTCAAATGACAATCCCATTGCTATCTCCAAGTTTTATTGTCAATGTGAAGGTTCTCCAGAAATTTGGCTTGATGTCAAAGTGAGGTACAAGTTTAAAAACATCTTTGTTTGTTGCTTTCAATTAATTTGACATTAATTATGAGCCTCTGTGAAAATTTCCTGACTATGTTTTGTTCAATTACCATGAGTATCTTCCAGGAAGAGGGACAAAAATAGCCCGGAGCTGTTACAATCAGTCATGAGAAAGCTGCAAGGGAACATTTCTATGGAAAGGAAAGGGGTCATGGGGAGTGCTGTATTCCCATGGTGCTCTCACCAGTAAGAGTCTGTCTGATTGGTTTGAGAACTAGATTAACAGTTAACTGTTCCTGCTGTATCACCATGCTAACAATGGCCAACCAATCAGCATTCACTTCTCATGCTATTTCAGCTAGTGTTCCTGCTTCCAGGCCATTTCTTGTATCTTGGTTCTGAAGTAGGAGAAATGAAAAGCTTTGCTAACTTGTCTCTTGTTAGCAATGCAGAAGCTCAGCATTACCAAACAATTATCTTTTTGATTTCCTTTGATCTGAATGCTGTCCTCTTTTCCCTTCGTACATCCATGTGTGTGTGTGAGGTCCTAAATGATGGAACAAAGGGCAAACGCTTTACATTGCAACTTTATTATTTTTGCTCAGGATTGAAAGCTCAAAAATTGTTCTTTTTTTTAAATTTGAGAAACCTTGTGATTGGCTGCATTTACCTTACAGCATGCAAATAGGGAAGGGATTGTTTATGACTCTCTCAGATTTGATTGGCTGAAGGGCCTGTTTCTGTGCTGTCGATCTCTATGACTCTGGGACCTGTGAATTGGACAGAGTTATAGCCTTGTGCTAAGAAGAACTGAAGCCTTTGTTGCCATAGAGACATGTTGGTTCACCCCTCCACAGCAGGCCGAAAGACACTTCAAAGTTGGTTTTGCAATAGCATGTGTATCGCTTCAGTCCTGTTGCTGCTGGTACCTACTCCAACCAGGAGATCTGCTGTCACTGTGTGCTACACTCATCAATCTCACACTAGCTGGAGCTTGTTTGTAACATCCACCATCCAACTACATTCAGGTCAAACCCTCTTTCTGCTGGTCTCCTCTTGCTCTCTAGTCAAGATCTCTGCAGCTATTCAGCTCAATTCAAGTGATCTAAATATTGATACTTTCTTTTCTCCATGCCGCCATCGCATAATTGAGTTAATTTCATTTTTTTTTCATTTAAAGGACATTGGTATCCTTACACCAGCTTTATTCCCCATCCCAAATTACTATTGGAAGGTGCTGGAGACTCACCTTCTTGAATTGCTGCAGTCCACGTGGTGTAGACCTGCTCTCAATGCGGTTAGGGACAGAGTTCCAGGGTTGGGACCCAAAGTTGGTCAACGATAGAGATCCGAGAGGAATTAACCGTAAAGGTTAAAATGTTCTGCTTCAGTACAGGAAACCACATCTGGAATACTGTGTGCAGATTTGTTTCCAGTATTAAGGAAGGATGTACCTTCATTGAGGCAGTTTAGAGGAGATGAACTGGATTGATAGCAGGAATGAGTGATTCATCTGATACGGAGAGGTTGGGCAGATTGGGTTTGTATCCATTGGAGGTTAAAAGAGTGAGAGGGTGATCTAACAGAAGAATGCTTGATGCTGAATGACCTTGACAATGTGGACTTGGAAAGGATGTTTCCTCATGTGGGTATGTCAAGAATTCAGGAGCACTGTTTAAAAATCAGGGAGTCCCTCCTTTAGAACACAGATGAGAATTGTTTTCTGGATGTTTTGCAAATTTGGCATTTGATGTTTCAGGAGTTGAAGGAGGTGTACTCATTGAATATGTTTAAGATAGAATTAGATTCTTGGTGAATTCTTGGAGTTCGAAACAAAAATAAATCAGCAATGATCTTATTGAATGATGAAGATATCTAGAGTAGCTGAATGACATTTGTCCTATTCCAAATTCAGGTGTTTATATGTTCACCCTTTATCCTTCAACATGTCTCACTCTCTCCAACATCCCCCGATTTTCTCCTTCCATTCCCAATATTACTTGCTCTGGACCAAACCCTCCCCCCCCCCCCAACTCCCCAGACACCACCAGTTTCTCTCATACCCTCGCAACTGAACTCAGCACATTCAAACATCATTCTAAGGAAGTCATACTAGACTTGAAATGTTCACAAATTCTGTCGACGTGATAACTCCCCCAACATTTTCTGTGTTGGTTATGGATTCTGCTTTGCCAAATATATTTCAGGCCAGGATAGACATTGTTGGTCTCTCCAGGAATCAAGGGATAAGAGGATTGGACAGAGAATTAGAGTTTAAATCAGGGATCAGTCACCATTCCACTGATCAGGAGAAAAGGCTCAATGGGCCGAAGGGTCCTATTTAGTGCATTCGCTGGGATGTAGGAATGGGCCAGAATCCCTCATTTAGTTTATTTTTATTTCTTTCATTGGAGACATAATTCCCAGGTTTCATAAAATTGTACATTTGAATCAGAGGGATGATTTCCTATGGTTCACCCAAATCTTAAAATTTCTGCCTTCAAGGTTACATGACCTGTCAGTCACGAGAGGCCTAGATAAGGTAGAGAGCTCACAGCTATTCCTCATGGTAGAGGAGTTTAAAACTAGAGGGCATAGGTTTAAGGTGTGTGTGTGTGTGTGTGTGTGTGATACAGAAGGAGGTAGTGGTGGAAGAGAGTACATTTGGACAGGTACATGGATGGGATAGGTATGGAGGGATATGGACCAAACGCAGGCAAATGGGAAAAGATTGATTGTGAAAACTCATTGGCATGGGCAAATTGGGCCGAAGGGCTTGTTTTCATCCTGCGGACCCCTAGACCTCTAACTGCTTAAACCTCTGATATTACTGCCTTCTCACAGCCCTAAGTCAGTCTGCTGTTCTGAATCGGACATTGACTAACTAACAGGTAGTAAGAGTTGGAGAAACGGATCACATTTTAGTTGGGCAGCTCTAACAAGTGGAATACCATATGTACTTCAGGGGGAGGTCTAACTGGTTGTGATCCACATCTGACTTAAACGAAAGTCCAGATTTTTACCTTAACAGGGAATCTTTCCATTGTGATGAATATTCCAGAAAATCTCAGAAGGTCTGCTCCCGGAAGCCATAATGTCTCATTTCCATAGGGATAGGGTTTGACGATGATCATGGTGTTATGGCTGGCCACTGAAATGCTTCCCATGGTAAACAAATCCAGCTGGACTCTGGTTGCAGTGTGAACGGCTGGGAATAACAGCACTTCAATTTGTTGCTACATTCACGAGAGCGTTGAGAGTGTAGTGCTAGAAAAGCACAGCAGGTCAGGCAACATCCGAGGAGCAGGAGAATCAACATTTCGGGCATAAACCCATCATCAGGAACGATTTCAGCACCACACTCTCGACTCTGATCTCCAGCATCTGCAGTCCTTACTTGCTCCACATCCACAAGAAACTGTTTCACCATTCTTCAATAGGCTCAGTAACTGGACACTAATATTCCTGTAATCATATTCTCAGAATGTGAGTCTTTTGGAAAGATGCACATTTAGAGTCTGTCCCTAGTTACCCCTGGGATGAATGACTCCTTCATTGTCGCTGTTTTCTGCAATTGCATGTCATAGAGTCATAGAGATGTAAAGCATGGAAACAGATCCTTCAGTCCAACCCGTCCATGCCAACTAGATATCCCAACCCAATCTAGTCCCACATGCCAGCACCCGGCCCATATCGCTCCAAACGCTTCCTATTCATATACCTATCCAGATCCCTTTTAAATGTTGCAATTGTACCAGCCTCCACCACTTCCTCTGGCAACTTATACACGCATGCACCCTCTGCATGAAAACGTTGCCCTTCAGGTCTCTTTTATATCTTTCCCCTCTCATCCTAAACCTATGCCCTCTAGCTCTGGACTCCCCAAACCCAGGGAAGAGACTTTGTTTCTTTATCATTTCCATGCCTCTAGTGATTTTATAAACATTTATAAGGTTACCCCTCAGCCTCTGACGATCCAGAAACAGACCTAGCTTATTCAACCTCTCCCCATAGCTAAAATCCTCCAACCCTGTCAATATCCTTGTAAATCTTTTCTGAATTCTTTCCAGTTTCACAACATCCTTCTGATAGGAAGGAGACCAGAATTGCACACAATATTCCAAAAGATGCCTAACCAGTGTCTTGTACACACGCAACATGACCTCCCAACTCCTGTACTCAATACTTTGACCCATAAAGGAAAGCATACCAAACGCCTTCTTCACTATCCTACCTATGTGTGACTCCACTTTCAAGGAGCTATGAACCTGCACTCCAAAGTCTCTTTGTTCAGCAACACTCACAAGGTGTATAAGTCCTGCTTAGATTTGCTTTCACAAACTGCAGCACCTCACATTTAACTAAATTGAACTCTACTTTCCAGTTCTCAGCCCATTGGCCCATCTGATCAAGATCCTGTTGTAATCTGAATTGGCTGGCTGACAGAAGGCAGAGAGTGGTTGTAGATTGAAAATATTATGCCTGGGGGACAGTGTTGAGTGGGGTCCCGCAGGGCTCTATTCTTGGGCCACTGCTCTTTGTAGTTTTTATAAATGACTTGGATGAGGAGGTTGAGGGGTGGGTTAGAAAATTTGTAGATGACACAAAGGTTAGAGGTGTCGTTGATAGTATAGAGCGCGACTGCAGGCTGCAGCGCGACATAGACAGGATGCAGAGCTGGGTTGAGAAATGGCAGATGGAGTTCAACCTGGATAAATGCGAAGTGATGCACTTTGCAAGGCCGAACTCGAATGCTGAATATAGGACTAAAGACATGATTCTTGGCAGTGTGGAGGAACAGAGGGATCTGGGTGCGCAAGTACATAGATCCCTCAAAGTTGCCACCCAAGTGGATAGGGTTGTTAAGAAAGCATATGGTGCTTTGGCTTTCATTAACGGGGGATTGAGTTTAAGAGCTGCGAGGTTTTGCTGCAGCTCTACAAGTCCCTGGTGAGACCACACTTGGAATATTGTGTCCAGTTCTGGTCATCCTACTATAGGAAAGATACAGAGGCTTTGGAGAGGGTGCTGCCTGGACTGGAGGGCTTGCCGTATGAAGAAAAGTTGAATAAGCTCGGACTTTTCTCTCTGGAGAGAAGGAGGAGAGGAGACCTGATCGAGGTGTACAAAATAATGAGAGGAATAGATTGAGTCAATAGCCAGAGACTTTTCTCCAGGGCAGGATTGACTGGTACAAGAAGTCATAGTTTGAAGATATTAGGCGGAAGATATAAAGGAGACATCAGAGGTAGGTTCTTTACTCCGAGAGTCGTGAATGCATGGTATGCATCGCCAGCGGTGGTGGTGGAAGCGAAGTCATTGGAGACATTGAAGCAACTGCTGGATATGCACATGGATAGCAGTGAGTTGAGGGGTGCGTAGGTTAAATTACTATATTTTACATTAGGATTAAACCTCGGCACAACATTGTGGGCCTAAGGACCTGTTCTGTGCTGAACCTTTCTATGTTCTATGTTCTATATAACCTTTTTCACTGTCGACTACACCTCCAATTTTGGTGTCATTTGCAAACTTACAAACTATACCTCTTTCGCTCAACTCCAAATCATTTATGTAAATGATGAAAAGTAGTGGACCTATCACCAGTCCTTGTGGTACTCCACTGGTCACAGGTCTCCAGTCTGAAAAACAACCCTCCACCATGACCCTCTGTCTTCTACCTTTGAGCCAGTTCTGTATCCATCTTATGGTCCTATAGTATGAGCAGCTCAGCAGATTACAAGGGCAATTAAAGGTCAAACTAGCATGGAGCAGACCAGGGAAGGATGTCAGGTTTCCTTTCCGAAAGAACCAGTTGGATTTTTCAGAAACACTCCATGCTCACTTTTGCCGATATCCATGTTGAAGATTCAAAAATGCTGTTGTGTTATCATTACAAAGTATTACAAGCAGTCAAGCAAGAAATAAAGATGAAGTTACCACAGTCACACCAGATCACAGGGCTGCTCTGTCAATGGAGAGCGGTGACAGATGGTGATTTAACCTGAGGGGTCACTACACCTCAGGGGAGGGAAGAGGTTGAGGAGGATAGTTTTTTCTGGTAACCACAGCCAGTGTGGGAATTAACCTATGATGCTAGTGTTACTCTGCATCACAAACTAACTGCCCAGACAACTAAACTAAGTTGTGAGGTAGCAGAAAATGGATAAGCTTTTAATGCAAAGATGTATTTAGTCCATTTTAAATGGACTTTTTTTGGAACATTTCTAGCTCAGAGTAGCAGTTTACATTGTTGAGAGGATGGGAATAAATATAAATTTTACGTTATAATTTTTAATCATATCTATTCAACAAGTCGAATATAGCATTTGGAAATTGAATGCTGTATAGAATTTAATATCTCAACACAGAATAGCTGAGTACGGCACAGTAGCTGATAAAATAATTAGAAATTATGTGATAATTCCATGTAAGGTAATTTAACAGACACTCCAAAGTAGGGCCAAGGTATTGGGGTGGGGCTTGGAGGGGAGAGGGTGCTAACAAACCTGAGCAAGGGCTGTGTTGGGTGCTTTTAGTGACCATGAGAGTGAGTGAAGGGGCTTTATTTATGAATATGAGGATGGGAAGGGGAAGATAGCATACACACATGGGCATGAGGAGGGGGATTTGATCAGGTGGGAAAACAGAGTTTCCTGGTGATAGTGACAGCAGCTGAATGGGGGTGGGGCAGAGATAAAATAATTCAAGACAAGAGTTAGCAAAAATTGCAGTGGATGATCAATTGAATGGGGGTGGGGGTGAGGTCAAGGTGATCGGAGTGGTGGATGAACACGGGGTATCCTCATCGCAAGTTTGGAATGCTGGAAAGGGATAAAAAGGAAAAAGGATGAGCACGGTCAATGGATCTATCATTGCATGGAGATAACAGCAAAGAGTGGAGGGGAAACAAACTGAGATCAGAAATGTTGGATCTGGAAGAATTCATCATCAGATACAAAGAAGACATTGTCACATGGAGATACAACAGAATCCTTACAGTAGTGAAAAGTGAGGTACGACAATCCAGATCACTGTGGATGGCTGTCGGTTTATAATGAGTATTCATTGACAGCCCATCCCAAGAATTAAAGAAGATGAGGGAAGATGGAGAGATACAACACGTGAAGTTGAAAAGGAGGATATTCAAAGTAAAGTTGATAACTCTTTCTAGGTCTAGTTGTGTGACCAGAAATGAGACTGATCCAGCCATCACCATCATAGCAGGGGGAAAGAAAGGAGTTAAGAAAGGAGCATTTAAAAAAAAATTGAATTTGAAATGGAAATTGGAATTTGGAATTTTAAATATTTGAAAAGATGTTCTACATGACTCTCAAAAAGACAGACATGGCTTGGACCCATTTGGACACCCATAGCAACATTGTTTTCTCAAGGAGGTGACATGAATTTACACCAAAGGTGTTCAATGAGCGAATTGGTTCATCCAGGTCAAAGAGAGTGGTGGTGTTTGAAGACTTGTCTGTCCTCCGTCAAGCCTTCAGGCTGCCCTGGTGGGGGTTGGTTGGGTAGAGACATTGGGGTGTCCATGGTGAAGAGAAATCATTGAGGGCCAGACCACTGCAAACAATTCCCACTCTATCTCCACTCTCTGGTAATGGTGCAACAGGTACAGTATCACTGTGAAAAGCAACTGTACCACCTACTGTGTCACTATGTCATCATGGTGGTTACCTCCACCCCCAGCTGTTGCTGAAATGTAGAACTAAATTAGAAGATGCTGGAAATGCTCAGTGACTCAATTCTCTTCATTGGAATTGTTTAAGAATTGGAATAAAGGGATATATCAGCACATTTTTAAACTGGTCTCTGAATTTAGTCTGGGTCACAGCATAAATACAAGTGTTTGTACAGCAACTCAGGAGCTGCAACATGAATCCCAATTCCTGCACAAAACGATGTACATAAACAGATCGATAACCCAATAACCACATCCGCCTACATAACGTATAAACCATTAACATTGCCCACAACAGGATAAAGTTAGCTGAGATAACAAACAGCAAAACAATGGATTTCCTTCGATTCTCCATCTCTTGGTCTTTGGAACTCTCTGCACTGGTATGAGCCCGGAGTCTCTGGCGGGCTCTGCTACTCATTAAAATGTGTCTGATGGTGAAAACATTGAGCAGTAGAATCAGGACAAATGGGACGGCTGGAGTTAGAATGTTATGGAGAAACTCAACTATTACCCAGATCCGAGAGAACAAAGTCATGAGTGTTACATCACAAAACCAGGGGTCATTCCTCAGTGAATATTGGCCCATTAACATAAAATACCAGAAAATATTCTTTAATAAGCTTAGGACAGCCACTGTTCCCAGAACCACGGCCGCTGTTTTCTCACTGCAATATTTATTTTTCAGCTTCTGGCAACAAATGGCCACAAATCGATCAAAGGTGAAAGTGACAGTGAACCAGACAGAACAGTCAGTGGCTGCATAAAGCAAGACAGCGTGGATATTACATATAGGAATAGTCTCCTGCAAGTTAATCTCAAAAACAATTGGAATGTGCCTCAATATTAAATCGAGTATAACAACCAGTACATCTGCCGCTGCCATGGCCACCAGATAACGGGTCACACATTTTGACAGACCACACTTCTTCTGAGATAGGATCACAATTGTCACAACGTTAACTGTGAGGAAGAGAAATAAACAGGGAAATTATTCATCAAGCTGAGATCACATTTACCAATGTGACTGAGGATGAACTAAGATATTCAAATGTTTTACTCCAGATGGTGTTGTGTTAAAATTATTGAACCTGTGACGGGGTTATCTGCAAATGTAAATGATCATTAAACAAAATTAATATTCAAGCTAAAATGAATCATGTGAAGAAAAATTGGTTATAAAAGATTAGGTAAAATTCATTTCACAACTAACACATTTGTTCCTACTCCAGAAAAGAAGTGTGAGCAGGGGCAAGGAATAATAACGAAGTAAGCTTGAGAGCGGTTATAAAAACTGAGCAAAAGAGATATCTAATTAAACAGCAGGAGCAGAAAGGCTCAAGAGCAGCAGAAAGAGTAGGAACAATGTGAGATTAGCAGACTTGGAAAGGCCAGTGGTAAAGCAGGCCAAAGACCAGTGGTGAAAGGAGAACAAAGTGAGACCAGAGAGCCACTAGAGGGTGGGGGAATATGGGGAAAATCTGCAGTGGAAGAGGACCATGATTAAGGCTTATTTCAGAACATTTAAACACTGGCACTGAGAATCTTAGAAAGCCAAAATCATGGCCCAGACTCCAGGTTTAAGTTAAGGTTAGAATAGGTAAGAACTGATAATAAATGGTATGAAAATACATACATAAAGTAAACAAAAACTGGGACTGAGAGAAAATGTGTTAATGGGTATAAATCAATAAAATCTCTGGACAAAGAAAGTGGGTGAGTCAAGTCGATAAGTGTGCACAGCTTATCCCTTGGCAACTGTTACTTCCAAGCTAAAGCAGGATAACATTTAAAATATTCTCAGAATTGGGGAGGATGGAGGAAGAAACAAACAGAAACATCAATTACTGGAGAAACTCAGCAAGCCTGAAAGGTCGTCTGTTAAATGCATATGAGACTGAATGAGTCTTTTATAAACTTGGAAAACCAATCTATAGAGTGTGCAGAGTGAAAAAAGCAGACAATTTTCAAAATTGCAACAGTTCCATTTGGAGATATTTAACTGAGTGCTCACCTTTAAATTGAAGTAACTGATCATGGATAGACTCCTAACATTAACTGGAGTTAAACTTTCACAAAGAAACCTGCTTTTGGAAAAGGTATCAACACCCTTTAAAAGCTCCTCACAAAATTCATTCTCTGTGGCTTTTTAGTGCAGGTTGGCCAAGGGAGAATTATGACAGGATTTGTCAGTCATGTGCCTGCTTGGTCTTTTCTGAGGGCAGGTACAAGTTCACCACATTTCCTGAGAAGCTGGCATCACAAATATACCAGATGGAGTAAGGATGGCAGTTTCCCTTCCCTGAAGGACATGAGTGAATCAGGTGGGCTTGTACAATAGTTAATGGTGGTGTCATGACATTATCATTGAGAGCAGCTTCATAAATTTGAGATTTATTAATTACATTCAAACTGGACCAGATGTCAGATGCCGGCTGGATCTCGAGACAACGAGTCTAGTGACGCTTACAAAGCACTCTCTCTACCCATTATACTACTGTATAGATGGGGCTGGAACCTTGGCCAGGATAAGACATTGACTATGACGTGATTTCTTACTTAATGCCAAATGTGAATGTATCTTTTTAAAAATTGTATTCATTTATGGTATGTGCACATCACTGGCAAGACTAACCTTTATTAAAGGGATGTTAAGGCTCAACCATATTGCTGTGAATCTGCAGTCACATGTCGGTAAGCTTAGCTAAGGATAGCAGTTTCCTTCCTTCAGGGCATTAGTTAAAGAGATGGATTTCTAACAATCATTGACAGTGGTTTCATGGTCCTCATGAGACTCTTAATTCCAGATTTTTATTAAATTCAAATTCCACCATCTGCTGTGATTTAGACCCAGGTCCCCAGAACAGGAGGTGTTTTTTTTTCTGAAACTGATTTCAAAAGACAATGGAGTGCTTCATTTCCAACATTAACAGCCTCGGCTGTTGATACTATTGCAAGTAGAAGTTACACATTCTGAAATCCAGGCACAAGCAGTTGGGACATTGGGAAGTTTGTCAACATGCCCAACAGCAAATATGAGACAAATTCCCCTCACCTGCTCATTGGCCAGCCTGTTCTGTGTAAATAACACCAAAACAGGATTCCTCATAATGTTGAGCACAGGCCCAGCTCAGAGAGTCGAACACAGGCCCAGCTCAGAGAGTCGAACACAGGCCCAGCTCAGAGAGTCGAACACAGGCCCAGCTCAGAGAGTCGAACACAGGCCCAGCTCAGAGGCTCTGACACAGGCCCAGCTCAGAGGCTCTGACACAGGCCCAGCTCAGAGGCTCTGACACAGGCCCAGCTCAGAGGCTCTGACACAGGCCCAGCTCAGAGGCTCTGACACAGGCCCAGCTCAGAGGCTCTGACACAGGCCCAGCTCAGAGGCTCTGACACAGGCCCAGCTCAGAGGCTCTGACACAGGCCCAGCTCAGAGGCTCTGACACAGGCATTCAGTAAATAGGCATAGGGCAAATTTCAAAGAGATGTGTCAAAGCTGCTGCAATGGCTGGTCGATGTCACATTCAGAACTTAAGCCAGGCCCAAGCCCTGCACAGCGAGACGACCAAAGTACACTACATTGGAAGGGTTTGGCAGTGTGACTGACACCATTTCATAGAATCATGTTTCCATAAAGCCAGTGTTGGATGCAGTATAGAACTGGAAATCACTGCCAATGGGAGATAGAGAGGAAGAGAAACTCTCTTAAAAAGGGAATTGGAGATGGAGACAAGATCAGCGGGAATGTAGGAAATGGAGAGGACAATGGAAGCAAGTGGATGAGTAAGGCCGTGAGAGATTCAAACACAGGAATGAGAATATTAAAATTTGACTGGAAATTACTATAGCTCATTGACCACAGGGATTGTGGATGAATGGCATTTGGCATGTGTGCTTGTAACTGGGAGGTAGTCTGGATAAGATTGGAAGAGTCAAGCCTATATTTAACGAAACACTGATAACATTTTATGTTGGACGAACAGTTTGGAGAGGTTCAGGTGGGTGATCTTAGAGAAGTTACAGTCAGCCAGATTGGGGATGGGGTGTCTGTGGGGTGGAAATTAACTCGGGGTCAAAGGGATCCATCACGAGGTCACAAGTCTCTTTCATCCTCAGATATTGGTTAGGAGGGTAGTCAGGTTAACGGATAGGGACCAGAATTTATGACTGGGACAGTAGTTAATGGCTATGCTCATTCCAAAACATCAATAACAAGAATAGTAACACAGATAAACATGGTTCTCTGAGTCAGACAGACTTACCAGGGACACCGACAATAGCCAGGATGGGATAGTAACCTGCTTGAATGACCTGAAGTGTGTATCTGATCCGCCATTCGAATCGGATCCGATCCAGGGAGAGCATGTAGAGAGCTGAGTCTAGACCCCTGTCTATTGCTGGAACGTTCCCGTCCATCGTTCTCAGATTCTGGTCTCTCCTTTCCCTGGAGCTACTGATTCCTGTCAATGCTGGTGGTGACAATTCCACTGATACAATGGGATAGCACATTGAAAGGATGGCCTTTTTAATGAGAAGAGGGAAACCCTCCAGTGACACAGTTCGGATCCATGGAGACTGACATTAATCACAGTCACTGAACAAACAGGTTCAGTAACCCCTTTCAATCCAACACTCTTTGTCCCATAATAAAGTGGATCTGTTACCTGGTCTGGATGGGATTTGAGGTTTGCTATGGCCCATGTTGTTCAATCCTCCTGGGTTATGGGAGTGGCGCCAGAGACCTGGAGAGTTGTAAATAGTCATTCTGTTTATAAAAACACAGTCACACAATCAAATACAAGGGTAGTCCACTCAGCCCATCTAGCCTGCTCCCTCATTCAATGAGATTATGGCTGCTCTGACTCTAACCTCCATTCCACATTCCTGCATATCCCCGATAATTTTTCATTCCCTTGGGAATCAAGAATCGATCTACCTCTGCCTTAAAATATTTAAACATTGTGTGTCCACTGCCTTATGAGGAAGGGATGAAGTGATGGATAAAACCCTATAACAGTCAGTCTCATGTTAGTGAAACACTAGGGGGAGCTGTTTTAACTTCTGCAATCTGGACCAATTTAGTTTGAGATTTCAAAAGCCATGAGGTAATTGTTAACAAGTAACAACGATATCATAATGTGATATCCAACTGACTTATCACAGAATGGAATCGTCCTAGGCTCCCAGCAGTGTGGGCTATGGTGAGGTGAGTGGAAGAATTGGTGAAGATGGTCAGTGAGATCCATTTTGGCATCGAAATCATGTTGTCACATTTTGTATGATTTTTTTCAAGCAGTCTGGTGATGTTCTGTCTAGGCAGCAGTGTGTTTTCAATTGATGCTCATCATTGCTTCTTCAATAGCTTGTTAACAGCCCAACTGACCATGGATTGTGTTGTTAGCAAACACACCATACAAAGTAGTTGCTGGGAAGACTCAACATAGGAACCAGAGTAGGGTTTTGTCAATTTCAACTCATTGCTCCCTCTAAAAGACCTCAGTGATGGACACTGGGCATTGACCTTTCAGGAGTTGATACTTGGACTTAGGGAGTTAAATGGAGAGATTCCACAAATTAGGTCCATTTTCTCTAGGATGTAGAAGATTAACAGGTGATCTGATCAAATTCTTCAATATATTCACAGGAAAAGACAGGGTAGATAAAGAAAACCTCTTCCCATTGGTTAGAGATTCTCAAACTATGGGGCATAATCTGAGAATTAGGACCAGAGGTGTTTAGAAGGAACGTTAGGGAGCACTGCTACACACAAAGGGTGGTTTATGTTTGGAAGTCTCATCTACTAATGATTTGAAGATGCCGGTGTTGGACTGGAGTGTACAAAGTTAAAAATCCCACCACACCAGGTTATAGTCCAACAGGTTTAATTGGAAGCACTAGCTTTCGGAGCGACGCTCCTTCATCACGTGGTTGTGGTTGATTAACCTGATGAAGAAGCTAGTGCTTCCAATTAAACCTGTTGGACTATAACCTGGTGTTGTGTGATTTTTAATTCATCCACTAATGGCAGTGGATACTGGCTCAGTTGTTAATTTTAAACTTGAGCTCCATAATTTGTTTGTTAAGTAAAGGTATTAAGGGATATGGGCCAAAGGCAGGTTTCTGGAGTTAGGTCACAGTGCAGCCATGATATCAATGAAAGGTGGAACAGACTTGAGGGACTGAATAGCCTACTGTTGTTACTATGACCATCCCACATCCCACATCCATGGACAACGGTCTCTGCCTCTAAGAACCCTCATGGTCCACCACTGATCCACTTACAGGACACTTCTGCACTGCATTGCTGCACCTCAGGCTGGACTGGCAATTCTCATTGTAACACTACAGTAAGGACACTGTATGCTCAGGGACACAGCCCCAGCTTATGGATTGGGCCAGGCTCCATCTCTGGCTGTTTGCTGATTGTCATAAAACTCATTCACTCTGAGGGTACCTGCATGCTCCAGCATCCCTGCATTGGTTTTATCGAGCCTTGCTGTCTCAGCCACAGATGCCAGGTTCCTGCTGGCTTGCTGTGTCAGTAAGGCAGGAATCTTGCCACAATTGTCTTCAGACCTTTGACCAATAAAGGAACTAGACTTTGTTCAGGGGATCCCAGCTCAATAAGGCCAGTCAGGATGACAGTGGATAGGCAATGGTAAACTTTCAAGGAATGCATGGGGGAACTGCAACAACTGTTTATTCCTGTATGATACAAAGGCAAAATGGGTAAGAGAGCCAATCCATGGCTGACAATGGAAATTAGAGGTAGTATTGATCCAAGGAAGAAGCAAACAGATTGGCCAATAAAAATAATAGGTCTGAGAATTGGGAACAGTTTAGAATTCATCAAAGAAGGACCAAGAGATTGATTAAAAAGGGTAAAATGCAGTCCGAAAGTACGCTTGCAGGGAACATAAAGACAGACACTAAGAGTTTCTATGGATACGTGAAGAGAAAGAGGTTGGTGATGATAAATGCAGGTCACCTAGAGACAGAAACAGGGGAATGTGTGGATTTACGAAGGGGAAATCATTCCTGACAAATTGGGGACAAAGAAATGGCTGAGCAACTGAAGGCATACCTTACTTCTGTCTTCACAAAAGAGGACACAAATCAGATACCAGAGATGTTGGAGAATGCAAGATTTAGTGAGAGGGAAGAACTGAGGGAGATCGATATTAGTAGAGAAATGGTGCTGAATGAATTGAGGAGATTGAAACTGAGTAAATCCCCAGGGCCTGATAATCTACATCCCAGAACACTTCAGGAAATAGTTCTAGAAATAGCAGATGCTATTGTCGGTCATCTTCCAGGTTTCCACAGAATCTGGTACAGTCCCTGCAGATTGAAGGATAGCTAACGTCTCTCCAATATTCAAAAAGGGAGATAGCGAGAAACCAGGGAATTATAGACCAGTAAGCCGAACATCGGTAGTGGGGAAAATTCACAAATCCATTACCTAGGACTTTATATTGGACCAGTTAGAAAGCATTGGAAGAATCTGACAGATTCAGTGTGGATTTATGAAGGGAAATCATTCCTGACAAATCTGTTGGAATTCTATGAAGATGTAACTAATAGAGTTGACAAGGGAGATAGCATAGACTTGTAGAAAGCATTTGATGAAGTCCCACATAAGAGATTATTGTGCAAGGTTAAAGTGTGTGGGATTGGGAGAAGTGTATGGAGATGGATTGAAAACTGATTGGCAGAGAGGAAACACAGAGTAAGAATGAATGGATCCTTTTCAAATTGGCATGTAGTAACTAGTGGGGTACCACAGGGATTGGTGCTAGGACCACAGCTATTCACAATATATACTAATGATGTGGATGAAGGAACAAAATGTAACATCTCAAGGTTTGCAGGGGCTCCTACAGAGATGTCCTGGAGCTGGGATGACTGACCTTCGGCAACCATCTTCCTTTATGCCAGGCATGACTCTAACCACCAGAGAGTTTGCCCCGCTACCCATTGATTACAATTTTGCCAGCACTCATTATGCCATACGTGGTTGAATACAGCCTTGATGTCAAGGGCTGCCACTCTGACCTCACCTCTGGAATTCAGCTGTTTTGTCCATGTTTGAACCAAAGCTGGAATGAGATCAGGAGCTGAGTGACCCTGGTGGAACCCAAACTGGGCATCACTGAGCAGGTTATTGCTGAGCAGGTGCTGCTTGGTAGCACTGTTGATGACCCCTTCCATCACTTTACTAATGTTGGAGTTGACTGTTTGGGTGGTAATTGGCCGGGATGGCCTGCTCTTTGTGTACAGGACATTCCTGGGCAATGTTCTACATTGTTGGGTCGACGCCAGTGTTGTAACAGTACTGGAACAGCTTGGCTAGGGGAGTGGTAAGTTGTGGAGCACAAGTGTTCAGTACTATTGCCAGAATGTTATCAGGGCCCATTGCCTTTGTAGTTTCCAGTGCCTACAACTGTTTCTTGATATCACGTGGAATGAATCAAATTGGCTGGAGACTGTATCTGTGATACTGGGGACCATTGGAGGAGCCGGTGATGGATTCACCTCTCGGCACTTCTGACTGAAGGTTGCTGTGAATGTTTTAGCCTTACCTTTTACACTGATATGCTGGGCTCCTCCATCACTGAGGATGAGGATATTTGTGGAGTCCCCTCCCGCAGTGAATTGTTTAATTGTCCCCCACCATTCACAACTGGGGATCGCAGGATTGCAGAGCTTCGATCTGATGCGTTGGTTGTGGGATCACTTAGCTCTGTTTATTACTTGCTGCTTATGATGTTTGGCACAAAAGTAGACCTTTCTAGTGGCTTCACCAGGTTGACACCTCATTTTTAGGTATGCCTGATGCTGCTCTTGTCATGTCCTCCTACACTCTCCATTGAATCAGGGTTGATCTCCAGGCTTGATGGTAATGGTTGAGTGCGGGATATGCAGGTTACAGATTGTGCTTCAGTACAATTCTGCTGCTGTTGATGGCCTAGCCTTGAGCTGCTAGATCAGTTCAAAGTCTGTCCCATTTAGCACAGTGATAGTGCCACACAACATGATGGAGGGTATTCGCAATGTGAAGGTGGGACTTCATCTCCAAAAAGATGTGCGGTGGTCACTCTTACCAATACTGTCATGGACAGATGCATCTGTAGCTGTTGGATTGGTAATGATGAGGTCAAATATGTTTTTCTCTCCTGTTGATTCCCTTAACACCTGCTGCAGACCCAGTTTGGTAGCTATGTCCTTTAGGAACTGACCAGCTCGATCAGTAGTACTGCTGCTGAGCCACTCTTGGTAGTGAACTTTGAAATTCTCCCACCCAGAGTACATTTTCTGGTCTTGTCATCTTCCATGCTTTCTCTAAGTGATGTTTAACATGGAGGAGTACCCATTCATCAGCTGAGGGAGGATGGTACCTGGTAATCGGCAGGAGTTATCCTTGCTCGTTTTAACTTGAAGCCACTAGACTTTGTGGGGTCCCAGATTCAACGTTGAGGACTCCCAGAGCAACTTCCTCCTGACTATATCCCACTGTACCACCTCTTCTGCTGGGTCTGTCCCAGGATAGAACATATTCAGGGATGGTGATGGTGGGGTCTGGGACATCGTCTGGAAGATTTGATTCCGTGAGTATGATTGTGTCAGATTGTTGCTTGATTAGTCTGGGAGACAGCTCCCCCAGTGTTGGCACCAGCCCCCAGATGTTAGTGAGGACGACTCTGCAGGGTCAACAGGGCCGTTTCTGTTATTGTCCTTTCTTGTGCCTAGGTCAATGCCCAGTGATCCATCCAGTTTCATTTCTCTGAGACATCGTAGCAATTGGTACAACGGAGTGGCTTGCGAGGCCATTTCAGAGGGCAGTTGAGAGTCAACCACATCACTGTAGGTCTGGAGTCACATGCAGATCAGACCAGGTGAGGATGGCAGATTCCTGTCTCTATTCCCAGAACCACAGATGCAGAGTGAGAGTGAGCCTAACAGGGCATTTGGAGAGAATAAACAGAAGGGTTGGAGACCAGCAAAAATGTCAGTGTGTCTGACAGTTTGGAGGGAAGGGAGGAGGGTAGTGAGAGTTTGGAGGGGGAGGGTGGAGAGTAGTGGCAGTTTGGAGGGGGAGGGTGGAGAGTAGTGGCAGTTTGGAGGGGGAGGGAGGAGGGTAGTGAGAGTTTGGAGGGAGAGAGAGGATGGTAGTGAGAGTTTGGAGGGGGAGGGAGGAGGGTAGTGAGAGTTTGGAGGGGGAGAGAGGAGGGTAGTGAGAGTTTGGAGGGGGAGAGAGGAGCGTAGTGAGAGTTTGGGGGGAGGGAGGAGGGTAGTGACAGGTTGAAAGGAAGGGAGGAGGGTAGTGAGAGTTTGGAGGGAAGGGAGGAGTGTAGTGACAGTTTGGAAGGGGAGGGAGGAGGGTAATGACAGTTTGGAGGGGGAGGGAGGAGGGTAGTGACAGTTTGGAGGGGGAGAGAGGAGGGTAGTGAGAGTTTGGAGGGGGAGAGAGGAGCGTAGTGAGAGTTTGGAGGGGAGGGAGGAGGGTAGTGACAGGTTGAAGGGAAGGGAGGAGGGTAGTGAGAGTTTGGAGGGAAAGCGAGGAGGATAATGTCAGTTTTGAGGGAAAGGGAGGAGGGGAGTGAAAGTTTTGGGGGGGAAATGCATCATTAACTCTGAGGGTTATAGACTGTGATGTGCGTTGAAGCAGGGAGATGGTACAAGGTGGTTTTGAACAGCCACTCTCCTGCCTACAGTATATTCACTGCCCATGGTGAGACTGAATGTTAACGGTGTCCCACATCCACCAACACCAGACCCACTCCCACAGGCAAGGTCATGAAACCCATCACAGAAAAGGAAGTCTCAGTACAACACAGTGTGTCCAATTCTGGCCATCCCACTTTCGGGAAGTTCTACAAAACAACACAATACCCTTTTATTGTCATGTGTCCTCCATTGGTGGAGCACACTGCAAAGTTTTTACAGTGTCTGCCGCCTTATAGCAATATCTGAGATACAAGTCCTCAGGTACAATTCTTGTATACAGTGGAGGGAGAAAAGTAGATGCATTACCCAGAGTTTAAAATAAGTTAAAAACAGGACATCATTAAAGGGTTGACATTACAGCAAGGTCAGAAATTTCAAGTAGACATTACAGTGTAGCAGCTCAGCACAAGGTCTCCACACATGGTCTGACCACCCACACCAGAGCCCAGTCCAACAGCCATCCCTGCCCCCGCTCCAAGCCTCAGACCGCTCTGTACCAGCACTCAGCTGCTCCCAGGTAAGTGCCAGGATTGTCTCCCTCACACTAGACTGCATCCGGGACTCAACGCTCCCAGCGTTCCGGGGCTCGTAGTCTGAACCGAGTATTTTTAGTGCATTGTATGTGTGCTGGATGTTTAAATCTAACTCCAAATTAATGAACTCCACTGTTCCATCTCTACCTTGCATCCTAAAACTATCCCTATTAATATTCAGGTCGTTAAAATTCTTGCTATTGCTGCTGTATTATTCTGGTACTCCATTGGAATTTGAATGTTTAGTCTTCTCTCTCTCCCTGTGAGGAGACTGTTGGATTATTGTACACACTTCATAGTTTGTTTGCCCTTTTGCTGTTTCCAACTCTACCCCTATGGCCTCATTTGATAATCCTTGCAAGATACCATCCCTCCTGATTGCTAGAGTGTGTAATGAATATTTACAGGAATGGCTGTCAGTGAGAGCATTCCATTATGTTTGGGTTGGTAAAGCAAGGGTTATTCTCCTGAAAGAGGAGAAATGTTGAGAGGACAGTTGACAGAGGACTTCACAATGATGCAGAATGTGAGGAACAAAATATGGAGACACTACTCCATTTAGTAGAAGGATCCAAGATCCAAAGGGCACAGATATAAGCTGACTGACTAAAGAAATAATGGCAACATGATGATAAAGTATTTGATGCTGATGTGTTGTTAATCATTAACCAAAGTGTAAATCTGGCACACGGTCTGATAGAGGAGCAAAGGCAGATTCGATTGTGACATTCAGTAGGGAACTGGATCATTATCCGAAGAGAAAAGCATTTGAAAAACTACAGGCAAAGGATAGGCTAGTGGGAGTGGCTAGCTTCATGTTGCAGAGGGCTGCACTCAAATGATGGGCCAAATAGTCTCCTTCTGTGCTATAACCAGACTGTGATTCTATTCACATCAACCGCTTGTTTCAGGAAACAATTCCAAAACACACTCAATTGCAATCTACAGAAACACACCAGCTCATATTCACAGAGAAAAAAAATCCTTCCAGAACTCAATAAGAAATCTCTGTCTGACTAACTGGGTCACTCTCAGTCACATTCTCTATCACTCTCATTCTCATTCTCTTTCTGTGTCCCTCTCTGTCTCTTTGCCTAACTCTTACATTATCTGTCTCATCTCTCACTCTCTCTCTCTCTCTCACACACACACACACACTTTTTGTCTCTTGCAGCATCTTTCTCTCTCACTGTCTGTCTGTCTCTCTGACTTTCTCAATCTCTCACAATTTAATTCCCTTTCTCCACCTCCACCTCCGCCTCCCTCTCTCACTCTCGCTCTCTCCCCCACCCACTGACTTGTTCTGAGTCTCTCACATGAGATTGTGTCTCATCTCAAATACAAGCTCTGCAATTGGAAGTTTTAGCTCATATACGATCACTTTCAAAAAATCCTCAAAATTAAAACAAGGATATGAGAAATTACAATGTTCTTGTCACATTAACAAAATATAGATCATTAATATATAAACACACACCCAGTATCTCAGCTATCTTCTATAGTCTGGAATTTCCATTTTTGCAAGGCTGTCTCTTTAAATAGTTTCTTTGTGTCTGTTCCATCTCCTCGGGGTCACTTTGTTTTCAATCTCTCCCTGAGTGATTGCTCAGCTGAAGCAGCTAAGGGGCTGATTAACAGATTATTAAAAGGGAGGCTGTGTGGCTAGGCACCACTCTGTAGCTGTGAGGGACAAGGACAGCTAGTACAGAGAAGGGGGATTGCTAACAACGTTCGCATAAACCAAATCATCCGCTGACATTTCCGCCACCTCCAAAAAGTCCCCACCACCAGAGATATATTTCCCTCCCCACCCCTTTCCGCCTTCCACAAAGACTGTTCCCTCCGTGACTACCTAGTCAGGTCCACGCCCCCCTACAACCCACCCTCCCATCCTGGCACTTCCCCTGCCACCACAGGAACTGTAAAACCTGCGCCCACACCTCCTCCCTCACCTCTATCCAAGGCCCTAAAGGAGCCTTCCACACCAATCAAAGTTTTACCTGCACATCCACTAATATCATTTATTGTATCCGTTGCTCCCGATGCGGTCTCCTCTACATTGGGGAGACTGGGCGCCTCCTAGCAGAGCGCTTTTGGGAACATCTCCAGAACACCCGCACCAATCAACCACACCGCCCCGTGGCCCAACATTTCAACTCCCCCTCCCACTCTGCCAAGGACATGGAGGTCCTGGGCCTCCTTCACCGCCACTCCCTCACCACCAGACGCCTGGAGGAAGAACGCCTTATCTTCCGCCTCGGAACACTTCAACCCCAGGGCATCAATGTGGACTTCAACAGCTTCCTCATTTCCCCTTCCCCCACCTCATCCTAGTTATAAACTTCCAGCTCAGCACTGTCCCCATGACTTGTCCGGACTTGTCCTACCTGCCTATCTCCTTTTCCACCTATCCACTCCACCCTCTCCTCCCTGACATATCACTTTCATCCCCTTCCCCACTCACCCATTGTACTCTATGCTGCTTTCTCCCCACCCCCACCCTCCTCTAACTTATCTCTCCATGCTTCAGGCTCACTGCCTTTATTCCTGATGAAGGGCTTTTGTCCGAAACGTTGATTTTACTGCTCCTTGGATGCTGCCTGAACTGCTGTGCTCTTCCAGCACCACTAATCCAGTTACAAGTCTAGCTTGCTCTTGGCAGGGGGAGAAACCTTCTCAATGTGGGTTTGAGCATCAAAGAAAATGTTCAGGCCCTTCCTCAGTCTGGGAAACCAGTGGAAGGTGTTGGAGCAGCTTGTTCCTGGCCAACAGCTGGTGTCTACTCTAAATCATGTTTCTCCTTTCCTGTCTCTCTGCTTGTCTGCATTCCTACCAATTCTCCACTTTCGAGAGGGTTAAAAAAAAAGCTCTCCATCTGAAGAGGAAAGGAATTGCTTTATGAAAGTGAAAGACTCTGTCAGATGAAGTAGGGATTAGAAGGAAGAGCAACTACTCCAAGTGTCTATTAATTACATTGAGGCACACTCCCTCACTGAGGCAAAGCGAAAATACTACTAGTTTTTCTTTAAGTCTAGTTAAAGCTATCCATACCCAAATGCTCAGCACCATGTTGATGGCTACACTTGAACTAGCACTGGCTACACTGAAGTTACTTAATTCAGTCTGAACACGGAGACATGCAGGTTGAACTAGTCCACTCTGGTTATGACTCTCCTGATGAGTCCCACTCAATTGAAATGATTTGACAAATATACATCTGGGCTTAATCACTTGATCACATGAGCACCAATTCATTCCATGTGAACAATGAACTTGGGATAATAACCCACACCAATGAAGATTGTTGACAGCTCGACTTTGTGGTCTTCGCTCAGTTGGAAGCAAAACTTCAGAAGTTCATGAATATTAAAGTTTCTCAAATGCAGTTTGTTATTTTGTCCACTACCACTCGTCAGTTGTCCACTTACAACCCAGACCTAACTGGTCTCTTTGACCACAAAAATAAGGCCACACATCTCTTACTCACCTAAGGGTTCTATTTATCCTTGGAATCTCTGCTCAGAAATCAGTTCTGTGAGTATATCTAGTCATGTGTTACTTGGAGTGAAGCCTGTCTATCTAATTATGTACTTGTCATGATGACCTTTAATTTTATTAATTATGCTTTGAAAAGAATGAATCAGCACGAACTAACTGCTCTCAACAAATTCATTGTCAGACTGCGAGTGACTTTGATGAGAGAATGGAGTCAGTCTTTACCAGACTGGGTAAAGATGGAATATCCCCTTTGGAGGATATTAGGGAACTGATGGCTGTTCATGGTTCCATAACTCCCTTGTAATTGAACTCTAATGCCACCATCCCTGTTCCTTGTGCAGATGATACCATCTCTTGTATAATGGGGAAGATGATAGACCATGTTTTGTAAAATTGCAAATATTTTGGTCATATGTTTGGATATTTTGAGATGTTTCTGTTTAAAATCGGATGGTACACCTGTCAAGAAGTCACCCCTCTTGTTAATCCCATTAGATTGATGGTAAGATGTTTTTGTCCACATTTTCATCTCACACCTTCTTCGGTGAACTGTCCTCATTCTCAAACTCACCCGTGACATTGACAATAACCACCAAACCTTTTCTGGAAGATAATGTCCAACTTTCTTCATCATTCATCATCAGCTCTTATCCAAG
Organism: Chiloscyllium punctatum; assembly: GCF_047496795.1. Classification (NCBI taxonomy): domain Eukaryota; kingdom Metazoa; phylum Chordata; class Chondrichthyes; order Orectolobiformes; family Hemiscylliidae; genus Chiloscyllium; species Chiloscyllium punctatum. The sequence continues at coordinate 52,482,562 of NC_092780.1, forward strand.
CTTCCACATACGTTTTCTAACCGTATTTACCGACATGTTCATACAATTTCTCAACTATCTTTTAATGCCATTTAATTCTCATTTGTAACTGCAGGGCACCAGCTGGGGGTATGTGGAAGTGTTTCATATGGGGCAGTACATCTCTGACAAGCTTTACTTCCTACAGACCATTCATGGCTCAGGGTTGTTCTAGTGAAATTAAATTACAAAGCATAAGAATACTAATAAATCTGGAGGTCTTACTAATTATTGCTGTCTTTATCCACACGTTGGAGATTCCACTGTCCTTGAAGTATTTCACTTGCCTCCATTGTCTACAGCTATTATTAAATAAGCTCACCATTATCTTGTTCTACCTCATCTACACCATCTTCTGGTCATATTTCTTGAGGAAGCTTTCATTTTGCCAGCATCCTTAGAACATTGGTATTGCTTTCTTTGCTGTATTGAAAGGAAACTTGGATGACACTATCAATTTGCTTTTCCAAGGCTTCATGTTTTTTTTCATTATTGCGACATTTGTATTTCCGATCTAGGAATCCCCAATCCAATGTGGCAAATGTAAAATTTCTTTGATAATTTGGAATAAGAGTCTAATCGTTGTAAAAGATTGAGACAATGCCTTTGAAAACCAGATAGTAGTACATCCTCGGGGTTATCTAAGTTTTCTTTTAAGTCGGTTCATTATCAGGTGTATGACTGATGTTTTTAAGATTTTTATCCATTCTTTCAACATATCTTTCCACTTGACTCCACCCAGTGCCAATTCATGGATCTATTTGTGCTCTTAAATATTTTGTCAATTTCCCCAGGACAATGGATTGGGTCTGATTCTTGCCAATCTTCCAGTTCCTTTGACCTGTATGTGTAAGGTCTATTTTTATGCAAGAAATGGAACCCTCCAGTTTGTGTGTTAATTGACAGTCTGGCATTCTCACAAGTGTTGGACAATCTTCAAATTACCCCGAGTGGGTCTCACTGAGAAGTCTGTATCATCAGCAAATGCCAGGGCCATACGGTGGATAAGATCATCTTTAAAATTCATACAAATACCTGACTTCCCTCCCAACGTACTAAATGGATCCATAGCAATATTAAACAACAATGAGGGACAAAGGATCACCCTGCTTTACGCTACAAGCTATGTTTATAAACTGTCTTGAAATTGTTGCCCTCAATCACTGTCATAATTTGTATGATGATTTATCATTGTATAAAATCCTCAGGCTACTCTGTAATGATATTTTTTAAATGTAATTTGTGCCCTGTCAAATCAAAGGCCTACAACTGCTAAATCTCTACTATTTCTCTTTTTCCCATTAATACCATTTATTTACAATCTCCATATTTTCATTGCAACCCAGGGTTGTCCCAGCAAAACCTTCCTGTCTCAGGGTAAGTTTAACTACTATGCTGAGTCAGTTTGCAAAGCAGACGTGGCCCTATATTCACTGGTTGCCAGGTATTGGTGGTCTTGGAGACTAGCACTGTCCTCCCATTCTCTAGCATTTCTAGTGTAACACCAGTTTGGAGCCACAATGAAACCAGCCTCGGCAGACGAGGACTATCAATCATATGAATGGACTCTCTCTCCTTTTAACATAATACCATCAGGTCCTGCTGCTGTTTGAGATCCCTCTGCCAAATGACACCTTCCATTTCCCTACTCCATAAGGTGATCAGTGAAAGTAATAGCTCCATATGACTTAAGTCATAGAATAATATGAGCCTTATCATTTGGCACTGAGAGTTTATCCTGAAACACCTTTTTCTAATTCTACTTTAACAAGAAAGCAAAAATCTATTAACAGGTGCTCCATCATCTCTCTCGCTATTTGCTTATGTTTAGTTTTGTGCAAGAGCTGGGATCTTCTCAAACAGGCTTTCTTCACATATCATCATTGCACCCCATTATTATGACACATCTTCTTCCTTACTTTATCTGGTCTGTACTGAGATAGTTAGGATGTGAGTGAAGAATAAAAGTAGGGAATGGTGTGTCTCAATCAGATGTTCACGAACAACAGACCCTGTCTCCGAGCTATAGAATTCCCATTCCTAGTGAGGAATATCTCTGCTTGCTTTAATAGCTTTTCTAGTTTCTGATGTTTTGGGACACCATCTACATGTTCCACATGAGTACCAGTTATTTCTCCCTGGCACTGATCTTTAACTCTTCTAACATCCTCAACCACGACTCAATCAGACACAACTTCGTTCAGCCAATGAAGAATCCTCCTTTTATCCAATACTTGCTTTGGATCTTTTACCCATTAACATTCCAGTTATCTGCTTATTAATCTGTTTACTTACTTTAAATTTAATTTCTAACTCTAAACTAAACTAACCTCATCCTCTGACCAGACACTATCTTTTTTTAAGATTAGATTACATTACATTACAGTGTGGAAACAGGCCCTTTGGCCCAACAAGTCCACACCGACCCATCGAAGTGCAACCCACCCATACCCCTACATTTACCCCTTACCTAGCACTATGGACAATTTAGCATGGCCAATTCACCTGACCTGCACATCTTTGGACTGTGGGAGGAAACCGGAGCACCTGGAGGAAACCCACACAGACACAGGGAGAACGTGCAAACTCTACACAGTCAGTCGCCTGAGGCGGGAAATGAACCCGGGTCTCTGGCACCGTAAGGCAGCAGTGCTAACCACTGTGCCATCATGCTGCCCACCCACCTTACTCCTCCTCAACCACATAATAATCAATAACGTACTAACACTGTTATGTCGGTTGGCCTAAACTACCCTTAGTACGAAAACTGAAATCACATCAGAAGCATTCAAACCCTATATTTACAATCTCTTTACAAATTTTTCTACACTTTGTATAGTTACATGCTATAGCATGAAACTCCCCAAATCTCCCACACTTGGAGCTTCTAGTCTGAAATCTTTGTGTTTTTAACATGAGCTAAAATCTCCCATTATAGGGAATGGTGTCTGATATCTATCATAATACATTCTATCTAGGACATAGAACATTGCAGTGCAGTACAGGCCCTTCAATCCTTGATGTTGCGCTGGCATATGAAACCAATCTGAAGCCCATCTAACTTACGTTATTGCTTTCTCATCCATATGCCTATCCTATGACCTTTTAAATGCTCTTAAAGTTGGCATGTGTATGACTGTTACAGGTTGTGTTTCACATCATACTACTGAGTAAAACTCCCTCTGACATCTGTCCTATATCTATCACCCCTCGGTTTAAAGTTATGCCCCCTTGTGCTAGCCTCCATCATCTGAGGAAAAAGGCTCTCTCTGTCCACCCTATCTAACCCTCTGATTATCTTGTATGTCTCAATTAAATCACCTCTCAACCACTTTCTTTCCAATGAAAACAGCCTCAAGTCCCTTAGCCTTTCCTCTGAAGACTTTCCCTCCATACCAGGCAACATCCGAATAAATCCCCTCTGAACCCTTTCCAAAGCTTCCACATCCTTCCTATAATGCAGTGACCAGAACTGTACGCAATACTCCAATTGCGGCTGCACTAGAGGTTTGTACAGCTGCAGTATGATCTCACAGTTCCAAAACTCAATCCTTCTACCAATGAAAGCAAATACACCATATGCCTTCTCCACAACCCATCAACCTAGGTGGCAAATGTCAGGGATCTATGCACGTATACACAGATCTCTCTGCTCATCTACACCACCAAGAATCTTACCGTTAGCCCAGTATTCTACATTCCTGTTACTCCTTCCAAACTAAATCACCTCTCATTTTTCCACTTTAAACTCCACTTGCCACCTCTCAGCCCAGCTCTGCAGCTTATCTATGTTCCTGTGTAACCTACAACATCCTTTGGCACTATCCGCACCTCTACTGACCTGAGTGTCATCCACAAATTTACTAACCTATCTTTCTACACCCTCATCCATGTCATTGATAAAAATGACAAACAGATCCTTGCGGTACACCACTAGTAACTGACCTCCAGGATGAACATTTCCCATCAACCACCACCGCCTGTCTTCTTTCAGCTAACCAATTTCTGATCCAAACCATGAAATCACCCTCCATTCCATGCCTCTGTATTTTGTGCAATAGCCTACCATAGGGACCTTTATCAAAATGCTTTACTGAAATCCATATACACCACATCAAGTGCTTTACCCTCATCCACCTGTTTGGTCACTTTCTCAAATAACTCAAGGTTTGTGAGGCATGAGCTACCCTTTACAAAAACCATGTTGACTGTCCCTAATCAACTTATTCCTTTCTAGATGATTTATAAATCTACCTCTTATAACCTTTTTCCAACACTTTGCCAACAACCATAGAACAGCGCAATGGAGGCCCTTCAGCCTTCAATGTTGCGCTGACCTGTGAAATCAATCTGAAGCTCATCTAACAGACATTATTCCATTCTTGTCTATATGCCCATCCAATGTCCATTTAAATGTCCCTAAAGTTAGCAAGTCTACGACGAAGTAAGGCTCACTGGTCTATTACTACCAGGGTTATCTCTACTCCCCTTCTTGAACAAGGGGATAACATTTGCTGTCCTCCAGTCTTCTGGCACTATTCCTGTAGACAATTTTGACATAAAGATCAAAGCCAAAGGCTGGGCAATCTCCCTCTCTGGCTTCCCAGAGAATCCAGGATAAATTCCATCCAGCCAAGGGGACATCTATTTTACACTTTCCAGAATTACTAACACCTCCTCCTTGTGAACCTCAATCCCATCTAGTCTAGTAACCTGTATCTCAGTATTGTCCTCACCAACATTGTCTTTTTCTAGTGTGGGTACTGACGAAAAATATTCCTTTAGCGCTTCCCCATCTCTCCTGACTCTATGCACAACTTCCCATTATTTATCCTTGATTGGCCCTAATCTTACTGTAGTCATTCTTTTATTCCTGCTATACCCATAGAAAGCCTTAGGGTTTTCCTTGATCCTACCCTCCAATGACTTTTCATGTGCCCTCTGGCTCTTCTTAGCTCTCTCTTTTTAAATCTTTTCTGGCTAACCTGCAACTCTCAAGCACCCTAACTGAGCCTTCACATCTCATCCACTGTCTTCCTCTTGACAAGAGATTCAACTTCCTTTGTAAGCCACTGCTCCTGCGCTCGGCAACTTTCTCCCTGCCTGACAGGTACATACGTATCAAGGAACAGCAGTTGTTGTTCAGTGAATAAGATCCACATTTCAATTGTGCCCATCCTCAATATCCAAAATCTTTCATACTACCTATTGGATAATCCAGGATTACCTTGTTTAAATTACTTCGATCCTGAGAAGGCAGGATGGATTTAAAAATCATGGGTGAATCTTTGCTGATGTTCTGCTTGAAGGTTGTCTTATCTAAAACGTCTGTAGAATATTGGAGTCTGAACCTCCCAATACAGGGGCAAGAATACTGGGTTCCTCTACAACAGGGTTAATGTCCCTCCCTGATCTATTCACTGACCCGATGGGCTTGCAACCTGGTAACAGCAACAGACACAAATCTGGGGGTCTCCAGCGGTCAGTTAGTGTTGAGATGATTGTCATTTTTCTGGTGTGATTAATATTTGTCACAATCCCCCAGCACAAGTGAGCTTCCAGGGTGTGGCCAGGTATCTGTCCATCCAGAACTCGGGAGATTGACTAAATCTCCCATTATTTATTTAATAGCACCGTCCAATGGCAGTGCCTACAGTCCACACGGGTCAGCAGTGGATCGAGCCAGACCAAGCCAACAGGCTGTTCCACAAACCTAAAGCCAGTGCTCTGGTCCAAAGACCAGTAAAACCAGCTAAAAACAAGCAATAAGAGTTAAACAGGTACACTCTCCCACTGCTATTACCAGGGGAACCATGAGGTACAACCAAACATCGTGAGATAATCGGAACAAACACTCTCTCTCAACGGTGACTACACAAGCAAGGCTTCCGGGGAGACCCCATCCACAAATCTGCAGCACGTGTTGGTTGCTGGAAGTTCTCCGTATCAGAGTTGATGATCTGGAATCTGAGCTTCAAACACTGCGGCATATCCGGGAGGGGCAGAGTTACCTGGATGCTTTGTTTCAGGAGGCAGTCACACCTGGGAGATTAATTAATTCACACTCAGCTAATGATCAGGCACAAAAGAGTGTGACTGTAAGTGAGGCAGGTAGGGGGAACCAGAGTTCAGGAGTGGAGGAGCCTCAGCCCTTGACCTTGTCCAACAGGCACGAGATTCTTGCTCCCTGTTCGGATGAGGAAAAGGGCTCTGGATAGGATGAGCCAACTGACCAAGGCACCATGGTGCAGAAGGCCATTCAAGAGGGGGGAGCTAATAGACAAGTAGTGGTTATAGGGGATTCTATAATTAGGGGGACAGATGGTATCCTTTGCAAGCCGGATCGGGAGTCTCGCATGGTGTGTTGCCTGCCCGGTGCCAGGGTGCGAGACATCTCTGACCGGCTTGAAAGGATATTGGAGCAGGAGGGGGCAGATCCAGTTGTTGTGGTCCACGTTGGTACCAACAACATAGGCAAGACTAGGGTGGAGGACCTGTTTGGGCATTACGAAGCACTAGGCAGGAAATTGAAGCACAGGTCCTCAAGGGTCATAATCTCCGGATTACTGCCCGAGCCACATGCCAATTGGCATAGGGACAAGAAAATTAGGGAAGTAAACACGTGGCTAAGGGATTGGTGTGGGAAAGAGGGATTCCACTTCATGGGGCATTGGCATCAGTTTTGGAACAGGGGGGATCTGTACCGTTGGGACGGTCTCCACCTGAACCGATCAGGTACCAATGTTCTAGCGAAGAGGATAAATAGGGTGGTCAGTAGGACTTTAAACTTCTGAGTTGGGGGGAAGAGAAAATGAAAGCGACAGGGAGTATGGAGGTAAATGGAAAGATAAGCAGCAGGATAGCATGTTTCCAGGTGGATTTAAAATTGAGGCAGACTGAGAATGCAGAAAAAAGCAAGGATAACTTAGGACATATGACTTCCAACGTCTCTAATGATAAGGAAGTTAGCATTAAGGCACTTCACCTGAATGCTCGTAGCATTCATAACAAAGCCGATGAACTAATGGCACAGATAATAGTGAATGATTATGATGTAGTAGGCATCACAGAGACTTGGTTACAGGGGGGTCAGGACTGGCAGTTAAACCTCCATGGTCTTTCAACTTATCGAAAAGACAGAGAGGTGGGCAGAGGGGGTGGGGTTGCCTTGTTAGTTAAGAACAAAATTAAATCTATGGTATTGAATGACATAGCGTCGGATGATGTGGAGTCTGTGTGGGTGGAATTGAGGAACCACAAAGGCAAAAAAACCATAATTGGAGTTGCGTATAGACCTCCTAACAGTGGTCAGGACCAGGGACGCAACATGTACCGGGAAATAGAGAAGGCATGTCAGAAAGGCAAGGTTACATTGATCATGGGAGACTTCAATATGCAGGTGGACTGGGTAAATAATGTTGCTAGTGGATCTAAAGAAAGGGAACTCATGGAATGCTTACAGGATGGCTTTTTGGAACAGCTTGTCATGGAGCCCACAAGAGAGCAGGCTATTCTGGACCTAGTGCTTTGCAATGAACCAGACTCTATAAAAGATCTTAAAGTAAGGGAACCCTTAGGAAGTAGCGACCATAATATGGTAGAGTTCAGTCTGGAGTTTGAAAGGGAGAAGGCAAAATCGGATGTAATGGTGTTCCAGTTGAATAAAGGTAATTATGAAGGCATGAGAGAGGAACTGACTAAAATAGACTGGAAGCAGAGGCTAACCGGGAAGACAGTAGAGCAAAAATGGCAGGAGTTTGTAGGTATAATTGAGGACACTGTACAGAGGTTCATTCCCAAGAAAAGAAAGATTAACCAGGGAGGGATTAGACAACCTTGGCTTACAAAGGAAGTCAGGAAATGTATTAAAGAAAAAGAGAGATCCTATAAAGTGGCTAAGAACAGTGGGAAATCAGAAGATTGGGAAGGATACAAAAGCCAACAGAGGATAACAAAGAGTGTAATAAGAAATGAGAGGATCAAATATGAAGGTAGGCTAGCCAGTAATATTAGAAATAATAGTAAAAGTTTCTTTCAGTACATAAGAAACAAACGACAGGCAAAAGTAGACATTGGGCCACTTCAAACTGATGCAGGAAGCCTAGTGATGGGAGATAAGGAAATAGCAGGAGAACTTAACAAGTACTTTGCGTCAGTTTTCACAGTGGAAGACATGAGTAATATCTCAAAAATTAAAGGCTGTCACGGGGCTGAGTTGAGTATGGTTGCCATTACGAAAGAGATAGTGCTAGAAAAGTTAAAAAGTCTTAAAATTGATAAATCTCCTGGCCCCGATGGGATACACCCTAGCGTTCTGAGAGAGGTGGCTGAGGAAATAGCAGAGGCATTGGTTGAGATCTTTCAAGAGTCACTGGAGTCAGGAAAGGTCCCAGATGATTGGAAGATGGCTGTTGTAACCCCCTTGTTCAAGAAAGGATCAAGGCAAAAGATGGAAAATTATAGGCCAATCAGCTTAACCTCGGTTGTTGGTAAAATTCTAGAATCCATCATTTAAGGATGAGGTTTCTAAATTCTTGGAAGAGCAGAGTCTGATTAGAACAAGTCAACATGGATTTAGTAAAGGGAGGTCATGCCTGACAAACCTGTTGGAATTTTTTGAAGAGGTAACAAGTAGGTTAGACCAGGGAAACCGAGTGGATGTGGTCTATCTAGACTTTCAAAAGGCCTTTGATAAGGTGCCACACGGGAGGCTGCTGAGCAAGGTGAGGGCCCATGGTGTTCGAGGTGAGCTGCTGGGATGGATTGAGGATTGGCTGTCTAACAGAAGGCAGAGAGTTGGGATAAAAGGTTCTTTTTCAGAATGGCAGCCAGTGACGAGCGGTGTCCCGCAAGGTTCGGTGCTGGGGCCACAGCTGTTCGCATTATATATTAATGATTTGGATGAGGGAAACGGGGGCATTCTAGCGAAGTTTGCTGATGATACGAAGTTAGGTGGACAGGCAGGTAGTACTAAGGAAGTGGGGAGGCTACAGAAGGATCTAGACAGGTTGGGAGAGTGGTCCAGGAAATGGCTGATGGAATTTAACGTGAGTAAGTGCGAGGTCTTGCACTTTGGCAAAAAGAATAAAAGCATGGACTACTTTCTAAATGGTGAGAAAATTAATAAAGCCAAAGCACAAAGGGATCTGGGAGTGGTAGTCGAGGATTCTCTAAAGGTAAACATGCAGGTTGAGTCTGTGATTAAGAAAGCGAATGCAATGTTGTCTCTTATCTCAAGAGGGTTGGAATATAAAAGCAGAGATGTACTACTAAGACTTTATAAAGCTCTGGTTAGGCCCCATTTGGAGTACTGTGTCCAGTTTTGGTCCCCACACCTCAGGAAGGACATACTGGCACTGGAACGTGTCCAGCGGAGATTCACACGGATGATCCCTGGAATGAAAGGTCTAGCATATGAGGAACGGCTGAGGATACTGGGATTGTATTCGTTGGAGTTTAGAAGATTAAGGGGAGACTTAATAGAGACGTACAAAATAATACATGGCTTGGAAAAGGTGGATGCTAGGAAATTGTTTCTGTTAGGCGAGGAGACTAGGACCCGTGGACACAGCCTTAGAATTAGAGGGGGTCATTTCAGAACAGAAATGCGGAGACATTTCTTCAGCCAGAGAGTGGTGGGCCTGTGGAATTCATTGCCATGAAGTGCAGTGGAAGCCGGGACGCTAAATGTCTTCAAGGCCGAGATTGATAGATTCTTGTTGTCTAGAGGAATTAAGGGCTACGGGGAGAACGCTGGTAAGTGGAGCTGAAATGCGCATCAGCCATGATTGAATGGCGGAGTGGACTCGATGGGCCGAATGGCCTTACTTCCACTCCTATGTCTTATGGTCTTATGGTCTTAAATAAAGCCACAGTCACATCCCCCACCATTCCCAAAATGGGTTTAGCCTACTCTCCTGTTCGAGGGCAATTGCTGTGTGATTTAGAATATATATCAGCAGTTAGTTGAATAAATGACACAAACCTTCTGAAGTTTTTAATACCAGCAGCTTGTGATGGAGTTGAAGGCTGTAGCCAATTCCAAGACAACTGAAAGATCCTTTCTATTGCTCTGGACTCCTTTTTAATATTTTGTAAGAAGGCTTTTGTAAGAACGACATAGGTAGGAAGAGAGGTGGGGAGGTCATTCAGGAGCTCAGGGAGTTAGGCTGGAAGCTAAAAGCTAGGACGGACAGAGTCGTCATTTCTGGGTTGTTGCTGGTGCCAAGTGACAGTGAGGCAAGGAATAGGGAGAAAGTGCAGTTGAACACGTGGCTGTAAGGATGGTGTAGGAGGGAGGGCTTCAGGTATTTGGACAATTGGACTGCATTCTGGGGAAGGTGGGGCCTGTACAAGCAGGACGGGTTGCACCTGAACCAGAAGGGCACCAATATCCTGGGAGGTAGGTTTGCTTGCACTCTTCGGGGGGGTTTAAACTAATTTGGCAGGGGGATGGGATCTGGACTTGTAGTCCAGCAAGTAGGTTAGCTGCCTTCAGGATGTCCAAGAATGCAGGGAGGGTGTGGAGAAGGTAGCACTGACAGGGAATACTTGCGGACACAGAGATGGGCTCAAATGTGTATACTTCAACACAAGGAGTATCAGAAATAAGGTGGGTGAACTTAAGGCATGGATCGGTACTTGGGACTACGATGTTGTGGCCATCACGGAAACGTGGATAGAAGAGGGACAGGAATGGTTGTTGGAGGTTCCTGGTTATAGATGTTTCAGTAAAATTAGGGAGGGTGGTAAAAAAGGAGGGCGGGTGGTGGCGTTGCTAATTAGAAATGGTATAACGGCTGCAGAAAGGCAGTTCGAGGGGGATCTGCCTTTGGAGGTAGTATGGGCTGAAGTCAGAAATAGGAAAGGAGCAGTCACCTTGTTGGGTGTTTACTATAGGCCCCCCAATAGCAGCAGAGATGTGGAGAAACAGATTGGGAAACAGATTTTGGAAAGGTGCAGAAGCCACAGGGTCGTAGTCATGGGCGATTTCAACTTCCCAAATATTGATTGGAAGCTCTTTAGATCAAGTAGATTGGATGGGGCAGTGTTTGTGCAGTGTGTCCAGGAAGCTTTTCTAACTCAGTATGTAGATTGTCCGACCAGAGGGGAGGACATATTGGATTTGGTACTTGGTAACGAACCAGGACAAGTGATGGACTTGTTAATGGGTGAGCATTTTGGTGATGGTGACCACAATTCTGTGACTTTCACCTTGGTTTTGGAGAGAGGTGCGTGCAACAGGGTAGGTTTTACAATTGGGGGAAGGGTAAATACGATGCTGCAAGACAGGATCTGAGGAGCATAAATTGGGAGCTCAGGCTGTCAGGGAAGGATGTCATTGAAATGTGGAACTTGTTCAAGGAACAGATACGATGTGTCTTTGATATGTATGTACCTGTCAGGCAGAAAAGAGATGGTCGTGTGAGGGAACCTTGGTTGACGAGGGGGTTTGAATGTCTTGTAAGGAGGAAGAAGGAGGCTCACATAAGGTTGAGGAAACAAGGTTCAGACAGAGCATTGGAGGGATACAGGATAGCCAGAAGGGAGCTGAAGAAAGGGATTAGAAGAGCTAAGAGAGGGCATAAAAAATCTTTGGGGGGTAGGATCAAGGATAACCCCAAGGCCTTTTATGCATATGTGAGAAACGTGAGAATGACGAGAACGAGGGTAGGTCCGATCAAGGACAGTAGTGGGAGACTGTGTATTGAGTCGGAAGAGACAGGAGAGGTCTTGAATGAGTACTTTTCTTCAGTATTTACAAATGAGAGGGACCATATTGTTGAAGAGGAGAGTATGAAATGGACTGGTAAGCTAGAGACGATACTTGTGAGGAAGGAAGATGTGTTGGGCATTTTGAAAAACTTGAGGATAGACAAATCCCCTGGGCCTGATGGGATTTATCCTAGGATTATGTGGGAAGCAAGAGAAGAAATTGCAGAACCATTGGCAATGATCTTTTTGTCTTCACTGTCAATGGGGGTGGTGCCAGGGAACTGGAGAGTGTCGAATGTTGTGCCCCTGTTCAAAAAAGGAAATAGGGATAACCCCGGGAATTACAGGCCAGTTAGTCTTACTTCGGTGGTAGGCAAAGTAATGGAAAAGGTACTGAGGGATAGGATTTGAGTATCTGGAAAGACACTGCCTTATTAGGGACAGCCAGCACGGATTTGTGAGGGGTAGGTCTTGCCTTACAAGTCTTCTTGAATTCCTTGGGAAGGTGACCAAGCATGTGGATGAGTGTGGAGCAGTAGATGTAGTGTACATGGATTTTAGTAAGGCACTTGATAAGGTTCCCTATGGTAGGCTTATGCAGAAAGTCAGGAGGCATGGGATAGTGGGAAGTTTGGCCAGTTGGATAGAGAACTGGCTCACTGGTCGAAGTCAGAGAGTGGTAGTAGACGGTAAATATTCAGCCTGGAGCCCAGTTACAAATGGAGTTCCGCAGGGATCAGTTCTGGGTCCTCTGCTGTTTATAATTTTTATTAATGACTTGGAAGAGGGAGTTGTAGGGTGGGTCAGTAAATTTGCAGATGATACGAAGATTGATGGAGTTGTGGGTAGTGAGGAGGGCTGTTGTCGGCTGCAAAGGGACTTGGATATGATGCAGAGCTGGGCTGAGGAGTGGCAGATGGAGTTCAACCCTGCCAAGTGTGAGGTTGTTCACTTTGGAAGGACAAATAAGAATGCGGAATACAGAGTTAACGGTAGGGTTCTTAGTAAGGTGGAGGAGCAGAGGGATCTTGGGATCTCTGTTCATAGATCTTTGAAAGTTGCTACTCAGGTGGATAGAGCTTGTAAGAAGGCCTATGGTGTTTTAGCGTTCATTAGCAGAGGGATTGAATTCAAGAGTCGTGAGGTGATGTTGCAGCTGTATAGGAACTTTGTAAGGCCACATTTGGAGTACTGTGTGCAGTTCTGGTCACTTCACTTTCGGAAAGATGTGGAAGCTTTGGAGATGGTGCAGAGGAGATTTACCAGGATATTGCCTGGAATGAAGAATAGGTTGTACGAGGATAGGTTGAGAGTGCTAGGGCTTTTCTCATTGGAACGGCGAAGGATGAGGGGTGGCTTGATAGAGGTTTATAAGATGATCAGGGGAATAGATAGAGTAGACAGTCAGAAACGTTTTCCCCGGGTACAACAGAGTGTTACAAGGGGACATAAATTTAAGGTGAAGGGTGGAAGGTATAGGGGGGATGTCAGGGGTAGGTTCTTTACCCAGAGAGTGGTGGGAGCATGGAATGCGCTGCCTGTGGGAGTGGCAGAGGCAGAATCATTGGTGACCTTTACACAGCAATTGGATAGGTACATGAATAGGTGCTTAAGTTAGGACAAATGTTCGGCACAACATCGTGGGCCGAAGGGCCTGTTCTGTGCTGTATTGTTCTATGTTCTATGTTTTAAGGCTGTATTCCCATTACAGCCCAGTGTTGCTGCAATACAACCATTCTGTCTAAAATTCAAACTAACAGCCTGATTGAGTCTCCTCGCTAAACTCTCAGGAAGAAACTTGTTAAAATCGTGCAATATAATAGGTGTCTAGTTATCAATTACTTTAAGGCTGTCCTTGTCATCCAGTCATAGAGTCATAGAGACATACAGCATGGAAACAGACCCTTCAGTCCAACCCGTCCATGCCGAACAGATATCCATACCAATCTAGTCCCACCTGCCAGCACCTGACCCATATCCCTCCAATCTCTTCATATTCATATACCCATCCAAATGCCTTTTAAATGTTGCAATTGTACCAGCCTCCACCACTTCCTCTGGCAGCTCATTCCATACACGTACCAGCCTCTGCGTGAAAAAGTTGCCCCTTAGGTCTCTTTTATATCTTTCCCCTCTTACCCTAAACCTATGCCCTCTAGTTCTGGACTCCCCCACCCCAGGGAAAAGACTTTGTCTATTTATCCTATCCATGCCCCTCATAATTTTGTAACCTCTAAGGTCAGCTTTCAGCCTCCAATGCTCCAGGGAAAACATCCCCAGCCTGTTCAGCCTTTCTCTATTGCTCAAATCCTCCAACCCTGGCAACATCTTTGTAAATCTTTTCTGAACCCTTTCAAGTTTCACAACATCCTTCCGATAGGAAGGAGACAAGAATTGCATGCAATATTCCAACAGTGGCGTATGTTCACATCCAAATCATTTATATAAATGACGAAAAGTAGTAGACCCAGCACCGATCCTTGTGGTGCTCCACTGGTCACAGACCTCCAGTCTGAAAAACAACCCTCCACCACCACCCTCTGTCTTCTACCTTTGACCCAGTTCTGTATCCAAATGGCTAGTTCTCCCTGTATTCCATGAGACCTAACCTTGCTAATCAGTCTCCCATGGGGAACCTTGTCGAACACCTTACTGAAGTCCATGTAGATCACATCTACTGCTCTGCCCTCATCAATCCTCTTTGTTACTTCTTCAAAAAACTCAATCAAGTTTGTGAGACATGATTTCCCCCACACAAAGCCATGTTGACTATCCCGAATCAGTCCTTGCCTTTCCAAATACATGTACATCCTGTCCCTCAGGATTCCATCCAACAACTTGCCCACCCCTGAGGTCAGGCTCACTGGTCTATAGTTCCCTGGCTTGTCTTTACCACCCTTCTTAAACAGTGGCACCACGTTTGCCAACCTCCAGTCTTCTGGCACCTCACCTGTAACTATCGATGATACAAATATCTCAGCAAGAGGCCCAGCAATCACTTCTCTAGCTTCCCACAGAGTTCTCGGGTACACTTGATCAGGTCCTGGGGATTTATCCACCTTTAACCATTTCAAGATATCCAGCACTTCCTCCTCTGTAATCTGGACATTTTGCAAGATATCACCATCTATTTCCCTACAAGTCTATATCTTCCATATCCTTTTCCACAGTAAATACTGATCATTTAGTATCTCCTCCATTTTCTGTGGCTCCACACAAAGGCCACCTTGCTGATCTTTGAGGGGCCTTATTCTGTCCCTAGTTACCCTTTTGTCCTTAATATATTTGTCATTGGAAGGAGTAAATGTGCTTCAAGGTCTGGTCCTTCAGCCCTTTGTGAGGAGCTGAAAGGGTGACAGGTTCATTGCCTTGGGGAGAGCTGTGGTACAGGGAAGGAGACTGAAGTGGTGGGAGGGCTGGGATTGGGGACAGTAACCAAGAGGCAGGGGGATGCCTGTGCTGCCACACCTCTGAGGGGTCATAGTTTGGGTTTGTGGCAGCAGCACCAGTCCATACGTAACAGGCCCAGGCAGAACAGAAAGGACACAGGGCCCTGTGTCAGCAGAGCCTAGGCAGTAGTTTAGCCTGTGACAGTCCAGTCCAGCTGGTAGGCCCCAGGCAGCAGAGACAGGCCACAGGCAGGAGGAGCCCAGGGCAGGGCCTACGCAGTGGGACCAGTGATAGTGACAGCTCATGGTTGGTGCCCAGGGAGCAGCAGTACAGCCTTGTGTGAATGTCTCTGTCCCCTAGTAAATTCCCTCACAAGACAGTGTCTGTGGCCAGCCAGCTCAGAGCCAGTCCAGAGAATGACGTCACTCCTGTTTATGGTTATTTTAATTTGCTACCCCCACACTGCTGCACAATGATTGGACTTATTTCTCTCTCAGCACAGCCTGTTGTGTGTAAGTGCAGGGTCTTGTAAAAACACATTTATTTTATGTGCACTCATCCATCAGGAAACCCCCATGTATCAGGCAACGAGTAACTTGTGCAGCCTGGGAGGGGCAATGCTTATGTGAAAGAAGTGAGGAGGGGAGTAGGGACCGAGTTCAGATGGAATCGTGTACAGTTCACATCACTCCCTGTAGTGCACACCTCTCCCTAAATACGTTGAGAGTGGGAGACACCACGTGCTCCTTCTCCAGGGACACTTGGGCACAAACGTAGGCACAGAACAGGCAGGCAGTTGGCCCTAACGACCCCCTCCACGTCCCACTGCCTGGACCTGTTTATGGTCAGTTTGGCCAGGCCCAGGTGCAGGTCCACATGGAGATCCTCTGACCTACCCTCCCTGCTCCTCATCAGGTGCCCAAGGATCAGGAGCATGGGGCTGAGGTGCAACAAGAAACCAGAGTTCTTCAAATCACCTAAAGAGTGTAAACGTGTACACCCAATATACACATTGGCCACAGACTCCACAGCACCACAAAACAAAGTTGGGCTGGGAGGCTATTGTTGATGTTTTGAGACAGTGAACCAGAGAGAGTGAGAGAGAGAGAGATGGAGATGGTAAAATGGCTGTCAGTGTCTCTATTTGGAGAATTTGCTGCACAGGTTTCTGAGCAGAAGCTACAGCATTGAGTGGAAGGGGCTTTTGTAAACCATATCATAACAACAGTTCATTAATGGGCCTAACATTTATAAGAAGCTGTTATCAGTTCATTGAAATGATTTTCTTGGTGGTTTCAGTGGTTTGTTTGTTTAATCTCCTAAAGAACTTTAAACTGACCCATTCAGACAGGGACTTGTGAATTGGATCTGTCAGTGATGTGGTTTCGACCAAACGTGTAAACGCTCTGCCAGTGCCCCTCCTACGTGCTCAAAGGGGTTTTACTGTGTTTGATGGTCACTCCTACCTGCTCTCTTTAGTTCCCTTTTATCACTATTGTTGCCACTGGAAACATTGATTCTGTCGAATGACGTTTCCCTGATTCAATTAATTCACTCCTTTTGTTCTTTCCTCCCCTGTGGGTTTCTGCTGAACCCCATAACTATGGTAATGGGTTGTTTTAATCTGGTTTATTGTGTCAAAGTAAAATATACTACCAAACCGAGGTTTCATGAATGAGACAGTGTTATTGTAGGAATTTATAAATGAGTAAATATAACGTGCTGGAGTGGGTTAGTGAAGAGACGGATAATTGTAAATCTCTCACTGTGAACCACTGCAACCTGCAGTTACATGGGACTGCTGTGTGTAACACCTTCCAACGCAGATCCTCGAAGGAAAAGGGAAGGAGCCCTCCACTGAGGATCTTCCCAGCCCTCCCGGTGGGGAATAGACACACCAAGGCGTGTCTGGGATGTGGGTGGAGAAGTGGTGGACGGTGTGCAGCAGCAGTCTGTACGTGGTCTGCCATTTTGTTTCTCTAAAAGACACAACACGTTTTGGAGGTGGCTCAGGTTGTTGGGTACAGGCTCCCAGGGTTAGGTACGGGATCCTGGGACCAATGTGAAATTCCATCTGAGAAGGGGTACGCGCAAATGATAGCCACTACCCCTGACAGTGGGTGGGTCCAGACAGTGATCAGGTCCTGGTAAAAGACAGGCAGTGTCCTGAGGGTGACCTCCAAGCCGTCACAGTAAATAAACAGGAGCAGCGTGTCGTAAAAAACCCTTCTCACCAAGGCTCACTGCCTGAATATGTATACGTCTCCATTTCCTCATCAATACTTTCTTTTTTAAGCTAGTAATGTTCTGGGATATGCTCAGATTCTGTGCATGCTTTTTGATAAAAATGCTTTATCTTTCCATCTTTGTAATTCAGTTAACTTCTCTGAACTAAAAATATCCTCAGGCAATACCTCCAATTGCCTGATTTTCCACTAGCTTTACAATCACAGAAGACAGCACTCCCAGCTGTATCATTGCCAAGGATAGACTGTGAGCAGAATTTCTCTATCACTACTCCCAGCACTTCTATTCTCACTACTCTCCAACCTCCCCTGTTATATAATGGGTCATTGCTTTGCTCTCCTCTCCTTGAATTCCTCACATTACCAGCTTTCTGGCTATACTCCTCTTGAATGACATATCCTCTTATCTCTCCTCCAACGATTGAATTGCTTCTGTTTTCCATAAAATCTTGATTTCTTTACCTACACCACCACCTGGTACAAGGCAGTAAACTTTATCCACAAGCAAATTCTTCAAAAAAAGTTCAACAACTGCTGACCAGTCTGTTTTCCAGCTCTTTAGCTTCAGCTGTGCTTTGTTGTATCACTTTACCAAACCCTGACCCTGTTTTCCGATATCCATCTTACTGGTGCTTTCTTTTTAAACCACTGACACTGACTTTGTGTCGTCCTTTATTGCAGTAAAAACACCTGAAGTTTTTTTTTAAACTTCGTGGATGGATCCAATTATTTGTACCTGCGTTCCAAAAGTTAGCGCACAAATTTTGAATCTTAATCTTGTAGTTTTTTTGGAAATGCTGTAACACGTGGACGACGATTTGGGCATTTGTTAATTGTGTTTGGACTTCATCCAACTTCAGTGTGAGTTTTATCCCAATGTCATATTTCTCAAACAACTTCTGGAAAATCTCCTAGTTCATGATGGGTGTCACTGATCTCTCCTGTATGTCCGTTAACTCTTACCCTGTGTGAGCAGGAATGTGGGGATTGAACGATAAGGTAGTGTCTATGATATTGCTGGTGGAATCCCCATATTGATAGTTATCAAATGAGGTTGCTATCCAGTATTCTCCCTCAATGCTGAGAGAGATCTGTGTGACTTCCCTCTAGAGATCCTAGCATCGAGAGTGCAGTTTATATTGCTTTGTTTTAAAACCCCAGACAGCATGTTTTTTAGGATGTACAGGTTAGCAGCAAACAATGGTATGGTTTATTTGTGAGTGGTCTCTGTCCATTGTTCCCTCTCTCTCTCCCACCACATATGAGAAGGTGTTATGGTAATCTATCCAATAACTTGCAATATTTTTTGACTTCAAAGGTCCTCAGACCAACTTTGTCCCATGGAATAATTGGAGTCCCAGGCCCCAAGCCCAGTGCCTCTCTGTCCCTGCAGCTGTCAGCAAACCACATCTTGGTGAGCTGTGACTGACTCTGAGAGATGTTAGCTAAAAAATGTGTTGCTGGAAAAGCGCAGCAGTCATGCAGCATCCAAGGAGCAGGAGAATCGACGTTTCGGGCATAAGCCCTTCTTCAAAATTCCTGCTCCTTGGATGCTGCCTGACCTGCTGTGCTTTTCCAGCAACACATTTTTCAGCTCTGATCTCCAGCATCTACAGTCCTCACTTTCTCCTTCTGGGAGATGTTAGTGTGGGTTCTCTCTCAGAATGAATGTCCAAGCTGTTCATTACTAATCCAGGATGGCACCTTCCCTTGGTTCTCCCTTAGCTATTCAATCATCCAGTTCCTGTGTTTCCCTGCACAGGGTGCAGTTTTGTTGCTCACCGTTATCCCTGATTGGGCCCTGGATGATCTGGTTACTTGTCTTGGTGTGACCCTCCAGTATGGGAACTAAGTGGTGGCTAGCCTATTCTTCTGCAGGAGTCGTTGCCGGTTCACTGAGATGGTTGATTATTTGAACTTTTAATCCCCTTCTGGTTGATATCTTGAGTGCTGTGTTGCCTCCGGAAGAAGAGCTGTTGTTGTGATCTGTCTAGAATTTACACCCTTCTGTCTGTGATGACTGGTGCTTCTATTTCCAGTTTTGTACTATAATGGTCTGTAGTTGGTGGTCTAATTTAACAGGCTTGTTTATGGCACCAGTCGATAAATACTAGGCCTTCAGGAATTCCTGAGCTTGTTTTTCTTTTTTGCCTGTCCCAGTATGGGAATGTTGTCCCAGTTGATTTTTTATTTGATTCATTTGTGAGACTTGGGCTTCATTGGCTGGCCAGCATTAATAGCCCGTCCCTATTTGCTCTTGAGAAGGTAGTGGTGTGTTGCCGCCTTGAACCGCTGCAGTGCACTTGCTGTGGGTTGACCCACAATGCCATTAGGGAGGGAATTCCAGGACTTTGACTCAATGACTGTCAAGGAGTGGCAGTATTTTTCCAAGTCAGGGTGGTGATTGGCTTGGAATGGAATTTGCAAAGGATGTTGTTCCTAAGTACCAGCTGCCCTTGTCCTTCCAGATGAAAGTGGTTGTGGGTTTAGAAGGTGCTGTCTAAGGATCTTTGGTGAATTTCTGCAGTGCATCTTGTAGATAGTACACACTGCTGCTACCTAGCACTGTTGGTGGAAGGATTGAATGTTTGTAGATGTGGTGTCAAGCTTCTTGTGTTGTTGGAGCTGCACCTCTCTGGGCAAGTGGGGAGTATTCCATCACCCTCCTGACTTGTGCCTTGTAGATTGCGGATAGTCTTCGGGGTGTCAGGAGTTGCGTAACTTATCGGAGTATTCCTAGTTTCTGACCTGCTCTGAGAACATAGAACATTACAGCATATTACAGGCCCTTTGGCCCTCAATGGTTTCACAGGTCGCAACAATCTAAAGCCCATCTATCCTACATTATTCCAACATCAACCATATGTTTATCCAATGATCATTTAAAAGCCCTTAAAAGTTGGCGAGTCCACTACTGTTGCAGGCAGGGAATTCCACACCCTTACTACTGAGTAAAGAACCTGTCTCTGTCATCTGTCCCATATATATATATATCACCCTTCAGTTTAAAGCTATGTCCCCTTGTGCTACCTGTCACCTTCTGAGTAAAAAGGCTCACAGTGTCCACCCTATCCAACCCTCTGATCTTGTTTGCCTCTATTAAATCACCTCTTCATCACCTTCTCTCTAATGAAAACAGCCTCAAGTCCCTCAGCCTTTCATCATAAGACCTTCCCCTCCATACCAGGCAACATCCTCGTAAATTTCCTCGTAAATTTCCTTTGCACCCTTTCCAATGCTTCCACATCCTTCCTATAAAGTGGCTTGTTTGATTAGACAACAAGATAATGCAGAAAAGATTCAATAACTCATCTCATTTATTTTCCATTTCCCTTTGAATACACTCCACAAATGAAATATCCCACATAGTTTTTGCTATGTCCATGCATGTCAAATAACAATTGCCAAGTGTGGACAAGAAATCCTGGAGAATCTTCCAGACCAGCTGGGGCACAGATTTAAATACCCCAAATGAACATGAATACCCATCCTGTCGACATGTTTTGGTTTCAGTGGGCTGAGGACAAACAACACATGGGCCAAACAGAAAGGGAACTTACTCCATCTAGCAAATAAAAAGATAATAAGGTTCTGTGGAAATCAGAAGTATTTGCTGGTTCTGTCCCATCTTCCTGCATGTCTGAAGTCTATAGTGTCAAGTTGTCATGTAACAGGGATCCTTGTAGCTTGTTTCAATCAGGGTGTCCAGTTCCACAATTGCATCATTAAATGCTGCCTTTGCCAATCTGCAGACATGATCACTTCACACAACACCAGGTTAGAATCCAACAGGTTTATTTGGAAGAACTTGTTTTCTTGTAGACCTGCACTTGGTGTCCTTCATATGTCAATACACACTGCCAAAGGGAGAACTGATCAGGTTATTTTATTGCAAGCTGATGGTCATATATTATCGTGGTGAGTTTCCTGCCCATTTGTCCTATGTAATGTTTCTCTCAGTTGCTGCATGGTGTTTTCTATATCGCATTGGTCCTGCATGTTGTGAGTTTGGGGCCCTTTGTCCTGGATAGTAGCTGGTGAAGTGTGGCTGTTGGTTTGTGTGTACTTTCATTATTCACAGAGGATGCAGGAGTTTCATAATCAGTCCTGAGATGTTTCTAATATAGGGCAGGGGGGTCACTGTGTTGGGGAGTACAATGTCATCTTGGTGTTTGTCTGCTTAGGCATCAGTGTATGAGGCTGTTATGTATCCATTCTTAGCTGGATGGGTACAGCTGTTCCTCCTCTTCTCCCTGGTCTCCTGTTTCTGTATCTAATCCTCGAGCTCATTTGACTCATTGGTTCAAGATCCTTAGTTCTTTTATTTTCCAAATTGTGGGGTATGCCCATTGATACTCCTGTCCTGTCAGCAGTGGCCAGATCATTCTCTTTTTGTCTATCAGCTGCTGGTCTGGGTTATCCCTCCTTTTTTGCTGTATGTCATCTCATTGTTCTATGGATTAGGTGGAATGTAGCATTTGAACCCACTCCAGTAACTGTATCCCTGATGTATCTCTTCTCCCTGGCATTAGCTGATGGTGAATATTGTGAAACAGGATTTTACCTGTGGGTGTAATTACTTATCCATTGGGAAGGCTTGGGGTGTGTGTGTGTGTGGGACAAGCTGGGCAGAGCCTTTACTGCTGGTCTTAGCCAGTTTGGAGTGTCGTACTCGAGGAATTCAACCTGCTGGAGTTTCCTGGGGCATTGCCGTTCTAACTCTGACCCCACCCCACCCCCCCCCCCCCACCCCCACCCCCACCCCCCCCCCCCCCCCCGCCACCCCCGGCTATAGCCACTCCCAGGCACCCATTCTCAAAGATACTCCACCAAGCATCTGTGAGCCACCCCACACTCCTACAACACTATGTGGGTCTCCCATTGGGCTTCCTGTGCACTATCAGCTTATGGTTACACCCAAATCCCACTGACTTTCACAGGGTGGACCTAGAGGATCCCATCTACACCCACCGCAGTATCTGGTGTGTTGTACCACATGTATCCTGAGTACAGCTTTATCCCTTATGTTCATGCTACATTTTGAGATACTCCTTATTATAAGACCTATAATACACAATAAACGCTCAAAGGGTTGTCTCATTGTTTCGAAGTCTCGGTTCCAGTGCACTGTCTTGTTATAAAAGAGTAATTTCTGTAAGTATCTTGGTCCACTATCTGACAATGGTGTTCTACATGACATTACAGAATTGTTGCATTTTTCTGAATTGTTATCCATTCCTGGGCTCCCTTTTTGTAAAACTAAAAACAAAACTCACAAGGGGTTCTAGAACAATTGTGCCCTGTGTGCAGAATGCAGTGGGATGGTTTATTAGACAACGTGCAGGGTGGCTCACCCTCCATATCCGGATTGTCTGAACTTTATTGGGAATGAGGAAAGGAGCTCCTGTCTCCTGTGTCTTTGGTGCTGCAGCCTCCCTGTTGATGACTCTATATCCTGGGCAGTGGGGGAGGGGCTGGGCTGGGCTGTCACTGGGGAGGGAGTGCGTTACCCCACTCAGTCCCAGGGTATCCGGAGAGGGTTCATTGCAGTGGTCATCCCTGAGGTGTTGTTGGAAAAACTCCTCATGAGGCCTGTACTGGGGTATATTGTCTACAAGCACATGGAAGGGACGATGAGAACTGCTCTCTGGGGAATTGGCCTTCATCTGACTGAGGTAGCAGCCCATTCTATTCAGATCCAGCAGGAGGTTAGAGACATGGGGCCTGACTTCTTCACTAGTGGAGCTGGATCCAGAAAATCTGGGAACATGGAAAGATTCAGGTTGGTACACTTGGAGCAAGACCTGTCCAACATCATAATCTGAAGATCGAACTTTCGCATCAACTTGACTCTGGTTTTGTTTAGTCCCAATTCTAACAGCTGCAGCCATTTGTCTGGGCTTGATGTTTTCCAGGAGAGAACAGGCAACAGCTTCAAGTATAAGGGAGTCGGGACCAGATTCTGACAGGTCCGCTCCCAGCAGGGGCTTCAACACCTTTGTGTCGGCCTGTCACTGGAAAGTGTGGCCTGGAGGGGGGTCCAGTTTCTGACCCACAAGAATACAAAGGGCAGTATTACATCCCATGTTGTGCTATTCTGTCCAGTTGATCATATTAACTCCAAGAGTGTGGGGCATACATTTTACCAACCTACTGGATTGTGGGTGGTAGGCAACTTGAAATGTGAGTAACACCAACCAGAGACGTGCCTTCCTGCGTGAGCTGGATGTGAACTGGGTACCCTGATCTGACTCTATGCTGTGGGGTAGGTGCCATCTTGTAAATATTTGTCAGGACTTTGACTGTGATCTTGGCAGTGTTTGTACTTGTGGGAAATGCTTTGACCCACTGAGTGAAGGTGTCAGAAATAACCAAGATGCAGTTAATGCCACCAGGACAGATGGGCAGGGAGCCATTTTGGAGGTTAGGTCAAGGTCCCTCTCCTGGTAATGTGTGCCAAGTATGCTTTATTACTATCACAGTGAGGGTTGGTCTCTGTACAATCGAGGCAGGTGTCAATGTAATGTCTGACACTTTGTCTAACACAGACCACCAACATGAGGCTGTAATTTTATCTTCGGTGTGTCTCTGCCTTGGGGGCTGTGGGTATCATGGAATTGGGAGATAATTTGGTTGTGGACCCTAAAGGGATACTTATTTAGATGGAGGCCATTGTTTAGTGGAAGGTTAGTTTGCCAATGTTTGTATTTGTTGACTTACTTCCCCTGGGAGATCTGTTGGAAGTCAGGGTCAGAGCTTTGGACCACCTTGTGATCTTCAATATTGGTCTGTTTAACAGAAATAGCCAGGGTCTACATTGGCTGCAGCAGGGATTCGGGAATTGGTGGGTGCCAGGGGTAACCTTGTTGAAGCCCTAGTCTGGCTCTGCAGCATTAACATTCCTGGCCAGTGATGGGCTTTGACGTGGACAGCACTGTAGGTTTGGTTTGAGCTTGTTGGAATGTGAATTTGAGGTGGTGTTGATTGGGGAGGTTTGCTGTGTACTGAGGGGAAACCTCATTTATCCCCAGAGTGGGAGGGAGTCGCTGAGGCTGTTCCAGACGGACATGCTGTCTGAATGGGTGTTGGGTGGCAGTGGGAGCTGGTAAGGATCAGTGACTCCGGTAGTTTCAGCACTCGTGTGTCTCGGGAGCTGTAGGGCCAGCTCCAGTCCGACTATTTCCTCATGGCCAACAGTATATATACCACAGCTGGTCTCCCTGATGTCATTTCCTACCAATGTCTACTCACTAGTTGCTGAGCTTATGTATCAAAGTTAATTTTAATGTTGTTGTGAGTCGACATGTGGAGCTCCCAACGGCTATGACCTGACATTGTGGCTCCCTGCAGTACGTTAGATTATTGGCCAGGAGGGTGTGGGTCTTTAATACACTTCAGTCATGTCTGTCCTTGCAGTAAAGGGTCCAATGTGCTGTGTGGTTCTGGCTGATGGTGCCATCTTGTTTTCTACCATTTGCCGATAGTTGTATTGGGGTAAGACTGACCATGGAGGAGAAATGCTGTACATTGCAGGAAACTGCCAATAAGTGTCTCTCACAGGGAGAAGCCCAGTTCGACTGGGGGCAATAGGCTACAGGCCTTGAGCAGTGATGTGACTCCTGGAACAATACAGCTGAGGAGAGAGTCAGTGACAGTGTCTTCTCGCACAAAGGGGGAGTCAGGATCCAGGATGTGTGGGGTTGGTGTCTGGGCCAAGCCTTGTTTACGTTCCAACACTGCCTGGCTGTGTTGCTCAGTTCAATTCCATGGGGTGTCCCTGTTTAACAGGGGGAGCAGCCTTTGTTGTGAAGCCATCAATATGGCTGCAGCAATACCCAACCACACTCAGCAAGGAGCACAGTGTGTGAGCATCTGTGGGTCAGGGTAACGTGGTGACGGTCCCGATGAGCTTCTGTTCAACCTGATGCTGACCATGAGCAATAGTGGCGCCTGAGGAGGAGACTTGTTTTCATGATCTGGGCCTTTTTAGGGATTAACGTTTGAAGCCTAAGGGGGGTAACATGGCCAATAATTCTGTCAATAATATGAGGTGTTCTTCTTCTCTCTAATGGTGGTCTTTAATAGATCATCCACGTCCTGTATGAGGCAGTATGGCTTAGAAAAGGATTCTAAACCTTTCTCAACGTCTGACAATGAACCTTCCAGCTCAGTGAGCAAACTTACTCAACCTGAGCTACAAACCTTCTCAAAACTCATTAAGGGCATTTAAATGGTCATTGGATAAACATACGACTGAAAATGGAATACTGTAGGTTAGATGGGCTTCAGGTTGGTTTTACAGGTTGCCACAACATTGAGGGCTGAACGGCCTGTACTGATCTGTCATGATCGATGTTTGATGCTGTATTCAGCTGCCTCTGTTGTCAGCCTTCTGCAGGGGCCATTCCCTCTGTGAAAACATGGCTCCCTCCTTTATCACTCTCAACAGATCCCCACAGCCTCACTGCAGGTTCCCCTGTAACAACTGCCCATTAACTCCCTCACTGTCCAGTGTCCATGATCCCACACATATCTTCTGCATCAAGCAGCATTTCACCTACACTTCATTCGATCTGAATTCCCTGATAATAGTGTGGTCACCTCTACATTGGGCCTGGGTTTTGGACAGGTTTTAAAGGAACTCAGAGAGATCTGGATGATCAGGTCCAAGATCTGGATGGACTTGGAGAGTGTTGAACAGTTTTGGATAATGGAAGGTCCCAGCAGAATTAAATACACTTGTAGATTTAGTATCTTAAATGTTGAAAAACAAAATAAAACATAGTTAAGAAAACCTGTTTAATTTCTGGTTAGATTAAAAGTGAGAGAAATGTCCATTTCAGATCGTAAATGTGTTCTGGGATGGAAGAAGTGACTTTGGGAGTTTTACAGAAGGTGAACAAGGAAAAGGTGCTGCAATTCTAGACTTAGTGCTCGGAAACGAGCTGGAGCAGGTATCAGATCTTGTGGTGGGAGAGCATTTTGTTGATAGTGACCACAACTGCCTCACATTCTACACAGCTATGGGGAAGGAGAGGATTAGGCAAAATGGGAGGATATTTAATTGGGGAAGAGGAAACTATGATGCGATTAGACATGAGTTAGGAAGCATGGATTGGGAGCAATTTCTCCATGGTAAAGGCACTATAGACATGTGGATACTGTTTAAGGAACAGTTGTTGCAAGTGATGAATAAATATGTCCCTCTGAGACAGGCAAGAAGTGGTAAGATAAAGGAACCTTGGATGACTCGAGCAGTGGAGCTTACTGTCAAAAGGAAAAAGGGAGCTTACGTAAGGTGGAGGAAGCTAGGGCCAAGCTCAGCTCTACAGGATTACAGGCAGGCGAGGAAGGAGCTCAAAAATGGTCTGAGGAGAGCCAGGAGGGGGCACGAGAAAGGCTCGGCAGAACGGATTAGGGAGAACACAAAGGCATTTTACACTTATGTGAGGAATAAGAGAATGGTCAAAGAAAGAGTAGGGCCGATCAGGGATAGCATAGGGAATTTCTGTGTGGAGTCTGAGGAGGTAGGGGAAGCTCTAAATGAGGTTTTTGCTTCTGTCTTTACGAAAGAAATGAACTTTGTAGTGAATGAAACCTTTGAAGAGCAGGTGTGCATGCTGAAATGGATAGAGACAGAGGAAGCTGATGTGCTGAAAAATTTTGTCAAACACTAACATTGACAAGTCGCCAGGCCCGGACCAGATTTGTCCTTGGCTGCTTTGGGAAACGAGAAATGCAATTGCTTCGCCACTTGCGAAGATCTTTTCATCCTCGCTCTCCACTGGAGTCGTAGCTGAGGACTGGAGAGAGGCAAATGTAATTCCTCTCTTCAAGAAAGGAAATAGGGAAATTCCCGTCAATTACAGACCAGTCAGTCTCACGTCTGTCATCTGCAAGGTATAAGAAAGGATTCTGAGGGATAGGATTTATGACCATCTGGAAGAGCATGGCCTGATTAAATGCATTCAACACGGCTTTGTGAGGGGCAGGTCATGCCTCACCAACCTTATCGAGTTCTTTGAGGATGTGACTAGAAATGTTGAAGAGGGTCGAGCTGTGGATGTGGTGTATATGGACTTCAGCAAGGCATTTGATAAGGTTCCTCATGATAGGCTCATTCAGAAGGTCAGGAGGAATGGCATTCAGGGGAACTTAGCTGTCGAGATACAGAATTGGCTGGTCGACAGAAGACAGCGAGTGGTAGTGGAAGGAAAATATTCTGCCTGGAAGTCAGTGGTGAGTGGTGTTCCACAGGGCTCTGTCCTTGGGCCTCTACTGTTTGTAATTTTTATTAATGACTTGGATGAGGGGATTGAAGGATGGGTCAGCAAGTTTGCAGATGACACAAAGGTTGGAGGTGTTGTTGACAGTATAGAGGGCTGTTGTAGGCTGCAGCGGGACATTGACAGGATGCAGAGATGGGCTGAGCGGTGGCAGATGGAGTTCAACCTGGATAAATGCGAGGTGATGCATTTTGGAAGGTCGAATTTGAAAGCTGAGTACAGGATTAAGGATAGGATTCTTGGCAGTGTGGAGGAACAGAGGGATCTTGGGGTGCAGGTACATATATCCCTTAAAATGGCCACCCAAGTGGACAGGGTTGTTAAGAAAGTATATGGTGTTTTGGATTTCATTAACAGGGGGATTGAGTTTAAGAGTCATGAGATCTTGTTGCAGCTCTATAAAACTTTGGTTAGAGTGCACTTGGAATACTGCGTCCAGTTCTGGTCGCCCTATTATAGGAAAGATGTGGATGCTTTGGAGAGGGTTCAGAGGAGGTTTACCAGGATGCTGCCTGGACTGGAGGGCTTATCTTATGAGGAGAGGTTGACTGAGCTCGGACTTTTTTCATTGGAGAAAAGGAGGAGAAGAGGGGACCTAACTGAGGTATACAAGATAATGAGAGGCATAGTCTCTGGCTATCGACTCTATTTCCCAGGGCAGAAATGACTAACACGAGGGATCATAGTTTTAAGCTGGTTGGAGGAAAGAATAGAGAGGATGTCAGAGGCGGGTTCTTTGCACAGAGAGTTGTGAGAGCATGGAATGCGTTGCCAGCAGCAGTTGTGGAAGTAAGGTCATTGGGGACATTTAAGAGACTGCTGGACATGCATATGGTCACTGAAATTTGAGGGTGCACACATGAGAATCATTGGTCGGCACAACATCGTGGGCTGAAGGGCCTGTTCTGTGCTGTGCTGTTCTATGTTCTATATTCTAATTGTCAGACAAGCTTGAACTGGGGTTGCCTGGGTATCAGTATTCCAAATGTGGCCGAACCAAAGTCTTAAACAACGGTATCATGACCTGCCAATTCTAGTACTCAATACCCTGTCTGATGAAGGAAAACATGCCATATGCCTTCTGGACCACTCTATCGACCAGCGTTGCCACTTTCCAGGAACAATGAACCTGAACACCCAGATCTCTCTGTACATCAGTTTTCCCCAGGGCTTTTCCATTTACCATACAGTTCACTCTAGAATTGGATCTTCCAAAATGCATCACCTTGCATTTGCCCGGATAAAACTCCATCTGCCATTTCTCTGCCCAACTCTCCAATCTATCTGTATTCAGCTGTATTTTCTCACAGTCCCTTCACTGTATTCTCTGACAGTCCCCTTCACTGTCTGCTACTCTGCCAATCTTAGTGTCATCTGCAAACTTGCTAATCAGACCACTTACACCTTCCTCCAGATCATTTACGTATATCACAAACAACAGCATTCCCAGCACGGATCCCTGTGGAACACCACTGGTCACAGTCCTCCATTTTGAGACACTCCCTTCCACTAGTACTCTCTGTATCCTGTTGCCCAGCCAGTTCCCTGCCCATCTAGCTACCATACTCTGGATCCCTTGGACCTTCACTTTTACCATCAGCCTATCATCAGAAACCTTATCAAACGCCTTGCTGAAGTCCATGTATATGACATCTTGTGGCAGAGCTCGTGACAAGTTTGCAGCGCTATCAGATGAGGGGTCAAGAGACTATGCAGATGTTGAACAGGCTGTTTTGAGTGCTTCTGAAGTGGGAACAGGCGTGTATAGACATAGGTTCAGAAACATAAAAAAGGAACCAGGTCAGACTGATGACAAGCTCGAAAGAATTAAACACAGCAATTTTGAGAGATGGTTGTGGTCTGAAAGATAGACAAGGCACATAAAGCTCTGAGATTATTCTGCTGGAGGAGTTGTAAAATCTCACTTGCAGAGACAGTAAGTGCTTATGCGGATGAACAGGAAGCTCTAAATGTGAGAGAAGTAGCAGAGATGGCAGGTGAATATGCAATGGTGCACAAGGCAAAATTTATCTTCTGACAGGGATTTCGTTCTCTGAGGCATAGAAATTGGGAGAAGGGGAGACCATTCACTACGAAACAAAGAGTGGATTACACTGAGAATAGTTCACCACAGCTGAGAAACAAAACCCACGAGAGTGGGAGCAGGTGAAAGGCCTCAGTTGTTTTCACTGTAATGGAGTGGGACACAGAAAGTTAGCGTGCCAATGATTTCAGAAGGGCACTGGGAGAAGGTATGCTCACTGCCGCGGGGTGGCACACATAGGTTCACAGTGCTGGTCATTGAAGGAAGGCACAGAGAGACAAGATGTGGTAAGAGAGGGGAAGTCAGTGGGATTAGTGGAAGGAGGAAAGGAAACCTCAAGGGAAGTCAAAGAGCTGCAGGAAAATGCAGAGCCTAAGCAGGGGCTCCGTAATGAGTTTATGGCCAGTCTCTATAAAACCTTCACCTCTGTGGGTAAAGTTTACTCAGGAAGAACAGTGGGGAGAATAGAAAGAAGTTACCGTTTTAAGAGATATGGGATCAGGTCAGGCTCGAATACTAAGAGATGAAAGTATTTGCACTCCTTCTGAACACTCACCTGAGAGGATGATAATCTGTGGAGTAGATGGACAGGAATTTAACATTCCCCTGGGTCAGATCGGGTTGGAGAGGTCAATAAGAGTGGGGAAGTGGTAGTGGGAGTGATTAACAGCATGTCAGTTCCAAGGTAACAGTTTGTTCTTGGAAACTGTACAGCAGGACCCAAGGTGGGAGGGATGCCTTTTGTGATGGAGAAGCTAAAGGAAAACTAGGGGACTGAGGAGTTAAAAGAACAATACCCTGGAATCATTTACTGCTCTCTGATGTGCTGCAGCTCCTTTCTGTGTCAGTGTTAGTCTCTGTCCGTGTCCCATACAATGCAAGGAACAGGGAATTGTTCATTCCCACCTGCGCTAAACAGCTTGTGTGTGTCTCAGTGCCAGCTCTGTCCATGTCCAATACACTGCAGGGAAGAGAGAGAACCTCACTCCCAGCAGCTGCTGTTCAGCATGTGTGTGTGTGTCTCAGTGTTACACTTTGGATGTTGGTCTGGATTGAGCATTTGGTGCTGGAAAAGCACAGCAGGTCAGGCAGCATCTTTGCTTTCGTTTATTGGTCAGAGTATTGAGTACGGCAGTTGGAAGGTCATGTTGCAGCTGTCCAGGACATTGTTTAGGCCACTTTTTGAATATTGTGTGCAATTCTTGTCTCCTTCCCATCAGAACAATATTGAGAAACTTGAAAGGGTTCAGAAAAGATTTACAAGCATGTTGCCAGGGTTGGAGGATTTGAGCTATAGGGAGAGGCTGAACAGGCTGGGGCTGTTTTCACTGGAGTGTTGGAGGCTGAGGGGTGACCTTTATAGGTGTTGTTAAAATCATGAGGGACATGGATCGGGCCAAGAGACAAGGTCTTTTCACTGGGGTGGGGCAGTCCAGAAATAGAGGGCTTAGCTTTTGGGTGAGAAGGGCAAGATTTCAAAGACACCGAAGGGGCAACTTTTCCACACAGAGGGTGGTGTATGTATGGAATGAGCTGCCAGAGGAAGTGGGGGAGGCTGGTACAATTGTAACATTTAAAAGGCATCTGGATGGGAATATGACTAGGAGGGGTTTGGAGGGATATGGTCCAGGTGCTGGCAAGTGCTACTAGATGAGGTCGGAATATCTATATGGCATGGATGAATTAGTCCAAAGTGTCTGTTTCTGTGCTGTATGACTCTATGACTCGAATCACATGCTCCCTCTCCTTGTCAGTATTGTGCAGATCCATCAACAGAGAATGGTTAGATTCTTAATGTCTGAGAATATTCATTGCCTCATGTGTGTCTGGAATTTGACTTTCCCAGAATGAAGCCAATCCTCATTATGGCCAAGAGTGCACCCTATTTGGATGGGGACAGCTTCAGTCATGAGGAGTCACGAACGTTGCTGAACATTTTGCAATCCTCAGCGAAAATGCTGATCCAGGCACATTATTGAGGAAACAGGCAAAAATGTTTGGGCTAACGACATTACCCTGAGGAGCTCCTGCAGAGATGACTTGGGAGTTCAGATGACCACCTTGAACAACCACAAGCATCTTCCTCTGCCAAGCACGGCTTCAGCCACTTGCCTGATTTTACTCTCTAACCTGTTCATCCACAACTCTCAGGATGCCTTGATGCAAAACTCAGGCAAATTTCATTCAATGTAAAGAGCAGTCACTCTCTCCTCACCTCTGCAGTTCATCTCTTTTGTCCATGTAGGTACAGGGCGCTTAAAAAGGTCAGGAGCAAAATGTATGTGTCTGAACCCACTCTCACCGTCATTGAAGAGGTTAGAGTTGAGTAGACACTCCTTGTTAGCACTGCTGATGTCAGGACCATCAGTTGTGGATCAGTTCAGTGATTAACCAATAGGGCAACAATTAGTGGAGCTAGATATTATTCACTTTGTGGTGATAGGACAAAGCCAGATTATTTGTCCCCCTTCCGCAGAAGTGTCTGGTCTAACTGTGCTGGATAAAGTGAGGACTGCAGATGCTGGAGTACCAGAGTTTGAAAAATGTGGTGCTGGAAAAACACAGCAGGCCAGGCAGCATCATCCTGAAGAAGGTCTTATACCCGAAACGTCGTTTCTCCAGCTCCTCGGATGGTGCCTGGCCTGCTGTGTTTTTCTAGCACCACATTTTTTAACTGTTCTGGATGTTTGGTTCGAGATGCAGCTGGAAATGGAGCACACATCTTTAGTCCCATTGTCGAAATGGTATTACTGCGTATAGCATTTGGAAGATTATATGCCAACTGGCATTTCCTAATTTCTCCTTCAGTGAATCGAATTGACTGAACGCAGGGAGATACAATCCTGGTGACCTCAGCAGAATGTAGAAGTGAACAAGTCACTATGCTGGTCCAGATCGAGGTGATTGCAAATTCTTCAGTGTGATCTTTTGTATTAATGTACAGTGTTCACAAAGTGACAGTTTTTGAATGCTTCCATGACAATAACTTGCCGCGTATTCTCTAAACTCTCATCCAGCAACTTTTACCTTCTGCCCGCCTTGAAGATCACTCAGTTCATTCTTCCCAATTCTGCAGGTATTCCCTTTTCTCCATCACACATTTCTGAATTTGAGTGTATACAGCTTTCTGCAAAGAAGACATTTAGGCTCTTCACAAACACGTTTAAATCTTTCTGAAAGAGATGAGTGCTCAAGACCTTTCCTTGTGAAACCATGTCGTTTCAGCAGAGTGTGATGACAGGAAGAGGGACTTCAAATTCATTGCATTTTCATCAATACACACAATGTTGTTTACCTTCTCAGTGAGGGTGAGTATGAAGTAAATACTCCTCCCTGAATATATGATTGAATCCCTACAAGGTGGAAACTGACCATTTCTCCAAACAAGTCCACACCGGCCCTGCCAAGAGTTACCCAGCCGGATGCATTCCCCTCCCCCACTACTCTAGATTTACCCCTGACCCATGCACTGAACCTACACATCCCTGAATACTACAGACAATTCAGCATGGCCAATTCACCGAACCTGCACATCCCTGAATACTACAGGCAATTCAGCATGGCCAATTCACCAAACCTACACATCCCTGAATACTACAGGCAATTCAGCATGGCCAATTCACCGAACCTACACATCCCTGAATACTACAGGCAATTCAGCATGGCCAATTCACCGAACCTGCACATCCCTGAATACTACAGGCAATTCAGCATGGCCAATTCACCGAACCTGCACATCCCTGAATACTACAGGCAATTCAGCATGGCCAATTCACCGAACCTGCACATCCCTGAAAACTACAGGCAATTCAGCATGGCCAATTCACCGAACCTGCACATCCCTGAATACTACAGGCAATTCAGCATGGCCAATTCACCGAACCTGCACATCCCTGAATACTACAGGCAATTTAGCATAGCCAACTAACCGAACCTGCACATCCCTGAATACTACAGACAATTCAGCATGGCCAACTCACCGAACCTGCACATCCCTGAATACTACAGGCAATTCAGCATGGCCAACTAACCGAACCTACACATCCCTGAATACTACAGGCAATTCAGCATAGCCAATTCACCGAACCTGCACATCCCTGAATACTACAGGCAATTCAGCATGGCCAATTCACCAAACCTACACATCCCTGAATACTACAGGCAATTCAGCATGGCCAATTCACCGAACCTACACATCCCTGAATACTACAGGCAATTCAGCATGGCCACTTCACCGAACCTGCACATCCCTGAATACTACAGGCAATTCAGCATGGCCACTTCACCAAACCTACACATCCCTGAATACTACAGGCAATTCAGCATGGCCACTTCACCAAACCTACACATCCCTGAATACTACAGGCAATTCAGCATGGCCAATTCACCGAACCTACACATCCCTGAATACTACAGGCAATTCAGCATGGCCAATTCACCAAACCTACACATCCCTGAATACTACAGGCAATTCAGCATGGCCAATTCACTGAAACTGTAAATCTCTGAATACTACAGTCAACTCAGCATGGCCAATTCACTGAACCTACACATCCCTGAATACTACAGGCAATTCAGCATGGCCAATTCACCGAACCTGCACATCCCTGAATACTACAGGCAATTCAGCATGGCCAATTCACCAAACCTACACATCCCTGAATACTACAGGCAATTCAGCATGGCCAATTCACCAAACCTACACATCCCTGAATACTGCAGTCAACTCAGCATGGCCAATTCACCGAACCTACATATCCCTGAATACTACAGGCAATTCAGCATGGCCAATTCACTGAACCTACACATCCCTGAATACTACAGGCAATTCAGCATGGCTAACTTACCGAACCTGCACATCCCTGAATACTATAGACAATTCAGCATGGCCAATTCACCGAACCTGCACATACCTGAATACTACAGGCAATTCAGCATGGCCAATTCACCGAACCTACATGTCTTTAGATTGTGTGAATAAACCCAGCCAGACACCCGCACAATGTGCAAACTCCACAGAAACAGTCACCCGAGGCTGGAATCGGACCTGGGTCCCCGAGCGCTGTGAGACACTAGTGTGAACCACTGAGCCTCCGTGCCACCCACAAAGGTGAAGGGTTTGCTTGTTGGTGAGATGAAGAGTTTTCTCGAGATTATCCCCATCTTTCATGACCAAGATACGTTCATGTACTTTGAGACCTCTTGTTTCAGGAGTATTTCCTCATGTTTCAATCTTTATCCTTTTCCTTTTTGTTTTAATTTGTTGTTTCCAGTTCCAAAACAAAAATTAACCAAAACCTACTTATTATTTTGAAAACGATTTTTAAAATATAACGTAAACGTTCTGTTTACTGCCTAACTAATTTTACCAAACGCTAATATTACAAACTCAAGCTTTCACTCCAACACGAGTTTTTTAACACCTTCTTCAGTCTTCATAAAACAGACTTTAAGACGAGGAAATTAATTTTCATTGCAACTATGCTGATATTGTCACTTTCAGAGATTATTTTGTTCTTTTTTTTGAGCACAGGTATAAGGCAGAAGCACTGAGCTGATGACTGAAGCCATGATGTGGAGGTGCCAGTGTTGGCCTGGAGTGGACAACATTAAAAATCACACAACACCAGGTTATAGTTTGTGCTTCCAAATAAACCTGTTGGACTATCACCTGGTGCACTGTGATTGTTAACTCTGACAACTGAAGCCCACTTGAGTGAACAGCTGAGGAGGCCTTGGATTTTTTTAATGCAGCCTGAATGTGTGTGACCAGCTCTCACAGACCAGGAGCTCTGAGTATCATCAGAATTGATTGGGATCTCAACAGAGTTGGAAGCTTCAGTGAATGTCTCCTGGCTGCTCTTCCCTCTGAAATTTCTCTTGATGTTCCTTTTTCCCTCCTGAAGTGGAGAATTCCATGTGAGAATCTGTGTCTGAATTTTCCTTTTTTCCCCAAGCATGTTTTTATGGGATGTTACTATATTGGCATCATTAATTATAAATAGTTACTGTATTCATTATTCTGTGAAGTTATGAGTTATGTTGCTCCAAATTTTTCTAAGACACAAGTGAAGTTAAAGAGTGTTTAAATAAATTGTATTTTGCTGAATGTTGAGTCCTATAATCATTCACATTCCATCTCAAACAGATACTTTCGATTTGCCTTTAAAATAAGAACACTGTTGGGTATCTGCTGTCTGCTTCATATATTTTGAGGAGGTCTGGTCTGGGCCATAACATAACCTTCAGATTCACATTTGGCGATTGTTGCACAGCAAAAACAAACAAACATTCTCTCTGTGCAAAACTGTGAGCATCAAATGGACGGGTGTTGACCCATCACTAAATGTATCAATAATCCATTTGAAATCATCTTTGCGTTCCAAACTGTTTCAGGGAACAAGAGAGATTTCAGAGCTGAATTAGCAAGGAGGCTGTTATGTAACTGTAATATCTCTGTGTTAGTGACCCAGAGTGTCACTACATGATTCTGGACACACATTCACATTTTACTGGAGCATGTACATAGAACATAGAATACTGCAGCGCAGTACTGGCCCTTCGGCCCTCTGTTTCGCCGACCTGTCAAACCAGTCTGAAGCCCATCTAACCTACACTATTCCATGTATGTCCAAATGCTTGTCCAATGATGACTTAAATGTATTTAAAGTTGGAGAATCTACTACCTTTGCAGGCAAAGCATTCCATGCCCTTACTACTCTCTGTAGTGATTTTAAAAGAATAATAATTTAATGAAGATGATTGGGAATTTAAAGCGGGACTAATGGCGACAGTGTAATTATTGTCGATAGCCAATAAAAATCCCTGGTGTCCTAATTGCCCTGAGGGACTGAGATGCCCCATTCTAATCTGGGGAATGCAGATCCCAAACAATGGGGTTGATGTCAACGCTGGGCAGTTCCAGACAAGCGACCCATGTTCACCTCACCCGAAATTCACTGCCAGCTATTAATTATTGATATTAAACAATGTCGCACCAAGTCATCACTCAATTCATATTTGTTGCCCGATAAATTGCACCTTGGGGATAGATAAAAAGAAGAATTGTAAATGTGTGAATAATTTGTTGCTTATATTAAAAATGGTGAACAAAGTAGAACAACAAAGGACAGATCAGATAAGGTGAGTTATGGATCTGGAATTAAGACTGACGGTCACCATCCCTTGGGGAGGGGAAAGGTTGAGGAGGAAGGAAACTCATGGTAAGACCAAATATTGTTCGGGACACTGTGTTGGTACAAGAAATAGAATTTTAAAAAGCTTGTTTATGACTTTTTGGGAGCCCTGGTGGAAATGAGATGGAACTATGTTTTGAACATGGAGGTGTTCATGGGAATAGTGTTCTGCTGCTTGAAGATAAAGGGAAGGTGTGAGGAAGGCAGGCCTAAACAGAGCAGATATTTCCAAGGACCTTGGAAACCATATGTTAGGGGCCCATCAACGTAATAAAGTGAAATTCTGCCTGATGCTTTGAGATGGAAAGTAATACTATCTGAGAAACGGAAATATGGGAGATGGAGTCTCTATAGGAAGAAGTCGATTGTATGAACTTCTCCAGTGTGTAGGAGAGCTAGGAACAGGAATGAACTTCAAAGTTATTTTAATATTTCAGCTCATTGTGAAAGAAACATAATCTCACAGACATCACCAGTGGTGGACACGACGTAGATAAAAACACAGGATGGCGAGACCAGGACAGAAACAATTTTACTGGAATGAAAGTGATTCATAATCTCTCCAAACTTCCCAGTTCTGGAGGCCACACTTGAGGAACAGCTGAAGGATTTCAGACAGTGCACAGAAAACTGTCGAGGGTGAGGGCTGTATCAAGTTGATGGGTCGGATGTAGACAATGTTTTGCCCAGAGGGAAGCGGAACTTGAGAGGAAGTCTGATAAAGATCTTCAAATCATGGAATCTTCAAACATTCTAAATCAACAGAAAAACAAGACAAGGAGTCAAAATAAAATCACACCAATTTGGGGATTGAAGGAAGAAGCAAATACATTTTTTGAGACTTTGTTTAAAATTTTTCTTTTCATTGGCTGTGGCGTGATTGGCTGGGCCAACATGTCTTACCCATTGGATGCGGGGGGCAGCATGGTAGCACAGTGGTTAGCACTGCTTCCTCATAGTGCCAGAGACCTGGGTTCAATTCCCGCCTCAGGCAACTGTCTGTGGAGTTTGCACATTCTCCCCATGTCTGCGTGGGTTTCCTTCAGGTGCTCCAGTTTCTTTACACAGTCCAAAAATGTGCAGGTCAGGTGAATTGGCCATGCTAAATTGCCCATAGTGTTAGGGGCAGGGGTAAATGTATGGGGAATGGGTCTGGGTGGATTGTTTTTTGGAGGGTCGGTGTGGACTTGATGGGCGTAAGGGCCTGTTTCCACATTGTAAGTGATCTGATCTAATCCAACCTAATCTAATCTAATCTAATCTAATCATTCTCCATTAACCAGAGGGCAGTCAATCACATAGTTATAGAACATATAACATAGAAACATACAGCGCAGTACAGGCCCTTTGGTCCTCGATGTTGCGCCGATCCAAGTCCACCTAACCTACACTAGCCCACTATCCTCCATATGCCTATCCAATGCCCGTTTAAATGCCCATAAAGAGGGAGAGTCCACCACTGCTACTGGCAGGGCATTCCATGAACTCACGACTCGTTGAGTAAAGAATCTACCCCTAACATCTGTCCTATACCTACCACCCCTTAATTTAAAGCTATGCCCCCTCGTAATAGCTGACTCCATACGTGGAAAAAGGTTCTCATGGTCAACCCTATCTAAACCCCTAATCATCTTGTACACCTCTATCAAGTCACCCCTAAACCTCCTTTTCTCCAATGAAAACAGCCCCAAGTGCCTCAGCCTTTCCTCATATGATCTTCCTACCATACCAGGCAACATCCTGGTAAACTTCCTCTGCACCCATTCCAGTGCCTCCACATCCTTCCTATAGTATGGCGACCAAAACTGCACACAATACTCCAGATTCGGCCGCACCAGAGTCTTATACAACTGTAACATGACCTCAGGACTCCGGAACTCAATTCCTCTACCAATAAAAGCCAGTACGCCATATGCCTTCTTCACCGCACTATTTACCTGGGTGGCAACTTTCAGAGATCTGTGTACATGGACACCAAGATCACTCTGCTCATCCACACTACCAAGTATCTGACCATTAGCCCAGTACCCCATCTTTTTGTTACTCATACCAAAGTGAATCACCTCACACTTACCCACATTGAACTCTATTTGCCACCTTTCTGCCCAGCTCTGCAGCTTATCTATATCCTGCTGTAACCTGACATATCCTTCCTCACTGTCAACAACTCCACCGACTTTCGTATCATCCGCAAACTTGCTCACCCAACCTTCTAGCCCCTCCTCCAGGTCATTTATAAAAATGACAAACAGCAATGGTCCCAAAAGAGATCCTTGTGGAACACCGCTACTAACTGTACTGCAAGATGAACCTTTACCATCAACTACTACCCTCTGTCTTCTTCCAGCCAGCCAATTCCTAATCCAAACCTCCAACTCACCCTCAATGCCATACCTCCGTATTTTTTGCAGTAGCCTACCATGGGGAACCTTATCGAACGCCTTACTAAAATACATATACACCACATCTACCACTTTACCCTCGTCCACCTCCTTAGTCACCTTCTCAAAGAATTCAATAAGTTTTGTGAGGCACGACCTGCCCTTCACAAAGCCATGCTGACTATCCTTGATCACATTATTCCTATCCAGATGTTTATAAATCCTATCACTTACAATTCTCTCTAAGACTTTGCCCACAACAGAAGTGAGACTCACTGGCCTATAGTTACTCGGGTTATCCCTACTCCCCTTCTTGAACAAGGGAACCACATTTGCTATCTTCCAGTCTTCTGGCACTATTCCTGTAGACAATGAGGACACAAAAGTCAAGGCCAATGGCTCTGCAATCTCCTCCCTTGCTTCCCAGAGAATCCTAGGATAAATGCCATCAGGCCCAGGGGGCTTATCTATTTTCACCCTTTCCAGAATTTCCAACACCTCTTCCCTACATACCTCAAAACCGTCCATTCTAATTAATTGTGACTCAGTATTCACATCGGCAACAATGTCCTGTTCCTGAGTGAATACTGATGAAAAGTATTCATTCAGTGTCTCCCCAATCTCTTCAGCCTCCACACGCAACTTCCCATTACTATCCTTGATTGGACCTATTCCTACCCTAGTCATTCTTTTATTCCTGACATACCTATAGAAAGCCTTTGGGTTTTCCCTAATCCTACGAACTAAGGACTTTTCATGTCCCCTCCTTGCTGCTCTTAGCTCTCTCTTCAGATCCTTCCTGGCTCCCTTATAACTCTCAATCGCCCCAACTGAACCTTCACGCCTCATCTTTACATAGGCCGCCCTCTTCTCTTTAACAAGGGATTCCAATTCCTTATTAAACCACGGCTCCCTCAAACGACCCTTTCCTCCCTGCCTGACAGGTACATATTTATCAAGGACACTCAATAGTTGCTCCTTGAACAAGCTCCACATATCAATTGCGCCCTTGCCTTGAAGCCTACTTTTCCAAACCATACATCCTAAGTCGTGCCTCACCGCATCATAATTTCCCTGCCCCCAGCTATAACTCTTGCCCTGCAGTGCACACTTATCCCTATCCATTACTAGAGTAAAAGTCACCGAATTGTGGTCACTGTCCCCAAAGCGCTCACCTACCTCCAATTCTAAAACCTGGCCTGGTTCGTTACCCAGAACCAAATCCAGTATGGCCTCACCTCTTGTTGGCCTGTCTACATATTGTGTAAGGAAACCCTCCTGCATACATTGGACAAACACCGACCCATCTAACGAACTCGAGATATAGCTTTCCCAGTCAATATCTAGAAAGTTAAAGTCCCCCATAACAACCACCCTATTACTTTCACTCTTCTCCTGAATCATCCTCGCAATCCTTTCTTCTACATCTCTAGGACTATTAGGAGGCCTGTAGAAAACTTCTAACAGGGTGACCTCACCTTTCCTATTTCTAACCTCAGCCCAAACTACCTCAGATGGCGAGTCTTCATCCATTGTCTTTCCACAGCTGTAATACTATCTTTGACAAGCAATGCCACACCTCCCCCTCTTTTACCCCCACCTCTGACCCTACTAAAACATTTAAACCCTGGAGCCTGCAACAGCCAATCCTGTCCCTGTTCTGCCCATGTCTCCGTAATAGCCACAACATCGAAATCCCAGGTACCAACCCACGCTGCAAGTTCACCTACCTTATTTCGTATACTTCTTGCATTGAAGTATACACACTTCAAACCACTTTCCTGTTTACAGGCACCCTCCTTTGAGATTGATGCCATGTTCCTAACCTCCCTACACTCCAAGTCCTACACCCTAAAGCTACAGTCTAGGTTCCCATGCCCCTGCAGACTTAGTTTAAGCCCCCCCCCCGCCCCCCAAGACCACTAGCAAACCTCCCCCCAAGGATACTGGTGCCCTCAGGTTCAGGTGTAGACCATCCTGTTTATAGAGGTCCCACCTTCACCAGAAAGAACCCCAGTTATCCAGAAACCAGAATCCCTTTCTCCTGCACCATCCCTGTAGCCACGCATTTAACTGTTCTCTCTCCCTATTCCTCGACTCTCTATCACGTGGTACGGGTAACAAACCAGAGACAACACCTCTGTTTGTTCTAACCCTGAGCTTCCAACCTAGCTCCCTGAAAGCCTGCCTAACATCCTCAGCCCTCCTCCTACCTATGTCGTTGGTGCCAATGTGGACCACGACTTCGGGCTGCTCCCCCTCCCCCTTAAGGACCCAGAAAACACGATCAGAGACGTTACGTACCCTTGCACCTGGGAGGCAACATACCAAACGTGAGTCTCTCTCGCCCCCACAAAACCGCCTATCTGTGCCTCAGTTATGGGACTGGAGTCACGTATAGCCGTAGACCAAGATGACACAGCACATTTCCTTCCCTAATGGACAATAATGATGTGGAGATGCTGATGTTGGACTGCTGTGGGGAAAGTCAGATGACCCCAGGTTCTAGTCGAACAGATTTATTCAGAATCTCCCGCTTTGGGAGCGCTGCTCCTACATCAGTTGAACAACAGCTTCCTGTTGTGATTTGGAATAAATCTGTTGGATTATAATCTGGTGCCATGTGACTATTGCCTTTGGACAGTAATGAAGAAGATGGGCTTTTCTGACATTCAGAACTTGTTTCCTGTTCAGTATTAGAACCTTAATCAATATTTAACTAAAAATATAATTTCAAACCCCACGTTGATGCCATCCTTGTATTTAAATGCAGATTCCCAAGAAAATATACACTGGTTCTTTTGAGCAATAATCCAGTGATAATAACATTGTAAAGTCACCTCATGGCATCATATGAAATGAAGGGGCTGATAACATTCTGAGTCCGGATTCAATCAGAAGCCAATTCATTGACAGATAGAGGTAACAATGTCCCACAGGTCAATGGGGACGAGGAAGGGGGCTGGTACTAATGAAGTTGTCCTTGCAGCGATTCGATAAACCTCATGAGAACATTGCGTTGTACCACCTCATCGCTAAACCTGTCCCATCAACAGGGAATTAAGGCAACAATTGCAAGCTGTTTGCTCAAATGAGGCGAAAACAGGTTGAGCAATGTTGAAACCTCAGTGTCCCAGTGGATAACTTTTAGGGCATAAGATACATGCTCTGGAAATGAAGGTAATTCAGTGATTTGCCCATCAGCACGAAGGGACAGAATAATTCATAACGAAAATGCATCGACCAATTCAGTTAGTCAGAAAAATATGTTACCTGATGCTGGCGGTCATTGGGGTACCTGGTAAGTGTCTGTAAACCATGAGGTTGCAGAATGACGTACATGAGGTAATTACTGTTCTGTGTGGAATTACTCAACAGCTCGAGCTGCTTCCGTGACCGTGGAAATAGCTCGATATTCTCGAGTGTCATCTGTCTCTTCATGTGGAGCTTGTTGTGCCATCTCTATAAAGGTAGTCAGGAATATCATTACAGTCATCGTGAATGACTTGTGTGAATTAATCTGTTGGCTCAACTGCCTGGATTTCAATTCTGTTCTCTGTTATAACATTTTATACTTTTTTGGGAAGTCATGCAC
This sequence comes from Chiloscyllium punctatum, assembly GCF_047496795.1. Lineage (NCBI taxonomy): Eukaryota > Metazoa > Chordata > Chondrichthyes > Orectolobiformes > Hemiscylliidae > Chiloscyllium > Chiloscyllium punctatum. Next base: position 52,525,433 of record NC_092780.1, read on the forward strand.
GGTTAAATCAATGGTCCCTGTGTGAACCCATTCTTATTGGCCCCGTTGAGTATATTATCATTTTACCGAGTTCAGGCCCGAACGGGAATACAAACCTGACTGCACTGACCCTCTGGGTTTCTGAAGGACCGTTCGGTCCAGGATGCTTTTCAGAGCAGGGCCGAAATGGACATTTCTTCCAAGTCGTGTTATTGTTGGACTCACTGCTGCTGCCTGAGCTATTCCCCTCCCCAGGAAGCTGCCAATTTGGGGTCATGAGCAAGCTGATATAATGATTTAAATATTATGTAGTAAACATTTAGTATACCAGTTTTCCAGAGTTTGAGAGATTTCGCTTCCTTTATACAATTATTCATCTCGTTTACTGCACATGGCAGACACTCCATTTTCTCACAACTCTTTGAGTAAAGGATTTATTTGAATTCATTCGTGGATTTCTGAGAGACCATCTTTTATTAGTGAAATTCAAACTGGGCGCCCACAATGTCGTCATTATGTTACCCCACATTCCATTTCTAAACACTTTGTTATTTATATTGTCTCTGTTGGTTCATGACTAATGTCTCTCATATGCGCTGAACGGAAACACGTCTAACAAAAATGTCCTAATTTCTGCAATCTCTCCGATATAATTTGAATATGCGACCAGACCAATTTCCATAACCCCACCATCCCAAACCTCTCAAAATATACTCCGGAGACAGCCCTGAGCCGAACTCTTATTTATCTGAATGTAAGTGTAAGGCGCTCTGTTCCAAATGTGGTTCAATCATTCGGCTTGAAGCAGAACACACATTTGTCTTATTTAACCATGGCTTGAAGTGTGTATACTTTAATGCCAGAAGTATACGAAATAAGGTAGGTGAACTCGCAGCGTGGGTTGGTACCTGGGACTTCGATGTTGTGGCTATTACGGAGACATGGCTAGATCAGGGACAGGATTGGCTGTTGCAGGTTCCAGGGTTTAAATGTTTTAGTAGGGTCAGAGGTGGGGGTAAAAGAGGGGGGGGGTGTGGCTTTGCTTGTCAAAGATAGTATTACAGCGGTGGAAAGGAAGATGGACGAAGATTTGCCATCTGAGGTAGTTTGGGTTGAGGTTAGGAATAGGAGAGGTGAGGTCACCCTGTTAGGAATCTTTTACAGGCCTCCTAATAGTCCTAGAATCGTTGAAGAAAGGATTGCGAAGATGATTCAGGAGAAGAGTGACAGTAATAGGGTGATTGTTATGGGAGACTTTAACTTTCCTGATATTGATTGGGAAAGCTATAGCTCAAGTTCATTAGATGGGTCAGTGTTTGTGCAATGTGTGCAGGAGAGTTTCCTGACGCAATATGTAGATAAGCCAACAAGAGTTGAGGCCATACTGGATTTGGTTCTGGGTAACGAACCAGGCCAGGTATTAGAACTAGAGGTAGGTGAGCACTTTGGGGACAGTGACCACAATTCGGTGATTTTTAGTCTAGTGATGGAGAGGGATAAGTGTGTACTACAGGGCAAGAGTTACAGCTGGGGGCAGGGAAATTATGATGCGTTGAGGCATGACTTAGGATGTGTGGATTGGAAAAGTAGATTCCAAGGCAAGAGCGTAATTGATATGTGGAACTTGTTCAAGGAGCAACTATTGAGTGTCCTTGATAAGTACGTACCTATCAGGCAGGGAGGAAAGGGTCGTGTGAGGGAGCCGTGGTTTAATAAGGAGTTGGAATCCCTTGTTAAATGGAAGAGGGCGGCCTTTGTAAAGATGAGGCGTGAAGGTTCAATAGGGGCGATTGAGAGTTATAAGGTAGCCCGGAAGGACCTGAAGAGAGAGCTAAGAGCAGCAAGGAGGGGACATGAAAGGTCCTTAGTTGGTAGGATTAGGGAAAACACTAAGGCTTTCTATAGGTATGTTAGGAATAAAAGAATGACGAGGGAAGGAATAGGTCCAATCAAGGATAGTAATGGGAAGTTGCGTGTGGAGGCTGAAGAGATTGGGGAGGCGCTGAATGAATACTTTTCGTCAGTATTCACTCAGGAACAGGACATTGTTGTCGATATGAATACTGAGGCACGAATAAGTAGAATGGATGGCTTTGAGATATGTAGAGAAGAGGTGTTGGAAATTCTGGCAAGGGTGAAAATAGATAAGTCCCCTGGGCCTGATGGCATTTATCCTAGGATTCTCTGGGAAGCAAGGGAGGAGATTGCAGAGCCATTGGCCTTGATTTTTGTGTCCTCTTTGTCGACAGGAGTAGTGCCAGAGGACTGGAGGCTAGCAAACGTGGTTCCCTTGTTCAAGAAGGGGAGTAGGGATAATCCTAGTAACTATAGGCCAGTGAGTCTCACTTCTTTTGTGGGCAAAGTCTTAGAGAGAATTGTAAGGGATAGGATTTATGCACATCTGGATAAGAATGATGTGATCAAGGATAGTCAGCATGGTTTTGTGAAGGGCAGGTCGTGCCTCACAAACCTTATTGAATTCTTTGAGAAGGTGACTAAGGAGGTAGATGAGGGGAAAGCGGTAGATGTGGTATATATGGATTTTAGTAAGGCGTTTGATAAGGTCCCCCATGGTAGGCTACTGCAGAAAATACAGAGATATGGCATTGAGGGTGAGTTGGAGGTTTGGATTAGGAATTGGCTCTCTGGAAGAAGACAGAGGGTAGTAGTTGATGGCAAAGGTTCATCTTGGAGTGCCGTCACTAGCGGTGTTCCGCAAGGATCTGTTTTGGGACCATTGCTGTTTGTCATTTTTATAAATGACCTGGAGGAAGGGTTAGAAGGTTGGGTGAGCAAGTTTGCGGATGATACGAAAGTCGGAGGAGTTGTAGACAGTGAGGAAGGATATGGCAGGTTACAGCGGGATATAGAGAAGCTGCAGAGCTGGGCAGAAAGGTGGCAAATGGAGTTCAATGTAGCTAAGTGTGAAGTGATTCACTTTGGTAAGAGTAATAAAAAGATGGATTACTGGGCTAATGGTAGACTACTTGGTAGTGTGGAAGAGCAGAGGGATCTTGGTGTCCATGTACACAGATCTCTGAAAGTTGCCACCCAGGTAAATAGTGCAGTGAAGAAGGCATATGGCGTACTGGCTTTTATTGGTAGAGGAATTGAGTTCCGGAGTCCTGAGGTCATGCTGCAGTTGTATAAGACTCTGGTGCGGTCGCATCTGGAATATTGTGTGCAGTTTTGGTCGCCATACTATAGGAAGGATGTGGAGGCACTGGAACGGGTGCAGAGGAAGTTTACCAGGATGTTGCCTGGTATGGTAGGAAGATCCTATGAGGAAAGGCTGAGGCACTTGGGGTTGTTTTCTTTGGAGAAAAGAAGGTTTAGGGGTGATTTGATAGAGGTGTACAAGATGATTAGGGGGTTAGATAGGGTTGACAGTGAGAACCTTTTTCCATGTATGGAGTCAGCTATTACAAGGGGGCATAGCTTTAAATTAAGGGGGGGTAGATATAGGACTGATGTTAGGGGTAGGTTCTTCACTCAGCGAGTCGTAAGTTCATGGAATGCCCTGCCAGTAGCAGTGGTGGACTCTCCCTCTTTATGGGTATTTAAACGGGCATTGGATAGGTATATGGAGGATAGTGGGTTAGTGTAGGTTAGGTGGGCTTTGATCGGCGCAACATCGAGGGCCAAAGGGCCTGTACTGCACTGTATTCTTCTATGTTCTATGTTCTATGTTCTATGAGACTAATGAAATCAAGAACAGACATAATTATAATTTTATTGAAATATTTAACAAAATAATCTATGATTTAACCGTAGCCGGGTCCTCATGCATTTTGTTTTAAATCTCGCCCTTGTAGGCTTGGCTTTAATCGGGAAACTGTCAGTGATATCACATCTCAGTTGTGGTGTGTTCTGCTTCTCTTTGTACAGTTAATGTGTTGGCAATCGTGGTTTTATCGCAGGGAAAGTGTGGCCTTTCTCCATGCATCACTTTGTACCTGGTTGCCATGGCAGCAGCGGATCTATTGGCAATAATCACTAATGTCATACTTCATCGAATCAATGACTATTATTTCCCATTAAATTTCCTGAGTATCACTCCTGTATGCAGTGTTCGTTATGTCTTGCTCCGTGCAGCTATCGACTGTTCTGTCTGGTTCACTGTCTCTTTCACCTTTGACCGATTTGTAGCCATTTGTTACCAGAAGTTGAAAACGAGATATTGTACCAAGAAAACTGCAGCCATGGTTCTCGCAACAACAGGCACTCTGCTCTGTTTAAAAAATATTCCCATCTACTTCAGATTTAAACCTAAAGTGATAATTGATAATGTACCGTTTTTCTGCTCTAATAAGCGAAGTTATTTTACTGACCCGAGATGGATTGGATTTCGGAGGTTTGAAAAGGTTTTAACCCCATTGATACCATTCGGGTTAATTCTGTTCCTCAACATTCTGACAGTCAAACACATTTTCAAGGTCAGTCGAATCCGAAAGGGCCTAAAGTGTCAAAACAAGGCCCTGGACCACAGTGACCCAGAGATGGGAAACAGAAGAAAGTCTGTGATTTTACTCTTCAGCATTTCGGGCAGTTTTATACTTCTTTGGTTAGTGTATATTTTATATATTTTTAATGTCTCTTCTTACCTAGATGAGTATTCCTTCTATATCTTTGAAAATGTTGCCTATATGCTGCGGAATCTTAGCTGCTGCACAAACACATTTATTTACGTGGTGACTCAGGCCAAGTTCAGAGAGCAATTAAAAAGTTCAGTAAAATATTTGGTGACGTCAATTGTTAAATTCTTTATAAAAAGGTGCAAACCGACAGTTTCGGTTTCTTCAGCAGATCAGGGGAAAACTGTCAAATAGAAATTCTGAAAGATGACAGCTGAAGGTACAACCCAATGTCAACAACACTGACCGTCCCAACTTCAGCTCAATCACATCGATTGTCTATTCTTCAAACCTACTCAGGGAAAAAATAATTAAACTCAGTACGGAATCAAATATCCCATTCATTGGAAATGTTGACTCAAGTTATTATTCTCATTTTCGCATTATCGCTACTTCTGTTATTATAAACATGTCTTATTATTAACAGTAGTTATGGTCGTGTAGTGAGGATCGTGATGGCTGTGGATAAGGAAACATAATGTCTTAAATAATGTGAGCTGGGCAAATTACTCATGGGGTACACATCAAGGAGGATTCCCAGGTTCTTGGACAGTCAAACTGACAGTGGAGGAGATTTCTGTTCTCAAGAAATTCAGGGTTGAAACAGTGTCCCAGAGTTAGAATTCACAGAAGCCAATCAAACTGTGGGCTGTGTGGAAAAGAACAGTCCAGTGTTTTTAATCCAGTGTATAATCTAGAGCTATACAACAGCGTGCAAAAAGGAATAAGGTGAAATTATGTAGCTGCTGTAATTACCTCACAACGTACTGAAGCTATCCAGTCAGTGACAGCCAGTTACTTTATTGTCTCAACATTCTTGTCATGTGTGAGTCTGAGAGAATTGAATTGAATTTATTGTCCCATGTACTGAGGCACAGTGAAAAGCTTTGATTTACGAGCAATACAGGCAGATCACAGAGTTAAGTAGCATAGATGAGTAAATAATAGATAAACAGCAGCAAAAACAAAAACACAGGTACAGCTGAATGTTAAGAGTTTGTGAGTTCATTCAGTATTTGATCGAAGTAGGATAGAAACTGTTACGAAACCGGCTGGTGCGTGTGTTCAGGATTCTGTACCTTCTCCCCGATGGTAGAGGTTGTAGAAAAACATTGCCAGGGTGGGATGGATCTTTGAGAATGCTGGCGGCCTTTCCTTGACAGCGGGCCTGGTAGATGGATTGTATAGATGGGAGGTTGGCCTTTGTGATTGTCTGGGCCGGGTTCACCACTCTATGTAACCATCTCCAATCAGGAATGGTACAGTTACCATAGTGATATACCCAGTCAAAATGCTCTTGCTAGCACACCTATAAAAATTGGCAAGGGTATTCACCATCATGCCAAATTTCCTCTGCTGCCTGAGGAAGAAGAGACGTTAAATAGAACATGGAACAGTACAGCACAGAACAGGCCCTTCAGCCCACGATGTTGTGCCGACCATTGATCCCCATGTAAGGTAAACCTAATGTACGAATTCTCAAATGTCTGTGACCATATGCATGTCCAGCAGTCTCTTAAATATCCCCAATGACCTTGCTTCCACAACTGCTGGCGATGCATTCCATGCTCTTTCAACTCTCTGCGTAAAGAACCTGCTTCTGACATTCCCTCTATACTTTCCGCCAAACAGCTTAAAACTATGACCCCTCGTGTTAACAATTTCTGCCCTGGGAAAACGTCTCTGGCTATCGACTCTATCTATGCCTCTCATTATCTTGTACACCTCAATTAGGTCCCCTCTCTTCCTTTTTTCCAATGAAAAAAGGTCTGAGCTCAGTCAACCTCTCTTCATAAGATAAGTCCTCTATTCCAGACAGCATCCTGGTAAACCTCCTCTGAACCCTCTCCAAAGCATCCACATCTCCCCTATAATAGGGCGACCAGAACTGGACGCAGTATTCCAAGTGCGGTCTAACCAAAGTTTTATAGAGCTGCAACAAGATCTCACGGCTCTTAAACTCAATCCCCCTGTTAATGAAAGCCAAAACACCATATGCTTTCTTAACAACCCTGTCCACTTGGGTGGCCATTTTAAGGGATCTATGTACCTGCACACTAAGATCCCCCTGTTCCTCCACACTGCAAAGAATCCTGTCTTTAATCCTGTACTCAACTTTCAATTTCGACCTTCCAAAATGCATCACCTCGCATTTATCCAGGTTGAACTCCATCTCCCACCTCTCAGCCCATCTCTGCATCCTGTCAATGTCCCGCTGCAGCCTACAACAGCCCTCTATACTGTCAATGACACCTCCAACCTTTGTGTCATCTGCAAACTTACTAACCCATCCTTCAATCTCCTCATCCAAGTCATTAATAAAAATTACAAACAGTAGAGTCCCAAGGACAGAGCCCTGTTGAATACCACTCACCACTGACTTCCAGGCAGAATATTTTCCTTCCACTACCACTCGCTGTCTTCTGTCGACCAGCCAATTCTGTACCCAGACAGCTAAATTTCCCTGAATCCCATTCCTCCTGACCTTCTGAATGAGCCTACCATGGGGAACCTTATCAAATGCCTTGCGGAAGTCCATATACACCATATCCACAGCTCGACCCTCATCAACTTTTCTAGTCACATCCCCAAAAATACTCAAGATTTGTGAGGCATGACCTGCCCCTCACAAAGCCGGCTGGCTGCATTTAATCAAGCCATGCTTTTCCAGATGGTCATAAATCCTATCCTTCAGAATCCTTTCGAACACCTTGCAGACGACAGATGTGAGACTGACTGGTCTGTAATTGCCAGGGATTTCCCTATTTCCTTTCTTGAAGAGAGGAATTACATTTGCCTCTCTCCAGTCCTCAGGTACGACTCCAGTGGAGAGCGAGGTAGAAAAGATCTTCACAAGTGGTGAAGCAATCACATTTCTCACTTCCCAAAGCAGTCGAGGACAAATCTGGTCCTGGCCTGGTGACTTGTCAATCTTAATGTTTGACAAAATTTTCAGCACATCAGCTTCCTCAATCTCTATCCATTTCAGCATGCTTACCTGCTCCTCAATGGTTTCATTCACTACAAGGTCCTTTTTCTTTAGTATAAAGGCAGAAGCAAAAAACTCATTTATGGGTTCCCCTACCTCCTCAGACTCTATACTCAAATTCCCTTTGCTATCCCCGATCGGCCCTACTCTTTCTTTGATCATTCTCTTATTCCTCACATACGTGTAAAATGCCTTTGGATTCTCCCTAATCCTTCCTGCCAAGTCTTTTTTGTGCCCCCTCCTGGCTCTACTCAGACCATTTTTGAGCTCCTTCCTCACCTGCCTGTAATCCTCCAGAGCTGAACAAGACCCTTGCTTCCTCCACCTGATGTAAGCTGCCTTCTTTCTTTTGATGAGAAGCTCCACTGCTCTCGTCATCAAAGGTTCCTTTATCTTACCCCTTCTTGCCTGTCTCGGAGGGACATATTTATTCATCACTTGCAACAACTGTTCCTTAAACAGTCTCCACATGTCTATAGTGTCCTTTCCATGGAACAATTGCTCCCAGTCCATGCTTCCCAACTCACGTCTGATCGCATCATAGTTTCCTTTTCCCCAAATTAAGTATCCTCTCATTGTGCTGGTCCTTTGTAACTAGTGTGTCCACATGAAAAGTCCAAGGAAGCTTGTTGTGGAAGACCACTCCAAGGAGCTTGATACTCTCCACTCGTTCCACCTCTGTGCTGTTAATGTGTAGGGTGGAATGAGGAACATCCTGCCAAAAGCCAATAATGAATTCCTTGGTTTTGCTGGCATTGAGAGCTAGGTTGTTCTCAGTGCACCATTTTTCCAGGTCTTCCACCTTCCGTCTATAGTCTGTTTCGTTGCCATCTGAGATTCGACCGAATATGGTGGTGTCATCAGCGAACTTGTGAATAGTGTTAGTCTGGTATTTGGTGATGCAGTCAAAGCTATACAGTGAGTACAGTAAGGGGCCAAGTGTACACCTCTGGGGGGCTCCAGTGTTGAGTGTTAGTGAGGATGAAATATTGTCCCCAATCTTCACGGATTGTGGCCTGTGGGTCAGGAAACTGAGGTTCCAGTTGCAGAGAGTGGGGCTTAGTCTGAGTTCACTAAGTTTAGTAATCAGTCTGAAGGGGACAATAGTGTTGAAGGCTGGACTGTAGGCAATGAGTAGGATTCTTATGTACCTGTTCTTGGGGTGAAGATGTTCTAGGCAGGAGTGAAGGGCAAATGATTATGGCATCTGACATGGATCTGTTGGTCTGAAAGGCAAATTGGAGTGGGTCAAGAGTAGTGGGGAGGCTGGAGTTGATTAATACCATGACCAGCCTTTCAAAGCACTTCATGACCACCGAAGTTAGGGCCACTGGGCGGGAGTCATTGAGACAGGCTGCATGAGCCTTCTTCGGCACAGGGATGATGTCGGCCTGTTGGAACAGTCAGGGAGAGTGGCCTGCTGCAGGAAGAGGTTGAAGATGTACATGAAGACCTCTGCGAGTTGATCTGCACATGCTCTGAGTGCACGGCCTGGTACTCCATCTGGTCCCATCGCTTTCCTTGGATTCACACAAAGGAAAACTGATCTGACCTCTGATCCAGTGACTGTTGGGCTAGATTCGTCAGGACTTTTCAGAATAGGTATTAACTCTCTGCTGAAATTCTGCTCAAAGCGAGCACAGAAGGCATTGAGACGATCCGGGAGGGATGTGTCATTGTCTGCTATCTTGCACTGTCTCTTTTTAGAACCTGTGATGTCATTCAGTCCTTGCCATAGTTGCCGGGTGTCTGGGTCTCTAGTTTGAAGCGGTATTGGTCCTTGGCTGTCTTAATGCGTCTGTTAAGGTCATACTTGGATTCTTTATATTTAAGTGGATCTCCTGATCTGCTTGGACTCTTGTGAAAAACAGGATCTCACAAAGAGACTTAGATAATGTTACGATGTGTTACTCTAAATCCTCTGCGAAGGAAAACTAAAACATTCAGAAAAACTCACCTCACCTCGCAATCTGTTAAATGCGAGAGTGAAGGAAAGAAAACCGCTTGATTTCCACAGCTTAAAGAAAATAACAGTTTATTTTTTCTAATTCTAAACAAAAACTTTTAACAAACCCAAGCTCCCTTTGTTCTTCAGTAATCACTGTCTGATCCCAACTCTATAAAAATACTACTGCAATAACACAATTCTTAAACATTAAATCAACTTAATCTCTCAAAATCCATCCAGTTCCTCTGGTGTCTTCCTTCTGTTCTGAATCTGCTGCTTCCTTCTGTCCATCCCAATTTGCTGTATTCCTCTGTCCTTCCAAATTTACTGCTTTCTCCCTGGGCTGTTGTCTTTGAGGATTTTTCTCTTTTCCGACCAGTGCCTTTGTATAAAATTCCTTGGTCTCTGTAATAGATGGGGCCTTCTGGGAGATTTCATTTGAAGCTTTGAGAACCTGCTTCAGATGAAATGCACTCTCTGGTTTAATCAGCAGTTCCCTCTCATTAATGTTCAAAATGTCCTTCCTTCCCATGTCCCCAACATCGTACCCTCTCATTGGTCTGATGTCGTCAATACTATAAAATTTAAATTCAATTGTTTTTTTGCATCCTGGGCATAATTATTAATTGGTTAAATTCAAATTCAGTTACCTTAACATCAAAACACCTCCCCCCCAAGCTGATTGATACATATTATCAATGTCGAGCTCTCTCTTCACCCGTCACAGACACATGTGATGTTACAATCTCTTAGCTCAGAAAGGACAACTCTCTTTTAAAGTGACCACACACTCTTTCGACTTGGTAACAAGAATAACAACACCATCACCCACAGGTCGATGATCAGTTTCCATCAGAATTTGGGTCTCAGTGCTCTCTGCTTTCACAGTTGGCAATATGTGGAGGTGTCGTTGTTAAGGAGAAAGTGAGGACTGCAGATCAGAGCTGAAAATGTGTTGCTGGAAAAGCGCAGCAGGTCAGGCAGGATCCAAGGAGCAGGAGAATCGATGTTTCAGGCATGAGCCCTTCTTCAGGAATGAGGAAAGTGTGTCCAGCAGGCTAAGATAAAAGGTAGGGAGGAGGGACTTGGGGGAGGGGTGTTGGAAATGCGATAGGTGGAAGGAGGTCAAGGTGAGGATGATAGGCCGAAGTGGGGGTGGGGGCGGAGAGGTCAGGAAGAAGATTGCAGGTTAGGAAGGCAGTGCTGAGTTCGAGGGATTTTACTAAGACAAGGTGGGGGGAGGGGAAATGAGGAAACTGGAGAAATCTGAGTTCATCCCTTGTGGTTGGAGGGTTCCTCGGCGGAAGATGAGGCACTCTTCCTCCAACCGTCGTGTTGCTATGGTCTGGCGATGGAGGAGTCCAAGGACCTGCATGTCCTTGGTGGAGTGGGAGGGGGAGTTGAAGTGTTGAGCTACGGGGTGGTTGGGTTGGTTGGTCCGGGTGTCCCAGAGGTGTTCTCTGAAACGTTCCGCAAGTAGGCGGCCTGTCTCCCCAATATAGAGGAGGCCACATCAGGTGCAGCGGATGCAATAAATGATTTATGTGGAGGTGCAGGTGAATTTGTGGCGGATATGGAAGGATCCCTTGGGGCCTTGGAGGGAAGTAAGGGGGGAGGTGTGGGCGCAAGTTTTGCATTTCTTGCGGTTGCAGGGGAAGGTGCCGGGAGTGGAGGTTGGGTTGGTGGGGGGTGTGGATCTGACGAGGGAGTCACGGAGGGAGTGGTCTTTTCAGAATGCTGATAGGGCAGGGAAGGGAAATAAATCCCCGGTGATGGGGTCCGTTTGGAGGTGGCGGAAATGATGGCGGATGATACGCTGCATATGGAGGTTGGTGGGTGGTAGGTGAGGACCAGTTCTGGTGGCAGTTGGAGGGGCGGGGCTTAAGGGCGGAGGAGCGGGAAGTGGAGGAGATGCGGTGGAGGGCATCGTCAATCATGTCTGGGGAGAAATTGCTGTCTTTGAAGAAGGAGGCCATCTGGGTTGTTCGGTATTGGAACTGGTCCTCCTGGGAGCAGATGCGGCAGAGATGAAGGAATTGGGAATATGGAATGGCGTTTTTACAGGGGGCAAGGTGAGAGGAGGTGTAGTCTAGGTAGCTGTGGGAGTTGGTCAGTTTATAGTAAATGTTGGTGTTGACTCGGTAGCCCGAGATAGAAATGGAAAGGTCTAGGAAGGGGAGGGAGGAGTCTGAGATGGTCCAGGTGAATTTGAGGTCAGGGTGGAAGGTGTTGGTAAAGTGGGTGAATTGTTCAACCTCATCGTGGGAGCACGAGGCAGCACCGATTCAGTCATCGATGTAGCGGAGGAAAAGGTGGGGGGTGGTGCCAGTGTAGCTGCAGAAGATGGACTGTTCCACATATCCTACGAAGAGGCAGGCATAGCTGGGGCCCATGTGGGTGCCCATGGCCACTCCTTTGGCTTGGAGGAAGTGGGAGGATTGGAAAGAGAAGTTGTTCAGGGTGAGGACCTGTTCAGTCAGTCGAAGGAGGGTGTCAGTGGAAGGATACTGGTTGGTACGGCGGGAAAGGAAGAAGCGGAGGGCTTTAAGTCCTTCGTGATGGGGGATGGAGGTGTGCAGGAACTGGATGTCCATGGTGAAGATAAGGCATTGGGGACTGGGGAAGTGAAAATCATGGAGGAGGTGGAGGGCGTGGGTGGTGTCCCGAACATAGGTGTCGTTGTTAGCCCGGGATGGGAAAAGGCCAAAGTTACACAATATCAGCCGATAGTCCAATAGGTTTAATTGAAATCCCAAGTGTTTGAAGAGTTACCCTGTTGTCAGGTGCAGTGAGATGTAAGCACACAGGCACACCATTTATAACCAGAGAGATTAATGACCAGAGAGAACAAAAGATCAGACAAATGGGGTGAGTGATGTGTCGAGAGGCTGAATAATGGACATCTGCATTTGATCAAGGGCATCACGCCCTGTAAGAAAAATATCAACAGGTGGGTAACAAGCAGAAGGCTGACCGATGTACCCATTAAATGAGGTAGAGAGATAATTAACAAATAATGTGATGCTGGAGACGAGTAAGATAACTGGAATAACACAATAAGTAGGAGAATCTCATGTGAATGTTTTAAGCAATGTGGTAAGTCATTCAAAACTGTACAAGTTAATTTACTCAGATTAAACAATTTATGAAGATACTGGTGTCAAAATAGACAGTAAGGAAGATTTTACAAATACAGAGCAGTCTGGTAGTATCATGTGTATCGCAACATAAAGCCAGGACCACAGTTGAGGCTGTCTTCATGGGTACATAATCTTAGCTGTCAGTCTCTGCTCAGCGATTCTATGTTGTTGTGTAAATCGAAGTTCTCAGCTGAGGGCTCAATTTCTGCCCCACGGACAAAATGTCTGCCCCACTGGTCTCGTGTTAGACACAGAGGAATTCATAAGGCAAATGAGGTTTAGGGAGTTCTTCAACAACCCGAAAGATGTCAGCAGTGAGCCCAGTGAGGGAACCAATGAACCGGAACAGTTGGTGGAGAGATCCATAGTGCAGCCACTAAAGAAGAAAGAGTTGAATTGGACCCCTGCAGAAGGCCCTCTGCTCTAGGCTCGCCATGTCTGCTCAATCAGCCCGGAGATGTGGGAAAGCCAGATTCATCACCTGCACTCACAAGGCAGTGCAGAATGTCACCGACGCACAACACAACGCCATCCATGCTCTCATGGCCAGACGCAACATTGTTATCAAACCAGCAGACAAAGGAGGAACCACCATCATACATAATAGAATGGATTACTCCACAGAAGCATACCGACCAGTGTACACCCAGGAACACACAGACAACTAGCTACTGAACCAACCAAAGAACACACCCATCAACTCAATGAGCTGATCAAGACCTTAGACCAAGATCTTCAGAGAATCCTCTACACTCTCGTCCTTCATACTTCTCACATCCTGAGACCTCTCCTGTCATCTGAAAATACACAAAGCCAACACACCTGGTCAGCCAGTTGGATCAGGCAATGGGACACTCTGTGAGACCCTTTCTGGTGATGCTGAGGCCATCTTGAAACCCATTGTATGATGAACTTCCAGCTTCTGTCATGACACGATAGAGTTCCGAGAGAAATTCACCACCCACAGACCAGTGATACCAGGAACATTCCTCATCCTAATGGACGTTTCGGCACTCTGAACCAGCATCCCATACGGCAACGGCATTGCTGCAACAGCTCAGTACGCAACACCATTAACTGCTAATTTCCAGACCCATCTTACAACTCATCTGCTTCATCCTCGATCACAGCACCCTCACCTTCGATAACCAGTTCTTTCACCAGACACACGGAACAGCCAATAGAGGTCGGATCTGCACCCCAATATGCTAATATTTACAGGCACAAGTTCTAGTGAGAATTCTTGGCTGCACAGGACCTCCACACAATGCTGTCCACCAGCTACATCGATGACATTTTCTTCCTATGGACTCATGGTAAGGAATACCGAAAGGGCTACACAGTGATATCAGCAAGATTCATCACAACCATCAGACTGACCATGAAGTGCTCTTCACAACTGGGACTGTTTTTAGATGCCCGTATATCCAGAAAGGACAAACCCCTCAGGACTTCACTCGACCACAAGCCCATGGGTTCGGCATTTCTCCAGCTTCTACCCTCAGGGTGTTAAAGAAGCAATTCCCTACAGACAGGCCATACACATGCATAGCATATGAACAGATGAGGAGAAACGTTGGATAAAGGTTTAAAAGGACACCCTCAGTACCATGAGACACAAAGCTCAACTCATTGATTGCCAGTTCCGACTTGCCAAAACGAAAATGACCTCCTCAGAAGACAGACATAGAATACATCACATCGAGTACCTTTCATCATCCAGTACATCCCCAGAGTGGAGAAGCTCCACCATGTGTATATCACAGCCTTCAACATGTCATCAATGACAACGAGCATCTTGTCAAAGCCATCCCTACACTGCCACTTCTCATCTTTAAACACCCACAAAACCTCAAACAGACTATCGTTCACCTCAAACTACCCAGCTTTCAGGAGAACATCGAACAAAACACCACACGACCCTGTCATAGCAACCACTGCAAAACATGTCAGATCTTCAACATGGCTTGTACCATCACACGTGTTAACACCACCGCCACGTACACTGCAAGTACTCATGTGTCTCAGTCAATGTTGTCTATCTCTCACGTGTAGACAAGGTGCCCCTTCATCAAGTGGTTGTGTACTCTGAAAGCCAGTGCTTCCAATTAAACCTGTTGGACTAGAACCTGGTGTTGTGTGATTTTTAACTTTGTACACCCCAGTCCAACACCAGCATCTTCAAATCAAAACAAGGGTACAGTATCCTTAAGAAAAGGAGCAGCTTTGTGACACATCCCCCTTAAAAAAAATCTATCTCCAAAAATCTGAAAAAAAACTGGATCGTAGCTGAAACACACAGACACACAGTAGGAACTACACCCCTGCAAACATACACAGGCACCTACAAATTCAGGCCGGGCCACACCCCCCACTGAACACCTCTGTGTCTCATTCGAGTCTCGATAACGCATCAGCAATCCCGTTTTCGTGACCTGCCACCTGCACAATTGTCAAATGGAAAGGCTGCAACAACAAGCTCCATTGAAACAGTCTGAACTTCTCCACAAATGGCAATGGGTGATGATCAGTGAATAAGATTATCTCAGATACATTGCTGATATAGACACTGAAATGTTATAATGGCAACACCAAGCTCAAAGTCTCTTTATCCACCATTGAATATTTCTGTTGAACGTTCAACTTCCTGGAAAAATACCCAATGGGTCTTTCTATTCCCCATCGCCCTCCTGCAGGAGCACCGCACCGACACCCACATCACTGACATCGATAGGCACCTTCAAAGGCTTCACGTAAACAGGTGTGGCCAACACTGGGGCAGTGACTAACACAGAATTGAGGCTGGCAAATGCCTGAAACTTACCCTTTATTTAACAACTCAGTGAATGGGTGATCTACACTGCTGCAATCCGATACAATCCACTCAAACCCAGGAATGGTCGTGCTGCTCCTCTTGTCAATGCTGTGGGAAATTTCCCAATTACTTTTGTTTTCACATCCCGTGGGGCCATTTGTCCATGTCCAACAACATGGCCCAGGAAGGTGACATGGATTTTGGCAAATTCACCTTTCGCTCGGATTACCACCAAGCCTGCCTTCTGAAGTCAATCGAACAAGTCGAATAAAACTGGAAATGTTCCTTCCATGAGTGACTAAAAATCACCAGGTCACCACGGCAGGTTGGTGTCGAGGAGAAATGGGCAGAAATGCACCAGATTGTGTTGCCGGGAGCACACAGACAGGAAGTGTTACAGGGAGCATCAGGAGGCGGTCACCTTGGTGTGAGGAAGACTCAGGCTAAGGTCCAAAATCATTTCTATTTGCCTGGACTGCACAAGGATGTAAACAAATTTTGCCATAGCTGTCATTCTTGCCAAATGGTAGGGAAGCCACAGTTGGTAATAAAACCAGCAACTTTGTTGCTAATTCCTGCATTCGAAGAATTTTTGACATGGGTTATCATTGATTGTGTAGGTCCTCTTCCTAAAACTAAAAGTGGGAACCAGTGCTTTCTTACCATAATGGGTGTGTCCACCAGATTTCCGGAGGCAATTCCATTGTGGAGTATTTCGGCCAAAAGGGTGGGAGAGGAGTTAGCAGCTTTTTTTTATGGAGTACGGGCTACCCAGAGAGATTCAGTCAGACCAAGAGTCTAATTTTACTATTAGCCTGTTTAAAGAAGTCATGGACAACTTAGACATACAGCACTTTAAAAAAAGTGCATACCATACTGAATCCCAGGGAGCTTTGGAAAGGTGGCTTCAGACCATGAAGACCATGTTAAGAGCATACTGTCAGCCAGGGCTCCCTGATTGGAACAGGTTAACATCCTCAATCAGGGAACTCCTATTCGATGAGATCCACCTGGCTGACCTTGTTACAATCACTCCACTCCCTAGAACCCAAATTAGGGCCTCAGTTTTCTATTATATTTATTAATGACTGACAGTAATCCCTCAGTCATCCTCTTGTTTTTAAAGCTTACAAAAAGATATCAAAATATTCAGGTTTGAGATGAAGGCCAATGAACCTGGTGTTGTGTGATTTTTAATTTTGTACACACCAGTCCAACACTGGGACCTCCAATCATGTCCTGTTTGTGTCTGTGCTGGAGATTTTAATAAGCTATCCTGAATTACCCACCCATGAATTAAACACATTGATTAGGACTTTGGATCCAGTCCTTCAGAGTTCCCTACGCGCCCTCATCCCACATATTTCTCATGTAGGTAACTTCTACTGCCTTCCAAAGGTACATAAAGCCAACACACCAGGACGTCCCATCGTATCGGGCAATGGGACCCTGTGTGAGAATCTGTCTAGCTCTGTTGAAGGCATCTTGAAACCCATTGTAAAGGAGATCCCTAGCTCCTGTCGTGACACTACGGATTTCTTACAGAAACTCAGCATCCACGGACCAGTGGAACCGGGAACATTCCTCATCACAATGGACATTTCCGCACTCTACACCAGCATCCCCCAGAAGGATGACATCACGGCAGCAGCCTCAGTACTCAACACCAACAACTGCTCATCTCCGAGCACCATCCTCGAACTCATCCACTTTATCATCGATCACAACGTCTTCACCTTTGACAACCAGTTCTTCATCCAGACACATGGAACAGTCATGGGAACCAAATTTGCACCCCAATATGCCAACATCTTCATGCACAGGTTCGAACAAGACTTCTTTTCTATGCAGAATCTCCAACCAACATTGTACACCAGGTACATTGACGACATTTCCTTCCTCTGGACCCACGTCGAGGAGTCACTGATAAAACTACACAGTGACATCAACAAGTTTCATCCCACCATCAAACTCACCATGGACTATTCTTGACTATCTGTCTCATTCTTGGACACATGCATCTCCATCAAGGATGGGCACCTCAGCACCATACTCTACCGCAAACCCATAGACAACCTCACAATGCTACACTTCTCCAGCTTCCACCCAAAACATATTAAAACAGCCATTCCCTATGGACAAGCCCTACGCAAACATCGGATTTGCTCAGATGAGGAAGAACGTGACGGTCACCTGGAAGTACTCAGGGATGCCCTCACAATAACAGGGTACGATGCTCAACTCATCGACCACCAGTTCCGACGTGCCACAGCAAGGAGCCGTAATGACCTCCTCAGGAGACAGACACGTGCTGCAACTGACAGGGTACCCTTCGTTGTTCAGTACTTCCCAGGAGCTGAAAAACTACGCCATGTTCTTCGTGACCTGCAACACATTATCAATGAGGATGAGCACCTCACCAAAACCTTCCCCACACCTCCACTACTTGCCTTTAAACAACCGCCAAACCTCAAACAGATCATTGTTTGTAGCAAACTGCCTGGCTCTCAGGACAATTCCATACAACCCTGTCATGGTGGACGTTGCAAGACGTGTCAGATTGTGGACATAGATACCACTATTTCGTGTGGGAACACCTCCCACCTTGTACATGGCAGGTACTCATGTGACTCAGCCAACGTTGTCTATCTTATACGTTGCAGGCAAAGGTGCCCTGGGGTATGGTACATTGGGGAAACCGAGCAAAGGCTACGACAACGGATGAATGGGCACCACACAACAATCAACAGACAGGAGGGTTCCCTCCTAGTTGGGGAACACTTCAGTGGTCCAGGACATTCGACCTCGGACCTTCGAGTGACCATCCTCCAAGGTGGACTTCAGGACAGGCAGCAGCGAAAAGTGGCCGAGCAGAGGCTGATAGCTAAGTTCGGTCCCCATAGGGAGGGCATCAACCGGGACATTGGGTTCATGGCACATTACAGGTGACCACCATTGCACTATGCACACAAACACAGATATTCCTACGCACAAACACCACACACACACACACTTTCTCACACTCACAACTCCAAACCCAGACAGACACACACAGACAGACAGACAAAGACCCACATGCACACATATATTTTGTGGGGTGAATTTGTACTTGCAGAGTTACATTGTACTTTGCTCAAAAACTGCATGAATTAACGTAAAACTCAACGTTATCTCACTTTTTAAATTAGAATAATTCTAAACATCATGGTATAGACAGAGAACACAGGGGGCCAAAACCTTCAACATATTGTCTAGCTAACACCATTGTTAACAGCTAACCTGAGAATGCAACTTTTAAAAAATGTTTTGTGATTTACACATGAAAGGAGTGAAAAGTTCACTGTATTCGAACAGATGAAAGACTCAACAGACAATCCAGGTGTGTTTCAATGTATTTCAGATACATCACACTGTAAATATTTGCTATAAATTCTGTGCCTTACAATTGTGTCCTCCACAATCACCTGATGAAGGAGCGACGCTCCGAAAGCTAGTGCTTCCAATTAAACCTGTTGGACGAGAACCTGGTGTTGTGTGATTTTTAACTTTGTACACCCCAGTCCAACACAGGGACCTCCAGACCATGTCCTGTTTGTGTCTGTGCTGGAGATTTTAATAACCTATCCTGAGTTCTGCACTCTTCTCTCTTCCTTTGATTCGGGTTCTCGAATTTGCCCTATAACTGAGCTCCCACCCCCCACCCCCCCACCCCACTAACTTACAGCATGGTGACAAACAGTGTGGAGTCCATTTAGCGGAATCCTACACACTGGCAGTAGTGGAGAGCTGAAGATTTCTTCAGGCTCAGCTTTAAGGAGGCTGCTGGTGCAGACAGACCACAACTGAAAGAGCTGAACTTTAGAGAACCAGACAGAATAACCTTGTGACAAGATTCTACAAGGTGAAAACAACAGCTGAGGATTAAAGAAAAGAGCATTTCAGCCCTCATGGTTGAGTTTAAAACCCTGTCTACAGCCCTAGTTATGTGATTCACTTGGTCTCTGATCCCTCCAGACCAGGTCCTTTCTTTCCCAATACCGATGTCAATGTCTCAATTCAACCAGATTTCTCCCACACCAATTTTTGAGCCATGCATCTACCTGCTTAATCTTATCAACCCTGTGCTAATTAACTCATGGCTCAGGTAGTAATCCAGAGACTGCTACCTTTTTGGTCTTATTATTTAGTTTAGCTCCTCGCTGTTAATACTCCCTTAGCAGACTGTCTGCCCTAGTGTTATCTATGTCATTGATACTACATGGACCACAACCACTGGATCTTTACCCACCCACTGTGCAGCCCAGATGAGATATCCTGGACCCAAGCTCTGGGCAGGGAACACAACCATCGGGACTCTCAATCCTGGTCACAGAGAGCAGTGTCTATGCCTTTAACTACACTATCCCCAATTACAACAATATTTCTCTTCTCTTCCTCCCCTTGAATGGCTCCCTGCACTGTGGTGCTGCAGTCAGCTCATTCTCCCTGCAGTCCCTATTCCCGTCCACACACAGGGAGCAAACATCTTGAACCTGGTTAACAAGGACAGGGGCTGAGGCTCCTGCAACTCTACCTCCTGGATCCCTCAACCTGTCTCACGCACAACTACACTCTCCTATCCCTGATTACATAACGCTTTTCAGCTCTTTCCTAACTTCCTGCACTCACTCTGCAGGACCTCATCCCTCTTTTTACCGATGTCATTGGTACCAATGTGCACAATGACCTCTGGCTTCATACCCTCCTCCGTAAGAATTTTGTGCAACAATTCAGAGATGTCCTTGACCCTGGAACCAAGGAGGGAACATACCATCCTGGAATCTCAAATGCGACCACAGAAATGCCCATGTGTGCCCCAACTAGCGAGTCTCCCATCACTGTCACTTGTCTGGATGTTGACTGACCCTGATATACAACAGAGCCAGTTGTGGTGCCACAAACCCAGCTGCTGCTGTTATACTCCCCTCTGAGGCCAGCCTCCTCAACAATATCCAAAATGGTGTACCTGTTAGTAGGGTCTACCACACACTCTGCCCACTGTATGCTCCTCAGTGTGTCCAACTGCTGCTCCAACTGAACAATGTGGTCTGTGAGGAGCTGCAGCCAGTCACACTTCCTGCAAACATAGTCGTCAGGGCCACTGGACTGCTTCCTGATCTCCCACGTCTGGCAGGGGGAGCACACCATTGACCTAACTACTAGATTGGATGGGATTGAGGTTAACAAGGAGGAGGTGTCAGCAGTTCTGGAAAGTGTAAAAATAGGTAAGACCCCTGAGCTGGATGGGATTAATCCTAGGATTTTCTGGGAAGCCAGGGTGGAGATTGGCACTGATCTTTATGTCATCATTGTCTACAGGAATAGTGCCAGAAAACTGGATGACAGCAAATGTCGTTCCCTTGTTCAATAAGGGGAGTAGGGGCAGCCTTGGATATTATAGACTCTCCCAGACCTGCAAAGGACCTCTGCTCTTTTACATCCTCAGGAGAATTCACACACTCAACAAACGCTCATTCTCCACCATATCAGACATAAAATAATGTACCCACTCCCAGCAACTTTCCCTGCCAACGCAAGAAGTGCAAAACCTGCGCCCACACCTCCCCCCTCACCTCCATTCAAGGCCCCAAAGAAGCCTTCCACATCTAACAGAAATGTACCTGGAACTTCCACGTACGCCATCTACTGTATCCATTGCATCTGATGTGGTCTCCTCTACATCGGGAAAACAAATTCTCCGTTCGGTGTTCTCTGTACCATCACGTCTAGGAATGGGAGTTGGGTGTCCTTTTCTTCCTCTCTACATTTCACCACAAAGGTATACAGGAAAGCCACACACACAGACCAAGTCCTGAACTACGAAAACAACAACCTCAACACACGCAAAAGAAGTTGCATCAAGACACTGTTCAAAAGGGCCACAACACACTGCAGTATACCAGAACTGCAAAAAGAGGAAGAAGAACACCTCTACAATGTATTCACCAAAAATGGATACCCCCACAATTTCATCAACAGGTGCGTAAGGGAAATACAACGGAATGAGGACATGCCACAACCCAAAGGACTAGCCACACTACCATACATCAAGAGTATTTCCGAACTGACAGCCAGACTACTGCGACCACTAGGACTCATAACAGCACACAAACCAACAGCCACTCTCAGACAACAACTCACCAGAAAGAAGGACCTGATACCCAGCATGAGCAAAACCAATGTAGTGTACAAAATCCCATGCAAGGACTGCACAAAACACTGCATAGGGTTAACAGGAAGACAGCTAACGATCCGCATCCATGAACACAAACTAGCCACGAACCGACACGACCAGCTCTCCTTAGTAGCCACACACGCAGATGACAAGCAACATGAATTTGACTGGGACAACACACTACTATTATAGGACAAGCCAAACAGAAAACAGCCAGGGAATTCCTCGGGGCATGGCACTCATCCACAGATTCAATCAATAAGCACATCGACCTGGACCCAATATACTGGCCACTGCAGCGGACAGCTGGAACTGACAACCGGAAGCAGCAGATTCAAACCACTATAAATGCCGGAGGAAAGATCACAGAAGCGCTTCTCAGGAGGCTCCCAAGCACTGAGGATGTCACCTAGACAGCGGACGAAACGTCTGCAACACAAATTCCCAGCTCGGCGAACACAACCACAACAACGAGCACCCGAGCTACAAATCTTCTCCCAAACTTTGAACCTGTTCCCACTGGCCTAGCTCCAAGCCTCAGATTATTCTCAATTGTTTTGAAGTCCTCCTTCAAATTCTTATCCTCGATTAAACTGCACCAAAGTTCATCTTGAAGCCCTGGTATCATTCTGGAGAATCTGTACCGTGACACTCCAAACAGTCCGAAACCTGTATCTCTTGTTCTGGCACTGCCAGACCTAAGATCCTTTTCTCAATGGTTCCAGATCCCAATAGCAGAGAGATTAATTTTCCTGATAATATTTGACACAGAGACACTGCTCTCCTGAAAACCTACTGTCCTGGGAATTTTGATGTCAGCACAGTGGTTAGCACTGCTGCCTCACAGCACCAGAGACCTGGGTTCAATTCCTGCCTCAGGCGACTGACTGTGTGGAGTTTGCACGTTCTCCCCGTGTCTGCGTGGGTTTCCTCTGGGTGCTCCGGTTTCCTCCCACAGTCCAAAGATGTGCAGGTCAGGTGAATTGGCCATGCTAAAGTGCCCATAGTGTTAGGTAAAGGGGTATATGTAGGGGTCTGGGTGGGTTACGCTTTGGCGGGTCGGTGTGAACTTGTTGGGCCGAAGGGCCTGTTTCCACACTGTAATGTAATCTAATCTAATCTAATTTACAATGCAAAATGTCAACACAAACTTGTCCCTATCATGATACTCTCCTGCCTGTGACTTTAACGAGACATAGAGATCTACAGCACAGAAAAAGGCTCTCAGAGTAGGGACTGAATTCTATCTGTATTCTTTGAGTGAATTATAGTTCACTGATAACCCGACTTCAGTTAAAGACCACACTTGGATTTAATTTCACGTGGCAATGCTCCATGAGATGGATTAGTTCCACATAAGGTGCGTCGATGTGCACTTTCTCACACCAACTGTGACAAATTGGGCGCACCTATGACATAAATTACACTCTTGGAATTTTAATTCTGTAAGTATCCACTGTCTGTAGTGATCTTGTATTTGTAGCTGTGGCCCCAGTAAACAGCATTCACATCTCTGAGCCAAAAGGTCATGAGTTCAAATCTCTCTCTAGAGATATGAGCACAGAGTCAAGGCTCAAAAACCTGAGGGAGTGCTGATTGTTGGAACTGCTGTCTTTCAGAAGAAAGTTAAAGCCAGATCTCATCTCCCTTGGGTAAGCAATGGTTACCATGGAGCTATTCAAAGAAGAACCTGGAAGCTCTCAGCCAACAAATGATTACATTGCTGTTTGGGGGACATTGCTTTGCCCAAATTGACCGTCCTATTACCTCCACCAGAACAATAACTATACAACAAATATATTCACATAGTTCTGAAAGTTGCCTGATAAATGCAAATTATTCTCTCTCTCTCTCAGTGCTGCTTTTACAGGTGGCAGTATTTTTCAAACTCCTTCCAAGGTGGAGCTGCAGCATCCTCTAAAATGTTTTCCATTTTCAGAACCTTTCATTTCTTTCACAGGCCCACTTCCTGCCTTCCTGTCAGCCCACTAGCTCCTACCTGTATGGTCACTTTCAAGCCTGCTCTCACCAAATCATACCACCCAGCCTTTCTCTGTTCCAGGCTTCCCATCACCATAACCTGCTTTCAGGCACTCTGCCCCACTGCATATCCCCTGATCGAGTACCCTCCCTCCCCCACGGTTAGGGACTCGTGCTCCCTTGGTCTTTCATGTGAGGAACACCTTTATTCTGAAATACTTTCAGACTTCAGGGTGTGGGGCAAAGTCAGAAGGTTTTCTATAAAAACAGAATTTCAATCCTGGCTTCACAAACAACAGCAGAGAATAAAGAAACCATATCAAACCTTGAAATGAGGCCTTACCAATGATTAATCGAATATCATTTGTAGTGAGATCTGTCTGTTTAGTAATCATTCTATAAACCTATTATTACTGAGGTTGGAGGGAGAAACAAGTCTGTCCTCATTCAGGTGAGCAACATTTATTAACTATTTACACTTTGTGCTTCAATAATTAGGGAACAACATTCTTAAAATCTTGCAGACTCAATCTGAATTTTGAAAATGTCGCCTCTCACAGGCATCACTGATATTGTGTAGTATTGATTAGCATAACGAGACTTACACATTATCCTACATTGTTTAATTCAGAACAATTTTCAGTATCGGTTCAATTGTCACACCATTTGGGCAATGTGGATTATTGGCCATCTTCATGTCCTATTATTTGCAGGAAGCAGGACAAATCCAATCTAGTCCCCAATGTTCTGGATGTGACATGAGAGTGACTGTGTTGATGCCAAGGTGTCATTTGACAAAGCTGGCACAAAGTGCCCTGTCCAAACTGAAATCAGGAGGAATCAGGGGATAACTTTCTCTGGTTGGAGGTGTGATTGCTGGCTGTCACTCAGCGACTGTTCCTCTGCGACTGTCCTCGGACCAACCATCTGCTTCATCAATGATCTTCCCTCGATCATAAGGTCAGAAGTGGGGATGTTCACTGATGCTGGTGCAATGTTCACCACCATTCACATCATTGAAGCAGGTCATGGCCAAAGAAGCAAGAACTGGATAAATTCTTGTCCCTCTTGGATGCAGAGGTTGTGGGCTCCATAAGTATTTCTAGGAAGAGGCTTGGAGAGCTGTTGCAGTGCATCAAGCACATGGTACACACTCCAGCCACATTATGCTGATGGTGGAGAGAATAAAAGTTTAAGTTGATGGATAGGTTATCAATGAAATGATCTGCTTTGTCCTGAGGTACCAAGCTATTAAATGTTGCTACAGCTACATTGATCAAGACAAGTAGATAGCACTCAAACAAATGCTCGACTTGTGCCTTGTTGATGGTGGTTACATTGGGAGTCAGTGGTGAGTCACTTGTGATCGAATTCCCAACTTGCTCCTGGAGCTATGATATGTATGTGGCTGGCCCAGCTTTTGGTCAATGTCCCGGGATATTTATGAGGGATCTGTGTGTGTGATCTGTAAGGCTTGGGTTGATAAATGGCAAGTAACATTTATATCACCTGAGTACCAATCTTCAACAAAAGGGAATTTAATGATCTGCCTTTGACATTCAATGTTCCCAATAAATCCCACTCTTACAGACCACACCGACAGATCCCTCAGAAACACCCTTCCAGCCAGTGACAAAAAATCAATATTGGCCCTTTTTATCTCCCATTTATGTTCCTCACAAGCAGCATTTCTGTTTCCTAATTTCCAGTTTCATTTGGGGGTTTGAGTTCCTTTGTGATGTTTGTCGGGGTTTTAAGTCTCGAGCAGGTGAAATCACATGGAAAGCCAATGCTATTATTTTTGAGGTCACACCACATACCTTTTTTTATGGATGTAGGTTTATTATAATCCTTCTTACACCCACTCCATCCTCCATTAAGCTATGTTTTCTGAGCAGTTGTACAACTCAATGAAGCCGTCGGATCTTGCATTTATTTTTATTGATGTAACACCTTTACTTAGAGCGGTTAGAATGTGGAACTCACTACCAGAGGGGATACATGAGGTGAATAACATTGCTGCATCTAAGAGGAAAGCTAGATAAACACATGAGGGAGAAGGAATAGAAGGAGACATCGATCGGGTGAGATGAAGGAGCCTGGGAATATGCTCATGTGGAACATGGACATTGACATTGGTCAGTTGTGTCATGTGACCTATTTCTGTGCAGGACATTCGACATAATTCCTTGTAAATTGTCTCCCTTTTATTCTACCTGTCCACCGCTACGTTTCAGCACAAATGTGTAATTATCCTCAGGAACTTCCCTGAAATAATCCCCTAACATGGCTCCTATTCATACACCCATCAAAGATATTTCCAAACAATGTGTCCATTGCCATTTTCAAGTGGCTGTAGCTCCCTCATGCAGCGTGCCAGAGTGACCTCTTGAACCTGGCCTCAACCTTTAACCTCCTTCTCCATAAAACTCATACGTGAGGAATAAGAGAATGATCAGGGAGAATGGAGGGCCAATCAGTGACAGTGTGGGACACTTGTGCGTCGAGTATGAGCAGAATAGGGAAGCCTTAAATTAGTTTTTTGCTTTGGTTTTAACTACAGAAAGGGACCTTATTGTGAATGAGAACTTTGAGGAGCTAGGATATGGGCTTGAACAGATCGAGATTGATGAAGTTGATGTGTTGGACATTTTGGTGAACATTAAGATTGATGAGTCCCCAGGGGCAGACCAGATTTAACCTCGGTTGCTCTGGGAAGTGAGAAAGGAGGTTGCTAGGCCGTTGGTGAAGATCTTTGCTTCCTCACTCTCCACACAGTCATACTGGAGGATTGGAGGGAGGCAAATGTTCCTCTTTTCAAGACGGGTAATAGGGAAATCCCTGGCAATGACAGACCAGTCAATCTTACATCTGGTCAGCAAGATTTTTGAAGGAGTTCTGAGGGATAGAATTTATGACTATTTGGAAAAGCATAGCATGATTAAAGGGAGTCAGCATGGCTTTGTGAGGGGCAGGTTGAGCCTATTTAATCTAATTGAGTTCTTTGAGCAGCTGACAAGACATGTCGACGAAGGTCAAGCAGTGGATGTGGTGTACATGGACTTCAGCAAGGCACTTGGTAAGGTTCCCTATGGTAGGCTCATTCATAAAGTCAGGAAGTATGGGATACAGGGAGATTTGGTGATCTGGATTCAGAATTGGTTGGCAGACAGAAAGCAGAGTCTAGTTTAGAGTGGTGCTGGAAAAGCACAGCAGTTCAGGCAGCATCAGAGGAGCAGTAAAATCGGCGTTTCGGGCAAAAGCCCTTCATCAGGAATACAGGAAGCAGAGAGTGATTGTAGATGGAAAGTATTCTGCCTGGAGGTCAGTGTTGTGTGGGGTCCCGCTGGGCTCTATTCTTGGGCCTCTGCTCTTTGTAGATTTTATAAATGATTTGGAGGAGGAGATTGAGGGGTGCGTTACCAAACTTGCCGATGACACAAAGGTTGGAAGTGCTGTTGATAGTATTGAGGGCTATTGCAGGCTGTAGTGTGACATTGACAAGATGCAGAGCTGGGCTGAGAAATGGCAGATGGAGTTCAACCTGGATAAATGCAAAGTGATGCATTTTGGAAGGTCAAACTCAAATGCTGAATATATGATTAAAGACAGGATTCTTGGCAGTGTGGAGGAGCAGAGGGATCTTGGTGTTCAAGAACATAGATTCCTCAAAGTTGCCACTCAAGTGGATACGGTTGTTAAGAAAGCATATGGTGTTTTGGCTTTCATTAACAAGGGGATCGAGTTTAAATGCCACGAGGTTTTGCTACAGCTCTACAAGTCCCTGGTGAGACCACACTAGGAATATTGTATCCAGTTCTGGTCGCCCTACTGTAGGAAAGATACAGAGTCTTTGTTGAGGGAGCAAACAAAGGTTTACCAGGATGCTGCCTGGACTGGAGGGCTTGTCTTATGAAGAGAGTTTGACTAAGTTCGGACTTTTCTCTCTGAAGAGAAGGAGGAAGAGAGGTGACCTGATCGAGGTATACAAGGTAATGAGAAGCATGGATAGAGTCAATAGCCAGAGACTTCTCCCCAGGGCAGGATTGACTGGGCCGAGGGGTCATAGTTTGAAGATATTAGGAGGAAGGTATAGAAGAGAGGTCTGAGGTAGTTTCTTTATGCAGAGAGTTGTGAATGTATGGAATGTGTTGCTAGCGGTGGTGGTGGAAGCAGAGTCAGTCGGGATATTTCAGCACCTGCTGGACATACACGTGGACACCAGTGAATTGAGGGGGGCATAGGTCAGGTTATTTTATTTCACATTAGGATTAATCCTCGGCACAGCATCGTAGGGTGAAGGGCCTGTTCTGTGCTGTACTTTTCGATGTTCTATGTTCTAAAACACAACATTCTCAGCTTCCTCTGCTCCCTGTGAAAACCTGACAATCCTCTGTGTAAAGAGATCCCTTTGTTCACACTCCGCCCTGATATGGGAGTGGGAAAAGAAGTGAATGTGTGGGTTTATTATCACATCATTGAGGTGATGGGCCATCTTTCCAGCAATAGCCTCAACCTGAGTCACTTCCCGAAAGGCTGAGTCACGGCTGGAATGGCGACCTGTTCGGAAGCAGCAAGCAGGAAATGGAACTAAAAGGAGAGTGAAAAGGATTGATCAGAGGAGCCTCAGAGAAATGTTTCAGTCTGTGTGCAGTCACTCTCTATCACACCCTTTCCCACACCCTTACCCAGAGGGCATGGATAGTGTTTGAGCTGCCTGTCTGGGGATGGTCTGGAGGTGGCAGATTGCCAATCCAGGCAGCCTGAGGTGCCCCAGTGGCTGCAGGTTTCCCTCCACAATATTGAGCTGGTGGCTGTGCCCATTTTCTTTCAATAAAATCTTCTATAAATGCTGAGAGAATGCTCCAGAAGGAAGCTACCTGTCTCTCCCTTACATTGGCATGGCAGGGTGCAGCTCCTTCTCATAGAATCCCCACAGTGTGGAAGTAGGCCATTCAACCCATCGCAAACCTCCAAAAAGCATCCCACTCAGACCCACCCCCATCCCTGTAACCCTGCGTTCCCCATGGCTAATCCACTTAGCCTGCACATCTTTGGATTATCAGAGGAAACCTACACTGACATGGGGAGAATGTGCAAACTCTACACAGAGAGGGACCAGAGGGTTGAATCGAACCCAGGTCCCTGGCGGTGTGAGGCAGCAGTGCTAACCACTGAGCCACCGTGCCACCCCCATACTGACTCAGTATTTCTGTACTGCTAGACCTCACAGTTCCTCAGGCTTCGAAAGCCCATCCATCATCCTTCACTGTCCAGTCAGCATCCCCTCTGGACCATTGATTGGTGACTGCCCTTTACAGTGCAGCTTGGGGAAACTCAGTTTGAGCTCCGAACTCAAAAGGGAATATCTTACCATCTAACTCAGGAAAGAAACAGCCTTTACCTCTTCACCCGAACAAAGTGTTCATAATTTTAAATACCCTCATTAAATCTTTCCTAACCTTTACAGCTCTGATTGAACGACTTACAATATTTCAATAATAGTTTATGGGAATGACATCATCTTTAAAAATCTATACACCTATCAGAGTTTAAACGTACATAATGGGATATCCATAATATTGTTACACTTTCTGCAATATATCTTGTATGCTATAACCCTATCGGTGAAACCAGAAATAGTGATGGGCCATTTGTGTGACTTTATTTATTTCCACTCAGAATATTGAAGTTCTATGTTTGCACCCTTCAGTCTCTGTGTTGAACCACTGTATTTTCCGTTAAGTGTGCACTGTCACTCCTATTTATTTCTGCAAAGATTCGTGCATCATAGTTTCCCTCCTACATCAGCACCCTTTCCATCCCATCTACTCAGATCTGAAGGGTAGGGGGTTTAGGGGATACTGTTGCAGAGGTAAAGCTTGCATTTCCCAGCATGACCTTGTGTATATGGGAGATAGTGAGTGAGGAAGAGCGAGAATATATCTGTTGGAGTGAGGGTGAGAGAGTATGTGTGTGTGAGTAGGGGAGAGCAAGATAGAGGGTATGTGTGATAGACGGAGAGTATATGGATGAGGGAGAAAGGGTGTGTGCAAGAAAGGGAAGGATATGTGTATGTGTGTTGGGAGGAGGAGAAAGGAAGGAACAGGAAATTTGGCAGTATATGGAAATGAGAAAGCAAGAGAGTGAGAGGGAGGGAGGGAGAGGGAAGAACATGCAGATGAGAAGGAAAAAGTGTGTGAACCTGAAAATTAGAGTGAGCCAAGCACTCACAACCTTTCCTTCCTCTTCCTCCCTTCTCAAAAACCTGATCGACACAGCAGGGGAGAAACCCCAAATTAACCCACTTTCAACCCCCAGTTTCATTTGATGACTTCCAAGGCTAGCCCAGAGTGTGCATCAACGAAAGTCAACAAAGATTAGTGTAAAATAGCCCAACTCCTTGGCTACACTCTTTCCTCTTCTTTGTGATCAGGGCTTGGGTCTATTCTGGGGTCTTTTTGTAGATCTGCTTGTTAATTGAAAGGAAAAAAATCTGAGTTCTCCATTGGCACTTTTTCATGGCCAGTTTTTATTATTTATTTGTTAATTTAATTATTGGTTTATTGTTTTGGAACTTTTCTCTTCTGAAATTCATGTTTTCTGTTTGAAATAAATCCACGGAGGTCGGTATCCCATCACCAAGTCCCCCTTTGTTTACATATGCAAAGGACATGGACTCTGACCAGCTAGCTCAGAGACAGTCCCTCCAGGCTGCATCTGGAGTATTGTGTGCAGTTTGGGTCGCCATACTATAGGAAGGATGTGGAGGCACTGGAACGGGTGCAGAGGAAGTTGACCAGGATGTTGCCTGGTATGGTAGGAAGATCGTATGAGGAAAGGCTGAGGCACTTGGGGCTGTTTTCATTGGAGAAAAGAAGGTTTAGGGGTGACTTGATAGAGGTGTACAAGATGATTAGGGGTTTAGATAGGGTTGACCATGAGAACCTTTTTCCACGTATGGAGTCAGCTATTACGAGGGGGCATAGCTTTAAATTAAGGGATGGTAGGTATAGGACAGATGTTCGGGGTAGATTCTTTACTCAGCGAGTCGTGAGTTCATGGAATGCCCTGCCAGTAGCAGTGATGGACTCACCCTCTTTATGGGCATTTAAACGGGCATTGGATCGGCATATGGAGGATAGTGGGCTAGTGTAGGTTAGGTGGGCTTGGATCGGCGCAACATCGAGGGCCAAAGGGCTTGTACTGCACTGTAGTTTTCTATGTTTCTGTGTTTCTACAACATAGGACTAATAAATTAAACTGCATTTATTTCAATGCAAGGGGCCGAACAGAGAAGGCAGATGAACTCAGGACATGGTTAGGAACATGGGACTGGGATATCATAACAATTACAGAAACATGGCTCAGGGATGGGCAGGACTGGCAGCTTAATGTTCCTGGATACAAATGCTACAGGAAGGATAGAAAGGGAGGCAAGAGAGGAGGGGGAGTGGCATTTTTGATAAGGGATAGCATTACAGCTGTGCTGAGGGAAGATATTCCCGGAAATACGTCCAGGGACATTATTTGGGTGGAACTGAGAAATAAGAAAAGGATGATCACCTTATTGGGATTGTATTATAGACCCCCAAATAGTCAGAGGGAAATTGAGAAACAAACTTGTAAGGAGATCTCAGCTATCTGTAAGAATAATAGGGTGGTTATGGTGGGGGATTTTAACTTTCCAAGCATCGGCTGGGACTGCCATAGTGTTAAAGGTTTAGATGGAGAGGAATTTCTTAAGTGTGTATAAGATAATTTTCTGATTCAGTATGTGGATGTACCTACTATAATAGGTGCAAAACTTGATCTACTCTTGGGAAATAAGACAGGGTGTCAGTGGGGAGCACTTTGGGGCCAGTGACCATAATTCTATTTGTTTTAAAATAGTGATGGAAAAGGATAGACAAGATCTAAAAGTTGAAGTTCTAAATTGGAGAAAGGCCAATTTTGACGGTATTAGGCAAGAACTTTCGAAAGCTGATTGGGGGCAGATGTTCGCAGGTAAAGTGACGGCTGGAAAATGGGAAGCCTTCAGATATGAGATAACGAGAATCCAGAGAAAGTATATTCCTGTCAGGCTGAAAGGGAAGACGGGTAGGTGTAGGGAATGCTGGATGACTAAAGAAATTGAGAGTTTGGTTAAGAAAAATAAGGATGCATAAATCAGGTATAGACAGGATAGATCGAGTGAAAACTTAGAAGAGTATAAAGGCAGTAGGAGTATACTTAAGAGGGAAATCAGGAGGGCAAAAAGGGGACATGAGATAGCTTTGGCAAATAGAATTAAGGAGAATCCAAAGGGTTTTTACAAATATATTAAAGACAAAAAGGTAACTAGGGAGAGAATAGGGCCCCTCAAAGATCAGCAAGGCGGCCTTTGTGTGGAGCCACTGAAAATGGAGGAGGTACTAAATGGATATTTTGCATCAGTATTTACTGTGGAAAAGGATATGGAAGATACGGACTGTAGGGAAATAGATGGTGACATCTTGCAAAATGTCCAGATTACAGAGGAGGAAGTGCTGGATGTCTTGAAATGGTTAAAGGTGGATAAATCCCCAGGACCTGATCAGGTGTACCCGAGAACTCTGTGGGAAGCTAGAGAAGTGATTGCTGGGCCTCTTGCTGAGATATTTGTATCATCGATAGTTACAGGTGAGGTGCCGGAAGACTGGAGGTTGGCTAACGTGGTGCCACTGTTTAAGAAGGGTGGTAAAGACAAGCCAGGGAACTATAGACCAGTGAGCCTGACCTCAGTGGTGGGCAAGTTGTTGGAGGGAAACCTGAGGGACAGGATGTACATGTATTTGGAAAGGCAAGGACTGATTCGGGATAGTCAACATGGCTTTGTGCGTGGGAAATCATGTCTCACAAACTTGATTGAGGTTTTTGAAGTAACAAAGAAGATTGATGAGGGCAGAGCAGTAGATGTGATCTATATTGACTTCAGTAAGGCATTCGACAAGGTTCCCCATGGGAGACTGATTAGCAAGGTTAGATCTCATGGAATACAGGGAGAACTAATCATTTGGATACAGAACTGGCTCAAGGGTAGAAGACAGACGGTGGTGGTGGAAGGTTGTTTTTTCAGACTGGAGGCCTGTGACCAGTGGATTGCCACAAGGATCAGTGCTGGGCCCTCAACTTTTTGTCATTTACGTAAATGATTTGGATGCAAGCATAAGAGGTACAGTTAGTAAGTTTGCACATGACACCAAAATTGCAGGTGTCGTGGATAGCAAAGAGGGTTACCTCAGATTACAACAGGATCTGGACCAGATGGGCCAATGGGCTGAGAAGTGGCAGATGGAGTTTAATTCAAATAAATGCGAGGTGCTGCATTTTGGGAAAGCAAATCTTAGCAGCACTTATACACTTAATGGTAAGGTCCTGAGGGTGTTTCTGAACAAAGAGACCTTGGAGTGCAGGTACATAGCTCCTTGAAAGTGGAGTCGCAGGTAGATAGGATAGTGAAGAATGTGTTTGGTATGCTTTATGCTTTCCTTTATTGGTCAGAGTATTGAGTACAGGAGTTGGGAGATCATGTTGCGGCTGTACAGGCCATTGGTTCGGCCACTGTTGGAATATTGCATGCAATTATGGTCTCCTTCCTATCAGAAAGATGTTGTGAAACTTGAAAGGGTTCAGAAAAGATTTACAAGAATGTTGCCAGGGTTGGAGAATCTGAGCCACAGGGAGCAGCTGAACAGGCTGGGGCTGTTTTCCCTGGAGCGTCGGAGGCTGAGGGGTGACCTTATAGAGGTTTACAAAGTTATGAGGGACATGGATAGGATAAATAGGCAAATTTTTTCCCTGGGTTCAGGGAGTCCAGAACTAGCGGACATAGGCTTAGGGTGAGAGGGGAAAGATATAAAAGAGACCTAAGGGGCAACTTTTTCACACAGAGGATGGTACGTGAATGGAATGAGCTGCCAGAGGATGTGGTGGAGGCTGGTACAATTGCAACATTTAAGAGGCATTTGGATGGGTATATGAATAGAAGGATTTGGAGGGATATGGGCCGGGTGCTGGCAGGTGGGACTAGATTGGGTTGGGATATCTGGTCGGCATGGATGGGTTGGACCGAAGGGTCTGTTTCCATGCTGTACATCTCTATGTCTCTATGACTCTAAGTCAGTATTGATGCTCGTGACATAGGAGTTGGAGCTGTTCCCCTACAGGAAGATGAGGATGGGATTGAACTGCCAGTTGGTTCCTTTTTGAAGAAGATCAACATCCACCAGAGGAAATATTCCACAATCGAAAAGGCACTATTGAGTTTGATACTAACCTTACAACAGTTTAATGTGTATGTCATGAACAATGTGTTAGAGATGGTTGTGTACACGGATCACAATCTGCTTACCTTCTTAGAACACTTTAAAGACAAAAATATAAGAGTTTTTCGTTGGAGTCTTGTTTTACAGACTTTTAACTTAAAAATTGTATATTGCGGGTTCTAAGAATGTAACTGCAGATGCATTATCACTGATCTAACTGATAATGTTGGGATGAGATTTGTACTTATCCAGTGTTTTGTATGGTATACATATGTGTGTGTATATGGGAAGAACTTAAGGTGAACTTAGATGAAAGTTATCTGTATGTTATGGTAATGTGTTTCAAGAATAGAGAAAAGAGAACCTTTAATTTCATTCTGATGGTTGTTTTTTTTACTTTGGGGGAGGTGTTATGAAGGTGTAGATCTCTACTGTACCTTTAAGAAGAGTTAAAAGACAGAGCAAGCGCAGTAGTATTGGAAAATATAAAATGTTACATTTGGTCCAGCAGCTGGCAGTACCTGGGTTGCTTTGAGACAAAACAAAATTCACATTTTGCCAATCAGTTTAAATTATGCCCCAAGATACTAAACTCTAATCAAGTTTGAAGTTGGTATTTTGACAATATTAATACCAATGAAACAATCGATGCTCTGGAGTATAAATATTAAACAAAGTGAACAGTTGGAGGAGAAATGCTAAGATACCAGCATGTACAGACTGCCTGAGAAATAGCTCTCTTTAAGGTACCTTTATCTATCAATGACCTGTGAAACATAATTCCTAAGAAGAAAATCTGCAGAGGAAGATAGAAAGTGAAGATTCAACAGCTGGCTGGTTTTAAAATTTGAATAACCGGTAAATCATAATCATGGGTTTTATTGGACTAGTTTTGGAATATAAAAGATATGTTGGAGAAAGGAGTTGTAAATACTTGTCTGTTCATTATTCTCTGTGAGACATTTAAATAAAAAGAAAGTTGTTAATTTTTACTTTAAATAATGAATTTTTGGGAATAGTTCCTTGCTTCTCGAATTTTAACAGATTACAGCACGGGTTAAATAATTTCTGGGTTGCAGGTTTAAATTAGCAGGCGGGGTTTACCCCATGTCATAACACTCCAAAGGCCAGGAGAAAGTGAGGATTGCAGATGCTGGAGATCAGAGCTGAAAAATGTGTTGCTGGAAAAGTGCAGCAGGTCAGACAGCATCCAAGGAGCAGGAGAATCGACGTTTTGGGCATAAGCCCATCTTCAGTAATGAGGAGGGTGTGCCAAGCAGGCTAAGATAAAAGGTAGGGAGGAGGGACTTGGGGGAGGGGCGTTGGGAATGCGATAGGTGGAAGGAGGTTAAGGTGAGGGTGATAGGCTGGAGAGGGGGTGGGCGGAGAGGTCGGGAAGAAGATTGGGCTGGTTGGGCCGAAGGGCCTGTTTCCACACTGTAGGAATTCTATGAGGCCACATCCCAGGTCCCTAGTACAGAGGGTACAGAATCAAGACTAAAATGTCATAAAAATAGTATAATAAAATGTTTAAATAAAAAATTACAGTCATTAGCAACATATCTCGAATGTCCATATTAAATTTTCTAAAATCTGAAATGAGTCAATCAGCTTTTGTTATGTTCTAAAATTTAATAAGTACCCACAGCATCATCAGATACTTTGTCTGTTGGTCTGTCTGTTAATACCCAACGATTTGATTCCCTACAGTATGGAAACAGACCTATGGCCCAACAAGACCACTCTGACCCTCTGAAAGGTAACCCACCCAGACCCATTTACCTCTGACTAATGCACCTCACACTGTGGGTAATTACTGTGGGAGGAAACCGGAGCACACGAAGGAGACTCACATAGACACGGGAAGAATGTGCAAACTCCACACAGACAGTCAGCCGAGGTTGGAATCGAACCCGGGTCCCTGGCTCTGTGAGGCAGCAGTGCCAACCACTGAGCCACAATGCTGCCCTATGATGCAATTTCCCAAAGAGTGACCTTACTTTAGTAACTTTTGCGGTACTATAATAAATTAATCCTTTTTGAAATGTCAGTAATACATCCATGTGAACTCATGCTTCCATACTACTCAGAAAGAGCAGTGTACATGATCCCAACAATTAGACTTGCCTTACTCCGAGGCAAGTTTTTCAAGTAAAAATAGAAATGGCTCCAGGACAGAAGATTATTCAGCCTGTAGTTTCAGTGCCAGGGCTTTGCATGAGGAACACAGAGAGTCTCACTTTCCCTTCACGTTTCTTCTCTTGCTCTGCTACCTACACTTTCACTCATGTTGCTATAATTTTGAATGCCAAATGGATGTTAAAAAGCTCAATTTGTATAAAAGTCAATCAAACTTGTCAAGTCATTCTGATTTTGCAATTTATGAAGAATAAAAATGGTACAAAAAACCCTAAAATAACCAAGTTCTATAATTGAGAGTTCGGCATTGAACAAATGGCTGAGAAATTGCATTATCAATTAAGAATAACAAACAGACCTAAATGTCCCAAAATGAATATAATATGGTTAGGTTTGTATTGAGAAAATTGAACTGTCCTAATAAGTGCACACTAACTAACATTCAGTCTCGATCAAAATAACTCAAATACCACTCAGCGAATAGAACACAATTTTTAAAAACTTTAAAAGAAGTTAAAATTAATCTGAAACACTTGAGCAAAGCTTTCTGTGGACAATGAACATCAGACAAGTTGGTTGATAAAACTATGAAAATATCCCGTGTGAAACTCGACAGTGACCAAAGCAGAGTTGACAGAAATAAAACAGTCCACACCCAAAGTGGCCTTTGACGCTGCATTCACTAAACAAGTGAAAGCAATTTAAATCATACTGAAAAGACGGAGTCACTGAAGGTTAGATTTAAACGACTGGAATTCAAATTTATCCCTCATTAATCTCACAGATTTTAAAAGACACAAAACCGGGAAATAAAAATTCAAAAGGTTAAGGCCAGACACGAAATGAATATATTAATTTCAGTGTGAACAAGCTAAGTTGTAAACTTACAGGGAAAAGATAAATCATGTCATTTCTTAAAATAAAAAAGGACAAAATCAAAAATGAAAAAGTGTCATTAACCTAAGAAATTTGAAAACAAACTAAATAAATGATATAACAGATAATGATTAGAATTATCAGGTCAATCTGTACATTCCAGAAGTTGAATTGTATAAAAATAACAATAAAGTCAAAATAGCTGCTTCATTGGCTACTATAATCGTAATTAAATATTTAGAATAAATGACATATTTGCATGTTAAACTATCTGAAAGGGTCAGGAATAGGGTCAAGAAGCATAAAAAGAAAACATCCATATCACAGGAATGGTGCCAGAAGATGGAGGGTATCAAATGTTGTCCCTTTGTTCAAGAAGGGCAGTAGAGACAACCCTGGGTATTATGGAGCAGTGAGCATTACTTCGGTTGTGTGTAAAGTGTTAGAAAAAGTTATAAGAGTTAGGATTTATAATCATCTGGAAAGGAATAAATTGGTTAGGAATACTCAACACAGTTTTGTGAAGGGTAGGTCGTGCCTCACGAACGTTACTCAGTTCTTTGAGAAGGTGACCAAACGGGTGGGTGAGGGTAAAGCGGTTGATGTGGTGTATATGGATTTCAGTAAGGTATTTGATAAGGTTCCCCACAGTAGGCTACTGCAAAAGATACAGAGGCATGGGATCGAGGGTGATTTAGTGGTTTGGATCAGAAATAGGCAATCTGAGAGAAGGCAGAGGGTGGTGGTTGATGAGAAATGTTCATCCTGGAGTTCAGTTACTAGTGGTGTATCATAAGGATCTGTTTTGAGGCCACTGCTGTTTGTCAGTTTTATATATGACCTGAATGAGGCGAGAGAAGGATGGGTTCGGAAATTTGTGGATGACGCTAAGATTGGTCGAGTTGTGGATAGTGCCAATGGATGTTGTAGGTTCCAGAGGGACATAGATAAGCTGCAGAGCTGGACTGAGTGGTGGCAAATAGAGTTTACTGTGGAAATGTGTGAGGTGATTCACTCAGGAGTAACAGGAATGCAGAGTAGTTGGCTAATGGTAAGATTCTTGGCTGTGTAGATGAGCAGAGAGATTGTGGTGTCCATGTGCATAGATTCATGAAAGTTGCTACCCAGTTTGATAGGGCTGTTAAGAATTCATACAGTGTGTTATGAGTTATGTTTTATGAGTGGAGGGATTGAGTTTCAGAACTATGAGGTCATCCTGCAGTTATACAAAATTCTGGTGCAGCCGCATTTGGAGTATTGCGCATAGTTCTGATCACTGCATTATAGGAAGGATGTGGAAGCTTTGGAAAGAGTTCGGTGGAGATTAACTGGGATGTTGCCTGGTCTGGAGGGAAGGGCTTCTGAGGAAAGGCTAGGGACGTGATGCTGTTTTCGTTGGAGAGAAGAAGGTTGAGAGGTGACTTAATTGAAACACATAAGATGATCAGAAGGTTAGATAGGGTGGACAGTGAGAGCC
The DNA here is from genome assembly GCF_047496795.1 of Chiloscyllium punctatum. Taxonomy (NCBI): domain Eukaryota; kingdom Metazoa; phylum Chordata; class Chondrichthyes; order Orectolobiformes; family Hemiscylliidae; genus Chiloscyllium; species Chiloscyllium punctatum. The sequence goes on from NC_092780.1 coordinate 52,563,910, forward strand.
TTTTCCCTCAGATGGTGATGGCTAGAACTAGGGAACATAACTTTAAATTGTAGGTTAGATGGACTTCAGATTGGTCTCACAGGTCAGTGCAACATCAAGTGCTGAAGGGCCTGTACTGTCCTGTAATGTTCTATGTTCTAACCATAAATACTGACTGAAATGTCGACATCTTAATTCCACAGCAGAAGAAGACATGTTATTTCCAGAGAAGGGAGAGTTTTATTTCAGTATATCCTGTAGAGATTCTTAAAATACAATCATAACTGATTATCGATCTCCAACAGCACATACAAGGGCAGGTGTCCCTGCATCTCCCACAGAATCCAAATATCGTTCAAATTCACCCCCACATCTCCAACAGCTTTCTCAGAAAGTCAAAAATGGGAACAAAATTTAGTTCAAAAGTGATTGCATTCCTGGAAATAAAAGATTAGTTTATCCTATTTGGAAATTAACTCTGGCCAGAAAATGTAATTCCAAATGTGATAAATTCAAATTCCAAAAGATAAATTGAACCAATGTTTCCACTCTAATCTCTTTTAATGAGCCTATCCTGGCAGATACAGATGTAAATTAGTGCAGGAAATCCCTTCAAAAGGGGAAAAAAACATGAAACATGCACGATCAAAACTTATAAAAGGCACAGGCAACATGTTAAAATCAACAAGGATTTCCAAAATGTAGAATTAAATCAAAACATTCCCAGATCAGGAGTTCCAGGGGACAGAAAAAACAAAGATTACGTAAAACGACAAGTAATCACTTGTGTGGCCTTTGTGTGGAGCTGCAGAAAATGGGGGAGACACTAAATGATTATTTTGCATCAGTATTTACTGTTTAAAAGGATATGGAAGATACAGACTGTCGGGAAATAGATGGTGACATCTTGCAAAATGTCCAGATTACAGAGGAGGAAGTGCTGGATGTCTTGAAATGGGTAAAGGTGGATAAATCCTCAGGTGTACCCGAGAACCCTGCGGGAAGCTAGAGAAGTGATTGCTGGGCCTCTTGCTGAGATCTTGTATCATCGATAGTCACAAGTGAGGTGCCGGAAGATTAGAGATTGGCAAACGTGGTGCCACTGTTTAAGAAGGGTGGTAAGGACAAGTCAGGGAACTATAGACCAGCGAGCCTGACCTCGGTGGTGGGCAAGTTGCTGGAGGGAAAACTGAAGGACAGGATGTACATGTATTTGGAAAGGCAAGGACTGATTCGGGATAGTCAACATGGCTTTGTGCGTGGGAAATCATGTCTCACAAACTTGATTGAGTTTTTTGAAGAAGTAACAAAGAGGATTGATGAGGGCAGAGCGGTAGATGTGATCTATATGGACTTCAGTAAGGCATTCGACAAGGTTCCCCATGGGAGACTGATTAGCAAGGTTAGATCTCATGGAATACAGGGAGAACTAATTATTTGGATACAGAACTGGCTCAAAGATAGAAGACAGAGGGTGGTGGTGGAGGGTTGATTTTTAGACTGGAGGCCTGTTACCAGTGGAGCGCCACAAGGATCAGTGCTGGGCCCTCGACCTTTTGTCTTTTACAGAAATGATTTGGATGTGAGCATAAGAGGTACAGTTCATAAGTTTGCAGATGACGCCAAATTTGGAGGTATAGTGGACAGCAAAGAGGGTTACCTCAGATTACAACAGGATCTGGACCAGATGGGCCAATGGGCTGAGAAGTAGCAGATGGAGTTTAATTCAGATAAATGCGAGGTGCTGCATTTTGGGAAAGCAAAACTTACCAGCACTTATACACTTAATGAGAAGGTCCTAGGGGGTGTTGCTGAACAAAGAGACCTTGGAGTGCAGATTCATAGCTCCTTGAAAGTGGAGTCGCAGGGAGATAGGATAGTGAAGAATGCGTTTGGTATGCTTTATGCTTTCCTTTATTGGTCAGAGTGTTGAGTACAGGAGTTGGGAGATCATGTTGCGGCTGTACAGGATATCGGTTAGGCCGCTGTTGGAATATTGCATGCAATTCTGGTCTCCTTCCTATCGGAAAGATATTGTGAAACTTGAAAGGGTTCAGAAAAGATTTACAAGAATGTTGCCAGGGTTGGTAGATTTGAGCTATAGGGAGAGGCTGAACAGGCTGGGGCTCCCCAGGACCTTCCCATTAAGTGTATAAGTCCTGCTAAGATTTGCTTTCCCAAAATGCAGCACTTCGCATTTATCTGAATTAAACTCCATCTGGCACTTCTCAGCCCATTGGCCCATCTGGTCAAAATCCTGTTATAATCTGAGGTAACCCTCTTTGCTGTCCACTACACCTGCAATTTTGGTGCCATCTGCAAATCTACTAACTGTACCTCTTATGCTCACATCCAAACCATTTATATAAATGACAAAACGTGGAGGCCTTGGCACTGATCCTTGTGGCACTCCACTGGTCACAGGCCTTCAGTCTGAAAAACAACCCTCCACCACCACCCTCTGTCTTCTACCTTTGAACCAGTTCTGTATCAAAATGGCTAGTTCTCCCTGTATTCCATGAGATCTTACCTTGCTAATCAGTCTCCCATGAGGAACCTTGTCGAATGCCTTACTGAAGTCCATATAGATCACATCTACTGCTCTGCTCTCATCAATCTTCTTTGTTACTTCTTCAAAAAACTCAATCAAGATTGTGAGACTTGATTTCCCACGCACAAAGCCATGTTGACTATCCCGAATCAGTCCTTGCCTTTCATGAACATCCTGTCCCTCAGGATTCCCTCCAACAACTTGCCCACCACTGAGGTCAGGCCCACTGGTCTATAGTTCCCTGGCTTGTCTTAACCGTCCTTCTTAAACAGTGGCACCATGTTAGCCAACCTCCAGTCTTCCGGCACCTCACCTGTAACTATCGATGATACAAATATCTCAGCAAGCGGCCCAGCAATCACTTCTCTAGCTTCCCACAGAGTTCTCGGGTACACCTGATCAGGTCCTGGGGATTTATCCACCTTTAACCATTTCAAGACATCCAGCACTTCCTCCTCCATAATCTGGACATTTTGCAAGGTGTCACCATCTATTTCCCTACAGTCTATATCTTCCATATCCTTTTCCACAGTAAATACTGATGCAAAATACTCATTTAGTATCTCCTCCATTTTCTGTGGCTCCACACAAAGGCCGCCTTGCTGATCTTTGAGTGGCCCTATTCTCTCCCTAGTTACCCTTTTGTCCTTAATATATTTGTAAAAACCCTTTGGATTCTCCTTAATTCTATTTGCCAAAGCTATCTCATGTCCACATTTTGCCTTCCTGATTTCCCTCTTAAGTATACTCCTACTGCCTTTATACTCTTCTAAGTTTTCACTCGATCTATCCTGTCTATACCTGATATATGCTTCCTTATTTTTCTTAACCAAACTCTCAATTTCTTTAGTCATCCAGCATTCCCTATACCTACCAGCCTGACAGGAATATACTTTCTCTGGATTCTTGTTATCTCATTTCTGAAGGTTTCCCATTTTCCAGCCGTCCCTTTACCTGTGAACATCTGCCCCCAATGAGCTTTCGAAAGTTCTTGCCTAATACCGTCAAAATTGGCCTTTCTCCAATTTAGAACTTCAATTTTTAGATCTGGTCTATCCTTTTCCATCACTATTTTAAAACAAATAGAATTATGGTCACTGGCCCCAAAGTGCTCCACACTGACACTTCAGTCACCTGCCCTGCCTTATTTCCCAAGAGTAGGTCAAGTTTTGCACCTTTTATAGTAGGTACATCCACAGACTGAATCAGAAAATTATCTTGTACTCACTTAAGAAATTCCTCTCCATCTAAACCTTTAACACTATGGCAGTCCCAGCCGATGCTTGGAAAGTTAAAATCCCCCACCATAACCACCCTATTATTCTTACAGATAGCGGAGATCTCCTTGCAAGTTTGTTTCTCAATTTCCCTGTGACTATTGGGAGGTCTATAATACAATCCCAATAAGGTGATCATCCTTTTCTTATTTCTCAGTTCCACCCAAATAATGTCTCTGGACCTATTTCCGGGAATATCTTCCCTCAGCACAGCTGTAATGCTATCCCTTATCAAAAATGCCACTCCCCCTCCTCTCTTGCCTCCCTTTCTATCCTTCCTGTAGCATTTGTATCCTGGAACATTAAGCTGCCAGTCCTGCCCATCCCTGAGCCATGTTTCCGTAATTGTTATAATATCCCAGTCCCATGTTCCTAACCATGCCCTGAGTTCATCTGCCTTCTCTGTTCGGCCCCTTGCATTGAAATAAATGCAGTTTAATTTATTAGTCCTATGTTATAGAAACATAGGAACATAGAAAGATACAGCGCAGTACAGGCCCTTTGGTCCTCGATGTTGCACCGATCCAAGCCCACCTAACCTACACTAGCCCACTATCCTCCATATGCCTATCCAATGCCCGTTTAAATGCCCATAAAGAGGGAGAGTCCACCACTGCTACTGGCAGGGCATTCCATGAACTCACGACTCACTGAGTAAAGAATCTACCCCTAACATCTGTCCTATACCTACCAACCCTTAATTTAAAGCTATGCCCCCTCGTAATAGCTGACTCCATATGTGGAAAAAGGTTCTCATGGTCAACCCTATCTAAACCCCTAATCATCTTGTACACCTTTATCAAGTCACCCCTAAACCTTCTTTTCTCCAATGAAAACAGCCCCAAGTGCCTCAGCCTTTCCTCATACGATCTTCCTCCCATACCAGGCAACATCCTGGTAAACCTCCTCTGCACCCGTTCCAGTGCCTCCACATCCTTCCTATAATATGGCGACCAAAACTGCACACAATACTCCAGATGCAGCCTGGAGGTACTGGCTCTGAGCTAGCTGGTAAGAGTCCATGTCCTTTGCATATGTAAACAAAGGGGGACTTGGTGATGGGATACCGACCTCCGTGGATTTATTTCAAACAGAAAACATGAATTTCAGAAGAGAAAAGTTCCAAAACAATAAACCAATAATTAAATTAACAAATAAATAATAAAAAAATGGCCATGAAAAAGTGCCAACGGAGAACTCAGATTTTTTTTCTTTTCAATTAACAAGCAGATCTACAAAAAGACCCCCAGAGTAGGCCCAAGCCCTGATCACAAAGAAGGGGAAAGAGTGTCGCCAAGGAGTTGGGCTATTTTACACTAACCTTTGTTCACTTTCGTTGATGCACACTCTGGGCTAGCCTTGGAAGTCGTCAGATGATACTGGGGGTGGAAAGTGGGTTAATTTGGGGTTTCTCCCCTGCTGTGTAGATCGGGGTTTGAGAAGGGAGGAAGAGGAAGGAAAGGTTGTGAGTGCTTGGCTCACTCTAATTTTCAGGTTTACACACTTTTTCCTTCTCACCTGCACGTCCTTCCCTCTCCCTCCTTCCTTCTCACTCTCTTGCTCTCTCATTTCCATATACTGCCAAATTTCTTTTTCCTTCCTTTCTCCTCCTCCCAACACACATACACATCTCCTTCCCTTTCTTGCACACACGCTTTCTCCCTCATTCATATACTCTCCATCCATCACACATACCCTCTATCCTGCTCTCCCCTACTCACACACACATACTCTCTCACCCTCACTCCAACAGATATATTCTCTCTCTTCCTCACTCACTATCTCCCATATACACGAGGTCATGCTGGGAAATGCAAGCTTTACCTCTGCAACAGTATCCCCTAAACCCCCTGCCCTTCAGATCTGAGTAGATGGGATGGAAAGGGTGCTGATGTAGGAGGGAAACTATGATGCACGAATCTTTGCAGAAATAAATAGGAATGACAGTGCACACTTAATGGAAAATACAGTGGTTCAACACAGAGACTGAAGGGTGCAAACATAGAACTTCAATATTTTGAGTGGAAATAAATAAAATCACACAAATGGCCCATCACTATTTCTGGTTTCACTGATAGGGTTATAGCATACAAGATATATTGCAGAAAGTGTAACAATATTATGGATACCCCATTATGTACGTTTAAACTCTGATAGATGTATAGATTTTTAAAGATGATGTCATTCCCATAAACTATTTTTGAAACATTGGGAGTCGTTCAATCAGAGCTGTAAAGGTTAGGAAAGATTTAATAAGGGTATTTAAAATTATGAAAACTTTGTTCAGGTGAAGAGGTAAAGGCTGTTTCTTTCCTGAGTGAGATGGTAAGATATTCCCTTTTGAGTTCGGAGCTCAAATTGAGTTTCCCCAAGCTGCACTGTAAAGGGCAGTCACCAATCAATGGTCCAGAGGGGATGCTGACTGGACAGTGAAGGATGATGGATTAGTGGTGCTGGAAGAGCACAGCAGTTCAGGCAGCATCCAACGAGCAGCGAAATCGACGTTTTAGGAAAAGCCCTTCATCAGGAATAAAGGCAGTGAGCCTGAAGCGTGGAGAGATAAGCTAGAGGAGGGTGGGGGTGGAGAGAGAGTAGCACAGAGTAGAATGGGTGAGTGGGGGAGGAGATGAAGGTGATAGGTCAAGGAGGAGAGGGTGGAGTGGATAGGTCGAAAAGGAGATAGGCAGGTCGGACAAGTCAAGGAGACAGTGCTGAGCTGGAAGTTTGAAACTAGGATGAGGTGGGGGAAGGGGAAATGAGGAAGCTGTTGAAGTCCACATTGATGCCCTGGGGCTGAAGTGTTCCGAGGCGGAAGATGAGGCGTTCTTCCTCCAGGCGTCTGGTGGTGAGGGAGCGGCGGTGAAGGAGGCCCAGGACCTCCATGTCCTCGGCAGAGTGGGAGGGGGAGTTGAAATGTTGGGCCACGGGGCGGTTTGGTTGATTGGTGTGGGTGTCTCGGAGATGTTCCCTAAAGCGCTCTGCTAGGAGGCGCCCAGTCTCCCCAATGTAGAGGAGACCACATCGGGAGCAACGGATACTGTCCCCATAACTTGTCCGGACTTGTCCTACCTGCCTATCTTCTTTTCCACCTATCCACTCCACCCTCTCCTCCTTGACCTATCACCTTCATCCCCTCCCCTACTCACCCATTGTACTCTATGCTACTATGCGGAAAGGGGTGGGGAGGGAAATATATCCCTGGTGGCGGGGTCTTTTTGGAGGTGGTGGAAATGTCGGCGGATGATTTAGTTTATGCGAAGGTTTGTAGGGTGGAAGGTGAGCACCGGGGGCGTTCTGTCCAGAAGGAGGCCATCTGGTGTGTTCTATGGTGGAACTGGTCGTCCTGGGAGCAGATACGGCGGAAGCGGAGAAATTGGGAATACGGGATGGCATTTTTGCAAGAGGTTGGGTGGGAAGAGGTGTAATCCAGGTAGCTGTGGGAATCGGTGGGTTTGGAAAAAATGTCAGTGTCAAGTTGGTCGTCACTAATGGAGATGGAGAGATCCAGGAAGGGGAGAGAGGTGTCAGAGATGGTCCAGGTAAATTTAAGGTCAGAGTGGAATCTGTTGGTGAAGTTAATGAATTGCTCAACCTCCTCGCGGGAGCACGAGGTGGCGCCAATGCAGTCATCAATGTAGCGGAGGAAGAGGTGGGGAGTGGTGCCGGTGTAATTACGGAAGATCAACTGTTCTACATCGCCAACAAAGAGACAGGCATAGCTGGGGCCCATACGTGTGCCCATGGCTACGCCTTTGGTCTGGAGGAAGTGGGAGGATTCAAAGGAGAAATTGTTAAGGGTGAGGACCAGTTCAGCCAAACGAATGAGAGTGTCAGTGGAAGAGTACTGTTGGGGACATCTGGAGAGGGAAAAACAGAGGGCTTGGAGGCCCTGGTCATGGCGGATGGAGGTGTAGAGGGATTGGATATCCATGGTGAAGATGAGGCATTGGGGGCCGGGGAAACGGAAGTCTTGGAGGAGGTGGAGGGCGTGGGTGGTGTCTCGAATGTATGTGGGGAGTTCCTGGACTAGGGGGGATAGGACAGTGTCGAGATAGGTAGTGATGAGTTCAGTGGGGCAGGAGCATGCTGAGACAATGGGTCGGCCAGGGTGGTCAGGCTTGTGGATCTTGGGAAGGAGGTAGAACCGGGCAGTGCGGGGTTCCCGGACTATGAGGTTGGAAGCTGTGGGTGGGAGATCTCCTGAGGTGATGAGGTTCTGTATGGTCTGGAAGATGATGGTTTGGTGAAGGGGGGTGGGGTCGTGGTCGAGGGGGCACTAGGAAGATGTGTCCTCGAGTTGGCGTTTGGCTTCAGCGGTGTAGAGGTCAGTGCGCCAGACTACCACTGCGCCCCCTTTATCCGCTGGCTTGATGGTGAGGTTGGGATTAGAGCAGAGGGATTGGAGGGCTGCGCGTTGAGAGGGTGAGAGGTTGGAGTGGGGGAGGGGGGACGACAGGTTGAGGCGGTTAATGTCCCGGCGGCAGTTGGAAATGAAGAGGTTGAGGGCAGGTAATAGGCCAGCGCGGGGTGTCCAGGTGGATGCAGTGTGTTGGAGGTGGGGGAAGGGGTCCTCGGAAGGTGGGCGGGAGTCCTGATTGTGAAAGTAAGCTCGGAGGTGGAGGCGACGGAAGAATTGTTCGACGTCACGGCGTGTATTAAATTCATTGATGCGTGGACGGAGGGGGATGAAGGTGAGTCCTTTGCTGAGGACTGATCGTTCGTCCTCAGTGAGGGGGAGGTCTGGAGGGATGGTGAAAACTCGGCAGGGCCGGGACCTGGGATCTGGTGTGGGTGTGGAGCTGGGAATGGGGTCGGAGCCAGTACCTGGAGTGGGTGTGATGGTGGGGGGAATGGGGGTGGAGGCATAAGCAGGGATAATGTTCCCCTCGGGGTTTTGGGGGTGGGGATAGTGACAGTATGGTCTGTGGGGGGGCGTGTCAGCAGAATGCAGGTGAGTGGCGCTGGTGGGGGCAGAAGTGGTGGTGACCATGGCAGTAGGGGTGGCATGTGGCATCAACGATGATGTGAGGGCCGGAAGTGGCTGTGGGAGTGGCCATGATGTGGGCGGAAGTGACATCATCACTCAGCGTGGGGGTGGTAGCTGCGTCAGCCGCATGGCTAATGGCGTTTCCGAGGCCAGGGGAATCTTCTGGAATGTTTGAGGAGCGCTGGTTATGGAGGTGGGTGGATAAAAGTTTGTTGTACTTACAGTTTTTGATGTTTGAGATGGAGTTGAAATACTGTTTGTTGAGAGTATGAATTCTCCTGAGGATGTAGTATAGAGTGGCTGGGCTTTCGAAGCCTGAGGAACTGTGAGGTCTAGCAGTACAGAAATACTGAGTCAGTATGGGGGTGGCACGGTGGCTCAGTGGTTAGCACTGCTGCCTCACACCGCCAGGGACCTGGGTTCGATTCAACCCTCTGTTCACTCTCTGTGTAGAGTTTGCACATTCTCCCCATGTCAGAGTGGGTTTCCTCTGATAATCCAAAGATGTGCAGGCTTGGTGGATTAGCCATGGGTAACGCAGGGTTCCAGGGATGGGGGTGGGTCTGAGTGGGATGCTTTTTGGAGGTTTGCGATGGGCTGAATGGCCTACTTCCACACTGTGGGGATTCTATGAGAAGGAGCTGCACCCTGCCATGCCAATGTAAGGGAGAGACAGGTAGCTTCCTTCTGGAGCATTCTCTCAGCATTTATCGAAGATTTTATTGAAAGAAAATGGGCACAGCCACCAGCTCAATATTGTGGAGGGAAACCTGCAGCCACTGGGGTACCTCAGGCTGCCTGGATTGGCAATCTGCCACCTCCAGACCATCCCCAGACAGGCAGCTCAAACACTATCCATGCCCTCTGGGTAAGGGTGTGGGAAAGGGTGTGATAGAGAGTGACTGCACACAGACTGAAACATTTCTCTGAGGCTCCTCTGATCAATCCTTTTCACTCTCCTTTTAGTTCCATTTCCTGCTTGCTGCTTCCGAACAGGTCGCCATTCCAGCCGTGACTCAGCCTTTCGGGAAGTGACTCAGGTTGAGGCTATTGCTGGAAAGATGGCCCATCACCTCAATGATGTGATAATAAACCCACACATTCACTTCTTTTCCCACTCCCATATCAGGGCCGAGTGTGAACAAAGGGATCTCTTTCCACAGAGGATTGTCATGTTTTCACAGGGAGCAGATGAAGCTGAGAATGTTGTGTTTTAGAACATAGAACATCGAAAAGTACAGCACAGAACAGGCCCTTCACCCTACGATGCTGTGCCGAGGATTAATCCTAATGTGAAATAAAATAACCTGACCTATGCCCCCCTCAATTCACTGGTGTCCACGTGCATGTCCAGCAGGTGCTGAAATATCCCGACTGACTCTGCTTCCACCACCACCGCTAGCAACACATTCCATACATTCACAACTCTCTGCATAAAGAAACTACCTCGGACGTCTCTTCTATACCTTCCTCCTAATATCTTCAAACTATGACACCTCGGCCCAGTCAAACCTGCCTTGGGGAGAAGTCTCTGGCTATTGACTCTATCCATGCTTCTCATTACCTTGTATACCTTGATCAGGTCACCTCTCTTCCTCCTTCTCTTCAGAGAGAAAAGTCCGAGCTTAGTCAAACTCTCTTCATAAGACAAGCCCTCCAGTCCAGGCAGCATCCTGGTAAACCTTTGTTTGCACCCTCTACAAAGACTCTGTATCTTTCCTACAGTAGGGCGACCAGAACTGGATACAATATTCCTAGTGTGGTCTCACCAGGGACTTGTAGAGCTGTAGCAAAACCTCGTGGCATTTAAACTCGATCCTCCTGTTAATGAAAGCTAAAACACCATATGCTTTCTTAACAACCGTATCCACTTGGGTGGCAACTTTGAGGAATCTATGTTCTTGAACACCAAGATCCCTCTGCTCCTCCACACTGCCAAGAATCCTGTCTTTAATCATATATTCAGCATTTGAGTTTGACCTTCCAAAATGCATCACTTTGCATTTATCCAGGTTGAACTCCATCTGCCATTTCTCAGCCCAGCTCTGCATCTTGTCAATGTCACACTACAGCCTGCAATAGCCCTCAATACTATCAACAGCACTTCCAACCTTTGTGTCATCGGCAAGTTTGGTAACGCACCCCTCAATCTCCTCCTCCAAATCATTTATAAAATCTACAAACAGCAGAGGCCCAAGAATAGAGCCCAGCGGGACCCCACACAACACTGACCTCCAGGCAGAATACTTTGCATCTACAACCACTCTCTGCTTCCTGTATTCCTGATGAAGGGCTTTTGCCCAAAACGCTGATTTTACTGCTCCTCTGATGCTGCCTGAACTGCTGTGCTTTTCCAGCACCACTCTAAACGAGACTCTGCTTTCTGTCTGCCAACCAATTCTGAATCCAGATCGCCAAATCTCCCTGTATCCCATACTTCCTGACTTTATGAATGAGCCTACCATAGGGAACCTTACCAAGTGCCTTGCTGAAGTCCATGTACACCACATCCACTGCTCGACCTTCGTCGACATGTCTTGTCACCTGCTCAAAGAACTCAATTAAATTAAATAGGCTCAACCTGCCCCTCACAAAGCCATGCTGACTCCCTTTAATCATGCTATGCTTTTCCAAATAGTCATAAATCCTATCCCTCAGAACTCCTTCAAAAATCTTGCTGACCAGATGTAAGATTGACTGGTCTGTAATTGCCAGGGATTTCCATATTACCCTTCTTGAAAAGAGGAACATTTGCCTCCCTCCAATCCTCCAGTATGACTGTGTGGAGAGTGAGGAAGCAAAGATCTTCACCAACGGCCGAGCAACCTCCTTTCTCACTTCCCAGAGCAACCGAGGTTAAATCTGGTCTGCCCCTGGGGACTCATCAATCTTAATGTTCACCAAAATGTCCAACACATCAACTTCATCAATCTCGATTTGTTCAAGCCTATATCCTGGCTCCTCAAAGTTCTCATTCACAATAAGGTAACTTTCTGTAGTGCAAACCAAAGCAAAAAACTATTTTAAGGTTTCCCTATTCTGCTCATACTCCACGCACAAGTGTCCTACACTGTCACTGATCGGCCCTCCCTTCTCCCTGATCATTCTCTTTTTCCTCACGTATGAGTTTTATGGAGAAGGAGGTTAAAGGTTGAGGCCAGGTTCAAGAGGTCACTCTGGCACGCTGCATGAGGGAGCTACAGCCACTTGAAAATGGCAATGGACACATTGTTTGGAAATATCTTTGATGGGTGTATGAATAGGAGCCATGTTAGGGGATTATTTCAGGGAAGTTCCTGAGGATAATTACACATTTGTGCTGAAATGTAGCAGAGGACAGGTTGAATAAAAGGGAGACAATTTACAAGGAATTATGTCGAATCTACTGCACAGAAATAGGTCACATGACACAACTGACCAACGTCAATGTCCATGTTCCACATGAGCCTATTCGCAGGCTCCTTCATCTCACCCGATCAATGTCTCCTTCTATTCCTTCTCCCTCATGTGTTGATCTAGCTTTCCTCTTAGATGCAGCAATGTTATTCACCTCATGTATCCCCTCTGGTAGTGAGTTCCACATTCTAACCGCTCGAAGTAAAGGTGTTACATCAATAAAAATAAATGCAAGATCCGACGGCTTCATTGAGTTATACAACTGCTCAGAAAACATAGCTTAAGGGAGGATGGAGTGGGTGTAAGAAGGATTATAATAAACCGACATCCATAAAAAAAGGTATGTGGTGTGACCTCAAAAATAATAGCATTGGCTTTCCATGTGATTTCACCTGATCGAGACTTAAAACCCCCACAAACATCACAAAGGAACTCAAACCCCCAAATGAAACTGGAAATTAGGAAACAGAAATGCTGCTTGTGATGAACATAAATGGGAGATTAAAAAGAGCCAATATTGATTTTTTTTTGTCACTGTCTGGAAGGGTGTTTCTGAGGGATCTGTCGGTGTGGTCTGTAAGAGTGGGATTTATTGGTAACATTGAATGTCAAAGGCAGAACATTAATTTCCCTTTTATTGAAGATTGGTACTCAGGTGATATAAATGTTACTTGCCATTTATCAACCCAAGCTTCACAGATCACACACACAGATCCCTCATAAATATCCTGGGGCATTGACCAAAAGCTGGGCTAGCCACATACATATAATAGCTCCAGGAGCAAGTTGGGAATTCAATCACAAGTGACTCACCTCTGACTCTCAATGTTACCACCATCAACAAGGCACAAGTCGAGCATGTGTTTGAGTGCTATCTACTTGTCTTGATCAATGTAGCTGAAGCAACATTTAATAGTTTGATACCTCAGGGCAAAGCAGATCATTTCATTGATAACCTATCCATCAACTTAAACTTTTATTCTCTCCACCATCAGCATAATGTGGCTGGAGTGTGTACCATGTGCTTGATGCACTGCAACAGCTCTCCAAGCCTCTTCCTAGAAATACTTATGGAGCCCACAACCTCTGCATCCAAGAGGGACAAGAATTTATCCAGTTCTTGCTTCTTTGGCCATGACCTGCTTCAATGATGTGAATGGTGGTGAACATTGCACCAGCATCAGTGAACATCCCCACTTCTGACCTTATGATAGAGGGAAGATCATTGATGAAGCAGATGGTTGGTCCGAGGACAGTCGCAGAGGAACAGTCGCTGAGTGACAGCCAGCCATCACATCTCCAACCAGAGAAAGTTATCCCCTGATTCCTCCTGATTTCAGTTTGGACAGGGCACTTTGTGCCAGCTTTGTCAAATGGCACCTTGGCATCAACACAGTCACTCTCATGTCACATCCAGAACATTGGGGACTAGATTGGATTTGTCCTGCTTCCTGCAAATAATCGGACATGAAGATGGCCAATAATTCACATTGTCCAAATGGTGTGACAATTGAACCTATACTGAAAACTGTTCTGAATTAAACAATGTAGGATAATGTGTAAGTCTCGTTATGCTATTCAATACTACACAATATCAGTGATGCCTGTGAGAGGCGACATTTTCAAAATTCAGATTGAGTCTGCAAGATTTTAAGAATGTTGTTCCCTAATTATTGAAGCACAAAGTGTAAATAGTTAATAAATGTTGCTCACCAGAATGAGGACAGACTTGTTTCTCCCTCCAACCTCAGTAATAATCGGTTTATAGAATGATGACAAAACAGACAGATCTCACTACAAATGATATTCGATTAATCATTGGTAAGGCCTCATTTAAAGGTTTGATATGGTTTCTTTATTCTCTGCTGTTGTTTGTGAAGCCAGGATTCAAATTCTGTTTTTATAGAAAACCTTCTGACTTTGCCCCCCAACCTGAAGTCTGAAAGTATTTCAGAATAAAGGTGTTCCTCACATGAAAGACCAAGGGAGCACGAGTCCCTAACCATGGGGGAGGGAGGGTACTCGATCAGGGGATATGCAGTGGGGCAGAGTGCCTGAAAGCAGGTTATGGTGATGGAAAGCCTGGAACAGAGAAAGGCTGGGTGGTATGATTTGGTGAGAGCAGGCTTGAAAGTGACCATACAGGTAGGAGCTGGTGGGCTGACAGGAAGGCAGGAAGTGGGCCTGTGAAAGAAATGAAATGTTCTGAAAATGTTAAACATTTTAGAGGATGCTGCAGCTCCACCTTGGAAGGAATTTGAAAAATACTGCCACCTGTAAAAGCAGCACTGAGAGAGAGAGAATAATTTGCATTTATCAGGCAACTTTCAGAACTATGTGAATATATTTGTTGTATAGTTATTGTTTTGGTGGAGGTAATAGGACGGTCAATTTGGGCAAAGCAATGTCCCCCAAACAGCAATGTAATCATTTGTTGGCTGAGAGCTTCCAGGTTCTTCTTTGAATAGCTCCATGGTAACCATTGCTTACCCAAGGGGAGATGAGATCTGGCTTTAACTTTCTTCTGAAAGACAGCAGTTCCAACAATCAGCACTCCCTCAGGTTTTTGAGCCTTGACTCTGTGCTCATATCTCTAGAGAGAGATTTGAACTCATGACCTTTTGGCTCAGAGATGTGAATGCTGTTTACTAGGCCACAGCTACAAATACAAGATCACTCCAGACAGTGGATACTTACAGAATTAAAATTCCAAGAGTGTAATTTATGTCATAGGTGTGCCCAATTTGTCACAGTTGGTGTGGGAAAGTGCACATCGATGCACCTGATGTGGAACTAATCCATCTCATGGAGCATTGCCACGTGAAATTAAATCCAAGTGTGGTCTTTAACTGAAGTCGGGTTATCAGTGAACTATAATTCACTCAAAGAATACAGATAGAATTCAGTCCCTACTCTGGGCCAGAGCCTTTTTCTGTGCTGTAGATCTCTATGTCTCGTTAAAGTCACAGGCAGGAGAGTATCATGATAGGGACAGGTTTGTGTTGACATTTTACATTGTAAATGTTGACATCAAAATTCCCAGGACAGTAGGTTTTCAGGAGAGCAGTGTTTCTGTGTCAAATATTATCAGGAAAATTAATCTCTCTGCTATTGGGATCTGGAACCATTTCGAAAAGGATCTTAGGTCTGGCAGTGCCAGAACAAGAGAGACAGGTTTCGGACTGTTTGGAGTGTCACGGTACAGATTCTCCAGAATGATACCAGGGCTTCAAGATGAACTTTGGTGCAGTTTAATCGAGGATAAGAATTTGAAGGAGGACATCAAAACAATGGAGAATAATCTGAGGCTTGGAGCTAGGCCAGTGGGAACAGGTTCAAAGATTGGGAGAAGATTTGTAGCTCGGGTGCTCGTTGTTTTGGTTCTGTTCGCCGAGCTGGGAATTTGTGTTGCAGACGTTTCGTCCCCTGTCTCGGTGACATCCTCAGTGCTTGGGAGCCTCCTGTGAAACACTCCTGTGATCTTTCCTCTGGCATTTGTAGTGATTTGAATCTGCCGCTTCCGGTTGTCAGTTCCAGCTGTCCGTTGCAGTGATCGGTATATTGGGTCCAGGTCGATGTGCTTGTTGATTGAATCTGTGAATGAGTGCCATGCCCCTAGGAATTCCCTGGCTGTTCTCTGTTTGGCTTGTCCTAGAATAGTAGTGTTGTTCCAGTCGAACTCATGTTGCTTGTCATCTGCGTTTGTGGCTACTAAGGATAGCTGGTCGTGTCGGTTCGTGGCTAGTTTGTGTTCATGGATGCGGATCGTTAGCTGTCTTCCTGTTTGTCCTGTGTAGTGTTTTGAGCAGTCCTTGCATGGGATTTTGTACACGACATTGATTTTGCTCATGCTGGGTATCGGGTCCTTTGTCCTGGTGAGTTGTTGTCTGTGAGTGGCTGTGGGTTTGTGTGCTGTTATGAGTCCTAGTGGTCGTAGTAGTCTGGCTGTCAGTTTGGAAATACTCTTGATGTATGGTAGTGTGGCTAGTCCTTTGAGTTGTGGCATGTCCTCATTCCGTTGTCTTTCCCTTAGGCATCTGTTGATGAAAATGCGCAGGTATCCATTTTTGGCGATTACATTGTAGAGGTTTTCTGCTTCCTCTTTTTGCAGTTCTGGTGTACTGCAGTGTGTTGTGGCCCTTTTGAACAGTGTCTTGATGCAACTTCTTTTGTGTGTGTTGGGGTGGTTGTTTTCGTAGTTCAGGACTTGGTCTGTATGTGTGGCTTTCCTGTATACCTTTGTGGTGAAATGTAGTGAGGAAGAAAAGGACAACCAACTCCCATTCCTAGACGTGATGGTACAGAGAACACCGAACGGAGAATTCACCACAAATGGATACAGGAAAGACACACACACAGACTAAGTCCTGAACTATGAAAGCAACCACCCCAACACACACAAAAGAAGTTGCATCAAGCCACTGTTCAAAAGGGCCACAACACACTGCAGTACACCAGAACTGCAAAAAGAGGAAGAAGAACATCTATACAATGTATTCGCCAAAAACGGGTACCCCTGCAATTTCATCAACAGATGCCTCAGGGAAAGACAACGGAATGAGGACATGCCACAACCCAAAGGACTAGCCACACTACCATATAGCAAAAACATTTCTGAACTGATAGCCAGACTACTATAACCACTAGGACTCATAACAGCACACAAACCAACAGCCACTCTCAGACAACAACTCACCAGGACGAAGGACCCGATACCCAGCATGAGCAAAACCAATGTAGTGTACAAAATCCCATGCAAGGACTGCACAAAACACTACATAGGACAAACAGGAAGACAGCTAACGATCCGCATCCATGAACACCAACTCGCCACGAAACGACATGACCAGCTATCCTTAGTAGCCACAAACGCAGATGACAAGCAACATGAGTTCGACTGGGACAACACTACTATTCTAGGACAAGCCAAACAGAGAACAGCCAGGGAATTCCTAGAGGCATGGCACTCATCCACAGATTCAATCAATAAGCACATCGACCTGGACCCAATATATCGGCCACTGCAGCGGACAGCTGGAACTGACAATCTGAAGCGGCAGATACAAATCACTACAAATACCGGAGGAAAGATCACAGAAGCGCTTCACAGGAGGCTCCCAAACACTGAGGATGTCACCTAGACAGGGGACAAAACATCTGCAACACAAATTCCCAGCTCGGCGAACAAACCACAATAGTGGGAACAGGTTATGAATTTTCACACAGAGAAAGAGAAGAGAAATTCCCACAAGGTGCAGGATGTCAACTGAATTCTAAGACTTTGATTGGTTCATTTTTGTTAGTTAAGATTATTACGATATATGGTTCAAACACAAGGAAAGATAACTAAGATACACATTAACCACAAAGTAACTGAAAGGAGATGAAAGACAGCCTTCTGAAGCCACATGCTTCATTGAAAACCAGAGTCGAGACTATGGTGCTGGAAAAGCCCAACAAGTCAGGCAGCATCCGAGGAGCAGGAGAATTGACGTTTCAGGCATAAGCCCTTTATCAGGAATGAGGCATGTGGGCCGGGATGGATGAGAGATAAATGGGAATGGGGAGGAGGCTGGGAGGAAGGTAGCTGGGAATGTGATTGGAAGATGAAGGTGGGGGTGAAAGATATTAGGTCGGAGAGGAGGGTGGAGCGGATAGGTGGGAAGGAAGATGGACAGGTCTAGAGGGCGGTGCCGAGTTGGAAGCTTGAGACTGGGATAAGGTGGGGGAGGGGAAATGAAGAAACTGGTGAAATCCGCATTAATCCCATGTGGTTGCAAGGTCCCAAGTCGGAAGGTGAGGAGTTCTTCCTCCAGGTGTTGTGTGGTTAGGGTTTGGCAATGGAGGAGGCCCAGGACCTACATGTCCTTGGTGGAGTGGTAGGGGGAGTTAAAGTGTTGGGTCACAGGGCAGTGGGGGTGGTTTGGGTGTCCCAGAGATGTTCTCTAAAACGTTCCACAATTTGGCGGCCTGTTTTCCCGATGTAGAGGAGACCACATCAGATGCAATGGATACAGTAGATGGCGTATGTGGAAGTTCCAGGTAAATTTCTGTTAGATGTGGAAGGCTTCTTTGGGGTCTTGAATGGAGGTGAGGGGGGAGGTGTGGACGCAGGTTTTGCACTTCTTGCGTTGGCAGGGAAAGGTGCTGGGAGTGGGTACATTCTTTTATGTCTGATATGGTGAAGAATGAGCATTTGTTGAGTGTGTGAATTCTCCTGAGGATGTCAAAGAGCAGAGGTCCTTTGCAGGTCTGGGAGAGTCTATAATTTCCAAGGCTGCCTCTACTCCCCTTATTGAATAAGGGAACGACATTTGCTGTAATCCAGTTTTCTGGCACTATTCCTGTAGACAATGATGACATAAAGATCAGTGCCAATCTCCACCCTGGCTTCCCAGAGAATCCTAGGATTAATCCCATCCAGCTCAGGGGTCTTACCTATTTTTACACTTTCCAGAACTGCTGACACCTCCTCCTTGTTAACCTCAATCCCATCCAATCTAGTAGTTAGGTCAATGGTGTGCTCCCCCTGCCAGACGTGGGAGATCAGGAAGCAGTCCAGTGGCCCTGACGACTATGTTTGCAGGAAGTGTGACCGGCTGCAGCTCCTCACAGACCACATTGTTCAGTTGGAGCAGCAGTTGGACACACTGAGGAGCATACAATGGGCAGAGTGTGTGGTAGACCCTACTAACAGGTACACCATTTTGGATATTGTTGAGGAGGCTGGCCTCAGAGGGGAGTATAACAGCAGCAGCCGGGTTTGTGGCACCACAACTGGCTCTGTTGTATATCAGGGTCAGTCAACATCCAGACAAGTGACAGTGATGGGAGACTCGCTAGTTGGGGCACACATGGGCATTTCTGTGGTCCCATTTGAGATTCCAGGATGGTATGTTCCCTCCTTGGTTCCAGGGTCAAGGACATCTCTGAATTGTTGCACAAAATTCTTAAGGAGGAGGGTATGAAGCCAGAGGTCATTGTGCACATTGGTACCAATGACATAGGTAAAAAGAGGGATGAGGTCCTGCAGAGTGAGTGCAGGAAGTTAGGAAAGAGCTGAAAAGCATTATGTAATCAGGGATAGGAGAGTGTAGTTGTGCGTGAGACAGGTTGAGGGATCCAGGAGGTAGAGTTGCAGGAGCCTCAGCCCCTGTCCTTGTTAACCAGGTTCAAGATGTTTGCTCCCTGTGTGTGGACGGGAATAGGGACTGCAGGGAGAATGAGCTGACTGCAGCACCACAGTGCAGGGAGCCATTCAAGGGGAGGAAGAGAAGAGAAATATTGTTGTAATTGGGGATAGTGTAGTTAAAGGCATAGACACTGTTCTCTGTGACCAGGATTGAGAGTCCCGATGGTTGTGTTCCCTGCCCAGAGCTTGGGTCCAGGATATCTCATCTGGGCTGCACAGTGGGTGGGTAAAGATCCAGTGGTTGTGGTCCATGTAGTATCAATGACATAGATAACACTAGGGCAGACAGTCTGCTAAGGGAGTATTAACAGCGAGGAGCGAAACTAAATAATAAGACCAAAAAGGTAGCAGTCTCTGGATTACTACCTGAGCCATGAGTTAATTAGCACAGGGTTGATAAGATTAAGCAGGTAGATGCATGGCTCAAAAATTGGTGTGGGAGAAATCTGGTTGAATTGAGACATTGACATCGGTATTGGGAAAGAAAGGACCTGGTCTGGAGGGATCAGAGACCAAGTGAATCACATAACTAGGGCTGTAGACAGGGTTTTAAACTCAACTAGGAGGGCTGAAATGCTCTTTTCTTTAATCCTCAGCTGTTGTTTTCACCTTGTAGAATCTTGTCACAAGGTTATTCTGTCTGGTTCTCTAAAGTTCAGCTCTTTCAGTTGCGGTCTGTCTGCACCAGCAGCCTCCTTAAAGCTGAGCCTGAAGAAACCTTCAGCTCTCCACTACTGCCAGTGTGTAGGATTCCGCTAAATGGACTCCACACTGTTTGTCACCATGCTGTAAGTTAGTGGGGTGGGGGGGTGGGGGGTGGGAGCTCAGTTATAGGGCAAATTCGAGAACCCGAATCAAAGGAAGAGAGAAGAGTGCAGAACTCAGGATAGGTTATTAAAATCTCCAGCACAGACACAAACAGGACATGGTCTGGAGGTCCCTGTGTTGGACTGGGGTGGACAAAGTTAAAAATCACACAACACCAGGTTCTCGTCCAACAGGTTTAATTGGAAGCACTAGCTTTCGGAGAGTCGCTCCTTCATCAGGTGATTGTGGAGGACACAATTGTAAGGCACAGAATTTATAGCAAATATTTACAGTGTGATGTATCTGAAATACATTGAAACACACCTGGATTGTCTGTTGAGTCTTTCATCTGTTCGAATACAGTGAACTTTTCACTCCTTTCATGTGTAAATCACAAAACATTTTTTAAAAGTTGCATTCTCAGGTTAGCTGTTAACAATGGTGTTAGCTAGACAATATGTTGAAGGTTTTGGCCCCCTGTGTTCTCTGTCTATACCATGATGTTTAGAATTATTCTAATTTAAAAAGTGAGATAACGTTGAGTTTTACGTTAATTCATGTAGTTTTTGAGCAAAGTACAATGTAACTCTGCAAGTACAAATTCACCCCACAAAATATATGTGTGCATGTGGGTCTTTGTCTGTCTGTCTGTGTGTGTCTGTCTGGGTTTGGAGTTATGAGTGTGAGAAAGTGTGTGTGTGTGGTGTTTGTGCGTAGGAATATCTGTGTTTGTGTGCATAGTGCAATGGTGGTCACCTGTAATGTGACATGAACCCAAGGTCCCGGTTGATGCCCTCCCTATGGGGACCGAACTTAGCTATCAGCCTCTGCTCGGCCACTTTTCGCTGCTGTCTGTCCTGAAGTCCACCTTGGAGGATGGTCACTCGAAGGTCCGAGGTCGAATGTCCTGGACCACTGAAGTGTTCCCCAACTAGGAGGGAACCCTCCTGTCTGTTGATTGTTGTGTGGTGCCCATTCATCCGTTGTCGTAGCCTTTGCTCGGTTTCCCCAATGTACCATACCCCAGGGCACCTTTGCCTGCAACGTATAAGATAGACAACGTTGGCTGAGTCACATGAGTACCTGCCATGTACAAGGTGGGAGGTGTTCCCACACGAAATAGTGGTATCTATGTCCACAATCTGACACGTCTTGCAACGTCCACCATGACAGGGTTGTATGGAATTGTCCTGAGAGCTGGGCAGTTTGCTACAAACAATGATCTGTTTGAGGTTTGGCGGTTGTTTAAAGGCAAGTAGTGGAGGTGTGGGGAAGGTTTTGGTGAGGTGCTCATCCTCATTGATAATGTGTTGCAGGTCACGAAGAACATGGCATAGTTTTTCAGCTCCTGGGAAGTACTGAACAACGAAGGGTACCCTGTCGGTTGCAGCACGTGTCTGTCTCCTGAGGAGGTCATTACGGCTCCTTGCTGTGGCACGTCGGAACTGGTGGTCGATGAGTTGAGCATCGTACCCCGTTCTTGTGCGGGCATCCCTGAGTACTTCCAGGTGACCGTCACGTTCTTCCTCATCTGAGCAAATCCGATGTTTGCGTAGGGCTTGTCCATAGGGAATGGCTGTTTTAATATGTTTTGGGTGGAAGCTGGAGAAGTGTAGCATTGTGAGGTTGTCTATGGGTTTGCGGTAGAGTGTGGTGCTGAGGTGTCCATCCTTGATGGAGATGCATGTGTCCAAGAATGAGACAGATAGTCAAGAATAGTCCATGGTGAGTTTGATGGTGGGATGAAACTTGTTGATGTCACTGTGTAGTTTTATCAGTGACTCCTCACCATGGGTCCAGAGGAAGGAAATGTCGTCAATGTACCTGGTGTACAATGTTGGTTGGAGATTCTGCATAGAAAAGAAGGCTTGTTCAAACCTGTGCATGAAGATGTTGGCATATTGGGGTGCAAATTTGGTTCCCATGACTGTTCCATGTGTCTGGATGAACAACTGGTTGTCAAAGACGTTGTGATCGAGGATAAAGTGGATGAGTTCGAGGATGGTGCTCGGAGATGAGCAGTTGTTGGTGTTGAGTACTGAGGCTGTTGCCGTGATGTCATCCTTCTGGGGGATGCTGGTGTAGAGTGCGGAAATGTCCATTGTGATGAGGAATGTTCCCGGTTCGACTGGTCCGTGGATGCTGAGTTTCTGTAAGAAATCCGTAGCGTCACGACAGGAGCTAGGGATCTCCTTTACAATGGATTTCAAGATGCCTTCAACAGAGCTGGACAGATTCTCACACAGGGTCCCATTGTCCGATACGATGGGACGTCCTGGTGTGTTGGCTTTATGTACCTTTGGAAGGCAGTAGAAGTTACCTACATGAGAAATACGTGGGATGAGGGCACGTAGGGAACTCTGAAGGACTGGATCCAAAGTCCTGATCAATGTGTTTAATTCATGGATGGGTAATTCAGGATAGCTTATTGAAATCTCCAGCACAGACACAAACAGGACATGATTGGAGGTCCCAGTGTTGGACTGGTTTGTACAAAATTAAAAATCACACAACACCAGGTTCATTGGCCTTCATCTCAAACCTGAATATTTTGATATCTTTTTGTAAGCTTTAAAAACAAGAGGATGACTGAAGGATTACTGTCAGTCATTAATAAATATAATAGAAAACTGAGGCCCTAATTTGGGTTCTAGGGAGTGGAGTGATTGTAACAAGGTCAGCCAGGTGGATCTCATCGAATAGGAGTTCCCTGATTGAGGATGTTAACCTGTTCCAATCAGGGAGCCCTGGCTGACAGTATGCTCTTAACATGGTCTTCATGGTCTGAAGCCACCTTTCCAAAGCTCCCTGGGATTCAGGATGGTATGCAATAGTGCTGTATGTCTAAGTTGTCCATGACTTCTTTAAACAGGCTAATAGTAAAATTAGACTCTTGGTCTGACTGAATCTCTCTGGGTAGCCCGTACTCCGTAAAAAAAAGCTGCTAACTCCTCTCCCACCCTTTTGGCCGAAATACTCCACAATGGAATTGCCTCCGGAAATCTGGTGGACACACCCATTATGGTTAGAAAGCACTGGTTCCCACTTTTAGTTTTAGGAAGAGGACCTACACAATCAATGATAACCCATGTCAAAAATGCTTCGAATGCAGGAATTAGCAACAAAGTTGCTGGTTTTATTACCAACTGTGGCTTCCCTACCATTTGGCAAGAATGACAGCTATGGCAAAATTTGTTAACATCCTTGTGCAGTCCAGGCAAATAGAAATGATTTTGGACCTTAGCCTGAGTCTTCCTCACACCTAGGTGACCGCCTCCTGATGCTCCCTGTAACACTTCCTGTCTGTATGCTCCCGGCAACACAATCTGGTGCATTTCTGCCCATTTCTCCTCGACACCAACCTGCCGTGGTGACCTGGTGATTTTTAGTCACTCATGGAAGGAACATTTCCAGTTTTATTCGACTTGTTCGATTGACTTCAGAAGGCAGGCTTGGTGGTAATCCGAGCGAAAGGTGAATTTGCCAAAGTCCATGTCACCTTCCTGGGCCATGTTGTTGGACATGGACAAATGGCCCCACGGGATGTGAAAACAAAAGTAATTGGGAAATTTCCCACAGCATTGACAAGAGGAGCAGCACGACCATTCCTGGGTTTGAGTGGATTGTATCGGATTGACGCAGTGTAGATCACCCATTCACTGAGTTGTTAAATAAAGGGTAAGTTTCAGGCATTTGCCAGCCTCAATTCTGTGTTAGTCACTGCCCCAGTGTTAGCCACACCTGTTTACGTGAAGCCTTTGAAGGTGCCTATCGATGTCAGTGATGTGGGTGTCGGTGCGGTGCTCCTGCAGGAGGGCGATGGGGAATAGAAAGACCCATTGGGTATTTTTCCAGGAAGTTGAACGTTCAACAGAAATATTCAATGGTGGATAAAGAGACTTTGAGCTTGGTGTTGCCATTATAACATTTCAGTGTCTATATCAGCAATGTATCTGAGATAATCTTATTCACTGATCATCACCCATTGCCATTTGTGGAGAAGTTCAGACTGTTTCAATGGAGCTTGTTGTTGCAGCCTTTCCATTTGACAATTGTGCAGGTGGCAGGTCACGAAAACGGGATTGCTGATGCGTTATCGAGACTCGAATGAGACACAGAGGTGTTCAGTGGGGGGTGTGGCCCGGCCTGAATTTGTAGGTGCCTGTGTATGTTTGCAGGGGTGTAGTTAGTATTGTGTTTCAGCTACGATCCAGTTTTTTTGTCAGATTTTTGGAGATTGATTTTTTTTTAAGGGGGATGTGTCACAAAGCTGCTCCTTTTCTTAAGGATACTGTACCCTTGCTTTGATTTGAAGATGCTGGTGTTGGACTGGGGTGTACAAAGTTAAAAATCACACAACACCAGGTTCTAGTCCAACAGGTTTAATTGGAAGCACTGGCTTTCAGAGTACACAACCACTTGATGAAGGGGCACCTTGTCTACACGTGAGAGATAGACAGCATTGACTGAGACACATGAGTACTTGCAGTGTACGTGGCGGTGGTGTTAACACGTGTGATGGTACAAGCCATGTTGAAGATCTGACATGTTTTGCAGTGGTTGCTATGACAGGGTCGTGTGGTGTTTTGTTCGATGTTCTCCTGAAAGCTGGGTAGTTTGAGGTGAACGATAGTCTGTTTGAGGTTTTGTGGGTGTTTAAAGATGAGAAGTGACAGTGTAGGGATGGCTTTGACAAGATGCTCGTTGTCATTGATGACATGTTGAAGGCTGTGATATACACATGGTGGAGCTTCTCCACTCTGGGGATGTACTGGATGATGAAAGGTACTCGATGTGATGTATTCTGAGTCTGTCTTCTGAGGAGGTCATTTTCGTTTTGGCAAGTTGGAACTGGCAATCAATGAGTTGAGCTTTGTGTCTCATGGTACTGAGGGTATCCCTTTAAACCTTTATCCAACGTTTCTCCTCATCTGTTCATATGCTATGCATGTGTATGGCCTGTCTGTAGGGAATTGCTTCTTTAACACCCTGAGGGTAGAAGCTGGAGAAATGCCGAACCCATGGGCTTGTGGTCGAGTGAAGTCCTGAGGGGTTTGTCCTTTCTGGATATACGGGCATCGAAAAACAGTCCCAATTGTGAAGAGCACTTCATGGTCAGTCTGATGGTTGTGATGAATCTTGCTGATATCACTGTGTAGCCCTTTCGGTATTCCTTACCATGAGTCCATAGGAAGAAAATGTCATCGATGTAGCTGGTGGACAGCGTTGTGTGGAGGTCCTGTGCAGCCAAGAATTCTCACTAGAACTTGTGCCTGTAAATATTAGCATATTGGGGTGCAGATCCGACCTCTATTGGCTGTTCCGTGTGTCTGGTGAAAGAACTGGTTATCGATGGTGAAGGTGCTGTGATCGAGGATGAAGCAGATGAGTTGGAGGATGGGTCTGGAAATTAGCAGTTAATGGTGTTGCGTACTGAGCTGTTGCAGCAATGCCGTTGCCGTATGGGATGCTGGTTCAGAGTGCCGAAACGTCCATTAGGATGAGGAATGTTCCTGGTATCACTGGTCTGTGGGTGGTGAATTTCTCTCGGAACTCTATCGTGTCATGACAGAAGCTGGAAGTTCATCATACAATGGGTTTCATGATGGCCTCAGCATCACCAGAAAGGGTCTCACAGAGTGTCCCATTGCCTGATCCAACTGGCTGACCAGGTGTGTTGGCTTTGTATATTTTCAGATGACAGGAGAGGTCTCAGGATGTGAGAAGTATGAAGGATGAGAGTGTAGAGGATTCTCTGAAGATCTTGGTCTAAGGTCTTGATCAGCTCATTGAGTTGATGGGTGTGTTCTTTGGTTGGTTCAATTGCTAGTTGTCTGTGTGTTCCTGGGTGTACACTGGTCGGTATGCTTCTGTGGAGTAATCCATTCTATTATGTATGATGGTGGTTCCTCCTTTGTCTGCTGGTTTGATAACAATGTTGCGTCTGGCCATGAGAGCATGGATGGCGTTGTGTTATGCGTCGGTGACATTCTGCACTGCCTTGTGAGTGCAGGTGATGAATCTGGCTTTCCCACATCTCCGGGCTGATTGAGCAGACATGGCGAGCCTAGAGCAGAGGGCCTTCTGCAGGGGTCCAATTCAACTCTTTCTTCTTTAGTGGCTGCACTATGGATCTCTCCACCAACTGTTCCGGTTCATTGGTTCCCTCACTGGGCTCACTGCTGACATCTTTCGGGTTGTTGAAGAACTCCCTAAACCTCATTTGCCTTACGAATTCCTCTGTGTCTAACACGAGACCAGTGGGGCAGACATTTTGTCCGTGGGGCAGAAATTGAGCCCTCAGCTGAGAACTTCGATTTACACAACAACATAGAATCGCTGAGCAGAGACTGACAGCTAAGATTATGTACCCATGAAGACAGCCTCAACTGTGGTCCTGGGTTTATGTTACGATACACATGATACTACCAGACTGCTCTGTATTTGTAAAATCTTCCTTACTGTCTATTATGACACCAGCATCTTCATAAATTGTTTAATCTGAGTAAATTAACTTGTACAGTTTTGAATGACTTACCACATTGCTTAAAACATTCACATGAGATTCTCCTACTTATTGTGTTATTCCAGTTATCTTACTCGTCTCCAGCATCACATTATTTTTTAATTATCTCTCGACCTCATTTAATGGGTACATCGGTCAGCCTTCTGCTTGTTACCCACCTGTTGATATTTTTCTTACAGGGCGTGATGCCCTTGATCAAATGCAGATGTCCATTATTCAGCCTCTCGACACATCACTCACCCCATTTGTCTGATCTTTTGTTCTCTCTGGTCATTAATTTCTCTGGTTATAAATGGTGTGCCTGTGTGCTTACATCTCACTGCACCTGACAACAGGGTAACTCTTCAAACACTTGGGATTTTAATTAAACCGATTGGACTATCGGCTGATATTGTGTAACTTTGGCCTTTTCCCACCCCGGGCTAACAACGACACCTATGTTCGGGACACCACCCACGCCCTCCACCTCCTCCATGATTTTCACTTCCCCGGTCCCCAACGCCTTATCTTCACCATGGACATCCAGTTCCTGCACACCTCCATCCTCCATCACGAAGGACTCAAAGCCCTCCGCTTCTTCCTTTCCCACCGAACCAACCAGTACCTTCCACTGACACCCTCCTTCGACTGACTGAACAGGTGCTCACTCTGAACAACTTCTCTTTCCAATCCTCCCACTTCCTCCAAACCAAAGGAGTAGCCATGGGCACCCACATGGGCCCCAGCTACGCCTGCCTCTTCGTAGGATATGTGGAACAGTCCATCTTCTGCAGCTACACTGGCACCACCCCCCACCTTTTCCTCCGCTACATCGATGACTGTATCGGTGCTGCCTCGTGCTCCCACGATGAGGTTGAACAATTCACCCACTTTACCAACACCTTCCACCCTGACCTCAAATTCACCTGGACCATCTCAGACTCCTCCCTCCCCTTCCTAGACCTTTCCATTTCTATCTCGGGCGACCGACTCAACACGGATATTTACTATAAACCGACCGACTCCCACAGCTACCTAGACTACACATCCTCCCACCCTGCCCCCTGTAAAAACGCCATTCCATATTCCCAATTCCTTCATCTCTGCCGCATCTGCTCCCAGGAGGACCAGTTCCAATACCGAACAACCCAGATGGCCTCCTTCTTCAAAGACAGCAATTTCTCCCCAGACGTGGTGGACGATGCCCTCCACCGCATCTCCTCCACTTCCCGCTCCTCTGCCCTTGAGCCCCACCCCTCCAACTGCCACCAGGACAGAACCCCACTGGTCCTCACCTACCACCCACCAACCTCCATATGCAGCGTATCATCCGCCATCATTTCCGCCACCTCCAATCGGACCCCATCACCAGGGATTTATTTCCCTTCCCTGCCCTATCAGCATTCTGAAAAGACCACTCCCTCCGTGACTCCCTCGTCAGATCCACACCCCCCACCAACCCAACCTCCACTCCCGGCACCTTCCCCTGCAACCGCAAGAAATGCAAAACTTGCGCCCACACCTCCCCCCTTACTTCCCTCCAAGGCCCCAAGGGATCCTTCCATATCCGCCACAAACTCACCTGCACCTCCACACACATCATTTATTGCATCCGCTGCACCCGATGAGGCCTCCTCTATATTGGGGAGACAGGCCGCCTACTTGCGGAACATTTCAGAGAACACCTCTGGGACACCCGGACCAACCAACCCAACCACCCCGTAGCTCAACACTTCAACTCCCCCTCCCACTCCACCAAGGACATGCAGGTCCTTGGACTCCTCCATCGCCAGACCATAGCAACACGACGGTTGGAGGAAGAGTGCCTCATCTTCCGCCGAGGAACCCTCCAACCACAAGGGATGAACTCAGATTTCTCCAGTTTCCTCATTTCCCCTCCCCCCACCTTGTCTTAGTAAAATCCCTCGAACTCAGCACTGCCTTCCTAACTTGCAATCTTCTTCCTGACCTCTCCGCCCCCACCCCCACTCTGGCCTATCATCCTCACCTTGACCTCCTTCCACCTATCGCATTTCCAACACCCCTCCCCCAAGTCCCTCCTCCCTACCTTTTATCTTAGCCTGCTGGACACACTTTCCTCATTCCTGAAGAAGGGCTCATGCCTGAAACATCGATTCTCCTGCTCCTTGGATCCTGCCTGACCTGCTGCGCTTTTCCAGCAACACATTTTCAGCTCTGATCTGCAGTCCTCACTTTCTCCTTAACAACGACACCTCCACATATTGCCAACTGTGAAAGCAGAGAGCACTGAGACCCAAATTCTGATGAAACTGATCATCAACCTGTGGGTGATGGTGTTGTTATTCTTGTTACCAAGTCGAAAGAGTGTGTGGTCACTTTAAAAGAGAGTTGTCCTTTCTGAGCTAAGAGATTGTAACATCACATGTGTCTGTGATGGGTGAAGAGAGAGCTCGACATTGATAATATGTATCAATCAGCTTGGGGGGGAGGTGTTTTGATGTTAAGGTAACTGAATTTGAATTTAACCAATTAATAATTATGCCCAGGATGCAAAAAAACAATTGCATTTAAATTTTATAGTATTGACGACATCAGACCAATGAGAGGGTACGATGTTGGGGACATGGGAAGGAAGGACATTTTGAACATTAATGAGAGGGAACTGCTGATTAAACCAGAGAGTGCATTTCATCTGAAACAGGTTCTCAAAGCTTCAAACGAAATCTCCCAGAAGGCCCCATCTATTACAGAGACCAAGGAATTTTATACAAAGGCACTGGTTGGAAAAGAGAAAAAAACCTCAAAGACAACAGCCCAGGGAGAAAGCAGCAAATTTGGAAGGACAAGAGGAATACAGCAAATTGGGATGTACAGAAGGAAGCAGCAGATTCAGGAGAACAGAAGGAAGACAGCAGAGGAACTGGATGGATTTTGAGAGATTAAGTTGATTTAATGTTTAAGAATTGTGTTATTGCAGTAGTATTTTTATAGAGTTGGGATCAGACAGTGATTACTGAAGAACAAAGGGAGCTTGGGTTTGTTAAACGTTTTTGTTTAGAATTAGAAAAAATAAACTGTTATTTTCTTTAAGCTGTGGAAATCAAGCGGTTTTCTTTCCTTCACTCTCACATTTAACGGATTGCGAGGTGAGGTGAGTTTTTCTGAATGTTTTAGTTTTCCTTCGCAGAGGATTTAGAGTAACACATCGTAACATTATCTAAGTCTCTTTGTGAGATCCTGTTTTTCACAAGAGTCCAAGCAGATCAGGAGATCCACTTAAATATAAAGAATCCAAGTATGACCTTAACAGACGCATTAAGACAGCCAAGGACCAATACCGCTTCAAACTAGAGACCCAGACACCCGGCAACTATGGCAAGGACTGAATGACATCACAGGTTCTAAAAAGAGACAGTGCAAGATAGCAGACAATGACACATCCCTCCCGGATCGTCTCAATGCCTTCTGTGCTCGCTTTGAGCAGAATTTCAGCAGAGAGGTAATACCTATTCTGAAAAGTCCTGACGAATCTAGCCCAACAGTCACTGGATCAGAGGTCAGACCAGTTTTCCTTTGTGTGAATCCAAGGAAAGCGATGGGACCAGATGGAGTACCAGGCCGTGCACTCAGAGCATGTGCAGATCAACTCGCAGAGGTCTTCATGTACATCTTCAACCTCTTCCTGCAGCAGGCCACTCTCCCTGCCTGTTCCAAGAGGCCGACATCATCCCTGTGCCGAAGAAGGCTCATGCAGCCTGTCTCAATGACTCCCGCCCAGTGGCCCTAACTTCAGTGGTCATGAAGTGCTTTGAAAGGCTGGTCATAGTATTAATCAACTCCAGCCTCCCCACTACTCTTGACCCACTCCAATTTGCCTTTCAGACCAATAGATCCATGTCAGATGCCATAATCATTTGCCCTTCACTCCTGCCTAGAACATCTTCACCCCAAGAACAGGTACATAAGAATCCTACTCATTGCCTACAGTCCAGCCTTCAACACTATTGTCCCCTTCAGACTGATTACTAAACTTAGTGAACTCAGACTAAGCCCCACTCTCTGCAACTGGAACCTCAGTTTCCTGACCCACAGGCCACAATCCGTGAAGATTGGGGACAATATTTCATCCTCACTAACACTCAACACTGGAGCCCCCCAGAGGTGTATACTTGGCCCCCTACTGTACTCACTGTATAGCTTTGACTGCATCACCAAATACCAGACTAACACTATTCACAAGTTCGCTGATGACACCACCATATTCGGTTGAATCTCAGATGGCGACGAAACAGACTATAGACGGAAGGTGGAAGACCTGGAAAAATGGTGCACTGAGAACAACCTAGCTCTCAATGCCAGCAAAACCAAGGAATTCATTATTGGCTTTTGGCAGGATGTTCCTCATTCCACCCTACACATTAACAGCACAGAGGTGGAACGAGTGGAGAGTATCAAGCTCCTTGGAGTGGTCTTCCACAACAAGCTTTCTCGGACTTTTCATGTGGACACACTAGTTACAAAGGCCCAGCACAATGAGAGGATACTTAATTTGGGGAAAAGGAAACTATGATGCGATCAGACGTGAGTTGGGAAGCATGGACTGGGAGCAATTGTTCCATGGAAAGGACACTATAGACATGTGGAGACTGTTTAAGGAACAGTTGTTGCAAGTGATGAATAAATATGTCCCTCCGAGACAGGCAAGAAGGGGTAAGATAAAGGAACCTTGGATGACGAGAGCAGTGGAGCTTCTCATCAAAAGAAAGAAGGCAGCTTACATAAGGTGGAGGAAGCAAGGGTCTTGTTCAGCTCTGGAGGATTACAGGCAGGTGAGGAAGGAGCTCAAAAATAGTCTGAGGAGAGCCAGGAGGGGGCACAAAAAAGACTTGGCAGGAAGGATTAGGGAGAATCCAAAGGCATTTTACACGTATGTGAGGAATAAGAGAATGATCAAAGAAAGAGTAGGGCCGATCGGGGATAGCATAGGGAATTTGAGTATAGAGTCTGAGGAGGTAGGGGAACCCATAAATGAGTTGTTTGCTTCTGCCTTTATACTAAAGAAAAAGGACCTTGTAGTGAATGAAACCATTGAGGAGCAGGTAAGCATGCTGAAATGGATAGAGATTGAGGAAGCTGATGTGCTGAAAATTTTGTCAAACATTAAGATTGACAAGTCACCAGGCCAGGACCAGATTTGTCCTCGACTGCTTTGGGAAGTGAGAAATGTGATTGCTTCACCACTTGTGAAGATCTTTTCTACCTCGCTCTCCACTGGAGTCGTACCTGAGGACTGGAGAGAGGCAAATGTAATTCCTCTCTTCAAGAAAGGAAATAGGGAAATCCCCGGCAATTACAGACCAGTCAGTCTCACATCTGTCGTCTGCAAGGTGTTCGAAAGGATTCTGAAGGATAGGATTTATGACCATCTGGAAAAGCATGGCTTGATTAAATGCAGCCAGCCGGCTTTGTGAGGGGCAGGTCATGCCTCACAAATCTTGAGTATTTTTGGGGATGTGACTAGAAAAGTTGATGAGGGTCGAGCTGTGGATATGGTGTATATGGACTTCCGCAAGGCATTTGATAAGGTTCCCCATGGTAGGCTCGTTCAGAAGGTCAGGAGGAATGGGATTCAGGGAAATTTAGCTGTCTGGGTACAGAATTGGCTGGTCGACAGAAGACAGCGAGTGGTAGTGGAAGGAAAATATTCTGCCTGGAAGTCAGTGGTGAGTGGTATTCAACAGGGCTCTGTCCTTGGGACTCTACTGTTTGTAATTTTTATTAATGACTTGGATGAGGAGATTGAAGGATGGGTTAGTAAGTTTGCAGATGACACAAACGTTGGAGGTGTCGTTGACAGTATAGAGGGCTGTTGTAGGCTGCAGCGGGACATTGACAGGATGCAGAGATGGGCTGAGAGGTGGGAGATGGAGTTCAACCTGGATAAATGCGAGGTGATGCATTTTGGAAGGTCGAAATTGAAAGTTGAGTACAGGATTAAAGACAGGATTCTTTGCAGTGTGGAGGAACAGTGGGATCTTGGGGTGCAGGTACATAGATCCCTTAAAATGGCCACCCAAGTGGACAGGGTTGTTAAGAAAGCATATGGTGTTTTGGCTTTCATTAACAGGGGGATTGAGTTTAAGAGCCGTGAGATCTTGTTGCAGCTCTATAAAACTTTGGTTAGACCGCACTTGGAATACTGCGTCCAGTTCTGGTCGCCCTATTATAGGGGAGATGTGGATGCTTTGGAGAGGGTTCAGAGGTGGTTTACCAGGATGCTGCCTGGAATAGAGGACTTATCTTATGAAGAGAGGTTGACTGAGCTCAGACCTTTTTTCATTGGAAAAAAGGAAGAGAGGGGACCTAATTGAGGTGTACAAGATAATGAGAGGCATAGATAGAGTCGATAGCCAGAGACGTTTTCCCAGGGCAGAAATTGTTAACACGAGGGGTCATAGTTTTAAGCTGTTTGGCGGAAAGTATAGAGGGAATGTCAGAAGCAGGTTCTTTACGCAGAGAGTTGAAAGAGCATGGAATGCATCGCCAGCAGTTGTGGAAGCAAGGTCATTGGGGATATTTAAGAGACTGCTGGACATGCATATGGTCACAGACATTTGAGAATTCGTACATTAGGTTTACCTTACATGGGGATCAATGGTCGGCACAACATCGTGGGCTGAAGGGCCTGTTCTGTGCTGTACTGTTCCATGTTCTATTTAACGTCTCTTCTTCCTCAGGCAGCAGAGGAAATTTGGCATGATGGTGAATACCCTTGCCAATTTTTATAGGTGTGCTAGCAAGAGCATTTTGACTGGGTATATCACTATGGTAACTGTACCATTCCTGATTGGAGATGGTTACATAGAGTGGTGAACCCGGCCCAGACAATCACAAAGGCCAACCTCCCATCTATACAATCCATCTACCAGGCCCGCTGTCAAGGAAAGGCCGCCAGCATTCTCAAAGATCCATCCCACCCTGGCAATGTTTTTCTACAACCTCTACCATCGGGGAGAAGGTACAGAATCCTGAACACACGCACCAGCCGGTTTCGTAACAGTTTCTATCCTACTTCGATCAAATACTGAATGAACTCACAAACTCTTAACATTCAGCTGTACCTGTGTTTTTGTTTTTGCTGCTGTTTATCTATTATTTACTCATCTATGCTACTTAACTCTGTGATCTGCCTGTATTGCTCGTAAATCAAAGCTTTTCACTGTGCCTCAGTACATGGGACAATAAATTCAATTCAATTCTCTCAGACTCACACATGACAAGAATGTTGAGACAATAAAGTAACTGGCTGTCACTGACTGGATAGCTTCAGTACGTTGTGAGGTAATTACAGCAGCTACATAATTTCACCTTATTCCTTTTTGCACGCTGTTGTATAGCTCTAGATTATACACTGGATTAAAAACACTGGGCTGTTCTTTTCCACACAGCCCACAGTTTGATTGGCTTCTGTGAATTCTAACTCTGGGACACTGTTTCAACCCTGAATTTCTTGAGAGCAGAAATCTCCTCCACTGTCAGTTTGACTGTCCAAGAACCTGGGAATCCTCCTTGATGTGTACCCCATGAGTAATTTGCCCAGCTCACATTATTTAAGACATTATGTTTCCTTATCCACAGCCATCACGATCCTCACTAACACGACCATAACTACTGTTAATAATAAGACATGTTTATAATAACAGAAGTAGCGATAATGCGAAAACGAGAATAATAACTTGAGTCAACATTTCCAATGAATGGGATATTTGATTCCGTACTGAGTTTAATTATTTTTTCCCTGAGTAGGTTTGAAGAATAGACAATCGATGTGATTGAGCTGAAGTTGGGACGGTCAGTGTTGTTGACATTGGGTTGTACCTCCAGCTGTCATCTTTCAGAATTTCTATTTGACAGTTTTCCCCTGATCTGCTGAAGAAACCGAAACTGTCGGTTTGCACCTTTTTATAAAGAATTTAACAATTGACGTCACCAAATATTTTACTGAACTTTTTAATTGCTCTCTGAACTTGGCCTGAGTCACCACGTAAATAAATGTGTTTGTGCAGCAGCTAAGGTTCCGCAGCATATAGGCAACATTTTCAAAGATATAGAAGGAATACTCATCTAGGTTAGAAGAGACATTAAAAATATATAAAATATACACTAACCAAAGAAGTATAAAACTGCCCGAAATGCTGAAGAGTAAAA
This sequence comes from Chiloscyllium punctatum, assembly GCF_047496795.1. Lineage (NCBI taxonomy): Eukaryota > Metazoa > Chordata > Chondrichthyes > Orectolobiformes > Hemiscylliidae > Chiloscyllium > Chiloscyllium punctatum. Next base: position 52,598,794 of record NC_092780.1, read on the forward strand.
TCACAGACTTTCTTCTGTGTCCCATCTCTGGGTCACTGTGGTCCGGGGCCTTGTTTTGACACTTTAGGCCCTTTCGGATTCGACTGACCTTGAAAATGTGTTTGACTGTCAGAATGTTGAGGAACAGAATTAACCCGAATGGTATCAATGGGGTTAAAACCTTTTCAAACCTCCGAAATCCAATCCATCTCGGGTCAGTAAAATAACTTCGCTTATTAGAGCAGAAAAGCGGTACATTATCAATTATCACTTTAGGTTTAAATCTGAAGTAGATGGGAATATTTTTTAAACAAAGCAGAGTGCCTGTTGTTGCGAGAACCACGGCTGCAGTTTTCTTGGTACAATATCTCGTTTTCAACTTCTGGTAACAAATGGCTACAAATCGGTCAAAGGTGAAAGAGACAGTGAACCAGACAGAACAGTCGATAGCTGCACGGAGCAAGACATAACGAACACTGCATACAGGAGTGATACTCAGGAAATTTAATGGGAAATAATAGTCATTGATTCGATGAAGTATGACATTAGTGATTATTGCCAATAGATCCGCTGCTGCCATGGCAACCAGGTACAAAGTGATGCATGGAGAAAGGCCACACTTTCCCTGCGATAAAACCACGATTGCCAACACATTAACTGTACAAAAAGAAGCAGAACACACCGCAACTGAGATGTGATATCACTGACAGTTTCCCGATTAAAGCCAAGCCTACAAGGGCGAGATTTAAAACAAAATGCATGAGGACCCGGCTACGGTTAAGTCATAGATTATTTTGTTAAATATTTCAATAAAATTATAATTATGTCTGTTCTTGATTTCATTAGCCTCATAGAACATAGAACATAGAACATAGAAGAATACAGTGCAGTACAGGCCCTTCGGCCCTCGATGTTGCGCCGATCAAAGCCCACCTAACCAACACTAACCCACTATCCTCCATATACCTATCCAATGCCCGTTTAAATACCCAAAAAGAGGGAGAGTCCACCACTGCTACTGGCAGGGCATTCCATGAACTTACGACTCGCTGAGTGAAGAACCTACCCCTAACATCAGTCCTATATCTACCCCCCCTTAATTTAAAGCTATGCCCCCTTGTAATAGCTGACTCCATACGTGGAAAAAGGTTCTCACTGTCAACCCTATCTAACCCCCTAATCATCTTGTACACCTCTATCAAATCACCCCTAAACCTTCTTTTCTCCAAAGAAAACAACCCCAAGTGCCTCAGCCTTTCCTCATAGGATCTTCCTACCATACCAGGCAACATCCTGGTAAACTTCCTCTGCACCCGTTCCAGTGCCTCCACATCCTTCCTATAGTATGGCGACCAAAACTGCACACAATATTCCAGATGCGGCCGCACCAGAGTCTTATACAACTGCAGCATGACCTCAGGACTCCGGAACTCAATTCCTCTACCAATAAAAGCCAGTACGCCATATGCCTTCTTCACTGCACTATTTACCTGGGTGGCAACTTTCAGAGATCTGTGTACATGGACACCAAGATCCCTCTGCTCTTCCACACTACCAAGTAGTCTACCATTAGCCCAGTAATCCATCTTTTTATTACTCTTACCAAAGTGAATCACTTCACACTTAGCTACATTGAACTCCATTTGCCACCTTTCTGCCCAGCTCTGCAGCTTCTCTATATCCCGCTGTAACCTGCCATATCCTTCCTCACTGTCTACAACTCCTCCGACTTTCGTATCATCCGCAAACTTGCTCAGCCAACCTTCTAACCATTCCTCCAGGTCATTTATAAAAATGACAAACAGCAATGGTCCCAAAACAGATCCTTGCGGAACACCGCTAGTGACGGCACTCCAAGATGAACCTTTGCCATCAACTACTACCCTCTGTCTTCTTCCAGCCAGCCAATTCCTAAACCAAACCTCCAACTCACCCTCAATGCCATATCTCTGTATTTTCTGCAGTAGCCTACCATGGGGGACCTTATCAAACGCCTTACTAAAATCCATATGTACCACATCTACCGCTTTCCCCTCATCTACCTCCTTAGTCACCTTCTCAAAGAATTCAATAAGGTTTGTGAGGCACGACCTGCCCTTCAGAAAACCATGCTGACTATCCTTGATCACATTATTCTTATCCAGATCTGCATAAATCCTATCCCTTACAATTCTCTCTAAGACTTTGCCCACAACAGAAGTGAGACTCACCGGCCTATAGTTACTAGGGTTATCCCTACTCCCCTTCTTGAACAAGGGAACCACGTTTGCTAGCCTCCAGTCCTCTGGCACTACTCCTGTCGACAAAGAGGACACAAAAATTAAGGCCAATGGCTCTGCAATCTCCTCCCTTGCTTCCCAGAGAATCCTAGGATAAATGCCATCAGGCCCAGGGGACTTATCTATTTTCACCCTTGCCAGAATTTCCAACACCTCTTCTCTACATATCTCAAAGCCATCCATTCTACTTATTTGTGCCTCAGTATTCATATCGACAACAATGTCCTGTTCCTGAGTGAATACTGACGAAAAGTATTCATTCAGCGCCTCCCCAATCTCTTCAGCCTCCACACGCAACTTCCCATTACTATCCTTGATTGGACCTATTCCTTCGCTAGTCATTCTTTTATTCCTAAAATACCTATAGAAAGCCTTAGTGTTTTCCCTAATCCTACCAACTAAGGACCTTTCATGTCCCCTCCTTGCTGCTCTTAGCTCTCTCTTCAGGTCCTTCCGGGCTACCTTATAACTCTCAATCGCCCCTATTGAACCTTCACGCCTCATCTTTACAAAGGCCGCCCTCTTCCATTTAACAAGGGATTCCAACTCCTTATTAAACCACGGCTCCCTCACACGACCCTTTCCTCCCTGCCTGATAGGTACGTACTTATCAAGGACACTCAATAGTTGCTCCTTGAACAAGTTCCACATATCAATTACGCTCTTGCCTTGGAATCTACTTTTCCAATCCACACATCCTAAGTCATGCCTCAACGCATCATAATTTCCCTGCCCCCAGCTATAACTCTTGCCCTGTAGTACACACTTATCCCTCTCCATCACTAGACTAAAAATCACCGAATTGTGGTCACTGTCCCCAAAGTGCTCACCTACCTCTAGTTCTAATACCTGGCCTGGTTCGTTACCCAGAACCAAATCCAGTATGGCCTCACCTCTTGTTGGCTTATCTACATATTGCGTCAGGAAACTCTCCTGCACACATTGCACAAACACTGACCCATCTAACGAACTTGAGCTATAGCTTTCCCAATCAATATCAGGAAAGTTAAAGTCTCCCATAACAATCACCCTATTACTGTCACTCTTCTCCTGAATCATCTTCGCAATCCTTTTTTCAACGATTCTAGGACTATTAGGAGGCCTGTAAAAGACTCCTAACAGGGTGACCTCACCTCTCCTATTCCTAACCTCAACCCAAACTACCTCAGATGGCAAATCTTCGTCCATCTTCCTTTCCACCGCTGTAATACTATCTTTGACAAGCAAAGCCACACCCCCCCCTCTTTTACCCCCACCTCTGACCCTACTAAAACATTTAAACCCTGGAACCTGCAACAGACAATCCTGTCCCTGATCTAGCCATGTCTCCGTAATAGCCACAACATCGAAGTCCCAGGTACCAACCCACGCTGCGAGTTCACCTACCTTATTTCGTATACTTCTGGCATTAAAGTATACACACTTCAAGCCATGGTTAAATAAGACAAATGTGTGTTCTGCTTCAAGCCGAATGATTGAACCACATTTGGAACAGAGCGCCTTACACTTACATTCAGATAAATAAGAGTTCGGCTCAGGGCTGTCTCCGGAGTATATTTTGAGAGGTTTGCGATGGTGGGGTTATGGGAATTGGTCTGGTCGCATATTCAAATTATATCGGAGAGATTGCAGAAATTAGGACATTATTGTTAGACGTGTTTCCGTTCAGCGCATATGAGAGACATTAGTCATGAACCAACAGAGACAATATAAATAACAAAGTGTTTAGAAATGGAATGTGGGGTAACATAATGACGACATTGTGGGCGCCCAGTTTGAATTTCACTAATAAAAGATGGTCTCTCAGAAATCCACGAATGAATTCAAATAAATCCTTAACTCAAAGAGTTGTGAGAAAATGGAGTGTCTGCCATGTGCAGTAAACGAGATGAATAATTGTATAAAGGAAGCGAAATCTCTCAAACTCTGGAAAACTGGTATACTAAATGTTTACTACATAATATTTAAATCATTATATATGCTTGCTCATGACCCCAAACTGGCAGCTTCCTGGGGAGGGGAATAGCTCAGGCAGCAGCAGTGAGTACAACAATAACACGACTTGGAAGAAATGTCCATTTCGGCCCTGCTCTGAAAAGCATCCTGGACCGAACGGTCCTTCAGAAACCCAGAGGGTCAGTGCAGTCAGGTTTGTATTCCCGTTCGGGCCTGAACTCGGTAAAATGATAATATACTCAACGGGGCCAATAAGAATGGGTTCACACAGGGACCATTGATTTAACCGTGCATGACTTCCCAAAAAAGTATAAAATGTTATAACAGAGAACAGAATTGAAATCCAGGCAGTTGAGCCAACAGATTAATTCACACAAGTCATTCACGATGACTGTAATTATATTCCTGACTACCTTTATAGAGATGGCACAACAAGCTCCACATGAAGAGACAGATGACACTCGAGAATGTCGAGCTATTTCCACGGTCACGGAAGCAGCTCGAGCTGTTGAGTAATTCCACACAGAACAGTAATTACCTCATGCACATCATTCTGCAATCTCATGGTTTAAAGACACTTACCAGGTACCCCAATGACCGCCAGCATCAGGTAACATATTTTTCTGACTAACTGAATTGGTCGATGCATTTTCGTTTTGAATTATTCTGTCCCTTCGTGCTGATGGGCAAATCACTGAATTACCTTCATTTCCAGAGCATGTATCTTATGCCCTAAAAGTTATCCACTGGGACACTGAGGTTTCAACATTGCTCAACCTGTTTTCGCCTCATTTGAGCAAACAGCTTGCAATTGTTGCCTTAATTCCCTGTTGATGGGACAGGTTTAGCGATGAGGTGGTACAACGCAATGTTCTCATGAGGTTTATCGAATCGCTGCAAGGACAACTTCATTAGTACCAGCCCCCTTCCTCGTCCCCATTGACCTGTGGGACATTGTTACCTCTATCTGTCAATGAATTGGCTTCTGATTGAATCCGGACTCAGAATGTTATCAGCCCCTTCATTTCATATGATGCCATGAGGTGACTTTACAATGTTATTATCACTAGATTATTGCTCAAAAGAACCAGTTTATATTTTCATGGGAATCTGCATTTAAATACAAGGATGGCATCAACGTGGGGTTTGAAATTATATTTTTAGTTAAATATTGATTAAGGTTCTAATACTGAACAGGAAACAAGTTCTGAATGTCAGAAAAGCCCATCTTCTTCATTACTGTCCAAAGGCAATAGTCACATGGCACCAGATTATAATCCAACAGATTTATTCCAAATCACAACAGGAAGCACTTCAACTGATGTAGGAGCAGCGCTCCCAAAGCAGGAGATTCTGAATAAATCTGTTCGACTAGAACCTGGGGTCATCTGACTTTCCCCACAGCAGTCCAACATCAGCATCTCCACATCATTATTGTCCATTAGGGAAGGAAATGTGCTGTGTCATCTTGGTCTACGGCTATACGTGACTCCAGTCCCATAACTGAGGCACAGATAGGCGGTTTTGTGGGGGCGAAATACTCCTGAAACAAGAGGTCTCAAAGTACATGAACGTATTTTGGTCATGAAAGATGGGGACAATCTCGAGAAAACTCTTCATCTCACCAACAAGCAAACCCTTCACCTTTGTGGGTGGCACGGAGGCTCAGTGGTTCGCACTAGTGTCTCACAGCGCTCGGGGACCCAGGACCGATTCCAGCCTCGGGTGACTGTTTCTGTGGAGTTTGCACAATGTGCGGGTGTCTGGCTGGGTTTATTCACACAATCTAAAGACATGCAGGTTCGGTGAATTGGCCATGCTGAATTGCCTGTAGTATTCAGGGATGTGTAGGTTCGGTGAATTGGCAATACTGAAATGCCTGTAGTATTCAGGGATGTGTAGGTTCGGTGAATTGGCAATACTGAAATGCCTGTAGTATTCAGGGATGTGCAGGGGTTCGGTGAGTTGGCCATGCTGAATTGCCTGTAGTATTCAAGGATGTGCAGGTTTGGTGAATTGGCCATGCTGAATTGCCTGTAGTATTCAGGGATGTGCAGGTTTGGTGAAGTGGCCATGCTGAATTGTCTGTAGTATTCAAGGATGTGCAGGTTTGGTGAATTGGCCATGCTGAATTGCCTGTAGTATTCAGAGACGTGCAGGTTTGGTGAATTGGCCATGCTGAATTGCCTGTAGTATTCAGGGATGTGCAGGTTCGGTGAATTGGCCATACTGAATTGCCTGTAGTATTCAAGGATGTGCAGGTTTGGTGAAGTGGCCATACTGAATTGCATGTAGTATTCAGAGATGTGCAGGTTCATTGAATTGGCCATGCTGAATTGCCTGTAGTATTCAGGGATGTGTAGGTTCGGTGAATTGGCCATGCTGAATTGCCTGTAGTATTCAGGGATGTGCAGGTTTGGTGAATTGGCCATGCTGAATTGCCTGTAGTATTCAGGGATGTGCAGGTTCGGTGAAGTGGCCATGCTGAATTGTTTGTAGTATTCAAGGATGTGCAGGTTCGGTGAATTGGCCATGCTGAATTGCCTGTAGTATTCAGGGATGTGCAGGTTTGGTGAAGTGGCCATGCTGAATTGTCTGTAGTATTCAGGGATGTGCAGGTTCGGTGAATTGGCCATGCTGAATTGCCTGTAGTATTCAGGGATGTGTAGGTTCAGTGAATTGGCAATACTGAAATGCCTGTAGTATTCAGGGATGTGCAGGGGTTTGGTGAGTTGGCCATGCTGAATTGTCTGTAGTATTCAAGGATGTGCAGGTTCGGTTAGTTGGCCATGCTGAATTGCCTGTAGTATTCAGGGATGTGCAGGTTTGGTGAAGTGGCCATGCTGAATTGCCTGTAGTATTCAGGGATGTGTAGGTTCGGTGAATTGGCCATGCTGAATTGCCTGTAGTATTCAAGGATGTGCAGGTTCGGTTAGTTGGCCATACTGAATTGCCTGTAGTATTCAAGGATGTGCAGGTTCGGTGAATTGGCCAAGCTGAATTGCCTGTAGTATTCAGGGACGTGCAGGTTTGGTGAATTGGCCATGCTGAATTGCCTGTAGTATTCAAGGATGTGCAGGTTCGGTGAATTGGCCAAGCTGAATTGCCTGTAGTATTCAAGGATGTGCAGGTTCGGTGAATTGGCAATGCTGAATTGCCTGTAGTATTCAGGGACGTGCAGGTTTGGTGAATTGGCCATGCTGAATTGCCTGTAGTATTCAGGGATGTGCAGGTTTGGTGAAGTGGCCATGCTGAATTGCCTGTAGTATTCAGGGATGTGCTGGGGTTCGGTGAGTTGGCCATGCTGAATTGTCTGTAGTGTTCAAGGATGTGCAGGTTCGGTGAATTGGCCATGCTGAATTGTCTGTAGTATTCAGGGATGTGCAGGTTCGGTGAATTGGCCATGCTGAATTGCCTGTAATATTCAGGGATGTGCAGATTTGGTGAATTGGCCATGCTGAATTGCCTGTAGTATTCAGGGATGTGTAGGTTTGGTGAATTGGCCATGCTGAATTGTCTGTAGTATTCAGGCTTGTGCAGGTTCGGTGAATTGGCAATGCTGAATTGCCTGTAGCATTCAGGGATGTGTAGGTTCGGTGAATTGGCCATGCTGAATTGTCTGTAGTATTCAGGGATGTGTAGGTTTGGTGAATTGGCCATGCTGAATTGTCTGTAGTATTCAGGCTTGTGCAGGTTCGGTGAATTGGCAATGCTGAATTGCCTGTAGTATTCAAGGATGTGCAGGTTCGGTGAATTGGCCAAGCTGAATTGCCTGTAGTATTCAGGGACGTGCAGGTTTGGTGAATTGGCCATGCTGAATTGCCTGTAGTATTCAGGGATGTGCAGGGGTTCGGTGAGTTGGCCATGCTGAATTGTCTGTAGTATTCAAGGATGTGCAGGTTCGGTTAGTTGGCCATGCTGAATTGCCTGTAGTATTCAGGGATGTGCAGGTTTGGTGAAGTGGCCATGCTGAATTGTCTGTAGTATTCAAGGATGTGCAGGTTCGGTGAATTAGCCAAGCTGAATTGCCTGTAGTATTCAGGGATGTGCAGGTTCGGTGAATTGGCCATACTGAATTGCCTGTAGTATTCAGGGATGTGTAGGTTCAGTGAATTGGCCATGCTGAATTGCCTGTAGTATTCATGGATGTGCAGGTTTGGTGAATTGGCCATGCTGAATTGCCTGTAGTATTCAGGGATGTGTAGGTTCGGTGAATTGGCCATGCTGAATTGCCTGTAGTATTCAGGGATGTGTAGGTTCGGTGAATTGGCCATGCTGAATTGCCTGTAGTATTCAGGGATGTGTAGGTTCGGTGAATTGGCCATGCTGAATTGCCTGTAGTATTCAGGGATGTGTAGGTTCGGTGAATTGGCCATGCTGAATTGCCTGTAGTATTCAGGGATGTGTAGGTTTGGTGAATTGGCCATACTGAATTGCCTGTAGTATTCAGGGATGTGTAGGTTCGGTGAATTGGCCATGCTGAATTGCCTGTAGTATTCAGGGATGTGTAGGTTCGGTGAATTGGCCATGCTGAATTGCCTGTAGTATTCAGGGATGTGCAGGTTCGGTGATTTGGCCATATGGAATTGTTTGTAGTATTCAGGGATGTGTAGGTTCGGTGAATTGGCCATGCTGAATTGCCTGTAGTATTCAGGGATGTGCAGGTTCAGTGAATTGGCCATGCTGAATTGTCTGTAGTATTCAGGCTTGTGCGGGTTCGGTGAATTGGCCATGCTGAATTGCCTGTAGTATTCAGGGATGTGTAGGTTTGGTGAATTGGCCATGCTGAATTATCTGTAGTATTCAGGGATGTGCAGGTTCGGTGAATTGGCCATGCTGTGTTGCCTGTAGTATTCAGGGATGTGCAGGTTCGGTGAATTGGCAATGCTGAATTGCCTGTAGTATTCAGGGATGTGCAGGTTCGGTGAAGTGGCCATGCTGAATTGCCTGTAGTATTCAGGCTTGTGCAGGTTCGGTGAATTGGCAATGCTGAATTGCCTGTAGTATTCAGGGATGTGCAGGTTCGGTGAAGTGGCCATGCTGAATTGCCTGTAGTATTCAGGGATGTGCAGGTTCGGTGAAGTGGCCATGCTGAATTGTTTGTAGTATTCAGGGATGTGCAGGTTCGGTGAATTGGCCATGCTGAATTGCCTGTAGTATTCAGGGATGTGCAGGTTCGGTGAATTGGCCATGCTGAATTGCCTGTAGTATTCAGGGATGTGTAAGTTCGGTGAATTGGCCATGCTGAATTGCCTGTAGTATTCAGGGATGTGCAGGTTCAGTGAATTGGCCACGCTGAATTGCCTGTAGTATTCAGGGATGTGCAGGTTTGGTGAAGTGGCCATGCTGAATTGTCTGTAGTATTCAAGGATGTGCAGGTTCGGTGAATTGGCCACGCTGAATTGCCTGTAGTATTCAGGGATGTGCAGGTTTGGTGAAGTGGCCATGCTGAATTGTCTGTAGTATTCAAGGATGTGCAGGTTTGGTGCATGGGTCAGGGGTAAATCTAGAGTAGTGGGGGAGGGGAATGCATCCGGCTGGGTAACTCTTGGCAGGGCCGGTGTGGACTTGTTTGGAGAAATGGTCAGTTTCCACCTTGTAGGGATTCAATCATATATTCAGGGAGGAGTATTTACTTCATACCTAACCTCAGTGAGAAGGTAAACAACATTGTGTGTATTGATGAAAATGCAATGAATTTGATGTCCCTCTTCCTGTCGTCACACTCTGCTGAAACGACATGGTTTCACAAGGAAAGGTCTTGAGCACTCATCTCTTTCAGAAAGATTTAAACGTGTTTGTGAAGAGCCTAAATGTCTTCTTTGCAGAAAGCTGTATACACTCAAATTCAGAAATGTGTGATGGAGAAAAGGGAATACCTGCAGAATTGGGAAGAATGAACTGAGTGATCTTCAAGGCGGGCAGAAGGTAAAAGTTGCTGGATGAGAGTTTAGAGAATACACAGCAAGTTATTGCCATTGAAGCATTCAAAAACTGTGTCGCTTTGTGAACACTGTACATCAATACAAAAGATCACACTGAAGAATTTGCAACCACCTCGATCTGGACCAGCATAGTGACTTGTTCACTTCTACATTCTGCTGAGGTCACCAGGATTGTATCTCCCTGTGTTCAGTCAATTCGATTCACTGAAGGAGAAATTAGGAAACGCCAGTTGGCATATAATCTTCCAAATGCTATACGCAGTAATAACATTTCGACAATGGGACTAAAGATATGTGCTCCATTTCCAGCTGCATCTCGAACCAAACATCCAGAACAGTTAAAAAATGTGGTGCTGGAAAAACACAGCAGGCCAGGCACCATCCGAGGAGCAGGAGAAACGACGTTTCGGGTATAAGACCTTCTTCAGGATGATGCTGCCTGGCCTGCTGTGTTTTTCCAGCACCACATTTTTCAAACTCTGGTACTCCAGCATCTGCAGGCCTCACTTTATCCAGCACAGTTAGACCAGACACTTCTGCGGAAGGGTGACAAATAATCTGGCTTTGTCCTATCACCACGAAGTGAATAATATCCAGCTCCACGAATTGTTGCCCTATTGGTTATTCACTGAACTGATCCACAACTGATGGTCCTGTCATCAGCCGTGCTAGCAAGGAGTGTCTACTCAACTCGAACCTCTTCAATGACGGTGAGAGTGGGTTCAGACACATACATTTTGCTCCTGACCTTTTTAAGTGCCCTGTACCTACATGGACAAAAGAGATGAACTGCAGAGGTGAGGAGAGAGTGACTGCTCTTTACATTGAATGAAATTTGCCTGAGTTTTGCATCAAGGCATCCTGACAGTTGTGGATGAACAGGTTAGAGAGTAAAATCAGGCAAGTGGCTGAAGCCGTGCTTGGCAGAGGAAGATGCTTGTGGTTGTTCAAGGTGGTCATCTGAACTCCCAAGTCATCTCTGCAGGAGCTCCTCAGAAGCTGTATTGCAAAGATGAGAACAAACAGTCTTACCGCAAATTCAACCCAAACTCTGAGTCAGATATGTAGACGACACCTTTGTAATCATTAAAAACACAGAAATAGAGAACACACACCAGATCATCAATGCCACACTCACAGGAATCCGATTCACTAGAGAGAAAGAAAAGAGCGACCAACTCCCATTCCTAGACGTGATGGTACAGAGAACACCGAACGGAGAATTCACCACAAAGGTTTACAGGAAAGCCACACACACAGACCAAGTCCTGAACTACGAAAGCAACCACCCCAACACACACAAAAGAAGTTGCATCAAGACACTGTTCAAAAGGGCCACAACACATTGCAGTACACCAGAACTGCAAAAAGAGGAAGAAGAACACCTAAACAATGTATTCGCCAAAAATGGGTACCCCCACAATTTCATCAACAGATGCCTAAGGGAAAGACAACAGAACGAGGACATGCCACAACCCAAAGGACTAGCCACACTACCATACATCAAGAGCATTTCTGAACTGACAGCCAGACTACTGCGACCACTAGGACTCATAACAGCACACAAACCAACAGCCACTCTCAGACAACAACTCACCAGAACGAAGGACCCGATACCCAGCGTGAGCAAAACCAATGTAGTGTACAAAATCCCATGCAAGGACTGCACAAAACACTACATAGGGTTAACAGGAAGACAGCTAACGATCCGCATCCATGAACATCAACTAGCCACGAAACAACACGACCAGCTATCCTTAGTAGCCACACACGCAGATGACAGGCAACATGAGTTCGACTAGGACAACATTACTATTAGAGGACAAGCCAAACAGAGAACAGTCAGGTAATTCCTAGACTCTGTGGATGAGTGCCATGCCTCTATCAACAAACATATCGACCTGGACACAATATACCGTCCACTGCAGCGGACAGCTGGAGCTGACAACCAGAAGCAGCAGAGACAAACCACTATAATTCCCAGAGGAAAGATTACAGAAGCGCTTCACAGGAGGCTCCCAAGCACTGAGGATGTCACCTAGACAGGGGACGAAATGTCTGCAACACAAATTCCTAGCTCGGCGAACAGAACCACAACAATGAGCACCTGAGCTACAAATCTTCTCCCAAACCTTGAACTCCTACGGGCGAGAGATGCTAAGACAAGCCAGGAAATGGGAATCCTGTGCCAACCGCCTAAGCGCCACATACGAACAACTCTGGTTCCTGCACGAATGCCGAAAGAATCGAATCCTTCCACCACGTGTCAGATACAGACCATCAGTCAACAATCCACAAGCCAGGGACACAGCCAGACAGAACGGACTCAGGATGATCAAGGTAATGCTTACAAATGCACACAACAGACTTCACAAATACAGACAAGAAATTGGACCCGGACCATAATACAGGCCGTCACCATAGGACAGAACAGGACCACACACCGCAAAAAAACGGCACTCAAAGAAAAAATGGCCAAACTAACACACAACAGAGAGGACACCACAACACACACCGGGGTTAGAAACCTCTCCCACAGACAGCTCACAGACACGGAAAGAACAATACTGGCCAAGGGACTCAACTACAACCACAGGGACGCCAAGACAGCAGACTTCTTAGCAGCACTAGAATGCACACTCAGGAACAATGGACTGACAGAAGAGACACAACAAACAGTGAGACAAAGTATCGTACCGCTGATAACAAGGAAAAGACAAACACATAACCTCAACACCAAGGAGAGAGAAGCACTAAAATCACTAAGAAACGATGAGAAAATAATCATACTACCAGCAGACAAAGGCAGAATGACGGTCATCCTGGACAAAGCAGAGTACATCCAAAAAGCACAACAACTATCTGCAGATTCCAACACCTACCAAAAGAGAAAATTTGACCCCACCCCACAGCTCACCAATAGAATAAACAACACACTGAGGAACCTACAAAAAAACAGACAGATAACCAGGTTTGATCTACAGAGAATGAAACCTGAAAGCAACAACACTCTCAGATTCTATGGATTACCTAAAGTGCACAAACCAGACTTCCCACTCAGACCCATCGTATCACTACCAGGGACACCATCACACAAACTGATTCAAGAACTACAGCAGAAACTGAAACACCTGATCAGCGGATCCAGACACTCTGTACAATCAACACAGGAATTCTTGGACATCATCAGAAATATACACATAGACAAGGAAGAAACTATGGTCTCATTCGATGTAACGGCACTGTTCACCTCTATTGACAAAACCCTAGCCAGAGAAACAATAGCCAACCTGCTGGACATATAGAACAGACAACAAGACAGGGAACCTATCAACAAAGACGGCATACTCAAACTCCTGGACCTGTGCCTCACAACACACTTCACATTCAACAATCAAATATATGATCAAATCAACGGCACACCCATGGGCTCACCCATCTCTGGATTCATAGCAGAAGCTGTCATGCAAAGGATAGAACAAATAGTCTTACTGCAAATTAAACCCAAACTCTGGGTCAGATATGTGGATGACACCTTTGTAATCATTAAAAACACAGAAATAGAGAACACACACCAGATCATTAACGCCACACTCACAGGAATCCGATTCACTAGAGAGGAAGAAAAGGACAACCAACTCCCATTCCTAGACGTGACGGTACAGAGAACACCGAACGGAGAATTCACCACAAAGGTTTACAGGAAAGACACACACACAGACCAAGTCCTAAACTACGAAAGCAACCACCCCAACACACACAAAAAAAGTTGCATCAAGACACTATTCAAAAGTGCCACAACACACTGCAGTACACCAGAACTGCAAAAAGAGGAAGAAGAACATCTATACAATGTATTCACCAAAAAAGGGTACCCTCGCAATTTCATCAACAGATGCCTAAGGGAAAGACAACGGAACGAGGACATGCCACAACCCAAAGGACTAGCCACACTATCATACAATAAGAACATTTCTGAACTGACAGCCAGACTACTCCGACCACTAGAATTCATAACAGCACACAAACCCACAACCACTCTCAGACAACAACTCACCAGGACAAAGGACCCGATACCCAGCATGAGCAAAACCAACATAGTCTCCAAAATCCCATGCAAGGACTGCACAAAACACTACATAGGACAAACAGGAAGACAGCTCACAATCTGTATCCATGAACATCAACTAGCCACGAAACGACACGACCAGCTATCCTTAGTTGCCACACACACAGATGACAAGCAACATGAGTTCGACTGGGACAACACTACTATTATAGGACAAGCCAAACAGAGAACAGTCAGGGAATTCCTAAAGGGATGGCACTCATCCACAGATTCAATCAATAAGCACATTGACCTGGACCCAATATACCGGCCACTGCAGCGGACAGCTGGAACTGACAACCGGAAGCTGCAGATACAAATCACTACAAATGCCGGAGGAAAGATCACAGAAGCACTTCACAGGAGGCTCCCAAGCACTGAGGATGTCACCTAGACAGGGGACGAAACGTCTGCAACACAAATTCCCAGCTCGGCGAACACAACCACAACAACGAGCGCCCGAGCTACAAATCTTCTCACAAACTTGAAAGTTTGACTAAGCTCAGACTTTTCCCTCTGTAGAGAAGGAGGAAGAGAGGTGACCTGATCGAGGTATACAAGGTAATGAGAGGCGTGGATAGAGTCAAAAGCCAGAGATTTTTCCCCAGGGCAGGATTGACTGGTACAAGAGGTCATAGTTTTAAGATGTTAGGAGGAAGATATAGGTAGGTTCTTAACGCAGAGAGTTGTGAATGCATTGAATGCGATACCAGTGGTGGTGGTGAAAGCAGAGTCATTAGGGATATTTAAGCGACTGCTGGACATGCACATGGATAGCAGTGATTGAGGGATGTGTAGGTTAAGTTATTTTATTTTGCATTGGGATGAATCCTCAGCACAACATCATGGGCCAAATGGCCTGTTCTGTGCTGGTCTTGTTTATGTTCTATGTAACCCCAAAGAGAAACACACACAGGCACACTGACTCACACCCAAAGAGACACACACAGTCACACAGACCCACACCCAAAGAGACACACACACAGGCACACAGACTCACATCCAAAGAGACACACACACAGGCACACAGACTCACACCCAAAGAGACACACACAGTCACGCAGACGCCCATCCAAAGAGATACACACAGGCACACAGACCCACACCCAAAGAGAAACACACACAGGCACACAGAGCCACACCCAAAGAAACACAGACACAGGCACAGAGACGCACACCCAAAGAGGCACACACACAGGCACACAGACTCACACCCAAAAGAGACACACACACAGGCACACAGACTCACACCCAAAGAGACACACACAGTCACACAGACGCACATCCAAAGAGATACACACAGGCACACAGACCCACACCCAAAGAGAAACACACACAGGCACACAGAGCCACACCCAAAGAGACACACACACGGGCACACAGATGCACATCCAAAGAGACACACACACAGGCACACAGACCCACACCCAAAGAGAAACACAAAGGCACACAGTCTCACACCCAAATAGACAAACACACAGGCACACAAACATCCAAAGAGACACAGACACAGGCACACAGACTCACACCCAAAGAGAAACACACACAGGCAACACAGACCCACACCGAAAGAGACACACACAGGCACACAGACCCACACCCAAAGAGACACACACACACAGGCACACAGACTCACACCCAAAAGAGACACACACACAGGCACACAGACAAACACCCAAAGAGACACACACACAGGCACACAGACCCACATCCAAAGAGACACACACACAGGCACACAGACTCACACCCAAAAAGACACACACACAGGCACACAGATTCACACCCAAAGAGAAACACACACAGACTCACACGGAAACAGATACACAGGCACATGGACTCACATCCAAAGAGAAACACACACAGGTGTACATACTCACACCCAATGACACACACACTGACACACAGACTCACATCCAAAGAGACACACACAGGCACACATACCCACACCCAAAGAGAGACACACACAGGCACACAGACCCACACCCAAAGAGACACACACACAGGCACACAGACTCACACCCAAAGAGACACACACAGTCACACAGACGCACACCCAAAGAGAAACACACAGGCAACACAGACTCACATCCAAAGAGAGACACACACAGGCACACAGACCCACACCCAAAGAGACACACACACAGGCACACAGACCCACACCCAAAGAGACACACACACAGGCACACAGACTCACACCCAAAGAGACACACACAGTCACACAGACGCACATCCAAAGAGATACACACAGGCACACAGACTCACACACCCAAAGAGACACACACACGCAGGCACACAGGCTCACGCCCAAAGAGACACACACAGACACACAGACTCACACATGCAAAGAGACACACACAGGCACACAGACCCACCCACAAAGAGACACACACAGGCACACAGACCCACACCCAAAGAGACACACATAGGCACACAGACCCACACCCAAAGAGACACACACACAGGAACACAGACTCAAACCCAAAGAGACACACACACAGAACACAGACTCAAACCCAAAGAGACACACACAGGCACACAGACCCACACCCAAAGAGACACACACAGGCACCCAGACTCAAACCCAAAGAGACACACACACAGAACACAGACTCAAACCCAAAGAGACACACACAGGCACACAGATCCACACCCAAAGAGACACACACACACAGACCCACACCAAAAGAGACACACACACAGGCACACAGACTCACATCCAAAGAGAAACACACACAGGTGTACATACTCACACCCAATGACACACACACAGACACACAGACTCACACCCAAAGAGACACACACACAGGAACACAGACTCAAACCCAAAGAGACACACACACAGAACACAGACTCACACCCAAAGAGACACACACACACAGGCACACTGACTCACACCCAAAGAGACACACACAGGCACACAGACTCACACCCAAGAGAGACACAAACACACGCACACAGACCCACACACAAAGGACACACTCATAGGTTCACAGACCCACTCCCAAAGAGACACACACACAGGCACACAGACTCACACCTAAAGGAACACACACACAGGCACACAGACACACATCCACAGAGAAACATACACAGGCACACAGACCCACTCCCAAAGAGACACACACACAGGCACACTGACACACACCCAAAGAGAAACACACACAGGTACACAGACACACACCCAAAGAGAAACACACACAGGCTCAAACCCAAAGAGACACACACAAGCACACAGACCCACACCCAAAAAGATACACACACAGGCACAGAGACCCACACCCAAAGAGACACACACACAGGCCCACGGACCCCCACCCTGAGAGACACACATACAGGCACATTGACACACACCCAAAGAGACACAGACACAGGCACACAGACTCACAAAGACAAACACACAGAGGCACGCAGAATCACACCCAAAGAGGTACACACATAGGCACCTAGGCTCATACCTAAAGAGACACACAGGGACACAGATTCACATTCAAAGAGAAACTGACACAGATGCTCAGACACACAATCTAAGAGGCACAGAAACAGGCACACCACACACACCCCCAAAGAGACACACACACACACACACACACACACACACACACACAGAGTCATGCAGACTCACACACAGGCACACACACACAAAACGAAACACACAGACAAAAAGACCCACACCCAAAGAGAAACACACACAGGCACACAGACCCACACCGAAAGACACACACTCACAGGCAACACAGACTCACATCCAAAGAGACACACACACAGGCACACAGACTCACACTCAAAGATACACACACACAGGCACACAGACTCACACTCAAAGATACACGCACACAGGCGCACAGGCACACACCCAAAGAGACACACACACATAGGCACACAGATTCATATCCAAAGAGACACACACACAGGCACACAGATTCACATCCAAAGTGAAACACACATAAGCGCATAGACCCTCACCCAAAGAGACACATGCACACACAAAAACACATACGCCAAGCTACACGTATACACAGATGCACACATACAAATACCTGGGAGATGTACTAACTCTGATTTGCTATGTCAGAAAGCAGTCATAGAGTCTTAGAACATGGAAATGGACCCTTCCTCCTATTTTGTCCATGTTGGCCATAATCCCAAATTAAACTAGTCCCACCGGCCTGCTCCTGGCCCATAGCCCTCCAAACCCCTTCCTGTTCATGTACTTATCCAAGTGTCTTTTAAATCTTGTAACTGTGCTCCCACTCACCCCTTCAACAGAAAGTTCATTCCATACACGCTCTGCCCTCTGTGTCAAAGCCAAGATGTTGTTTGATTTCAGGAAGAAGTTGGATATGACACTTGGGGGTGAATCCATCAAAGCCACGTAGGAACAAGCAGGAACAGGCTATTGATTTGGATCATCAGGAGTGATCATATTGAATGGTCCAGCAGGCTCAATTGGCTACCAACCCTAAGAAACCCAAACATACAAATAGAAAGCAGGAATCATCAACAGTGCTTCACCCGAAGGCCCACTGAAGGTGTTCCCTAGTAGGATGATAAAACGTCTGGAAATGAACCTTCCAGCTCAGTGAGCAAACCTACATCCAGGACCATCACCCTGCTACACACTACAGACACTGCCAAAAGAGTGTCCTGCAGTTGTGATGTCCTTGGCTCTGATCTCAGAGAGAGCCAGAACACCATCTGCAACTGAGGAAATGTCAGTCTCTACCCCTCACTATTAACTTTCCTCCCACTATTGTTCTCCCTCTCGTTCTGCAGGTCACTGGGCTGTATCAGTTGGAGGGGTGGTGACTGGTTTATCATTTACAGGTTTGTAATGGGTGGTCAATCTACATGGGTTGCCATTTCTGCATCAGATACAAGACCAGTAATTGTTACAGACTCTGTGTCAGCTTCTCTATCAGTTGGAGGCAGTGTTATTATTGCTGTGTGTGTTGTTGTAACCTTGTGTATTGACTTGAGATACTAGATTTGATTTTGACTGTGTATATATTGGTGTTACTTGAATTCATTTCAAATTCTTTATTGGCTGCATTCCACATGAAATAGTATCATAAATTCTCCTCATCAATCACTGTCCACAGTTTAAACACATTCTGGAGGGCAATTGTATCACCTTGGAAGTTGGCATCTCACATTTGGGGTATAATCACTGAATGGGTCCAGTCCAGTGAAACAACGTGAGGTTTGCAGATGGGACGGGGTAGATCGAATGGATATCGTAATTATTGGCCAAATAAATCTTCACATATCGACAACGGAATTCTTGTGAATAGAGATGGTACATGAGTCACAGCGTTAAATATATTTATCACAATATGGATGGAACATTGTGTCACAATGTTGTTTTTTTTACAGAAGTTGAGTGATGTTGCAATCTTACTATCCCCAAGTTGGGACTCCCTCCCAAAGGCTATAAATTAAAGGCCTTGAGAATTCAACAGCGCAGAGTTTAAAGAGAGAATTGCCTGCAGCACAAAGGGCAAAATACTTTAGAAAATGCTTGAAACATTTGGGATTATTGACAAAGTATTCTAGGTGATACTTGCCATTACGGGTGTCACTGGTAAGTCATGGTAACTATTGATATTGCACAAACCTGTGTGTAAGATGCTACCGGGTTTTATTCTTGAACTGTTCATGTTCCATTCGACTCTATTGGTCACTGTTACAGAAACACTGTCTCAGTGATATCATTTGGTTGATCAGATATCTGGAATAAATACTTTCTTCATTCTTTATATCTTCAATTCATAAGAAACCTCTGCTTATAACTCAAAAACTCCACACATTACAAAGGTATTGCCTTTAGTGGAACATTGTGCGATATTGAATCAGGCCTTAGAGAAGGGAAACTCTCTGAAGGAAGATATTAGATGAAGTCAGAGTAACAGAACACTGGGTGTAGGTCATTCAACAAGCTGAATATTTTGTCACCCTTTTGTATATTTTGTGATGCCCATTAATGATGTAGAGGAGACTGTACGCTATTGGAGGAGAGTGGCAATAACAAATCACTTTGTGAATGACACAGAGCTTGGCTGGGTACTTGATGAAGGACTTCTGCCCGAAACCTCGATCCTCCTGCTCCTCAGATGCTGTCTGACTGGCTGTGCTTTTCCAGCACCACCCTCTTCGACTCTGGGTAGTTGACAGTGAGGAGGAGAGAGGAACATACAGAGGAGTTGGTCAGATGGGGAGGTCAGTGTCACTTTAGATTAGATTCCCTACAGTGTGGAAACAGGCCATTTGGCCCAACTGACCCTCAGAAGTGTAACCCACCCAGACCTATACTCCTACCCTCTTACCCTACATTTATGCCCCAAACTAATGCACCAAACACTTTGGGCAACTTCTGGTTAATTCACCCGACCTGCTCATGTTTCAATTGTGGGAGGCAGCCGGAGGAAACCCACGCGGCCATGGGGAGAATGTGCAAACTCCACACACAGACTGTCACCTAAGGCTGGAATTGAACTGGGGTCCCTGGTGCTGTGTGGCAGCAGTGCTAACCACTGAAACACCATGCTAGCCTAATTTCATTCTGGCAAATGTGAAATGATGCACTTTGGAAAAAGGAACAAGACAAGAGAATACTCAATGAATAGCAGGATGCTAGGAAGCTCAGAGGAACAGAGGGATCTTGGGGGGTGTGTACACAGACCCAAGAAAGGACCAGGACAGGTGAAGAGGGTTATTGAGAAGGCATAAAGGACACTTGCCTTTATCAGTCCCGGTATAGATTATAAGAG
This sequence comes from Chiloscyllium punctatum, assembly GCF_047496795.1. Taxonomy (NCBI): domain Eukaryota; kingdom Metazoa; phylum Chordata; class Chondrichthyes; order Orectolobiformes; family Hemiscylliidae; genus Chiloscyllium; species Chiloscyllium punctatum. Next base: position 52,619,828 of record NC_092780.1, read on the forward strand.
CAGGGAGATGATATTGGAGCTGTACATGGCTGGATGCACAGTATGGATCTTGCAGTTGCTCCTGAGATTGCAGGCTTACTTACAGATTGATGATAGTTTTATTATAGTCATATTTCAACAATATAAGATTTTTATTCATTTTGTTTCTTTAAAATGTAAACATCAAAAAAGATTTGTTTTCAAACAGACTTTCTCTTTCCCAGCTCTTCAAAGGCTTACAGTGACTGGCTGACCATTGGTTGCTTCACCGAGAAATGCCCAAAAAAAACGACTATACACATTTTAAGAAGAGGTTCTTTCTCCAAAGTTAAAAATCACACAACACCAGGTTATAGTCCAACAGGTTTAGATTAGATTAGATTACTTACAGTGTGGAAACAGGCCCTTCGGCCCAACAAGTCCACACCGCTCCGCCGAAGCGTAACCCACCCATATCCCTACATCAACATCTACCCCTTACCTAACACTACGGGCAATTTAGCATGGCCAATTCACCTGACCTGCATATCTTTGGACTGTGGGAGGAAACTGGAGCACCCGGAGGAAACCCACGCAGACACGGGGAGAACGTGCAAACTCCACACAGTCAGTCGCCTGAGGCGGGAATTGAACCCGGGTCTCTGACGCTGTGAGGCAGCAGTGCTAACCACTGTGCCACCGTGCCGCCCATTGGAAGCACACTAGCTTTCGGAGCGACGCTCCTTCATCAGGTGATAGTGGAGGGCTCGATCGTAACACAGAATTTATAGAAACATTTGCAGTTCTTTCTCCACATTATAATAGGTTTTTTTTTGATTAACCGAGTACGTTTTTTTAGATGGAATTGTGTTTTCATTTTGGAGAGTCCGACATGTGTTCAACTCTGGAGAAGAATTTTGTTTCAAAAACTTATTGAAGAGGAGTCATTTTAATTCAGTTAATGATATAAAGTGGTTAATGAAAGATTTATATGATCGGCTTTCTTTTTAAATTGTTTTGCACTTTTAACATTACTTTCTGTACGTATCGAAAGTGAGTTTGTTATATGTACAAGGTGTTTTGAAAGTTGCTTTTTTAGGCTTAACGTTACTGTGAGCAGAAAGAGACACAGAGTGAGATAGCTAATAGATTTCAAAAATGATTACCCAGTAGGGTCAGTCAGATGGGTGACTGTCAGGAAAGTAAGCAGTTAGTTCAAAACTCTCTGGTGGCTATTCCTCGACTGAATAAATATTCTCGCCCACCTTCCGAGGACCCCTTCACCCACCTCCAACACACAGCATCCACCTGGACACCCCGCGCTGGCCTATTACCCACCCTCGACCTCTTCATTTCCAACTGCCGCCGGGACATTAACCGCCTCAACCTGCCGACCCCCCTCCCCCACTCCAACCTCTCACCCTCACAACGCGCAGCCCTCCAATCCCTCTGCTCCAATCCTGACCTCACCATCAAGCCAGCGGATAAAGGGGGCGCAGTGGTAGTCTGGCGCACTGATCTCTACACCGCTGAAGCCAGACGCCAACTCGAGGACACCTCTTCCTACCGCCCTCTCGACCATGACCCCACCCCCTTCACCAAACCATCATCTTCCAGACCATACAGAACCTCATCACCTCAGGAGATCTCCCACCCACAGCTTCCAACCTCATAGTCCGGGAACCCCGCACTGCCCGGTTGTACCTCCTTCCCAAGATCCACAAGCCTGACCACCCTGGCTGACTCATTGCCTCAGCATGCTCCTGCCCCACTGAACTCATCTCTACCTACCTCGACACTGTCCTATCCCCCCTAGTCCAGGAACTCCCCACATACGTTCGAGACACCACCCACACCCTCCACCTCCTCCAAGACTTCCGTTTCCCCGGCCACTAACGCCTCATCTTCACCATGGATATCCAATCCCTCTACACCTCCATCCGCCATGACCAGGGCCTCCAAACCCTCCGTTTCTTCATCTCCTGACGTCCCCAACAGTACCCTTCCATCAACACTCATTTGTTTGGCTGGACTGGTCCTCACACTTAACAATTTCTCCTTCGAATCCTCCCACTTCCTCCAGACCAAAGGGGTAGCCATGGGCACACGTATGGGGCCCAGCTATGCTTATCTCTTTGTTGGCTATAAAGAACAGTCCATCTTCCATAATTACACCGGCATCACTCCCACCTCTTCCTCCGCTACATTGATGAAGGCATTGGCGCCACCTCGTGCTCCCGCGAGGAGGTTGAGCAATTCATCAACTTCACCAACACATTCCACCCTGACCTTAAATTTACCTGGACCATCTCTGACACCTCCCTCCCCTTCCTGGACCTCTCCATCTCCATTAACGATGACTGACTAGACACTGACATTTTTTATAAGCCCACCGACTCCCACAGCTACCTGGATTACACCTATTCCCACCCTACCTCTTGCAAAAATGCCATCTCGTATTCCCAATTCCTCCGCCTCTGCCGTATCTGCTCCCAGGAGGACCAGTTCCACCACAGAACACATCAGATGGCCTCCTTCTTCAGAGACCGCAATTTCCCTTCCCACGTGGTTAAAGATGCCCTCCAATGCATCTCGTCTACATCCCGCACCTCCGCCCTCAGACCCCACCCCTCCAACCGTAACAAGGACAGAACGCCCCTGGTGCTCACCTTCCACCCTACCAACCTTCGCATAAACCAAATCATCCGCCGACATTTCCACCACCTCCAAAAAGACCCCACCACCAGAGATATATTTCCCTCCCCACCCCTTTCCGCCTTCCGCAAAGACCGTTCCCTCCGTGACTACCTGGTCAGGTCCACACCCCCCTACGACCCACCCTCCCATCCTGTCACCTTCCCCTGCCACCGCAGGAACTGTAAAACCTGCGCCCACACCTCCTCCCTCACCTCTATCCAAGGCCCTAAAGGAGCCTTCCACATCCATCAAATTTTACCTGCATATCCACCAATATCTTTTTTGTATCCGTTGCTCCCGATGCGGTCTCCTCTACATTGGGGAGACTGGACACCTCCTAGCAGAGCGCTTTAGGGAACATCTTCGGGACACCCACACCAATCAACCACACCGCCCTGTGGCCCAACATTTCAACTCCCCCTCCCACTCTGCCGAGGACATGGAGGTCCTGGGCCTCCTTCACCGCTGCTCTCTCACCACCAGACGCCAGGGAGGAAGAATGCCTCATCTTCTGCCTCGGAGCACTTCAACCCCAGGGCATCAATGTGGACTTTTCCCCCACCTCACTGCAGTTCCAAACTTCCAGCTCAGAATACACCAGATGGCCTCCTTCTTTAGAGACCGCAATTTCCCTTCACACGTGGTTAAAGATGCCCTCCAACGCATCTCGTCCACATCCCGCACCTCTGCCCTCAGACCCCACCCCTCCAACCGTAACAAGGACAGAACGCCCGTGGTGCTGACCTTCCACCCTACTAACCTTCGCATAAACCAAGTCATCCGCCGACATTTCCGCCACTTCCAAAAAGACCCCGCCACCAGAGATATATTTCCCTCCCCACTGTCCCCATGACTTGTCCTACCTGCCTATCTTCTTTTCCACCTATCCACTCCACCCTCCACTCCCCCACCCCCCACCGACCTATTACCTTCATCCCTTCCCCCACTCACCTATTGTACTCTATGCTACTTTCTCCCTATCCCCACCCTCCTCTAGCTTATCTCTCCACGCTTCAGGCTCACTGCCTGTATTCCTGATGAAGGGCTTTTACCCGAAACATCGATTTTACTGCTCCTCGGATGCTGCCTGAACTGCAGTGCTCTTCCAGCACCACTAATCCTGAATAAATATTCAGTTTTGGGTACTGTTCAAAGGGACAGTCTGTCAGAAGAAAATGGCAGGGGCTGTCAGTTATTGGATTAGTGGTGCTGGAAGAGCACAGCAGTTCAGGCAGCATCCAAGTAGCTTCAAAATCGACGTTTCGGGCAAAAGCCCTTCATCAGGAATAAAAGGCTTTTGCCCGAAACGTCGATTTCAAAGCTACTTGGATGCTGCCTGAACTGCTGTGCTCTTCCAGCACCACTCATCCAGAATCTGGTTTCCAGCATCTGCAGTCATTGTTTTTACCTCGCTGTCAGTTATTGGACAATAGGAATGATACTTACGTTAGGCAGCATTTGACAAAACTTAAAAGAATTATTTTCGAAGAGACTCCCCTGTCAGGAGAAAGAGACACTGGAGATTCTGATGACTTAGATGAGGGAGTCGAAGGGTGGGTCAGTAAATTTGCAGATGATACGAAGATAGGTGGAGTTGTGGACAGTGAGGAGGGCTGTTGTCGGCTGCAGAGGGACTTAGATATGATGCAGAGCTGGGCTGAGGAGTGGCAGTTGGAGTTCAACCCTGCCAAGTGTGAGGTTGTTCATTTTGGAAGAACAAATAAGAATGCGGAATACAGGGTTAATGGTAGGGTTCTTAGTCAGGTGGAGGAACAGAGGGATCTTGGGGTCTATGTACATAGATCTTTGAAGGTTGCCACTCAGGTGGATAGAGTTTGTAAGAAGGCCTATGGAGTATTATCGTTCATTAGCAGAGGGATTGAATTCAAGAGTCGTGAAGTGATGTTGCAGCTGTACAGGACTTTGGTTAGGCCACAGTTGGAGTACTGTGTGCAGTTCTGGTCGCCTCACTTTAGGAAAGATGTGGAAGCTTTGGAGAGGGTGCAGAGAAGATTTACCAGGATGTTGCCTGGAATGGAGAGTAGGTCGTACGAGGATAGGTTGAGAGTTCTCGGCCTTTTCTCGTTGGAACGGCGAAGGATGAGGAGTGACTTGATAGAGGTTTATAAGATGATCAGAGGAATAGATAGAGTAGACAGTCAGAAACTTTTTCCCCAGGTACAACAGAGTGTTACAAGGGGACATAAATTTAAGGTGAAGGGTGGAAGGTATAGGGGAGATGTCAGGGGTGGGTTCTTTACCCAGAGAGTGGTGGGGGCATGGAATGCGCTGCCCGTGGGAGTGGTAGAGTCAGAATCATTGGCGACCTTTAAGCGGCATTTGGATAGGTACATGGATGGGTGCTTAATCTAGGTTAGAAGTTCGGCACAACATCGTGGGCCGAAGGGCCTGTTCTGTGCTGTATTGTTCTATGTTATAAGACCATAAGACCATAAGACATAGGAGTGGAAGTAAGGCCATTCGGCCCATCGAGTCCACTCCGCCATTCAATCATGGCTGATGCGCATTTCAGCTCCACTTGCCAGCGTTCTCCCCGTAGCCCTTAATTCCTCTAGACAACAAGAACCTATCAATCTCGGCCTTGAAGACATTTATCGTCGCGGCTTCCACTGCACTCCGTGGCAATGAATTCCACAGGCCCACCACTCTCTGGCTGAAGAAATGTCTCCGCATTTCTGTTCTGAAATGACCCCCTCTAATCCTTCCTGAGTGTGGGGAACAAAACTGGACACAGTACTCCAAATGGGGCCTAACCAGAGCTTTATAAAGTCTTAGTAGTACATCTCTGCTTTTATATTATATTATATGTTCTATGTTCTATTCTGTACCAGTGAGCTTAAATTTTGGATAGTATGTCACTTTCCTGGTACTAGGATGAAAGACCTCTCTGAACATATCAAGCATACAGATAAATGTAAGGTTGAGAAGCCAGAAATGATTGCACACATTTGGAGTTATGCCATTTTTAGGGAAAAGATCCTGTTGTTTTCTCCTGACAGGAGAGTCCCCTATAACAATAATTCTTTTAAATTCTGTCAAACGTTGCCTAACATAAATTTTATGGAGTTAATATAAGAGGTTAGGAAGAAGATTAAAAAACAGAATCTTAAAAGTAGCAGTCTCTGGTTTAGTTCTGATGCCAAACTTGAATGAGGGAAAGAACAAAAAGGTTAAAGCAGATAAACCAATGGCTGAAGAGCTGGTGTATTGTTCAGTGATTTTTAAAAAATTCATTGGTGGATCTTGGGTATCGCTGGCTGGGCAGCATTAATAGCCCATCCTTATTTGCCCTTGAGAAGGTGGTGGAGAGCTGCCTTCTTGAAACACTGCAGTCCACTTGCTGTGGGTTGGCCCACAATGCTGGAAGGGAGGGAATCCCAGGATTTTGACACAAAGGCTGTGAAGGAACAATGGTATATTTCCAAGTCAGGATGGTGAGTGGCTTGGAGGGGAACCTACAGGGGGTGGTGTTCCCAAGTACCTGCTGCCCTTGCCCTTCCAGATGCAAGTGGTCCTCAGTTTGGAAGGTGCTGTCTAAGAATCCCTGGTGAATTTCTGCAGTGCATGTTGTAGATAGTACACACTGCTGTTACTGAGCACCGGTGGTGGGGGGATTGAATATTTGTAGGTGTGGTGCCTATCAAGCAGGTTGGTTTGTCCTGGATGGTGTCAAGCTTCTTGAGTATTGTTGGAGCTGCACCCATCCAGGCAAGTGGGGAGTAGTCCATCACACTCCTGACTTGTGCCTTGTAGATGATGGATAGACTTTGGGGTGTCAGGAGGTGAGTTACTCACCGCAGTTTCCTTACCCCCGACCTGCCTTTGTGGCCACTGTGTTTCTGTGGTGAGTTCGGTTGAGTTTCTGGTCAATGGTAACCCCAAGAATGTTGACAGTGGGGGGGTTCAGTAATGGTAATACGTTGAATATCAATGTGCAATTGTTAGAGTGTCTCTTATTGGTGATGGTCATTGTCTGGCAATGGTATGGCGCGAATGTGACTTGCCTCTTGTTGGCCTAAGCCTGGATATTATCCAGATCTTGTTGCTTTTGACAACAGACTGCTTCAGTATTTGAGGAGTCGTGAATGATGCTGAACACTGTGCAATCATCAGCAAACATCCCCACTTCTGATCTTATGACAGAAGGAAGGTCATTGATGAAGCAGTTGAAGATGGTTGGGCCCAGCACTATACCCTGAGGGACTCCTGCAGAGGTGTCCTGGAGGTGAGATGTCTGACCCTCCACAACCACAACCATCTTCTTGTGTACCAGGTATGACTCTAACCAGCAGAGAGTTTGCCCCGATACCCATTGATTCCAGTTTTACCAGGACTCCTTGATGCCATGCTCGATCAAATGCAGTCTTGATGTCAAGGGCTGTCCCTCTCCCCACCCCTCTGAAATTCAGCTCTTTTTGTCCATGTATCACCCAAGGCTGTAATGAGGTCCTGGTTGAGTGACCCTGGTGAAACCAAACTGGGAGTCACTGAGCAGGCTATTGCTGAGCAGGTGCTGCTTGGTAGCACTGTCGATGACCCCTTCCATCACGTTACTGACGATTGGGTGGTAATTGGCCGGGATGGATTTGTCCTGTTTTTTTGTGTGCAGGACATACCTGAGCAATGTTCCACATTGTGGGGTAGATGCCAGTGTTGTAACTATACTGGAACAGCTTGGCTAGGGGAGGGCAAGTTGTGGAGCACAAGTCTTCAGTACTATTGCCAGAATGTTATCAGGGCCCATTGTCTTTGTAGTTTCCAGTGCCTACAACTGTTTCTTGATATCACGTGGAATGAATCAAATTGGCTGGAGACTGTATCTGTGATACTGGGGACCACTGGAGGAGCCGGTGATGGATTCACCTCTCGGCACTTCTGACTGAAGGTTGCTGTGAATGCGTCAGCCTTATCTTTTGATGTGCTGGGCTCCTCCCTCACTGAGGATGGGGATATTTGTGGAGCCTGGTCCTCCAGTGAGTTGTTTAATTGTCCATCATCATTCACGACTGGATGTGGAAGGACTGCAGAGCTTAGATCTGATGTATTGGTTGTGGGATCGCTTAGCTCTGTTTATCACTTGCTGTTTATACCGTTTGGCACACAGGTCATCCTGTTTGGTAGCTTCACCAAGCTGACATCTCATCTTCAGGTATGACTGGTCCTGCTCTTGGCTTGCCCTCATGCACTCTCCATTGAACCAGGGTTGATCCCCTGGTAAGATGGTAGTGGTTGAGTGGGAGATATGCTGGACCATGAGGTTACAGGTTGTGCTGGAGTACAACTGTGCTGCTGGTGATGGCCCACAGCACCTCATCGATGCCCAGTCTTGAGCTGCTAGATCAAGACTAGCAGTTTGAAGTCTGACCCAATTAGCATGGTGATAGTGACACACAGCACAATGGAGGTTATTCTCAATGTGAAGGTGGGACTTTATCTCCACAAGGATAGTGCGGTGGTCACTTTTACCGATACTGTCATGGACAGATGCATCTGCAGCTGGCAGATTGGTAAGGATGAAGGCAAGAATGTTTTTCCCTCTTGCTGGTTCCTTCACCACCTGCTGCAGACCCAGTCTAGCAGTTATATCTTTTAGGACCCGACCAGTTCGATCAGTCATGCTGCTACCGAGCCACTCTTGGTGGAGGACTTTGAAAGCCCCCCACCCAGAGCACATCCTGTGCCCTTGCCACCCTCAGTGCTTCCTCCAAGTGTTGTTCAACTTGGAACAGTATTGATTCATCAGCCGAAGGAAGAAAGTATGTGGTAACCTGTAAGAGGTTTCCTTGCCCATGTTTAACCTGAAGCCATGAGACTTCAAGGGGTCCAGATTTGATGTCAAGGACTCCCAGGACAACTCCCTCCTGACTGATTAGATTAGATTACTTACAGTGTGGAAACAGGTCCTTCGGCCCAACAAGTCCACACCGCCCCGCCGAAGCGCAACCCACCCATACGCCTACATCTACCCCTTACCTAACACTACGGGCAATTTAGCATGGCCAATTCACCTGACCTGCACATCTTTGGACTGTGGGAGGAAACCAGAGCACCCGGAGGAAACCCACGCAGACACGGGGAGAATGTGCAAACTCCACACAGTCAGTTGCCTGAGGCGGGAATTGAACCCAGGTCTCTGGCGCTGTGAGGCAGCAGTGCTAACCACTGTGCCACCGTGCTGCCCACTGTGCCAGCCCCTCTGCTGGATCTGTCCTGTGTGGGATGGGACATATCCAGAGATGGTAATGTTGGTGTCTGGGGTGTTACCTGTAAGGTATGATTCTGAAAGAATGACTATATCAGGATTTAACTTGAGGAGTCTGTGAAACAGCTCTCCCAATTTTGGCAGTAGCCCCCAGATGTTGGTAAGGACTTTGCATGTTCGACAGGGCTGTTTGTGCTTTTGCCGTTGTCTTCTCCGGTTCCAAGGTTGATGCCAGTTGGTTCGTCCAGTTTCATTTCTTTATTGTGACTTTCTAGCGATTGACACAACTGAGTGGCTTGTGAGGCCATTTCAGAGGCAGCTGAGAGTCAACCACATTGATATAGCTCTGGAGTCACATGTAGGCCAGACCAGGTAAGGATGGCCGATTTCCTTCCCTAAGGACATTAGTGAACCAGGTGGGTTTTTCCAACAATTGACAATGGTTTCATGGTCATCAGTTGACACTTACTCCCAGATTTGTTTTATTAAATTCAAATTCCGCCATCTGCCATGTCGAGATTCGAACCCAGGTCCCCAGAGCATTATTCTGGGTTTCTGGATTAACAGTCACGCGATAATACCACTAGGCGATCGTCCCCAGGCATTTAGGTTTTTGGACAGTTGGAATATCTTCTGGGACAGAAAAGACCAGTTCAAAAAGGCTTGTTTTAACTTGAACTGGAAAGGGACAATATCTTAGCGGGAGATTTACTAGCTCCATTAAGCGAGATTTATACTGTGAGAGAGAGGTGGTGCGGGGTGTGGAGGAATTCAAAGGAGCTGTGTAAATAGAAAGATTGATGAGGATGGTTCTAAATGTGAAAGGTTCAAGTCAATTAGGAAAGAAAGAAATGAAAAAGTCAGAGTACAGAGCACCTGTAAAGAATTAATAGCATTTATTTCAGTGCAAGGGGTCTTCCAGGTCAGGCTGATGAACTCAGGGCATGTTTAGGAACATGGGACTGGGACATCACAGCTGTTATAAAAAGTTGGCTGAGCGAGGGACTGAACTGGCAGACAGTGTTCCAGGTTTCAGATGCTATAGTAAGAATAGAAAGGAAGGCAGGAAAGGAGGGGGAGTGGCATCTTTGATTAAAGAAGCATTGCTGCTGTAACGAGAGAAGATATTTGTGAGAAATCATCCAGTGAAAAGACATGGGTAAAAAGTTATAAGTAAGAGAAGAAAGATCAATTGGTAGCTTCCCCGTGCGCAATAGTCAGAGAGAAATTGAGAAACCAACATGTGGGGACATCTCCGATGTATGTATATATGCTTAATAAGGTTGTAACCAAAGGAGAGTTTAATTTTCCAAACATTGACTGGGGCTACCACAGTGTTAAGGGTTTGGATGGTGAAGGATTTGTCAAATGAATTCAAGAAAAGTTTCTTCATCAATATGTGGCTGCTCCGACTGGAGGAGGAACAAAATTAGACCTTCTTTTGGGCAAGAATGCAGGGCAGGTGACTGAAGTGAAAGGAGGGAGACATTTTCGTTCCAGTGATGATAACTCTATTTGTTTTTAAATGGTTATGGAGAAAGCTAAGCCTTGTATCAAAGTTAAAATCTTAATTACAGAAAAACAACTTTTAATGCTATGAGACAAGAACTTTCAAAAGTTGATTGGTGTAGATTGCTCACAGGTAACAGGACTTTAAACAAGTGGGAGGCTGTGAAGATTGTGATGACGGGAGTTCAGAGGAATTATGTTCCAGTTAGAGTGAAGGGTAAGGTTTGTAAGATTAAGAAACAATGGGGTAATAAAGAGGTTCTGGTCAAGAATAAAAGAGAATCTTAGATATAGACAACTTGGTTCAAATGAATCTCTTAATCAAAACAAAGGGTGTTATGGCATTCTGACAAAGGAAAATATGAAAGCAAAAAGGGAATATGCAATTACATTAGCAAATAAGGTTAATGATAATTCAAAGAAATTTTACAAGGACATTAATAGTAAAAGGGTAACTAGAGAGAGGGTAGGGCTTCTTAAAGATGAAAAAGATTGCCTTTGGATTAAACCCGTGTATATAGGAAAGATCAAAAGTGAATATTTTCCATCGATTTTTAAATTGGTCAGTCGGCTGAAAAATGGTAGAAGGAGTTCAATTTGGATAAACGTAATATATTGCATTTTGTTATAACAAACAGGGGCAGGATCTATACAATTAATTATACAGCCTTGGGTAGTGTTGTTGAACAGGGGGACCTGGGGGTCAGGTACATGATTCATTGAAGTTGACATCACAAATAGATAAAGTGATTAAAAAGGCGTTTTGCACATTTCCCTTCATTGCTGAGTTCTTTGAGTATAAGTGTTGGAAAGTCATGTTGAAGTTGCACTGAACATGACTGAGGTCTCTCCTGTTTCCAGTTCTTGGGTTGGTCTGTTATAGGGAAGATATTATTCAGCAAGAGAGGGTTCAGAAGAGATTCACAGGGATGTTGCCAAATGTGAAAGGCTTGAGGTATAAAGAAAGTCTGGAGAGACTGGGACTTTTCTCATTGGAGCTCAAGAGCATTGAGAGGTTACCTTATAGAGGTTTATAAAATCATCAGGACGATAGATAGGGTTAATGGTAGGTGTCCATTCCCTAGAGTGAGAGATTTCAAAACTGAAGGGCACATTTTTAAGGTGAGCAAAGAGAAATTTAAAAACAAGATATGACAGACAAAGTATTGACACAGAAGGTGGTTTGATTGTGAAATGAACTTTCTGAGGAAGTGGTAGCTGTGGTCACAGTTACAATGTTTAAAAGACACTTGGATCAGTACATGAATAGGAAATGTTTGGAGATGTATGGGCCAGGAGCAGGCAGGTGGGACTAGTTTAGTTTTGGATTATGTTTGACATGAACTGATTGGACTGAAGAGTCTGTTTCCATGTTGCATGACTCTTCGGTGCGACCGTAACTGGAGTACTGTCTACAGTTCTTCTTGCTGCACTACAGGAAGGAAGTGATTACACTGGGGAGGGGTCACAGGAGATTGACCAGGATGCTGCCTAGAATAGAGCATTTCAGCTATGAAGAGAGGCTGGCTCAGCTCGAGTTGTTTTCTTTACAGAAGTTTGAGGGAGGTGTGATCGACGTGTGGAAGATTGTGAAGGGCATGAACAGGGTGGGGTGAGAGTAGCTGTTCCCCTTTAGGTAAAGAGTCAATAACAAGGGGCATCATTTTAAAATGAAAATCAGGAGGTTTAGAGAGGATTTCAGGGAAACATTGTCACACAGAGGGCGTGGGAGTCTGAAATACAATGCCTGGAAGGGAGTTCACTCAGGGAACCTCACAACCTTTAAAAATTACTCGGATGTGCACTGAAAATGTCATAATATTCTAGGCTATGGGACTAATGCAGGAAAGTGGGTCTAATGCAGGAAAGTGGGACTAATGCAGGAAAGTGGGACTAATGCAGGAAAGTGGGACTAATTCAGTTTATTGTACATTTTTGGCAGTACGAATTCAATAGACCCAGGGCCATTTCTGCATTGTATGATTCTTTGTTTCAAGAGATAATTAATTACTGGCAGTATCGTTCAATGTGGAACTGTACCAACTCTGGGTCTTTGGAAACAATAAAATACAATAAAAGGCCATACACTAGAGGGAATGGGAATCAATATCTAAGGGTAAGGTTGGCAAGAATAGGGAACCCTGGATGACAAGGATATTGAGACTTTGACCAGAAGAAAGAACAAGGTATGACTCAGGTACAAGGAAACTGGGATCAAGGGAATCCCAGCAGGTATATAGGGGATAGAGGAGTTTATTGAAGAAGGAAATCAGGAGGGCAAGAAAGGAGCATGAGATGCCTTGGCTGAGAGAATTAGCGTGAATCCAAAGAGGTTCTCTAAGTATATTAAAGGAAAAAGAATAACCAGAGAGAGGAATAGGGCCCTTCAATGATGAAAGTGGACATGTATGTGTAGAACCACAGGAGATGGGTGAGGTCCCCAATGAATATTTCTCCTCAGTGTTTACCATGGAGAAAGACATAAAGACATGGTAACATGGGGAAGTTAGTGGTGCTATCTTGGGGAAAGTCCATATCACAGTAGAGGTGGTGTTGGATGTGTTAGAATATATGAAGATGGATAAAATGCCAGGTCATGATCACATTTATCCAAGAACACTGCAAAAAGCTAGAGAAGAAATTGGCTGATGTTTTTTCATCATCGTTAACCATGGGTGAGGTCCCAGAAGACTGGAGGGTAGTGAATGTTGTGCCATTATTCAAGAAGGACTGCAAAGAAAAACCTGGGAACCAAGGCCCAGTAAGCCTAACATCTGTGGGAGGTAAATTACTTTAGAGTATTCTAGAGAGATAAGGTATACATGTATTTGGAAAGACAGAGTTTGATTAGGAGTAGTCAGCATGGCTTTGTGAGTGGGTGATCATGCCTCACAAATTTGTTAAAGTTTCTTGATGGTGTGAACAGGAAAGTTGATGAGAGCAAGGCAGTAAACTAATCTCTGTGGATTTCAGTAAGGCCTTTGATAAGGTCTCATATGTTTGGCTGCTCTGGAAGGTTAGATTACATGGAATCCAGAGGACACTGACAATTTGGATACACAATTGGTTTGATAGTAGGAAGCAGAGGGGAATAGTGGAAGGATGTTTGTCAGACTGGAGGCCTGTGACTGGTGGAGTGCCTCAGGGGTCAGTGCTGGCCCATTACTGTTTGTTATCGATATCAATGATCTGGGTGTGAATGTACAAGGCATGATTAGTAAGTTTATTGATGACACTAAAATAGGAGGTATCGTGGACAGTGAGGAAGGTGATCAGAAATTGCAGCAGGACCTTGATCAGCTGGGGAAGTGGGCCAAGAAAGAGTAGTAGAGTTTAATATAAGTGTGAGGTTTTGCATTGTGGAAAGTGAAATCAAGATAGGGGCTTCATGGTGAATGGTAGGGCCGTAAGGAGTGTAGTGGAACAGAAGGAACTTGGAGTTCAGGTACATGGTTCTCTGCAAGTGGAGTCCCATGTAGACAGGGCAGTGGAGGAAGGCTTTAGGCACACTGGCCTTCATCAGTCAGGGCATTAAGGATGGAAGTTGGGAAGTTATGTTGTAGTTGTACAGGATGTTGGTGAGGTGGCACTTGGAGTATTATGTTCAGTTTTGGTCACCTTGTTGTAAGAAGGACGTTATTAAACTGGAAAGAGTGCTGAAAAGGTTTACAAGGATGTTGCCAGGACTCAATAGTCTGAGTTATAGGGAGAGGTTGGACAAGCTAAGTTGTTTTTCGTTCGAATGTAGGAGATTAATGGGGGGAGCTTATAGAAACATATAAGGTCATGGGAGGCATGGATATGGTGAATGAACTCATTCTATTTCCCAGGGTTGGGGAATCGAGGACCAGAGAGCATCAGGTTAAGGTGAGAGGAGAAAGAATAAAAGGGATTCTGAGGGGCAACATTTTTACACAGAGGGTGGAAAGCATATGGAATGAGCTGTCAGCGGAAGTGGTTTAGGTGGGTACATGAACAACATTTAAAAGACACGTGGACAAATACATAAGGTTTAAAAGGAAATGGGCCAAGTACAAGGAAATGGGGTTAGCGTGGATGGACAGTTTGGTCAGCACGGACCAGTTTGGGCTGAAGGGTGTGTCTCTGTGCTGTCTAGCTCGATGACTTTATGACTCTATGATCGTACTGATTATGTATACAGTGCGTTTCGGCCAGTATAGAAGGTACATAAATCCACAGTGGATTGACATAAGTTGGTTCAACAATGAAATCAATGTTTGAGTGGATTGATGGTTCCATTTGACGAAACAGTCTGTACTTCTGGATTTTATGCAGTGTGAGCAGAACCCTGTTTCCCATTGTTGGAAGATGCTCAGAAATAAGTACATGAGGAGAAATGCATCAACATTGTCTATTTCTTACTGAGATTCTCCAACAGGAACAGATGTAAACGATTTCCCGAATGTGGAAACACTGTTACCAACTCGATCGATTTATTCTGACACTGCAAAGGGTTCCTGCAAACACTGATTTGTATTTCATGTGACTTTCCCTTGCCCCTTCATTTAACCTGGAGAATCTGTGGTTCAAGTGAGTCTCTTAGACAATTGCTTCAACACTGAATTTGGTATTTGTCTCTAATTATTGAAACATCCATTTGATCTGAGCAACTTGGAATAAACTCCTTTCATATCAGCATACTGATGTGTTTTTGTATTTAGCTGGCTCTCCATTATGCTATTACCTCAAAGACCCAGTTTTGTTTGAGATTAGATTACCTACAGTGTGGAAACAGGCCCTTCGGCCCAACCAGTCCACACTGACCCTCCGAAGAGTCACCCACCCAGACCTATTTCCCCCTCACTAATGCACCGAGCACTCCGGGCAATTTAGCATGACCAATTCACATAACCTGCACGTCTTTGGACTGTGGGAAGAAACCAGAGCACCCGGAGGAAACCCACGCAGACACGGGGAGAATGTGCAAACTCCACACAGACAGTCGCACGAGGCTGGAATCGAACCTGGGACCCTGGAGCTGTGAGGCAGCAGTGCTAACCACTGAGCCACCGTGCCTCAAACCTATGCCCTCTAGTAATGGGCTCCCAACCCCAGGGAAAAGACATTGTCTGTTTATACTATCCATGCTCCTCATGATTTTATAAACATCTGTAATGTCACCCCTCAGCCTCCAACGCTCCAGGGAAAACAGCCCCGTGCTGGCCAGCATAGAAATGAAAAAAAAAATAAGCAGGTTGAGGACGTGACTTGAGGGATGGTGTAGCAGGGAGGGGTTCAGGTTTGTTGGACACTGAGACCGGTTCTGGGGAAGGTGGGTCTATTACAAAATGGACGGTCCACATGAGCCAGTTCTTTTCTTTATCTTCCTTCTGTTGTCTTTTTAACGATAGTGTACAAATAAAGTGTGTTTTGCTTCATATCTGGTTTTCCCAATCCAATTGCACCTGGAACATAACATCTCACACTTACCTTTCAAATACAAAATAGTTCAGGTCTAGACTATCATCTTATTGTATGTTGAGGGTGTTCAGTCAGGTCCATAATACATGTTGTAATTTTAAGAGAGCACGGGAGCACAATCTGGTGAGCAGCTCACGGTGAGAGCTCCCCAGTTGGTGAGGGAGACATGCCCCAGGTGGCTGGCATTGGGAGGATGGTCAGACACCGGCTACCTGCTCAGGCCCAGGCAGGAGAGGAGCCTGTGGTGTTGACAATCAGGGACTTCATCCAGATGCACAGGGAGGGCCAGGGGCAGCAGGCTGGGCTGTGGGACACAATGGCCCTCATTGGCCAGAAGCTGCAGCACATGCACAGAAGCTACATGTGTAACTTGATTCAAATCCAGAACCAAATAATAGATGGAGTAACTATTAATAATTACCTGTTCCAATCTAGGAACATCCCATAACCACACCCCTTGACAAAGGCACATTCAGTTAAACAGATTTGTCTCACATCCAATTCGAGCAGCAAGAAGAGAACTCCCAGTTTGTAGCTGTAACAGAGAGAGGGAGAAACAGCTTCCACATCTTCAGGACCACAGCAGCAAGTGCTGCAAGCTCAAACTACAGATGAGAGTGGTCCTAAGGGAAGAGTACTAAACTGGGCCAAGGCCAATTATATCAAAATTAGGGAGGAGCTGGAAAATGTGGATTGGACACAGCTATTTGAAGGGAAGTCCACATCTGAGATGTGGGAGGCTTTCAAAGATAGGTTAAAATAGTGCAGGATAGACATGTCCCATTGAAGGCAAAGGAGAGCAAGGGCAAGATTCGTGAACCGTGGATGACAGGAGAAATTGTACGACTAGCCAAGAGGAAAAGGGAAGCGTACATAAGGTCTAGGCAGCTAAGAACAGGATGGGCCCTGGAGGAATATCGGAATAGGAGGACAAATCTTAAACAAGGAATCAAGCGGGTGAGAAGGGGTCATGAAATAGCTTGAGTGAGCAGAACTAGGGAGAATCCCAAAGCATTTTATTCTTATCTAAGAAGCGAGCGGATAACTAGAGAAAAGATCGGTCCACTAAAAGATAATGAAGGAAGGCTGTGTGTCGAACCTGAGAGAATGGGTGAGATTCTGAATGATTACTTTGCATCAGTGTTCACTGAGGACAGGAACATGATGAATGTTGAGATTCGAGATAGAAATTTGATTAGTCTGGATCACGTTGGCATAAGTAGGGAAGATGTGCTGGGTAGGCTAGAGGTTAAGGTGGACAAATCCCCAGGACTGGATGGGATCTATCCCAGGTTGCTAAGGGAGGCGAGAGGGGAAATAGATGGGGCCCTGACACATATCTTTGTGGCATCCTTAAATACAGGTGAGGTGCCAGGGGACTGGAGGGTTACACATGCTGTCCCCCTGTACAAGAAGGGTAGTAGGGATATTCCGGGTAACTACAGACCAGTGAGCCTGACGTCAGTGGTGGGGAAGTTGCTGGAGAGGGTACTAAGGGATAGGATCTTTTTATATTTAGAAAAGCATGGGCTTTTCAGTGATAGGTAACATGGTTTTGTGCGGGGGAGGTTGTGCCTTACTAATTTAATAGAGTTCTTTGAGGAAGTGACCAAGTTGATAGATGGAGGAAGAGCTGTTGATGTCATATACATGGACTTTAGTAAGGCATTCGATAAGGTTCCCCATGGTAGACTAATGGAGAAAGTGAAGTCATATGGTGGGCAGGGTGATCTAGCTAGGTGGATAAAGAACTGGTTGAGCAACAGGAGACAGAGAGTAGTAGTTGAAGGGAGTTTCTCGAAATGGAGAAAGGTGACCAGTGGTGTTCCACAGGGGTCAATGCTGGGGCCAATGTTGTTTGTAATATATATAAATGATCTGTAAGAGGGCACTGTTGGTATGTTCAGCAAGTTTCCAGATGACACAAAGATTGGTGGAGTAGCAGAAAGCATAAGGGACTGTCAAAGAATACAGGAGGAAATAGATAGACTGGAGAGTTGGGCGGAAAAGGGGCAAATGGATTTCAATCCAGGCAAATGTGAGGTGATGCATTTAGACAAGACTAATTCTAGAGTGAATGATACATTGAACGGAAGAGCCTTGGGAGAAGTTGATGGGTAGAGAGATCTGGGAGTGCTGGCCCAATGTACCCTGAAGGTTGCTGCACAGGTGGATAGAGTGGTCAAGAAGGCATATGATATGCTTGCCTTCATTGGACGGGGTATTGAGTATAAGAGCTGGCAAGTCATGTTAAAATTGTACAAGACATTGGTTCGGCCACATTTAGAATACTGTGTACAGTTCTGGTCGCCACATTACCAAAAGGATGTGGAAACTTTGAAGAGGGTGCAGAGACGGTTTACGAGGATGTTGCCCAGTATGGAAGGTGCCAGCTATGAAGAGAGGTTGAGTAGGTTCGGTTTGATTTCCTTAGAAAAAAGGAGATTGTGGCGGGACCTGATTGAGATTTACAAAATCATAAAGGGTATAGACAGGGTGGATAGAGACAAGCTTTTTCCCAGGTGAAGGATTCAATAATGAGAGATCACACTTTCAAGGTGAGAGTGGAAAGTTTAAGGGGGATACATGTGGCAAGTACTTCACACAGAGGGTGGTGGGCATCTGGAAGACATTGCCAGAAGAGGTGGTAGAGGCCGGCACGGTAGATTCATTTCAGATGCGTCTGGACAGATGCATGAGTAGGTGGGGGGCAGAGGGATACAGATGCTTAGGAAGTGGATGACAAGTTGAGACAGTAGATTTGGATCAGCTCAGGCTTGGAGGGCCGAAGGGCCTGTTCCTGGGCTGTAAATTTTCTTAGTTCTTTGTTCTTAGCCCCAGCCTATTTAGCCTGTCCCTATAGCTTAAATCCTCCAACACTGGCAACATCTTTGACAATCTTTTCTGAACTCTTTCAAATTTCACAACATCCTTCCAATAGGAAAGAGACCAGAATTGCCCTTGCCAATATGCATTGGCAGAAAAAAAACTGTGGTGTCGAAGAGCAGGCCCCGCAGAGGGGAAGCTTGCGATGGTGGGAAAATTTCTACAGATGCAACATGGCCTCTCTACTCCTCCACTGAATATTCTGACCAATAAAAGAAAGCATATCAAATGCCTTCTTCACTATCCTATCTACCTGCAACTTTACTTTCAAGGAGCTATGTACCTGTTGTCCAAACTCTGTTTGTTCAGCAACACTCCCCAGGATTAAATGTATAATTCCTGCTCTGATTTGCTTTTCCAAAGTGCAACACCTCTCATTTATCTAAATTAAACTCCATCTGCCATTCCTCAGCCCATTGGCCCATCTGAGTAAGATCCCATTGTACTCTGAGACAACTTTCTTTGCTGTCCAATAAACCTCCAAATTTGGTGTCATCTGCAAACTTACTAACTATCCATCCTATGTTCACATCCAAATCATTTATATAAATGACAAAAAGAAGTGGACCCAGCCCTGATCCTGGTGGCACACCACTGGTCACTTGGCTAAATGACTGGCTTGTAATGTTGAGTGATGCCAATAGTGTAGCTTCCAATCCCCAATGGCTGAGGTTACCATGAAGGATTCTCCTTCTCAAGCTCTTCTCTGTCTGAGGGATGGCAACTCTCAGGTTCAACTACCGCCAGTTGTGCCTCTCTCATGATAGAAGGTCATCTATATCAATTTCCTTATGGTATAAAGTTCAACTGAAGTGTAGACAGTGTGGATGACGGCATAAAATTACAAATGGACCTTGATAAACTTGATAAACACAGTAACACTGTGGCAGATGGAGTTCAATATAAACAAGCATGACGTTATCCAATTTGGAGTGAAAAAGGGTAGGTCAATGCATTCTCTAGATGGTACAAAG
Source organism: Chiloscyllium punctatum (assembly GCF_047496795.1). Classification (NCBI taxonomy): domain Eukaryota; kingdom Metazoa; phylum Chordata; class Chondrichthyes; order Orectolobiformes; family Hemiscylliidae; genus Chiloscyllium; species Chiloscyllium punctatum. Next base: position 52,639,517 of record NC_092780.1, read on the forward strand.
TGGTTGGCCAAAGCGAGTTGAGGTTCAGATGCATTGATCTTTAAAATATCACAAACAGTTCAGAAAATAATCAAGATGGCTAATGGGATGTTGGTCTTTATATCTAGAGAACTAGAGTTAAAGTCTAAGGATGCAGAAGTTATGCTGCAGTTAAACAAAAGCCCTGGTAAGACCCCACTTGAAGACTGTCAGCAGATTGGGGCACCACATTTGAGCAAGAGTAGATTAGTCTCGGAGGGAGCTCAATGTTGGTTTAAAAGAGTGATACCTAAACTCCAAGGGTTACATTATGACGAGAGATTAGGCATGTTTTGTCCACAACTTTAAAAAGTTACAGGGTGATCTGACTGAAGAGTTCAAGGTGTTAACGAGAAAAGATAGGGTTGAAAAAGAGAAATTATTTCAACTGGCAGTGGATCCTAGAACGAGGCTGAATAGTCTGCAAGGTAGTGCCCAGTGTTCAGAGCAATCTGAGGAAGCATGGCTACACACAAACAGTATTCAAGGTTTGGAACTCTCTTCCACAAATAGCAATGGATACTGGATCAGATCTTAGTTTGAAATCTGAGAGAGATTTTTATTTTATTGGTGTCTCAGTGGTTAGCACTGCTGTCTCGCAGTGTCAGGAATCCGGGTTCAATTCCTGCCTTGGGCCACTGACTGTGTGGTGTTTGCACATTCTCTCCATGTCTGTGTGGGTTTCCTCTGGGTGCTCCTGTTTCCTCCCACTATCCAAAGGTGTGCAGGTTCGGTGAATTGGCCATGCTAAGTTGTCCCATCGTGTTCAGGGATGTGTAGGTTAGGTGCATTAGTCAGGGGTAAATTATAGGGTAGGGGAATGTGTCTGCGTGGGTTGCTCTTCAGAGGGTCAGTGTGGAGTTGTTGGGCTGAAAGGCCTGTTTCCACACTGAATGGATTCTAATTCTAATTCTAAATGTATTGAGGGATATTGGCCAAAGGCAAGTATCCGGAGTTAGGCCACAGATGAGCCATGATCTCATTGGATGGTGGAACAGTCTTGAGTGACTCAATGGCCTTCCTCTCCTCCGATGTTACTATAATCTGGTTGTGAAAGTTCATGAGGGAAAATGGAGTATAACACTAAAGATTTCTACACTGGGTAGAACATGAGTCAGTCTGTTCAAGATATAAACAAAGTTATTCAGGAGAGAGTTGTCTGCAACAGAATGTGCAACTTTGTTCAGAGATGGGTCAGTGGTCAAACAGTGAATGTACGCACAGCAAATATTACACATTCTTCTCAGGTGAATAAACACAACACAAACGGTGAATTCAAAATAGCCATGAAATAAAATGTTGCTGTTAGCTTCTAATAATAATTTGCAAGACTGTCCTGTGGGAGATTTCATCAAACTGAAAATTGTTTTCATTGTTCTGTGAACCTGAGGGTGTAGGTTCCACCATGTTCCCCTGAAGGGGGAGCTGGTTTGATCAGAGTTTGGTTTCGGTCTTATAGTCGAATTAATTTTGAAGACTGGAGCTTGTTCTGAGACTGCATTTACTGATCGTGAGACAAGCACAAAGGTTCCCAATGTTCATTTTTTTTATTTTGGCTCGTTAAGTATGGTGGGTGTGGCTGGACTGGCCAGCTCTCAACATCAAAACACACCCCAAAGTCCTCTGTCACTGTCTGACATGTTTCCTGTTTGTCTCCCCCAACATGAGCACGTGTAGAAGATGACCATTCAGCCCATTGTGGAAGAGTCTGGTGCTGGAAAAACACAGTTAGTCAGGCAGCCTGCGAGGAGCAGGGGAGTCAACATTTTGGGCAAAAGCCTTTCATCAGGAAGAGCTTATTCCTGAAACGTTGTCTCTCCTGCTCCTCGGATGCTGCCTAACCGGCTGTGCTTTTCCAGCAGCACACTCTTGGACTCTGACCCCCAGCATCTGCAGTCCTCACTTTCTCCTCTTCAGCCCATTGTGACCTCATTGACGGCTCAAATGAGCATCATTACCGAGTGCCAATCGCCTGCTTTTATTCCCATGCCCTTCCGTATAGTTTAACCTAAATAATCATCGAATACCCTCCTCAATGTTTCAATTCCCCACCTTCCCAGTCAGTACATTCCAGACTCTAACTGCTCTCTGAGGGGCAGAGGTATTTTTTTCTCAGATCTCCCTCACTTCTTTTGCACATCTCTTCATATCTGCGCCCTCTTGTTCCTGTTTCTTTCACAAGTGGGAGAAGTTTAGTCCTATCTCCTCTATCCAGCCTACTCATACATTTGAAAACATTGGTCAGGTATCCCTCTCAGCCTCCTTCTCTCCAAGGAGAACAGTCCCAACTATTCAATCTATCCACACCACAGGAATCATTCCTGTGAACTGCTTCTGGACTCTGTCCAATGCATTCTCTTCTTTCCTATAATGTGATGTCCACAACTGCCCACAGCACTCCAGCTGAGGTCGAATAAGTCTCTTGCACAATTTCAATATCACCTCCTTGCTCTCATACTCTATGCTCTGACTCATACGTACTCCTCGTCATTTTTCACTCTCCTCTGTATTCCTATGGAGAACCATGAGGGCCATTGATGTTGAGCAGTCACTATTCTCTCTGGTCAGGATTGCAAACTCATTTTTTTGCTGGAAAAGTCAAAATGTAAATAAATGTGTAAAATGCCCAGTGTCCTAACTGTCTGATTCAGGTGAAAGGGAATTCACATTATTTTTTGTCATTAACAGAACAAAATATTGCAAAAAATACAATTTTTTTTAACTGATAGGGAGAACTGAAAAATGAATTTCTATTTTCTTTCAATTTCCCACCAAATGCAGACAGACACACAAAGAGAATAAAACATTTAGGAGGGAAATAAAGATTGTCAGAGAAACATTGTTGAGGATCATCAGTCAGGACCACAAAATGGAATGAGTTGTTCTCATATTCCTTTTGATTCTTCATTGGAGACACAAAATTATTTACAAACTGGTTCCCATTCTTTAGTTTGCTGGCTGAAGATTATTCAGATGATGAGTCTTTCTTTTCCCTTTGTGTTTCTGAATTCCCTGACTCCTGGTGTCTGTTCGGATCCCTGGCGAGAGGATATGAAATTGTGGGGTCTGATTCCCATCGGTTCTGAAGCTAAGATCATTCTATCAGCAATAGCAGTTTGTCTCTGTGTAGGGTGTGGGGCCTGATGTGGAAACACAACTGGTCAGTGAAAGCTGTAAAAGAGATTTGATCAGAGGCATCCTATACATGATGTGGATGTGAACATAGGAAGTACGGTTAGTAAGTTTGCAGATGAAACCAAAATTGGAGGTGTAGTGGGCAGTGAGGAAGGTTACATCAGATTACAACAGGATCTTGATCAGATGGGCCAATGGGCTGAGAAGTGGCAGTTGGAGTTTAATTTAGATAAATGTGAGATGCTGCATTTTGGAAAGATATATCAGGGTAGGACTTGTACACTTCATGGTAAGATCCTGTGGAGTGTTGCTGAACAAAGAGACCTTGGAGCTCAGATTAAAACCCTGAAGACAGGGGTTTAATGAAATGGGAGGGGTGGAGGGGTTCAGTTGTCGGGGGAATTCGAAATCCCAAATGAAAGGAGGAGGTAATAATGCAGGTCAACGATGTGACAGATGGTTACCAGACAATAAAGGGGAGGGACAGAACTGGTCAACGTCTTTGTGCACCAAGCTATTATAAAAATGGAGGGAAATGTTCCAGGAGAACAAACTTAAAAGCTGTGTACCTAAGTGCTCAAAACATTTGAAATAAAATTAATGAGTAAATGGCACATATAGAAACAAATGGGTTTGATTTGGTAGTGATTTCTGAGGCATGTTTCCAAGGAGACCAGGTCGAGGAATTGAATATCCAAGGAAGATAGACTGACAGGAAAAGCAGGTACTGTAGCTTTGTTGGTGAAGGAAGGGATCACTGCTGTAATGGAAAATGGCATAAATGCAGGAGATCGTGTTGTGGAACTAGTCTGGGTACGAATAAGAAATAGCAAAGGGAATAAGTACGTGGTGGATGTAATCGATAGGTCCCCAAACAGTGGGGCACTGTATAAACCAGGAAATATTAGAGGCTTACACAAAAGGTATGGCAATAATCAGGGATGATTTTAACATGCACAGAGATTGGAAAAATTAAACAGGCAAGGGCAGCCTGGAGGCAGAGTTCATTGAATGGATTAGAGATTGTTTCTTGGAACAGAACACTGTGGAACCACCCAAGGAGAGCCTACTCTGGGTTTAGTATTGTGAAATAAGGAGAGATTAATTGATTACATCATAGAACATAGTACAGTACAGCACAGAGCAGGCCCTTCAGCGCACAATATTGTGCTGAGTATTTATCTTCATCTAAGATCGACCAAACCTACACACCCCTCAATTTTCTGCCAGCCACGTGCTTCTTCAGCAGTCGCGTAAATGTCCCTAATGTCTCTGACTCTATTACCACGGCTAGCAGTGCCTTCCACACACCCACCACTCTCTGCATAAAGAACCTACCTCTGACAAATCCCCTAATCCCCTAAACCTTCCTCCAATCACCTTAAAATTATGACCCCTCATAACAGCCATTTCTGTCCTGGGGAAAAGTCTCTGGCTATCCACTCTATCTATGCCTCTCATTACCTTGTATAACTCTATCAAGTCACCTCTCTTTCGTATTCTATCCACTCTCTACTCTTCATAAGACAAGCCCTCCAATCCAGGCAGCATCCTGGTAAATCTCCGCTGTACCTCTCTCTGCAGCATCTAAATCCTTCTTATAGTGAGGCAACCAGAACTGGACACAATATTCCAAGTGTGGCTGAACCAGGGTTTTATCGGCCTGCAGCAAAATCTCACAGCACCAGGGTCCCAGGTTCAATTCCAGCCTCGGGCGACTGTCTGTGTGGAGTTTGCACATTCTCCCCGTGTCTGCGTGGGTTTCCTGCGGGTGCTGCGGTTTCCTGCCACAGTCCAAAGCTGTGTAGGACAGGTGAATTGGCCATGCTAAATTGCCCATGGTGTGAGGTGCATTAGTCACAGGAAAATGGGTCTGGGTGAGTTGCTCTTCAGAGGGTCGGTGTAGACTTGGTGGGCCGAAGGGCCTGTTTCCACACGGTTTTAAAAAACTCAATCCCCGTCACCTTTGTTAACAATGTAATCGACTTCGATGGCAACTTTGAGGGATCTATGTATGTGGACCCCAAATCCTGTTGTTCCTCTATACTGCCAAGACTCCTGTCTTTAACCCTGTATTCAGCATTCAAATTCAACTTTCCAAAATGAATCATTTCACATTTATCCAGGTTAAAGTCCATCTGCCACTTCTCAGCCCAGCTCTGTATTCTTTCAATGTCTTGTTGAAGCCTGCAACAGGCCTTGTCACTATATACAACACCACTGATCCTTGAGTCATTAGCAAACGTGCTAACCCACCTTTCCATTTCTTCATCCAAACTACAAAGAACAGAGGTCCAAGAATAGATCCCTACAAGGCACCACTGGTGGACCTCCAGGTGGAATACCTTCCATCCACTACCACTCACTGTCTTCTTTCGGCCAGCCAATTCTGTATCCAGACAGCCACATTTCCCTGTATCCCATAGCTCCTAATGTTCTGAATGAACCTTATCAAATGCCTTACTGAAATCCATATACACCATATTCCCTGCTCGACGTTCATCAACTTGCCTTGTCACATCCTCAAAGAACTCAATAACACTTGTAAGATATGTTAGAATGTTTGAATCTCTACAGTGTGGAAACTGGCCATTCGGCCCGACAAGTCCACACCAACCCTCCGAAGAGTAACCCCCCAGACCCCTTTCCCCAGTACTCCACATTTGCCCCGACGAATGCATAAAGAACCTACCTCTGACTAACTCCTGACTCACCTACACACCCCTGAATACTATGGGCATTTTTTGGCATGGTCAATCACCTAACTTACACATTTGGGATTGTGGGAGGAAACGAGAGCACCCAGTGTAAACCTACACAGACACGGGGAAAATGTGCAAAGTCTGTACAGACCTGCCCCTCACAAAGCCATGCTGACTAACTTTAATCAAACTATGTTTTTCCAAATAGTCATAAATCCTGTCTCTCAGAATTCTTTCCAGTACCTTGCTTATCTCAGACATAGTACCGACTGGTCTGCAATTCCCAGGGATTTCCCTATTGCCTTTCTTGAACAGAGGAACAACATTCACCTCCCTCCAATCATCCAGTACGACTCCCATGGAGAGTGAGGACACAAAGATCATCGCCAGAGGCACAGCAATCTCATTCCTCGCTTCCTGCAGTAATTTGGATATATCTGGTCTGACCCTGGGGACTTATCTATCTTGATGCTTCCCAGAATTTCCAGCATATCCACTTCCTTAATATCAATCTGTTCAAGCCTATTAACCTGATCCACTGTATCCTCACTACCAACAAGGTCCCTCTCTCTGGTGAATACTGAAGGAATGAACTCATTTAGGGCCTCCCCTACTTCTTCAGACTTCAGGCACAAGTTCCCTCCACTATCCCTGATTGACCCTACTCTCTCTCTGATCATTCTCTTGTTCCTCACATAAATGTCAGACACCTTTGGGTTTTCCTAATCCTTCCAGCAAGGCTTTTTCCTGTCCCCTCCTAGCTCTCCTCAGTCCATTTTGGAGTTCTTTCCTCACTACCCTCTAATCCTCTAAAGCTGTGCCAGCTCCTTGCTTCTTTAACCTTAAGTCAGCTTCCTTCTTCCTCTTGGTAGGAAGCTCCTCTTCTCTTGTCATCCAAGGCTCCTTCACCTTCCCGTTCCTTGCCTGTCTCAGTGGGACAAAGTTATCCAATACTCACAATAAGTGCTCCTTAAACAGCCTCCACATTTCTGTTGTGCATTTCCAGTAGAACAATTATTCCCAATTTATACTCCACAGCTCCTGTCTAATAGCAGTAGAATGTCCCCTCCCCCAAATAAATACCTTCCTGTACTGTCTGTTCCTATCCCTTTCCGTGGCTCTGGTAAAGGTGAGGCAGTTGTGGTCACTGTCCCAGAAATACTCTCCCACTGAGAGATCTGACACCTGGCCTGGCTCATTGCCTCGCACCAAATTCAATATGGCCTCTTCCCTAGTCGGCCTAGCTACATATTGAATCAGGAATCTATCCTGGACACACCTGACAAAATCAGCTCCATCCAGACCATCTGCACTAAGGAGGTTCTAATCAATCTTGAGGAAGCTGAAGTCACCCATAACAACAACTCTGTTCCATCTGTACCTTTCCAAGATCTGCTGTACAATCTGTTCTTCCATCTCTCTGCTGCTATTGTGGAGGGGGTCTGTAGAAAACACCCAATAAAGGGACTGCCCCTTTCCTGTTACTGACTTCCACCCCCACGCTGACTCAGGACACAAACCCTCCTCAGCAACCTCCTTTTCTGCAGCTGTGATGCACTCTCTCATTAACAATGCTACTCCCCTCCCCTTTTAAAAAGAACAGGGAGGGGTAAAAGATCTAAACCCTGGCACATCCAGCAAACATTCCTGCCCTGTAAAATCCATGTCGTCATTACATCGTAGTTCCAAGTACTGATCCATGCTGTCAGTTCATCACTCTTATTCCTGACACTCCATGAATCATAGAATCCCTACAGTGTGGAAACAGGCCCTTCGTCCCAACAAGTCCACACTAACCCTCCGAAGAGTAACTCACCTGGAACCATTCCCCTACTACTCTACAATGACCGCAGACGAATGCACCTAATCAACACATCCCTGAACACTATGGGCAATTTACCATGGCCAGTTCACCTAACGGGCCACGTCTTTAGATTGTGGGAGGAAACCAGAGCAAACCTGCACAGACATGGGGAGAATGTGCAAACTCCACACAGACAGTCACCTGAGGCTGGAATCAAACCCAGGTCCCTGGTGCTGTGAGGCAACAGTGCTAACCACTGAGCCACCGTGCTGCCTTGCATTGAAACAGACACACGTTAACCCACCCCTTTGTCCTAGCAACTGTGTATTCTTCCTGACAGACTCTGCATTCCATTTCAGCCCATTCAACAGCTACCCTCTCCTCTGATCTGTAGCTCTGGTTCCCATCCCCCTGCCAAACTAGTTTAAACCCTCCCAAAATGCTCTAGCAAATCTCCCGCCCAGGACATTGGTGCCCCTTCAGTTTAAGTGCAGCCCGTCCTTCATGTACAGACCCCATCTTCCCCAGAAGGTACCCCAATGACCTACGTATCTGAAGCCCTCCCTCCTGCACCAACCCTGTAGCCACGTGTTTAGCTACACTCTCTCCCTGGTCCTCGCCTCACTAACATGTGGCACCAGTAGTAATCCTGAGATTACTACTCTACTCATCCTGGTTTTTAGATTCCAACCTAACTCCCTGAAATCACTTTTTAGATCCTCATCCCTTTTCCTGGCTATGTCATTGGTGCTAATGTGCACCACATATTCTGGCTGCTCCCCCTCCCCCTTCAGAATCTTATAGACTAAGTCAGAGACAGTCAGTTAAAGTGAGGACTGCAGATGCTGTAGATTGGAGCTGAGAATGTGGTGCTGGAAAAGCACAGCAGGTCTGGTAGCATCCGAGGAGCAGGAGAATCAATGTTTCAGGCAAAAGCTTGAAAAAAATACATTCCCGATGAAGGGATTTTGCCCAAAACATCAATTTATCTGCTCCTTGGATGCTGCCTGACCTGCTGTGCTTTTCCAGCACCACTCTCTCGATCAGAGACATCCCAGACCCTGGCACCTGGAAGGCAACATACTTTCCGAGAGTCCCGCTCGCAACCTCGGAATCTCCTGTCTGTCCCTCCAACTATTGAGTCTCTTCCCACTACAGCTTTTCTATTCTCCCCCATTCCTTCTGAGCCACAGATCCAGGCACAGTACCAGAGACTTGGCCACTATGGCTTTCCCCGGTAGATTGTTCCCCCTCCCAACAGTATCCAATACGGTATACTTATTATTGAGGGGAACAGCTACAGGGGATCCCTGCATTGTCTGCCAGTTCCCTTTCTGTCCCCTGACTGTAACCCATCTACCTTTTACCCTGTACCTCAGGTGTGCCTACCTCCTTGTAACTCTACTCAATTACCCGTCCGCCTCCCGAATGATCCGAACTTTATCCAGCTTCAGTTCCATTTCCCTAACACGGTTTCTGAGGAGTGGGAGTTGAGTGCACTTGCTGCAGATGATGTCAGTGGGGGCAGTAGTGGTGACCCTTACCTCCCATATCCGACAGGAGGAGCATGCAAATGTCCTAACATCAATTCCCATTGTTCTGAATTCCCAAGGAGTTGATTGAAAAAACTAGTAACCATATCAAATGGGCACAGTGAAGCTTTTTGATTTGGTTAGTGGAGGAAGTTGGGTGGGAGGCACTACCTAAGTCGAGTTTCAGGTAAAGCAGCCGCACAAATATAATACCTCACTTTGTCAGCAGCCCCTGTGTCTGCTCCTGCTCTGTGCGCTCCGGATATTCATCAGGTAAGTTATTAAAGATTAAATTAATTTGCCAGCAGTTCCCTGGTCCTTGCTCTCACTGTTTCCATTGCTGCTGCAAGAATGGAGGCTGCTGATCTCATGAGGTAAGTTTTTAAAGGAGGATCCCTTGGGGAGTAGTGACTATAGTCTGATAGAATTCAAACTTCAGTTTGGGGGTGAGAAAGTGGAGTCCCACAGTAGTGTTCTGGAATTAAAGAAAATAAATTACATAGCCATGGGACAGATTTGGCCTGAGTAGATTAGACAGGAAGGTTTAAAGGTAAGTCAGCAGATGAACAGTGGCTGATGTTTAAGGAACTACTCGATGCCTCACAATTAAAATATGTTCCAACAGGAAGAAAGGTGGTTAGCACATGGCTAAACCAGGAAATCAAGGACAACATAAAGTCAAAAACTAAGATAAGAACATAAGAACTAGGAGCAGGAGTAGGCCGTCCGGCCCTTTGAGCCTGCTCCGCCGCTCAATAAGATCATGGCTAATCTTCTCATGGACTCAGCTCCACTTACCCGCAGTTTCACTATGTCCCTTAATTCCTTTATTTTTCAAAGAGTATCTCCCTTAGCTTTAAAAGCAATTACTGAAGTAGCATTGACTACTTCCCTGGGCAAGGAATTCCATAGATTAACAACCCTGTCGGGGAAGAGATTCCTTCTCAGTTCGGTTCCAGATCTGCCTCCTCTCATTTTGACGCCGTGCCCTCTTGTCCTAGTCTCAGCTACCAGTGGAAACATCCTCTCTATTTCTATTTTATCGATCCCCTTCATGATTTTATATGTTTCTATAAGATCCCTCCCTCATTCTTTTGAAGTTCAATGAATATAATTCAAATCTACTCAGTCTCCCTCAGAATCCAACCTCCCCAATTCTGGAATCAACCTAGTGACCCCCTCTCTGAACCCCCTCCAGGGCCAGCAGAGGCAAACCAAATTCCAAATTCCAATGACAGACTGGAAAATTGAGAAACTTACCAAATAAATAAAGGGATACTAAACATTTAATAAAAAAAGCTAAGGTAAATTATCAAAGAAAACTAGCACAAAACATCAGAAAGGATGTCGAGGGCTTCTGTCGGCATTTCAAAGGGAAAAGAATCACTAAGGTGAATGTTAGTCCTTTGGAAGATGAAACTGGAGAGTTCCTCATGGGGAACACAGAAATGGCAGAAATGCTGAATCAATACTTTGCCTCAGTTTTCACGCTGGGGCACTACAGTGCCGTGCCCACTAGAACGGGCAAGACCGAGGTAATAGATAAGGCCAAACTTAGAACAATCAACATCGATAGAGAGAAGATACTCAGTAAACTATTAGGATTGAGGACAGACAAGACCCCCGGGCCTGATGGCCTACACCCTGGCGGATTAAAGGAAGTAGTGGTAGAGGTAGTGTATCTATTAGTTACACTTTTCCAAAATTCCCTGGACATGGGAAAGGTTCCAGTGGATTGGAAAAGTGCTAATGTAACAACCTTATTCAAAAAGGGAGGGAGACAAAATGTGAGAAATTAGTATAACATCTGTTGTTGGTCAAGTGTCAGAATCAAATATCAATATCAGGACATTTGGTAAGTCAAAATGCTATCCATCAGAGTCAGCATGGTTTTATGAAGGGCAAATCATGTTTGACTAATATGCCAGAGTTTTTCGAAGATGTAACAAACAAAGTGGACAAAGAGGATCCTGTCAATGTAATATATCTGGACATCTGGAAGGCATTTGATAAAGTGCCACACAAATGGTTAATTCACAAGGTTGGATAATCTGAGATTGGGCTAATTTATTATCTTGGAGAGGTGACTAGCTGATGGAGAGAAGACAAAGAGTTGGGATAAAGGGGTTTTTTTATGGATGGCAAGCTGTAACTAGTGGGGTGACAGAGGGCTTGGTCCTTGGTATTTACCATCGACGTTAACAACTTGGATACAGGGATAGAAGGCTGTACAGCCAAATTAGTGAATGACACAACAATCAGCTGGGCGGGAAATTACACTGAGGAAATAAGAGCAATACAAATGGATATAGATCGGTGAGGAGAGTGGGCCGAAGGTGGCAGATGGAGGTAACGTGGATAAGTGTTTCTGAAAAAAAACTGTGTTTGATCAAAATGGAGTGACCTGTTACCTTACTGAGGAGAGTCTTCAGGGTGCTCCAATACAGAGGGATCTGGGTATCCACATTTAATGAGTCACAGAAAACGAGCATACAGGGACAGCAGATAATAAAGAGAGTGAATGCAATGTTGGCTTTTATAGCTCCAGGAATAGAATATAAAGGTAAGGAAATATTGTTGCAACTATGCAAGGCATTTGTGAACTGTACCTGGAGTATTGTCCAGTTTTGGTCCCGTTATTTGAGGGAAGATGTGGTGTTGTTGGAAACAGTTCAGAGGAGGTTCACTCGATAGATCCCAAGGACGAGCGGTTTGTTGTATGAAAAGAGATTGAAGAGTTTCTGCCGATACTGTGGGGAATTTAGAAGAATGAGCGGAGGCCAAATTAAGGGATTTAAATTGATAAAGAGTGTGGATAAAATAGATGTGGAGCGGAAGCTTCCTCTTGTTGGGCAATCTCGGACGAGTGATCATAGACTTAGGATGAGGGGCAGCAAATTTAAAACAGAGTCGAGCAGAAACTATTTCTCCCAAGGGGTTGTGAATCTGTGGAATTCGCTCCCCCAAAGTGCGGTGGATGTTGGGACAGTGAGTACACTTAAGGAGGAGTTCGACAGATTTTTAATTGTTAATGAGTTGAAAGGAACTGGGGAGAAGGCAGGAAAATGGGGATGAAGAGTATATCAGCCATGAATGAATGATGGGGCAGACTCGATGGGCTGAATGGCCTAATCCTGCTCTGATATTTTATGAGCATATGAAGGTTCATAGTTTCTTGAAAGTGGAGATCACAGCTAGATTAACAGCACAGAGATGGAACGGAAGGGAGTGGTCATCCACAACAAGCTTTCTTGGACTGTTCACGTAGATGCATTGGTTACAAAGGTCCAATAACATCTCTTCTTCCTCATGCAGCTGAGGAAATTTGGCATGACCCAAATACTCTTGCCAACTTTTATAGGCGTGCCATCCAGAGCATTCTGTCTGGATATATACCACTACCTGGTATGACAACTGTACCATTTAAGATTAGACACGGTTACAGTGAGTGGTGAACTCAGCCTGGAAAACCCAATGAAGGAAGGCATGCCATTTGCCTTCTGGACCACTCTATCGACCTGTGTTGCTATCTCAGGTAACAGTGGACCTGAACACCCAGAATTCTCTGTGCATCTATTTTCCACAGGGCCTTTTCATTTCCTGTATAATTTGTTCTTGAATTGAATCTTCCAAAATGCATCACCTTGCACTTGCCCAGATTGAACTCCATCTGCCATTTCTCTGCCCAACCCTCCAATATGTCTATATTCTGCTGTATTGTCTGACAGTCCCCTTCACTATCTGCTCCTCCCCCAATCTGAGTGTCATCTGCAAACTTGCTAATCAGACCACCTACACCTTCCTCCAATTTATTTATGTATATCACAAACAACAGTTGTCCCAACATCGATCCCTGTGGAACACTACTGGTCAGAGGTCTCCATTTTGAGAAACTCCTTTTCTCTACTCTTCTCTGTCCCCTGCTGCCCAGCCAGTTCTTTATTCATCTAGCTAGTACACCCTGGAACCCATGCACCTTCATTTTCTCCATCAGCCTACTATGGGAACCTTATCAAATTCCTTATTGACGTCCATGTATATAATATCAACATCAACTTTCCCTTATCAATCAACTTTGTCACTTCCCCAAAGAATTCTATCAAGTTGCTAAGACATGACCTTCCCTCAAAAAATCATGCTGTCTATCACTGATAAGTCCATTTTCTTCCAAATGTAAATAGATCCTTTGCCTCAGTATCTTCTCCAGTAGCTTCCTTACCACTGACGTCAGGCTCACCAGTCTATAATTACCTGGGCTATCCCGACTACTCTTCTTAAACAAGGGGAAAACATTAGCTATTCTCCAGTCCTCCAGGTCCTCACCCCTGTTCAAGGATGCTGCAAAGATATCTGTTAAAGCCCAAGCTATTTCTTCTCTTGCTTCCATCAGTACCCTGGAATAGATCCCATCCGGACCTGGGGACCTGTCCACCTTAATGCCTTTTAGAATACCCAATACTTCCTCTATCCTTATGCTGACTTGACCTAGAGTAATCAAACATCTATCCCTAACCTCAGCATCCTTCATGTTTCTGTCCTCAGTGAATATCGATGCAAAGTGTTCATTCGGAATCTCAACAATTTCTTTGACTCCACGTATAACTTTCCTCCTTTGCTCTTGAGTGGGCAAACCCTTTCTCTAGTTGCCCTCTTGCTCCTTATATCTGAATAAAAGATTTCAGGATTATCCTTAACCCAGTTTGCGAAAGATATCTCATGATCCCTTTTAGCCCTCTTAATTCCTTCTTTCAGATTGGTCCTATATTCCCGATATTCTTCCAAAGCTTCGTCTGTCTTCAGGAACCTAGACCTTATGTACGCATCCTTTTTTCTCTTCGTTAGTCTCACAATTTCACCTGTCATTCAAAGAACAAAGAAAATTGTTGCAAAGGAACAGGCCCTTTTGGCCTATTTCCTAACCTTACCATTTCTATCCCTCAACATGTCTTTCCTGCACTCTAATCAAGCTCTTGTTAAAAGCCTCCCACCTATCAAGTGTGGATTTACCTTCAAACAGCTGCTCCCAATCAACATTCCCCAGCTCCTGCTCAATTTTGTTATGGTTGGCCTTCCCCCAATGTAGCACTCTTCCTTTTGGACCACTTATGTTTTTGTCCATGAGTATTCTAAAACTAATGGAATTGTGATCACTATTCCCAAAATGAGCAATCTACCACTGGGTGCAGTTATCCGCCTGATTGTTGTCCGGATGTCATTAAACGGGCAAGCGAGTGGGCTTCCTGTTCCCAAATAACAACCATCTGAACCACCATTTCATTTCTATTGCTGCAGTCTTACCCTTGCTGTGTTAGTGTGACATGCAAGATGATTGATCATTAACTACAGTTCATTTTCCATTCTCTCCTGTAGTGAATTTACTGGGAATTGTGATTCTTTCCCATGGAAAGTGTGGTCTCTCTACCTGCACAACACGCTACCTGGTGTCCATGGCAATAGCTGATCTACTGGTCATTATTACTGAGGTCATCATCTATCAAATCAATTATTATTATTTCCCAAAGAATTTCCTCGATATCACTCCTGTGTGCAGTGTAAACGCTGTCGTGTCATCGGCAGCCACTGACTGTTCTGTCTGGTTCACTGTCACTTTCTCCTTTGATCGATTTGTGGCCATTTGTTGCCAGAAGCTGAAAACAAAATATTGCACGGGGAAGATTGCGACTGTGGTTCTAGCAACATCATGTATCTTCCTTTGTTTGAAAAACATCCCCTATAACTTTGCATACAAACCTTGGGTGATAATTGACAATGTGCCTTGGTACTGTGTTGTGAAGCCAAGCTATTATACAGATCACAAATGGATGGGGTTTTCTTGGTTTGACACTGTTTTAACTTCATTGCTACCTTTTGCTTTGATTTTACTGATCAATGCTCTGACCGTCAGATACATTTTAGTAGCCAGTCGAGTGCGTAAGGGCCTGAGGGGTCAGAGCAAGGGAGAGAGTCACAGAGACACCGAAATGGAGAGCAGAAGGAAGTCTATGATTTTACTGTTCACAATATCTGGCAGCTTCATCCTTCTCTGGTCAGTATTTGTTTTAGAATTTGTATATTATAACATCACTGGAGCAGATCCAACAGATTACACACCATCAGAATACATTTTCCAACAAGTGGGAGCAATGATGCGGAATCTCAGTTGCTGCACAAACACTTTTATTTACATGGTGACTCAATCCAAATTCCGAGATCAGCTGAAGAGTATGGTGAAATATCCAGTTACTTCAATTCTTCCATTAGTGAAGAAACATATGAACAGGGACATGTCCAGAGTGGGGTAAACAACCAGGGTGCTCTACTCAGTGATTGACAGCTCTCATGGTCAATCATGAAAGGTTACGCAGTGACTGGTAGCTGATTTAGCCAATCAGAGAACTCTGCCCACTAACTTACTGTAATGTCAACCAATCGCAGAATTCTGTCCCTTGTCTGACAACCAGATTCCTGATGAAGGGCTTTTGCCCGAAACTTCAAATTTTCCTGCTTCTCGGATGCTGCCTGACCTGCTGTGCTTTTCCAGCACCACTCTAAGCTTGGCTCTGATCTCCAGCATCTGCAGTCCCCATTTTCACCTAACAACCAGACTAGCCAATCACAGAGTGACAGAAATAGCCCTAAGCAAGTCAAGGAGCTCTGCTCAGTGACGGTCATCCAGCTCAGGTGGTCAATCCTCCCAGACAGACATGTTCTCCAGTATGGCCGCTCTGTCATCAGGAACCTGACTCTCATTCACAGCTGAACTTACTCGGCAATTGTACATGTCCTCGGACAATTGTAATGTAGACTTGTGTGTATCTTTGTGTGAGTGCGTGTGTCCAATGAGTATCTGTCTCTGACTGTGTGGGGTTATGAGTCCAAGAGTGTGGTGCTGGAAAAGCACAGCTGGTCAGGCAGCATCCAAGGAGCAGGAAAATCGACGTTTTGGGCATAAGCCCTTCATCATTCCTGATAACCAGCATCTGCAGTCCTCACTTTCTCCGAGTTGATTATAACCTTACTGTGAGGCCTATTCCAAGGATGCCGATATTGAAGTTCTCCTCCTCTCTCTACATTCCTGAAGGTCTTATGCTCAAAACATCGATTCTCCTGCTCCTCAGACGCTGCCTGACCTGCTGTGCTTTTCCAGCACCACACTCTCGACTCTGCTCTCCAGCATCTGCAGTCCTCACTTTCTCCTGTGTGGGGTTATGTGCAAGTTTAGGGTCTGTGAGTCTGTGTGCTCCTGGATTTGTTCCTGTTTGTACATCTGTCTACATTTTTGTGTGAGGCTGTATGTGTGTGCACACGCGCTTGTGTGTTTACCTGCATGCAGGCTAGTTTCTCATTCTGTTGGGAGGTGCCTGAGTGTGGATGTGTGTGTGAGGGATAGTTACAGTCCCAAGCAGAGGGAGAGGAAGCTCTGAGGGAGTGGGTGGGTGAGATATTTTCATCACACTTCAGATAGAGATCAAACTCTGGTGAGTTGTTGAGTTCTAAATTGGAACATAGGAACAGCAGTAAGCCATTCGGCCCCTCAAGCCTGTTCCACCAATCAATGAGATCATGACTGATCTGTGGCCTATCTCCATGGATCAGCCTTTGGTCATATCCCTAAATACTTTTGTTTAAGAAAAATGTATCTTTTGCAGATTTAAAACTAACAACGGATCCAGCATCCACTGCCAACCACTTGTAAAAGAGAGTTCAATATCTCTACCACTCCCCCGTGTGTAACAATGTTTCTAAAAGCTCCCCTAAACAGTCCGACCCTAATTCTCAGACTGTGTTCCTAGTTCTAGAATCTCCAACCAGTGGAAATGGTTTCTCTTCATTGACCCTTTCTTTTCATGTTCATATCCTAAAGACTGCAATCAGAGCATCCCTAACTTTCTAACTTCACAGAACAAAATCTGATCTAATGTGTTTAATTTTTCCTCACGATGTAACCCCGGTGTTGGTGTCTGTGTGCGTGTGTGTGTTCATGCGCTCGCATATTTGTGGTGTGTGTTTAACAGTTTGTGAGATATTTACAGTCCTCAGTACATCGCTGTAGGTGACAAAATGTGTGCGCGCACCCACATATGCAATTATTAATACTACCCTGAATTTGAACATCTTTGACACAATTTGTCTCAATCACCTACTTTGAGATGAACTGTTGATGAAAAAAACTAAGTGTTGTCATATCCCTTGTAATGCTACTAGAAATTAAATACATTTGTTTTATAATCTTACATTCAATTGTGGAATAAACCTCAGTGCATTTCTTATAAAATTGTACATTCATTTGTAAAATAGATTTACGTTTGTGTCATAAATTTGCATGAAATTTCGGCTAAACCATGTTCAATTGTATTATACATTATCATTAATGTAAACTTGCTAACTTAAACCAATACTTGTATACAAATGTGCAAAGATTAGTGTTCATTTTGGTAATCAATTGTGTCATAAACAAAGAGAACTATAAATACGATGATACGTAATCGCAAACAGGAGGCAGCCATTCGGCTTCTCAAGTCTGCTCCACTATTCAACAGGATCACGGCTAATCCAGGATTCCTCAGGTCCACTTTCCTGTCCTTTCCCGGTAACCCTGATTCCCCAACTGATCAAGAATCTCTTAGCCATAAACATACTCGAGGACTCTGGCCCACAGCCGTCTGGGGCAAGGAGTTCCAAAGACGCTCAAACCTCAGAGAGAAGAAATTCCTCCTCACCTCAGTCTGAAACTGGTGCCCCTTCATTCTCAGACTGTGCTGTCTGAACAGAGATTCTCCAATGAGCAGAAACACACTTTTAATATTTACCCTGTCACAACCCTAAAAAGATCTCTATATTTCCATGAGATCACCACTCACCACCGATCTCCAACCAGAGAAAAACCCATTTATTCCAACTCTCTGCTTTCTATAGGTTAATCAGTCCTCTATCCACGATGGTCCCCTTCCTGTAATTCCATACATTCTTATCTTATGGATGGATGTTTTATGGGGCACCTTATTGAATGCTTTCTGGAAATTCTGGACATTGACATGTCAAATAAAGCTTCTCAATTTTATCAGCAAAAGGCAGTTGAGATCCCAGGTTAAGTTTGATCTTTTCACTGTAGATGTATAATAATCTGATGCCTTCTTCTCTTTCAATGCCAATCCCTTGGCAATAAATGGGAAAGCAGGAATTGTCCTCCAGCTTGGTGGCTGGATCATCACAGTAACCTTCTGTGATTCGGAGCTGTTTGTCAGAAATGGTGAACACGGGAATGATTGAAGAGGATTGTGATCATAAGAGAATGTATGTTTGAGAGATATACAGAGAGAGGGTTAACGGTAGGGTTCTTAGTAAGGTGGAGGAGCAGAGGGATCTTGGGGTCTATGTCCATAGCTCTTTGAAAGTTGCCACTCAGATGAATAGAGCTTGTAAGGCGGCCTATGGTGTATTAGCGTTCATTAGCAGAGGGATTGAATTCAAGAGTCATGAAGTGATGTTGCAACTGTACAGGACCTTGGTTAGACTACATTTGGAGTACTGTGTGCTGTCCTGGTCGCTTCACTTTAGGAAAGATGTGGAAGCTTTGGAGAGGGGGCAGAGAAGATTTACCAGGATGTTGCCTGGAATGGAGAATAGGTCATATGAGGATAGTTTGAGAGTGCTAGGTCTTTTCTCATTGGAACGGCGAAGGATGAGGGGTGACTTGATAGAGGTTTATAAGATGATCGGAGGAATAGATAGAGTAGACAGAGGCTTTTTCCCCGGGTACAACAGAGTGTTACAAGGGGACATAAATTTAAGATGAAGGGTGGAAGGTATAGGAGGATGTCAGGGGTAGGTTCTTTCCCCAGAGAGCGGTGGGAGCATAGAATACGCTGCCTGTGGGAGTGGCAGAGTCAGAATCATTGGTGACCTTTAAGCGGCAATTGGATAGGTACATGGATGGGTCCTTAAGCTAGGACAAATGTTCGGCACAACATCGTGGGCCGAAGGGCCTGTTCTGTGCTGTATTGTTCTATGTTCTATGTTCTAGAGAGGGGGAAGGATAGACATGGAGAGGAGCTGACAGACAGGTAGGGAGAGATGGAAAAAGAGATGGAAGGGCAATGAGGTGTGGGATGGAACTCAGAGTCACCAGGATAGAGCCCAACTGGCGCTCGACCGCTGGAGCTCCTGTGAGAGAGTTTACTGGTCGGCCCACGCTGCTCGCCAGGCACCTGGGCTCGACGCTAATGAACGAAAGCGAGTCAGGATCTTCCTGGGGGCCCTCCTAGTAATTCTTCACGTTTCCATCACTTTCATCTTCATTTCCATTTAAAGTGGTCTCTGTCAGTCAGGTCAGCTTTATTTTTGCTTCCATTTCAATGATTGGTCTCTTGTAATGGGGAGGGTTGGGGCATATACATCATAGGCATTACCTTAGTTCAAAGGTATTCAGCTATTAAACAAGATAATGATAGAAACAACCTTGATCACTGTTCAGGATAACCACAAGAGCGTGGAACGCAATAAAGATTACTTCATCGGGATCATCAGGAACCACCCACAGGAGATATCAAACAAACCTGGGTCCATGCCCCTGGGGTACAGACGGTTTGACCCACCAGACGCAGGCGAATAGGAGGATGGTGTGCTGTGGGGATGCCCCAATAATTTCCTCCCACAGTCCAAAGATATGCAGGTCAGGTGAGTTGGCCATCCTAAATTGCCCGTAGTGTAGGTAAGGGGTAGATTAGGGGTATGGATGGGTTGCGCTTCGGCGGGGCAGTGTGGACTTGTTGGGCCGAAGGGCCTGTTTCCACACTGTTAGTAATCTAATCTAAAAAGGGAAAGTTCATTCTATAAGAGATTAGGAATGGCCTGAAACCAGCAGCAAAGGCACCCTAACCCTTTTGTCTTGAAGCCACATCAGGTTCACAAAACAGGCCAGTTTAAAACTAATCGGAAAAGTCCTGCATGATACCATCCCCATGAATTTGGTATCTAAGGTGGTGAATTTAGCAGGAACCCAACTGCCCGAATGGTGCTCCCCCTCCCCCCAACTTCAAATACTATACCTCCCAGTGTCCCACTGATTACTGGGACGAGCGATAGGAACAGATGACAGAAAGACCAAACCTGGGACAGAGATACAACATAAAAGGGAAATATTGAATGACTTAGCGACAGCACATGGGACAGGAGCATCAACCAGTCGTGCCCTTGATTTGGCCGACCAGGACAATAAGCTCAGAGTCCTGACCCAACAAGGGAAACAGACTTTGGACACTATTAATGAGCAGGATGCCAACGGGGAAATAGTTGGGAATAAAGCTGGCAGCCTTGTTGGGGGATGTGACTACAGATTGATTTGTTTGGTTGGTCTCCCAACTGCCTGCGTAGTCACCTTTGTAATCGTTTTTACGTGTTTTTATCGATTGCGAAGTTTAGTCGAATTTCCATGTGGCTCCCCCCCGGTAACGACCTGACAGAGGAAACTCAATAACGGAGAGGTGTTTTAATCTGCTCTGTGTGGTTTTATTGGTATGGATTTTATCATTGATTTTATCCAGTGCTAATGTTAGCGAGAGTAGGGGATTTTGATCTTCTCTTCCGTTGCCAGAGTATTACTCTTGTCAGGCTGGTGAATACGACCCAAGAAGAAACACGAGGTGGCTGGTGACCTTTGGTCATTTAATAGATAGAAAGTGAGGACTGCAGATGCTGGAGATCGGAGCTGAAAATGTGTTGCTGGAAAAGCGCAGCAGGTCAGGCAGGATCCAAGGAGCAGGGCTCATGCCCGAAACGTCGATTCTCCTGTTCCTTGGATGCTGCCTGACCTGCTGCGCATTTCCAGCAACACATTTTCAGCTCATTTAATAGATAACCTTGTTGGGAGTTTGGCGATTATGCACAACTCCATCGACCCCGGTTGGGTGGGAAACCGGGCAAATAACCGCCCCGCACAGTTGCTATTGGCGGCACCATGCACAAAGTGTATGAGCCAAACAAGGAATATGCCATCTGTTTCTACACGGACGGATGGGACCTTTATCCTTATCCTGACACAGTTGCCCTCAGGCAGGCATGAGGGGACCAAATATAGTGTCGGGATGAGACACAATCGAGTTGAAAGATCCGCAGAGAAGGCCCCTCTCGCATCCTGTCCTCTCGATAGATGGACAATTTTTAACTCGAGTTTTGAAGGGCCCTTTGATTTTAGTTGCAGGAGAGAATCAGAGAGAGAAAGAGAGAGTACTGAGTTCAGGGTAATTCCACCTGTTGTCATTGAGAAGGATAAAATAGAAGTAATGATTAAATATCCGACAGGTAATTTTACATGTAAATTTTGCAATAATATCTATCATACAACAGGACAATTTAGGAAACAAATAAATGTAAAGGGGTAAAATCGGTTTGAATAAAATGTAGTAAATGCGACTGGGAAGGTAGCTATCCCTCAGTCACATGTCACTGTCCAAAATGTAATAACAATAGAGAAAATAGAGAAACAGAAAATATGTTTCAATGTGAAGTTTGTCCACTAAAATTTACAACGGCTATAGGTTTGGGGCAGCATGAGAGGCACATGCACCTTGTAGTAAGAAATACTAAAAGGAACAAAGATAAAAGAGATAATCCTGAAAGGGTACAAAAAAAGAAAAGGAGTTTGGTCCAGCTCCGAAATAGAGATATTAAAAACATTGGAACAAGAATTTAGTGGCTGTAAAAATATCAATAAACTAATCGCTGAGGGATTAAAAACAAAAACGTCAAAACAGATTTCGCACAAAAGAAGATGATTAATTGAACAAAAAAAGTGATAAAACAAGGGATAATACATGCAACAAGGAAATAGTCCCCAATAATGATAATGAGAATGAAGAGCATAGTGAGAATAATATAGTTGTTCGAATTGAGGAAAGAATAATAGATGGAAATAAGTACCAAAGAAATATTAGGGACAAGAGGAGGACAGAATTGACTAATAAAGCATTAATGGAATTACTCGACATTATTGAGGACAAAATAAGTAAAAACAAGTGAATAACACTGAATTATGAATGAGATAATTAGTAAATTATGTAATTAAAAGGATAGTAAAAAAGTAGATAAGGAAAAAGTTGAAAATAAAAATGGAACCACTCGACAAAGTTATAGGACAACACCTGACAATGCTAGAAAGTCATAGAGCAAGAAAAAAGGACAATTTAAAGGAACACTGACACTATATAAATATAAAAAACAATATCTAACTAGACCATTGATGGAAGCTCCAACTAAATGTGTATGTCCACTAAGTAAGGATGAATTGGAAGAATATTTTATTAATAGACAATCAATTCCCAATGAAAAGAGTAATCTAACAGGTTTAGCCAAATATAAAGGTAATATAGATAATACCTTGAATGACATGCTGACCTGCCCCATTTTGGTGGAAGATCTCAATCAGGCCGTTAAGGCGATGGATATTGAAACCGCGGCGGGGCCAGTTCAGATGTTGGTCAAGGACATTATTGGAATATTTAATAAAGACAATAGAGTAATCCTGAGAATCTTTTCTAATTGGTTAAAAACAGGTAATATCCCTGAAGTAGAACTGTATTAATTCCACAAATTAATGAAGATGGATTAAAAGATATAAACAACTGGAGACCGATAACGATAGGCCCGATTTTATTAAGACGTTTTACAAAGATTATTGCAAAGAGATTAAGTAAGGTAATCAATTTAAATAAATGTCAAAAAGGGTTCCTCACTGGAATTGCTGGCTGTGAGGCAAACATTAAAATCCACAGTAATGTTATCAATGGAGCCAAGAAACAGAGAAGAGAATTAGCAATAGTATTTGTAGGCTTGAGGAAAGTCTTCAACACAGTGGGACATTAAGTAATAACTAGTGCGCTTAAAAGATTACAGCTTCCCCCAGATTTTATTAAGTTAATTATAAATTGTGTAATAATAATTTTACAGTAATTGAGGGTTTTAATTGTGAGACTAATTTGATAAAGATTTTAAAAGAGGTAAAACTGGGTGACTCTGTCACCTATACTTTGTCACATTGTAATGGAGCCCCCCCCCACCCCGCCCCCCATCAGTACACTTGGAGAGAGTAAAAAGGGAATGTTTTTAGACCCTGAAGGAGACACAGTTACCACTGTGTGTCCCTTCCTTTTGCAGACGATATAGCCCGAGTCAGCCAATCATATGAAGGGATAGTACACAATTTAAAACTCGTAGAAAAATTCCGTGATAACACTGGGTTGGAAGTCAACGTGAAAAAGACAAAGGGATTTCATTTTATTGAAAGAACAAGATGTTTATTTATAACTGTAGAGTAAAATGGACATTTAATGAGATAGAAATACAGTATATAGAGCCAGGTAATACTGATAAATATTTCGGGGCAAAAATTGACTCGCAGATCGGGATAAGCCAATCTCACTGGAAGAATCAGGCAGGTAATTGGATAGTAAATCTTAAAAAGTCCTTTTTAAAGCCAGTGCAAAAATTCGAGTTGCTAAAATCTTATTTTGTCCCTAGATTGTATTATTATCTTATTTTATCTGAGGGATCTCAAAATTACTTAAATAAACTGGATAATTTGATTAAAGATACGGTTAAAGAAATTTTGCATCTCCCTCAATCCATCGCAGACGGGATATTATATGCCAGGAATCACAATGGCGCCCTTGGATTGCATAAATTAACCATGTTTATTCCAATTGCCATCTTGAGCGAACTTGAATCGTTATACGGATCCTCAGATGAAATTCTTCGTACCTCGTTTTCATTTGAGGGGACAAGTATAATATTGAAAATGCAGAAACTAAGTAAATTAAATTCATTGAAGGAAATTTGGAATCCAAATATAGACAGGCAATTGGACGAAAGTACAAATATTACTGATAATGAGAACATCAACGGTATTGAAGAATATAGTAGCAAATCCTTTACTATTTGGAGAGAATTGGAAGGACAGAAATGGATGGCCTTGCCCTGTCAGGGGACAGGCATCATTTATTTTAAAAATGATAATATTTCTAATAATTGGTTGAAAGGGATCCAACATATGAAGGTGGCAAAAGTAATTAACTCAATCTTCTTAAGAACAAATTTATATCCAACATGGGCACCATTAGCATATGGAAGGCCGTTTAAGATTTAAAATTGTCAGAGATGCAATGAAACATCAGAAACAATCGCACACATATCGGGTTGGTGCACATATGTGAAGAACATGTGGATTAAGAGACTTAATAGAATCACTGAGGAATGAACTAAGTTTATTAAGACAAGAGGATGGACTACTTTTATAGAACCATGAATTAAAGATAAAATGGGGAAACTTTGGATTCCGGACTTAATATTTAAAAAAAGAGAATCGCACTATAGTAGTGGATGTGACAATCCGAATGGATAACCAAATTTACTCACTTGAGCAAGCCTGGGAGGAAAAGGTGAATAAATATAAACATCTTGAGAGAGAAATTATGGCTCTCATTAAAGGAACAGTTGTATCCTTCTACGGATTCGTGATGGGATCCCGAGGGAAATGGTTGAAGAAAAACAATGACGTAATGAAAGACCTCGTGACCGAAAAATATAAGACATTTGCACGGAACACCACGAATCTGGTTTTATCCTTGACTTTCGAGCTGCTAAGGATTTTTATGGATCTCTGAGAACTCTATCAATATCTCTATTGGACATAATTTAATAATGTTTTAAAATTTTAATAATTTTAAAATAATTTTAGGTAAGATTTTATGGTTAATTTTAGTTAATATTTTAACTAGTTAAACTGTATTTAGTAATAAAGCTATGTATTTTCAATCACATTAAAAGGTGTTGGGTAATATGGGTGAATAAAATTAATTTACATTTTCAACACAACAGATGATAAATGTGTATCTAACATAACAGTTGAATAACCCCAGCTCAATCCTCGCTTTATTGTAATTCTGATTCACAAAGTTTTATCCCATTCCCTTAAATATCATCTGGTTATGGCTAGCGAGATAGGGGTATTACAACGTCGACAAGCGACAGAACAACTTGTAAAGGACACGATCCATTCACATGGTGAGTGTGAAATTAGCCGGGCTGGAAGGAGATTCCCAAACGAGAAACCAGATGATGAGGGGAATTGGAAGGTGACAGCATGGAACAGAACTGGACCCTGTGCAGCAAACATGGACAGTGGGGGATAGACAGGGACAGGGTCCATCCTGGAGCAGCAATGAACAGATTGAATCATTATTTAAGGGAAAGAAACACTCCAAATGATCAGACTGCCAACTGAGGGAACTGACCAGAGTCTGGCTCAACGGAGACTGTAAAGGGACTCCTGGGAAAGCATTAGGGATGGTGTTAGGATTCCCAATAATGACACACGACAGAATTAGACTAAAGGTGTCTGAGGCAGTAAACACAGGCATGATTCATGAGGATCTATGGATAGGAGATGACAACATCCTACACAGTACGCAGTCGAGAAGAACAGGAGGTTCATAGGCACCACTTTGGACAAATATCACCAAACTAATCCTGTGATAACAGGCCTGTACCCAATTTTTTCTAATTCACACACGCTGTGTGGTTTCAAGACAAACATCAGCCTGAATTGCCCCAGAAAGGTTCGCAATCTGGACACAACATAACCCAGGGGGAGCCTACAGGGGAGGGGGGGATACTGCCCCAATCTCCCCTCGCCCTTATCAGTATGGGACAGCCCAATGCAATGTCAGCACCACCACCACCCTCTGTATTAGGCCCCACATCCCTGCCAGAATAGGCCAAACTCAGCTGATAAATAGACACAAAAGGGACAGTGTGGAATTCCATGGGAGTGAGAAACTCCAGCAAATGGTGGAGGAATACCCAGTGAAGTATAATCCCGGTCTCCTGCCCCTGCCGGAGGAGTCACAGCAGATTCAAGCCCGGTTGGACACAGCCCATCGAACCATCACCAAGGCGATACAGCAGGCCCATGATACCAATGAACAGGTAAAGGAGACTCGAGTAATGACTTGGTGGGAGGATTTCTGGGACTGGGGCTCCAACATACAAATCCATCCCTGTGTCTGCCTTCCTGACAGTGATAACCGTGTGTGTTACTGACTCTGGTGAGCCCAGTGTACATCACCAGTCCTCACTGTTACATTTACCCAGTGGAAGAACAAACTGTCAAACTGAATTTGGAGACCTCCGTCCACTTCCGGTCTCCCCCAGCCTATTGAAACCTTGTCGATATATGATTAAACCCAATTAAATCAGTCTTCGTTACCATTGTGCATACAATGTTCTGTAATATTTGTTTTCTGAGCGAATTTTGAGATTTAAAACATTTCCTCGATATTCCCATTTTCCATTCTCCAATGTATAAAGTATTCCCCGGTTTTATAACGTTTCTTCACTTTCAAGTTTCCAGTTCTGAAACTTTTTGTTCGAAATTGGTTTGATTTGAGAACTTGTTTGGCTTTGCCATTTCATTTGTTGTTTGATCAGGCGAGTGAATCTTAGCCACCCTTGTGCATGAATACGGTTTGATTTTCTTTTATTATTAATGACTTTATGACTTTATAACGTGTGGCCATTGTAGTTTCCTCTTGTTTTGTATTTGCTCATGTTTCCGATACCTTATTTATTCCAGTTTCTGATATGAGTTCCATGTACCTTTCTCATGCCATCTGTAACACTCCAGTTGGTTATGTATATATTGTGCTTTACTTGAGTCTGAATGGTTGTAGACCCACCGGACAGAGATTGGTCTTCTATTTTTGGTATGAACTTTCATTCAGGATCAAGAGGAGGGTCTGTGGCAGGAGAGGTTCCCAAAATAAATGATTTCTGGTGAATTTCGACAAAGTGGCCATAAACTAAAGCATGCTGGGAAAGCAAAGGCAGCTTGACTAACATGATGCCAATAAACATCACACAGAATCCAGACAGGCTGCAGCTGCCCACTGACATTTTCCAAACACCCCTGACAGCAGCAGACCCTGTAATACACACCTGAAGTTAGACTTGAATGGGACATTGGAATGTTTCCCTCAGGACAGCCAGAAACATAGAGTCATTCGTCACACATGGAGGGCCGTAATGCCTGGATTGGGGGGAGGCTACATGCACCCAGCACCTACCGTAACAACACCTCATGGCCACCCTGTCATCAACATGCCAACCCTTGTTTGGGTCTGATTGATCAGAGTAATGGAACCTGATCAATCCATTGGAAGATACTGAAGACTATTTGAAAAGGGCACAAAGGCTTAAGGAAAAGAATCGCCAGAACACCCTGCTCAGGGCCGTAACTAGAAAATAATCAATGATAGATAAGACCTCCCACCCCCCTCCGCTCCCTCCCCGCCACCCCACCCCCCCCCTCCCGCCCCCCCCACACCCCCCTCCCCCACGAAACCCCGGGAGAAGACCAGCCGACACCACCACGTGGAGCCCGGCTAAGTTCTAGTGTGGTGGGATACGATCATACAAAGTTAAGTTCAAGCAGAAGATCATTTGTAGTGTTTATTATTAGTTTATACTATCCTTTATTGTTCCAACATTAATTGGGTCCAATAAACAAGCATTATCGTGCATCAATATTACGAGCCAACTCAGGTTTTTTTTTGCTGGCTATATGAATTTAAACAGTGACAGGCACAACAGAGGTCATTTGGGAGTAAAGAAAACTCAAACCAAAATACTAAAGTATTTTTACTGGCTGGGCCACTATAATGACATGGGTGAATTTTGCCAGACATAGTCCCACCTGTCAGGGAATTGGAAAATCTCAGGCAGTGACAAGACCAGCAGATTGAATAACCACTCTCACATTTGTGGAACCTTTTACAAGAGGCTTCACTGATTGTGTAGGAACCCACCCAAGTCAAAGTGGGAGTCAGTATTTGTTGGCCATAATGGATGTGTTCACCAGATTTCCAGAAACCACTCCATTACACTGCAACATGGGAAAAAGGATTGGATAAGAGTTACTGAATTGATTTTTTGTAAACTAACACTAGATATGGAACAAACCGTTCAAATCGACTGCATCCCATCCAGAATCACAGGGAGCAATAGAACAGTGGCATCAAACTTTCAAGACCATGTTGACAGCTTATAGTCAAGACTATCCAGAGGATTATAGAAAGGAATTTCATACAGACTTTGTTGTAATTGGGGATACATCTAATGAATCCATCCAATGGAAACCATTGGAATTAGTTTTTGGGTGGAGGTGAGGGCACCACTGAAATTCATTCAGGAATAATTTAAGAGTTAGCATTCAGAGACCACATATTTGGACTATGTGTCAAACATTAAGGAAAGATTAAACAGGAAGCAGACAAGAAATTTTAAAAATCCTTATATTGCAGGTGGAGGTGAGGTGTTTGTGTTCCTGCCAGTGGGAGGTGAACCTTTAAAGACAAGGTTTAGTGTTCTTTATCAAATCCAAGAGGAAATTGAGCGAGGTAAATGATTTAAGAATGCCAGATTGAAAGAACCCTGTACCATGTGAATATACTCAAAAAGGTATTTTGACAGGGAAGGTAAATAAAGAGAATGTGATGCTCCTTCCAACACAGTGACGAGCCAAGTTCAGAGACTGAATTGGACATCCCTCATCATTAAATTGGACAATGAGGAAGTTCTCAATAATGGGGTAAAGTCAATTAACCTCCAGTGGAAACTTAAATGGCCTGAAAGTTAGTAAAACCACATGGGAATAAACTGGGACATAATCTAATTACGCCTGATATGGATACAGGAAATACTGTTCCAAAGAAGCCACGTCTTTAGACTTAACCCACTGAAGACCGAAAAGCTATTTGAACACATGCTCAAAGACAATATATTCAAAATGAGTTTTAGTGAATGGAGCTTACCCATAGTAATGGTGTGAAAACCAGATGGTACCCAATGATTATGTATGGACTATCACAAACTCAATGCAGTTACAAAATCTGATGCGTATCCTATTCTACATTTGGAAGACTGAAATTCAGTGTCTCACCTTCTCAAGACACATTTGGAATTAGAGGATAATCACAGGTACCTTTATCTGAAAGTGGGGACATAATATCAGTTTTTGTGACACCAAATGGACTGTGCCAATTTAGCCATGCCGTTTCTTATGGAAAATGTGACAGCCCCATGTCAAAGACTAATTATTTTGAAATTACCACTAACTTACATCGTTACATATGGAAGAAAACATTTGAAGCATCGATCAGAATTATTGTATCGCCTTCGGACAGCAGGCTTGGTGATAAACCCAGCGAAGAGTGAATTCGCAAAAGCACAAGTCACATTCCTGGGCCATGTGATCGAACACACACACACACACACACACACACACACACACACACACACGCACACGCACACGCACACCCACACACACATACACACACACCATGGGATGTGAAAACAAAAGGGTTTCTGGGGAGTTTGCCATTCCAAAGAGAGAAGTACCACGATTCCTGCGACTGTCTGATTTTCATCGGAAATTCGTACGGTATTTTAACAATGTGGCTGCTTCATTGACGGACTTGAAGTGCATCAACTTTCAGTGGATGAAGACAGACAGGCAGAAGGTATTTGACGGGCAGAGGGGCTGGGGTGGCCATGTTGGTAAGGGATGATATTCTGTCCCTTGCGCGGGGAGACCTAGAATCAGGAGGTTTAGAGTCAGTGTGGATAGAGCTGAGAAATTCTAAGGGTAAAAAGACCCTCTTGGGAGTTATCTACAGGCTCCCAAACAGTAGTCTGGATGTCGGATGTAAGTTGAATCAGGAGCTGAAATTGGCCTGTCACAAAGATGTTACTACAGTTGTTATGGGGGATTTCAACATGCAGGTAGACTGGGAGAATCAGGATGGTATTGGACCTCAAGAAAGAGACTTTGTGGAGTGTCTCCGAGATGGATTCTTAGAACAGCTGGTGCTGGAGCCTACCAGGGAGAAGGCAATTCTGGATCTGGTATTGTGCAACGAACCAGAATTGATCATGGACCTCGAAGTGAAGGAGCCATTGGGAAGTAGTGACCATAATACAGTAAGCTTCAATCTGCAATTTGAGAGGGACAGGGTACAATTGGAAGAGACAAATATTTCTGTTGAATAAAGAGAACTATGGAGCTATGAGGGAGGAGCTGGCCAAAGTTCAATGGTGCAATACCTTAGCAGGGATGACAGTGGAGGAACAATGGCAGATATTTCTGTGTATAATGCAGAAGATGCAGGATCAGTTCATTCCAAAAAGGAAGAAGGATCCTAGGAGGAGGCATGGGTGGCCATGGCTGACAAGGGAAGTTAAGAAACATATAAAGTTAAAAGAGAAAAAGTATAACATAGCAAAGATAAGTGGGAAAACGGAGGATTGGGAAGCTTTTAAAGAACAACAAGAGGATTACTAAGAAGGAAATATGCAGAGAGAAAATGAGGTACGAAGGTAAACTGGCCAAAAATATAAAGGAGGATAGTAAAAGCTTTTTTAGATAATTGAAAGGCAAAAAAATGGTTAAGACTAAAATTGGAAAAAAGGGAAACCTGCTGGAGTCTATTATAAAGGATGAAATAAAGGATGACACATCTGGATAGTAGTAACAGGATAGGTCAGAGTCAGCATGGATTTATGAAGGGGAAATCAT
This sequence comes from Chiloscyllium punctatum, assembly GCF_047496795.1. Lineage (NCBI taxonomy): Eukaryota > Metazoa > Chordata > Chondrichthyes > Orectolobiformes > Hemiscylliidae > Chiloscyllium > Chiloscyllium punctatum. The sequence goes on from NC_092780.1 coordinate 52,670,333, forward strand.
GCTTGACTAAGGTTCTGGAATTTTTTGAGGATGTAACTTTGAAGATGGACGAGGGAGATCCAGTAGATGTAGTGTACCTGGACTTTCAGAAAGCTTTTGATAAAGTCCCACAAAGGAGGTTAGTGAGCAAAATTCGGGCACATGGTATTGGGGGCAAAGTACTAACTTGGATTGAAAGTTGGTTGGCTGATAGGAAACAAAGGGTAGTGATAAACGGCCCCCTTTCGGAATGGCAGGCAGTGACCAGTGGGGTTCCGCAGGGATCAGTACTGGGACTGCAGCTTTTTACAATATATGTTAATGATATAGAAGATGGTATTAGTAATAACATTAGCAAATTTGCTAATGATACTAAGCTGGGTGGCAGGGTGAAATGTGATGAGGATGTTAGGAGATTACAGGGTGACCTGGACAGGTTAGGTGAGTGGTCAGATGCATGGCAGATGCAGTTTAATGTGTATAAGTGTATGGTTGTCCACTTTGGTGGCAAGAACAGGAAGGCAGATTACTACCTAAATGGAATCAATTTAGGTAAAGGGGCAGTACAAAGAGACCTGGGTGTTCTTGTACACCAGTCAATGAAGGTAAGCATGCAGGTACTGCAGGTAGTGATGAAGGCTAATAGCATGCTGGCCTTCATAACAATGGGGATTGAGTATAGAAGCAAAGAGGTTCTTCTGCAGCTGTGCAGGGCCATAGTGAGACCACACGTGTGGAGTATTGTGTGCAGTTCTGGTCTCCAAATTTGAGGAAAGATATTCTGGCTATTGAAGGAGTGCAGTGTAGGTTCACGAGGACAATTCCTGGAATGGCAGGATTACCTTCCGCTGAAAGACTGGAGCGACTGGGCTTGTATACCCTTGAGTTTAGAAGACTGAGAGGTGATCTGATTGAGACATATAAGATTATTAAAGGATTGGACACTCTGGAGGCAGGAAACATGTTTCTGCTGATGGGTGAGTGATGAACCAGAATACACAGCTTAAAAATACGGGGTAGACCATTTAGGACAGAGATGAGGAGAAACATCTTCACCCAGAGAGTGGTGGCTGTGTGGAATGCTCTGCCCCAGAGGGCAGTAGAGGCCCAGTCTCTGAATTCATTTTAAAAAGAGTTGGATAGAGCTCTCAAGGATAGTGGAATGAAGGGTTATGGAGATAAGGCAGGAACAGGAGACTGCTTAAGGATGATCAGTCATGATCATATTGAATGGTGGTGCAGGCTCGAAGGGCAGAATGGCCTACTCCTGCACCTGGAGTTCCGGAAAGGCCACTCCCTCCGTGACTCCCTTATCAGGTCCACACCCCCCACCAACCCAACCTCCACTCCCGTCACCTTCCCCTGCAACCGCAAGAAATGCAAAACTTGCACCCACACCTCCCCTCTTACTTCCCTCCAAGGCCCCAAGGGATCCTTCCATATCCATCACAAACTCACCTGCACCACCACACACATCATTCACTGCATCCACTGCATCCAATATGGCCTCCTCTACATTGGGGAGACAGGCCGCCTACTTGCAGGACGTTTCAGAGAACACCTCTGGGACACCCGCACCAACCAACCCAACCGCCCTGTGGCTCAGCACTTCAACTCCCCTTCCCACTCCACCAAGGACATGCAGGTCCTTGGCCTCCTCCATCGCTAGACCATAGCAACACGACGCCTGGAGGAAAAGCGCCTCACCTTCCGCCTAGGAACCCTCCAACCACAAGGGATGAATGCAGATTTCTCCCGCTTCCTCATTTTCCCTCCCCCCAACTTATCTCAGTCCCAACACTCGGACTCAGCACCACCTTCTTGACCTGCAATCTTCTTTCCGACCTCTCCGCCCCCACCCCCTCTTCCGCCTATCACATTCCCAACGCCCCTTCCCCAAGTCCCTCCTCCCTACCTTTTATCTTAGCCTGCTTGGCACACCTTCCTCATTCCTGAACAAGGGCTTATGCCTGAAACGTCAATTCTCCTGTTCCTTGGATGCTGCCTGGCCTGCTGCACTTTTCTAGCAACATATTTTTCAAAAATGCATTCCATCGATATTCTCTGATTATACACAATCTATTTCTGACATTGATTTGCAAAGGTATCGTTATCCATAAAGAAAGTTATTTCATAAACATTTCACTTCAACAATCTTGAAATATTTCCGTACAGATTCAGCCATGTTCATTTTCCATCTCCTGTCCACTCAAAAGAATTCTCCCAGAGTCGAACATTGATCCTCAGCCGTACACAGGACGGAACAGAAATGAATGATCAAACCCACTAATCTGACAAGGGAGGAAGAAAACATCAATGAAAGGAAAGACCACCCATTGGTGCTTTCCATATTTATAAAGAAATGCTCTTTCATCACCACAAATGTGTTCAGATGAAACTGGGGGAAAGACAAAGTCGTGAAGATTATAAAAGGGTGAAACAATGTTGGGTATATGTACCATCAAGTCTCTAAGCAGCATTGCATTGAGTGAGGCCTCTGGTCACTAATTTCACGAATGTTCATTCTCTGGATAGTCTCCAGTGTGTGACTCAGCTCGGGCCATGAATTCTGGGGCAACACGGCAACTTTGAGCCAAATGTGGAACTTCATTCAAGGCTTTCGAGGTTTTATTAAAGTTTTACAAAGCCCAATACCTGAACCACTGAGGAGCATTACCGACCACAGAGTTAGTGTTCTGTCAAATCAAAGTCTGGTTTCATGATGTCTCTGAAATGTGTGCCGTCCATCAAGGAATCACCATACAATTAAATACAATAAAATAAAGAACTGCAGATCCGGGGAGTCTGGATAGAAGAATAAAGGGAGACACAGCAGGTCTGGCAGCATCCTGAACAGGAACTGCATTAATGTTTCAGAGACAGTGATTCTGCATGGAGTATCTCATGGCCAACTCAGCAGATAGCTCATCATTATGCTGTAGTGCAGCACAAAGATTTTCCTGTTCACCATATTGAGAAATGAAAAGCATTTTTTACTTAATGATATCAGTCAAAAACTACATGCAGTCTGAACAACTGCTGTGCTTTGATCTTCTTGGAATAAATATTTAAATCTATGTTAACATACCTTTCCTATTGATTATCTGAGTGAATAATTTTCCTCAGTATCTCTTATGGATTAAGTCATTTCTACAAAGTCAGAATTCAGGACAGTTTTACAGAGCGATTTAACGCAGCACAAGAATGAGATGTGAAGGATAACATTTCAGGTGTAAGTGTTTTCTGCTGTAGCCCGATATACCTGAAGGATTTTAATGCCTGGGTTCTCACAACAACATGCCGACCGATTTTCTCAGGGAAGAAATTTCAAACGAGAAGAAGGTCAGTTTCAGGATGTACAAAGTTAAAAATCACACAACACCAGGTTATATCCAACAGGTTTAATTGGAAGCACTAGCTTTCGGAGCGTCGCTCCTTTATCAGGTGGTTGTCATGATGAAGGAACGATGCTCCGAAAGCTAGTGCTTCCAATTAAACCTGTTGGACTATAACCTGGCGTTGTGTGGTTTTTAACTTTGTACACCCCAGTCCAACACCGACATCTCCAAATCAGTTTCAGGATGGACAGTGACATGAGAGAAACACAGTCTGTAGCTGAAGTTCACTTCTTATGTTTGAGCTGAAAAGAAATATCAAAATGATTCAAGAAACAATCAAAACACAAACAGTGTAGGAAAGGTACAATACAGTCAGTTTGTGATTTGTGTTTTGGAGGACTCTATTGTGATGATTGAAAAAGGCTGAGTTTCAGAAACTTGGGCACATTGTCCCATTTGGTGACCTGCCATATTTAATGACTATCAGGTCCGATGTACCCGGGTGGAATATCTGAATGTAACGTCAGGCTATTTGGAATGGAACATCTCCAATTAACCAATTAGGTCATCAAAGAATATTCCAGCCCTCTTATACAGTTAGATAAGTTGGTTGTCAGGCAAACCTAGATCAAAGTTCAGATATTAATTGTTCATTACTCTTGTATTTTCGGTGTTTTAATATGATATGATAATTTGATAAAACATTTTGCGAACGATGATGTTTTGTTTTATTTGCTTTCGCAAAAACACACTTTTACATTCATTGCATGCCCAGACATATGTTCCAAAGGAGATTCTCTTGACGGATAATCAATTACTTTCCAAATGGATGACAGAATCATGGATTCCCTAAGAGTGGAATCACTTGGCCCAACACGTCCACACCAACTCTCTGAAGAGTATCCTAAGTAGAATCATTCCCTACCATTCTACTCTCCATTTACCCTAACCTACACATCCCTGAACACTCTGGGCTATGTTAGTGTGACCAATTCACCTAACCTGCACATCTTTGGATTGTGGCAGGAATCCGGAGCACCTGGAGGAAACACACACACACACGGGGAGAATGTACAAACTGCACACAGACACTATCCCGAGGCTGGAATCGATCCCAACTCCCTGGCACTGTGAGGCAGCAGGTGCTAAATACTGAGCCACTGTGCCTCCCAAGGCAGACTCTTGTCTAACTATGGCAATGAAGTATAGAATGGACAGGCCAGTCTGCCACGTATTGTTTCTTGCTGGAGTGTGGTTATCTGTCCATTTGATGCCAAGGAAACCCATCAACTCACAAACAACATCCTTCCCAGCATGCAATTCACTGAGGAAGAAGAGAGCACTAACACGGGTGAATTGAAACAAAATACCACATAAAGACTGTCAAAAGCACTACATAGCGCAAACAGGAAGGAAATTAGCCACCAGGGTACACAAACACCAGCAAGCCACCAAGAGGCATGACCAGTTATCACTTGGACAGACACACGGACAATGAAAGGCCCCAATTCAACATAAGGTATACATACATTTGGAAAGAGAGGGTTTGGTTAGGAGTAGTCAGCATGGCTTTGTGTGTGGGAATCAAGTCGCATAAATCTGTCAGAGTTCTTTGATGAAGTGACCAGGAAAATTGATGAGGACAGGTAGTAGAAGTAGTCTATATGAATCTCAGTAAAACGTTTGATAAGGTTCCACATGGTAGGCTGCTCTGGAAAGTTAGGTTACATGGAATCCAGTGGGAGCTGGCAAATTGGATACACAATTGGTTGGATGGTCAGAAGCAGAGGGTAATAGTGGAAGGATGTTTGTCATACTGGAGGCCTGTGACTAGCGGAATGCCTCAGGGGTCAGTGCTGGGCCCATTACTGTTTGTTATCTCCATCAATAATTTGAACGAGAATGTACTAGACATGATTAGTAAGGTTTCAGATGATAATATTATATCATCGACCATGAGGAAGGTTATCAGAAATTGCAGAAGGTTCTTGATCAGCTGGAGAAGTGGCCTGAGAAATGGCAAATGAAGTTTAATATAGATAAGTGTGAGGACTTGCATTTTGGAGAATAAAATCAAGGAAGGAGTTTCATGGTGAATGGTAGGGCCATAAGGAGTGTAGTGGAACAGAGGGACCTTGGAGTTCAGGGACATGGTCCTCTGAAAGAGGAGTCCCAGGCAGACAGGGCAGGGAAAAAGGCTTTTGGAACATTGGCCTTCATCAGTCAGGGCATTGAGCACTGAAGTTGGGAAGTCAAGTTGCAGTTTTATAGGACATTGGCGAGGCCGCACTTGGAGTATTGTGTTTTGGTCACCTTGCTGTCAGAACGATGTTATGAAACAGGAAAAAGTGCAGAAGAAATGTACAAAGCTGTTGCCAAGATTCAACAGTCTGAGTTACAGGGAGAGGTTAGGCAAGCTAAAACATTTATCTTTGGAGCGTAGTAGAGTGAGGGGGGATCTTATCGAAGGGTCTTATGTAAGATCATATGAGGCATGGATGGAGTGAATGCATCAGGTTTTTTCCCCCAAGGTTGGGAAATTGAGTACTAGAGGGCATCAGTTTAAGGTCAGAGGGGAAAGAATAAAAGGAACCTTAAGGGCAGGCCACTGTTGGAATATTGTGTGCAATTCTGGTCTCCTTCCTATCGAAAAGATGTTGTGAAACTTGAAAGGGTTCAGAATAGATCTACAAGGATGTTGCCAGGGTTGGAGGATTTGAGCTATAGGGAGAAGCTGAACAGGCTGGGGCTGTTTTCCCTGGAGCATTGGAGGCTGAGGGGTGACCTTATAGAGGTTTACAAAATTATGATGGACTTGGATAGGATAAATAGACAAAGTCTTTTCCCAGGGATGTGTGAGTCCAGATCTAGAGGGCATAGGTTGAGGGTGAGAGGGGAAAATATAAAGGAGACTTGAGGGGCAACTTTTTCATGCAGAGGGTGGTACGTGTATGGAATGAGCTGCTAGAGGATGAGGTGGAGGCTGGTACAAATGCAACATTTAAAAGGCATTTGGTTGGGTATGTGAAGAGGAAGGGTTTGGAGGGGTATGGGCCGGGTGCTGGCAGGTGGGACTAGATTGGGTTGGGATATCTGGTCGGCATGGATGGGTTGGACCGAAGGGTCTGGTTCCATGCTGTACATCTCTATGACTCTATAACTTTAGACACAGAGGGTATTACACATGTGGAATGAGTTACCAGCGGAAGTGTGTGAGGTGGGAACACTGACAACATTTAAAAGGCACTTAGTCAATAACATGGATAGGAAAGGATGAGATGGACAAGGGTCAAGTGCAGGGACATGGACTGAGTATTGATGAGAATTTTGGTCAGCATGACTCAGTTTAGACCAAAGGGACTCTCTCCATTCTGTAGGACTATATGACTCTGTGACTGTGTAACTGGAACATCATATCCATCCTGTGACATGCCAGTTACATTCATGGGAATTCCTGGAAGCCTGGCACTGAACCTGGAACTCCATGAACAAACATGTCGAGTTGGATCCCATAAACCAACTACTAAGAAACAGAACCAGCAGCAAAGCTGTAAATGACACGACCAACCCCAGCAGACCCGGACACTTAAACAGCAAACAGGACAGAACACCAATGCTTCACCAGAGGCTCACTGATTCTGTTCCCTAGAATGGTGAGGAAATGTCTGAGAACACACTTACCAGCTCAGTGAGCAAGTCAACAACCTCATCCACAACCTGAGCTACAAATTCCCATGAATACAGTGATCAGGGATTGTCTCGTGACTCTCTATCTAAACTAGAGAATGACCGTGAGGACATATTTCCTGCCACAGATGAGTTCAAAACAGGTTCCTGCTCCTCCCAGGGCACCATATTTACTACTTTTCCTTTCTGGAAACTTCAACACGAGGGATGGAATGACCTTCCAATTCTGGAAATGTCAGGAATAGCCAACATGGCGTTGTACCTGGGAAATCATGTCTCACAAACCTTATTGTGATTCTTGAAGAGGTGACCATGAAGATACATGAAGGCAGAACGATAGACATTGTTTACATGGGCTTTAGCAAGGTCTTCACCAAGGTTCTGCATGGTAGACTGGTTAGGAATGTTCAACCACATGGGGTCTATGGAGACGTAGGAAACTCTACACAAAATTGGTTTGATGGTAGGAGACGGGGTGGTGGTAGAGGGTTTTGGTTAAGACTGGAGACCTGCACCGAGCAGTGTGCTGCAAGGATCAACACTGGGTCTACTGTTGTTTGTCGTTTGGATAAATGATTTTATGAGAATTTCGGAGACGTGGATAGTACGTTTATACATGACATTGAAATTGATGGTAAAATGGACAGTGAGGAAGGTTATCTAAGCATTCAATGTGATCTTGATCAGCTGGTCTGGTGGGCCGATAAATAGCAGATGGAGCTTGATTTCGATAAATGTGAGGAGTTCCATTTTGCTCCGATAATTCAGGGTAGGTTTACACAGTTTCAGGCAGGGCCTTTGTCTTTAGGTGAGGGGGAAATATTTAAAACTGAACACGAGCTGCAATCTTTTTCACACAGAAGTTGGTGCGTGTGTGGAATGAGCCACCAGAGGAGGTGGTGGAGACAGGTACAGTTACAACATTTAAAAGGCATCCAGATGGGGACATGGATGGGAAAGGTTTAGAGTGACACGGGCCAAACGCTGTCAAATGGGACTGCTGCACTTTATGAAATCTAGTCGGCATGGGCAAGTTAGTCTGTACAGTCTGTTTACATGCTGTATAACTCTGTAATCTATCATCCAGATACTGACAGACAAACTCGTGGAAACAATGTATAAGGTTCCAGCAACTGAATACAATAATCCAAATGTAGTCTGACCAATAATTTGCCGGGGTGTAGTATTACTCCTGTGCTTTCATGTTCTATCCCTCTGTTTATAAACCCAACGATCCGATAAGCCTTATTACCTGCTCTTGCCACTTGCTGGATAATCTTCATAGAATTATGCACATGGTCCCCTCAGTCCCTCAGCTCCTGTATTCCCCTCAAAATTGTGCCATTGAGCCTGTGGTTTCTGTCTGTACTTATTGGACCAAAATACACTCCCATACATTTCTCAGCATTGACATTCATTTGCCAGGTATCTGTGCGTTTTGACCAACTTGTCATGGACCAATGGAGTTGAATGGTTTCGATAAGTTCCTGAATAAGCAAGCATTGGAGCAATTAGGCCTTAATATGGCAGGTGGAACTGGTTTAGTTTGGGAACATGGTCTGCATGGTCTGGGTGGGCCGAAGGGTCTGTTTCCATGCTGCATGACTCTATTCTCATAATTCACAATTCTCCTTATCGCGGTAACATCGACACATTGAGAGAGTTTGCAACAACACCCATCTCTCAATCAGATGAGGCAAGGGTCTGAATACCAATCCCTGGAAAACACTCATTTCAACTCGTTTCCAAACTGGAAAATGCCCACCTACAGCTCCACCCTGTATCTTCTCATTTCGCCAACTTCAATTCCGTGCTGCCGAGGACTCACCAATCCCAGACATTTCTAATTTGGGAACCATCCTGCTGTGTGGCATCAAATGCTATTTGAAAGTTCCAATATACAACATCCACAGGAGTACTCTCATTCTCTGCCTGTGTCACCTCATCAAAGAACTCAAGTTTCTTTCTTGACATGATCTTCTCTTGGCAAAACCATGTTATCTGTCTGTTATTAAATTATTTTTATCCAGTGGGTATTTACCTTAGTCGGTATTATATTCTCTATCAGTTATCCCACTATTGATGCCAAGCTAACATGTATGTAGGTTCCTGAATTAACTTTTACTCCTTTCTGAAACAATGGTGTCCCATTTGCAATCCTCCAGTTCCCTGTCACTAATCCTGCGTTCAGAGAATCCTGGAGAATTTCTTTCAATGACCCTGCAATTTGTTCCCTTCATTCCTTCAGCAATCCAGGCTGTATCCTGCCAGGGCCAGGTAATTTCTCACTGGGAGTGCTGCAGGCTTTTCAACTCCTCGACATTAGCTGTGACTATAAATCCCAGCTGCTCAACACTCACATTTTCAACAAGACCATTGTCACCATTTCGCAATTAGTAACGAATTTGGGAAGGACAGATGTAATGACTTCCTTTAGTACCCTACCTCTTGCTTCAGTGAGCATCTTTGCTGTTTGTTCAGTATGGGCCATGCCAGAGAATTGTCCAATTTCAAATGAAGCTCATACTCAGACCTTGTGAAATTGATACGCTTTTTTATTTCACAGTATCGTGGGAAGGAGCCAAAGACCACTCACACACAGAATGGTCATCACTCTACACAGAGGAGTCTCAGCCTCTACCCCAAAGTATAGGCATATCCAGGTTTTATAGGGATACAAGAGGTTGATAGCTGATTGTAAGACAATACAGTTTTAATTACAGTGGATAGTTTTTCTGTATTGAAAGAGAGCTAACAATGTTTAACCAGTTTCCATCAGTTAAACAATGGCTACAGGAGGTTCGCCCTGTCCACAGTAGGGTTCAGCTCATCCACATTGATTAGTTTGGTAACATTTTGTCTGCAGAAGTATTGTGTCAGCTGGGGTCCCATAGAGACAGAGAGAGTCTTCGGGGCTTCTGGAGGTGCTGTGTCATTGTGAGGGAGAGAATCTCATTAGCAGGTTTAGAGAATGTGTTCCCTCCGATTCGGTAATGTCTCATTCACAGTCAGTTCCTGGGGATAGCTCATGTGAGCCATCAATGGCATTATGGGAAGGCCCTCTTTTAGCTGGGGACAAAATGGTCACTAGGCAAAGTGTGTTCCCCTTCTTCACAATTCCCCCCTTTTTATAACCAGGACCTGCGGCAAAAGGGGGACAGTCACCAACCCCGGGGATTGTCTGGTGGGGGAGGCTCATTATCAGACGGGTAGCCCTGAGACTCAGACTGGTCGGACTCAATGTATTCTGTGTCTGGGTGCTCTGAATCTTGGCCAGAGTCATCATTAAGGTGAATCTTGGTGATCTGGGTGTTCAGTGGAGCGGGGGGGGCAGTAGCAGTGAACACAAGTGCACACACAGCACTGTTGAACAAGCATAATGAGGATCGTGATAAGGGCAAGAATTACAATTTCTAAGGTGGGACCCTGGGGAGAGCAGTGAATGGAGGCATTTAATTTACAACCCAACAGGGATACTGGACAGGATAAGGATGCTATAGCTGTGTTGGGGACTGTCACCGACCTGACACTGAAGGGGGGACTGGATTGGAGAGTGGTTCTACCATGGATACTCCGGAGATACCCACAGTGTGGACATTTTGGGAACTGAGGGGGAGTTCTGCAGAGGGAGGTGCAGATGAGTGAGTGACTCTGGGGTCCACCAAAACTGAAATGAGACAACTCCCCACTTCCATATCCACCATTGGATTCTCAGACAGGGAGTGTGAGAGGTGTCTAGAGGCAGCCTCCCTCCCGTGGTAGCGCGAGGGTCTCAGGGAGTGGGGGAATGGCTCATTCACAGTGTAGGCTGCCTGCTGAGGCTGCCTCTGTGGAGGGGCCCGGTGTCGCTGAGTCTGCCAGGGTAGTGTATGGGTGGAAACATTCAGCTGCTGCTGAGGGGCTGCTGCCCAACATTCCCTTACCCAGTGACCCCACTTCCCACATCGGGAAAAACAATGACTGCAGATGCTGGAAACCAGATTCTGGATTAGTGGTGCTGGAAGAGCACAGCAGTTCAGGCAGCATCCAAGGAGCTTCGAAAACAGGTCAAAACTCCTTGGATGCTGCCTGAACTGCTGTGCTCTTCCAGCACCACTAATCCAGACTCCACTTCCCACATACCCGACATTAATCCCTATTCCTGCCCCGACTTCTCTGTGCCGGGCTCCGACTTGCTCCCTGGTATTCTGGCTGCACAGGCTGGGGGTATGCCTCCCTCTACTTCATAGTCTCAAACAGTCCCTATCTGTCCCAATTGTTTCAAGTGGTTAGTGTATCCCCCCCTCCCCCCCAACCCCCTCGTCTGTCTGCCAGGATAGGTTGTGTGATTTATAACCTTGAGCATGCCGGGGCAGCATGCAGTTCACAAGAGTCTGCATCACTAACTTTTCATTTTCTGATAAAGGGATGCCCACTGAGGACGCTCAGATATCCTTAAAGCTGGCAATAAAATCTGGGACAGACTTGTTGACCTTCTGCAGGTACTGGGGAACTTCCCCTGAAGTCAGCCTGTTTCCTTGCGGCTGCCTTAATGACGGTGTGACCAGGATTTTCGAACCAGTGATTGTGCTCATGTCGCTATTCCACTGTCCGGCTGGAAATTCAATAGACAGACGGGCAGGTGCCCAGTGACTCCTATCAGTCAATTGCAGGAGAGTCTGGACATCCTGAGGATCTGAGACATCCTGGGGCATACCCCAGACCTCTGTGTGTGTCCAGGGCTTGTCCAGAGGTGTAGTGCATATCATGATGTGGGGGTATTGGTGGTCACGGGTCTGCGATCTCAAAGCTGCAGCCTCACGGTGTTTCTGTCTGGTGCTGGGAGCGGGGTCGGGTGCTGCCTGATCAGGGTGCTCTGTACCTGATGCCCACCCACCAATTGCCACCTCCTGAACTACCTGAGGTGCTGTAATGGGGAGGGTGTGTGATCACCTGGTAATGATTGCAGTGAGCTTGTTTCCCAGTGGGTCTGGCTCTGGGGTCAGGAGAGAAATCTTAGGGTACTGGGGGGGTGTATGGCAGCAGGGCAGTGGGCAGTGAATCGGAGGATGGAGTTGGGTCTGAGGCCTGATGACACTCTGTCACTTCAGCGGGCTGATGTCCAGTCGCAACTTCCTTAAATTTGTCTCAGCACTGAAGCACCGACCCAGTGTCCCAGGATGAATCTCCATAACTGCCCACAATTTTTGTCCTCCCTTGGTCAATTTTGTCTGGTTTGAAGGAGCCCTGATATGGCTAATTCCTGTGGGACCAACTGTACAAATTGGTGCTAAAAGGGGTTACATATCTCCTGTCCCCAGTTTCCTTCCATACCATGTGAGCTGGTGAGCCTGGTGTAACCAGAGGATCTCTTACCTTGTTCTTGCAGTACGCGGATTGATCATGGTGCTTCTGCATTTTCTGCGAGAGGGTCAGTGGCCGCGCACCACCCACCCCAGCAGGACAAGTTAGACCGGTCCCCCCAGGGGCAGTCCTTCTCTGGACATTATCGAGTCCCACAATCCCATTTACCTGTGAGTAGTCACACTGGGAACAAAGTACAGAGTACAGCACGGATGAACACAGACAGGACAGGACAAGCAGGGAGGACACACAGACAGGACAGGACACTGAATAAATAAACAAGACAAGCACAGGCGGCCTGGTCAAGTTCCCATGGTCTCCCTACTCTGAACCTGAGAAATTTAAAGGATAGATCTCTCCAATCTTCCCTCTCACTGGCCGTGCATTCTCTTACAGCACTAAATCACTGGCTCAGCTCAGTATCACGCTCAGAGCAGAATTATGAAAAATGTAGCAGGGATTAAATTGAGGTGATCTTTCCAGTCTACCTTCTTACCTCGTTGTCTGTCCTCTTACATTACAAGTACGCTGGTTCAGGTGAGGATCACGCAAGTGACCACATTTTGGGACAAGTTGGTAAACTTAAAAATTTAGGCATCTTTGCTGTTTTCCTTCTTGCCTTGTCATGTGTCCTCTTCCAGTACAGGTACGCTGGCTGACGGGAGGATCACACAAATGGTAACATTTGTGAAATTTATGTCTGGTCCTGATCCCCATACTAAGTAATGGGACCTGCAAACTAACACCAAATTGTCAAAGAATTGTCCAATTTCAAATGAAGCTCGTACTCAGACCTTGTGAAATTGACACTCTCAAAGTTTGTGAAAAGATTTATAGCTCGGGTGCTCGTTGTTGTGGTTGTGTTCGCCAAGCTGGGAATTTGTGTTGCAGACGTTCCGTCCCCTGTCTAGGTAACATCCTCAGTGCTTGGGAGCCTCCTGTGAAGCGCTTCTGTGATGTTTCCTCCAGCATTTATAGTGATACATCACAGAAGCGCTTCACAGGAGGCTCCCAAACACTGAGGATGTCACCGAGACAGGGGACAAAACGTCTGCAACACAAATTCCCAGCTCGGCGAACACAACCACAACATTGACATGCTTTTTTTATTTCATGTCATCGTGAGAAGGAGCTAAAGACCGCTCATACACAGAATAGTCACGCTACACAGAGGAGTCTCAGCCTATTCCCTGAAGTACAGGCATAACCAGGTTTTAGAGGGATACAAGAGGTTGATGGCTGATTGTAAGACAATACAGTTTTAATTACAGTGGATAGTTTTACTGTATTGAAAGAGAGCTAACAATGTTTAACCAGTATCCATCAGTTAAACAATGGCCACAGGAGGTTTGCTAATCAAAGACCATTGATTGATGATTCAGTATCACCCTGTCCACAGTGTCTCACAGGGCTCAGCTCATCCATAGTGATTAGTTTGGTGACATTTTGTCTGGGGAAGTATTGTGTCAGCTGGGATCTCATAGAGACAGAGAGAGTTTTCGGGGCTTCTGGAGGTGCTGTGACATTGTGAGGGAGAGAATCTCATTAGCGGGTTGTTTAGAGAATGTGTTCCCTCCAATTCGGTAATGTCCCATTCACAGTCAGTTCCTGGGTAGAGCTAACATGAGCCATCAATGGTATTATGGTAAGGCTCTCTTTTAGCTGGGGATAGACTGGCTTCTGTCAACAAAATGGTCATGAAGCAAAATGTTTTCCCCTTCTCTCATAGCCCCACTCTATCCTTCACTAATATTTTATTATTAAAATGATTGAAGGACATTTTACTCTCTATGTTGAGAACAGCCCTCCAACCACACCTTATGCTTCCTCTGAACCTTCCTTGTTGTAGCCTTAAGCTCTCTCCTGCATTTGAGATTCCCTTTCTGATATTAATTGCTATTTTCTATTCTGGTTTACATCTTATACCTCATCATTCTTCTTCATGTTCTTATCAATATCGTTAGTCATCCAGGGTCCTCTCGCTCTGGATAGCCAAGATTTATTTCTCATGGGTATGTACCCAGCTTGGACCCTTTCAACCCTCTTTTGGAAGTCTCCCATTTGACGACCCATCAAAGAGATCATCCTTCAGCCCCACAATAACTGACACCACAGCAGCCCTTCCACACTTGCATACAGGATTGTCCTCTTGTAGACCCTGTACCTCAGAATGGGAAGTCCCTATTCCTGATCCTCTCCAGACCATGTCTCCGTGATGGGAACTACATTGCAGTTCCATGTAGAAATTCAAGTCCTTGGCATATTTCTATTAACTGTAATGCAGCAGCCAGTAAAAGGAGAGGTTATCCAGCCTTGTCTAATACGTGTGAGAGGGATGAAGTATTAGGGAAATAGTAGCTAAGGTCCTCCACTTTGTAAGTCTCCTTTTCACAGTAATTACTTGCCTTTTAAAATGGCCAAGCACAGTGACCATGAGAATGGAATAATGAATGGATGAATCTTGGCATAATCAAGAAACTGCCTGTTTCCCAGACAGTCAGTATAACGTAATACAGATTGTAACCTCGGTATTATCTCAGTGACACAATAACACCACATTTACAGGATTGTTTATTTTACATACAAAACAACACGAGTGTATGAATTACCTCATGGGAATCTAATTAAAACGAGAAACATTATACAGTGGGAATTGGAGAAAAATGATATGATTGTGCACATTCAGGGTCCAAATTATGCTGCCTCTTTCCTGAGAATTAGAGATAACCTATCAGTCCTATCTGATTGATTACCTCGTCTTTTTGCCTATTGATCTCTCAGCTGGCTTGCTAACAATACAAGAGGGCTACTTTACAAACTCTGAGTGGTCCGAGAATTCCCAAGTTCCCATTTGGTGCCGTGACTCGGTTCCCAACATAGGGAACATTTCTCTAGGCTGATTAAACAACCGAAAGTTTGTGTCAGACTCAACCCTGTGGTGGGATCCCTTCGGTATTTTACCTTCAGACCACTCCTTGTGTCCCAAGAGATGATCTGCCCCTTGCCGAGTGAGACTTGGCCCTGGAAGGGATAAAAAGAACCATTTGGTCCGTCAGTTTTAGATACCTTTTAAGTCTATTCTGTTTTTGTTTAATATCGTCTGTTGAAATTTGATATGTTTTGTTTAATATGGCCATTTGAAATGTGAAACTTTTTGTTTGTGTGTCCAGCTGAAATGTCTCTTTGCTTACTGTGGGGTGACCTTGGTGTTTCTGTGTTCCACACAGAGAACTGACTCTATCAGATATGGCCAGGAGAACCTTTTAGATCATTGAAAATGGAAGGGAGTCTCAGTAATTTTCTCACTCAGTTGCGTTAATATGGCCAGTGGAAATTATGAGATATTAGACACTCCATTGTGGAAATATGATCGGTTAAAGTTATGAGGATATCGAGAAAGGAGGACAAGGCTGGTTGATTTTTATTTTGAAGAGCACGGAGTCATAAGCTACAACGGGACAGTCCCTCGATGCAGTTGGAAAGACTTCTCCCTTTCAGACTATGTTTGAGATAATATCAGATCAGGAAAATGATTCCTAGTGTTTGGAAGGCCCACAGATAAATTGGACATTTTGTTAAATCCTTTTCCATGAATTGAGCTACTTGCTAAATTTGAATTGACATTTTAAAGGACACTCTGTTTAAATCGTTGAATGATTGTGAAAGTGTGCATGTGAGAGACATGTATGGGGAAATGATTCCAAAACTATGACTTATTCCAAAAAAGGGGTGAAATGGACAGAATAAACCGAGAAGCCACTGCCACCTGAGATAGAGCCAGACAGAGAGAGACAGAGAGAGAGAGAGACTTACTGTGAAGTGTTAACTCTTTGTGGTCTGTTTTGAATGAACATTTTGTTTATTGAGTCATAGAGTCATAGAGATGTACAGCATGGAAACAGACCCTTCGGTCCAACCCAACCATGCCGAGCAGATATCCCAACCCAATCTAGTCCCACCTGCCTGCAACTGGCCCATATCCCTCCAAACCCTTACTATTCATTTCCCCACCCAAATGCCTCTTAAATATTACAATTGTACTCGCCTCCACCACTTCCTCTGGCAGCCCATTCCATACATATACCACCCTCTGTGTGAAAAGGTTGCCCCTTAGATCTCTTTTATATCTTTCCCTTCTCACCCTAAACCTATGCCCTCTAGTTCTGGACTCCCCGGTCCCAGTGAAGAGACTTTGTCTATTAATCCTCTCCATGGCCCTCATAATTCTCTAAACCTCTAAAAGGTCACCCCTCAGCCTCCGATGCTCCAAGGAAAACAGCCCCAGCCTGTTCAGCCTCTCCCTATAGCTCAAATCCACCAACACTGGCAACATTCTTGTAAATCTTTTCTGAACCCTTTCAAGTTTCACAACATCTTTCCAATAGGAAGGAGACCAGAACTGCATGTAATATTCCAACAGTGGCCTAACCAATGTCCTGTACAGCCACAACATGACCTCCCAACTCCTGTACTCAATACTCTGACCAATAAAGGAAAGCACACCAAACGCCTTCTTCACTATCCTATCTACCTGCGACTCCACTTTCATGGTGCTATGAATCTACACTCCAAGGTCTCTTTGTTCAGCAAAACGCCCCAGGACCTTACCATTAAGTGTATAAATGCTGCTAAGATTTCATTTCCCAAAATGCAGCACCTCGCATTTATCTGAATTAAACTCCATCTGGCACTTATCAGCCCATTGGCCCATCTGGTCAAGATCCTGTTATAATCTGAGGTAACCCTCTTTGCTGTCCACTACACCTGCAATTTTGGTGTCATCTACAAATTTACTAACTGTGCCTCTTATGCTCACATCCAAACCATTTATATAAATGGCAAAACGTGGAGGCCTTGGCACTGATCTTTGTGGCACTTCACTGGTCACAGGCCTTCAGTCTGAAAAACAACCCTCCACTACCACCCTCTGTCTTCTACCTTTGAGTCAGTTCTGTATCCAAATGATTAGTTCTCCCTGTATTCCATGAGATCTAACCTTGCTAAACAGTCTCCCATGGGGAACCTTGTTGAACGCCTTACTGAAGTCCATATAGATCACATCTACTACTCTGTCCTCATCAATCCTCTTTGTTACTTCTTCAAAAAACTCAATCAAGTTTGTGAGACATGATTTCCCACGCACAAAGCCATGTTGATGACCCCAAATCAGTCCTTCCCTTTCCAAATACATGTACATCCTGTCCCTCAGGATTCCCTCCAACAACTTGCCCACCACTGAGTTCAGGCTCACTGGTCTATAGTTCCCTGAATTGTCCTTACCACCCTTCTTAAACAGTGGCACCACGTTTGCCAATCTCTAATCTTCCGGCACCTCACCTGTGACTATCGATGATACAAGATCTCAGCATTAGGCCCAGCAATCACTTCCCTAGCTTCCCGCAGAGTTCTCAGGTACACCTGAGGATTTATCCACCTTTACCCATTTCAAGACATCCAGCACTTCCTCCTCTGTAATCTGGACATTTTGCAAGATGTCACCATCTATTTCCCTCCAGTCTGTATCTTCCATATCCTTTTCCACAGTAAATACTGATGCAAAATATTCATTTAGTATCTCCTCCATTTTCTGTGGCTCCACACAAAGGCCCCCTTGCTGATCTTCGAGGGGCCCGATTTCTCCCTAGTTACCCTTTTGTCCTTAATATATTTGTAAAAACCCTTTGGATTCTCCTTAATTCTATTTGCCAAAGCTATCTCATGTCCCCATTTTGCCCTCCTGATTTCCCTCTTTAGTATACTCCTCCTGCCTTTATACTCTTCTAAGTTTTCACTCTATCTATCCTGTCTATACCTGATATATGCTTCCTTATTTTTCTTAACCAAACTCTCAATTTCTTTAGTCATCCAGCATTCCCTATACCTACCAGCCTGACAGGAATATACTTTCTCTGGATTCTTGTTGTCTCATTTCTGAAGGCTTCCCATTTTCCAGCCGTCCCTTTACCTGCGAACATCTGCCCCCAATCAGCTTCCGAAATTTCTTGCCTAATACCGTCAAAATTGGCCTTTCTCCAATTTAGAACTTCAACTTTTCGATCTGGTCTATCCTTTTCCATCACTATTTTAAAACAAATAGAATTATGGTCGCTGGCCCCAAAGTGCTCCCCACTGACACCTCAGTCATCTGCCCTGCCTTATTTCCCAAGAGTAGGTCAAGTTTTGCACCTTTTATAGTAGGTACATCCACAGACTGAATCAGAAAATTATCTTGTACACACTTAAGAAATTCCTCTCCATCTAAACCTTTAACACTATGGCAGTCCCAGCCGATGCTTGGAAAGTTAAAATCCCCCACCACAACCACCCGATTATTCGTACAGATATCTGAGATCTTCTTACAAGTTTGTTTCTCAATTTCCCTCTGACTATTGGGGGGTCTATAATACAATCCCAATAAGGTGATCATCCTTTTCTTATTTCTCAGTTCCACCCAAATAATGTCTCTGGACGTATTTCCGGGAATATCTTCCCTCAGCACAGCTGTAATGCTATCCCTTATCAAAAATGCCACTCCCCCTCCTCTCTTGCCTCCCTTTCTATCCTTCCTGTAGCATTTGTATCCTGGAACATTAAGCTGCCAGTCCTGCCCATCCCTGAGCCATGTTTCCGTAATTGTTATGATATCCCATTCCCATGTTCCTAACCATGCCCTGAGTTCATCTGCCTTCTCTGTTCGGCCCCTTGCGTTGAAATAAATGCAGTTTAATTTATTAGTCCTATGTTATAGAAACATAGAAACATAGAAAAATACAGCGCAGTACAGGCCCTTTGGTCACCGATGTTGTGCCGATCCAATCCCAACTAACCTACACTAGCCCACTATCCTCCATATGCCTATCCAATGCCCGTTTAAATGCCCATAAAGAGGGAGAGTCCACCACTGCTACTGGCAGGGCATTCCATGAACTCACAACTCGCTGAGTAAAGAATCTACCCCTAACATCTGTCCTATACCTACCATCCCTTAATTTAACGCTATGCTCCCTCGTAATAGCTGACTCCATACGTGGAAAAAGGTTCTCACTGTCAACCCTATCTAAACCCCTAATCATCTTGTACACCTCTATTAAGTCACCCCTAAACCTTCTTTTCTCCAATGAAAACAGCCCCAAGTGCCTCAGCCTTTCCTCATACGATCTTCCTCCCATAACAGGCAACATCCTGGTAAATGTCCTCTGCACCCGTTCCAGTGCCTCCACATCCTTCCTATAGTATGGCGACCCAAACTGCACACAATACTTCAGATGCGGCCTGGAGGTACTGGCTCTGAGCTAGCTGGTCAGAGTCCATGTCCTTTGTATATGTAAACAAAGGGGGACTTGGTGATGGGATACCGACCTCCGTGGATTTATTTCAAACAGAAAACATGAATTTCAGAAGAGAAAAGTTCCAAAACAATAAACCAATAATTAAGTTAACATATAAATAATAAAAAATGGCCATGAAAAAGTGCCAATGGAGAACTCAGATTTTTTTTCTTTTCAATTAACAAGCAGATCTACAAAAAGACCCCCAGAGTAGGCCCAAGCCCTGATCACAAAGAAGGGGAAAGAGTGTCGCCAAGGAGTTGGGCTATTTTACACGAATCTTTGTTCACTTTTGTTGATGTACACTCTGGGCTAGCCTTGGAAGTCGTCAAATGATACTGGGGGTTGAAAGTGGGTTAATTTGGGGTTTCTCCCCTGCTGTGCAGATCGGGTTTTTGAGAAGGGAGGAAGAGGAAGGAAAGGTTGTGAGTGCTTGGCTCACTCTAATTTTCAAGGTTCACACACTTTTTCCTTCTCATCTGCACGTTCTTCCCTCTCCCTCCTTCCTTCTCACTCTCTTGCTCTCTCATTTCCATATACAGCCAAATTTCCTGTTCCTTCCTTTTTCCTCCTCCCAACACACCTACTCATGCCCTCAATGTCCCTCCTTCCCATTCTTGCACACACCCGTTCTCCCTCATCCATATACTCTCTGTCCATCACACATACCCTCTATCCTGCTCTCCCCTACTCACACACACATACTCTCTCACCCTCACTCCAACAGATATATTCTCTCTCTTCCTCACTCACTATCTCCCATATACAGGAGGTCACACTGGGAAATGCAAGCTTTACCTCTGCAACAGTATCCCCTAAACATAGCTTACGGGAGGGTGTGATAGAGAGTGACTGCACACAGACTGAAACATTTCTCTGAGGCTCCTCTGATCAATCCTTTTCACTCTCCTTTTAGTTCCATTTCCTGCTTGCTGCTTCCGAACAGGTCGCCATTCCAGCCGTGACTCAGCCTTTCGGGAAGTGGCTCAGGTTGAGGCTATTGCTGGAAAGATGGCCGATCACCTCAATGATGTGATAATAAACCCACACATTCACTTCTTTTCCCACTCCCATATCAGGGCCGAGTGTGAACAAAGGGATCTCTTTACACAGAGGATTGTCAGGTTTTCACAGGGAGCAGATGAAGCTGAGAATGTTGTGTTTTAGAACATAGAACATCGAAAAGTACAGCACAGAACAGGCCCTTCACCCTACGATGCTGTGCCGAGGATTAATCCTAATGTGAAATAAAATAACCTGACCTATGCCCCCCTCAATTCACTGGTGTCCACGTGTATGTCCAGCAGGTGCTGAAATATCCCGACTGACTCTGCTTCCACCACCACCGCTAGCAACACATTTCATACATTCACAACTCTCTGCATAAAGAAACTACCTCGGACGTCTCTTCTATACCTTCCTCCTAATATCTTCAAACGATGACCCCTCGGCCCAGTCAATCCTGCCCTGGGGAGAAGTCTCTGGCTATTGACTCTATCCATGCTTCTCATTACCTTGTATACCTCGATCAGGTCACACCTCTTCCTCCTTCTCTTCAGAGAGAAATGTCCGAGTTTAGTCAAACTCTCTTCATAAGACAAGCCCTCCAGTCCAGGCAGCATCCTGGTAAACCTTTGTTTGCACCCTCTACAAAGACTCTGTATCTTTCCTACAGTAGGGCGACCAGAACTGGATACAATATTCCTAGTGTGGTCTCACCAGGGACTTGTAGAGCTGTAGCAAAACCTCGTGGCATTTAAACTCGATCCCCCTGTTAATGAAAGCCAAAACACCATATGCTTTCTTAACAACCATATCCACTTGGGTGGCAACTTTGAGGAATCTATGTTCTTGAACACCAAGATCCCTCTGCTCCTCCACACTGCCAAGAAGCCTGTCTTTAATCATATATTCAGCATTTGAGTTTGACCTTCCAAAATGCATCACTTTGCATTTATCCAGGTTGAACTCCATCTGCCACTTCTCAGCCCAGCTCTGCATCTTGTCAATGTCACACTATAGCCTGCAATAGCCTTCAATATATCCAACCTTTGTGTCATCGGCAAGTTTGGTAACGCACCCCTCAATCTCCTCCTCCAAATCATTTATAAAATCTACAAAGAGCAGAGGCCCAAGAATAGAGTCCACCGGGACCCCACACAACACTGACCTCCAGGCAGAATACTTTCCATCTCCAACCACTCTCTGCTTCCTGTATTCCTGATGAAGGGCTTTTGCCCGAAACGCCGATTTTACTGCTCCTCGGATGCTGCCTGAACTGCTGTGCTTTTCCAGCACCACTCTAAACTAGACTCTGCTTTCTGTCTGCCAACCAATTCTGAATCCAGATCGCCAAATCTTCCTGTATCCCATACTTCCTGACTTTATGAATGAGCCGACCATAGGGAACCTTACCAAGTGCCTTGCTGAAGTCCATGTTCACCACATCCACTGCTCGACCTTCATCGACGTGTCTTGTCACCTGCTGAAAGAACTCAATTAGATTAAATAGGTTCAACCTGCCCCTCACAAAACCATGCTGACTCCCTTTAATCATGCTATGCTTTTCCAAATAATCATAAATCCTATCCCGTAGAACGCCTTCAAAAATCTTGCTGACCAGATGTAAGATTGACTGGTCTGTAATTGCCAGGAATTTCCCTATTACCCTTCTTGAAAAGAGGAACATTTGCCTCCCTCCAATCCTCCAGTATGATTGTGTGGAGAGTGAGGAAGCAAAGATCTTCACCAACGGCCGAGCAACCTCCTTTCTCACTTCCCAGAGCAACCGAGGTTAAATCTGATCTGCCCCTGGGGACTCATCAATCTTAATGTTCACCAAAATGTCCAAAACATCAACTTCATCAATCTCGATCTGTTCAAGCCTATATCCTGGCTCCTCAATGTTCTCATTCACAATAAGGTCCCTTTCTGTAGTGAAAACCAAAGCAAAAAACTAATTTAAGGCTTCCCTTTCTGCTCATACTCCACGCACAAGTGTCCTACACTGTCACTGATCGGCCCTCCCTTCTCCCTGATCATTCTCTTATTCCTCACGTATGAGTTTTATGGAGAAGGAGGTTAAAGGTTGAGGCCAGGTTCAAGAGGTCACTCTGGCACGCTGCATGAGGGAGCTACAGCCACTTGAAAATGGCAATGGACACAATGTTTGGAAATATCTTTGATGGGTGTATGAATAGGAGCCATGTTAGGGGATTATTTCAGGGAAGTTCCTGAGGATAATTACTCATTTGTGCTGAAACGTAGCAGAGGACAGGTAGAATAAAAGGGAGACAATTTACAAGGAATTATGTCGAATGTACTGCACAGAAATAGGTCACATGACACAACTGACCAACGTCAATGTCCATGTTCCACATGAGCCTATTCCCAGGCTCCTTCATCTCACCCAATCAATGTCTCCTTCTATTCCTTCTCCCTCATGTGTTTATCTAGCTTTCCTCTGAGATGCAGCAAAGTTATTCACCTCATGTATCCCCTCTGGTAGTGAGTTCCACATTCTAACCGCTCTAAGTAAAGGTGTTACATCAATAAAAATAAATGCAAGATCCAACGGCTTCATTGAGTTATGCAACTGCTCAGAAAACATAGATTAAGGGAGGATGGAGTGGGTGTAAGAAGGATTATAATAAACCTACATCCATAAAATACGGTATGTGGTGTGACCTCAAAAATAATAGCATTGGCTTTCCATGTGATTTCACCTGATCGAGACTTAAAACCCCCACAAACATCACAAAGGAACTCAAACCCCCAAATGAAACTGGAAATTAGGAAACAGAAATGCTGCTTGTGATGAACATAAATGGGAGATAAAAAGGGCCAATATTGATTTTTTGTCACTGACTGGAAGGGTGTTTCTGAGGGATCTGTCGGTGTGGTCTGTAAGAGTGGGATTTATTGGTAACATTGAATTTCAAAGGCAGATCATTAAATTCCCTTTTGTTGAAGATTGGTCCTCAGGTGATATAAATGTTACTTGCCATTATCAACCCAAGCCTTACAGATCACACACACAGATCCCTCATAAATATCCCGGGACATTGACCAAAAGCTGGGCCAGCCACATACATATCATAGCTCCAGCAGCAAGTTGGGAATTCGATCACAAGTGACTCACCTCTGACTCCCAATGTTACCACCATCAACAAGGCACAAGTCGAGCATGTATTTGAGTGCTATCTACTTGTCTTGATCAATGTAGCTGTAGCAACATTTAATAGCTTGGTACCTCAGGGCAAAGCAGATCATTTCATTGATAAACTATCCATCAACTTAAACTTTTATTCTCTCCACCATCAGCATAATGTGGCTGGAGTGTGTACCATGTGCTTGATGCACTGCAACAGCTCTCCAAGCCTCTTCCTAGAAATACTTATGGTTGTGTCGTTTCGTGGTGACATACTAGGTGACATCCTCAGTGCTTGGGAGCCTCCTGTGAAGCGCTTCTGTGATCTTTCCTCCGGCATTTATAGTGGTTTGTATCTGAGGATGTCACCTAGACAGGGGACGAAACGTCTGCAACACAAATTCCCAGCTCGGCGAAGAGAACCACAACAACGAGCACCTGAGCTACAAATCTTCACACAAACTTTGAACCTGTTCCCACTGGCCTAGCTCCAAGCCTCAGATTTCTGTGTTTTAGAGGAAGAAAAGGACAACCAACTCCCATTCCTAGACGTGATGGTACAGAGAACACCGAACGGAGAATTCACCACAAAGGGATACAGGAAAGCCACACGCACAGACCAAGTCCTGAACTACGAAAACAACCACCCCAACACACACAAACGAAGTTGCATCATGACACCAATCAAAAGGGCCACAACACACTGCAGTACACCAGAACTGCAAAAAGAGGAAGAAGGACACCTATACAATGTATTCGCCAAAAACGGGTGTCCCCACAATTTCATCAACAGATGCCGAAGGGAAAGACAACGGAATGAGGACATGCCGCAACCCAAAGGACTAGCCATACTAACATACATTAAAAACATTTCTGAACTAACAGCCAGACTACTGCGACCACCAGGACTCATAACAGCACACAAACCCACAACCACTCTCAGACAACAACTCACCAGGATGAAGGACCCGATACCCAGCATGAGCAAAACCAATGTAGTGTACAAAATCCCATGCAAGGACTGCACAAAACACTACATAGGACAAACAGGAAGACAGCTAATGATCCGCATCCATGAACATCAACTAGCCACGAAACGACACAACCAGCAATCCTTAGTAGCCACACACTCAGATGATAAGCAACATGAGTTCGACTGGGACAACACTACTATTATAGGACAAGCCAAACAGAGAACAGCCAGGGAATTCCTAGAGGCATGGCACTCATCCACAGATTCAATCAATAAGCACATCGACCTGGACCCAATATACCGGCCACTGCAATGGACAGCTGGAACTGACAACCGGAAGCGGCAGATTCAAACCACTATAAATGCTGGAGGAAAGATCACAGAAGCGCTTCACAGGAGGCTCCCAAGCACTGAGGATGTCACCTAGACAGGGGACGAAACGTCTGCAACACAAATTCCCAGCTCGGCGAACAAACCACAATAGTGGGAACAGGTTATGAATTTTCACAGAGAAAGATAAGAGAAATTCCCACAAGGTGCAGGATGTCAACTGAATTCTAAGACTTTGATTGGTTCATTTTTGTTAGTTAAGATTATTAAGATATATGGTTCAAACACAAGGAAAGATAACTAAGATACACATTAACCACAAAGTAACTGAAAGGAGATGAAAGACAGCCTTCTGTAGCCACATGCTTCATTGAAAACCAGAGTCGAGACTATGGTGCTGGAAAAGCCCAACAAGTCAGGCAGCATCCGAGGATCAGGAGAATTGACATTTCAGTCATAAGCCCTTTATCAGGAATGAGGCTTGTGGGCCGGGAGGGATGAGAGATAAATCGGAATGGGGAGGAGGCTGGGAGGAAGGTAGCTGGGAATGTGATTGGAAGCTGAAGGTGGGAGTGAAAGATATTAGGTCGGAGAGGAGGGTGGAGCGGATAGGTGGGAAGGAAGATGGACAGGTCTAGAGGGCGGTGCCGAGTTGGAAGCTTGAGACTGGGATAAGGTGGGGGAGGGGAAATGAAGAAACTGGTGAAATCCGCATTAATCCCATGTGGTTGCAGGGTCCCAAGTCGGAAGGTGAGGAGTTCTTCCTCCAGGTGTTGTGTGGTTAGGGTTTGGCAATGGAGGAGGCCCAGGACCTACATGTCCTGGGTGGAGTGGTAGGGGGAGTTAAATTGTTGGGTCACAGGGCAGTGGGGGTGGTTTGGGTGTCCCAGAGATGTTCTCTGAAACGTTCCACAATTTGGCGGCCTGTTTTCCCGATGTAGAGGAGACCACATCAGATGCAATGGATACAGTAGATGGTGTATGTGGAAGTTCCAGGTAAATTTCTGTTAGATGTGGAAGGCTTCTTTGGGGCCTTGAATGGAGGTGAGGGGGGAGGTGTGGATGCAGGTTTTGCACTTCTTGCGTTGGCAGGGAAAGGTGCTGGGAGTGGGTACATTCTTTTATGTCTGATATGGTGGAGAATGAGCGTTTGTTGAGTGTGTGAATTCTCCTGAGGATGTAAAAGAGCAGAGGTCCTTTGCAGGTCTGGGAGAGTCTATAATATCCAAGGCTGCCCCTACTCCCCTTATTGAACAAGGGAACGACATTTGCTGTAATCCAGTCTTCTGGCACTATTCCTGTAGACAATGATGACATAAAGATCAGTGCCAATCTCCACCCTGGCTTCCCAGAGAATCCTAGGATTAATCCCATCCAGCTCAGGGGCCTTACCTATTTTTACACTTTCCAGAACTGCTGACACCTCCTCCTTGTTAACCTCAATCCCATCCAATCTAGTAGTTAGGTCAATGGTGTGCTCCCCCTGCCAGACGTGGGAGATCAGGTAGCAGTCCAGTGGCCCTGACGACTATGTTTGCAGGAAGTGTGACCGGCTGCAGCTCCTCACAGACCACATTGTTCAGTTGGAGCAGCAGTTGGACACACTGAGGAGCATACAGTGGGCAGAGTGTGTGGTAGACCCTACTAACAGGTACACCATTTTGGATATTGTTGAGGAGGCTGGCCTCAGAGGGGAGTATAACAGCAGCAGCCGGGTTTGTGGCACCACAACTGGCTCTGTTGTATATCAGGGTCAGTCAACATCCAGACAAGTGACAGTGATGGGAGACTCGCTAGTTGGGGCACACACGCGGGCATTTCTGTGGTCCCATTTGAGATTCCAGGATGGTATGTTCCCTCCTTGGTTCCAGGGTCAAGGACATCTCTGAATTGTTGCACAAAATTCTTAAGGAGGAGGGTATGAAGCCAGAGGTCATTGTGCACATTGGTACCAATGACATAGGTAAAAAGAGGGATGAGGTCCTGCAGAGTGAGTGCAGGAAGTTAGGAAAGAGCTGAAAAGCGTTATGTAATCAGGGATAGGAGAGTGTAGTTGTGCGTGAGACAGGTTGAGGGATCCAGGAGATAGAGTTGCAGGAGCCTCAGCCCCTGTCCTTGTCAACCAGGTTCAAGATGTTTGCTCCCTGTGTGTGGACGGGAATAGGGACTGCAGGGAGAATGAGCTGACTGCAGCACCACAGTGCAGGGAGTCATTCAAGGGGAGGAAGAGAAGAGAAATATTGTTGTAACTGGGGATAGTGTAGTTAAAGGCATAGACACTGTTCTCTGTGACCAGGATTGAGAGTCCCGATGGTTGTGTTCCCTGCCCAGAGCTTGGATCCAGGATATCTCATCTGGGCTGCACAGTGGGCGGGTAAAGATCCAGTGGTTGTGGTCCATGTAGTATCAATGACATAGATAACACTAGGAGAAAGTGAGGACTGCAGATGCTGGAGATCAGAGCTGAAAGTGTGTTGCTGGAAAAGCGCAGCAGGTCAGGCAGCATCCAAGGAACAGGAGAATCAACGCCTCGGCCATCAGCCCTTCTCGATTCTCCTGCTCCGTTGATGCTGCCTGACCTGCTGTGCTTTTCCAGCAACACACTTTCAGCATAGATGACACTAGGGCAGACAGTCTGCTAAGGGAGTATTAACAGAGAGGAGCTAAACTAAATAATAAGACCAAAAAGGTAGCAGTCTCTGGATTACTACCTGAGCCATGAGTTAATTAGCACAGGGTTGATAAGATTAAGCAGGTAGATACATGGCTCAAAAGTTGGTGTGGGAGAAATCTGGTTGAATTGAGACATTGACATCGGTATTGGGAAAGAAAGGACCTGGTCTGGAGGGACCAGAGACCAAGTGAATCACATAACTAGGGCTGTAGACAGGGTTTTAAACTCAACTAGGAGGGCTGAAATGCTCTTTTCTTTAATCCTCAGCTGTTGTTTTCACCTTGTAGAATCTTGTCACAAGGTTATTCTGTCTGGTTCTCTAAAGTTCAGCTCTTTCAGTTGTGGTCTGTCTGCACCAGCAGCCTCCTTAAAGCTGAGCCTGAAGAAACCTTCAGCTCTCCACTACTGCCAGTGTGTAGGATTCCGCTAAATGGACTCCACACTGTTTGTCACCATGCTGTAAGTTAGTGGGGTGGGGTGTGGGGGGTGGGAGCTCAGTTATAGGGCAAATTCGAGAACCCGAATCAAAGGAAGAGAGAAGAGTGCAGAACTCAGGATAGGTTATTAAAATCTCCAGCACAGACACAAACAGGACATGGTCTGGAGGTCCCTGTGTTGGACTGGGGTGGACAAAGTTAAAAATCACACAGCACCAGGTTCTCGTCCAACAGGTTTAATTGGAAGCACTAGCTTTCGGAGCGTCGCTCCTTCATCAGGTGATTGTGGAGGACACAATTGTAAGGCACAGAATTTATAGCAAATATTTACAGTGTGATGTATCTGAAATACATTGAAACACACCTGGATTGTCTGTTGAGTCTTTCATCTGTTCGAATACAGTGATAGTTTCACTTCTTTCATGTGTAAATCACAAAACCTTTTTTTAAAAGTTGCATTCTCAGGTTAGCTGTTAGCAATGGTGTTAGCTAGACAATATGTTGAAGGTGTTGGCCCCCTGTGTTCTCTGTCTATAACATAATGTTTAGATTGATTCTAATTTTAAAAGTGAGATAACAGAGTTTTACATAAATTCATGCAGTTTTTGAGCTCAGAGTTCTACATGAATGTGTGCAGTTTTTGAGCAAAGTACAATGTAATTCTGTAAGTACAAATTCACCACACAAAATATATGTGTGCATGTGGGTCTTTGTGTCTGTCTGTGTGTGTGTCTGGGGTGGGGGTTGTGAGTGTGAGAGAGAGTGTATACGTGTGTGTAGTGAGTGTAGAGTGTGTTACATCTGTGAGGGGGTGCATGTGTGGGTGTGGGAGTGTGCGTGCGTGTCTGGGGTGGGAAGTTGTGAGTGTCTGTGAGGGAGTGTATATATGTGTGTGCATGAGTGTAGAGTGGTCTAAGTCTCTGACAGGATGCCTGTGGGAGTGTGTGTGTCTGTAAGAGTGTGTGTGAGTATCTGTGTGTGTGTCTGTGTATATGTGTGTCCCTGTGTATGTGTGTGTATCGGAGTGCCTGTGTGTGTGTGTCTATAGTGCAATGGTGGTCACCTGTAATGTGCCATGAACCCAAGGTCCCGGTTGAGGCCCTCCCTATGGGTACCGAACTTAGCTATCAGCCTCTGCTCGGCCACTTTTCACTGCTGGCTGTCCTGAAGTCTGCCTTGAAGGTTGGTCACCCGAAGATCTGAGGTCGAATGTCCTGGACCACTGAAGTGTTCCCCAACTGGGAGGGAACCCTGCTGTCTGTTGATTGTTGTGCGGTGCCCATTCATCCGTTGTCGTAGCCTTTGCTCGGTTTCCTCAATGTACCGTACCCCAGGGCATCCTTGCCCGCAACGTAGAAGATAGACAACGTTGGCTGAGTCACATGAGTATCTGCCACATACAAGGTGTGAGGTATCCCCACGCGTAATGGTAGTATCTATGTCCACAATCTGACACGTCTTGCAGCGCCTACCGTGACAGGGTTGTATGGAGTTGTCCTGAGAGCCGGGCAGTTTGCTACGAACAATGATCTGTTTGAGGTTTGGCGGTTGTTTAAAGGTGAGCATTGGAGGTGTGGGGAAGGTCTTGGTGAGGTGCTCATCCTCATTGATAATGTGTTGCAGGTCACAAAGAACATGGCGTAGTCTTTCAGCTCCTGGGAAGTACTGAACAACGAAGGGTACCCTGTCGGTTGCAGCACGTGTCTGTCTCCTGAGGAGGTCATTACGGTTCCTTGCTGTGGCACGTCGGAACTGGTGGTCGATGAGTTGGGCATCGTACCCCGTTCTTGTGAGGGCATCCCTGAGTACTTCCAGGTGACTGTCACGTTCCTTCTCATCTGAGCAAATCCGATGTTTGCGTAGGGCTTGTCCATAGGGAATAGCTTTTTTTTAATATGTTTTGGGTGGAAGCTGGAGAAGTGTAGCATTGTGAGGTTGTCTGTGGGTTTGCGGTAGAGTGTGGTGCTGAGGTGCCCATCCTTGATGGAGATGCATTTGTCCAAGAATGAGACAGATAGTCGAGAGTAGTCCATGGTGAGTTTGATGGTGGGATGAAACTTGTTGATGTCACTGTGTAGTTTTATCAGTGACTCCTCACCATGGGTCCAGAGGAAGGAAATGTCATCAATGTACCTGGTGTACAATGTTGGTTGGAGATTCTGCGTAGAGAAGAAGTCTTGTTCGAACCTGTGCATGAAGATGTTGGCAAATCGGCGTGCAAATGTGGTCCCCATGGCTGTTCCGTGTGTCTGGATGAAGAATTGGTTGTCAAAGGTGAAGACGTTGTGATCGAGGATAAAGCAGATAAGTTAGAGGATGGTGCTCGGAGATGAGCAGTTGTTGGTGTTGAGTACTGAGGCTGTTGCTGCGATACCATCATTCTGAGGGATGCTGGTGTAGAGTGAGGAAATGTCCATTGTGACGAGGAATGTTCCCGGTTCGACTGGTCCGTGGATTCTGAGTTTCCACAAAAAATCTGTGGTGTCGCGACAGGAGCTAGGGATCTCCTGTACAATAGGTTTCAAGATGCCTTCAACATAGCCGGAGAGATTCTCACACAGGGTCCCATTACCCGATACGATGGGACGTCCTGGTGTGTTGGTTTTGTGTACCTTTGGAAGGCAGTATGTTATGAACCATTATAATGAAAAGATTGTTTCATTTTCCCCTGATTATTAACACAATTACAATGAAATACATATAATATATGTACAAAACATCAGTATTTGTTCAATCTTATCTATACTTTATCCGTTAAATTCTCGATAATGTATCTGCTGTCACATTGTTACAACCCGTGACATGTACAATGTATAAATTAAAAGTCAGTAACACAAGACCCGAATGAAATGGTCTCATTTGCTTGTCTTTAAATCATTCCAAGAATGTAAGAGGATTGTGATCTGTGTACCCAATCGCCTCCGACACATTGTCATGACATTAACATTAAAACGTTGTAAGGCCAGTACCAAACTCAATAGTTCCTTTTCAATCATAGAGTATTTTCTCTGGTGGGTGTTGAGTTTCTTTGAAAAGTAACTGACTGGCAGTTCAATTCCATCATCACCTTCCTGTATCAGTTCCAACTCCTATGTCACTAACATCGATTGCAGTTTGAAGGGTTTCAAAAAGGTTGGTGTAGCTGAAACTGGTGCGATGGTTAATACTGTTTTCAGATAGTCCAATGTCTCCTGGTATTGTTCTGTCCACCAAAATGTTGTCTTCTCCTTCAGCTAATCTGTTAACGGTGAGACTACAGTGGTGAAGGTTGGACCAAACTTCCAGGAAAATCCGCTTCATCCAAAAATCGAAGCATCTTTCTTCAAGGTTGGTTGTGGAAATTCCTCGGTATCCTTCATCTTTGTTTTCCTTCGGGTCAATCTTCCATTACCAATGTTCTGTCCCAAGAACATCACCTTTGCCTTCGCTCATCCTGTTTTCTGTAAGTTTATTATCAGTTTTGCTTCTGAGAACCGCTCAAAGAGCTCTGCCAACTGTACCATGTGATCGTTCCATGACTCACTAAAGATCACTACATCATCCAGACAGACTGTACAGTTTGTTAACCCACCTTTCCAACGTCTGTTCCTGAGTCTTTGGGATGTAGTGGGTACGTTCTTCATTCCAAAGGACATCACTTTGAATTGATATAGCCCATGTGGGGTTAGAAACGCAGAAATTTATTTCACTCTCACTGATAAAGATACCTGCCAATACCATGCAGTAACTCTAACTTTGTGATGTAACTGGTTTGCCCAACTTTCTCTATACTGTCCTCCAATCTTGGTTCTGGGTTTGAGTCTGATTTTGTTACGGCGTTGACCTTCCAATAATCCACATAGAATTGTTGAGTCCCGTCGGGTTTGGGAAGTTAGGCGATTGGTGAACTCCACTCACTCGGACTCAGTTCGATGATATCCTCATTGAGGATCACATGCACCTCCTTCTGGACCTGTGTGTCTTTGAAAGGATTAAGTCTGTAGGGGTGTTGTTTTATCGGAACAGCATTCCCTCCATCTACCTCATGTACAATCGCATTAGTCCTCCCCATCTTATTCCTGCATGTGTCCTCATCCTGCAGCAACAAGCCTTTCAACTGGGTTCTTTGCTCCTGAGACACAGCTCACTAACCTATCCCACTCTTCAAGCACTCGCTCATTCTTTAATGTAATTTGAGACACATCAAACTCCACGACATCTGGATTGGATTCCGCACTCTGTGGGACAGTAACTAACACCTGTTCCTCCATTTCCTTCTCTCTATTATCATAAGGTTTCAACATCTTCACATGACAGACCCGATACAGATTTTTTTTTCCGATCTGGCATCTTTCCCAGATAGTTTACCTGGCTCAGCTTTTGCTCAATTTGATCAGGATCGCTAAACCTTGCTTCGGAAGGATCTCTGATCACTCGTAACAATATTAATAAGTCATCCCAACGGGAAAACATCCAAATTCCAGAATGTTCACTGACACCTGCTTCATTCTACACTGTGCCCTCTTCAGGTGCTGTTGAGCTAACTCACCAACCTGATTTCCGCTCTCCCTCACCTCTGAAATATAATCCAAGTGTGAGATAGACAATAGACAATAGACAATAGATACAGGAGTAGGCCATTCTGCCCTTCGAGCCTGCACCGCCATTCAATATGATCATGGCTCATCATTCCTAATCAGTATCCTGTTCCAGCCTTATCTCCATACCCCTTGACTCCACTATCTTTAAGAGCTCTATCCAATTCTTTCTTAAATGAATCCAGAGACTGGGCCTCCACTGCCCTCTGGGGCAGAGCATTCCACACAGCCACCACTCTCTGGGTGAAGTAGTTTCTCCTCATCTCTGTCCTAAATGGTCTACCCCGTATTTTTAAGTTGTGTCCTCTGGTTCGGCATTCCCCCATCAACGGAAATATGTTGCCAGAGTGTCCAGTCCTTTCAT
Organism: Chiloscyllium punctatum; assembly: GCF_047496795.1. Lineage (NCBI taxonomy): Eukaryota > Metazoa > Chordata > Chondrichthyes > Orectolobiformes > Hemiscylliidae > Chiloscyllium > Chiloscyllium punctatum. The sequence goes on from NC_092780.1 coordinate 52,703,513, forward strand.
AATCCTATACGTTTCAATCAGATCCCCTCTCAGTCTTCTAAACTCAAGGGTATACAAGCCCAGTCGCTTCAGTCTTTCCGTGTAAGGCAATCCTGCCATTCCAGGAATTGACCTCATGAACCTACGCTGCACTCCCTCAATAGCCAGAATGTCTTTCCTCAAATTTGGAGACCAGAACTGTGCACAGTACTCCAGGTGTGGACTCACCAGGGCCCTGTACAGCTGCAGAAGCACCTCTTTGCTTCTATACTCAATCCCTCTTGTTATGAAGGCCAGCATGCTATTAGCCTTCTTCACGACCTGCTGTACCTGCATGCTTGCCTTCATTGACTGGTGGACAAGAACACCCAGATCTCTCTGAACAGCCCCTTTACCTAATTTGATACCATTGAGGTAGTAATCTGCCTTCCTGTTCTTGCCACCAAAGTGGATAACCAGACATTTATCCACATTAAACTGCATCTGCCATGCATCTGCCCACTCACCTAACTTGTCCAGGTCACCCTGTAATCCCCTAACATCCTCATCACATTTCACCCTACCACCTAGCTTTGTGTCATCAGCAAATTTGCTAATGTTATTGCTGATACCATCTTCTATATCATTTACATATATTGTAAAAAGCTGCGGTCCCAGCACGGATCCCTGCGGTACCCCACTGGTCACTGCCTGCCATTCCGAAATGGAGCCGTTAATCACTACCCTTTGTTTCCTATTAGCCAACCAATTCTCTATCCAATCTAGTACTTTGCCCCCAATCCCGTGCGCCCTAATTTTACTCACTAGCCTCTTGAGTGGGACTTTATCAAAAGCTTTCTGAAAGTCCAGATACACTACATCCACTGGATCTCCCTCGTCCATCTTCCGAGTTACATCCTCAAAAAATTCAAGAAGAGATCTCGACTTTGCTCCTGTCAGTTTCTCTTTAAGTAATTTCAAAGACCCTGTCACATCACATCCAAATATAAACTCAAAGGGTTTAAACTGAGTAGATTCATTTGGGGCATCTCGAATGGAGAACAATACAAATGGGATACCTTTATCATAATCATTCAGGTCATCCTGACAGGATGGTCTTCCCATGATCTTCAGGGTGTGATGCCACCTTTCTACAGCTCCCTGGGATTCAGGGGGATACACACTTGAATTAAAGTGCGATCTGCTGAAGCTATCCATGACTTCCTTAAGCAGCCTGAGAGACAAAGAAACCCTGCAGATGCTGGAATCCAAAACAGACAGGCAGGAGGCTGGAAGGACACAGCAAGCCAGGCAGCATCAGCAGGAGGAGAGTCAGTGTTCCAGATATAACTCTTCTTCAGGACTGGGGGTGGGTGTGGGAGGAGCTGCAGATAAAGGGTGTGGCAGGTGGGGATAGGAGAAGACAGGTAGAGGGTACGACCTGGTTTGGTCAATGGGCGAAATGAATCCAGTTGGGGGCAGGGACCATTGGAAGGGAAGGGAGAGGCTGGGAAGGGAGTTGGGGAATGGGAAGGGAGGTTATTTGAAATTAGAGAACTGTGGGTTTGTCACCGGAGTCTGTCACGGAAGATGGAAATGGTGAGGTGAAGAAAGGGGAGGGATGTGTCTGAGATGGACCGAGTGAGTTTGAGGGTGGGGTGGAAGGTGTGGGTGAAGTCGATGAGCTGCTCCGGTTCAGCCTGGGTGCAGGACACTGCACCGATGCAGTCACCGATGTAACGGTGGAAGAGTTGGGGCCCAGTGCCTGTGTAGGTACTGAAGAGGAACTGTTCGATATCACCAACAAAGAGGCAGGTGTAGGCGGGGCCCATTCAGGTGCCCATGGCCACTCCCTTGATTTGAAGGCAATGGGAGGAGGTGAAGGAAAGGCTTTTGAGGGTGGGGACCAGTTCAGCGAGGGGGAGGAGGGGAATGGTGGAGGGGGACTGGATGGGTTTGTTGGAGAGGAAAAAGCAGAGGAAGTGGAGGTCTTCCATGTGGGGTCTGGATGCATGGACGGACTGTACGTCCATAATGAAGATAAAGCGCTGGGGGCCGGGGAACAGGAAGCTGCTGGAGAGAATAAGGACATGGTTGGAATCACGGATGTCAGTGGGAAGTGCCTGAACTAAGGGGGAGAGGATGGAGTCGAGGTCGGTGCCAAGACGACAGGTCAGGCAGGATCGTTGGGCTTGTGGATCAGCCCCTTGGTCTGACTGAATCTCTCTGGGTCATCCATACTGCACAAAGAAAGCTCCTAACTCCTCTCCCACCCTTTTTATGTTCATACTCCGGAATGGAATTGCCTCCGGAAATCTGGTGCACACATCCATTACAGTGAGCAAGTACTGGTTCCCTCATCTAGTTCTCAGGAGGGGACCTACACAATCCACCATAACTCAGGTGAAAGGGTCTTCGGGATGGGGGAAATGGCAACAAAGTCGCAGTGTTTATTCACGCCTGTGGCTTCCCACCCATTTTCCGTGTATGACACGTACAGCAAAGGTTACCCACATCCTTGTGCATTCCAGGCCAATAGAAATGGTTTTGTACCTGAGCCTGAGTCTTCCATACACCTGGGTGACCTCCTCCTGGTCATTCATGTGCTACCCCTCACCCCCCCCCCCCCCCCCTCCCCCCACCTGTGTCACTTCCTGTCTGTATGCTCCTGGCAACACAATCTGGTGCAGGCCGGCCCATTTCTCCTCGACACTAACCTGCCGTGGTCTCCATTTTCATCTTTAAGATAATTACCCTCAGGAATAGTCTCTGCCTCCTTTTCGGAGTGTGCATCATCTTTTATTGCCTTGTCTTTCTGCTGTAGGTCCATTAGCCTTTCAGGACCAAACACTTCTGCCTGACCCTCTGTCTGTTCAGGTTTGTCCTGCACCGTTACATCAAACAGGGGGTCTGCGAACTGAACCTCAACTCCTTCATCTTGCTCTTTAGTTTCTGCTTCGTGCTGTGATCTATGACAGTGGGATATTGTTACTCCACAGTCTGGGAAAATTCCAGGATGTTTTTTCTTGTAATTCCTCAGTTCCCTGGTCTTCCTTGGGTTTCTCTCCAACAAGGAATCTCACTCCCACCCTGGATCCTACTACATTGTTCCCAAAAACAAACTGGATTCCTGGAACTGACGCTCTGTCAATCACTCCCACTGTAACTTGCCCAGTCTAGAGTTGGCACTCCAACCTGATCTTACATCGGGGAAGGTATGGACATTATTCTGGCAGTTATGTAGTTACTTAGTGTTACAATGTATGCACAGGATCATGTTCCAGGGCTCCAGTAACAGATAATGGTAGTGCATTGTGATCGGTTAGTTAAATCCCTGGGAGATGAGCTGACGCTGAAGGTGATGGTGTTAGAATGTGATGGAGGGAACGAGTGTGGCAGACCATGATCAGGTTAGAAAGGTGAAGCAAGGCAGTGTGATTGGGGATGGTAATGCTCTCACACAGGCACGGGAAGGATAACTGTATGAATTGCAGGAGATCAAACAGCTTGGGGGAAGTCAGGAAAACATTTTGCTGGCTCCCACATCTTTGAGTTTGCAAGATTAAAGTTTAACTTCATGAAGGATTTCCTGCATTTCCTGGTAATCTTTTAAATACAACATTGAGTGATTCTTCCACAACAAACGCTAAATTTCTGTCCATCTATGCCACAACTTAGCATTCTGTTGGGTAACAGGTCAGACAGAGTGCAAATAAGTTCATCTCTTAATATTAGGGACTGGTTAAATCCTGTATCTCTCAAAATTATAACTTCTTTCCTTTCTCCTCCGATCTTCCTGAGTAATCTTTACCCACTGAGGTGAATCCTTTATCGAGATCAGGTACAACTGCCATACCCAGCCCCTGCGTAGGCTGTGCACTCTCCTGCACTCCTCAATTGTTTTGAGTTTCCTTTACTCCTTTCACTAATGCCACTGCCTTAGCCTCTTTTCCCACAATGCCTTTCTTTACCGACCAGCACTGTGACTGGCTATGTCCCACGTTACCACAGTGGAAACACGTGAGGCCTTTCACCTCCTTTCCACCCTCTTGGGCTTGTTTATTAACCGGTGGTAAACGATTCCCAGTGTTCTCTACTCTGTGTGTTGGAGTGTAGGACCTCCCCTTCTCCCAATTTCTCACTCTCACAGATGGAATTCTTGCTGGAAGCTAAACATTGCCTTATGCACCAATGTATATTCATCCACCATCTCTGCCGCTCTCCTCAATTTTTGAACTTTCTGTTCATCCACATGAATTCTTATTATCTCAGGAGGGAGCTTTTAAACTCCTCTTGCTGAATAATCTCTCTTACAGCCTCATAAGCCTTATCTAGTTTTAAAAATTACCGTGTTTAATGCTTTCGAAATCAACATTGGTCAGACCTGGTTCTTTCTTTGTGTTCCTGAATCACTGTGTATTTGCTTCTGGTACCAATTCTTAAGCATTCAAAACAGCTTGTTTGACATCTGTATAATCTCTTGACCCCTCATCTGACCGTGCTGCAAGTACCTCACTCGCTCTGCCGACCAGCTCAGTCTGAACCAGCATTACCCACAAGTCCTCTGACCACTCCATCTGCCGAGCCAACTTTTCAAATGAAATGAAGGAAACATCGACACCGTTCTCATCAAAATGTGACAGAGTTTTAACATATTTATATATATCACGACCTCCTCATTTCACCTCCATCCTGTTCACTTGACTTTCCCGACGAAGTCACAACTTCTGAAGTTCAAATTCTCTCTCCTTTTCTCTTCCTTTTCTTTCTGTTTTCTTTCTCACTTTCTTCTCTCTCTTTGCTCAGCTAAGAACTTCTCGCCCTTTTTTCCTGTCTCTCTTCTTTTCCTCTCTCTTTTTACTGTGTCCATCTTTCTTCTCTCTCTCTTGCTCTCTCCCTTTGTTTATTGTCGATCTACATTTTCTTCAATTGTGCGTTAGGTTTTTCTAACTGTTCTGCACTTGTCTATTTCTCTGACACACCTACGTGCTTGAGTAACAAACTCTCAATTCCAGCTTTACTTTTGTCTTTTTTAATTTGGAATCAAACCCAGAACCTCTTTAGTAATTTTAAGATTCATTTCTCTCACTTTTAATTTAACCAGCCACAAGTAACTGACATTAAACTAATTGTTTCACCTACATTTTATTTAAAACCTCGAGCACTGATCCGCATGTGTTTAATTCTGATGGGATCTTTTACTCCAAATCTGTTTAAATCCATCCAAATCTCAGACTGGATCTGGCTAAACCTCTCCAAATCATGGACCAGATCCCCAAAACCGATATGACATGGTGGGAAACCCTCCTGCCAATTCAACTCGATGCTCAGAAAAGCTCACCTCACACTGCTGCCTCACAGTGTCCAAGACCCAGGTTCAATTCCCACCTCAGGCGACTCTCTGTGTGGAGTTTGCACATTCTCCCCGTGTTGTGTGGGTTTCCTCGGGTGCTCCGGTTCCCTCCCACAATCCAAAAATGTGCAGGTTAGATGAATTGGCCATGCTGAATTGCCCATAGTGTTAGGTGTAGGGGTAAATGTAGGGGAGTGGGTCTGGATGGGTTACGCTTCGATGGGTCAGTGCGGACTTGTTGGGCCAAAGGGCCTGTTTCCACACTGTAAGTAATCTAAGAATCCGAATCCGTTAAAGGGGGAGTGTCAGAGAACTCCCCAAAACTCCACAACTTAAAGAAAAATCTTTTCCATTGTATTCTTTGACTCCATAAAAGAACATTAACCAACAACTATTTCCAACTCTGCTCCTCTTTCCTATTGAACGCTTGTTATTTAACTCCCACCCTATAATAAAATTTTAGTTTCCTGGAGCATAATTTAAACTGATTTGTAAGTTCAAATGGTGGTCAAAACAACTGAATTATCCATTTCACAGCCAAATGTTACATATTTTCAAATTTCTCATACACTGAGACTGCTCGTCAGTTACATGACAGTTCACTGTGCATTCAGACTACCAAGCAAATGTCACTCTCTCTTAAAGGTACAGTACATATCTTCAACTCCATAACACTGAACTGCGTGCAATATATGAATATTGTCCCAACATGATGAGTTTAGGGCCTAGAATTCTGCCAATGACACACAAATGATCCCAATAATGATAGGAATGATGACAGTCATAACTGTGTTAATTATGATCATAATAATGGTCGTAAGAATGATACTAACAATGGTGATAACAAGAATTGTCCCAAGAGGCTCTCTGATAGCGAGCAGAATTTGCTTTTATAAGAATATGTTGTTCTGTCTGAATAGAGATGAGGAGCTGACAAGTCAAACATTGCAGTTGGAGGATGGACTGTACACATGAATTCCCTCCCAGTGCTGCAGGGTCTGTCATTCCCACCTGCTGGACACTTGCTGACCACTTCTTCAAAACTGAGCTTTTTTAAGACACTCACCATGTTTTGCGTGACTAATTTCTGCCATTCTCGTACCTGTAGGTCACAAGATTAAATGTATTTGATTGTCCTATTGATCTTTCTCCTCCTCACTGACTTGAGGTGCCCCGGGTGTCAGATTTCATAATGGGCTCTCTCCAACATCCAGCTAATGCTGAGAGTTTCTTTCCAATTATCCATTCCAATGTAACTGCTCACAGAGTCAATAATTATACTTTTCTAGTTCTCCTCCAGGGATTTTCTTTCCAGTTTATAGCAATCAGCATTCGACCCCCATTGCTCCCAAGGGATTTTGCTGCAGGTCCCATTGAACAACTTAGGAGAAAAGAACTTTCACCGTGTTCCTAATTTTCTCCCGAAACTTGGACAGTGTCACTACGTAAATAATAGTATTTGTGCAGGAACCTAAATCCCGAAGCATGTATGCAATTTTTTCAAACCTATATTCAGAGTCATCACCTAACAAATGCTTTAAAACTCCAAAATAATCTAAGAGGTACCACAGCCACAGAATGATGAAGCTGCCAGATATGGTGAACAGTAAAATCATACCCTTCCTTCTGCTCTCCATCTCAGTGTCAGAGTGATCCTGCCTCTGTTTCTGACCCATCAGTACTTTACGAACACGACTGGCCATAACAATGTGTCTGATAGTTAGAGTGTTCAACAGCAAAATTAAAATGAATGGAAGCAATGGGGTAAGAACGATTTCAAATAGTTTAAATCCCCTCCATACAGGATCATGATAATAAGCTCGTGTGTTCACACATTTCCAGGGTATATTGTTGAAAATCTCAGAAGGCCGAAATCTAAAGTAGATTGGAATATTTTTCAGCGAGAGCAGAATGCCACTGGTTGCGAGAACCACAACTGCGGTTTTCTCATTGCAATACTTTGTTCTCAGCTTCGAGCAACAAATGGCGATAAAACGGTCAAAAGTAAAGGCGACAGTAAACCAGACAGAGCAATCTGTGACTGCACGGCGGAGGGCAGAGCGAACAGAGCAAACAGGGGTAATGTCCAGGAAATTCCAAGGGAAAAAGTATTTATTGAATCGGTACATTATAATCTCAAGTATAATAAACAGTAGATCTGTCATTGCCATTGCCACCAAAAAGCGTGTGGTACAAGTGGAAACACCGCATTTTCCCTTGGACAAGATCAGAACAGCCACTAAATTCACTATAAGAGAGAGAAAAGGGAAAAGAGATTAGAAATTATTGATCAAAGTCATTTGTTTCTTAGTAATTGATGAATGTTTAGAAGGCCACACAAACTCTGATCAGAGCAGTATTTATTGAATCTGAAACATGAACTCAACATTGCTATAAAACGTGCAACTCTCAGTCTGAAACATCTGACACAGGATATCCAATCAGCTGCTCCCAGGAGGCAGAGCTGCAGTGTGATGAAGAAACCAAAGGCAGGTCACTGAGAGACACCTACTGAGGTTGAACAAATTCCCTGGGATGGGATGGAATCACCATCATCCTCTTGGATCATTTCTGGGATTAGGGAACCTTCCTTCCAATTATGTCGAACACAGTCAGGCTTCAGGCCCTCGGCTTTCTCAAACATTGCACGATGATTGGTGCATAACAGACAGAAGGGTGCAGACAATTAATGTTTAAGATTAAACTTCCAACACCTGTGAAGGTATGCTCCAAGAACTGGTTTTCAATGCGAGAGGACGATCAATAAACAGAATGAAATTTCACAGTAACACAGAGTTTGGGGAGCCCAAACCTTGATTATATTATGCAATACTTGTCTTCACCTCATTATACTATCGACATTTGGAGCATGTATTCGGTATCATGATCACACCGTGCCTGAGACGTTTAAAAAAATTGCAGGGAATCTTGAAGTGGATCGTGTCCATTGAATAGCTCCTCAAGCCAATGAAAGGTATGTCTGAAATTGCAATAGACTATATCACAGGAACTGGATCTATGGGCAACCACGGTGCAAGTCTGAACAAATCCCAACTGTCTGCACATGCTCCATAACCCTCTGCCATCTGCCTGTCTCTGTGTCGGGGTAAATGCATCTTAAACATAGATAAGATAACAATTTCTATCACCTCCCCAGCAGCACATTCCAGGCACCGAGCACCCTCTCTGTAAAAACAAGTGATTTAGTTCACTCAGATCCTTTCGAGATTCACCATTTCAGCGTAAAACTATGTGCTCGAGCATTTGACATTTCCACCCTGGAGACGATATTGTGACTATCCACCTCACATAAAATCACAAAATAATTTGTAATGGTGTCTCTCATAATATATACTTCCATCAGGTCACACCTCAGCCTTCAACGAACACAGTCCATTCATGGAGGAGGTTTCAAGATAGACAGAGCAGAGTTTTGCCGAATAAACAGTTTGTGTGCTTCAATTCCTTGGCTTGAATATTTAATCACAATCAAATCTCACCTCCGCCTCCTTCCCTTCACGGAGAACAGTTCTGACATCCTCGACCTATCGTCATTACTGAACTTTTCCTTTTCTGATATAGGCTTATACAGAATATTTAGTGCAGAGGATATTTGAATTTATGAAAATGTTTTGTTGACGAGCTGTCCTTCCAACAGATCCATCAGATTCGCAAGTGACGTTCTCAATCACAGTTTAATGGCAGAAACCAGCTCACTCAGAATTATGCAGAACCCCCAACGGTTATAGTCACTTACCAGGAAGGCCAATTATACCAAGGATCAGATAGAATATGTTCCTGACTGTGTCAATGGAAAAATGCATTTTCTACCAGAAATGATAAATTCCTTCAAGTGTCAGGGTGTCAACGTAAATCATATTCTGATATGATACAATCTCTTTTTATATCACCTGCATGGTCTCTCTCAGGATCGGAGGTTACAGCACTCTTTCTGATGTCATGTTTGAATAAACAGAATGCAGCAGCTGGGTTAATTCCCTGATGTTGAAATATATTTAGAACAGGGAACTAATTTGACTGTCAACCAGGCATTACAACAGGACAAGTCTGATCTAAGAATGAGTAATTATTCATACCCGTAACTGTGATGGAAAGTAATGGAGTTACTGTTTCTAACATTGCTCACATTATCCCTCACCATTTTAGAGATGGCCCCTGCAGACGAGGAAGTGCTCTGCAGAGTGTACTATCAAACTGTGCAGTGTCCTGTTGTTAACCAAGACATTGGACTGGGAGAGCACCAATGAAAGTGATCATGGTTGGGAATGCTATAATTAGGAGGACAGATAGCATCCTTTGAGTGACACATAAGGGGGGGTAGTGGCCCAGTGGTATTATCAAAGGAATATTACTCACAAGACCCAGGTAATGTTCCAAGTTTCAGGATCGGAGTCTCCTCGTGACAGATGGTGAACAAAATCCAGTTTAAAAACCCTGGAATTAAGGGTCCAATGCTGCCCATTGCTGATTGTCAGGAAATAATATCCTGAGAGTTCAAAAACTTTCTTTCAGGAAGGAAACTGCCATCCTTACTGTTTCTGACCTACATGCGAGTCCAGACACACAGCAATGTGGTTTACTCCTAACAGCCCTCTCAGCAATAAGGGATGGACAATACATTCTTTCCAAGCCACTGAATCATTAAAAAAATCAGATGGGAGGCTGTGTGTCTGATGCCACTGTGAAGCACAACAAGAGTGGAATAGAGAGGATACTGGTGAGGGAACAGGAGGGTTTCAATGTTGTACAGAATCATAGAATATGCAGAGTGTTTAAGCAGGCCCTTCAGCCCATTGAGTCCACACTGACCTTCGGAAGAGCATCACTCACAGACTCACACCATTCCTGTAATCACACAATCCCCATAGGTTAATCCAACCATCTTACATATCCGGGGATAGAGTGAGCAAATTAGCATTGCCAATCTACCTCACGTTCGCATGTTTGGACTGTGGGAGGAAACCAGAACACCCAGAGGGACCCATGCAGACGCACAGAGAATGTACAAACTCCACCCCCCTAAGGTTGTAATCGAATGCAGGATCCTAGCGCTGTGAGGCACGACGGAGTCACCGTGCTGTATCATGGTGCCTGTTAACACTAAATACATAGGCAGGAACAGGCAAGAGGTACTGTTTGGGGAATCTCAGTAATTAGGAACAAAATCTGTTTAAAAAGGACTTCAAGGAATGTAATCGCTGAATTATTACCAGAAAATGTGTAAAATGCCAAAGACGTGAGAAGATGAGGGAAGTGAACACATGGGTGAAGGAGTGATGTGGGAAAGAGGGATTCACATTCGTGGGGCATTGATGTCTTCATTGGGACAGTATGGGACTGCACCATTTGGACGGGCTCCACCTGAACTGATCTGGGACATAAAGGATGGAAGCACTAGGAGCAGGAGTAGGCCGTCCGTCCTTCGAGCCTGCTCCAACATTTAATAAGGTCATGGCTGATCTATTCGTGGATTCAGAACCACTTACCCACACTCTCACCGTATCCCTTAATTCCTTCAGGTTTTCAAAACATGATCTACCTTCGCTTTAAAAACGTTTACTCAACCAGCATCAACTGCTTCCCTGGGTAAGGAATTCCATAGATTAACACTCTCTGGGGGAAGAGGTTCCTTCTCAATTCAGTCCGAACTCTGCTCCCTCTAATGTTGAGGCAATACCCTGTTGTCCTAGTTTCACCGGCCAGTGGAAACATCCTCTCTACTTCTATGTTAACCATTCCCTAAGATACACCCGCATTCTTCTGAATTTCAATGAATATGATCCCAATTAGGAATGAATATGATCCCAATCTAGGTTAGAAGTTCGGCACAACATCGTGGGCCGAAGGGCCTGTTCTGTGCTGTCTTGTTCTATGTTCTATGTTCTATGTTCAATTTACTCAGTCTCTCCTCATAAGCCAACTACCCCCCCCCCCTCAACTCCAGAATCAACCTCGTGACCCCCCTCTGCACCAACCCCAGTGCCAGTACATCCTTTCTCAAGTAAGGAGACCCAAAGTGCACACAGGACTCCAGGGGTGGCCTCACCAGCACCTTGTACAGCTGCAACATAACCTCCCTGCTTTTAAACTCAATCCCTTTCGCAATGATGGACAAAATTCCATTTGCCTTCCTAATTCCCTGTTGTACCTGCAGACCAACCCTCTGTGATTCACACACAAGACACCCAGGTCCCTCTGCACAGCAGCATGCTGCAATTTATTACCATTCAATTAATCATCCTTTTTCCTGTTACTCCTCCCAAAATGGATGACTGCACATTTATCAATATTGTATTCCATCTGCCAGATCTTTGCCCACTAACTATATCTATGTTAGAAGATAGAACATTACCAGTGCAGTCCAGGCTCTTCGGCCCTCGATGTTGTGCTGACCTGTGGAACCAATCTGATGCCCATCTATCCTACACTATTCCATTGTTGTCCACATGCAGATCGAATGACCGTTTAAATGCCCTTAAAGTTGGTGAGTTTGGCTGATGTTGCAGGCAGTGCATTCCATACCTCAACTACTCTGAGTATAGAACCTACCTTGGACATCTCACCTATATCTATCACCCCTCAATTTAAAGCGATGTCCCTTCATTCTAGCCAGCGTCATCTGAGGAAAGAGACTCTCACTGTCCAAACTATCTAACCCTCTGATTATCTTATATGTCTCAATGAAGTCACCTCTTAACCTACTTCTCTCGAACAAAAACAGCCTCAAATTCCCTCAGGCAAAAGTGAAGACTGCAGATGCTGGAAACCAGAGTCTAGATTAGAGTGGTGCTGGAAAAACACAGCAGGTCAGGCAGCATCCGAGGAGCAAGAAAATCAATGTTTTGGGCAAAAGCCCTTCATCAGGAATGAAGGCAGGGAGCCTCCAGGGTGGAGAGATAAACGGGAGGGGGGGGTGGGGAGAAGGTAGCAAAGAGCACAATAGGTGGATGGGGGTCGGGATGAAGGTGATAGGTCAGAGGGGAGGGTGGAGCGGATAAATGGGAAGGAAGATTGGCAGGTTGGACAGGTCATGAGGACGGTGCTGAGTTGGGTGCTATTGCTACTCTATCCACCTATTGTACTCTTTGCTACCTTCTCCCCACCCCCACCCCCCTCCCGTTTATCTCTCCACCCTGGAGGATCCCTGCCTTCATTCCTGATGAAGGGCTTTTGCCCAAAATGTCAAGTTTCCTGCTCCTCGGATGCTGCCTGGTCACAAGTCCCTCAGCCTTTTCTCGTAAAACCTTTCCTCCAGACCAGGCAGCATCTTAGTAAATCTCCTCTGAACCTTTTCCGAAGCTTCCACATCCTTCCAATAATGTGGTGACCAGAACTGTGCGCAATACTCCAAATGTGGCTGTACCAGAGTTTTACACAGCTGCAGCATGATCTCATGGTTCCAAACCTCAATCCCTCTGCCAATAAAAGATCACACACCATATGCCATCTTCATGATCCTCTCAACCTGAGTGGCAACATTCAGGGATCTGTCTGCCCGGACACTGAGATCTTGCTGCTCATCTACACGACCAAGAATCTTACCATTAGCCCAGTACTCTGCATTCCTGTTACTCCTTCCAAAGCGAATTACCTTACACTTTTTCGCACTAAGCTCCATTTGCCACCTCTCAGCCGATCTCTGCAGCTTATCTATGTCCCTCAGTAACCTGCAACATCCTTCAGTACTATCCACAACTCGACTGACCTTTATGTCATCTGCAAATTTACTAACCCATCCTTCTATGCCATGGCTCCAGGTCATTTATAAAAATGACAAATGGCAGTGGCCCCAAAACAGATCCTTGCGGTACCGCACTACTAACTGAACTCCAGGATGAACATTTCCCATCGGTCCCAAACCGCTAAATCACCTCAATCCCATGCCTCCATATTCTGTGCAATAGCCTACCGTGGGGAACCTTATCAAACACCTTACTGAAATCCATATACAACACATCAACTGCTTTACCTTCATCAACCTGTTTGGTCACCTTCTCAAATAACGCAATAAGGTTTGTGAGGCAGGACCTACCCTTCACAAAATCATGTGACTATCCCTCATCAACTTATTCATTTCTAGATGTTTATAAATCCTATCACTTATAACCTTTTCAACACTTTACCCACAACCGAAGTAAGGCTCACTGGTCTATAAATACCAGGGTTGTCTCTATTCCCCTGCTTAAACAATGGAACAACATTTCTATTTTTGAAGAAGTAACAAAGAAGATTGATGAGGACAGAGCAGTAGATGTGATCTATGTGGACGTCAGTAAGGCATTCGGCAAGATTCCCCATGGGAGACTGATTAGCAAGTTTATGGAATAAAGGGGGAACTAGACATTTGGATACAGAACTGGCTAAAGGTAGAAGACAGAGGGTGGTGGTGGGGGTTGTTTTTCAGACTGGAGGCCTGTGACCAGTGGAGCGCCACAAGAATCGGTGCTGGGTCTTCTACTTTTTGTTACTTACATAAATGATTTGGATGCGAGTGTAAGAGGTACAGTTAGTAAGTTTGCTGATGACACCAAAATTGGAGGTATAGTGGACAGCGAAGAGGGTTACCTCAGATTACAACAGGATCTGGACCAGATGGGCCAATGGGCTGAGAAGTGGCAGATGGAGTTGAATTCAGATAAATGTGAGGTGCTGCATTTTGGGAAAGCAAATCTTAGCAGGACTTATACACTTAATGGGAAAGTCCTAGGTAGTGTTGCTGAACAAAGAGAACTGGGAGTGCAGGTTCATAGTTCCTTGAAAGTGGAGTCGCAGGTAGATAGGATAGTGAAGGCGGCATTTGGTATGCTTTCCTTTATTGGTCAGAGTATTGAGTACAAGAGTTGGGAGGTCATGTTGCAGCTGGACAGGACATTGATTAGGCCACTGTTGGAATATTGCATGCAATTCTGGTCTCCTTCCTATTGGAAAGATGTTGTGATACCTGAAAGGGTTCAGAAAAGATTTACAAGGATGGTGCCAGGTTTGGAGGATTTGAGCTTTAGGGAGAGGCTGAACAGGCTGTGGCTGTTTTCCCTGGAGCATTGGAGGCTGAGGGGTGACCTTATAGAGGTTTATAAAATTATGAGGGGCATGGATAGGATAAATAGACAAAAGGCTTTTCCCTGGGACGTGTGAGTCCAGAACTAGAGGGCATAGGTTTAGGGTGAGAGGGGAAAGAGACCTAAAAGAGACCTAAGGGGCAACTTTTTCACACAGAGTGTGGTACATATATGGAATGAGTTGCCAGAGGATGTGGTGGAGGTTGATACAATTGCAACATCTCAGAGGCATTTAGATGGGTATATGAATAGGAAGGGTTTGGAGGGATATGGGCCGGGTGCTGGCAGGTGGGACAAGATTGGGTTGGGATATCTGGTTGGGGTGGACAGGTTGGACCGCAGGGTCTGTTTCCATGCTGTACGTCTCTATGAGTCTATCCTCCAGTCTTCTGGCACTATTCCTGTAGACAATGACAATGTAAAGATCAAAGCCAGAGGCTCTCCAATCTCCTCCCTGGCTTCCAAGAGAATCCTAGGATAAATCCCATCTGGCGCAAGGGACATAGCTACTTTTACACTTTCCAGAATTGCTAACACCTCTTCCTTATGCACCTCAATCTCATCTAGTTTAGTAGTCAGTATCTCAGTATTCTCTTCGACAACATTGTCTTTTTCTGGTGTGAATACTGATGAAAAGTATTCATTTAGTGCTTCCCCTCTCTCCTCTGACTCCATGTACAACTTCCCACTATTATGTTTGACTGGCCCTAATCTCTCTCTGGTCATTCTTTTATTCTTGATAAACCTAGAGAAAACATTGGGGTTTTTCTTGATCCTATCCACCAACAACTTCATGTTCCCTCCTGGCTCTTCTTAGAACTCTCTTTAGTCTTTCCTGGCTAACTTGTAACTCTCATGCACCCTAACTGAGCCTTCACATCTCACCCTGACATAAGTCATCTTCTTCCTCTTGACAAGAGATTCAACTTCCTTAGTAAACCACGGTTCCCGTGCTCAGCAACTTCCTCCCTGCCTGATCAGTATATAATGATCAAGGACACGCAGTAGCTGTTCCTTGAACAAACTCCACATTTAACTTGTCCCCTTCCCCTGCAATTTCCTTCCCCATCCTATGCATCCTAAATTTTGCCTAATCACATCATAATTGCTTTTCCCCCAGCTATAACTTTTGCTCTGTGGTATATACTTATCCCTTTCCATCACTAAAGTAAACATAACCGAATTGTGGTCACTATCACCAAATTGCTCACCTCCCTCCAAATCTAACACCTGGCTGGATCCATTACACAGTACCAAACTTAGTGTGACCTTGCCCCCTTGTTGGCTTGTCTACATACTACATTCTATACATACTGTATAGAAAATTCCCAACAGGGTAACCTCTTTCCTGTTTCTAATCTCAACACATACTACCTCAGTAGATGAGTCCGCAAACATCCTTTCTGCAAACAGAATACTGTCCTTGATTAATAATGCCACACCACCCCCTCTTTTACCATTTTCTATTCTTCTCGAAATATCTAAATCCTGAAACCTGCAATAACCATTCACTATCCTATCTACCTGCAACTCCACTTTCAAGGAGCTATGAACCCACACTCCAAAGGTCTCTTTTGTTCAGCAACACTCCCTTGGACCTTACCATTAAGTTGCTTTCCCAAAATGTAGCACCTCGCATTTACCTGAATTAAACTCCATCTGCCACTTCTCAGCCCATTGGCCCATCTGATCAAGATCCTTTTGTAATCGGAGGTAACCTTCTTCGCTTATTATTCCCAGCAATCCCTTGGTCCTTTCAGCCACCTCTCGCTCTGCTGCTGTCTGTAAAATGAAGGCTGCTCATGCTCAAGGTCAGTCCTTGGTGAGAAGTTGACCTTCCCAGCAGCCCCCACCTCACCCTCTGCTTTCAAACTGACCAATCTCCCCTGGCAACAGCAGAATTGAGGGGCTGTAGTTACCTCCCTCACTAATATAGACCAACAAGGTCTAGTCAGTAAGAGCTCTGTGGGTCCCAAGGGCCAGTTTGTCCAATATCAGCAATCTTATAACAAATAATTCTTGTTCTTCCTGTTTAGCAGGGGGCTGACGGGAAGGTGAATCGCTGATTTTAAAACTTACCTCGTGAATAGACGGAGCGCACGCTGAGCAGGAGCAGACTCAGAACTGCTGGGTAAGTGAAAGAACATATTTGGGCAGTTACTTTAACCAAAACACTACTTAAGTAGTGCCTCCCACCCGTCCTCATTCTCTAATCAATCAATAGAAGTTCTGAGAGACAGGCTGGTAAGATAACTTGCTTTTCTTTATTTACTTTTCAGTAGACTCGTTAGGAATTTGGAATAGTGAGAATGGAGGCGAGGGCAGTTAAATGTTCCTCCTGAGAATGTGGGAGGTAAGGGACACCACTTATGTCCCTGCTGACTGCATCTGCGGGAAGTGCACCCAACTCCAGCTCCTCGAGAACTGTGTAAGGGAACTGGAGCTGGAGCTGGATGAACTTGGGATCATTCGGGAGGTGCAGGGGGTTATTGAGAGGAGTTACAGGGAGGCAGTCACACCTCAGGTACAAGGAGGAGAGAGATGGGTTACAGTCAGGGGACAGAAAGGGAACCAGCAGGCAGTGCAGGGATCCCCTGAGGCTGTTCCCCTCAATAACAAGGAACCCATTTTGGACATTGTTGTGGGGGGGGGGGGGAATGACTTACCAGGGGTAAGCAATGGGGCACAGGTCTCAGGCAGAGTCTGTCCGTGTTGCGCAGAATGAAACAGGGAAAGGAGCAGAGCATTAGTCATTGGGAACACCTTAGTTAGGGAAACAGATAAAGGTTCAGGGGGAACAAGAGAGACTCACGGTTGGTGTGTACCCTCCCAGGTGCCAATGTCTGAGATCGGGTTTTCAGGATCCTTGAGGGGGAGGGGGAGGGGGAGGGGGAGCAGCCCCAAGTCGTGGTCCACATTGGCACCAACAACGTAAATAGGAAAAGGGATGGGGATATAATGCAGAAATTCAGGAGCTAAGCTGGAAGATTAAAGCTGGTTTGTTGTCTGTGCCACATGCTTGAGGGGGGTGAGGAATAGGGAGAGAGAGGAGTTGAACACGTGGAAACAGGGATGATGCAGGAGGGAGGGATTCAGATTCCTGGATAATTGGGGCTCATTCTGGGGTAGGAGGGACCTCTACAAACAGGATGGTCCACACCTGAAACAAAGGGGTGACGGTATCCTGTGCAGCGGGGGTGGGTGGGGGTGGGGGGATATTTGCAATGCACAGGCAAATGTTGTCGACAAGAATACAGAGATACTGGCAACTAAACGAGATAGGACTGAGGTTCACAAGGAGGTGGGTATTAGCAATTCTAGAGAAATAACGTAAAAACATCCCAGGATGAGTCACATTAGGAATATCCAACAAAAGCTAACACTGAATCAAACAGGTAAATATTAGGACAGGTGGACCAAATGTTTGATTAAGGAAGTAGGGTTTAAGCAATTTCTTTACTCAGGTGTTAAGGTTTGGGAAGGGAATTCTTGAGCTGAAATTTTAACTTGAATGCATGTCCACCAGTGATAGGGCACAGAAGGTGTGGGATGCAGGAGAGGAAGAAACGGAAGGAAATCAAAGTTTTCACCGAGCTGTAGGGCTACAGGAGGTTAAAGAATTAAGAAGTCAAAACTTTGGAAGGATTTGAACACAAGCCTTAAATTTTAACAAACTTAAGCTGATAAATAAGTTTGGAATCCATCGGGGGGGAGGGGCCTCAACCGGGACCACGGGTTCATGTCACATTACAGGTGACCACCATAGACTTAAGACACTCTACACTCACTGCACACACACACACACACATACACATACACTGTCTCACACTCAACCCCCACCCCAGACAGACAGACACACACACACAGACAAAGACCCACATGCACACATATATTTTGTGGGGTGAATTTGAACTTGCAGGGTTACATTGTACTTTGCTCAAAAACTGCATGAATTCATGTAGAACTCCGTTATCTCACTTTTTGGATTCGAATCAATCTAAACATCAGGACAGAGACAGAGAACACAGGGGGCCAACACCTTCAACATATTGTCTAGTTATCACCATTGTTAAAGCTAACTCGAGAATGCAACATTTTAAAAAAGGTTTTGTGATTTACACATGAAAGTAGTGAAACTATCACTGTATTCTAACAGATGAAAGGCTTAACACAATCAATGTCTCAATGTATAATTTCAGTTACACCACACTGTAAATCTTTGCTATAAATTCTGTGTGTTAGGATTGAGCCCTCCACTACCACCTGATGAAGGAGCGACACTCCGAAAGCTAGTGTGCTTCCAATTAAACCTGTTGGACTATGAATCTGGTGTTGAGATTTTTTAACTTTGTACACCCCAGTCCAACACCGGCATCTCCAAATCATTCGTGGAGGAGATAATTGAGATAACTGTTCAACTCCAGGTCAAACGGAGCACCAAGCTCATGAACAGTCTGGTTCAGACTCAAAGTTACTCAGGATGAGGTGGAATCAGTGGCGAGCAGAGCTTGTCACGGGAGCAAAGTAATTAATTCAGGAATCCCAAAACCTCTGACAAAAAAAGTCTACATGTCCAAAGCAAAATGTTGGCCAAGAGGTTTGGCAACACAGGGCGGTATAGGGATTGAACATGGTGGTTTCAGATCACTGGTGCTTCTTCAGACAAAGGTTCAACCAAATTAATGAAAAAGTGGAAAATTTAAATACACAAGAGAAAACATTTTGTTTAGTGGGTGGTTATTACTTGAAGATGTGATGGAGGCAGATTAATTCATTCAAAAAAAAGCTGGACAGTCACCAAGAGAGAAACAATTTACAGAGCAACAGGGAATATGAACAAGGGACGTGACCCAGATGATTCGCTAATACAGAGAGCCAGCACAGACAGGAACAGGCTGAATAGACTCCTTCTACATTGTAGTCTTTCTCTCATTTGAGATGTTATTTTGATTATAGCACATTTAGAGTGAAGTTTAAGCTGTTGGGTTAAAGGCTCTTCACAATTAGTTGCTGTGCTCAAATTTAAACCAGTGATCAGCAGACACTCCACTGGGAATCTGATATCGTGTTGACAAATCACTAATAGCATCAGAAAGAGGGTACTGGACCAATGAGTAAATTCTATACTATTTCCTTCAAGTGACTGTCACAAACAGAACAAAGCACCCTCCATCCAAATAATATTGAACAGAAAATCATCTCCATAGCATCCAGGCACCGTTTCTTGACTATCACAGAGGGAATGTTTTGCTGTGGCTGGACATTATACTGTAGCTGTTACCCATTTGTCAAGAACAAAAACAATGTGATGGATTGTAAAATAAGTAGACCGTTTTTTCATTTCATTGTAGAAAGTGGCTAAACAAATGAAATGGCCAGTGACTATGCAGGTATCGTTGATCCAAGTGACGTTGGTAGGCGGAGCTGGTGAGGTATTTGTGTCATTATCAGGGGAGGTATCTGGGGAGTATCAGGTGATAAAAAAGCCATCTTCAGTGTATATGAGCTCCACCCAGAAGCTTCTAGGCATTTTAGAACCTAAGGAGGGGCTTGGTGTCACAGAGTTTGAAAGGATCAAACAAAGTAACTTTGATCGGTGGATAAGAGCATTGAAAATCGATCAGACAATCTTAGAGAGACAATTATCATGGAGGAGTTCAAAATTCACTTCCTGAAGTAACGAGAACTCACCTGGAAGAGCGAGTTAAGATTGCAAGATTTTCAGCGGAAAAGGCAGATGATTATGAGTTGGTTCATAAATCAAAGTTTAGCTTCCAACATCAATTTGAATCTGAGGGGGATAGAAATTGGGGAAAATGGAAATCCTTACGTGATAAGGGAAAAGGGACATCTTGTTGATTAATGATCGTTCACCACAGGGTAAAGAGGAAACCTATGAGGGAAAAGGGAAGTAAGAAAGCTCAGCTGTTTTCCTTGTAATAAAGTAGGCCACATGAGGAAGGGAATAAATGGGATGAGGTCCTAAAAGCAGAATTTAGGGAGTTAGGAGCCAAGTTACAAAGTAGGACCTCAGAGGAAGTCATCTCAGGATTTCTACCAGTGCCACGGGCTAGTCAGAGCAGAAATGAAAGAATAGGCAGGATGAATGAGTGGCTTGAGAGTTAGTGGAGAAGGGAGGGGTTCAGATTTTGGGACATTGGGACCAATTCTGGGGGAGGTGGGACTATTACAAATCGGATGGTCTACACCTGGGCTGGACTGGATCCAATATCCAGGGGGTGCTTTTGTTAACGCTGTTGGGGGGAAGGGACCCAAATGAGGTGGTGGTTAGTGGACAGTAAGGAGGCAGTAACTAAAACCTGTAAGGAATGAGAAAATGAATTCAGCGTGACTAAGGGGAAGAGTAGGCAGAGACCAGATGAAGACGACAAAGGGATTGACAGTCTGAGATGCGTTTGTTTTGATGTAAGTAGTCAAGTGAACTTCGGGCATGGATTAGTACCTGGGAGTACAATGTTATTGCTATAACTGAGACTTGGTTGAATGAAGGGCAAGATTGGTAACTAAATATCTCAGGATATCAATGTTTCGGGTGGAATAGAGAGGGAGGTAAAACGGGTGGAGGAGTTCCATTACTGGTCAGGGAGGATATCACAGCTGTACTGAAGGAGGGCACTATGGAGGACTCGAGCAGTGAGGCAATGTGGGCAGAGCCCAGACAGGAAGGGTGCAGTAACGATGTTGGGGCTGTACTACAGGCCTCCCAACAGTGAGCGTGAGAGGAGGTACAAATATGTAAACAGATTATGGAAAAATTAGGAGCAACAGGGTGGTAGTGATGGGAGATTATAATTTTCCCAACATTGCCTGGGGGATTCACTTACAAATTCTGCTCCATTTAGACCTCTAACACTCCGGAGCATCCAGGAGTGTTTTTATAGAGCCGTATGTAAATAGTCCAAAATTGGGAAGGTGCCAGTCTGGACCTGGTGTTGGGAAATGAGCCCAGCCGGGTTGTTGAACATTCTGTCATGAGTTATTTTGAGAATAGTGATCCGAATTCCATAAGTTTTAGAATACTCATGGACAAAGAAAAGAGAGTGGTCTGAAAGGAAGACTGCTACATTGAGAGAAGGCCAACAATAGTATAGGAGTTGGGAGGTCATGCTGAGGCTGTACAGGACATCGGTTAGGCCACTTTTGGAATATTGAGTGCAATTCTGGTCTCCTTCCTGTTGGAAGGAAGGATGTCGTGAAACTTGAAAAGGCTCAAAATATTTACAAGGATGTTGCCAGGTTTGGAGGATTTGAGCTAGAGGGAGGGTCAGAGTCAGAGATGTACAGCATGGAAACAGACCCTTCGGTATAAGAGGCTGAATGTGCTGGGTCTGTTTTCCCGGAGTGTCAGAGGCGGAGTTTATAAAGTCATGAGGAGTATGGATAGGATAAACAGACAAGGTCTTTTCCCTGGGGTGGGGGAGTCAGGAACTAGAGAGCATAGGTTTAGGGGGAGAGGGAAAAGGTATAAAAAGGACCTAAGGTACAACCTTATCACGCAAAGAGTGGTGCATGTTTGAATGAGCTGCCAGAGGAAATGGTGGAGGCTGGTACAATTACAGCATTTAAAAGGTATCTGGATGGGTAGATGGATAGGAAGGGTTTAAGAGGGATATAGGACAATAGGATTAGATTAGACTGGAATAACTGGGTGACATGGAGTTGGATGGAAGGGTCTGTTTCCGTGCTGTATATCTCTATGACTGTGACTCGAAAAAGCATCTGGATAGGTCAATGAGTAGGAAGGATTTAGAGGGATATGGGCCAAGTGCTGGCAAATGGGACTAGATTAATTGAGGACATCTGGTCGGTGTGGATGAGTTGGACCAAAGGGTCTGGTTTCATGCTGTACATCGCTGACTCGGAATAGCCAAATTTAGCAGGAGCTGGAAAATATGGATTGGGAACAGCTGTTTGAAGGTAAATCCAAATTTGATATGTGGAAGGCTTTTTAAGAGATGATCATTAGTAAGGGATAGACATGACCCTGTGAAAATGAGGGATAGTAATGGTGAGATTAGGGAACGAGGGATGACTGATGAAATTGAGAGACTAGCTCAGAGGAAAAAAGGAAGCAAACATAAATGTCTAGGTGCCTGAAACCAGACAAACGTTTGGAAGAATATGGGGAAAGTTAGACCAATCTGGAATGGTTGATCACTCTAGGTCAAATCAAGTCTGCAGAAGGAGGGAGGAAGTGTTCGGTATTCCAAAAGGCATTAAGATGGACAAGCTCCCAAATGGGATCTCTCTCAGGTTGGGGGAGGGGTGGAAGAGCAGAGAGAGAGAGATCTTTGCAGCATCCGTGAACACAGGTGAGGGTCCAGGGGATTGGAGCGTTCCTAATGTTGTCCCCTTGTTTAAGGAGAGTAGCAAAGATAATCGAGATAATTATAGACCAGTGAGCCTGACATCAATGGGAGGGAAGCTGCTGGAGAAGATACGGAGGGATAGGATCTATTTACATTTGGAAGAAAATGTGTGTATCAGTGATAGGCAGCTTGGTTTTGTGCAGGGCAGGTCACATCTTACCAAGTTAATAGAATTGTTTGAGGAAGTGAAAAAGGTGATTAATGGGAGAAGAGATGTAGATGTTATAGACATGGACTTCAGGAAGGATTTTGCTCAGCTTTCGCAAGAAAGTGAGGTCCAGGGTGTCTGAGCTAGGTGGATGCAGAACTGGCTGGGCAACAGGAGACAGTAATACTAGTGTCTCAAAATGGAGACCAATGACCGGTGGTGTTCCATAGGGATCCATCTGGGACCACTGTGTTTGTGATAGACATAACTGATCTGAAGGAAGGTATAGGTGGTCTAATTAGTAAGTTCGCAGATGGCAATATGATTAGTGGAGTTGCAGAGGACAGACGGACAACTTAGTGAGTGAGTTTCTCAAAAGATTCTATCACCAAGTCCCAGCAGATGAGAAGTTGACTGAGTGGTAGGTTTAGAGAGAGATCACGGTGAAGCTTACATTGTGGACCCATCTGTCTCACACAACCAACATTCAGACAATCACTTATTCAGTTCACCTGGAAGTTCCGTGTATGTTGGAGTCCCACTGCTGCTACCATCTGTTCAGTTCTTTTCCCCGAGGTTTCACACACGAGATGCAATTGGCACACACCAACTTCTGCAAACAGTTGAAGTTTATTAAAGCCTGTACAAGCAAGGTGACCACTTTTGACCCTCTTCACAGGCATGTGAGGTCAAGTCAAAGTGAAGCCCTGAACAAAACACATCCTTTTTATACAGGTCAGTTGGTAATGTTCACAGGTACTCTGGTCATGCCCTCACAGTCACATGTCACCCCAGGAACAATGGTAGGATGAGATCTTCCTCAGGGATAATGCAAGTGCTAAATGTCCTAATACTGGGGAATCATTATGCAGATGATTTCATATCTCTGATTTCCCCAAGACAATGCAAGTGTGACATACCTAGCTTCAGGGTCTGGCGAGGAAGCATTTCCGAATGGAAGAGATTGAATGATAGTCATTTGCTATTACTCCCCATACCATTATCAAATTAAACTGTATAAATGGGAGGGGGAGGGGGAGATCATTCACATTCTTGCATGAATGTTGTCCCCACTCACTTTCAGAATATTCAAATCAGTGCAGTTTAACCCTTTAATATTTCATTAATGTTCAGAGATATTCCAATTTAATCTTGAAACATAACATTCCACCCTTTGATCATTCCATGATCACTACCCAGATGACACCAGCAGCTTTCATCAGACTGACAG
This sequence comes from Chiloscyllium punctatum, assembly GCF_047496795.1. Taxonomy (NCBI): domain Eukaryota; kingdom Metazoa; phylum Chordata; class Chondrichthyes; order Orectolobiformes; family Hemiscylliidae; genus Chiloscyllium; species Chiloscyllium punctatum. Next base: position 52,727,673 of record NC_092780.1, read on the forward strand.
CCAGTTTGCAGAATTCTCCCACGTGGGGACAAAGTTCACCAGTAAATTTCTTAAATCCACAGTCCTTAGAGACCATTCTGTCCCCTCCAAGTCGAGTGGAAATGAGCCAATTCTCCAAAATCTCCTTTAGTAAAGTCCAACCTGAAAATAAAATCCCGTCTGTCCTTGCACTCCACAGAGAAATCTGAATTCTTGGGCGAGGACAGTTAAATACCTAACAAAACTGACAAGACTTGCAGAGCTGCTTCAGACAGAGGATACCAGCATCTGTGTGTGTGCAGTGTAACAGCTGCAGCTCCAGGCTCAGTGAACACAGCATTCTTGGCTGGGCCTACCCCCACTCTGCTGTCAAATGTCACAAAGCCAACTGACTGTCGTGATGTGAGCTTGATCTGTGAACCTTCATATCCCTTCAATGATCGAAAGAGAGGGTAACGTTCAGGTGGTTTAACGCCCAGAGGAAGGCCACTGACAAAAAGCATGCAGACCTCCTCTTCACTGTTGATAGCTTCTTGACTTTTCGTGCTGATGACTGGGGGGCTGATTGAGTCCGTTGGATCAGGTTGTGGAGAGCTGGGCGATGGTCCGAAGGCGTGCTTTACCTGTGAATGGAGAAACTCGAGAGACTGTCAGCTGCTGGAAGTATCTCTGCATTTCCTCTCTCATTTCTTCCTTGTCAAGGTGGTTATGAAAACAGTCACACATTTACCTGCACTAAATTGAAATCAACATTCTCAGTCATCTTGAACTCTGTTATGCTGTTCACCATTTACGACATGAGAAGTATATGGATTGTATAAAACTTGATAACTGAATTGTTTAGGCAGTACAAGTTATTTACAAACAACAATCCACGGTTTAAAATCAAACCCTCAGGGAACGTCATTCAGGTTAGTCACAATTATTTTCCTTTGACAAATTGATACATGGCTAATGTGAAAGCTCAGGTAAATATTTTTCCAAAATCTGGAACAGCAAGAAAACAGCAATGTTTCCTATCCTTTAGAAATTGAAGAGACAGTTTCAGTTCAGATTTAAATCTCAAATATTCACGGGAAACAAATGCAGGACATTTAATGTTAATCTGGGCCAAATCAGGAAGCCCTGGCTGACCAGGATTACCCAGGGATTGAGAATCTCCTCAGTTCAGGAACCTGACTCGGAGCTGGCTGGTCACAGCCAGTGTACTCTGTCCAAGTAAATCAAGGGGGTCATGGTGACAGGGTCTGGGGGCTCAGGTCCCAGATCGGGATGGGTTTGGATCGATTTGCCCAGACACAACAACAGGATAGTTCCAGCAGAGTTGGTGATGGGGAGCAGACACTGCACCAGGTTAAACCTGATATTCCCCCAAACTGGGGGAGGGTTGTTGGGGTGAAACAGCAGCAGGATCACCAATGCCAGCCACATGCCTCCTCGAAGCGAGGGAGATCATTTCATTGAGGGGATGACATTTGGCGCCAGAACCATGGAAACGGCTCTGTATGGGTACGAGTTGAGGTTGACATGAGGTCAGGTCCCTGACTGACAAAGTTTGGGGAAAGTGAGTCAGTCCTGAACCAACACGTGGATCACCTGAAAGCTGTTCCCTCACAAACAGGGCAGGAGCTAAACATACTAGGCCTCTGTCAACAACCAGAAGGCCTGTCAGAAACCATGGGCTCTCCCCTCTGGCTGGTGTTGAGGAAACCTCAGGGTCCAAGATGGATGCAGCCTCGATACCATTACCGCTGGAAGGAGGAGGAAACTCTCGAGATGCTCCAGATACAGGGAGAGGAACTACAGTCCGGTACAGGCCGTGTCAGAGTCCGCATCAGAGGGACCGGAGCTGGGGTGGACACGTCACAGGAAAAAGGTACAAGAGGAGCTGACCCACACTCCCGGGCCAGTGGGGAGGGTGGGGGGGATGCGTTTGCTACAAGATCCTTGTTTGTGGCTTCAAGCCCAGGCTAAATCAGGAAGCCCTGGTTAACTGATATTAACCAGGAGATTGCTGGCCAAACACAGGTCCAGGCAGTGGGCTGTGGAGGGGGTCATTAGGGCCGACTGCCTCCCCCTCTTCCGGGGTTACGTTAGAGTCCGGGTGTCCTTGGAGAAGGAGCACGCGGTGTCCACCAACACCCTGGAGTTGTTCAGGGAGAGGTGGGCTCCACAGGGAGTGGAGTGTATTATTTCCCCCTCCAACTCTATTTTGATTTAACCCCCACCCTCCCCTTCACTGTTTGATCACACAGCATTGCCCTTTGATGTGAAGGACACAGCTCGTCACTGGCCACTTGGGTGTTTCCTTTGTTCCTAGTGGTGGAAATTTGAATAAAGATTCGTGCACCTTGTGCCTTTCACTGTGTCTCACACCTACACACACACAACATGGGGGCTGGGGAAAAAAATAATCACTCCCACAGTTAGGTGGTAGTGTGGGGTGGGGGGGGGATGAAAGAAAACAAAAGATAACAAGGAGTGTCAGAGGTTCTGTTCACTCAGAGCTGGCTCGGAGGCAGCTGGATCAGTGTCAAGGAATCTCCACATGTAGATGGTGGAGTTAATCAATTCCTAATTTGACAAGGAAAGGAAACAAAAAAAAAATTGGAACAAAAGAGAACAGTCTTTCCACATCCACAATGTCTTCCATTTCAGTTCAGCTTCCACTTACTTTCAACTCCCGTGGACACTAAACCCTCACCTCGTTTGGATTTGGGGTTGTAATTGTGATGGGCAGTTGGTATTCAGGAGTTTGAAGAGCTGCCTGAATAAGGCATGACACTGGGACACATCCATTATACGTTAGAAACTGTCCACAGAAACCAAGTTGGAAATTCTAGAAGTTATTGAAAGCCTCCAAGATGAAACTTGTTGCAGTGCCGTGTGAGGTGAGAGATTATAAAGCTGACCAAGACAATAATTGTCGTACAAGCCTTTAGTTTACACACAGCTTTCCAGGGAAATCAATCTGCTGTCTCCACCTGGTCTGGTCTGGTATGTGACTCCAGATCGACAGTAACATGGCTGACTCTGAACTGAGCAGCTTACTGGACGAGGGATATTAGGAGTGGTAACAAACACCAGTGTTCTCAATAATACCCGCGTCCCAGAAAAAAAACCAAGAAATTAATTTGAAATTTAATCTCAAATCCTTCCACGAGGAAAGGCATTACATGGAGATTGTTATAAAATGGAATTGGTCTACAGACACAGTCACAAAACCCCATCCTGCACGGTCACTACTGAAGACCCCAATGGCCCTGAATTAAGTACTTGGCCTCTCTCCACTCACTTTGAAGGCAGTCCCACTGGAGAGCTGACGACAGGATTTTGAACATGGTCACACTTGGTAGTCAGTGTGTGTCTAATATTGTGATAGCTTAGAGGATGCTTTATTCAGAAAGCCATCTGCTTTGTATAACACGGGAGTGTTCCATCAGTTTAATGAAATGAAGAGCAATGTTCCACTTGCATCTCCGTTATTTTCAGAGGCTGGTGCACAGATGGAATGAGCTGCCAGAGGGAGTGGGAGAGGCAGATACATCATTTAAAGACAGGTCCATGAATAGGGAAGGCTCACAGGGATATGGGCCAAATGCAGGCCTGTGAGACAAGTTCAGATCGGGAAACCTGGTCAGTATGGACGGGTTGGACCGAAGGGTCAGTTTCTGTGCTTTATGACTCAGACTGGAAACGACTCAGCAGCATCTCAGTGGTACATGAGAATTTACCCAGCATGCCGATCCCAGGGAATGGCCATCTCCTTGTCCTAGACTGACAGGTGAGGTGATGGTGGTATAATGGTAGTGTCACTGAACCAGTGATTCACAACTCCATGGAGCTCAAGCCCCTTCCCCATCCCAGGAGAAGGACCTTTGGAAAATATTGAAGAAAATTTAGGTACGGAATCAGTTCAGCAAATCAAACCCCTTGAGGGTGGTAGGGAGATTATTCAATGACCTGCCTATACTCCAATATAGATATTTAGAACAATTAACTCAGGCAGAAGAATTACTCAGTTAAAAAGGATCCAGAAACAAGAGAGCAGGGTCTGGGGCTCAGGACACGGAATCATCGACTCAAGGAGAAACAACTTCAGGGAAAGGGAGGAAAGCAGATCATGGAAGGAGGTCACAGAGGACTAGTAAGAGAAGGCAGAAAGAGGACACCAATAGTGTTGCCTGGAAACATTTGGCTAAGAAATCCCATTAAAGAGACTCAAATACTGAATAACAATAGGAGATAATGTACCCAGTAAACTCTGGGGCACTGACTGTTCCCCTCTGTCCTCTCCCCAGTGAGGAGCTGGAAAGGGTATACAGTGGGGAATGATCCATTCCCAATCATGAAGCTGAGACATTAGTTCTAGCCATATACCATCAGGGGGAATGTCAAGCTCCTGATGAACCCCACAGAAGGAAGTGAAATCAAGACAGCGATTGAGGAGATCAATCCGAAACGTGTCCCAGGACTCAATGGGATGAACCTTGAGGACATTGACATTCAGAGAGTTACTACTCACCTCAAGGTTCTCTCTGGATCCGGAGCAGTACCAGATTCATTGACAAATCAAACTGTTTTAATTCCAAAGTCTGGATGACAAGGACAGCCTTAAAGTATTTGATAACCAGAGACGTATCAATATTGGCCTGATTTTAGCAAGTCTTTTCCCTAAAGGGTTTAAGTGATGAGACTCATATCAGGCTGTTAGTTTGAATTTTAGACAGAATGGTTGTAATGTGACAACACTGGGCTGTCATGGAAATACAGCCTTCTTGCAAGAGATTATTCAAAAAAGGAGCTCCGAGAAATAGAAAGGATCTTTCAGTTGTCTTGGAATTGGCTCCAGCCTTCAACTTCATCACAAACTGTACCTCATGGTTCCTCTGAGAATGGCAGTGGGCGGGTGTACCTGTTTAACTCTTATTGCTTGTTTTTAGCTGGTTTTACTGGTCTTTGGACCAGAGCACTGGCTTTAGGTTTGTGGTACAGCCAGTTGGCTTGGTCTGTCTTGATCCACTGTTGACCCATGTGGACTGTAGGCACTGTCATTGGACGGTGCTATTAAATAAATAATGGGAGATTTAGTCAGTCAATCTCCCGAGTTCTGGATGGACAGATACCTGGCCACACCCTGTAAGCTCACTTGTGCTGGGGGATTGTGACAAATATTAACCACACCAGAAAAATGACAACCATCTCAACACTAACTGACCGCTGGAGACCCCCAGATTTGTGTCTGTTGCTGACACCAGGTTGAAAGTCCATCAGGTCAGTGAATAGATCAGAGTGTGTGATATTAACCCTGTCATAGAGGAAACGGATATGTGAGCATGTGTTGGGAGGTGAAGACTCTGATATTCGACAGCAGTAAACAAAGATGTGGGCAGTGAAATTTTAGATAAGACAACCTTCGAGCAGAATGACAGCAAAGATTCACCCATGATTTTTAAATCCATCCTGTCTTCTCAGGATCGAAGTAATTTCGACAAGGTTATCAGATTAATACGCAAATACCTGGAACGATAACAGTAAAAACTCCAAAGCAAATATCGGGGAAAAGGAGGATTCTTAACAGGCTGAAAGAAGTTGTGCCTGTTTGAATAGTGTCTGTGGTTGAGGAAGTTGAGGAAATTAGAAGAGTTAAAGATCAGTGCCAGGGAGAAATACCTGGTACTTGTGTGGAACATGCAGATGGTGTCCCAAAACATCAGAAACCAGAAGGGCTATTAACGCAAGCAGAGGAATTCTTTGCTAGTAATGGGAATTCTATAGCTCAGAGACCAGGTCTATTGTTCATGAACAGTTATACTGAACATTTGATGGAGACACATACCTCCCTATTTTTATCTTCACTCACACCCTTAACGATCTCAGTATAGACCAGATAGAGTAATAAAGATTGTAATAATAAAGGGGTGCAATGATGATATGTGAAGAAAGCCCGTTTTAAAAGAACACAGCTTTTGTACAAACTAAACATAAGCAAATAGCGAGAGAGATGATGGGGGCACCTGGTCGTAGTTTTTTGCTTTCTTAATTCAGCACAATTAGAGAAGATTTTTCAGGATAAACTCAGTGCCAAGTAAGGCGGCTCATATTATACAATTAAAGTTTTATGGAGTCTTTAAGATTTCCACTGATCACCTGATGGAGCCAGTGAGTAGAGGAAATGGATGATCATTCGGGTGGATCCCAGAACAGCAGCAGGACCCAATGGTATTGGGTTAAAGGAGAGAGAGTCCATTCATATGAAGGGCTCATCCCCGAAATGTCGATTTTCCTGCTCCTCGGATGCTGCCTGACCTGCTGTACCTTTCCAGCACCACTCTAATCTAGACTCTGATCTCCAGTATCTGCAGTCCTCACTTTTCCCTGGATAATAGTCCTCGTCTGCCCAGGCTGGTTTCATTGTGGCTCCAAACGGATGTTCTACCAGAAATGCTAGAGAATGGGAGGACAGTGCTAATCCCCAAGACCACCAATAACTGGCGACCAGTGACTATAGGGCCACTTTGCTGAGTCATTTTGCAATATCTTTTGTAAATATATGAAGCAGAAGCAGTTAAACCTACCCTGAGACAGAAAGGTTTCCTTGGAGCAACCCTGGGTTGCAGTGAAAATATTAAGACTTTGAGTAATGTTATTAATGGGGCAAAGAGAAATGGGAGAGATTTGGCAATTGATTTTAGTGCGAAAAATGTGTTGCTGGAAAAGCGCAGGTCAGGCAGCAAAGGAGCAGGAGAATCGACGTTTCGGGCATAAACATTCCTGAAGAAGGGCTTATGCCCGAAACGTCGATTCTCCTGTTCCTTTGATGCTGCCTGACCTGCTGCGCTTTTCCAGCAACACATTTTCAGCTCCGATCCCCAGCATCTGCAGTCCTCACTTTCTCCTGATTGATTTTAGTGACCGAACTCAGGCCTTTGATTTGATCAGGCACAAATAACTTTAAATCATTACAGAGTAGCCCAAGGATTTTATACAATGATAAATCTTTGCATAAAAGAATACAAGAGTTCTGGAGGGCAATAATTTTAAGACAGTTTATAAAGATAGCTTGTGGTGTAAAGCAGGGTGATCTTTTGTCCCCTATTGTTTTTTTAATATTGCTACGGATCCACTGGGAGGGAAGTCAGGTGTTTTTATGAATTTTAAAGATGATCTTATCCACCATGTGACCCTGGCATTTGCTGAAGAGACAGCACTTCTCAGTGAGACTCACTCGGGTAGGGCATGTAATTTGAAGATTGACCAACAGTTGAGAATGCCAGACTGTCAATTAACATAAAAACTGGAGGGTTCCATTTCTTGCATAAAAATAAGACCATTATAGTAGAAAGATCGAAAGATTGGCAAGATTCAAATCCAATCCATTGTCCTGGGGGAATTGACAAAATATTTCAATGCACAAATAGATCCATGAATTGACATTGGGCTGGGTCAATTTGGAAGATAACTTGAAAGAATGGACAAAGAATTTACAACATCAGCCGAAAACCTGACAAAAATTGACACTACTAAAAAAAAACTTAGATAATCCGAAGGATTTGTTATCATTTGGTTTTCAAGTCCTCAATCTTTTATTTTAAATTTTTATTCCAAGTTTCCAAAAAATAAAATCTACATTTGCCACATTTTAACACCAATGAACTTTATATCCATGCAGTAGGGAGGGAGAATTGGGGATTCCTAGAGTAGTAGCACCTGACACAACAATGTGAAGCCTTGGGAAAACCAACTGATAATGTAATCCATGTTTCCTTGCAATATAGCAAAGAAAGCAATATCAATATTCCAAGGATATTTGCAAAATGGAAGGCTCTTCAAGCAATATGGCAAGGAGGAGATGATGAAGATCAAGATGCTGGTGAGCCTATTTCACAATAACATTAGACATTGGAGGCAAATCAAACTTAAGTGGATGGCATTAATGTCAAGAGTTGAGAGATACTTCAAAGTCAATGGAATTGCCAATGCATAGACAAAGACAATAATTAGTAAGCCCTCCAGCTTTATTAATATCCTTCTTCTGCTTTGTAATTTATATCCCCTGGAACAACCATGAGCCATGAAAGATTTATAAGACAGGCTCGTCAGAGATGTACTGCCCCATATGAAACGCTTCCACATACCCCCAGCTAGTGCCATGCAGTTACAAAATGAGAATTAAATGGCATTAAAAGATAATTGGGAAATTATATGAACATGTTGGTAAATACGGTTGGAAAACATATGTAGAAGCTTGGATAAGAGCAGAGGATAAAAGATGATGGAAGTCGGACATTATGTTCCAGGAAAGGTTTGGTGGTCATGGTCGATGTCACGGGTGTGTTGGAGAAGGTGTGCGATGAAAGTGTGGACGAACAAATATCTTCCCACACAGCTAATGGGATTAACAAGAGGAGTGACTCCATCTTTTTATGGGTTTGTGACGGGTCCTGGAGGAAAGTGGGTGAAGTCAAATGATAAAATTTTGAATCCCCAAGTGATTCACCAGTTTAAAGTCTTCAGCCCGGAGTGTATCATCTTGATTAGCTATATCTTTGGGTCTTGAACTTTTGCAGATCTTTAATGATTATTGAACTCACGTCAGAATATTTGATATAGCTCATGTTGGATATTTTGTGTTATAGACATAGTTCGATAGTTTAGATTGTGTGATGTGGTTTGAGATTTCATAGTTAGTAATTTCAGTATGGTGATTTGTTGATATTAATATAGTTGATTGTAATTTAGTTCACTCGTCAGGATGATGGGTAATTTCACAAATGACAGCTTTAGGTATAAGAACTAACTGAGCAGCTTATTGGACCCTCACTTGGCCAATTGTCATGTCAGTTATTATTTTGCCATCTCTAACATCTAGCTGGCTTCGTGATAGAAGTATCCAGAAAGGGATAATGAGCAACAGTAAAACTCAATGATGGCACTATTTTGTCGTGTTTTAGTACAGAAAGAGGGGAGTGAAGCAGGGAGATTTCTCTCCAACAGTGTTGGATCCTTTGCTTTGCAGCCTTGGAGGAAGCTGATCATGGAGTTATACCTTTCCATGAGGATTAGATTAACTGCTCCACTTTGACCTTCAACAATAAAGCACTAAAGCAACTCAGCAGGGGATAACCAGAAACCTGGAAACAGGTCAATGTTGAGATTGTACTGGCTTGGTCATTAAACATTAAAGACCAAGGAGTTCATTTGACCCCATGTGGATAAAACATTTCTGGATGAGAGTTTGCTCGCTGAGCTGGGACATTCGTTTTCATTCAGCTCAGTGAGCAAACTTACATCCAGATCCTCAACCTGAGTGAGGAATCTTCTCAAAACTCACCAAACATTAGTACAATTACTGAGATAATTGGTCATTCAGCTGGACTCCTGTTAATTCCATCCCCCAGAAGAGACAGAACTATTCAGGGGTATGGGTTGACCCTTGGGCAGGTCCACAGGAAGCAGGATGGGAAGAAACATTGCAAAAATATGGGCTAATTTAAGATCAGCCGCACTGACACCAAAAAGGGGAGATTTTTATTTTAAAATTAAGTATATAGTCTGATTTTAAATAGAAACATCTCAAAACATCCAAAAAACTCGATCAAATTATTTATAATTTTAGAAAAGTAGGTCTATCATCTTCCCCATTAAACAAAAAGGAACCTGGGATCTCCCACCACCAGAGTGGGCCAGGCCTCCTCCCATTTCTGTATGGAAAGGAATTTGGGAAAGTTAGAAGAGCTTCTTCAGATGAAGGTTTTCAAAGAAGTTGGAATATGAGAGAAATCCCAGCATAACCCTCATACATTGGAGCAACATGAATAACTGGAACCGTGTACAGATTTGATCATCTGCTATTAACCATAAGATATAGGAGGGAGTTAGAGTCTCAGGCATAAGCCCTTCTTCAGCCCTGAAGAAGGGCTTATGTCCGAAACGTCGATTCTTCTGCTCCCTGGCCTGCTGTGTTTTTCCAGCATCACATTTTTCAACTATGGTCTCCAGGATCTACAGTCCTCACTTTCTCCTGGGAGTTAGAGTCTGCCAACTGAGTTAATTTGAAAAGGCAGGGCTTTGGAATTGGTTACTTTAAGGGAGACAAGGTCTCCGATTCATAGACTGAAACAGCTTTTAAAGGGATCTTCCAAATCAAATCTCAAAAGACTCAATTTATACCCCATGAGAACCACTGACTCAAGGCAGACCATGTTTGAAAAGAGTAATGTTGACATCAAACACCAGTGGTGATTCAAAAGAGTCTTTACAGAATGCCCAGATTAAAAAGCTTAAGATCAGCAAGAAACTACAGCATCACACTGGGAAGTACAGGGTAGCTCATCTTTGTTGAACCCCATTGAAAGGGCAAAGAACAGAATGCCAGCTGGGTGGCATTAGAGTTCATCTACAAGGGAGCTATGGAACCATGAACACCCATCAGTTCCCCAATATCCTCCAAAGGGTATATTCCATCTCTGTCCAGTCTGGTAAAGACTGACTCCATTCTCACATCAAAATCACTACCAGTCTGATATTGTTGAGATCAGTTAATGGTCTGAAAAACATGACTCAACATGAACTCATTAAGGGTCATCATGACAAGTATATAATTAGATACACAGGCGTCATTCTCCACGTAAGACATGAATAGATGTGATCACTGAACAGTTTCTGAGCGGAGACGCCCAGGAAAAACAAAATCCTGAGGGAGTGAGGAAAGTGTTGCCTTATTTTTGTGGTCAAAGGGAGACCAATTAGTTCCGGCTTGGAGGTGGGTTACTGATGGGTGGTGGAGGACACAATGTGCAACATGACCCATGGAGGGCAATTACTGAAACTGCATTTAATAAACTTGGATATTCATGATCTTCAGCTTCCAACTGAGCCAAGACCACAAAGTCAAGCTGTCACAATCTTCATTTGTGTGGGTTATTATCCCAAGTTCATTGTTCACATGGAATTAATTGGTGCTGATGTGATCAAGTGATTAAGCTCAGATGTGCATTTTTCTAACATTTCAATTAAGTGGGACTCATCAGGAGAGTCATAACCAGAGTGGACTAGTTCAACCTCCATGTCTCTGTGTTCAGACTGAATTAAGGAGCTTCACTGTAGATTGCACTATTTTAAATGGAGCCAACATTATGGAGCTGAGCGTTTGGGTATCGATAGCTTTAACTAAACACTGGCTTCAAGCAGAAAGCCAGTCCTAGTTCTGCTTTGTCTCAGTGAGCCTCAGTATAATTAATAGACACCTGGAGTAGTGAGGACCAATGATAAAGGCAGGACCTATTCATTTCAATCACTGATCATTAATTAACCAAAATTTGCAGTGATAGTTCCAGTTTAATTTTGTGCACAAGTACATTATCATTCACTATATTAGCAGAGACAGCAAAAGAAAATACAATGCAAATTCCCTGCTCTTCAAAAAGCGTAACGATATGGACAGGTCAGCCAGACAGTCTGAATTCTACATCAATCCAGCTCCCTGTCCCAGTCACCGTACTCCCCGCTGTTTAATCCAGCTCCCTGTCCCAGTTACTCCACCCCCTGCTTTTCCAGCACCACTCTAATCTAGACTCTGTTCCAGTGAAGGAGCCTCTGATCAATTCCTTCTGGAGCCTGGAGCCTGGAGCCAGGCTGGTCGTGGTTTCCACCCCCACCCTCTCAGATGGTGCACACTCCAGAATCAGTTTAGTGCTGATTGTCAATTATGGGTCAGTTTGTGTTTTGTTCCAGTGAGGGACAAGTCGGTGGTAACGACCATTTCTCAGAGATTAGCAGCTCTTCCCTACAATCCTGACTCCATCTTACAGTACAGTCTTTTACTTTCATAAAGCAATTCCTTTCCTCTCCCAATGGAGAGGCATTTTTTCACTGGGAATTGGAGGATTGTTCAGAATGCAGAGGGACAGGAAAGGAGAAACATGATTTGGAGTAGACACCAGCTGTTGGCCAGGAAGAAGGTACTCCAACACCTTCCACTGGTTTCCCAGACTGAGGAAGGGCCTGAACATTTTCTTTGATGCTCAAACCCACATTGAGAAGGTTTCTTCCCCCCCCAAAGAGAAAGCTAGACTTGTATATGTTAGCAATCCCACCCCTCCTCTCTTTACCAGCTATCTTTGGTTTCAATCTCTCACTGAGTGATTGCTCAGCTGAAGCAGCTAAGGGGCTGATTCGCAGCTTATTAAAAGATCCTGTGGGTCAGAAGCTGCCCTTTCAGTTTGGGAGGCTGTATGAATAGACACCTCTCTGCAGCTGTGAGGGACAAAGTGACCCTGAGTGGCTAGAACAGACACACAGAAGATATTTAAAGAGACAACCTTGCAAAAGTGTAAATTCTAGAATATAGAAGATAGCTAAGATAGAATTACTTCAAAGAATTTCAGAAAATGAGTCAGAAGCGATTTTCCATTTGTGTATGTTTGCTACTTGTCAATTATTACCTCATGGTTTTTTCTCAGTCCCCCATTACATTGTTCCAAAGTGTAAAATTTAAAAGCTCCCTGCACATATTTTATTGACGTTAGTCTGACTTCTTTAAAAGTAGAGATGGCTAAACCCTTTAACTATAAACAGGACTAACATTACCATCCCCTGCTTGTCTGGTAACCCCCTTCCCAAGAAGGATTGAATGTTTCAGACTGACCTTTATGCAATTTCTCCAAATTCCCTCAGCAACCCTCTTACATCCCACCCAGACAGGCTAACTGTTTTAGTTTATTGGGGACATAAAGCACTGGATTGGAAGAGGTTAATTGGACTTGGTTGTTCAGTGATTCTGACTGATCTCAGTCTCCATGGATCCTATCTGTGTCACTGGAGGGTTTCTGATTTTTATTAATAAGGAGGTTCCTTTTAATACATTACCCCACAGGATCAGCAGGAACATCACCTTCCAGCAGCAACAGGCCTCTGGACAGAGGGAAAGGAGAGATTGGAATCTGAGAATAGATTGGAATTTATAACAATGGACAAAGGATTAGACTCAGCTCTCTACATGCTTTCTCTAGATCGAACCCCATTAGAATGGTGGGTCAGATACACACTGCAGGTTATTCAAGTCGGTTACTATCCCATCCTGGCTATTCTTGGTGTCCCTGGTAAGTCTCTCTAAACTAGTTATTGACTTTTAAAGGGGAAACAAACCTACCCAGGTAAGTTTACGCTCTACCTGCTTCCGGGTCTCGGCTGCCTCTCTGGTCGTCGTCACTTCCCCCTGCTGCTCCCGCTCTTTCTGTGAAGAGAGAGTGAAAAACAACACCGCTGCCCGCTACCGGTAAGTACTTTTAAAACAAACCGTCTTACCTTAGCTGCTAATCAATACTACACAATATCAGTGATGGCTGTGAGAGGCGACATTTTCAAAATTCAGATTGAGTCTGCAAGATTTTAAGAATGTTGTTCCCTAATTATTGAAGCACAAAGTGTAAATAGTTAATAAATGTTGCTCACCTGAATGAGGACAGATTTATTTCTCCCTCCAACCTCAGTAATAATAGGTTTATAGAATGATTACAAAACAGACAGATCTCACTACAAATGATATTACGATTAATCATTGGTAAGGCCTCATTTAAAGGTTTGATATGGTTTCTTTATTCTCTGCTGTTGTTTGTGAAGCCAGGATTCAAATTCTGTTTTTATAGAAAACCGTCTGACTTTGCCCCACAACCTGAAGTCTGAAAGTATTTCAGAATAAAGGTGTTCCTCACATGAAAGACCAAGGGAGCACGAGTCCCTAACCATGGGGGAGGGAGGGTACTCGATCAGGGGATATGCAGTGGGGCAGAGTGCCTGAAAGCAGGTTATGGTGATGGGAAGCCTGGAACAGAGAAAGGCTGGGTGGTATGATTTGGTGAGAGCAGGCTTGAAAGTGACCATACAGGTAGGAGCTAGTGGGCTGACAGGAAGGCAGGAAGTGGGCCTGTGAAAGAAATGAAACGGTCTGAAAATGGAAAACATTTTAGAGGATGCTGCAGCTCCACCTTGGAAGGAATTTGAAAAATACTGCCACCTGTAAAAGCAGCACAGAGAGAGAGAGAATAATTTGCATTTATCAGGCAACTTTCAGAACTATGTGAATATATTTGTTGTATAGTTATTGTTTTGATGGAGGTAATAGGACGGTCAATTTGGGCAAAGCAATGTCCCCCAAACAGCAATGTAATCATTTGTTGGCTGAGAGTTTCCAGGTTCTTCTTTGAATAGCTCCATGGTAACCATTGCTTACCCAAGGGGAGATGAGATCTGGCTTTAACTTTCTTCTGAAAGACAGCAGTTCCAACAATCAGCACTCCCTCAGGTTTTTGAGCCTTGAATCTGTGCTCATATCTCGAGAGAGAGATTTGAACTCATGACCTTTTGGCTCAGAGATGTGAATGCTGTTTACTGGGCCACAGCTACAAATACAAGATCACTACAGACAGTGGATACTTACAGAATTAAAATTCCAAGAGTGTAATTTATGTCATAGGTGTGCCCAATTTGTCACAGTTGGTGTGAGAAAGTGCACATCGATGCACCTGATGTGGAACTAATCCATCTCATGGAGCATTGCCACGTGAAATTAAATCCAAGTGTGGTCTTTAACTGAAGTCGGGTTATCAGTGAACTATAATTCACTCAAAGAATACAGATAGAATTCAGTCCCTACTCTGGGCCAGAGCCTTTTTCTGTGCTGTAGATCTCTATGTCTCGTTAAAGTCACAGGCAGGAGAGTATCATGATAGGGACAGGTTTGTGTTGACATTTTGCATTGTAAATGTTGACATCAAAATTCCCAGGACAGTAGGTTTTCAGGAGAGCAGTGTTTCTGTGTCAAATATTATCAGGAAAATTAATCTCTCTACTATTGGGATCTGGAACCATTGAGAAAAGGATCTTAGGTCTGGCAGTGCCAGAACAAGAGATACAGGTTTCGGACTGTTTGGAGTGTCACGGTACAGATTCTCCAGAATGATACCAGGGCTTCAAGATGGACTTTGGTGCAGTTTAATCGAGGATAAGAATTTGAAGGAGGACTTCAAAACAATGGAGAATAATCTGAGGCTTGGAGCTAGGCCAGTGGGAACAGGTTCAAAGTTTGGGAGAAGATTTGTAGCTCGGGTGCTCGTTGTTGTGGTTCTGTTCGCTGAGCTGGGAATTTGTGTTGCAGACGTTTCGTCCCCTGTCTAGGTGACATCCTCAGTGCTTGGGAGCCTCCTGTGAAACACTTCTGTAACGTTTCCTCCGGCATTTGTAGTGATTTGAATCTGCCGCTTCCGGTTGTCAGTTCCAGCTGTCCGCTGCAGTGGCCGGTATATTGGGTCCAGGTCGATGTGCTTATTGATTGAATCTGTGGATGAGTGCCATGCCCCTAGGAATTCCCTGGCTGTTCTCTGTTTGGCTTGTCCTATAATAGTCGTGTATTGTCCCAGTCGAACTCATGTTGCTTGTCATCTCAGTGTGTGGCTACTAAGGATAGCTGGTCGTGTCGTTTCATGGCTAGTTGGTGTTCATGGATGCGGATCATTAGCTGTCTTTCTGTTTGTCCTATGTAGTGTTTTGTGCAGTCCTTGCATGGGATTTTGTACACGACATTGGTTTTGCTCATGCTGGGTATCGGGTCCTTCGTCCTGGTGAGTTGTTGTCTGAGAGTGGCTGTTGGTTTGTGTGCTGTGATGAGTCCCAGTGATCATAGTAGTCTGGCTATCAGTTCAGAAATGTTTTTGCTATATGGTAGTGTGGCTAGTCCTTTGGGTTGTGGCATGTCCTCGTTCCGTTGTCTTTCCCTTAGGCATCTGTTGATGAAATTGTGGGGGTACCCATTTTTGGTGAATACATTGTAGAGGTGTTCTTCTTCCTCTTTTTGCAGTTCTGGTGTACTGCAGTGTGTTGTGGCCCTTTTGAACAGTGTCTTGATGCAACTTCTTTTGTGTGTGTTGGGGTGGTTGCTTTCGTAGTTCAGGACTTGGTCTGTGTGTGTGGCTTTCCTGTAAACCTTTGTGGTGAATTCTCCGTTCGGTGTTCTCTGTACCATCACGTCTAGGAATGGGAGTTGGGTGTCCTTTTCTTCCTCTCTACATTTCACCACAAAGGTGTACAGGAAAGCCACACACACAGACCAAGTCCTGAACTACGAAAACAACAACCTCAACACATACAAAAGAAGTTGCATCAAGACACTTTTCAAAAGGGCCACAACACACTGCAGTACACCAGAACTGCAAAAAGAGGAAGAAGAACACCTCTACAATGTATTCGCCAAAAATGGGTACCCCCACAATTTCATCAACAGATACCTAAGGGAAAGACAACGGAACGAGGACATGCCACAACCCAAAGGACTAGCCACACTACCATACATCAAGAGTATTTCCGAACTGACAGCCAGACTACTGCGACCACTAGGACTCATAACAGCACACAAACCAACAGCCACTCTCAGACAACAACTCACCAGGACGAAGGACCCGATACCCAGCATGAGCAAAACCAATGTAGTGTACAAAATCCCATGCAAGGACTGCACAAAACACTACATAGGACAAACAGGAAGACAGTTAACGATCTGCATCCATGAACACAAACTAGCCACGAACCGACACGACCAGCGATCCTTAGTAGCCACACACTCAGATGACAGGCAACATGAATTTGACTGGGACAACACACTACTATTATAGGACAAGCCAAACAGAGAACAGCCAGGGAATTCCTAGGGGCATGGCACTCATCCACAGATTCAATCAATAAGCACATGGACCTGGACCCAATATACCGGCCACTGCAGCGGACAGCTGGAAGTGACAACCGGAAGCGGCAGATTCAAACCAGTATAAATGCCGGAGGAAAGATCACAGAAGCGCTTCACAGGAGGCTCCCAAGCACTGAGGATGTCACCTAGACAGGGGACGAAACGTCTGCAACACAAATTCCCAGCTCAGCGAACAAACCACAATAGTGGGAACAGGTTATGAATTTTCACAGAGAAAGAGAAGAGAAATTCCCACAAGGAATCAGGATGTCAACTGAATTCTAAGACTTTGATTGGTTCATTTTTGTTCGTTAAAATTATTAAGAAATATGGTTCAAACACAAGGAAAGATAACTAAGATACACATTAACCACAAAGTAACTGAAAGGAGATGAAAGACAGCCTTCTGTAGCCACATGCTTCATTGAAAACCAGAGTCGAGACTATGGTGCTGGAAAAGCCCAACAAGTCAGGCAGCATCCGAGGATCAGGAGAATTGACGTTTCAGGCATCAGCCCTTTATCAGGAATGAGGCTTGTGGGCCGGGATGGATGAGAGATAAATGGGAATGGGGAGGAGGCTGGGAGGAAGGTAGCTGGGAATGTGATTGGAAGATGAAGGTGGGGGTGAAAGATATTAGGTCGGAGAGGAGGGTGGAGCGGATAGGTGGGAAGGAAGATGGACAGGTCTAGAGGGCGGTGCCGAGTTGGAAGCTTGAGACTGGGATAAGGTGGGGGAGGGGAAATGAAAAAACTGGTGAAATCCGCATTAATCCCATGTGGTTGCAGGGTCCCAAGGTGGAAGGTGAGGAGTTCTTCCTCCAGGTGTTGTGTGGTTAGGGTTTGGCAATGGAGGAGGCCCAGGACCTACATGTCCTTGGTGGAGTGGGAGGGGGAGTTAAAGTGTTGGGTCACGGGGCAATGGGGGTGGTTTGGGTGTCCCAGAGATGTTCTCTGAAACGTTCCACAGTTTGGCGGCCTGTTTTCCCGATGTAGAGGAGACCACATCAGATGCAATGGATACAGTAGATGGTGTATGTGGAAGTTCCAGGTAAATTTCTGTTAGATGTGGAAGGCTTCTTTGGGGCCTTGAATGGAGGTGAGGGGGGAGGTGTGGACGCAGGTTTTGCACTTCTTGCATTGGCAGGGAAAGGTGCTGGGAGTGTGTACATTCTTTTATGTCTGATATGGTGGAGAATGAGCGTTTGTTGAGTGTGTGAATTCTCCTGAGGATGTAAAAGAGCAGAGGTCCTTTGCAGGTCTGGGAGAGTCTATAATATCCAAGGCTGCCTCTACTCCCCTTATTGAACAAGGGAACGACATTTGCTGTAATCCAGTCTTCTGGCACTATTCCTGTAGACAATGATGACATAAAGATCAGTGCCAATCTCCACCCTGGCTTCCCAGAGAATCCTCGGATTAATCCCATCCAGTTCAGGGGCCTTACCTATTTTTACACTTTTCAGGACTGCTAACACCTTCTCTTTGTTAACCTCAATCCCATCCAATCTAGTAGTTAGGTCAATGGTGTGCTCCCCCTGCCAGACGTGGGAGATCAGGAAGCAGTCCAGTGGCCCTGACGACTATGTTTGCAGTAAGTGTGACCGGCTGCAGCTCCTCACAGACCACATTGTTCAGTTGGAGCAGCAGTTGGACACACTGAGGAGCATACAGTGGGCAGAGTGTGTGGTAGACCCTACTAACAGGTACACCATTTTGGATATTGTTGAGGAGGCTGGCCTCAGATGGGAGTATAACAGCAGCAGCCGGGTTTGTGGCACCACAACTGGCTCTGTTGTATATCAGGGTCAGTCAACATCCAGACAAGTGACAGTGATGGGAGACTCGCTAGTTGGGGCACATACGCGGGCATTTCTGTGGTCCCATTTGAGATTCCAGGATGGTATGTTCCCTCCTTGGTTCCAGGATCAAGGACATCTCTGAATTGTTGCACAAAATTCTTAAGGAGGAGGGTATGAAGCCAGAGGTCATTGTGCACATTGGTACCAATGACATAGGTAAAAAGAGGGATGAGGTCCTGCAGAGTGAGTGCAGGAAGTTAGGAAAGAGCTGAAAAGCGTTATGTAATCAGGGATAGGATGATGTGTAGTTGTGCGTGAGACAGGTTGAGGGATCCAGGAGGTAGAGTTGCAGGAGCCTCAGCCCCTGTCCTTGTCAACCAGGTTCAAGAAATTTGCTACCTGTGTGTGGACGGGAATAGGGACTGCAGGGAGAATGAGCTGACTGCAGCACCACAGTGCAGGGAGCCATTCAAGTGGAGGAAGAGAAGAGAAATATTGTTGTAACTGGGGATAGTGTAGTTAAAGGCATAGACACTGTTCTCTGTGACCAGGATTGAGAGTCCCGATGGTTGTGTTCCCTGCCCAGAGCTTGGGTCCAGGATATCTCATCTGGGCTGCACAGTGGGCGGGTAAAGATCCAGTGGTTGTGGTCCATGTATTATCAATGACATAGATAACACTAGGGCAGACAGTCTGCTAAGGGAATATTAACAGCGAGGAGCTAAACTAATAATAAGACCAAAAAGGTAGCAGTCTCTGGATTACTACCTGAGCCATGAGTTAATTAGCACAGGGTTGATAAGATTAAGCAGGTAGATGCATTGCTCAAAAATTGGTGTGGGAGAAATCTGGTTGAATTGAGACATTGACATCGGTATTGGGAAAGAAAGGACCTGGTCTGGAGGGATCAGAGACCCAGTGAATCACATAACTAGGGCTGTAGACAGGGTTTTAAACTCAACCAGGAGGGCTGAAATGCTCTTTTCTTTAATCCTCAGCTGTTGTTTTCACCTTGTAGAATCTTGTCACAAGGTTATTCTGTCTGGTTCTCTAAAGTTCAGCTCTTTCAGTTGTGGTCTGTCTGCACCAGCAACCTCCTTAAAGCTGAGCCTGAAGAAACCTTCAGCTCTCCACTACTGCCAGTGTGTAGGATTCCGCTAAATGGACTCCACACTGTTTGTCACCATGCTGTAAGTTAGTGGGGTGGGGGGGGGTGGGAGCTCAGTTATAGGGCAAATTAGAGAACCCGAATCAAAGGAAGAGAGAAGAGTGCAGAACTCAGGATAGGTTATTAAAATCTCCAGCACAGACACAAACAGGACATGGTTTGGAGGTCCCTGTGTTGGACTGGGGTGTACAAAGTTAAAAATCACACAACACCAGGTTCTCGTCCAACAGGTTTAATTGGAAGCACTAGCTTTCGGAGCGTCGCTCCTTCATCAGGTGATTGTGGAGGACACAATTGTAAGGCACAGAATTTATAGCAAATATTTACAGTGTGATGTATCTGAAATACATTGAAACACACCTGGATTGTCTGTTGAGTCTTTCATCTGTTCGAATACAGTAATAGTTTCACTTCTTTCATGTGTAAATCACAAAACCTTTTTTAAAAGTTGCATTCTCAGGTTAGCTGTTAGCAATGGTGTTAGCTAGACAATATGTTGAAGGTTTTGGCCCCCTGTGTTCTCTGTCTATAACATGATGTTTAGATTGATTCTAATCTAAAAAGTGAGATAACAGAGTTTTACATAAATTCATGCAGTTTTTGAGCTCAGAGTTCAACATGAATGTATGCAGTTTTTGAGCAAAGTACAATGTAATTCTGCAAGTACAAATTCACCCCACAAAATATATGTGTGCATGTGGGTCTTTGTGTCTGTCTGTGTGTGTGTCTGGGGTGGGGGTTGTGAGTGTGAGAGAGTGTATACATGTGTGTCGTGAGTGTAGAGTGTCTTACATCTGTGAGGGGGTGCATGTGTGGGTGTGGGAGTGTGTGCGCGTGCGTGTCTGGGGTGGGAAGTTGAGTGTCTGTGAGGGAGTGTATATATGTGTGTGCATGAGTGTAGAGTGGTCTAAGTCTCTGACAGGATGCCTGTGGGAGTGTGTGTGAGTATCTGTGTGCGTGTCTGTGTATATGTGTGTCCGTGTGTATGTGTGTGTATCGGAGTGCCTGTGTGTGTGTATAGTGCAATGGTGGTCACCTGTAATGTGCCATGAACCCAAGTTCCCGGTTGATGCTCTCCCTATGGGTACCGAACTTAGCTATCAGCGTCTGCTCGGCCACTTTTCACTGCTGCCTGTCCCGAAGTCCGCCTTGGAGGATGGTCACCCGAAGGTCTGAGGTTGAATGTCCTGGACCACTGAAGTGTTTCCCAACTGGGAGGGAACCCTCCTGTCTGTTGATTGTTGTGCGGTGCCCATTCATCTGTTGTCGTAACCTTTGCTCGGTTTCCCCAATGTACCATGCCTCCGGGCATCCTTGACTGCAACGTATAAGATAGACAACGTTGGCTGAGTCACATGAGTACCTGCCATGTATAAGGTGGGAGGTGTCCCCACGTGTAATGGTAGTATCTATGTCCACAATCTGACACGTCTTGTAGTGACTACCATGACAGGGTTGTATGGAGTTGTCCTGAGAGCCGGGCAGTTTGCTACGAACAATGATCTGTTTGAGGTTTGGCGGTTGTTTAAAGTTGAGCATTGGAGGTGTGGGGAAGGTCTTGGTGAGGTGCTCATCCTCATTGATAATGTGTTGCAGGTCACGAAGAACATGGCGTAGTTTTTCAGCTCCTGGGAAGTACTGAACAACGAAGGGTACCCTGTCAGTTGCAGCACGTGTCTGTCTCCTGAGGAGGTCATTACGGTTCCTTGCTGTGGCACGTCGGAACTGGTGGTTGATGAGTTTTGCATTGTACCCCGTTCGTGTGCGGGCATCCCTGAGTACTTCCAGGTGACTGTCACGTTCCTTCTCATCTGAGCAAATCCGATGTATGCGTAGGGCTTGTCCATAGGGGATAGCTGTTTTAATATGTTTTGGGTGGAAGCTGGAGAAGTGTAGCATTGTGAGGTTGTCTGTGGGTTTGCGGTAGCGTGTGGTGCTGAGGTGTCCATCCTTGATGGAGATGCATGTGTCCAAGAATGAGACAGATAGTCGAGAGTAGTCCATGGTGAGTTTGATGGTGGGATGAAACTTGTTGATGTCACTGTGTAGTTTTATCAGTGACTCCTCACCATGGGTCCAGAGGAAGGAAATGTCATCAATGTACCTGGTGTACAATGTTGGTTGGAGATTCTGCGTAGAGAAGAAGTCTTGTTCGAACCTGTGCATGCAGATGTTGGCATATTGGGGTGCAAATGTGGTCCCCATGGCTGTTCCATGTATCTGGATGAAGAATTGGTTGTCAAAGGTGAAGACGTTGTGATCAAGGATAAAGCAGATAAGTTAGAGGATGGTGGTCGGAGATGAGCAGTTGTTGGTGTTGAGTACTGAGGCTGTTGCTGCGATACCATCATTGTGAGGGATGCTGGTATAGAGTGCGGAAATGTCCATTGTGACGAGGAATGTTCCCGGTTCGACTGGTCCGTGGATGCTGAGTTTCCACAAAAAATCTGTGGTGTCGCGACAGGAGCTAGGGATCTCCTGTACAATAGGTTTCAAGATGCCTTCAACATAGCCGGAGAGATTCTCACACAGGGTCCCATTACCCGATACGATGGGACGTCCTGGTGTGTTGGTTTTGTGTACCTTTGGAAGGCAGTATATTATGAACCATTATAATGAAAAGATTGTTTCATTTTCCCCTGATTCTTAACCCAATTACAATGAAATACATATAATATATGTACAAAACATCAGTATTTGTTCAATCTTATCTATACTTTATCCGTTAAATTCTCGATAATGTATCTGCTGTCACATTGTTACAACCCGCGACATGGACAATGTGGAAATTAAAAGTCTGTAACACAAGACCCCAATGAAATGGTCTCATTTGCTTGTCTTTAAACCATTCCAAGAATGTAAGAGGATTGTGATCTTTTTACCCAACCGTCTCCGACACATTGTCATGACATTAACATTAAAACGTTGTAAGGCCAGTACCAAACTCAATAGTTCCTTTTCAATCATAGAGTATTTTCTCTGGTGGGTGTTGTGTTTCTTTGAAAAGTAACTGACTGGCAGTTCAATTCCATCATCACCTTCCTGTATCAGTTCCAACTCCTATGTCACTAACATCGATTGCAGTTTGAAGGGTTTCAAAAAGGTTGGTGTCTCTGAAACTGGTGCGGTGGTTAATACTGTTTTCAAATAGTCCAATGCCTCCTGGCATTGTTCTGTCCACCAAAATGTTGTCTTCTCCTTCAGCAAATCTGTTAACGGTGAGACTACACTGGTGAAGGTTGGAACAAACTTCCAGGAAAATCCGCTTCATCAAAAATCGAAGCATCTCTTTCTTCAAGGTTGGTTGTGGAAATTCCTCGATATCCTTCATCTTTGTTTTCCTTCGGGTCAATCTTCCATTACCAATGTTCTGTCCCAAGAACATCACCTTTGCCTTCGCTCATCCTGTTTTCTGTAAGTTTATTATCAGTTTTGCTTCTGAGAACCGCTCAAAGAGCTCTGCCAACTGTACCATGTGATCGTTCCATGACTCACTAAAGATCACTACATCATCCAGACAGACTGTACAGTTTGTTAACCCACCTTTCCAACGTCTGTTCCTGAGTCTTTGGGATATAGTGGGTACGTTCTTCATTCCAAAGGACATCACTTTGAATTGATGTAGCCCATGTGGGGTTACAAACACAGAAATTTATTTCACTCTCACTGATAAAGATACCTGCCAATACCACGCAGTAAGTCTAACTTTGTGATGTAACTGGTTTGCCCAACTTTCTCTATACTGTCCTCCAATCTTGGTTCTGGGTTTGAGTCTGATTTTGTTACGGCGTTGACCTTCCAATAATCCACATAGAATTGTTGAGTCCCGTCGGGTTTGGGAAGTTCGGCGATTGGTGAACTCCACTCACTCTGACTCGGTTCGATGATATCCTCATTGAGGATCACATGCACCTCCTTCTGGACCTGTGTGTCTTTGAAAGGATTAAGTCTGTAGGGGTGTTGTTTTATCGGAACAGCATTCCCTACATCTACCTCATGTACAATAGCATTAGTCCTCCCCATCTTATTCCTGCATGTGTCCTCATCCTGCAGCAACAAGCCTTTCAACTGGGTTCTTTACTCCTGAGACACAGCTCACTAACCTATCCCACTCCTCAAGGACTCCCTCATTCTTTAATGTAATTTGAGACACATCAAACTCCACGACATCTGGATTGGATTCCGCACTCTGTGGGACAGTAACTAACACCTGTTCCTCCATTACCTTCTCTTTATTATCATAAGGTTTCAACATCTTCACATGACAGACCCGATACAGATTTTTTTTTTCCGATCCAGCATCTT
The DNA here is from genome assembly GCF_047496795.1 of Chiloscyllium punctatum. Lineage (NCBI taxonomy): Eukaryota > Metazoa > Chordata > Chondrichthyes > Orectolobiformes > Hemiscylliidae > Chiloscyllium > Chiloscyllium punctatum. Next base: position 52,751,664 of record NC_092780.1, read on the forward strand.
TCCCAGATAGTTTACCTGGCTCAGCTTTTGCTCAATTTGATCAGGATCGCTAAACCTTGCTTCGGAAGGATCTCTGATCACTCGTGACAATATTAATAAGTCATCCCAACGGGAAAACATCCAAATTCCAGAATGTTCACTGACACCTGCTTCATTCTACACTGTGCCCTCTTCAGGTGCTGTTGAGCTAACTCACCAACCTGATTTCCTATCTCCCTCACCTCTGATATATAATCCAAGGGTGAGATCTCGACTTTGCTCCTGTCAGTTTCTCTTTAATTAATTTCAAAGACCCTGTCACATCACATCCAAATATAAACTCAAATGGTTTAAACTGAGTAGATTCATTTGGGGCATCTCGAATGGAGAACAATACAAATGGGATACCTTTATCGTAATCATTCAGGTCATCCTGACAGGATGGTCTTCCCATGATCTTCAGGGTGTGATGCCACCTTTCTACAGCTCCCTGGGATTCAGGGGGATACACACTTGATTTAAAGTGCTATCTGCTGAAGCTATCCATGACTTCCTTCAGCAGCCTGAGAGACAAAGAAACCCTGCAGATGCTGGAATCCAAAACAGACAGGCAGGAGGCTGGAAGGACACAGCAAGCCAGGCAGCATCAGCAGGAGGAGAGTCAGTGTTCCAGATATAACTCTTCTTCAGGACTGGGGGTGGGTGTGGGAGGAGCTGCAGATAAAGGGTGTGGCAGGTGGGGATAGGTGAAGACAGGTAGAGGGTACGACCTGGTTTGGTCAATGGGCGGAATGAATCCAGTTGGGGGCAGGGACCATTGGAAGGGAAGGGAGAGGCTGGGAAGGGAGGTTATTTGAAATTAGAGTACTCAATTTTGAGTCCTCCAGGCTGTAGGCTGCCTCGGTGGAAGATGAGGTGTTGTTCCTCCAGTTTGCACCGTGGTTCATTGTGGCAATGGAAGAGGCCATGTTCGAAAGGGAGTGGTTGGGGGAATTGAAATGGTGGTGACTGGGGGGTCCGGTTGGCCCCTGTGGGCCCGGCTGTGATGCTCGGTGAACAGAATGCCTAAGTTTACATTCAGTCACCCCGATGTAGAGAGGACCACATCGGGAGCAGCTGATGCAGTAAACTAGTCTGGAAGAGAGGCAGGTGACTCTCTGTCTCACCTGGAAGGAGTGTTTGTGGCCCTGGGTGGAGGGGAGGGGGCTGGTGTGCCAACTGGTTTGGCATCTTTTCTGGTTGCAGGAGAAGGTACCTGGGGGTTCGGGTTGGGGGGGTCAGTGGGGAGAGTGGGCACAAACCAAGGATTGTTGAAGTGAGTGGTCCTTGTGGAAGGCAGAGAGGGGTGGGGGAGGGGAAGATGTGCTTGGTGGTGGGGTCTAGGTGGAGTTGGCGGACCTGTTTAAGGATAATACGTTGGATGTGGAGATTGGTGGGATGGTGGGTGAGGACAAGGGGGACTCTGTCTTTATTGCACTAGGGGGGTGTTTGGACCAGTGGGACAGGGAATGGAGATGGTGTGGAGGGGCACTGTCTGGGTAACGGAGGGAGGAAAATCACTGTGTTCAAAATATGGGGATATCTGGGATGCTCACGTGTGGAATGTCTCCTCGTCCGAGCACGTGCTGCTGACACAGAGGAATTTGGAGAATGGGATGGAGGACACTGGGTGGGAGGGGGGAGTACTCCAGGGAGTTATGGGAGTCTGTGGGTTTGTCACCGGAGTCTGTCACGGAAGATGGAAATGGTGAGGTGAAGAAAGGGGAGGGAGGTGTCTGAGATGGACCGAGTGAGTTTGAGGGTGGGGTGGAAGGTGTGGGTGAAGTCGATGAGCCGCTCCGGTTCAGCCTGGGTACAGGACACTGCACCGATGCAGTCACCGATGTAACGGTGGAAGAGTTGGGGCCCAGTGCCTGTGTAGGTACTGAAGAGGAACTGTTCGATATCACCAACAAAGAGGCAGGTGTAGGTGGGGCCCATTCAGGTGCCCATGGCCACTCCCTTGATTTGAAGGCAATGGGAGGAGGTGAAGGAAAGGGTTTTGAGGGTGGGGACCAGTTCAGCGAGGTGGAGGAGGGTCATGGTGGAGGGGGACTGGATGGGTTTGTTGGAGAGGAAAAAGCAGAGGAAGTGGAGGTCTTCCGTGTGGGGTCTGGATGCAAATACGGACTGTACGTCCATAATGGAGATAAAGCGCTGGGGGCCGGGGAACAGGAAGCTGCTGGAGAGAATAAGGACATGGTTGGAATCACGGATGTCAGTGGGAAGTGCCTGAACTAAGGGGGAGAGGATGGAGTCGAGGTCGGTGCCAAGACGACAGGTCAGGCAGGATCGTTGGGCTTGTGGATCAGCCCCTTGGTCTGACTGAATCTCTCTGGGTCATCCATACTGCACAAAGAAAGCTCCTAACTCCTCTCCCACCCTTTTTATGTTCATACTCTGTAATGGAATTGCCTCCGGAAATCTGGTGCACACATCCATTACGGTGAGCAAGTACTGGTTCCCTCATCTAGTTCTCAGGAGGGGACCTACACAATCCACCATAACCCAGGTGAAAGGGTCTTCGGATGGGGGAAATGGCAACAAAGTCGCTGGGTTTATTCCCGCCTGTGGCTTCCCTCCCATTTGCCGTGTATGACACGTACAGCAAAAGTTACCCACATCCTTGTGCATTCCAGGCCAATAGAAATGGTTTTGTACCTGAGACTGAGTCTCCCATACACCTGGGTGACCTCCTCCTGGTCAGTCATGTGCTACCCCTCCCCCCCACCCGTGTCACTTCCTGTCTGTATGCTCCTGACAACACAATCTGGTGCACGTCGGCCCATTCCTCCTCGACACTAACCTGCCGTGGTCTCCATTTTCATCTTTAAGATAATTACCCTCAGGAATAGTCTCTGCCTCCTTTTCGGAGTGTGCATCATCTTTTATTGCCTTGTCTTTCTGCTGTAGGTCCATTAGCCTTTCAGGACCAAACACTTCTGCCTGACCCTCTGTCTGTTCAGGTTTGTCCTGCACCGTTACATCAAACAGGGGGTCTGCCAACTGAACCTCAACTCCTTCATCTTGCTCTTTAGTTTCTGCTTCGTGCTGTGACTTATGACAGTGGGATATTGTTACTGCACAGTCTGGGAAAATTCCAGGATGTTTTTCTTGTAATTCCTCAGTTCCCTGGTCTTCCTTGGGTTTCTCTACAACAAGGAATCTCACTCCCACCCTGGATCCTACTACATTGTTCCCAAAAACAAACTGGATTCCTGGAACTGACGCTCTGCCAATCACTCCCACTGTAACTTGCCCAGTCTAGAGTTGGCACTCCAACCTGATCTTACATAGGGGAAGGTATGGACATTATTCTGGCAGTTATCTAGTTACTTAGTGTTACAATGTATGCCCGGGACCATGTTCCAGGGCTCCAGTAACAGATAATGGTAGTGCATTGTGATCGGTTAGTTAAATCCCTGGGAGATGAGCTCATGCTGAAGGTGATGGTGTTAGAATGTGATCGGTTCAATGTGATGGAGGGAACGAGTGTGGCAGACCATGATCAGGTTAGAAAGGTGAAGCAAGCCAGTGTGATTGGGGATGGTAATGCTCCCACACAGGCACGGGAAGGATAACTGTATGAATTGTAGGAGATCAAACAGATTGGGGGAAGTCAGGAAAACATTTTGCTGGCTCCCACAGCTTTGATTTTGCAAGATTAAAGTTTAACTTCATGAAGGATTTTCTGCATTTCCTGGTAATTTTTTTAATACAACATTGAGTGATTCTTCCACAACAAACGCTAAATTTCTGTCCATCTGTACCACAACTTCGCATTCTGTTGGGTAACAGGTCAGACAGAGTGCAAATAAGTTCATCTCTTCATATTAGGGACTGGTTAAATCCTGTATCTCTCAAAATTATAACTTCTTTCCTTTCTCCCCCGATCTTCCTGAGTAATCTTTACTCACTGAGGTGAATCCTTCATAGAGATCAGGTACAACCGCCATACCCAGCCCCTGCGTAGGCTGTGCACTCTCCTGCACTCCTCAATTGTTTTGAGTTTCCTTTACTCCTTTCACTAATGCCACTGGCTTAGCCTCTTTTCCCACAATGCCTTTCTTTACCGACCAGCACTGTGACTGGCTACGTCCCACGTTACCACAGTGGAAACACATGAGGCCTTTCACCTCCTTTCCACCATCTTGGTCTTCTTTTTTAACCGGTGGTAAACGATTCCCAGTGTTCTCTACTCTGTGTGTTGTAGTGTAGGACCTCCCCTTCTCCCAATTTCTCACCCTCACAGATGGAATTCTTGCTGGAAGCTAAACATTGCCTTATGCACCAATGTATATTCATCCACCATCTCTGCTGCTCTACTCAATTCTTGAACTTTCTGTTCATCCACGTGAATTCTTATTATCTCAGGAGGGAGCTTTTAAACTCCTCTTGCTGAATAATCTCTCTTACAGCCTCATAAGTCTTATCTAGTTTTAAAAATTACCGTGGTTAATGCTTTCGAAGTCAATATAGTAGGTCATCCCTGGCTCTTTCTTTGTGTTCCTGAATCACTGTGTATTTGCTTCTGGTACCAATTCTTAAGCATTCAAAACAGCTTGTTTGACATCTGTATAATCTCTTGACCCCTCATCTGACCGTGCTGCAAGTACCTCACTCGCTCTGCCGACCAGCTCAGTCTGAACCAGCATTACCCACAAGTCCGCTGACCACTCCATCTGCCGAGCCAATTTTTCAAATGAAATGAAGGAAACATCGACACCGTTCTCATCAAAATGTGACAGAGTTTTAACATATTTATATATATCACGACCTCCTCATTTCACCTCCATCCTGTTCACTTGACTTTCCCGACGAAGTCACAACTTCTGAAGTTCAAATTCTCTCTCCTTTTCTCTTTCTTTTCTTTCTGTTTTGTTTCTCACTTTCTTCTCTCTCTTTGCTCAGCTAAGAACATCTCTCCCTTTTTTCCTGTCTCTCTTTCTTTTCCTCTCTCATTTTACTCTGTCCCTCTTTCTTGTCTTTCTCTTGCTCCCTCCCTTTGTTTCTTGTCGAACTACATTTTCTTCAATTGTGCGTTAGGTTTTTCTAACTGCACTGCCCTTGTCTATTTCTCTGACACACCTACGTGCTTGAGTAACAAACTCTCAATTCCACCTTTACTTTTGTCTTTTTTTAAACCCAGTTCTAACGTCTTTACTAATTTGAAAAGTAAGGTCTTTTTTTCTTTCAATCGAAACTTTCTTGGCAAATTTGGGAATCAAACCTAGAACCTCTTTTGTAATTTTAAGAGTCACTTCTCTCACTTTTAATTTAACCAGCCACAAGTAACTGACATTAAACTAATTGTTTCACTTACATTTTGTTTAAAGACCTCGGACACTGATCCGCATGTGTTTAAATCTGATGGGATCTTTTACTCCAAATCTGTTCAAATCCATCCAAATCTCAGACTGGATCTGGCTAAACCTCTCCAAATCATGGACCAGATCCCCAAAACCGATATGACATGGTGGGAAACCCTCCTGCCAATTCAACTCGATGCTCAGAAAAGCTCACCTCGTACTGCTGTCTCACAGCGCCCGAGACCCAGGTTCAATTCCCGCCTCAGGCGCCTCTCTGTGTGGAGTTTGCACATTCTCCCCGTGTTGTGTGGGTTTCCTCGGGTGCTCCGGTTTCCTCCCACAATCCAAAAATGTGCAGGTTAGGTGAATTGGCCATGCTAAATTGCCCATAGTGTTAGGTGTAGGGGTAAATATAGGGGAATGGGTCTTGGTGGGTTACGCTTCGGTGGGTCAGTGCGGACTTGTTGGGCTGAAGGGCCTGTTTCCACACTGTAAGTAATCTAAGAATCCTAATCCGTTAAAGGGGGAGTGTCAGAGAACTCCCCAAACTCCACGACTTAAAGAAAAATCTTTCCCATTCTATTCTTTGACTCTAAAAAGAACATTAACCAACAACTATTTCCAACTCTGCACCTCCTTCCTATTAAAGGCTTGTGATTTACCTCCCATCCTATAATAAAATACTGATCCAATAACACCATCTGTTAAAATCACAAGAAATTAATTTTCAAATCCGGACAGCAGCTGTGGTCTCCAGTGTCGGTCTTCCTCTGTTTGTAGATCACCCCTGGGTCGTCTTCAGTTTTCTGCTGCAAAGGTATTTCATATGAAAGAGGTATCTTTGATAGACTGTGTTTTTCAGGCAGTATCTCAATAGCCATTGGTGGTCTCTCTCTGTCTGACTAACTTTCAAAATGTCACTTATTTATGTCCCAAACATCATTGACTGGTGTTAACACAGTAACATACAAATTGGATGGAGTTTTAGTTTCCTGGAGCATAATTTAAACTGATTTGTTAAGTTCAGATGGTGGTCAAAACAACTGAATTATCCATTTCACAGCCAAATATTACATATTTTCAAATTTCTCATACACTGAGACTGCTCGTCAGTTACATGACATTTCACTGTGCATTCTGACTGCCAAGCAAACGTCACTCTCTCTTAAAGGTACAGTACATACCTTCAACTGCATAACACTAAACTGCACACAATATATGAATATTGTCCCAACATGATGAGTTTAGGGCCTAGAATTCTGCCAATGACACACAAATGATACCAATAATGATAAGAATGATGACAGTCATAACTGTGGTAATTATGATCATAATAATGGTAGTAAGAATGATACTAACAATGGTGATAACAAGAATTGTCCCAAGAGGCTCTCTGATAGCGAGCAGAATTTGCTTTTACAAGAATATGTTGTTCTGTCTGAATAGAGGTGAGGAGCTGACAACTCAAACATTGCAGTTGGAGGATGGACTGTACACATGAATTCCCTCCCAGTGCTGCAGTGTCTGTTATTCCCACCTGCTGGACACTTTCTGATCACTTCTTCAAAGCTGAGCTCTTTTAAGACACTCACCATGTTTTGCGTGACTAACTTCTGCCATTCTCGTACCTGTAGGTCACAAGATTAAATGTACTTGATTGTCTTATTGATCTTTTTCCTCCTCACTTACTTGAGGTGCCTCGGGTATCAGATTTCATAACGGGCTCTCTCCAACATCCAGCTAATGCTGTGAGTTTATTTCCAAATGTCCATTCCAACGTAACTGCTCACAGAGTCAATAATTATACTTTTCTAGTTCCTCCTCCAGGGATTTTCTTTCCGGTTTATAGCAATCAGCATTCGCCCCCCATTGCTCCCAATGGATTTTGCTGCAGGTCCCATTGAACAACTCAGGAGAAAAGAACTTTCACCGTGTTCCTAATTTTCTCCCGAAACTTGGACAGTGTCACTACGTAAATAATAGTATTTGTGCAGGAACCTAAATCCCGAAGCATGTATGCAATTTCTTCAAACCTATATTCAGAGTCATCATCTAACAAATGCTCTAAAACTCCAAAATAATCTAAGAGGTACCACAGCCACAGAATGATGAAGCTGCCAGATATGGTGAACAGTAAAATCATACCCTTCCTTCTGCTCTCAGTGTCAGAGTGATCCTGCCTCTGTTTCTGACCCATCAGTACTTTACGAACACGACTGGCCATAACAATGTGTCTGATAGTTAGAGTGTTCAACAGCAAAATTAAAATAAATGGGAGCATTGGGGTTAGAACCTTTTCAAATCGTTTAAATCCCCTCCATACAGGATCATGATAATAAGCTCGTGTGTTCACACATTCCCAGGGTATATTGTTGAAAATCTCAGAAGGCTGAAATCTAAAGTAGATTGGAATATTTTTCAGCGAAAGCAGAATGCCACTAGTTGCGAGAACCACAACTGCGGTTTTCTCATTGCAATATTTTGATCTCAGCTTCAAGCAACAAATGGCGATAAAACGGTCAAAAGTAAAGGCAACAGTAAACCAGACAGAGCAATCTGTGACTGCACGGCGGAGGGCATAGCGAACAGCGCAAACAGGGGTAATGTCCAGGAAATTCAAAGGGAAAAAGTATTTATTGAATCGGTACATTATAATCTCAAGTATAAAAAACAGTAGATCTGTCGTTGCCATTGCCACCAAATAGCGTGTGGTACAAGTGGAAACACCACATTTTCCCTTGGACAAGATCAGAATAGCCACTAAATTCACTATAAGAGAGAGAAAAGGGAAAAGAGATTAGAAATTATTGATCAAAGTCAATTCCATTTCTTAGTAATTAATGAATGTTTAGAAGGCCACACAAACTCTGATCAGAGTAGTATTTATTGAATCTGAAACATGAACTCAACATTGCTTTTAAGCGTGCAACTCTCAGTCTGACACATCTGACATGAGATATCCAATCAGCTGCTCCCAGGAGGCAGAGCTGCAGTGTGATGAAGAAACCAAAGGCAGGTCACTGAGAGACACCTGCTGAGATTGAACAAATTCCCTGGGATGGGATGGTATCACCATCGTCCTCTTGGATCATTTCTGGGATTAGGGAACCTTCCTTCCAATTATGTACAACACAGTCAGGCTTCAGGCCCTCGGCTTTCTCAGACATTGCACGATGATTGGTGCATAACAGATAGAAGGGTGTAGACAATTAATGTTTAAGATTAAACTTCCAACACCTGTGAAGGTATGCTCCAAGAACTGGTTTTCAATGCGAGAGGACGATCAATAAACAGAATGAAATTTCACAATAACACAGACTTCGGGGAGCCCAAACCTTGATTATATTAGGCAATACTTGTCTTCACCTCATTACACTATCGACATTTGGAGCATGTATTCGGTATCATGATCACACCGTGCCTGAGACGTTTAAAAAAATTGCTGGGAATCTTGAACGGGATTGTGTCCATTGAATAGCTCCTCAAGCCAATGAAAGGTATGTCTGAAAATGCAATAGAGTAGATCACAGGAACTGGATCTATGGGCAACCACGGTGCAATTCTGAACAAATCCCAACTGTCTGCACATGCTCCATAACCCTCTGCCATCTGTCTGTCTCTGTGTCTGTGTAAATGCATCTTAAACATTGTTATCTTATCTATTTCTATCACCTCCCCAGCAGCACATTCCAGGCACCGAGCACCCTCTCTATAAAAACAAGTGATTTAGTTCACTCAGATCCTTTCGAGATTCACCATTTCAGCGTAAAACTATGTGCTCGAGCATTTGACATTTCCACCCTGGAGACGATATTGTGACTATCCACCTCACATAAAATCACAAAATAATATGTAATGCTGTCTCTCATAATATATACTCCCTTCAGGTCACACCTCAGCCTTCAACGAATACAGTCCATTCATGGAGGAGGTTTCAAGATAGACAGAGCAGAGTTTTGCCGAATGAACAGTTGTGTGCTGCAATTCCTTGGCTTGAATATTTAATCAGTATTTTCCCAATGTTTTTGTATCTGCTATCACATTAAATCTGATGATTATTGATGTGCTTCCACATAAGGATACTTGGTAAAGCTGTGTCTACCCACGAATGAAAGGACTTCATGGCCTTGTTCAGGAAGGATTAGTAATCAATCCCAGATCGGTCTAAGTCAAACTGAGCTTGCAGAGAAGGTACGACGATCGAGGAGGATGCCTATAATTATTCAATACCAATTACTGGAGTTAATAAATTATCTCTCGGGCACAGAGGTGTGTTCTTTTCCAGGGACTCTACCTCACTCCCGATATTGTTAGTGGGCAGTTAATGCCATGAACCCATGGACATTTGTTGACATGCCCTTACAATGATGATGACACACGATCAGTGATATTCTACACTGAAAGATGATCCCAGTCTTACTCTCCCTCACAGTGTCCTTTCACATTCAACAGGACAAAACCCTGCACTGTGATGACTCACATCATCTTCCCAAACTGCTGTGAAATAAGGAGGGTTGGAGCAAGAGTAAAACCACAGGCAATGTCTGACCCTCTCCAGCTAATAGAGGGGTGAATGGTCTCCTCGTGTGCTGTACCAATTCTGCAATCCTGTGACAGCCTCCTATTGAAGTGCTGTGTCTGCACAGCCCACTCAAACGGGCAACCTCCCCTGATACCAATCCCCTGCTTCTTCGACAGAATGTGGCACACTATTTCAATCCAAATAATGATCCCCTGCCCCTTTGAACGCTTCAATTGAACATGTTTCCATTATATTTCCAGACACTTTACCCTAACTACTGGCTGTGTGAAAAAGCTTGTCTTACAAATGACACATAACCCACATTACACATTAAATTGTTCCCCTCTCATTTTTCTTTTGATTTCACCAGCAACAGCTTCTTCATATCTGTTCTTTACAGCTGGTTCATGATTTTGGAAATCACAATCAAATCTCACCTCTGCCTCCTTCCCTTCACGGAGAACAGTTCTAACATCCTCAACCTATCGTCATTACTGAACTTTTCCTTTTCTGATATAGGCTTATACAGAATATATAGAGCAGAAGATATTTGAATTAATGAAAATGTTTTGTTGACGAACTGTCCTTCCAACAGTTCCATCAGATTAGCAAGTGACGTTCTCAATCACAGTTTAATGGCAGAAACCAGCTCACTCAGAATTATGCAGAACCCCCAACGGTTATAGTCACTTACCAGGAAGGCCAATTATACCAAGGATCAGATAGAAAATGTTCCTGACTGTGTCAATGGAAAAATACATTTTCTACCAGAAATGATACATTCCTTCAAGTGTCAGGGTGTCAACGTAAATCATATTCTGATATGATACAATCTCTTTTTATATCACCTGCATGGTCTCTCTTAGGATCGGAGGTTACAGCACTCTTTCTGATGTCATGTTTGACTAAACAGAATGCAGCAGCTGGGTTAATTCCCTGATGTTGAAATATATTTAGAACAGGGAACTAATTTGACTGTCAACCAGGCGTTACAACAGGACAAGTCTGATCTAAGAATGAGTAATTATTCATACCCGTAACTGTGTTGGAAAGTAATGGAGTTACTGTTTCTAACATTGCTCACACTATCCCTCACCATTTTAGAGATGGCCCCTGCAGACGAGGAAGTGCTCTGCAGAGTGTACCATCAAACTGTGCAGTGTCCTGTTGTTAACCAAGACATTGGACTGGGAGAGCACCAATGAAAGTGATAATGGTTGGTAATGCTATAATTCGGAGGACAGATAGCATCCTTTGAGTGACACATAAGGGGGGTAGTGGCCCAGTGGTATTATCAAAAGAATATTACTCACAAGACCCAGGTAATGTTCCAAGTTTCAGCGTCTGAGTCTCCTCGTGACAGATGGTGAACAAAATCCAGTTTAAAAACCCTGGAATTAAGGGTCTAATGCTGCCCATTGCTGATTGCCAGGAAATAATATCCTGAGAGTTCAATAACTTCCTTGCGGGAAGGAAACTGCCATCCTTACCGTTTCTGACCTACATGTGAGTCCAGACACACAGCAATGTGGTTTACTCCTAACAGCCCTCTCAGCAATAAGGGATGGACAATACATTCTTTCCAAGCCACTGAATCATTAAAAAAATCAGATGGGAGACTGCGTGTCTGATGCCACTGTGAAGCACAACACGAGTGGAATAGAGAGGATACTGGTGAGGGAACAGGAGGGTTTCATTGTTGTACAGAATCATAGAATATGCAGAGTGTGTAAGCAGGCCCTTCAGCCCTTTGAGTCCACACTGACCTTCGGAAGAGCATCACTCACAGACTCACCCCATTCCTGTAACCACACAATCCCCATAGGCTAATCCAACCATCTTACATATCCGGGGATAGAGTGAGCAAATTAGCATTGCCAATCTACCTCACGTTCGCGTCTTTGGACTGTGGGAGGAAACCAGAACACCCAGAGGGACCCATGCAGACACACGGAGAATGTACAAACTCCACACCCCTCAGGTTGGAATCGAATGCAGGATCCTAGCGCTGTGAGGCACGACGGAGTCACCGTGCTGTATCATGGTGCCTGTTAACACTAAATACATAGGCAGGAACAGGCAAGAGGTACTGTTTGGGGAATCTCAGTAATTAGGAACAAAATCTGTTTAAAAAGGACTTCAAGGAATGTAATCGCTGAATTATTACCAGAAAATGTGTAAAATGCTAAAGACGTGAGAAGATGAGGGAAGTGAACACATGGGTGAAGGAGTGATGTGGGAAAGAGGGATTCACATTCGTGGGGCATTGATGTCTTCATTGGGACAGTATGGGACTGCACCATTTGGACGGGCTCCACCTGAACTGATCTGGGACATAAAGGATGGAAGCACTAGGAGCAGGAGTAGGCCGTCCGGCCCTTCGAGCCTGCTCCAACATTTAATAAGGTCATGGCTGATCTATTCGTGGATTCAGAACCACTTACCCACACTCTCACCGTATCCCTTAATTCCTTCAGGTTTTCAAAACATGATCTACCTTCACTTTAAAAACGTTTACTCAACCAGCATCAACTGCTTCCCTGGGCAAGGAATTCCATAGATTAACACTCTCTGGGTGAAGATGTTCCTTCTCAATTCAGTCCGAACTCTGCTCCCTCTAATGTTGAGGCAATACCCTGTTGTCCTCGTTTCACCGGCCAGGAAACATCCTCTCTACTTCTATCTTAACCATTCCCTAAGATACACCCGCATTCTTCTGAATTCCAATAAATATACTCCCAATTTACTCAGTCTCTCCTCATAAGGCAACCCACCTCCCCCCACTCCGGTATCAACCTAGTGACCCCCCCACTCTGCACCAACCCCAGTGCCAGTACATCCTTTCTCAAGTAAGGAGACCCAAAGTGCACACAGTAATCCAGGGGTGGCCTCACCAGCACCTTGTACAGCTGCAACATAACCTCCCTGCTTTTAAACTCAATCGCTTTCGCAATGATGGGCAAAATTCCATTTGCCTTCCTAATTCCCTGTTGTACCTGCAGACTAACCCTCTGTGATTCACACACAAGACACCCAGGTCCCTCTGCACAGCAGCATGCTGCAATTTATTACCATTCAATTAATAATCCTTGTTCCTGTTACTTCTCCCAAAATGGATGACTGCACATTTATCAATATTGTATTCCATCTGCCAAATCTTTGTCCACTCACTCAATGTATCTATGTTAGAAGATAGAACATTACCAGCGCAATATAGGCCCTTCGGCCCTCGATGTTTTGCCAACCTGTGGAACCAATCTGATGACCATCTATCCTACACTATTCCATTGTCGTCCACATGCCGATCGAATGACCATTTAAATGCCCTTAAAGTTGGCGAGTTTGGCTACTGTTGCAGGCAGTGCATTCCATACCCCAACTACTCTGAGTATAGAACCTACCTTGGACATCTAACCTATATCTATCACCCCTCAATTTAAAGCTATGTCCCTTCATTCTAGCCAGCGTCACCTGAGGAAAGAGACTCTCACTGTCCAAACTATCTAACCCTCTGATTATCTTATATGTCTCAATGAAGTCACCTTTTAACCTTCTTCTCTCTTACAAAAACAGCCTCAAAGTCCCTCAGGCAAAAGTGAAGACTGCAGATGCTGGAAACCAGAGTCTAGATTAGAGTGGTGCTGGAAAAACACAGCAGGTCAGGCAGCATCCGAGGAGCAAGAAAATCGATGTTTTGGGCAAAAGCCCTTTATCAGGAATGAAGGCAGGGAGCCTCCCGGGTGGAGAGATAAATGGGAGGGGGGTGGGGGTGGGAAGAAGGTAGCAAAAAGCACAACAGGTGAATGGGGGTGGGGATGAAGGTGATAGGTCAGAGAGGAGGGTGGAGCGGATAGATGGGAAAGAAGATTGGCAGGTTGGACAGGTCATGAGGACGGTGCTGAGTTGGGTGCTATTGCTACTCTATCCACCTATTGTACTCTTTGCTACCTTCTCCTCACCCCCACCCCCCTCCCGTTTATCTCTCCACCCTGGAGGCTCCCTGCCTTCATTCCTGATGAAGGGCTTTTGCCCAAAATGTCAAGTTTCCTGCTCCTCGGATGCTGCCTGGTCACAAGTCCCTCAGCCTTTTCTCGTAAGACATTTCCTCCAGACCAGGCAGCATCTTAGTAAATCTTCTCTGAACCTTTTCCGAAGCTTCCACATCCTTCCAATAATGTGGTGACCAGAACTGTGCGCAAAACTCCAAATGTGGCCGTACCAGAGTTTTGCACAGCTGCAGCATGATCTCATGGTTCCAAACCTCAATCCCTCTGCCAATAAAAGATCACACACCGTATGCCTTCTTCATGATCCTCTCAACCTGAGTGGCAACATTCAGGGATCTGTCTGCCCGGACACTGAGATCTTGCTGCTAATCTACACGACCAAGGATCTTACCATTAGCCCAGTACTCTGCATTCCTGTTCCTCCTTCCAAAGTGAATTACCTTACACATTATCGCATTAAGCTCCATTTGCCACCTCTCAGCCGATCACTGCAGCTTATCTATGTCCCTCAGTAACCTGCAACATCCTTCAGTAATATCCACAACTCGACTGACCTTTATGTCATCTGCAGATTTACTAATCCATCCTTCTATGCCATGGCTCCAGGTCATTTATAAAAATGACAAATGGCAGTGGCCCCAAAACAGATCCTTGCGGTACCCCACTACTAACTGAACTCCAGGATGAACATTTCCCATCGGTCCCAAACCGCTAAATCACCCTCAATCCCATGCCTCCATATTCTGTGCAATAGCCTACCGTGGGGAACCTTATCAAACACCTGACTGAAATCCATATACAACACATCAACTGCTTTACCCTCATCAACCTGTTTGGTCACCTTCTCAAATAACGCAATAAGGTTTGTGAGGCAGGACCTACCCTTCACAAAATCATGTTGACTATCCCTCATCAACTTGTTCATTTCTAGCTGTTTATAAATCCTATCCTTTATAACCTTTCCAACACTTTACCCATAACCGAAGTAAGGCTCACTGGTCTATAAATACCAGGGTTGTCTCTATTCCCCTGCTTAAACAAGGGAACAACATTTCTATTTTTGAAGAAGTAACAAGGAAGATTGATGAGGACAGAGTAGTAGATGTGATCTATGTGGACGTCAGTAAGGCATTCGGCTAGGTTCCCCAGGGGAGACTGATTAGCAAGGTTAGATCTCATGGAATAAAGGGGGAACTAGACATTTGGATATAGAACTGGTTAAAGGTAGAAGACAGAGGGTGGTGGTGGAGGGTTGTTTTTCAGACTGGAGGCCTGTGACCAGTGGAGCGCGACAAGAATCGGTGCTGGGTCTTCTACTTTTTGTTACTTACATAAATGATTTGGATGCGAGTGTAAGAGGTACAGTTAGTAAGTTTGCAGATGACACCAAAATTGGAGGTATAGTGGACAACGAAGAGGGTTACCTCAGATTAAAACAGGATCTGGACCAGATGGGCCAATGGGCTGAGAAGTGGCAGATGGAGTTTAATTCAGATAAATGTGAGGTGCTGCATTTTGGGAAAGCAAATCTTAGCAGGACTTATACACTTAATGGGAAGGTCCTAGGTAGTGTTGCTGAACAAAGAGACCTGGGAGTACAGGTTCATAGTTCCTTGAAAGTGGAGTCGCAGGTAGATAGGATAGTGAAGAAGGCGTTTGGTATGCTTTCCTTTATTGGTCAGAGTATTGAGTACAAGAGTTGGGAGGTCATGTTGCAGCTGTACAGGACATTGGTTAGGCCACTGTTGGAATATTGCATGCAATTCTGGTCTCCTTCCTATTGGAAAGATGTTGTGATACCTGAAAGGGTTCAGAAAAGATTTACAAGGATGTTGCCAGGTTTGGAGGATTTGAGCTTTAGGGAGAGGCTGAACAGGCTGGGGCTGTTTTCCCTGGAGCATTGGAGGCTGAGGGGTGACCTTATAGAGG
This sequence comes from Chiloscyllium punctatum, assembly GCF_047496795.1. Lineage (NCBI taxonomy): Eukaryota > Metazoa > Chordata > Chondrichthyes > Orectolobiformes > Hemiscylliidae > Chiloscyllium > Chiloscyllium punctatum. The sequence continues at coordinate 52,767,449 of NC_092780.1, forward strand.
TTTATAAAATTATGAGGGGCATGGATAGGATAAATAGGCAAAAGGCTTTTCCCTGGGATGTGTGAGTCCAGAACTAGAGGGCATAGGTTTAGGGTGAGAGGGGAAAGAGATCTAAAAGAGACCTAAGGGGCAACGTTTTCACGCAGAGGGTGGTACATATATGGAACAAGTTGCCAGAGGATGTGGTGGAGCCTGGTACAATTGCAACATCTAAGATGGGAATATGAATAGGAAGGGTTTGGAGGGATATGGGTCGGGTGCTGGCAGCTGGGACTAGATTGGGTTGGGATATCTGGTCAGGGTGGACAGGCTGGACCGAAGGATCTGTTTCCATGCTGAACACCTCTATGACTCTATGACTCTATCCTCCAGTCTTCTGGCACTATTCCTGTAGACAATGACAATGTAAATATCAAAGCCAGAGGCTCTCCAATCTCCTCCCTGGCTTCCTAGAGAATCCTCGGATAAATCCCATCCGGCCCAAGGGACTTTTACACTTTCCAGAATTGCTAACACCTCTTCCTTAAGCACCTCAATCCCATCTAGTTTAGTAGTCAGTATCTCAGTATTCTCTTCGACAACATTGTCTTTTTCTGGTGTGAATACTGATGAAAAGTATTCATTTACTGCTTCCCCTCTCTCCTCTGACTCCATGCACAACCTCCCACTATTATGTTTGACTGGCCCTAATCTTTCTCTTGTCATTCTTTTATTCTTGATAAACCTATAGTAAATGATGGGGTTTTCCTTGATCCTATCCACCAATGACTTCTCATGCCCCCTCCTGGCTCTTCTTATGATCTCTCTTTAGGTCCTTCCTCACTCACTTGTAACTCTCAAGCGCCCTAACTGAGCCTTCACGTCTCATCTGAACATTAGCCTTCTTCTTCCTCGTGACAAGAGATTCAACTTCCCTAGTAAACTCTGGCTCCCGCGCTCAACAACTTCCTCCCTGCCTGACAGGTGCATACCTATCAAGGACACGTAGTAGCTGTTCCTTGAAGAAGCTCCACATTTCAATTGTATCCATCCTCTGCCATTTCTTTCCCATCCAAAGCATCCTAAATCTTGCCTAATTGTATCGTAATTGCTTTTCCCACAGCTATAACTTTTGCCCTGTGGTATATACTTATCCCTTTCCATCACTAAAGTAAACATAACCGAATTGTGGTCACTATCACCAGAGTGCTCATCTATCTCCAAATCTAGCATCTGGCCGGGTTCATTACCCAATACCAGATCTATTGTGGCCTTGCCCCTTTTTGGCCTGTTGACATATTCTGTCAGGAAATCCTTCTGCACACATTGGACAAAAATTGATCCATCTAAAGTACTTGAACGATAGTATTCCCAGTCAATATTTGGAAAGCTAAAGACCCCCCTCACAACTACCCAGTCCTTCTCACTCCGATTGAGAGCGAGCGCTGCCCATGTTGTTTGTCCCAACATGTACCACAACAACTGGATCCTCCCACCCCCGCTCCAATATCCTTTCAAGCCGGTCAGCGATGTGCAGTACCCTGGCACCAGGCAGGGAACACACCATGTGGGACTCCCGATCCGGCTCACAAGGGATACTATCTATCCCCTAATAATAGAAGCCCCAATAACAAATACTTGTCTTTTTGCTGCCCCCTCTAGAATGGCCTTCTGCACCTTGGTGTCATGGTCAGCTGCCTCATCCTCCCCACTGTCCTTTTGCTCATCCACACAGGGAGCAAGCACCTCATATCTGTTGGATAAGGTCAAAAGCTGAGACTCCTCCACTCCCGAGCTCAGGATCCCCCTACCTGCCTCACTTACAGTCACACCCTGCTGTCCCTGATCACTGACTGAATGTGAATTACTGAATCTCCCAGGTGCGACTGCATCCTGAAACAAAGTGTGCAGGTAACTCTGCCCCTCCCGGATGTGCCGCAGTGTTTGAAGCTCAGATTCCAGATCATCAACTCTGATACGGAGAACTTCCAGCATCCAGCATTTGCTGCAGATGTGGTCACTGCCGTTCACAATGGGATCAGTAAGCTCCCACATCATACAGCTACAGCACAGCACCTGCCCAGACACCTCGACTCAATTCATGTATTAATTTATACAAATTTATGAGTTAAATCATTTCTAGTACTTCTCTGCTCTGGTCTTATTCAAATGAAACTGAAAATGTGTTGCTGAAAAAGTGCAGCTGGTCAGACAGCATCCAAGGAGCAGGAGAATCGATGTTTCGGGCATAAGCCTTTCTTCAGGAATGAGGAAAGTGTGTCCAGCAGGCTAAGATAAAAGGTAGGGAGGAGGGACTTCGGGGAGGGGCGTTGGAAATGTGATAGGTGGAAGGAGGTTAAGGTGAGGGTGATAGGCCGGAGAGGGGTTGGGGGCGGAGAGGTCAGAAAGAAGATTGCAGGTTAGGAAGGCAGTGCTGAGTTCGAGGGATTTGACTGAGACAAGGTGGGGGGAGGGGAAATGAGGAAACTGGAGAAATCTGAGTTCATCCCTTGTGGTTGGAGGGTTCCTCGGCGGAAGATGAGGCGTTCTTCCTCCAACCGTCATGTTGCTATGGTCTGGCGATGGAGGAGTCCAAGGACCTGCATGTCCTTGATGGAGTGGGAGGGGGAGTTGAAGTGTTGAGCCACGGGGTGGTTGGGTTGGTCGGTCCGGGTATCCCAGAGGTGTTCTCTGAAACGTTCCTAAAGTAGGCGGCCTGTCTCCCCAATATAGAGGAGGCCACATCGTGTGCAGTGGATGCAATAAATGATGTGTGTGGAGGTGCAGGTGAATTTGTGGTGGATATGGAAGTATCCCTTGGGGCCTTGGAGGGAAGTAAGCGGGGAGGTGTGGGCGCAAGTTTTGCATTTCTCGCGGTTGCAGGGGAAGGTGCCGGGAGTGGAGGTTGGGTTGGTGGGGGGGTGTGAACCTGACGAGGGAGTCATGGAGGAAGTGGTCTTTTCGGAACGCTGATCGAAGAGGAGAGAGAAATATATCCCTGGTGGTGGGATCTGTTTGGAGGTGGCGGAAATGACGGCGGATGATACGCTGTATATGGAGGTTGGTGGGGTGGTAGGTGAGGACCAGTGGGGTTCTGTCCTGGTGGCAGTTGGAGGGGCAGGGCTCAAGGGCGGAGGAGCAGGAAGTGGAGGAGATGCGGTGGAGGGCATCGTTGACCATGTCTGGGGGCAAATTGCAGTCTTTGAAGAAGGAGGCCATCTGGGTTGTACGGTTTTGGAACTGATCCTCCTGGGAGCAGATGCGGCAGAGACGAAGGAATTGGCAATATGGAATGGCATTTTTACAGGGGGCAGGGTGGGAGGATGTGTAGTCTAGGTAGCTGTGGGAGTTGGTCAGTTTATAGTAAATATCCGTGTTGACTCGGTCGCCCGAGATAGAAATGGAAAGGTCTAGGAAGGGGAGGGAGGAGTCTGAGATGGTCCAGGTGAATTTGAGGTTTCCAGCAACACATTTTCAGCTCTGATCTCCAGCATCTGCAGTCCTCACTTTCTCCTCTTATTCAAATGAACAATTCATAGATAAATTATAAAGAAGTAATTGTTTTAACTAAACACAAGATACAGCAGAAATGTAAATAGAAAAGCCTTACGTTACCAACCCACCAGAGAGCCCTTTGTTTTGGTTCGAGGGGGAGGGCGGGTGGGAGACACGGCACGTTTAGTGTCTCAGGTTCAGCCGCTGCCCAAATATATTCCCAGCAGCCCCTTGGTGCTTGCAGCCACCTCTCGCTCTGCTGCTGTCTATAAAATAAAGGCTGCTCACGCTCAAGGTCAGTCCTTGAAGAGGGAAATTGACCTTCCCAGCAGCCCCCACCTCACCCTCTGCTTTCAAACTGACCAATCTCCCCTGGCAACAGCAGAATTGGGGAGTGGGGGAGGGGGAGGGGGAGTGGAGCCAGGAACGTAAGTGACTGATTTAAAAACTTACCTCGAGTGTAGGGGCCCTGCACCTTTGTTGAGCAGCAGGAAGAGCAGGAGTGACAATTCAGGGCTGACGGGAAGGTGAATCATTGATTTAAAAACTTACCTCGTGAATAGGCGGAGCGCACGCTGAGCAGGAGCAGACTCGGGAATGCTGGGTAAGTGAAGGAACATATTTGGGTGGTTACTTTAACCAAAACACTACTCAGGTATTGTCTCCCACTCATCCTCATCCTCCAGAAAGGGAACCGGCAGGCAGTGCAGGGATCCCCTGTGGCTGTTACCCTCAATAACGAGGAACCCATTTCGGATACTGTTGGGGGGGGGGGGGGGCGGGGAAATGACTTACCAGGGGTAAGCAATGGGCACAGGTCTCAGGCAGAGTCTGTCCGTGTTGCTCAGAATGAAACAGAGAAAGGAGCAGAGCATTAGTCATTGGGAACACCTTAGTTAGGGAAACAGATAAAGGTTCAGGGGGAACAAGAGAGACTCACAGTTGGTGTGTACCCTCCCAGGTGCCAATGTCTCAGATCGGGTTTTCAGGATCCTTGAGGGGGAGGGGGAGCAGCCCCAAGTCATGGTCCACATTGGCACCAACAACGTAAGTAGGAAAAGGGATAGGGATGTAATGCGGAAATTCAGGAGCTAAGCTGGAAGATTAAAGCTGGTTTGTTGTCTGTGCCACATGCTTCAGGGGGGTGAGGAATAGGGAGAGAGAGGAGTTGCAGATGTGGCAACAGGGATGATGCAGGAGGGAGGGATTCAGATTCCTGGATAGTTGGGGCTCATTCTGGGGTAGGAGGGACCTCTACAAACAGGATGGTCCACACCTGAAACAAAGGGGTGACAATATCCTGTGGGGAAATTTGTCAATGTTGTCGAGGAGAATACTGAGATACAGGCAACTAAATGAGACAAGATTGAGGTTCACAAGGAGGAGGTGTTAGCAATTCTGGAAATAATGAAAACAAATAAGTCCCTTGGTTTGGATGGGATTTATCCTCTGATTCTCTGGGAAGCCAGCAAACAGATTATACAGCCTTTGGCTTTCATTTTTATGTCAAACTTGTTTACTGGAATAGTGCCAGAAGACTGGAAGGTAGCAAATGTGGTTCCCCCTGTTCAAGGAGGGGAGTAGAGACAACCCTGGGAATTATAGACCAGTGAGCATTACTTCCGTTGTGGGTAAAGTGGTGGAAAAGTTTATAACAGATAGGATTTGTAATCATCTAGAAAGCAGTAAGTTGATTAGGGACAGTCAACATGGCCTTGTGAAGGGTAGGTTGTCCCTCACAAACGTATGAAGTTATTTGAGAATGTGACCTTACAGGTGGATGAGAGTAAAGCGGTTGAGTTGGTGTACATGGATTTCAGTAAAGCGTTTGATAACATTCCCCATGGTAGGCTACTGCACAAAATACAGAGGCACAGGATTGAGGGTGATCCAGCGGTTTCAATCAGAAATTGGTCAGTTGAGTGTGTGAAACGGACTGGTAAGCTAGAAGAGATACTTGTTAGGAAGGAAGATGTGTTGGACATTTTGAACAACTTGAGGATAGACAAGTCCCCCGGGCCTGATGGGATATATCCTAGGATTTTTGGGAAGCAAGAGAGGAAATTGCAGTACCGTTGGCAATGATCTTCTCGTCTTCACTGGCAACGGGGTTGGTACCAGGGGACTGGAGAGTAGCGAATATTGTGCCCCTGTTCAAAAAAGGGAATAGGGATAACCCCGGGAATTACAGGCCAGTTAGTCTTACTTCGGTGGTAGGCAAAGTAATGGAAAGGGTACTGAGGAATAGGATTTATGAGTATCTGGAAAGACACTGCTTGATTAGGGACAGCCAGCACGGATTTGTGAAGGGTAGGTCTTGCCTTACAAGTCTTATTGAATTCTTCGAGGAGGTGACCAAGCATGTGGATGAGGGTAGAGCAGTGGATGTAGTGTACATGGATTTTAGTAAGGCTTTTGATAAGGTTCCCCATGGTAGGCTTATGCGGAAAGTCAGGAGGCATGGGATAGAGGGAAATTTGGCCAGTTGGATAGAAAACTGGCTAACCGGTCAAAGTCAGAGAGTGGTGGTAGATGGTAAATATTCAGCCTGGAGCCCAGTTACAAGTGGAGTTCCGCAGGGATCAGTTCTGGGTCCTCTGCTGTTTGTAATTTTTATTAATGACTTGGATGAGGGAGTCAAAGGGTGGGTCAGTAAATTTGCAGATGATACGAAGATAGGTGGAGTTGTGGACAGTGAGGAGGGCATTTGTCGTTTGCAAAGGGACTTAGATATGATGCAGAGCTGGGCTGAGGAGTGGCAGATGGAGTTCAACCCTGCCAAGTGTGAGGTTGTCCATTTTGGAAGAACAAATAAGAATGCGGAATACAGGGTTAATGGTAGGGTTCTTGGTCAGGTGGAGGAACAGAGGGATCTTGGGGTCTATGTACATAGATCTTTGAAAGTTGCCACTCAGGTGGATAGAGTTTGTAAGAAGGCCTATGGTATATTATCGTTCATTAGCAGAGGGATTGAATTAAAGAGTCGTGAAGTGATGTTGTGAAAGGGCAATTCAGCCCTTCCTGATGAACAAACACTCGACAGACCAGCTACTAGTATCTGGGAAGGAGCTTCAGTTTCTAAAGAATCAGACCGTTCAAAATAAATAGTTAAAAGTCTGAAGGTGAACTCTAAACCTTTGTTCAAATAAAGTTGTGACCTGGTTCCCTGCCTGTAGACTTGTGCAGTGTAGCCCCTTCCCGAACACACCCCATGGTGCCTGGGGAAGTTAATACTGTGTACATTGGTTAAGGTGTCCACAGGGTCTTTGAGACCCCCCCCCATTCCAGATAACATTTTGGCTGCAGTACAAAGTGACCCTTTACGTCCTTTTAACCTGAACTGCCTTCCTTGCCGGTATCTTGCACGTTCAGCCTGAGCTGGTCTTGAAGGGAGCAGCTGCCCCACGTGAAGGCCAGGGTATAAACTGAACATGAGAAACACTGGCACTGACCACCCATGGAGCCTTAAACTGGGACAGGCAAAGCACGGGCCGGGGGACTACACCGGATCCTCATTTTCCTTTTAACCGGATTGATTAAAGGACGACATAAACCTGTTAAAATGACAAGGGATCCCAATGGCACAAACAGCAGGACACCCTGAAGCAATATCTGTGTGAAATGGCCCAAAGGGGCAGCATGTGCCAGGGAGCCAGCCTGGCGTTGGGGTGAAGGTTCCCTGGTCCAGGAGCTGTGGGGAGAAGCCCATTGGGAAGTGGGGAAAAAAGCTATAAAGCTTATCCCAGTGATTGCTGCTGCCTGCAGCTGGGACAGACTCCCCAGGGGAAGGCAGCATGGGATCCAGGCATTCCCGAAATCAACTCCACTCTAGAACAGAGCAGAATGACAGGCTCAAACTCTTCAACAAAGCAACAAGACTGAAAGTGACAGGAAAGATTGATCCATGTGGAACAGTTCCAGCCACCATTTGGAAATGTTTATTCTAGTGAGGGGAGGGTCACTGGGGACCAGGAGACAGCCTTACTCTACATTGACAGATTGAAACAACATTACAGTCAGCTCCAAGGGACTGTACCGGTCTCCTCCAAGTCTGTAACATGGAGCGATACACATCTGACCCGAACACGGAACAAAGTCCCAGGAACAAATCCAGGCCCCAGGAGAAACCAGTCTCAGCCCAGAACGGGCTAAACGGGCACCTTTGGGGTTCTGGCTCCCCATGGAGATAAGTGAGAGGTTCAACACTGACCCAGCCTCACCTGATCCACCTCTGCCCCACAGACAGGGAGCCCCACCATCTTTCCCCAGGGTGACTATGCCCCCAGCACCCACCCCCTGACCCATGTACCCAGAAGGAAAGACCCATGGCTGTTATTGATGAAAACAAATCTCCAGGCTGTCACACACTGATTGGACACTGAGGGTCACATGCCTCAGGCCATTCAGACCCACCCTGAGAACCAGCAAATCAGGAGGGAGACCCTTGACACCTGGAATTGAGGTCCTCCCTGCCATCGGGCAAGATGAGGCAGACCCCATCGAGACACTAGACAAATGCAGCCAACCAGGCGAACACTCCAGCAGCTTTGCCTGGAGACTCTGTCCAAATTGTCTGTGATTTCAGGGATATGACCCACACCACACTAACCCACAAAGGCAGAAGCTGGGTCCACAGCTTTGTCTCCCATTACCTCAAAGGGGGTGGGGGGGGGGGTGGGGGCAGGGGTCTGTGGACTTATGGGTCATCCACAAATTGATCGCTGTAGGAGCGAGAGACTGGAGGACAACAGCCATCCAGGAAAGTAAGTGTAAGTGTGGTCCAGAATTCCTACCGCTCACCCCTCCAACTGGGAGGAATGGGAGAAGGGGCAAAAATATACCACAAAGCCCCTGATATAGACCTCACCTGCCTCCACCCACCCCCTTCCTCTGGACCTACCCCATGCAGCTGAATTGGAGACTTTGCCCGCGACTGTAGGGCACCCCAAACCAAGTCATGGTCACGAGGAAGTGGACAGCACCCCTCTGTACCCAGGGTCCCCCCTGGAAGGAGCTGTGTGGGTGACAGTCACAGTGACTGTCCCCCCTCCTCCCCCACGTAGTGATTGGGACCAGGTGGATCTGGTGGACTATGAGCTCCTTGATGAGGGATGTTAATCTGGGCCAAATCAGGAAGCCCTGGCAGACCAGGATTTCCCAGGGATTGAGAATCTCCTCAGTTCAGGAACCTGACTCGGAGCTGGCTGGTCACAGCCAGTGTACTCTGTCCAAGTAAATCAAGGGGGACATGGTGACAGGGTCTGGGGGCTCAGGTCCCAGATCAGGATGGATTTGGATCGATTTAAACAGACTTGGGGATTACTGTCCAAGACCTTAAAATAAACCTTCGGTGGAAATATACGGTTAGTTTTGGTTACTTGTGGTTGGTCAAATCAAAAAGGTGGGGGAAATGGCTTTTAACGTTGCAAAAAACGTTCTGGGTTTGAACAAACTTCCCAAATTTGCCGCGGATGTTTAGAAAGATGGAAATAAAGAGAAACTTTCAGGATTAGCAGACAGGCTATTATTTCCAAATTACCAAAATTCAACAATATAGATGTCGAAGCCTTTTTGAATTATTTTGAATAACCGGTGAGGCAGATGACTGGGCCAGAGACTGTGGGGGTAATGGTCATTCCCTCCCCAATGGTAGTTGGTAGGTGGGGCGAGTGAGGTGTTTGCAGTGCTGTCAGGTGGGGGTGTGAAGAGATTGTGAAGATGGTAAACAGGCTCTCGAGTGGCTACAAATGGATTTCAGAAACAGAGAGGCAGCAGGTCAGCAACAAAGGAACCAGGTCAGACATGTATCCGGTTTGAAAGAATTAAACATAACAACGCCCATAGGTAGGGGAGGCATTAAAGATAGAAAAGACACAGGGATCGGAGAGAAATTATTCTGGAATTTAAAAACTTACTTCCAGAGATGGTAAGAACTCTGAGGAACAGAAAATTCAAACATCGGCGCAGTCATTTCTGTGGCCATGGGAGATCCTGCTGTCGAAGACTGGGCCCAGCATGCACAAAGAATGCAATACTTTTTCTGGGCAACTGACACTGGGGCAGGTGAAAAGCAATGAACAATCCTTCAGAATGCTTGCAGACCCACAGCATTTCCAGTCACAAGAGGTTTAAATGTTCCCAGAGGCACCAGATACCAGAACCTTCTGAGAATTGACAGTTGCTTAAGGAATGTTACGACCAGAAAACCATCTCTAGTCCTAAGATGCCATTGGTTTTCTTCAGCTGTTAGAGGCCCAGGGAATCAGTCGAGATCTTTGACGAGGTTGAGACGACTGGCAGAGGCATGTGGTTTTGGGTTAATACTGAAGGAGATGCTGAGAGACCGTTCTGAGGCATGGGAGACAAGGGGGTGGAGCCAGCTTTCCCATTGTTAGTCAGTATTTGGGGATGTGGGATTAGTGACATAACCACACAGAATGATCTACCGGCTGAAGCCCAACTGGACTTCAAACAGCTACTACACCTGGCTTTGTCATTAGAAACTGCAGCAAGTGCATCATGGGAGCTGTCGGGCCATCCCAATGGAAGGGGACACTCACCTGTCTGACTGAGCTTGGGCAGCACCATTTGATTGTAGACAATCAGCCTCAAGCTGGGCATGTCCTGAACAGAGGGCCCGAAGGCCAGCCCTCAGCAGGACCTCAAAAAAAGCCCAGCCTTGGCCAAATGGCTGAAGAGTCCTTCAGGATCTGGCTCAGACAGCCATTGTAGTTACTGCTGGTGTGTGGACTCAAGACAGCAAAGGGTCCCACAAGGTCTGACCTGAGTAACAAACTTGTAGGCTGGTACCCAGGAGAGTGCCCACCTTGCAAAGCCCCCTCCACGTGGGTTGGGACAATCCAATGGCTGAGCAACATCCAAATCAGATGGTATTAAAAACACTGTTTGGGTAAATGGTCTCCCAGTTCCCATGGAAGGGTCCGTTCTGGTATAAAACATCCTGGACACCCTTGCGGTCTCTCCTGACAATATCCAACTGTGGGCACAAAGATCCTGTCCTGGTGAAACAAACAGCTTGTGGGAATGGGGGAAGGAGAAGGGCTATCACAACCAGGATTGAAACCTTTCCGATCCCAGCAAGACCAGATCACTATCGAGGACGGCAGATTACTATGTGGAGCAAGCGGGATTGTCCGAGTAAAGGTCATCACCAGATACTGACCGAACCCCACCAGGACCATCCAGGGGTTTCCGAGATGAAGATACAAACAAGGAATTATGTCTGGTGGCTGGGATTGGATGCTAACACAACTGTATTGGTGGGCAGTGCCCAGAGGGCCAACAAGGACAAAAATTACCACCATCTGAGCTCCCACATTTGTGGGAATGGCTCGGTTACACATCGACCACGCAGGTCCTTCCATGAGCACAATGGGCGTTGACAATGACCAGGAACAAAGTGGTTGGACGCACAAAGTTAGTTCAGCAAACTCAGGGATGATAATGGATTAGCTGTGAGCATCCTTCACAATACACAGTCCAGGAAGCATCAGTCGTAAACAGTGGAGCATCATTGACCTCAGGAAATACTCACTTTCTGTGGGAAAATGGCATAAGGACAGCTCCATGGCAACCATCGTCCAATGGTCTGGTGGAAAGACTGTTCCAATTGTTGAAGGCAGGCTTAAAGCAGCAGCCTACAGCGTCACGTGATACCAAACTGTCCCGGTTCCTGATTGATTCTGGGCCCAGCCCAGACACAACAACAGGATAGTTCCAGCAGAGTTGGTGATGGGGAGCAGACACTGCACCAGGTTAAACCTGATATTTCCCCAAACTGGGGGAGGGTTGTTGGGGTGAAACAGCAGCAGGATCACCAATGCCAGCCACATGCCTCCTCGAAGCGAGGGAGACCATTTCATTGAAGGGATGACATTTGGTGCCAGAACCATGGAAACAGCTCTGTATGGGTACGAGGTGAGGTTGACGTGAGGTCAGGTCCCGTGACTTACAAAGTTTGGGGAAAGTGAGACAGTCCTGAACCAATACGTGGATCACCTGAAAGCTGTTCCCTCACAAACAGGGCAGGAGCTAAACATACTAGGCCCCTGTCAACAACCAGAAGGCCTGTCAGAAACCATGGGCTCTTCCCTCTGGCTGGTGTTGAGGAAACCTCAGGGTCCAAGATGGATGCAGCCTCGATACCATTACCGCTGGAAGGAGGAGGAAACTCTCGAGATGCTCCAGATACAGGGAGAGGAACTACAGTCCGGTACAGGCCGTGTCAGAGTCTGCATCAGAGGGACCGGAGCTGGGGTGGACACGTCACAGGAAAAAGGTACAAGAGGAGCTGACCCACACCCCCTGGCCAGTGGGGAGGGTGGGGGGATGCGTTTGCTACAAGATCCTTGATTGGCCTGGGCTTGAAAATCCCAATCAGGAGGCTCTGGTTAACAATTATAACCAGGAGAAGGAGCACGCGATGTCCACCGACACCCTGGAGTTGTTCAGGGAGAGGTGGGCGCCGCAGGGAGTGGAGTGTATTATTTCCCCGTCCAACTCTATTTTGATTTAGTCCCTACCCTCCCCTTCACTGTTTTGATCACACAGCATTGCCCTGTGGTTTGAAGGGGCAGTGCTTGTCACTGGCCACTCGGGTGTTTTTCCTATCTTCCTGGTGGTGGAAATTGAATAAAGATTCGTACACTTTGTGTCTTTTCACTGTGTCTCACACCTGCACACACACACACACCATGGGTGCAGGGGATTAAAAAAAAATAAACAGGAGATTTCTTCCGGGAAAAAAAAAAGAAATAAAGATTTGTGCACTTTGTGTCTTTCACTGAATAAAAAAAAAACCAGGAGAAGGAGCACGCGGGTGTCCACTGACACCCTGGAGTTGTGACTGGCCACTCGAGTGTTTCCTTCCCTTCTGGAGAGATTGGACCATCTTGTGACCGTGCGAGGACTGTTCCTGTTGCTGCTTGGGGCCTGCCTCCCTGCTGGTGCCTGGGGCTTGCCTTGGGGCCCCTCCCCAGGACTTCCACCACCACTACCACTGCTGCTGTGGCCTGAGGAGAGGCCTGCCTCCACTGCTGCTGCTGCCCGGGGCCTGCCTCCGCCTTTGCTGCCTGGGACTCGCCTTGGGGCCCCTCCCCAGGACCTCCACCACCACCGCTGCTGCTGTTGCCTGAGGCCTACCTCCACCACTGCTGCCTTGGGCTCGGTTTTGGGGCTGCCTGGGACTTTCCTTGGGGACCCTCCCCAACAGGCCTGCCCCCCACTGCTGTGACTGGAGGAACTGCCTGGGACTTGCCGGAGGCCTGCCTTCCACCACTGCTGTTGCCTGAGGCCTGCCTCTACATCTGCTGCCTGGGACTCGATTTTGGGGCTGCCTGGGACTTGCCTTGGGGACCCTCCCCAACAGGTCTGCCCCACACCGCTGCGACCGAGGGCCTACCTGGGACTCGCCTGAGGCCTGCCTCCACCGCTGTTGTCGCCTGAGGCAGGTCTCCACCGTCGCTGCCTGGGACCCTCCCTGCGACCTCCACCACTGCCGCTGCCAGAGTCCCGACTCCACCACCGGCAGCAGAGGATGGCGAGCCCGAAGGTCGCGGGGCCCAGCCGCACCTACGCCGGGGTAGCCGCTGCCTTAGGCTCGGCTGGCCCAGCCCCGGCTGCAAACCACACCCCCTTCAGGCACCTAACAAAACGCCTGGGGGTCAAGGCCTATCCCCACCCGAACATGAGCATCGAGGCCTGCAGCAAGGCCATGGCTAGTGTGGTCGGCCCACTGGCCATAGTCGCTGCGGCCCGGATGTACGGGAAGGCCGTGTTTTTCCTAAAGACCGAGCAGGCGGTCCACCTGGCCGTGGAGAGGGGGCTCGCTGTGGGCGGGACACATTTGCCCGTGGACCCTCTGGAGGTCACGGCCCAGAGGGTCGTGATCTCCAACGTCCCGCCCTTTATTGCCAGCGAGCTCCTTCTCCCCCACCTCACCACCTTGGGGGAGATCCGGTCAGGGATCCAGCCGCTCCTGCTCGGTCTCAAGGACCCCGCCCTCCGGCACATCTACTCCTTCCGACGCCAGGTGTTCATTTGCCTGGCCCGGGAGAAGGTCACGGAGGGCTCGTTTACCCTCCTCCACGAGGGCGCGGCCTACCACGCCTTCTGGACGGCGGACGGCGTGCGGTGCCACCTCTGCCGCGAGGTGGGGCACGTCAGGAGAAACTGCCCCACCCAAAAGGCCGCCCAGCCCTCACCAACGGCTGCCGGTGGTGCCGCCGTGCCCACCCCCCCTCCCCCAAAGTCAACACCACAGGCCCCGGCACCGGAGCCTGAGCCGGAGGCTTCCGATCCTCCAGCCTCCGGTAGGGAGGGGGGTGAGCGTCCAGCCGGCCGGAAGGCGCTCAGGAAGGCGCGACGCGTCAGGCCCGCCCACGGGGAGACCACCCTATCCCCATCCCCGACACCCAGCCCACGACCTGCCCCGCCCCGGCACGACGATGCCCCTGCGGCCGTGCCAGCGTCGCCCCGGCGCGGGAACCCTGACCCCCAAACCCCCGGAACCGTACCCGACCCTGACCCCACGGACCCCACGTCTACCCCCCGCCCCGATGGAGAAACCCCTGGGGCTGCGACGCCTGCCCCAGGCCCTGCAACACCTGGCCCCGGGGACCCCGAGCCTGAGCCCCGCCCTGGCACTAACCTGGGGGGGACCACTGCTGCCCAATCTCCTGCAGCCACCGTGTCTCCGGGCCCCGGAGAGGGAACTGGGCCCCTGCCCCGCCCGCCGTCACCTGATAAACCAGGGGCGGGGCAGGAAGTGACACGGCTGACCCTCCCCACCCTGGCCACGCCCCCTGCCTTCCCCCAGCCAATCGTATTCCGGGAAAGGCTGGGGGGAGGGGCTTCAGGCCCCATGACCACCAAGGCGGGCGGGGAGGGGAAGGCCCATAAATCCCCCCCTGTCTCTCTGGGGAAGAGGGGCTGGCCCTTGGAGGGGAGAGGCAGTCCTGCAGCGCGCCGGCGGCGCTGCCCCTCTCCAGGGGATGGGCCCACAGGACCCTCCAACGATCCCGCACCGCGGCCTGACCTGCCCGACGACGACGACGTCGTCGTCAACAACAACAAGGGCCGCGGTGCGGGCGTCGACAAAGGACCCTTTACCGGGTCGCCGAGCGGCGGAGGGGAGGTAGATGTTATCCCCGCTCCTCCCTCCCAGACTGTTTTTCCGGGAGCCTTGGCCCTGGGGGACGATCTTTTCCTGGGGGATGACCTTTTCCCCGAGGAGCCCGGCGTCCCGGTGTCGGGAGGAGAGCGGGGCCCCGAGCCTCCGCCGCCCGACGACCCGAACTCGGGGCGTTCCGGGACGGGGTGCGCCGAGGAAGGTACCGCCGGTGACCCTGGGGGTGGGGTCGCCGGGGGTTCGAGGCCTGTTGGCGGCGCCGGACCAGCCCCCATCCTCTCGGTGGGGGAGGGGTCGGCGACCGAGGGCGACCTCCCGGAGGAGGGTTCGGGATCGGTGGCGGACACCGGGGACGACGCGGACTCCGTCTGCAGTGACGTTTTTGAGTCCCAGGTGCCCCCCGCCGATCTCCCCCTCATCCCCCTCGAGGAACTCCAGGAATTTGTCGAGGAAACTCGAGGTCGCCGGGATAGAGCCCAACTGGCGCTCGACCGCTGGAGCTCTTTTGAAAAAGTTTATTGGTCGGCCCACACTGCTCGCCAGGCGCCTGGGCTCGACGTCAACGAGCGAAAGCGAGTCAGGAACTTCCTGGGGGCACTCCTGGTGAGGGCGAGGGACTCCTGTGACCCCCCCTCGTCCTCCCAGTAATTGTACTTGTTTTTTAACTGTACTGGTGGTGGTAGCACAATGCTTCCGACATGGAGACTACTATAGCCAGCCTCAACATCAACGGCAGCAGGGAGTCACAGCGCAGATTCCAGACCCTCTCGGTCCTTCGGGACGGGAGGTATGCGGTGTGCTTCCTGCAAGAAACCCACACTACCCCGGGAGACGAAGCCACCTGGCTCCTGGAGTGGCGAGGGGGGGTCTACATGAGTCACCTCACCCGCAGATCTGGCGGGGTGGCTATCCTGTTGGCCCCGCATTTTCAGCCCGAGATCTTGGGGGTCAGGGAGCCGGTGCCAGGCCATTTGCTTCACCTGACGGTTCGGCTGGGGGGCGCGGTGCTTCACTTGGTGAACGTATACGCTCCCCTGGCCGGGCCGAGGCAAGCGAGCTTCTTCGAAGAACTGTCCACTCATCTGGCTTCCATCGACGAGAACCAGTGCGTCGTCCTCGGGGGAGATTTCAACTGCGTCCTCGAGGGCAGGGACCACGGCGGTACCCGCACTGGCTGTGCGTCGGGGAAGAGGTTGGGGGACTTGGTCAAGTCCTTCGACCTGGTGGACGTCTGGCGGACTCTCCATCCCGACTCCATCGCCTTCACCTTCGTGAGGCCTGGGGTCGGAGCGTCCAGAATCGACCGCCTGTACGTTTCGCGGGCGTACGCCTCCTGTTTTCCGAAGGCCTCCACGCGGCAGGTGTCGTGCACGGACCATCACCTGGTGTGGGCGGAACTCCTTCCGTTCGGCGCCAGGCTCGGCTCCGCGTACTGGCACTTTAACAACCTGCTGCTGGAGGACGAGCGGTTCCGGGACTCGTTTCGTCGTTTCTGGGCTGGCTGGAGAAGGAAGCGGGGAAGCTTCCCCTCCCTGAGGCTATGGTGGGACGTGGGCAAGGCTCACGTCCGCGTCTTCTGTCAGGAGTACGCGAGGGGGTCGACCAAGAGGCGGAAATCCAGGATCGTGGAGTTGGAGAGGGAGATGCTCGACCTGGAGTCACGCCTCGGTCAGCCCGACGCGGACCCGGCCCTGCGCGGGGTGTACGAAGAGAAGAAGGCCGCGCTCCGGGACCTGCAGCTCGTCGGGGCTCGGGGCGCGTACGTGAGGTCGCGGATCCAGCTCCTGCAGGACCTGGACCGCGGCTCCCCCTTCTTCTACTCGCTGGAAAAAAGGCGCGGCACCCGTCAGCAGCTCCTTGTGCTGCTGGCCGACGACGGGTCCCTCGTCTCGGATCCGGAGGGCGTCAGGGCCCACGTCCGAAACTATTACACGGCTCTGTTCTCTCCGGATCCGTCCAGCGAGGATGCTTGCAGAGTTCTGTGGGAGGACCTGCCGCAGCTCAGCCCGGAGGACACCGGAAGGCTCGACGCTCCCGTCACTTTAGAGGAGCTGACCGGCGCCCTCGACCGGCTCTCGAGGGGCAAAACCCCGGGGCTGGACGGGCTGACTGTGGAGTTCTTCAGGGCGTTCTGGGACGTCCTGGGGAATGACTACGCACAGGTCCTGGGGCAGTGTCGAAATGCCGGACAGCTGCCCCTTTCTTGACGCAGGGCGGTCATCGTCCTGCTGCCAAAGAAGGGGGACCTTCATTCTTTGAAGAACTGGCGTCCGGTCTCCCTCCTCAGCACGGATTACAAAATCTTCGCCAGGGTGTTGTCTTCTCGCCTGGCTTCCGTGCTGGCCCACATGATTCACCCGGACCAGTCCTACATGGTCCCGGGCCAGAGGATACAAGACAACGTCCACCTGGTCCGGGACCTGATCCATTTCTGTCGACGGGCTGGTCTGCCGAGCGCCTTCCTGTCTCTCGACCAGGAGAAGGCATTCGACAGGGTCGATCACGAGTACCTGCTCGGGACTCTGCGGGCGTTCGGGTTCGGGACGCGGTTCGTCGCCCGGATCCGACTTTGGTACGCCGCCGCAGAGTGTCTGGTTAAAGTTAACGGGTCCCTGACGGCGCCCCTTCGCTTCGGGAGAGGAGTGCGTCAAGGCTGCCCCCTGTCCGGCCAGCTGTATTCCCTGTGCGTGGAGCCTTTCCTGCGCCTCTTGCGGAGGAGGTTGTCGGGGCTCGTTCTGCGCGACGCGGGCACGGCGGTGGTCCTCTCGGCCTACGCTGACGACGTCCTCCTCACTTTCACCGACCCGGCTGACCTGGGGAGGATGCGCGAGTGCCAGGCCGTGTACTCGGCGGCGTCTTCCGCCAGGATCAACTGGGCCAAGTGTTCCGGACTACTGGTCGGTCCGTGGCGGGTGGACTCTCTGCCGGAGGAGTTACGGGGGTTCAGCTGGAGTACCACCCATCTCCTCTACCTGGGGGTCTACCTCAGCCCGGCTGAGGAATCCTGGCCGGCCAACTGTCAGGAGCTGGAGGCCAAAGTCTCGGCTCGCCTAGGCCGCTGGACAGGACTGCTCCGAGTGCTATCTTACAGGAGTCGAGTGCTGGTCATAAACCAGCTGGTGGCCGCCATGCTGTGGTACCGGCTGGTCACTTTGGTCCCTCCTCCTGGCTTTGTCGCTGACATCCAGAGAACGTTGGTCGACTTCTTCTGGGACAAAAAGATGCACTGGGTCGCCGCGCAGGTTCTGAGTCTCCCTATCGAGGAGGGCGGTCAGTCGCTGGTGTGCGTCCGCACCCAGGTCGCGACATTCCGCCTTCAGACCTTGCGGCGATACCTTTACGTCGAGCCTCCTCCTAGGTGGTGCGCCCTGGCGACGGATTTTTTCCGCCAGGTGCGTAACCTCAACTACGACACGCAGCTCTTGTTCGTCGACCGTGACGGTTTGGAGGTCGCCCTCAAGATGCTGCCTGTCTTTTACCAGGACCTGATCACTGTCTGGAACATGGTCGAATCGCGTCGCGCCTACCCTCCGGCTGGAGTAGCGGCTGTCGTCAGGGAGCCGTTGCTCAGGAATCCGCACCTCCGTACTCGCGGGTTCGAGTGGCTGTCGGAGGGGAGGGCCGTGGCGGCGAGGGCGACCAGGGTCGGGGACGTGCTGGGTGCCGGGGGCCTGGGCTGGACGTTGCCGCAGGACATAGCGAGCAGGGCAGCGGTAGACGTCCGGTACGTGGCCACCGCCATCCGACGCCTTAAAACGGCGGTGCTCAGACCCGACGTAGTTCACCGGTTAGAGGACGCTCAGGTGTGCGGTGGGATCCCGTCCGCGCTCACCCCGGCCCAGACGGAATTTCATATTGGCCCCAAGGTCCCGTACTTCCCGCAGGAGCCTGTGCCCCACAACCTGAGCCGCCTCCGGAATTTTAATTTTGTTTCTTTCAAAGATGTGAAAAGAAGGGTTCAGGGACAGGTGGGGCCCGCAGAGAGTGGAGTATTATTTCCCCCTCCAACTCTATTTTGATTTAGTCCCTACCCTCCCCTTCACTGTTTGATCACACAGCGTTGCCCTGTGGTTTGAAGGGCACAGCTTGTCACTGGCCACGCGGGTGTTTCCTTTCTTCTTGGTGGTGGAAACTGAATAAAGATTTGTGCACCTTGTGTCTTTCACTGTAAAAAAGGGAAAAAAATAAACAGGGGGTGTGTCATACATGATGTCACTGAGAGCTGGCTCTGAGGGAGTTGGATCAGTGTCAAGGACTTCCCACATACAAATAAAGGATGACTTGGTGAGGGAACACCATCCTTTGTGGAGTTAGTTCAGCCACGTGTGACATTTTACTTTCCTGACCCCAGGAAAAAACCCTTAATTGATTACTTTCATGAATTCTGCCTGTAATAATAGCACATTTATCTACTAATAGCACTATAGTAGAAGGTTTTTGATGTAAAACCAACAAAATTGATATTTTCAAAAAGGTATAAAGCAGGGAGACTCATTGTCACCTGTTCTTTTCAATCTCTCTTTTGATCTTCTGAAGCACAAGAGAAGAGGGTAATAAAGGGATCTTTCTAAATACCAACGGGGATAACTATCATTGCATCAGTAAGTCATACGTACAAAGGAATGGCATTTCACCTTCAAATAGAGCAGAAAGTCTGAGCGATTTCAGAATTGGACATAACCATCAGGAAAACTAAAGGGTTACATTTTATTTGTAAAAATAAAACAATAATAGGAATAATTGGATTCTGTAATATATTAAAGTTCATCGAGCCTGGAAATGTAGAAAAGTATCTTGGAGCTAAAAAAGATCCATGGCTGAGTTATAGACATGGCCAATGGGGAAGGGCTATTCAAACATTGGGTAAGGAATTTACAAAGATCCTGACTGAAACCGGTGCAGAAAGTAGAGTTATTTCAAACATTTTATTCCCAGATTATACGACTATTTAACACTTAGTAGCTTCACTAAATTATCTTTCCAGATTAGATGGTGATAATTCAGGGTTTGATTAAAGAGAGTTTACATCTGCCAGTCGATTACGGATGGCTTTTTACATGCCCGTAATAGAGGTGGTGGACTCGCGCTAACTAAGTTAGCGATTTTAATTCCAACAGCAGTAATATGAAAGTGTGAGACGTTTACAAGATCCTCTGACAAGATCCCTCACTCCGATGTAATGAATCTGAAATATCGGAAAGAATTAGGGAACTGAGTAGCTCGAGATTCTTCCTGACATCTGGAATCCTCGAATTAGTACCCAGTCAGATGGATCCGGGACTACGCAGCTTACAAATAATTGTGAAGAGATAGAGGAGACCATGAGTAAAGATTATGATAAATGGAGGGGATTAGAGGTTGAGAAGTGGATGGTGTTGCCCAGTCAAGGGGCTGGTGTCCACTACTTTAAAAATGATCACCTAATATTTGGACTAGATCATGGTTATAATCGAAGACATTGAAGGTAATCAATACTTTTCTACTTAAAACCAACTCATATCCCACAAGGTCAACTCTATCCTTGAAGTAATAAGAATTGTAGGTGATGCAGTGTAGCCATGGAAACGGTTCCTCATATTTCGGAATTAGATTCGATCCCCTACAGTGTGGAAACAGGCCCTTCGGCCCCAACCAGTCCACACCGGCCCTCCAAAGAGTAACCCACCCAGACCCATTTCCCTCTGACTAAATGCACACAACGCCATGGGCAACTTATCATGGCCAATTCACCTGGCCTGAACATCTTTGGACTGTGGGACGAATCCGGAGCAAACCCACACAGACACAGGGAGAATGTGCAAACTCTATACAGTCGCCCAAGGCTGGAATCGAACCTGTGATCCTGATGCTGAGGCAGCAGTGCTAACCACTGAGCCATAGTGCTGCCCCTAAATTGTTGCCCCATGAACATGAGGATTAAGAGCCATAACAAAATTGTAGAAGCATTCACTCAATTTACAAAGGAAAATGGTTGGAGAATCTTTATTGAAGCCCATTGAAAAGAGATGGAAGGGACGCTGGGGATTCCTGACCTAATCTAGCATAAGGTTAATGGAGCAGTATTGGTGGGCATCACTATAATGGTTTGAAAATGATTCTTTGCAATTAGTATGGGAAGAGAAGGTAAAGAAGGTTCAACATTGAAAGGAGGACATTTTGCACCTAAAAAGGTGCCAATGTATCCTTTTCTGGCTTCGTGATAGGAGCGAGGGGGTAGATGGTACAAGAAGAACAATGAATTGATGGAGATATTAGGAATTAAACATGACAAGACATTTACCCAAGATATCATTCGTCTTACAACTTCCCTAACAGTTAATTCACATTTTTATGGACTTATATCAGCTCACTAACTTCAATTATAAATTTTAAATTCTCAATTATATTTGTTTTAATACATTTTAATATTTTACATTTAATTGTAGTCATAAAGTATTTTAGAGAGTTGCCTATCTAAAATCTGTGGCAACACGAGATTGGGGTTCGGTCTCACATCGACGAGAGACGACAACAAAACGCTGAACAGACACAACCCAGATAATAGATGGAGAGTGTTCAATGTAACCAAATGCCTGGTCATCTAATTAGTGACGTGCGTGAATGGATGAACGAGATTCCCACTGTCCCTGCCTACTATCGAGCAAAACCACAGACAAGGGAACGGGCTTGGCAGCATTAGTGGGAAAAGAAGAATTCTCACAGAATGTCTGCACTGTTTTAAGATTAAATGCCATTCCTTGAGGTTGCTAAGGAGATTATTCAATTACCTGAATATTGTCTAATACAGATCTTAAAGAACAATTAACTCAGGCAGAAGAATTAATCAGCTAAAGAGGATCCAGAAACAAGAGAGCAGGGTCTGGGGCTCAGAACACTGAATCATTGACTCAAGGAGAAACAACTTCAGGGAAAGGGAGGAAAGCAGATCATGGAAGGAGGTCACAGAGGACTAGTGAGAGAAGGCAGAAAGAGGACACCAATAGTGTTGCCTGGAAACATTTGGCTAAGAAATCCCATTAAAGAGACTCAAATACTGAATAACAATAGGAGATAATGTACCCAGTAATCTCTGGGGCACTGACTGTTCCCCTCTGTCCTCTCCCCAGTGAGGAGCTGGAAAGGGTATACAGTGGGGAATGATCCATTCCCAATCATGAAGCTGAGACATTAGTTCTAGCCACATACCATCAGGGGGAATGTCAAGCTCCTGATGAGCCCCACAGAAGGAAGGGAAATCAAGACAGCGATTGAGGAGATCAATCCGAAACATGTCCCAGGACTCAATGGGATGAACCTTGAGGACATTAACATTCACAGAGTTACTACTCACCTCAAGGTTCTCTCTGGATCAGGAGCAGGACCAGATTCATTGACAAATCAAACTGTTTTAATTACAAAGACTGGATGACTAGGTCAGCCTTAAAGTAATTGATAAGCAGAGACCTATTAATATTGGCCTAATTTTAGGCAAGTCTTTTCCCTAAGGGTTTAAGTGAGGGGACTCAGTTTGAATTTTGGACAGACTGGTTGTAATGTAGCAACACTGGGCTGTAATGGGAATACAGCCTTCTTACAAAATATTATTCAAAAGGAGCCCAGAGCAATAGAAAGGATCTTTCAGTTGTCTTGGAATTGGCTACAGCCTTCAACTCCATCACAAACTGCTGGTGTTAAAAACTTCAGAAGGTTTGTGTCATTTATTCAACTAACTGCTGATTTATATTCTAAATCACACAGCAATTTCCCTCGAACAGGAGAGTAGGCTAAACCCATTTTGGGAATGGCGGGGGATGTGACTGTGGCTTTAGTTGTGGATGGGGTCTCCCCGGAACCCTTGCTTGTATAGTCACCGTTGAGAGAGTGCGTTTGATCTGATTATCTCACGATGTTTGGTTGTACCTCATGGTTCCCCTGGCAATGGCAGTGGGAGAGTGTACCTGTTTAACTCTTATTGCTTGTTTTTAGCTGGTTTTACCGGTCTTTGGATCAGAGTACTGGCTTTAGTTTTGTGGTACAGCCAGTTGGCTTGGTCTGGCTCAATCCACTCTTGACCCGTGTGGACTGTGGGCACTGTCATTGGACGGTGTTATTAAATAAATAATGGGCGATTTAGTCAATCTCCCGAGTTCTAGATGGACAGATACCTGGCCACACCCTGGAAGCTCACTTGTGCTGGGGGATTGTGACAAATATTAACTACACCAGAAAAATGACAACCATCTCAACACTAACTGACTGCTGAAGACCCAGAGATTTGTGTCTGTTGCTGATACCAAGTTGCAAGCCCATCGGGTCAGTGAATAGATCAGAGAGTGACATTAACCTCCAATAAAGGCTCATGATGTGATTGAAGTCTAATGGAGGTATTACTTCCACTGATCACCTGATGGAGCCAGTGAGTAGAGGAAATGGATGATCATTCGTGGGGTGGATCCCAGAACAGCAGCAGGACCCAATGGTATTGGGTTAAAGGGGAATTAAATGGCATTAAAAGACAGTTCAGAAATTGCATGAACATGTCAGTAAATACCGTTAGAAAACATCCTTAGAAGTTTGGATAAGAGCTGAGGATGAATGATGGAAATGTTGGACATTATCCTCCAGAAAAGGTTTGGTGGTCATTGTCAATGTCACGGGTGTGTTTGAGAAGGACGACAGTTCACTGGAGAAGGTGTGCAATGAAAAACGTGCTCAAGCAAACATCTTCCCCCCCGCCCACAGCTGGTTAGTTTTCATTCAGCGAGCAAACTTACATCCAGAACCTCAACCTGAGTAACAAATCTTCTCAAAACTCACCAAACATTAGTACAATTACTGAGATAATTGGTCATTTAGCTGGACTCCTGTTAATTCCATACCCCCAGTAGAGACAGGGGTACCCATTCAGGGGTATGGGTTGACCCTTGGGCAGGTCAACAGGAACCGGGACGGAGAAAAATTGCAAAAACCTGGGCTAATTTAAAATCAACTGCTCTAATGTCAAAAGTGTCATTCTTTCAAACAATGGCCCCCACAAGTGTACCATCTGATTTTAAATATAAGCATCTCAAAACATCCAAAAACTTGGTCAAAGTATTAGTAATTTTACAAAAGGAGATCCATCATCTTCCCATGATACAACCAATGGGATCATCTGCACAAGGAACAGGGATGGTAGCCTTGGGATGCTGAGACTGAGTGACATATTCCCATTGTAATCATTAACCAGGAGAACCTGGAATCTCCCACCAACAGAGTGGGCCTAGCCTCCTCCCATTTCCGAATGGAAAGGAATTTGTCAAACTCCATTTAAAGGGCAAAGAACAGCTGGGTGGCATTAGAGTTCATCTACAAGGGAGTTATGGGACCGTGAACACCCATCAGTTCCCTAATATCCTCCAAAGGGGATATTCCATCTCTGTCCAGTCTGGGAAAGACTGACTCCATTCTCTCAAAGTCACTACCAGTCTGATCATGAATTGTGGAGAGCAGTTAATGATGTTCTGAAAAAACATGAAACAACATGAACTAATTAAAAAAGGTCATCATGGCAAGTACATAATTAGATAGGCAGACTTCATTCCTCAAATACATGACTAGATGTGATCACGGAACTGATTTGAGCTGAGACTCCCAGGACAAACAGAATCCTGAGGGAGAGGGGAAAGTGTTGCCTTATTTTTGTGGTCAAAAGGAGATCAATTAGTTCCGGCTTGTAGGTGGGTTACTGATGGGTGGTGGAGGACACAATGTCCAACATGACCCATGGAGGGCAATTACTGAAACTGCATTTAATAAACTTGGATATTCATGACCTTCAGCTTCCAACTGAGCCAAGACCACAAAGTCGAGCTGTCACAATCTTCATTTGTGTGGGTTATTATCCCAAGTTCATTGTTCACATCGAATTAATTGGTGCAGAGGTGATCAAGGGATTAAGCTCAGATGTGCATTTGTCAAATCATTTCAATTAAAATGGGACTCATCAGGAGAGTCATAACCAGAGTGGACTAGTTCAACCTCCATGTCTCCGTGTTCACACTGAATTAAGGAGCTTCACTGTAGATTGTACTATTTTAAATGGAGCCAACATTATGGAGCTGAGCGTTTGGGTATCGATAGCTTTAACTAAACACTGGCTTCAAGCAGAAAGCCAGTCCTAGTTCTGCTTTGTCTCAGTGAGACAGTGTGCCTCAATATAATTAACAGACACCTGGAGTAGTGGGGATCCATGATGAAGGCAGGGGCGATCATTGAAGGGTTAACTGCTCAAATCAGAGCAAAACTCTAGGAGGAGATAGAACACCCTGGAGGTTTCAGGCTTGCTCTCACCACCTCTTTAGTATCCCTTCTTCAGTCTCCTGCAGGTCTTGGGTGACTGGATCATGGGACAGTGGTTCACTCACCACATTATGCAGTTACAGTTCTGTTGTTTATTAAAGTCAGTGAAGCTGTTTAATTCCGCACACAAAGGACTTATCAGTCTCCATATTCACAGGGACAGCAAGTGAAGAGGGAATATCATGCAAATTCCCTACACTTCAGGGAGGCAAGCAACATGGAGAGATCAGCCAGAGGGTTGGAATTCTGCATCATCCAGCTCCCTATCCCAGTCACCGTACTCCCCACTGTTTAATCCAGCTCCCTATCCCAGTCACCGTACTCCCTGCTGTTTAATCCAGCTCCCTGTCCCAGTTACTCCACCCCCTGCTTTTCCAGCATCACTAATCTAGACTCTGTTCCAGTGAAGGAGCCTCTGATCAATTCCTTCTGGAGCCTGGAGCCAGGCTGGTCATGGTTTCCACCCCCACCCTCTCCCTCTCAGATGGTGCACACTCCAGAAATCAGTTTAGTGCTGATTGTCAATTGTGGGTCAGTTTGTGTTTGGTTCCAGTGAGGGACAAGTCGGTGGTAACGACCATTTCTCAGAGATTAGCAGCTCTTCCCTACAATCCTGACTCCATCTTGCAGTACAGTCTTTTACTTTCATAAAGCAATTCCTTTCCTCTCCCAATGGAGAGGACTTTTTTCACTGGGAATTGGAGGATTGATCAGAATGCAGAGGGACAGGAAAGGAGAAACATGATTTGGTGTAGACCCCAGCTGTTGGCCAGGAACAAGCTGCTCCAACACCTTCCACTGGTTTCCCAGACTGAGGAAGGGCCTGAACATTTTCTTTGATGCTCAAACCCACATTGAGAAGGTTTCTCCCCTCACCGTCCCTGGAGCAAACTAGACTTGTATCTGTTAGCAATCCCCCTTCTCTGTATTAATTGTCCTTGTCCCTCACAGCTATAGAGAGGTGTCTATCCACACAGCCTCCCTAACTGAAAATGTACCTCTTGACCCACAGGCTCTTTTAATAAGCTGCTAATCAGCCCCTTAGCTGCTTCAGCTGAGCAATCACTCAGTGAGAGATTGAAAACAAAGTGACCCTGAGGAGATGGAACAGACACAAAGAAACTATTTAAAGAGACAGCCTTGTAAAAATGGAAATTATCGTCTATAGAAAATGACTGAGCTAGGAGATGGCTAAACATACTTGATGTGTATGCATTTATTAATGATCTATATTTTGTTAATATGACAAGAAAATGTTCATTCTAATAATCACGTTTTAACTTTAATAATGCTTTGAAAGCGACAGTGTATGAGCTAAGAGTTTCAATTGCAGAGCTTCGTTTTGAGATGGGACAATCTCATGTGAGGTTCTCAGAACAAGTCACTGGGTGAGGGAGTGAGATGGAGAGAAAGGGAACTAAATTCTGAGAGACAGACAGAGACCGTCTGTCAGTCTGTCTATGTATGGGTTGGATAAAGAGACAGTGAGGGACACACCTAGAGAATGAGAATGAGACTGAGACTGAGAGGGAGTGACCTGGACAGTCAGACTGACAAAGATTTCTTTTCTCTGAGTTCTGGATGGAATGTTTTTCTCTGCTGAGGCCCAGGCAGGAGAGGAGCCTGTGGTGTTGACAATCAGGGACTTCATCCAGATGCACAGGGAGGGCCAGGGGCAGCAGGCTGGGCTGTGGGACACAATGGCCCTCATTGTCTACCCTGCTGCAGCTTCTGGCCAGTCATGTGACTGTCCAGCTGGGCCCGTCTCTCCTTCAGTGTCTGTTGGAGGGGTGTACACTTAGTCAGAAGAAAAAGACTTGACTAGTTTTGTATTCTAAGCTTTTATTCAGAGATGGGATGTGAACATTTGTTGCCTGTCCCGAATTGCCCTGAGCTGAGTTGTTTTATTTCGGAGAACAATTAAGAGTCAGAGTAAATCATCTTGATCTGGAGCCCCGTGTCAGCCAGACTGGCTAAGAATGGGAGATTTCCTTCCCTAAAAGTACATTATGAACCAAGTGGATTTTCACAATTATGGCCACGTAGCCACCATGAGGGAAGTTTTTCATTCTCCATGTTATTGATCACTTGCTGAAATGAACTTTGAACTGATATTCCCGGAATATTAGCCTCATGCTCCTGATTATGGATAGGAACATGACCATGCTTCCCGCTAAAGTCTCCTGATCAGCAATTACACCGAAGGGAAGACTGGCTGGATTTCATAATCACAAAACCTGAGATTTTTACAAAACCGATGGAACCTATTTGGTTTTGTCTTTAAAGGAATTGCTTTGTTTTGTCTACCCTGCCTGCTATGTTCGCTGGAACTGGAAATTCCTCACAACATGATTTATCCTGTTCCATTTGAAACCCAGGATTGAATCTGTTTCCATCAAGTCCTGAGGCAGGAGATTCCCAGATTTACACAACTCTCTGCATCTGAAAACAATTTCCTTTTTTCTCCTCAGCTTTTAAAATCCTTCTCGTGGTGAATGTGTCCTTGAAATAATGTCCATTATGTATCAGTTAAGGTCAATCGTATGTTTCGGAAAGGGCAGTGCTGCCAATGCTGACCCCAGGGCAATATCACGGTGTTCTCCCCTTCCAATCTGAACCATGACAATTCACCCATTCTCATTATAATCTGTCCCTTAACCAATGCCTTATCCACACTCTCACTGCACCTTTTTCGTCAACGGTTTTCAGTTTCTTAATGTGTGTGAATTAAAAGCCCCTCAACAACCAAATGGATTAACCCCAATAGCTCCTCCTCATCTTCTCGATTACTTCACCAAAAGAATCTCATCAAATGAGTCAGAAGAGATTTTCCTTTCATGTATGTTTGCTACTTGTCAAATATTATCTCATGGTTTTTCTGAGCCCCACATTAAATTGTCCCAAGATATAAAATTTAAGAGCTCCCTGCATATATTTTATTGACATTAGACTGACTGTTCTGTAATTAAAGAGTTTAGCCATCTCTACTTTTATAAACAGGACTAACATTTACACCATCCTCTGCTTGTCTGGTAACCCCCTTCCCAAGAAGGATTGAATGTTTCAGACTGACCTTTATGCAATTTCTCCAAATTCCCTCAGCAACCCTCTTACATCCCACCCAGACAGGCTAACTGTTTTAGTTTATTGGGGACAGAAAGCGCTGGATTGGAAGAGGTTAATTGGACTTGGTTGTTTAGTGATTCTGACTGATCTCAGTCTCCATGGATCCTATCTGTGTCACTGCAGGGTTTCTGACTTTTATTAATAAGAGGTTCCTTTTAATGCATTACCCCACAGGATCAGCAGGAACATCACCTTCCAGCAGCAACAGGCCTCTGGACAGAGGGAAAGGAGAGATTGGAATCTGAGAATAGATTGGAATTTATAACAATGGACAAAGGATTAGACTCAGCTCTCTACATGCTTTCTCTCGATCGAACCCCATTAGAATGGTGGGTCAGATACACACTGCAGGTTATTCAAGTCAGTTACTATCCCATCCTGGCTATTCTTGGTGTCCCTGGTAAGTCTCTCTAACTAGTTATTGACTTGATGACCCATATTTAACTGTTCTTGTTCCTGTCCTTGACATTTTGTGAAGTCTGTATCCAGTTGCTTCATTTCCAATGACAAATCCCATTCCCTGTGCCTTGATACAAACCCCTTCCCTGACCAAAGGCTAAGGTTGAAGCAGAATGGTCACAACCTTGGGTTCTCGTGTTCACAAAGCTGATTCCAACCCCCTTCACCTCTCCATCCCAATCCCCCAATAACCACATCTGTTATGTCACCCATCTCCATCTTTTCCTGAGTCTGCTCAATAAATACACACCAAACACTTCCTCAAGTCTGTGAAAAGACAAAAGAGAGGGTAAAGTTTGACTTTGCTCCATTGAATATGACACTGAGGGAAACAAAGAAATAGCAGAGAATTTGAGCATGTCATTCGGATCGGTCTTACTGTTGAGATCGAGAAAATAATTCAAGAACAGTTGAAAAGGGAGGGAGAAAGTTCAAGATGGAAAAGGGAGGGAGAAAGTTTAAACCAGCATGGTCATGAGACAAATGTATGAAGCAAACAACAGAATTAAATGCTGTCAAGTGCCATTTACCTGCCAACCACATTTTAAGATCTTCTAAAAGTGATTAGATTAGATTACTTACAGTGTGGAAACAGGCCCTTCAGCCCAACAAGTCCGCACCAAATCGCCGAAGCGCAACCCATCCAGACCCATTCCCCTACACCTAACACTGCTGGCAATTTAGAATGGCCAATTCACCTAACTTGCACATTTTTGGACTGTGGGTGGAAACCGGAGCACCCGGAGGAAACCTACGCAGACACGGGGAGAATGTGCAAACTCTACACAGTCAGTCGCCTGAGGTGGGAATTGAACCCAGGTCTCTGGCGCTGTGAGGCAGCAGTGCTAACCACTGTGCCACCGTGCTGCCCAATGGTTGCAGAGATTGTTGTACTTCTGTTATCCAATGTCTCATGTTATTTATGTTAGGCCTTCTCTTCACTGCCCATCAATAAACACCATCAGGTGAGAGTTTTGTAAACTATCTGAAGATTCAAATAAGTTGAGAGTCAGCCATGGATCAGCCGAACTGCAAACACAATGGACTCAGGAATTTACTGCAGATGTAAATCGTATGAGTGTTTCAAAGGTAAACCCTCTGGAGCTTGGGTCATTCAAACATTGACATTTGGAAGATCGAGTGTTGTGATGGGACAGACACAGAAATGTGATCCATTCCAAGATTGACACGTTGACAGTTTTTTAGATACATTGACATGTTTGCTGGTCTCTAACCTGTTCTGTCTGTGCTCTTCAATTGCCCCGTTAGGCTTACTCTCACTCTGGTGGCTGGTCTTGGTTTTATTCTGCCGCACTCTTTATTCAGCCGTCTCTCTCTACTCTAATCTCATTGGTGTTCTCAGGCCAGCTCTGTTGCTGCTCTTTACCCCCATTCATCTCTTTACTGCAGCTGGAATGAAAATATCAGCTTCGTGGTGACTTTTATCCAATATTCTATAACATCCTCATGTTTCATTCTGTCCCTAATTATAACTTGCATTTTATCATTGCTTTCTTTGAATGTTAATCTGTCTCAAGCAGATAATCCTGTGGCAGGTACAATCATTTCAATACATCACCAGGCAGAGTAACAGAGATTTAAAAAAGACAGTAAATCATGAGCCAAATCAATATCTTTGATCCAAACTGATGAATAGCCCTTGTTTAATTCCCTTTGTTACAGTTAACATAGTGACGATTGTGATACTGTCTCAGGGTAAGTGCAGTCTCTCAATGTGTTCCATACAACCTGTGGCCATGGCAGCAGCTGATCTCCTGGTTATCATCCTTGATCTGATATTGAGGCACATTCCAATTGTTTATGAGGAGCAGTTTGTTTTCCTGGAGTCCATCCCAGTGTGTAATATCCACGCCATCCTGCTTTATGCAACCACTGACTGTTCCGTCTGGTTCACCGTCACTTTCACCTTTTGTGGCCATTAGTTGCCAGAAGCTGAAAAGCAAATATTGCCCCAAGAAAACTGCAGCCGTGGTTCTGGGAGCAGTGACTGTGCTGAGTCGATTAAAGAATATTTCACCGGGATACTCCTTGCGAACTCCGGCGCGCAGATCTAAATTTCCTATTTTCGACAATCGTTCTGCACTCTTTAAACATAATGGTATCCTTTTAAAGAATTACCAATAACTGTTTTATCTGATCTCTCAGGTTTGAAGCTCCTCTGATCCTCAAAGCCAGCTTACTGGATAAAGCTTACTGACAAACCTATCCCAACAGGCACTGGATCAGAGGTCAGATCAGTTTTCCTTTGTGTGAATCCAAGGAAACTGATGGACCAGATGGAATACCAGGCTGTCCTCTCAGAGCATGTGCAGATCAACTGGCAGAGGTCTTCTCAGACATCTCCAACCTCTCCCTGCAGCAGGCCACTCTCCCTGCCTGTTCCAAGAGGGACAACATCATCCCTGTGCCTAAGAAGGCTCATGCAGCCTGTCTCAATGACTACCGCCCAGTGGCCCTAACTTCGGTGATCATGAAGTGCTTTGAAAGGCTGGTCATGGCATTAATCAACCCAGCCTCCCCACTACTCTTGACCCACTCTAATTTGCCTGTCAGACCAACAGATCCATGTCAGATGCCGTATCACTGTCCCTTCATTCCTCCCCAGAACATCTTGACACCAAGAACAGCCAAGTAAGAATCCTACTGATTGCCTACAGTTCAGCCTTCAACACTATGATCCCCTCGAGACTGATTACTAAACTTAGTGATCTCGGACTAAGCCCCACTCTCTGCAACTGGATCCTCAGTTTCCTGACCCACAGGCCACAATCCGTGAAGATTGGGGACAATATTTCATCCTCACTAACACTCAACACTGGAGCCCCCCCCGGGGTGTGTACTCAGCCCTCTACTGTACTCACTGTATACCCATGACTGCGTTACCAAATACCAGACTAATGCCATTTACAAGTTCGCTGATGACACCACCGTAGTCGGTCGAATCTCAGATGGTGATGAAACAGACGACAGACGGGAGGTGGAAGACCTAGTAACATGGTGTACTGAGAACAACCTAGCTCTCCAGACGGTCAAAACCAAGGAACTCATTACTGACTTTCAGCAGGATGTTCCTCATGCCCCCCTACACATTAACAGCACAGAGGTGGAGCGAGTGGAGAGTGTCAAGCTCCTGGGAGTGGTCATCCACAACAAGCTTTCTTGGACTCTCCATGTGGATGCACTGGTTACAAAGGCCCAACAATGTCTCTTCTTCCTCAGGCAGCTGAGGAAATTTGGCATGACGGCAAATACCTTTGTCAACTTTTATAGGTGCGCCATCGAGAGCATTCTGTCTGGATGTATCACTACCTGGTATGGCAACTGTACTATTCAAGATTGGAGATGGTTACAGAGAGTGGTGAACTCGACCCAGACAATCACAAAGGCCAACCTCCCATCTAGAGAATCCGTCTACCAGGCCCGCTGTCAAGGAAAGGCCGCCAGCATTCTCAAAGATCCATCCAACCCTGGCAATGTTTTTCTACAAGCTCTACCATCGGGGAGAAGGTACAGGTGTCTGAACACACGCACCATCTGGTTTCAAAACAGTTTCTATCCTACTGTTGTTAGAATACTGAATGGGCTCACAAACTCTTGACATTCGCCTGTACCTGTGTTTTTGTTTTTGCTGCTGTTTACCTATTATTTACTATCTATGCTACTTAACTCTGTGATCTGCCTGTATTGCTCACAAGACAAAGCTTTTTACTGTGCCTCGGTACCCATGACAATAAATTCAGTTCAATTCAAACCGCCCTCTGTGTGAAAAAAACTTGTCCTTTATGTCCCTTTTATATCTTTCCCCTCTCACCCTGACCCTATGCCCTCTAGTTCTGGACTCCCAACCCCAGGGAAAAGACTTTATCTATTTATCCTATACATGCCCTTCATGATTTTATAAACCTCTATTTGGTCACCCCTCAGCCTCCAACTCTTCAAGGAAAACAACCCCAGCCTGTTCAGCCTCTCCCCATAGCTCAAATCCTCCAACCCTGGCAACATTCTTGTACATCTTTTCAGAACCCTTTCAAGTTTCACAACATCTTTCCAATAGGAGGGAGACCAGAATTGAACACAATATTCCAAAAGTGGACTAACCAATGTCCTGTACAGCCACAACATGACCTCCCAACTCCTGTACTGAATGCTCTGACCAATTAAGGCAAGCATACTAAACGCCTTCTTCACTATTTTATCTCCCTGCGACACATAGTATCCTGGAAAAAAATCTGTCCTTTTCTCATTCTGGTCTCTAATCTGTTCTACTCTCAAAACATCCGACAGTAATTCACAGGCAAGCAGCAATCATGGAAGGAAGAATGAGATAAGACAGAATAATCGTCATTGTACAGTTTGGAACAGAATGACCAGGGGCTGCATGAACACAAATCTTTGTATGTAGCTGGGCACTTTAATGAAGCTGCTTATAAAAAACTTCATTCATGGAGACATGGAGCAGCAAATCAAGGGATTATCCGGAATCCTTCGACATTACTGACTTCTTCAGCTGAACGGTTGCCTTCAATTCTGAGCACCAGATGTTAGAAAAGCTGTCAAGGCTTTCAGAAAGTGTTTTCCAGAATACCATCAGGCATCGACACAGCAAAGGTTAGAAGGGCAGTGGAAGGTTGTGTCCCTGCCTTAATGATGACAGTATTCAACAACATTCAAGACACTCAAAGCCATCCAGGGTAACACCGTTTTCTGGAATGGTATCCCACTCACCAGCTTCAACATCCAATCCCTTCACTCCTGAAGCTCAGTGTGTCCCATTTACAGGATCTACTCCAGTAACTCACCAACGTTCCTTTGACAGCATGTTCCATACCTTCAAATTCTACCATCGAGAAGGACATGGGCACAGAATCACAGGCATACGGCCACTTACAACTGCCCCTTAAGAAGACAGAGGGTAGTAGTTGATGGTAAAGGTTCATCTTGGAGTGCCGTTACTAGCGGTGTTCGGCAAGGATCTGTTTTGGGACCACAGCTGTTTGTCATTTTTATAAATGACCTGGAGGAGGGGCTAGATGGTTGGGTGAGCAAGTTTGTGGATGATACAAAAGTCGGTGGAGTTGTTGACAGTGAGGAAGGATGTGGCAGGTTACAGCGGGATATAGATAAGCTGCAGAGCTCGGCAGAAAGGTGGCAAATGGAGTTCAATGTAGCTAAGTGTGTGGTGATTCACTTTGGTAAGAGTAACAAAAAGATGGGGTACTGGGCTAATGGTCGGATACTTGGTAGTGTGAATGAGCAGAGGGATCTTGGTGTCCATGTACACAGATCTTTGAAAGTTGCCACCCAGGTAAATAGTGCGGTGATGAAGGCATATGGCGTACTGGCTTTTATTGGTAGAGGAATTGAGTTCTGGAGTCCTGAGGTCATGTTGCAGTTGTATAAGACTCTGATGCAGCTGCATCTGGAGTATTGTGTGCAGTTTTGGTCGCCATACCATAGGAAGGATGTGGAGGCACTGGAACGGGTGCAGAGGAGGTTTACCAGGATGTTGCCTGGTATGGGAGGAAGAACGTATGAGGAAAGGCTGAGGCACTTGGGGCTGTTTTCATTGGAGAAAAGAAGGTTTAGGGGTGACTTGATAGCGGTGTACAAGATGATTAGGGGGTTAGATAGGGTTGACCATGAGAACCTTTTTCCACGTATGGAGTCAGCTATTACAAGGGGGCATAGCTTTAAATTAAGGGTTGGTAGGTATAGGACTGATGTTAGGGGTAGATTCTTTACTCAGCGAGTCGTGAGTTCATGGAATGCCCTGCCAGTAGCAGTGGTGGACTCTCCCTCTTTATGGGCATTTAAACGGGCATTGGATAGGCATATGGAGGATAGTGGGCTAGTGTAGGTTAGGTGGGCTGGGATCGGCGCAACATCAAGAGCCAAAGGGCCTGTACTGCACTGTATTCTTCTATGTTCTATGTTCTATGTTCTTACCTCTCAGTCACACAGTATTCTGACTTGGAGCGACTGGTTTTAATCTCCTGTGGGAGGTGGAAATCACTAGCTTGCCAGGATTTATTGCCTTTCCCTAGCTGCCCTTAAACTGTTTGCCAAGTCATCTCGAGGGGTAGTTAAGAGCTCAAAGTTTGTGAGAAGATTTGTAGCTTGGGTGCTCGTTGTTGTGGTTGTGTTCGCCGAGCTGGGAATTTGTGTTGCAGACGTTTCGTCCCCTGTCTAGGTGACATCCTCAGTGCTTGGGAGCCTCCTGTGAAGCGCTTCTGTGATCTTTCCTCCGGCATTTATAGTGGTTTGAATCTGCCGCTTCCGGTTGTCAGTTCCAGCTGTCCGCTGCAGTGGCCGGTATATTGGTTCCAGGTCAATGTGCTTATTGATTGAATCTGTGGATGAGTGCCATGCCTCTAGGAATTCCCTGGCTTTCTCTGTTTGGCTTGTCCTATAATAGTAGTGTGTTGTCCCAGTCGAACTCATGTTGCTTATCATCTGCGTGTGTGGCTACTAAGGATAGCTGGTCGTGTCGTTTCGTGGCTAGTCGGTGTTCATGGATGCGGATCGTTATCTGTCTTCTTGTGTGTCCTATGTAGTGTTTTGTGCAGTACCCCATGGGATTTTGTACATTACCCCATGCAGTTTTTTAGTGTACAAAATCCCATGCAAGGACTTGCACAAAACACTACATAGGACACACAGGAAGACAGCTATCGATCCGTTTCCACGAACACCAACTAGCCACGAAATGACACGACCAGCTATCCTTAGTAGCCACACACGCAGATGATAAGCAATATGAGTTTGACTGGGACAACACTACTATTATAGGACAAGCCAAACAGAGAACAGTCAGGGAATTCTTAGACTTTGTGGATGAGTGCCATGCCTCTATCAACAAACACATCGACCTGGACCCAATATACCGGCCACTGCAGCGGACAACTGGAACTGACAACCGGAAGCGGCAGATTCAAACCACTATAAATGCCGGAGGAAAGATCACAGAAGCGCTTCACAGGAGGCTCCCAAGCACTGAGGATGTCACCTAGACAGGGGACGGAACGTCTGCAACACAAATTCCCAGCTCAGCGAACAGAACCACAACGGTAGTTAAGAGCAAACCACATTTCTGTGGGTCTGAAGTCACATATAGGCCAGACCAGGTAAATATGGCAGATTTCCTTCCCTGGAGGACCCTCGTGAGGCAGATGGTTTTTTCTTAAACAGCAGTTGGCAATGACTTCGCTGGGGTGGGGGCTGGGGTGGGAGCTGTGAGGGACTGGGGTGGGGGCTGTGAGGGACTGGGGTGGGGGCTGGGGTGGGGACTGGGGTGGGGGCTGGGGTGGGGGCTGTGAGGGACTGGGGTGGGAGCTGTGAGGGACTGGGGTGGGGGATGGGGTGGGGACTGGGGTGGGGGCTGTGAGGGACTGGGGTGAGGGGTGAGGGGTGAGGGGTGGGGGCTGGGTTGAAGCTGAATTGGGGACTGCGTAGGGCTGGTGTGGGGGCTGTGAGGGACTGGGGTGTGGACTGGGGTGGAGGCTGGGGTGGGGGTGGGTTGGGGACTGTAAGGGACAGGGGTGGGGGTTGTGAGGGACTGGGGTTGGGGGGAGCTGGGTTAGGATTGTGTGGGGCTTGGGTGGGAGCTGGGGTGGGAGCTGTATAGGGAGCTGGGTGGGGGTGGAGCTGGGGCTGGGGCTGGGGCTGGGGCTGGGGCTTGGGCTTTGAGGGAATGGGGTGGGGGGTGGGATGAGGAGGGGGGTGGGCGCTTCGTGGGGCTGGGGTGGGGTACAGGCTTTGGCTCCTCCCCCTTTCAATGGATTTGTCTCCGAAACAGCAGAGAACCCCAAATACACAGCAATCCAGACACACAGATATGCACACGTTAAATGCAAACACACAAACACAGACATTGGCTCACAGACAGACACACACAGACACACACAGAAACACAGGCAGGGACACACACTGAACCACACACCTTGCTCAGTTGGGAGAGCAATCGACTGAACATTTAAAGGCCCCTTGGTTGTCTCCTGTGCTTCAGCAGTGAATATGTTTAACTTTACTGACCAAGTATCTGCTTTCTTGGCCATCAATGTTCAGTAATTCTCTGGTCTCTTATCACAGTCTGGTCAGCAAAGCTATCAAAAGGTAATTTGTCAGATTGAACTGATAATGCAACCTCAGGGAAAGAAAATAAAGAACTCCCCCACAATGAGGACAATGTAGAAGGAAGAGGCGACAAGTCAGTCCCAGGGATGGAGAAACTGCACTTGCAGTGGTTCAGCTGCACAGAAAGGTTGTTGGTACAAACTGAAAGAAGAAGAAACACAAACCTGAGTAATTATAACAAAAAGCTCCAGAATTTCTTTCTGTAGCTGGTGGTGAGAGGGGCTCTGGCTGTGAGAAGACCATGGGAGGGGCTGGACCAGCCGCTATCTCTGGACAAGCTGTCCAAGGCTCTCGAGTCCTTCAAAAAGAATAAAACTCCTGGAACAGACGGTCTGTTCCCCAGGACGCACACTGAGACTAACATCAACTGTGCCTGGAGGATCATCAACTCGGTGAAGGACGCTCTCTGGGCGGTCTGAAACCTGGTGATTTTCCAGTTGAAGGAGCTGACCCCAACTGAGTGTTGCAGACTGGAACATTCCAAGGTCCAGGACTGTGTGTTGAGGGACGCGCTGAAACTCAGGGCAGCTGCCGCCAAGGCGCGGTGGGGAAAGACCACCGTGTAACATCTGCCAGCCTATGAAGAACAGGGGGCCCACGCAGTAATCAGGCCCTGCTGACACCTCAGCTAAATATATGGATATATGATTGATAAATGTACAGACCTGTATATATGAATGATAAATTCTGATCTCTCTATGCAAATGTTTACGTATGTATGGCATGACCAACTGTACAGACCATCAAATTATTTTATGAATAAAGTAGATTTTTGAAATGAAATAAAGCAGCCTGAAGGAGGAAGATGGCTCGATAACGTCATCTCAGGCTGACGTCATGAGGATCAGTAAATCCTTCGATGCCAGTCTGTATGACACGAAGCCGACCGACAGCGCGGCCTCCCAGTCGTTCCTGTCCTCTATCACGGAGGTCTTAGACGACAGAACACGGGAGAGGCTGGACCAGCCGCTATCTCTGGACGAACTGACCAAGGCCCTCGAGTCCTTCGAAAAGAATAAAACTTCCAGAAGCGAGGGCTTACCGGTCGAGCTCTGTTCTGCTCTGTGGGACTTGATTGGCCAGGACCTGCTGGAGGTGTATGTCAGTATGTTTTGGGCAGGTACCATGAGTGAATCCATGAGGAAAGGCATCATCACCCTCATCTACAAGTGGAAGGGGGAGAGGGAGGAACTCAGCCATTGGAGACCAATCTCACTGTTGAATGCGGATTATGAAATTCTGTCAAAGGTAATTGCCAACCGGGTCAGGTATGCTCTGGGGTCGGTGATTCACCCTGACCAAACCTGTGCTGTACCAGGCAGGAAGATCGCTGAGAGTCTCGCACTCCTCAGGGATACGATCGCCTACATGCAGGACAGAGGGTTGGACACCTGCCTGATCAGCCTGGACCAGGAGAAAGCCTTTGACAGGATATCACACAGGTATATGAGAGATATTCTTTCCAAAATGGGCTTTGGGGAGGGAATCTGCAATTGGATCAGACTGCTCTACACCAACATTGTCAGTGCAGTCTCAGTCAATGGGTGGGAATCAGACAGCTTCCCAGTCAGATCTGGAGTCAGGCAGGGCTGCCCTCTCTCTCCTGCCTTGTTTGTGTGTTGCATGGAGCCATTTGCCAAGTCCATCGGGAAAGATGCGAGCCTGAGAGGGGTGACTATTCCTGGCAGCGGGGGCCTGCAGGTTAAGGCCTCCCTGTACATGGATGATGTCACCGTTTTCTGCTCGGATCCACTGTCCGTGCACAGACTCATGTGTATATGTGACCAGTTCGACCAGGCCTCGGGGGCCAAGGTAAACCGAGGCAAGAGCGAGGCCATGCTCTTCGGGAACTGGGTCGACCAATCCTTGATCCCCTTCACTGTCAGGACCGACCACCTGAAGGTGCTGGGTATTTGGTTCGGGGGGGGCTGGGGCATGCGCCAAATCTTGGGAGGACAGTATCAGCAAAGTGAGGAAGAAACTGAGCAGATGGAAGCTACGGTCGCTCTCAATCGCGGGAAAAAACCTGGTCATTAGGTGTGGGGCACTGTCATTGCTGTTATACATGGCACAGGTCTGACCTATTCCCAGAACCTGTTTCGCTGCAGTCACCTGGACCATCTTCCATTTTATATGGAGGTCAAAGATGGACCGGATCCGAAGGGACCCGATGTATAAATATCTGGGCAACAGGGTAAAAAATACCCAGTGGCACCCTCACCCTGATGGCCACCTTTGTGTGTGGCTGCATCAAGCTGTGTGTGGATCCCCGGTATGCAAACACCAAGTGTCACTACGTATTGAGGTTATACCTGTCCCCGGTGTTGTGAAGGATGGGCCTGGCCTCACTGCCGTGGAATGCTCTGAGTAGTTGGACCGTTCCGTATCACCTGTCCTTCGTGGAGATGTTTATGAAGAAAAACACCTTTGACCACAAGTCCATCAGGAAGTGGTCAGCATGTAGTGTCCTTGAGACCCTTCGGGAAAAGGAGAGGACGGATCCTGTCGAGCGGTTCCCTGAGCAGACAGTCAAAGCCATTTGGCAGAATGCCTCATCACCAGAACTTTCCAACAAGCACCAAGACATGGCCTGGCTGGTGGTGAGAAGGGCTCTGCCAGTGAGATCCTTAATGCACGCCTGGATTCTCAGTCGCACCACACGCTGCCCTCGAAGCGGCTGTGGGGGGGAACGATACTGTCACACACCTCCTTCTGGAATGTGCCTACGCAGAAGAAGTCTGGAGAGGAATGCAGTGATGTTTGTCGAGGTTCGTCCTGAGCAGCGCCGTGACGCAGGACTCCATGCTCTACGGCCTGTTCCCCGGGACACACACCGAGACGAACATCAACTGTGCCTGGAGGATCATCAACTCGGTGAAGGACGCTCTCTGGGCAGTCCGAAACCTGTTGATCTTCCAGCTGAAGGAATTGATCCCGACTGAGTTTTGCGGACTGGCACATTCCAAGCTCCAAGACTACGTATTGAGGGACTCGCTGAAGCTTGGGGCAGCTGCTGCCAAGGCGCGGTGGGGAAAGACCACCGTGTAACATCTGCCTGCCTCAAGAAGAACAGGGGGCCCACGCAGTAATCGGGCCCCACTGACGCCTCAGCTAAATATATGGATATACGATTGATCAATACACAGACCTGTATATACAAATGATCAATTCTGATCTCTGTCTGCAAAGAAATGGAATGTTTATGTATGTATGGCATGACCAATTGTACAAATCATCAAAATACTTTATGAATAAAGTTTATTTTTGAAATAAACAAGAGGTCTGACCATCCCCACCAGAGCCCAGTCCAACAGCCGTCCCTGCCCCCGCTCCAAGCCTCAGACCGCTCTGTACCAGCACTCAGCTGCTCCCAGGTAAGTGCCAGGATTGTCTCCCTCACACCAGACTCCACCCGGGGCCTCACCGCTCCCGGCGTCCCGGGGCCTCACCGCTCCCGGCGTCCCGGGGCCTCACTGCTCCCGTTAAAATACTCCCTACTGCTGCTGTATTCTCCTGGTGCTACTTTGAAATTTGAATATTCAGTCTTCTCTCTCTCCCGGCTGTATTTAAAAATCACACAACACCAGGTTACAGTCCAACAGGTTTATTTGGAAGCACTAGCTTTCGGAACACTGCCCCTTCATCAGGTGGTTGTGGAGAACAAGATTGTAAGACCCAGAATTTATAACAACTGTTTACGGTGTGATGTAACAGGAATGATATGATGAGAAAGTCCTGGGGCTGTTTGTTCAGTCTCTCATCTTTTAGAATGATCCCCTCGGTTTCAGTTCGTTCAGATTGAAGATCCCAGAACCTTTTGTTTAAAAAGTCACATTCTCAAGTGAACTAATACAATAGGTGTCATGTCAGCTCAGATAGTGCATCGAGGGTGTGAGGGTAAAGGGTGTCTGTCTGTCTGTGTTCCAATGTTCAGATTGATACTATTTCAAAAAAAACAATTTACTGAATCTTACATGGTTTTTGAGCAAAATCATTGTAATTGTACAAGAACAAATTTAACCCCAAATTTATATGTGTGTGTGCGTGCGTGTATGCGTGTGCACGCATGTGTGTGCGCATATGTATGTGTATGTGTGCACATGTGTGTACGTATGTGTGTAGCGGGGGGGGGGGGGTGGAGAGGGGTGGGTGTGTCAGGGGGATGTGTGTGTGTGTCTGTGAGTGTGTGTGTGAGAGTGTGTGTACGTGTGGGAGTGTAATGGGGTATAAGTCTGTGGGAGGGTGAGTGTGTGGGTATGAGTGTGGGGGGGTTTGTATGTGTGAGTGAATGAGAGAGATCTTATGGATGAGAGAGGGTCTGTGTGAGTGTATGGCTCTGTAGGTGTGAGTGAGAGAGTGTGACTGTGAGTGTGAGTGTGAGAGTGTGTAGTGCAGTGGGGTGACCTGTAGTGTGACATGAACCCAAGGTCCTGGTTGAGACCATC
Organism: Chiloscyllium punctatum; assembly: GCF_047496795.1. Classification (NCBI taxonomy): domain Eukaryota; kingdom Metazoa; phylum Chordata; class Chondrichthyes; order Orectolobiformes; family Hemiscylliidae; genus Chiloscyllium; species Chiloscyllium punctatum. The sequence continues at coordinate 52,808,576 of NC_092780.1, forward strand.
CCCATGGATACCGAACTTGGCTATCAGCCTCTGCTCGGCCACTCTGTGTTGTTGCCTGTCCTGAAGCCCACCTTGGAGGATGGTCACCCGACGGTCCGAGGCCGAATGTCCCTCACCGCTGGAGTGTTCCCCGACTGGGAGGGAACCCCTCTGTCTGTTGATTGTTGTGCGGTGTCTATTTGTTCATTGTCGTACCCTCTGCTCGGTCTCACTAACGTACCGTGTCTCAGGGTATCCTCGCCTGCAGCGTATGAGATCGACACCGTTGGCCGAGTCAAATGAGTACCTGCCGTGTACACGGTGGGAGATGTCCCGACGTGTCATGGTGGTATCGTGTCAACACTCTGACACACCATGCAGCAAGGTGTGACAAGGTAGTATGGTGCTGTCCTGAAAACCAGGCAGTTTGCTGTGAGCAATGATCTGTTTAAGGTTTGGTGGTTGTTTAAAGGCGAGACATGGAGGCGTGGGGACGGTCTTGGCAAGGTGCTCATCCTCATCAATAATGTGCTGCAGGCTGTGAATAACATGGTGTAGTTTTTCAGCTCCTGGGAGGTACTGGCCAACAAAGGGTGCCCTATCTGGAGCTGCTGATGCTGCCTGGCTTGCTGTGTTCTTCCAGCCTCCAGCCTGTCTGTGATAGAGCAGTGAAGGCAGAGTCAATTGTCACATTCAATTGGGAACGGGATCATTATCTGAAGAGAAAAACATTTGAAAACGACAGGCAAAGAATAGGCCAGTGGGACTGGCTAACTTCATGTCGCAGAGGGCTGTGTGCACATGATGGGCCAAATGGTCTCCTTCTGTGCTACAACCAGACTGTGATTCTATTCACAGCAACAGCTTGTTTCAGGAAACAATTCCAAAATACACTTGATTGCAATCTACAGAAACACACCAGCTCATATTCACAGAGAAAAACATTCCATCCAGAACTCAGTAACAAAAGATTTTTTTCTCTCTCTCTCCCCCCCCCCCCCCCCCCCCACGCAATGACTTGTTCTGAGTCTCTCACATGAGATTCTGTCTCATCTCAAATACAAGCTCTGCAATTGGAAGTTTTAGCTCATACACTATCACTTTGAAAAAATCCTCAAAATTAAAACAAGGATATGAGAAATTACAATGTTCTTGTCACATTAACAAAATATAGATCATTAATATATAAACACACACCCAGTATCTCAGCTATCTTCTGTAGTCTGGAATTTCCATTTTTACAAGGCTGTCTCTTTAAATCGTTTCTTTGTGTCTGTTCCATCTCCTCAGGGTCACTTTGGTTTCAATCTCTCTTTTTTTTTTTTTTTTTTTTTATTTTTTTTTTTTTTTTTTTTTTTTTTTATTTAACCCCCACACTACCGCCTAAGTGCGGTAGTGCTTATTTTCATTCCCCAGCACCCATGGTGTGTGTGTGCAGGTGTGAGACACAGTGAAAAGACACAAAGTGCACGAATCTTTATTCAATTTCCACCACCAGGAAGATAGGAAAGACACCCGAGTGGCCAGTGACAAGCACTGCCCTTCAAACCACAGGGCAATGCTGTGTGATCAAAACAGTGAAGGGGAGGGTAGGGACTAAATCAAAATAGAGTTGGAGGGAGAAATGATGCACTCCACTCCCTGCGGCGCCCACCTCTCCCTGAACGACTCCAGGGTGTCGGTGGACACCGCGTGCTCCTTCTCCAAGGACACCCGGGCTCTAACGTAACCCCGGAAGAGGGGCAGGCAGTCGGCCCTAACGACCCCCTCCACGGCCCGCTGCCTGGACCTGTTGATGGCCAGTTTGGCCAGGCCCAGGAGCAGACCCACGAGGAGGTCCTCGGACCTGCCCTCCCTCCTCCGTACCGGGTGCCCGAAGATCAGGAGCGTGGGACTGAAGTGCAGCCAGAAACAGAGGAGAAGGTTTTGGAGAAAATCAAAAAGGGAGTGCAAACGCCCACACCCAATATATACATGGTCCACGGACTCCACAGCGCCACAGAACAAGCAGTTGGGCTGGGAGTCCGTGAACCACCGCAATCTGCGGTTGCAGGGGACTGCTGCGTGCAGCACCCTCCACCCCAGATCCCCGAGAGAAAGGGGGAGGACTCCCGCGTAGAGAGCCCTCCACTGGGGATCTCCACCGCCCGGTGGCAAATGGGCACGCCAAGGCGTGTCCGGACGGTGGATGAGGGAGAAGAGGTGGACGGTGTGCAGCAGCAGTCGATACAGGGCCCTCCTTTTTATGTCCCTAAAAGAAACAAAATTAAAATTCCGGAGGCGGCTCAGGTTGTGGGGCACAGGCTCCCGCGGGAAGTACGGGACCTTGGGGCCAATGTGAAATTCCGTCCGGGCCGGGGTGAGCGCGGACGGGATCCCACCGCACACCTGAGCGTCCTCCAACTGGTGCACTACGTCGGGTCCGAGCACCGCCGTTTTAAGGCGTGGTTTCAATCTCTCTCTGAGTGATTGCTCAGCTGAAGCAGCTAAGGGGCTGATTAGCAGCTTATTAAAAGATCCTGTGGGTCAGGAGCTGCCCTTTCAGTTTGGGAGGCTGTGTGGAGAGACACCTCTCTGTAGCTGTGAGGGACAAGGACAACTAATACAGAGAAGGGGGATTGCTAACAGATACAAGTCTAGCTTGCTCCAGGGTTGGTGAGGGGAGAAACCTTCTCAATGTGGGAATGAGCATCAAAGAAAATGTTCAGGCCCTTTCTCCGTCTGGGAAACCAGTGGAAGGTGTTGGAGCAGCTTGTTCCTGGCCAACAGCTGGGGTCTACTCCAAATCATGTTTCTCCTTTCCTGTCCCTCTGCATTCTGAACAACCCTCCAATTCCCAGTGAAAAAAGCTCTCTCCATCGGGAGAGGAAAGGAATTGCTTTATGAAAGTAAAAGACTGTACTGTAAGATGGAGTCAGGATTGTAGGGAAGAGCTGCTAATCTCTGAGAAATGGTCGTTACCACCGACTTGTCCCTCACTGGAACCAAACACAAACTGACCCACAATTGACAATCAGCACCAAACTGATTCTGGAGTGTGCACCATCTGAGAGGGTGGGGATGGAAACCACGACCAGCCTGGCTCCAGGCTCCAAAAGGAATTGATCAGAGGCTCCTTGACTGGAACCGAGTCTAGATTAGTGGTGCTGGAAAAGCAGGGGGTGGAGTAACTGGGACAGGGAGCTGGATTAAACAGCGGGGAGTACGGTGACTGGGATAGGGAGCTGGATTGATGCAGAATTCCAACCCTCTGGCTTATTTCACTGTTGTTTAACATGAAGAGCAGGGAATTTGCATGATATTCTCTCTTCACTTGCTGTCCCTGCCAATACGGTGACTGTTAAACAGCTACACTTGGTTTATTAAACCACAGAACTGTAACTGCATAATGTGGTGAGTTAACCACTGTCCCATGAACCAGTCCCACAAGACCTGCAGGAGACTGAGGAAGGGATGGTAAAGAGGTGGTGAGAGCAAGCCTGAAACCTCCAGGGTGTTCTATCTCCTCCTAGAGTTTTGCTCTGATTTGAGCAGTTAACCCTTCAATGATCGTCCCTGCCTTCATCATGAATCCCCACTACTCCAGGTGTCTGTTAATTATATTGAGACACTGTCTCACTGAGACAAAGCAGAACTAGGACTGGCTTTCTGCTTGAAGCCAGTGTTTAGTTAAAGCTATCGATACCCAAACGCTCAGCTCCATAATGTTGGCTCCATTTAAAATAGTGCAATCTACAGTGAAGCTCCTTAATTCAGTCTGAACACAGACATGGAGGTTGAACTAGTCCACTCTGGTTATGACTCTCCTGATGAGTCCCACTTAATGAAAATGATTGATTGACAAATGCACATCTGAGCTTAATCCCTTGATCACCTTTGCACCAATTAATTCCATGTGAACAATGAACTTGGGATAATAACCCACACAAATGAAGATTGTGACAGCTCGACTTTGTGGTCTTGGCTCAGTTGGAAGCTGAAGATCATGAATATCCAAGTTTTTTAAATGCAGTTTCAGTAATTGCCCTCCATGGGTCATGTTGCACATTGTGTCCTCCACCACCCATCAGTAACCCACCTACAAGCCGGAACTAATTGATCTCCCTTTGACCACAAAAATAAAGCAACACTTTCCTCGATACCTGAGGATTCTGTTTGTCCATGAAGTCTCAGCTCAAACTGCTCAGTGATCACATCTAGTTGTGTATTATGTGGAGAATGACGCCTGTCTATCTAATTATACACTTGTCATGATGACCCTTAATGAGTTCATGTTGAGTCATGTTTTTCAGACCATTAACTGACCTCCACAATATCAGACTGCTCGTGATTTTGATGTGAGAATGGAGTCAGTCTTTACCAGACTGGACAGAGAAGGAATATACCCTTTGGAGGATATTGGGGAACTGATGGGTGTTCATGGTTCCATAGCTCCCTTGTAGATGAACTCTAATGCCACCCAGCTGGCATTCTGTTCTTTGCCCTTTCAATGGGGTTTGACCAAGATGGGCCCCCCTGTACTTGCCAATGTGATGCTGTAGTTTCTTGATCTTGTGTGTATTTTTTTAAACAAACTCCATTTTGAGAGAGGTAGGACAGTCTCCACTGGTGTTTGATGTCAACATTACTCGTTCAAACATGGTCTGCCTTGAGTCAGTGGTTCTCATGGGGTATAAATAGAGGCTTTTGAGATTTAATTTGGATATCCCTTTAAAAGCTGTTTCAGTCGATGATTTGGCGATCTTGTCACTGTTAAAGTAACCAATTCCCAAGCCCTGCCTTTTCAAATTAACCCATTGTTAGATTCTAACTCCCTCCTATATCTTATGGTTAACAGCAGATGTTCAAATCTGTACAGGGTTCCAGGGATTCCTGTTGCTCCAATGTATGAGGGTTGTGCTGGGATTTCTCTCATATTCCAACTTCTTTGAAAACCTTCACCTGAAGAAGCTCTAACTTTCCCAAATTCCTTTCCATACAGAAATGGGAGGAGGCCTGGCCCACTCTGGTGGTGGGAGATCCCAGGTTCTCCTGGTTAATGATTGCAATGGGAATGCGTCACTCAGTCTCTGCACCCCAAGTCCACCATCCCTGTTCCTTGTGCAGATGATCCCATCTGTTGTATCATGGGCAAGACGATGGACCTTTTTTTGTAAAATTACCAATAATTTGAATATTTTGAGATGCTTCTATTTAAAATCAGATGGTACACCTGTCGGGTGCCATTGTTTAAAATAAAAATCTCCCCTTTTTGGTGTCAGTGCGGCTGATCTTAAATTAGCCCAGATTTTTGCAATGTTTCTTCCCATCCTGCTTCCTGTGGACCTGCCCAAGGGTCAACCCATACCCCTGAATAATTCTGTCTCTACTGGGGGATGGAATTAACAGGAGTCCAGCTAAATGACCAATTATCTCAGTAATTGTACTAATGTTTGGTGAGTTTTGAGAAGATTCCTCACTCAGGTTGAGGATCTGGATGTAAGTTTGCTCACTGAGCTGAATGAAAACGAACGTCCCAGCTCAGCGAGCAAACTCTCATCCAGAAATGTTTTATCCACATGGGGTCAAATGAACTCCTTGGTCTTTAATGTTTAATGACCAAGCCAGTACAATCTCAACATTGACCTGTTTCCAGGTTTCTGGTTATCCCCTGCTGAGTTGCTTTAGTGCTTTATTGTTGAAGGTCAAAGTGGAGCAGTTAATCTAATCCTCATGGAAAGGTATAACTCCATGATTAGCTTCCTCCAAGGCTGCAAAGCAAGGGATCCAACACTGTTGGAGAGAAGTCTCCCTGCTTCACTCCCCTCTTTCTGTACTAAAACACTACAAAATAGTGCCATCATGGAGTTTTACTGTTGCTCATCAACACCTTTCTGGATACTTCTATCATGAAGCCAGCTCGATGTTAGAGACGGCAAAATAATAACTGACTTGACAATTGGCCAAGTGAGGGACGTTGAGCTGGGTCCAATAAGCTGCTCGGTTAGTTCTCATACCTAAAGCTGTCATTTGTGTTGTGTGAAATTGAGAAGATACCAATTACCCATCATCCTGACGAGTGAACTAAATTACAATCAACTTTATTAATATCAACAAATCACTACACAAATTATTAACGATCATTAAAGATGTGCAAAAGTTCAAGAGTCAAAGATCTAATCAATTGAGATGCATGCTGGCAGAAAACTTTAAACTGGTGAATCATTTGGGGATTCAAAACCTTTTAACATTGTGTCTTCACCCACTTTCCTCCAGGACCCATCACAAACCCATAAAAAGATGGAGTCGCTCCTCTTGTTAATCCCATTAGCTGTGTGGGAAGATATTTGTTCGTCCACACTTTCATCGCACACCTTCTCCAACACACCCGTGACATTGACCGTGACCACCAAACCTTTCCTGGAACATAATGTCCAACTTCCATCCTCCGTTCTTATCCAAGCTTCTACATATTTTCCAACCGTATTTACTGACATGTTTATATAATTTCTCAACTATCTTTTAATGCCATTTAATTCTCATTTGTAACTGCAGGGCACCAGCTGGGGGTATGTGCAAGTGTTTGATATGGGGTAGAACATCTCTGACGAGACTGTCTTTGGATATATCTTTCATGGCTAAGGGTTGTTCCAGTGGATATAAATCTGGAGGTCTTCCTAATGATTGCTGTCTTTCTCCACACGTTGGAGATTCCATTGTCCTTGAAGTATCTCACTTGCCTCCATTGTCTGCAGCTATTACTAAATAGGCTCACCATTATCTTGTTCTACATCATCTTCTGGTCATATTTCTTGAAGTCAAACATCCCCTTCTGCACAGGCAATGGGGCTTTGGCATTGATCACTGGTATCATGAAAATTTCCTCCTCTTCCTGGTCATTTTGCCAGCATCCTTAGAATATTGGTATTGCTTTCTTTGCTGTACTGAAAGGAAATGTGGATTACATTAGCAGTTGGTTTTTCATGTTTTCTTCATTATTGTGAGATTTGTATTTCCAATTTAGGAATCTCCAATCTTCTGTCCTTCCAGTGTGTATATAAAACCCTATTGGTGGTAAAATGTGGCAAATGTAAAATTTCTTTCTGAAATCTTGGAATAAGAGTGTAATCCTTGTAAAACATTTGAGATACTTCCTTTGAAAACCAGATAGTAATACGTCCTCTGGATTATCTAAGTTTTTTTTTCTGAATGTCAATTCTTTGTCAGGCATAAGGCTGATGGTAAGATTCTTTGTCCATTCTTGCAACTTATTTTCTGACTTGACCCCGCCCAGTGCCAATTCATGGATATGTTTGTGTTAAAATATTTTGTCAATTCCCCCAGGACAATGGATTGGATCTGATTCTTGTCAATCTTCCAGTTCCTTTGACCTGTATGTGTAAGGTCTCATTTTATGAAAGAAATGCAACCCTCCAGTTTTTGTTAATTGACAGTCTGGCATTCTCAAGTGTTGGACAATCTTCAAATTACACCCCCAACCTGAGTGAGTTTCACTCTAGTGGTGTATCATCAGCAAATGCCAGGGGCACACTGGGGATAAGATCATCTTTAAAATTCATAAAAACACCTGACTTCCCTCCCAATGTACTAAATCAATCCATAGTGATATTAAACAATAAGGGACAAAGGATCACCTTACTTAGCACCACAAGCTATCTTTATAGCTACAAAATTAATGTCTCCATCACTGTCATATTTATTTGTCCAAAGATTTATCATTGTATAAAATCCTCAGGCTACCCTGTAATGATTTAAAAAGTAATTTGTGCCCGATCAAATCAAAGGCCTGAGCTCAGTCCATGAAAGCTGCCCAATCTCTCCCATTTCCCTTTGTCCCATTAATAACGTTACTGACGGTGAAAGCATTGAGACTGCAACCCAGGGTTGTCCCAAGGAAACCTTCCTGTCTCAGGGGAAGTACAACTGCTTCGCTGAGTCGTTTTGCAATACGTTTTGTAAATATACGAAGCCGAAGTGGCCCTATAGTCACTGGTCACCAGTTATTGGTGGTCTTGGGGATTAGCACTGTCCTCCCATTCTCGAGCATTTCTGGTAGAACACCAGTTTGGAGCCACAATGAAACCAGCCTGGGCAGACGTGTACTATCATCCATATGAATGGACTCTCTCCTTTAACCCAATACCATTGGGTCCTGCTGCTGTTCTGGGATCCACCCCACGAATGATCATCCACTTCCTCTACTCACTGGCTCCATCAGGTGATCAGTGGAAGTAATACCTCCATTAGACTTCAATCACATCATGAGCCTTTATTGGAGGTTAATGTCACTCTCTGATCTATTCACTGACCCGATGGGCTTGCAACCTGGTATCAGCAACAGACACAAATCTGGGGGTCTCCAGCGGTCAGTTAGTGTTGAGATGGTTGTCATTTTTCTGGTGTGGTTAATATTTGTCACAATCCCACAGCACAAATGAGCTTACAGGGTGTGGCCAGGTATCTGTCCATCTAGAACTCGGGAGATTGACTGACTAAATCTCTCATTTATTTTATAGCTCTGTCCAATGACGGTGCCCACAGTCCACACGCGTCAGCAGTGGATCGAGCCAGACCAAGCCAACTGGCTGTCCCACAAACCTAAAGCCAGTACTCTGGTCCAAAGATCAGTAAAACCAGCTTAAAAACCAGTGACATGAGTTAAACAGGTCCACTCTCCCACTGCCATTACCAGGGGAACCATGAGGTACAGTTTGTGATGGAGTTGAAGGCTGGAGCCAATTCCAAGACAACTGAAAGATCCTTTTCTATTTCTCAAGCTCCTTTTTGAATAATCTCTTGTAAGAAGGCTGTATTTCCATTACAGTCCAGTGTTGTCACATGACAACCATTCTGTCTAAAATTCAAACTAACAGCCTGATTTGAGTCTCATCGCTTAAACCCTTAGGGAAAAGACTTGCTAAAATCAGGCCAATAGTAATAGGTCTCTGGTTATCAATTACTTTAAGGCTGTCCTTGTCATCCAGTCTTTGGAAGTAAAACAGTTCGATTTGTCAATGAATCGGGTACCGCTCCTGATGATCCAGAGAGAACCTTGAGGTGAGTAGTAACTCTGTAAATGTTAATGTCCTCAAGGTTTATCCCATTGAGTCCTGGGACACGTTTCCGATTGATCTCCTCAATCGCTGTCTTGATTTCACTTCCTTCTGTGGGTTTCATCAGGAGCTTGACATTCCCCCTGATGGTATATGGCTAGAACTAATGTCTCAGCTTCATGATTGGGAATGGATCATTCCCCACTGTATACCCTTTCCAGCTCCTCACTGGGTAGAGAACAGAGGGGAACAGTCAGTGCCCAAGAGTTTACTGGGTACATTATCTCCTATTGTTATTCAGTATTTGAGTCTCTTTAATGGGATTTCTTAGCCAAATGTTTCCAGGCAACACTCTTTGTGTCCTCTTTCTGCCTTCTCTTACTAGTCCTCTGTGACCTCCTTCCATGATCTGCTTTCCTCCCTTTCCCCTGAAGTTGTTTCTCCTTGAGTCAATGATTCCGTGTTCTGAGCCCCAGACCCTGCTCTCTTGTTTCTGGATCCTTTTTAACTGAGTAATTCTTCTGCCTGAATTAATTGTTCTAAATATCTATATTGGAGTATAGGCAGGTCATTGAATAATCTCCGTACCACCCTCAAGGGGTTTGATTTGCTGAACTGATTCCGTACCTAAATTTTCTTCAATATTTTCCAAAGGTCCTTCTCCTGGGATGGGGAAGGGCCTTGAGCTCCATGGAGTTGTGAATTACTGGTTCAGTGACACTACCATTATACCACCATCACCTCACCTGTCAGTCTAGGACAAGGAGATGGCCATTCCCTGGGATCGGCATGCTGGGTAAATTCTCATGTACCACTGAGATGCTGCTGAGTCGTTTCCAGTCTGAGTCATACAGCACAGAAACTGAGCCTTCGGTCCAACCCGTCCATACTGACCAGGTTTCCCGATCTGAACTTGTCCCACGGGCCTGCATTTGGCCCATATCCCTGTGAGCCTTCCCTATTCATGGACCTGTCTTTAAATGATGTAGTATCTGTCTCTCCCACTCCCTCTGGCAGCTCATTCCATCTGTGCACCAGCCTCTGAAAATAACGGAGATGCAAGTGGAACATTGCTCTTCATTTCATTAAACTGTTGGAACACTCCCGTGTTATACAAAGCAGATGGCTTTCTGAATAAAGCATCCTCTGAGCTATCACAATATTAGACACACACTGACTACCAAGTGTGACCATGTTTAAAATCCTGTCGTCAGCTCTCCAGTGGGACTGCCTTCAAAGTGAGTGGAGAGAGGCCAAGTACTTAATTCAGGGCCATTGGGGTCTTCAGTAGTGACCGTGCAGGATGGGGTTTTGTGACTGTGTCTGTAGACCAACTCCACTTTATAACACTCTCCATGTAATGCCTTTCCCAGTGGAAATATTTGATTGAATTTCAAATTAATTACTTGTAGCTAAGTGTTTGCTTTTTCTGGGATGTGGGTATTATTGAGAACACGTGTGTGTGTGTGTGTGTGTGTGTGTGTGTGTGTGTGTGTGTGTTACCACCCCTAATCTCCCTTGTCCAATAAGCTGCTCAGTTCACTGTTGAAATCTGTTCAGAGTCAGCCATGTTGCTCTTGATCTGGAGTCACATACCTATCAGACCAGGTAGAGACAGCAGATTGTTTTCCCTGGAAAGCTGTGTGTAAACTAATGGCTTGTACAACAATCATTGTCTCTGTCCTCTGTCCTCAGTCCTCAGGCCAGCTTTACATTCCAGACTGGTCAGCTGAAAATCCATTGGCCTGCCAGGACACAGTATTTGAACCCATGTTCCCAGAGCAGTAGCTGAGCCTGCTGGATTGAGTCCAGTGACGCTGCCATTGTATCAGCATCTTCCCCACCACCCTGCCCTCCCCTTGCCTCTATCTAATTGACTGACTTCCCCTTCAAAATGAAGAAGGCTCCTTCCTGAATCACTGACCTCTCCCCCTCCTGATGCTCCCTGGCTTACTGTGTTCCTCCAGCCTCCTGCTTGTCCACCTTCTCTTCAAAATGGCTGTCAAATTGATGAACTGCATCTACTTCCTGCACTGATTACTATCCAATTGGTCTGGCAAGCTCTTCAAATCTCTCCCCTCACACGGCACTGCAACAAGTTTCATCTTGGAGGGTTTCAATAACTTCTAGAATTTCCAACTTGGTTTCTGTGGACAGTTTCTAACATATAATGGATGTGTCCTAGTGTCATGCCTTATTCAGGCAGCTCTTCAAACTCCTGAATACCAACTGCCCGTCACAATTACAACCCCAAATCCAAACGAGGTGAGGGTTTAGTGTCCACGGGAGTTGAAAGTAAGTGGAAGCTGAACTGAAATGGAAGACATTGTGGATGTGGAGAGGCTGTTCTCGTTTGGGACAATCTCAAACCAGAATTTGCTGTTTGTTTTAAAACAGTCATCAACTGAACACAGATGAGAATTTTGTTGTTCCGAAGATTGGTCTGGAGCTGCCTTTATCAAACAAGGGAAGCAGAGTCTTTGTTTGAAGGTGGAGGTAGGTTTTTGATCATGAAGAGTTGGTTTGTAATGATGGCAGTGTGGAGTGACCAGATCAGCCATTATCCTGGTGAATGGCAGAACAGGCTTGTGTGGCTCCAGCCTGAGCTTAATGCTCATTCTGTTTGTTCCAATTTCTAACTCCGCCCAGACTCTCTCTGACACACATCTCACTGAAATATGAAGATCTCAGCCAATGAATGAAGTCTCTGATTTTTAAATTAAAGAAGATAGTCAAGAGACATGTTAACATTTCAGCAAAGGCTCTCACTGTGGGTCACAGCCCGATTTACAACTGCTCAGTGAAAGGAACGTGAATTGACTTAATGTTGGAATGTCTCAAACTGGCTGCAAGCAAACTAAATGGGGGGAGGGGAGGGGGAGCAGGATTTAGGTGGGTGGTGGGATGGTGTTAGAGCATGTTGGTGTCTGTCCAGTGAAGAGTTGGAACGCATTGATATTTTTCCTGGAATAAGACTGATGTGTAGAGGAATCCACTGGAACAGGAGACTGTTCAACCCATTGGCCAGTTCCTGGGGTTATCTCATTCATCTTCTGGTCTTCGTATGAAGTTCAACACCTTTGTTTAAAAATTGTGAACCTTCCCTTGCCTCTAGCTGATCATCTCCTCCCCTCCCCCATCCCACTTACTGTCCTTTCCAGGCTGGCAGAAGACACACCATTGATCTGTTGGTCTCACCTTCCGATCACAGAAGCTGAACGAGCAGCACCTTACACCCATTTACCCCCCCTCCCCCAAACTGCAGCATCATGACTGTCCCCTCCACACTTCACTTCAGCTCTGATGAAGAGCCATCCAGACTCGAACTGTGAGCTTACTGTCTCTCCATGGATGCTGCCTGACCCCCCTGTGATCTCCAGCGTTTCTGCCTGACATGTGACTCCAGATCCAGAGCAATGTGGCTGACTCATTTTTGTTGTCATCTGTGTGCAGGTGTCAGACACAATGAAGACCAACAAGTGTGTACATTTAATTTATATTCCACCACCAGTAGGAAGAAAGGAAACACCCGAGTGGCCAGTGACGAGCAGTGCCCTTCACATCAAAGGGCAACGCTATGTGACCAAACAGTAAGGGGAGGGCAGGGATTAAATCACAATACAGTTGGAGGGGGAAATAATACACTCCACTCCCTGGCAGGGACTGGGCTCAGGGGCCTCCTCCCTCCGCCCATCCCATCTTCTCTTCCCCAACCCCCCACCCAGGCCCATGACCAGGCATCTATGCACCAGGGGATTCTGTAACGTGGTAGGGGTTGGGCCTGGGGTCAGGAGGTGCAGGGCAGGGACCAGGCACTGATTTTTTTGGGGGCCGGGTGGGGGTCAGGGTTCCTGTGCTAGGGTGACACTGGCACAGCCACAGGAGCATTGTCGTGGCAGGGTGGGACAGATCAAGGGTCTGTTTTGGGGGAAGGTGACAGGGTGGTCTCCACGTGTGTGGGCCTGGCACGTCGGGTCGTCTTTAGCATCTTCTGTCCAACCGGACACTCACTCACTCACCCCTACCCCCCTCTCCCCGCTCGAGGCTGAGGGATTGAAAGCCTCTGGCTTAGCTCCCACTGCTGGGGCTTGTGGTGTTGACGTTGGGGGAGGGGGAGTGGGGGCGGCAGTGCCACCCCTAGCCGTTGGTGTGGGCTGGGCAGCCTTCTGGGTGGGGCAGTTTTGTGCCCTACCTCACGGCACAAGTGGCTCCGCATGCCATCTGCTGTCCACAAGACACGGTAGGCTGCACCCTCATGGAGGAGGGTAAACGAGCCTTCTAACTACCTCCCGGGCCAGGCAAATGAACACCTGGTGTCGGAAGGAGTAAGTGTGCTGGAGGGCAGGGTCTTTGAGACAGAGCAGGAGCGGTTGGACACCTGACCGCATCTCCCCCAAGGTGGTGAGGTGGGGAAGAAGCTGCTCACTGGGAATGAAGAGCAGGAAGTTGGAAATCATAACCCTTCGGAGGTTACAGCCCAGAGGGTCGATGGGCAGCTGTGTCCTGCCCACAGTGAGCCCCCTCTCCATTGCCAGGTGGGCTGCCCACTCTTTCTTTAGGAAGAATACTGCCTTCCCGTACATCCTGGCTACAGCAATTATGGCCAGTGGGCTGACCCACACTAACCATGGCCTTACTGCAGGCCTCGATAGTCATGTCCAGGTGGTGGGTAGGCCTTGACAACGGGGCGTTTGGTGAGGTGCCTGAAGGTGGTCGGGGTTGTAGCTGGGGCTGGTCTAAGGCAGCGGCTATCCTGGTGTAGGTACGGCTGGGGCCTGCTGTGCTTGGTCTCTCCATGAGTTTTGCTGTGTGATCCCAGGTTTTCTTCCTCTGTGTGAGCCTCAGGCAATGGTAATCTTGAGACTAGGAGGCTGAGGCAGTCCAGAGTCCCAGTGGGCCCTAGTGACAGCAGAGGATTTGGGGCGAGGCAGCAACAATGCAGGTAGGCCTGGGTGTGTCTGTGGCACAGGTATCAGCAGCAGTCTCAGGAACAGATAGATCCCAGCCAGCAGCAGAAGTAGGCCTGGGTCAGGTGGGACCCAGACAGCAGCAGCGGAATGGGGCCCCAATGAAATGCAGTAGATGCAGGCCTGGGTGTGGGTGAGGCCCAGGCAAGGTCCAGACCCCATTAGTGGGAGCAGGCCCAAACTGGAGTAGCAGCAATGATAGTAATAGCTGCCTGTGCAGCTGTGGTACTGCTTCAAATAAGCAAAAAAAGAGAAAAAGCCAGAAAACAACCACCCACCCACAAAATAAACTCCTCCTTACTGCAAAGGAGCCAACAACAAAAATCAGTCTCCTCTTCTCTTGAAAGAGCAGAGTCCTTCCCTTCTCTCTCTCACACTGGTCCAGCTTCCTCAGAGCCAGCTCAGAGAACAGAACCTCTGACCCTCCTGTTTAACTGCGGTAGTGTTTATTTTCCCCAGCGCGCACATTCTGTGCAGGTCAGTCCCTTGGTTATTTTTTCCCCCTGGGTTATTTTTCTGTGAACTTTCAGGTTCACACAACAGCCTACCCACCCTCCAGCTCTCGGGGCGACCTATGAACCTTCCAGCTCTCAATGAGGCCGACTAGACCCATGGACACAAGACAGTGCAGGTGCTAAACACAAAAGGCAACATGAGTCACTTATCAACCACCAAACAGGAGTCCTTCCTGGTACAGAGTCCATTCCAAGGATCAGAGACTGTTCCAGTATAGAGTACCTTGTCAGAAATGGGGTCCACTCCTGAAGGCAGCAAATGCACATCCCACAGCACACAGGTGTTCAGTCTCCATGGAGTCCTGGCCCAGCCTTGGAGAACTGGGCCCACTCACAGGAACATAGTATATTGTAAAGGTGCAGTTAACTCACAGGGTTTGGTCCACTCCTGAAGGCAAGGTCTTCCCCCAAACTCCAGGATACAGCAAGTACTCACCTCCCAACACATGTTCAGTCTTCAGAGGCCCAGTCCCAGGGCTAGGCCTACCCACAGGAACAGCTCCTCTGCTCCAGATGTATTTTCTCAAGGGCTCAGTGCAAACACCAAAAAGAAAAGTGAAAAACAAACAAAAAAACCAAGAAAACTAGAGTGCAAGGGCTAAGCCCTGCCACAAAATCAACATTGTCCTTTTCTCAAAGTAAAAGAGTAAAGAGTAAGACAGGCTGTAACCAGCCAGTGCCACAACAATCCCCTACCGAGGCCTGAGTTACACCTGAAACACTGGCTGTGTGGATCAGGCAGTTTAGAAATCAGTCCTCGATTTTTAAAAACAGAATTTACAAAACTGGCTTTGTAAACCAGTCAGTTCATGAATCGGGCTTACCCCAAAAATCACAGTAACCAAGCAGAGATCTTCTCAACACAGGGTAATGTGCAGTCAAACAGTGCAGGGATTAAATCAAAACGGAGGGGGAAATAATACACTCCACTCCCTGCGGCGCCCACCTCTCCCTGAACGACTCCAGGGTGTTGGTGGACACCGCGTGCTCCTTCTCCAAGGACACCCGGGCTCTAACGTAACCCCGGAAGAGGGGCAGGCAGTCGGCCCTAACGACCCCCTCCACAGCCCGCTGCCTGGACCTGTTGATGGCCAGTTTGGCCAGGCCCAGGAGCAGACCCACGAGGAGGTCTTCAAAATGTCCTGGTTATTTTTGTTAACCAGGGCCTCCTGATTGGTGTTTTCAAGCCCAGGCCAATCAAGGATCTTGTAGCAAACTCATCCCCCCCCATCCTCCCCACTGGCCCGGCGGTGTGGGTCAGCTCCTCCTGTAGCTTTTTCCTGTGACGTGTCCACCCCAGCTCCGGTCCCTCTGATGCAGACTCTGACACGGCCTGTACCGGACTGTAGTTCCTCTCCCTGTATCTGGAGCATCTCGAGAGTTTCCTCCTCCTTCCAGTGGTAATGGTATCGAGGCTGCATCCATCTTGGACCCTGAGGTTTCCTCAACACCAGCCAGAGGGGAGAGCCCATGGTTTCTGACAGGCCTTCTGGTTGTTGACAGGGGCCTAGTATGTTTTGCTCCTGCCCTGTTTGTGAGGGAACAGCTTTCAGGAGACCCACGTGTTGGTTCAGGACTGTCTCACTTTCCCCAAACTTTGTAAGTCACGGGACCTGACCTCACGTCCACCTCACCTCGTACCCATACAGAGCCGTTTCCATGGTTCTGACACCAAACGTCATCCCCTCAATGAAATGATCTCCCTCGCTTCGAGGAGGCATGTGGCTGGCATTGGTGATCCTGCTGCTGTTTCACCCCAACAACCCTCCCCCAGTTTGGGGAAATATCTGGTTTAACCTGGTGCAGTGTCTGCTCCCCATCACCAACTCTGCTGGAACTATCCTGTTGTTGTGTCTGGGCTGGGCCCAGAATCGATCAGGAACCAGGACTGTTTGGTATCGAGTGACGCTGTAGGCTGCTGCTTTAAGCCTGCCTTCAACATTTGGAACAGTCTTTCCACCAGAACATTTGACGATGGTTGCCATGGAGCTGTCCTTATGCCATTTCCCCACAGAATGTGAGTATTTCCTGAGGTCAGTGATGCTCCACTGTCTACGACTGATGCTTCCTGGACTCTGTGTATTGTGAATGATGCTCACAGCTTATCCATTATCATCCCTGAGTTTGTTGAACTAACCTTCTGTGCGTCCAACCACTTAATTCCTGGTCATTGTCAATGACCATTGTGCCCATGGAATGACCTGCATAGTTGATGTTTAACCGAGCCATTCCCACAAATGTGGGAGCTCAGCTGGTGGTAATTTTTGTCCTTGTTGGCACTCTGGGCACTGCCCATCAATACAGCTGTTAGCATCCAATCCCAGCCACCAGACATAATTCCTTGTTTGTATCTTCATCTTGGAAACCCCTGGATGACCCTGGTGGGGTTCAGTCAGTATCTGGTGATGACCTTTACTCGGACAATCCCACTTGCTCCACATAGTAATCTGCTGTCCTCGACGGTGATCTGGTCTTGCTGGGATCGGAAAGGTTTCAATCCTGGTTGTGATGGCCCTTCTCCTTCCCCCATTCCCACCAGCTGTTTGTTTCACCAGGACAGGATCGTTGTGCCCACAGTCGGATATTGTCAGGAGAGACCGCAAGGGTGTCCAGGATGTTTTATACCAGAACAGACCCTTCCATGGGAACTGGGAGACCATTTACCCAAAGTGTTTTTAATGCCATCTGATTTGGATGTTGCTAAGCCATTGGATTGTCCTAACCCACATGGAGGGGGGCTTTGCGAGGTGGGCACTCTCCTGGGTACCAGCCTACAAGTTTGTTACTTAGGTCAGACCTTGTGGGACCCTTTGCTGTCTTGAGTCCACACACAAGCAGTAACTACAATGGCTGTCTGAGCCAGATCCTGAAGGACTCTTCAGCCAATGGCCGAGGCTGGGCTTTGTTTGAGGTCCTGCTGAGGGCTGGCCTTCGGGCTCTCTGTTCAGGACATGCCCAGCTTGAGGCTGATTGACTACACTCAAATGGTGCTGCCCAAGCTCAGTCAGACAGGTGAGTGTCCCCTTCCATTGGGATGGCCCGACAGCTCCCATGATGCACTTGCTGCAGTTTCGAATGACAAAGCCAGGTGTCGTAGCTGTTTGAAGTCCAGTTGGGCTTCAGCCGGTAGATCCTTCTGTGTGGTTATGTCATTAATCCCACATCCCCACGTACTGACTTACAGTGGGAAAGCTGGCTCCACCCCCTTGTCTCCCATGTCTCAGAACGGTCTCTCAGCATCTCCTTCAGTATTAACCCAAAACCACATGCCTCTGCCAGTCGCCTCAACCTCATCAAAGATCTCGACTGATTCCCTGGGCCTCTAACAGCTGAAGAAAACCAATGGCATCTTAGGACTAGAGATGGTTTGTGGTCGTAACATTCCTTAAGCAACTGTCAATTCTTGGAAGGTTCTGGTATCTGGTGCCTCTGGGAACATTTAAACCTCTTGTGACTGAAAATGCTGTGGGTCTGCAAGCATTCCGAAGGATTGCTCATTGCTTTTCACCTGTCCCAGTGTCAGTTGCCCAGAAAAAAATTGCATTCTTTGTGCATGCTGGGCCCAGTCTTCGACAGCAGGATCTCCCATGGCCACAGAAATGACTGCGCCGATGTTTGAATTATCTGTTCCTCAGAGTTCTTACCATCTCTGGAAGTGAGTTTTTAAATTCCAGAATAATTTCTCTCCGATCCCTGTGTCTTTTCTATATTTAATGCCCTCCCCTACCTATGGACATTGTTATGTTTAATTCTTTCAAACCGGATACATGTCTGACCTGGTTCATTTGTTGCTGACCTGCTGCCTCTATGTTTCTGAAATTCATTTGTAGCCAATCGAGAGCCTGTTTACCATCTTCACAATCTCTTCACACCCCCACCTGACAGCACTGCTGTTTGTTTGTTCAAACCCAGAACGTTTTTTGCAACGTTAAAAGCCATTTCCCCCACCTTTTTTGATTTGACCAACCACAAGTAACCAAAACTAACCGTATATTTCCACCGAAGGTTTATTTTAAGGTCTTGGACAGTAATCCCCAAGTCTGTTTAAATCGATCCAAATCCATCCCGATCTGGGACCTGAGCCCCCAGACCCTGTCACCATGTCCCCCTTGATTTACTTGGACAGAGTATACTGGCTGTGACCAGCCAGCTCTGAGTCAGGTTCCTGAACTGAGGAGATTCTCAATCCCTGGGAAATCCTGGTGTGCCAGGGCTTCCTGATTTGGCCCAGATTAACATCCCTCATCAAGGAGCTCATAGTCCACCAGATCCACCTGGTCCCAATCACTACGCGGGGTGGGGGGGGGGCAGTCACTGTGACTGTCACCCACACAGCTCCTTCCAGGGGGAGCCCTGGGTACAGAGGGATGCTGCCAACTTCCTTGTGACAATGACTGGGTTTGGGGTGCCCTACAGGCGTGGACAAAGTCTCCAATTCAGCCGCATGGGGTAGGTCCAGAGGAAGGGGGTGGGTGGAGGCAGGTGAGGTCTATCAGGGGCTTTGTGGTATAATCCTGCCCCTTCTCCCATTCCTGCCCCTTCTCCCATTCCTGCCAGTTGGAGGGGTGAGCGGTAGGAACTCTGGACCACACTTACACTTACTTTCCTGGATGGCTGTTGTCAAGTCCCTCTCTCCTACAGCGATCAATTTGTGGATGACCCACAATTCCACAGACCCCCCCTCCCTCCCTCCCCCTTTCTGAGGTAATGGGAGACAAAGCTGTGGACCCAGCTTCTGCCTTTGTGGGTTAGTGTGGTGTGGGTCATATCCCTGAAATCACAGACATATTGGACAGATTCTCCAGGCAAAGCTGCTGGAGTGTTCGCCTAATTGGCTGCATTTGTCTAGCGCCTTGATGGGGTCTGCCTCATCTTGCCCGATGTCAGGGAGGACCCCCGTTCCTGGTGTCAAGGGTCTCCCTCCTGAGTTGCTGGTTCTCAGGGTGGGTCTGAATGGCCTGCTGGCCTGAGGCATGTGACCCTCAGTGTCCAATCAGTGCCTGGAGATAGATTTCATCAAATAACAGACATGGGTCTTTCCTTCTGGGTACATGGGTCAGGGGGTGGGTGCTGGGGGCATAGTCACCCTGGGGAAAGATGGTGGGGCTCCCTGTCTGTGGGGCAGAGGTGGATCAGGTGAGGCTGGGTCAGTGTTGAACCTCTCACTTATCTCCATGGGGAGGTAGAACCCCAAAGGTGCCCGTTTAGCCCGTTCTGGGCTGAGACTGGTTTCTCCTGGGGCCTGGATTTGTTCCTGGGACTTTGTTCCGTGTTCGGGTCAGATGTGTATCGCTCCATGTTACAGACTTGGAGGAGACCGGTACAGTCCCTTGGAGCTGACTGTAATGTTGTTTCAATCTGTCAATGTAGAGTAAGGCTGTCTCCTGGTTCCCAGTGACCCTCCCCTCACTAGAATAAACATTTCCAAATGGTGGCTGGAACTGTTCCACATGGATCAAGCTTTCCTGTCACTTTCAGTCTTGTTGCTTTATTGAAGAGTTTGAGCCTTGCATTCTGCTCTGTTCTAGAGTGGAGTTGATTTTGGGAATGCCTGGATCCCATGCTGCCTTCCCCTGGGGAGTCTGTCCCAGCTGCAGGCAGCAGCAATCACTGGGATAAGCTTTATAGCTTTTTTCCCCACTTCCCAATGGGCTTCTCCCCACAGCTCCTGGCCCAGGGAACCTTCACCCCAACGCCAGGCTGGCTCCCTGGCACATGCTGCCCCTTTGCGCCATTTCACACAGATATTGCTTCAGGGTGTCCTGCTGTTTGTGCCATTGGGATCCCTTGTCATTTTAACAGGTTTATGTCGTCCTTTAATCAATCCGTTTAAAAGGAAAATGAGGATCCGGTGTAGTCCCCCGGCCCGTGCTTTGCCTGTCCCAGTTTAAGGCTCCATGGGTGGTCAGTGCCAGTGTTTCTCATGTTCAGTTTATACCCTGGCCTTCACGTGGGGCAGCTGCTCCCTTCAAGACCAGCTCAGGCTGAACGTGCAAGATACCGGCAAAAAAGGCAGTTCAGGTTAAAAGGACGTAAAGGGTCACTTTGTACTGAAGGCAAAATGTTATCTGGAACAGGGAGGGGGGTCTCTATGACCCTGTGGACACCTTAACCAATGTACACAGTATTAACTTCCCCAGGCACCATGGGGTGTGTTCGGAAGGGGCTACACTGCACCAGTCTACAGGCAGGGAACCAGGTCACACCTTTATTTGAACAAAGGTTTAGAGTTCACCTTCAGACTGTTAACTATTTATTTTGAACGATCTGATTCTTTAGAAACTGAAGCTCCTTCCCAGATACTGGGAGCTGGTCTGTCGAGTGTTTGTTCCTCAGGAAGGGCTGAATTGCACAGGGTCCAGTTCTGTTCCATGCTGTCACCTTCCAATTCCCCTCATCATCTGGTTTCTCGTTTGGGAATCTCCTTCCAGCCCGGCTAATTTCACACTCACCATGTGAATGGATCGTGTCCTTTCCGAGTTTTATCGTCGCTTGTTGATGTAGGTGTACCCCTATCGAGCTAACCACAGCCAGATGATCTTAAAGGGAACGGGATAAAATGTTGTAAACCAGAATCACTGATTAAAGCGAGGAATGAGCTGGGCTTTTCAACCGTGCGGTTATATTCCCGCTCATCATTTGTTGTGTGTTTAGTGCACTTTAATTAAATTACACCTGTATTACCCACCACCCTTAATTAGTGAATTAAAATAATTTACTTTTATTATTAAAACATTAAAATGTTAAACTAAATAAAATTTAACCTTTGACCCTAATTAAAATTAATCTAAAATTAAACATTTAAATATTCTAATGTTATTAAATTATGTCAAATAGAGAATCCTAAGAGTCCATAAAAATCCTTAAGCTCAAGAGTTAAAGATAAAACTAGATTCGTGATGTTTTGAACAAAGGTTTTAAATTTCTCGATCCCCAAGGTCTTTCATTAGTTCATTGTTCTTCTCAAACCATTTTCCTCGGGATCCCGTCATGAATCCATAAAAGGATACTCTTGTTCCTTTTGTGAGGGCAATAATTTCACTCTCTAGATGTTTATATTTTCCTTTCTTTTCCTCCCAAGCCTGTTCAAGTGAGTTAGGTTACATGTTCATTCTGATTGTTACGTCTACCACCAAAATGTGATTTTCCTTTTTAAAGACTAATTCCACGATCCATAATTTCCCATTTTTGTCGTTAGTGCGTGGTTCCACATATGTTACCCATCCTCTCATCTTAACAAACTTTGTTAATTCTTGCGCTATTCTATTGTCTCTTAATTCTCACTTTTTATGTAGGGACACTATCCTGAAATGTGCGCGATTGTGGCTGAGGTCTCATTACAATAGTGACAATTGATGTCAAATGGCCCTCCATAGGTTAACGACGCCCGTGTAGGATATAAATTTGTTTGTAATAAAATAGAGTTTATTACTTTGGATGTCTTCGTATGCTGAATTTTTGTCAACCAATTATTGGAGCTGGTATTGTTCTTGAAGTGAAGGGTGTCCCCCCCTTGACAGGGCAAGGCCATTCATTTCTGATGTTCTATATTCCTCCAGTTGGTATAGTTCTTGTTACTAAACTCTTCGATACCATTGTTCTCCTCATCAGTAAGAACCATTTCTTCCAATTGCCCATTTATATTTGGATTCCAGGCTTCCTTTAACATTTCAATTTACAAAATTTTTTCATTTTTGTCATTTATACTAGAACCCTCGAATGAAAATGAGGCATGTAAAATTTCATCCTCTGATCTGTATAACTTTTCGTATTTCCTTAAAATGGCAATTGGAATAAATGTAGATAGTTTATTCAGCGCAAGGCCTCCCTCGCGTGTCCTAGTATATAAAAACCCATCTGCGATAGATTGTGGGAGATGTAATAATTCTTTAACCGCACTTTCAATTATATGATCAAGTCTATTAAGATAATTTAGTGATGCTTCTGATAAAATTAAATAATAAAGTTTAGGGATAAAATATACTTTCAAGAGTTCCAATTTCATTTCGGGCTTTAAGAGATCTTTTAAGATTATCGATCCAGTCTCCTAACAGGTCTTCCCAATGCGATTGGTTTATCCCAATCCACGGATCAATTTTTGCACCGAGGTATTTACTTGCACTTCCAGGTTCTATATCTCTCTCCCTCATTAAGTTTCCAGTTAGCCCTATTATTATAAATAAATGTTTTATTTTTATAAGCAAAGTAAAATCCTTTAGTTTTTCTTACGTTAACCTCCATGCCTGTATTATTGCAAAATCTTTGTCAGTTTTAAATTGTAAGCCATTCCTTCGTAGGATTGGCTGATAAATGCTGTATCATCGCAAACCCTAGGGTTGCACAATAATAACTCTCCCTATCCTGACCTAAAGATATTCCTTTTTAACCATTTTCAATAGTGTTTGAGGGGGTCCATAACTTTATTAAAAAGAATCGGTGACAAGGAGTCGTCCTGTTTAACTCCTTTTAAAACTTTGATCAAACTTTTTTTGTAATTAAAACCTTCAATTCTAGTAAAATTATTATCGTATAAACTTATAATTAATTTAATAAAATCTGGAGGAAGTTGAATTCTTTTCAGGGCATTAATTATCAATTTGTGCCTAAAAGTATCAAGGCTTTAGCCAGGTTGACAAATACCACAGCTAAGTCAATTTTCTTTTCCTTAGCTCCATTGATAATGTTCTCAAGTATGTTGATGTTTTCTTCACAACCTGCGACCTCTGCCAAAAACCTTTTTGCCATTTATTTAAATTTATCACTTAACCTATTTGCTATAAATATTTTGTAAAAACTCTCAGCAAAATTGGGCCTATTGTGATGGGTCTCCAATTATTAATATCTTTTAAATCGACCTCATCACTGACTTTATGGATTAATACAGTTCTGCTTATCTTTAATACATCTGAGATACTGCCTATTTTAATCCAGATTGTATAAATTCTGGGGATTACCGTATTATCTTTGTTAAATATTTTAATCCCATCTGAGTGTCATTGATCCTGCCCGGCCGTGGTTTTAACATCCATCGCCTTTAAGGCCTGATTGACGTCTTCCACCGTGACTGGGCTGGTCAGAATATCACACAGACCCCACAAGTTGACCTTTATACTTGGCAAAGCCTCTTAAGTAACTTTTATCATTAGGAATAGACAATCTATTTTAAAAATAATCTTCTAGCTCCTCCTTGCTGAGAGGGCATTGACATTTGGATGGAGCTCCCATCATAGTTCTAGCTCGGTACTGTCTTTTATTTTTGTATAAAACCTGAATCTCTTTAAATTTTCCTTCTTTCCTACTATATCTTCTCTTGGCATTATTTAATCTTGTATCATCTCTTTGTCTAATATCCTTATGCTTGGTAATTAAATCCTTTTTGTTTCATTTTATTCGCTTTATTACACATTAATCTACCAATTACCATATCCATAATGCTATCATCGTCAGTTATTGTTGTACGTTTGCTTTTACTTATCTTGTCCTCCATCATCTCTAATAATTCTGTTAGTGGCCGAGTTATAGATTCTGAACTCCCTTTAGTATTAATATTTCCTTGATGACTATTCCCTTCTATTACTACACCTTCCATTGGAGTATCGAAATCCATGTCCCTATTCTCCTCATTTCTATTCTCATTCATGGGGACTATTTCTTGACTTAGTTCCCACTTCCTTATCGCTAGTCTGATTTTGTTTTAGGAGTGATCTTCTTTTATCGGAGATTTGTTTTGGTGTTTTGGTTCTTATTGCAGAAAAACTAAGTTTATGAATATTTTTTACAGCCTGTAAGTTCCTTCTCGAACCGTTTTAACATTTCTATTTCAGCGTTGAACCAAACTCCTACCTTTCTCTACCTTTTCCAAATGACCTTTCTTTTCTTTATTTCTTTTAATATTCCTTAAATTTGGGTGCACATGCCTCTCGTGCTGCCCTAAACCTATGGCTGTTGTAAATCTCAGTGGCCAAATTTCACATTGGAATAGTTTATCTACTTCATTCCTACTTTCATTACTGTTACATTTGGGATAGTGACAAGTGACTGAGTGGGAACTCCCCTCCCAGCCGCATTGACTACACTTAACTCTGTGCTTTTATCCCCTGACACTGATTTAAGTGTTTTCTAAACAGTCCTGTTGTATTATAAATGTTGTGACAAAATTTACAAATGAAATTATTTATCAGGTACTCTATTATTATTTCTATTTCATCTTTCTCGGTCACACTTCTCTCTCTATCGCACTCTGATGCCGTTTTGACTAAAATTAAAGGGCCCTTTAAAATTCAAATTATAAATTGTCCAACTATTAAAAGAACTAGATTCTAGAGGGGCCTTCTCTATGAATCCTTTAATTCGTTCATGACATTTCTCGGCACTTTCACTGGCTCCCTCAGGCCTGCCTTAGGGCAGTCGTACTGGAGTAACAATGATGGTCTCTTCCGTTTGCGTAAAAACGGATGGTCGAGTCCTTATTTGGCTAATGCATTTGGCACGCGGTGCTGCCAATAGCAACCACGTGGGGCGGTTAGTTTTCTGGTCTCCCATCCAACTGGAAATTTTGGAGCTCGACATAATCACCAATCTGCCAAGAAAAGGGGTTTCTAAAATTGACCGAAAGGTCACCAGCCATCTCGTGTTTTTGCTCTGATCGTATTAGCCGACCTGATGAGAGTAATGGCTCTTGCAACTGAAAGAGTAAATTAAAACAGCCAGTGGCTACACAGCGCTGGATAAAACCAAAGGTAAAATCAATGATAAAATCCACACCAGTAAAACCACATAAAGCAAGCTAAAACCACTCTTCCATTATCGAGTTTCCTCCCTCAGGCCGTTTCCAGGGGAACTACGTGGAGGTTCGACCAACTTTGCACCTGGTAAAAATACGTTAAAATGATTACGAAGGTGACGACACAGGCACAGTTGGGAGACCAACCAAACAAATCAATCTGTAGTCACATCCCCCAACAAGGCTGCCAGCTTTATTCCCAACTATTTCCCCGTTGGCATCCTGCTCATTAATAGTGTCCAAAGTCTGTTTCCCTTGTTGGGTCAGGACTCTGAGCTTATTGTCCTGGTCGGCCAAATCAAGGGCACGACTAGTTGATGCTCCTGCCCCATGTGCTGTCGCTAAGTCATTCAATATTTCCCTTTTATGTTGTATCTCTGTCCTGGGTTTGGTCTTTCTGTCATCTGTTCCTATCTCTCGTCCCAGTAATCAGTGGGACACTGGGAAGCATAGTGTTTGAAGTTGGGGGGAGGGGGAACCATTTGGGCAGTTGGGTTCCTGCTAAATTCACCACCTTAGATACCAATTCATGGGGATGGTATCATGCAGGACTTTTCCGATTAGTTTTAAACTAGGCTGTTTTGTGAACCAGATGTGGCTTCAAAAGGGTTAAGGTGCCTTTGCGGCTGGTTTCAGGCCATTCCTAATCTCTTATAGAATGAACTTTCCCTTTTGAGTTTCCTGGGATATTGCTGCCAGAGTTCCAATCCCTTTCCTGGGTCTCTTGGTAAGCCTCCATATCGGAGATGCCTATTGTTGAATCCCCACCAATCACCCGTGATTGCTACACTCCGGTAACAGTCACCTGAGCTTCCATTCCCTTTTTTGTACACTGCTCGCTGATTTGTTACACCCGAACATGATACTTTTATTGGGGCATCCCCACAGCACACCATCCTCCAATTCGCCTGCGTCCGGTGGGTCAAACAGTCTGTACCCCAGGGGCATGGACCCAGGATTGTTTGATCCCAATGAGGTAAAATTTATTGAATTCTCATGGTTAGCCTGTTACATGGCGCTGGTACCAATCCTGTCAGTACATAATGAGTCTTCATTGGCTGCACATCCCCTAAAATTGAAAGAGAAGTTGGGGGGGGGGGGGGGACAGTCTTGGAAATGGACATGGGGAAGGGGAGAAGGATCAAAACTGGAAACAGTGACCTGAAGTTATCTGAACCCCTCCCTCCTGCAGCATCTCTCAAGCTACCTATTCATCCTGCCTATTCTTTCGTTTCTACTCTGACTGCCACGTGGCACTGGTAGAAATCCTGAGATGACTTCCTCTGAGGTCCTACTTTGTAACTTGGCTCCTAACTCCCTGAATTCTGCTTGTAGGACCTCATTCCATTTATTCCCTTCCTCATGTGGCCTACTTTACTATAGGGAAAACATCTAAGGTTTCTTGCTTCCCTTTCCTCTCGGGTTTCCTCTTTACCCTGTGGTGAACCATATCATTAATATCTTCAACAAGATGTCCCTTTTCCTTTACCATGTGAGGATTTCCATTTTCCCCAATTTCTATCCCTCTCAGATTGAAATTGATGTTGGAAGCCAAACTTTGATTTATGAACCAACTCCTAATTATCTGCCTTTTCCGCTGATAATCTTGCAATCTTAACTCGCTCTTCCAGGTGAGTTCTCGTTACTTCAGGAAGTGAATTTTGAACTCCTCCATGATAATTGTCTCTCTAAGATTGTCTGATCGATTTTCAATGCTCTTATCCACCGATCAAAGTTACTTTGTTTGATCCTTTCAAACTCTGTGACACCAGGCCCCTCCTTAGGTTCTAAAATGCCTAGAAGCTTCTGGGTGGAGCTCATATACACTGAAGATGGCTTTTTTATCACCTGATACTCCCCAGATCCCTCCTCTGATAATGACACAAATACCTCACCAGCTCCACCTACCAACGTCACTTGGATCAGCAATACCCACATAGTCACTGGCCATTTCATTTGTTTAGCCAATTTCTTCAATGAAATGAAAAAACTGTCGACTTATTTTGCAATCCATCACATTGTTTTTGTTCTTGACAAATGGGTAACAGCTACAGTATAATGTCCAGTCACAGCAAAACATTCCCTCTGTGATAGTCAAGAAACGGTGCCGGGATGCTATGGAGATGATTTTCTGTTCAATATTATTTGGATGGAGGGTGCTTTGTTCTGTTTGTGACAGTCACTTGAAGGAAATAGTATAGAATGTAATCATTGGTCCAGTACCCTCTTTCTGATGCTATTAGTGATTTGTCAACACAATATCAGATTCCCAGTGGAGTGTCTGCTGATCACTGGTTTGAATTTGAGCACAGCAACGAATTGTGAAGAGCCTTTAACCCAACAGCTTAAACTTCACTCTAAATGTGCTATAATCAAAATAACATCTCAAATGAGAGAAAGACTACAATGTAGAAGGAGTCTATTCAGCCTGTTCCTGTCTGTGCTGGCTCTCTGTATTAGCGATTCATCTGGGTCACGTCCCTTGTTCATATTCCCTGTTGCTCTGTAAATTGTTTCTCTCTTGGCAACCGTACAGTTTTTTTTTAATGAATTAATCTGCCTCCATCACATCTTCAAGTAATAACCACCCACTAAACAAAATGTTTTCTCTTGTGTATTTACATTTTCCACTTTTTCATTAATTTGGTTGAACCTTTGTCTGAAGAAGCACCAGTGATCTGAAACCACTGTGTTCAATCCCTATACCGCCCTGTGTTGCCAAACCTCTTGGCCAACATTTTGCTTTGGACATGTAGACTTTTTTTGTCAGAGGTTTTGGGATTCCTGAATTAATTACTTTTCTCCCGTGACAAGCTCTGCTCGCCATTGATTCCACCTCATCCTGAGTAACTTTGAGTCTGAACCAGACTGTTCATGAGCTTGGTGCTCCGTTTGACCTGGAGTTGAACAGTCATCTCAATTATCTCCTCCACCAATGATTTGGAGATGCCGGTGTTGGACTGGGGTGTACAAAGTTAAAAATCTCAACACCAGATTCATAGTCCAACAGGTTTAATTGGAAGCGCACTAGCTTTAGGAGCGTCGCTCCTTCATCAGGTGGTAGTGGAGGGCTCAATCCTAACACACAGAATTTATAGCAAAGATTTACAGTGTGATGTAACTGAAATTATACGTTGAAAAATTGATTGTGTTAAGCCTTTCATCTGTTATGAAAGTAGTGAAACTATCACTGTATTCTGTGTAAATCACAAAGCCTTTTTTAAAATGTTGCATTCTTGAGTTAGCTTTAACAATGGTGATAGCTAGACAATATGTTGAAGGTGTTGGTCCCCTGTGTTCTCTGTCTATGTCCTGATTGATTCTAATCTAAAAAGTGAGATAACGGAGTTCTCCATGAATTCATGCAGTTTTTGAGCAAAGTACAATGTAACTCTGCAAGTACAAATTCACCCCACAAAATATATGTGTGCATGTGGGTCTTTGTCTGTCTGTCTGTGTGTGTGTCTGTCTCTCTGGGTTTGGGGTTGAGTGTGAGACTGTGTGTGTGTGTGTGCACGCAATGGTGGTCACCTGTAATGTGACATGAACCCACGGTCACGGTTGAGGCCCCTCCCCCGATGGGTTCCAAACTTAGTTATCAGCCTAAGTTTGTTAAAATTTAAGGCTTGTGTTCAAATCCTTCCAAAGTTTTGACTTCTTAATTCTTTAACCTCCTGTAGCCCTACAACTCAGTGAAAACTTTGATTTCCTTCAGTTTCTTCCTCTCCTGCATCCCACACCTTCTGTACCCTATCACTGGTGGACATGCATTCAAGTTAAAATTTCAGCTCAAGAATTCCCTTCCCAAACCTTTAACACCTGAGTAAAGAAACTGCTTAAACCCTACTTCCTTAACCAAACATTTGGTCCACCCGTCCTAATATTTACCTTTTTGATTCAGTGTTAGCTTTTGTTGGATATTCCTAATGTGACGCATCCTGGGATGTTTTTACGTTATTTCTCTAGAATTGCTAATACCCACCTCCTTGTGAACCTCAGTCCTATCTCGTTTAGTTGCCATTATCTCTGTATTCTTGTCGACAACATTTGCCTGTGCATTGCAAATATCCCCCCACCCCCACCCACCTCCGCTCTACAGGATACTGTCACCCCTTTGTTTCAGGTATGGACCATCCTGTTTGTAGAGGTCCCTCCTACCCCAGAATGAGCCCCAACTATCCAGGAATCTGAATCCCTCCCTCCTGCATCATCCCTGTTGCCACGTGTTCAACTCCTCTCTCTCCCTATTCCTCACCCCCCTCAAACATGTGGCACAGCCAACAAACCAGCTTTAATCTTCCAGCTTAGCTCCTGAATTTCTGCATTATATCCCCATCCCTTGTCCTACTTACGTTGTTGGTGCCAATGTGGACCACGACTTGGGGCTGCTCCCCCTCCCGCTCCCCCTCAAGGATCCTGAAAACCCGATCTGAGACATTGGCACCTGGGAGGGTACACACCAACCATGAGTCTCTCTTGTTCCCCCAGAACCTTTTATCTGTTTCCCTAACTAAGGTATTCTCAATGACTAATGCTCTGCTCCTTTCCTTGTTTCATTCTGAGCAACACGGACAAACTCTGTGCCTGAGACCTGTGCCCCATTGCTTACCCCTGGTAAGTCATTTCCCAGCCCCCCCCCCAACAGTATCCAAAATGGGTTCCTTGTTATTGAGGGGAACAACCTCGGGGGATCCCTGCACTGCCTGCTGGTTCCCTTTCTGTCCCCTGACAGTAACCCATCTCCCTCCTCCTTGTCCCTGAGGAGTGACTACCTCCCTGTAACTCCCCTCAATAACCCCCTGCACCTCCCGAATGATCCCAAGTTCATCCAGCTCCAGCTCCAGTTCCAGTTCCCTTACACAGTTCTCGAGGAGCTGGAGTTGGGTGCTCTTCCCACAGATGCAGTCAGCAGGGACATAAGTGGTGTCCCTTACCTCCCACATTCTCAGGAGGAACATTTAACTGCCCTCGCCTCCATTCTCACTATTCCAAATTCCTAACAAGTCTACTGAAAAGTAAATAAAGAAAAGCAAGTTATCTTACCAGCCTGTGTCTCAGAACTTTTATTGATTGATTAGAGGATGAGGACGGGTGGGAGGCACTACTTTAAGTAGTGTTTTGGTTAAAGTAACTGCCCAAATATGTTCCTTCACTTACCCAGCAGTACCGAGTCTGCTCCTGCTCAGCGTGCGCTCCGTCTATTCACGAGGTACGTTTTAAAATCAGTGATTCACTTTCCCGTCAGTCCCCCGCTCAACAGGAAGAACAAGAATTATTTGTTATAAGATTGCTGATATTGGACAAACTGGCCCTTGGGACCTACAGAGCTCTTACTGACTAGACCTTGTTGGTCAATATTAGTGAGGGAGGTAACTGCAGCCCCTTAATTCTGCTGTTGCCAGGGGAGATTGGTCAGTTTGAAAGCAGAGGGTGAGGTGGGGGCTGCTGGGAAGGTCAATTTCTCACCAAGGACTGACCTTGAGCATGAGCAGCCTTCATTTTACAGACAGCAGCAGAGCGAGAGGTGGCTGAAAGGACCAAGGGATTGCTGGGAATATAAGCGAAGAAGGTTACCTCAGATTACAAAAGGATCTTGATCAGATGGGCCAATGGGCTGAGAAGTGGCAGATGGAGTTTAATTCAGGTAAATGCGAGGTGCTGCATTTTGGGAACGCAACTTAATGGTAAGGTCCTAGGGAGTGTTGCTGAACAAAAGAGACATTTGGAGTGTGGGTTCATAGCTCCTTGAAAGTGGAGTCGCAGGTAGATAGGATAGTGAATGGTTATTGCAGGTTTCAGGATTTAGATGTTTCGAGAAGAATAGAAAATGGTAAAAGAGGGGGTGGTGTGGCATTATTAATCAAGGACAGTATTCTGTTTGCAGAAAGGATTTTTGCGGACTCATTTACTGAGGTAGTATGTGTTGAGATTAGAAACAGGAAAGAGGTTACCCTGTTGGGAATTTTCTATACAGTATGTATAGAATGTAATATGTAGACAAGCCAACAAGGGGGCAAGGCCACATTAAGTTTGGTACTGTGTAATGGATCCAACCAGGTGTTAGATTTGGAGGGAGGTGAGCACTTTGGTGATAGTGACCACAATTCGGTTATGTTTACTTTAGTGATGGAAAGGGATAAGTATACACCACAGAGCAAAAGTTATAGCTGGGGGAAAAGCAATTATGATGTGATTAGGCAAAATTTAGGATGCATAGAATGGGGAAGGAAACTGCAGGGGATGGGGACAAGTTAAATGTGGAGTTTGTTCAAGGAACAGCTACTGCGTGTCCTTGATCATTATATACTGATCAGGCAGGGAGGAAGTTGCTGAGCACGGGAACCGTGGTTTACTAAGGAAGTTGAATCTCTTGTCAAGAGGAAGAAGATGACTTATGTCAGGGTGAGATGTGAAGGCTCAGTGAGGGTGCATGAGAGTTACAAGTTAGCCAGGAAAGACTAAAGAGAGATCTAAGAAGAGCCAGGAGGGAACATGAAGTTGTTGGTGGATAGGATCAAGAAAAACCCCAATGTTTTCTCGAGGTTTATCAAGAATAAAAGAATGACAAGAGAAAGATTAGGGCCAGTCAAACATAATAGTGGGAGGTTGTGCATGGAGTCAGAGGAGAGAGGGGAAGCACTAAATGAATACTTTTCATCAGTATTCACACCAGAAAAAGACAATGTTGTTGAAGAGAATACTGAGATACTAACTACTAAACTAGATGGGATTGAGGTGCATAAGGAAGAGGTATTAGTAATTCTGGAAAGTGTAAAAGTAGCTAAGTCCCTTGGGCCAGATGGGATTTATCCGAGGATTCTCTAGGAAGCCAGGGAGGAGATTGGAGAGCCTCTGGCTTTGATCTTTACATCGTCATTGTCTACAGGAATAGTGCCAGAACAGTGGAGGATAGCAAATGTTGTCCCCTTGGTCGAGGAGGGGAGTAGAGACAACCCTGGTAAGTGTAGAGCTGTGAGCCTTACTTCAGTTGTTGGTAAAGTGTTGGAAAGGGTTATAAGAGATCATCTAGAAAAGAATAAGGTGTTTAGGGATAGTCACCACGGTTTTGTAAAGGGTAGGTCTTGCCTCACAAACCTTACTGAATTATTTGAGAAGGTGACCAAACAGGTTGATGAGGGTAAAGCAGTTGATGTGTTGTATATGGATTTCAGTCAGGTGTTTGATAAGGTTCCCCATGGTAGGCTATTGCACAGAATATGGAGGCATGGGATAGAGGGTGATTTAGTGGTTTGGATAAATATTGGCAAGTTGAAACAAAACAGGGTGGTGGCTAACGGGAAATATTTATCCTGAAGTTCAGTTACTATTGGGGTACCACAAGGATCTGTTTTGGATCCACTGCTGTTTGTCATTTTTATAAATGGATGAGGGCACAGAAGGATGGGTTAGTAAATTTGTGGATGACCCCAAGGTCAGTAGAGTTGTAGATCGTGCTGAAGGATGTTGCATGTTACAGAGGGACATAGATTAGCTGCAGAGCTACGCTGAGATGTGGCAAATGGAGTTTAATGTGGAAAAGTGAGGTGTTTCACTTTGGAAGGAGTAAGAGGAATACAGAGTACTGAGCTAATGGTAAGATTCTTGGTAGTGTCGATGAACAGAGAGATCTCACTGTCTCCAGGTACAAAGATCCTTGAAAGTTGCCACCCAGGTTGATAGTGTTGTGAAGAAGGCATATAGTGTGTTAATATTTACTGATAGAGGATTTGAGTTTCAGAGCCATGAGATTGGCCCCATTTGGAGTATTGTGTACATATCTGGTCACCGCATTATAGGAAGGGTGTGGAAGCTTAGGAAAGGGTCTTGAGGAGATTTATTAGGGTGTTGCCTGGTATGGAGGGAAAGTCTTATGAGGAAAGGCAGAGGGACTTGAGGCTGTTTTTGTTAGAGAGAAGAAGGTTGAGAGGTGACTGAAAAGAGACATCTAAGATAATCAGAGGGTTAGATAGGGTGGACAGGGAGAGCCTTTTTCCTCGGATGGTGTTGGCTATCATGAGGCATAGCTTTAAATTGAGGGGTGATAGATATAGGACAGACATCAGAAATAGTTTCTTTACTCAGTAGTAGGGGCATGGAATGCACATCCTGTGACAGGAGACTCGCCAACTTTAAGGGCATTTTAAATGGTCATTGGATAGGCATATGGATGAGAATGGAATAGTGTAGGTTAGATGGGCTTCAGATTTATTCAACAGTTTGGCACAACATCGAGGGCTGAAGGGCCTGTACTGCGCTGTTAATGGTCTATGTTCTTACTTAGATACCTTTGAGTGAGTGGTCATAGGTCGGGCAGATGGAATACAATGTTAATAAATGTGCAGTCATCCATTTCGGTAGGAGTCACCAGAAAAGGGATTATTAATTGAACGGTAAAAAATTGCAATGTGCTGGGGGAGGGACCTGGGTGTCTTTGTGTGTGAATCACAGAGGGTTGGTGTGCAGGTACAACAGGGAATTAGGAAGGCAAATGGAATTTTGTCCATCATTGCGAAAGGGATTGAGTTTAAAAGCAGGGAGGTTATGTTGCAGCTGTACAAGGTGCTGGTGAGTCCACCCCTGGAGTACTGTGTGCACTTTGGGTCTCCTTACTTGAGAAAGGATGTACTGGCATTGGGGTTGGTGCAGAGTGGGGGGGTCACTAGGTTGATTCTGGAGTTGGTGGGGGGGAGGGAGTTGGCTTATGAGGAGAGACTGAGTAAATTGGGATTATATTTATTGGAATTCAGAAGAATGTGGGTGTATCTTAGGGAATGGTTAAGATAGAAGTAGAGAGGATGTTTCCACTGGACGGTGAAACTAGGACAACAGGGTATTGCCTCAACATTAAAGGGAGCAGAGTTCGGACTGAATTGAGAAGGAACCTCTTCACCCAGAGAGTGTTAATCTATGGAATTCCTTGCCCAGGGAAGCAGTTGATGCTGGTTGAGTAAACGTTTTTAAAGTGAAGGTAGATCATGTTTTGAAAACCTGAAGGAATTAAGGGATACGGTGAGAGTGTGGGTAAGTGGTTCTGAATCCACGAATAGATCAGCCATGACCATATTAAATGTTGGAGCAGGCTCGAAGGGCCGGACGGCCTACTCCTGCTCCTAGTGCTTCCATCCTTTATATCCCAGATCAGTTCAGGTGGAGCCCGTCCAAATGGTGCAGTCCCATACTGTCCCAATGAAGACATCAGTGTCCCACGAATGTGAATCCCTCTTTCCCACATCACTCCTTCACCCGTGTGTTCACTTCCCTCATCTTCTCACGTCTTTAGCATTTTACACATTTTCTGGTAATAATTCAGCGATTACATCCCTTGAAGTCCTTTTTAAACAGATTTTGTTCCTAATTACTGAGATTCCCCAAACAGTACCCCTTGCCTGTTCCTGCCTATGTATTTAGTGTTAACAGGCACCATGATACAGCACGGTGACTCCGTCGTGCCTCACAGCGCTAGGATCCTGCATTCGATTCCAACCTTAGGGGGGTGGAGTTTGTACATTCTTCGTGTGTCTGCATGGGGCCCTCTGGGTGTTCTGGTTTCCTCCCACAGTCCAAAGATGCGAACGTGAGGTAGATTGGCAATGCTAATTTGCTCACTGTATCCCCGGATATGTAAAATGGTTGGATTAGCCTATGGGAATTGTGTGGTTATAGGAATGGGGTGAGTCTGTGAGTGATGCTCTTCCGAAGGTCAGTGTGGACTCAATGGGCTGAAGGGCATGCTTTCACACTCTGCATATTCTATGATTCTGTACAACAATGAAACCCTCCTGTTCCCTCAACAGTATCCTCTCTATTCCACTCGTGTTGTGCTTCACAGTGGCATCAGACACGCAGTCTCCCATCTGATTTTTTTAATGATTCAGTGACTTGGAAAGAATGTATTGTCCATCCCTTATTGCTGAGAGGGCTGTTAGGAGTAAACCACATTGCTGTGTGTCTGGACTCGCATGTAGGTCAGAAACGGTAAGGATGGCAGTTTCCTTCCCGAAAGGAAGTTATTGAACTCTCAGGATATTATTTCCTGGCAATCCGCAATGGGCAGCATTAGACCCTTAATTCCAGGTTTTTTTAAACCGGATTTTGTTCACCATGTGTCACGAGACTCTGACCCTGTAACTTGGAACATTACCTGGGTCTTGTGAGTAATATTCCTTTGATAATATCACTGTGCCACTACCCCCCTTATGTGTCACTCAAAGGATGCTATCTGTCCTCCTAATTATAGCATTCCCAACCATGATCACTTTCATTGGTGCTCTCCCAGTCCAATGTCTTGGTTAACAACAGGACACTGCACAGTTTGATGGTACACTCTGCAGAGCACTTCCTCGTCTGAAGCGGCCATCTCTAAAATGGTGAGGGATAGTGTGAGCAATGTTAGAAACAGTAACTCCATTACTTTCCAACGCAGTTACCGGTATGAATAATTACTCATTCTTAGATCAGACTTGTCCTGTTGTAATGCCTGGTTGACAGTCAAATTAGTTCCCTGTTCTAAATATATTTCAACATCAGGGAATTAACCCAGCTGCTGCATTCTGTTTATTCAAACATGACATCAGAAAGAGTGCTGTAACCTCCGATCCTGAGAGAGACCATGCACGTGATATAAAAAGAGATTATATCATATCAGAATATGATTTACGGTGATACCCTGACACTTGAAGGAATGTATCATATCTGGTAGAAAATGCATCTTCCCATTCAGACAGTCAGGAACATATTCTATCTGATCTTTGGTATAATTGGCCTTCCTGGTAAGTGACTATAACCGTTGGGGGTTCTGCATAATTCTGAGTGAGCTGGTTTCTGCCATTAAACTGTGATTGAGAACGTCACTTGCTAATCTGATGGAACTGTTGGAAGGACAGCTCGTCAACAAAATATTTTCGTTAATTCAAATATCTTCTGCTCTGAATATTCTGTATAAACCTATATCAGGAAAGGAAAAGTTCAGTAATGACGATAGGTTGAGGATGTTAGAATTGTTCTCCATGAAGGGAAGGAGGCGGAGGTGAGATTTGATTGTGATTTCCAAAATCATGAGCCAGCTGTAAAGAACAGATATGAAGAAGCTGTTGTTGGTGAAATCAAAAGAAAAATGAGAGGGGAACAATTTAATGTGTAATGTGGATTATGATCGATTGAACATGTTTCCATTATATTTCCAGATACTTTACCCTAACTACTGGCCGTGTGAAAAAGCTTGTCTTACAAATCAAAGCGTTCAAAGGGGCAGGGGATCATTATTTGGATTGAAATCGTGTGCCACATTCTGTAGAAGAAGCAGGAGATTGGTATCAGGGGAGGTTGCCCGTTTGAGTGGGCTGTGCAGACACAGCACTTCAATAGGAGGCTGTCACAGGATTGCAGAATTGGTACTGCACACGAGGAGACCATTCACCCCTCTATTAGCTGGAGAGGGTCAGACATTGCCTGTGGTTTTACTCTTGCTCCAACCCTCCTTATTTCACAGCAGTTTGGGAAGATGATGTGAGTCATCACAGTGCAGGGTTTTGTCCTGTTGAATGTGAAAGGACACTGTGAGGGAGAGTAAGACTGGGATCATCTTTCAGTGTAGAATATCACTGATCGTGTGTCATCGTCATTGTAAGGGCATGTCAACAAATGTCCATGGGTTCATGGCATTAACTACCCACTAACAATATCGGGAGTGAAGTAGAGTCCCTGGAATAGAACGCACCTCTGTGACCTAGGGATGAAATATTAACTCCAGTAATTGGTATTGAATAATTATAGGCATTCTCCTCGATCATCGTACCTTCTCTGCAAGCTCAGTTTGATTTTGACCTATCTGGGATTGATTACTCATCCTTCCTGAACAAGACCATGAAGTCCTTTCATTCGTGGGTAGACACAGCTTTACCAAGTATCCTTATGTGGAAGCACATCGATAATCATCAGATTTAATGTGATAGCAGATACAAAAACATTGGGAAAATACGGATTAAATATTCAAGCCAAGGAATTGCAGCACACAAACTGTTCATTCGGCAAAACTCTGCTCTGTCTATCTTGAAACCTCCTCCATGAATGGACTGTGTTCGTTGAAGGCTGAGGTGTGACCTGATGGAAGTATATATTATGAGAGACACCATTACAAATTATTTTGTGAT
Organism: Chiloscyllium punctatum; assembly: GCF_047496795.1. NCBI lineage: Eukaryota > Metazoa > Chordata > Chondrichthyes > Orectolobiformes > Hemiscylliidae > Chiloscyllium > Chiloscyllium punctatum. The sequence goes on from NC_092780.1 coordinate 52,846,022, forward strand.
TTTATGTGAGGTGGATAGTCACAATATCGTCTCCAGTGTGGAAATGTCAAATGCTCGAGCACATAGTTTTACGCTGAAATGGTGAGTCTCGAAAGGATCTGAGTGAACTAAATCACTTGTTTTTACAGAGAGGGTGCTCGGTGCCTGGAATGTGCTGCTGGGGAGGTGATAGAAATAGATAAGATAACAATGTTTAAGATGCATTTACACAGACACAGAGACAGGCAGATGGCAGAGGGTTATGGAGCATGTGCAGACAGTTGGGATTTGTTCAGAATTGCACCGTGGTTGCCCATCGATCCAGTTCCTGTGATCTACTCTATTGCAATTTCAGACAGACCTTTCATTGGCTTGAGGAGCTATTCAATGGACACAATCCACTTCAAGTTTCCCAGCAATTTTTTTAAACGTCTCAGGCACGGTGTGATCATGATACCGAATACATGCTCCAAATGTCGATAGTGTAATGAGGTGAAGACAAGTATTGCCTAATATAATCAAGGTTTGGGCTCCCCGAAGTCTGTGTTATTGTGAAATTTCATTCTGTTTATTGATCGTCCTCTCGCATTGAAAACCAGTTCTTGGAGCATACCTTCACAGGTACTGGAAGTTTAATCTTAAACATTAATTGTCTACACCCTTCTATCTGTTATGCACCAATCATCGTGCAATGTCTGAGAAAGCCGGGGGCCTGAAGCCTGACTGTGTTGTACATAATTGGAAGGAAGGTTCCCTAATCCCAGAAATGATCCGAGAGGACGATGGTGATCCCATCCCAGGGAATTTGTTCAACCTTAGCAGGTGTCTCTCAGTGACCTGCCTTTGGTTTCTTCATCACACTGCAGCTCTGCCTCCTGGGAGCAGCTGATTAGATATCCTGTGTCAGAAGTTTCAGACTGAGAGTTGCACACTTTGTAGCAATGTTGAGTTCATGTTTCAGATTGAATAAATACTGCTCTGATCAGAGTTTGTGTGGCCTTCTAAACATTCATCAATTACTAAGAAATGGAATTGACTTTGATCAATAATTTCTAATCTCTATTCCCTTTTCTCTCTCTTATAGTGAATTTAATGGCTATTCTGATCTTGTCCAAGGGAAAATGCGGTGTTTCCACTTCTACCACACGCTATTTGGTGGCAATGGCAACGACAGATCTACTGTTCATTATACTTGAGATTATAATGTACCGAATCAATAAGTACTTTTTCCCTCGGAATTTCCTGGACATTACCCCTGTTTTGCGCTGTTCGCTCTGCCCTCCGCCGTGCAGTCACAGATTGCTCTGTCTGGTTTACTGTTGCCTTTACTTTTGACCGTTTTATTGCCATTTGTTGCTCGAAGCTGAGATCAAAATATTGCAATGAGAAAACTGCAGTTGTGGTTCTCGCAACTAGTGGCATTCTGCTCTCGCTGAAAAATATTCCAATCTACTTTAGATTTCGGCCTTATGAGATTTTCAACAATATACCCTGGGAATGTGTGAACACACGAGCTTATTATCATGATCCTGAATGGAGGGGATTTAAACGATTTGAAAAGGTTCTAACCCCAATGCTCCCATTCATTTTAATTTTGCTGTTGAACACTCTAACTATTAGACACATTGTTATGGCCAGTCGTGTTCGTAAAGTACTGATGGGTCAGAAACAGAGGCAGGATCACTCTGACACTGAGATGGAGAGCAGAAGGAAGGGTATGATTTTACTGTTCACCATATCTGGCAGCTTCATCATTCTGTGGCTGTGGTACCTCTTCGTTGATTTTGGAGTTTTAGAGCATTTGTTAGATGATGACTCTGAATATAGGTTTGAAAAAATTGCATACATGCTTCGGGATTTAGGGTCCTGCACAAATACTATTATTTACGTAGTGACACTGTCCAAGTTTCGGGAGAAAATTAGGAACACGGTGCAAGTTCTTCTCTCCTAAGTTGTTCAATGGGACCTGCAGCAAAATCCATTGGGAGTAATGGGGGGCTAATGCTGATTGCTATAAACCGGAAAGAAAATGCCTGGAGGAGGAACTAGAAAAGTATAATTATTGACTGTGTGAGCAGTTACGTTGGAATGGACAGTTGGAAATAAACTCACAGCATTAGCTGGATGTTGGAGAGAGCCCGTTATGAAATCTGACACCTGGGGCACCTCAAGTCAGTGAGGAGGAAAAAGATCAATAAGACAATCAAATACATTTAATCTTGTGACCTACAGGTACGAGAATGGCAGAAATTAGTCACGCAAAACATGGTGAGTGTCTTAAAAAAGCTCAGTTTTGAAGAAGTGATCAGAAAGAGTCCAGCAGGTGGGAATGACAGACCCTGCAGCACTGGGAGGGAATTCATGTGGACAGTCCATCCTCCAACTGCAATGTTTGACTTGTCAGCTCCTCACCTCTATTCAGACAGAACAACATATTCTTACAAAATAAAATTCTGCTCGCTATCAGAGAGCCTTTTGGGACAATCCTTGTTATCACCATTGTTGGTATCATTCTTACTACCATTATTATGATCATAACTACCACAGTTATGACTGTCATCATTCCTATCATTATTGGTATCATTTGTGTGTCATTGGCAGAATTCTAGGCCCTAAACTCATCATGTTGGGACAATATTCATATATTGCGTGCAGTTCAGTGTTATGGAGTTGAAGGTATGTACTGTACCTTTAAGAGAGAGTGAAGTTTGCTTGGCAGTCAGAATGCACAGTGAACTGTCATGTACCTGACGAGCAGTCTCAGTGTATTAGAAATTTGAAAATATGTAACATTTGGCTGTGAAATGGATAATTCAGTTGTTTGGACCACCATTTGAACTTAACTAATCAGTTAAAATTATGCTCCAGGAAACTAAAACTCCATCCAATTTGTATGTTACTGTTTTGACAACAATCAATGATGTTTGGGACATAAATAAGTGGCATTTTGAAAGTTAGTCAGAGAGAGAGAGAGCACCAATGGCTATTGAGAGACTGCCTGAAAAACACATTATATCAAAGATACCTCCTTCATAAGAAATACCTTTGCAGCAGAAAACTGAAGATGACCCAGGGGTGATCTACAAACAGAGGTAGACCGACACTGGAGAGCACAGCTGCTGTCTGGATTTGAAAATTAATTTCTTGTGATTTTAACAGGTGGTGTTATTGGATCAGTATTTTATTATAGGATGGGAGGTAAATCACAAGCCTTTAATGGGAAGGAGGTGCAGAGTTGGAAATAGTTGTTGGTTAATGTTCTCTTTTGGAGTCAAAGAATAGAATGCAAAAGATTTTTCTTTCAGTTGTGGAGTTTGGGGAGTTCTCTGACACTCCCCCTTTAACGGATTAGGATTCTTAGATTACTTACAGTGTGGAAACTGGCCCTTCGGCCCAACAAGTCCACACTGACCCACCGAAGCGTAACCCACCCAGACCTATTCCCCTACATTTACCCCTACACCGAACACTACGGGCAATTTAGCATGGCCAATTCACCTAACCTGCACATTTTTGGATTGTGGGAGGAAACCGGAGCACCCGAGGAAACCCACACAACACGGGGAGAATGTGCACACTCCACACAGAGAGTCGCCTGAGGCGGGAATTGAACCTGGGTCTCGGGCGCTGTGAGGCAGCAGTGCGAGGTGAGCTTTTCTGAGCATCGAGTTGAATTGGCAGGAGGGTTTCCCACCATGTCATATCGGTTTTGGGGGTCTGGTCCATGATTTGGAGAGGTTTAGCCAGATCCAGTCTGAGATTTGGATGGATTTGAACAGATTTGGAGTAAAAGATCCCATTAGATTTAAACACATGCGGATCAGTGTCCGAAGTCTTTAAATAAAATGTAGGTGAAACAATTAGTTTAATGTCAGTTACTTGTGGCTGGTTAAATTAAAAGTGAGAGAAATGACTCTTAAAATTACTAAAGAGATTCTGGGTTTGATTCTCAAATTTGCCAAGAAAGTTTAGATTGAAAGAAAAAAAGACCTTACTTTTCAAATTAGCAAAGAGATTAGAATTGGGTTTAACAAAAGACAAAAGAAAAGCTGGAATTGAGAGTTTGTTCCTCAAGCACGTAGGTGTGTCAGAGAAATAGACAAGTGCAGTACAGTTAAGAAACCTAACGCACAATTGAAGAAAATGTAGTTCGACAAGAAACAAAGGGAGAGAGAGAGAGAAGAAAGAGGGACAGAGTAAAAAGAGAGAGGAAAAGAAAGAGAGACAGGAAAAAAGGGAGAGAAGTTCTTAGCTGAGCAACGAGAGAGAAGAAAGTGAGAAAGAAAACAGAGAAGAAAGAGAAAAGGAGAGAGAATTTGAACTTCAGAAGTTGTGACTTCGTCGGGAAAGTCAAGTGAACAGGATGGAGGTGAAATGAGGAGGTCGTGATATATATAAATATGTTAAAACTCTGTCACATTTTGATGAGAACGGTCTCGATGTTTCCTTCATTTCATTTGAAAAGTTGGCTCGGCAGATGGAGTGGTCAGAGGACTTGTGGGTAAAGCTGGTTCAGACTGAGCTGGTCGGCAGAGCGAGTGAGGTACTTGCAGCACGGTCAGATGAGGGGTCAAGAGATTATATGTCAAACAAGCTGTTTTGAATGCTTAAGAATTGGTACCAGAAGCAAATACACAGTGATTCAGGAACACAAAGAAAGAGTCAGGTCTGACCTATGTTGACTTCGAAAGCATTAAACACGGTAATTTTTAAAACTAGATAAGACTTATGAGGCTGTAAGAGAGATTATTCAGCAAGAGGAGTTTAAAAGCTCCCTCCTGAGATAATAAGAATTCACGTGGATGAACAGAAAGTTCAACAATTGAGTAGAGCAGCAGAGATGGCGGATGAATATACATTGGTGCATAAGGCAATGTTTAGCTTCCAGCAAGAATTCCATCTGTTAGGGTGAGAAATTGGGAGAAGGGGAGGTCCTACACTCCAACACACAGAGTAGAGAACACTGGGAATCGTTTACCACCGGTTAAAAAAGAAGCCCAAGAGGGTGGAAAGGAGGTGAAAGGCCTCATGTGTTTCCACTGTGGTAAGGTGGGACATAGCCAGTCACAGTGCTGGTCGGTAAAGAAAGGCATTGTGGGAAAAGAGGCTAAGGCAGTGGCATTAGTGAAAGGAGTAAAGGAAACTCAAAATAATTGAGGAGTGCAGGAGAGTGCACAGTATATGCAGGGGCTGGGTATGGCAGTTGTACCTGATCTCTATAAAGGATTCACCTCAGTGGGTAAAGATTACTCAGGAAAATCGGGGGAGAAAGGAAAAAAGTTATAATTTTGAGAGATACAGGATTTAACCAGTCCCTAATATTAAGAGATGAACTTATTTGCACTCTGTCTGACCTGTTACCCAACAGAATGCTAAGTTGTGGTACAGATGGACAGAAATTTAGCGTTTGTTGTGGAAGAATCACTCAATGTTATATTTAAAAGATTACCAGGAAATGCAGGAAATCCTTCATGAAGTTAAACTTTAATCTTGCAAACTCAAAGATGTGGGAGCCAGCAAAATGTTTTCCTGACTTCCCCCAAGCTGTTTGATCTCCTGCAATTCATACAGTTATCCTTCCCGTGCCTGTGTGAGAGCATTACCATCCCCAATCACACTGCCTTGCTTCACCTTTCTAACCTGATCATGGTCTGCCACACTCGTTCCCTCCATCACATTCTAACACCATCACCTTCAGCGTCAGCTCATCTCCCAGGGATTTAACTAACCGATCACAATGCACTACCATTATCTGTTACTGGAGCCCTGGAACATGATCCTGTGCATACATTGTAACACTAAGTAACTACATAACTGCCAGAATAATGTCCATACCTTCCCCGATGTAAGATCAGGTTGGAGTGCCAACTCTAGACTGGGCAAGTTACAGTGGGAGTGATTGACAGAGCGTCAGTTCCAGGAATCCAGTTTGTTTTTGGGAACAATGTAGTAGGATCCAGGGTGGGAGTGAGATTCCTTGTTGGAGAGAAACCCAAGGAAGACCAGGGAACTGAGGAATTACAAGAAAAAACATCCTGGAATTTTCCCAGACTGTGGAGTAACAATATCCCACTGTCATAGATCACAGCACGAAGCAGAAACTAAAGAGCAAGATGAAGGAGTTGAGGTTCAGTTCGCAGACCCCCTGTTTGATGTAACGGTGCAGGACAAACCTGAACAGACAGAGGGTCAGGCAGAAGTGTTTGGTCCTGAAAGGCTAATGGACCTACAGCAGAAAGACAAGGCAATAAAAGATGATGCACACTCCGAAAAGGAGGCAGAGACTATTCCTGAGGGTAATTATCTTAAAGATGAAAATGGAGACCACGGCAGGTTAGTGTCGAGGAGAAATGGGCCGGCCTGCACCAGATTGTGTTTCCAGGAGCATACAGACAGGAAGTGACACGGGTGGGGGGGAGGGGTAGCACATGAATGACCAGGAGGAGGTCACCCAGGTGTATGGGAGACTCAGGCTCAGGTACAAAACCATTTCTATTGGCCTGGAATGCACAAGGATGTGGGTAACTTTTGCTGTACGTGTCATACACGGCAAATGGGAGGGAAGCCACAGGCGGGAATAAACCCAGCGACTTTGTTGTCATTTCCCCCATCCCGAAGACCCTTTCACCCGGGTTATGGTGGATTGTGTAGGTCCCCTCCTGAGAACTAGATGAGGGAACCAGCACTTGCTCACCGTAATGGATGTGTGCACCAGATTTCTGGAGGCAATTCCATTCCGGAGTATGAACATAAAAAGGGTGGGAGAGGAGTTCGGAGCTTTCTTTGTGCAGTATGGATGACCCAGAGAGATTCAGTCAGACCAAGGGGCTGATCCACAAGCCCAACTATCCTGCCTGACCTGTCGTCTTGGCATCGACCTCGACTCCATCCTCTCCCCCTTAGTTCAGGCACTTCCCACTGACATCCGTGATTCCAACCATGTCCTTATTCTCTCCAGCAGCTTCCTGTTCCCCGGCCCCCAGTGCTTTATCTCCATTATGGACGTACAGTCCGTCCATGCATCCAGACCCCACACGGAAGACCTCCACTTCCTCTGCTTTTTCCTCTCCAACAAACCCATCCAGTCCCCCTCCGCCATGACCCTCCTCCACCTTGCTGAACTGGTCCCCACCCTCAAAACCCTTTCCTTCACCTCCTCCCATTGCCTTCAAATCATGGGAGTGGCCATGAGCACCTGAATGGGCCCCACCTACACCTGCCTCTTTGTTGGTGATATCGAACAGTTCCTCTTCAGTACCTACACAGGCACTGGGCCCCAACTCTTCCACCGTTACATCGGTGACTGCATCGGTGCAGTGTCCTGTACCCAGGCTGAACCGGAGCAGCTCATCGACTTCACCCACACCTTCCACCCCACCCTCAAACTCACTCGGTCCATCTCAGACACCTCCCTCCCCTTTCTTCACCTCACCATTTCCATCTTCCGTGACAGACTCCGGTGACAAACCCACAGACTCCCATAACTACCTGGAGTACTCCCCCCTCCCACCCAGTGTCCTCCATCCCATTCTCCAAATTCCTCTGTGTCTGCAGCACGTGCTCGGACGAGGAGACATTCCACACGTGAGCATCCCAGATATCCCCATATTTTGAACACAGTGATTTTCCTCCCTCCGTTACCCAGACAGTGCTCCTCCAAACCATCTCCATTCCCTGTCCCACTGGTCCAAGCACCCCCGAGTGCAATAAAGACAGAGTCCCCCTTGTCCTCACCCACCATCCCACCAATCTCCACATCCAACGTATTATCCTTAAACAGTTCCGCCAACTCCACCTAGACCCCACCACCAAGCACATCTTCCCCTCCCCCACCCCTCTCTGCCTTCCACAAGGACCACTCACTTCAACAATCCTTGGTTTGTGCCCACTCTCCCCACCGATTTCCCCCCACCCCCGAACCCCCAGGTACCTTCTCCTGCAACCAGAAAAGATGCCAAACCAGTTGGCACACCAGCCCCCTCCCCTCCACCCAGGGCCACAAACACTCCTTCCAGGTGAGACAGAGAGTCACCTGCCTCTCTTCCAGACTAGTTTACTGCATCAGGTGCTCCCGATGTGGTCCTCTCTACATCGGGGTGACTGAATGTAAACTTAGGCATTCTGTTCACCGAGCATCACAGCCGGGCCCACAGGGGCCAACCGGACCCCCCAGTCACCACCATTTCAATTCCCCCAACCACTCCCTTTTGAACATGACCTCTTCCATTGCCACAATGAACCACGGCGCAAACTGGAGGAACAACACCTCATCTTCCACCGAGGCAGCCTACAGCCTGGAGGACTCAAAATTGAGTTCTCTAATTTCAAATAACCTCCCTTCCCATCCCCCAACTCCCTTCCCAGCCTCTCCCTTCCCTTCCAATGGTCCCTCCCCCAACTGGATTCATTCCACCCATTGACCAAACCAGGTCGTACCCTCTACCTGTCTTCACCTATCCCCACCTGCCACACCCTTTATCTGCAGCTCCTCCCACACCCACCCCCAGTCCTGAAGAAGAGTTATATCTGGAACACTGACTCTCCTCCTGCTGATGCTGCCTGCCTTGCTGTGTCCTTCCAGCCTCCTGCCTGTCTGTTTTGGATTCCTGCATCTGCAGGGTTTCTTTGTCTCTCCGGCTGCTTAAGGAAGTCATGGAAAACTTCAGCAGATAGCACTTTAAATCAAGTGTGTATCCCCCTGAATCCCAGGGAGCTGTAGAAAGTTGGCATCACACCCTGAAGATCATGGGAAGGCCATCCTGTCAGGATGACCTGAATGATTACGATAAAGGTATCCCATTTGGATTGTTCTCCATTCGAGATGCCCCAAATGAATCTACTCAGTTTAAACCCTTTGAGTTTATATTTGGATGTGATGTGACAGGGTCTTTGAAATTAATTAAAGAGAAACTGACAGGAGCAAAGTCGAGATCTCACCCTTGGATTATATATCAGAGGTGAGGGAGAGCGGAAATCAGGTTGGTGAGTTAGCTCAACAGCACCTGAAGAGGGCACAGTGTAGAATGAAGCAGGTGTCAGTGAACATTCTGGAATTTGAATATTTTCCCGTTGGGATGACTTATTAATATTGTCACGAGTGATCGGAGATCCTTCCGAAGCAAGGTTTAGCGATCCTGATCAAATTGAGCAAAAGCTGAGCCAGGTAAACTATCTGGGAAAGATGCTGGATCGGAAAAAAAAATCTGTATCGGGTCTGTCATGTGAAGATGTTGAAACCTTATGATAATAGAGAGAAGGAAATGGAGGAACAGGTGTTAGTTACTGTCCCACAGAGTGCGGAATCCAATCCAGATGTCGTGGAGTTTGATGTGTCTCAAATTATATTAAAGAATGAGGGAGTCCTTGAGGAGTGGGATAGGTTAGTGAGCTGTGTCTCAGGAGCAAAGAACCCAGTTGAAAGGCTTGTTGCTGCAGTATGAGGACACATGCAGGAATAAGATGGGGAGGACTAATGCTATTGTACATGAGGGAGATGGAGGGAATGCTGTTCCAATAAAACAACACCCCTACAGACTTAATCCTTTCAAAGACACACAGGTCCAGAAGGAGGTGCATGTGATCCTCAATGAGGATATCATCGAACTGAGTCAGAGTGAGTGGAGTTCACCAATCGCCTAACTTCCCAAACCCGACGGGATTCAGTAATTCTATGTGGATTATTGGAAGGTCAACGCCACAACAAAATCAGACTCAAACCCAGAACCAAGATTGGAGGACAATATAGAGAAAGTTGGGCAAACCAGTTACATCACAAAGTTAGACTTACTGCGTGGTATTGGTAGGTACCTTTATCAGTGAGAGTGAAATAAATTTCTGCGTTTGTAAACCCACATGGGCTACATGAATTCAAAGTGATGTCCTTTGGAATGAAGAACGTACCCACTACATCCCAAAGACTGAGGAACAGACATTGTAAAGGTGGGTTAACAAACAGTGCAGTCTGTCTGGATGGTGTAGTGATCTTTAGTGAGTCATGGAACAATCACATGGTACAGTTGGCAGAGCTCTTTGAGCGGTTCTCAGAAGCAAAACTGATAATAAACTTAGAGAAAACAGGATGAGCGAAGGCAAAGGTGATGTTCTTGGGACAGAACATTGGTAATGGAAGATTGACCCGAAGGAAAACAAAGATGAAGGATACCGAGGAATTTCCACAACCAACCTTGAAGAAAGAGATGCTTCGATTTTTGGATGAAGCGGATTTTCCTGGAAGTTTGGTCCAACCTTCACCAGTGTAGTCTCACCGTTAACAGATTCGCTGAAGGAGAAGATAACATTTTGGTGGACAGAACAATGCCAGGAGGCATTGGACTATTTGAAAACAGTATTAACCATCGCACCAGTTTCAGCTACACCAACCTTTTTGAAACCCTTCAAATTGCAATTGATGTTAGTGACATAGGAGTTGGAACTGATACAGGAAGGTGATGATGGAATTGAACTGCCAGTCAGTTACTTTTCAAAGAAACACAACACCCACCAGAGAAAATACTCTATGATTGAAAAGGAACTATTGAGTTTGGTACTGGCCTTACAACGTTTTAATGTTAATGTCATGACAATGTGTCGGAGACGGTTGGGTAAACAGATCACAATCCTCTTACATTCTTGGAATGGTTTAAAGACAAGCAAATGAGACCATTTCATTGGGGTCTTGTGTTGCAGACTTTTAATTTCCACATTGTACATGTCGCGGGTTGTAACAATGTGACAGCAGATACATTATCGAGAATTTAATGGATAAAGTATAGATAAGATTGAACAAATACTGATGTTTTGTACATATATTATATGTATTTCATTGTAATTGGGTTAAGAATCAGGGGAAAATGAAACAATCTTTTCATTATAATGGTTCATAATATACTGCCTTCCAAAGGTGCTCAAAACCAACACACCAGGACGTCCCATCGTATCAGGTAATGGGACCCGGTGTGAGAATCTCTCCGGCTATGTTGAAGGAATCTTGAAACCTATTGTACAGGAGATCCCTAGCTCCTGTCACGACACCACAGATTTTTTTGTGGAAACTCAGAATCCACGGACCAGTCGAACCGGGAACGTTCCTCGTCACAATGGACATTTCCGCACTATACACCAGCATCCCTCACAATGATGGCAGCACGGCAACAGCCTCAGTACTCAACACCAACAACTGCTCATCTCCAAGCACCATCCTCTAACTTATCTGCTTTATCCTTGATCACAACGTCTTCACCTTTGACAACCAATTCTTCATCCAGATACATGGAACAGCCATGGGGACCACATTTGCACCCCAATATGCCAACATCTCCATGCACAGTTTCGAACAAGACTTCTGCTCTACGCAGAATCTCCAACCAACATTGTACACCAGGTACATTGATGACATTTCCTTCCTCTGGACCCATGGTGAGGAGTCACTGATAAAACTACACAGTGACATCAACAAGTTTCATCCCACCATCAAACTCATCATGGACTACTCTCGACTATCTGTCTCATTCTTGGACACATGCATCTCCATCAAGGATGGACACCTCAGCACCACACTCTACCGCAAACCCACAGACAACCTCACAATGCTCCACTTCTCCAGCTTCCACCCAAACATATTAAAACAGCTATCCCCTATGGACAAGCCCTAAGCATACATCAGATTTGCTCAGATGAGAAGGAACGTGACGGTCACCTGGAAGTACTCAGGGATGCCCTCACAAGAACGGGGAACGATGCCCAACTCATCAACCGTCAGTTCCGACGTGCCACAGCAAGGAACCGTAATGACCTCCTCAGGAGACAGACACGTGCTGCAACCGACAGGGTACCCTTCGTTGTTCAGTACTTCCCAGGAGCTGAAAAACTACGCCATGTTCTTCGTGACCTGCAACACATTATCAATGAGGATGAGCATCTCACCAAGACCTTCCCCACACCTCCAATGCTCACCTTTAAACAACTGCCAAACCAAAAACAGATCATTGTTCGTAGCAAACTGCCCGGCTCTCAGGACAACTCCATACAACCCTGTCATGGTCGTCGCTGCAAGACGTGTCAGATTGTGGACATAGAAACTACCATTACACGTGGGGACACCTCCCACCTTGTATGTGGCAGGTACTCATGTGACTCAGCCAACATTGTCTATCTTATACGTTGCAGACAAGGATACCCGGAGGCATGGTACATTGGGGAAACCGAGCAAAGGCTACGACAACGGATGAATGGGCACTGCACAACAATCAACAGACAAGAGGGTTCCCTCCCAGTTGGGAAACACTTCAGTGGTCCAGGACATTCGACCTCAGACCTTCGGGTGACCATCCTTCAAGGTGGACTTCGGGACAGGCAGCAGTGAAAAGTGACCGAGCAGACACTGATAGCTAAGTTCGGTACCCATAGGGAGAGCATCAACCGGGAACTTGGGTTCATGGCACATTACAGGTGACCACCATTGCACTATACACACACGTACAGGCACTCCGATACACACACATACACACGGACACACATATACACAGACACGCACACAGATACTCACACACACTCCCACAGGCATCCTGTCAGAGACTTAGACCACTCTACACTCATGCACACACATATATACACTCCCTCACAGACACTCACAACTTCCCACCCCAGACACGCACACACACTCCCACACCCACACATGCACCCCCTCACAGATTTAAGACCCTCTACGCTCAATACACACACGTATACACTCTCTCTCACAACCCCCACCCCAGACACACACACAGACAGACACAAAGACCCACATGCACACATATATTTTGTGGGGTGAATTTGTACTTGCAGAGTTACATTGTACTTTGCTCAAAAACTGCACACATTCATGTAGAACTCTGAGCTCAAAAACTGCATGAATTTATGTAAAACTCTGTTATCTCACCTTTTAGATTAGAATCAATCTAAACATCATGGTATAGACAGAGAACACAAGGGGGCCAACACCTTCAACATATTGTCTAGCTAACACCATTGCTAACAGCTAACCTGAGAATGCAACTTTTATAAAAAGGTTTTGTGATTTACACATGAAAGAAGTGAAACTATCACTGTATTCGAACAGATGAAAGACTCAACAGACAATCCAGGTGTGTTTCAATGTATTTCAGATACATCACACTGTAAATATTTGCTATAAATTCTGTGCCTTACAATTGTGTCCTCCACAATCACCTGATGAAGGAGCGACGCTCCGAAAGCTAGTGCTTCCAATTAAACCTGTTGGACGAGAACCTGGTGTTGTGTGATTTTTAACTTTGTACACCCCAGTCCAACACAGGGACCTCTAAACCATGTCCTGTTTGTGTCTGTGCTGGAGATTTTAATAACCTATCCTGAGTTCTGCACTCTTCTCTCTTCCTTTGATTCGGGTTCTCTAATTTGCCCTATAACTGAGCTCCCACCCCCCCCCCACCCCACCCCACTAACTTACAGCATGGTGACAAACAGTGTGGAGTCCATTTAGCGGAATCCTACACACTGGCAGTAGTGGAGAGCTGAAGATTTCTTCAGGCTCAGCTTTAAGGAGGTTGCTGGTGCAGACAGACCGCAACTGAAAGAGCTGAACTTTAGAGAACCAGACAGAATAACCTTGTGACAAGATTCTGCAAGGTGAAAACAACAGCTGAGGATTAAAGAAAAGAGCATTTCAGCCCTCCTAGTTGAGTTTAAAACCCTGTCTACAGCCCTAGTTATGTGATTCACTTGGTCTCTGATCCCTCCAGACCAGGTCCTTTCTTTCCTAATACCGATGTCAATGTCTCAATTCAACCAGATTTCTCCCACACCAATTTTTGAGCCATGCATCTACCTGCTTAATCTTATCAACCCTGTGCTAATTAACTCATGGCTCAGGTAGTAATCCAGAGACTGCTACCTTTTTGGTCTTATTATTTAGTTTAGCTCCTCGCTGTTAATACTCCCTTAGCAGACTGTCTGCCCTAGTGTTATCTATGTCATTGATACTACATGGACCACAACCACTGGATCTTTACCCGCCCACTGTGCAGCCCAGATGAGATATCCTGGACCCAAGCTCTGGGCAGGGAACACAACCATCGGGACTCTCAATCCTGGTCACAGAGAACAGTGTCTATGCCTTTAACTGCACTATCCCCAATTACAACAATATTTCTCTTGAATGGCTCCCTGCACTGTGGTGCTGCAGTCAGCTCATTCTCCCTGCAGTTCCTATTCCCGTCCACACAGAGGGAGCAAACATCTTGAACCTGGTTGACAAGGACAGGGGCTGAGGCTCCTGCAACTCTACCTTCTGGATCCCTCAACCTGTCTCACGCACAACTACACTCTCCTATCCCTGATTACATAACGCTTTTCAGCTCTTTCCTAACTTCCTGCACTCACTATGCAGGACCTCATCCCTCTTTTTACCTATGTCATTGGGACCAATGTGCACAATGACCTCTGGCTTCATACCCTCCTCCTTAAGAATTTTGTGCAACAATTCAGAGATGTCCTTGATCCTGGAACCAAGGAGGGAACATACCATCCTGGAATCTCAAATGGGACCACAGAAATGCCCGCGTGTGTGCCCCAACTCGCGAGTCTCCCATCACTGTCACTTGTCTGGATGTTGACTGACCCTGATATACAACAGAGCCAGTTGTGGTGCCACAAACCCGGCTGCTGCTGTTATACTCCCCTCTGAGGCCAGCCTCCTCAACAATATCCAAAATGGTGTACCTGTTAGTAGGGTCTACCACACACTCTGCCCACTGTATGCTCCTCAGTGTGTCCAACTGCTGCTCCAACTGAACAATGTGGTCTGTGAGGAGCTGCAGCCGGTCACACTTCCTGCAAACATAGTCGTCAGGGCCAATGGACTACTTCCTGATCTCCCACGTCTGGCAGGGGGAGCACACCATTGACCTAACGACGAGATTGGATGGGATTGAGGTTAACAAGGAGAAGGTGTTAGCAGTTCTGGAAAGTGTAAAAATAGGTAAGGCCCCTGAGCTGGATGGGATTAATCCTAGGATTCTCTGGGAAGCCAGGGTGGAGATTGGCACTGATCTTTATGTCATCATTGTCTACAGGAATAGTGCCAGAAAACTGGATTACAGCAAATGTCGTTCCCTTGTTCAATAAGGGGAGTAGGGGCAGCCTTGGAAATTATAGACTCTCCCAGACTTGCAAAGGACCTCTGCTCTTTTACATCCTCAGGAGAATTCACACTCTCAACAAATGCTCATTCTCCACCATATCAGACATAAAAGAATGGACCCACTCCCAGCACCTTTCCCTGCCAACGCAAGAAGTACAAAACCTGCGTCCACACCTCCCCCCTCACCTCCATTCAAGGCCCCAAAGAAGTCTTCCACATCTAACAGAAATTTACCTGGAACTTCCACATACGCCATCTACTGTATCCATTGCATCTGATGTGGTCTCCTCTACATCAGGAAAACAGGCCGCCAAATTGTGGAACGTTTCAGAGAACATCTCTGGGACACCCAAACCACCCCCATTGCCCCGTGACCCAACACTTTAACGCCCCCTCCCACTCCACCAAGGACATGTAGGTCCTGGGCCTCCTCCATTGCCAAACCCTAACCACACAACACCTGGAGGAAGAACTCCTCACCTTCCACCTTGGGACCCTGCAACCACATGGGATTAATGCGGATTTCACCAGTTTTTTCATTTCCACTCCCCCACCTTATCCCAGTCTCAAGCTTCCAACTCGGCACCGCCCTCTAGACCTGTCCATCTTCCTTCCCACCTATCCGCTCCACCCTCCTCTCCGACCTAATATCTTTCACCCCCACCCTCATCTTCCAATCACATTCCCAGCTACCTTCCTCCCAGCCTCCTCCCCATTCCCATTTATCTCTCATCCATCCCGGCCCAAAAGCCTCATTCCTGATAAATGGCTTATGCCTGAAACGTCAATTCTCCTGATCCTCGGATGCTGCCTGACTTGTTGGGCTTTTCCAGCACCATAGTCTCGACTCTGGTTTTCAATGAAGCATGTGGCTACAGAAGGCTGTCTTTCATCTCCTTTCAGTTACTTTGTGGTTAATGTGTATCTTAGTTATCTTTCCTTGTGTTTGAACCTTATATCTTAATAATCTTAACTAACAAAAATGAACCAATCAAAGTCTTAGAATTCAGTTGACATCCTGCACCTTGTGGGAATTTCTCTTCTCTTTCTCTGTGAAAATTCATAACCTGTTCCCACTATTGTGGTTCTGTTCGCCGAGCTGGGAATTTGTGTTGCAGACGTTTCGTCCCCTGTCTAGGTGACATCCTCAGTGCTTGGGAGCCTCCTGTGAAACACTTCTGTGATCTTTCCTCCGGCATTTATAGTGGTTTGAATCTGCCGCTTCCGGTTGTCAGTTGCAGCTGTCCGCTGCAGTGGCCGGTATATTGGGTCCAGGTCGATGTGTTTGTTGATTGAATCTGTGGATGAGTGCCATGCCCCGAGGAATTCCCTGGCTGTTCTCGGTTTGGCTTGTCCTATAATAGTAGTGTTGTCCCAGTCGAATTCAAATGGGAGTTGGGCGTCCTTTTCTTCCTCTCTAGTGAATCGGATTCCTGTGAGTGTGGCGTTGATGATCCAGTGTGTGTTCTTTGAGGAAGAAAAGGACAACCAACTCCCATTCCTAGATGTGATGGTACAGAGAACACCGAACAGAGAATTCACCACAAATGGATACAGGAAAGACACACACACAGACCAAGTCCTGAACTACAAAAGCAACCACCCCAACACACACAAAAGAAGTTGCATCAAGACACTGTTCAAAAGGGCCACAACACACTGCAGTACACCAGAACTGCAAAAAGAGGAAGAAGAACATCTATACAATGTTTTCGCCAAAAACGGGTACCCCCACAATTTCATCAACAGATGCCTAAGGGAAAGACAACGGAATGAGAACATGCCACAACCCAAAGGACTAGCCACACTACCATACATCAAGAGCATTTCTGAACTGATAGCCAGACTACTTTGACCACTGGGACTCATAACAGCACACAAACCAACAACCACTCTCAGACAATAACTCACCAGAACGAAGGACCCGATACCCAGCATGAGCAAAACCAATGTAGTGTACAAAATCCCATGCAAGGACTGCACAAAACACTACATAGGACAAACAGGGAGACAGCTAACGATCCGCATCCATGAACACCAACTAGCCACGAACCGACACGACCAGCTATCCTTAGTAGCCACACACTGAGATGACAAGCAACATGAATTCGACTGGGACAACACACTACTATTATAGGACAAGCCAAACAGAGAACAGCCAGGGAATTCCTCGGGGCATGGCACTCATCCACAGATTCAATCAATAAGCACATCGGCCTGGACCCAATATACTCGGTGAACAGAACCACAACAACGAGCACCCGAGCTACAAATCTTCTCCCAAACTTTGAACCTGTTCCCACAGGCCTAGCTCCAAGCCTCAGATTATTCTCTATTGTTTTGAAGTCCTCCTTCAAATTCTTATCCTCGATTAAACTGCACCAAAGTTCATCTTGAAGCCCTGGTATCATTCTGGAGAATCTGTACCGTGACACTCCAAACAGTCCGAAACCTGTATCTCTTGTTCTGGCACTGCCAGACCTAAGATCCTTTTCTAAATGGTTCCAGATCCCAATAGTTGAGAGATTAATTTTCCTGATAATATTTGACACAGAAACACTGCTCTCCTGAAAACCTACTGTCCTGGGAATTTTGATGTCAACATTTACAATGTAAAATGTCAACACAAACCTGTCCCTATCATGATACTCTCCTGTCTGTGACTTTAACGAGACATAGAGATCTACAGCACAGAAAAAGGCTCTGGCCCAGAGTAGGGACTGAATTCTATCTGTATTCTTTGAGTGAATTATAGTTCACTGATAACCCGACTTCAGTTAAAGACCACACTTGGATTTAATTTCACGTGGCAATGCTCCATGAGATGGATTAGTTCCACATAAGGTGCATCGATGTGCACTTTCTCACACCAACTGTGACAAATTGGGCACACCTATGACATAAATTACACTCTTGGAATTTTAATTCTGTAAGTATCCACTGTCTATAGTGATCTTGTATTTGTAGCTGTGGCCCAGTAAACAGCATTCACATCTCTGAGCCAAAAGGTCATGAGTTCAAATCTCTCTCTAGAGATATGAGCACAGAGTCAAGGCTCAAAAACCTGAGGGAGTGCTGATTGTTGGAACTGCTGTCTTTCAGAAGAAAGTTAAAGCCAGATCTCATCTCCCCTTGGGTAAGCAATGGTTACCATGGAGCTATTCAAAGAAGAACCTGGAAGCTCTCAGCCAACAAATGATTACATTGCTGTTTGGGGGACATTGCTTTGCCCAAATTGACCGTCCTATTACCTCCACCAGAACAATAACTATACAACAAATATATTCACATAGTTCTGAAAGTTGCCTGATAAATGCAAATTATTCTCTCTCTCTCTCAGTGCTGCTTTTACAGGTGGCAGTATTTTTCAAATTCCTTCCAAGGTGGAGCTGCAGCATCCTCTAAAATGTTTAACATTTTCAGACCGTTTCATTTCTTTCACAGGCCCACTTCCTGCCTTCCTGTCAGCCCACTAGCTCCTACCTGTATGGTCACTTTCAAGCCTGCTCTCACCAAATCATACCACCCAGCCTTTCTCTGTTCCAGGCTTCCCATCACCATAACCTGCTTTCAGGCACTCTGCCCCACTGCATATCCCCTGATCGAGTACCCTCCCTCCCCCATGGTTAGGGACTCGTGCTCCCTTGGTCTTTCATGTGAGGAACACCGTTATTCTGAAATACTTTCAGACTTCAGGGTGTGGGGCAAAGTCAGAAGGTTTTCTATAAAAACTGAATTTGAATCCTGGCTTCACAAACAACAGCAGAGAATAAAGAAACCATATCAAACCTTTAAATGAGGCCTTCGCAATGATTAATCGAATATCATTTGTAGTGAGATCTGTCTGTGTTGTAATCATTCTATAAACCTATTATTACTGAGGTTGGAGGGAGAAATAAGTCTGTCCTCATTCTGGTGAGCAACATTTATTAACTATTTACACTTTGTGCTTCAATAATTAGGGAACAACATTCTTAAAATCTTGCAGACTCAATCTGAATTTTGAAAATGTTGCCTCTCTCAGGCATCACTGATATTGTGTAGTATTGATTAGCATAACGAGACTTACACATTATCCTACATTGTTTAATTCAGAACAATTTTCAGTATCGGCTCAATTGTCACACCATTTGGGCAATGTGGATTATTGGCCATCTTCTTGTCCTTTTATTTGCAGGAAGCAGGACAAATCCAATCTAGTCCCCAGTGTTCTGGATGTGACATGAGAGTGACTGTGTTGATGCCAAGGTACCATTTGACAAAGCTGGCACAAAGTGCCCTGTCCAAACTGAAATCAGGAGGAATCAGGGGATAACTTTCTCTGGTTGGAGGTGTGATTGCTGGCTGTCACTCAGCGACTGTTCCTCTGCGACTGTCCTCGGACCAACCATCTGCTTCATCAATGATCTTCCCTCTATCATAAGGTCAGAAGTGGGGATGTTCACTGATGCTGGTGCAATGTTCACCACCATTCACATCATTGAAGCAGGTCATGGCCAAAGAAGCAAGAACTGGATAAATTCTTGTCCCTCTTGGATGCAGAGTTTGTGGGCTCCAGGAAGAGGCTTGGAGAGCTGTTGCAGTGCATCAAGCACATGGTACACACTCCAGCCACATTATGCTGATGGTGGAGAGAATAAAAGTTTAAGTTGATGGATAGGTTATCAATGAAATGATCTGCTTTGCCCTGAGGTACCAAGCTATTAAATGTTGCTACAGCTACATTGATCAAGACAAGTAGATAGGACTCAAACACATGCTCGACTTGTGCCTTGTTGATGGTGGTAACATTGGGAGTCAGAGGTGAGTCACTTGTGATCGAATTCCCAACTTGCTCCTGGAGCTATGATATGTATGTGGCTGGCCCAGCTTTTGGTCAATGCCCCAGGATATTTATGAGGGATCTGTGTGTGTGATCTGTAAGGCTTGGGTTGATAAATGGCAAGTAACATTTATATCACCTGAGTACCAATCTTCAACAAAAGGGAATTTAATGATCTGCCTTTGACATTCAATGTTCCCAATAAATCCCACTCTTACAGACCACACCGACAGATCCCTCAGAAACACCCTTCCAGTCAGTGACAAAAAATCAATATTGGCCCTTTTTATCTCCCATTTATGTTCATCACAAGCAGCATTTCTGTTTCCTAATTTCCAGTTTCATTTGGGGGTTTGAGTTCCTTTGTGATGTTTGTCGGGGTTTTAAGTCTCGATCAGGTGAAATCACATGGAAAGCCAATGCTATTATTTTTGAGGTCACACCACATACCTTTTTTTATGGATGTAGGTTTATTATAATCCTTCTTACACCCACTCCATCCTCCCTTAAGCTATGTTTTCTGAGCAGTTGTATAACTCAATGAAGCCGTCGGATCTTGCATTTATTTTTATTGATGTAACACCTTTACTTAGAGTGGTTCGAATGTGGAACTCACTACCAGAGGGGATACATGAGGTGAATAACATTGCTGCATCTAAGAGGAAAGCTAGATAAACACATGAGGGAGAAGGAATAGAAGGAGACATTGATCGGGTGAGATGAAGGAGCCTGGGAATAGGCTCATGTGGAACATGGACATTGACATTGGTCAGTTGTGTCATGTGACCTATTTCTGTGCAGTACATTCGACATAATTCCTTGTAAATTGTCTCCCTTTTATTCTACCTGTCCACCGCTACGTTTCAGCACAAATGTGTAATTATCCTCAGGAACTTCCCTGAAATAATCCCCTAACATGGCTCCTATTCATACACCCCATCAAAGATATTTCCAAACAAGGTGTCCATTGACATTTTCAAGTGGCTGTAGCTCCCTCATGCAGCGTGCCAGAGTGACCTCTTGAACCTGGCCTCAACCTTTAACCTCCTTCTAAATAAAACTCATACGTGAGGAATAAGAGAATGATCAGGGAGAAGGGAGGGCCGATCAGTGACAGTGTAGGACACTTGTGCGTGGAGTATGAGAAGAAAAGGGAAACCTTAAATTAGTTTTTTGCTTTGGTTTTCACTACAGAAAGGGACCTTATTGTGAATGAGAACTTTGAGGAGCTAGGATATAGGCTTGAACAGATCGAGATTGATGAAGTTGATGTGTTGGACATTTTGGTGAACATTAAGATTGATGAGTCCCCAGGGGCAGACCAGATTTAACCTCGGTTGCTCTGGGAAGTGAGAAAGGAGGTTGCTCGGCCGTTGGTGAAGATCTTTGCTTCCTCACTCTCCACACAGTCATACTGGAGGATTGGAGGGAGGCAAATGTTCCTCTTTTCAAGAAGGGTAATAGGGAAATCCCTGGCAATTACAGACCAGTCAATCTTACATCTGGTCAGCAAGATTTTTGAAGGAGTTCTGAGGGATAGGATTTATGACTATTTGGAAAAGCATAGCATGATTAAAGGGAGTCAGCATGGCTTTGTGAGGGGCAGGTTGAGCCTATTTAATCTAATTGAGTTCTTTGAGCAGGTGACAAGACATTTCAACGAAGGTTGAGCAGTGGATTTGGTGTCCATAGACTTTAGCAAGGCACTTGGTAAGGTTCCCTTTGGTAGGCTCATTCATAAAGTCAGGAAGTATGGGATACAGGGAGATTTGGTGATCTGGATTCAGAATTGGTTGGCAGACAGAAAGCAGAGTCTAGTTTAGAGTGGTGCTGGAAAAGCACAGCAGTTCAGGCAGCATCAGAGGAGCAGTAAAATCGGCGTTTCGGGCAAAAGCCCTTCATCAGGAATACAGGAAGCAGAGAGTGATTGTAGATGGAAAGTATTCTGCCTGGAGGTCAGTGTTGTGTGGGGTCCCGCTGGGCTCTATTCTTGGGTCTCTGCTCTTTGTAGATTTTATAAATGATTTGGAGGAGGAGATTGAGGGGTGCGTTACCAAACTTGCCGATGACACAAAGGTTGGAAGTGCTGTTGATAGTATTGAGGGCTATTGCAGGCTGTAGTGTGACATTGACAAGATGCAGAGCTGGGCTGAGAAATGGCAGATGGAGTTCAACCTGGTTAAATGCAAAGTGATGCATTTTGGAAGGTCAAACTCAAATGCTGAATATATGATTAAAGACAGGATTCTTGGCAGTGTGGAGGAGCAGAGGGATCTTGGTGTTCAAGAACATAGATTCCTCAAAGTTGCCACTCAAGTGGATACGGTTGTTAAGAAAGCATATGGTGTTTTGGCTTTCATTAACAGAGGCATCGAGTTTAAATGCCACGAGGTTTTGCTACAGCTCTACAAGGCCCTGGTGAGACCACACTAGGAATATTGTATCCAGTTCTGGTCGCCCTACTGTAGGAAAGATACAGAGTCTTTGTTGAGGGAGCAAACAAAGGTTTACCAGGATGCTGCCTGGACTGGAGGGCTTGTCTTATGAAGAGAGTTTGACTAAGTTCGGACTTTTCTCTCTGAAGAGAAGGAGGAAGAGGTGTGACCTGATCGAGGTATACAAGGTAATGAGAAGCATGGATAGAGTCAATAGCCAGAGACTTCTCCCCAGGGCAGGATTGACTGGGCCGAGGGGTCATAGTTTGAAGATATTAGGAGGAAGGTATCGAAGAAACGTCCGAGGTAGTTTCTTTATGCAGAGAGTTGTGAATGTATGGAATGTGTTGCTAGCGGTGGTGGTGGAAGCAGAGTCAGTCGGGATATTTCAGCACCTGCTGGACATACACGTGGACACCAGTGAATTGTGGGGGGCATAGGTCAGGTTATTTTATTTCACATTAGGATTAATCCTCGGCACAGCATCGTAGGGTGAAGGGCCTGTTCTGTGCTGTACTTTTCGATGTTCTATGTTCTAAAACACAACATTCTCAGCTTCATCCGCTCCCTGTGAAAACCTGACAATCCTCTGTGTAAAGAGATCCCTTTGTTCACACTCCGCCCTGATATGGGAGTGGGAAAAGAAGTGAATGTGTGGGTTTATTATCACATCATTGAGGTGATGGGCCATCTTTCCAGCAATAGCCTAAACCTGAGCCACTTCCCGAAAGGCTGAGTCACGGCTGGAATGGCGACCTGTTCTGAAGCAGCAAGCAGGAAATGGAACTAAAAGGAGAGTGAAAAGGATTGATCAGAGGAGCCTCAGAGAAATGTTCCAGTCTGTGTGCAGTCACTCTCTATCACACCCTTTCCCACACCCTTACCCAGAGGGCATGGATAGTGTTTGAGCTGCCTGTCTGGGGATGGTCTGGAGGTGGCAGATTGCCAATCCAGGCAGCCTGAGGTACCCCAGTGACTGCAGGTTTCCCTCCACAATATTGAGCTGGTGGCTGTGCCCATTTTCTTTCAATAAAATCTTCGATAAATGCTGAGAGAATGCTTCAAGTAGGAAGCTACCTGTCTCTCCCTTACATTGGCATGGCAGGGTGCAGCTCCTTCTCATAGAATCCCTACAGTGTGGAAGTAGGCCATTCAGCCCATCGCAAACCTCCAAAAAGCATCCCACTCAGACCCACCCCCATCCCTGTAACCCTGCGTTCCCCATGGCTAATCCACCAAGCCTGCACATCTTTGGATTATCAGAGGAAACCTACACTGACATGGGGAGAATGTGCAAACTCTACACAGAGAGTGACCAGAGGGTTGAATCGAACCCAGGTCCCTGGTGGTGTGAGGCAGCAGTGCTAACCACTGAGCCACCGTACCACCCCCATACTGACTCAGTATTTCTGTACTGCTAGACCTCACAGTTCCTCAGGCTTCGAAAGCCCAGCCGTCATCCTTCACTGTCCAGTCAGCATCCCCTCTGGACCATTGATTGGTGACTGCCCTTTACAGTGCAGCTTGGGGAAACTCAGTTTGAGCTCCGAACTGAAAAGGGAATATCTTACCATCTAACTCAGGAAAGAAACAGCCTTTACCTCTTCACCCGAACAAAGTGTTCATAATTTTAAATACCCTCATTAAATCTTTCCTAACCTTTACAGCTCTGATTGAATGACTTACAATATTTCAATAATAGTTTATGGGAATGACATCATCTTTAAAAATCTATACACCTATCAGAGTTTAAACGTACATAATGGGGTATCCATAATATTGTTACACTTTCTGCAATATATCTTGTATGCTATAACCCTATTGATGAAACCAGAAATAGTGATGGCCCATTTGTGTGACTTTATTTGTTTCCACTCAGAATATTGAAGTTCTATGTTTGCACCCTTCAGTCTCTGTGTTGAACCACTGTATTTTCCATTAAGTGTGCACTGTCACTCCTATTTATTTCTGCAAAGATTCGTGCATCATAGTTTCCCTCCTACATCAGCACCCTTTCCATCCCATCTACTCAGATCTGAAGGGCAGGGGGTTTAGGGGATACTGTTGCAGAGGTAAAGCTTGCATTTCCCAGCATGACCTCGTGTATATGGGAGATAGTGAGTGAGGAAGAGAGAGAATATATCTGTTGGAGTGAGGGTGAGAGAGTATGTGTGTGTGAGTAGGGGAGAGCAGGACAGAGGGTATGTGTGATGGACAGAGAGTATATGGATGAGGGAGAAAGGGTGTGTGCAAGAAAGGGATGGATATGTGTATGTGTGTTGGGAGGAGGAGAAAGGAAGGAACAGGAAATTTGGCAGTGTATGGAAATGAGAGAGCAAGAGAGTGAGAGGGAGGGAGGGAGAGGGAAGAACGTGCAGGTGAGAAGGAAAAAGTGTGTGAACCTTGAAAATTAGAGTAAGCCAAGCACTCACAACCTTTCCTTCCTCTTCTTCCCTTCTCAAAAACCTGATCTACACAGCAGGGGAGAAACCCCAAATTAACCCACTTTCAATCCCCAGTATCATTTGATGACTTCCAAGGCTAGCCCAGAGTGTGCATCAACGAAAGTGAACAAAGATTCGTGTAAAATAGCCCAACTCCTTGGCTACTCTCTTTCCTCTTCTTTGTGATCAGGGCTTGGGTCTATTCTGGGGGTCATTTTGTAGATCTGCTTGTTAATTGAAAGGAAAAAAATCTGAGTTCTCTATTGGCACTTTTTCATGGCCATTTTTTATTATTTATTTGTTAATTTAATTATTGGTTTATTGTTTTGGAACTTTTCTCTTCTGAAATTCATGTTTTCTGTTTGAAATAAATCCACGGAGGTCGGTATCCCATCACCAAGTCCCCCTTTGTTTACATATGCAAAGGACATGGACTCTGACCAGCTAGCTCAGAGCCAGTCCCTCCAGGCTGCATCTGGAGTATTGTGTGCAGTTTTGGTCGCCATACCATAGGAAGGATGTGGAGGCACTGGAACGGGTGCAGAGGAAGTTTACCAGGATGTTGCCTGGTATGGGAGGAAGATCGTATGAGGAAAGGCTGAGGCACTTGGGGCTGTTTTCATTGGAGAAAAGAAGGTTTAGGGGTGACTTGATAGAGGTGTACAAGATGATTAGGGGTTTAGATAGGGTTGACCATGAGAACCTTTTTCCACGTATGGAGTCAGCTATTACGAGGGGGCACAGCTTTAAATTAAGGGTTGGTAGGTATAGGACAGATGTTAGGGGTAGATTCTTTACTCAGCGAGTCGTGAGTTCATGGAATGCCCTGCCAGTAGCAGTGGTGGACTCTCCCTCTTTATGGGCATTTAAACGGGCATTGGATCGGCATATGGAGGATAGTGGGCTAGTGTAGGTTAGGTGGGCTTGGATCGGCGCAACATCAAGGGCCAAAGGGCTTGTACTGCACTGTAGTTTTCTATGTTTCTGTGTTTCTACAACATAGGACTAATAAATTAAACTGCATTTATTTCAATGCAAGGGGCCGAACAGCGAAGGCAGATGAACTCAGGACATGGTTAGGAACATGGGACTGGGATATCATAACAATTACAGAAATATGGCTCAGGGATGGGCAGGACTGGCAGCTTAATGTTCCAGGATACAAATGCTACAGGAAGGATAGAAAGGGAGGCAAGAGAGGAGGGGGAGTGGCATTTTTGATAAGGGATAGCATTACAGCTGTGCTGAGGGAAGATATTCCCGGAAATACGTCCAGGGACATTATTTGGGTGGAACTGAGAAATAAGAAAAGGATGATCACCTTATTGGGATTGTATTATAGACCCCCCAATAGTCAGAGGGAAATTGAGAAACAAACTTGTAAGGAGATCTCAGCTATCTGTAAGAATAATAGGGTGGTTATGGTGGGGGATTTTAACTTTCCAAGCATTGGCTGGGACTGCCAGAGTGTTCAAGGTTTAGATGGAGAGGGATTTCTTAAGTGTATACAAGATTATTTTCTGATTCAGTCTGTGGATGTACCTACTATAATAGGTGCAAAACTTGACCTACTCTTGGGAAATAAGACAGGGTGTCAGTGGGGAGCACTTTGGGGACAGTGACCATAATTCTATTTGTTTTAAAATAGTGATGGAAAAGGATAGACAAGATCTAAAAGTTGAAGTTCTAAATTGGAGAAAGGCCAATTTTGACGGTATTAGGCAAGAACTTTCGAAAGCTGATTGGGGGCAGATGTTCGCAGGTAAAGTGATGGCTGGAAAATGGGAAGCCTTCAGATATGAGATAACGAGAATCCAGGGAAAGTATATTCCTGTCAGGCTGAAAGGGAAGGCGGGTAAGTGTAGGGAATGCTGGATGACTAAAGAAATTGAGAGTTTGGTTCAGAAAAATAAGGAAGCATAAATCAGGTATAGACAGGATAGATCGAGTGAAAACTTAGAAGAGTATAAAAAAAGTAGGAGTATACTTAAGAGGGAAATCAGGAGGGCAAAAAGGGGACATGAGATAGCTTTGGCAAATAGAATTAAGGAGAATCCAAAGGGTTTTTACAAATATATTAAGGACAAAAAGGTAACTAGGGAGAGAATAGGGCCCCTCAAAGATCAGCAAGGCGGCCTTTGTGTGGAGCCACTGAAAATGGAGGAGATACTAAATGAATATTTTGCATCAGTATTTACTGTGGAAAAGGATATGGAAGATATAGACTGTAGGGAAATAGATGGTGACATCTTGCAAAATGTCCAGATTACAGAGGAGGAAGTGCTGGATGTCTTGAAATGGTTAAAGGTGGATAAATCCCCAGGACCTGATCAGGTGTACCCAAGAACTCTGTGGGAAGCTAGAGAAGTGATCGCTGGGCCTCTTGCTGAGATATTTGTATCATCGATAGTTACAGGTGAGGTGCCGGAACACTAGAGGTTGGCTAACGTGGTGCCACTGTTTAAGAAGGGTGGTAAAGACAAGCCAGGGAACTATAGACCAGTGAGCCTGACCTCAGTGGTGGGCAAGTTGTTGGAGGGAAACCTGAGGGACAGGATGTACATGTATTTGGAAAGGCAAGGACTGATTCGGGATAGTCAACATGGCTTTGTGCGTGGGAAATCATGTCTCACAAACTTGATTGAGTTTTTTGAAGTAACAAAGAAGATTGATGAGGGCAGAGCAGTAGATGTGATCTATATTGACTTCAGTAAGGCATTCGACAAGGTTCCCCATGGGAGACTGATTAGCAAGGTTAGATCTCATGGAATACAGGGAGAACTAATCATTTGGATACAGAACTGACTCAAAGGTAGAAGACAGAGGGTGGTGGTGGAAGGTTGTTTTTTCAGACTGGAGGCCTGTGACCAGTGGAGCGCCACAAAGGATCAGTGCTGGGCCCTCAACTTTTTGTCATTTACGTAAATGATTTGGATGCAAGCATAAGAGGTACAGTTAGTAAGTTTGCAGATGACACCAAAATTGCAGGTGTCGTGGATAGCAAAGAGGGTTACCTCAGATTACAACAGGATCTGGACCAGATGGGCCAATGGGCTGAGAAGTGGCAGATGGAGTTTAATTCAAATATATGCGAGGTGCTGCATTTTGGGAAAGCAAATCTTAGCAGCACTTATACACTTAATGGTAAGGTCCTGAGGGTGTTGCTGAACAAAGAGACCTTGGAGTGCAGGTTCATAGCTCCTTGAAAGTGGAGTCGCAGGTAGATAGGATAGTGAAGAATGTGTTTGGTATGCTTTATGCTTTCCTTTATTGGTCAGAGTATTGAGTACAGGAGTTGGGAGATCATGTTGCGGCTGTACAGGCCATTGGTTCGGCCACTGTTGGAATATTGCATGCAATTCTGGTCTCCTTCCTATCAGAAAGATGTTGTGAAACTTGAAAGGTTTCAGAAAAGATTTACAAGAATGTTGCCAGGGTTGGAGAATCTGAGCCACAGGGAGCAGCTGAACAGGCTGGGGCTGTTTTCCCTGGAGCGTCAGAGGCTGAGGGGTGACCTTATAGAGGTTTACAAAGTTATGAGGGACATGGATAGGATAAATAGGCAAATTTTTTCCCTGGGTTCAGGGAGTCCAGAACTAGCGGACATAGGCTTAGGGTGAGAGGGGAAAGATATAAAAGAGACCTAAGGGGCATCTTTTTCACACAGAGGATGGTACGTGTATGGAATGAGCTGCCAGAGGATGTGGTGGAGGCTGGTACAATTGCAACATTTAAGAGGCATTTGGATGGGTATTTGAATAGAAGGATTTGGAGGGATATGGGCCGGGTGCTGGCAGGTGGGACTAGATTGGGTTGGGATATCTGGTCGGCATGGATGGGTTGGACCGAAGGGTCTGTTTCCATGCTGTACATCTCTATGATTCTATGACTCTAAGTCAGTATTGATGCTCGTGACATAGGAGTTGGAGCTGTTCCCCTACAGGAAGATGAGGTTGGGATTGAACTGCCAGTTGGTTCCTTTTTGAAGAAGATCAACATCCACCAGAGGAAATATTCCACAATCGAAAAGGAACTATTGAGTTTGATACTAACCTTACAACAGTTTAATGTGTATGTCATGAACAATGTGTTAGAGATGATTGTGTACACGGATCACAATCTGCTTACCTTCTTAGAACACTTTAAAGACAAAAATATAAGAGTTTTTCGTTGGAGTCTTGTTTTACAGACTTTTAACTTAAAAATTGTATATTGCGGGTTGTAAGAATGTAATTGCAGATGCATTATCACTGATCTAACTGATAATGTTGGGATGAGATTTGTACTTATCCAGTGTTATGTATGGTATATATATGTGTGTGTATATGGGAAGAACTTAAGGTGAACTTAGATGAAAGTTATCTGTATGTTATGGTAATGTGTTTCAAGAATAGAGAAAAGAGAACCTTTAATTTCATTCTGATGGTTGTTTTTTTTTACTTTGGGGGAGGTGTTATGAAGGTGTAGATCTCTACTGTACCTTTAAGAAGAGTTAAAAGACAGAGCAAGCGCAGTAGTATTGGAAAATATAAAATGTTACATTTGGTCCAGCAGCTGGCAGTACCTGGGTTGCTTTGAGACAAAACAAAATTCACATTTTGCCAATCAGTTTAAATTATGCCCCAAGATACTAAACTCTAATCAAGTTTGAAGTTGGTATTTTGACAATATTAATACCAATGAAACAATCGATGCTCTGGAGTATAAATATTAAACAAAGTGAACAGTTGGAGGAGAAATGCTAAGATACCAGCATGTATAGACTGCCTGAGAAATAGCTCTCTTTAAGGTACCTTTATCTATCAATGACCTGTGAAACATAATTCCTAAGAAGAAAATCTGCAGAGGAAGATAGAAAGTGAAGATTCAACAGCTGGCTGGTTTTAAAATTTGAATATCCGGTAAATCATAATCATGGGTTTTATTGGACTAGTTTTGGAATATAAAAGATATGTTGGAGAAAGGAATTGTAAATACTTGTCAGTTCATTATTCTCTGTGAGACATTTAAATAAAAAGAAAGTTGTTAATTTTTACTTTAAATATTGACTTTTTGGGAATAGTTCCTTGCTTCTCGAATTTTAACAGATTACAGCACGGGTTAAATAATTTCTGGGTTGCAGGTTTAAATTAGCAGGCGGGGTTTACCCCATGTCATAACACTCCAAAGGCCAGGAGAAAGTGAGGATTGCAGATGCTGGAGATCAGAGCTGAAAAATGTGTTGCTGGAAAAGTGCAGCAGGTCAGGCAGCATCCAAGGAGCAGGAGAATCGACGTTTTGGGCATAAGCCCATCTTCAGGAATGAGGAAGGTGTGCCAAACAGGCTAAGATAAAAGGTAGGGAGGAGGGACTTGGGGGAGGGGCGTTGGGAATGCGATAGGTGGAAGGAGGTTAAGGTGAGGGTGATAGGCTGGAGAGGGGGTGGGCGGAGAGGTCGGGAAGAAGATTGGGCTGGTTGGGCCGAAGGGCCTGTTTCCACACTGTAGGAATTCTATGAGGCCACATCCCAGGTCCCTAGTACAGAGGGTACAGAATCAAGACTAAAATGTCATAAAAATAGTATAATAAAATGTTTAAATAAAAAATTACAGTCATTAGCAACATATCTCGAATGTCCATATTAAATTTTCTAAAATCTGAAATGAGTCAATCAGCTTTTGTTATGTTCTAAAATTTAATAAGTACCCACAGCATCATCAGATATTTTGTCTGTTGGTCTGTCTGTTAATACCCAACGATTTGATTCCCTACAGTATGGAAACAGACCTATGGCCCAACAAGACCACTCTGACCCTCTGAAAGGTAACCCACCCAGACCCATTTACCTCTGACTAATGCACCTCACACTGTGGGTCATTGAGCATGGCCAATTCACCTGACCTGTACATCTTTGGATTGTGGGAGGAAACCAGAGCACACGAAGGAAACTCACATAGACACGGGAAGAATGTGCAAACTCCACACAGACAGTCAGCCGAGGTTGGAATTGAACCCGGGTCCCTGGCTCTGTGAGGCAGCAGTGCCAACCACTGAGCCACAATGCTGCCCTATGATGCAATTTCCCAAAGAGTGACCTTACTTTAGTAACTTTTGCTGTACTATAATAAATTAATCCTTTTTGAAATGTCAGTAATACATCCATGTGAACTCATGCTTCCATACTACTCAGAAAGAGCAGTGTACATGATCCCAACAATTAGACTTGCCTTACTCCGAGGCAAGTTTTTCAAGTAAAAATAGAAATGGCTCCAGGACAGAAGATTATTCAGCCTGTAGTTTCAGTGCCAGGGCTTTGCATGAGGAACACAGAGAGTCTCACTTTCCCTTCACGTTTCTTCTCTTGCTCTGCTACCTACACTTTCACTCATGTTGCTATAATTTTGAATGCCAAATGGATGTTAAAAAGCTCAATTTGTATAAAAGTCAATCAAACTTGTCAAGTCATTCTGATTTTGCAATTCAAGAATAATAAAAATGGTACAAAAAACCCTAAAATAACCAAGTTCTATAATTGAGAGTTCGGCGTTGAACAAATGGCTGAGAAATTGCATTATCAATTAAGAATAACAAACAGACCTAAATGTCCCAAAATGAATATAATATGGTTAGGTTTGTATTGAGAAAATTGGACTGTCCTAATAAGTGCACACTATCTAACATTCAGTCTCGATCAAAATAACTCAAATACCACTCAGCGAATAGAACACAATTTTTAAAAACTTTAAAAGAAGTTAAAATTAATCTGAAACACTTGAGCAAAGCTTTCTGTGGACAATGAACATCAGACAAGTTGGTTGATAAAACTATGAAAATATCCCGTGTGAAACTCGACAGTGACCAAAGCAGAGTTGACAGAAATAAAACAGTCCACACCCAGAGTGGCCTTTCACGCTGCATTCAATAAACAAGTGAAAGCAATTTAAATCATACTGAAAAGACGGAGTCACTGAAGGTTAGATTTAAACGACTGGAATTCAAATTTATCCCTCATTAATCTCACAGATTTTAAAAGACACAAAACCTAGAAATAAAAACTCAAAAGGTTAAGGCCAGACAGAAAATGAATATATTAATTTCAGTGTGAACAAGCTAAGTTGTAAACTTACAGGGAAAAGATTAATCATGTCATTTCTTAAAATAAAAAAGGACAAAATCAAAAATGAAAAAGTGTCATTAACCTAAGAAATTTGAAAACAAACTAAATAAATGATATAACAGATAATGATTAGAATTATCAGGTCAATCTGTACATTCCAGAAGTTGAATTGTATAAAAATAACAATAAAGTCAAAATAGCTGCTTCATTGGCTACTATAATCGTAATTAAATATTTAGAATAAATGACATATTTGCAGGTGAAACTATATGAAAGGGTCAGGAATAGGGTCAAGAAGCAAAAAAAGATAACATCCATATCACAGGAATGGTGCCAGAAGACTGGAGGGTATCAAATGTTGTCCCTTTGTTCAAGAAGGGCAGTAGAGACAACCCTGGGTATTATGGAGCAGTGAGCATTAGTTCGGTTGTGTGTAAAGTGTTAGAAAAAGTTATAAGAGTTAGGATTTATAATCATCTGGAAAGGAATAAATTGGTTAGGAATACTCAACACAGTTTTGTGAAGGGTAGGTCGTGCCTCACGAACGTTACTCAGTTCTTTGAGAAGGTGACCAAACGGGTGGGTGAGGGTAAAGCGGTTGATGTGGTGTATATGGATTTCAGTAAGGTATTTGATAAGGTTCCCCACAGTAGGCTACTGCAAAAGATACAGAGGCATGGGATCGAGGGTGATTTAGTGGTTTGGATCAGAAATAGGCAATCTGAGAGAAGGCAGAGGGTGGTGGTTGATGAGAAATGTTCATCCTGGAGTTCAGTTACTAGTGGTGTATCATAAGGATCTGTTTTGAGGCCACTGCTGTTTGTCAGTTTTATATATGACCTGAATGAGGCGAGAGAAGGATGGGTTCGGAAATTTGTGGATGACACTAAGATTGGTGGAGTTGTGGATAGTGCCAATGGATGTTGTAGGTTCCAGAGGGACATAGATAAGCTGCAGAGCTGGACTGAGAGGGGGCAAATAGAGTTTACTGTGGAAACGTGTGAGGTGATTTTCACTCTGGAGTAACAGGAATGCAGAGTAATTGGCTCATGGTAAGATTCTTGGCTGTGTAGATGAGCAGAGAGATTGTGATGTCCATGTGCATAGATTCATGAAAGTTGCTACCCAGTTTGATAGGGCTGTTAAGAATTCATACAGTGTGTTGTGAGTTATGTTTTATGAGTAGAGGGATTGAGTTTCAGAACCATGAGGTCATCCTGCAGTTATACAAAATTCTGGTGCAGCCGCATTTGGAGTATTGCGCATAGTTCTGATCACTGCATTATAGGAAGGATGTGGAAGCTTTGGAAAGAGTTCGGTGGAGATTAACTGGGATGTTGCCTGGTCTGGAGGGAAGGGCTTCTGAGGAAAGGCTAGGGACGTGATGCTGTTTTCGTTGGAGAGAAGAAGGTTGAGAGGTGACTTAATTGAGACACATAAGATGATCAGAAGGTTAGATAGGGTGGACAGTGAGAGCCTTTTCCCTCAGATGGTGATGGCTAGAACTAGGGGACATCACTTTAAATTGTAGGTTAGATGGACTTCAGATTGGTCTCACAGGTCAGTGCAACATCAAGTGCTGAAGGGTCTGTACTGTCCTGTAATGTTCTATGTTCTAACCATGAATCCTGACTGAAATGTCGACATCTTAATTCCACAGCAGAAGAAGACATGTTATTTCCAGAGAAGGGAGAGTTTTATTTCAGTATATCCTGTAGAGATTCTTAAAATACAATCATAACTGATTATCGATCTCCAACAGCACATACAAGGGCAGGTGTCCCTGCATCTCCCACAGAATCCAAATATCGTTCAAATTCACCCCCACATCTCCAACAGCTTTCTCAGAAAGTCAAAAATGGGAACAAAATTTAGTTCAAAAGTGATTGCATTCCTGGAAATAAAAGATTAGTTTATCCTATTTGGAAATTAACTCTGGCCAGAAAATGTAATTCCAAATGTGATAAATTCAAATTCCAAAAGATAAATTGAACCAATGTTTCCACTCTAATCTCTTTTAATGAGCCTATCCTGGCAGATACAGATGTAAATTAGTGCAGGAAATCCCTTCAAAAGGGGAAAAAAAACATGAAACATGCACGATCAAACTTATAAAAGGCACAGGCAACATGTTAAAATCAACAAGGATTTCCAAAATGTAGAATTAAATCAAAACATTCCCAGATCAGGAGTTCCAGGGGACAGAAAAAACAAAGATTACGTAAAACGACAAGTAATCACTTGTGTGGCCT
This sequence comes from Chiloscyllium punctatum, assembly GCF_047496795.1. Lineage (NCBI taxonomy): Eukaryota > Metazoa > Chordata > Chondrichthyes > Orectolobiformes > Hemiscylliidae > Chiloscyllium > Chiloscyllium punctatum. The sequence goes on from NC_092780.1 coordinate 52,880,207, forward strand.
TTGTGTGGAGCTGCAGAAAATGGGGGAGACACTAAATGATTATTTTGCATCAGTATTTACTGTTTAAAAGGATATGGAAGATACAGACTGTCGGGAAATAGATGGTGACATCTTGCAAAATGTCCAGATTACAGAGGAGGAAGTGCTGGATGTCTTGAAATGGGTAAAGGTGGATAAATCCTCAGGTGTACCCGAGAACTCTGCGGGAAGCTAGAGAAGTGATTGCTGGGCCTCTTGCTGAGATCTTGTATCATCGATAGTCACAGGTGAGGTGCCGGAAGATTAGAGATTGGCAAACGTGGTGCCACTGTTTAAGAAGGGTGGTAAGGACAAGTCAGGGAACTATAGACCAGCGAGCCTGACCTCGGTGGTGGGCAAGTTGTTGGAGGGAAAACTGAAGGACAGGATGTACATGTATTTGGAAAGGCAAGGACTGATTCGGGATAGTCAACATGGCTTTGTGCGTGGGAAATCATGTCTCACAAACTTGATTGAGTTTTTTGAAGAAGTAACAAAGAGGATGATGAGGGCAGAGTGGTCGATGTGATCTATATGGACTTCAGTAAGGCATTCGACAAGGTTCCCCATGGGAGACTGATTAGCAAGGTTAGATCTCATGGAATACAGGGAGAACTAATTATTTGGATACAGAACTGGCTCAAAGGTAGAAGACAGAGGGTGGTGGTGGAGGGTTGATTTTTAGACTGGAGGCCTGTTACCAGTGGAGCGCCACAAGGATCAGTGCTGGGCCCTCGACCTTTTGTCATTTACATAAATGATTTGGATGCAAGCATAAGAGGTACAGTTCGTAAGTTTGCAGATGACGCCAAATTTGGAGGTATAGTGGACAGCAAAGAGGGTTACCTCAGATTACAACAGGATCTGGACCAGATGGGCCAATGGGCTGAGAAGTGGCAGATGGAGTTTAATTCAGATAAATGCGAGGTGCTGCATTTTGGGAAAGCAAATCTGAGCAGGACTTATACACTTAATGGTAAGGTCCTAGGGAGTGTTGCTGAACAAAGAGACCTTGGAGTGCAGATTCATAGCTCCTTGAAAGTGGAGTCGCAGGGAGATAGGATAGTGAAGAATGCGTTTGGTATGCTTTATGCTTTCCTTTATTGGTCAGAGTGTTGAGTACAGGAGTTGGGAGATCATGTTGCGGCTGTACAGGATATCGGTTAGGCCGCTGTTGGAATATTGCATGCAATTCTGGTCTCCTTCCTATCGGAAAGATGTTGTGAAACTTGAAAGGGTTAGGAAAAGATTTACAAGAATGTTGCCAGGGTTGGTAGATTTGAGCTATAGGGAGAGGCTGAACAGGCTGGGGCTCCCCAGGACCTTCCCATTAAGTGTATAAATGCTGCTAAGATTTGATTTCCCAAAATGCAGCACTTCGCATTTATCTGAATTAAACTCCATCTGGCACTTCTCAGCCCATTGGTCCATCTGGTCAAGATCCTGTTATAATCTGAGGTAACCCTCTTTGCTATCCACTACACCTGCAATTTTGGTGCCATCTGCAAATCTACTAACTGTACCTCTTATGCTCACATCCAAACCATTTATATAAATGACAAAACGTGGAGGCCTTGGCACTGATCCTTGTGGCACTCCACTGGTCACAGGCCTTCAGTCTGAAAAACAACCCTCCACCACCACCCTCTGTCTTCTACCTTTGAACCAGTTCTGTATCAAAATGGCTAGTTCTCCCTGTATTCCATGAGATCTAACCTTGCTAATCAGTCTCCCATGAGGAACCTTGTCGAATGCCTTACTGAAGTCCATATAGATCACATCTACTGCTCTGCTCTCATCAATCTTCTTTGTTACTTCTTCAAAAAACTCAATCAAGATTGTGAGACTTGATTTCCCACGCACAAAGCCATGTTGACTATCCCGAATCAGTCCTTGCCTTTCCAAATACATGTACATCCTGTCCCTCAGGATTCCCTCCAACAACTTGCCCACCACTGAGGTCAGGCCCACTGGTCTATAGTTCCCTGGCTTGTCTTAACCGTCCTTCTTAAACAGTGGCACCATGTTAGCCAACCTCCAGTCTTCCGGCACCTCACCTGTAACTATCGATGATACAAATATCTCAGCAAGAGGCCCAGCAATCACTTCTCTAGCTTCCCACAGAGTTCTCGGGTACACCTGATCAGGTCCTGGGGATTTATCCACCTTTAACCATTTCAAGATATCCAGCACTTCCTCCTCTGTAATCTGGACATTTTGCAAGGTGTCACCATCTATTTCCCTACAGTCTATATCTTCCATATCCTTTTCCACAGTAAATACTGATGCAAAATACTCATTTAGTATCTCCCCCATTTTCTGTGGCTCCACACAAAGGCCGCCTTGCTGATCTTTGAGCGGCCCTATTCTCTCCCTAGTTACCCTTTTGTCCTTAATATATTTGTAAAAACCCTTTGGATTCTCCTTAATTCTATTTGCCAAAGCTATCTCATGTCCCCATTTTGCCTTCCTGATTTTCCTCTTAAGTATACTCCTACTGCCTTTATACTCTTCTAAGTTTTCACTCTATCTATCCTGTCTATACCTGATATATGCTTCCTTATTTTTCTTAACCAAACTCTCAACTTCTTTAGTCATCCAGCATTCCCTATACCTACCAGACTGACAGGAATATACTTTCTCTGGATTCTTGTTATCTCATTTCTGAAGGTTTCCCATTTTCCAGCCGTCCCTTTACCTGCGAACATCTGCCCCCAATGAGCTTTCGAAAGTTCTTGCCTAATACCGGCAAAATTGGCCTTTCTCCAATTTAGAACTTCAATTTTTAGATCTGGTCTATCCTTTTCCATCACTATTTTAAAACAAATAGAACTATGGTCACTGGCCCCAAAGTGCTCCACACTGACACCTCAGTCACCTGCCCTGCCTTGTTTCCCAAGAGTAGGTCAAGTTTTGCACCTTTTATAGTAGGTACATCCACAGACTGAATCAGAAAATTATCTTGTACTCACTTAAGAAATTCCTCTCCATCTAAACCTTTAACACTATGGCAGTCCCAGCCGATGCTTGGAAAGTTAAAATCCCCCACCATAACCACCCTATTATTCTTACAGATAGCGGAGATCTCCTTACAAGTTTGTTTCTCAATTTCCCTCTGACTATTGGAGGGTTTATAATACAATCCCAATCAGGTGATCATCCTTTTCTTATTTCTCAGTTCAACCCAAATAATGTCTCTGGACCTATTTCCGGGAATATCTTCCCTCAGCGCAGCTGTAATGCTATCCCTTATCAAAAATGCCACTCCCCCTCCTCTCTTGCCTCCCTTTCTATCCTTCCTGTAGCATTTGTATCCTGGAACATTAAGCTGCCAGTCCTGCCCATCCCTGAGCCATGTTTCCATAATTGTTATAATATCCCAGTCCCATGTCCCTAACCATACCCTGAGTTCATCTGCCTTCTCTGTTCGGCCCCTTGCATTGAAATAAATGCAGTTTAATTTATTAGTCCTATGTTATAGAAACATAGAAACATAGAAAAATACAGCGCAGTACAGGCCCTTTGGTCCTCGATGTTGCACCGATCCAAGCCCACCTAACCTACACTAACCCACTATCCTCCATATGCCGATCCAATGCCCGTTTAAATGCCCATAAAGAGGGAGAGTCCACCACTGCTACTGGCAGGGCATTCCATGAACTCACGACTCGCTGAGTAAAGAATCTACCCCTAACATCTGTCCTATACCTACCACCCCTTAATTTAAAGCTATGCCCCCTCGTAATAGCTGACTCCATACGTGGAAAAAGGTTCTCATGGTCAACCCTATCTAAACCCCTAATCATCTTGTACACCTCTATCAAGTCACCCCTAAACCTTCTTTTCTCCAATGAAAACAACCCCAAGTGCCTCAGCCTTTCCTCATACGATCTTCCTCCCATACCAGGCAACATCCTGGTAAACCTCCTCTGCACCCGTTCCAGTGCCTCCACATCCTTCCTATGGTATGGCGACCCAAACTGCACACAATACTCCAGATGCAGCCTGGAGGGACTGGCTCTGAGCTAGCTGGTCAGAGTCCATGTCCTTTGCATATGTAAACAAAGGGGGACTTGGTGATGGGATACCGACCTCCGTGGATTTATTTCAAACAGAAAACATGAATTTCAGAAGAGAAAAGTTCCAAAACAATAAATGAATAATTAAATTAATAAATAAATAATAAAAAATGCCCATGAAAAAGTGCCAACGGAGAACTCAGATTTTTTTTCTTTTCAATTAACAAGCAGATCTACAAAACGACCCCCAGAATAGACCCAAGCCCTGATCACAAAGAAGGGGAAAGAGTGTAGCCAAGGAGTTGGGCTATTTTACACTAATCTTTGTTCACTTTCGCTGATGTACACTCTGGGCTAGCCTTGGAAGTCGTCAAATGATACTGGGGGTTGAAAGTGGGTTAATTTGGGGTTTCTCCCCTGCTGTGTAGATTGGGTTTTTGAGAAGGGAGGAAGAGGAAGGAAAGGTTGTGAGTGCTTGGCTCACTCTAATTTTCAAGGTTCACACACTTTTTCCTTCTCACCTGCACGTCCTTCCCTCTCCCTCCTTCCTTCTCACTCTCTTGCTCTCTCATTTCCATATACTGCCAAATTTCTTTTTCCTTCCTTTCTCCTCCTCCCAACACACAGACACATCTCCTTCCCTTTCTTGCACACACCCTTTCTCCCTCATTCATATACTCTCCATCCATCACACATACCCTCTATCCTGCTCTCCCCTACTCACACACACATACTCTCTCACCCTCACTCCAACAGATATATTCTCTCTCTTCCTCACTCACTATCTCCCATATACACGAGGTCATGCTGGGAAATGCAAGCTTTACCTCTGCAACAGTATCCCCTCAACCCCCTGCCCTTCAGATCTGAGTAGATGGGATGGAAAGGGTGCTGATGTAGGAGGGAAACTATGATGCACGAATCTTTGCAGAAATAAATAGGAGTGACAGTACACACTTAATGGAAAATACAGTGGTTCAACACAGAGACTGAAGGGTGCAAACATAGAACTTCAATATTCTGAGTGGAAATAAATAAAGTCACACAAATGGGCCATTACTATTTCTCATTTCACCGATAGGGTTATAGCATACAAGATATATTGCAGAAAGTGTAACAATATTATGGATACCCCATTATGTACGTTTAAACTCTGATAGGTGTATAGATTTTTAAAGATGATGTCATTCCCATAAACTATTTTTGAAACATTGGGAGTCGTTCAATCAGAGCTGTAAAGGTTAGGAAAGATTTAATAAGGGTATTTAAAATTATGAACACTTTGTTCAGGTGAAGAGGTAAAGGCTGTTTCTTTCCTGAGTGAGATGGTAAGATATTCCCTTTTGAGTTCGGAGCTCAAATTGAGTTTCCCCAAGCTGCACTGTAAAGGGCAGTCACCAATCAATGGTCCAGAGGTGATGCTGACTGGACAGTGAAGGATGATGGATTAGTGGTGCTGGAAGAGCACAGCAGTTCAGGCAGCATCCAACGAGCAGCGAAATCGACGTTTCAGGAAAAGCCCTTCATCAGGAATAAAGGCAGTGAGCCTGAAGCGTGGAGAGATAAGCTAGAGGAGGGTGGGGGTGGGGAGAGAGTAGCACAGAGTAGAATGGGTGAGTGGGGGAGGAGATGAAGGTGATAGGTCAAGGAGGAGAGGGTGGAGTGGATAGGTCGAAAAGGAGATAGGCAGGTCGGACAAGTCAAGGAGACAGTGCTGAGCTGGAAGTTTGAAACTAGAATGAGGTGGGGGAAGGGGAAACTGTTGAAGTCCACATTGATGCCCTGGGGCTGAAGTGTTCCGAGGTGGAAGATGAGGCGTTCTTCCTCCAGGCGTCTGGTGGTGAGGGAGCGGCGGTGAAGGAGGCCCAGGACCTCCATGTCCTCGGCAGAGTGGGAGGGGGAGTTGAAATGTTGGGCCACGGGGCGGTTTGGTTAATTGGTGCGGGTGTCTCTGAGATGTTCCCTAAAGCGCTCAGTCTCCCCAATGTAGAGGAGACCACATCGGGAGCAACGGATACAATAAATGATATTAGTGGATGTGCAGGTAAAACTTTGATGGATGTGGAAGGCTCCTTTAGGGCCTTGGATAGAGGTGAGGGAGGAGGTGTGGGCACAGGTTTTACAGTTCCTGCGGTGGCAGGGGAAAATGCCAGGATGGGAGGGTGGGTCGTAGGGGGTTGTGGGGGTTGTGGGGTTGTGGACCTGACCAGGTAGTCACGAGGGAACGGTCTTTGCGGAAGGCAGAAAGGGGTGGGGAGGGAAATATATCCCTGGTGGCGGGGTCTTTTTGGAGGTGGCGGAAATGTCGGCGGATGATTTAGTTTATGCGAAGGTTTGTAGGGTGGAAGGTGAGCACCAGGGGCGTTCTGTCCAGAAGGAGGCCATCTGGTGTGTTCTATGGTGGAACTGGTTGTCCTGGGAGCAGATACGGCAGAAGCGGAGAAATTGGGAATACGGGATGGCATTTTTGCAAGAGGTTGGGTGGGAAGAGGTGTAATCCAGGTAGCTGTGGGAATCGGTGGGTTTGTAAAAAATGTCAGTGTCAAGTCGGTCGTCACTAATGGAGATGGAGAGTTCCAGGAAGGGGAGAGAGGTGTCAGAGATGGTCCAGGTAAATTTAAGGTCAGAGTGGAATCTGTTGGTGAAGTTAATGAATTGCTCAACCTCCTCGCGGGAGCACGAGGTGGCGCCAATGCAGTCATCAATGTAGCGGAGGAAGAGGTGGGGAGTGGTGCCGGTGTAATTACGGAAGATCAACTGTTCTACATCGCCAACAAAGAGACAGGCATAGCTGGGGCCCATACGTGTGCCCATGGCTACGCCTTTGGTCTGGAGGAAGTGGGAGGATTCAAAGGAGAAATTGTTAAGGGTGAGGACCAGTTCAGCCAAAAGAATGAGAGTGTCAGTGGAAGGGTACTGTTGGGGACATCTGGAGAGGAAAAAACAGAGGGCTTTGAGGCCCTGGTCATGGCGGATGGAGGTGTAGAGGGATTGGATATCCATGGTGAAGATGAGGCATTTGGGGCCGGGGAAATGGAAGTCTTGGAGGAGGTGGAGGGCGTGGGTGGTGTCTCGAACGTATGTGGGGAGTTCCTGGACTAGGGGGGATAGGACAGTGTCAAGGTAGGTAGAGATGAGTTCAGTGGGGCAGGAGCACGCTGAGACAATGGGTCGGCCAGGGTGGTCAGGCTTGTGGATCTTGGGAAGAAGGTAGAACCGGGCAGTGCGGGGTTCCCGGTCTATGAGGTTGGAAGCTGTGGGTGGGAGATCTCCTGAGGTGATGAGGTTCTGTATGGTCTGGGAGATGATGGTTTGGTGAAGGGGGGTGGGGTCATGGTCGAGGGGGCAGTAGGAAGAGGTGTCCTCGAGTTGGCGTTTGGCTTCAGCGGTGTAGAGGTCAGTGCGCCAGACTACCACTGCGCCCCCTTTATCTGCTGGCTTGATGGTGAGGTTGGGATTGGAGCAGAGGGATTGGAGGGCTACACGTTGTGAGGGTGAGAGGTTGGAGTGGGGGAAGGGGGTCAACAAGTTGAGGCGGTTAATGTCCCGGCGGCAGTTGGAAATGAAGAGGTTGAGGGCAGGTAATAGGCCAGCGCGGGTTGTCCAGGTGGATGCAGTGTGTTGGAGGTGGGCGAAGGGGTCCTCGGAAGGTGGGCGGGAGTCCTGTTTGTGAAAGTAAGCTCGGAGGCGGAGTCGACGGAAGACGTGTTCGATGTCACGGCGTGTATTAAATTCATTGATGCGTGTACGGAGGGGGATGAAGGTGAGTCCTTTGCTGAGGACTGATCGTTCGTCCTCAGTGAGGGGGAGGTCTGGGGGGATGGTGAAAACTCGGCAGGGCCGGGACCTGGGATCTGGTGTGGGTGTGGAGCTGGGAATGGGGTCGGAGCCAGTACCTGGAGTGGGTGTGATGGTGGGGGGAATGGGGGTGGAGGCATGAGCAGGGATAATGTTCCCCTCGGGGTTTTGGGGGTGGGGATAGTGACAGTGTGGTCTGTGGGGGGGCGTGTCAGCAGAATGCAGGTGAGAGGCGCTGGTGGGGGCAGAAGTGGTGATGATCATGGCAGTAGGGGTGGCATGTGCCATCAATGATGATGTGAGGGCCGGAAGTGGCTGTGGGAGTGTCCATGATGGGGGCGGAAGTTACATCATCACTCAGCGTGGGGTTGGTAGCTGCGTCAGCCGCATGGCTAATGGCGTTTCCGAGGCCAGGGGAACATCTGGAATGTTTGAGGAGCGCTGGTTATGGAGGTGGGTGGATGAAAGTTTGTTGTACTTACAGTTTTTGATGTTTGAGATGGAGTTGAAATACTGTTTGTTGAGAGTATGAATTCTCCTGAGGATGTAGTATAGAGTGGCTGGGCTTTCGAAGCCTGAGGAACTGTGAGGTCTAGCAGTACAGAAATACTGAGTCAGTATGGGGGTGGCACGGTGGCTCAGTGGTTAGCACTGCTGCCTCACACTGCCAGGAACCTGGGTTTGATTCAACCCTCTGGTCACTCTCTGTGTAGAGTTTGCACATTCTCCCCATGTCAGTGTGGGTTTCCTCTGATAATCCAAAGATGTGCAGGCTTGGTGGATTAGCCATGGGGAACGCAGGGTTACAGGGATGGGGGTGGGTCTGAGTGGGATGCTTTTTGGAGGTTTGCTATGGGCTGAATGGCCTACTTCCACACTGTAGGGATTCTATGAGAAGGAGCTGCACCCTGCCATGGCAATGTAAGGGAGAGACAGGTAGCTTCCTACTTGAAGCATTCTCTCAGCATTTATCGAAGGTTTTATTGAAAGAAAATGGGCACAGCCACCAGCTCAATATTGTGGAGGGAAACCTGCAGCCACTGGGGTACCTCAGGCTGCCTGTATTGGCAATCTGCCACCTCCAGACCATCCCCAGACAGGCAGCTCAAACACTACCCATGCCCTCTGGGTAAGGGTGTGGGAAAGGGTGTGGTAGAGAGTGACTGCACACAGACTGAAACATTTCTCTGAGGCTCCTCTGATCAATCCTTTTCACTCTCCTTTTAGTTCCATTTCCCGCTTGCTGCTTCCGAACAGGTCGCCATTCCAGCCGTGACTCAGCCTTTCGGGAAGTGACTCAGGTTTAGGCTATTGCTGGAAAGATGGCCCATCACCTCAATGATGTGATAATAAACCCACACATTCACTTCTTTTCCCACTCCCATATCAGGGCCGAGTGTGAACAAAGGGATCTCTTTACACAGAGGATTGTCAGGTTTTCACAGGGAGCAGAGGAAGCTGAGAATGTTGTGATTTAGAACATAGAACATCGAAAAGTACAGCACAGAACAGGCCCTTCACCCTACGATGCTGTGCCGAGGATTAATCCTAATGTGAAATAAAATAACCTGACCTATGCACCCCACAATTCACTGGTGTCCACGTGCATGTCCAGCAGGTGCTGAAATATCCCGACTGACTCTGCTTCCACCACCACCGCTAGCAACACATTCCATACATTCACAACTCTCTGCATAAAGAAACTACCTCGGACGTCTCTTCGATACCTTCCTCCTAATATCTTCAAACTATGACCCCTCGGCCCAGTCAATCCTGCCTTGGGGAGAAGTCTCTGGCTATTGACTCTATCCATGCTTCTTATTACCTTGTATACCTTGATCAGGTCACCTCTCTTCCTCCTTCTCTTCAGAGAGAAAAGTCCGAGCTTAGTCAAACTCTCTTCATAAGACAAGCCCTCCAGTCCAGGCAGCATCCTGGTAAACCTTTGTTTGCACCCTCTACAAAAACTCTGTATCTTTCCTACAGTAGGGTGACCAGAACTGGACACAATATTCCTAGTGTGGTCTCACCAGGGACTTGTAGAGCTGTAGCAAAACCTCGTCGCACTTAAACTCGATCCCCTTGTTAATGAAAGCCAAAACACAATATGCTTTCTTAACAACCATATCCACTTGAGTGGCAACTTTGAGGAATCTATGTTCTTGAACACCAAGATCCCTCTGCTCCTCCACACTGCCAAGAATCCTGTCTTTAATCATATATTCAGCATTTGAGTTTGACCTTCCAAAATGCATCCAGGTTGAACTCCATCTGCCATTTCTCAGCCCAGCTCTGCATCTTGTCAATGTCACACTATAGCCTGCAATAGACCTCAATACTATCAACAGCACTTCCAACCTTTGTGTCATCGGCAAGTTTGGTAACACACCCCTCAATCTCCTCCTCCAAATCATTTATAAAATCTACAAAGAGCAGAGGCCCAAGAATAGAGCCCAGCGGGACCCCACACAACACTGACCTCCAGGCAGAATACTTTCCATCTACAACCACTCTCTGCTTCCTGTATTCCTGATGAAGGGCTTTTGCCTGAAACGCCGATTTTACTGCTCCTCTAATGCTGCCTGAACTGCTGTGCTTTTCCAGCACCACTCTAAACGAGACTCTGCTTTCTGTCTGCCTACCAATTCTGAATCCAGATCGCCAAATCTCCCTGTATCCCATACTTCCTGACTTTATGAATGAGCCTACCATAGGGAACCTTACCAAGTGCCTTGCTGAAGTCCATGTACACCACATCCACTGCTCGACCTTCGTCGACATGTCTTGTCACCTGCTCAAAGAACTCAATTAGATTAAATAGGCTCAACCTGCCCCTCACAAAGCCATGCTGACTCCCTTTAATCATGCTATGCTTTTCCAAATAGTCATAAATCCTATCCCTCAGAACTTCAAAAATCTTGCTGACCAGATGTAAGATTGACTGGTCTGTAATTGCCAGGGATTTCCCTATTACCCTTCTTGAAAAGAGGAACATTTGCCTCCCTCCAATCCTCCAGTATGACTGTGTGGAGAGTGAGGAAGCAAAGATCATCACCAACGGCCGAGCTACCTCCTTTCTCACTTCCCAGAGCAACCGAGGTTAAATCTGGTCTGCCCCTGGGACTCATCAATCTTAATGTTCACCAAAATGTCCAACACATCAACTTCATCAATCTCGATCTGTTCAAGCCTATATCCTAGCTCCTCAAAGTTCTCATTCACAATAAGGTACCTTTCTGTAGTGCAAACCAAAGCAAAAAACTAATTTAAGGTTTCCCTTTTCTGCTCATACTCCACGCACAAGTGTCCTACACTGTCACTGATCGGCCCTCTCTTCTCCCTGATCATTCTCTTATTCCTCACGTATGAGTTTTATGGAGAAGGAGGTTAAAGGTTGAGGCCAGGTTCAAGAGGTCACTCTGGCACGTTGCATGAGGGAGCTACAGCTGCTTGAAAATGGCAATGGACACATTGTTTGGAAATATCTTTGATGGGTGTATGAATAGGAGCCATGTTAGGGGATTATTTCAGGGAAGTTCCTGAGGATAATTACACATTTGTGCTGAAATGTAGCAGAGGACAGGTTGAATAAAAGGGAGACAATTTACAAGGAATTATGTCGAATCTACTGCACAGAAATAGGTCACATGACACAACTGACCAACGTCAATGTCCATGTTCCACATGAGCCTATTCGCAGGCTCCTTCATCTCACCCGATCAATGTCTCCTTCTATTCCTTCTCCCTGATGTGTTTATCTAGCTTTCCTCTTAGATGCAGCAATGTTATTCACCTCATGTATCCCCTCTGGTAGTGAGTTCCACATTCTAACCGCTCTAAGTAAAGGTGTTACATCAATAAAAATAAATGCAAGATCCGACGGCTTCATTGAGTTATACAACTGCTCAGAAAACATAGCTTAAGGGAGGATGGAGTGGGTGTAAGAAGGATTATAATAAACCTACATCCATAAAAAAAGGTATGAGGTGTGACCTCAAAAATAATAGCATTGGCTTTCCATGTGATTTCACCTGATCGAGACTTAAAACCCCCACAAACATCACAAAGGAACTCAAACCCCCAAATGAAACTGGAAATTAGGAAACAGAAATGCTGCTTGTGATGAACATAAATGGGAGATTAAAAAGGGCCAATATTAATTTTTTTCGTCACTGTCTGGAAGGGTGTTTGTGAGGGATCTGTCGGTGTGGTCTGTAAGAGTGGGATTTATTGGGAACATTGAATGTCAAAGGCAGATCATTAAATTCCCTTTTGTTGAAGATTGGTACTCAGGTGATAGGACAGTCAATTTGGGCAAAGCAATGTCCCCCAAACAGCAATGTAATCATTTGTTGGCTTAGAGCTTCCAGGTTCTTCTTTGAATAGCTCCATGGTAACCATTGCTTACCCAAGGGGAGATGAGATCTGGCTTTAACTTTCTTCTGAAAGACAGCAGTTCCAACAATCAGCATTCCCTCAGGTTTTTGAGCCTTGACTCTGTGCTCATATCTCTAGAGAGAGATTTGAACTCATGACCTTTTGGCTCAGAGATGTGAATGCTGTTTACTGGGGCCACAGCTACAAATACAAGATCACTACAGACAGTGGATACTTACAGAATTAAAATTCCAAGAGTGTAATTTATGTCATAGGTGTGCCCAATTTGTCACAGTTGGTGTGAGAAAGTGCACATCGATGCACCTGATGTGGAACTAATCCATCTCATGGAGCATTGCCACGTGAAATTAAATCCAAGTGTGGTCTTTAACTGAAGTCGGGTTATCAGTGAACTATAATTCACTCAAAGAATACAGATAGAATTCAGTCCCTACTCTGGGCCAGAGCCTTTTTCTGTGCTGTAGATCTCTATGTCTCGTTAAAGTCACAGGCAGGAGAGTATCATGATAGGGACAAGTTTGTGTTGACATTTTACATTGTAAATGTTGACATCAAAATTCCCAGGACAGTAGGTTTTCAGGAGAGCAGTGTTTCTGTGTCAAATATTATCAGGAAAATTAATCTCTCTGCTATTGGGATCTGGAACCATTGAGAAAAGGATCTTAGGTCTGGCAGTGCCAGAACAAGAGATACAGGTTTCGGACTGTTTGGAGTGTCACGGAACAGATTCTCCAGAATGATACCAGGGCTTCAAGATGAACTTTGGTGCAGTTTAATCGAGGATAAGAATTTGAAGGAGGACATCAAAACAATGGAGAATAATCTGAGGCTTGGAGCTAGGCCAGTGGGAACAGGTTCAAAGTTTGGGAGAAGATTTGTAGCTCGGGTGCTCGTTGTTGTGGTTCTGTTCACCGAGCTGGGAATTTGTGTCGCAGACGTTTCGTCTCCTGTCTAGGTGACATCCTCAGTGCTTGGGAGCCTCCTGTGAAACACTTCTGTGATGTTTCCTCCGGCATTTATAGTGGTTTGAATCTGCCGCTTCCAGTTGTCAGTTCCAGCTGTCCGCTGCAGTGGCCGGTATATTGGGTCCAGGTTGATGTGCTTATTGATTGAATCTGTGGATGAGTGCCATGCCTTTAGGAATTCCCTGGCTGTTCTCTGTTTGGCTTGTCCTATAATAGTAGTGTGTTGTCCCAGTCAAATTCTTTTTGCTTGTCATCTCAGTGTGTGGCTACTAAGGATAGCTGGTTGTGTCTTTTCGTGGCTAGTTGGTGTTCATGGATGCGGATCGTTAGCTGTCTTCCTGTTTGTCCTATGGAGTGTTTTCTGCAGTCCTTGCAAGGGATTTTGTACATTACATTGGTTTTGCTCATGCTGGGTATCAGGTCCTTCTTTCTGGTGAGTTGTTGTCTGAGAGTGGCTGTTGGTTTGTGTGCTGTTATGAGTCCTAGTGGTCGCAGTAGTCTGGCTGTCAGTTCGGAAATACTCTTGATGTATGGTAGTGTGGCTCGTCCTTTGGGTTGTGGCATGTCCTCATTCCGTTGTCTTTCCCTTAGGTATCTGTTGATGAAATTGCGCAGGTATCCATTTTTGGCGAATACATTGTATAGATGTTCTTCTTCCTCTTTTTGCAGTTCAGGTGTACTGCAGTGTGTTGTGGCCCTTTTGAACAGTGTCTTGATGCAACTTCTTTTGTGTGTGTTGGGGTGGTTGCTTTCGTAGTTCAGGACTTGGTCTGTGTGTGTGGCTTTCCTGTACACCTTTGTGGTGAAATGTATAGAGGAAGAAAAGGACAACCAACTCACATTCCTAGATGTGATGGTACAGAGAACACTGAACGGAGAATTCACCAAAAGGGATACAGGAAAGCCACACACACAGACCAAGTCCTGAACTACGAAAGCAACCACCCCAACACACACAAATGAAGTTGCATCAAGACACTGTTCAAAAGGGCCACAACACACTGCAGTACACCTGAACTGCAAAAAGAGGAAGAAAAAAACCTCTACAATGTCTTCACCAAAATTGGATACCTGCGCAATTTCATCAACAGATGCCTAAGGGAAAGACAACGGAACGAGGACATGCCACAACCCAAAGGACTAGCCACACTACCATACATCAAGAGTATTTCCGAACTGACAGCCAGACTACTGCGACCACTAGGACTCATAACAGCACACAAACCAACAACCACTCTCAGACAACAACTCACCAGGATGAAGGACCCGATACCCAGCATGAGCAAAACCAATGTAGTGTACAAAATCCCATGCAATGACTGCACAAAACACTACATAGGACAAACAGGAAGACAGTTAACGATCCGTATACACGAACACCAACTAGCCACGAAACGACACGACCAGCTATCCTTAGTAGCCACACACGCAGATAACAAGCAACATGAGTTCGACTGGGACAACACACTACTATTATAGGACAAGCCAAACAGAGAACAGCCAGGGAATTCCTAGAGGCATGGCACTCATCCACAGATTCAATCAACAAACACATCGACCTGGACCCAATATACCGGTCACTGCAGCGGACAGCTGGAACTGACAACCGGAAGCGGCAGATTCAAACCAGTATAAATGCCGGAGGAAAGATCACAGAAGTGTTTCACAGGAGGGTCCCAAGCACTGAGGATGTCACCTAGACAGGGGACGAAACGTGCGCAACACCAATTCCCAGCTCGGCGAACAAACCACAATAGTGGGAACAGGTTATGAATTTTCACACAGAGAAAGAGAAGAGAAATTCCTACAAAGTGCAGGATGTCAACTGAATTCTAAGACTTTGATTGGTTCATTTTTGTTAGTTAAGATTATTAAGATATATGGTTCAAACACAAGGAAAGATAACTAAGATACACATTAACCACAAAGTAACTGAAAGGAGATGAAAGACAGCCTTCTGTAGCCACATGCTTCATTGAAAACCAGAGTCGAGACTATGGTGCTGGAAAAGCCCAACAAGTCAGGCAGCATCCGAGGAGCAGGAGAATTGACGTTTCAGGCATAAGCCCTTTATCAGGAATGAGGCTTGTGGGCCGGGAGGGATGAGAGATAAATGGGAATGGGGAGGAGTCTGGGAGGAAGGTAGCTGGGAATGTGATTGGAAGATGAAGGTGGGGGTGAAAGATATTAGGTCGGAGAGGAGGGTGGAGCGGATAGGTGGGAAGGAAGATGGACAGGTCTAGAGGGCGGTGCCGAGTTGGAAGCTTGAGACTGGGATAAGGTGGGGGAGGGGAAACGAAGAAACTGGTGAAATCCGCATTAATCCCATGTGGTTGCAGGGTCCCAAGGTGGAAGGTGAGGAGTTCTTCCTCCAGGTGTTGTGTGGTTATGGTTTGGCAATGGAGGAGGCCCAGGACCTACATGTCCTTGGTGGAGTGGTAGGGGGAGTTAAAGTGTTGGGTCACAGGGCAGTGGGGGTGGTTTGAGTGTCCCAGAGATGTTCTCTGAAACGTTCCACAATTTGGCAGCCTGTTTTCCCGATGTAGAGGAGACCACATCAGATGCAATGGATACAGTAGATGGCGTATGTGGAAGTTCCAGGTAAATTTCTGTTAGATGTGGAAGGCTTCTTTGGGGCCTTGAATGGAGGTGAGGGGGGAGGTGTGGACGCAGGTTTTGCACTTCTTGCATTGGCAGGGAAAGGTGCTGGGAGTGGGTACATTCTTTTTTTTTTAACAATACAGCACAGAACAGGCCCTTCGGCCCACGATGTTGTGCCGAACTTCTATCCTAGATTAAGCACCCATCCATGTACCTATCCAAATGCCGCTTAAAGGTCGCCAATGAATCTGACTCTACCACTCCCTCGGGCAGCGCATTCCATGCCCCCACCACTCTCTGGGTAAAGAACCCACCCCTGACATCTCCCCTATACCTTCCACCCTTCACCTTAAATTTATGTCCCCTTGTAACACTCTGTTGTACCCGGGGAAAAAGTTTCTGACTGTCCACTCTATCTATTCCTCTGATCATCTTATAAACCTCGATCAAGTCACCCCTCATCCTTCGCCGTTCCAACGAGAAAAGGCCGAGAACTCTCAACCTATCCTCGTACGACCTACTCTTCATTCCAGGCAACATCCTGGTAAATCTTCTCTGCACCCTCTCCAAAGCTTCCACATCTTTCCTAAAGTGAGGCGACCAGAACTGCACACAGTACTCCAAATGTGGCCTAACCAAAGTCCTGTACAGCTGCAACATCACCTCACGACTCTTGAATTCAATCCCTCTGCTAATGAACGATAATACTCCATAGGCCTTCTTACAAACTCTATCCACCTGAGTGGCAACCTTCAAAGATCTATGTACATAGACCCCAAGATCCCTCTGTTCCTCCACCTGACCAAGAACCCTACCATTAACCCTGTATTCCGCATTCTGATTTGTTCTTCCAAAATGGACAACCTCACACTTGGCAGGGTTGAACTCCATCTGCCACTCCTCAGCCCAGCTCTGCATCCTATCTAAGTCCCTCTGCAGCCGACAACAGCCCTCCTCACTGTCCACAACTCCACCTATCTTTGTATCATCTGCAAATTTACTGACCCACCCTTCGACTCCCTCCTCTAAGTCATTAATAAAAATTACAAACAGCAGAGGACCCAGAACTGATCCCTGCGGAACTCCACTTGTAACTGGACTCCATGCTGAATATTTACCATCTACCACCACTCTCTGACTTCTACCGGTTAGCCAGTTTTCTATCCAATTGGCCAAATTTCCCTCTATCCCATGCCTCCTGACTTTCCGCATAACCCTACCATGGGGAACCTTATCAAATGCCTTACTAAAATCCATGTACACTACATCCACTGCTCTACCCTCATCCACATGCTTGGTCACCTCCTCGAAGAATTCAATAAGACTTGTAAGGCAAGACCTACCCTTCACAAATCCGTGCTGGCTGTCCCTAATCAAGCAGTGTCTTTCCAGATACTCGTAAATCCTATCCCTCAGTACCCTTTCCATTACTTTGCCTGCCACAGAAGTAAGACTAACTGGCCTGTAATTCCCGGGGTTATCCCTATTCCCTTTTTTGAACAGGGGCACAACATTCGCTACTCTCCAGTCCCCTGGTACCACCCCAGTTGCCAGTGAAGACGAGAAGATCATTGCCAACGGTACTGCAATTTCCTCTCTTGCTTCCCACATAATCCTAGGATATATCCCGTCAGGCCCGGGGGACTTGTCTATCCTCAAGTTGTTCAAAATGTCCAACACATCTTCCTTCCTAACAGGTATCTCTTCTAGCTTATCAGTCCGTTTCACACTCTCCTCTTCAACAATACGGTCCCTCTCGTTCGTAAATACTGAAGAGAAGTACTTGTTCAAGACCTCTCCTATCTCTTCCGACTCAATACACAGTCTCCCACCACTGTCCTTGATCGGACCTACCCTCGTTCTCGTCATTCTCAGGTTTCTCACATATGCATAGAATGCCTTGGGGTTATCCTTGATCCTATCCGCCAGGGATTTTTCATGCCCTCTCTTAGCTCTCCTAATCCCTTTCTTCAGGTCCCTTCTGGCTATCCTGTATTCCTCCACTGCTCTGTCTGAACCTTGTTTCCTCAACCTTATGTAAGCCTCCTTCTTCCTCTTTACTAGACATTCAACCTCCCTCGTCAACCAAGGCTCCCTCACACGACCATTTCTTCCCTGCCTGATCGGTACATACATATCAAGGACACGTCGTATCTGCTCCTTGAAAAAGTCCCACATTTCCACCACATCCTTCCCTAACAGCCTATGCTCCCAACGTATGCTCCTCAAATCCTGTCTTACAGCATCGTAATTTCCCTTCCCCCAATTGTAAAATCTACCTTGTTGTGCGCACCTATCTCTCTCCATAACCAAGGTGAAAGTCACAGAATTGTGGTCACCATCACCAAAATGTTCACCCACCAACAAGCCCACCACTTGTCCTGGTTCGTTACCAAGTACCAAATCCAATATGGCCTCCCCTCTGGTTGGACAATCTACATACTGCGTTAGAAAAGCTTCCTGGACACACTGCACAAACACCGCCCCATCCAATCTACTTGATCTAAAGAGCTTCCAATCAATATTTGGGAAGTTGAAGTCGCCCATGACTACGACCCTGTGGCTTCTGCACCTTTCCAAAATCTGTTTCCCAATCTGTTTCTCCACATCTCTGCTGCTATTGGGGGGCCTATAATAAACACCCAATAAGGTGACTGCACCTTTCCTATTTCTGACTTCAGCCCATACTACCTCCAGAGGCAGATCCCCCTCAAACTTCCTTTCTGCAGCCGTTATACCATTTCTAATTAGCAATGCCACCCCCCCTCCTTTTTTACCACCCTCCCTAATCTTACTGAAACATCTGTAACCAGGAAATTCCAACAGCCATTCCTGTCCCTCATCTATCCATGTTTCCGTGATGGCCACAACATCGTAGTCCCAGGTATCGATCCACGCCTTAAGTTCACCCACCTTATTTCTGATACTCCTTGCATTGAAGTATACGCACTTGAGCCCATCTCTGTGTCCGCAAGTAGTCCCTGTCAGTGCTACCTTCTCCACAGCCTCCCTACAGTCTTGGACATCCTGACACACAGCTAGCTTACTTGCTGGACTACAAGTCCGGATCCCATCCCCCTGCCAAATTAGTTTAAACCCCCCCGAAGAGTGCTAGCAAACCTACCCCCCAGGATATTGGTGCCCTTCTGGTTCAGGTGCAACCCGTCCTGTTTATACAGGTCCCACCTTCCCCAGAATGCAGTCCAATTGTCCAAATATCTGAAGCCCTCCCTCCTACACCATCCTTGCAGCCACGTGTTCAACTGCACTCTCTCCCTATTCTTTGCCTCTCTGTCACGTGGCACCGGCAACAACCCAGAGATGACGACTCTGTCTGTCCTAGCTTTTAGCTTCCAGCCTAACTCCTTGAGCTCTTGAATGACCTCCCCACCCCTCTTCCTACCTATGTCGTTGGTGCCAATGTGTACCACGACTTCTGGCTGCACACCCTCCCCCTTAAGGATTCTGAAGACACAGTCCGAGACGTCTCGGACCCTAGCACCCGGGAGGCAACAAACCAGCCGAGAGTCTCGCCCATGTCCACAGAACCGCCTGTCCGTCCCTCTAACTAGAGAGTCCCCTATAACTAGCGCTCTCCTCTTCTCCCCCTTTCCCTTCTGAATCTCAGAGCCACAGACCCCTTCACTGCAGCTTACACCTGCAAGGCTGTCCCCCCCAACAGTTTCCAAAGCTGCATACTTATTTTTTAGGGGAACGACCACAGGGGAACCCTGCACTGCCTGTTTCTTCCCCTTCCCACCTCTAACTGTTACCCAGTTACCTCTGTTCTCCGGCGTAACTATGTCCCTGTAGCTTCTATCGATCACCCTCTCAGCCTCTCGAATAATCCTCAGTTCATCCAGCTCCAGCTCCAGTTCCCTAACTCGTTCGGTGAGGATCAGGATCTGACTGCATTTCCTGCACACGAAGTCGGCAGGAGTATCGGTGGTCACCCCTACCTCAAACATCCTGCAGGAGGAACATTCCACCGCCTGCGCTGCCATGACTGTACACTGTCTCCAAAAACAAGAACACTGAGTCAATAACCTGTGGACTTTTAAGTTAGGTTAGAGGAGGAGGGTGGGAGGGAGGCCCTACGGAAGTAGGACCTGGGGTCTAGAACACACCCACTCAAATGCTAATCACTTACCTTCCCGCCCAGCTATGCGCTCCAACCTCACTTCCGCTGCCCGCTACAGGTAAGTAATTTTGAAACAAACTGTCTTACCTTAGCTGTAGTCTCCCGGGTTCGTTTTTCCTCGGCCGCTGCTCCCACTCAAATGACCGTTGGTGATTAAAGGGGGAGTATTTATACTCACCGTTCTCCTTCCCAGCTGCCCTTCTGTTTACCGTCACTTCCTCTGCTGCTCCCGCTCTTTTTGTGAAGAGAGAGAAAAAAAAAACCGCTGCCCGCTACAGGTAAGTAATTTTGAAACAAACTGTCTTACCTTAGCTGTAGTCTCCCGGGTTCGTTTTTCCTCGGCCGCTGCTCCCACTTTTATGTCTGATATGGTGGAGAATGAGCATTTGTTGAGAGTGTGAATTCTCCTGAGGATGTCAAAGAGCAGATGTCCTTTGCAGGTCTGGGAGAGTCTATAATATCCAAGGCTGCCCCTACTCCCCTTATTGAACAAGGGAACGACATTTGCTGTCATCCAGTTTTCTGGCACTATTCCTGTAGACAATGATGACATAAAGATCAGTGCCAATCTCCACCCTGGCTTCCCAGAGAATCCTAGGATTAATCCCATCCAACTCAGGGGCCTTACCTATTTTTACACTTTCCAAAAGTACTAACACCTTCTCCTTGTTAACCTCAATCCCATCCAATCTAGTAGTTAGGTCAATGGTGTGCTCCCCCTGCCAGACGTGGGAGATCAGGAAGCAGTCCAGTGGCCCTGACGACTATGTTTGCAGGAAGTGTGACCGGCTGCAGCTCCTCACAGACCACATTGTTCAGTTGGAGCAGCAGTTGGACACACTGAGGAGCATACAGTGGGCAGAGTGTGTGGTAGACCCTACTAACAGGTACACCATTTTGGATATTGTTGAGGAGGCTGGCCTCAGAGGGGAGTATAACAGCAGCAGCCGGGTTTGTGGCACCACAACTGGCTCTGTTGTATATCAGGGTCAGTCAACATCCAGACAAGTGACAGTGATGGGAGACTCGCTAGTTGGGGCACACACGCGGGCATTTCTGTGGTCGCATTTGAGATTCCAGGATGGTATGTTCCCTCCTTGGTTCCAGGATCAAGGACATCTCTGAATTGTTGCACAAAATTCTTAAGGAGGAGGTTATGAAGCCAGAGGTCATTGTGCACATTGGTCCCAATGACATAGGTAAAAAGAGGGATGAGGTCCTGCAGAGTGAGTGCAGGAAGTTAGGAAAGAGCTGAAAAGCGTTATGTAATCAGGGATAGGAGAGTGTAGTTGTGCGTGAGACAGGTTGAGGGATCCAGGAGGTAGAGTTGCAGGAGCCTCAGCCCCTGTCCTTGTCAACCAGGTTCAAGATGTTTGCTCCCTGTGTGTGGACGGGAATAGGGACTGCAGGGAGAATGAGCTGACTGCAGCACCACAGTGCAGGGAGCCATTCAAGGGGAGGAAGAGAAGAGAAATATTGTTGTAACTGGGGATAGTGTAGTTAAAGGCATAGACACTGTTCTCTGTGACCAGGATTGAGAGTCCCGATGGTTGTGTTCCCTGCCCAGAGCTTGGGTCCAGGATATCTCATCTGGGCTGCACAGTGGGCGGGTAAAGATCCAGTGGTTGTGGTCCATGTAGTATCAATGACACAGATAACACTAGGGCAGACAGTCTGCTAAGGGAGTATTAACAGCGAGGAGCTAAACTAAATAATAAGACCAAAAAGGTAGCAGTCTCTGGATTACGACCTGAGCCATGAGTTAATTAGCACAGGGTTGATAAGATTAAGCAGGTAGATGCATGGCTCAAAAATTGGTGTGGGAGAAATCTGGTTGAATTGAGACATTGACATCGGTATTGGGAAAGAAAGGACCTGGTCTGGAGGGATCAGAGACCAAGTGAATCACATAACGAGGGCTGTAGACAGGGTTTTAAACTCAACCATGAGGGCTGAAATGCTCTTTTCTTTAATCCTCAGCTGTTGTTTTCACCTTGTAGAATCTTGTCACAAGGTTATTCTGTCTGGTTCTCTAAAGTTCAGCTCTTTCATTTGTGGTCTGTCTGTACCAGCAGCCTCCTCAAAGCTGAGCCTGAAGAAATCTTCAGCTCTCCACTCCTGCCAGTGTGTAGGATTCCGCTAAATGGACTCCACACTGTTTGTCACCATGCTGTAAGTTAGTGGGGTGGGGTGGGGGGGTGGGAGCTCAGTTATAGGGCAAATTCGAGAACCCGAATCAAAGGAAGAGAGAAGAGTGCAGAACTCAGGATAGGTTATTAAAATCTCCAGCACAGACACAAACAGGACATGGTTTGGAGGTCCCTGTGTTGGACTGGGGTGGACAAAGTTAAAAATCACACAACACCAGGTTCTCGTCCAACAGGTTTAATTGGAAGCACTAGCTTTCGGAGAGTCGCTCCTTCATCAGGTGATTGTGGAGGACACAATTGTAAGGCACAGAATTTATAGCAAATATTTACAGTGTGATGTATCTGAAATACATTGAAACACACCTGGATTGTCTGTTCGAATACAGTGATAGTTTCACTCCTTTCATGTGTAAATCACAAAACCTTTTTTAAAAGTTCCATTCTCAGGTTAGCTGTTCACAATGGTGTTAGCTAGACAATATGTTGAAGGTTTTGGCCCCCTGTGTTCTCTGTCTATACCATAATGTTTAGATTTATTATAATTTAAAAAGTGAGATAACAGAGTTTTACGTTAATTCATGCAATTTTTGAGCAAAGTACAATGTAACTCTGCAAGTACAAATTCACCCCACAAAATATATGTGTGCATATGGGTCTTTGTCGTGTGTGTGAGTGTGTGTGTGTCTGTCTGGGTTGGGAGTTGTGAGTGTGAGAAAGTGTATATGTGTGTGTGTGTGTGGTGAGTGCAGAGTGTCTTAAGTCTATGAGGGGGTGCATGTGTGAGTGTGGGAGTGCGTGTGTCTATAAGGGTATGTGTGAGTGTCTGTGTGCGTGTCTGTTTATATGTGTGTCCCTGTGTATGTGTGTATAGGAGTGCCTGTGTGTGTATAGTGCAATGGTGGTCACCTGTATTGTGACATGAACCCAAGGTCCCGGTTGAGGCCCTCCCTATGGGGACCGAACTTAGCTATCAGCCTCTGCTCGGCCACTTTTCGCTGCTGCCTGTCCTGAAGTCCACCTTGGAGGATGGTCACCCGAAGGTCCGAGGTCGAATGTCCTGGACCACTGAAGTGTTCCCCAACTGGGAGGGAACCCTCCTGTCTGTTGATTGTTGTGCGGTGCCCATTCATCCGTTGTCGTAGCCTTTGATCGGTTTCCCCAATGTACCATGCCTCCGGGCATCCTTGCCTGCAACGTATAAGATAGACAACGTTGGCTGAGTCACATGAGTACCTGCCACATATAAGGTGGGAGGTGTTCCCACACGAAATAGTGGTATCTAATGTCCACAATCTGACACGTCTTGCAACGTCCACCGTGACAGGGTTGTATGGAATTGTCCTGAGAGCCGGGCAGTTTGCTACGAACAATGATCTGTTTGAGGTTTGGCGGTTGTTTAAAAGTGAGCATTGGAGGTGTGGGGAAGGTCTTGGCGAGGTGCACATCCTCATTGATAATGTTTTGCAGGTCACGAAGAACATGGCGTAGTTTTTCAGCTCCTGGGAAGTACTGAACAACGAAGGGTACCCTGTCAGTTGCAGCACGTGTCTGTCCCCTGAGGAGGTCATTACGGTTCCTTGCTGTGGCACGTCGGAACTGGTGGTCGATGAGTTGGGCATTTTACCCTGTTATTGTGAGGGCATCCTTGAGTACTTACAGGTGCCCTTCACATTCCTCCTCATCTGAGCAGATGCGGTGTTTGCATAGGGCTTGTCCATAGGGAATGGCTGTTTTTAATATGTTTTGGGTGGAAGCTGGAGAAGTGTAGCATTGTGAGGTTGTCTATGGGTTTGCGGTAGAGTGTGGTGCTGAGGTGTCCATCCTTGATGGAGAAGCATGTGTCCAAGAATGAGACAGATAGTCGAGAGTAGTCCACGGTGAGTTTGATGGTGGGATGAAACTTGTTGATGTCACTGTGTAGTTTTATCAGTGACTCCTCACCATGGGTCCAGAGGAAGGAAATGTCATCAATGTACCTGGTGTACAATGTTGGTTGGAGATTCTGCATAGAAAAGAAGTCTTGTTCGAACCTGTGCATGGAGATGTTGGCATATTGGGGTGCAAATTTGGTTCCCATGACTGTTCCATGTGTCTGGATGAACAACTGGTTGTCAAAGACGTTGTGATCGAGGATAAAGTGGATGAGTTCGAGGATGGTGCTCGGAGATGAGCAGTTGTTGGTGTTGAGTACTGAGGCTGTTGCCGTGATGTCATCCTTGTGGGTGATGCTGGTGTAGAGTGCGGAAATGTCCATTGTGATGAGGAATGTTCCCGGTTCGACTGGTCCGTGGATGCTGAGTTTCTGTAAGAAACCCGTAGCGTCACGACAGGAGCTAGGGATCTCCTTTACAATGGATTTCAAGATGCCTTCAACAGAGCTGGACAGATTCTCACACAGGGTCCCATTGCCCGATACGATGGGACGTCCTGGTGTGTTGGCTTTATGTACCTTTGGAAGGCAGTAGAAGTTACCTACATGAGAAATACGTGGGATGAGGGCACGTAGGGAACTCTGAAGGACTGGATCCAAAGTCCTGATCAATGTGTTTAATTCATGGGTGGGTAATTCAGGATAGCTTATTGAAATCTCCAGCACAGACACAAACAGGACATGATTGGAGGTCCCGGTGTTGGACTGGGGTGTACAAAATTAAAAATCACACAACACCAGGTTCATTGGCCTTCATCTCAAACCTGAATATTTTGATATCTTTTTGTAAGCTTTAAAAACAAATTTTGTTTAAAGAGGATGACTGCTGGATTACTGTCAGTCATTAATAAATATAATAGAAAACTGAGGCCCTAATTTGGGTTCTAGGGAGTGGAGTGATTGTAACAAGGTCAGCCAGGTGGATCTCATAGAATAGGAGTTCCCTGATTGAGGTTGTTAACCTGTTCCAATCAGGGAGCCCTGGCTGACAGTATGCTCTTAACATGGTCTTCATGGTCTGAAGCCACCTTTCCAAAGCTCCCTGGGATTCAGGATGGTATGCACTTTATTTAAAGTGCTGTATGTCTAAGTTGTCCATGACTTCTTTAAACAGGCTAATAGTAAAATTAGACTCTTGGTCTGACTGAATCTCTCTGGGTAGCCCGTACTCCATTAAAAAAAAGCTGCTAACTCCTCTCCCACCCTTTTGGCCTAAATACTCCACAATGGAATTGCCTCCGGAAATCTGGTGGACACACCCATTATAGTTAGAAAGCACTGGTTCCCACTTTTAGTTTTAGGAAGAGGACCTACACAATCAATGATAACCCATGTCAAAAATTCTTCGAATGCAGGAATTAGCAACAAAGTTGCTGGTTTTATTACTGCCTGTGGCTTCCCTACCATTTGGCAAGAATGACAGCTATGGCAAAATTTGTTAACATCCTTGTGCAGTCCAGGCAAATAGAAATGATTTTGGACCTTAGCCTGAGTCTTCCTCACACCTAGGTGACCGCCTCCTGATGCGACCTGTAACACTTCCTGTCTGTATGCTCCCGGCAACACAATCTGGTGCATTTCTGCCCATTTCTCCTCGACACCAACCTGCCGTGGTGACCTGGTGATTTTTAGTCACTCATGGAAGGAACATATACAGTTTTATTCGACTTGTTCGATTGACTTCAGAAGGCAGGCTTGGTGGTAATCCGAGCGAAAGGTGAATTTGCCAAAGTCCATGTCACCTTCCTGGGCCATGTTGTTGGACATGGACAAATGGCCCCACGGGATGTGAAAACAAAAGTAATTGGGAAATTTCCCACAGCATTGACAACAGGAGCAGCACGACCATTCCTGGGTTTGAGAGGATTGTATCGGATTTGAGCAGTGTGGATCACCCATTCACTGAGTTGTTAAATAAAGGGTAAGTTTCAGGCATTTGCCAGCCTCAATTCTGTGTTAGTCACTGCCTCAGTGTTAGCCACACCTGTTTATGTGAAGCCTTTGAAGGTGCCTATCGATGTCAGTGATGTGGGTGTTGGTGCGGTGCTCCTGCAGGAGGGCGATGGGGAATAGAAAGACCCATTGGGTATTTTTCCAGGAAGTTGAACGTTCAACAGAAATATTCAATGGTGGATAAAGAGACTTTGAGCTTGGTGTTGCCATTATAACATTTCAGTGTCTATATCAGCAATGTATCTGAGATAATCGTATTCTCTGATCATCACCCATTGCCATTTGTGGAGAAGTTCAGACTGTTTCAATGGAGCTTGTTGTTGCAGCCTTTCCATTTGACAATTGTGCAGGTGGCAGGTCACGAAAACGAGATTGCTGATGTGTTATCGAGACTGGAATGAGACACAGAGGTGTTCAGTGGGGGGTGTGGCCCGGCCTGAATTTGCATGTGCCTGTGTATGTTTGCAGGGGTGTAGTTAGTATTGTGTGTCTGTGTGTTTCAGCTACGATCCAGTTTTTTGTCAGATTTTTGGAGATTGATTTTTTTTAAGGGGGATGTGTCACAAAGCTGCTCCTTTTCTTAAGGATACTGTACCCTTGCTTTGATTTGAAGATGCTGGTGTTGGACTGGGGTGTACAAAGTTAAAAATCACACAACACCAGGTTCTAGTCCAACAGGTTTAATTGGAAGCACTGGCTTTCAGAGTACACAACCACTTGATGAAGGGGCACCTTGTCTACACGTGAGAGATAGACAGCATTGACTGAGACACATGAGTACTTGCAGTGTACGTGGCGGTGGTGTTAACACGTGTGATGGTACAAGCCATGTTGAAGATCTGACATGTTTTGCAGTGGTTGCTATGACAGGGTCGTGTGGTGTTTTGTTCGATGTTCTCCTGAAAGCTGGGTAGTTTGAGGTGAACGATAGTCTGTTTGAGGTTTTGTGGGTGTTTAAAGATGAGAAGTGGCAGTGTAGGGATGGCTTTGACAAGATGCTCGTTGTCATTGATGACATGTTGAAGGCTGTGATATACACATGGTGTAGCTTCTCCACTCTGGGGATGTACTGGATGATGAAAGGTACTCGATGTGATGTATTCTGTGTCTGTCTTCTGAGGAGGTCATTTTCGTTTTGGCAAGTCGGAACTGGCAATCAATGAGTTGAGCTTTGTGTCTCATGGTACTGAGGGTGTCCTTTTAAACCTTTATCCAACGTTTCTCCTCATCTGTTCATATGCTATGCATGTGTATGGCCTGTCTGTAGGGAATTGCTTCTTTAACACCCTGAGGGTAGAAGCTGGAGAAATGCCGAACCCCATGGGCTTGTGGTCGAGTGAAGTCCTGAGGGGTTTGTCCTTTCTGGACATATGGGCATCTAAAAACAGTCCCAGTTGTGAAGAGCACTTCATGGTCAGTCTGATGGTTGTGATGAATCTTGCTGATATCACTGTGTAGCCCTTTCGGTATTCCTTACCATCAGTCCATAGGAAGAAAATGTCATCGATGTAGCTGGTGGACAGCGTTGTGTGGAGGTCCTGTGCAGCCAAGAATTCTCACTAGAACTTGTGCCTGTAAATATTGGCATATTGGGGTGCAGATCCGACCTCTATTGGCTGTTCCGTGTGTCTGGTTAAAGAACTGGTTATCGATGGTGAAGGTGCTGTGATCGAGGATGAAGCAGATGAGTTGTAGGATGGGTCTGGAAATTAGCAGTTAATGGTGTTGCGTACTGAGCTGTTGCAGCAATGCCGTTGCCGTATGGGATGCAGGTTCAGAGTGCCGAAACGTCCATTAGGATGAGGAATGTTCCTGGTATCACTGGTCTGTGGGTGGTGAATTTCTCTCGGAACTCTATCGTGTCATGACAGAAGCTGGAAGTTCATCATACAATGGGTTTCAAGATGGCTTCAGCATCACCAGAAAGGGTCTCACAGAGTGTCCCATTGCCTGATCCAACTGGCTGACCAAGTGTATTGGCTTTGTATATTTTCAGATGACAGGAGAGGTCTCAGGATGTGAGAAGTATGAAGGACGAGAGTATAGAGGATTCTCTGAAGATCTTGGTCTAAGGTCTTGATCAGCTCATTGAGTTGATGGGTGTGTTCTTTGGTTGGTTCAGTAGCTAGTTGTCTGTGTGTTCCTGGGTGTACACTGGTCGGTATGCTTCTGTGGAGTAATCCATTCTATTATGTATGATGGTGGCTCCTCCTTTGTCTGCTGGTTCGATAACAATGTTGCGTCTGGCCATGAGAGCATGGATGGCGTTGTGTTGTGCGTCGGTGACATTCTGCACTGCCTTGTGAGTGCAGGTGATGAATCTGGCTTTCCCACATCTCCGGGCTGATTGAGCAGACATGGTGAGCCTAGAGCAGAGGGCCTTCTGCAGGGGTCCAATTCAACTCTTTCTTCTTTAGTGGCTGCACTATGGATCTCTCCACCAACTGTTCCGGTTCATTGGTTCCCTCACTGGGCTCACTGCTGACATCTTTCGGGTTGTTGAAGAATTCCCGAAACCTCATTTGCCTTACGAATTCCTCTGTGTCTAACACGAGACCAGTGGGGCAGACACTTTGTCCGTGGGGCAGAAATTGAGCCCTCGGCTGAGAACTTCGATTTACACAATAACATAGAATCGCTGAGCAGAGACTGACAGCTAAGATTCTGTACCCATGAAGACAGCCTCAACTGTGGTCCTGGGTTTATGTTGCGATACACATGATACTACCAGACTGCTCTGTATTTGTAAAATCTTCCTTACTGTCTATTTTGACACCAGCATCTTCATAAATTGTTTAATCTGAGTAAATTAATTTGTACAGTTTTGAATGACTTACCACATTGCTTAAAACATTCACATGAGACTCTCCTACTTATTGTGTTATTCCAGTTGTCTTACTCGTCTCCAGCATCACATTATTTGTTAATTATCTCTCGACCTCATTTAATGGGTACATCGGTCAGCCTTCTGCTTGTTACCCACCTGTTGATATTTTTCTTACAGGGCGTGATGCCCTTGATCAAATGCAGATGTCCATTATTCAGCCTCTCGACACATCACTCACCCCATTTGTCTGATCTTTTGTTCTCTCTGGTCATTAATCTCTCTGGTTATAAATGGTGTGCCTGTGTGCTTACATCTCACTGCACCTGACAACAGGGTAACTCTTCAAACACTTGGGATTTCAATTAAACCTATTGGACTATCGGCTGATATTGTGTAACTTTGGCCTTTTCCCATCCCGGGCTAACAACGACACCTATGTTCGGGACACCACCCACGCCCTCCACCTCCTCCATGATTTTCACTTCCCCAGTCCCCAACGCCTTATCTTCACCATGGACATCCAGTTCCTGCACACCTCCATCCCCCATCACGAAGGACTCAAAGCCCTCCGCTTCTTCCTTTCCCACCGTACCAACCAGTACCCTTCCACTGACACCCTCCTCACTCTGAACAACTTCTCTTTCCAATCCTCCCACTTTCTCCAAACCAAAGGAGTAGCCATGGGCACCCGCATAGGCCCCAGCTATGCCTGCCTCTTCGTAGGATATGTGGAACAGTCCACCTTCTGCAGCTACACTGGCACCACCCCCCACCTTTTCCTCCGCTACATCGATGACTGTATCGGTGCTGCCTCGTGCTCCCACGATGAGGTTGAACAATTCACCCACTTTACCAACACCTTCCACCCTGACCTCAAATTCACCTGGACCATCTCAGACTCCTCCCTCCTCTTCCTAGACCTTTTCATTTCTATCTCGGGCTACCGAGTCAACACGGATATTTACTATAAACCGACCGACTCCCACAGCTACCTAGACTACACCTCCTCTCACCCTGCCCCCTGCAAAAACGCCATTCCATATTCCCAATTCCTTCGTCTCTGCCGCATCTGCTCCCAGGAGGACCAGTTCCGATACCGAACAACCCAGATGGCCTCCTTCTTCAAAGACCGCAATTTCTCCCCAGACATGATCGACGATGCCCTCCACCTCAACTCCTCCACTTCCCGCTCCTCTGCCCTTGAGCCCCGCCCCTCCAACCGCCACCAGGACAGAACAACCACTGGTCCTCACCTACTACCACACCAACCTCCATATACAGTGTATGATCCGCCGTCATTTCCGCCACTTCCAAACGGACCCCACCACCAGGGATATATTTCCCTCCCCTCTCGTATCAGCGTTCCGAAAAGACCACTCCCTCCGTGACTCCCTTGTCAGGTCCTCATCCCCCACCAACCCAAC
The DNA here is from genome assembly GCF_047496795.1 of Chiloscyllium punctatum. Taxonomy (NCBI): domain Eukaryota; kingdom Metazoa; phylum Chordata; class Chondrichthyes; order Orectolobiformes; family Hemiscylliidae; genus Chiloscyllium; species Chiloscyllium punctatum. The sequence continues at coordinate 52,910,431 of NC_092780.1, forward strand.
CTCCACTCCCGGCACCTTCCCCTGCAACCGCAAGAAATGCAAAACTTGCGCCCACACCTCCACCCTTACTTCCCTCCAAGGCCCCAAGGGATCCTTCCATATCTGCCACAAATTCACCTGCACCTCCACACACATCATTTATTGCATCCGCTGCACCCAATGTGGCCTCCTCTATATTGGGGAGACAGGCCGCCTACTTACGGAATGTTTCAGAGAACACCTCTGGGACACCCGGACCTACCAACCCAATCACCCTGTGGCTCAACACTTCAACTCCCCCTCCCACTCCGCCAAGGACATGCAAGTCCTTGGACTCCTCCATCGCAAGACTATAGCAACACGACTGTTGGAAGAAGAGTGCCTCATCTTCGGCCAAGGAACCCTCCAATCACAAGGGATGAACTCAGATTTCTCCAGTTTCCTCATTTCCCCTCCCCCGCCACCTTGTCTCAGTCAAATCCTTCGAACTCAGCACCACCTTCCTAACCTGCAATCTTCTTCCTGACCTCTTCACCCTCATCCAACTCTGGCCTATCACCCTCACCTTGACCTCCTTCCACCATTCACATTTCCAACGCCCCTCCTCCAAGTCCCTCCTCCCTATCTTTTATCTTGACCTGCTGGACACACTTTCCTCATTCCTGAAGAAGGGCTTATGCCTGAAACGTCGATTCTCCTGCTCCTTGGATGCTGCCTGACCAGCTGCGCTTTTCCAGCAACACATTTTCAGCTTCATTTGAATAAGACCAGAGCAGAGAAGTACTAGAAATGATTTAACTCATAAATTTGTATAAATTAATACATGAATTGAGTCGAGGTGTCTGGGCAGGTGCTGTGCTGTAGCTGTATGATGTGGGAGCTGACTGATCCCATTGTGAACGGCAGTGACCACATCTGCAGCAAATGCTGGATGCTGGAAGTTCTCCGTATCAGAGTTGATGATCTGGAATCTGAGCTTCAAACCCTGCGGCACATCCGGGAGGGGCAGAGTTACCTGCACACTTTGGTTCAGGAGGCAGTCGCACCTGGGAGATTCAGTAATTCACATTCAGTCAGTGATCAGGGACAGCAGGGTGTGACTGTAAGTGAGGCAGGTGGGGGATCCTGAGCTCGGGAGTGGAGGAGTCTCAGCTTTTGACCTTATCCAACAGATATGAGGTGCTTGCTCCCCGTGTGGATGAGCAAAAGGACAGTGGGGAGGATGAGGCAGCTGACCATGACACCAAGGTGCAGAAGGTCATTCTAGAGGGGGCAGCAAAAAGACAAGTATTTGTTATTGGGGCTTCTATTATTAGGGGATAGATAGTATCCCTTGTGAGCCAGATCGGGAGTCCCACATGGTGTGTTCCCTGCCTGGTGCCAGGGTACTGCACATCGCTGACCAGCTTGAAAGGATATTGGAGCGGGGGTGGGAGGATCCAGTTGTTGTGGTACATGTTGGGACTAACAACATGGGCAGCTCTCGCTCTCAATAGGAGTGAGAAGGACTGGGTAGTTGTTAGGGGGGTCTTTAGCTTTCCAAATATTGACTGGGAATACTATTGTTCAACTACTTTAAATGGGTCCGTTTTTGTCCAACATGTGCAGGAGGATTTCCTGACAGAATATGTCAACAGGCCAAAAAGGGGCAAGGCCACAATAGATCTGGTATTGGGTAATGAACCCGGCCAGATGCTAGATTTGGAGAGAGATGAGCACTCTGGTGATAGTGACCACAATTCAGTTATGTTTACTTTAGTGATGGAAAGGGATAAGTATATACCACAGGGCAAAAGTTATAGCTGTGGGAAAAGCAATTACGATACAATTAGGCAAGATTTAGGATGCTTTGGATGGGAAAGAAATGGCAGAGGATGGATACAATTGAAATGTGGAGCTTATTCAAGGAACAGCTACCACGTGTCCTTGATAGGTATGCACCTGTCAGGCAGGGAGGAAGTTGTTGAGCGCGGGAGCCAGAGTTTACTCGGGAAGTTGAATCTCTTGTCAAGAGGAAGAAGAAGGCTAATGTTCAGATGAGACGTGAAGGCTCAGTTAGGGCGCTTGAGAGTTACAAGTGAGTGAGGAAGGACCTAAAGAGAGATCTAAGAAGAGCCAGGAGGGGGCATGAGAAGTCATGGGTGGATAGGATCAAGGAAAACCCCATCATTTACTATAGGTTTATCAAGAATAAAAGAATGACAAGAGAAAGATTAGGGCCAGTCAAACATAATAGTGGGAGGTTGTGCATGGAGTCAGAGGAGAGAGGGGAAGCAGTAAATGAATACTTTTCATCAGTATTCACACCAGAAAAAGACAATGTTGTCGAAGAGAATACTGAAATACTGACTACTAAACTAGATGGGATTGAGGTGCTTAAGGAAGAGGTGTTAGCAATTCTGGAAAGTATAAAAGTAGCTAAGTCCCTTGGGCCAGATGGAATTTATCCGAGGATTCTCTAGGAAGCCAGGGAGGAGATTGGAGAGCCTCTGGATTTGATATTTACATTGTCATTGTCTACAGGAATAGTGCCAGAAGACTGGAGGATAGAGTCATAGAGTCATAGAGGTGTACAGCATGGAAACAGATCCTTCGGTCCAGCCTGTCCACCCTGACCAGATATCCCAACCCAATCTAGTCCCACCTGCCAGCACCCGACCCATATCCCTCCAAACCCTTCCTATTCATATTCCCATCTTAGATGTTGCAATTGTACCAGCCTCCACCACATCCTCTGGCAACTTGTTCCATATATGTACCACCCTCTGCGTGAAAACGTTGCCCCTTAGGTCTCTTTTAGATCTCTTTCCCCTCTCACCCTAAACCTATGCCCTCTAGTTCTGGACTCACACATCCCAGGGAAAAGCCTTTTGCCTATTTATCCTATCCATGCCCCTCATAATTTTATAAACCTCTATAAGGTCACCCCTCAGCCTCCAATGCTCCAGGGAAAACAGCCCCAGCCTGTTCAGCCTCTCCCTAAAGCTCAAATCCTCCAAACCTGGCAACATCCTTGTAAATCTTTTCTGAACCCTTTCAGGTATCACAACATCTTTCCAATAGGAAGGAGACCAGAATTGCATGCAATATTCCAACAGTGGTCTAACCAATGTCCTGTACAGCTGCAACATGACCTCCCAACTCTTGTACTCAATACTCTGACCAATAAAGGAAAGCACACCAAACGTCTTCTTCACTATCCTATCTACCTGCGACTCCACTTTCAAGGAACTATGAACCTGCACTCCCAGGTCTCTTTGTTCAGCAACTTTCCCTAGGACCTTCCCATGAAGTGTATAAGTCCTGCTAAGATTTGCTTTCCCAAAATGCAGCACCTCACATTTATCTGAATTAAACTCCATCTGCCACTTCTCAGCCCATTGGCCCATCTGGTCCAGATCCTGTTTTAATCTGAGGTAACCCTCTTCGTTGTCCACTATACCTCCAATTTTGGTGTCATCTGCAAACTTACCATCTGTACCTCTTATACTCGCATCCAAATCATTTATGTAAATAACAAAAAGTAGAAGACCCAGCACCGATTCTTGTGGCGCTCCACTGGTCACAGGCCTCCAGTCTGAAAAACAACCCTCCACCACCACCCTCTGTCTTCTACCTTTAACCAGTTCTATATCCAAATGTCTAGTTCCCCCTTTATTCCATGAGATCTAACCTTGCTAATCAGTCTCCCCTGGGGAACCTAGCCGAATGCCTTACTGACGTCCACATAGATCACATCTACTACTCTGTCCTCATCAATCTTCCTTGTTACTTCTTCAAAAATAGAAATGTTGTTCCCTTGTTTAAGCAGGGGAATAGAGACAACCCTGGTATTTATAGACCAGTGAGCCTTACTTCGGTTATGGGTAAAGTGTTGGAAAGGTTATAAAGGATAGGATTTATAAACAGCTAGAAATTAATAAGTTGATTCGGGCTAGTCAACATGATTTTGTGAAGGGTAGGTCCTGCCTCACAAACCTTATTGTGTTATTTGAGAAGGTGACCAAACAGGTTGATGAGGGTAAAGCAGTTGATGTGTTGTATATGGATTTCAGTCAGGTGTTTGATAAGGTTCCCCACGGTAGGCTATTGCACAGAATATGGAGGCATGGGATTGAGGGTGATTTAGCGGTTTGGGACCGATGGGAAATGTTCATCCTGGAGTTCAGTTAGTAGTGGGGTACCGCAAGGATCTGTTTTGGGGCCACTGCCATTTGTCATTTTTATAAATGACCTGGAGCCATGGCATAGAAGGATGGGTTAGTAAATCTGCAGATGACATAAAGGTCAGTCGAGTTGTGGATATTACTGAAGGATGTTGCAGGTTACTGAGGGACATAGATAAGCTGCAGAGATGGGCTGAGAGGTGGCAAATGGAGCTTAATGCGATAATGTGTAAGGTAATTCACTTTGGAAGGAGGAACAGGAATGCAGAGTACTGGGCTAATGGTAAGATCCTTGGTCGTGTAGATTAGCAGCAAGATCTCAGTGTCCGGGCAGACAGATCCCTGAATGTTGCCACTCAGGTTGAGAGGATCATGAAGAAGGCATACGGTGTGTGATCTTTTATTGGCAGAGGAATTGAGGTTTGGAACCATGAGATCATGCTGCAGCTGTGCAAAACTCTGGTACAGCCACATTTGGAGTATTGCGCACAGTTCTGGTCACCACATTATTGGAAGGATGTGGAAGCTTCGGAAAAGGTTCAGAGAAGATTTACTAAGATGCTGCCTGGTCTGGAGGAAATGTCTTACGAGAAAAGGCTGAGGGACTTGTGACCAGGCAGCATCCGAGGAGCAGGAAACTTGACATTTTGGGCAAAAGCCCTTCATCAGGAATGAAGGCAGGGAGCCTCCAGGGTGGAGAGATAAACGGGAGGGGGGTGGGGGTGGGGCGAAGGTAGCAAAGAGTACAATAGGTGGATAGAGTAGCAATAGCACCCAACTCAGCACCGTCCTCATGACCTGTCCAACCTGCCAATCTTCTTTCCCATCTATCCGCTCCACCCTCCTCTCTGACCTATCACCTTCATCGCCACCCCCATCCACCTGTTGTGCTTTTTGCTACCTTCTTCCCACCCCCACCCCCCTCCCATTTATCTCTCCACCCGGGAGGATCCCTGCCTTCATTCCTGATAAAGGGCTTTTGCCCAAAACATCGATTTTCTTGCTCCTCGGATGCTGCCTAACCTGCTGTGTTTTTCCAGCACCACTCTAATCTAGACTCTGGTTTCCAGCATCTGCAGTCTTCACTTTTGCCTGAGGGACTTTGAGGCTGTTTTTGTAAGAGAGAAGAAGGTTAAAAGGTGACTTCATTGAGACATATAAGATAATCAGAGGGTTAGATAGTTTGGACAGTGAGAGTCTCTTTCCTCAGGTGACGCTGGCTAGAATGAAGGGACATAGCTTTAAATTGAGGGGTGATAGATATAGGTGAGATGTCCAAGGTAGGTTCTATACTCAGAGTAGTTGGGGTATGGAATGCACTGCCTGCAACAGTAGCCAAACTCGCCAACTTTAAGGGCATTTAAATGGTCATTCGATCGGCATGTGGACGACAATGGAATAGTGTAGGACAGATGGGCATCAGATTGGTTCCACAGGTTGGCAAAACATCGAGGGCCGAAGGGCCTATATTGCGCTGGTAATGTTCTATCTTCTAACATAGATACATTGAGTGAGTGGACAAAGATTTGGCAGATGGAATACAATATTGATAAAGGTGCAGTCATCCATTTTGGGAGAAGTAACAGGAACAAGGATTATTAATTGAATGGTAATAAATTGCAGCATGCTGCTGTGCAGAGGGACCTGGGTGTCTTGTGTGTGAATCACAGAGGGTTGGTCTGCAGGTACAACAGGGAATTCAGAAGGCAAATGGAATTTTGTCCATCATTGCGAAAGGGATTGAGTTTAAAAGCAGGGAGGTTATGTTGCAGCTGTACAAGGTGCTGGTGAGGCCACCCCTGGAGTACTGTGTGCACTTTGGGTCTCCTTACTTGAGAAAGGATGTACTGGCACTGGGGTTGGTGCAGAGGGGGGTCACTAGGTTGATACCGGAGTGGGGGGAGGGGGGTTGCCTTATGAGGAGAGACTGAATAAATTGGGAGTATATTTATTGGAATTCCGAAGAATGCGGGGTATCTTAGGAAATGGTTAAGATAGAAGTAGAGAGGATGTTTCCACTGGCCGGTGAAACTAGGACAACAGGGTATTGCCTCAACATTAGAGGGAGCAGAGTTTGGACTGAATTGAGAAGGAACCTCTTCACCCAGAGAGTGTTAATCTATGGAATTCCTTGCCCAGGGAAGCAGTTGATGCTGGTTGAGTAAACGTTTTTAAAGTGAAGGTAGATCATGTTTTGAAAGCCTGAAGGAATTACGGGATACGGTGAGAGTGTGGGTAAGTGGTTCTGAATCCACGAATAGATCAGCCATGACCTTATTAAATGTTGGAGCAGGCTCGAAGGGCCGGACGGCCTACTCCTGCTCCTAGTGCTTCCATCCTTTATGTCCCAGATCAGTTCAGGTGGAGCCCGTCCAAATGGTGCAGTCCCATACTGTCCCAATGAAGACATCAATGCCCCACGAATGTGAATCCCTCTTTCCCACATCACTCCTTCACCCATGTGTTCACTTCCCTCATCTTCTCACGTCTTTAGCATTTTACACATTTTCTGGTAATAATTCAGCGATTACATTCCTTGAAGTCTTTTTAAACAGATTTTGTCCCTAATTACTGAGATTCCCCAAACAGTACCTCTTGCCTGTTCCTGCCTATGTATTTAGTGTTAACAGGCACCATGATACAGCACGGTGACTCCGTCGTGCCTCACAGCACTAGGATCCTGCATTCGATTACAACCTTAGGGGTGTGGAGTTGGTACATTCTCCGTGTGTCTGCATGGGTCCCTCTGGGTGTTCTGGTTTCCTCCCACAGTCCAAAGATGCGAACGTGAGGTAGATTGGCAATGCTAATTTGCTCACTCTATCCCCGGATATGTAAGATGGTTGGATTAGCCTATGGGGATTGTGTGGTTACAGGAATGGGGTGAGTCTGTGAGTGATGCTCTTCCGAAGGTCAGTGTGGACTCAATGGGCTGAAGGGCCTGCTTACACACTCTGCATATTCTATGATTCTGTACAACAATGAAACCCTCCTGTCCCCTCACCAGTATCCTCTCTATTCCACTCGTGTTGTGCTTCACAGTGGCATCAGACACGCAGTCTCCCATCTGATTTTTTTAATGATTCAGTGACTTGGAAAGAATGTATTGTCCATCCCTTATTGCTGAGAGGGCTTTTAGGAGTAAACCACATTGTTGTGTGTCTGGACTCACATGTAGGTCAGAAACGGGAAGGATGGCAGTTTCCTTCCTGAAAGGAAGTTATTGAACTCTCAGGATATTATTTCCTGGCAATCAGCAATGGGCAGCATTAGACCCTTAATTCCAGGGTTTTTAAACTGGATTTTGTTCACCATCTGTCACGAGGAGACTCAGACGCTGAAACTTGGAACATTACCTGGGTCGCGAGAGTAACCCTCCTTTGATAATACAACTGGGCCACTACCCCCCTTATGTGTCACTCAAAGGATGCTGTCTGTCCTCCTAATTATAGCATTCCCAACCATGATCACTTTCATTGGTGCTCTCCCAGTCCAATGTCTTGGTTAACAACAGGACACTACACAGTTTGATGGTACACTCTGCAGAGCACTTCCTCGTCTGCAGCGGCCATCTCTAAAATGGTGAGGGATAGAACATAGAACATAGAACATAGAACAATACAGCACAGAACAGGCCCTTCGGCCCACGATGTTGTGCCGAACTTCTATCCTAGATTAAGCACCCATCCATGTACCTATCCAAATGCCGCTTAAAGGTCGCCAATGAATCTGACTCTACCACTCCCTCGGGCAGCGCATTCCATGCCCCCACCACTCTCTGGGTAAAGAACCCACCCCTGACATCTCCCCTATACCTTCCACCCTTCACCTTAAATTTATGTCCCCTTGTAACACTCTGTTGTACCCGGGGAAAAAGTTTCTGACTGTCTACTCTATCTATTCCTCTGATCATCTTATAAACCTCGATCAAGTCACCCCTCATCCTTCGCCGTTCCAACGAGAAAAGGCTGAGAACTCTCAACCTATCCTCGTACGACCTACTCTCCATTCCAGGCAACATCCTGGTAAATCTTCTCTGCACCCTCTCCAAAGCTTCCACATCTTTCCTAAAGTGAGGCGACCAGAACTGCACACAGTACTCCAAATGTGGCCTAACCAAAGTCCTGTACAGCTGCAACATCACCTCACGACTCTTGAATTCAATCCCTCTGCTAATGAACGATAATACTCCATAGGCCTTCTTACAAACTCTATCCACCTGAGTGGCAACCTTCAAAGATCTATGTACATAGACCCCAAGATCCCTCTGTTCCTCCACCTGACCAAGAACCCTACCATTAACCCTGTATTCCGCATTCTGATTTGTTCTTCCAAAATGGACAACCTCACACTTGGCAGGGTTGAACTCCATCTGCCACTCCTCAGCCCAGCTCTGCATCCTATCTAAGTCCCTCTGCAGCCGACAACAGCCCTCCTCACTGTCCACAACTCCACCTATCTTTGTATCATCTGCAAATTTACTGACCCACCCTTCGACTCCCTCCTCTAAGTCATTAATAAAAATTACAAACAGCAGAGGACCCAGAACTGATCCCTGCGGAACTCCACTTGTAACTGGACTCCATGCTGAATATTTACCATCTACCACCACTCTCTGACTTCTACCGGTTAGCCAGTTTTCTATCCAATTGGCCAAATTTCCCTCTATCCCATGCCTCCTGACTTTCCGCATAACCCTACCATGGGGAACCTTATCAAATGCCTTACTAAAATCCATGTACACTACATCCACTGCTCTACCCTCATCCACATGCTTGGTCACCTCCTCGAAGAATTCAATAAGACTTGTAAGGCAAGACCTACCCTTCACAAATCCGTGCTGGCTGTCCCTAATCAAGCAGTGTCTTTCCAGATACTCGTAAATCCTATCCCTCAGTACCCTTTCCATTACTTTGCCTGCCACAGAAGTAAGACTAACTGGCCTGTAATTCCCGGGGTTATCCCTATTCCCTTTTTTGAACAGGGGCACAACATTCGCTACTCTCCAGTCCCCTGGTACCACCCCAGTTGCCAGTGAAGACGAGAAGATCATTGCCAACGGTACTGCAATTTCCTCTCTTGCTTCCCACATAATCCTAGGATATATCCCGTCAGGCCCGGGGGACTTGTCTATCCTCAAGTTGTTCAAAATGTCCAACACATCTTCCTTCCTAACAGGTATCTCTTCTAGCTTATCAGTCCGTTTCACACTCTCCTCTTCAACAATACGGTCCCTCTCGTTCGTAAATACTGAAGAGAAGTACTTGTTCAAGACCTCTCCTATCTCTTCCGACTCAATACACAGTCTCCCACCACTGTCCTTGATCGGACCTACCCTCGTTCTCGTCATTCTCAGGTTTCTCACATATGCATAGAATGCCTTGGGGTTATCCTTGATCCTATCCGCCAGGGATTTTTCATGCCCTCTCTTAGCTCTCCTAATCCCTTTCTTCAGGTCCCTTCTGGCTATCCTGTATCCCTCCACTGCTCTGTCTGAACCTTGTTTCCTCAACCTTATAGTGTGAGCAATGTTAGAAACAGTAACTCCATTACTTTCCAACACAGTTACGGGTATGAATAATTACTCATTCTTAGATCAGACTTGTCCTGTTGTAATGCCTGGTTGACAGTCAAATTAGTTCCCTGTTCTAAATATATTTCAACATCAGGGAATTAACCCAGCTGCTGCATTCTGTTTATTCAAACATGACATCAGAAAGAGTGCTGTAACCTCCGATCCTGAGAGAGATCATGCAGGTGATATAAAAAGAGATTGTATCATATCAGAATATGATTTACGTTGACACCCTGACACTTGAAGGAATGTATCATTTCTGGTAGAAAATGTATTTTTCCATTGACACAGTCAGGAACATATTCTATCTGATCCTTGGTATAACTGGCCTTCCTGGTAAGTGACTATAACCGTTGGGGGTTCTGCATAATTCTGAGTGAGCTGGTTTCTGCCATTAAATTGTGATTGAGAACGTCACTTACTAATCTGATGGAACTGTTGGAAGGACAGCTCGTCAACAAAACATTTTCATTAATTCAAATATCTTCTGCTCTATATATTCTGTATAAGCCTATATCAGAAAAGGAAAAGTTCAGTAATGACGAAAGGTTGAGGATGTTAGAACTGTTCTCTGTGAAGGGAAGGAGGCGGAGGTGAGATTTGATTGTGATTTCCAAAATCATGAACCAGCTGTAAAGAACAGATATGAAGAAGCTGTTGCTGGTGAAATCAAAAGAAAAATGAGAGGGGAACAATTTAATGTGTAATGTGGGTTATGTGTCATTTGTAAGACAAGCTTTTTCACACGGCCAGTAGTTAGGGTAAAGTGTCTGGAAATATAATGGAAACATGTTCAATTGAAGCGTTCAAAGGGGCAGGGGATCATTATTTGATTGAAATAGTGTGCCACATTCTGTAGAAGAAGCAGGGGATTGGTATCAGGGGAGGTTGCCCGTTTGAGTGGGCTGTGCAGACACAGCACTTCAATAGGAGGCTGTCACAGGATTGCAGAATTGGTACTGCACACGAGGAGACCATTCACCCCTCTATTAGCTGGAGAGGGTCAGACATTGCCTGTGGTTTTACTCTTGCTCCAACCCTCCTTATTTCACAGCAGCTTGGGAAGATTATGTGAGTCATCACAGTGCAGGGTTTTCTCCTGTTGAATGTGAAAGGACACTGTGAGGGAGAGTAAGACTGGGATCATCTTTCAGTGTAGAATATCACTGATCGTGTGTCATCATCATTGTAAGGGCATGTCAACAAATGTCCATGGGTTCATGGCATTAACTGCCCACTAACAATATCGGGAGTGAAGTAGAGTCCCTGGAATAGAACACACCTCTGTGCCCGAGAGATAATTTATTAACTCCTGTAATTGGTATTGAATAATTATAGGCATCCTCCTCGATCGTCGTACCTTCTCTGCAAGCTCAGTTTGACTAAGACCTATCTGGGATTGATTACTAATCCTTCCTGAACAAGGCCATGAAGTCCTTTCATTCGTGGGTAGACACAGCTTTACCAAGTATCCTTGTGTGGAAGCACATCGATAATCATCAAATTTAATGTGATAGCAGATACAAAAACATTGGGAAAATACTGATTAAATATTCAAGCCAAGGAATTGCAGCACACAAACTATTCGTTCGGCAAAACTCCACTCTGTCTATCTTGAAACCTCCTCCATGAATGGACTGTATTCGTTGAAGGCTGAGGTGTGACCTGAAGGAAGTATATATTATGAGAGACACCATTACAAATTATTTTGTGATTTTATGTGAGGTGGATAGTCACAATATCATCTCCAGGGTGGAAATGTCAAATGCTCGAGCACATAGTTTTACGCTGAAATGGTGAATCTCGAAAGGATCTGAGTGAACTAAGTCACTTGTTTTTACAGAGAGGGTGCTCGGTGCCTGGAATGTGCTGCTGGGGAGGTGATAGAAATAGATAAGATAACAATGTTTAAGATGCATTTACACAGACACAGAGACAGACAGATGGCAGAGGGTTATGGAGCATGTGCAGACAGTTGGGATTTGTTCAGAATTGTACCGTGGTTGCCCATAGATCCAGTTCCTGTGATCTACTCTATTGCATTTTCAGACATACCTGTCATTGGCTTGAGGAGCTATTCAATGGACACAATCCAATTCAAGATTCCCAGCAATTTTTTTAAACGTCTCAGGCACGGTGTGATCATGATACCGAATACATGCTCCAAATGTCGATAGTGTAATGAGGTGAAGACAAGTATTGCATAATATAATCAAGATTTGCGCTCCCCAAACTCTGTGTAATTGTGAAATTTCATTCTGTTTATTGATCGTCCTCATGGATTGAAAACCAGTTCTTGGAGCATACCTTCACAGGTGTTGGAAGTTTAATCTTAAACATTAATTGTCTACACCCTTCTATCTGTTATGCACCAATCATCGTGCAATGTCTGAGAAAGCCGAGGGCCTGAAGCCTGACTGTGTTGTACATAATTGGAAGGAAGGTTCCCTAATCCCAGAAATGATCCAAGAGGACGATGGTGATACCATCCCATCCCAGGGAATTTGTTCAATCTCAGCAGGTGTCTCTCAGTGACCTGCCTTTGGTTTCTTCATCACACTGCAGCTCTGCCTCCTGGGAGCAGCTGATTGGATATCTCATGTCAGATGTGTCAGACTGAGAGTTGCACGCTTAAAAGCAATGTTGAGTTCATGTTTCAGATTCAATAAATACTACTATGATCAGAGTTTGTGTGGCCTTCTAACCATTCATCAATTACTAAGAAATGGAATTGACTTTGATCAATAATTTCTAATCACTTTTCCCTTTTCTCTCTCTTATAGTGAATTTAGTGGCTATTCTGATCTTGTCCAAGGGAAAATGTGGTGTTTCCACTTGTACCACACGCTATTTGGTGGCAATGGCAACGACAGATCTACTGTTCATTATACTTGAGATTATAATGTACCGATTCAATAAATACTTTTTCCCTTTGAATTTCCTGGACATTACCCCTGTTTGCGCTGTTCGCTATGCCCTCCGCCGTGCAGTCACAGATTGCTCTGTCTGGTTTACTGTTGCCTTTACTTTTGACCGTTTTATCGCCATTTGTTGCTCGAAGCTGAGATCAAAATATTGCAATGAGAAAACCGCAGTTGTGGTTCTCACAACTAGTGGCATTCTGCTTTCGCTGAAAAATATTCCAATCTACTTTAGATTTCGGCCTTATGAGATTTTCAACAATATACCCTGGGAATGTGTGAACACACGAGCTTATTATCATGATCCTGTATGGAGGGGATTTAAACGATTTGAAAAGGTTCTAACCCCAATGCTCCCATTCATTTTAATTTTGCTGTTGAACACTCTAACTATCAGACACATTGTTATAGCCAGTCGTGTTCGTAAAGTACTGATGGGTCAGAAACAGAGGCAGGATCACTCTGACACTGAGATGGAGAGCAGAAGGAAGGGTATGATTTTACTGTTCACCATATCTGGCAGCTTCATCATTCTGTGGCTGTGGTACCTCTTAGATTATTTTGGAGTTTTAGAGCATTTGTTAGATGATGTCTCTGAATATAGGTTTAAAGAAATTGCATACATGCTTCGGGATTTAGGTTCCTGCACAAATACTATTATTTACGTAGTGACACTGTGCAAGTTTCGGGAGAAAATTAGGAACACGGTGAAAGTTCTTTTCTCCTGAGTTGTTCAATGGGACCTGCAGCAAAATCCATTGGGAGCAATGGGGGGCTAATGCTGATTGCTATAAACCGGAAAGAAAATCCCTGGAGGAGGAAGTAGAAAAGTATAATTATTGACTGTGTGAGCAGTTACGTTGGAATGGACATTTGGAAATAAACTCACAGCATTAGCTGGATGTTGGAGAGAGCCCGTTATGAAATCTGACACCCGGGGCACCTCAAGTAAGTGAGGAGGAAAAAGATCAATAAGACAATCAAGTACATTTAATCTTGTGACCTACAGGTACGAGAATGGCAGAAGTTAGTCACGCAAAACATGGTGAGTGTCTTAAAAGAGCTCAGCTTTGAAGAAGTGATCAGAAAGTGTCCAGCAGGTGGGAATAACAGACACTGCAGCACTGGGAGGGAATTCATGTGTACAGTCCATCCTCCAACTGCAATGTTTGAGTTGTCAGCTCCTCACCTCTATTCAGACAGAGCAACATATTCTTGTAAAAGCAAATTCTGCTCGCTATCAGAGAGCCTCTTGGGACAATTCTTGTTATCACCATTGTTAGTATCATTCTTACTACCATTATTATGATCATAATTACCACTGTTATGACTGTCATCATTCCTATCATTATTGGTATCATTTGTGTGTCATTGGCAGAATTCTAGGCCCTAAACTCATCATGTTGGGACAATATTCATATATTGTGTGCAGTTTAGTGTTATGCAGTTGAAGGTATGTACTGTACCTTTAAGAGAGAGTGACGTTTGCTTGGCAGTCAGAATGCACAGTGAACTGTCATGTAACTGACGAGCAGTCTCAGTGTATGAGAAATTTGAAAATATGTAATATTTGGCTGTGAAATGGATAATTCAGTTGTTTTGACCACCATCTGAACTTAACAAATCAGTTTAAATTATGATCCAGGAAACTAAAACTCCATCCAATTTGTATGTTACTGTTTTAACACCAGTCAATGATGTTTGGGACATAAATAAGTGACATTTTGAAAGTTAGTCAGACAGAGAGAGAGAGCACTAATGGCAATTGAGATACTGCCTGAAAAACACAGTCTATCAAAGATACCTCTTTCATATGAAATACCTTTGCAGCAGAAAACTGAAGACGACCCAGGGGTGATCTACAAACAGAGGTAGACCGACACTGGAGACCACAGCTGCTGTCCGGATTTGAAAATTAATTTCTTGTGATTTTAACAGATGGTGTTATTGGATCAGTATTTTATTATAGGATGGGAGGTAAATCACAAGCCTTTAATAGGAAGGAGGTGCAGAGTTGGAAATAGTTGTTGGTTAATGTTCTTTTTAGAGTCAAAGAATAGAATGGGAAAGATTTTTCTTTAAGTCGTGGAGTTTGGGGAGTTCTCTGACACTCCCCCTTTAACGGATTAGGATTCTTAGATTACTTACAGTGTGGAAACAGGCCCTTCAGCCCAACAAGTCCGCACTGACCCACCGAAGCGTAACCCACCCAGACCCATTCCCCTATATTTACCCCTACACCTCACACTACGGGCAATTTAGCATGGCCAATTCACCTAACCTGCACATTTTTGGATTGTGGGAGGAAACCGGAGCACCCGAGGAAACCCACACAACACGGGGAGAATGTGCACACTCCACACAGAGAGTCGCCTGAGGCGGGAATTGAACCTGGGTCTCGGGCGCTGTGAGACAGCAGTACGAGGTGAGCTTTTCTGAGCATCGAGTTGAATTGGCAGGAGGGTTTCCCACCATGTCATATCGGTTTTGGGGGTCTGGTCCATGATTTGGAGAGGTTTAGCCAGATCCAGGCTGAGATTTGGATGGATTTGAACAGATTTGGAGTAAAAGATCCCATCAGATTTAAACACATGCGGATCAGTGTCCGAGGTCTTTAAATAAAATGTAGGTGAAACAATTAGTTTAATGTCAGTTACTTGTGGCTGGTTAAATTAAAAGTGAGAGAAGTGACTCTTAAAATTACAAAAGAGGTTCTAGGTTTGATTCCCAAATTTGCCAAGAAAGTTTAGATTGAAAGAAAAAAAGACCTTACTTTTCAAATTAGTAAAGACGTTAGAACTGGGTTTAACAAAAGACAAAAGTAAAGATGGAATTGAGAGTTTGTTACTCAAGCACGTAGGTGTGTCAGAGAAATAGACAAGTGCAGTACAGTTAGAAAAACCTAACGCACAATTGAAGAAAATGTAGTTCGACAATAAACAAAGGGAGGGAGCAAGAGAAAGACAAGAAAGAGGGACAGAGTAAAATGAGAGAGGAAAAGAAAGAGAGACAGGAAAAAAGGGAGAGATGTTCTTAGCTGAGCAAAGAGAGAGAAGAAAGTGAGAAACAAAACAGAAAGAAAAGAAAGAGAAAAGGAGAGAGAATTTGAACTTCAGAAGTTGTGACTTCGTCGGGAAAGTCAAGTGAACAGGATGGAGGTGAAATGAGGAGGTCGTGATATATATAAATATGTTAAAACTCTGTCACATTTTGATGAGAACGGTGTCGATGTTTCCTTCATTTCATTTGAAAAGTTGGCTCAGCAGATGGAGTGGTCAGCGGACTTGTGGGTAAAGCTGGTTCAGACTGAGCTGGTCGGCAGAGCGAGTGAGGTACTTGCAGCACGGTCAGATGAGGGGTCAAGAGATTATATGTCAAACAAGCTGTTTTGAACGCTTAAGAATTGGTACCAGAAGCAAATACACAGTGATTCAGGAACACAAAGAAAGAGCCAGGGATGACCTACTATATTGACTTCGAAAGCATTAACCACGGTAATTTTTAAAACTAGATAAGGCTTATGAGGCTGTAAGAGAGATTATTCAGCAAGAGGAGTTTAAAAGCTCCCTCCTGAGATAATAAGAATTCACGTGGATGAACAGAAAGTTCAAGAATTGAGTAGAGCAGCAGAGATGGCGGATGAATATACATTGGTGCATAAGGCAATGTTTAGCTTCCAGCAAGAATTCCATCTGTGAGGGTGAGAAATTGGGAGAAGGGGAGGTCCTACACTCCAACACACAGAGTAGAGAACACTGGGAATCGTTTACCACCGGTTAAAAAAGAAGACCAAGATGGTGGAAAGGAGGTGAAAGGCCTCATGTGTTTCCACTGTGGTAACGTGGGACATAGCCAGTCACAGTGCTGGTCGGTAAAGAAAGGCATTGTGGGAAAAGAGGCTAAGGCATTGGCATTAGTGAAAGGAGAAAAGGAAACTCAAAACAATTGAGGAGTGCAGGAGAGTGCACAGCCTACGCAGGGGCTGGGTATGGCGGTTGTACCTGATCTCTATAAAGGATTCGCCTCAGTGAGTAAAGATTACTCAGGAAGATCGGGGGAGAAAGGAAAGAAGTTATAATTTTGAGAGATACAGGATTTAACCAGTCCCTAATATTAAGAGATGAACTTATTTGCACTCTGTCTGACCTGTTACCCAACAGAATGCTAAGTTGTGGTACAGATGGACAGAAATTTAGCGTTTGTTGTGGAAGAATCACTCAATGTTGTATTTAAAATATTACCAGGAAATGCAGAAAATCCTTCATGAAATTAAACTTTAATCTTGCAAAATTAAAGATGTGGGAGCCAGCAAAATGTTTTCCTGACTTCCTCCAATCTGTTTGATCTCCTGCAATTCATACAGTTATCCTTCCCGTGCCTGTGTGAGAGCATTACCATCCCCAATCACACTGGCTTGCTTCACCTTTCTAACCTGATCATGGTCTGCCACACTCGTTCCCTCCATCACATTGAACCGATCACATTCCAACACCATCACCTTCAGCATGAGCTCATCTCCCAGGGATTTAACTAACCGATCACAATGCACTACCATTATCTGTTATTGGAGCCCTGGAACATGGTCCCGGGCATACATTGTAACACTAAGTAACTACATAACTGCCAGAATAATGTCCATACCTTCCCCTATGTAAGATCAGGTTGGAGTGCCAACTCTAGACTGGGCAAGTTACAGTGGGAGTGATTGACAGAGCGTCAGTTCCAGGAATCCAGTTTGTTTTTGGGAACAATGTAGTAGGATCCAGAGTGGGAGTGAGATTCCTTGTTGTAGAGAAACCCAAGGAAGACCAGGGAACTGAGGAATTACAAGAAAAACATCCTGGAATTTTCCCAGACTGTGGAGTAACAATATACCACTGTCATAAGTCACAGCACGAAGCAGAAACTAAAGAGCAAGATGAAGGAGTTGAGGTTCAGTTTGCAGACCCCCTGTTTGATGTAACGGTGCAGGACAAACCTGAACAGACAGAGGGTCAGGCTGAAGTGTTTGGTCCTGAAAGGATAATGGACCTACAGCAGAAAGACAAGGCAATAAAAGATGATGCACACTTCGAAAAGGAGGCAGAGACTATTCCTGAGGGTAATTATCTTAAAGATGAAAATGGAGACCACGGGAGGTTAGTGTCGAGGAGGAATGGGCCGACGTGCACCAGATTGTGTTTCCAGGAGCATACAGACAGGAAGTGACACGGGTGGGGGGGAGGGGGGGGAGGGGTAGCACATGAATGACCAGGAGGAGGTCACCCAGGTGTATGGAAGACTCAGGCTCAGGTACAAAACCATTTCTATTGGCCTGGAATGCACAAGGATGTGGGTAACTTTTGCTGTACGTGTCATACACGGCAAATGGGAGGGAAGCCACAGGCGAGAATAAACCCAGCGACTTTGTTGCCATTTCCCCCATCCCGAAGACCCTTTCACCCGGGTTATGGTGGATTGTGTAGGTCCCCTCCTGAGAACGAGATGAGGGAACCAGTACTTGCTCACCGTAATGGATGTGTGCACCAGATATCCGGAGGCAATTCCATTCCGGAGTAGGAACATAAAAAGGGTGGGAGAGGAGTTAGGAGCTTTCTTTGTGCAGTATGGATGACCCAGAGAGATTCAGTCAGACCAAGGGGCTGATCCACAAGCCCAACTATCCTGCCTAACCTGTCGTCTTGGCACCGACCTCGACTCCATCCTCTCCCCCTTAGTTCAGGCACTTCCCACTGACATCCGTGATTCCAACCATGTCCTTATTCTCTCCAGCAGCTTCCTGTTCCCCTGCCCCCAGTGCTTTATCTCCATTATGGACGTACAGTCCGTACATGCATCCAGACCCCACATGGAAGACCTCCACTTCCTCTGCTTTTTCCTCTCCAACAAACCCATCCAGTCCCCCTCCACCATTCCCCTCCTCCACCTCGCTGAACTGGTCCCCACCCTCAAAACCCTTTCCTTCACCTCCTCCCATTGCCTTCAAATCAAGGGAGTGGCCATGGGCACCTGAATGGGCCCCGCCGACACCTGCCTCTTTGTTGGTGATATCGAACAGTTCCTCTTCAGTACCTACACAGGCACTGGGCCCCAACTCTTCCACCGTTACATCGGTGACTGCATCGGTGCAGTGTCCTGTACCCAGGCTGAACCGGAGCAGCTCATCGACTTCACCCACACCTTCCACCCCACCCTCAAACTCACTCGGTCCATCTCAGACACCTCCCTTCCCTTTCTTCACCTCACCATTTCCATCTTCCGTGACAGACTCCGGTGACAAACCCACAGACTCCCATAACTCCCTGGAGTACTCCCCCCTCCCACCCAGTGTCCTCCATCCCATTCTCCAAATTCCTCTGTGTCAGCAGCACGTGCTCGGACGAGGAGACATTCCACACGTGAGTATCCCAGATATCCCCATATTTTGAACACAGTGATTTTCCTCCCTCCGTTACCCAGACAGTGCTCCTCCAAACCATCTCCATTCCCTGTCCCACTGGTCCAAACCCCCCCTAGTGCAATAAAGACAGAGTCCCCCTTGTCCTCACCCACCATCCCACCAATCTCCGCATCCAACGTATTATCCTTAAACAGTTCCGCCAACTCCACCTAGACCCCACCACCAAGCACATCTTCCCCTCCCCCACCCCTCGCTGCCTTCCACAAGGACCACTCACTTCAACAATCCTTGGTTTGTGCCCACTCTCCCCACCGACCCCCCCCCCCCCCCCCCGAACCCCCAGGTACCTTCTCCTGCAACCAGAAAAGATGCCAATCCAGTTGGCACACCAGCCCCCTCCCCTCCACCCAGGGTCACAAACACTCCTTCCAGGTGAGACAGAGAGTCACCTGCCTCTCTTCCAGACGAGTTTACTGCATCAGGTGCTCCCAATGTGGTCCTCTCTACATCGGGGTGACTGAATGTAAACTTAGGCATTCTGTTCACCGAGCATCACAGCCGGGCCCACAGGGGCCAACCGGACCTCCCAGTCACCACCATTTCAATTCCCCCAACCACTCCCTTTTGAACATGACCTCTTCCATTGCCACAATGAACCACGGCGCAAAATGGAGGAACAACACCTCATCTTCCACCGAGGCAACCTACAGCCTGGAGGACTCAAAATTGAGTTCTCTAATTTCAAATAACCCCCCTTCCCATCTCCCAACTCCCATCCCAGCCTCTCCCTTCCCTTCCAATGGTCCCTGCCCCCAACTGGATTCATTCCGCCCATTTACCAAACCAAGTCGGACCCTCTACCTGTCTTCACCTGTCCCCACCTGCCACACCCTTTATCTACAGCTCCTCCCACACCCACCCCCAGTCCTGAAGAAGAGTTATATCTGGAACACTGACTCTCCTCCTGCTGATGCTGCCTGGCTTGCTGTGTCCTTCCAGCCTCCTGCCTGTCTGTTTTGGATTCCAGCATCTGCAGGGTTTCTTTGTCTCTCAGGCTGCTGAAGGAAGTCATGGATAGCTTCAGCAGATAGCACTTTAAATCAAGTGTGTATCCCCCTGAATCCCAGGGAGCTGTAGAAAGGTGGCATCACACCCTGAAGATCATGGGAAGACCATCCTGTCAGGATGACCTGAATGATTATGATAAAGGTATCCCATTTGTATTGTTCTCCATTCGAGATGCCCCAAATGAATCTACTCAGTTTAAACCCTTTGAGTTTATATTTGGATGTGATGTGACAAGGTCTTTGAGAAACTGACAGGACAAAGTCGAGATCTCACACTTGGATTATATATCAGAGGTGAGGGAGAGCGGAAATCAGGTTAGTGAGTTAGTGAAACAGCACCTGAAGAGGGCACAGTGTAGAATGAAGCAGGTGTCAGTGAACATTCTGGAATTTGGATGTTTTCCCGTTGGGATGACTTATTAATATTGTCAAGAGTGATCAGAGATCCTTCCGAAGCAAGGTTTAGCGATCCTGATCAAACTGAGCAAAAGCTAAGCCAGGTAAACTATCTGGGAAAGATGCCAGATCGGAAAAAAAAATCTGTATCGGGTCTGTCATGTGAAGATGTTGATAGGCTTGTTGCTGCAGTATGAGGACACATGCAGGAATAAGATGGGGAGGACTAATGCTATTGTACATGAGGTAGATGTAGGGAATGCTGTTCCAATAAAACAACACCCCTACAGACTTAATCCTTTCAAAGACACACAGGTCCAGAAGGAGGTGCATGTGATCCTCAATGAGGATATCATCGAACTGAGTCCGAGTGAGTGGAGTTCACCAATCGCCGAACTTCCCAAACCCAACGGGAGTCAACAATTCTATGTGGATTATTGGAAGGTCAACGCCGTAACAAAATCAGACTCAAACCCAGAACCAAGATTGGAGGACAGTATAGAGACAGTTGGGCAAACCAGTTACATCACAAAGTTAGACTTGCTGCGTGGAATTGGCAGGTATCTTTATCAGTGAGAGTGAAATAAATTTCTGTGTTTGTTACCCCACATGGGCTATGTCAACAGGAAGGTGATGATCGAATTGAACTGCCAGCAGTTCAACTGCCAACTGGACAACACACTACTGTTATAGGACAAGCCAAACATAGAACAGCCAGGGAATTCCTAGAGGCATGGCACTCATCCACAGATTCAATCAACAAACACATCGACCTGGACCCAATATACCGGCCACTGCAGCGGACAGCTGGAACTGACAACCGGAAGCGGCAGATACAAACCACTATAAATTCCGGAGGAAAGATCACAGAAACGCTTCACAGGAGGCTCCCAAGCACTGAGGATGTCACCTAGACAGGGGGCGAAACGTCTGCAACACAAATTCCCAGCTCGGCAAACACAACCACAACAACAACCTTTAAGAGAAAGGAGGTGGAAAGTTGAAAGTAGTTGTTTAATGTTCATTTATAGAGTTAAAGATTAAACTTGATATTTTTTCCTTTCAACAGTGGAACTTGGGGAGTTCTCTGGATTTCACCAGTTTCCTAATTTCCCCTCCCCCCACCTCACCCCAGCTCCAACCTTCCAGTTCAGCACCACCCTCATGACCCATCCCCCACCTCATCCCAGCTCCAACCTTACAGCTCAGCACCGCCCTCATGACCCGTCCCCCACCTCACCCCAGCTCCAACCTTCCAGCTCAGCACCGCCCCCATGACCTGTCCCCCACCTCACCCCAGTTCCAACCTTCCAGCTCAGCACCGTCCTCATGACCTGTCCCCCACCTCACCCCAGCTCCAACCTTCCAGCTCAGCACCGCCCTCATGACCCGTCCCCCACCTCACCCCAGCTCCAACCTTCCAGCTCAGCACCGCCCCCATGACCTGTCCCCCACCTCACCCCAGTTCCAACCTTACAGCTCAGCACCGCCCTCATGACCTGTCCCCCACC
Organism: Chiloscyllium punctatum; assembly: GCF_047496795.1. Taxonomy (NCBI): domain Eukaryota; kingdom Metazoa; phylum Chordata; class Chondrichthyes; order Orectolobiformes; family Hemiscylliidae; genus Chiloscyllium; species Chiloscyllium punctatum. The sequence continues at coordinate 52,932,446 of NC_092780.1, forward strand.
TCACCCCAGCTCCAACCTTCCAGCTCAGCACCGCCCCCATGACCTGTCCCCCACCTCACCCCAGCTCCAACCTTCCAGCTCAGCACCGTCCTCATGACCTGTCCCCCACCTCACCCCAGCTCTAACCTTCCAGCTCAGCACCGTCCTCATGACCTGTCCCCCACCTCACCCCAGCTCCAACCTTCCAGCTCAGCACCACCCTCATGACCTGTCCCCCACCTCACCCCAGCTCCAACCTTCCAGCTCAGCACCGCCCTCATGACCCGTCCCCCACCTCACCCCAGCTCCAACCTTCCAGCTCAGCACCGCCCTCATGACCTGTCCTACCTGCCTATTTTCCTTTCCACCTATCCACTCCACCCTCCTCTCTGACTTATCACCTCCATTCCCACCCCCACTCACCTACTGTACTCTATGATACTTTCTCCCCACCCCCACCCTCCTCTCATTTATCTCTCCACTCTGCAGGCATCCTGCCTCTATTCCTGATGAAGGGCCTTTGCCCGAAACATCGATTTTCCTGCTCCTCGGATGCTGCCTGACCTGCTGTGCTTTTCCAACACCACTCTGATCTAGACTCTCGTTTCCAGTATCTGCAGTCCTTGTTTTTACCCAGTTCTCTGTCACTCGTACTTTAACAGGTGAGGAGGCATGGTGAGCTTCTCTGTGTGTTTTGTTTAATTAGCAGAAGGGTTTCCTGTTGTGTGTAACATCAGTTTATGACCAACGGTAATCCACTGGAGCTGGAGTTTGGAAGATTGAGAGGAATCATTTCTGAAAGATAGAAGATTCTCAGGTGGAAGTGACAGAACTGGATCGTCTATCCACCAAAAGCTATCACACGATGGACACAAACAAAATCAGAGACACCCGACTATCACTCAGAATGAACAGTTATGTCCATACAGAAAGAAAATGGCACAAGACAAAATGACAAAGCTCACCAACAACAGAGAAGACAACATGACAGACACCTAGGGAAGAATGCCAGTTATCATGGACAAGGCCGAATATATTCAGAGAGCAGAGAAATTACTTGCAGATACTGACACCTACCTCCAGAGGGAGCGTGACCCCACACCACAGTAACCAATAGAATAAACAACACACGATGGAACCAACAAAAAACAGACTCATAACCAGAATTGACCGACAAAGGATGAAACCAGAAAGCAATAACACCCCAAGATTTTCTGGATTACCCAAAGTACACCAACCAGTCATCCCACTTAGACCAATTGAGGCACTCTCTCAAACTTCATCACATAAAATGGCAAAAGGACTTCAACAAAATCTGAAATATCTTATCAGCGGAACCAAATACTCCGTACAATCATCACAGGAATTCCGAAACAACATCAAGAACATAAACATAGACAAGGGCGAAGCAATAGTCTCATTGGATATAACGGCACTGTTCACTTCAACTGACATAATCCTAGCCAGAGAGATGCTGGAAAAGCACAGCAGGTCAGGCAGCATCCGAGAAGCAGGAGAATCGATGATTCGGGCAAAAGCCCGACATCAGGATGAAGGGCTTTTGCCCGAAACGTCGATTTGCCTGCTCCTCGGATGCTGCCTGACCTGCTGTGCTTTCCCAGCACCACTCTAATCTAAACTCTGGTTTCCAGCATCTGCAGTCCTCACTTCTGCCTTCTAGCCAGAGAGACAATAGCCAAACTCCTGGACAAACAGAACAGACAGCACGATGGGGAACCTATCAACAAGGATATCTGAGAGGCCCTATTCTCTCCCTAGTTACCCTTTGGTCCTTAATGTATTTGTAAAAACCCTTTGGATTCTCCTTAACTCTATTTGCCACAGCTATCTCATGTTCCCTTTATGTCCTTCTGATTTCCCTCTTAAATATACTCTTACTACCTTATTACTCGAAGGAATCACTCGATCTATCTTGTCTATACCTGAAGTACGCTTCCTTCTTTTTCTTAACCAAAGGTAGAAGACAGTGGATGGTGATGGAGGGTTGTTTTTCAGACTGGAGGCCTGTGACCAGTGGAATTCCACAAGGATCGGTGCTAGGTCCACGACGTTTCATCATTTACATAAATGATTTGGATGTGAGCATTTGAGGTATAGTTCGTAAGTTTGCTGATGACACCATAATTGGAGGTGTAGTGGACAGCGAAGAAGGTTACCTCAGATTACAACAGGATCTTGATCAGATGGGCCAATGGGCTGAGAAGTAGCTGATGCAGTTTAACTTAGATAAATGTAAGGTGCTGCATTTTGGGAAAGCAAATCTTAGCAGGACTTATACGCTTAATGGGAATGTCCTAGGAAGTATTACTGAATGAAGAGACCTTGGAGTGCAGGTTCATAGCTCCTTGAAAGTGGAGTCACAGTTAGATAGGATAGTGAAGAAGGCGTTTGGTATGCTTTCCTTTATTGGTCAGAGTATTGAGTACAGGAGTTGGGAGATCATGTTGCAGCTGTACAAGACATTGGTTAGGCCACTGTTGGAATATTGCGTGCAATTCTGGTCTCCTTCCTATCGGAAAGATGTTGTTAAACTTGAAAGGGTTCAGAAAAGATTTACAAGGATGTTGCCTGGTTTGGAGGATTTGAGCATTAGGGAGAGGCTGAACAGGCTGGGGTTGTTTTCCCTGGAGCGTCGGAGGCTGAGGGGTGACCTTATAGAGGCATGGATAGGATAAATAGACAAAGTCTTTTCCCTGGGGTGGGGGAATCCAGAATTAGAAGGCATAGGTTTAGGGTGAGAGGGGAGAGATGTAAAAGAGAGGCCTCAGGGGCAACCTTTTCACACAGAGGGTGGTTGGTGTGTGGAATGAGCTGCCAGACAATGTGGTGGAGGCTGGTACAAATACAACAGTTAAAAGGGATCTGGATGGGTATATAACTGGGAAGGGTTTGGAGGGATATGGGCCAGGTGCTGGCAGGTGGGACGAGATTTGGTTGGGATATCTGGTTGGCATGGACGAGGTGGACCGAAAGGTCTGTTTCTGTGCTGTCCAACTGTATGACTCTATGGTGCACACTCAAACTACTAGAGCTGTGCTTGATGACACACTTCACTTTCAACAACCAAATATCTGAACAGATCAATGGGACACCTCTGGGCTCACGCTTCTCGGGGCTCACAGCAGAAGCAATGAGGCAAAGACTGGAACAGACAGCTCTCCAACAAATCCAGTCCAAATTGTTGATCAGATATGTGGACTGCATTTCAATTTTCATTTAGAGAACAGAAATCGAGAACCCACACCGATTATGCACATCATGTTCACAAGGATCAGATTTACGAGAGAGGGAAAAAACAAAAATCAACTCCCATTCCTGGATGTGATGTTAGAAAGAACACAGAACAGTGAATGCACCATAAACCTAGACAGGAAAGGCACACACACTGACCACATCCTGAACTACAACCACAACCACCCGAACACACACAAACAAAGCTGCATTAGGACCCTCTTCAAAAGGGCTACAACATACTGCAGGGCTCCCCGTCCACGAAGGGAAGAAGAAGAACACATCGACAGAGTATTCCCTAAGAGCAGATATCCCTGTACCTTCTGTTACTACAAGGGATAGCCCCGCTCCGCCCCCATTAAGGTAAATCTGTAACACCAAAATGATTTAATCCCGTGATGTAATCTGTTAAACTTCGAGAGGCAAGGAACTATTCCCAAAAGTCACTATTTAAAGTAAAAATTAACAACTTTATTTTTTTAAAGTCTAACAGAGAATAATTAATTAACAACCAGTTACAACTCCTTTCTCGAACCCATCTTTTACCTTCCTCTCTACAATATTAATCCGATAAACCCCTGATTAAGATTTACCGGAAAATTCAAATTTCAAAACCAGCCAACAGCTGGATCTTCTCCTTGTACCTTCCTGTGTAGGTTTACTCTCCAGGTCAGTGTTGATATTTTTCTCTTTGCAAACTCCTTCTCTGGACAGGTCCTTCTCAGAGAGTTCTCACCAGCAGCCTACATTTGTTGGTCTTTTGGCAGTTCTCCTCCAACTGTTCAATTTTTGTTACGGTTTGATACCCCAAAGTATCGGATCATTTCATTTGTGTTAATGTTGTCAAAATACATAATTCAAAATTGATTGGTGTCGGTCCTGGGCTCAATCTACTAACTTACTTTCTTCTTGTGTGAGCCAAGTCCTGCGTGTTCTTTAAATGAATCAATAGGAGAAGATATTCGGCCTCACACTTTTAAGTTTATTTTAGCAGTAAGTGGATAAAGCATTCAGAGCTCTGGGTCTAGACCTTTCTGTCCCTGACAAACAGCAGAGTGTGTCAGTTCACGAAGTCTGACCCCTATCCTGCCCCTGACCCAGTCTATTATACAGTACAAAACATCATGTTATCACAGAACATTGTGCAAGCATTGAGGTGTGGTTGTCTTCTTGATTGACTGTTGACCTGACTCCATTCTCTGCCTTCTCGCGTTCCTGGATATCTGACCCCATGTAACCTCCTTCTGCAGGAGGTGGTGCGAAATAGTTCTTGTTTTTTTACCACAGCTTACAACATGTCCTGCCTCTGCACTCACAGGGCGGCAACACCCCCGCTGTCTGCCTCGCTCTCCCAGCCACTACCAAGGCTGCCTGTACACACTGCTCTTTGTTAAAAGTCATTCCTATTGTGGGTTTACATCAGCATATCTTTACGAGTCAGATGTACTCAGTACTTTTCCACTGTCTGTTCGTGCATACAAGGGTTACACTACACTGTGCTAGTTAATGGTTAAGTATAACATTGTATTATAAATACTGAAACAAATATATCATTAAAGGCTTCTGAATGCCTCGAACTAAGCCATATATTTACATTGGAGATTGGTATTTTGGAGCATAGTTTAAATTGATTGCCGAATTTGTATTTTTGTTTGTCTCATGGCAACCTAGGTACTGCGGGCTGCTGGACCACATGTAACATTGTAAATTCTCCAGCAGTCTGTGTGTTTGCTAAGTCCTTCAACTCTCTTAAAGGTACAGTACCCCTTACACCTTCATAACACTTCATCCAAAGATGCTTAACCGACAAACAATGCAACAAGGCCATGAACTAACTCACTAGCCACGCTACCCTTTAGAAAAACCACCTCAGCACTGTCAGCCAGAATTCTCCAACCATTCAGATTCATGACAGGGCATAAACTGACAGCCACAACCAATCAACAGCTCACGGACAAAGGAGCCTCTACCCATCATGTGCAAGACAAATGTAACTTACAGAATTCCATGCCCAAGCCTGCACACAACACTGTGTAGGACAAACAGGCATAAAACTAGCAATCCACATCCACAAACACCACCAAGCATTAAAGGCCATGAATGCTGTCCCCAGTAACCAGACACACAGATGACAAAGACTGCAAACTCGACTGCGATAACACAATGATCATAGGACAAGCTAAACAGAGGATAGCCAGAGAATTCCTAGAGGCATGGTACTCATCCATGAACTCCATCAACAAACACATAGACATTCACCCAATACACCAGCACTTCAATGAACAACAGGAACTGGCATCTGGAAGCTGCAGGAATGGAACCAAATAACTTCCAGAAGACACATGACAGCAGCACTTCACAGGAGACTCCAAAGCACTGAAAATGTCACCGAGACAGGGAAAGAAACATCTGCAAATCAACGTCCCAGCTCGGCGAACACACCCACAACCATGGCAACTGGCACCCGAGTTACAATTCTTTACACAGGCCATGAACAGGCTGGGATTGGCATCTAGTCACATACACAAACACTTGGAATCTCTCAGTTCAGATCAGCATTCACTCTCTCTTAAGGATATAGTACATACAGAGTCACAAAGTCACAGAGATGTACAGCAAGGAAACAAACACTTCGGTCCAATCCGTCCATGCCGACCACATATCCCAACACAATCCAGACCCACCTACCAGTACTCGGCCCATATCCCTCCAAAACGTTATTATTCATATAACCCTCCAGATGCCTTTTAAATGTTGCAATTGTACCAGCCTCCACCACTTCCTCTGGCAGCTCATTCCATACACCTACCACCCTCTGCGTGAAAATGTTGCCCCTTAGGTCTCTTTTATATCTTTCCCCTCTCACCCTAAACCTTTGCCCTCTAGTTCTGGACTCCTCCAGCCCAGGGAAGAGACTTTGTCTATTCATCCTATCCATGCCCCTCATGATTTTATAAAACTCTATATGGTCACCTCTGACACTCCAGGGAAAACAGTCCCAACCTATTCAACCTTTCCCTGTAGCTCAAATCCTCCAATCCTGGAAACATCCTTGTAAATCTTTCCAGAACCCTTTCAAGTTTCACAACATCCTTCCAATAGGAAGGGGATCAGAATTGCACACATATTCCCAAAGTGCCCTAACCAGTGTTCTGTATAACCACAACATGATCTCCCAACTCCTGTACTCAGTCGTCTGGCCAAGCATACCAAACACTTTCTTCATCATCTGATCTATCTGCGATTCTACTTTCAAGGAGCTATGAACCTGCACCCCAAGGTCTCTTTGTTCAGAAACACTCCCTGGGACCTTACCATTAAGTCTATAAGTCCTGCTCTGATTTGCTTTCCCACATTGAAGCACCTCACACTTATCGAAGTTAAAATGCATCAGCCACTCTTCAGCCCATTGTCCCATCTTATCAAGATTCCATTGTAATCTGAGGTCGCCTTCTTTGCTGTCCACTACACCTCCAATTTTGTGTCATCTGCAAAATTGCTAACGATACCTCATATGTTCACATCCAAATCATTTATATAAATGATGAAAAATAGTGGATCCAGCACCGATCCTTGTGGCAATCTGCTGGTCATAGGCTTCCAGTCTGAAAAACAACCTTTTACCATCACCCTCTGTCTTCTACATTTGAGCCAGTTCTGTATCCAAATGGCTAGTTCTCCCTGTTTTCCATGAGCTAACCAGTCTCCCATGGGGGAACCTTCTTGAATGCCTTACTGAAGTCCATATAGTTCACATATACCACTCTGCCCTCATCAATCCCCATTGTTGCTTCTTCAAAAAACTCAATCAAGTTCGTGAAATATCACTAATACCTTCAACTTCATAACACTGTGCAGCCTCAGAAAGATGTTGAGCAGACATTTTGCATCTGTACAGACAAGAGAATGGTGTTTTTGAACCAGAATAGATCATTTCTTGCAGTGAAAATGATAACCGTTTACTCAGCACTTGTCTCAAACTCTGTCACTACAGCATCCCTTTATAAACCCATCCACCTGGATGAAACTGCAGCTGTTTGCTTTCCTTTCTGACTGACCGACCCTACATTTCACTGGAGTGCTATTAGAACCAACTTCTTTGCCTACTCTGGCACAGCCGCGTCTGGTGATCTGCCTGTTTTGTATCGAATAGCATCCCGTAATAAATAATCGAAAACAATAAATCAGCAAAGTCACAAAGCCGACCCCTTTTTTCTAAAAGCTGTTCCTTCTCTCAAGGATTTTGTGTCCTTGGTTTTTTCAGAGTGGTCATAAACAGCCCTGGTTCTAATTAGACTGTTTTTTTACAGAGATTAAAGAGTATTGTGAGGTCTTTTTGTTTATGTGTAAACAGACGAGACTTCAGGCCAAAGTGGTCATGTTTTCGAAGTGACCTGTATAATGAAAGGGGCGTGGTCAGCTCTCGAACTGAGCAGTTTAATCCAGAACAAGTTCGGAGTTCAGTTGTGTGGAAACAGGCTGCGAACACTCTCTCTCTTTCTGCCCTCCTGTAAGCATTTGTTCTATTTTCACTGTTTTTTAAGGGGATTTGCTTATTGGGACTGTTATGTATGTTCGCAACGACATAGTTGAGTCTAGTTTGGAGAGACTACGTTCTGAAGGGGTTCTTTATTCTGTTCTATGTGTTTCATTGTGTAATTTTGCAAATAAATGTTTGCCTGTTTTGAAACGTGGGAGTCAACATAGCTCCTTACTCTGGGTAATTTTCACTGTACACATACCGAAACAAGTTACACAGTCTGGTCTGGATTGCCTGTTTCAGAATGTTTTGAGTGGTCAGGCCTAGTCCATACCAGTAACATGTACACACAGAATGGACCAAACTTCACATTGTTACCACTTCATCTGATGCTGAAGTAATAAGCACATGCCTCTAATATACAGTCATGTCCGAGCCCAGAGATCCTGAAAATGGGGCTGACAGTCACATGGAACATTGAACAAGAACAAGATGTCCTGACATGGTTTTAATAACAGTTTAACAAGACAATGGGTGCAGTGGGAGAGTCGGTGGGCTTTTTTAGTTTTCTGCTGGACTGACCCCCAACCCCTCGTTCACCCAACAGCCCACCCCCACCCCACGGTGGCTCAGGGGCAGCACGGTGGCTCAATGGTTAGCACCGCTGCCTCACGGGAACCTGGGTTCGATCTAACCCTAGAGGTGACTCTCTGTGTGGAGTTTGTACGTTCCCCCCCCCCCACCCCCACCCCCGATGTCTGCGTGGCTTTCCTCTGGGTGTTCCTGTTTCCTCCCACAGTCCAAAGATGTGCAGGTTAGGGTGAATTATCCAAGCTAAATTGTCCCATATTGTTCAGCGATGTGTAGTTGTGGTGTATTAGTCAGAGGGTAAATGTAGAGTAATAGGTTAGGAGAATGGGTCTGGGTGGGTTACTCTTCGGAGGGTCAGTGTGGACTTGTCGGGCCGAAGGGCCTGTTTCCACACCGTAGGGATTCTATGAGCTTTGCTCCCAGTGAGCACTGCAGCTCCTTGAGCCAAGGACTGACATGATCCACAGAAACCTCAGACCACAAGACCATCGGAGCAGAAGTTTGGCCATTCGGCCCATCGAGTCCACTCTGCCATTCGTTAGAGAGAAAGAAAATGACAGATGCTGGAATCCAAAGTAGACAAGCAGGAGGCTGGGAGAACACAGCCAGCCAGGCAGCATCAGCAGGTGGAGAAGTTAGCATTTCGGGTATTCCCCCTTCTTTAGGACTGAAGAACGATTCCATCTGAAATATTGATTTCTCTCTCATAACAGATTTACCAGGATGTTGCTGGGAGTTGGGAGTTGGAAGGTTTTCCCTGGAGCATTGGAGGCTGAGGGGTGAGCTCATAGAGGTTTATAACATAATGAGGGACATGACTAGGGTAAATAGACAAAGTCTTTTCCCTGGGTGAGGGTGACCAGAACGAGAGAGCAAAAGTTTAGGGTGAGAGCGGAAAGATTTAAAAGGGACCTGAGGGACAACCTTGAATGCAGAGGGTAGTGCATTGTATGGAATGAGGCTGCCAGAGGAAGTGGTGGAGGCTGGGACAATCAAAAGCATCTGGGTGGGTATATGAAGAGGAAGGGGTTCGAGAGATATGGGCCAAGTGCTGGCAAATGGAACTCGATGAGGTTAGGATATCTGTTCAGCATTGACGAGTTGGACAAAGGGTCTGTTTCCATGCTGTATATCTCTATGATTCTTTGACTCTAATAAAGGGGAAAAAAAGACAGAAAAATACAGGATTGCACTGAGCCAGTCCTCTGACTTGGCAGACTGTGATGAAAGTTTTCTTAAAAAAATCAAATTAGTGTGGTCATACTAGCACACAGCACAGGACAGCAAAAGGCCCTTCAGCCAATCATGTCTCTGCTGACAATAATTCAATGTTAATCTAATTCCATCTGGCTGCACAGGACCCATTTCCCTCTATTCCAGCCTGGGCACATCCCCATCTAAATGCCTCTCAGGTGTTACTATCACGTCTGCTATTATCACGGGACCTTCTAGGCATCAACCACACATCGCAGGAAAGAAACTGTTGCCTCACACACTTCCTTTAAACTTTCTCCCTCTCACCTTATCAATAAAACCTTGTATTTGACATTTCCATCCTCGAAACATGACTCCGACTCTGCACTTTATTCCTGCTTCTCATAATGTTACACACGAAGCCTCCATATCCTGCCTATGGGGTGATAACCAGAACAACATTCCCTACTGCACTGGAACCTAACTGTTTACTTACAGCTGCCAACCGGCATGAGTTGCCAACTTTTATATACAATGTCCCAATGAATGAACACAGGCATGCCATACACCCTCTACAGCACCTTATCGACATGTACTTCCACTTTAGGGAGCTGTATCCTGTCACTCCGAGATCCCTCTGTAAATCAATACTCCGAAGGATCCTGTCATCGACTGTATTATTTCCTCTTGTATTTAACCTCCAAAAATAAACATACAACATAGAACTGAAAAAACACAGGAATGGGCCCTTTAGCCTATAAAGTTGTGTTAAACTTGATGCCAAATTAAACTAATAATTTCTGCCTGTCTTAGCCCTCCATTCCTTGCATATTCATGCATATTTATATCTAAAAGACCCTTAAACACCCCGATCATACCTACCTCCATCACGACTCCTGGCCGCACGTTTAAGAGGTAAAAACAATGACTGCAGATGCTGGAAACCAAATACTGGATTAGTGGTGCTGGAAGAGCACAGCAGTTCAGGCAGCATCCAAGGAGCAGCAAAATCGACGTTTCGGGCAAAAGCCCTTGATCTGGAATAAAGGCAGTGAGCCTGAAGCGTGGAGAGATAAGCAAGAGGAGGGTGGGGGTGGGGAGAGAGTAGCATAGAGTACAATGGGTGAGTGGGGGAGGGGATGAAGGTGATAGGTCAAGGAGGAGAGGGTGGAGTGGATAGGTGGAAAAGGAGATAGGCAGGTCGGACAAGTCCGGACAAGTTATGGGGACAGTTACTGAGCTGGAAGTTTAGAACGAGGGTGAGGTGGGGAAGGGGAAATGAGGAAACTGTCGAAGTCCACATTGATGCCCTGGGGTTGAAGTGTTCCGAGGCGGAAGATGAGGCGTTCTTCCTCCAGGCATCTGGTGGTGAGGGAGCGGCGGTGAAGGAGGCCCAGGACCTCCATGTCCTCGGCAGAGTGGGAGGGGGAGTTGAAATGTTGGGCCACGGGGCGGTTTGGTTGATTGGTGCGGGTGTCCTGGAGATGTTCATTAAAGCGCTCTGCTAGGAGGCATCCAGTCTCCCCAAGGTAGAGGAGACCAAATTGGGAGCAATGGATACAATAAATGATATTAGTGGATGTGCAGGTAAAACTTTGATGGATGTGGAAGGCTCCTTTAGGGCCTTGGATAGAGGTGAGGGAGGAGGTGTGGGCACAGGTTTTACAGTTCCTGCGGTGGCAGGGGTAAGTGCCAGAATGGGAGGGTGGGTCGTAGGGGGGTGTGGACTTGACCAGGTAGTCGCGGAGGGAACGGTCCTTGCGGAAGTTGGAAAGGGGTAGGGAGGGAAATATATCCCTGGTGGTGGGGTCTTTTTGGAGGTGGTGGAAATGTCAGCGGATGATTTGGTTTATGCGAAGGTTTGTAGGGTGGAAGGTGAGCACCAGGGGCGTTCTGTCCTTGTTACGGTTGGAGGGGTGGGGTCTGAGGGCGGAGGTGCAGGATGTGGACGAGATGCGTTGGAGGGCATCTTTAACCACGTGGGAAGGGAAATTGCGGTCTCTAAAGAAGGAGGCCATCTGGAACTGGTCCTCCTGGGAGCAGATCTGGCGGAGGCGGAGAAATTGGGAATACGGGATGACATTTTTGCAAGAGATAGGGTGGGAAGAGGTGTAATCCAGGTAGCTGTGGGAGTCGTCGGTGGGTTTGTAAAAATGTCAGTGTCAAGTCGGTCGTCACTAATGGAGATGGGGAGGTCCAAGAATGGGAGCGAGGTGTCAGAGATGGTCCCCGACTTTAACAGCTTCCTCATTTCCCCTTCCCCCACCTCACCCCAGTTTCAAACTTTCAGCTCAGCAATGTCTCCTTGACTTGTCCAGACTTGTCCGACCTGCCTATCTCCTTTTCCACCTATCCACTCCACCCTCTCCTGCTTGACCTATCACCTTCATCTCCTCCCCCACTCACCCATTGTACTCTATGCTTCTCTCTCCCCACCCCCACCCTCCTCTAGCTTATCTCTCCACACTTCAGGCTCACTGCCTTTATTCCTGATGAAGGGCTTTTGCCCAAAACGTCGATTCCGCACATTTAAGACTCCAACCATTCTCTGTGTAAAAAGATATTGAACTAACCCCCTCTCACCTTGAATGCATGCTCCCCAGTATTAGACATTTCAATTCAGAGGCAAATACTGTGACCATCAATCCTATCTGTACATCCCATAATCTTATATATTTCTATCAAATCTCCCCTCAGCTTCCACCCCTCCAGAGAAAGCAACCTAAGTTTTCTAATCTCCCCTTATAGTTCATCCCCTCTAAGCCAGACAGCATCCTGGCAAACCTCTTCTTCACTCTCTCCAAAGCCTCCTCTTCCCTTTTGTAATGTGGCGTACAGAACTGAATGCAAAGCTCTAAGTGTGGCCTCTTCAGATACAACAGATGGGCTACAGTCTGATACACGACAATCACGTCTGAGTCAGAGACAGAAGAATTGGACCGGAGGTGAGAACATCCCAGGAGAAGCGACATGGTAAGGAACAGGCCTCCATCCCTGGGACTGGGGCCAGGTGGATTTCATTGATAATGAGATCTTTGCCTGCGCTTGTTCCCCTGGGCCAGAGAGCCCTGGCTAATAGGTACATCCAGGAGATTCAGAGAATCGCCTCATTCTAGGGCCTGGCTCTGAGTGAGGGAGGCAGACTCCATGTACCATACACGTGTAAAGGAAAGGTGACTTGGTGACTGGGTACCAGTCTCATTGGAGTTACTTCACCTGTCTAAATATTTATAATTATCAGACACACCTATCATATTGATTCTTCAGTTCCCATTTTGTTGATCTCATCCTACCTTTCTCATTGGTTAGCAACTCATCGTTCTTGCAAACGTGTGGAATATCTATTATGCAGAATAGTTGCACATTCTGACAAAAATGCATTCCATCGATATTCGCTGATTATACACAATCTGTTTCTGACATTGATTTGCAAAGGTATCATAATCCATAAAGAAAGTTATTTCATGAACATTTCACTTCAACAATCTTGAAATATTTCCGTACAGATTCAGCCATGTTCATTTTCCATCTCCTGTCCACTCAAAAGAATTCTCACAGAGTCGAACATTGATCCTCAGCCGTACACAGGACGGAACAGAAATGAATGATCAAACCCACTAATCTGACAAGGGAGGAAGAAAACATCAATGAAAGGAAAGACCACCCATTGGTGCTTTCCATATTTATAAAGAAATGCTCTTTCATCACCACAAATGTGTTCAGATGAAACTGGGGGAAAGACAAAGTCGTGAAGATTATAAAAGGGTGAAACAATGTTGGGTATATGTACCATCAAGTTTCTGAGCAGCATTGCATTGAGTGAGGCCTCTGGTCACTAATTTCACGAATGTTCATTCTCTGGATAGTCTCCAGTGTGTGACTCAGCTCAGGCCATGAATTCTGGGGCAACACGGCAACTTTGAGCCAAATGTGGAACTTCATTCAAGGCTTTCGAGGTTTTATTAAAGTTTTACAAAGGACAATACCTGAACCACTGAGGAGCATTACCGACCACAGAGTTAGTGTTCTGTCAAATCAAAGTCTGGTTTCATGATGTCTCTGAAATGTGTGCCGTCCATCAAGGAATCACCATATAATTAAATACAATAAAATAAAGAACTGCAGATCCGGGGAGTCTGGATAGAAGAATAAAGGGAGACACAGCAGGTCTGGCAGCATCCTGAACAGGAACTGCATTAATGTTTCAGAGACAGTGATTCTGCATGGAGTATCTCATGGCCAACTCAGCAGATAGCTCATCATTATGCTGTAGTGCAGCACAAAGATTTTCCTGTTCACCATATTGAGAAATGAAAAGGATTTTTACTTAATGACGTCAGTCAAAAACTACATGCAGTCTGAACAACTGCTGTGCTTTGATCTTCTTGGAATAAATATTTAAATCTATGTTTACATACCTTTCCTATTGATTATCTGAGTGAATAATTTTGCCTCAGTCAGAGCTCAGTATCTCTTATGGATTAAGTCATTTCTACAAAGTCAGAATTCAGGAAAGTTTTACAGAGCCATTTAACGCAGCACAAGAATGAGATGTGAAGGATAGCATTTCAGGTGTAAGTGTTTTCTGCTGTAGCCCGATATACCTGAAGGATTTTAATGCCTGGGTTCTGACAACAACATGCCGGCCGATTTTCTCAGGGAAGAAATTTCAAACGAGAAGAAGATCAGTTTCAGGATGTACAAAGTTAAAAACCTCACAACACCAGGTTATATCCAACAGGTTTAATTGGAAGCACTAGCTTTCAGAGTGTCGCTCCTTCATCAGGTGGTTGTCATGATGAAGGAGCGATGCTCCGAAAGCTAGTGCTTCCAATTAAACCTGTTGGACTATAACCTGGTGTTGTGTGGTCTTTAACTTTGTACACCCCAGTCCAACACCGACATCTCCAAATCAGTTTCAGGATGGACGGTGACATGAGAGAAACACAGTCTGTAGCTGAAGTTCACTTCTTATGTTTGAGCTGAAAAGAAATATCAAAATGATTCAAGAAACAATCAAAACACAAACAGTGTAGGAAAGGTACAATACAGTCAGTTTGTGATTTGTGTTTTGGAGGACTCTATTGTGATGATTGAAAAAGGCTGAGTTTCAGAAACATGGGCACATTGTCCCATTTGGTGACCTGCCATATTTAATGACTATCAGGTCCGATGTACCCGGGTGGAATATATGAATGTAACGTCAGGCTATTTGGAATGAAACATCTCCAATTAACCAATTAGGTCATCAAAGAATATTCCAGCCCTCTTATACAGTTAGATAAGTTGGTTGTCAGCCAAACCTAGATCAAAGTTCAGATATTAATTGTTCATTACTCTTGTACTTTCGGTGTTTTAATATGATATGATAATTTGATAAAACATTTTGCGAATGATGATGTTTTGTTTTATTTGCATTCTCAAAAACACACTTTTACATTCATTGCATGCCCAGACATATGTTCCAAAGGAGATTCTCTTGACGGATGATCAATTACTTTCCTAATGGATGACAGAATCATGGATTCCCTAAGAGTGGAATCACTTGGCCCAACACGTCCACACCAACTCTCTGAAGAGGATCCTAAGTAGAATCATTCCCTACCATTCTACTCTCCATTTACCCTAACCTACACATCCCTGAACACTCTGGGCTATGTTAGTGTGACCAATTCACCTAACCTGCACATCTTTGGATTGTGGCAGGAATCCGGAGCACCTGGAGGAAACACACACACACACGGGGAGAATGTACAAACTGCACACAGACACTATCCCGAGGCTGGAATCGATCCCAACTCCCTGGCACTGTGAGGCAGCAGGTGCTAAATACTGAGCTACTGTGCCTCCCAAGGCAGACTCTTGTCTAACCATGGCAATGCAGTATAGAATGGACAGGCCAGTCTGCCACATATCGTTTCTTGCTGGAGTGTGGTTATCTGTCCATTTGATGCCAAGGAAACCCATCAACTCACAAACAACATCCTTCCCAGCATGCAATTCACTAAGGAAGAAGAGAGCACTAACACGGGTGAATTGAGACAAAATACCACATTAAGACTGTCAAAAGCACTGCATAGCGTAAACAGGAAGGAAATTAGCCACCAGGGTACACAAACACCAGCCAGCCACCAAGAGGCATGACCAGTTATCACTTGGACAGACACACGGACAATGAAAGACCCCAATTCAACATAAGGTATACATACATTTGGAAAGAGAGGGTTTGGTTAGGAGTAGTCAGCATGGCTTTGTGTGTGGGAATCAAGTCGCATAAATCTGTCAGAGTTCTTTGATGAAGTGACCAGGAAAATTGATGAGGGCAGGGTAGTAGAAGTAGTCTATATGAATCTCAGTAAAGCGTTTGATAAGGTTCCACATGGTAGGCTGCTCTGGAAAGTTAGGTTACATGGAATCCAGTGGGAGCTGGCAAATTGGATACACAATTGGTTGGATGGTCAGAAGCAGAGGGTAATAGTGGAAGGATGTTTGTCACACTGGAGGCCTGTGACTAGCGGAATGCCTCAGGGGTCAGTGCTGGGCCCATTACTGTTTGTTATCTCCATCAATAATTTGAACGAGAATGTACTAGACATGATTAGTAAGGTTTCAGATGATAATATTATATCATCGACCATGAGGAAGGTTATCAGAAATTGCAGAAGGTTCTTGATCAGCTGGAGAAGTGGCCTGAGAAATGGCAAATGAAGTTTAATATAGATAAGTGTGAGGACTTGCATTTTGGAGAATAAAATCAAGGAAGGAGTTTCATGGTGAATGGTAGGGCCATAAGGAGTGTAGTGGAACAGAGGGACCTTGGAGTTCAGGGACATGGTCCTCTGAAAGAGGAGTCCCAGGCAGACAGGGCAGGGAAAAAGGCTTTTGGAACATTGGCCTTCATCAGTCAGGGCATTGAGCACTGAAGTTGGGAAGTTATGTTGCAGTTTTATAGGACATTGGCGATGCCGCACTTGGAGTATTGTGTTTTGGTCACCTTGCTGTCAGGACGATGTTATGAAACAGGAAAAAGTGCAGAAGAAATGTACAAAGCTGTTGCCATGATCCAACGGCCTGAGTTACAGGGAGAGGTTAGGCAAGCTAAAACATTTATCTTTGGAGCGTAGTAGAGTGAGGGGGGATCTTATCGAAGGGTCTTATGTAAGATCATATGAGGCATGGATGGAGTGAATGCATCAGGTTTTTTCCCCCAGGGTTGGGAAATTGAGTACTAGAGGGCATCAGTTTAAGGTCAGAGGGGAAAGAATAAAAGGAACCTTAAGGGCAGGCCACTGTTGGAATATTGTGTGCAATTCTGGTCTCCTTCCTATCGAAAAGATGTTGTGAAACTTGAAAGGGTTCAGAATAGATCTACAAGGATGTTTCCAGGATTGGAGGATTTGAGTTACAGGCAGAGGTTGAATAGGCTGGGACTGTTTTCCCTGGAGTGTCAGAGGTGACCTTACAGAGTTTTATAAAATCATGAGGGGCATGGATAGGATAAATAGACAAAGTCTCTTCCCTGGGGTGGAGGAGTCCAGAACTAGAGGGCAAAGGTTTAGGGTGAGAGGGGAAAGATATAAAAGAGACCTAAGGGGCAACGTTTTCACACAGAGGGTGGTAGGTGTATGGAATGAGCTGCCAGAGGAAGTGGTGGAGGCTAGTACAATTGCAACATTTAAAAGGCATCTGGAGGGGTATATGAATAAGAACGTTTTGGAGGGATATGGGCCAAGTACTGGTAGGTGGGTCTGGATTGTGTTGGGATATGTGGTCAGCATGGACGGATTGGACCGAAGTGTTTGTTTCCATGCTGTACATCTGTGACTTTGTGACTCTGTATGTACTATATCTTTCAGAGAGAGTGAATGCTGATCTGAACTGAGAGATTCCAAGTGTTTGTGTATGTGACTAGATGCCAATCCCAGCCTGTGTAAAGAATTGTAACTCGGGTGCCAGTTGCCATGGTTGTGGGTGTGTTCGCCGAGCTGGGACGTTGATTTGCAGATGTTTCTTTCCCTGTCTCGATGACATTTTCAGTGCTTTGGAGTCTCCTGTGAAGTGCTGCTGTCATGTGTCTTCTGGAAGTTATTTGGTTCCATTCCTGCAGCTTCCAGATGCCAGTTCCTGTTGTTCATTGAAGTGCCGGTGTATTGGGTGGATGTCTATGTGTTTGTTGATGGAGTTCATGGATGAGTGCCATGCCTCTAGGAATTCTCTGGCTATCCTCTGTTTAGCTTGTCCTATGATCATTGTGTTATCGCAGTCGAGTTTGCAGTCTTTGTCATCTGTGTGTCTGGTTACTGGGGACAGCATTCATGGCGTTTAGTGCTTGGTGGTGTTTGTGGATGTGGATTGCTAGTTTTCTGCCTGTTTGTCCTACACAGTGTTGTGTGCAGGCTTGGGCATGGAATTCTGTAAGTTACATTTGTCTTGCACATGATGGGTAGAGGCTCCTTTATCCTGGTGAGTTGTTGATTGGGCGTGGCTGTCAGTTTATGCCCTGTCATGAATGTGAGTGGTTGGAGAATTCTGGCTGACAGTGCTGAGGTGGTTTTTATAAAGGGTAGCGTGGCTAGTGAGTTAGTTTATGGCCTTGTTGCATAGTTTGTCGGTTAAGCATCTTTGGATGAAGTGTTATGAAGGTGTAAGGGGTACTGTACCTTTAAGAGAGTTGAAGGACTTAGCAAACACACAGACTGCTGGAGAATTTACAATGTTACATGTGTCCAGCAGCTAGCAGTACCTAGGTTGCCATGTGACAGAAAAAAATACAAATTCAGCAATCAATTTAAACTATGCTCCAAAATACCAATCTCCAATGTAAATATATGGCTTAGTTCAAGGTATTCAGAAGCCTTTAATGATATATTTGTTTCAGTACTTATAATACAATGTTATACTTAACCATTAACTAGCACAGTGTAGTGTAACCCTTGTATGTACGAACAGACAGTGGTAAAGTACTGAGTACATCTGACTTGTAAAGATATGCTGATGTAAACCCACAATAGGAATGACTTTTAATAAAGAGCAGTGTGTACTGGCAGCCTTGGTAGCGGCTGGGAGAGCGAGGCAGACAGCGGGGGTGTTGCCGCCCTGTGAGTGCAGATGCAGGACATGTTGTAAACTGTGGTAAAAAAACAAGAACTATTTCGCACCACCTCCTGCAGAAGGAGGTTACATGGGGTCAGATATCCAGGAACGCGAGAAGGCGGAGAATGGAGTCAGGTCAACAGTCAATCAAGAAGACAACCACACCTCAATGCTTGCACAATGTTCTGTGATAACATGACGTTTTGTACTGTATAATAGACTGGGTCAGGGGCAGGATAGGGGTCAGACTTCGTGAACTGACACACTCTGCTGTTTGTCAGGGACAGACAGGTCTAGACCCAGAGCTCTGAATGCTTTATCCACTTACTGCTAAAATAAACTTAAAAGTGTGAGGCTGAATATCTTCTCCTATTGCTTCATTTAAAGAACACGCAGGACTTGGCTCACACATAGAAGAAAGTAAGTTAGTAGATTGAGCCAAAGTCCGACAATTGGTGACCCCGACGTGATGAAGAAGGAGAAGTGACGGAAAAGAGAGAAAATAGAAACAACGGACAACTGATGTTTGATGACAACAACAAGCAGCGCCACATAAAAAAGGTGAGCAGACGCCTGTTTATATCAAAGTTCTGCAATTGGAAATACTAAATTGATTGTTGTCATTATACTGCAAGTGTCCTAGTAAGAGTAAGTGGATAAAGTATTGATTACAGTATGTACAGGTTAAAAGTCCCATGGGGTTAGAGTCCCCATAAAAGCAACAAGTTACGTAAGAGTGAGGAGGTTTAAAGTCCATTGAGCAGGATCTCATAAAAGCAATGCTTACAAATTGTGGTGTATGATTGATGTGTTGTATGTTTTAAAATTTATATTGGAGAATGTACAGAGGGTGGCAGAAAAGCCAGTAGTGTTTTGAAGTAAGGGACTGTGGTGTCTCAGCGAGAGAGAGAGAGTTGGCAGTGGGAATCTAACAGTAACAACAGCGACACTGCTGATAAATCTCGCTGAAAGGGTCAGTTGCTCGGGTGTACTCTATACAAACTGACTGGCCACCGGATTTGTCTCTGATTGGGTTAGTTGTGCAGTTATATTACATCCAAACCAATTGACTGCTGGACATGAGGATTAAAATAAAATACATAAGATGAAAGGGGAATTTGATAAAGAGTGTGAGGAATACGGAGGATGTTCTTTTGACTTAATGTTGCCTGTAAAACGTCAGTGGGGTAAAGCTAGAATTCAGTTAGTTAGTGGGCTTGCAAAGGACAAAAGAAACAATGATGGAGAAATATGATAAGATTTGGGACGAATTACAACAACAGGGCAAAGTCCCTAAAGATGAGGAGAGGGAGAAATTGTCACCGTTTTTAGGAAAAGCAGAAGAGCAAGCTAAATTAGAAGTTGAAGAGTACATGAAGGGAAAGAAAGGGTCAATATTAGTTAGAAGAAAGTGGACAAAAGAAGGTGAGGAGAAAGAAGAGAGGAGGATTTGACTGCATAATATGACGTTAGCCTGTATGGCGGGAGAAACATTACAAAAGAGGGTGGGTGGTACCTCTGACCCAAACCTGGTGAAGGAGATAGAAAAGTCACGACCATCTGAGTCATTATATCCTAAATTACCTGGGGTACAACCACCGCCCCCATATCCTGTAACACAAATGCCACTCATGTATGTTCAAGAAGGGGTGTTAGATGTGCAAGAAGTTGGAACAAGAGAGTACGAAGCAGTAAAAGAGAGACTTGCGGAGGCAGTAGAAGATAGCATTAGGAAGGTAGAAAAACTAACACTAGAAGCTGCACAGAGAGTTAAAGAAGGAGGCAAGCAGGGTGATAATGACGCACAACAGAAACAAAGAACAGCCGAAACAAGGGAGACATTCATTATTGGCAGAGCCAGATGCTCACTCGATACCGTATAGTGTTGAGGGCGAAAGGAAGGGAAGATTACATAATTCAGGTCAGTTATTAGACGACAGGTTCTCAGACAGAAGAAGGAGAGATTTGAGGGAACAACGACATAGAGACAAATTGGATGGGGGGGGAATCTGAAAACAGTACAGATATTGAGGATGCAGAATCCCTGACAGAGGATGACCCACACACCTACCTCATCACTTTGAAAGGCTCACTCACAATACATGCTGAACATGGCCCTCCAATGCAGCCCCTGTGCGAGATAAGTGGCTGTCCAGCCCCATCTACGGCACTTTTTATTTCCCTTCCCAGGAACAAAGACACGGAGGAGTCAGTCCAAAACTTTTCATTCAACTTTGCAAAGTCGGGTGCTGTTCCCAAAGGTACACACACACAAGCATAGTAATCTCCACACATTATATACATGTATATGTGGGCTGGGTCTCCTACTGCTGTCTTGACCAACGAGTGCTCGGATTCCCCACTGTTTTCCTTATTTGGGTTCTGGTGCCTGGGATTCTTTTATCATTCACTTGGCCAATCAGTGTTTGAGCTTCCCGTTCTTCCCTTATATGGATGATGTTGTACAACTGTGGTTAAGGGCGGCCTCTCAACTATCGAGGAAAGCTGTTACAACTGTTTCATTCATATAAACGTGGGGGAGGTCCGGCAACAGTTGAGTGTCTGCTTGTGTTTACTATGAGGTAGAAAAGACTAAAAGGCAGCTAACCGTTTAAAAATTACACTACCCCCTACAAATCCCCCGTGTCTTTTCTTACGGCCTGTAATTTTTCAACCGTAAGTTTCTTCTCCAGGGCATTTAATAACTCCCGAGCTTGTTCATCAAACTGCCCTTCTCTAATACTACCCCCGGCCAAGCTGGATTCACGTTGTTCCATCTCGAGATTTATTCGTTCAACCTGCCCATAGGGAACATCCTTCTTAGTAAGGGCGGTTTCGATCAGTCGTTGGGTTAATCCCCGGACACAGGGAATAACGCAACACCCAAGGGCAGTGAGTACCCCTGCCACCACTATACATGAGACAAGAAAGGGAATGACCACCCCCGTCCATTTACCGAACCAAGCTTCCAACCAGTCCGTGAGGCCAGAGTCGATGCCCGAGTTTTCGGCCAGTTCGTCCGCCAATGTGGTGAGTCCATCCAGGGCGCGGGTGATGGACCCATCAGGGGCTGTGTTGTTGGGGATGAAAGTGCAGCACTGAGTTCCTATCATGACACAAACACCCCCCTTTTCTGCCAACATCATGTCTAAGGCCAACCTATTTTCCCACGCCATCCTACTAGTGGCGTCCAGTTGTTCTGCTATTCCTTTCACTGCATCCCGGGTATAATTAATGAACCTCTGCTGATTGTAGTAAATATAATTAATCCAATCCAAAATCTTATTGATAGTCACCCACCAGAACAGTGACGACTCAAAACCCGCCGCTATCTGGTTCCTAGCCTTGTATTCGTCAGGAACACCCCTGGGGACCCCTATGGCATCTAAATATATGTTATCATCGAAAGAGGTCTCCAAAGCTCTCTCAGTTCTTCCACTAGAACGGGGTTGCTCTTGTTTTTCGAATGCCAGGGTGAATGGGATGGCCAATTGAACGATCGCACAAGTGCCCGTCCATTTTTGGGGCAGGGTCGGTCGCAGAACCCTCCCACCACAGTACCACCAGAGGTCTGCCCTAGGTACATGAATGTGGGAGTAATTCCCGCCCCCGGTAGTTTCATTGACCAGCCGGATTGATCCGCTGCACTTGTCAAATGTCCCCACATCGTCGTCCCACTGTAGTCCCGTCCGAGAGACGCAGGCCTGGTGCGTACCCGTTACCCCTGAGAATGATGGCGGGCGGGGCGCCCCCTCAGACCTGACGGGGGGAAACTTCAAACTCAAGGGTCGACAAGTGGGGTCGTTCCAGGCCTCTCGGTCCTGGTACAGCCTTATCATGCAGTCCATGGCTCGTGGGTGTTTCTCCCATCCCAGCGGGAATGGGACCACCTGAGGGTTAGGGCGGGCACTCGTGCATGCGTAGCAATCACTCTTTTTCATGCTCCTCACAGTATATTTGACCCATTCCATCCAGGCATTCGCCTCCCCGTATCCCGTTTCTATTTCAAAGGTCTTTTCCAAATCCGTTGTCTCAATTATTCTAATCTTTTCCTGCTTACCAGTGGGGGATGAGCCCCCAGACTCAGCTTCAATGACCGTGATATACGTGCAGCACAGCTGCATTCCCCCCCCCATCCTGCCTGGCCCCCAACTCTAATACCCAGTATTGTTCTATTAAGTCTCGCCTCGTTCTTTTCCAAGTTCTTTATGGTCAGATAAAGCGGATTGCACCGATTATGCCCACAATCTCGTCCAGGGGTGATGGGATCACGGACAACTGACACCATAGCCTGGACCCCGGGGGCTGGAAGCCTACTTAGGCCTTCCCTACCATACAATTGTAATACTAACGTCTGACCCTGGAATCCCCTTTCTCTCTCTAGATTCTGCTTAGTTTGATTCAGTTGACTTTTAGTCCTACAGGGCACCAACTCACATAGGTCTAAGCTAAGTGTCTGTGTTGATTGGTTGGCAAGCACGGAGATGGTGAACCACTGACGGTCCTCTATTTGTTTCATCCGGAGGCCAAATTGGGTAACACGCACACTATGACCCAGCCCAAGGACAATGGCATAGCAAGTTAACAATACGATTGACCGCATTTTGTCGCGACACCCGTAGCCCGAGGGCACAGTTCCTTTAGACTCGCCAAAGTCCGATTAGTTCGTTCTCAGAGTCTCTGTTCCTTAGATGCCTTTGTCAGAGAGGTTCGTTCGTCCTCCGTCGGTTGTGGCACTGGTCCCTTGACTCGAGTGTAATGTGTCCAGCCCTTTTCGGCCGTACGGACAGCCGTTTCGGTCGTCAAAAGTACCAGGAAGGGACCGTCCCAAGTTGGTTCGAGGGTACGTTGCTTCCAGCTTTTAATCAGGACCCACTGACCCGGCTTGACGGTGTGCACCGCAAACTCGAGGGGCGGTGTCTGTGCCAAAAGTCCCTGTTGGCGTAAACGAGATAGAGCAGACCCCAGAGCCACCACATATTTTTGCACAAACATATCCCGAGACTCAAATACAGGAGGTTCCCCCTTCGGCCCATGGAACGGGAGGCCAAATAACATTTCGAAAGGGGAGACGCCCAAATCCCGCCTTGGCTGGGTGCGAATTTGCAGCAGGGCAAGGGGTAGGCATTTGGTCCAAGGCAGGCCGATTTCACTAGTGAGCTTGGTTAGCTGCTTTTTGATGGTCTGGTTCATTCTTTCGACCTTGCCCGAGGAGGAGGGATGCCCGGGGGTGTGCAAATCCCAGTCAATCCCCATTGCTTGCACTACATTCTGGAGGACGGTCGAGGTGAAGTGGCTCCCCTGGTCAGAGTCAATAGCGCGGGGTAGCCCAAATCATGGGATGATTTGCTCGAGTAGAATCTTGCTAACCTGAGTTGCCGTTGCCGTGGTAGTGGGGAAAGCTTCCACCCATCCTGTCAGGTGATCTACCACTACTAATAGATACTTCAGACGACCTATGGGGGGGAGCTCAGTGTAATCTACCTGAACATACTCAAACGGCCTATAGGCCGGACTCCTACCCCCTTGTCCTGCATGCTGCCGCAGCCCCCTTTTGTTAATCTTTCGACATGTTATACAATTTCCTGTGACCTGCTTGGCTACCGTGTACAGACCAGGGTGAGCATATCGGCGCAGGAAGGCATCACACAGTGCCTGGGAGCCCCAGTGACCCCCTTGGTGTAAACGGGCAATAATGTCCCGCGTCAACGGTCGATTTAGTAGCTGGCGGCCATCGGGTAAGGTCCACTTGCCTTCCCTATCCTTTGTACCCCCCAGAGACGCGAGAAGAGTTTCTTCTTTGTCAGTAAACGTGGGCACTTCGGTAATTTCGGATATCTGTGGAATCCTTACCAGGCAGTTTATTACTTCCTTCCCCATCCCAGCCAATTTTGCCTGTTCATCTGCCAATTGTTTCCCCAGGGTCTCTATTTTATCGTCTTGCTGGTGTCCTTTCACATGTACTACAGCAATCTCTTGTGGCAGCAACAAATCCTCCAAGATCATGGCTACTAGTTCCTCGTGGACCAACTCCTTTCCTCTACTATTTATCATTCCCCTTTCTTTCCAGATCTTCCCAAAGGTGTGTACTACCCCAAAGGCATACTTAGAGTCAGTGTAGATTGTCCCAGCTATTCCCTTTAAATTCCTCAGAGCCCGGTGCAAGGCATACAATTCGCACGTTTGTGCGGACCAGGCATTCGGTAGCCGTCCACTTTCCACTAATTCCCAACCAGTCTCACTAATGACTGCATAACCGTTGTGTCTGTTCCCATCTATCACTCGAGAGGACCCATCAATGTACCACCGCCTACCTGCATGTAAGGGGGTATCCCTCAGATCTTCCCTCACTTTACTCTGGTACTCTATTATGTCTGAACAGCAGTGTTCCAGTTCCTCCTCCCCTTCCCCTTTCCAAAGAAAGTCCGCCGGGTTCTGGCAGACCCCGACTTCTATTCGGAGGTCCTCTCGGTCTAACAATATGGCTTCATATTTCAGAATTCTCGAGTCAGTCAGCCACCTCCCGGCCTTCTGATTCAGGATAGGTCTAACCTGGTGGGGAGTAGTGACTGTCAAGGGGGCCCCAAAAGTCAACTTCCTGCTTTCCTCTACCAGCTTTGCCGTGGCTGCCACCGCTTGGACACACTCCGGCCACCCTCGGGAGACTGGATCCAGAATTTTTGACAGGAAAGCCGCGGGCTTCCTTTTACCCCCCCAGTCCTGGGTCAATACTCCAAGAGCGGTTCCCTTTCTGGAGTTCACAAAGAGGCGAAATGTCTTACTAAAATCCGGCAAGCTTAAAACAGGTGCGGCCATCAATTTTCCTTTTAGGATTTCAATTAACTTTTTCTCCTCCTCCTCCCATTTTATTCTGTTGGGTGCCTCCTCAATGAGTTTTCGGTACAAGTCTTTAGTAAGGGGGGCATAGTCGTCTATCCATAACCGACAATAGCCTAAGAGTCCCAAGAACTTCCGCAACTCCCTCTTGGTCGTTGGGAGGCCTAGTTCGATTATTGCCCGCACTCTTTCCGGACTTATTCGTTTCTGTCCCTGGCTTATCAAGTGTCCCAGGTACTTAACCTCTTTCTCGACATATTGGAGCTTCTTCTGACTCACTCTTAAACCCTTCTCAGCTAGGTAATTTAACAGGGCATTAGTCCCAAGTAGGACGTCCTCCTCCGCCGGTCCGGATAAAAGGAGATCGTCCACGTATTGTATAAGCTTAAGGGCCGGGGACAAGGTTAGTCCCTCCAATAATTGTTCCAGAATCTGCCCGAACAAAGTCGGGGACTCAGTGAATCCTTGGGGGAGTACGGTCCACCTGTACTGTTGTTTTCTGCCAGTATCAGGATCCTCCCATTCAAAAGCAAAAAGATCCCTACTGTCCTTGTCCAGGGGACACGCCCAGAAGGCATCCTTTAAGTCTATAACACTAAACCAGCCGTGGTCCGGGGGGATTCGCCCCAGAATAGTGTATGGGTTCGGTACCACAGGGTGCCGTACTTGGACAATTTTATTTACCTCCCTTAGGTCTTGGACCATTCGGTAGCTCCCATCCGACTTCCGGACCGGCAGGATGGGGGAATTGTATCGTGACATACAGGGCTCTACCAATCCATCTTTTATTAGGTCTTCCATAACTGTCTTCAGGCCCTGCCTCCCTTCCCAAGAGATGGGGTATTGGCGCACTCTGACGTCGGGGCTCTGGGGCTTTAATTTTACCTCCACAGGTCGAATTGCGAGTCCCCCCCAGTTCCCTTTGGCGACCCAAACCCTAGGGTCTATCTCTGTCAATCGGGACTCACTAAGGTATGACATGGTAACGGCTAATTCTTCCTCTCTCACTTCTGCCCCGTCTCGCTTCTCTCCCTCTCCAACTTTTCTTCGACGTTCCTCTTTCCACCCCATAACCTCCCTCCCCCATTCCGGTGGACTTACAAGCTTCCCGTACGGCTGCCACCATCATTTTTGTCTTATGTTTCTCCCTTATTACATCCCTCTGAACGTACACCTTCTGTGCTTCCCGTAATAATTCTGCAACATCCTTTTCAGCCCAATCCTCCACTTTCTGTAATTTCTTCTGAATGTCAGGCCATGACTTAGTCACAAAGTGCACCTTAAGCATGCTCTTGCCTATTTCCCCATCGGGGTCTAAACCTGAATACTTTCGCATGGACTCCCGCAAACGGTCTAAAAACTCACTCGGGGATTCATCCTTTTTCTGTCCAACTTCAAATGCTTTTGCTAAATTCCGCTGTTTGGGCACGCAGGTTTGGATTCCCCTGATTATAAGGCTTCTGAGGTCTGTCATATTGGCCCTTCCCCCCGCGTCGTTATGATCCCACCGGGGGTCCTCTAAGGGGTACTTCTGCTCTCCACGCTGAGGGCCGTCCTGATGCTCCCTATCCCAAATGGCCATTGCACTATTCCGGATCATAACAATTTCATCGTAATTAAATAGTATTCTCATCATGGCCTGCAGTTCAGCCCATGTGTATATACTGGGCCCCAGAAATTGGTCCAGTTGTATTCCCACACTGACGGGGTCGTCCAGTAGACGGGGTAGTTCATTACGGAGTTGCCGGATATCCCCAGAATTTAAAGGTTGTACTACGAACCCGGTCCGTTCGTTCCCAAACGGCACCTCTCGTAAGGGGTTCAGCTGTTCAATATTGTCACTCCTCCCAGCTCTCAATCCCTCTTCTCGACCTCTCCGCATCTCGAGTCGGACTGATTTCCTAGTGCCTGGGGTGAGTTCTGTGCCCCCTCCTGTACCCCCCCCAGCAGTCCCTTCCTCACTGGTCGTAGCCTGCTGGGACTCGGAATTATCCATCGCAGGAGGGAGGTCCGCGCTGGACGCCTGGTCGTGCGCGGGTGGTATATACGGGGGCGGGGAAGACGGTGGCAAACCGTCGGTGAGGATGTCCCAAGACTTCTGGGGCTTCCTCGGGTCTGTTTGGGGAATCAGAGGATAGAGACGCGTGGGACTCTCGCCGTCTCCCGCCAACCAGGCGGCGGCATATTTGCTATCCTCTGGGTCAAACGGTTGTTTTCTGTTAACATATACATTTAGGATTTGACACACCCAGTCTTCATCAGACCCATACTCGGGCCAAACTACCGAGGGGGCGCGGATAGGTTCTTTGGTCCATATAAAACAACAATATTTTATCATGGTCTCTTTCTTTAAGTCCTTCGTTCTACTACTGTCCGTCCATAGACTTAACTTCCGACCTAATGGACTATCGGGGGGTATTTCTTTCCCATTTGCAGTCTTCCCTGACTTTTCCTTAGTAAATCTAGAAGTCTGATTTCCCATGGTTTATCTTCGGTCCTGGTCTTAAACGCCCAAAGCGTTTTCACAGATGACCGTCAAAACCACAATTTCCCGTGGTTTATCTTCAGTCCTGGTCTTAAACGCCCAAAGCGTTTTCACAGATGACCGTCAAAACCACGCGGCCAACAAGGAAGAACAAAAGAATCTCTTACCTTGATCCGTGCACGGAGTTGTCTGGCCTTTTTAAATGTGTGTACCCCCGTGTATAGTCACTAACCGGTCGTCCCAGCACTCGTCCGTGTGTTCCTTTTCCAGGATTCAAAATTATTTTTAAATGAGCCGGGTCACATCGTCTCTTGGCCGACGGCCAACGGACCAAGCCGATCAGTGAGAAGTATAAATATATACTAGACGCGTCTTTGTTGTAATCAGGCTTGATCCGTGAGCCGAAGAGACTGCCCCCCCCGGCAATAATTATTTCATCCCGGAGGAGCCCCCAATTGTGCGAGATAAGTGGCTGTCCAGCCCCATCTACGGCACTTTTTATTTCCCTTCCCAGGAACAAAGACACGGAGGAGTCAGTCCAAAACTTTTCATTCAACTTTGCAAAGTCGGGTGCTGTTCCCAAAGGTACACACACACAAGCATAGTAATCTCCACACATTATATACATGTATATGTGGGCTGGGTCTCCTACTGCTGTCTTGACCAACGAGTGCTCGGATTCCCCACTGTTTTCCTTATTTGGGTTCTGGTGCCTGGGATTCTTTTATCATTCACTTGGCCAATCAGTGTTTGAGCTTCCCGTTCTTCCCTTATATGGATGATGTTGTACAACTGTGGTTAAGGGCGGCCTCTCAACTATCGAGGAAAGCTGTTACAACTGTTTCATTCATATAAACGTGGGGGAGGTCCGGCAACAGTT
This sequence comes from Chiloscyllium punctatum, assembly GCF_047496795.1. Taxonomy (NCBI): domain Eukaryota; kingdom Metazoa; phylum Chordata; class Chondrichthyes; order Orectolobiformes; family Hemiscylliidae; genus Chiloscyllium; species Chiloscyllium punctatum. The sequence continues at coordinate 52,961,237 of NC_092780.1, forward strand.
GAGTGTCTGCTTGTGTTTACTATGAGGTAGAAAAGACTAAAAGGCAGCTAACCGTTTAAAAATTACACTACCCCCTACACCCCTATGTGAACCAGGTTACAGCCTGCGTCCCAGAGACACATTACGGCAGCCCGTACAGTATCAGCACCACCAAATGCCATTAATTTACAGAGGCTCTTATTTGGGGGATGTTTATCAGCCCTTCACATTTACTGACATGAACTGCATCCCGGATAAAATGCCCCCACCCATGGAGGGAGGTGGGCCTTGGATGACTAAATTTTGCCAATATACATGAGGGCACAAGTTAGCTATGGGCGATTGGGGAGTATTGTTGGGCAAGAAATTGAATATGTGGGAAATATAGCAGATTGAAGCGTCTGCAGGGACTACCTTACTACCTGATTCAGAACCGTTTGTGCAGCATGCCACCTGTGTGGGTAGGACAATGAGGGATAGATTTCCAATTCCACCAGGAGCGATGCACTCACTCACCTTCACAATGAAGGAGGGTGAGGATATGCCTGCCTTCTTGGCTCGGTGTAAGGGCACGTGGACAGATACTGCGGGGAGCCATCCAGGGTCGGGTCAGCTACAGACCACATTATTTAGGAATGCTGTTATGGCAGGGATGCCTAAGGAAGTAAAAGAGGCAATGGAGAGTAATCCTGATATCCCAGGTTGTTCTACAGAACAGTGGGAGAAACACTTGACGCACCACATGAAGCGTTACAGGATGAAACAGGATGAAGATAAACAGATTAATGAGTCAGCTCAAGCACAGTTGCTGAAGTTACAGCTCGATGAGGCTAGGAGGAAGGCTAATGATACAAGGAAGGCCTCCCAAAAAACGACTAATCAGATGGTTCAGCGACTGTCGCCACAAAACATCCTGCCCAGTCTGGACTCAACACCTGATGGGATGCCTCCCTACTCCCAATATGGGGGCAAGCCGATAGGTGTTTCAGGAGGACTGCGTGGTAAAGGGAGGGGCCGTGGAGCACCAAGAGGTCAGCCACCCAACACCTGTTTTGTATGCGGCCAGCTCGGGCATTGGAGACGGAATTGTCCCATGCTGTGGGGACCCCAGGGAGGGCGGGCATTGATCTGAGGACAGTATGTCCGATCAAGTCAGCCTCCTTTTCAACAGGCTGCTCAGCCTTACCAAGTCCCACATGTAGCTGCAGCCCCAGTGCAAGGACAGTACCCCCAAACTATGCCGGAAGGGCAGGGGTACGAATATTGACGGGGCCCAAGAATCCAGGGGCATGTGGGGTTGGCAGACCCCTATATGCAAATGAGGGTAATGGACAAGACTCTGTCTTTTTTGGTTGACACGAGTGCAAGATTTTCTACCATCACTTGTGATATACCTCGGTCAAATATGTCGTCCTCTAGCGTCCAGTTGGTAGGGTTCTCGGGCAAACCAGAAAATCTGCCTTTGCCATCGCCACTGATCACATCAGTGTCCAGACAGACATTTCGTCACCAGTATATTTCATCACCTTCATGCCCTGTGAATCTGATGGGTCATGACTTGCTGGTGAGATGTGGGGTCTCGGTCCTGTGTGGGCTAGACGGGCTGGTAGTGACCTTTCCTAATGGCTATTCTGTCAACTGTTCTATGACAATGATTCACTCTGGATCCCAAATGATGCTATCACCGGACACATCTCCAATGGCACAAGGGCAGTGGGCAGATATATATTGGGGACTCCTCAAACCGGAAAACAGGCAGAACAGTGGTATACAGTCTTTATACAGCCAATGGCGACCCTGGGTTCAGATGCTGCATCCCTTTGCTCCTCCTGCAGATCCCCTTCACGTTACCCTGTATTATGATCCTGATGGTAGTGACATCTATCAGCATGCATTCTATCAGCATTTAGAAGGGACACAATGGGATATTTCCTCTAGTTGTATTCTGATAGGGAAAGAAGGTGTGGTGGGGGTTGTTGAACTTACTGCAGAACAGTTGGAATGGTATGAGATGTCTGAAGAAGCTATACCTCATCTCACATTGGCCGTGCATGCTAAATATCAGGCCAAGGGTCTGGGACCTATGTCTAAACGTTTGATGGCGCTAACTGATTGGGTTTGGACTCAGCTACCCGGTTTACAATATTCACCATCAGAGGAAGCCTACAGAATTATGTACAGGACTACTGACAAGGTGCTGCTGGAACATCGGCAGATTGAAAAGTTTCATGGTCGAGAGAAGACAGACCATCCTCAGGCTGCAGCAATGCTTGACGCTCTGCCAGATACTTTGTGGTCAGCAAGTTCAACGGATGTTGGTCACTGCAAACACATCACACCAATCACATTCAATTTGATTGACCACACTCCGATTTGGCAGAGACAATATTCACACAAACCAGAGGCTGAAGCCGGCATTGCCGACACAATTGGAGGATTGTTAGCAGGAGGGGTGCTCGAACCCTCCCAGTCACCCTGGAACACTCCTATCTTACCTGTAGAGAAGCAGAATACTGGTAAATATCGGATGGCCCATGATCTTAGATGGATCAATAGCGTCGTTTCTACTCCAACAGTTCCAGTTCCAAGCCCCTACACTGCAATGTCTGTGCTGACTCCTGACCATAAGTGGTTCTCGTGCATTGATCTGGCCAATGCGTTCTTCTGTTTGCCCTTAGCTGATCATTTGAGGGACATTTTTTCGTTCACCTATAAAGGCCAACAACTATGTTATACAAGGGTCCCTCAAGGATTCGTTTTGTCGGCGGGGGTGTTTAATCAGGTACTGAAACAGCAACTGAACGACATATCACTCCCAAAGGGGGTGACATTGATCCAGGATGACATTCTTTTGGCGGCACACGATTATGTTTCTTGTCTGGCAGCCACAAAGCCGTTGCTGCTTCGCCTGTATGAAGTTGGTTTCAAAGTCTCACGGGCTAAATTACAATGCTGCAGACAAACGGTGTCTTTTTTGGGTAGAGTGATTTCCGCTAAGGGAACAGGTCTCTCTCCGTCCCATAGATCCTCCATTCTGCATCACGCCAAACCGATCACTGTAAAGGACATACTTTCATTTCTTGGGTTGGCAGGATATAGCAGACAATTTGTTGCATCATATGGGGAGCTCACTTTCCATCTCAGAGCCATGCTTAATGAACAAGGCATGAGAAATTTGTCGGCCCATTTGCGGTGGACCACGGAGGCAGACGAAAGTTTCATCTCTCTTAAACAGGCCCTAACGCGGGCTGCTGATTTAGCGGTCCCAGATTACAAAGATCCATTTTTCCTCGATATTTCTGAAGGATTACACACAGTAAATGGTGTTCTTTTTCAGAAAAAAGGGGGAGGCAGGCAGGTGCTGATGTATGTAAGTGTTACCCTTGACCCAATAGAGGACAGACACCCACCATGTACAAGACATGCAGCAGGGGTAGCAAACATTCTCCAAAAGGTAGCACATATAGTCATGGACCATTCACTAACGGGACTGACGACACATAGTATAGTGGCCTATGGGAACTCAACAGCCTTTACAATGACGTCACTGCGGCAAACCAGGTTAGAGAAAATCCTGACTGCACCACATATAACTTTTACACACGAAGGAATTAACATGGCTGACAACATGGGAGAAGGAGAGCCACATATGTGTGAGGAAAGGATACAGAGAGACGTCAAAGTTAGGGCAGATTTACAGGCAGTTCCACTCGTAGACCCAGAAGAAGTGCTGTTCACAGATGGTTGTTGTTACAGACATCCAACTGAAGGACCTAAAGCAGCCTATACAGTGGTGTGACAGACAAGGGAGGGATTTGAGGAAGTGTTGACAGGAAAAGTGACAGGCAAAGAATCAGCCCAGTTGGCTGAACTACAGCCGATGATTGCTGCGTTAGAATGGTCAGAGGGAAAAAGAGTAACTATCTACACCGACTCTGCATATGTGGTAGGGGCCATACAGGTCGAACTCAGTCAATGGATTAGAGCAGGATTCTTAACAGCAGCGAAAACCCCAATTAAACATGAAAAAGATATGAAAAGATTAGCGGAGGCCCTAATGAAACCTGCAGAAGTGGCGGTGGTCAAGTGTAGAGGACATGATAAAGCAGATACAGTAGTAGCGAAGGGCAATCAGGAAGCAGACTCAGCAGCAAAGAAAGCAGCAGAGTATACACCACACTATATAATGATGCAAACAGAGAGAACAGTGTACGACCTACTGTCTGCCTGTGATGTAAATGTGTTAATCAAAGAGCAGCAGAAAACCTCTCCTCATGAACTGACAGTTTGGAGAGAGAGAGGGGCCAGAGAGTCAGAAAGGATTTGGAGGTCATCGGACGGTAGACCAGTCCTACCCCCAGGTTTGATAGCTTCCATGCTCCAGGAAGCTCATGGGTTGACCCATTGTGGAAAAACACAGATGCAGAGGTATCTGACACATTGGTGGCATCTGTTCTTGCCAGCTATGATTGAAAATTATATCAGGGAATGTAGAACGTGTACACAATACAATGTGAGACCAACAGTGAAACCACACAAGGGAAAATTCCATCTCCCAAGAATACCAGGTCAGGAAATAATGATCGACTACACTGACATGATAGAGAGAGTAAACGGATACCGGTACCTTTTGGTAGCTGTGGATGCATACACTGGTTGGCCAGAGGCGATACCTGCGAAAAAGGAAGACGCAAAAACAGTGATCAAATTCTTGATAAACCAATACATTCCAATGCATGGGTTTCCAAAGATAGTCAGGTCAGATAATGGCACACATTTCAAGAACAAAGACCTGTAAGAAGTTGAAGCAGCTTTAGGACTGAAACATGCATTTGGAACAGTGTACCATTCTCAGTCACAGGGAAAAGTGAAAAGAATGAATCAGTCCATAAAAGGAAAAATAGGAAAGGTGTGTGCCCAAACAAAGTTAAGTTGGGTGGAGGCCCTACCCTTAGCTTTACTGTCCATTAGAAGTTCAGTAAACTCCATCATAGGGTTTACCCCGAACGAGCTAACAACAGGGCAGCGGTTCCCGGGACCAGGAGCTGGAATACAGATGTTAGAGGGAGGAGGAGGCTCTCTAAGGTACAAACCTTACTATGATCAACTAACAGCTTTGGTGTCAGTTTTCTCCAAACAGGTTGGATTGGAAAAGGGGGACCGACAGAGCCAGGTGCCACCTACCACGGACTGGGTCCTGCTGAAGGTGATCATACGGAAGTGGTCGGAGCCAAGGTGGACAGGACCTTACAGGGTGGAGGACGGGATATCCCATGCGGTCAGACTGAACAGGATAATCATCACAGCCATTGAAGGGAAGGCTCCCCCGCCCTACCAGATGTCACAGATGGAGACGGAAACCATGGCTCTGGTAGGAAGGGAAGACTGTGCATCAAACTGGTTTGTTGGTCTCATTTTGATGAGACCAAAAGGGGGATTTGTAAATATATGGCTTAGTTCGAGGCATTCAGAAGCCTTTAATGATATATTTGTTTCAGTATTTATAATACAATGTTATACTTAACCATTAACTAGCACAGTGTAGTGTAACCCTTGTATGTACGAACAGACAGTGGTAAAGTACTGAGTACATCTGACTTGTAAAGATATGCTGATGTAAACCCACAATAGGAATGACTTTTAATAATGAGCAGTGTGTACTGGCAGCCTTGGTAGCGGCTGGGAGAGCGAGGCAGACAGCGGGGGTGTTGCCGCCCTGTGGGTGCAGATGCAGGACATGTTGTAAACTGTGGTAAAAAAACAAGAACTATTTCACACCACCTCCTGCAGAAGGAGGTTACATGGGGTCAGATATCCAGGAACGCGAGAAGGCGGAGAATGGAGTCAGGTCAACAGTCAATCAAGAAGACAACCACACCTCAATGCTTGCACAATGTTCTGTGATTACATGACATTTTGTACTGTATAAAAGACTGGGTCAGGGCAGGATAGGGGTCAGACTTCATGAACTGACACACTCTGCTGTTTATCAGGGACAGAAAGGTCTAGACCCAGAGCTCTGAATGCTTTATCCACTTACTGCTAAAATAAACTTAAAAGTGTGAGGCTGAATATCTTCTCCTATTGCTTCATTTAAAGAACACGCAGGACTTGGCTCACACATAGAAGAAAGTAAGTTAGTAGATTGAGCCAAGGTCCGACACGAATCAATTTTGAATTTAGTATTTTGACAACATTAACACAAATGAAATGATCCGATACTTTGGGATATCAAACCGTAACAAAAATTGAACAGTTGGAGGAGAACTGCCAAAAGACCAACAAATGTAGGCTGCTGGTGAGAACTCTCTGAGAAGGACCTGTCCAGAGAAGGAGTTTGCACAGAGAAAAATATCAACACTGACCTGGAGAGTAAACCTACACAGGAAGGTACAAGGAGAAGATCCAGCTGTTGGCTGGTTTTGAAGTTTGAATTTTCCGGTAAATCTTAATCCGGGGTTTATCGGATTAATATCGTAGAGGGGAAGGTAAAAGATGGGTTCGAGAAAGGAGTTGTAACTGGTTGTTAATTAATTATTCTCTGTTAGAGTTTTAAAAAATAAAGTTGTTAATTTTTAATTTAAATAGTGACTTTTGGGAATAGTTCCTTGCCTCTCGAAGTTTAACAGATTACAGCACGGGGTTAAATCATTTCGGTGTTACAGATTTACCTTAACGGGCGGGCGGAGCGGGGCAATCCCTTGTAGTAACAGAAGGTACAGGGATATCTGCTCTTGGGGAATACTCTGTCGATGTGTTCTTCTTCTTCCCTTCGTGGATGGGGAGCCCTGCAGTATGTTGTAGCCCTTTTGAAGAGGGTCCTAATGCAGCTTTGTTTGTGTGTGTTCGGGTGGTTGTGGTTGTAGTTCAGGACGTGGTCAGTGTGTGTGCCTTTCCTGTCTAGGTTTATGGTGCATTCACTGTTCTGTGTTCTTTCTAACATCACATCCAGGAATGGGAGGTGATTTTTGTTTTTTCCCTCTCTCGTAAATCTGATCCTTGTGAACATGATGTGTATAATCGGTGTGGGTTCTCGATTTCTGTTCTCTTAATGAAAATTGAAATGCAGTCCACATATCTGATCAACAATTTGGACTGGATTTGTTGGAGAGCTGTTTGTTCCAGTCTTTGCCTCATTGCTTCTGCTGTGAGCCCCGAGATGGGTGAGCCCAGAGGTGTCCCATTGATCTGTTCAGATATTTGGTTGTTGAAAGTGAAGTGTGTCATCAAGCACAGCTCTAGTAGTTTGAGTGTGCACCATAGAGTCATACAGTTGTACAGCACAGAAACAGACCTTTCAGTCCACCTTGTCCGTGCCAACCAGATATCCCAACCAAATCTCGTCCCACCTGCCAGCACCTGGCCCATATCCCTCCAAACCTTTCCCAGTTATATACCCATCCAGATCCCTTTTAACTGTTGTATTTGTACCAGCCTCCACCACATTGTCTGGCAGCTCATTCCACACACCAACCACCCTCTGTGTGAAAAAGTTGCCCCTGAGGCCTCTCTTTTACATCTCTCCCCTCTCACCCTAAACCTATGCCTTCTAATTCTGGACTTCCCCACCCCAGGGAAAAGACTTTGTCTATTTATCCTATCCATTCCTCTATAAGGCCACCCCTCAGCCTCCGACGCTCCAGGGAAAACAACCCCAGCCTGTTCAGCCTCTCCCTGTAGCTCAAATCCTCCAACCCTGGCAATATCCTTGTAAATCTTTTCTGAACCCTTTCAAGTTTCACAACATCTTTCCAATAGGAAGGAGACCAGAATTGCACGCAATATTCCAACAGTGGCCTAACCAATGTCTTGTATAGCCACAACATGACCTCCCAACTCCTGTACTCAATACTCTGACCAATAAAGGAAAGCATACCAAACACCTTCTTCACTATCCTATCTACCTGTGACTCCACTTTCAAGGAGCTATGAACCTGCACTCCAAGGTCTCTTCATTCAGTAATGCTTCCTAGGATCTTCCCATTAAGTGTATAAGTCCTGCTAAGATTTGCTTTCCCAAAATGCAGCACCTCACATTTATCTAAGTTAAACTGCAACAGCTACTTCTCAGCCCATTGGCCCATCTGATCAAGATCCTCTTGTAATCTGAGGTAACCTTCTTCGCTGTCCACTACACCTCCAATTATGGTGTCATCAGCAAACTTACGAACTATACCTCTTATGCTCACATCCAAATCATTTATGTAAATGATGAAACGTAGTGGACCTAGCACCGATCCTTGTGGAACTCCACTGGTCACAGGCCTCCAGTCTGAAAAACAACCCTCCATCACCATCCACTGTCTTCTACCTTTGGTTAAGAAAAAGAAGGAAGCGTACTTCAGGTATAGACAAGATAGATCGAGTGATTCCTTAGAGTAATAAGGTAGTAAGAATATATTTCAGAGGGAAATCAGAAGGACATAAAGCGGACATGAGATAGCTGTGGCAAATAGAGTTAAGGAGAATCCAAAGGGTTTTTACAAATACATTAAGGACCAAAGGGTAACTAGGGAGAGAATAGGGCCTCTCAGATATCCTTGTTGATAGGTTCCCCATCGTGCTGTCTGTTCTGTTTGTCCAGGAGTTTGGCTATTGTCTCTCTGGCTAGAAGGCAGAAGTGAGGACTGCAGATGCTGGAAACCAGAGTTTAGATTAGAGTGGTGCTGGGGAAGCACAGCAGGTCAGGCAGCATCCGAGGAGCAGGCAAATCGACGTTTCGGGCAAAATTCCTTCATCCTGATGTCGGGGCTTTTGCCCGAAATGTCGATTCTCCTGCTCCTCGGATGCTGCCTGACCTGCTGTGCTTTTCCAGCATCTCTCTGGCTAGGATTATATCAGTTGAAGTGAACAGTGCCGTTATATCCAATGAGACTATTGCTTCGCCCTTGTCTATGTTTATGTTCTTGATGTTGTTTCGGAATTCCTGTGATGATTGTACGGAGTATTTGGATCCGCTGATAAGTTATTCCAGATTTTGTTGAAGTCCTTTTGTCATTTTATGTGATGGAGTTTGAGAGAGTGCCTCAATGGGTCTAAGTGGGATGACTGGTTGGTGTACTTTGGGTAATCCAGAAAATCTTGGGGTGTTATTGCTTTCTGGTTTTATCCTTTGTCGGTCACTTCTGGTTATGAGTCTGTTTTTTGTTGGTTCCATATTGTGTTGTTTATTCTATTGGTTACTGTGGTGTGGGGTCACACTCCCTCTGGAGGTAGGTGTCAGTATCTGCAAGTAATTTCTCTGCTCTCTGAATATATTCGGCCTTGTCCATGATAACTGGTATTCTTCCCTAGGTGTCTGTCGTGTTGTCTTCTCTGCTGTTGGTGAGCTTTGTCATTTTGTCTTGTGCCGTTTTCTTTCTGTATGGACATAATTGTTCATTCTGAGTGATAGTCGGGTGTCTCTTATTTTGTTTGTGTCCATCGTGTGATAGCTTTTGGTGGATAGACGATCCAGTTCTGTCACTTCCACCTGAGAATCTTCTATCTTTCAGAAATGATTCCTCTCAATCTTCCAAACTCCAGCTCCAGTGGATTACCGTTGGTCATAAACTGATGTTACACACAACAGGAAACCCTTCTGCTAATTAAACAAAACACACAGAGAAGCTCACCATGCTTCCTCATCTGTTAAAGTACGAGTGACAGAGAACTGGGTAAAAACAAGGACTGCAGATACTGGAAACGAGAGTCTAGATCAGAGTGGTGTTGGAAAAGCACAGCAGGTCAGGCAGCATCCGAGGAGCAGGAAAATCGATGTTTCGGGCAAAGGCCCTTCATCAGGAATAGAGGCAGGATGCCTGCAGAGTGGAGAGATAAATGAGAGGAGGGTGGGGGTGGGGAGAAAGTATCATAGAGTACAGTAGGTGAGTGGGGGGTGGGAATGGAGGTGATAAGTCAGAGAGGAGGGTGGAGTGGATAGGTGGAAAGGAAAATAGGCAGGTAGGACAGGTCATGAGGGCGGTGCTGAGCTGGAAGTTTAGAGCTGGGGTGAGGTAGGGGATGGGTCATAAGGGCCGTGCTGAGCTGGAAGGTTGGAGCTGGGGTGAGTTAGGGGATGGGTCATAAGGGCCGTGCTGAGCTGGAAGGTTGGAGCTGGGGTGAGGTGGGGGACGGGTCATGAGGGCGGTGCTGAGCTGGAAGGTTGGAGCTGGGGTGAGGTGGGGGACGGGTCATGAGGGCGGTGCTGAGCTGGAAGGTTAGAGCTGGGGTGAGGTGGGGGACGGGTCATGAGGGCGGTGCTGAGCTGGAAGGTTGGAGCTGGGGTGAGGTGGGGGACAGGTCATGAGGGCGGTGCTGAGCTGGAAGGTTGGAGCTGGGGTGAGGTGGGGGACGGGTCATGAGGGTGGTGCTGAGCTGGAAGGTTGGAGCTGGGGTGAGGTGGGGTACAGGTCATGAGGGTGGTGCTGAGCTGGAAGGTTGGAGCTGGGGTGAGGTGGGGGATGGGTCATGAGGGTGGTGCTGAGCTGGAAGGTTAGAGCTGGGGTGAGGTGGGGTACAGGTCATGAGGGTGGTGCTGAGCTGGAAGGTTGGAGCTGGGGTGAGGTGGGGGATGGGTCATGAGGGTGGTGCTGAGCTGGAAGGTTAGAGCTGGGGTGAGGTGGGGGACAGGTCATGAGGGCGGTGCTGAGCTGGAAGGTTGGAGCTGGGGTGAGGTGGGGGACAGGTCATGAGGGTGATGCTGAGCTGGAAGGTTGGAGCTGGGGTGAGGTGGGGGACAGGTCATGAGGGCGGTGCTGAGCTGGAAGGTTGGAGCTGGGGTGAGGTGGGGAACGGGTCATGAGGGCGGTGCTGAGCTGGAAGGTTGGAGCTGGGGTGTGGTGGGGGATAGGTCATGAGGGTGGTGCTGAGCTGGAAGGTTAGAGCTGGGGTGAGGTGGGGGATAGGTCATGAGGGCGGTGCTGAGCTGGAAGGTTGGAGCTGGGGTGAGGTGGGGGACAGGTCATGAGGGCGGTGCTGAGCTGGAAGGTTAGAGCTGGGGTGAGGTGGGGGATAGGTCATGAGGGCGGTGCTGAGCTGGAAGGTTGGAGCTGGGGTGAGGTGGGGGACAGGTCATGAGGGCGGTGCTGAGCTGGAAGGTTGGAGCTGGGGTGAGGTGGGGGACAGGTCATGAGGGCGGTGCTGAGCTGGAAGGTTAGAGCTGGGGTGTGGTGGGGGACAGGTCATGAGGGCGGTGCTGAGCTGGAAGGTTGGAGCTGGGGTGAGGTGGGGGACAGGTCATGAGGGCGGTGCTGAGCTGGAAGGTTGGAGCTGGGGTGAGGTGGGGGACGGGTCATGAGGGCGGTGCTGAGCTGGAAGGTTGGAGCTGGGGTGAGGTGGGGGATGGGTCATGAGGGTGGTGCTGAGCTGGAAGGTTGGAGCTGGGGTGAGGTGGGGGTGAGGGGAAATTAGGAAACTGGTGAAATCCAGAGAACTCCCCAAGTTCCACTGTTGAAAGGAAAACAATATCAATGTTAATCTTTAACTTTATAAATGAACATTAAACAACAACTTTCAACTTTCCACCTCCTTTCTCTTAAAGGTTTGTTAATTACCTCTCACTCTATAATAATAGACTGATCCAATAAAAGCCCCTAATAAAATTACAACAACTTAATTTTCAAATCCAGACAGTGGCTGTGGTCTCCAGTGTCTGCCTTCCTCTGTTTGGAGATCATCCTGAATCATCTTCACTCTTCTGCTGCACAGATATTTCTAATGAAAATGGTACCTTTGAGTGTTTTTCATTCAGTCTCTCAATAGCCGTTGGTGCTCTCTCTCTCTCTCTCTCTCGCTCTCTCTCTCTCTGACTAACTTACAAAATGCCAGATTATTTATACCCCAAACATCATTCATCTCAGTGGTTTGATGCTGTCAAAACAATTCAAAATTCAAAATTGATTGGGATTTAGTATCCTGGGACATCGTTTTTGAAACGATTTGTAGCTCGGGTGCTCATTGTTGTGGTTGTGTTCGCCGAGCTGGGAACTTGTGTTGCAGACGTTTCGTCCCCTGTCTAGGTGACATCCTCAGTGCTTGGGACCCTCCTGTGAAACGCTTCTGTGATCTTTCCTCCGGAATTTTTGTGGTTTGAATCTGCCGCTTCCGGTTGTTAGTTCCAGCTGTCCGCTGCAGTGGCCGGTATATTGGGTCCAGGTTGATGTGTTTGTTGATAGAGGCATGGCACTCATCCACAAAGTCTAAGAATTCCCTGACTGTTCTCTGTTTGGCTTGTCCTATAATAGTAGTGTTGTCCCAGTCGAACTCATGTTGCTTGTCATCTGCGTGTGGCTACTAAAGATAGCTGGTCGTGTCGTTTTGTGGCTAGTTGGTGTTCATGGATGCGGACCGTTAGCTGTCTTCCTGTTTATCCTATGTAGTGTTTTGTGCAGTCCTTGCATGGGATTTTGTACACGACATTGGTTTTGCTTATGTGTACAAAGAAAGAGACAAAGAAACCCTGCAGTTGCTGGAATCCAAAACAGACAGGCAGGAGGCTGGAAGGACACAGCAAGCCAGGCAGCATCAGCAGGAGGAGAGTCAGTGTTCCAGATATAACTCTTCTTCAGGACTGGGGGTGGGTGTGGGAGGAGCTGCAGATAAAGGGTGGGGCAGGTGGGGATAGGTGAAGACTGGTAGAGGGTACAACCTGGTTTGGTCAATGGGCGGAATGAATCCGGTTGGGGGCAGGGACCATTGGAAGGGAAGGGAGAGGCTGGGAAGGGAGTTGGGGGATGGGAAGGGAGGTTATTTGAAATTAGAGAACTCAATTTTGAGTCCTCCAGGCTGTAGGCTGCCTCGGTGGAAGATGAGGTGTTGTTCCTCCAGTTTGCGCCGTGGTTCATTGTGGCAATGGAAGAGGTCATGTTCAAAAGGGAGTGGTTGGGGGAATTGAAATGGTGGTGACTGGGAGGGTCCGGTTGGCCCCTGTGGGCCCGGCTGTGATGCTCGGTGAACAGAATGCCTAAGTTTACATTCAGTCACCCCGATGTAGAGAGGACCACATCGGGAGCACCTGATGCAGTAAACTAGTCTGGAAGAGAGGCAGGTGACTCTCTGTCTCACCTGGAAGGAGTGTTTGTGGCCCTGGGTGGAGGTGAGGGGGCTGGTGTGCCAACTGGTTTGGCATCTTTTCTGGTTGCAGGAGAATGTACCTGGGGGTTCGGGGGTGGGTCGGTGGGGAGAGTGGGCACAAACCAAGGATTGTTGAAGTGAGTGGTCCTTGTGGAAGGCAGAGAGGGGTGGGGGAGGGGAGGATGTGCTTGGTGGTGGGGTCTAGGTGGAGTTGGCGGAACTGTTTAAGGATAATACGTTGGATGCGGAGATTGGTGGGATGGTGGGTGAGGACAAGGGGGACTCTGTCTTTATTGCACTAGGGGGGGTTTGGACCAGTGGGACAGGGAATGGAGATGGTGTGGAGGAGCACTGTCTGGGTAACGGAGGGAGGAAAATCACTGTGTTCAAAATATAGGGATATCTGGGATGCTCACGTGTGGAATGTCTCCTCGTCCGAGCACGTGCTGCTGACACAGAGGAATTTGGAGAATGGGATGGAGGACACTGGGTGGGAGGGGGGAGTACTTCAGGTAGTTATGGGAGTCTGTGGGTTTGTCACCGGAGTCTGTCACGGAAGATGGAAATGTTGAGGTGAAGAAAGGGGAGGGAGGTGTCTGAGATGGACCGAGTGAGTTTGAGGGTGGGGTGGAAGGTGTGGGTGAAGTCGATGAGCTGCTCCGGTTCAGCCTGGGTACAGGACACTGCACCGATGCAGTCACCGATGTAACGGTGGAAGAGTTGGGGCCCAGTGCCTGTGTAGGTACTGAAGAGGAACTGTTCGATATCACCAACAAAGAGGCAGGTGTAGGCGGGGCCCATTCAGGTGCCCATGGCCACTCCCTTGATTTGAAGGCAATGGGAGGAGGTGAAGGGAAGGGTTTTGAGGGTGGGGACCAGTTCAGCGAGGTGGAGGAGGGTCATGGTGGAGGGGGACTGGATGGGTTTGTTGGGGAGGAAAAAGCAGAGGAAGTGGAGGTCTTCCATGTGGGGTCTGGATGCATGGACGGACTGTACGTCCATAATGGAGATAAAGCACTGGGGGCCGGGGAACAGGAAGCTGCTGGAGAGAATAAGGACATGGTTGGAATCACGGATGTCAGTGGGAAGTGCCTGAACTAAGGGGGAGAGGATGGAGTCGAGGTCGGTGCCAAGACAACAGGTCAGGCAGGATAGTTGGGCTTGTGGATCAGCCCCTTGGTCTGACTGAATCTCTCTGGGTCATCCATACTGCACAAAGAAAGCTCCTAACTCCTCTCCCACCCTTTTTATGTTCATACTCCGTAATGGAATTGCCTCCGGAAATCTGGTGCACACATCCATTACGGTGAGCAAGTGCTGGTTCCCTCATCTAGTTCTCAGGAGGGGACCTACACAATCCACCATAACCCGGGTGAAATGGTCTTCGGGATGGGGGAAATGACAACAAAGTCGCTGGGTTTATTCCCGCCTGTGGCTTCCCTCCCATTTTCCGTGTATGACACGTACAGCAAAAGTTACCCACATCCTTGTGCATTCCAGGCCAATAGAAATGGTTTTGTACCTGAGCCTGAGTCTCCCATACACCTGGGTGACCTCCTCCTGGTCATTCATGTGCTACCCCTCCCCCCCACCCGTGTCACTTCCTGTCTGTATGCTCCTGACAACACAATCTGGTGCAGGTCGGCCCATTTCTCCTCGACACTAACCTGCCGTGGTCTCCATTTTCATCTTTAAGATAATTACCCTCAGGAATACTCTGCCTCCTTTTCGGAGTGTGCATCATCTTTTATTGCCTTGTCTTTCTGCTGTAGGTCCATGAGCCTTTCAGGACCAAACACTTCTGCCTGACCCTCTGTCTGTTCAGGTTTGTCCTGCACCGTTACATCAAACAGGGGGTCTGCTAACTGAACCTCAACTCCTTCATCTTGCTCTTTAGTTTCTGCTTCGTGCTGTGACTTATGACAGTGGGATATTGTTACTCCACAGTCTGGGAAAATTCCAGGATGTTTTTCTTGTAATTCCTCAGTTCCCTGGTCTTCCTTGGGTTTCTCTACAACAAGGAATCTCACTCCCACCCTGGATCCTACTACATTGTTCCCAAAAACAAACTGGATTCCTGGAACTGACGCTCTGTCAATCACTCCCACTGTAACTTGCCCAGTCTAGAGTTGGCACTCCAACCTGATCTTACATAGGGGAAGGTATGGACATTATTCTGGCAGTTATGTAGTTACTTAGTGTTACAATGTATGCCCGGGATCATGTTCCAGGGCTCCAGTAACAGATAATGGTAGTGCATTGTGATCGGTTAGTTAAATCCCTGGGAGATGAGCTCATGCTGAAGGTGATGGTGTTGGAATGTGATCGGTTAAATGTGATGGAGGGAACGAGTGTGGCAGACGATGATCAGGTTAGAAAGGTGAAGCAAGCCAGTGTGATTGGGGATGGTAATGCTCTCAGATAGGCACGGGAAGGATAACTGTATGAATTGCAGGAGATCAAACAGATTGGGGGAAGTCAGGAAAACATTTTGCTGGCTCCCACATCTTTGATTTTGCAAGATTAAAGTTTAACTTCATGAAGGATTTTCTGCATTTCCTGGTAATTTTTTTAATACAACATTGAGTGATTCTTCCACAACAAACGCTAAATTTCTGTCCATCTGTACCACTACTTAGCATTCTGTTGGGTAACAGGTCAGACAGAGTGCAAATAAGTTCATCTCTTAATATTAGGGACTGGTTAAATCCTGTATCTCTCAGAATTATAACTTCTTTCCTTTCTCCCCTGATCTTCCTGAGTAATCTTTACCCACTGAGGTGAATCCTTTATCGAGATCAGGTACAACCGCCATACCCAGCCCCTGCGTAGGCTGTGCACTCTCCTGCACTCCTCAATTGTTTTGAGTTTCCTTTACTCCTTTCACTAATGCCTCTGGCTTAGCCTCTTTTCCCACAATGCCTTTCTTTACCGACCAGCACTGTGACTGGCTATGTCCCACGTTACCACAGTGGAAACACATGAGGCCTTTCACCTCCTTTCCACCCTCTTGGGCTTCTTTTTTAACCGGTGGTAAACGATTCCCAGTGTTCTCTACTCTGTGTGTTGGAGTGTAGGACCTCCCCTTCTCCCAATTTCTCACCCTCACAGATGGAATTCTTGCTGGAAGCTAAACATTGCCTTATGCACCAATGTATATTCATCCACCATCTCTGCTGCTGTCCTCAATTCTTGAACTTTCTGTTCATCCACGTGAATTCTTATTATCTCAGGAGGGAGCTTTTAAACTCCTCTTGCTGAATAATCTCTCTTACAGCCTCATAAGTCTTATCTATTTTTAAAAATTACCGTGTTTCATGCTTTCGAAGTCAACATAGGTCAGACTTGGTTCTTTCTTTGTGTTCCTGAATCACTGTGTATTTGCTTCTGGTACCAATTCTTAAGCATTCAAAACAGCTTGTTTGACATCTGTATAATCTCTTGACCCCTCATCTGACCGTGCTGCAAGTACCTCACTCGCTCTGCCGACCAGCTCAGTCTGAACCAGCATTACCCACATGTCCTCTGACCACTCCATCTGCCGAGCCAATTTTTCAAATAAAATGAACGAAACATCGACACCGTTCTCATCAAAATGTGACAGAGTTTTAACATATTTATATATATCACGACCTCCTCATTTCACCTCCATCCTGTTCATTTGACTTTCCCGACGAAGTCACAACTTCTGAAGTTCAAATTCTCTCTCCTTTTCTCTTCCTTTTCTTTCTGTTTTCTTTCTCACTTTCTTCTCTCTCTTTGCTCAGCTAAGGACATCTCTCCCTTTTTTCCTGTCTCTCTTCTTTTCCTCTCTCTTTTTACTGTGTCCATCTTTCTTCTCTCTCTCTTGCTCTCTCCCTTTGTTTATTGTCGAACTACATTTTCTTCAATTGTGCGTTCGGTTTTTCTAACTGTACTGCACTTGTCTATTTCTCTGACACACCTACGTGCTTTAGTAACAAACTCTCAATTCCAGCTTTATTTTGTCTTTTGTTAAACCCAATTCTAACCTCTTTGCTCATTTGAAAAGTAAGGTCTTTTTTTCTTTCAATCGAAACTTTCTTGTCAAATTTGGGCATCAAACCCAGAACCTCTTTTGTAATTTTAAGAGTCATTTCTCTCACTTTTAATTTAACCAGCCACAAGTAACTGACATTAAACTAATTGTTTCACCGACATTTTATTTAAAGACCTCGAACACTGATCCGCATGTGTTTAAATCTGATGGGATCTTTTACTCCAAATCTGTTCAAATCCATCCAAATCTCAGACTGGATCTGGCTAAACCTCTCCAAATCATGGACCCGACCCCCAAAACCGATATGACATGGTGGGAAACCCTCCTGCTAATTCAACTCGATGCTCAGAAAAGCTCACCTCGCACTGCTGCCTCACAGCGCCCGAGTCCCAGGTTCAATTCCCGCCTCAGGCGACTCTCTGTGTGGAGTTTGCACATTCTCCCCGTGTTGTGTGGGTTTCCTCGGGTGCTCCGGTTTCCTCCCACAATCCAAAAATGTGCAGGTTAGGTGAATTGGCCATGCTAAATTGCCCGTAGTGTGAGGTGTAGGGGTAAATATAGGGGAATTGGTCTTGGTGGGTTACGCTTCGGTGGGTCAGTGCGGACTTGTTGGGCTGAAGGGCCTGTTTCCACACTGTAAGTAATCTAAGAATCCTAATCCGTTAAAGGGGGAGTGTCAGAGAACTCCCCAAACTCCACAATTTAAAGAAAAATCTTTTCCTTTCTATTCTTTGACTCCAAAAAAGAACATTAACCAACAACTATTTCCAACTCTGCACCTCCTTCCTATTAAGCGCTTGTTATTTACCTCCCATCCTATAATAAAATACTGATCCAATAACACCACCTGTTAAAATCACAAGAAATTAATTTTCAAATCCAGACAGCAGCTCTGGTCTCCAGTGTCGGTCTTCCTCTGTTTGTAGATCACCCCTGGGTCGTCTTCAGTTTTCTGCTGCAAAGGTATTTCATATGAAAGAAGTATCTTTGATATAATGTGTTTTTCAGGCAGTCTCTCAATAGCCATTGGTGCTCTCTCTCTCTCTCTGACTAACTTTCAAAATGTCACTTATTTATGTCCCAAACATCATTGATTGGTGTTAAAACAGTAACATGCAAATTGGATTGAGTTTTAGTTTCCTGGAGCATAATTTTAACTGATTTGTTAAGTTCAAATGGTGGTCCAAACAACTGAATTATCCATTTCACAGCCAAATGTTACATATTTTCAAATTTCTAATACACTGAGACTGCTCGTCAGTTACATGACAGTTCACTGTGCATTCTGACTGCCAAGCAAACGTCACTCTCTCTTAAAGGTACAGTACATACCTTCAACTCCATAACACTGAACTGCACGCAATATATGAATATTGTCCCAACATGATGAGTTTAGGGCCTAGAATTCTGCCAATGACACACAAATGATACCAATAATGATAGGAATAATGACAGTCATAACTGTGTTAATTATTATCATAATAATGGTAGTAAGAATGATACTAACAATGGTGATAACAAGGATTGTCCCAAGAGGCTCTCTGATAGCGAGCAGAATTTTATTTTGTAAGAATATGTCGTTCTTTCTGAATAGAGATGAGGAGCTGACAAGTCAAACATTGCAGTTGGAGGATGGACTGTACACATGAATTCCCTCCCAGTGCTGCAGGGTCTGTCATTCCCACCTGCTGGACTCTTTCTGATCACTTCTTCAAAACTGAGCTTTTTTAAGACACTCACCATGTTTTGCGTGACTAATTTCTACCATTCTCGTACCTGTAGGTCACAAGATTAAATGTATTTGATTGTCCTATTGATCTTTTTCCTCCTCACTTACTTGAGGTGCCCCGGGTGTCAGATTTCATAACGGGCTCTCTCCAACATCCAGCTAATGCTGTGAGTTTATTTCCAACTGTCCATTCCAACGTAACTGCTCACACAGTCAATAATTATACTTTTCTAGTTCTCCTCCAGGCATTTTCTTTCCGGTTTATAGCAATCAGCATTAGCCCCCCATTGCTCCCAATGGATTTTGCTGCAGGTCCCATTGAACAACTCAGGAGAAAAGAACTTTCACCGTGTTCCTAATTTTCTCCCGAAACTTGGACAGTGTCACTACGTAAATAATAGTATTTGTGCAGGAACCTAAATCCCGAAGCATGTATGCAATTTTTTCAAACCTATATTCAGAGTCATCATCTAACAAATGGTCAAAAACTCTAAAAACAACTAAGAGGTACCACAGCCACAGAATGATGAAGCTGCCAGATATGGTGAACAGTAAAATCATACCCTTCCTCCTGCTCTCCATCTCAGTGTCAGAGTGATCCTGCCTCTGTTTCTGACCCATCAGTACTTTACGAACACGACTGGCTACAACAATGTGTCTGATAGTTAGAGTGTTCAACAGCAAAATTAAAATGAATGGGAGCATTGGGGTTAGAACCTAGTCAAATAGTTTGAATCCCCTCCATACAGGATCATGATAATAAGCTTGTGTGTTCACACATTCCCAGGGTATATTGTTGAAAATCTCAGAAGGCCTAAATCTAAAGTAGATTGGAATATTTTTCAGTGAGAGCAGAATGCCACTAGTTGTGAGAACCACAACTGCGGTTTTCTCATTGCAATATCTTGATCTCAGCTTCGAGCAACAAATGGCGATAAAACGGTCAAAAGTAAAGGCAACAGTAAACCAGACAGAGCAATCTGTGACCGCACGGCGGAGGGCAGAGCGAACAGCGCAAACAGGGGTAATGTCCAGGAAATTCAAAGGGAAATAGTACTTATTGAATCGGTACATTATAATCTCAAGTATAATGAACAGTAGATCTGTCGTTGCCATTGCCACCAAATAGCGTGTGGTACAAGTGGAAACACCGCATTTTCCCTTGGACAAGATCAGAATAGCCACTAAATTCACTATAAGAGAGAGAAAAGGGAAAAGAGATTAGACATTATTGATCAAAGTTAATTCCATTTCTTAGTAATTGATGAATGTTTAGAAGGCCACACAAACTTTGATCAGAGCAGTATTTATTGAATCTAAAACATGAACACAATATTGCTACAAAGTGTGCAACTCTCATTCTGACACAGGATATCTAATCAGCTGCTCCCAGGAGGCAGAGCTGCAGTGTGATGAAGAAACCAAAGGCAGGTCACTGAGAGACACCTGCTGAGGTTGAACAAATTCCCTGGGATGGGATGGGATCACCATCGTCCTCTTGGATCATTTCTGGGATTGGGGAACCTTCCTTCCAATTATGTACAACACAGTCAGGCTTTAGGCCCTCGGCTTTCTCAGACATTGCACGATGATTGGTGCATAACAGATAGATAGGTGTAGACAATTAATGTTTAAGATTAAACTTCCAATACCTGTGAAGGTATGCTCCAAGAACTGGTTTTCAATGCGAGAGGACGATCAATAAACAGAATGAAATTTCACAATAACACAGAGTTTGGGGAGCCCAAACCTTGATTATATTATGCAATACTTGTCTTCACCTCATTACACTATCGACATTTGGAGCATATATTCGGTATCATGATCACACCGTGCCTGAGACGTTTAAAAATATTGCTGGGAATCTTGAACTGGATTGTGTCCATTGAATAGCTCCTCAAGCCAATGAAAGGTATGTCTGAAATTGCAATAGAGTAGATCACAGGAACTGGATCTATAGGCAACCACGGTGCAATTCTGAACAAATCCCAACTGTCTGCACATGCTCCATAACCCTCTGCCATCTGCCTGTCTCTGTGTCTGTGTAAATGCATCTTAAACATTGTTATCTTATCTATTTCTATCATCTCCCCAGCAGCACATTCCAGGCACCGAGCACCCTCTCTGTAAAAACAAGTGATTTAGTTCACTCAGATCCTTTCGAGATTCACCATTTCAGCGTAAAACTATGTGCTCGAGCATTTGACATTTCCACCCTGGAGACGATATTGTGACTATCCACCTCACATAAAATCATAAAATAATTTGTAATAGTGTCTCTCATAATATATACTTCCATCAGGTCACACCTCAGCCTTCAACGAACACAGTCCATTCATGGAGGAGGTTTCAAGATAGACAGAGCAGAGTTTTGCCGAATGAACAGTTTGTGTGCTGCAATTCCTTGGCTTGAATATTTAATCAGTATTTTCCAAATGTTTTTGTATCTGCTCTAACATTAAATCTGATGATTATCGATGTGCTTCCACATAAGGATACTTGGTAAAGCTGTGTCGACCCACGAATGAAAGGACTTCATGGCCTTGTTCAGGAAGGATGAGTAATCAATCCCAGATAGGTCTAAGTCAAACTGAGCTTGCAGAGACGGTACGATGAACGAGGAGGATGCCTATAATTATTCAATACCAATTACAGGAGTTAATAAATTATCTCTCGGGCAAAGAGGTGCATTCTATTCCAGGACACTACTTCACTCCCGATATTATTAGTGGGCAGTTAATGCCATGAACCCATGGACATTTGTTGACATGCCCTTACAATGATGATGACACACGATCAGTGATATTCTACACTGAAAGATGATCCCAGTCTTACTCTCCCTCACAGTGTCCTTTCACATTCAACAGGACAAAACCCTGCACTGTGATGACTCACATAATCTTCCCAAGCTGCTGTGAAATAAGGAGGGTTGGAGCAAGAGTAAAACCACAGGCAATGTCTGACCCTCTCCAGCTAATCGAGGGGTGAATGGTCTCCTCGTGTGCAGTACCAATTCTGCAATCCTGTGACAGCCTCCTATTGAAGTGCTGTGTCTGCACAGCCCACTCAAACGGGCAACCTCCCCTGATACCAATCCCCTGCTTCTTCTACAGAATGTGGCACACTATTTCAATCAAATAATGATCCCCTGCCCCTTTGAACGCTTTGATTTGTAAGACAAGCTTTTTCACACGGCCAGTAGTTAGGGTAAAGTGTCTGGAAATATAATGGAAACATGTTCAATTGATCATAATCCACATGACACATTAAATTGTTCCCCTCTCATTTTTCTTTTGATTTCACCAGCAACAGCTTCTTCATATCTGTTCTTTACAGCTGGCTCATGATTTTGGAAATCACAATCAAATCTCACCTCCGCCTCCTTCCCTTCACGGAGAACAGTTCTAACATCCTCAACCTATCGTCATTCCTGAACTTTGCCTTTTCTGATATAGGCTAAAACAGAATATTTAGAGCAGAAGATATTTGAATTAATGAAAATGTTTTGTTGACGAGCTGTCCTTCCAACAGTTCCATCAGATTAGCAAGTGACGTTCTCAATCACAGTTTAATGGCAGAAACCAGCTCACTCAGAATTATGCAGAACCCCCAACGGTTATAGTCACTTACCAGGAAGGCCAATTATAGCAAGGATCAGATAGAATATGTCCCTGACTGTCTGAATGGGAAGATGCATTTTCTACCAGAAATGATAAATTCCTTCAAGTGTCAGGGTGTCAACGTAAATCATATTCTGATATGATACAATCTCTTTTTATATCACCTGCATGATCTCTCTCAGGATCGGAGGTTACAGCACTCTTTCTGATGTCATGTTTGAATAAACAGAATGCAACAGCTGGGTTAATTCCCTGATGTTGAAATATATTCAGAACAGGGAACTAATTTGAGTGTCAACCAGGCATTACAACAGGACAAGTCTGATCTAAGAATGAGTAATTATTCATACACGTAACTGTGTTGGAAAGTAATGGAGTTACTGTTTCTAACATTGCTCACACTATCCCTCACCATTTTAGAGATGGCAGACGAGGAAGTGCTCTGCAGAGTGTACCATCAAACTGTGCAGTGTCCTGTTGTTAACCAAGACATTGGACTGGGAGAGCACCAATGAAAGTGATCATGGTTGGGAATGCTATAATTAGGAGGACAGATAGCATCCTTTGAGTGACACATAAGGGGGGTAGTGGCCCAGTGGTATTATCAAAGGAATGTTACTCACAAGACCCACGTAATGTTCCAAGTTTCAGGGTCTGAGTCTCCTCGTGACAGATGGTGAACAAAATCCAGTTTAAAAACCCTGGAATTAAGGGTCTAATGCTGCCCATTGCTGATTGTCAGGAAATAATATCCTGAGAGTTCAATAACCTCCTTTCAGGAAGGAAACTGCCATCCTTCCCGTTTCTGACCTACATGTGAGTCCAGACACACAGCAATGTGGTTTACTCCTAACAGCCCTCTCAGCAATAAGGGATGGACAATACATTCTTTCCAAGCCACTGAATCATTAAAAAATCAGATGGGAGACTGCGTGTCTGATGCCACTGTGAAGCACAACACGAGTGGAATAGAGAAGATTCTGGTGAGGGAACAGGAGGGTTTCATTGTTGTACAGAATCATAGAATATGCAGAGTGTGTAAGCAGGCCCTTCAGCCCATTGAGTCCACACTGACCTTCGGAAGAGCATCACTCACAGAATCACCCCATTCCTGTAACCACACAATCCCCATAGGCTAATCCAACCATCTTACATATCCGGGGATAGACTGAGCAAATTAGCATTGTCAATCTACCTCACGTTCGCATCTTTGGACTGTGGGAGGAAACCAGAACACCCAGAGGGACCCATGCAGACACACGGAGAATGTACAAACTCCACACCCCTAAGGTTGGAATCGAATGCAGGATCCTAGCGCTGTGAGGCACGACGGAGTCACCGTGCTGTATCATGGTGCCTGTTAACACTAAATACATCGGCAGGAACAGGCAAGAGGTACTGTTTGGGGAATCTCAGTAATTAGGAACAAAATCTGTTTAAAAAGGACTTCAAGGAATGTAATCGCTGAATTATTACCAGAAAATGTGTAAAATGCTAAAGACGTGAGAAGATGAGGGAAGTGAACACATGGGTGAAGGAGTGATGTGGGAAAGAGGGATTCACATTCATGGGACATTGATGTCTTCATTGGGACAGTATGGGACTGCACCATTTGGACGGGCTCCACCTGAACTGATCTGTGACATAAAGGATGGAAGCACTAGGAGCAGGAGTAGGCCGTCCGGCCCTTCGAGCCTGCTCCAACATTTAATAAGGTCATGGCTGATCTATTCGTGGATTCAGAACCACTTACCCACACTCTCACCGTATCCCTTAATTCCTTCAGGTTTTCAAAACATGATCTACCTTCACTTTAAAAACGTTTACTCAACCAGCATCAACTGCTTCCCTGGGCAAGGAATTCCATAGATTAACACTCTCTGGGTGAAGAGGTTCCTTCTCAATTCAGTCCGAACTCTGCTCCCTCTCTTGTTGAGGCAATACCCTGTTGTCCTAGTTTCACCGGCCAGTGGAAACATTCTCTCTACTTCTATCTTAACCATTTCCTAAGATACACCGGCATTCTTCTGAATTCCAATAAATATAATCCCAATTTACTCAGTCTCTCCTCATAAGCCAACTACCCCCACCCCCCAACTCCAGAATCAACCTAGTGACCCCCCTCTACACCAACCCCAGTGCCAGTACATCCTTTCTCAAGTAAGGAGACCCAAAGTGCACACAGTACTCCAGGGGTGGCCTCACCAGCACCTTGTACAGCTGCAACATAACCTCCCTGCTTTTAAACTCAATCCCTTTCGCAATGATGGACAAAATTCCATTTGCCTTCCTAATTCCCTGTTGTACCTGCTGACGAACCCTCTGTGATTCACACACAAGACACCCAGGTCCCTCTGCACAGCAGCATGCTGCAATTTATTACCATTCAATTAATAATCCTTGTTCCTGTTACTCCTCCCAAAATGGATGACTTCACATTTATCAATATTGTATTCCATCTGCCAGATCTTTGCCCACTTACTGTATCTATGTTAGAAGATAGAACATTACCAGCGCAGTACAGGCCCTTCGGCCCTCGATGTTGTGCTGACCTGTGGAACCAATCTGATGCCCATCTATCCTACACTATTCCATTGTCGTCCACATGCCGATCAAATGACCATTTAAATGCCCTTAAAGTTGGCGAGTTTGGCTACTGTTGCAGGCAGTGCATTCCATACCCCAACTAATCTGAGTATAGAACCTACCTTGGACATCTCACCGATATCTATCACCCCTCAATTTAAAGCTATGTACCTTCATTCTAGCCAGCGTCATCTGAGTAAAAAGACTCTCACTGTCCAAACTACCTAACCCTATGATTATCTTATATGTCTCAATGAAGTCACCTCTTAACCTTCTTCTCTTACAAGAACAGCCTTAAGGTCCCTCAGGCAAAAGTGAAGACTGCAGATGCTGGAAACCAGAGTCTAGTTTAGAGTGGTGCTGGAAAAACACAGCAGGTCAGGCAGCATCCGAGGAGCAAGAAAATCGATGTTTTGGACAAAAGCCCTTCATCAGGAATGAAGGCAGGGAGCCTCCCGGGTGGAGAGATAAACGGGAGGGGGGTGGGGAGGAGGTAGCAAAGAGCACAATAGGTGGATGGGGGTCGGGATGAAGGTGATAGGTCAGAGGGGAGGGTGGAGTGGATAGATGGGAAGGAAGATTGGCAGGTAGGACAGGTCATGAGGACGGTGCTGAGTTGGGTGCTATTGCTACTCCATCCACCTATTGTACTCTTTGCTACCTTCTCCTCACCCCCACCCCCCTCCCGTTTATCTCTCCACCCTGGAGGCTCCCTGCCTTCATTCCTGATGAAGGGCTTTTGCCCAAAATGTCAAGTTTCCTGCTCCTCGGATGCTGCCTGGTCACAAGTCCCTCAGCCTTTTCTCGTAAGACATTTCCTCCAGACCAGGCAGCATCTTAGTAAATCTCCTCTGAACCTTTTCCGAAGCTTCCACATCCTTCCAATAATGCGGTGACCAGAACTGTGCGCAATACCCCAAATGTGGCCGTACCAGAGTTTTGCACAGCTGCAGCATGGTCTCATGGTTCCAAACCTCAATCCCTCTGCCAATAAAAGATCACACACCGTATGCCTTCTTCATGATCCTCTCAACCTGGGTGGCAACATTCAGGGATCTGTCTGCCTGGACACTGAGATCTTGCTGCTAATCTACACGACCAAGGATCTTACCATTAGCCCAGTACTCTGCATTCCTGTTAATCCTTCCAAAGTGAATTACCTTACTCTTTTTCACACTAAGCTCCATTTACCACCTCTCAGCCGATCTCTGCAGCTTATCTATGTCCCTCAGTAACCTGCAACATCCTTCAGTACTATCCACCACTCGACTGACCTTGGTATCATCTGCAAATTTACTAACCCATCCTTCTATGCCATGGCTCCAGGTCATTTATAAAAATGACAAATGGCACTGGCTGCCAAAACAGATCCTTGCAGTACCCCACTACTAACTGAACTCCAGGATGAACATTTCCCATCGGTCCCAAACGCTAAATCACTCTCAATCCCATGCCTCCATATTCTGTGCAATAGCCTACCGTGGGGAACCTTATCAAACACCTGACTGAAATCCATATACAACACATCAACTGCTTTACCCTCATCAACCTGTTTGGTTACCTTCTCAAATAACGCAATAAGGTTTGTGAGGCAGGACCTACCCTTCACAAAATCATGTTGACCATCCCTAATCAACTTGTTCAATTCTAGCTGTTTATAAATCCTCTCCCTTATCAACTTTTCCAACACTTTACCCACAACCGAAGTAAGGCTCACTGGTCTATAAATACCAGGGTTGTCTCTGTTCCCCTGCTTAAACAAGGGAACAACATTTCTATTTTTGAAGATGTAACAAAGAAGATTGATGAGGACAGAGCAGTAGATGTGATCTATATGGACGTCAGTAAGGCATTCGG
The DNA here is from genome assembly GCF_047496795.1 of Chiloscyllium punctatum. Classification (NCBI taxonomy): domain Eukaryota; kingdom Metazoa; phylum Chordata; class Chondrichthyes; order Orectolobiformes; family Hemiscylliidae; genus Chiloscyllium; species Chiloscyllium punctatum. Next base: position 52,988,079 of record NC_092780.1, read on the forward strand.
CAAGGTTTCCCATGAGAGACTGATTAGCAAGTTTAGATCTCATGGAATAAAGGGGGAACTAGACATTTGGATACAGAACTGGCTCAAAGGTAGAAGACAGAGGGTGGTGGTGGAGGGTTGTTTTTCAGACTGGAGGCCTGTGACCAGTGGAGCGCCACAAGGATCGGTGCTGGGCCCTCTACCTTTAGTCATTTCCATAAATGATTTGGATGTGAGCATAAGAGATACAGTTAGTAAGTTTGCAGATGACACCAAAATTGGAGGTATAGTGGACAGCGAAGAGGGTTACCTCAGATTACAACAGGATCTGGACCAGATGGGCCAATGGGCTGAGAAGTGGCAGGTGGAGTTTAATTCAGATAAATGCGAGGTGCTGCATTTTGGGAAAGCAAATCTCAGCAGGACTTATACACTTAATGGTAAGGTCCTAGGGAGTGTTGCTGAACAAAGAGACCTTGGAGTGCAGATTCATAGCTCCTTGAAAGTAGAGTTGCAGGTAGATAGGATAGTGAAGAAGGCGTTTGGTATACTTTCCTTTATTGGTCAAAGTATTGAGTAAGAGAGTTGAGAGGACATGTTGCGGCTGTGCAGGACATTGGTTCGGCCACTGTTGGAATATTGCATGAAATTCTGGTCTCCTTCCTATTGGAACGATGTTGTGAAACTTGAAAGGGTTCAGAAAAGATTTATAAGGATGTTGCCAGGTTTGGAGGATTTGAGCGAGAAGTAGAGGCTGAACAGGCTGGGGCTGTTTTCCCTGGAGTGTCAGAGGCTGAGGGGTGACCTTATAGAGGTTTATAAAATTATGAGGGGCATGGAGAGGATTAATGGACAAAGTCTTTTCCCAGAATGTGCGAGTCCAGAACCAGAGGGCATAGGTTTAGGGTGAGAGGGGAAATAGACCTAAAAGAGACCTAAGGGGCAACTTTTTCACACAGAGGGTGGTACATATATGGAATGAGTGGCCAGATGATGTGGTGGAGGCTGGTACAATTGCAATATCTCAGAGGCATTTGGATGGATATATGAATAGGAAGGGTTTGGAGGGATATGGGCCGGGTGCTGGCAGGTGGGACTAGATTGGGTTGGGATATCTGGTCGGGGTGGACAGGTTGGACCGAAGGGTCTGTTTCCATGCTGTACCTCTCTATGTCTCTATGACTCTATCCTCCAGTCTTCTGGCATTATTCCTGTAGACAATGACGATGTAAAGATCAAAGCCAGAGGCTCTCCAATCTCCTCCCTGGCTTCCTCGAGAATCCTCAGATAAATCCCATCTGGCCCAAGGGACTTAGCTACTTTTATACCTTCGAGATTACTAACACCTCTTCCTTATGCACCTCAATCCCATCTATTTATTCGTCAGTATCTCAGAATTTTATTTGACAACATTGTCTTTTTCTGGTGTGAATACTGATGAAAAGTATTCATTTAGTGTTTCCCCTCTCTCCTCTGACTCCATGCACAACCTCCCACTATTATGTTTGACTGGCTCTAATCTTTCTCTGGTCATTATTTTATTCTTGATAAACCTATCGTAAATGATGGGGTTTTCCTTGATCCTATCCACCAATGACTTCTCCTGCCCCCTCCTGGCTCTTCTTAGATCTCTCTTTAGGTCCTTCCTCACTCACTTGTAACTCTCAAGCGCCCTAACTGAGCCTTCACGTCTCATCTGAACATTAGCCTTCTTCTTCCTCTTGACAAGAGATTCAACTTCCCTAGTAAACTCTGGCTCCCACGCTCAACAACTTCCTTCCTGCCTGACAGGTGCATACCTATCAAGGACACGTGGTAGCTGTTCCTTGAATAAGCTCCACATTTCAATTGTATCCATCCTCTGCCATTTCTTTCCCATCCAAAGCATCCTAAATCTTGCCTAATTGTATCATAATTGTTTTTCCCACAGCTATAACTTTTACCCTGTGGTATATACTTATCCCTTTCCATCACTGAAGTAAACATAACCGAATTGTGGTCACTATCACCAGAGTGCTCATCTATCTCCAAATCTAGCATCTGGTCGGGTTCATTACCCAATACCAGATCTATTGTGGCCTTGCCCCTTTTTGGCCTGTTGACATATTCTGTCAGGAAATCCTCCTGCACATGTTGGACAAAAACGGACCCATCTAAAGTAGTTGAACGATAGTATTCCCAGTCAATATTTGGAAAGCTAAAGACCCCCCTAACAACTACCCAGTCCTTCTCACTCCTATTGAGAGCGAGAGCTGCCCATGTTGTTAGTCCCAACATGTACCACAACAACTGGATCCTCCCATCCCCGCTCCAATATCCTTTCAAGCCGGTCAGTGATGTGCAGTACCCTGGCACCAGGCAGGGAACACACCATGTGGGACTCCCGATCCGGCTCACAAGGGATACTATCTATCCCCTAATAATAGAAGCCCCAATAACAAATACTTGTCTTTTTGCTGCCCCCTCTAGAATGGCCTTCTGCACCTTGGTGTCATGGTCAGCTGCCTCATCCTCCCCACTGTCCTTTTGCTCATCCACACAGGGAGCAAGCACCTCATATCTGTTGGATAATGTCAAAAGCTGAGACTCCTCCACTCCCGAGCTCAGGATCCCCCTATCTGCCTCACTTACAGTCACACCCTGCTGTCCCTGATCACTGACTGAATGTGAATTACTGAATCTCCCAGGTGTGACTGCCTCCTGAAACAAAGTGTGCAGGTAACTCTGCCCCTCCCGGATGTGCCGCATGGTTTGAAGCTCAGATTCCAGATCATCAACTCTGATACGGAGAACTTCCAGCAACCAGCATTTGCTGCAGATGTGGTCACTGCCGTTCACAATGGGATCAGTCAGCTCCCACATCATACAGCTACAGCACAGCACCTGCCCAGTCACCTCGACTCAATTCATGTATTAATTTATACAAATTTATGAGTTAAATCATTTTTAGTACTTCTCTACTCTGGTCTTATTCAAACGAACAATTAATAGATAAATTAAAAAGAAGTAATTGTTTTAACTAAACACAAGATACAGCAGAAATGTAAATAGAAAAGCCTTACGTTACCAACGCACCAGAGAGCCCTTTGTTTTGGTTCGAGGAGGAGGGCAGGTGGGAGACACGGCATGTTTAGTGTCTCAGGTTCAGCTGCTGCCCAAATATATTCCCAGCAGCCCCTTGGTGCTTGCAGCCACCTCTCGCTCTGCTGCTGTCTATAAAATAAAGGCTGCTCACGCTCAAGGTCAGTCCTTGAAGAGGGAAATTGACCTTCCCAGCAGCCCCCACCTCACCCTCTGCTTTCAAACTGACCAATCTCCCCTGGCAACAGCAGAATTGGGGAGTGGGGGAGGGGGAGTGGAGCCAGGAACGTAAGTGACTGATTTAAAAACTTACCTCGAGTGTAGGGGCCCTGCACCTTTGTTTAGCAGCAGGAAGAGCAGGAGTGATGATTCAGGGCTGACGGGAAGGTGAATCATTGATTTAAAAACTTACCTCGTGAATAGGCGGAGCGCACGGTGAGCAGGAGCAGACTCGGGAATGCTGGGTAAGTGAAGGAACATATTTGGGTGGTTACTTTAACCAAAACACTACTCAGGTATTGTCTCCCACTCATCCTCATCCTCCAGAAAGGGAACCGGCAGGCAGTGCAGGAATCCCTGAGGCTGTTACCCTCAATAACAAGGAACCCATTTTGGATACTGTTGGGGGGGGTCCGGGCAAATGACTTACCAGGGGTAAGCAATGGGGCACAGGTCTCAGGCAGAGTCTGTCCGTGTTGCTCAGAATGAAACAGAGAAAGGAGCAGAGCATTAGTCATTGGGAACACCTTAGTTAGGGAAACAGATAAAGGTTCAGGGGGAACAAGAGAGACTCACGGTTGGTGTGTACCCTCCCAGGTGCCAATGTCTCAGATTGGGTTTTCAGGATCCTTGAGGGGGAGGGGGAGGGGGAGGGGGAGCAGCCCCAAGTCGTGGTCCACATTGGCATCAACAACATAAGTAGGAAAAGGGATAGGGATGTAATGTGGAAATTTAGGAGCTAAGCTGGAAGATTAAAGCTGGTTTGTTGTCTGTGCCACATGCTTGAGGGGGGTGAGGAATAGGGAGAGAGAGGAGTTGAACACGTGTCAACAGGGATGATGCAGGAGGGAGGGATTCAGATTCCTGGATAGTTGGGGCTCATTCTGGGGTAGGAGGGACCTCTACAAACAGGATGGTCCACACCTGAAACAAAGGGGTGAGAGTATCCTGGGGGGAAATTTGTCAATGTTGTCGAGGAGAATACTGAGATACAGGCAACTAAACAAGAAAAGATTGAGGTTCACAGGAGGAGGCGTTAGCAATTCTGGAAATGATGAAAATAAATAAGTCCCTTGGTTTGGATGGGATATATCCTCGGATTCTCTGGGAAGCCAGCAAACAGATTATACAGCCTTTGGCTTTGATTTTTATGTCAAACTTGTTTACTGGAATAGTTCCAGAAGACTGGAAGGTAGCAAATGTGGTTCCCCCTGTTCAAGGAGGGGAGTAGAGACAACCCTGGGAATTATAGACCAGTGAGCATTACTTCCGTTGTGGGTAAAGTGGTGGAAAAGGTTATAGGAGATAGGATTTTTAATCATCTAGAAAGCAATAAGTTGATTAGGGACAGTTAACATGGCCTTGTGAAGGGTAGGTTGTCCCTCACAAACGTATGAATTTATTTGAGAATGTGACCTTACAGGTGGATGAGAGTAAAGCGGTTGAGTTGGTGTACATGGATTTCAGTAAAGTGTTTGATAACATTCCCCATGGTAGGCTACTGCACAAAATACAGAGGCATAGGATTGAGGGTGATCCAATGGTTTCAATCAGAAATTGGTCAGTTGAAAGAAGATAGAGGACAGTGATTGATGGAAAATGTTCATGTTGGGGTTCAGTTACTATTAGTGTACCGCAAGGATCTGTTTTGGAGCCACTGCTGTTTGTCAGTTTTATAAATGACCTAGATGAGGGTTTAGAAGGATGGGTTAGTAAATGTGTGGATGACACTAAGGTCGGTAGAGTTGTGGATAGTGCGGAAGGATGTTGTCCATTACAGAGAGACATAGATAAGCTGCAGAGCTGGGCTGAGAGGGGGCAAATTATGTTTAATGCAGAAAAGTGTGAGCTGTTTCACTTTGGAAGGAGCAACAGGAATAAAGAGCACTGGGCTTATGGTAAGATTCTTGGTCATGCAGATGAGCAGAGAGACCTCAGTGTCCCATGTATATAGATTCCTGAAAGTTGCCACCCACATTGATAGGATTGTTTAGAAAGTATAGAGTGGTTTTATTGACAGAGAGATTGGGTTTTGGAGCCTGGAGGTCATGGTGCAGCTGGTAAAATCTCTGGAGTGGCTGCAATTGGAGTATTATCAGAACAATGTGGAAACTTTAGGAAGGGTTGAGAGGACATTTACCAGGATGTTGCCTGGTCTGGAGGGAAGATCTTATGAGGAAATGCTGAGGGACTTGAGGCTGTTTTTGTGAGTGATAAGGTTAAGAGGTGACTTAATAGCAGCGTGCAAGATGATCAGAAGGTTCGATAAGGTGGATAGTGAGAGCCTTTTTCCTCGGATGGTGATGGCTAGTGGGAGGGGAGATAGCTTTAAACTGATCCAGCTATCTTCTTCTCCCCTCAAAGACCCAGTAACAGAAATTGATGCTCAGGGGAGGCGTGGTAAGGTTTCAGTTGACTCAGGCATGACTATTTTATCTGTCCACCCCGTGTGTCTTCACCATCGGTATACCCGGAATTCACATTGTGGAATCGTTCTCCCAACCTGCTCCCATTCAGATAGGTCAGCTCCAGGTCCAGGAGACATTTGTCATTGCCAAGAATCCAGCTGTTTCCCTGGTGGGTCACCAAGTCCTGTGTAAACTTGGTGCTTCGATCCACTGGTCTGATCAGGGCCTGTTCTTGGAGCTCCCTGATCACTCTGTGGTGTAGGCCCTGAGTTTGCTGTTGCAGTGCTCTCACCCTGTCACACAGGCACTGTTGTAGTGCTGGCAAATACAGAACAACCCCATGAACCTCTCCTGTACCCCCGATAGTGGATTTAGAAGGAAGCACCAATCCCTGTTTCAGCTTTATCCATCATCTTCTCCTGACATCCCACACTCTTGTAATTACCCATCGCACGGCCCTTTTTACCCACTCTCTGGTCCCTGATTGATGTGCAAGACTTATGACCCCCTTGGTTAGGCCAGTCAGGTCATTAGAGTAGAATGGGTGAGTTTATTTCAGTCCCGTGGGCCTAGCTGCTTCCATCCAGCTTGATACTGTCCAATCAGCTTTGTTCACATTGGGTCCCACCTTGGTGCCCCATGTCACTGTCTCGATTAAGTCCATGCATCAACCTGAGGAAATTGGTGCTATGATCCAATCCTTGTCTTGCAGTGAATCTCTTCGGGAGACCCATTGTGGGAACTCTCAGATTACTGTATTTCCTGATGAGGCCAGTATTAGCCTCACTCGCCCCATGATTATGTGTCCCACCGGTCCTCGCATCCACCTCCCCTCCCCCCCCACTCCCCCCCCCACCCTCTTCCCCCCCACCTCCCCCCACTCCCCCCCCACCCTCTTCCCCCCCCTCCCCCCCCACCTCCCCCCACTCTCTTTCCCCCCCCTCCCCCCCCACCCCCCCTCTCCCCACCCCCACCCTCTTCCCCCCCACCTCCCCCCACTCCCCCCCCACCCTCTTCCCCCCCACCTCCCCCCACTCCCCCCCCACCTCCCCCCACTCCCCCCCCACCCTCTTTCCCCCCCCCTCCCCCACCACCCCCCTTCTCCCCACCCCCACCCCCACCCTCTTCCCCCCCACCTCCCCCCACTCCCCCCCCACCCTCTTTCCCCCCCCCTCCCCCCCACCCCCCCTCTCCCCACCCACCCCCCCCTTTATTGATGTTCTGCTCTCTCAGGGGGTGGTGTGTCCTACTCACAGTCCTGTCATAATCCCATTTCACCGATTCCCATAGCGGGCAGGAACAATGAGTGATTTGTTCAGGATTTGTGCAAAGTAAATCAGATTATTATCCCCATGGCACCGGTCGTCCCTGATACCAATGTCATCTTTTCCTCCCTCCCCCCTCCCCCGGATTCGGCTTGTCCCACTGTTATTGAGCATTGCTCAGTGTTTTGCCCCATTCCACTGCATGAGGATAGCCTTCACCTTTGGGAAGCCGGGCAGTGTGCGCTGTGACAGGGTCAAATGCACACCCTTCTAGACCAAGCCACTTCGTGTACTTTAAGTCTCTTAAAAAAGTGCTCTCTCCTTGTTGGGAGGGACCGTTAAAGGTTTTACTGACCACGTGAAACTGCTGTTAAATTGGAAGGACAGAAGGAGTGGGTGCACACAACCAGCTGTAACATCCAGAACCCACCAACTCAGCAACTACTAAAGTGAATGATGGGAAATCTGTGGATGTAAATCCTGGCCCTCCTCAGCCTGCAAATGACTGAACCTAGAGATGTACGGCCTTGTGGAGGGGGTACCAAAAGTACCCGTCAGTTCTGTAATGAAGACAGAATACAATGTGCATCACCCTCTAATGCTGTTTTGAGTCGGAATATACAAGGGATGGTCAGGGTCTGGGCAGCGTTAACCATCTTTCCTCCACTGCAGTGAGGGGTCAAAAAGGGGACCTGATACTTTGCAATGTTGGTTCTTGGATGTGAAGTCTCCGCTTTCTGGTGGATTTCCCAGGATTCCCTTGTAGTTCTTCCGGGGGGTTGTGAAGGGAGGTCATGACCCACAAAGAATCTGCCCAGAATGCTTGCAGACAGCTTTAGGGACTTCCTTGATCCTATCTGCCAACAACTTCTCATCTCCCCTCCTCGCTCTTCTTCGCTCTCTCTTTAGGTCCTTCCTGGCTAACTCGGAACTCTCAAGTGCCCAAACTGAACCTTCACATCTCATCCCTACATAAGTCTCCTTCTCCTGACAAGAGATTCAACTTCTTTAGTAAATCACGGCTCCCTCGCTCGACAACTCCCTCCCTGCCAGGTATATAATTATCAAGGACACACAGTCGCTTCTCCTTGAATAAGCTCCACATTTCAATCGTACCCATCTCCTGCAGTTTCCTTCCCCACCCTATGCATCTTACATCTTGCCTAGCCACATCATAATTGCCTTTTCCCCATTCTAACTCTTGCCCTGCGGTATATACTTATCCCTCTCTATCGTTCAAGTAAGCATAACCGAATTGTGGTCACCATCACCAAAGTGCTAACCTACCTTCAAATCTAACACCTGACTGGGTTCATTACCCAGTATCAAATCCAGTGTGGCCTCGCCCCTTGTTGGTCTGTTTACAAACTGGGTCAAGAAACCTTCCAGAACAAATTGGACAAAAACTGACCCATCTAAAGTACTCAAACTATAGTATTTCCAGAGCTGAAAATGTGATGCTGGATAAGCACAGCAGGTCAGCCAGCATCCAAGAAGCAGGAGAATCGACATTTCGGGCATGACCCCTTCTTCAGGAGGGTCCACGGTTATCGGGAACAACACCGTTTCTGCCGTCGCCGCAGCAACTTCCACCCCCCCCCCCCCCAGTGACATCACTCACCTGCACAATGACCACACCTAACCCCGCCCCCACGCCGATCTCCGTCACCACACCTAACCCCGCCCCCACGCCGATCTCCGTCACCACACCTAACCCCGCCCCCACGCCGATCTCCGTCACCACACCTAACCCCGCCCCCACGCCGATCTCCGTCACCACACCTAACCCCGCCCCCACGCCGATCTCCATCATTCTCCTGCTCCTTGGAAGCTGCCTGACCTGCTGCGCTTTTCCAGCGACACATTTTCAGCTCCGATCTCCAGCATCTGCAGTCCTCACTTTCTCCTATAGTATTTCCAGTCAATTTTTGGAAAGTTAAAATCTCCCATAACAACTCCCATGTTACCATCAGTCCTATCCAGAACCAGTTTTATAATCCTTGCCTCTACATCTCTGGAACTATTCAGACACCCATAGAAAACTCCCACTAGGGTGGCCTCTCCTGTTTCTAACCTCAGCCTGTACTACCTCAATAGTGGAGTCCTCATCAAACATCCTCTCTGCAACAGTAATACTGGTCTTGACTAACAATGTCACACCACCCCCTCTTTTACCATCTTCTCTACTCTTACCCAAACATCTAAACCCCAGAACCTGCAACAACCATTCCTGTCCCTGCTCTACCCATGTCTCCGAAATGGCCACAACATTGAAGTACCAAGTACCAATCCTTGCTGCAAGTTCACCCACCTTATTCCAGATGCTCCTGGTGTTGAAGTAGACACACGTCAAACCACCTTCCTGCTTGTTGGTGCACTCTTGTGACCTTGAAACCTTATTTCTGACCTCACTGCTCTCAACCTCTTGGACACTGGAACGACAATTTCGATTCCCATCCCCCTGCTGATATAGTTTAAACTCTCCCAAAGAGCATTAGCAAATATCCTCCCCAGGAAATTGGGATCCCTCTGGTTCAAGTGTAAACAATCCTGTTTGTAGAGATCCAACCTACCCCAGGATGAACCCCAATTATCCGGGTATCCAAAACCCTCCCTCCTGCACCCTCCCTGTAGCCAAGTGTTCAACTCCTCTCTCTCTGCCTATTCCTTACCTCATTAGCACGTTGTACAGGTAACAAACCAGAGATAATAACTCGGTTTGTTCGAGCTCTAAGCTTCCACCCTTGCTCGCCGAATTTCTGCCTTACATTCCCATCCCTTTTCCAACCTACGTCATTGGTGCCTCTCTGGACCACAACGTGGGACTGCTCCCCCTCCCCCTTAAGGATCCCAAAAACAGGATGTAAGACATCATGAACCCTGTTCTGGGAGTTAACACCCCAACCGTGAATCTCTCTCATTCCCACAGAACCTCCTATCTATCCCCCTAACTATGGAGTCCCCAGTGACTCATGCTCTGCTCCTCTCCCCCCTTTCCCTTCTGAGCAACAGGGACCTGTGCCAGAGACCTGTACCCCATAGCTTACCCCTGGTAAGTCATTCCCCACCAAACTCCCCCAATAGTATCTAAAACCTATACTTATTATTGAGGGGAATGTCCACAGGGGAAGCCTGCAATGCCTGCCGGTTCCCTTTCAGTCCCCTGACGGTAACCCAGCTACCTTTATCCTGTACCTGAGGAGTGACTGCCTCCCTGTAACTCCTCTCAATAACCTCCTCCACCTCCCGAATGATTCCAAGTTCATCCAGCTCCAGCTCCAGTTCCCTAATGCGGTTCTCGAGGAGCTGGAGTTGGGTGCACGTCCCGCAGATGTAGTCAGTAAGGACACGAGTGGTGACCCTTACCTCCCACGTTCTGCAGGAGGAACATTCAACTGCCCTCACCTCCATTCCCACTATTCTCAATTCACACAGTGACTGCTGAAAAATAAATAATAAAACCAGTAACCTTACCAATCTGGCGTACAGAACCTTTTTCTCATCAGAGGAAGAGTAGGGCTGGGAGACACTGTCGAGATCGTGTTTCAGGAACACACCATGTTATGAAGGTATAGAAGTGTACTGTACCTTTCAGAGACTGAAGGACGTGGAGAGAGACACTCACGGTGCTGGAGAAGTTACATCGTAACCTTTTAGTCCAGCAGCTCGAGTAGCTGGTTTCCTGGATACAAAAAATACTTGAATTTGACCAGTTTAAATTATACACCAAAATTACAAAACGGACAAGTATTTTTGAAGGGAAAATGAACAATAGGTTAGAGGAAACAATTTGGGGGCTTTCGTCTGGGATTTGAACTGGTTTAGACAGATTTGAATAAATTTGGGGTGTGAGAAGCCCCAGCAGATTTAAACTCTTGCAGGTTAGCGTCCTAGACCTTTAAATAAATGGAGCTGAGACAGTGTGTTTACTTTCGGTGACATGTGGTTGGTTCCATTAAAAGTGAAAGAAATGGCTGTGAAAATTGCTGAAGAGGATCTGGGGTTTGAAGATGATTCTCAAATTTGCCAAGGAAGTTTAGAAGGGAAGAAAAAGGCCATACTTTTAGAATTAGCAAAGAAGTTAGATTTGGATTTCACCAAGGACAAAAATGAAGCTGAAATTGTTCGGGAGTTACTCAAACAATTAGGTGTCAGAGAAACAGATAAGTGCAGTGGGGTCGAAAAACTACAATTACAATTGAGGAAAACAGAGGTGGAAGATAAAAAGAGAGGGAGAGAGGTTCTTAGCTGAGCTAAAAAAGAGAGTGACTTTGAACTTAAGAAGTTGTGACTTAGTCAACAAACTCAAGTTAACAGGATAGAGATTGAAAGAAGGGAGTGAGTGATTTATACAAATATGGCAAAACTCTGCCACGTTTTGATGAGAAAGACGTTGAAGCCTTCTTTATTTCATTTGAAAAATTGGCTCATCAGATAGAGTGGTCCAAGGGTTTGTGGGTAATGCTGGTTCAGACTGAGCTGGTAGGTAGAGCTAGTGAGATACTGCTGTGCTGTCAGATGAGGGGACGAGAGATTATGACGAGGTGAAACAGCCTATTTTAAGTGTTTATGAATTGGTACCAGAAGCATATCGACAGTGGCTCAGAAACACACAGAAGGAACCAAGTCAGATTTATGTTGAGTTCCAAAAAATTAAAACATATTCATTTTGATAGACGACGCATGCTTTGAAAATTGATTGGACTTTCAAGTCTTCACGAGAGATTATTCTGCTGGAGGAGATTAAAAGCTAACTTCCAGAAATGGTAAGAATTCACGTGGAGGAACAGAAGGTTCAGGAAGTGAGAAGGGCAGCAGAAATGGCAGGTGAATACGTGTTGGTGCATAAGACAAGCTTCCAGCCAGAATTTCCTCTTGTGAGGGATAGACTTTGGGAGAAGGGCAGATCCTACAGTACGAAAGAAAGAATAGAGAACACTGGTACGAATTTCCCACAGGATAAAGAAGAAGCCGAAGAGGGTGGACAGGAGGTGAAAGGCCTCAGGTGTGTTCACTGTAATGGAGTGGGACACAGAACATGACAGTGCTGGTGGCTTCAGAAGGAAACTGGGAAAAGGTGTTTTCATGGCCAGAAGGTGGGACACAAGTCGCAGCGCTGGTCGTTAAAGAAAGGCATTGTGGGAAAAGATGTGGGAAAAGAAGCTAAGCCAGTGGCATTAGTGAAGGGAGTAAAGGAGACCCCAAGAAGAGTCGAGGAGCTGCAGGAGAGTGCACAGCCTCAGCAGGGGCTGGGTATGGAGTTAGTACCTGATCTCGACAAAGTATTCACCTCTGTGGGTAAAGTTTACTCAGAAAGAACAAGGGGAGAAAGAAAAGAAGTTTAAATTTTGAGAGATACAGGATCTAACCAGTCGCTGATAGTAAAGGATGAGCAAATATGCACTCGTTCTGATCTGTTACACGAGAGGGTGGTAATTTGGGGGACAGATGGACAGAACTTTAAAATTCCCCCATGTACGATCAGGTTGGAGTACCAACTCAAGACTGGGGAAGTTACAGGGGGAGGAACTGAGTGTGTCAGTTCCAGGAATTTAGTTTGTTCTTGGGAATGATTTGCCTGGATCCAAGGTGGGAGTGACAACCCTTATTGTGGAGAAACCCAAAGAAGACCAAGAAACTGGGGAGTTAAAATAGAAATATCCTGGTATTCTCCCAGACTGTGTAGTAACCAGATCCCACTATCATAAGTTGCAGAATGAAGAAGTGAGAAGTAAAAAGAAAGATGAAGGAGTGGAGGTTCAGTTAGTGTCGAGGAGAAATAGGCTGAAGTCACCAGATTGTGTTGCCGGTAGCACACAGCCAGGAAGTGACACAGGTAGCACATGAACTACTTGTAGAAGGTCACCTATGGGTACGACAGATTCAGGCTAAGGTAAAAACAGTTTTATTGGCCTGGAATGCACAAGGATGTGGGTAACCTTTTATTGTACGTGTCATACATGGCAAATGGTTGGTAAGCCACAGGCGCTTATAAAACCAACAACTTTTTGCCAATTCCTGCATTTGAAGAATCTTTCATGCAGTTTATAATTGGGTGTGTAGGTCACCTCCCGAGAACTAACAGTGGGAACCAGTACTTGCTGACCATTATGGATGTGTCTTCCAGATTTCCCGAGGCAACTCCATTTCAGAGTATCAAGGCAAAAAGGGTGGTACAGGAGTTAGCAGCTTTCTTCACACTGTATGGGCTACCCAGAGAGATTCAGTCAGACCAAGGGTCACATTTTACTGCTAGACTGCTTGAGGAGGTTATGGATAGTTTAGGGACACAGCCCTTTAAATCCAGTGTGTATCCCCCTGAATCCCAGGGAGCTTTAGAAAGGTGGATCAGATCTTGAAGACCATGTTGAGGGAATACAGTCAGGATTACCCGAATGATTGAGATAAACAACATTCATATTGTTTACCATTAGAGATGCCCCAAATGAATCTCCTCAGTACACTCCATTCAAGTTACTATTTGGGCATGAAGTAATTCGACCTTTGGTCGTCAATTTTTAAAATTAATTTCAAAGCTGGAGATCTCACACTTGGACTTTGTATTGGAGGTGAGGGAGAGACTAAATCGAGTCAGTGAGTTAACTAAACAACACCTAAAGAGGGCACAGTGTAGAATGAAGCATGTGGCAGATAAAAGCTGAGACTCTGACGTTTTCCCGAGGGGATGATGTGTTAGTACTGTCACCTGTGATAGGAGATCCCTTCTACACCAGGTTTAGTGGCCCCTATCAAATTGAGAAAAATTTCAATCAGCTGAACTATCTAGTAAAGTTGCCAGATAGAAAAATGTATTGAGATGTCATGTGACCATGTTGAAACCATATTCCACTCGAGAGAAAGAACTAGAGAAACGGGTGTTAGTTATTGTCCCACAGAGTGAGGGATCCAATCCAGATGGTGTGGATGTTGATGTGCTTCAAAATAGATTAAAAATTGAAGTCCTTGAGGAGTGGGACAGGTCAGTGAGCCACCTGCCTCAGGAGCACAGAACAAAATTGAAAGATTTGTTACTGCCCAATAAGGACATATGTAAGAACCAGGTGGGGAGGAATAATGCTATTGTACATGAAGTTGACATAGGGAATACTGCTCCGATAAAACAACACCCCGATCAGCTTAATCCTTTCAAAGCCAGACAGGTCCAGATGGAGGTGAAGGCCATGCTCGACGAGGACATCATTGAACCAAGCCAGAGCGAGTGGAATTCGCCGACTATCTTAGTTCCCAAACTGGACGGGATTCAACAATTCTGCGTGGATCGGAAGGTCAACGCTCATATCCAATTCCTAGATTGGATGGGTGTATCTAGAAAGTCAGACAAGCCAGTTACACCACCCAGTTGGACTTACTGTGTGGTTACTAGCAGGTAACCTTTACCAGAGTCGGTGAAAAAAATGTCTGTTTGTAAACCCAAATGGCCTATATCAGTTTAAGGTGATGCCCCTGGGAATGAAGAACACACCCACCACATTCCAAAGACTCAGGGACAGGGTCGTGTCTGGGTTAACAAACTTTGCAGTCTATTTGGAGGATGTAGTGATGTTTACTAAGTCCTGGAAAGATCACATGGTACAGTTAGCAGTGCTCTTGGAATGACTTCGAGAAGCAAAACTGGTGATAGACTTAAATAAAACTGAATTCACAAAAGCAAAGGTGACATTCTTGGGACATAACATCGGTCATGGAAGGATGATCCCATGGGATGCAAAGGCCATTGAGGAATTTCCATGACCAACCTCGAAGAAAGAGGTGATTCGATTCTTGAGACTCACTGAGTTCTGTTGGAAGTTTGTTCCAAACCTCAGCAGTGTATTAACTTCATTAACTGATTTGCTGAAGAACACCAAAGTTTCAGTGGATAGAACAATGCAGGAGGCATTCGCCCATTTGAAAGTAATGTTAACCACCAAACCAGTTTTAGCTCGACCAAACTATTCAAAACCTTTTAAAGTCACCATCGATGCTCGTGGCATTGGAGTTGGAGCTGTTCCCCGACAGGAAGATGAGAATGGGATTGAACTGCCAGTCGGTTACTTTTTGATAAAAGATCAACATCCACCAAAGGAAAGACTCCGTGATTTAAAAGGAACTATCGAGTTTGGTGCTGACCTTGAGATTTTAATGTGTGCGTCACAAACAATGTGTCGGAGACGGTTGTGGACACTGACCTCAATCCGCTTACGTTCTTAGAACCCTTTGAGAATGAGACTATTTCGTTGGAGTCTTATGTTACAGACTTTTAATTTAAAATATCATATTTGCTGCAGGTCATTAGAGAGAGTTTAGATGAGATTTGTATATATCTGCCACAGCAGCAAGTGTTCTCAATAAACTAACAATACAACACTTGGTTGAACATTCTAATTAGCTAGTTACTGGAGGACAAAAAAAAACTCAAATTCAGCAGTTTAAATTATATCCCAAAATGCCAACCTCCAATCAAGTTTAAAATTGAGTATATTGTCAATCTTAAAAGCCAATGATACATCCATCTCAAGGTCAAAGAGCATCAGATTCTAAGAAGATAAAAAGAGGATACAGAAGGAGGTGTTATTATTTAATATTCGGGCTGCTCTAACTTCATAGGGCCGTCAGCATTCATCTCAAGTATACTGGTGCTATGTAGTCAGTGAGGTGACAGGGTTCCTGGAGAGACAGACAGACAGACAGGGAGCACACCTGGGCCTTCAGGAGCTGCGATGTCATTGTGAGGCAATGAATTGCAGCAAAAGCTCAACATTTACAATTACCAGGAAAGCAATCAGCATTATTGGAGATTGGCAAAATTCAATTGCAAATCCAACAGCTTGAATTGGAGGCTTTGGCGAGGGATGAAGAGGAAGAAAGATTGTCCCAGGCAGAACAAAAATAAAGAGAAAAGGAAATGAAACAGTTTGAATTCCACTTAAAAACAGGAGAAACAAAAGGGAAGGATGGGCCTTACAGAAGAAAACGAGAAAGAGAGAGCTCTTGTACTTCAGATGTTGGAACATGCAAACTCAAATGTGACTTAAAATGGCAGAGACTTAAGTGAAAGGATTGATGGGGACGGTGGAGAGTGATCACATCATAGCCAAGGGCTGGTGAGGATTGGGTTAAAATACAAGGAGGCAGCAAGGACTGTAGATGCTGGACAGAGTCGATAAAGTGTAGAGCGTCACATGGAATTCATCCGTTTCCAAACCTCCCCTCCCCACACCCCATCCCAGATCCAACTTGGCACTGCCCTCTTGACCTGACCTACGTGCCCATCTTCCTTCCCACTGACCAATCACAATCACACCCTACCTTAGCCCTCCTACCTTTCCCCTTGCCCCTAGCCCCATTTCTCAGCCCCCTTCCCTCTCCCCCAGTCCTGATGAAGGGTTATGCCTGAAACGTTGACTCTCTTGCTCCTCAGATGCTGCCTGACCTGCTGTGCCTTTTCCAGTGTCACACTTTATTGAATCTATTTAATTATGTTCAAGTGTTGCCTCAAGTTTGACAAGAAAAATGTAGGCGGTTTTTTCATTTCATTGAAGAAATGTGGGCGGCACTGTGGTTAGCACTGCTGCGTCACAGCGCCAGAGACCCAGGTTCAATTCCCGCCTCAGGCGACTGACTGTGTGGAGTTTGCACGTTCTCCCCGTGTCTGCGTGGGTTTCCTCCGGGTGCTCCGGTTTCCTCCCACAGTCCAAAGATGTGCAGGTCAGGTGAATTGGCCATGCTAAATTGCCCGTAGTGTTAGGTAAGGGGTAGATGTAGATGTAGGGGTATGGGTGGGTTACGCTTTGGCGGGGCGGTGTGGACTTGTTGGGCTGAAGGGCCTGTTTCCAGTCATCTAATCTAATCTAATCAAATGAAATGGCCAATGACTATGCGGGTATCGTTGATCCAAGTGAAGTTGGTAGGTGGAGCTGGTGAGGTATTTGCGTCATTATCAGAGGAGGTATCTGGGGAGTATCAGGTGATAAAAAAGCCATCTTCAGTGTATATGAGCTCCACCCAGAAGCTTCTAGGCATTTTAGAACCTAAGGAGGGGCCTGGTGTCACAGAGTTTGAAAGGATCAAACAAAGTAACTTTGATCGGTGGATAAGAGCATTGAAAATCGATCAGACAATCTTAGAGAGACAATTATCATGGAGGAGTTCAAAATTCACTTCCTGAAGTAACGAGAACTCACCTGGAAGAGCGAGTTAAGATTACAAGATTATCAGTGGAAAAGGCAGATGATTATGAGTTGGTTTATAAATCAAAGTTTGGCTTCCAACATCAATTTCAATCTGAGAGGGATAGAAATTGGGGAAAAGTGGAAATCCTTGTGTGGTTAGGGAAAAAGGACATCTTGTAGAAGATATTAATGATATGGTTCACCACGGGGTATAGAGGAAACCTGAGGGGAAAGGGAAGCAAGAAACCTTAGATGTTTTCCCTATGGTAAAGTAGGCCACATGAGGAAGGGAATAAATGGGATGAGGTCCTACAAGCAGAATTTAGGGAGTTAGGAGCCAGGTTACAAAGTAGGACCTCAGAAGAAGTCATCTCAGGATCTCTAGAATGAACGTGGGAGCCATGTGGCAGTCAGAGTAGAAATGAAAGAATAGGCAGGATGAATAGGTAGCTTGAGAGATGCTGCAGGAGGAAGGGGTTCAGATAACTTTGGTCACTTTGTTTCCAGTTTTGATCCTTCTCCACTTCACCAGAACCATTTCTAAGTCTGCCCTCCCCAAACTTCACTTTCAATTTCTGGGAATGTGCAGCCAATGAAGACTCATAATGTACTGACAGGATTGGTACCAGCGCCATGTAACAGGCTAACCATGAGAATGCAATAAATTTTACCTCATTGGGATCAAACAAACCTGGGTCCATGCCCCTGGGGTAAAGACGGTTTGACCCACCGGACGCGGGCGAATAGGAGGATGGTGTGCTGTGGGGATGCCCCAATAAAAGTATCATGTTCGGGTGTAACAAATCAGCGAGCAGTGTACAAAAAAGGGAATGGAAGCTCAGGTGACTGTTACCGGAGTGTAGCAATCACGGGTGATTGGTGGGGATTCTTCAACAATGGGCATCCCCGATACGGAGGCTTACCAAGAGACCCAGAAAAGGGATTGGAACTCTGGCAGCGATATCCCAGGAAACTCAAAAGGGAAAGTTCATTCTATAAGAGATTAGGAATGGCCTGAAACCAGCCGCAAAGGCACCCTAACCCTTTTGTCTTGGAGCCACATCCGGTTCACAAAACAGACGAGTTTAAAACTAATCGGAAAGTCCTGCATGATACCATCCCCATGAATTGGTATCTAAGATGGTGAATTTAGCAGGAACCCAACTGCCCAAATGGTGCTCCCCCCACCCCCCAACTTCAAACACTATGCCTCCCAGTGTCCCATCGATATTGTGGTTGTGTTCGCCGAGCTAGGAATTTGTGTTGCAGACGTTTCGTCCCCTGTCTAGGTGACATCCTCAGTGCTTGGGAGCCTCCTGTGAAGCGCTTGTGATCTTTCCTCCAGCATTTATAGTGGTTTGAATCTGCCGCTTCCGGTTATCAGTTCCAGCTGTCCGCTGCAGTGACCGGTATATTGGGTCCAGGTCGATGTGCTTATTGATTGAATCTGTGGATGAGTGCCATGCCTCCAGGAATTCCCTGGCTGTTCTCTGTTTGGCTTGTCCTATAATAGTAGTGTTGTCCCAGTCGAACTCATGTTGCTTGTCATCTGAGTGTGTGGCTACTAAGGATAGCTGGTCGTGTCGTTTCGTGGCTAGTTGGTGTTCATGGATGCGGATCGTTAGCTGTCTTCCTGTTTGTCCTATGTAGTGTTTTGTGCAGTCCTTGCATGGGATTTTGTACACTACATTGGTTTTGCTCACGCTGGGTATCGGGTCCTTCGTTCTGGTGAGTTGTTGTCTGAGAGTGGCTGTTGGTTTGTGTGCTGTTATGAGTCCTAGTGGTCGCAGTAGTCTGGCTGTCAGTTCGGAAATGCTCTTGATGTATGGTAGTGTGGCTAGTCCTTTGGGTTGTGGCATGTCCTCATTCCGTTGTCTTTCCCTTAGGCATCTGTTGATGAAATTGCAGGGGTACCCTTTTTGGCGAGTACATTGTATAGATGTTCTTCTTCCTCTTTTTGCAGTTCTGGTGTACTGCAGTGTGTTGTGGCCCTTTTGAACAGTGTCTTGATGCAACTTCTTGTGTATGTGTTGGGGTGGTTGCTTTCGTAGTTCAGGACTTGGTTTGTGTGTGTGGCTTTCCTATACAAATCTTTTCACAAACTTTGTCCCATCGATAACTGGGACAAGAGATAGGGACAGATGACAGAAAGACCAAACCTGGGACAGAGATACAACATAAAAAGGGAAATATTGAATGACTTAACAACAGCACATGGGGCAGGAGCATCAACCAGTCGTGCCCTTGATTTGGCCGACCAGGACAATAAGCTCAGAGTCCTGACCCAACAAGGGAAACAGACTTTGTACACTATTAATGAGTAAGATGCCAACGCGGAAATAGTTGGGAATAAAGCCGGCAGCCTTGTTGGGGGATGTGACTACAGATTGATTTGTTTGGTTGGTCTCCCAACTGTGCCTGTGTAGTCACCTTCGTAATCGTTTTTATGTATTTTTACCGGGTGCAAAGTTGGTCGAACCTCCACGTGGTTCCCCTGGAAACGGCCTGAGGGAGGAAACTCGATAACAGAAGATTGGTTTTAGCTTGCTTTATGTGGTTTTACTGGTGTGGATTTTATCATTGATTTTACCTTTGGTTTTATCCAGCGGTGTGTAGCCACTGGTGGTTTTAATTTACTCTTTCTGTCGCATGAGCATCAGGTCGGCTAATACGATCAGAGCAAAAACAAGAGACGGCTGGTGACCTTTCAGTCAATTTTAGAAACCCCTTTTATTTTGGCAAATTGGCAATTGTGTCGAGCACCAACATTTCCGGTTGGGTGGGAGACCAGGAAAATAACTGCACCACATGATTGCTATTGGCGGCACCGTGTGCCAAATGCATTAGCCAAATAAGGACTCGACCATCCGTTTCTACGCAAACGGAAGAGACCATCATTGTTACTCCAGTACGACTGCCCTCAGGCAGGCATGAGGGAGCCAGTGAAAGTGACGAGAAATGTCATGATCGAATTAAAGAATTCATAGAGAAGGCCCCTCTAGGATCTAGTTCTTTGAATAGTTGGACAATTTTTAATTCGAATTTTAAAGGGCTCTTTAATTTTAGTCAAAACAGAATCAGAGAGCGAGAGAGAGAAGTGTTACCGAGAAAGATGAAATAGAAATAATAATAGAGTACCTGATAAATAATTTCATTTGTAAATTTTGTAACATCATTTATAATACAACAGGACTGTTTAGAAAACACTTAAATCAGTGTCAGGGGATAAAAGCACAAAGAGTTAAGTGTAGTAAATGCGGCTGGGAGGGTAGTTCCCACTCAGTCACTTGTCACTATCCTCAATGTAACAGTAATGAAAGTAGTAATGAAGTAGATAAACTATTCCAATATGAAATTTGGCCACTGAGATTTACAACAGCCATAGGTTTAGGGCAGCACGAGAGGCATGTGCACCCAAATTTAAGGAATATTAAAAGAAATAAAGAAAAGAAAGGTAATTTGGAAAAGGTAGAGAAAGGTAGGAGTTTGGTTCAACTCTGAAATTGAAATGTTAAAACGGTTAGAGCAGGAACTTACAGGCTGTAAAAATATTCAAACTTTTCACAGAAAAACTAAAAACTAAAACACCAAAACAAATCTCCGATAAAAGAAGATCACTCCGAAAACAAAATCGGACTAGCGATAACGAAGTGGGCACTAAGTCAAGAAATAGTCCCCATGAATGATAATAGAAATGAGGAGAATAGGGACATGGATTTCGATACTCCAATGGAAGGTGTAGTAATAGAAGGGAATAGTCATCAAGGAAATATTAATACTAAAGGGAGTTCAGAATCTATAACTCGGCCACTAACAGAATTATTAGAGATGATGGAGGACAAGATAAGTAAAAGCAAACGTACAACAATAACTGACTATGATAGCATTATGGATATAGTAATTGGGAGATTAATGTGTAATAAAGCGAATAAAATGAAACAAAGGATTTATTTACCAAGCATAAGGATATTAGACAAAGAGATAATACAAGATTAAACAATGCTAAGAGAAGATATAGTAGGAAAGAAGGAAAATTAAAGATTCAGGTTTTACACAAAAATAAAAGACAGTACCGAGCTAGAACTATGATGGGAGCTCCATCCAAATGTCAATGCCCACTCAGCAAGGAGGAGCTCGAAGATCATTTTTAAAATAGATTGTCTATTCCTAATGATAAAAGTAATTTAAGAGGCTTTGCCAAGTATAAAGGTCAACTTGTGGGGTCTGTGTGATATTCTGACCAGCCCAGTCACGGTGGAAGACGTCAATCAGGCCTTAAAGGCGATGGATGTTAAAACCACGGCCGGGCAGGATCAATGACACTCAGATGGGATTAAAATATTTAACAAAGATAATATGGTAATCCCCAGAATTTATACAATCTGGCTCAAAATAGGCAGTATCCCAGATGTATTAAAGATAAGCAGAACTGTATTAATCCCTGAAGTCAATGATGAGGTCGGTTTAAAGGATATTAATAATTGGAGACCCATCACAATAGGCCCAATTTTGCTGAGAATATTTACAAAATATTTATAACAAATAGGTTAAATAATAAATTTAAATAAATGGCAAATCGGTTTTTTGGCAGGGGTCGCAGGTTGTGAAGAAAACATCAAAATACTTGAGAACATTATCAATGGAGCTAAGGAAAATAAAATTGACTTAGCTGTGGTATTTGTCGACCTGGCTAAAGCCTTGATACTTTTGGGCACAAATTGATCATTAATGCCCTTAAAAGAATTCAACTTCCTCCAGATTTTATTAAATTAATTATAAGTTTATACAATGATAATTTTAATAGAATTGAAGGTTTTAATTGTAAAACAAGTTTGATCAAAGTTTTAAAAGGAATTAAACAGGGTGACTCCTTGTCACCGATTCTTTTTAATAAAGTTATGGACCCCCTCATAAACGCTATTGAAAATGGTTAAAAAGGAATATCTTTAGGTCAGGATAGGGAGAGTTATTATTGTGCAACCCTAGGGTTTGCGATGATACAGCATTTATCAGCCAATCCTACGAAGGAATAGCTTACAATTTAAAACTGATAGAAAGATTTTGCAATAATACTGGTGTGGAGGTTTACGCAAGAAAAACTAAAGGATTTTACTTTGTTTATAAAAATAAAACATTTATTTATAATAATAGGGCTAACTGGAAATTTAGTGAGAGAGAGATATAGTTTATAGATCCTGGAAGCACCGATAAATACCTAGGTGCAAAAATTGATCCGTGGATTGAGATAAGCCAATCACAGTGGGAAGACCTGCGAGGAGATTGGATAGATAATCTTAAAAGATCTCTTAAAATCCGTACAGAAATTGGAACTCTTGAAAGTATATTTTATCCCTAGACCTTATTATTAATAATTTTATCAGAAGCATCACTAAATTATTTTAATATACTTGATAATATAATTGAAAGTGCAGTTAAAGAATTATTACATCTCCCACAATCTATCGCAGATGGGTTTTTTTTTACTAGGACACGCGAGGGAGGCCTTGCACTAAATAAACTATCTACATTTATTCCAAATGCCATTTTAAGGAAATACGAAAAGTTATACAGATCAGAGGATGAAATTTTACATGCCTCATTTTCATTCGAGGGTTCTAGTATAAATGACAAAAATGCAAAAATTTAGTAAATCGAAACGTTAAAGGAAATCTGGAATCCAAATATAAATGGGCAATTGGAAGAAATGGTTCTTACTGATGAGGAGAACAATGGTATCGAAGAGTTTAGTAACAAGAACTATACCAACTGGAGGAATATAGAACATCAGAAATGGATGGCCTTGCCCTGTCAAGGGGGGGACACCCTTCACTTCAAGAACAATACCATCTCCAGTAATTATAGACCCCCTCCAAGTTGACTAAAATCAAATGGCCTTTTAAAATTCAATTTAAAAATTGTCCGGCTGTTAAACGACTCTAGAGGGGCCTTCTCGAAGCATACGAAGACATCTAAAGTAATAAAGTCTTTTATTACAAACAAATTTATATCCTACAAGGGCGTCGTTAACCTATGGAGGGCCATTTAACATCAAGAATTGTCAGCGTTGTAATGAGACCTCAAACGATCGCACACATTTCAGGATGGTGTCCCTATGTTAAAAAAAAGGAGGATTAAGAGACACAATAGAATAGCGGAATTTACAAAGTTTGTGAAGATGAGAGGATGGATAACAAATGTGGAACCACGCACTAAAGACAAAACTGGGAAATTATGGATCCCAGATTTAATCTTGAAGGAGGAAAATCGCGTTTTGGTGGTAGATGAAACAATCAGAATGAACATGTAAACTAACTCACTTGAACAGGCTTGGGAGGAAAAGAAAGAAAAATATAAACATCTAGAGAGTGAAATTATTGCCCTCACAAAAGGAACAAGATTATCCTTTTATGGATTCATGACGGGATCCCGAGGAAAATGGTTTGAGAAGAACAATGAACTAATGAAAGATCTTGGGGATCGAGAAATTTAAAACCTTTGCCCAAAACATCACGAATCTAGTTTTTTCTCTAACTCTTGAGCTTTTAAGGATTTTTATGACTCATAGGATTCTTTATTTGACATCATTTGACGTTAGAATTTTTAAATATTTAATTTTAGATTTTAATTAAGGTTATCGGTTAAATTTTATTTGGTATTTTAATAATAAAAGTAAATTATTTTAATTCACTAATTAAGGGTGGTGGGTAATACAGGTGTAATTTAAAGTGCAGGGGGATGTGACTACAGATTTTACTGGTTATTGGTCTCTGACCAGTGACTGTGTAGTTACCTTTGTAACAGTTTCTACGTATTTTATCAATTGCAAAGTTGGTCGAATCCCCACGTGGTTCCCCCTGGAGACGACCTGTAAGAGGAAGCTCCAGAGGAATGGTTCTAACTTGTCTAGAGATGGTTTTATCACTGGTTTTATCCTACGCTGTATGCCACTGACAATTTCACTATTTCCTTCTATTGTATCGGCTGATACGACCAGAGAAAAGATACGAGACGTTTGGTGACCATTCGGTCAATTATAGAAACCTAGTTTTGGCAGTGGCGATTATGTCTAACTCCAAAATTTCCAGTTGGGTGGGAGACCGGGAAAATAGCCGCCCCGCACGGTTGCTATTGGCGGCATGGTGTGCTAAGTGTGTCAGCCAAACATGGACTAGACAATCCGTTGCAACACAAACGGAAGAGACCCTAAGAGTTACTCCGGCCTGGCTGCCCTCTGGCAGACACAAGGAAGCCAGAGTAATCAGGACCAAATTCGAATGGAAGGACTCTTCGAGAAGGCTCCTCCAGAGTCTGGTTCGTTTAACAGTCGGACAATTTTTAATTTGAATTTTAAAGGGCCATTTGATTTTAGTCAACTTGGAGAACTAGAGAGCAACAAGGAGAGGAGTGAGAGTAGGATTATTCATCCTGTTATTAATGAGGAAGATAAATTAGAGATAATAATAGAATACCCATTAGACAATTGTGTGTGTAAATTTTGTAACAATATTTATAATACACAGGAATGTTTAGGAAACATCTAAAATTATGTGAAGGGATTAAAGTGGTAAGAATTAAATGTAGTAAATGTGGCTGGGAAGGTAACTATCATGCAGTCGCATGTCACTATTCTAAGTGCCATAGTAATAGTATTAATAATTATATTAATAATATAAAAGAGAAGGAAGACGAGAAATCATACCAATGTGAAATGTGCCTGTTGAAATTTACAACTGCTAGAGGATTGGGACAACACTAGAGGCACGTACATCCCAACTTGAGAAACGATAAAAGGAAAAACGACAATAAAGAGAACTCGGAAAAAGGAGGAGAAAAAGGTAAAAGAGGTATATGGTCTAATTCTGAAATTAAAATATTACAATTAGAATTGGAATTGAGGTTGTAAAAATATCAATAAACTCATTGTGGAAAAATTGGAAACTAAAACAGCAAAACAGATTTCTGATAAAAGGAGATTGTTAAATAAACATAGTAAAAGTTGTGATAAAGTTGCGGGCATAAGTCAGGAAGTGGTCCTTTGTAATAATAATAATGAGAGATTATAGATACTGTAATAGAGATAGGAGCTGGTGAGCATAATCATCAAGGTAATCATAATATTAATGGGAGTGTAGGATATAAAGATAGGTCACCAACAGAATTAGTAGAGATCATAGAGGATAAAATAAGTAAGAGTAAAGGTATAATGAAGGACTACGATAGTATTGTGGATATGATAGTCAGTAAATTTGAGAATAAAAAGTTCAAGAAATTGAAACATGAAAACCAAGTAGGTACCAAGCAGAAGGATAGTAGACAAGAATGTAATAAGAAGGTAAATAACACTAAGAGAAGATACAGTAGGAACAGAAAGGAAAGTTCAAAGAAGTACAGGTTTTATATAAAACTAAAAGGCAATATTTAGCTCGAACCCTGATGGGGGCTCCGGCTAAGTGTGAATGCCTGCTTAGCGAGGAGGAATTAGAGGAATATTTTAAAGAGAGACTATCTAATTCCAACGATAAAAGTAATCTAAGAGGTTTTGCTAAATACAAAGGTCAGATTGAGGGATCAATATGTGACATACTGACTGGTCCTACAACGGTAGGAGACTTAAATCAGGCAGTGAAGGCGCTGGACGTTAAAACCGCGGTGGGACCAGATCGGATGACACTGAAAGAAATCATTAGAATATTTAACAAAGATAATATGATAAAGTCCTAGAATATATACCATTTGGGTAAAAACAGGTAAAATCCCGGATAAAGTGAAGATAAGTCCAACAGTGCTGATTCCCAAAGTAAGTGAGGAGGATGGATTAAAAGATATTAATAACTGGAGACCAATCACTATAGGTCCAATTATGCTTAGGCTGTTTACTTAATCTATTGGCTATAATTTTTGTAGAGTTAAGTAGAGTTATAAATTTAAATAAAAGGCAAAAATGGTTTTATGGCAGGTGTGGCAGGGTGTGAAGAAAATATTAAAATCCTGGAGAATATCAAAATGGAGCCAAGAAGAATAAAATTGATTTAGCAGTGATATTCGTAGATCTGGTGAAAGCCTTTGATACTGTAGGACACATAATTAATTATAAGTGCCCTTAAAAGGCTGCAGCTGCCCCCAACATTTATTAAATTAATTACAAATTTGCATGAAAATAATTTTACTCAGATTGTAGGTTTTAATTGTAAAACTGAGAAGATTAAAATTTTAAGAGGGGTCAAACAGGGTGATGTGTTATCACCAATTCTCTTTAATATAGTTATGGACCCCCTTATAAGCACTATCGAAGAAAGAAAAAGAGGATTGTTTTTAGGTCAAGATAAAGAGAGCTACCATTGTGCAACTCTAGCGTTTGCCGATGATATCGCTTTAATTAGCCAATCTTACGATGGAATGGCATACAATTTAAAACTGGTTGAGAAATTTTGTAATAGTACAGGGATGGAGGTAAATATAAGAAAAACAAAAGGTGTATATATAATGACAAGACAAATTGGAAGTTTAACGAGGGAAATACTGATAAATATTCAGGAGCAAAGATAGACCCATGGATTGGTGCAGGCCAATTGGATTTGGAAAACCAACTAGGTATATGGATGGAAAATCTTAAACGATCCTTTTTAAAACCTGTTCAGAAATTGGAACTTTTAAAAATCTATTTTATCCCTAGATTATATCATCTAATTTTATCAGAGGTATCATTAAACTATCTTAAACTGGATAACAATTAAAAATGCAATTAAGGAAATATTACATCTCCCACAATCCATCATGGATGGGCTATTATATACAGAGTTCCGTGATGGCGGCCTTGCGTTGAAGAGATTGTCAATATTTATTCGAATTGCGATTTTGAGGAAATACGAGACGCTATACAAATCCGAGGAAATCTTACATGCCTCGTTTTCATTCGAGAGTGGTAGTAGAGCCACAAAAATGCACAAGCTCAGTTAATTGAAAGTATTAGAAAATATCTGGAATCCGAATATAAATCGGCAATTGGGAGAATCTGATATTATCGAGGAAGAGAATGACGGAAAAGAATTGAGCAATAAGAACTATACTAACTAGAGATCGATGGAACTTCAGAGATGGACGGCCTTGCCCTGTCAAGGGGCCTGTACCCATTATTTTAAGGATGATAATATCTCTAATAACGGTTGACAAAAATACAACACATGAAGACGTCCAAAGTAATAAATTTGATTTTATTACAAACAAACCTACATCCAACACTAGCGTCGCTAACATATGGAAGGCCATTTAATATTAAGAGTTGTCAGGGATGTAATGATAATTCTGAAACAATTGCGCATATCTCAGGATGCTGTCCCTTTGTTAAAAATAGGAGGATAAAAAGACACAATAGAGTAATGGAAGAACTAACAAAGTTTATTAAGAAAAAAGGATGGATAATATACGAGGAACCCTGTATTAAAAATAATACCGGGAAATTATGGATACCGGACTTGATTTTTAAAAAGGAAAATCAGATTATCGTGGTCGATGTAACAATTAGAACAGACCTACAAATTAACTCACTCGAACAGGCCTGGGAAAAGAAGAAAAACAAGTATAAAACATCTGGAAAAGGAAATAATGGACTTTACAAAAGGAACAAAAATATCCTTTTATGGTTTTGTGACGAGATCCCGAGGAAAGTGGTTCGAAAAGAACAATGAACTAAAGACAGACCTCGGAATCGAGAAATTTTTTGCTCAGAACTTTGCAAACCTTGTTTTATCTTTGACTCTTGAGCTTTTAGGGATTTTTATGGACTCTTAGGATTCTCTAGTTGACAAAATTTAATAACTTTTTAATTTTGTGTTTTTAAATAAGGTTTTAGGTTAATTTTAATTAGAATTGATTTTAACTAGTATCTTAAAATTTTAATGTTTTATTAATAAAAATTAAAGCATTTTAAGTCACATAGTAATAGGTGGTGGGTAATTGTGGTGTTAAGAATTAAAGTGCACACGACACACGACAGATGAGGAGTGGTAACGTAATCAAATGGTTGAAAAATCCAACTCATCCCTCGCCTTGTTGATATTCTGGTCCACATTACTTTAACCTATTCCCTGAAGATCATCTGGCTGTGGTTAGCTCGATAGGGGTACACCTACATCAACAAGCGACGATAAAACTCGGAAAGGACACGATCCATTCACATGGTGAGTGTATGAAATTAGCCGGGCTGGAAGGAGATTCCCAAACGAGAAACCAGATGATGAGGGGAATTGGAAGGTGACAGCATGGAACAGAACTGGACCCTGTGCAGCAAACATGGACAGTGGGGGATAGACAGGGACAGGGTCCATCCTGGAGCAGCAATGAACAGATTGAATCATTATTTAAGGGAAAGAAACACTCCAAATGATCAGACTGCCAACTGAGGCAACTGACCAGAGTCTGGCTCAACGGAGACTGTAAAGGGACTCCTGGGAAAGCATTAGGGATGGTGTTAGGATTCCCAATAATGACACACGACAGAATTAGACTAAAGGTGTCTGAGGCAGTAAACACAGGCATGATTCATGAGGATCTATGGATCGGAGATGACAACATCCTACACAGTACGCAGTAGAGAAGAACAGGAGGTTCATAGGCACCACTTTGGACAAATATCACCAAACTAATCCTGTAATAACAGGCCTGTACCTAATTTATTCAAACTCTCACACGCTGCGTGGCTTCAAGACAAACATCAGCCTGAATTGCCCCAGAAAGGTTCGCAATCTGGACACCAACATAACTGGGGGGGAGCCTACAGGGGAGGGGGGAATACTGCCCCAACCTCCCCTAGCCCTTATCACTATGGGACAACCCAATGCAATGTCAGCACCATCACCACCCTCTGTATTAGGCCCCACATCCCTGCCAGAATAGGCCAAACTCAGCTGATAAATAGACACAAAAGGGACAGGGTGAAATTCCATGGGATTGAGAAACTCCAGCAAACGGTGGAGCAATACCCAGTGAAGTATAATCCCGGTCTCCTGCCCCTGCCGGAGGAGTCACAGCAGATTCAAGCCCAGTTGGACACAGCCCATAGAACCATCACCAAGGCGATACAGCAGGCCCATGATACCAACGAACAGGTAAAGGAGACTCGAGTAATGACTTGGTGGGAGGATTTCTGGGACTGGGGCTCCAACATACAAATCCATCCCTGTGTCTGCCTTCCTGACAGTGATAACCGTGTGTGTTACTGACTCTGGTGAGCCCAGTGTACATCACCAGTCCTCACTGTTACATTTACCCAGTGGAAGAACAAACTGTCAAACTGAATTTGGAGACCTCCGTCCACTTCCGGTCTCCCCCAGCCTATTGAAACCTTGTCGATATTTGATTAGACCCAATTAAATCAGTCTTCGTTACATTGTATGCACAATGTTCCGTAATATTTGTTTTCTGAGCGAATTTTGAGATTTAAAACATTTGCTCGATATTCCCATTTTCCATTCTCCAATGTATAAAGTATTCCCCGGTTTCATAACGTTTCTTCACTTTCAAGTTTCCAGTTCTGAAACATTTTGTTAGAAATTGGTTTGATTTCAGAACTTGTTTGGCTTTGCCATTTCATTTGTTGTTTGATCAGGCGAGTGAATCTTAGCCACCCTTGTGTACGAATACGGTTTGATTTTCTTTTATTATTAATGACTTTATAACGTGTGGCCATTGTAGTTTCCCTCTTGTTTTGTATTTGCTCATGTTTCCGATACCTTATTTATTCCAGTTTCTGATATGAGTTCCATGTACCTTTCTCATGCCATCTGTAACACTCCAGTTGGTTATGTATATATTGTGCTTTATTAGAGTCTGAATGGTTGTAGACCCACCGGACAGAGATTGGTCTTCTATTTTTGGTATGAACTTTCGTTCAGGATCAAGAGGAGGGTCTGTGGCAGGAGAGGTTCCCAAAATAATTGAGTTCTGATGAAATTCAACAAAGTGGCCATAAACTAATGCATGCTGGGAAAGCAAAGGCAGCTTGACTAACATGATGCCAATAAACATCACACAGAATCCAGACCAGGCTGCAGCTGCCCACTGACATTTTCCAAACACCCCTGACAGCAGCAGACCCTGTAATACACACCTGAAGTTCGACTTGAATGGGACATTGGAATGTTTCCCTCAGGACAGCCAGAAACAGTCATTCGTCACACATGGAGGGCCGTAATGCCTGGATTGGGAGGAGGCTGCATGCACCCAGCACCTACAGTAATGGAAAATTAAACAGGAAACAAACAAGAAATAAAAGAATCCTTATTTTGCAGGTGAAGGTGAGGTGTTTGTTTTCCTGCCAGTGGGAGGTGAACCTTTAAAGACAAGGTTTAGTGTTCTTTATCAAATCCAAGAGGAAATTGAGCGAGGTAAATGATTTAAGGATGCCAGATTGAAAGAACCCTGTACCATGTGAATATACTCAAAAAGGTATTTTGACAGGGAAGGTAAATAAAGAGAATGTGATGCTGCTCCCAACACAGTGACGAGCCAAGTTCAGAGACTGAATTGGACATTCCTCATCATTAAATTGGACAATGTGGAAGTTCTCAATAATGGGGTTAAATCAAGTTACCTTCCAGTGGAAACCTAAATGGCCTGAAAGTTAGTAAAACCACATGGGAATAAACTGGGACATAATCTAATTACGCCTGATATGGATACAGGAAATACTGTTCCAGTTAAGCCACATCTTTAGACTTAATCCACTAAAGTTGGTTCAGATTGAAAAGCTATTTGAACACATGCTCAAAGACAATAGAGTCAAAATGGGTTTTGGCAAATGGAACTTACTCATAGTAATGGTGTCGAAACCAGATGGTACCCAATGATTATGTATGGACTATCACAAATCCAATGCAGTAACAAAATCTGATTCATATCCTATTCTATATTTGGAATTCTGAAATATAAATTCTTTGTCTCACCTTCAAGACAAATTTGGAATTTATAGCATACTCACAGGTATCTTTATCTGAGAGAGCTTTCATGACACCAAATGGACTGTGCCAATTTAGCCATGCCATTTGTTATGAAAAATGTGCCAGCCCCATGTCAAAGACTAACTATTTTGAAATTACCACTAACTGTGATATTCATCATTCCTTAGTTACATATGGAAGAAAACATTTGAAGCATCGATCAGAATTATTGTATCGCCTTCGGACAGCAGGCTTGGTGATAAACCCAGCGAAGAGTGAATTCACAAAAGCACAAGTCACATTCCTGGGCCATGTGATCGAACACACACACACAGCCCATGGGATGTGAAAACAAAGGTTTTGGGGGGTTTGCCATTCCAAAGAGAGATGTACCATGGTTCCTGCGACTGTCTGATTTCCATCAGAAACTCGTACAGAATTTTAGTCTTCTGGTTCCTTCATTGATGGACTTGAAGTACTTAAACTTTCAGTGGATGGAAGACTGACAGAAGGCATTTGACCTCCTGAAAACTGTTAACTACTGCCTCATTGTTAGGCACACTGAATTATACAAAGCCATTGAAGGTGGCTATCTATGAGAGGGATTTGGGTGTCAGCGCTGTATTCTTGCAAGATGACAATAAGTTAGAAAGACTGATTCTTCAATTTTCTGGAAAAATATGCAATCAAAAGAAATATTCCATGATAGGGGAGACCTTGAGCTTAGAGTTGGTGTTGCAACATTTCAACATTTATATTGTCAGTAAGGTGTTAGAAATAATTGTATACACACTGATCATAATCATTTAATGTTTTAGGAATAATTTAAGGGTAAAAGTTCCAGACTGTTTGGATGGAGCTTATTATTGCAGTCAGTTTGAAAATTATACACATGGTCGGATGGGGGAATGTAAATGTCGATGCATTGTCACAGCTTTGAGGGAGATGGAGGTGTTCAGTACCAGGAGAAAACTGACAGAATGGTCTGTAATGGTGAATGCCTGCACGTTTAGAGTCAGTGTGAATTCATTGTGGTCGATGGAGGAGTTGAGTATTGTTTTTAAGAAAAAAAGAGGGAGGTGTGAAAATATTACGGTTTTAAGATATGTATTTTATCCTTATTTTGGGTTAGATTTTAAGACAGAAGTGCCAAGGTGTCAATTTGAATCCAATTCAATAAACAACTTGAGGTCTTGGTTGGTTTTACAAAGTTTGGAACAATAGAAGCAGCCTGAATGGGTGGGGTCAAGCTCCCCCACAGCCAGGATTGTTAAGTTCAGTTCCTCAGTAGCAGTTGTTGCTAGGGTCTTGAAGCTGGGCTTGGAAGCTGCAGTTCACCTTAAATCTCCCAAATTTGCTTTCCTCCAGGACTGGAGAATTGTATATGTGATCATCTCTTACTGAATTTGCCTTGACCAAGGGTGTGTTTGTGTTACTACGTTGGAACAGTTACTGTTTATTAAATTATAGCATTAATATTTCCAATGGAATTATTTATTCCACTTTCTGGTTTCTTTTGTGACATTTGATCGATGGAGAATGAATAAAGTTTGTTTTGCTTTAAGTCTGGCAGGTTGGCCAGTTGAATTGCATCCAGAATGCAGTGCCTGGCACTTTCCTTCAAAAGTGAGAAGAAGTAGTTGGGGTCCCGTGTGTCTTCATAATGGATATTGTGGGGTTGGGGGGGTTTGGTCTGGTTCCTAACAGTGGTGTAAGAACTGTATGACTCAACTGCCTTTGCAAAAGGATGTGTTTATGGGATACTGCCATTGTAGCAGCCTTTAACTGCTCAAGTGAAATAAAACAGATAGCCAGGAGGTTGGAAGAACACAGCAAGTCAGGCAGCAGCGGTGGGAGCAGGGGGGGGTGGAGGGGAAAGTGGATAGTGGAGAGAGGAAGAGGAGTCAACATTTCAGGGGTAACCCTTCTTGGAAGAGAACTTGTTCAAAGTGGGCATTCTTTGAAGAGACCTTACATTGGAACAAACTTGGCGAGAGATTAAAAAGACTGCAGATGCTGGAAGGGAGCCTTCCCATCAGGAAGGGAGGATGGAAATACAGGCACAGCAACCGGAATAAACAGGGCATCAAAACTGGCCAAAATACAAAGCATGCTGGGAATACGTGAACCAGGACAAGAGACAATTCTGCCTCAGGGACAAGTCATTGCAAGATCCTAAAACCCAGACAATTGCCAACTAGAGGCATCAGAACACATGAGGAAGTGTGAAAGGGCAATTCAGCCCTTCCTGAGGAACAAACACTCGACAGACCAGCTCCCAGTATCTGGGAAGGAGCTTCAGTTTCTAAAGAATCAGATCGTTCAAAATAAATAGTTAACAGTCTGAAGGTGAACTCTAAACCTTTGTTCAAATAAAGTTGTGACCAGGTTCCCTGCCTGTAGACTGGTGCAGTGTAGCCCCTTCCGAGCACACCCCATGGTGCCTGGGGAAGTTAATACTGTGTACATTGGTTAAGGTGTCCACAGGGTCTTCGAGACCACCCCTGTTCCAGATAACATTTTGGCTTCAGTACAAAGTGACCCTTTACGTCCTTTTAACCTGAACTGCCTTCCTTGCCGGTATCTTGCACGTTCAGCCTGAGCTGGTCTTGAAGGGAGCAGCTGCCCCACGTGAAGGCCAGGGTATAAACTGAACATGAGAAACACTGGCACTGACCACCCATGGAGCCTTAAACTGGGACAGGCAAAGCACGGGCCGGGGGACTACACCGGATCCTCATTTTCCTTTTAACCGGATTGATTAAAGGACGACATAAACCTGTTAAAATGACAAGGGATCCCAATGGCACAAACAGCAGGACACCCTGAAGCAATATCTGTGTGAAATGGCCCAAAGGGGCAGCATGTGCCAGGGAGCCAGCCTGGCGTTGGGTGAAGGTTCCCTGGTCCAGGAGCTGTGGGGAGAAGCCCATTGGGAAGTGGGGAAAAAAGCTATAAAGCTTATCCCAGTGATTGCTGCTGCCTGCAGCTGGGACAGACTCCCCAGGGGAAGGCAGCATGGGATCCAGGCATTCCCAAAATCAACTCCACTCTAGAACAGAGCAGAATGACAGGCTCAAGCTCTTCAACAAAGCAACAAGACTGAAAGTGACAGGAAAGATTGATCCATGTGGAACAGTTCCAGCCACCATTTGGAAATGTTTATTCTAGTGAGGGGAGGGTCACTGGGGACCAGGAGACAGCCTTACTCTACATTGACAGATTGAAACAACATTACAGTCAGCTCCAAGGGACTGTACCGGTCTCCTCCAAGTCTGTAACATGGAGCGATACACATCTGACCCGAACACGGAACAAAGTCCCAGGAACAAATCCAGGCCCCAGGAGAAACCAGTCTCAGCCCAGAACGGGCTAAACGGGCACCTTTGGGGTTCTACCTCCCCATGGAGATAAGTGAGAGGTTCAACACTGACCCAGCCTCACCTGATCCACCTCTGCCCCACAGACAGGGAGCCCCACCATCTTTCCCCAGGGTGACTATGCCCCCAGCACCCACCCCCTGACCCATGTACCCAGAAGGAAAGACCCATGTCTGTTATTTGATGAAATCTATCTCCAGGCACTGATTGGACACTGAGGGTCACATGCCTCAGGCCAGCAGGCCATTCAGACCCACCCTGAGAACCAGCAACTCAGGAGGGAGACCCTTGACACCAGGAACTGAGGTCCTCCCTGACATCGGGCAAGATGAGGCAGACCCCATCGAGGCACTAGACTAATGCAGCCAACCAGGCGAACACTCCAGCAGCTTTGCCTGGAGACTGTGTCCAATATGTCTGTGATTTCAGGGATATGACCCACACCACACTAACCCACAAAGGCAGAAGCTGGGTCCACAGCTTTGTCTCGCATTACCTCAAGGGGGGAGGGGGGGGGGGGGGGGGGAGGGGTAGGGAGGGGTCTGTGGAATTGTGGGTCATCCACAAATTGATCGCTGTAGGAGGGAGGGACTGGAGGACAACAGCCATCCAGGAAAGTCAGTGTAAGTGTGGTCCAGACTTCCCACTGCTCACCCTTCCAACTGGCAGGAATGGGAGAAGGGGCAGGAATGGGAGAAGGGGCAGGAATGGGAGAAGGGGCAAAAATATACCACAAAGCCCCTGATAGACCTCACCTGCCTCCACCCACCCCCTTCCTCTGGACCTACCCCATGCAGCTGAATTTAAGACTTGGCCCGCGACTGTCGTGGTCGTGAGGAAGTTGGCAGCACCCCTCTGTACCCAGGGATCCCCCCTGGAAGCTGTGTGGGTGACAGTCACAGTGACTGCCCCACCCCAGAGTGATTGGGACCAGGTGGATCTGGTGGACTATGAGCTCCTTGATGAGGGATGTTAATCTGGGCCAAATCAGGAAGCCCTGGCTGACCAGGATTACCCGGGGATTGAGAATCTCCTCAGTTCAGGAACCTGACTCGGAGCTGGCTGGTCACAGCCAGTGTACTCTGTCCAAGTAAATCAAGGGGGACATGGTGACAGGGTCTGGGAGCTCAGGTCCCAGATCGGAATGGATTTGGATCGATTTAAACAGACTTGGGGATTACTGTCCAAGACCTTAAAATAAATCTTCGGTGGAAATATACGGTTATTTTTGTTACTTGTGGTTGGTCACATCAAAAGGTGGGGGAAATGGCTTTTAACGTTGCGAAAAATGTTCTGGGTTTGAACAAACTCCCCAAATTTGCTGAGGAAGTTTAGAAAGATGGAAATAAAGAGAAACTTTCAGGATTAGCAGACAAGCTATTATTTCCAAATTACCAAAATTCAACAATAAAGACGTCGAAGCCTTTTTGAATTATTTTGAATAACCGGTGAGGCAGATGACTGGGCCAGAGACTGTGGGGGTAATGGTCGTTCCCCCCCAATGGTAGTTGGTAGGTGGGGCGAGTGAGGTGTTTGCAGTGCTGTCAGGTGGGGGTGTGAAGAGATTGTGAAGATGGTAAACAGGCTCTCGAGTGGCTACAAATGGATTTCAGAAACATAGAGGCAGCAGGTCAGCAACAAAGGAACCAGGTCAGACATGTATCCGGTTTGAAAGAATTAAAACATAACAATGTCCATAGGTAGGGGAGATCCTGCTGTCGAAGACTGGGCCCAGCATGCACAAAGCATGCAATATTTGTTCTGGGCAACTGACACTGGGGCAGGTGAAAAGCAATGAACAATCCTTCAGAATGCTTGCAGACCCACAGCATTTTCAGTCACAAGGGGTTTAAATGTTCCCAGAGGCACCAGATACCAGAACCTTCCGAGAATTGACAGTTGTTTAAGGAATATTACGACCACAAACTATTTCTACTCCTAAGATGCCATTAGTTTTCTTCAGCTGTTGGAGACCCAGGGAATTGTCGAGATTTTTGATGAGGTTGAGGCGACTGGCAGAGGCATGTGGTTTTGGGTTAATACTGAAGGAGATGCTGAGAGAACGTTCTGATGCATGGGAGACATGGGAGACAAGGGGGCGGAGCCAGCTTTCCCATTGTTAGTCAGTACGTGGGGATGTGGGATTAATGACATAACCACACAGAAGGATCTACCGGCTGAAGCCCAACTGGACTTCAAACAGCTACTACACCTGGCTTTGTCATTAGAAACTGCAGCAAGTGCATCATGGGAGCTGTCGGGCCATCCCAATGGAAGGGGACACTCTCACCTGTCTGACTGAGCTTGGGCAGCACCATTTGAGTGTAGTCAATCCGCCTCAAGTTGGGCATGTCCTGAACAGAGGGCCCTAAGGCCAGCCCTCAGCAGGACCTCACAAAAAAGCCCAGCCTCGGCCATTGGCTGAAGAGTCCTTCAGGATCTGTCTCAGACAGCCATTGTAGTTGCTGCTGGTGTGTGGACTCAAGACAGCAAAGGATCCCACAAGGTCTCACCTGAGTAACAAACTTGTAAGCTGGTACCCAGGAGAGTGCCCACCTCGCAAAGCCCCCCTCCACGTGGGTTGGGACAATCCAATGGCTTAGCAACATCCAAATCAGATGGCATTAAAAACACTGTTTGGGTAAATGGTCTCCCAGTTCCCATGGAAGGGTCCGTTCTGGTATAAAACATCCTGGACACCCTTGCGGTTACTCCTGACAATATCCGACTGTGGGCACAACGATCCTGTCCTGGTGAAACAAACAGCTGGTGGGAATGGGGGAAGGAGAAGGGCCATCACAACCAGGATTGAAACCTTTCCGATCCCAGCAAGACCAGATCACCGTCGAGGACGGCAGATTACTATGTGGAGCAAGCGGGATTGTCCGAGTAAAGGTCATCACCAGATACTGACTGAACCCCACCAGGGTCATCCAGGGGTTTCCAAGATGAAGATACAAACAAGGAATTTTGTCTGGTGGCTGGGATTGGATGCTAACACAGCTGTATTGGTGGGCAGTGCCCAGAGGGCCAACAAGGATAAAAATTACCACCAGCTGAGCTCCCACATTTGTGGGAATGGCTTGGTTACACATTGACTATGAAGGTCCTTCCATGGGCACAACGGGCATTGACAATGACCAGGAATTAAGTGGTTGGACGCGCAGAATGTTTATTCAGCGAACTCCGTGATGAGAATGATGGAGAAGCTGTAAGCATTGCTCACGATACACAGAGTCCGGGAAGTATCAGTCATAGACCGTGGAGTATCATTGACATCAGGAAATTCTAACATTCTGTGGGAAAATGCCATTTTCCTCATAAGGACAGCTCCATGCCAACCATCATCCAATGGTCTGGTGGAAAGACAGTTCCAAATGTAGAAGGCAGACTTAAAGCAGCAGCCTACAGCATCACTCGATACCAAACAGTCCTGGTTCCTGATCGATTCTGGGCCCAGCCCAGACACAACAACAGGATAGTTCCAGCAGAGTTGGTGATGGGGAGCAGACACTGCACCAGGTTAAACCTGATATTTCCCCAAACTGGGGGAGGGTTGTTGGGGTGAAACAGCAGCAGGATCACCAATGCCAGCCACATGCCTCCTCAAAGCGAGGGAGACCATTTCATTGAGGGGATGACGTTTGGTGCCAGAACCCTGGAAACGGCTCTGTATGGGTACGAGGTGAGGTCGACGTGAGGTCAGGTCCGTGACTTACAAAGTTTGGGGAAAGTGAGGCAGTCCTGAACCAACACGTGGGTCACCTGAAAGCTGTTCCCTCACAAACAGGGCAGGAGCAAAACATACTAGGCCCCTGTCAACAACCAGAAGGCCTGTCAGAAACCATGGGCTCTCCCCTCTGGCTGGTGTCGAGGAAACCTCAGGGGCCAAGATGGATGCAGCCTCGATACCATTACCGCTGGAAGGAGGAGGAAACTCTCGAGATGCTCCAGATACAGGGAGAGGAACTACAGTCCGGTACAGGCTGTGTCAGAGTCTGCATCAGAGGGACCGGAGCTGGGGTGGACACGTCACAGGAAAAAGGTACAAGAGGAGCTGACCCACAGCCCCGGGCCAGTGGGGAGGGGATGCGTTTGCTACAAGATCCTTGATTGGCCTGGGCTTGAAAACCCCAATCAGGAGGCTCTGGTTAACAATTATAACCAGGAGATTTTGAAGACCTCCTCGTGGGTCTGCTCCTGGGCCTGGCCAAACTGGCCATCAACAGGTCCAGGCAGCGGGCCGTGGAGGGGGTCGTTAGGGCCGACTGCCTGCCCCTCTTCCGGGGTTACGTTAGAGCCCGGGTGTCCTTGGAGAAGGAGCACGCGGTGTCCACCGACACCCTGGAGTCGTTCAGGGAGAGGTGGGCGCCGCAGGGAGTGGAGTGCATCATTTCTCCCTCCAACTCTATTTTGATTTGATCCCTACCCTCCCCTTCACTGTTTTGCTCACACAGCATTGCCCTGTGGTTTGAAGGGCAGTGCTTGTCACTGGCCACTCGGGTGTTTTTTCTATCTTCCTGGTGGTGGAAATTGAATAAAGATTTGTGCACTTTGTGTCTTTTCACTGTGTCTCACACCTGCACACACACACCATGGGTGCTGGGGAAAAAAATAAGCACTACCGCACTTAGGCGGTAGTGTGGGGGTTAAATTTAAAAAAAAGAAAAAAAAAAAAGAGAAAAAAAAAGAGAAAAAAAAAAGAAAACAAAAAAAAAAAGAAGAATGAGTGGAAAAAAAAAAAAAAAAAAAAAAAAAAAAAAAAAAAAAAAAAATAACCAGGAGATTTTGAAGACCTCCTCGTGGGTCTGCTCCTGGGCCTGGCCAAACTGGCCATCAACAGGTCCAGGCAGCGGGCCGTGGAGGGGGTCGTTAGGGCCGACTGCCTGCCCCTCTTCCGGGGTTACGTTAGAGCCCGGGTGTCCTTGGAGAAGGAGCACGCGGTGTCCACCGACACCCTGGAGTCGTTCAGGGAGAGGTGGGCGCCGCAGGGAGTGGAGTGCATCATTTCTCCCTCCAACTCTATTTTGATTTGATCCCTACCCTCCCCTTCGCTGTTTTGATCACACAGCATTGCCCTGTGGTTTGAAGGGCAGTGCTTGTCACTGGCCACTCGGGTGTTTTTCATATCTTCCTGGTGGTGGAAATTGAATAAAGATTTGTGCACTTTGTGTCTTTCACTGTGTCTCACACCTGCACACACACACCATGGGTGCTAAAAAGAAAGAAAAGAAAAAAAAAAAAAAAAAAAAAATAACCAGGAGATTTTGAAGACCTCCTCGTGGGTCTGCTCCTGGGCCTGGCCAAACTGGCCATCAACAGGTCCAGGCAGCGGGCCGTGGAGGGGGTCGTTAGGGCCGACTGCCTGCCCCTCTTCCGGGGTTACGTTAGAGCCCGGGTGTCCTTGGAGAAGGAGCACGCGGGTGTCCACTGACACCCTGCAGTTGTGACTGGCCACTTGAGTGTTTCCTTCCCTTTGGAGATTGGATCATTTTGTGACTGTGCAAGGACTGTTCTTGTTGCTGCTTGGGGCCTGCCTCCCTGCTGCTGCCTGGGGCCCCTCCCCAGGACTTCCACCACTACTGTTGCTGCTGTTACCTGAGGAGAGGCCTGCCTCCACTGCTGCTGCTGCCCGAGGCCTGCCTCTGCCTTTGCTGCCTGGGACTCGCCTTGGGGCCCCTCCCCAGGACCTCCACCACCACCACTGCTGCTGCTGTTGTCTGAGGCCTGCCTTCCACCACCGCTGCCTGGGACTCGCCTTGGGGCCCCTCCCCAGGACCTCCACCACCACCACTGCTGCTGCTGTTGCCTGAGGCCCACCTCCACCACTGCTGCCTTGGGCTCGGTTTTGGGGCTGCCTG
Source organism: Chiloscyllium punctatum (assembly GCF_047496795.1). Classification (NCBI taxonomy): domain Eukaryota; kingdom Metazoa; phylum Chordata; class Chondrichthyes; order Orectolobiformes; family Hemiscylliidae; genus Chiloscyllium; species Chiloscyllium punctatum. The sequence goes on from NC_092780.1 coordinate 53,028,378, forward strand.
GGACTTTCCTTGGGGACCCTCCCCAACAGGCCTGCCCCCCACTGCTGTGACTGGAGGAACTGCCTGGGACTTGCCGGAGGCCTGCCTTCCACCACTGCTGTTGCCTGAGGCCTGCCTCTACATCTGCTGCCTGGGACTCGATTTTGGGGCTGCCTGGGACTTGCCTTGGGGACCCTCCCCAACAGGTCTGCCCCACACCGCTGCGACCGAGGGCCTACCTGGGACTCGCCTGAGGCCTGCCTCCACCGCTGTTGTCACTTGAGGCAGGTCTCCGCCGTCGCTGCTTGGGGCTCTCCCAGCGATCTCCACCACTGCTGCTGCCAGAGGACCGACTTCACCACCGGCAGCAGAGGATGGCGAGCCCGAAGGTCGCGGGGCCCAGCCGTACCTACGCCGGGGTAGCCGCTGCCTTAGGCTCGGCTGGCCCAGCCCCGGCTGCAAACCACACCCCCTTCAGGCACCTAACAAAACGCCTGGGGGTCAAGGCCTATCCCCACCCGAACATGAGCATCGAGGCCTGCAGCAAGGCCATGGCTAGTGTGGTCGGCCCACTGGCCATAGTCGCTGCGGCCCGGATGTACGGGAAGGCCGTATTTTTCCTAAAGACCGAGCAGGCGGTCCACCTGGCCGTGGAGAGGGGGCTCGCTGTGGGCGGGACACATTTGCCCGTGGACCCTCTGGAGGTCACGGCCCAGAGGGTCGTGATCTCCAACGTCCCGCCCTTTATTGCCAGCGAGCTCCTTCTCCCCCACCTCACCACCTTGGGGGAGATCCGGTCAGGGATCCAGCCGCTCCTGCTCGGTCTCAAGGACCCCGCCCTCCGGCACATCTACTCCTTCCGACGCCAGGTGTTCATTTGCCTGGCCCGGGAGGAGGTCACGGAGGGCTCGTTTACCCTCCTCCACGAGGGCGCGGCCTACCGCGCCTTCTGGACGGTGGACGGCGTGCGGTGCCACCTGTGCCGCGAGGTGGGGCACATCAGGAGAAACTGCCCCACCCAAAAGGCCGCCCAGCCCTCACCAACGGCTGCCGGTGGTGCCGCCGCACCCACTCCCCCTCCCCCAGAGTCAACACCACAGGCCCCGGCACCGGGGCCTGAGCCGGAGGCTTCCGATCCTCCAGCCTCCGGCAGGGAGGGGGGTGAGCGTCCAGCCGGCCGGAAGGCGCTCAGGAAGGCGCGACGCGTCAGGCCCGCCCACGGGGAGACCACCCTATCCCCATCCCCGACACCCAGCCCACGACCTGCCCCGCCCCGGCACGACGATGCCCCTGCGGCCGTGCCAGCGTCGCCCCGGCGCGGGAACCCTGACCCCCAAACCCCCGGACCCGTACCCGACCCTGACCCCACGGACCCCACGTCTACCCCCCGCCCCGATGGAGAAACCCCTGGGGCTGCGACGCCTGCCCCAGGCCCTGCAACACCTGGCCCCGGGGAGCCCGAGCCCGAGCCCCGCCCTGGCACTAACCTGGGGGGGACCACCGTTGCCCGACCTCCCGCAGCCACCGTGTCTCCGGGCCACGGAGAGGAAACTGGGCCCCTGCCCCGCCCACCGTCACCTGATAAACCAGGGGCGGGGCAGGAAGTGACACGGCTGACCCTCCCCACCCTGGCCACGCCCCCTGCCTTCCCCCAGCCAATCGTATTCTGGGAAAGGCTGGGGGGAGGGGCTTCAGGCCCCATGACCACCAAGGCGGGCGGGGAGGAAAAGGCCCATAAATCCCCCCCTGTCTCTCTGGGGAAGAGGGGCTGGCCCTTGGAGGGGAGAGACAGTCCTGCAGCGCGCCGGCGGCGCTGCCCCTCTCCAGGGGATGGGCCCACAGGACCCTCCGACGATCCCGCACCGCGGCCTGACCTGCCCAACAACGACGACGAGGGCCGCGGTGCGGGCGTTGACAAAGGACCCTTTACTGGGTCGCCGAGCGGCGGAGGGGAGGTAGGTGTTATCCCCGCTCCTCCCTCCCAGACTGTTTTTCCGGGTGCCTTGGCCCTGGGGGATGACCTTCTCCTGGGGGATGACCTTTTCCCCGAGGAGCCAGGCGTCCCGGTGTCGGGAGGAGAGCGGGGCCCCGAGCCTCCGCCGCCCGACGACCCGAACTCGGGGCGTTCCGGGACGGGGTGCGCCGAGGAAGGTACCGCCGGTGACCCTGGGGGTGGGGTTGCCGGGGGTTCGAGGCCGGTTGGCGGCGCCGGACCAGCCCCCATCCTCTCGGTGGGGGAGGGGTCGGCGACCGAGGGCGACCTCCCGGAGGAGGGTTCGGGGTCGGTGGCGGACACCGGGGACGACGCGGACTCCGTCTGCAGTGACGTTTTTGAGTCCCAGGTGCCCCCCGCCGATCTCCCCCTCATCCCCCTCGAGGAACTCCGGGAATTTGTCGAGGAAACTCGAGGTCGCCGGGATAGAGCCCAACTGGCGCTCGACCGCTGGAGCTCTTTTGAGAAAGTTTATTGGTCGGCCCACGCTGCTCGCCAGGCGCCTGGGCTCGACGTCAACGAGCGAAAGCGAGTCAGGAACTTCCTGGGGGCACTCCTGGTGAGGGCGAGGGACTCCTGTGTCCCTCCCTCGTCCTCCCAGTAATTGTACTTGTTTTTTAACTGTACTGGTGGTGGTAGCACAATGCTTCCGACATGGAGACTACTATAGCCAGCCTCAACATCAACGGCAGCAGGGAGTCACAGCGCAGATTCCAGACCCTCTCGGTCCTTCGGGACGGGAGGTATGCGGTGTGCTTCCTGCAAGAAACCCACACTACCCCGGGAGACGAAGCCACCTGGCTCCTGGAGTGGCGAGGGGGGGTCTACATGAGTCACCTCACCCGCAGATCAGGCGGGGTGGCTATCCTGTTGGCCCCGCATTTTCAGCCCGAGATCTTGGGGGTCAGGGAGCCGGTGCCAGGTCGTTTGCTTCACCTGACGGTTCGGCTGGGGGGCGCGGTGCTTCACTTGGTGAACGTATACGCTCCCCTGGCCGGGCCGAGGCAAGCGAGCTTCTTCGAAGAACTGTCCACTCATCTGGCTTCCATCGACGAGAACCAGTGCGTCGTCCTCGGGGGAGATTTTAACTGCGTCCTCGAGGGCAGGGACCACGGCGGTGCCCGCACTGGCTGCGCGTCGGGGAAGAGGTTGGGGGACTTGGTCAAGTCCTTCGACCTGGTGGACGTCTGGCGGAATCTCCATCCCGACTCCATCGCCTTCACCTTGGTGAGGCCTGGGGTCGGAGCGTCCAGAATCGACCGCCTGTACGTTTCGCGGGCGTACGCCTCCTGTTTTCCGAAGGCCTCCACGCGGCAGGTGTCGTGCACGGACCATCACCTGGTGTGGGCGGAACTCCTTCCGTTCGGCGCCAGGCTCGGCTCCGCGTACTGGCACTTTAACAACCTGCTGCTGGAGGACGAGCGGTTCTGGGACTCGTTTCGTCGTTTCTGGGCCGGCTGGAGAAGGAAGCGGGGAAGCTTCCCCTCCCTGAGGCTATGGTGGGACGTGGGCAAGGCTCACGTCCGCGTCTTCTGTCAGGAGTACGCGAGGGGGTCGACCAAGAGGCGGAAATCCAGGATCGTGGAGTTGGAGAGGGAGATGCTCGACCTGGAGTCACGCCTCGGTCAGCCCGACGCGGACCCGGCCCTGCGCGGGGTGTACGAAGAGAAGAAGGCCGCGCTCCGGGACCTGCAGCTCGTCGGGGCTCGGGGCGCGTACGTGAGGTCGCGGATCCAGCTCCTGCAGGACCTGGACCGCGGCTCCCCCTTCTTCTACTCGCTGGAAAAAAGGCGCGGCACCCGTCAGCAGCTCCTTGTGCTGCTGGCCGACGACGGGTCCCTCGTCTCGGATCCGGAGGGAGTCAGGGCCCACGTCCGGAACTATTACACGGCTCTGTTCTCTCCGGATCCGTCCAGCGAGGACGCTCGCAGAGTTCTGTGGGAGGACCTGCCGCAGCTCAGCCCGGAGGACGCCGGAAGGCTCGACGCTCCCGTCACTTTAGAGGAGCTGACCGGCGCCCTCGAGGGGCAAAACCCCGGGGCTGGACGGGCTGACTGTGGAGTTCTTCAGGGCGTTCTGGGACGTCCTGGGGAATGACTACGCACAGGTCCTGGGGGAGTGTCTAAATGCCGGACAGCTGCCCCTTTCTTGGCGCAGGGCGGTCATCGTCCTGCTGCCGAAGAAGGGGGACCTTCGTTCTTTGAAGAACTGGCGTCCGGTCTCCCTCCTCAGCACGGATTACAAAATTTTCGCCAGGGTGTTGTCTTCTCGTCTGGCTTCCGTGCTGGCCCACATGATTCACCCGGACCAGTCCTACACGGTCCCGGGCCGGAGGATACACGACAACGTCCACCTGGTCCGGGACCTGATCCATTTCTGTCGACGGGCTGGTCTGCCGAGCGCCTTCCTGTCTCTCGACCAGGAGAAGGCGTTCGACAGGGTCGATCACGAGTACCTGCTCGGGACTCTGCGGGCGTTCGGGTTCGGGACGCGGTTCGTCGCCCGGATCCGACTTTTGTACGCCGCCGCAGAGTGTCTGGTTAAAGTTAACGGGTCCCTGACGGCGCCCCTTCGCTTCGGGAGAGGAGTGCGTCAAGGCTGCCCCCTGTCCGGCCAGCTGTATTCCCTGTGCGTGGAGCCTTTCCTGCGCCTCTTGCGGAGGAAGTTGTCAGGGCTGGTTCTGCGCGGCGCGGGCACGAGGGTGGTCCTCTCGGCCTACGCCGACGACGTGCTCCTCACTTTCACCGACCCGGCTGACCTGGGGAGGATGCGCGAGTGCCAGGCCGTGTACTCTGCGGCGTCTTCCGCCAGGATCAACTGGGCCAAGTGTTCCGGACTACTGGTCGGTCCGTGGTGGGTGGACTCTCTGCCGGAGGAGTTACGTGGGTTCAGCTGGAGTACCACCCATCTCCTCTACCTGGGGGTCTACCTCAGCCCGGCTGAGGAATCCTGGCCGGCCAACTGGCAGGAGCTGGAGGCCAAAGTCTCGGCTCGCCTAGGCCGCTGGACAGGACTGCTCCGAGTGCTATCTTACAGGAGTCGAGTGCTGGTCATAACCCAGCTGGTGGCCGCCATGCTGTGGTACCGGCTGGTCACTTTGGTCCCTCCTCCTGGCTTTGTCGCTGACATCCAGAGAACGTTGGTCGACTTCTTCTGGGACAAAAAGATGCACTGGGTCGCCGCGCAGGTTCTGAGTCTCCCTATCGAGGAGGGCGGTCAGTCGCTGGTGTGCGTCCGCACCCAGGTCACGACGTTCCGCCTTCAGACCTTACGGCGATACCTTTACGTCGAGCCTCCTCCTAGGTGGTGCGTCCTGGCGACGTATTTTTTTCGCCAGGTGCGTAACCTCAACTACGACACGCAGCTCTTGTTCATCGACCGCGACGGTTTGGAGGTCTCCCTCAAGACGCTGCCTGTCTTTTACCAGGACCTGATCACTGTCTGGAACATGGTCGAATCGCGTCGCGCCTACCCTCCGGCTGGAGTAGCGGCTGTCGTCAGGGAGCCGTTGCTCAGGAATCCGCACCTCCGTACTCGCGGGTTCGAGTGGCTGTCGGAGGGGAGGGCCGTGGCGGCGAGGGCGACCAGGGTCGGGGACGTGCTGGGTGCCGGGGGCCTGGGCTGGACGCTGCCGCAGGACATAGCGAGCAGGGCAGCGGTAGACGTCCGGTACGTGGCCACCGCCATCCGACGCCTTATAACGACGGTGCTCGGACCCGACGTAGTGCACCGGTTGGAGGACGCTCAGGTGTGCGGTGGGATCCCGTCCGCGCTCACCCCGGCCCGGATGGAATTTCACATTGGCCCCAAGGTCCCGTACTTCCCGCGGGAGCCTGTGCCCCACAACCTGAGCCGCCTCCGGAATTTTAATTTTGTTTCTTTCAGGGATATAAAAAGGAAGGCCCTGTATCGACTGCTGCTGCACACCGTCCACCTCTTCTCCCTCCTCCACCGTCCGGACACGCCTTGGCGTGCCCATTTGCCACCGGGCGGTGGGGATCCCCAGTGGAGGGCTCTCTACGCGGGAGTCCTCCCCCTTTCTCTCGGGGATCTGGGGTGGAGGGTACTGCACGCAGCAGTCCCCTGCAACCGCAGATTGCGGTGGTTCACGGACTCCCAGCCCAACTGCTTGTTCTGTGGCGCTGTGGAGTCCGTGGACCATGTCTATATTGGGTGGGGGCGTTTGCACTCCCTTTTTGATTTTCTTAAAAACCTTCTCCTCTGTTTCTGGCTGCACTTCAGTCCCACGCTCCTGATCTTCGGGCACCCGGTACGGAGGGGGGAGGGCAGGTCCGAAGACCTCCTCGCGGGTCTGCTCCTGGGCCTGGCCAAACTGGCCATCAACAGGTCCAGGCAGCGGGCTGTGGAGGGGGTCGTTAGGGCCGACTGCCTGCCCCTCTTCCGGGGTTACGTTAGAGCCCGGGTGTCCTTGGAGAAGGAGCACGCGGTGTCCACCGACACCCTGGAGTCGTTCAGGGAGAGGTGGGCGCCGCAGGGAGTGGAGTGTATTATTTCCCCCTCCAACTCTATTTTGATTTAGTCCCTACCCTCCCCTTCACTGTTTTGCTCACACAGCATTGCCCTGCGGTTTGAAGGTCAGTGCTTGTCACTGGCCACTCGGGTGTTTTTCCTATCTTCCTGGTGGTGGAAATTGAATAAAGATTCGTGCACTGTGTGTCTTTCACTGTGTCTCACACCTGCAGACACACACACCATGGGTGCTGGGGAAAAAAAAAGCACTACCGCAGTTAGGCGGTAATAAAGAAAAAATAGAAAAGAAAAAAAGAGAAAAAAGAGAAAGAAAAAAAAAAATAAAGGGATCTTTTTAAATCCCAATGGGGATAACTATCATTGCATCAGTAAGTCATATGTACAAAGGAATGGCATTTCACCTTAAAATAGAGCAGAAAGTCTGAGCGATTACAGAATTGGACATAAACATCAGGAAAACTAAAAGGGTTACATTTTATTTGTAAAAATAAAACAATAATAGGAATAATTGGATTCTGTAATATATTAAAGTTCATCAAGCCTGGAAATGTAGAAAAGTATCTTGGAGCTAAAAAAGATCCATGGCTGAGAAGAGACATGGCCAATGGGGAAGGGCTATTCAAACATTGGGTAAGGAATTTACAAAGATCCTGACTGAAACCGGTGCAGAAAGTAGAGTTATTTCAAACATTTTATTCCCAGATTATATGATTATTTAACACTTAGTAGCTTCACAAAATTATCTTTCCAGATTAGATGGTGATAATTCCGGGTTTTATTAAAGAGAGTTTACATCTGCCAGTCGATTACGGATGGCTTTTTACATGCCCGTAATAGAGGTGGTGGACTCGCGCTAACTAAGTTAGCGATTTTAATTCCAACAGCAGTAGTATGAAAGTATGAGGCGTTTACAAGATCCTCTGACAAGATCCCTCACTCCGATGTAATGAATCTGAAATATCGGAAAGAATTAGGGAACTGAGTAGCTCGAGATTCTTACTGACATCTGGAATCCTCGAATTAGTACCCAGTCAGATGGATCCGGGACTACGCAGCTTACAAATAATTGTGAAGAGATAGAGGAGACCATGAGTAAAGATTATGATAAATGGAGGGGATTAAAAGGTTGAGAAGTGGATGGTGTTGCCCAGTCAAGGGGCTGGTGTCCACTACTTTAAAAATAATTGCCTACTAATTGGACTAGATCATGGTTATAATTGAAGACATTGAAGGTAATCAATACTTTTCTACTTAAAACAAACTCATATCCCACAAGGTCAAATCTATCCTGAAGTAATAAGAATTGTAGGTGATGCAGTGTAGCCTTGCAAATTATTCCTCATATTTCAGAATTAGATTCGATTCCCTACAGTGTGGAAACAGGCCCTTCGGCCCAACCAGTCCACACCGGCCCTCCAAAGAGTAACCCACCCAGACTCATTTCCCTCTGACTAAATGCACTACACCATGGGCAATTTACCATGGCCAATTCACCTGGCCTGCACACCTTTGGACTGTGGGACGAATCCGGAGCAAACCCACACAGACACAGGGAGAATGTGCAAACTCTACACAGTCGCCCAAGGCTGGAATCGAACCTGTGATCCTGATGCTGTGAGGCAGCAGTGCTAACCACTGAGCCATAGTGCTGCCTCTAAATTGTTGCCCCAAGAACATGAGGATTAAGAGCCATAACAAAATTGTAAAAGCATTCACTCAATTTACAAAGGAAAGTGGTTGGACAATCTTTATTGAAGCCCATTTAAAAAAGATGGAAGGGACGCTGGGGATTCCTGACCTAATCTAGCATAAGGTTAATGGAGTAGTATTGGTGGGCATCACTATAATGGTTTGAAAATGAAAATGATTCTTTGCAATTAGTATGGGAAGAGAAGGTAAAGAAGGATCAACATTGAAAGGAGGAGATTTTGCACCGAACTAAAAAGGTGCCAATGTATCCTTTTCTGGCTTCATGATAGGAGCGAGGGAGTAGATTTTACAAAAAGAATAATGAATTGAAGATATTAGGAATTAAACATGACAAGACATTTACCCAAGAGATCATTTATCTTACAACTTCCCTGAACAGTTAATTCACATTTTTATGGACTTTTATCAGCTCGCTAACTTTAATTATAAATTTTAAATTCTCAATTATATTTGTTTTAATACATTTTAATATTTTACATTTAATTGTAGGCATAAAGTATTATATTTGAGAGAGTTGCCTATCTAAACCTGTGGCAACACGAGATTGGGGTTCAGTCTCACATCGACGAGAGACGACAATAAAACGCTGAACAGACACGACCCGGACAAGAGAAGGCGAGTGTTCAATGTAACCAAATGCTTGGTCATCTAATTAGTGACGTGAGATAATGGATGAACGAGATTCCCACTGTCCCTGCCTACTATCGAGCAAAACCACAACCAAGGGAATGGGCTTGGCAGCATTAGTGGGAAAAGAATTCTCACAGAATGTCTGCACTGTTTTAAGATTAAATGCCATTCCTTGAGGTTGCTAAGGAGATTATTCAATTACCTGCCTTTTGTCTAATACAGATCTTGAAGAACAATTAACTCAGGCAGAAGAATTACTCAGTTAAAAAGGATCCAGAAACAAGAGAGCAGGGTCTGGGGCTCAGAACACGGAATCATTGACTCAAGGAGAACCAACTTCAGGGAAAGGGAGGAAAGCAGATCATGGAAGGAGGTCACAGAGGACTAGTAAGAGAAGGCAGAAAGAGGACATCAATAGTGTTGCCTGGAAACATTTGGCTAAGAAATCCCATTAAAGAGACTCAAATACTGAATAACAATAGGAGATAATGTACCCAGTAAACTCTGGGGCACTGACTGTTCCCCTCTGTCCTCTCCCCAGTGAGGAGCTGGAAAGGGTATACAGTGGGGAATGATCCATTCCCAATCATGAAGCTGAGACATTAGTTCTAGCCATATACCATCAGGGGGAATGTCAAGCTCCTGATGAACCCCACAGAAGGAAGTGAAATCAAGACAGCGATTGAGGAGATCAATCCGAAACGTGTCCCAGGACTCGATGGGATAAACCTTGAGGACATTAACATTCAGAGAGTTACTACTCACCTCAAGGTTCTCTCTGGATCATCAGGAGCGGTACCAGATTCATTAACAAATCGAACTGTTTCAATTCCAAAAAGATTGGATGATCAGGACAGCCTTAAAGTAATTGATAACCAGAGACCTATTACTATTGGCCTGATTGTCGCAAGTCTTTTCCCTAAGGGTTTAAGTGAGGGGACTCAGTTTGAATTTTGGACACAATGGTTGTAATGTAGCAACACTGGGCTGTAATGGAAATACATCCTTCTTACAAAATATTGTTCAAAAAAAAGAGCCCAGAGCAATAGAAAGGATCTTTCAGTTGTCTTGGAATTGGCTACAGCCTTCAACTCCATCACAAACTGCTGGTGTTAAAAACTTCAGAAGGTTTGTGTCATTTATTCAACTAACTGCTGATTTATATTCTAAATCACTCAGTAATTGCCCTCGAAAAGGAGAGTAGGCTAAACCCATTTTGGGAATGGCGGGGGATGTGACTGTGGTTTTATTTGTGGATGGGGTCTCCCCGGAAGCCTTGCTTGTATAGTCACCATTGAGAGAGTGTGTTTGATCTGATTATCTCACGATGTTTGGTTGTACCTCATGGTTCCCCTGGTAATGGCAGTGGGAGAGTGAACCTGTTTAAGTCATGTCACTTGTTTTTAAGCTGGTTTTACTGGTCTTTGGACCAGAGTACTGGCTTTAGGTTTGTGGAACAGCCTGTTGGCTTGGTCTGGCTCGATCCACTGTTGACCCGTATGGACTGTGGGCACTGTCATTGGACGGTGCTATTAAATAAATAATGGGAGATTTAGTCAGTCAATCTCCCGAGTTCTGGATGGACAGATACCTGGCCACACCCTGTAAGCTCACTTGTGCTGGGGGATTGTGACAAATATTAACCACACCAGAAAAATGACAACCATCTCAACACTAACTGACCGCTGGAGACCCCCAGATTTGTGTCTGTTGCTGATACCAGGTTCCAAGCCCATCGGGTCAGTGAATAGATCAGAGAGGGACATTAACCTCCAATAAAGGCTCATGATGTGATTGAAGTCTAATGGAGGTATTACTTCCACTGATCACCTGATGGAGCCAGTGAGTAGAGGAAATGGATGATCATTCGTGGGGTGGATCCCAGAACAGCAGCAGGACCCAATGGTATTGGGTTAAAGGGGAATTAAATGGCATTAAAAGACAGTTCTGAAATTGTATGAACATGTCGGTAAATACCGTTAGAAAACATTCGTAGAAGTTTGGATAAGAGCTGAGAATGAAAGATGGAAATGTTGGACATTATCCTCCAGAAAAGGTTTGGTGGTTATTGTCAATGTCACGGGTGTGTTTGAGAAGGAGGACAGTTCACTGGAGAAGGTGTGCAATGAAAACGTGCTCAAGCAAACATCTTCCCCCCCGCCCACTGCTGGTTAGTTTTCATTCAGTGAGCAAACTTACATCCAGAACCTCAACCTGAGTAACAAATCTTCTCAAAACTCACCAAACATTAGTACAATTACTGAGATAATTGGTCATTGAGCTGGACTCCTGTTAATTCCATCCCCCCAGCAGAGACAGGGGTACCCATTCAGGGGTATGGGTTGACCCTTGGGCAGGTCCACAGGAACCGGGATGGAGGAAAAATTGCAAAAACCTGGGCTAATTTAAAATTCAACTGCTCTGATGTCAAGTGTCATTTTTTTCAAACAATGGCACCCACAAGTGTACCATCTGATTTTAAATAGAAGCATCTCAAAACATCCAAAAACTTGGTCAAAGTATTAGTAATTTTACAAAAGGAGATCCATCATCTTCCCATGATACAACCGATGGGATCATCTGCACAAGGAACAGGGATGGTGGCCTTGGGATGCAGAGACTGAGTGACATATTCCCATTGTAATCATTAACCAGGAGAACCTGGAATCTCCCAACAGAGTGGGCCTGGCCTCCTCCCATTTCCGAATGGAAAGGAATTTGTCAAACTCCATTTAAAGGGCAAAGAACAGCTGGGTGGCATTAGAGTTCATCTACAAGGGAGTTATGGAACCGTGAACACCCATCAGTTCCCTAATATCCTCCAAAGGGGATATTCCATCTCTGTCCAGTCTGGGAAAGACTGACTCCATTCTCTCAAAGTCACTACCAGTCTGATCATGAATTGTGGAGAGCAGTTAATGATGTTCTGAAAAACCATGAAACATGAACTAATTAAAAGGTCATCATGGCAAGTACATAATTAGATAGGCAGACTTCATTCCCCAAATACATGACTCGATGTGATCACTGAACTGATTTGAGCTGAGACTCCCAGGACAAACAGAATCCTGAGGGAGTGAGGAAAGTGTTGCCTTATTTTTGTGGTCAAAAGGGAGATCAATTAGTTCCGGCTTGTAGGTGGGTTACTGATGGGTGGTGGAGGACACAATGTCCAACATGACCCATGGAGGGCAATTACTGAAACTGCATTTAAAAAACTTGGATATTCATGATCTTCAGCTTCCAACTGAGCCAAGACCACAAAGTCGAGCTGTCACAATCTTCATTTGTGTGGGTTATTATCCCAAGTTCATTGTTCACATGGAATTAATTGGTGCAGAGGTGATCAAGGGATTAAGCTCAGATGTGCATTTGTCAAATCATTTCAATTAAGTGGGACTCATCAGGAGAGTCATAACCAGAGTGGACTAGTTCAACCTCCATGTCTCGTGTTCAGACTGAATTAAGGAGCTTCACTGTAGATTGCACTATTTTAAATGGAGCCAACATTATGGAGCTGAGCATTTGGGTATCGATAGCTTTAACTAAACACTGGCTTCAAGCAGAAAGCCAGTCCTAGTTCTGCTTTGTCTCAGTGAGACAGTGTGTCTCAATATAATTAACAGACACCTGGAGTAGTGGGGATCCATGATTAAGGCAGGGGCGATCATTGAAGGGTTAACTGCTCAAATCAGAGCAAAAAACTCTGGGAGGAGATAGACCACCCTGGAGATTTCAGGCTTGCTCACCACCTCTTTACCATCCCTTCCTCAGTCTCCTGCAGGTCTTGGGTGACTGGATCATGGGACAGTGGTTAACTCACCACATTATGCAGTTACAGTTCTGTGGTTTATTAAAGTCAGTGAAGCTGTTTAATTCCCCACACAAAGGACTTATCAGTCACCATATTGTCAGGGACAGCAAGTGAAGAGAGAATATCATGCAAATTCCCTACACTTCAAGGAGGCAAGCAACATGGAGAGATCAGCCAGAGGGTCGGAATTCTGCATCAATCCAGCTCCCTATCCCAGTCACCGTACTCCCCCCTGTTTAATCCAGCTCCCTATCCCAGTCACCGTACTCCCCGCTGTTTAATCCAGCTCCCTGTCCCAGTTACTCCACCCCCTGCTTTTCCAGCACCACTCTAATCTAGACTCTGTTCAATTCCTTCGGGAGCCAGGAGCCAGGCTGGTCGTGGTTTCCACCCCCAACCCTCTCAGATGGTGCACACTCCCGAATCAGTTTAGTGCTGATTGTCAATTGTGGGTCAGTTTGTGTTTGGTTCCAGTGAGGGACAAGTAGGTGGTAACAACCATTTCTCAGAGATTAGCAGCTCTTCCCTACAATCCTGACTCCATCTTACAGTACAGTCTTTTACTTTCATAAAGCAATTCCTTTCCTCTCCCAATGGAGAGGGCTTTTTTCACTGGGAATTGGAGGGTTGTTCAGAATGCAGAGGGACAGGAAAGGAGAAACATGATTTGGAGTAGACCCCAGCTGTTGGCCAGGAACAAGCTGCTCCAACACCTTCCACTGGTTTCCCAGACTGAGGAAGGGCCTGAACATTTTCTTTGATGCTCAAACCCACATTGAGAAGGTTTCTCCCCTCACCAACCCCAGAGCAAACTAGACTTGTATCTGTTAGCAATCCCCCTTCTCTGTACTAGTTGTCCTTGTCCCTCACAGCTACAGAGAGGTGTCTATCCACACAGCCTCCCAAACTGAAAGGGCAGCTTCTGATCCACAGGATCTTTTAATAAGCTGCTCATCAGCCCCTTAGCTGCTTCAGCTGAGCAATCACTCAGTGAGAGATTGAAAACAAAGTGACCCTGAGGAGATGGAACAGACACAAAGAAACTATTTAAAGAGACAGCCTTGTAAAAATGGAAATTATAGTCTATAGAAAATGACTGAGCTAGGAGATGGCTAAACATACTTGATGTGTATGTATTTATTAATGATCTATATTTTGTTCATATGACAAGAAAATGTTCATTCTAATGATCACGTTTTAACTTTAAGAATGTTTTGAAAGCTACAGTGTATGAGCTAAGAGTTTCAATTGCAGAGCTTCGATTTGAGATGGGACAATCTCGTGTGAGGTACTCAGAACAAGTCACTGGGTGAGGGAGAGAGATGGAGAGAAAGGGAACTAAATTCTGAGAGACAAACAGAGACCGTCTGTCAGTCTGTCTATCTGTGGGTTGGATAAAGAGACAGTGAGGGACACACCTAGAGAATGAGAATGAGACTGAGACTGAGAGGGAGTGACCTGGATAGTCAGACTGACAAGATTTCTTTTCTCTGAGTTCTGGATGGAATGTTTTTCTCTGCTGAGGCCTAGGCAGGAGAGGAGCCTGTTTTGTTGACAATCAGGGACTTCATCCAGATGCACAGGAAGGGCCAGGGGCAGCAGGCTGGGCTGTGGGACACAATGGCCCTCATTGTCTACCCTGCTGCAGCTTCTGGCCAGTCATGTGACTGTCCAGCTGGGCCCGTCTCTCCCTCAGGGTGTGTTGGAGGGGTGTACACTTAGTCAGAAGAAAAAGACATGACAAGTTTCGTATTCTAAGCTTTTATTTGGAGATGGGATGTGAACATTTGTTGCTTGTCGCTATTTGCCCTGAGCTGAGTTGTTTTATTTTGGAGAACAATTAAGAGTCAGACTCAATCACCTTGATCTGGAGCCCCGTGTCAGCCAGACTGGCCAAGAATGGGAGATTTCCTTCCCTAAAAGTACATTATGAACCAAGTGGGTTTTCACAATAATGGCCATGTAGCCACCATGAGGGAAGCTTTTCATTCTCCATGTTATTGATCACTTGCTGCAATGAACTTTGAACTGATATTCCCAGAATATTAGCCTCATGCTCCTGATTATGGATAGGAACATGACCATGCTTCCCGCTAAAATCTCCTGATCAGCAATTACACCGAAGGGAAGACTGGCTGGATTTCATAATCACAAAACCTGAGATTTTTACAAAACTGATGGAACCTATTTGGTTTTGTCTTTAAAGGAATTGCTTTGTTTTGTCTACCCTGCCTGCTGTGTTCGCTGGAACTGAAAATTCCTCACAACATGATTTATCCTGTTCCATTTGAAACCCAGGATTGAATCTGTTTCCATCAAGTCCTGAGGCAGGAGATTCCCAGATTTAAACAACTCTCTGCATCTGAAAACAATTTCCTTTTTTCTCCTCCGCTTTTAAAATCCTTCTCGTGGTGAATGTGCCCTTGAAAGTAATGTCCATTATGGATCAGTTAAGGTCAATCGTATGTTTCGGAAAGGGCAGTGCTGCCAATGCTGACCCCAGGGCAACATCACGGTGTTCTCCCCTTCCAATCTGAACCATGACCATTCACCCATCCCATTATAATCTGTCCCTTAACCAATGCCTTATCCACACTCTCACTGCACCTTTTTCATCAACGGTTTTCAGTTTCTTAATGTGTGTGAATTAAAAGCCCCTCAACAACCAAATGGATTAACCCCAATAGCTCCTCCTCATCTTCTCGATTACTTCACCAAAAGAATCTCATAAAATGAGTCAGAAGCGATTTGCCTTTCATGTTTGTTTGCTACTTGTCAAATATTATCTCATGGCTTTTCTAAGCCCCACATTACATTGTCCCAAGATATAAATTTTAAGAGCTCCCTGCATATATTTTATTGACATTAGACTGACTGTTCTGTAATTAAAGGGTTTAGCCATCTCTACTTTTATAAACAGGACTAACATTTACACCATCCCCTGCTTGTCTGGTAACCCCCTTCCCAAGAAGGATTGAATGTTTCAGACTGACCTTTATGCAATTTCTCCAAATTCCCTCAGCAACCCTCTTACATCCCACCCAGACAGGCTAACTGTTTTAGTTTATTGGGGACATAAAGCACTGGATTGGAAGAGGTTAATTGGACTTGGTTGTTCAGTGATTCTGACTGATCTCAGTCTCCATGGATCCTATCTGTGTCACTGCAGGGTTTCTGATTTTTATTAATAAGGAGGTTCCTTTTAATGCATTACCCCACAGGATCAGCAGGAACATCACCTTCCAGCAGCAACAGGCCTCTGGACAGAGGGAAAGGAGAGATTGGAATCTGAGAATAGATTGGAATTTATAACAATGGACAAAGGATTAGACTCAGCTCTCTACATGCTTTCTCTAGATCGAACCCCATTAGAATGGTGGGTCAGATACACACTTCAGGTTATTCAAGTCGGTTACTATCCCATCCTGGCTATTCTCGGTGTCCCTGGTAAGTCTCTCTAACTCGTTATTGACTTGATGACCCATATTTAACTCTGTTATTGTTCCTGTCCTTGACATTTTGTGAAGCCTGTATCCAGTTGCTTCATTTCCAATGACAAATCCCATTCCCTGTGCCTTGATACAAACCCCTTCCCTGACCAAAGGCTAAGGTTGAAGCAGAATGGTCACAACCTTGGGTTCTCGTGTACACAAAGCTGATTCCAACCCCCTTCACCTCTCCATCCCAATCCCCCAATAACCACATCTGTTATGTCACCTATCTCCATCTTTTCCTGAGTCTGTCTGCTCAATAAATACACACCAAACACTTCCTCAAGTCTGTGAAAAGACAAAAGAGGTGATAAAATGAGACTTTGTTCCATTGAATATGACACTGATGGAAACAAGGAAATAGCAGAGAATTTGAGCATGTCATTCAGATCGGTCTTATTGTTGAGATCGAGAAAATAATTCAAGAACAGTTGAAAATCAAGAAGGAAAAGGGAGGGAGAAAGTTTAAACCAGCATGATCATGAGACAAATGTATGAAGCAAACAACAGAATTAAATGCTGTCAAGTGCCATTTACCTGCCAACCACATTTTAAGATCTTCTAAAAGTGATTGGATTAGATTACTTACAGAGTGGAAACAGGCCCTTCAGCCCAACAAGTCTGCACCAAACCGCTGAAGCGCAACCCATCCAGACCCATTCCCCTACACCTAACACTGCTGGCAATTTAGCGTGGCCAATTCACCTAACTTGCACATTTTTGGACTGTGGGTGGAAACCGGAGCACCCGGAAGAAACCCACGCAGACACAGGGAGAATGTGCAAACTCCACACAGTCAGTCACCCGAGGTGGGAATTGAACCCAGGTCTCTGGTGCTGTGAGGCAGCAGTACAAACCACTGTGCCACCGTGCTGCCCAATGGTTGCAGAGATTGTTGTACTTCTGTTATCCAATGTCTCATGTTATTTATGTTAGGCCTTCTCTTCACTGCCCATCAATAAACACCATTAGGTGAGAGTTTTGTAAACTATCTGAAGAGTCAAATAAATTGAGAGTCAGCCATGGATCAGCCGAACTGCAAACGCAATGGACTCAGGAATTTACTGCAGATGTAAATCGTATGAGTGTTTCAAAAGGTAAACCCTCTGGAGCTTGGGTCATTCAAACATTGACATTTGGAAGATCGAGGGTTTTGATGGGACAGACACAGAAATTGTGATCCATTCCAAGATTGACACGTTGACAGTTTTTTAGATACATTGACATATTTGCTGGTCTCTAACCTGTTCTGTCTGTGCTCTTCAATTGCCCCATTAGGCTTCCTCTCACTCTGGTGGCTGGTCTTGGTTTTATTCTGCCACACTCTCTACTCTAATCTCAATGGTGTTCTCAGGCCATCTCTGTTGCTGCTCTTTACCTCCATTCATCTCTTTACTACAGCTGGAATGAAAATATCAGCTTCGCGGTGACCTTTATCCAATATTCTATAACATCCTCATGTTTCATTCTGTCCCTAATTATAATTTGCATTTTATAATTGCTTTCTTTGAATGTTAATCTGTCTCAAGCAGATAATCCTGTGGCAGGTACAATCGTTTCAATACATCACCAGGCAGAGTAACAGAGATTAAAAAAAAACAGTAAATCATGAGCCAAATCAATATCTTTGATCCAAACTGATGAATAACCCTTGTTTAATTCCCTTTGTTACAGTTAACATAGTGATGATTGTGATACTGTCTCAGGGTAAGTGTGGTCTCTCAATGTGTTCCATACAACCTGGTGGCCTTGGCAGCAGCTGATCTCCTGGTTATCATCCTTGATCTGATATTGAGGCACATTCCAATTGTTTATGAGGAGCAGTTTGTTTTCCTGGAGTCCATCCCAGTGTGTAATATCCACGCCATCCTGCTTTATGCAACCACTGACTGTTCCGTCTGGTTCACCGTCACTTTCACCTTTTGTGGCCATTAGTTGCCAGAAGCTGAAAAGCAAATATTGCCCCAAGAAAACTGCAGCCGTGGTTCTGGGAGCAGTGACTGTGCTGAGTGGATTAAAGAATATTTCGCCGGGATATTCCTTGCGAACTCCGACGCGCAGATCTAAATTTCCTATTTTCGACAATCGTTCTACACTCTTTAAACATAATGGTATCCTTTTAAAGAATTACCAATAACTGTTTTATCTGAACTCTCAGGTTTGAAGCTCCTCTGATCCTCAAAGCCAGCTTACTGGATAAAGCTTACTGACAAACCTATCCCAACAGTCACTGGATCAGATGTCAGATCAGTTTTCCTTTGTGTGAATCCAAGGAAAGTGGTGGACCAGATGGAATACCAGGCTGTCCTCTCAGAGCATGTGCAGATCAACTGGCAGAGGTCTTCTCAGACATCTCCAACCTCTCCCTGCAGCAGGCCACTCTCCCTGCCTGTTCCAAGAGGGACAACATCATCCCTGTGCCTAAGAAGGCTCATGCAGCCTGTCTCAATGACTACCGCCCAGTGGCCCTAACTTCAGTCATCATGAAGTGCTTTGAAAGGCTGGTCATGGCATTAATCAACCCAGTCTCCCCACTACTCTTGACCCACTCTAATTTGCCTGTCAGACCAACAGATCCATGTCAGATGCCGTATCACTGTCCCTTCATTCCTCCCCAGAACATCTTGACACCAAGAACAGCCAAGTAAGAATCCTACTCATTGCCTACAGTTCAGCCTTCAACACTATGATCCCCTCGAGACTGATTACTAAACTTATTGATCTCGGACTAAGCCCCACTCTCTGCAACTGGATCCTCAGTTTCCTGACCCACAGGCCACAATCTGTGAAGATTGGGGACAATATTTCATCCTCACTAACACTCAACACTGGAGCCCCCCCAGGGTGTGTACTCAGCCCCCTACTGTACTCACTGTATACCCATGGCTGCGTTACCAAATACCAGACTAATGCCATTTACAAGTTCACTGATGACACCACCATAGTCGGTCGAATCTCAGATGGTGATGAAACAGACTACAGACGGGAGTGGAAGACCTAGAAACATGGTGTACTGAGAACAACCTAGCTCTCCATACCGGCAAAACCAAGGAACTCATTACTGACTTTCAGCAGGATGTTCCTCATGCCCCCTCCTACACATTAACAGCACAGAGGTGGAGCGAGTGGAGAGTGTCAAGCTCCTGGGAATGGTCATCCACAACAAGCTTTCTTGGACTCTCCATGTGGATGCACTGGTTACAAAGGCCCAACAACGTCTCCTCTTCCTCAGGCAGCTGAGGAAATTTGGCATGACTCCGAATATCCTTGTCAACTTTTATAGATGCGCCATCGAGAGCATTCTGTCTGGATGTATCACTACCTGGTATGGCAACTGTACCATTCCAGATCGGAGATGGTTACAGAGAGTGGTGAACCCGGCCCAGACAATCACAAAGGCCAACCCCCCATCTATAGAATCCGTCTACCAGGCCCGCTGTCAAGGAAAGGCCGCCAGCATTCTCAGAGATCCATCCAACCCTGGCAATGTTTTTCTACAACCTCTACCATCGGGGAGAAGGTACAGATGTCTGAACACACGCACCAGCTGGTTTCAAAACAGTTTCTATCCGACTGTTGTTAGAATACTGAATGGGCTCACAAACTCTTGACATTCGCCTGTACCTGTGTTTTTGTTTTTGCTGCTGTTTACCTATTATTTACTATCTATGCTACTTAACTCCGTGATCTGCCTGTATTGCTCGCAAGACAAAGCTTTTTACTGTGCCTCGGTACCCATGACAATACATTCAGTTCAATTCAAATCGCCCTCTGTGTGAAAAAACTTGCCCTTTATGTCCCTTTTATATCTTTCCCCTCTCACCCTGATCCTATGCCCTCTAGTTCTGGACTCCCAAACCCAGGGAAAAGACTTTATCTATTTATCCTATACATGCCCTTCATGATTTTATAAACCTCTATAAGGTCACCCCTCAGCCTCCAACTCTTCAAGGAAAACAACCCCAGCCTGTTCAGCCTCTCTCCATAGCTCAAATCTTCCAACCCTGGCAACATTCTTGTACATCTTTTCAGAATCCTTTCAAGTTTCACAACATCTTTCCAATAGGAGGGAGACCAGAATTGAACACAATATTCCAAAAGTGGCCTAACCAATGTCCTGTACAGCCACAACATGACCTCCCAACTCCTGTACTGAATGCCCTGACCGATTAAGGCAAGCATACGAAACGCCTTCTTCACTATTTTATCTCCCTGCGACACACAGTATCCTGGAAAAATAATCTGTCCTTTTCTCATTCTGGTCTCTAATCTGTTCTACCCTCAAAACATCCGACAGTAATTCTCAGGCAAGCAGCAATCATGGAAGGAAGAATGAGATAAGACAGAATAATCGTCATTGTACAGTTTGGAACAGAATGACCAGGGGGTGCATGAACACAAATCTTTGTATGTAGCTGGGCACTTTAATGAAGCTGCTTATAAAAAACTTCATTCATGGAGACATGGAGCAGCAAATCAAGGGATTATCCGGAATCCTTTGACATCACTGACTTCTTCAGCTGAAAGGTTGCCTTCAATTCTGAGCACCAGATGTTAGAAAAGATGTCATGGCTTTCAGAAAGTGTTTTCCAGAATACCATCAGGCATCGACACAGCAAAGGTTAGAAGCGCAGTGGAAGATTGTGTCCCTGCCTTAATGATGACAGTATTCAACAACATTCAAGACACTCAAAGCCATCCAGGGTAACACCGTTTTCTGGAATGGTATCCCACTCACCAGCTTCAACATCCAATCCCTTCACTCCTGAAGCTCAGTGTGTCCCATTTACAGGATCTACTCCAGTAACTCACCAACGTTCCTTTGACAGCATGTTCCATACCCTCAAATTCTACCATCGAGAAGGACACGGGCACAGAATCACAGGCATACGGCCACTTACAAGTGCCCCTTACCTCTCAGTCACACAGTATTCTGACTTGGAGCGACTGGTTTTAATCTCCTGTGGGAGGTAGAAATCACTAGCTTGCCAGGATTTATTGCCTTTCCCTAGCTGCCCTTAAACTGTTTGCCAAGTCATCACGAGGGGTAGTTTAGAGCTCAAAGATTGTGAGAAGATTTGTAGCTTGGGTGCTCGTTGTTGTGGTTCTGTTCGCCGAGCTGGGAATTTGTGTTGCAGATGTTTCGTCCCCTGTCTAGGTGACATCCTCAGTGCTTGGGAGCCTCCTGTGAAGTGCTTCTGTGATCTTTCCTCCGTCATTTATAGTGGTTTGAATCTGCCGCTTCAGATTGTCAGTTCCAGCTGTCCGCTGCAGTGACCGGTATATTGGGTCCAGGTCGATGTGCTTATTGATTGAATCTGTGGATGAGTGCCATGCCCCTAGGAATTCCCTGGCTGTTCTCTGTTTGGCTTGTCCTATAATAGTAGTGTGTTGTCCCAGTCAAATTCATGTTGCTTGTCATCTGCATGTGGCTACTAAGGATAGCTGGTCGTGTCGTTTCGTGGCTAGTTGGTGTTCATGGATGCGGATCGTTATCTGTCTCCCTGTGTGTCGTATGTAGTGTTTTGTGCAGTCCTTGCATGGGATTTTGTGCACTAAAAAACTGCATGGGGTAGTGTACAAAACACTACATAGGACACACAGGAAGACAGATAACGATCCGCATCCATGAACACCGACTAGCCACGAAACGACACGACCAGCTATCCTTAGTAGCCACACACTCAGATGATAAGCAACATGAATTCGACTGGGACAACACGACTATTACAGGACAAGACAAACAGAGAACAGTCAGGGAATTCTTAGACTCTTGGATGAGTGCCATGCCTCTATCAACAAACACATCGACCTGGACCCAATATACCGGCCACTGCAGCGGACAACTGGAACTGACAACCGGAAGCGGCAGATTCAAACCACTATAAATGCCGCAGGAAAGATCACAGAAGCGCTTCACAGGAGGCTCCCAAGCACTGAGGATGTCACCTAGACAGGGGACGAAACGTCTGTGACACAAATTCCCAGCTCGGCGAACAGAACCACAACAGTAGTTAAGAGCAAACCACATTTCTGTTGGTCTGAAGTCACATATAGGCCAGACCAGGTAAATATGGCAGATTTCCTTCCCTGAAGGACCCTCGTGAGGCAGATGGTTTTTTTCTTAAACAGCAGTTGGCAATGACTTTGCTGGGGTGGGGGCTGGGGTGGGGGCTGGGGTGGGAGCTGTGAGGGACTGGGGTGGGGACTGGGATGGGGGCTGGGATGGGAGCTGTGAGAGACTGGGGTGGGGGCTATGAGGGACTGGGGTGGGGACTGGGGTGGGAGCTGTGAGGGACTGGGGTGGGGACTGGGGCGGGAACTGTGAGGGACTGGGGTGGGAGCTGTGAGGGACTGGGGTGGGGGTTGGGGTGTGGGGCTGTGAGGGACTGGGGTGAGGGGTGAGGGGTGAGGGGTGAGGGGTGGGGGCTGGGATGAAGCTGAGTTGGGGACTGTGTGGGGCTGGGGTGCGGACTGGGGTGGGTGCTGTAAGGGACAGGGGTGGGGGCTGTGAGGGACTGGGGAGGGGGGGCTGTGTTGGTGATTGCATGGGGCTTGGGTGGGAGCTGGGGTGGGAGTTGGGTGGGGCTGGGGCTGGGGCTGGGACTTTGAGGGAATGGGGTAGGGACTGGGATGAGGAGGGGGGTGGGGGCTTCGTGGGGCTGGGGTGGGGTACAGGCTTTGGCTCCTCCCCCTTTCAATGGACTCATCTCCGAAACAGCAGAGAACCCCAAATACACAGCAATCCAGACACACAGATATGCACACGTTAAATGCAAACACACAAACACAGACATTGGCTCACAGACAGACACACAGACACACACAGAAACACAGGCAGGGACACACACTGAACCACACACCTTGCTCAGTTGGGAGAGCAATCGACTGAATATTTAAAGGCCCCTTGGTTCTTTCCTGTGCTTCAGCAGTGAATATGTTTAACTTTACTGACCAAGTATCTGCTTTCTTGGTCATCAATGTTCAGTAATTCTCTGGTCTCTTATCACAGTCTGGTCAGCAAAGCTATCAAAAGGTAATTTGTCAGATTGAACTGATAATGCGACCTCAGGGAAAGAAAATAAAGAACTCACCCACAATGAGGACAATGTAGAAGGAAGAGGCGACAAGTCAGTCCCAGGGATGGAGAAACTGCACTTGCAGTGGTTCAGCTGCACTGAAAGGTTGTTGGTACAAACTGAAAGAAGAAGAAACACAAACCTGAGTAATTATAACAAAAAGCTCCAGAATTTCTTTCTGTAGCTGGTGGTGAGAGGGGCTCTGGCTGTGAGAAGACCATGGGAGGGGCTGGACCAGCCGCTATCTCTGGACAAGCTGTCCAAGGCTCTCGAGTCCTTCAAAAAGAATAAAACTCCTAGAATAGACGGTCTGTTCCCCGGGACGAACACTGAGACTAACATCAACTGTGCCTGGAGGATCATCAACTCGGTGAAGGACGCTCTCTGGGCGGTCTGAAACCTGGTGATTTTCCAGTTGAAGGAGCTGACCCCCAACTGAGTGTAGCAGACTGGAACATTCCAAGGTCCAGGACTGTGTGTTGAGGGACGCGCTGAAACTCAGGGCAGCTGCCGCCAAGGCGCGGTGGGGAAAGACCACCGTGTAACATCTGCCAGCCTACGAAGAACAGGGGGCCCACGCAGTAATCGGGCCCCGCTGACACCTCAGCTAAATATATGGATATATGATTGATAAATGTACAGACCCGTATATATGAATGATAAATTCTGATCTCTCTATGCAAATGTTTACGTGTGTATGGCATGACCAACTGTACAGACCATCAAATTATTTTATGAATAAAGTAGATTTTTGAAATGAAATAAAGCAGCCAGAAGGAGGAAGATGACTCGATAACATCATCTCAGGCTGACATCATGAGGATCAGTAAATGCTTCGATGCCAGTCTGTATGACGCGAAGCCGACCGACAGCGCGGCCTCCCAGTCGTTCCTGTCCTCTGTCACGGAGGTCTTAGACGACAGAACACGGGAGAGGCTGGACCAGCCGCTATCTCTGGACGAACTGACCAAGACCCTCGAGTCCTTCGAAAAGAATAAAACTCCCAGAAGCGACGGCTTACCGGTCGAGCTCTGTTCTGCTCTGTGGGACTTGATTGGCCAGGACCTGCTGGAGGTGTATGTCAGTATGTTTTGGGCAGGTACCATGAGTGAATCCATGAGGAAAGGCATCATCACCCTCATCTACAAGCGGAAGGGGGAGAGGGAGGAACTCAGCCATTGGAGACCAATCTCACTATTGAATGCGGATTACGAAATTCTGTCAAAGGTAATCGCCAACCGGGTCAGGTCTGCTCTGGGGTCTGTGATTCACCCTGACCAAACCTGTGCTGTACCAGGCAGGAAGATCGCTGAGAGTCTCGCACTCCTCAGGGATACGATCGCCTACGTGCAGGACAGAGGGTTGGACACCTGCCTCATCAGCCTGGACCAGGAGAAAGCCTTTGACAGGATATCACACAGGTATATGAGAGATGTTCTCTCCAAAATGGGCTTTGGGGAGGGAATCTGCAATTGGATCAGACTGCTCTACACCAACATTGTCAGTGCAGTCTCAATCAATGGGTGGGAATCAGACAGCTTCCCAGTCAGATCTGGAGTCAGGCAGGGCTGCCCTCTCTCTCCTGTCTTCTTTGTGTGCTGCATGGAGCCATTTGCCGAGTCCATCGGGAAAGATGCGAGCCTGAGAGGGGTGACTATTCCTGGCAGCGGGGGCCTACAGGTTAAGGCCTCCCTGTACATGGATGATGTCACCGTTTTCTGCTCGGATCCACTGTCCGTGCACAGACTCATGTGTATATGTGACCAGTTCGAGCAGGCCTCGGGGGCCAAGGTAAACCGAGGCAAGAGCGAGGCCATGCTCTTCGGGAACTGGGCCGACCAATCCTCGATCCCCTTCACTGTCAGGACCGACCACCTGAAGGTGCTGGGTATTTGGTTCGGGGGGGGGTCTGGGGCGTGCGCCAAATCTTGGGAGGACAGTATCAGCAAAGTGAGGCAGGAACTGAGCAGATGGAAGCTAAGGTCGCTCTCCATCGCGGGAAAAAACCTGGTCATTAGGTGTGAGGCACTGTCATTGCTGTTATACATGGCACAGGTCTGACCTATTCCCAGAACCTGTAACGCTGCAGTCACCTGGACCATCTTGCATTTTATATGGAGGTCAATGATGGACCGGATCCGAAGGGACCCGATGTATAAATATCTGGGCAACAGGGTAAAAAATACCCAGTGGCACCCTCACCCTGATGGCCACCTTTGTGTGTGGCTGCATCAAGCTGTGTGTGGATCCCTGATACGCAAACACCAAGTGTCACTACGTATTGAGGTTATACCTGTCCCTGGTGTTGCGAAGGATGGGCCTGGTCTCACTGCCGTGGAATGCTCTGAGTAGTTGGACCGTTCCGTATCACCTGTCCTTCGTGGAGATGTTTATGAAGAAAAACACCTTTGACCACAAGTCCATCAGGAAGTGGTCAGCATGTAGTGTCCTTGAGACCCTTCGGGAAAAGGAGAGGACGGATCCTATCGAGCGGTTCCCTGAGCAGACAGTCAAAGCCATTTGGCAGAATGCCTCATCACCAGAACTTTCC
Organism: Chiloscyllium punctatum; assembly: GCF_047496795.1. Classification (NCBI taxonomy): domain Eukaryota; kingdom Metazoa; phylum Chordata; class Chondrichthyes; order Orectolobiformes; family Hemiscylliidae; genus Chiloscyllium; species Chiloscyllium punctatum. Next base: position 53,054,116 of record NC_092780.1, read on the forward strand.
AACAAGCAGCAAGACATGGCCTGGCTGGTGGTGAGAAGGGCTCTGCCAGTGAGATCCTTAATGCACGCCTGGATTCTCAGCTGCACCACACGCTGCCCTCGAAGCGGCTGTGGGGGGGACAAGACTGTCACACACCTCCTTCTGGAATGTGCCTACGCAGAAGAAGTCTGGAGAGGAATGCAGTGGTGTTTGTCGAGGTTCGTCCTGAGCAGTGCCGTGACGCAGGACTCCATGCTCTATGGCCTGTTCCCCGGGACGCACACCGAGACGAACATCAACTGTGCCTGGAGGATCATCAACTCAGTGAAGGACGCTCTCTGGACGGTCTGAAACCTGTTGATCTTCCAACTGAAGGAGCTGACCCCGACTGAGTGTTGCGGACTGGCACATTCCAAGCTCCAAGACTACGTATTGAGGGACTCGCTGAAGCTTGGGGCAGCTGCTGCCAAGGTGCGGTGGGGAAAGACCACCGTGTAACATCTGCCTGCCTAAAGAAGAACAGGGGACCCACGCAGTAATCGGGCCCCGCTGACGCCTCAGCTAAATATATGGATATATGATTGATCAATACACAGACCTGTATATACAAATGATCAATTCTGATCTCTGTCTGCAAAGAAATGGAATGTTTACATATGTATGGCATGACCAATTGTACAAATCATGAAAATACTTTATGAATAAAGTTTATTTTTGAAATAAACAAGAGGTCTGACCATCCCCACCAGAGCCCAGTCCAACAGCCGTCCCTGCCCCCGCTCCAAGCCTCAGACCGCTCTGTACCAGCACTCAGCTGCTCCCAGGTAAGTGCCAGGATTGTCTCCCTCACACCGGACTCCACCCGGGGCCTCACCGCTCCCGGCGTCCCGGGGCCTCACCGCTCCCGGCGTCCCGGGGCCTCACCGCTCCCGGCGTCCCGGGGCCTCACCGCTCCCGGCGTCCCGGGGCTCACCCCTCCCGGTGTCCCGGGGACTCACCGCTCCCGGTGTTCCGGGGCCTCACTGATCCCGTTAAAATACTCCCTGCTGCTGCTGTATTCTTCTGGTGCTACTTTGAAATTTGAATATTCAGTCTTCTCTCTCTCCCGGCTGTATTTAAAAATCATACAACACCAGGTTACAGTCCAACAGGTTTATTTGGAAGCACTAGCTTTCGGAGCACTGCCCCTTCATCAGGTGGTTGTGGAGAACAAGATTGTAAGACCCAGAATTTATAACAACTGTTTACGGTGTGATGTAACAGGAATGATATGATGAGAAAGTCCTGGGGCTGTTTGTTCAGTCTCTCATCTTTTAGAATGATCACCTCGGTTTCAGTTCGTTCAGATTGAAGAGCCCAGAACCTTTTTTTTAAAAAGTCACATTCTCAAGTGAACTAATACAATAGGTGTCATGTCAGCTCAGATAGTGCATCGAGGGTGTGAGGATAAAGGGTGTCTGTCTGTCTGTGTTCCAATGTTCAGATTGATACTATTTAAAAAAAAACAATTTACTGAATCTGACATGGTTTTTGAGCAAAATCATTGAAATTGTACAACAACAAATTTAACCCCAAATTTATATGTGTGTGTGCGTGCGTGTATGCGTGTGCACGCATGTGTGTGCGCATATGTATGTGTATGTGTGCACATGTGTGTACGTATGTGTGTAGCGGGGGGGTGGAGAGGGGTGGGTGTGTCAGGGGGATGTGTGTGTGTGTCTGTGAGTGTGTGTGTGCGAGAGTGTGTGTACGTGTGGGAGTGTAATGGAGTATAAGTCTGTGGGAGGATGAGTGTGGGGGGGTTTGTATGTGTGAGTGAATGAGAGAGATCTTATGGATGAGAGAGGGTCTGCGTGAGTGTATGGCTCTGCAGGTGTGGAGTGAGAGAGTGTGACTGTGAGTGTGAGTGTGAGTGTGTGGTGCAGTGGGGTGACCTGTCGTGTGACATGAACCCAAGGTCCTGGTTGAGGCCGTCCCCATGGATACCAAACTTGGCTATCAGCCTCTGCTCGGCCACTCTGTGTTGTTGCTTGTCCTGAAGCCCACCTTGGAGGATGGTCACCCAAAGGTCCGAGGCCGAATGTCCCTCACCGCTGGAGTGTTCCCCGACTGGGAGGGAACCCCTCTGTCTGTTGATTGTTGTGCGGTGTCTATTTGTTCATTGTCGTACCCTCTGCTCGGTCTCACTAACGTACCGTGTCTCAGGGCATCCTCGCCTCCAGCGTATGAGATAGACACCGTTGGCCGAGTCACATGAGTACCTGCCGTGTACACGGTGGGAGATGTCCCGACGTGTCATGGTAGTATCGTGTCAACACTCTGACACACCATGCAGCAAGGTGTGACAAGGTAGTATGGTGCTGTCCTGAAAACCAGGCAGTTTGCTGCGAGCAATGATCTGTTTAAGGTTTGGTGGTTGTTTAAAGGCGAGACATGGAGGCGTGGGGATGGACTTGGCAAGGTGATCATCCTCATCAATAATGTGCTGCAGGCTGTGAATAACATGGTGTAGTTTTTCAGCTCCTGGGAAGTACTGGCCAACAAAGGGGGCCCTATCTGTAGCTGCTGATGCTGCCTGGCTTGCTGTGTTCTTCCAGCCTCCAGCCTGTCTGTGATAGAGCAGTGAAGGCAGAGTCAATTGTCACATTCAATTGGGAACGGGATCATTATCTGAAGAGAAAAACATTTGAAAACTACAGGCAAAGAATAGGCCAGTGGGACTGGCGAACTTCATGTCGCAGAGGGCTGCATGCAGATGATGGGCCAAATGGTCTCCTTCTGTGCTACAACCAGACTGTGATTCTATTCACACAATGGCTTGTTTCAGGAAACAATTCCAAAATATACTTGATTGCAATCTACAGAAACACACCAGCTCATATTCACAGAGAAAAACATTCCATCCAGAACTCAGTAAGAAAAGATTTCTCTCTCTCTCTCTCTCTCTCTCACCCCCACCCAATGACTTATTCTGAGTCTCTCACATGAGATTGTGTCTCATCTCAAATACAAGCTCTGCAATTGGAAGTTTTAGCTCATACACTATCACTTTCAAAAATTCCTCAAAATTAAAACAAGGATATGAGAAATTACAATGTTCTTATCACATTAACAAAATATAGATCATTAATATATAAACACACACCCAGTATCTCGGCTATCTTCTGTAGTCTGGAATTTCCATTTTTACAAAGCTGTCTCTTTAAATCGTTTCTTTGTGTCTGTTCCATCTCCTCAGGGTCACTTTGTTTTCAATCTCTCTCTGAGTGATTGCTCAGCTGAAGCAGCTAAGGGGCTGATTAGCAGCTTATTAAAAGATCCTGTGGGGCAGGAGCTGCTCTTTCAGTTTGGGAGGCTGTGTGGATAGACACCTCTCTGTACCTGTGAGGCACAAGGACAACTAATATAGAGAAGGGGGATTGCTAACAGATACAAGTCTAACTTGCTCCAGGGTCGGTGAGGGGAGAAACCTTCTCAAAGTGGGTTTGAGCATCAAAGAAAATGTTCAGGCCCTTCCTCAGTCTGGGAAACCAGTGGAAGGTGTTGGAGCAGCTTGTTCCTGGCCAACAGCTGGGGTCTACTCCAAATCATGTTTCTCCTTTCCTGTCCCTCTGCATTCTGAACAACCCTCCAATTCCCAGTGAAAAAAGCCCTCTCCATCGGGAGAGGAAAGGAATTGCTTTATGAAAGTAAAAGACTGTACTGTAAGATGGAGTCAGGATTGTAGGGAAGAGCTGCTAATCTGAGAAATGGTCGTTACCACCGACTTGTCCCTCACTGGAACCAAACACAAACTGACCCACAATTGACCATCAGCACTAAACGGATTCTGGAGTGTGCACCATCTGAGAGGGTGGGGGTGGAAACCACGACTAGCCTGGCTCCAGGCTCCAGAAGGAATTGATCAGAGGCTCCTTCACCGGAACAGAGTCTAGATTAGTGATGCTGGAAAAGCAGGGGGTGGAGTAACTGGGACAGGGAGCTGGATTAAACAGCAGGGAGTACGGTGACTGGGATAGGGAGCTGGATTGATGCAGAATTCCGACCTTCTGGATTATTTCACCATGTTGTTTATCATGAAGAGCAGGGAAATTGCATGATATTCCCTCTTCACTTGCTGTCCCTGCCAATACAGTGACTGTTAAACAGCTACACTTGGTTTATTAAACCACAGAATTGTAACTGCATAATGTGGTGTTAACCACTGTCCCATGATCAATGATTGAGATGAATAGATCCAGTCACCCAAGATCTGCAGGAGACTGAGGAAGGGATGGTAAAGAGGTGGTGAGAGCAAGCCTGAAACCTCCAGGGTGTTCTATCTCCTCCTAGAGTTTTGCTCTGATTTGAGCAGTTAACCCTTCAATGATCACCCCTGCCTTAATCATGGATCCCCACTACTCCAGGTGTCTGTTAATTATATTGAGACACACTGTCTCACTGAGACAAAGCAGAACTAGGACTGGCTTTCTGCTTGAAGCCAGTGTTTAGTTAAAGCTATCGATACCCAAACGCTCAGCTCCATAATGTTGGCTCCATTTAAAATAGTGCAATCTACAGTGAAGCTGCTTAATTCAGTCTGAACACGGAGACATGGAGGTTGAACTAGTCCACTCTGGTTATGACTCTCCTGATGAGTCCCACTTAATGAAAGTGATTGACAAATGCGTATCTGAGCTTAATCCCTTAATCACCTCCGCACCAAATAATTCCATGTGAACAATGAACTTGGGATAATAACCCACACAAATGAAGATTGTGACAGCTCGACTTTGTGGTCTTGGCTCAGTTGGAAGCTGAAGATCATGAATATCCAAGTTTATTAAACATAGTTTCAGTAATTGCCCTCCATGGGTCATGTTGGACATTGTGTCCTCCACCACCCATCAGTAACCCACCTACAAGCCGGAACTAATTGATCTCCCTTTGACCACAAAAATAAAGCAACACTTTCCTCAATACCTGAGGATTCTGTTTGTCCTTTGAGTCTCAGCTCAAACTGCTCAGTGATCACATCTAGTTGTGTATTATGTGGAGAATGACACCTGTCTATCTAATTATATACTTGTCATGATGACCCTTAATGAGTTCATGTTGAGTCATGTTTCTCAGACCATTAACTGATCTCAACAATATCAGACTGCTCGTGATTTTGATGTGAGAATGGAGTCGGTCTTTACCAGACTGGACAGAGATGGAATATGCCCTTTGGAGGATATTGGGGAACTGATGGGTGTTCATGGTTCCATAGCTCCCTTGTAGATGAACTCTAATGGCACCCAGCTGGCATTCTGTTCTTTGCCCTTTCCCTGGGGTTTGACAAAGATGGGCTACCCCGTACTTCCCAGTGTGATGCTGTAATTTCTTGATCTTGTGTGCATTTTTTTTAAACAAACTCCATTTTGAGAGAGGTAGGACAGTCTCCACTGGTGTTTGATGTCAACATTACTCTTTCAAACATGGTCTGCCTTGAGTCAGTGGTTCTCATGGGGTATAAATAGAGGCTTTTGAGATTTAATTGGGATATCCCTTTAAAAGCTGTTTCAGTCGATGATTTGGCGATCTTGTCTCTGTTAAAGTAACCAATTCCAAAGCCCTGCCTTTTCAAATTAACCCATTTGGCAGATTCTAACTCCCTCCTATATCTTATGGTTAATAGCAGATGTTCAAATCTGTACAGGGTTCCAGGGATTCCTGTTGCTCTGATGTATGAGGGTTGTGCTGGGATTTCTCTCATATTCCAACTTCTTTGAAAACCTTCATCTGAAGAAGCTCTTCTAACTTTCCCAAATTCCTTTCTATACAGAAATGGGAGGAGGCCTGGCCCACTCTGTTGGTGGGAGATTCCAGGTTCTCCTGGTTTCTGATTGCAATGGGAATGTGTCACTCAGTCTCTGCACCCCAAGTCCACCATCCCTGTTCCTTGTGCAGATGATCCCATCTGTTGTATCATGGTCAAGATGATAGATGTTTTTTGTGAAATTACCAATAATTTGAATATTTTGAGATGCTTCTATTTAAAATCAGATGGTACACCTGTCGGGTGCCATTGTTTAAAATACAATTCTCCCCTTTTTGGTGTTCGTGCAGCTGATCTTAAATTAGCCCAGATTTTTGCAATGTTTCTTCCCATCCTGCTTCCTGTGGACCTGCCCAAGGGTCCACCCATACCCCTGAATAGTTCTGTCTCTACTGGGGGATGGAATTAACAGGAGTCCAGCTAAATGACCAATTATCTCAGTAATTGTCCTAATGTTTGGTGAGTTTTGAGAAGATTCCTCACTCAGGTTGAGGATCTGGATGTAAGTTAGCTCACTGAGCTGAATGAAAACGAACGTCCCAGCTCAGCGAGCAAACTCTCATCCAGAAATGTTTTCTCCACATGGGGTCAAATGAACTTCTTGGTCTTTAATATTTAATGACCAAGCCAGTACAATCTCAACATTGACCTGTTTCCAGGTTTCTGGTTATCCCTTGCTGAGTTGCTTTTAGTGCTTTATTGTTGAAGGTCAAAGTGGAGCAGTTAATCTAATCCTCATGGAAAGGTATCACTCCATGATCACCTTCCTCCAAGGCTGCAAAGCAAAGGATCCAACACTGTTGGAGAGAAATCTCCCTGCTTCACTCCCCTCTTTCTGTACTGAAACACGACAAAATAGTGTCATCATGGAGTTTTACTGTTGCTCATCAACACCTTTTCTGGATACTTCTATCGTGAAGCCAGCTCGATGTTAGAGACGGCAAAATAATAACTGACATGACAATTGGCCAAGTGAGGGACGTTGAGCTGGGTCCAATAAGCTGCTCGGTTAGTTCTCATACCTAAAGCTGTCATTTGTGTTGTGTGAAATTGAGAAGACACCAATTACCCATCACCCTGACGAGAACTAAATTACAATCAACTTTATTAAGGACCCATCACAGACCCATAAAAAGATGGAGTCACTCCTCTTGTTAATCCCATTAGCTGTGTGGGAAGATATTTGTTCATCCATACTTTCATCGCACACCTTCTCCAACACACCTGTGACATCGACCATGACCACCAAACCTTTCCTGGAACATAATGTCCGACTTCCATCCTCCGTTCTTATCCAAGCTTCTATATATTTTCCAACCGTATTTACTGACATGTTCATATAATTTCTCAACTATCTTTTAATGCCATTTAATTCTCATTTGTAACTGCAGGGCACCAGCTGGGGGTATGTGCAAGTGTTTGATATGGGGTAGAACATCTCTGACGAGCCTGTCTTTGGATAGATCTTTCATGGCTAAGGGTTGTTCCAGTGGATATAAATCTGGAGGTCTTCCTCATGATTGCTGTCTTTCTCCACATGTTGGAGATTCCATTGTCCTTGAAGTATCTCACTTGCCTCCATTGTCTGCAGCTATTAGTAAATAGGCTCACCATTATCTTGTTCTACCTCATCTCCACCATCTTCTGGTCATATTTCTTGAGGAACCTTTCATTTTGCCAGCATCCTTAGAACATTGGTATTGCTTTCTTTGCTGTACTGAAAGGAAACGTGGATTACATTATCAGTTGGTTTTTCACGTTTTCTTCATTATTGTGAGATTTGTATTTCCAATTTAGGAATCCCTAATCCTCTGCCCCTCCAGTGTGTATATAAAACCCTTTTGGTGGTAAAATGTGGCAAATGTAAAATTTCTTTCTGAAATTTTGGAATAAGAGTGTAATCCAAGTTTTTTTTTTCTGAATGTCAATTCTTTGTCAGGCATCGGGCTGATGGTCAGATTCTTTGTCCATTCTTGCAACTTATTGTCTGACTTGACCCCACCCAATACCAATTCATGGATATGGTTGTGTTAAAATATTTCGTCAATTCCCCCAGGACAATGGATTGGATCTGATCCTTGTCAATCTTCCAGTTCCTTTGACCTGTAGGTGTAATGTCTCATTTTATGAAAGAAATGGAACCCTCCAGTTTTTGTTAATTGACAGTCTGGCATTCTCCATTTTGGACAATCTTCAAATTACACACCCTACCCGGGTGAGTTTCACTGAAGTGGTGTATCATCAGCAAACGCCAGGGGCACACGGTGGATAAGATCATCTTTAAAATTCATAAAAACACCTGACTTCCCTCCCAACGTACTAAAACAATCCATAGCAATATTAAACAAACAACTTAGCACCACAAGCTATCTTTATAAACACAAAATTAATGTCTCCATCACTGTCATATTATTATTTGTCCAAAGATTTATCATTGTATAAAATCCTCCGGCTACTCTGTAATGATTTAAAAGTAATTTGTGCCCGATCAAATCAAAGGCCTGAGCTCAGTCCATGAAAGCTGCCCAATCTCTCCCATTTCCCTTTGTCCCATTAATAACGTTACTGACGGTGAAAGCATTGAGACTGCAACCCAGGGTTGTCCCAAGGAAACCTTCCTGTCTCAGGGGAAGTACAACTGCTTCGCTGAGTCGTTTTGCAATACGTTTTGTAAATATACGAAGCCGAAGTGGCCCAAGAGTCACTGGTCGCCAGTTAGTGGTGGTCTTGGGGATAAGCACTGTCCTCCATTCTCTAGCATTTCTGGTAGAAAACCAGTTTGGAGCCACAATGAAACCAGCCTGGGCAGACGTGTACTATCATCCATATGAATGGACTCTCTCCTTTAACCCACTACCATTGGGTCCTGCTGCTGTTCTGGGATCCACCCCACGAATGATCATCCATTTCCTCTACTCACTGGCTCCATCAGGTGATCAGTGGAAGTAATACCTCCATTAGACTTCAATCACATCATGAGCCTTTATTGGAGGTTAATGTCACTCTCTGATCTATTCACTGTCCCGATGGGCTTGCAACCTGGTATCAGCAACAGACACAAATCTGGGGGTCTCCAGCGGTCAGTTAGTGTTGAGATGGTTGTCATTTTTCTGGTGTGGTTAATATTTGTCACAATCCCCTAGCACAAGTGAGCTTCCAGGGTGTGGCCAGGTATCTGTCCATCCGGAACTCGGGAGATTAACTAAATCTCCCATTATTTATTTAATAGCACCGTCCAATGACAGTGCCCACAGTCCACACGGGTCAACAGTGGATCGAGTCAGACCAAGCCAACTGGCTGTTCCACAAACCTAAAGCCAGTACTCTGGTCCAAAGACGAGTAAAACCAACTTAAAAACCAGTGACATGAGTTAAACAGGTACACTCTCCCACTGCCATTACCAGAGGAACCATGAGGTACAGTTTGTGATGGAGTTGAAGGCTGGAGCCAATTCCAAGACAACTGAAAGATCCTTTCTAATTCTCGGAGCTCCTTTTTGAATAATCTCTTGCACGAAGGCTGTATTTCCATTACAGCCCAGTGTTGTCACATTACAACCATTCTGTCTAAAATTCAAACTAACAGCCTGATTTGAGTCTCATCGCTTAACCCCTTAGGGAAAAGACTTGCTAAAATCAGGCCAATATTAATAGGTCTCTGGTTATCAATTACTTTTAAGGCTGACCTTGTCATCCAGTCTTTTGACAAATTGAACTGTTTTAATTTCAATGAATCGGGTACCGCTCCTGATCCAGAGAGAACCTTGAGGTGAGTAGTAACTCTGTGAATGTTAATGTCCTCAAGGTTCATCCCATTGAGTCCTGGGACACATTTCCAATTGATCTCCTCAATCGCTGTATTGATTTCACTTCCTTCTGTGGGGTTCATCAGGAGCTTGACATTCCCCCTGATGGTATATGGCTAGAACTAATGTCTCAGCTTCATGATTGGGAATGGATCATTCCCCACTGTATACCCTTTCCAGCTCCTCACTGGGTAGAGAACAGAGGGGAACAGTCAGTGCCCCAGAGTTTACTGGGTACATTATCTCCTATTGTTATACAGTATTTGAGTCTCTTTAATGGGATTTCTTAGCCAAATGTTTCCAGGCAACACTATTGATGTCCTCTTTCTGCCTTCTCTTACTAGTCCTCTGTGACCTCCTTCCATGATCTGCTTTCCTCCCTTTCCCTGAAGTTGTTTCTCCTTGAGTCAATGATTCCGTGTTCTGAGCCCCAGACCCTGCTCTCTTGTTTCTGGATCCTTTTTAACTGAGTAATTCTTCTGCCTGAGTTAATTGTTCTAAATATCTATATTGGAGTATAGGCAGGTCATTGAATAATCTCCGTACCACCCTCAAGGGGTTTGATTTGCTGAACTGATTCTGTACCTAAATTTTCTTCAATATTTTCCAAAGGTCCTTCTGCTGGGATGGGGAAGGGGCTTGAGCTCCATGGAGTTGTGAATTACTGGTTCAGTGACACTACCATTATACCACCATCACCTCACCTGTCAGTCTAGGACAAGGAGATGGCCATTCCCTGGGATCGGCATGCTGGGTAAATTCTCATGTACCACTGAGATGCTGCTGAGTCGTTTCCAGTCTGAGTCATACAGCACAGAAACTGACCCTTCGGTCCAGCCCGTCCATACTGACCAGGTTTCCTGATCTGAACTTGTCCCACGGGCCTGCATTTGGCCCATATCCCTGTGAGCCTTCCCTATTCATGGACCTGTCTTTAAATGATGTATCTGCCTCTCCCACTCCCTCTGGCAGCTCATTCCATCTGTGCACCAGCCTCTGAAAATAACGGAGATGCAACTGGAACATTGCTCTTCATTTCATTAAACTGATGGGACACTCCCATGTTAAACAAAGCAGATGGCTTTCTGAATAAAGCATCCTCTAAGCTATCACAATATTAGACACACACTGACTACCAAGTGTGACCATGTTTAAAATCCTGTCGTCAGCTCTCCAGTGGGACTGACTTCAAAGTGAGTGGAGAGAGGCCAAGTACTTAATTCAGGGCCATTGGGGTCTTCAGTAGTGACCGTGCAGGATGGGGTTTTGTGACTGTGTCTGTAGACCAATTCAATTTTATAACAATCTCCATGTAATGCCTTTCCTTGTGGAAGGATTTGATTGAATTTCAAATTAATTTCTTGGAGCTAAGTGTTTGCTTTTTAGGGATGTGGGTATTATTAAGAACACAGGTGTGTGTGTTACCACCCCTAATATCCCTTGTCCAATAAGCTGCTCAGTTCACTGCTGAAGTCTGTTCAGAGTCAGCCATGTTGTTCTTGATCTGGAGTCACATCCCGACCAGACCAGGTAGAGACAGCAGATTGTTTTCCCTGGAAAGCTGTGTGTAAACTAGAGGCTTGCTGAACAATTGTTGTCTCTGTCCCCAGTCCTCAGACCAGCTTTACATTCCAGACTGGTCAGCTGAAAATCCATTGGCCTGCCAGGACACAGTATTTGAACCCATGTTCCCAGAGCAGTAGCTGAGCCTGCTGGATTGAGAGTCCAGTGACGCTGCCATTGTATCAGCATCTTCCCCACCACCCTGCCCTCCCCTTGCCTCTATCTAATTGACTGACTTCCCCTTCAAAATGAAGAAGGCTCCTTCCTGAATCACTGACCTCTCCCCCTCCTGATGCTCCCTGGCTTACTGTGTTCCTCCAGCCTCCTGCTTGTCCACTTTCTCTTCAAAATGGCTGTCAAATTGATGAACTGCATCTACTTCCTGCACTGATTACTATCCAATTGTCTGGCAAGCTCTTCAAATCTCTCGCACTTATCTCGCACATTACCACTCCTAATATCCCTCGTCCAGTAAGCTGCTCAGTTCAGAGTCAGCCATGTTGCTGTCGATCTGGAGTCACATACCAGACCAGACCAGGTGGAGACAGCAGATTGATTTCCCTGGAAAGCTGTGTGTAAACTAAAGGCTTGTATGACAATTATTGTCTTGGTCAGCTTTATAATCTCTCACCTCACACGGCACTGCAACAAGTTTCATCTTGGAGGCTTTCAATAACTTCTAGAATTTCCAACTTGGTTTCTGTGGACAGTTTCTAACGTATAATGGATGTGTCCCAGTGTCATGCCTTATTCAGGCAGCTCTTCAAACTCCTGAATACCAACTGCCCATCACAATTACAACCCCAAATCCAAACGAGGTGAGGGTTTAGTGTCCACGGAAGTTGAAAGTAAGCGGAAGCTGAACTGAAATGGAAGACATTGTGGAGGTGGAGAGGCTGTTCTCGTTTGGGACAATCTCAAACCAGAATTTGCTGTTTGTTTTAAAACAGTCATCAACTGAAGACAGAAGAGAATGTTGTTGTTCAGAAGATTGGTCTGGAGCTGCCTTTATCAAACAAGGGAGGCAGAGCCTTTGTTTGAAGGTGGAGGTAGGTTTTTGATCATGAAGAGTTGGTTTGTAATGATGGCAGTGTGGAGTGACCAGATCAGCCATTATCCTGGTGAATGGCAGAACAGGCCTGTGTGGCTCCAGCCTGAGCTTAATGCTCATTCTGTTTGTTCCAATTTCTAACTCCGCCCAGACTCTCTCTGACACACATCTCACTGAAATATGAAGATCTCAGCCAATGAATGAAATCTCTGATTTTTAAATGAATGAAGATAGTCTAGAGACATGTTAACATTTCAGCAAAGGCTCTCACTGTGGGTCACAGCCGGATTACAACTGCTCAGTGAAGGGAACGTGAATTGACTTAATGTCATAATGTCTCAAACTGGCTGTAAGCAAACTAAATGGGGGGAGGGGAGGGGGAAGCAGGATTTGGGTGGGTGGTGGGATGGTGTTAGAGCATGTTGGTGTCTGTCCAGAGAAGAGTTGGAACGCATTGATATTTTACCTGGAATAAGACTGATGTGTAGAGGAATCCACTGGAACAGGAGACTGTTCAGCCCATTGGCCAGTTCCTGGGTTATCTCATTCATCTTCTGGTCTTCGTATGAAGTTCAACACCTTTTTGTTAAAAATTGTGAACCTTCCCTTGCCTCTAGCTGATCATCTCCTCCCCTCCCCCATTCCACTTACTGTCCTTTCCAGGCTGGCAGAAGACACACCATTGATCTGTCGGTCTCACTTTCCGATCACAGAAGCTGAACGATCAACATCTTTTCCCCAGCAGCACCTTATACCCATTACCCCCACCCCTGGCACACCCCGCACTCCCAAACTGCAGCATCATGACTGTCCCCTCCACACTTCACTTCAGCTCTGATGAAGAGCCATCCAGACTCGAACTGTGAGCTTACTGTCTCTCCATGGATGCTGCCTGAGCCCCCTGTGATCTCCAGCGTTTCTGTCTGACATGTGACTCCAGATCCAGAGCAATGTGGCTGACTCATATTTCTTGTCATCTGTGTGCAGGTGTCAGACACAATGAAGACCAACAAGTGTGTACATTTAATTTAGATTCCACCACCAGCAGGAAGAAAGGAAACACCCGTGTGGCCAGTGACGAGCAGTGCCCTTCACATCAAAGGGCAACGCTGGGTGACCAAACAGTAAAGGGGAGGGCAAGGATTAAATCACAATACAGTTGGAGGGGAAAATAATACACTCCACTCCCAATATATACATGGTCCACAGACTCCACAGAACAATGCACTCCACTCCCTGGCAGGGACTGGCCTCAGGGACCTCCTCCTCCACATCTTCTCCCATTGTACCCCCCCCACCCAGGACCATGACCAGGCATCTATGCCCCAGGGGATTCTGTAATGGGGCAGGGGTTGGGCCTGGGGTCAGGAGGTGCAGGGCAGGGATCAGGCACTGATTTTTGGGGCTGGGTGGGGGTCAGGGTTCCTGTGCTAGGGTGACACTGGCATAGCCACAGGGGCATTGTCGTGCCAGGGTGGGACAGATCAAGGGTCTGTTTTTGGGGAAGGTGACAGGGTGGTCTCCCAGTGTGTGGGCCTGGCTCGGCTTTAGCATCTTCTGTCCAGCCGCACTCACACCCCCACCACCTTTCCTCCCCCCCCCCCCCCACCCCCTTCCCTGCCAGAGGCTGAGGGATAGGGATTGAAAGCCTCTAGCGTAGCTCCCACTGCTGGGGCTTGTGGTGTTGACCTTGGGAGGGGGAGGGGGAGTGGGTGAGGCAGTGCCACGCTCAGCCATTTGTGTGTCTGGGCGGCCTGCTGGGTGGGGCAGTTTTTGTGCCCTACCTCACGGCACAGGTGGCACCACATGCCATCTGCCGTCCAGAAGACGCGGTAGGCTGCACCCTCATGGAGGGTAAACGATCCCTCGGTGACCTCCTCCCGGGCCAGGCAAATGAACACCTGGTGTCGGAAGGAGTAAATGTGCCGGAGGGCGGGGTCTTTGAGACCGAGCAGGAGCAGTTGGATCCCCGACCGGATTCTTCTGTCCTCCTCCACTGTGAGTGAGGCACAGTGAAAGACGCAAAGTGCACGAATCGTTATTCAATTGCCACCGCCAGGAAGATAGGAAAAACACCCGAGTGGCCAGTGACAAGCACTGCCCTTCAAACCACAGGGCAATGCTGTGTGATCAAAACAGTGAAGGGGAGGGTAGGGACTAAATCAAAATAGAGTTGGAGGGAGAAATGATGCACTCCACTCCCTGCGGCGCCCACCTCTTCCTGAACGACTCCAGGGTGTTGGTGGACACCGCGTGCTCCTTCTCCAAGGACACCCGGGCTCTAACGTAACCCCGGCAGAGGGGCAGGCAGTCGGCCCTAACGACCCCCCTCCACGGCCCGCTGCCTGGACCTGTTGATGGCCAGTTTGGCCAGGCCCAGGAGCAGACCCACGAGGAGGTCCTCGGACCTGCCCTCCCTCCTCCGTACCGGGTGCCCGAAGATCAGGAGCGTGGGACTGAAGTGCAGCCAGAAACAGAGGAGGAGGTTTTTGAGGAAATCAAAAAGGGAGTGCAAACGCCCGCACCCAATATATACATGGTCCACGGACTCTACAGCGCCACAGAACAAGCAGTTGGGCTGGGAGTCCGTGAACCACCGCAATCTGCGGTTGCAGGGGACTGCTGCGTGCAGCACCCTCCACCCCAGATCCCCGAGAGAAAGGGGAAGGACTCCCGCGTAGAGAGCCCTCCACTGGGGATCCCCACCGCCCGGTGGCAAATGGGCACGCCAAGGCGTGTCCGGACGGTGGATGAGGGAGAAGAGGTGGACGGTGTGCAGCAGCAGTCGATACAGGGCCTTCCTTTTTATATCCCTGAAAGGGACAAAATTAAAATTCCGGAGGCGGCTCAGGTTGTGGGGCACAGGCTCCCGCGGGAAGTACGGGACCTTGGGGCCAATGTGAAATTCCGTCCGGGCCGGGGTGAGCGCGGACGGGATCCCACCGCACACCTGAGCGTCCTCCAACCGGTGCACTACGTCGGGTCCGAGCACCGCCGTTTTAAGGCGTCGGATGGCGGTGGCCACGTACCGGACGTCTACCGCTGCCCTGCTCGCTATGTCCTGCGGCAGCGTCCAGCCCAGGCCCCCGGCACCCAGCACGTCCCCGACCCTGGTCGCCCTCGCCGCCACGGCCCTCCCCTCCGACAGCCACTCGAACCCGCGAGTACGGAGGTGCGGATTCCTGAGCAACGGCTCCCTGACGACAGCCGCTACTCCAGCCGGAGGGTAGGCGCGACGCGATTCGACCATGTTCCAGACAGTGATCAGGTCCTGGTAAAAGACAGGCAGCGCCTTGAGGGAGACCTCCAAACCGTCACGGTCGACGAACAAGAGCTGCGTGTCATAGTTGAGGTTACGCACCTGGCGGAAAAAATACGTCGCCAGGACGCACCACCTAGGAGGAGGCTCGACGTAAAGGTATCGCCGCAAGGTCTGAAGGCCGAACGTCGCGACCTGGGTGCGGACGCACACCAGCGACTGACCGCCCTCCTCAATAGGGAGACTCAGAACCTGCGCGGCGACCCAGTGCATCTTTTTGTCCCAGAAGAAGTCGATCAACGTTCTCTGGATGTCAGCGACAAAGCCAGGAGGAGGGACCAAAGTGACCAGCCGGTACCACAGCAAGGCGGCCACCAGCTGGTTTAGGACCAGCACTCGACTCCTGTAAGATGGCACTCGGAGCAGTCCTGTCCAGCGGCCTAGGCGAGCCGAGACTTTGGCCTCCAACTCCTGCCAGTTGGCCGGCCAGGATTCCTCAGCCGGGCTGAGGTAGACCCCCAGGTAGAGGAGATGGGTGGTACTCCAGCTGAACCCCCGTAACTCCTCCGGCAGAGAGTCCACCCGCCACGGACCGACCAGTAGTCCGGAACACTTGGCCCAGTTGATCCTGGCGGAAGACGCCGCAGAGTACACGGCCTGGCACTCGCGCATCCTCCCCAGGTCAGCCGGGTCGGTGAAAGTGAGGAGCACGTCGTCGGCGTAGGCCGAGAGGACCACCCCCGTGCCCGCACGGCGCAGAACCAGCCCCAACAACCTCCTCCGCAAGAGGCGCAGGAAAGGCTCCACGCACAGGGAATACAGCTGGCCGGGCAGGGGGCAGCCTTGACGCACTCCTCTCCCGAAGCGAAGGGGCGCCGTCAGGGACCCGTTAACTTTAACCAGACACTCTGCGGCGGCGTACAAAAGTCGGATCCGGGCGACGAACCGCGTCCCGAACCCGAATGCCCGCAGAGTCCCGCGCAGGTACTCGTGATCGACCCTGTCGAACGCCTTCTCCTGGTCGAGAGACAGGAAGGCGCTCGGCAGACCAGCCCGTCGACAGAAATGGATCAGGTCCCGGACCAGGTGGACGTTGTCGTGTATCCTCCGGCCCGGGACCGTGTAGGACTGGTTTGGGTGAATCATGTGGGCCAGCACGGAAGCCAGGCGAGAAGACAACACCCTGGTGAAGATTTTGTAGTCCGTGCTGAGAAGGGAGACCGGACGCCAGTTCTTTAAGGAACGAAGGTCCCCCTTCTTCGGCAGCAGGACGATGACCGCCCTGCGCCAAGAAAGGGGCAGCTGTCCGGCATTTAGACACTCCCCCAGGACCTGTGCGTAGTCGCTCCCCAGGATGTCCCAGAACGCCCTGAAGAACTCCACAGTCAGCCCGTCCAGCCCCGGGGTTTTGCCCCTCGAGAGCCGGTCGAGGGCGCCGGTCAGCTCCTCTAAAGTGACGGGAGCGTCGAGCCTTCCGGCGTCCTCCGGGCCGAGCTGTGGCAGGTCCTCCCACAGAACTCTGCGAGCGTCCTCGCTGGACGGATCCGGAGAGAACAGAGCCGTGTAATAGTTTCGGACGTGGGCCCTGACGCCCTCCGGATCCGAGACGAGGGACCCGTCGTCGGCCAGCAGCACAAGGAGCTGCTGACGGGTGCCGCGCCTTTTTTCCAGCGAGTAGAAGAAGGGGGAGCCGCGGTCCAGGTCCTGGAGGAGCTGGATCCGCGACCTCACGTACGCGCCCCGAGCCCCGACGAGCTGCAGGTCCCGGAGCGCGGCCTTCTTCTCTTCGTACACCCCGCGCAGGGCCGGGTCCGCGTCGGGCTGACCGAGGCGTGACTCCAGGTCGAGCATCTCCCTCTCCATCTTCCCGATCCTGGATTTCCGCCTCTTGGTCGACCCCCTCGCGTACTCCTGACAGAAGACGCGGACGTGAGCCTTGCCCACGTCCCACCATAGCCTCAGGGAGGGGAAGCTTCCCCGCTTCCTTCTCCAGCCGGCCCAGAAACGACGAAACGAGTCCCGGAACCGCTCGTCCTCCAGCAGCAGGTTGTTAAAGTGCCAGTACGCGGAGCCGAGCCTGGCGCCGAATGGAAGGAGTTCCGCCCACACCAGGTGATGGAGAGTCCGCCAGACGTCCACCAGGTCGAAGGACTTGACCAAGTCCCCCAACCTCTTCCCCGACGCCCAGCCAGTGCGGGCACCGCCGTGGTCCCTGCCCTCGAGGACGCAGTTAAAATCTCCCCCGAGGACGACGCACTGGTTCTCGTTGATGGAAGCGAGATGAGCGGACAGTTCTTGAAAGAAGCTCGCTTGCCTCGGCCCGGCCAGGGGAGCGTATACGTTCACCAAGTGAAGCACCGCGCCCCCCAGCCGAACCGTCAGGTGAAGCAAACGGCCTGGCACCGGCTCCCTGACCCCCAAGATCTCGGGCTGAAAATGCGGGGCCAACAGGATAGCCACCCCGCCAGATCTGCGGGTGAGGTGACTCATGTAGACCCCCCCTCGCCACTCCAGGAGCCAGGTGGCTTCGTCTCCCGGGGTAGTGTGGGTTTCTTGCAGGAAGCACACCGCATACCTCCCGTCCTGAAGGACCGAGAGGGTCTGGAATCTGCGCTGTGACTCCCTGCTGCCGTTGATGTTGAGGCTGGCTATAGTCGTCTCCATGTCGGAAGCATTGTGCTACCACCACCAGTACAGTTTAAAAACAAATACAATTACTGGGAGGACGAGGGAGGGGCACAGGAGTCCCTCGCCCTCACCGGGAGTGCCCCCAGGAAGTTCCTGACTCGCTTTCGCTCATTGGAATTGAGCCCAGGCGCCTGGCGAGCAGCGTGGGCCGACCAATAAACTTGTTCAAAAGAGCTCCAGCGGTCGAGCGCCAGTCGGGCTCTATCCCGGCGACCTCGAGTTTCCTCGACAAATTCCCAGAGTTCCTCGAGGGGGATGAGGGGGAGATCGGCGGGGGGCACCTGGGACTCAAAAACATCACTACAGACAGAGTCCGCGTCGTCCCCGGTGTCCGCCACCGACCCCGGACCCTCCTCCGGGAGGTCGCCCTCGGTCGCCGACCCCTCCCCCACCGAGAGGATGGGGGCTGGTCCGGCGCCGCCAACCGGCCTCGAACCCCCGGCGACCCCACCCCCAGGGTCACCGGCGGTACCTTCCTCGGCGCACCCCGTCCCGGAACGCCCCGAGTTCGGGTCGTCGGGCAGCGGAGGCTCGGGGCCCCGCTCTCCTCCCGACACCGGGACGCCTGGCCCCTCGGGGAAAAGGTCATCCCCCAGGGCCAAGGCTCCCGGAAAAACAGTCTGGGAGGGAGGAGCGGGGATAACACCTACCTCCCCTCCGCCGCTCGGCGACCCAGTAAAGGGTCCTTTGTCGACGCCCGCACCGCGGCCCTTGTTGTTGTCGTCGTCGTCGTCGTCGTCGGGCAGGTCAGGCCGCGGTGCGGGATCGTTGGGGGGTCCCGTGGGCCCGTCCCCCGGAGAGGGGCAGCGCCGCCGGCGCGCTGCAGGACTGTCTCTCCCCTCCAAAGGCCAGCCCCTCTTCCCCAGAGAGACAGGGGGGGATTTATGGGCCTTATCCTCCCCGCCCGCCTTGGTGGTCATGGGGCCCGAGGCCCCCCCCCCCCCCAGCCTTTCCCGGAATACGATTGGCTGGGGGAAGGCAGGGGGCGTGGCCAGGGTGGGGAGGGTCAGCCGTGTCACTTCCTGCCCCGCCCCTGGTTTATCAGTGACGGCGGGCGGGGCAGGGGCCCAGTTCCCTCTCCGGGGCCCGGAGACACGGTGGCTGCGGGAGATTGGGCAGCAGTGGTCCCCCCCAGGTTAGTGCCAGGGTGTGGCTGGGCTCGGGCTCGGGGTCCCCGGGGCCAGGTGTTGCAGGGCCTGGGGCAGGCGTCGCAGCCCCAGGGGTTTCTCCATCGGGGGGGGGGGGTAGATGTGGGGTCAGGGTCGGGTAGATGTGGGGTCA
Organism: Chiloscyllium punctatum; assembly: GCF_047496795.1. NCBI lineage: Eukaryota > Metazoa > Chordata > Chondrichthyes > Orectolobiformes > Hemiscylliidae > Chiloscyllium > Chiloscyllium punctatum. The sequence continues at coordinate 53,073,543 of NC_092780.1, forward strand.
GGGTCGGGTACGGGTCCGGGGGTTTGGGGGTCAGGGTTCCCGCGCCAGGGCGACGCTGGCACGGCCGCAGGGGCATCGTCGTGCCGGGGCGGGGCAGGTCGTGGGCTGGGTGTCGGGGATGGGGATAGGGTGGTCTCCCCGTGGGCGGGCCTGACGCGTCGCGCCTTCCTGAGCGCCTTCCGGCCGGCTGGACGCTCACCCCCCTCCCTGCCGGAGGCTGGAGGATCGGAAGCCTCCGGCTCAGGCTCCGGTGTCGGGGCCTGCGGTGTCGACTGTGGGGGAGGGGGAGTGGGTGTGGCGGCACCACCGTCAGCCGTTGGCGAGGGCTGGGCGGCCTTCTGGGTGGGGCAGTTTTTTCTGATGTGCCCCACCTCGCGGCACAGGTGGCACCGCACGCCGTCCGCCGTCCAGAAGGCACGGTAGGCCGCGCCCTCGTGGAGGAGGGTAAACGAGCCCTCCGTGACCTCCTCCCGGGCCAGGCAAATAAACACCTGGCGACGGAAGGAGTAGACGTGACGGAGGGCGGGGTCCTTCAGACCGAGCAGGAGCGGCTGGATCCCTGACCGGATCTCCCCCAAGGTGGTGAGGTGGGGGAGAAGGAGCTCGCTGGCAATGAAGGGCGGGACGTTGGAGATCACGATCCTCTGGGCCGTAACCTCCAGAGGGTCCACGGGCAAATGTGTCCCGCCCACAGCGAGCCCCCTCTCCACGGCCAGGTGGACCGCCTGCTCGGTCTTCAGGAAAAATACGGCCTTCCCGTACATCCGGGCCGCAGCGACTATGGCCAGTGGGCCGACCACACTAGCCATGGCCTTGCTGCAGGCCTCGATGCTCATGTTCGGGTGGGGATAGGCCTTGACCCCCAGGCGTTTCGTGAGGTGCCTGAAGGGGGTGTGGTTTGCAGCCGGGGCTGGGCCAGCCGAGCCTAAGGCAGCGGCTACCCCGGCGTAGGTGCGGCTGGGCCCCGCGACCTTCGGGCTCGCCATCCTCTGCTGCCGGTGGTGGAGTCGGGCCTCTGGCAGCGGCAGTGGTGGAGATCGCTGGGAGAGCCCCAAGCAGCGACGGTGGAGACCTGCCTCAAGTGACAACAGCGGTGGAGGCAGGCCTCAGGCGAGTCCCAGGTAGGCCCTCGGTCGCAGCGGTGTGGGGCAGACCTGTTGGGGAGGGTCCCCAAGGCGAGTCCCAGGTAGGCCCTCGGTCGCAGCGGTGTGGGGCAGACCTGTTGGGGAGGGTCCCCAAGGCAAGTCCCAGGCAGCCCCAAAATCGAGTCCCAGGCAGCAGATGTAGAGGCAGGCCTCAGGCAACAGCAGTGGTGGAAGGCGGGCCTCCGGCAAGTCCCAGGCAGTTCCTCCAGTCACAGCAGTGGGGGGCAGGCCTGCTGGGGAGGGTCCCCAAGGAAAGTCCCAGGCAGCCCCAAAACCGAGCCCAAGGCAGCAGTGGTGGAGGTAGGCCTCAGGCAACAGCAGCAGTGGTGGTGGTGGAGGTCCTGGGGAGGAGCCCCAAGGCGAGTCCCAGGCAGCGAAGGCAGAGGCAGGCCTCAGGCAGCAGCAGTAGAGGCAGGCCTCTCCTCAGGCCACAGCAGCAGTGGTGGTGGTGGTGGAGGTCCTGGGGAGGGGCCCCAAGGCAAGTCCCAGGCAGCGAAGGCAGAGGCAGGCCTCAGGCAACAGCAGTGGTGGAAAGTAGGCCTCCGGCAAGTCCTGGGCAGTTCCTCGGTTGCAGCTGTGGTGGAGGCAGACCTGTTGGGGAAGGCCCCCAAGGCAAGTCCCAGGCAGCCCCCAAAATCGAGTCCCTGGCAGCGGTGGTGAAAGGCAGGCCTCAGACAACAGCAGCAGCGGTGGAGATGGAGGTCTTGGGGAGGGGCCCCAAGGCGAGTCCCAGGCAGCGAAGGCAGAGGCAGGCCTCAGGCAGCAGCAGCAGAGGCAGGCCTCTCCAAAGTCCCAGGCAGCAGCAGGGAGGCAGGCCCCAAGCAGCAACAGGAACAGTCCTTGCACATACACAGTCACAGTCACAGAAATGGTCCAATCTCTCCAGAAGGGAAGGAAACACTCGAGTGGCCAGTCACAACTCCAGGGTGTCAGTGGACACCCGCGTGCTCCTTCTCCAAGGACACCCGGACTCCTAATGTCCTGGTTATTTTTTTTTTTTTTTCCTTTTTTCTCTTTTTTTTTAACCCCCACACTACCGCCTAAGTGCAGTAGTGCTTATTTTTTCCCCAGCACCCATGGTGTGTGTGTGTGCGCAGGTGTAAAACACAGTGAAGGACACAAAGTGCACCAATCTTTCTTCAATTGCCACCACCAGGAAGATAGGAAAAACACCCGAGTAACCAGTGACAAGCAGTGTCCTTTTGAGAGAGCAATACTCCTCTCCTGCGTATATATATTTTTTTCTTTTTTTTTTCTTTTTTTTTTCCAGGGTGTTGGTGGACACCGCGTGCTCCTTCTCCAAGGACACCCGGGCATCTCCTGCTTATATTTTTTTTTTCTTTTTTTTTCTTTCTTTTCTCTTTTTTTTTCTTTTTCTTCGCCTAAGTGCGGTAGTGCTTATTTTTTAATCTCCTGTTTATATTTTTTTTTTTTTTTTTTTTTTTTTGGACACCGCGTGCTCCTTCTCCAAGGACACCCGGACTCCTAATGTCCTGGTTATAATTGTTAACCAGAGCCTCCTGATTGGGGTTTTCAAGCCCAGGCCAATCAAGGATCTTGGAGCAAACTCATCCCCCCCCCCCCACCCTCCCCACTGTCCCGGGAGTGTGGGTCAGCTCCTCTTGTACCTTTTTCCTGTGACGTGTCCACCCCAGCTCCGGTCCCTCTGATGCAGACTCTGACACGGCCTGTACCGGACTGTAGTTCCTCTCCCTGTATCTGGAGCATCTCGAGAGTTTCCTCCTCCTTCCAGCGGTAATGTTTTATGCCAGAATGGACCTTTCCATGGGAACTGGGAGGCCATTTTATCCTTGTTGATCAGTGTTTTTAATTGATTTGGATGTTGCTAAGCCATTGGATTGTCCCAACCCACGTGGAGGGGGCTTTGCAAGGTGGGCACTCTCCTGGGTACCAGCCTACAAATTTGTTACTCAGGTCAGACCATGTGTGCCCCTTGGCTGACTTGAGTCCACACACCAGCAGCCACTACAATGGCTGTCTGAGCCAGATCCTGAAGGACTCTTCAGCCAATTGACTGAGGCTGGGCTTTGAGGTCCTGCTGAGGGCTGGCCTTAGGGCCTTCGTTTCAGGACATGCCCAGCTTGAGGCTGATTGTCTACACTCAAATGGTGCTGCCCAAGCTCAGTCAGACAGGTGAGTGTCCCCTTCCATTGGGATGGCCCGACAGCTCCCATGATGCACTTGCTGCAGTTTCTAATGACAAAGCCAGGTGTCGTAGCTGTTTGAAGTCCAGTTGGGCTTCAGCCGGTAGATCCTTCTGTGTGGTTATGTCATTAATCCCACATCCCCACGAACTGACTAACAATGGGAAAGCTGGCTCCACCCCCTTGACTCCCATGTCTCCCAGGCCTCAGAACGGTCTCTCAGCATCTCCTTCAGTATTAACCCAAAACCACATGCCTCTGCCAGTCGTCTCAACCTCGTCAAAGATCTCGACTGATTCCCCGGTCCTCTAACAGCTGAAGAAAACCAATGGCGTCTTAGGAGTAAAGATGGTTTGTGGTCGTAATATTCCTTACTCAGCTGTCAATTCTCGGAAGGTTCTGGTATCTGGTGCCTCTGGGATCATTTAAATCCCTTGTGACTGAAAATGCTGTGGGTCTGCAAGCATTCCGAAGGATTGCTCATTGCTTTTCACCTGCCCCAGTGTCAGTTGCCCAGAAAAAATATTGCGATCTTTGTGCATGCTGGGCCCAGTCTTCGACAGCAGGATCTCCCATGGCCACAGAAATGACTGCGCCAATGTTTGAATTTTCTGTTCCTCAGAGTTCTTATCATCTCTGGAAGTGAGTTTTTAAATTCCAGAATAATTTCTCTCCGATCCCTGTGTGTCTTTTCTATCTTTAATGCCCTCCCCTACCTATGGACATTATGTTTAATTCTTTCAAACCGGATACATCTCTGACCTGGTTCCTTTGTTGCTGACCTGCTGCCTCTATGTTTCTGAAATCCATTTGTAGCCACTCGAGAGCCTGTTTACCATCTTCACAATCTCTTCACACCCCCACCTGACAGCACTGCAAACACCTCACTCGCCCCACCTACCCACGACCATTGGGGGGGGAACGACCATTACCCCCACAGTCTCTGGCCCAATCATCTGCCTCACCGGTTATTCAAAATAATTCAAAAAGGCTATGACGTCTTTATTGTTGAATTTTGGTAATTTGGAAATAATAGTCTGTCTGCTAATCCTGAAGGTTTCTCTTTATTTCCATCTTTCTAAGCTTCCTCAGCAAATTTGGGAAGTTTGTTGAAACCCAGAACGTTTTTCTCAATGTTAAAAGCCATTTCCCCCACCTTTTTTGATTTGACCAACCACAAGGAACCAAAACTAACCGTATATTTCCACCGAAGCTTTATTTTAAGGTGTTGGACAGTAATCCCCAAGTCTGTTTAAATCTATCCAAATCCATCCCGATCTGGGACCTGAGCCCCCAGACCCTGTCACCATGTCCCCCTTGATTTACTTGGACAGAGTACACTGGCTGTGACCAGCCAGCTCCGAGTCAGGTTCCTGAACTGAGGAGATTCTCAATCCCCGGGTAATCCTGGTCAGCCAGGGCTTCCTGATTTGGCCCAGATTAACATCCCTCATCAAGGAGCTCATAGTCCACCAGATCCACCTGGTCCCAATCACTACACGAGGTGGGGGGGGGGCAGTCACTGTGACTGTCACCCACACAGCTCCTTCCAGGGGAGAGCCCTGGGTACAGAGGGGTGCTGCCAACTTCCTTGTGACCATGATTGGGTTTGGGGTGCCCTACAGTCGCGGGCAAAGTCTCCAATTCAGCTGCATGGGGTATGTCCAGAGGAAGGGGGTGGGTGAGGTCGATCAGGGGCTTTGTAGTATATTCCTGCCCCTTCTCCCATTCCTGCCCCTTCTCCCATTCCTGCCAGTTGGAGGGGTGAGCCGTAGGAAATCTGGGCCACACTTAAACTGCCATCCAGGAAAGCCAGTCTGTCTGTGTCCTAAAGTCGTTGTGCCCTAAAGTCCCTCCCTCCTACAGTGATCATTTTGTGGATGACCCACAATTCCACAGACCCCTCCCTCCCCCTTTCTGAGGTAATGGGAGACAAAGCTGTGGACCCAGCTTCTGCCTTTGTGGGTTAGTGTGGTGTGGGTCATATCCCTGAAATCACAGACATATTGGACACAGTCTCCAGGCAAAGCTGCTGGAATGTTCGCCTGGTTGGCTGCATTTGTCTAGCGCCTCGATGCGGTCTGCCTTATCTTGCCCGATGGCAGGGAGGACCTCAGTTTCTGGTGTCAATGGGCTCCCTCCTGAGTTGCTGGTTCTCAGGGTGGGTCTGAATGGCCTGAGGCATGTGACCATCAGTGTCCAATCAGTGCCTGCAGATAGATTTAATCAAATAACAGACCTGGGTCTTTCCTTCTGGGTACATGGGTCAGGGGGTGGGTGCTGGGGGCATAGTCACCCTGGGGAAAGATGGTGGGGCTCCCTGTCTGTGGGGCAGAGGTGGATCAGGTGAGGCTGGGTCAGTGTTGAACCTCTCACTTATCTCCATGGGGAGGTAGAACCCCAAAGGTGCCCGTTTAGCCCGTTCTGGGCTGAGACTGGTTTCTCCTGGGGCCTGGATTTGTTCCTGGGACTTTGTTCTGTGTTTGGGTCAGATGTGTATCGCTCCATGTTACAGACTTGGAGGAGACCGGTACAGTCCCTTGGAGCTGACTGTAATGTTGTTTCAATCTGTCAATGTAGAGTAAGGCTGTCTCCTGGTCCCCAGTGACCCTCCCCTCACTAGAATAAGCATTTCCAAATGGTGGCTGGAACTGTTCCACATGGATCAAGCTTTCCTCTCACTTTCAGTCTTGTTGCTTTGTTGAAGAGCTTGAGCCTTGCATTCTGCTCTGTTCTAGAGTGGAGTTGATTTTGGGAATGCCTGGATCCCATGCTGCCTTCCCCTGGGGAGTCTGTCCCAGCTGCAGGCAGCAGCAATCACTGGGATAAGCTTTATAGCTTTTTTCCCCACTTCCCAATGGGCTTCTCCCCACAGCTCCTGGACCAGGGAACCTTCACCCCAACGCCAGGCTGACTCCCTGGCACATGCTGCCCCTTTGGGCAATTTCACACAGATATTGCTTCAGGGTGTCCTGCTGTTTGTGCCATTGGGATCCCTTGTCATTTTAACAGGTCTATGTCATCCTTTAATCAATCCGGTTAAAAGGAAAATGAGGATCCGGTGTAGTCCCCCGGCCCGTGCTTTGCCTGTCCCAGTTTAAGGCTCCATGGGTGGTCAGTGCCAGTGTTTCTCATGTTCAGTTTATACCCTGGCCTTCACGTGGGGCAGCTGCTCCCTTCAAGACCAGCTCAGGCTGAACGTGCAAGATACCGACAAGGAAGGCAGTTCAGGTTAAAAGGACGTAAAGGGCCACTTTGTACTGAAGCCAAAATGTTATCTGGAACAGGGGTGGTCTCGAAGACCCTGTGGACACCTTAACCAATGTACACAGTATTAGCTTCCCCAGGCACCATGGGGTGTGTTCGGAAGGGGCTACACTGCACCAGTCTACAGGCAGGGAACCAGGTCACAACTTTATTTGAACAAAGGTTGAGAGTTCACCTATAGACTGTTAAGTATTTATTTTGAACGATCTTATTCTTTAGAAACTGAAGCTCCTTCCCAGATACTGGTAGCTGGTCTGTCGAGTGTTTGTTCATCAGGAAGGGCTGAATTGCCCTTTCACACTTCCTCATGTGTTCTGATGCCTCTAGTTGGCAATTGTCTGGGTTTTAGGATCTTGCAATGACTTGTCCCTGAGGCTGAATTATCTCTTGTCTTGGTTCACGTATTCCCAGCATGCTTTGTATTTTGGCCAGTTTTGTAGCCCTGTTTATTCCAGTTGCTGTGCCTGTATTATAGAACAGAGAACATAGAAGAATACAGCGCAGTACAGGCCCTTCGGCCCTCGATGTTGCGCCGATCCAAGCCCACCTAACCTACACTAACCCACTATCCTCCATATACCTATCCAATGCCCGCTTAAATACCCATAAAGAGGGAGAGTCCACCACTGCTACTGGCAGGGCATTCCATGAACTTACGACTCGCTGAGTGAAGAACCTACCCCTAACATCAGTCCTATACCTACCCCCCCTTAATTTAAAGCTATGCCCCCTTGTAATAGCTGACTCCATACGTGGAAAAAGGTTCTCACTGTCAACCCTATCTAACCCCCTAATCATCTTGTACACGTCTATCAAGTCACCCCTAAACCTTCTTTTCTCCAATGAAAACAACCCCAAGTGCCTCAGCCTTTCCTCATAGGATCATCCGACCATACCAGGCAACATCCTGGTAAACTTCCTCTGCACCCGTTCCAGTGCCTCCACATCCTTCCTATAGTATGGCGACCAAAACTGCACACAATACTCCAGATGCGGCCGCACCAGAGTCTTGTACAACTGCAGCATGACCTCAGGACTCCGGAACTCAATTCCTCTACCAATAAAAGCCAGTATGCCATATGCCTTCTTCACTGCACTATTTACCTGGGTGGCAACTTTCAGAGATCTGTGTACATGGACACCAAGATCCCTCTGCTCTTCCACACTACCAAGTATCCGACCATTAGCCCAGTACCCCATCTTTTTGTTACTCTTACCAAAGTGAATCACCTCACACTTAGCTACATTGAACTCCATTTGCCACCTTTCTGCCCAGCTCTGCAGCTTCTCTATATCCCGCTGTAACCTGCCACATCCTTCCTCACTGTCTACAACTCCTCCGACTTTCGTATCATCCGCAAACTTGCTCACCCAACCTTCTAACCCTTCCTCCAGGTCATTTATAAAAATGACAAACAGCAATGGTCCCAAAACAGATCCTTGCGGAACACCGCTAGTGACGGCACTCCAAGATGAACCTTTGCCATCAACTACTACCCTCTGTCTTCTTCCAGCCAGCCAATTCCTAATCCAAACCTCCAACTCACCCTCAATGCCATATCTCTGTATTTTCTGCAGTAGCCTACCATGGGGGACCTTATCAAACGCCTTACTAAAATCCATATAGACCACATCTACCGCTTTCCCCTCATCTACCTCCTTAGTCACCTTCTCAAAGAATTCACTAAGGTTTGTGAGGCACGACCTGCCCTTCAGAAAACCATGCTGACTATCCTTGATCACATCATTCTTATCCAGATGTGCATAAATCCTATCCCTTACAATTCTCTCTAAGACTTTGCCCACAACAGAAGTGAGACTCACTGGCCTATAGTTACTAGGATTATCCCTACTCCCCTTCTTGAACAAGGGAACCACGTTTGCTAGCCTCCAGTCCTCTGGCACTACTCCTGTAGACAAAGAGGACACAAAAATCAAGGCCAATGGCTCTGCAATCTCCTCCCTTGCTTCCCAGAGAATCCTTGGATAAATGCCATCAGGCCCAGGGGACTTATCTATTTTCACCCTTGCCAGAATTTCTAACACCTCTTCTCTACATATCTCAAAGCCATCCATTCTACTTATTCATGCCTCAGTATTCATATCGACAACAATGTCCTGTTCCTGAGTGAATACTGACGAAAAGTATTCATTCAGTGCCTCCCCAATCTCTTCAGCCTCCACACGCAACTTCCCATTACTATCCTTGATTGAACCTATTCCTACCCTAGTCATTCTTTTATTCCTAACATACCTATAGAAAGCCTTAGGGTTTTCCCTAATCCTACCAACTAAGGACCTTTCATGTCCCCTCCTTGCTGCTCTTAGCTCTCTCTTCAGGTCCTTCTGGGCTACCTTATAACTCTCAATCACCCCTATTGAACCTTCACGCCTCATCTTTACAAAGGCCACCCTCTTCCATTTAACAAGGGATTCCAATTCCTTATTAAACCACGGCTCCCTCACACGACCCTTTCCTCCCTGCCTGATAGGTACGTACTTATCAAGGACACTCAATAGTTGCTCCTTGAACAAGTTCCACATATCAATTACGCTCTTGCCTTGGAATCTACTTTTCCAATCCACACATCCTAAGTCATGCCTCACCGCATCGTAATTTCCCTGCCCCCAGCTATAACTCTTGCCCTGTAGTACACACTTATCCCTCTCCATCACTAGAGTAAAAGTCACCGAATAGTGGTCACTGTCCCCAAAGTGCTCACCTACCTCTAGTTCTAATACCTGGCCTGGTTCGTTACCCAGAACCAAATCCAGTTTGGCCTCACCTCTTGTTGGCTTATCTACATATTGTGTCAGGAAACTCTCCTGCACACATTGGACAAACACTGACCCATCTAACGAACTTGAGCTATAGCTTTCCCAATCAATATCAGGAAAGTTAAAGTCCCCCATAACAACCACCCTATTACTGTCACTCTTCTCCTGAATCATCTTCGCAATCCTTTCTTCAACAATTCTAGGACTATTAGGAGGCCTGTAAAAGACTCCTAACAGGGTGACCTCACCTCTCCTATTCCTAACCTCAACCCAAACTACCTCAGATGGCAAATCTTCGTCCATCTTCCTTTCCACCGCTGTAATACTATCTTTGACAAGCAAAGCCACACCTCCCCCTCTTTTACCCCCACCTCTGACCCTACTAAAACATTTAAACCCTGGAACCTGCAACAGCCAATCCTGTCCCTGATCTAGCCATGTCTCCGTAATAGCCACAACATCGAAGTCCCAGGTACCAACCCATGCTGCAAGTTCACCTACCTTATTTCGTATACTTCTGGCATTAAAGTATACACACTTCAAGCCACTCTTCTGTTTACAGGCACCCTCCTTTGAGATTGATTCCATATTCCTAACCTCCCTACACTCCAGGTCCTGCACCCTAAAGCTACAATCTGGGTTCCAATGCCCCTGCAGAGTTAGTTTAAACCCCCCCCCCCCCAAGAGCACTAGCAAACCTCCTCCCAAGGATACTGGTGCCCCTCAGGTTCAGGTGCAGACCATCCTGTTTATAGAGGTCCCACCTTCCCCAGAAAGAACCCCAGTTATCCAAGTACCGAAATCCCTCCCTCCTACACCATCCCTGTAGCCACGCATTTAACGCAATTATTTTCATTATTTCCAGAATTGCTAACACCTCCTCCTTGTGAACCTCAATCTTGTCTCATTTAGTTGCCTGTATCTCAGTATTCTCCTCGACAACATTGACAAATTTCCCCCCAGGATATTGTCACCCCTTTGTTTCAGTTGTGGATCATCCTGTTTGTAGAGGTCCCTCCTACCCCAGAATGAGCCCCAACTATCCAGGAATCTGAATCCCTCCTTCCTGCATCATCCCTGTTGCCATGTGTTCAACTCCTCTCTCTCCCTATTCCTCACCCCCCTCAAGCATGTGGCACAGAAAACAAACCAGCTTTAATCTTCCAGCTTAGCTCCTGAATTTCCGCATTACATCCCCATCCCTTTTCCTATTTACGTTGTTGGTGCCAATGTGCGCCATGACTTGGGGCTGTTCCCCCTCCCCCTCCCCCTCCCCCTCCCCCTCCCCATCCCCATCCCCCTCAAGGATCCTGAAAACCCGATCTGAGACATTGGCACCTGGGAGGGTACACACCAACCGTGAGTCTCTCTTGTTCCCCCTGAACCTTTATCTGTTTCCCTAACTATGGTGTTCCCAATGACTAATGCTCTGCTCCTTTCCCTGTTTCATTCTGAGCAACACGAACAGACTCTGCCTGAGACCTGTGCCCCATTGCTTACCCCTGGTAAGTCATTTCCCTGCCCCCCACAACAGTATCCAAAATGGTTTCCTTGTTATTGAGGGGAACGCCTCAGGGGATCCCTGCACTGCCTGCTGGTTCCCTTTCTGTCCCCTGACGGTAACCCATCTACCTCCTCCTTGTACCTGAGGTGTGACTATCTCCCTGTAACTCCTCTCAATAACCCCCTGCACCTCCCGAATGATCCCAAGTTCATCCAGCTCCAGCTCCAGTTCCCTTACACAGTTCTCAAGGAGCTGGAGTTGGGTGCACTTCCCGCAGATGAAGTCAGTAAGGACACGAGTGGTGACCCTTACCTCCCACATTCTCAGGAGGAACATTTAACTGCCCTCACCTCCATTCCCACGATTCTCAATTCCCAACATTCCAACTGAAAAATAAAGAAAACTAAAGTTATCTTACCAACCTGGCACACAGAAATCTATATTTGATTGGAGGATGAGGATGAGGATGAGTGGGAGACAATACCTGAGTAGTGTTTTGGTTAAAGTAACCACCCAAATATGTTCCTTCACTTACCCAGCATTCCCGAGTCTGCTCCTGCTCACCGTGCGCTCCGCCTATTCACGAGGTAAGTTTTTAAATCAATGATTCACCTTCCCGTCAGCCCTGAATCGTCACTCCTGCTCTTCCTGCTGCTAAACAAAGGTGCAGGGCCCCTACACTCGAGGTAAGTTTTTAAATCAGTCACTTACGTTCCTGGCTCCACTCCCCCTCCCCCACTCCCCAATTCTGCTGTTGCCAGGGGAGATTGGTCAGTTTGAAAGCAGAGGGTGAGGTGGGGGCTGCTGGGAAGGTCAATTTCCCTCTTCAAGGACTGACCTTGAGCGTGAGCAGCCTTTATTTTATAGACAGCAGCAGAGCGAGAGGTGGCTGCAAGCACCAAGGGGCTGCTGGGAATATATTTGGGCAGCGGCTGAACCTGAGACACTAAACGTGCCGTGTCTCCCACCTGCCCTCCCCCTCGAACCAAAACAAAGGTCTCTCTGGTGGGTTGGTAACGTAAGGCTTTTCTATTTACATTTCTGCTGTATCTTGTGTTTAGTTAAAACAATTACTTCTTTATAATTTATCTATGAATTGTTCATTTGAATAAGAGGAGAAAGTGAGGACTGCAGATGCTGGCAATCAGAGCTGAAAATGTGTTGCTGGAAAAGTGTATGCGTAGGGCTTGTCCATAGGGAATGGCTGTTTTTAATATGTTTTGGGTGGAAGCTGGAGAAGTGTAGCATTGTGAGGTTGTCTATGGGTTTGCGGCAGAGTGTGGTGCTGAGGTGTCCATCCTTGATGGAGATGCATGTGTCCAAGAATGAGACAGATAGTCGAGAGTAGTCCACGGTGAGTTTGATGGTGGGATGAAACTTGTTGATGTCACTGTGTAGTTTTATCAGTGACTCCTCACCATGGGCCCAGAGGAAGGAAATGTCATCAATGTACCTGGTGTACAATGTTGGTTGGAGATTCTGCGTAGAGAAGAAGGCTTGTTCGAACCTGTGCATGAAGATATTGGCATATTGGGGTGCAAATTTGGTTCCCATGACTGTTCCATATGTCTGGATGAAGACCTGGTTGTCAAAGGTGAAGACGTTGTGATCGAGGATAAAGTGGATGAGTTTGAGGATAGTGCTCGGAGATGAGCAGTTGTTGGTGTTGAGTACTGAGGCTGTTGCCGTGATGTCATCCTTGTTGGTGATGCTGGTGTAGAGTGCGGAAATGTCCATTGTGATGAGGAATGTTCCCGGTTCAACTGGTCCGTGGATGCTGAGTTTCTGTAAGAAATCCGTAGCGTCACGACAGGAGCTGGGGATCTCCTTTACAATGGGTTTCAAGATGCCTTCAACATAGCTGGACAGATTCTCACACAGGGTCCCATTGCCCGATACGATGGGATGTCCTGGTGTGTTGGCTTTGTGTACCTTTGGAAGGCAGTAGAAGTTACCTACATGAGAAATACGTGGGATGAGGGCACGTAGGGAACTCTGAAGGACTGGATCCAAAGTCCTGATCAATGTGTTTAATTCATGGATGGGTAATTCAGGATAGCTTATTGAAATCTCCAGCACAGACACAAACAGGACATGATTGGAGGTCCCGGTGTTGGACTGGTGTGTACAAAATTAAAAATCACACAACGCCAGGTTCATTGACCTTCATCTCAAACCTGAATATTTTGATATCTTTTTGTAAGCTTTAAAATCAAATTTTGTTTGAAGAGGATGACTGAGAGATTACTGTCAGTCATTAATAAATATAATAGAAAACTGAGACCCTAATTTGGGTTCTAGGGAGTGGAGTGATTGTAACAAGGTCAGCCAGGTGGATCTCATAGAATAGGAGTTCCCTGATTGAGGATGTTAACCTGTTCCAATCAGGGAGCCCTGGCTGACAGTATGCTCTTAACATGGTCTTCATGGTCTGAAGCCACCTTTCCAAAGCTCCCTGGGATTCAGGATGGTATGCACTTTATTTAAAGTGCTGTATGTCTAAGTTGTCCATGACTTCTTTAAACAGGCTAATAGTAAAATTAGACTCTTGGTCTGACTGAATCTCTCTGGGTAGCCATACTCCGTAAATAAAAAGCTGCTAACTCCTCTCCTACCCTTTTGGCCGAAATACTCCACAATGGAATTGCCTCCGGAAATCTGGTGGACACACCCATTATGGTTAGAAAGCACTGGTTCCCACTTTTAGTTTTAGGAAGAGGACCTACACAATCAATGATAACCCATGTCAAAAATTCTTCGAATGCAGGAATTAGCAACAAAGTTGCTGGTTTTATTACTGCCTGTGGCTTCTCTACCATTTGGCAAGAATGACAGCTATGGCAAAATTTGTTAACATCCTTGTGCAGTCCAGGCAAATAGAAATAATTTTGGACCTTAGCCTGAGTCTTCCTCACACCTAGGTGACCGCCTCCTGATGCTACCTGTATCACTTCCTGTCTGTATGCTTCCGGCAACACAATCTGGTGCATTTCTGCCCATTTCTCCTTGACACCAACCTGCCGTGGTGACCTGGTGATTTTTAGTCACTCATGGAAGGAACATATACAGTTTTATTCGACTTGTTCGATTGACTTCAGAAGGCAGGCTTGGTGGTAATCCGAGCGAAAGGTGAATTTGCCAAAGTCCATGTCACCTTCCTGGGCCATGTTGTTGGACATGGACAAATGGCCCCACGGGATGTGAAAACAAAAGTAATTGGGAAATTTCCCACAGCATTGACAACAGTTGCAGCACGACCATTCCTGGGTTTGAGTGGATTGTATCGGATTGCAGCAGTGTAGATCACCCATTCACTGAGTTGTTAAATAAAGGGTAAGTTTCAGGCATTTGCCAGCCTCAATTCTGTGTTAGTCACTGCCCCAGTGTTAGCCACACCTGTTTACGTGAAGCCTTTGAAGGTGCCTATCGATGTCAGTGATGTGGGTGTCGGTGCGGTGCTCCTGCAGGAGGGCGATGGGAATAGAAAGACCCATTGGGTATTTTTCCAGGAAGTTGAACGTTCAACAGAAATATTCAATGGTGGATAAAGAGATTTTGAGCTTGGTGTTGCCATTATAACATTTCAGTGTCTATATCAGCAATGTATCTGAGATAATCGTATTCACTGATCATCACCCATTGCCATTTGTGGAGAAGTTCAGACTGTTTCAATGGAGCTTGTTGTTGCAGCCTTTCCATTTGACAATTGTGCAGGTGGCAGGTCACGAAAACGGGATTGCTGATGTGTTATCGAGACTCGAATGAGACACAGAGGTGTTCAGTGGGGGGGGTGTGGCCCGGCCTGAATTTGTAGGTGCCTGTGTATGTTTGCAGGGGTGTAGTTAGTATTGTGTGTCTGTGTGTTTCAGCTACTATCCAGTTTTTTTGTCAGATTTTTGGAGATAGATTTTTTTTAAGGGGGATGTGTCACAAAGCTGCTCCTTTTCTTAAGGATACTGTACCCTTGCTTTGATTTGAAGATGCTGGTGTTGGACTGGGGTGTACAAAGTTAAAAATCACACAACACCAGGTTCTCGTCCAACAGGTTTAATTAGAAGCACTGGCTTTCAGAGTACACAACCACTTGATGAAGGGGCACCTTGTCTACACGTGAGAGATAGACAGCATTGACTGAGACACATGAGTACTTGCAGTGTACGTGGCGGTGGTGTTAACACGTGTGATGGTACAAGCCATGTTGAAGATCTGACATGTTTTGCAGTGGTTGCTATGACAGGGTCGTGTGGTGTTTTGTTCGATGTTCTCCTGAAAGCTGGGTAGTTTGAGGTGAACGATAGTCTGTTTGAGGTTTTGTGGGTGTTTAAAGATGAGAAGTGACAGTGTAGGGATGGCTTTGACAAGATGCTCGTTGTCATTGATGACATGTTGAAGGCTGTGATATACACATGGTGGAGCTTCTCCACTCTGGGGATGTACTGGATGATGAAAGGTACTCGATGTGATGTATTCTGTGTCTGTCTTCTGAGGAGGTCATTTTCGTTTTGGCAAGTCGGAACTGGCAATCAATGAGTTGAGCTTTGTGTCTCATGGTACTGAGGGTGTCCTTTTAAACCTTTATCCAACGTTTCTCCTCATCTGTTCATATGCTATGCATGTGTATGGCCTGTCTGTAGGGAATTGCTTCTTTAACACCCTGAGGGTACAAGCTGGAGAAATGCAGAACCCCATGGGCTTGTGGTCGAGTGAAGTACTGAGGGGTTTGTCCTTTCTGGATATACGGGCATCGAAAAACAGTCCCAATTGTGAAGAGCACTTCATGGTCAGTCTGATGGTTGTGATGAATCTTGCTGATATCACTGTGTAGCCCTTTCGGTATTCCTTACCATCAGTCCATAGGAAGAAAATGTCATCGATGTAGCTGGTGGACAGCGTTGTGTGGAGGTCCTGTGCAGCCAAGAATTCTCACTAGAACTTGTGCCTGTAAATATTGGCATATTGGGGTGCAGATCCGACCTCTATTGGCTGTTCCGTGTGTCTGGTTAAAGAACTGGTTATCGATGGTGAAGGTGCTGTGATCGAGGATGAAGCAGATGAGTTGTAGGATGGGTCTGGAAATTAGCAGTTAATGGTGTTGCGTACTGAGCTGTTGCAGCAATGCCGTTGCCGTATGGGATGCAGGTTCAGAGTGCCGAAACGTCCATTAGGATGAGGAATGTTCCTGGTATCACTGGTCTGTGGGTGGTGAATTTCTCTCGGAACTCTATCGTGTCATGACAGAAGCTGGAAGTTCATCATACAATGGGTTTCAAGATGGCTTCAGCATCACCAGAAAGGGTCTCACAGAGTGTCCCATTGCCTGATCCAACTGGCTGACCAAGTGTATTGGCTTTGTATATTTTCAGATGACAGGAGAGGTCTCAGGATGTGAGAAGTATGAAGGACGAGAGTGTAGAGGATTCTCTGAAGATCTTGGTCTAAGGTCTTGATCAGCTCATTGAGTTGATGGGTGTGTTCTTTGGTTGGTTCAGTAGCTAGTTGTCTGTGTGTTCCTGGGTGTACACTGGTCGGTATGCTTCTGTGGAGTAATCCATTCTATTATGTATGATGGTGGCTCCTCCTTTGTCTGCTGGTTCGATAACAATGTTGCGTCTGGCCACGAGAGCATGGATGGCGTTGTGTTGTGCGTCGGTGACATTCTGCACTGCCTTGTGAGTGCAGGTGATGAATCTGGCTTTCCCACATCTCCGGGCTGATTGAGCAGACATGGTGAGCCTAGAGCAGAGGGCCTTCTGCAGGGGTCCAATTCAACTCTTTCTTCTTTAGTGGCTGCACTATGGATCTCTCCACCAACTGTTCCGGTTCATTGGTTCCCTCACTGGGCTCACTGCTGACATCTTTCGGGTTGTTGAAGAATTCCCGAAACCTCATTTGCCTTACGAATTCCTCTGTGTCTAACACGAGACCAGTGGGGCAGACACTTTGTCCGTGGGGCAGAAATTGAGCCCTCGGCTGAGAACTTCGATTTACACAACAACATAGAATCGCTGAGCAGAGACTGACAGCTAAGATTCTGTACCCATGAAGACAGCCTCAACTGTGGTCCTGGGTTTATGTTGCGATACACATGATACTACCAGACTGCTCTGTATTTGTAAAATCTTCCTTACTGTCTATTTTGATACCAGTATCTTCATAAATTGTTTAATCTGAGTAAATTAATTTGTACAGTTTTGAATGACTTACCACATTGCTTAAAACATTCACATGAGACTCTCCTACTTATTGTGTTATTCCAGTTATCTTACTCGTCTCCAGCATCACATTATTTGTTAATTATCTCTCGACCTCATTTAATGGGTACATCGGTCAGCCTTCTGCTTGTTATCCACCTGTTGATATTTTTCTTACAGGGCGTGATGCCCTTGATCAAATGCAGATGTCCATTATTCAGCCTCTCGACACATCACTCACCCCATTTGTCTGATCTTTTGTTCTCTCTGGTCATTAATCTCTCTGGTTATAAATGGTGTGCCTGTGTGCTTACATCTCACTGCACCTGACAACAGGGTAACTCTTCAAACACTTGGGATTTCAATTAAACCTATTGGACTATCGGCTGATATTGTGTAACTTTGGCCTTTTCCCATCCCGGGCTAACAACGACACCTATGTTCGGGACACCACCCACGCCCTCCACCTCCTCCATGATTTTCACTTCCCCAGTCCCCAACGCCTTATCTTCACCATGGACATCCAGTTCCTGCACACCTCCATCCCCCATCACGAAGGACTCAAAGCCCTCCGCTTCTTCCTTTCCCACCGTACCAACCAGTACCCTTCCACTGACACCCTCCTCACTCTGAACAACTTCTCTTTCCAATCCTCCCACTTTCTCCAAACCAAAGGAGTAGCCATGGGCACCCGCATGGGACCCAGCTACGCCTGCCTCTTCGTAGGATATGTGGAACAGTCCACCTTCTGCAGCTACACTGGCACCACCCCCCACCTTTTCCTCCGCTACATCGATGACTGTATCGGTGCTGCCTCGTGCTCCCACGATGAGGTTGAACAATTCACCCACTTTACCAACACCTTCCACCCTGACCTCAAATTCACCTGGACCATCTCAGACTCCTCCCTCCTCTTCCTAGACCTTTTCATTTCTATCTCGGGCTACCGAGTCAACACGGATATTTACTATAAACCGACCGACTCCCACAGCTACCTAGACTACACCTCCTCTCACCCTGCCCCCTGCAAAAACGCCATTCCATATTCCCAATTCCTTCGTCTCTGCCGCATCTGCTCCCAGGAGGACCAGTTCCGATACCGAACAACCCAGATGGCCTCCTTCTTCAAAGACCGCAATTTCTCCCCAGACATGATCGACGATGCCCTCCACCTCAACTCCTCCACTTCCCGCTCCTCTGCCCTTGAGCCCCGCCCCTCCAACCACCACCAGGACAGAACAACCACTGGTCCTCACCTACTACCACACCAACCTCCATATACAGTGTATGATCCGCCGTCATTTCCGCCACTTCCAAACGGACCCCACCACCAGGGATATATTTCCCTCCCCTCTCGTATCAGCGTTCCGAAAAGACCACTCCCTCCGTGACTCCCTCGTCAGGTCCTCATCCCCCACCAACCCAACCTCCACTCCCGGCACCTTCCCCTGCAACCGCAAGAAATGCAAAACTTGCGCCCACACCTCCCCCCTTACTTCCCTCCAAGGCCCCAAGGGATCCTTCCATATCCGCCACAAATTCACCTGCACCTCCACACACATCATTTATTGCATCCGCTGCACCCAATGTGGCCTCCTCTATATTGGGGAGACAGGCCGCCTACTTACGGAATGTTTCAGAGAACACCTCTGGGACACCCGGACCTACCAACCCAATCACCCTGTGGCTCAACACTTCAACTCCCCCTCCCACTCTGCCAAGGACATGCAAGTCCTTGGACTCCTCCATCGCAAGACTATAGCAACACGACTGTTGGAAGAAGAGTGCCTCATCTTCGGCCAAGGAACCCTCCAATCACAAGGGATGAACTCAGATTTCTCCAGTTTCCTCATTTCCCCTCCCCTGCCACCTTGTCTCAGTCAAATCCTTCGAACTCAGCACCACCTTCCTAACCTGCAATCTTCTTCCTGACCTCTTCACCCTCATCCAACTCTGGCCTATCACCCTCACCTTGACCTCCTTCCACCTTTCGCATTTCCAACGCCCCTCCTCCAAGTCCCTCCTCCCTATCTTTTATCTTGACCTGCTGGACACACTTTCCTCATTCCTGAAGAAGGGCTTATGCCTGAAACGTCGATTCTCCTGCTCCTTGGATGCTGCCTGACCAGCTGCGCTTTTCCAGCAACACATTTTCAGCTTCATTTGAATAAGACCAGAGCAGAGAAGTACTAGAAATGATTTAACTCATAAATTTGTATAAATTAATACATGAATTGAGTCGAGGTGTCTGGGCAGGTGCTGTGCTGTAGCTGTATGATGTGGGAGCTGACTGATCCCATTGTGAACGGCAGTGACCACATCTGCAGCAAATGCTGGATGCTGGAAGTTCTCCGTATCAGAGTTGATGATCTGGAATCTGAGCTTCAAACCCTGCGGCACATCCGGGAGGGGCAGAGTTACCTGCACACTTTGGTTCAGGAGGCAGTCGCACCTGGGAGATTCAGTAATTCACATTCAGTCAGTGATCAGGGACAGCAGGGTGTGACTGTAAGTGAGGCAGGTAGGGGGATCCTGAGCTCGGGAGTGGAGGAGTCTCAGCTTTTGACCTTATCCAACAGATATGAGGTGCTTGCTCCCCGTGTGGATGAGCAAAAGGACAGTGGGGAGGATGAGGCAGCTGACCATGACACCAAGGTGCAGAAGGTCATTCTAGAGGGGGCAGCAAAAAGACAAGTATTTGTTATTGGGGCTTCTATTATTAGGGGATAGATAGTATCCCTTGTGAGCCAGATCGGGAGTCCCACATGGTGTGTTCCCTGCCTGGTGCCAGGGTACTGCACATCGCTGACCAGCTTGAAAGGATATTGGAGCGGGGGTGGGAGGATCCAGTTGTTGTGGTACATGTTGGGACTAACAACATGGGCAGCTCTCGCTCTCAATAGGAGTGAGAAGGACTGGGTAGTTGTTAGGGGGGTCTTTAGCTTTCCAAATATTGACTGGGAATACTATTGTTCAACTACTTTAAATGGGTCCGTTTTTGTCCAACATGTGCAGGAGGATTTCCTGACAGAATATGTCAACAGGCCAAAAAGGGGCAAGGCCACAATAGATCTGGTATTGGGTAATGAACCCGGCCAGATGCTAGATTTGGAGAGAGATGAGCACTCTGGTGATAGTGACCACAATTCGGTTATGTTTACTTTAGTGATGGAAAGGGATAAGTATATACCACAGGGCAAAAGTTATAGCTGTGGGAAAAGCAATTACGATACAATTAGGCAAGATTTAGGATGCTTTGGATGGGAAAGAAATGGCAGAGGATGGATACAATTGAAATGTGGAGCTTATTCAAGGAACAGCTACCACGTGTCCTTGATAGGTATGCACCTGTCAGGCAGGGAGGAAGTTGTTGAGCGCGGGAGCCAGAGTTTACTCGGGAAGTTGAATCTCTTGTCAAGAGGAAGAAGAAGGCTAATGTTCAGATGAGACGTGAAGGCTCAGTTAGGGCGCTTGAGAGTTACAAGTGAGTGAGGAAGGACCTAAAGAGAGATCTAAGAAGAGCCAGGAGGGGGCATGAGAAGTCATGGGTGGATAGGATCAAGGAAAACCCCATCATTTACTATAGGTTTATCAAGAATAAAAGAATGACAAGAGAAAGATTAGGGCCAGTCAAACATAATAGTGGGAGGTTGTGCATGGAGTCAGAGGAGAGAGGGGAAGCAGTAAATGAATACTTTTCATCAGTATTCACACCAGAAAAAGACAATGTTGTCGAAGAGAATACTGAGATACTGACTACTAAACTAGATGGGATTGAGGTGCTTAAGGAAGAGGTGTTAGCAATTCTGGAAAGTATAAAAGTAGCTAAGTCCCTTGGGCCAGATGGGATTTATCCGAGGATTCTCTAGGAAGCCAGGGAGGAGATTGGAGAGCCTCTGGATTTGATATTTACATTGTCATTGTCTACAGGAATAGTGCCAGAAGACTGGAGGATAGAGTCATAGAGTCATAGAGGTGTACAGCATGGAAACAGATCCTTCGGTCCAGCCTGTCCACCCTGACCAGATATCCCAACCCAATCTAGTCCCACCTGCCAGCACCCGACCCATATCCCTCCAAACCCTTCCTATTCATATTCCCATCTTAGATGTTGCAATTGTACCAGGCTCCACCACATCCTCTGGCAACTTGTTCCATATATGTACCACCCTCTGCGTGAAAACGTTGCCCCTTAGGTCTCTTTTAGATCTCTTTCCCCTCTCACCCTAAACCTATGCCCTCTAGTTCTGGACTCACACATCCCAGGGAAAAGCCTTTTGCCTATTTATCCTATCCATGCCCCTCATAATTTTATAAACCTCTATAAGGTCACCCCTCAGCCTCCAATGCTCCAGGGAAAACAGCCCCAGCCTGTTCAGCCTCTCCCTAAAGCTCAAATCCTCCAAACCTGGCAACATCCTTGTAAATCTTTTCTGAACCCTTTCAGGTATCACAACATCTTTCCAATAGGAAGGAGACCAGAATTGCATGCAATATTCCAACAGTGGTCTAACCAATGTCCTGTACAGCTGCAACATGACCTCCCAACTCTTGTACTCAATACTCTGACCAATAAAGGAAAGCATACCAAACGCCTTCTTCACTATCCTATCTACCTGCGACTCCACTTTCAAGGAACTATGAACCTGCACTCCCAGGTCTCTTTGTTCAGCAACTTTCCCTAGGACCTTCCCATGAAGTGTATAAGTCCTGCTAAGATTTGCTTTCCCAAAATGCAGCACCTCACATTTATCTGAATTAAACTCCATCTGCCACTTCTCAGCCCATTGGCCCATCTGGTCCAGATCCTGTTTTAATCTGAGGTAACCCTCTTCGTTGTCCACTATACCTCCAATTTTGGTGTCATCTGCAAACTTACTAACTGTACCTCTTATACTCGCATCCAAATCATTTATGTAAATAACAAAAAGTAGAAGACCCAGCACCGATTCTTGTGGCGCTCCACTGGTCACAGGCCTCCAGTCTGAAAAACAACCCTCCACCACCACCCTCTGTCTTCTACCTTTAACCAGTTCTATATCCAAATGTCTAGTTCCCCCTTTATTCCATGAGATCTAACCTTGCTAATCAGTCTCCCCTGGGGAACCTAGCCGAATGCCTTACTGACGTCCACATAGATCACATCTACTACTCTGTCCTCATCAATCTTCCTTGTTACTTCTTCAAAAATAGAAATATTGTTCCCTTGTTTAAGCAGGGGAATAGAGACAACCCTGGTATTTATAGACCAGTGAGCCTTACTTCGGTTATGGGTAAAGTGTTGGAAAGGTTATAAAGGATAGGATTTATAAACAGCTAGAAATGAATAAGTTGATTCGGGCTAGTCAACATGATTTTGTGAAGGATAGGTCCTGCCTCACAAACCTTATTGCGTTATTTGAGAAGGTGACCAAACAGGTTGATGAGGGTAAAGCAGTTGATGTGTTGTATATGGATTTCAGTCAGGTGTTTGATAAGGTTCCCCACGGTAGGCTATTGCACAGAATATGGAGGCATGGGATTGAGGGTGATTTAGCGGTTTGGGACCGATGGGAAATGTTCATCCTGGAGTTCAGTTAGTAGTGGGGTACCGCAAGGATCTGTTTTGGGGCCACTGCCATTTGTCATTTTTATAAATGACCTGGAGCCATGGCATAGAAGGATGGGTTAGTAAATCTGCAGATGACATAAAGGTCAGTCGAGTTGTGGATATTACTGAAGGATGTTGCAGGTTACTGAGGGACATAGATAAGCTGCAGTGATCGGCTGAGAGGTGGCAAATGGAGCTTAATGCGATAATGTGTAAGGTAATTCACTTTGGAAGGAGGAACAGGAATGCAGAGTACTGGGCTAATGGTAAGATCCTTGGTCGTGTAGATTAGCAGCAAGATCTCAGTGTCCGGGCAGACAGATCCCTGAATGTTGCCACTCAGGTTGAGAGGATCATGAAGAAGGCATACGGTGTGTGATCTTTTATTGGCAGAGGAATTGAGGTTTGGAACCATGAGATCATGCTGCAGCTGTGCAAAACTCTGGTACAGCCACATTTGGAGTCTTGCGCACAGTTCTGGTCACCACATTATTGGAAGGATGTGGAAGCTTCGGAAAAGGTTCAGAGAAGATTTACTAAGATGCTGCCTGGTCTGGAGGAAATGTCTTACGAGAAAAGGCTGAGGGACTTGTGACCAGGCAGCATCCGAGGAGCAGGAAACTTGACATTTTGGGCAAAAGCCCTTCATCAGGAATGAAGGCAGGGAGCCTCCAGGGTGGAGAGATAAATGGGAGGGGGGTGGGGGTGGGGGTGGGGAGAAGGTAGCAAAGAGTACAATAGGTGGATAGAGTAGCAATGGCACCCAACTCAGCACCGTCCTCATGACCTGTCCAACCTGCCAATCTTCTTTCCCATCTATCCGCTCCACCCTCCTCTCTGACCTATCACCTTCATCGCCACCCCCATCCACCTGTTGTGCTTTTTGCTACCTTCTTCCCACCCCCACCCCCCTCCCATTTATCTCTCCACCCGGGAGGATCCCTGCCTTCAATCCTGATAAAGGGCTTTTGCCCAAAACATCGATTTTCTTGCTCCTCGGATGCTGCCTAACCTGCTGTGTTTTTCCAGCACCACTCTAATCTAGACTCTGGTTTCCAGCATCTGCAGTCTTCACTTTTGCCTGAGGGACTTTGAGGCTGTTTTTGTAAGAGAGAAGAAGGTTAAAAGGTGACTTCATTGAGACATATAAGATAATCAGAGGGTTAGATAGTTTGGACAGTGAGAGTCTCTTTCCTCAGATGACGCTGGCTAGAATGAAGGGACATAGCTTTAAATTGAGGGGTGATAGATATAGGTGAGATGTCCAAGGTAGGTTCTATACTCAGAGTAGTTGGGGTATGGAATGCACTGCCTGCAACATCAGCCAAACTCGCCAACTTTAAGGGCATTTAAATGGTCATTCGATCGGCATGTGGACGACAATGGAATAGTGTAGGACAGATGGGCATCAGATTGGTTCCACAGGTTGGCAAAACATCGAGGGCCGAAGGGCCTATATTGCGCTGGTAATGTTCTATCTTCTAACATAGATACATTGAGTGAGTGGACAAAGATTTGGCAGATGGAATACAATATTGATAAAGGTGCAGTCATCCATTTTGGGAGAAGTAACAGGAACAAGGATTATTAATTGAATGGTAATAAATTGCAGCATGCTGCTGTGCAGAGGGACCTGGGTGTCTTGTGTGTGAATCACAGAGGGTTGGTCTGCAGGTACAACAGGGAATTCGGAAGGCAAATGGAATTTTGTCCATCATTGCGAAAGGGATTGAGTTTAAAAGCAGGGAGGTTATGTTGCAGCTGTACAAGGTGCTGGTGAGGCCACCCCTGGAGTCCTGTGTGCACTTTGGGTCTCCTCACTTGAGAAAGGATGTACTGGCACTGGGGTTGGTGCAGAGTGGGGGGGTCACTAGGTTGATACCGGAGTGGGGGGAGGGGGGTTGCCTTATGAGGAGAGACTGAATAAATTGGGAGTATATTTATTGGAATTCCGAAGAATGCGAGGTATCTTAGGAAATGGTTAAGATAGAAGTAGAGAGGATGTTTCCACTGGCCGGTGAAACTAGGACAACAGGGTATTGCCTCAACATTAGAGGGAGCAGAGTTTGGACTGAATTGAGAAGGAACCTCTTCACCCAGAGAGTGTTAATCTATGGAATTCCTTGCCCAGGGAAGCAGTTGATGCTGGTTGAGTAAACGTTTTTAAAGTGAAGGTAGATCATGTTTTGAAAGCCTGAAGGAATTACGGGATACGGTGAGAGTGTGGGTAAGTGGTTCTGAATCCACGAATAGATCAGCCATGACCTTATTAAATGTTGGAGCAGGCTCGAAGGGCCGGACGGCCTACTCCTGCTCCTAGTGCTTCCATCCTTTATGTCCCAGATCAGTTCAGGTGGAGCCCGTCCAAATGGTGCAGTCCCATACTGTCCCAATGAAGACATCAATGCCCCACGAATGTGAATCCCTCTTTCCCACATCACTCCTTCACCCATGTGTTCACTTCCCTCATCTTCTCACGTCTTTAGCATTTTACACATTTTCTGGTAATAATTCAGCGATTACATTCCTTGAAGTCTTTTTAAACAGATTTTGTCCCTAATTACTGAGATTCCCCAAACAGTACCTCTTGCCTGTTCCTGCCGATGTATTTAGTGTTAACAGGCACCATGATACAGCACGGTGACTCCGTCGTGCCTCACAGCGCTAGGATCCTGCATTCGATTACAACCTTAGGGGTGTGGAGTTGGTACATTCTCCGTGTGTCTGCATGGGTCCCTCTGGGTGTTCTGGTTTCCTCCCACAGTCCAAAGACGCGAACGTGAGGTAGATTGGCAATGCTAATTTGCTCACTCTATCCCCGGATATGTAAGATGGTTGGATTAGCCTATGGGGATTGTGTGGTTACAGGAATGGGGTGAGTCTGTGAGTGATGCTCTTCCGAAGGTCAGTGTGGACTCAATGGGCTGAAGTGCCTGCTTACACACTCTGCATATTCTATGATTCTGTACAACAATGAAACCCTCCTGTCCCCTCACCAGTATCCTCTCTATTCCACTCGTGTTGTGCTTCACAGTGGCATCAGACACGCAGTCTCCCATCTGATTTTTTTAATGATTCAGTGGCTTGGAAAGAATGTATTGTCCATCCCTTATTGCTGAGAGGGCTTTTAGGAGTAAACCACATTGTTGTGTGTCTGGACTCACATGTAGGTCAGAAACGGGAAGGATGGCAGTTTCCTTCCCGAAAGGAAGTTATTGAACTCTCAGGATATTATTTCCTGGCAATCAGCAATGGGCAGCATTAGACCCTTAATTCCAGGGTTTTTAAACTGGATTTTGTTCACCATCTGTCACGAGGAGACTCAGACGCTGAAACTTGGAACATTACCTGGGTCGCGAGAGTAACCCTCCTTTGATAATACAACTGGGCCACTACCCCCCTTATGTGTCACTCAAAGGATGCTGTCTGTCCTCCTAATTATAGCATTCCCAACCATGATCACTTTCATTGGTGCTCTCCCAGTCCAATGTCTTGGTTAACAACAGGACACTGCACAGTTTGATGGTACACTCTGCAGAGCACTTCCTCGTCTGCAGCGGCCATCTCTAAAATGGTGAGGGATAGAACATAGAACATAGAACATAGAACAATACAGCACAGAACAGGCCCTTCGGCCCACGATGTTGTGCCGAACTTCTATCCTAGATTAAGCACCCATCCATGTACCTATCCAAATGCCGCTTAAAGGTCGCCAATGAATCTGACTCTACCACTCCCTCGGGCAGCGCATTCCATGCCCCCACCACTCTCTGGGTAAAGAACCCACCCCTGACATCTCCCCTATACCTTCCACCCTTCACCTTAAATTTATGTCCCCTTGTAACACTCTGTTGTACCCGGGGAAAAAGTTTCTGACTGTCTACTCTATCTATTCCTCTGATCATCTTATAAACCTCGATCAAGTCACCCCTCATCCTTCGCCGTTCCAACGAGAAAAGGCTGAGAACTCTTAACCTATCCTCGTACGACCTACTCTCCATTCCAGGCAACATCCTGGTAAATCTTCTCTGCACCCTCTCCAAAGCTTCCACATCTTTCCTAAAGTGAGGCAACCAGAACTGCACACAGTACTCCAAATGTGGCCTAACCAAAGTCCTGTACAGCTGCAACATCACCTCACGACTCTTGAATTCAATCCCTCTGCTAATGAACGATAATACTCCATAGGCCTTCTTACAAACTCTATCCACCTGAGTGGCAACCTTCAAAGATCTATGTACATAGACCCCAAGATCCCTCTGTTCCTCCACCTGACCAAGAACCCTACCATTAACCCTGTATTCCGCATTCTGATTTGTTCTTCCAAAATGGACAACCTCACACTTGGCAGGGTTGAACTCCATCTGCCACTCCTCAGCCCAGCTCTGCAT
This sequence comes from Chiloscyllium punctatum, assembly GCF_047496795.1. Lineage (NCBI taxonomy): Eukaryota > Metazoa > Chordata > Chondrichthyes > Orectolobiformes > Hemiscylliidae > Chiloscyllium > Chiloscyllium punctatum. The sequence continues at coordinate 53,100,574 of NC_092780.1, forward strand.
CCTATCTAAGTCCCTCTGCAGCCGACAACAGCCCTCCTCACTGTCCACAACTCCACCTATCTTTGTATCATCTGCAAATTTACTGACCCACCCTTCGACTCCCTCCTCTAAGTCATTAATAAAAATTACAAACAGCAGAGGACCCAGAACTGATCCCTGCGGAACTCCACTTGTAACTGGACTCCATGCTGAATATTTACCATCTACCACCACTCTCTGACTTCTACCGGTTAGCCAGTTTTCTATCCAATTGGCCAAATTTCCCTCTATCCCATGCCTCCTGACTTTCCGCATAACCCTACCATGGGGAACCTTATCAAATGCCTTACTAAAATCCATGTACACTACATCCACTGCTCTACCCTCATCCACATGCTTGGTCACCTCCTCGAAGAATTCAATAAGACTTGTAAGGCAAGACCTACCCTTCACAAATCCGTGCTGGCTGTCCCTAATCAAGCAGTGTCTTTCCAGATACTCGTAAATCCTATCCCTCAGTACCCTTTCCATTACTTTGCCTGCCACAGAAGTAAGACTAACTGGCCTGTAATTCCCGGGGTTATCCCTATTCCCTTTTTTGAACAGGGGCACAACATTCGCTACTCTCCAGTCCCCTGGTACCACCCCAGTTGCCAGTGAAGACGAGAAGATCATTGCCAACGGTACTGCAATTTCCTCTCTTGCTTCCCACATAATCCTAGGATATATCCCGTCAGGCCCGGGGGACTTGTCTATCCTCAAGTTGTTCAAAATGTCCAACACATCTTCCTTCCTAACAGGTATCTCTTCTAGCTTATCAGTCCGTTTCACACTCTCCTCTTCAACAATACGGTCCCTCTCGTTCGTAAATACTGAAGAGAAGTACTTGTTCAAGACCTCTCCTATCTCTTCCGACTCAATACACAGTCTCCCACCACTGTCCTTGATCGGACCTACCCTCGTTCTCGTCATTCTCAGGTTTCTCACATATGCATAGAATGCCTTGGGGTTATCCTTGATCCTATCCGCCAGGGATTTTTCATGCCCTCTCTTAGCTCTCCTAATCCCTTTCTTCAGGTCCCTTCTGGCTATCCTGTATCCCTCCACTGCTCTGTCTGAACCTTGTTTCCTCAACCTTATAGTGTGAGCAATGTTAGAAACAGTAACTCCATTACTTTCCAACACAGTTACGGGTATGAATAATTACTCATTCTTAGATCAGACTTGTCCTGTTGTAATGCCTGGTTGACAGTCAAATTAGTTCCCTGTTCTAAATATATTTCAACATCAGGGAATTAACCCAGCTGCTGCATTCTGTTTATTCAAACATGACATCAGAAAGAGTGCTGTAACCTCCGATCCTGAGAGAGATCATGCAGGTGATATAAAAAGAGATTGTATCATATCAGAATATGATTTACGTTGACACCCTGACACTTGAAGGAATGTATCATTTCTGGTAGAAAATGTATTTTTCCATTCAGACAGTCCGGAACATATTCTATCTGATCCTTGGTATAACTGGCCTTCCTGGTAAGTGACTATAACCGTTGGGGGTTCTGCATAATTCTGAGTGAGCTGGTTTCTGCCATTAAATTGTGATTGAGAACGTCACTTGCTAATCTGATGGAACTGTTGGAAGGACAGCTCGTCAACAAAACATTTTCATTAATTCAAATATCTTCTGCTCTATATATTCTGTATAAGCCTATATCAGAAAAGGAAAAGTTCAGTAATGACGAAAGGTTGAGGATGTTAGAACTGTTCTCTGTGAAGGGAAGGAGGCGGTGGTGAGATTTGATTGTGATTTCCAAAATCATGAACCAGCTGTAAAGAACAGATATGAAGAAGCTGTTGCTGGTGACATCAAAAGAAAAATGAGAGGGGAACAATTTAATGTGTAATGTGGGTTATGTGTCATTTGTAAGACAAGCTTTTTCACACGGCCAGTAGTTAGGGTAAAGTGTCTGGAAATATAATGGAAACATGTTCAATTGAAGCGTTCAAAGGGGCAGGGGATCATTATTTGGATTGAAATAGTGTGCCACATTCTGTAGAAGAAGCAGGGGATTGGTATCAGGGGAGGTTGCCCGTTTGAGTGGGCTGTGCAGACACAGCACTTCAACAGGAGGCTGTCACAGGATTGCAGAATTGGTACTGCACATGAGGAGACCATTCACTCCTCTATTAGGTGGAGCGGTTCATACATTGCCTGTGGTTTTACTCTTGCTCCAACCCTCCTTATTTCACAGCAGCTTGGGAAGATTATGTGAGTCATCACAGTGCAGGGTTTTCTCCTGTTGAATGTGAAAGGACACTGTGAGGGAGAGTAAGACTGGGATCATCTTTCAGTGTAGAATATCACTGATCGTGTGTCATCATCATTGTAAGGGCATGTCAACAAATGTCCATGGGTTCATGGCATTAACTGCCCACTAACAATATCGGGAGTGAAGTAGAGTCCCTGGAATAGAACACACCTCTGTGCCCGAGAGATAATTTATTAACTCCTGTAATTGGTATTGAATAATTATAGGCATCCTCCTCGATCGTCGTACCTTCTCTGCAAGCTCAGTTTGACTAAGACCTATCTGGGATTGATTACTAATCCTTCCTGAACAAGGCCATGAAGTCCTTTCATTCGTGGGTAGACACAGCTTTACCAAGTATCCTTATGTGGAAGCACATCGATAATCATCAAATTTAATGTGATAGCAGATACAAAAACATTGGGAAAATACTGATTAAATATTCAAGCCAAGGAATTGCAGCACACAAACTGTTCGTTCGGCAAAACTCCACTCTGTCTATCTTGAAACCTCCTCCATGAATGGACTGTATTCGTTGAAGGCTGAGGTGTGACCTGAAGGAAGTATATATTATGAGAGACACCATTACAAATTATTTTGTGATTTTATGTGAGGTGGATAGTCACAATATCGTCTCCAGGGTGGAAATGTCAAATGCTCGAGCACATAGTTTTACGCTGAAATGGTGAATCTCGAAAGGATCTGAGTGAACTAAATCACTTGTTTTTACAGAGAGGGTGCTCGGTGCCTGGAATGTGCTGCTGGGGAGGTGATAGAAATAGATAAGATAACAATGTTTAAGATGCATTTACACAGACACAGAGACAGACAGATGGCAGAGGGTTATGGAGCATGTGCAGACAGTTGGGATTTGTTCAGAATTGCACCGTGGTTGCCCATAGATCCAGTTCCTGTGATCTACTCTATTGCATTTTCAGACATACCTTTCATTGGCTTGAGGAGCGATTCAATGGACACAATCCAATTCAAGATTCCCAGCAATTTTTTTAAACGTCTCAGGCACGGTGTGATCATGATACCGAATACATGCTCCAAATGTCGATAGTGTAATGAGGTGAAGACAAGTATTGCATAATATAATCAAGATTTGCGCTCCCCAAACTCTGTGTAATTGTGAAATTTCATTCTGTTTATTGATCGTCCTCATGGATTGAAAACCAGTTCTTGGAGCATACCTTCACAGGTGTTGGAAGTTTAATCTTAAACATTAATTGTCTACACCCTTCTATCTGTTATGCACCAATCATCGTGCAATGTCTGAGAAAGCCGAGGGCCTGAAGCCTGACTGTGTTGTACATAATTGGAAGGAAGGTTCCCTAATCCCAGAAATGATCCAAGAGGACGATGGTGATACCATCCCATCCCAGGGAATTTGTTCAATCTCAGCAGGTGTCTCTCAGTGACCTGCCTTTGGTTTCTTCATCACACTGCAGCTCTGCCTCCTGGGAGCAGCTGATTGGATATCTCATGTCAGATGTGTCAGACTGAGAGTTGCACGCTTAAAAGCAATGTTGAGTTCATGTTTCAGATTCAATAAATACTACTATGATCAGAGTTTGTGTGGCCTTCTAAACATTCATCAATTACTAAGAAATGGAATTGACTTTGATCAATAATTTCTAATCACTTTTCCCTTTTCTCTCTCTTATAGTGAATTTAGTGGCTATTCTGATCTTGTCCAAGGGAAAATGTGGTGTTTCCACTTGTACCACACGCTATTTGGTGGCAATGGCAACGACAGATCTACTGTTCATTATACTTGAGATTATAATGTACCGATTCAATAAATACTTTTTCCCTTTGAATTTCCTGGACATTACCCCTGTTTGCGCTGTTCGCTATGCCCTCCGCCGTGCAGTCACAGATTGCTCTGTCTGGTTTACTGTTGCCTTTACTTTTGACCGTTTTATCGCCATTTGTTGCTCGAAGCTGAGATCAAAATATTGCAATGAGAAAACCGCAGTTGTGGTTCTCACAACTAGTGGCATTCTGCTTTCGCTGAAAAATATTCCAATCTACTTTAGATTTCGGCCTTATGAGATTTTCAACAATATACCCTGGGAATGTGTGAACACACGAGCTTATTATCATGATCCTGTATGGAGGGGATTTAAACGATTTGAAAAGGTTCTAACCCCAATGCTCCCATTCATTTTAATTTTGCTGTTGAACACTCTAACTATCAGACACATTGTTATGGCCAGTCGTGTTCGTAAAGTACTGATGGGTCAGAAACAGAGGCAGGATCACTCTGACACTGAGATGGAGAGCAGAAGGAAGGGTATGATTTTACTGTTCACCATATCTGGCAGCTTCATCATTCTGTGGCTGTGGTACCTCTTAGATTATTTTGGAGTTTTAGAGCATTTGTTAGATGATGTCTCTGAATATAGGTTTAAAGAAATTGCATACATGCTTCGGGATTTAGGTTCCTGCACAAATACTATTATTTACGTAGTGACACTGTGCAAGTTTCGGGAGAAAATTAGGAACACGGTGAAAGTTCTTTTCTCCTGAGTTGTTCAATGGGACCTGCAGCAAAATCCATTGGGAGCAATGGGGGGCTAATGCTGATTGCTATAAACCGGAAAGAAAATCCCTGGAGGAGGAAGTAGAAAAGTATAATTATTGACTGTGTGAGCAGTTACGTTGGAATGGACATTTGGAAATAAACTCACAGCATTAGCTGGATGTTGGAGAGAGCCCGTTATGAAATCTGACACCCGGGGCACCTCAAGTAAGTGAGGAGGAAAAAGATCAATAAGACAATCAAGTACATTTAATCTTGTGACCTACAGGTACGAGAATGGCAGAAGTTAGTCACGCAAAACATGGTGAGTGTCTTAAAAGAGCTCAGCTTTGAAGAAGTGATCCGAAAGTGTCCAGCAGGTGGGAATAACAGACACTGCAGCACTGGGAGGGAATTCATGTGTACAGTCCATCCTCCAACTGCAATGTTTGAGTTGTCAGCTCCTCACCTCTATTCAGACAGAGCAACATATTCTTGTAAAAGCAAATTCTGCTCGCTATCAGAGAGCCTCTTGGGACAATTCTTGTTATCACCATTGTTAGTATCATTCTTACTACCATTATTATGATCATAATTACCACAGTTATGACTGTCATCATTCCTATCATTATTGGTATCATTTGTGTGTCATTGGCAGAATTCTAGGCCCTAAACTCATCATGTTGGGACAATATTCATATATTGTGTGCAGTTTAGTGTTATGCAGTTGAAGGTATGTACTTTACCTTTAAGAGAGAGTGACGTTTGCTTGGCAGTCAGAATGCACAGTGAACTGTCATGTAACTGACGAGCAGTCTCAGTGTATGAGAAATTTGAAAATATGTAATATTTGGCTGTGAAATGGATAATTCAGTTGTTTTGACCACCATCTGAACTTAACAAATCAGTTTAAATTATGATCCAGGAAACTAAAACTCCATCCAATTTGTATGTTACTGTTTTAACACCAGTCAATGATGTTTGGGACATAAATAAGTGACATTTTGAAAGTTAGTCAGACAGAGAGAGAGAGCACTAATGGCTATTGAGATACTGCCTGAAAAACACAGTCTATCAAAGATACCTCTTTCATATGAAATACCTTTGCAGCAGAAAACTGAAGACGACCCAGGGGTGATCTACAAACAGAGGTAGACCGACACTGGAGACCACAGCTGCTGTCCGGATTTGAAAATTAATTTCTTGTGATTTTAACAGATGGTGTTATTGGATCAGTATTTTATTATAGGATGGGAGGTAAATCACAAGCCTTTAATAGGAAGGAGGTGCAGAGTTGGAAATAGTTGTTGGTTAATGTTCTTTTTAGAGTCAAAGAATAGAATGGGAAAGATTTTTCTTTAAGTCGTGGAGTTTGGGGAGTTCTCTGACACTCCCCCTTTAACGGATTAGGATTCTTAGATTACTTACAGTGTGGAAACAGGCCCTTCAGCCCAACAAGTCCGCACTGACCCACCGAAGCGTAACCCACCCAGACCCATTCCCCTATATTTACCCCTACACCTCACACTACGGGCAATTTAGCATGGCCAATTCACCTAACCTGCACATTTTTGGATTGTGGGAGGAAACCGGAGCACCCGAGGAAACCCACACAACACGGGGAGAATGTGCACACTCCACACAGAGAGTCGCCTGAGGCGGGAATTGAACCTGGGTCTCGGGCGCTGTGAGACAGCAGTGCGAGGTGAGCTTTTCTGAGCATCGAGTTGAATTGGCAGGAGGGTTTCCCACCATGTCATATCGGTTTTGGGGGTCTGGTCCATGATTTGGAGAGGTTTAGCCAGATCCAGGCTGAGATTTGGATGGATTTGAACAGATTTGGAGTAAAAGATCCCATCAGATTTAAACACATGCGGATCAGTGTCCGAGGTCTTTAAATAAAATGTAGGTGAAACAATTAGTTTAATGTCAGTTACTTGTGGCTGGTTAAATTAAAAGTGAGAGAAGTGACTCTTAAAATTACAAAAGAGGTTCTAGGTTTGATTCCCAAATTTGCCAAGAAAGTTTAGATTGAAAGAAAAAAAGACCTTACTTTTCAAATTAGTAAAGACGTTAGAACTGGGTTTAACAAAAGACAAAAGTAAAGGTGGAATTGAGAGTTTGTTACTCAAGCACGTAGGTGTGTCAGAGAAATAGACAAGTGCAGTGCAGTTAGAAAAACCTAACGCACAATTGAAGAAAATGTAGTTCGACAATAAACAAAGGGAGGGAGCAAGAGAAAGACAAGAAAGAGGGACAGAGTAAAATGAGAGAGGAAAAGAAAGAGAGACAGGAAAAAAGGGAGAGATGTTCTTAGCTGAGCAAAGAGAGAGAAGAAAGTGAGAAACAAAACAGAAAGAAAAGAAAGAGAAAAGGAGAGAGAATTTGAACTTCAGAAGTTGTGACTTCATCGCGAAAGTCAAGTGAACAGGATGGAGGTGAAATGAGGAGGTCGTGATATATATAAATATGTTAAAACTCTGACACATTTTGATGAGAACGGTGTCGATGTTTCCTTCATTTCATTTGAAAAGTTGGCTCAGCAGATGGAGTGGTCAGCGGACTTGTGGGTAAAGCTGGTTCAGACTGAGCTGGTCGGCAGAGCGAGTGAGGTACTTGCAGCACGGTCAGATGAGGGGTCAAGAGATTATACAGATGTCAAACAAGCTGTTTTGAATGCTTAAGAATTGGTACCAGAAGCAAATACACAGTGATTCAGGAACACAAAGAAAGAGCCAGGTATGACCTACTATATTGACTTCGAAAGCATTAACCACGGTAATTTTTAAAACTAGATAAGGCTTATGAGGCTGTAAGAGAGATTATTCAGCAAGAGGAGTTTAAAAGCTCCCTCCTGAGATAATAAGAATTCACGTGGATGAACAGAAAGTTCAAGAATTGAGTAGAGCAGCAGAGATGGCGGATGAATATACATTGGTGCATAAGGCAATGTTTAGCTTCCAGCAAGAATTCCATCTGTGAGAGTGAGAAATTGGGAGAAGGGGAAGTCCTACACTCCAACACACAGAGGAGAGAACACTGGGAATCGTTTACCACCAGTTAAAAAAGAAGACCAAGATGGTGGAAAGGAGGTGAAAGGCCTCATGTGTTTCCACTGTGGTAACGTGGGACATAGCCAGTCACAGTGCTGGTCGGTAAAGAAAGGCATTGTGGGAAAAGAGGCTAAGGCAGTGGCATTAGTGAAAGGAGTAAAGGAAACTCAAAACAATTGAGGAGTGCAGGAGAGTGCACAGCCGACGCAGGGGCTGGGTATGGCGGTTGTACCTGATCTCTATGAAGGATTCATCTCAGTGAGTAAAGATTACTCAGGAAGATCGGGGGAGAAAGGAAAGAAGTTATAATTTTGAGAGATACAGGATTTAACCAGTCCCTAATATGAAGAGATGAACTTATTTGCACTCTGTCTGACCTGTTACCCAACAGAATGCTAAGTTGTGGTACAGATGGACAGAAATTTAGCGTTTGTTGTGGAAGAATCACTCAATGTTGTATTTAAAAAATTACCAGGAAATGCAGAAAATCCTTCATGAAATTAAACTTTAATCTTGCAAAATTAAAGATGTGGGAGCCAGCAAAATGTTTTCCTGACTTCCTCCAATCTGTTTGATCTCCTGCAATTCATACAGTTATCCTTCCCGTGCCTGTGTGAGAGCATTACCATCCCCAATCACACTGGCTTGCTTCACCTTTCTAACCTGATCATGGTCTGCCACACTCGTTCCCTCCATCACATTGAACCGATCACATTCCAACACCATCACCTTCAGCATGAGCTCATCTCCCAGGGATTTAACTAACCGATCACAATGCACTACCATTATCTGTTATTGGAGCCCTGGAACATGGTCCCGGGCATACATTGTAACACTAAGTAACTACATAACTGCCAGAATAATGTCCATACCTTCCCCTATGTAAGATCAGGTTGGAGTGCCAACTCTAGACTGGGCAAGTTACAGTGGGAGTGATTGACAGAGCGTCAGTTCCAGGAATGCAGTTTGTTTTTGGGAACAATGTCGTAGGATCCAGAGTGGGAGTGAGATTCCTTGTTGTAGAGAAACCCAAGGAAGACCAGGGAACTGAGGAATTACAAGAAAAACATCCTGGAATTTTCCCAGACTGTGGAGTAACAATATACCACTGTCATAAGTCACAGCACGAAGCAGAAACCAAAGGACAAGATGAAGGAGTTGAGGTTCAGTTCGCAGACCCCCTGTTTGATGTAACGGTGCAGGACAAACCTGAACAGACAGAGGGTCAGGCAGAAGTGTTTGGTCCTGAAAGGATAATGGACCTACAGCAGAAAGACAAGGCAATAAAAGATGATGCACACTCCGAAAAGGAGGCAGAGACTATTCCTGAGGGTAATTATCTTAAAGATGAAAATGGAGACCACGGCAGGTTAGTGTCGAGGAGGAATGGGCCGACGTGCACCAGATTGTGTTTCCAGGAGCATACAGACAGGAAGTGACACGGGTGGGGGGGAGGGGGGGGAGGGGTAGCACATGAACGACCAGGAGGAGGTCACCCAGGTGTATGGAAGACTCAGTCTCAGGTACAAAACCATTTCTATTGGCCTGGAATGCACAAGGATGTGGGTAACTTTTGCTGTACGTGTCATACACGGCAAATGGGAGGGAAGCCACAGGCGAGAATAAACCCAGCGACTTTGTTGCCATTTCCCCCATCCCGAAGACCCTTTCACCCGGGTTATGGTGGATTGTGTAGGTCCCCTCCTGAGAACGAGATGAGGGAACCAGTACTTGCTCACCGTAATGGATGTGTGCACCAGATATCCGGAGGCAATTCCATTCCGGAGTAGGAAAATAAAAAGGGTGGGAGAGGAGTTAGGAGCTTTCTTTGTGCAGTATGGATGACCCAGAGAGATTCAGTCAGACCAAGGGGCTGATCCACAAGCCCAACTATCCTGCCTAACCTGTCGTCTTGGCACCGACCTCGACTCCATCCTCTCCCCCTTAGTTCAGGCACTTCCCACTGACATCCGTGATTCCAACCATGTCCTTATTCTCTCCAGCAGCTTCCTGTTCCCCTGTCCCCAGTGCTTTATCTCCATTATGGACGTACAGTCCGTACATGCATCCAGACCCCACATGGAAGACCTCCACTTCCTCTGCTTTTTCCTCTCCAACAAACCCATCCAGTCCCCCTCCACCATTCCCCTCCTCCACCTCGCTGAACTGGTCCCCACCTTCAAAACCCTTTCCTTCACCTCCTCCCATTGCCTTCAAATCAAGGGAGTGGCCATGGGCACCTGAATGGGCCCCGCCTACACCTGCCTCTTTGTTGGTGATATCGAACAGTTCCTCTTCAGTACCTACACAGGCACTGGGCCCCAACTCTTCCACCGTTACATCGGTGACTGCATCGGTGCAGTGTCCTGTACCCAGGCTGAACCGGAGCAGCTCATCGACTTCACCCACACCTTCCACCCCACCCTCAAACTCACTCGGTCTATCTCAGACACCTCCCTTCCCTTTCTTCACCTCAACATTTCCATCTTCCGTGACAGACTCCGGTGACAAACCCACAGACTCCCATAACTCCCTGTAGTACTCTCCCCTCCACCCAGTGTCCTCCATCCCATTCTCCAAATTCCTCTGTGTCTGCAGCACGTGCTCGGACGAGGAGACATTCCACACGTGAGCATCCCAGATATCCCCATATTTTGAACACAGTGATTTTCCTCCCTCCGTTACCCAGACAGTGCTCCTCCAAACCATCTCCATTCCCTGTCCCACTGGTCCAAACACCCCCTAGTGCAATAAAGACAGAGTCCCCCTTGTCCTCACCCACCATCCCACCAATCTCCGCATCCAACGTATTATCCTTAAACAGTTCCGCCAACTCCACCTAGACCCCACCACCAAGCACATCCTCCCCTCCCCCACCCCTCTCTGCCTTCCACAAGGACCACTCACTTCAACAATCCTTGGTTTGTGCCCACTCTCCCCACCGACCCCCCCCCCACCCCGAACCCTCAGGTACCTTCTCCCGCAACCAGAAAAGATGCCAAACCAGTTGGCACACCAGCCCCCTCCCCTCCACCCAGGGCCACAAACACTCCTTCCAGGTGAGACAGAGAGTCACCTGCCTCTCTTCCAGACTAGTTTACTGCATCAGGTGCTCCCGATGTGGTCCTCTCTACATCGGGGTGACTGAGTGTAAACTTAGGCATTCTGTTCACCGAGCATCACAGCCGGGCCCACAGGGGCCAACCGGACCCCCCAGTCACCACCATTTCAATTCCCCCAACCACTCCCTTTTGAACATGACCTCTTCCATTGCCACAATGAACCACGGCGCAAAATGGAGGAACAACACCTCATCTTCCACCGAGGCAACCTACAGCCTGGAGGACTCAAAATTGAGTTCTCTAATTTCAAATAACCCCCCTTCCCATCTCCCAACTCCCATCCCAGCCTCTCCCTTCCCTTCCAATGGTCCCTGCCCCCAACCGGATTCATTCCGCCCATTGACCAAACCAGGTCGTACCCTCTACCTGTCTTCACTTATCCCCACCTGCCACACCCTTTATCTACAGCTCCTCCCACACCCACCCCCAGTCCTGAAGAAGAGTTATATCTGGAACACTGACTCTCCTCCTGCTGATGCTGCCTGGCTTGCTGTGTCCTTCCAGCCTCCTGCCTGTCTGTTTTGGATTCCAGCATCTGCAGGGTTTCTTTGTCTCTCAGGCTGCTGAAGGAAGTCATGGATAGCTTCAGCAGATAGCACTTTAAATCAAGTGTGTATCCCCCTGAATCCCAGGGAGCTGTAGAAAGGTGGCATCACATCCTGAAGATCATGGGAAGACCATCCTGTCAGGATGACCTGAATGATTATGATAAAGGTATCCCATTTGTATTGTTCTCCATTCGAGATGCCCCAAATGAATCTACTCAGTTTAAACCCTTTGAGTTTATATTTGGATGTGATGTGACAAGGTCTTTGAGAAACTGACAGGACAAAGTCGAGATCTCACACTTGGATTATATATCAGAGGTGAGGGAGAGCGGAAATCAGGTTAGTGAGTTAGTGAAACAGCACCTGAAGAGGGCACAGTGTAGAATGAAGCAGGTGTCAGTGAACATTCTGGAATTTGGATGTTTTCCCGTTGGGATGACTTATTAATATTGTCAAGAGTGATCAGAGATCCTTCCGAAGCAAGGTTTAGCGATCCTGATCAAACTGAGCAAAAGCTAAGCCAGGTAAACTATCTGGGAAAGATGCCAGATCGGAAAAAAAAATCTGTATCGGGTCTGTCATGTGAAGATGTTGATAGGCTTGTTGCTGCAGTATGAGGACACATGCAGGAATAAGATGGGGAGGACTAATGCTATTTTACATGAGGTAGATGTAGGGAATGCTGTTCCAATAAAACAACACCCCTACAGACTTAATCCTTTCAAAGACACACAGGTCCAGAAGGAGGTGCATGTGATCCTCAATGAGGATATCATCGAACTGAGTCCGAGTGAGTGGAGTTCACCAATCGCCGAACTTCCCAAACCCAACGGGAGTCAACAATTCTATGTGGATTATTGGAAGGTCAACGCCGTAACAAAATCAGACTCAAACCCAGAACCAAGATTGGAGGACAGTATAGAGACAGTTGGGCAAACCAGTTACATCACAAAGTTAGACTTGCTGCGTGGAATTGGCAGGTATCTTTATCAGTGAGAGTGAAATAAATTTCTGTGTTTGTTACCCCACATGGGCTATGTCAACAGGAAGGTGATGATCGAATTGAACTGCCAGCAGTTCAACTGCCAACTGGACAACACACTACTGTTATAGGACAAGCCAAACAGAGAACAGCCAGGGAATTCCTAGAGGCATGGCACTCATCCACAGATTCAATCAACAAACACATCGACCTGGACCCAATATACCGGCCACTGCAGCGGACAGCTGGAACTGACAACCGGAAGCGGCAGATACAAACCACTATAAATTCTGGAGGAAAGATCACAGAAACGCTTCACAGGAGGCTCCCAAGCACTGAGGATGTCACCTAGACAGGGGACGAAACGTCTGCAACACAAATTCCCAGCTCGGCAAACACAACCACAACAACAACCTTTAAGAGAAAGGAGGTGGAAAGTTGAAAGTAGTTGTTTAATGTTCATTTATAGAGTTAAAGATTAAACTTGATATTTTTTCCTTTCAACAGTGGAACTTGGGGAGTTCTCTGGATTTCACCAGTTTCCTAATTTCCCCTCCCCCCACCTCACCCCAGCTCCAACCTTCCAGTTCAGCACCACCCTCATGACCCATCCCCCACCTCATCCCAGCTCCAACCTTACAGCTCAGCACCGCCCTCATGACCCGTCCCCCACCTCACCCCAGCTCCAACCTTCCAGCTCAGCACCGCCCCCATGACCTGTCCCCCACCTCACCCCAGCTCCAACCTTCCAGCTCAGCACCGTCCTCATGACCTGTCCCCCACCTCACCCCAGCTCCAACCTTCCAGCTCAGCACCGCCCTCATGACCTGTCCCCCACCTCACCCCAGCTCTAACCTTCCAGCTCAGCACCACCCTCATGACCTGTCCCCCACCTCACCCCAGCTCCAACCTTCCAGCTCAGCACCGTCCTCATGACCTGTCCCCCACCTCACCCCAGATCCAACCTTCCAGCTCAGCACCACCCTCATGACCTGTCCCCCACCTCACCCCAGCTCCAACCTTCCAGCTCAGCACCGCCCTCATGACCTGTCCCCCACCTCACCCCAGCTCTAACCTTCCAGCTCAGCACCACCCTCATGACCTGTCCCCCACCTCACCCCAGCTCTAACCTTCCAGCTCAGCACCACCCTCATGACCTGTCCCCCACCTCACCCCAGCTCCAACCTTCCAGCTCAGCACCGCCCTCATGACCCGTCCCCCACCTCACCCCAGCTCCAACCTTCCAGCTCAGCACCACCCTCATGACCTGTCCCCCACCTCACCCCAGCTCTAACCTTCCAGCTCAGCACCACCCTCATGACCTGTCCCCCACCTCACCCCAGCTCCAACCTTCCAGCTCAGCACCACCCTCATGACCTGTCCCCCACCTCACCCCAGCTCCAACCTTCCAGCTCAGCACCACCCTCATGACCTGTCCCCCACCTCACCCCAGCTCCAACCTTCCAGCTCAGCACCGCCCTCATGACCTGTCCCCCACCTCACCCCAGCTCCAACCTTCCAGCTCAGCACCGCCCTCATGACCTGTCCTACCTGCCTATTTTCCTTTCCACCTATCCACTCCACCCTCCTCTCTGACTTATCACCTCCATCCCCACCCCCACTCACCTACTGTACTCTATGATACTTTCTCCCCACCCCCACCCTCCTCTCATTTATCTCTCCACTCTGCAGGCATCCTGCCTCTATTCCTGATGAAGGGCCTTTGCCTGAAACATCGATTTTCCTGCTCCTCGGATGCTGCCTGACCTGCTGTGCTTTTCCAACACCACTCTGATCTAGACTCTCGTTTCCAGTATCTGCAGTCCTTGTTTTTACCCAGTTCTCTGTCACTCGTACTTTAACAGGTGAGGAGGCATGGTGAGCTTCTCTGTGTGTTTTGTTTAATTAGCAGAAGGGTTTCCTGTTGTGTGTAACATCAGTTTATGACCAACGGTAATCCACTGGAGCTGGAGTTTGGAAGATTGAGAGGAATCATTTCTGAAAGATAGAAGATTCTCAGGTGGAAGTGACAGAACTGGATCGTCTATCCACCAAAAGCTATCACACGATGGACACAAACAAAATCAGAGACACCTGACTATCACTCAGAATGAACAGTTATGTCCATACAGAAAGAAAACGGCACAAGACAAAATGACAAAGCTCACAAATAGCAGAGAAGACAACACGACAGACACCTAGGGAAGAATGCCAGTTATCATGGACAAGGCCGAATATATTCAGAGAGCAGAGAAATTACTTGCAGATACTGACACCTACCTCCAGAGGGAGCGTGACCCCACACCACAGTAACCAATAGAATAAACAACACACGATGGAACCAACAAAAAACAGACTCATAACCAGAATTGACCGACAAAGGATGAAACCAGAAAGCAATAACACCCCAAGATTTTCTGGATTACCCAAAGTACACCAACCAGTCATCCCACTTAGACCAATTGAGGCACTCTCTCAAACTTCATCACATAAAATGGCAAAAGGACTTCAACAAAATCTGAAATATCTTATCAGCGGATCCAAATACTCCGTACAATCATCACAGGAATTCCGAAACAACATCAAGAACATAAACATAGACAAGGGCGAAGCAATAGTCTCATTGGATATAACGGCACTGTTCACTTCAACTGACATAATCCTAGCCAGAGAGATGCTGGAAAAGCACAGCAGGTCAGGCAGCATCCGAGGAGCAGGAGAATCGACGTTTCGGGCAAAAGCCCGACATCAGGATGAAGGGTTTTTGCCCGAAATGTCGATTTGCCTGCTCCTCGGATGCTGCCTGATCTGCTGTGCTTTCCCAGCACCACTCTAATCTAAACTCTGGTTTCCGGCATCTGCAGTCCTCACTTCTGCCTTCTAGCCAGAGAGACAATAGCCAAACTCCTGGACAAACAGAACAGACAGCACGATGGGGAACCTATCAACAAGGATATCTGAGAGGCCCTATTCTCTCCCTAGTTACCCTTTGGTCCTTAATGTATTTGTAAAAACCCTTTGGATTCTCCTTAACTCTATTTGCCACAGCTATCTCATGTTCCCTTTATGTCCTTCTGATTTCCCTCTTAAATATACTCTTACTACCTTATTACTCGAAGGAATCACTCGATCTATCTTGTCTATACCTGAAGTACGCTTCCTTCTTTTTCTTAACCAAAGGTAGAAGACAGTGGATGGTGATGGAGGGTTGTTTTTCAGACTGGAGGCCTGTGACCAGTGGAATTCCACAAGGATCGGTGCTAGGTCCACGACGTTTCATCATTTACATAAATGATTTGGATGTGAGCATTTGAGGTATAGTTCGTAAGTTTGCTGATGACACCATAATTGGAGGTGTAGTGGACAGCGAAGAAGGTTACCTCAGATTACAACAGGATCTTGATCAGATGGGCCAATGGGCTGAGAAGTAGCTGATGCAGTTTAACTTAGATAAATGTAAGGTGCTGCATTTTGGGAAAGCAAATCTTAGCAGGACTTATACGCTTAATGGGAATGTCCTAGGAAGTATTACTGAATGAAGAGACCTTGGAGTGCAGGTTCATAGCTCCTTGAAAGTGGAGTCACAGTTAGATAGGATAGTGAAGAAGGCGTTTGGTATGCTTTCCTTTATTGGTCAGAGTATTGAGTACAGGAGTTGGGAGATCATGTTGCAGCTGTACAAGACATTGGTTAGGCCACTGTTGGAATATTGCGTGCAATTCTGGTCTCCTTCCTATCGGAAAGATGTTGTTAAACTTGAAAGGGTTCAGAAAAGATTTACAAGGATGTTGCCAGGTTTGGAGGATTTGAGCATTAGGGAGAGGCTGAACAGGCTGGGGTTGTTTTCCCTGGAGCGTCGGAGGCTGAGGGGTGACCTTATAGAGGCATGGATAGGATAAATAGACAAAGTCTTTTCCCTGGGGTGGGGGAATCCAGAATTAGAAGGCATAGGTTTAGGGTGAGAGGGGAGAGATGTAAAAGAGAGGCATCAGGGGCAACCTTTTCACACAGAGGGTGGTTGGTGTGTGGAATGAGCTGCCAGACAATGTGGTGGAGGCTGGTACAAATACAACAGTTAAAAGGGATCTGGATGGGTATATAACTGGGAAGGGTTTGGAGGGATATGGGCCAGGTGCTGGCAGGTGGGACGAGATTTGGTTGGGATATCTGGTTGGCATGGACGAGGTGGACCGAAAGGTCTGTTTCTGTGCTGTCCAACTGTATGACTCTATGGTGCACACTCAAACTACTAGAGCTGTGCTTGATGACACACTTCACTTTCAACAACCAAATATCTGAACAGATCAATGGGACACCTCTGGGCTCACGCTTCTCGGGGCTCACAGCAGAAGCAATGAGGCAAAGACTGGAACAGACAGCTCTCCAACAAATCCAGTCCAAATTGTTGATCAGATATGTGGACTGCATTTCAATTTTCATTTAGAGAACAGAAATCGAGAACCCACACCGATTATGCACATCATGTTCACAAGGATCAGATTTACGAGAGAGGGAAAAAACAAAAATCAACTCCCATTCCTGGATGTGATGTTAGAAAGAACACAGAACAGTGAATGCACCATAAACCTAGACAGGAAAGGCACACACACTGACCACATCCTGAACTACAACCACAACCACCCGAACACACACAAACAAAGCTGCATTAGGACCCTCTTCAAAAGGGCTACAACATACTGCAGGGCTCCCCGTCCACGAAGGGAAGAAGAAGAACACATCGACAGAGTATTCCCTAAGAGCAGATATCCCTGTACCTTCTGTTACTACAAGGGATAGCCCCGCTCCGCCCCCATTAAGGTAAATCTGTAACACCAAAATGATTTAATCCCGTGATGTAATCTGTTAAACTTCGAGAGGCAAGGAACTATTCCCAAAAGTCACTATTTAAAGTAAAAATTAACAACTTTATTTTTTTAAAGTCTAACAGAGAATAATTAATTAACAACCAGTTACAACTCCTTTCTCGAACCCATCTTTTACCTTCCTCTCTACAATATTAATCCGATAAACCCCTGATTAAGATTTACCGGAAAATTCAAATTTCAAAATCAGCCAACAGCTGGATCTTCTCCTTGTACCTTCCTGTGTAGGTTTACTCTCCAGGTCAGTGTTGATATTTTTCTCTTTGCAAACTCCTTCTCTGGACAGGTCCTTCTCAGAGAGTTCTCACCAGCAGCCTACATTTGTTGGTCTTTTGGCAGTTCTCCTCCAACTGTTCAATTTTTGTTACGGTTTGATACCCCAAAGTATCGGATCATTTCATTTGTGTTAATGTTGTCAAAATACATAATTCAAAATTGATTGGTGTCGGTCCTGGGCTCAATCTACTAACTTACTTTCTTCTTGTGTGAGCCAAGTCCTGCGTGTTCTTTAAATGAATCAATAGGAGAAGATATTCGGCCTCACACTTTTAAGTTTATTTTAGCAGTAAGTGGATAAAGCATTCAGAGCTCTGGGTCTAGACCTTTCTGTCCCTGACAAACAGCAGAGTGTGTCAGTTCACGAAGTCTGACCCCTATCCTGCCCCTGACCCAGTCTTTTATACAGTACAAAACGTCATGTTATCACAGAACATTGTGCAAGCATTGAGGTGTGGTTGTCTTCTTGATTGACTGTTGACCTGACTCCATTCTCCGCCTTTTCGCGTTCCTGGATATCTGACCCCATGTAACCTCCTTCTGCAGGAGGTGGTGTGAAATAGTTCTTGTTTTTTTACCACAGCTTACAACATGTCCTGCATCTGCACCCACAGGGCGGCAACACCCCCGCTGTCTGCCTCGCTCTCCCAGCCGCTACCAAGGCTGCCAGTACACACTGCTCTTTATTAAAAGTCATTCCTATTGTGGGTTTACATCAGCATATCTTTACGAGTCAGATGTACTCAGTACTTTTCCACTGTCTGTTCGTACATACAAGGGTTACACTACACTGTGCTAGTTAATGGTTAAGTATAACATTGTATTATAAATACTGAAACAAATATGTCATTAAAGGCTTCTGAATGCCTCGAACTAAGCCATATATTTACATTGGAGATTGGTATTTTGGAGCATAGTTTAAATTGATTGCCGAATTTGTATTTTTGTTTGTCTCATGGCAACCTAGGTACTGCGGGCTGCTGGACCACATGTAACATTGTAAATTCTCCAGCAGTCTGTGTGTTTGCTAAGTCCTTCAACTCTCTTAAAGGTACAGTACCCCTTACACCTTCATAACACTTCATCCAAAGATGCTTAACCGACAAACAATGCAACAAGGCCATGAACTAACTCACTAGCCACGCTACCCTTTAGAAAAACCACCTCAGCACTGTCAGCCAGAATTCTCCAACCATTCAGATTCATGACAGGGCATAAACTGACAGCCACAACCAATCAACAGCTCACGGACAAAGGAGCCTCTACCCATCATGTGCAAGACAAATGTAACTTACAGAATTCCATGCCCAAGCCTGCACACAACACTGTGTAGGACAAACAGGCAGAAAACTAGCAATCCACATCCACAAACACCACCAAGCATTAAAGGCCATGAATGCTGTCCCCAGTAACCAGACACACAGATGACAAAGACTGCAAACTCGACTGCGATAACACAATGATCATAGGACAAGCTAAACAGAGGATAGCCAGAGAATTCCTAGAGGCATGGTACTCATCCATGAACTCCATCAACAAACACATAGACATTCACCCAATACACCAGCACTTCAATGAACAACAGGAACTGGCATCTGGAAGCTGCAGGAATGGAACCAAATAACTTCCAGAAGACACATGACAGCAGCACTTCACAGGAGACTCCAAAGCACTGAAAATGTCACCGAGACAGGGAAAGAAACATCTGCAAATCACCATCCCATCTCGGCGAACACACCCACAACCATGGCAACTGGCACCCGAGTTACAATTCTTTACACAAGCCATGAACAGGCTGGGATTGGCATCTAGTCACATACACAAACACTTGGAATCTCTCAGTTCAGATCAGCATTCACTCTCTCTTAAGGATATAGTACATACAGAGTCACAAAGTCACAGAGATGTACAGCAAGGAAACAAACACTTCGGTCCAATCCGTCCATGCCGACCACATATCCCAACACAATCCAGACCCACCTACCAGTACTCGGCCCATATCCCTCCAAAACGTTATTATTCATATAACCCTCCAGATGCCTTTTAAATGTTGCAATTGTACCAGCCTCCACCACTTCGTCTGGCAGCTCATTCCATACACCTACCACCCTCTGCGTGAAAATGTTGCCCCTTAGGTCTCTTTTATATCTTTCCCCTCTCACCCTAAACCTTTGCCCTCTAGTTCTGGACTCCTCCAGCCCAGGGAAGAGACTTTGTCTATTCATCCTATCCATGCCCCTCATGATTTTATAAAACTCTATATGGTCACCTCTGACACTCCAGGGAAAACAATCCCAACCTATTCAACCTTTCCCTGTAGCTCAAATCCTCCAATCCTGGAAACATCCTTGTAAATCTTTCCAGAATCCTTTCAAGTTTCACAACATCCTTCCAATAGGAAGGGGATCAGAATTGCACACATATTCCCAAAGTGCCCTAACCAGAGTTCTGTACATCTACAATATGATCTCCCAACTCCTGTACTCAGTCGTCTGGCCAAGCATACCAAACACTTTCTTCATCATCTGATCTATCTGTGATTCTACTTTCAAGGAGCTATGAACCTGCACCCCAAGGTCTCTTTGTTCAGAAACACTCCCTGGGACCTTCCCATTAAGCCTATAAGTCCTGCTCTGATTTGCTTTCCCACATTGAAGCACCTCACATTTATCGAAGTTAAAATGCATCAGCCACTCTTCAGCCCATTGTCCCATCTTATCAAGATTCCATTGTAATCTGAGGTCGCCTTCTTTGCTGTCCACTACACCTCCAATTTTGGTGTCATCTGCAAAATTGCTAATGATACCTCATATGTTCACATCCAAATCATTTATATAAATGATGAAAAATAGTGGATCCAGCACCGATCCTTGTGGCAATCTGCTGGTCATAGGCTTCCAGTCTGAAAAACAACCTTCTACCATCACCCTCTGTCTTCTACATTTGAGCCAGTTCTGTATCCAAATGGCTAGTTCTCCCTGTTTTCCATGAGATCTACCCTTGCTAACCAGTCTCCCATGGGGGAACCTTCTTGAATGCCTTACTGAAGTCCATATAGTTCACAACTACCACTCTGCCCTCATCAATCCCCATTGTTGCTTCTTCAAAAAACTCAATCAAGTTCGTGAGACATCAATAATACCTTCAACTTCATAACACTGTGCAGCCTCAGAAAGATGTTGAGCAGACATTTTGCATCTGTACAGACAAGAGAATGGTGTTTTTGAACCAGAATAGATCATTTCTTGCAGTGAAAATGATAACCGTTTACTCAGCACTTGTCTCAAACTCTGTCACTACAGCATCCCTTTATAAACCCATCCACCTGGATGAAACTGCAGCTGTTTGCTTTCCTTTCTGACTGACCGACCCTACATTTCACTGGAGTGCTATTAGAACCAACTTCTTTGCCTACTCTGGCACAGCCACGTATGGTGATCTGCCTGTTTTGTATCGAATAGCATCCCGGAATAAATAATCGAAAACAATAAATCAGCAAAGTCACAAAGCCGAACCCTTTTTTCTAAAAGCTGTTCCTTCTCTCAAGGATTTTGTGTCCTTGGTTTTTTCAGAGTGGTCGTAAACAGCCCTGGTTCTAATTAGACTGTTTTTTTACAGAGATTAAAGAGTATTGTGAGGTCTTTCTGTTTATGTGTAAACAGACGAGACTTCAGGCCAAAGTGGTCATGTTTTCGAAGTGACCTGTATAATGAAAGGGGCGTGGTCAGCTCTCGAGCTGAACAGTTTAATCCAGAACAAGTTCGGAGTTCAGTTGTGTGGAAACAGGCTGCAAACACTCTCTCTCTTTCTGCCCTCCTGTAAGCATTTGTTCTATTTTCACTGTTTTTTAAGGGGATTTGCTTATTGGGACTGTTATGTATGTTCGCAACGACATAGTTGAGTCTAGTTTGGAGAGACTACGTTCTGAAGGGGTTCTTTATTCTGTTCTATGTGTTTCATTGTGTAATTTTGCAAATAAATGTTTGCCTGTTTTGAAACGTGGGAGTCAACATAGCTCCTTACTCTGGGTAATTTTCACTGTACACTTACCGAAACAAGTTACACAGTCTGGTCTGGGTTGCCTGCAACAGAATGTTTTGAGTGGTCTGGCCTAGTCCATACCAGTAACATGTACACACAGAATGCACCAAACTTCACCTTGTTACCACTTCATCTGATGCTGAAGTAATAAGCACATGCCTCTAATATACAGTCATGGCCGAGCCCAGAGATCCTGAAAATGGGGCTGACAGTCACATGGAACATTGAACAAGAACAAGATGTCCTGGCATGGTTTTAATAACAGTTTAACAAGACAATGGGTGCAGTGGGAGAGTCGGTGGGATTTTTTAGTTTTCTGCTGGACTGACCCCCAACCGCTCCTTCACCCAACAGCCCACCCCCACCCCACGGTGGCTCAGGAGCAACACGGTGGCTCAATGGTTAGCACCGCTACCTCACGGGAACCTGGGTTCGATCTAACGCTAGAGGTGACTCTCTGTGTGGAGTTTGCACGTTCTCCCCCCCCCCCACCCCCCGCCCCGAATTCTGCGTGGCTTTCCTCTGGGTGTTCCTGTTTCCTCCCACAGTCCAATGATGTGCAGGTTAGGGTGAATTATCCAAGCTAAATTGTCCCATATTGTTCAGCGATGTGTAGTTGTGGTGTATTAGTCATAGGGTAAATGTAGAGGAAAAGGTTAGGAGAATGGGTCTGGGTGGGTTACTCTTCGGAGGGTCAGTGTGGACTTGTCGGGCCGAAGGGCCTGTTTCCACACTGTAGGGATTCTATGAGCTTTGCTCCCAGTGAGCACTGCAGCTCCTTGAGCCTGGGACTGACATGATCCACAGAAACCTCAGACCACAAGACCATCAGAGCAGACGTTTGTCCATTCGGCCCATCGAGTCCACTCTGCCATTCGTTAGAGAGAAAGAAAATGACAGATGCTGGAATCCAAAGTAGACAAGCAGGAGACTGGGAGAACACAGCCAGCCAGGCAGCATCAGCAGGTGGAGAAGTTAGCGTTTCGGGTATTCCCCCTTCTTCAGGACTGAAGAACGATTCCACCTGAAATATTGACTTCTCTATCATAACAGATTTACCAGGATGTTGCTGGGAGTTGGGAGTTGGAAGGTTTTCCCTGGAGCATTGGAGGCTGAGGGGTGAGCTCATAGAGGTTTATAACATAATGAGGGGCATGGCTAAGGTAAATAGACAAGGTCTTTTCCCTGGGTGAGGGTGACCAGAACTAGAGAGCAAAAGTTTAGGGTGAGAGCGGAAAGATTTAAAAGGGACCTGAGGGACAACCTTGAATGCAGAGGGTAGTGCATTGTATGGAATGAGGCTGCCAGAGGAAGTGGTGGAGGCTGGGACAATAAAAAGCATCTGGGTGGGTCTATGAATAGGAAGGGGTTCGAGAGATATGGGCCAAGTGCTGGCAAATGGAACTCGATTAGGTTAGGATATCTGTTCAGCATTGACGAGTTGGAACAAAGAGTCTGTTTCCATGCTGTATATCTCTATGATTCTTTGACTCTAATAAAGAGAAAAAAAAGACAGAAAAATACAGGATTGCACTGAGCCAGTCCTCTGACTTGGCAGGCTGTGATGAAAGTTTTCTTAAAAAAATCAAATTAGTGTGGTCATACTAGCACACAGCACAGGAAATACAAAAGGCCCTTCAGCCAATCATGTCTCTGCTGACAATAATTCAATGTTAATCTAATTCCATCTGGCTGCACAGGACCCATTTCCCTCTATTCCAGCCTGGGCACATCCCCATCTAAATGCCTCTCAGGTGTTAATATCACGTCTGCTATTATCACAGGACCTTCTAGGCATCTACCACACATCACAGGAAAGAAACAGTTACCTCACACACTTCCTTTAAACTTTCTCCCTCTCACCTAATCAATAAAACCTTGTATTTGACACTTCCATCCTCGAAACATGACTCCGACTCTGCACTTTATTCCTGCTTCTCATAATGTTACACACGAAGCCTCCACGTCCTGCCTACCGTGTGATAACCAGAACAGCATTCCCTACTGCACTGGAACCTAACTGTTTACTTACAGCTGCCAACCGGCATGAGTTGCCAACTTTTATATACAATGTCCCAATGAATGAACACAGGCATGCCATACACCCTCTACAGCACCTTATCGACATGTACTTCCACTTTAGGGAGCTGTATGCTGTCACTCCGAGATCCCTCTGTAAATCAATACTCCGAAGGATCCTGTCATCGACTGTATTATTTCCTCTTGTATTTAACCTCCAAAAATAAACATACAACATAGAACTGAAAAAACACAGGAATGGGCCCTTTAGCCTATAAAGTTGTGTTAAACTTGATGCCAAATTAAACTAATAATTTCTGCCTGTCTTCGCCCTCCATTCCTTGCATATTCATGCATATTTATATCTAAAAGACCCTTAAACACCCCGATCATACCGACCTCCATCACGACTCCTGGCCGCACATTTAAGAGGTAAAAACAATGACTGCAGATGCTGGAAACCAAATACTGGATTAGTGGTGCTGGAAGAGCACAGCAGTTCAGGCAGCATCCAAGGAGCAGCAAAATCGACGTTTCAGGCAAAAGCCCTTGATCTGGAATAAAGGCAGTGAGCCTGAAGCGTGGAGAGATAAGCAAGAGGAGGGTGGGGGTGGGGAGAGAGTAGCATAGAGTACAATGGGTGAGTGGGGGAGGGGATGAAGGTGATAGGTCAAGGAGGAGAGGGTGGAGTGGATAGGTGGAAAAGGAGATAGGCAGGTCGGACAAGTCCGGACAAGTTATGGGGACAGTTACTGAGCTGGAAGTTTAGAACCAGGGTGAGGTGGGGAAGGGGAAATGAGGAAACTGTTGAAGTCCACATTGATGCCCTGGGGTTGAAGTGTTCCAAGGCGGAAGATGAGGCGTTCTTCCTCCAGGCGTCTGGTGGTGAGGGAGCGGCGGTGAAGGAGGCCCAGGACCTCCATGTCCTCGGCAGAGTGGGAAGGAGAGTTGAAATGTTGGGCCACGGGGCGGTTTGGTTGATTGGTGCGGGTGTCCCAGAGATGTTCCTTAAAGCGCTCTGCTAGGAGGCATCCAGTCTCCCCAATGTAGAGGAGACCACATCGGGAGCAATGGATACAATAAATGATATTAGTGGATGTGCAGGTAAAACTTTGATGGATGTGGAAGGCTCCTTTAGGGCCTTGGATAGAGGTGAGGGAGGAGGTGTGGGCACAGGTTTTACAGTTCCTGCGGTGGCAGGGGAAAGTGCCAGAATGGGAGGGTGGGTCGTAGGGGTGTGTGGACCTGACCAGGTAGTCGCGGAGGGAACGGTCCTTGCGGAAGGTGGAAAGGGGTGGGGAGGGAAATATATCCCTGGTGGTGGGGTCTTTTTGGAGGTGGCGGAAATGTCAGCGGATGATTTGGTTTATGCGAAGGTTTGTAGGGTGGAAGGTGAGCACCAGGGGCATTCTGTCCTTGTTACGCTTGGAGTGGTGGGGTCTGAAGGTGGAGGTGCGGGATGTGGACGAGATGCGTTGGAGGGCATCTTTAACCACATGGGAAGGGAAATTGCGGTCTCTAAAGAAGGAGGCCATCTGGAACTGGTCCTCCTGGGAGCAGATCCGGCGGAGGCGGAGAAATTGGGAATACGGGATGGCATTTTTGCAAGAGATAGGGTAGGAAGAGGTGTAATCCAGGTAGCTGTGGGAGTCAGTGGGTTTGTAAAAAATGTCAGTGTCAAGTCGGTCGTCACTAATGGAGATGGGGAGGTCCAAGAATGGGAGCGAGGTGTCAGAGATGGTCCCGGACTTTAACAGCTTCCTCATTTCCCCTTCCCCCAACTCATCCTAGTTTCAAACTTTCAGCTCAGCAATGTCTCCTTGACTTGTCCAGACTTGTCCGACCTGCCTATCTCCTTTTCCACCTATCCACTCCACCCTCTCCTCCTTGACCTATCACCTTCATCTCCTCCCCCACTCACCCATTGTACTCTATGCTTCTCTCTCCCCACCCCCACCCTCCTCTAGCTTATCTCTCCACACTTCAGGCTCACTGCCTTTATTCCTGATGAAGGGCTTTTGCCCAAAATGTCGATTCCGCACATTTAAGACTCCAACCATTTTCTGTGTAAAAAGATATTGAACTAACCCCCTCTCACCTTGAATGCATGCTCCCCAGTATTAGACATTTCAATTCAGAGGCAAATACTGTGACCATCAATCCTATCTGTACATCCCATAATCTTATATATTTCTATCAAATCTCCCCTCAGCTTCCACCCCTCCAGAGAAAGCAACCTAAATTTTCTAATCTCCCCTTATAGTTCATCCCCTCTAAGCCAGACAGCATCCTGGCAAACCTCTTCTGCACTCTCTCCAAAGCCTCCTCTTCCCTTTTGTAATGTGGCGTACAGAACTGAATGCAAAGCTTTAAGTGTGGTCTCTTCAGATACAACAGATGGGCTACAGTCTGATACACGACAATCACGTCTGAGTCAGAGACAGAAGAATTGGACCGGAGGTGGGAACATCCCAGGAGAAGCTACATGGTAAGGAACAGGCCTCCATCACTGGGACTGGGGCCAGGTAGATTTCATTGATAATGAGATCTTTGCCTGGGCTTGTTCCCCTGGGTCAGAGAGCCCTGGCTGATAGGTACATCCAGGAGATTCAGATAATCACCTCATTCTAGGGCCTAGCTCTGAGTGAGGGAGGCAGACTCCATGTACCATACACGTGTAAAGGAAAGGTGACTTGGTGACTGGGTACCAGTCTCATTGGAGTTACTTCACCTGTCTAAATATTTATAATTATCAGACACACCTATCATATTGATTCTTCAGTTCCCATTTTGTTGATCTCGTCCTACCTTTCTCATTGGTTAGCAACTTATCGTTCTTGCAAATGTGTGGAATATCTATTATGCAGAATAGTTGAACATTCTGACAAAAATGCATTCCATCGATATTCGCAGATTATACACAATCTGTTTCTGACTTTGATTTGCAAAGGTATCGTTATCCATAAAGAAAGTTATTTCATGAACATTTCACTTCAACAGTCTCGAATTATTTCCGTACAGATTCAGCCATGTTCATTTTCCATCTCCTGTCCACTCAAAAGAATTCTCACAGAGTCGAACATTGATCCTCAGCCGTACACAGGACGGAACAGAAATGAATGATCAAACCCACTAATCTGACAAGGGAGGAAGAAAACGTCAATGAAAGGAAAGACCACCCATTGGTGCTTTCCATATTTATAAAGAAACGCTCTTTCATCACCACAAATGTGTTCAGATGAAACTGGGGGAAAGACAAAGTCGTGAAGATTATAAAAGGGTGAAACAATGTTGGGTATATGTACCATCAAGTCTCTAAGCAGCATTGCATTGAGTGAGGCCTCTGGTCACTAATTTCACGAATGTTCATTCTCTGGATAGTCTCCAGTGTGTGACTCAGCTCGGGCCATGAATTCTGGGGCAACACGGCAACTTTGAGACAAATGTGGAACTTCATTCAAGGCTTTCGAGGTTTTATTAAAGTTTTACAAAGCCCAATACCTGAACCACTGAGGAGCATTACCGACCACAGAGTTAGTGTTCTGTCAAATCAAAGTCTGGTTTCATGATGTCTCTGAAATGTGTGCCGTCCATCAAGGAATCACCATACAATTAAATACAATAAAATAAAGAACTGCAGATCAGGGGAGTCTGGATAGAAGAATAAAGGGAGACACAGCAGGTCTGGCAGCATCCTGAACAGGAACTGCATTAATGTTTCAGAGACAGTGATTCTGCATGGAGTATCTCATGGCCAACTCAGCAGATAGCTCATCATTATGCTGTAGTGCAGCACAAAGATTTTCCTGTTCCCCATATTGAGAAATGAAAAGTATTTTTTACTTAATGATATCAGTCAAAAACTACATGCAGTCTGAACAACTGCTGTGCTTTGATCTTCTTGGAATAAATATTTAAATCTATGTTTACATACCTTTCCTATTGATTATCTGAGTGAATAATTTTGCCTCAGTCAGAGCTCAGTATCTCTTATGGATTAAGTCATTTCTACAAAGTCAGAATTCAGGACAGTTTTACAGAGCGATTTAACGCAGCACAAGAATGAGATGTGAAGGATAACATTTCAGGTGTAAGTGTTTTCTGCTGTAGCCCGATATACCTGAAGGATTTTAATGCCTGGGTTCTGACAACAATATGCCGACCGATTTTCTCAGGGAAGAAATTTCAAACGAGAAGAAGATCAGTTTCAGGATGTACAAAGTTAAAAACCACACAACACCAGGTTATATCCAACAGGTTTAATTGGAAGCACTAGCTTTCAGAGTGTCGCTCCTTCATCAGGTGGTTGTCATGATGAAGGAACGATGCTCCGAAAGCTAGTGCTTCCAATTAAACCTGTTGGACTATAACCTGGTGTTGTGTGGTTTTTAACTTTGTACACCCCAGTCCAACACCGACATCTCCAAATCAGTTTCAGGATGGACGGTGACATGAGAGAAACACAGTCTGTAGCTGAAGTTCATGTCTTGTGCTTGAGCTGAAAAGAAATATCAAAATGATTCAAGAAACAATCAAAACACAAACAGTGTAGGAAAGGTACAATACAGTCAGTTTGTGATTTGTGTTTTGGAGGACTCTATTGTGATGATTGTAAAAGGCTGAGTTTCAGAAACATGGGCACATTGTCCCATTTGGTGACCTGCCATATTTAATGACTATCAGGTCTTTTGGACCCGGGTGGAATATATGAATGTAACGTCAGGCTATTTGGAATGGAACATCTCCAATGAACCAATTAGGTCATCAAAGAATATTCCAGCCTTCTTATGCAATTAGATAAGTTGCTTGTCAGCCAAACCTAGATCAAAGTTCAGGTATTAATTGTTCATTACTCTTGTACTTTCGGTGTTTTAATATGATATGATAATTTGATAAAACATTTTGCGAATGATGATGTTTTGTTTTATTTGCATTCTCAAAAACACACTTTTACATTCATTGCATGCCCAGACATATGTTCCAAAGGAGATTCTCTTGACGGATGATCAATTACTTTCCTAATGGATGACAGAATCATGGATTCCCTAAGAGTGGAATCACTTGGCCCAACACGTCCACACCAACTCTCTGAAGAGTATCCTAAGTAGAATCATTCCCTACCATTCTACTCTCCATTTACCCTAACCTACACATCCCTGAACACTCTGGGCTATGATAGTGTGACCAATTCACCTAACCTGCACATCTTTGGATTGTGGCAGGAATCCGGAGCACCTGGAGGAAACACACACACACACGGGGAGAGTGTACAAACTGCACACAGACACTATCCCGAGGCTGGAATCGATCCCAACTCCCTGGCACTGTGAGGCAGCAGGTGCTAAATACTGAGCCACTGTGCCTCCCAAGGCAGACTCTTGTCTAACTATGGCAATGCAGTATAGAATGGACAGGCCAGTCTGACACATATTGTTTCTTGCTGGAGTGTGGTTATCTGTCCATTTGATGCCAAGGAAACCCATCAACTCACAAACAACATCCTTCCCAGCATGCAATTCACTGAGGAAGAAGAGAGCACTAACACGGGTGAATTGAAACAAAATACCACATAAAGACTGTCAAAAGCACTACATAGCGCAAACAGGAAGGAAATTAGCCACCAGGGTACACAAACACCAGCCAGCCACCAAGAGGCATGACCAGTTATCACTTGGACAGACACACGGACAATGAAAGACCCCAATTCAACATAAGGTATACATACATTTGGAAAGACAGGGTTTGGTTAGGAGTAGTCAGCATGGCTTTGTGTGTGGGAATCAAGTCTCATAAATCTGTCAGAGTTCTTTGATGAAGTGACCAGGAAAATTGATGAGGGCAGGGTAGTAGAAATAGTCTATATGAATCTCAGTAAAGCGTTTGATAAGGTTCCACATGGTAGGCTGCTCTGGAAAGTTAGGTTACATGGAATCCAGTGGGAGCTGGCAAATTGGATACACAATTGGTTGGATGGTCAGAAGCAGAGGGTAATAGTGGAAGGATGTTTGTCACACTGGAGGCCTGTGACTAGCGGAATGCCTCAGGGGTCAGTGCTGGGCCCATTACTGTTTGTTATCTCCATCAATAATTTGAACGAGAATGTACTAGACATGATTAGTAAGGTTTCAGATGATAATATTATATCATCGACCATGAGGAAGGTTATCAGAAATTGCAGAAGGTTCTTGATCAGCTGGAGAAGTGGCCTGAGAAATGGCAAATGAAGTTTAATATAGATAAGTGTGAGGACTTGCATTTTGGAGAATAAAATCAAGGAAGGAGTTTCATGGTGAATGGTAGGGCCATAAGGAGTGTAGTGGAACAGAGGGACCTTGGAGTTCAGGGACATGGTCCTCTGAAAGAGGAGTCCCAGGCAGACAGGGCAGGGAAAAAGGCTTTTGGAACATTGGCCTTCATCAGTCAGGGCATTGAGCACTGAAGTTGGGAAGTCAAGTTGCAGTTTTATAGGACATTGGCGAGGCCGCACTTGGACTATTGTGTTTTGGTCACCTTGCTGTCAGAACGATGTTTTGAAACAGGAAAAAGTGCAGAAGAAATGTACAAAGCTGTTGCCAAGATCCAACAGTCTGAGTTACAGGGAGAGGTGAGGCAAGCTAAAACATTTATCTTTGGAGCGTAGTAGAGTGAGGGGGGATCTTATCAAAGGGTCTTATGTAAGATCATATGAGGCATGGATGGAGTGAAAGCATCAGGTTTTTTTCCCCAGGGTTGGGAAATTGAGGACTAGAGGGCATCAGTTTAAGGTCAGAGGGGAAAGAATAAAAGGAAATTTAAGGGCAGGCCACTGTTGGAATATTGTGTGCAATTCTGGTCTCCTTCCTATTGAAAAGATGTTGTGAAACTTGAAAGGGTTCAGAATAGATCTACAAGGATGTTGCCAGGGTTGGAGGATTTGAGCTATAGGGAGAAGCTGAACAGGCTGGGGCTGTTTTCCCTGGAGCGTTGGAGGCTGAAGGGTGACCTTATAGAGGTTTACAAAATTATGATGGACTTGGATAGGATAAAGAGACAAAGTCTTTTCCCAGGGATGTGTGAGTCCAGATCTAGAGGTCATAGGTTGAGGGTGAGAGGGAAAAGAAATAAAGGAGACCTGAGGGGCAACCTTTTCACGCAGAGGGTGGTACGTGTATGGAATGAGCTGCCAGAGGATGTGGTGGAGGCTGGTACAATTGCAACAGTTAAAAGGCATTTGGTTGGGTATGTGAAGAGGAAGGGTTTGGAGGGATATGGGCCGGGTGCTGGCAGGTGGGACTAGATTGGGTTGGGATATCTGGTCGGCATGGATGGGTTGGACCGAAGGGTCTGGTTCCATGCTGTACATCTCTATGACTCTATAACTTTAGACACAGAGGGTATTACACATGTGGAATGAGTTACCAGCGGAAGTGTGTGAGGTGGGTACACTGACAACATTTAAAAGGCACTTGGTCAATAACATGGATAGGAAAGGATGAGATGGACAAGGGTCAAGTGCAGGGACATGGACTGAGTATTGATGAGAATTTTGGTCAGCATGACCCAGTTTCGGCCGAAGGGTCTCTCTCCATTCTGTAGGACTCTATGACTCTGTGACTGTGTAACTGGAACAATGTATCCATCCTGTGACATGCCAGTTACATTCACGGGAATTCCTGGAAGCCTGGCACTGAACCTGGAACTCCATGAACAAACATGTCGAGTTGGATCCCATATACCAACCACTAAGAAACAGAACCAGCAGCAAAGCTGTAAATGACACGACCAACCCCAGCAGACCCGGACACTTAAACAGCAAACAGGACAGAACACCAATGCTTCACCGGAGGCTCACTGATTCTGTTCCCTAGAATGGTGAGGAAATGTCTGAGAACACACTTACCAGCTCAGTGAGCAAGTCAACAACCTCATCCACAACCTGAGCTACAAATTCCCATGAATACAGTGATCTGGGATTGTCTCGTGACTCTCCATCTAAAATAGAGAATGACCGTGAGGACATATTTCCTGCCACAGATGAGTTCAAAACAGGTTCCTGCTCCTCCCAGGGCACCATATTTACAACTTTTCCTTTCTGGAAACTTCAACACGAGGGATGGAATGACCTTCCAATTCTGGAAATGTCAGGAATAGCCAACATGGCGTTATACCTGGGAAATCATGTCTCACAAACCTTATTGTGATTCTTGAAGAGGTGACCATGAAGATACATGAAGGCAGAACGATAGACATTGTTTACATGGGCTTTAGCAAGGTCTTCACCAAGGTTCTGCATGGTAGA
This sequence comes from Chiloscyllium punctatum, assembly GCF_047496795.1. Lineage (NCBI taxonomy): Eukaryota > Metazoa > Chordata > Chondrichthyes > Orectolobiformes > Hemiscylliidae > Chiloscyllium > Chiloscyllium punctatum. The sequence continues at coordinate 53,132,594 of NC_092780.1, forward strand.
CTGGTTAGGAATGTTCAACCACATGGGGTCTATGGAGACGTAGGAAACTCTACACAAAATTGGTTTGATGGTAGGAGACGGGGTGGTGGTAGAGGGTTTTGGTTAAGACTGGAGACCTGCACCGAGCAGTGTGCTGCAAGGATCAACACTGGGTCTACTGTTGTTTGTCGTTTGGATAAATGATTTTATGAGAATTTCGGAGACGTGGATAGTACGTTTATACATGACACTGAAATTGATGGTAAAATGGACAGTGAGGAAGGTTATCTGAGCATTCAATGTGATCTTGATCAGCTGGTCTGGTGGGCCGATAAATAGCAGATGGAGCTTGATTTCGATAAATGTGAGGAGTTCCATTTTGCTCCGATAAACCAGGGTAGGTTTACACAGTTTCAGGCAGGGCCTTTGTCTTTAGGTGAGGGGGAAATATTTAAAACTGAACACGAGCTGCAATCTTTTCACACAGAAGTTGGTGCGTGTGTGGAACGAGCCACCAGAGGAGGTGGTGGAGACAGGTACAGTTACAACATTTAAAAGGCATCCAGATGGGGACATGGATAGGAAAGGTTTAGAGTGACATGGGCCAAACGCTGTCAAATGGGACTGCTGCACTTTATGAAATCTGGTCGGCATGGGCAAGTTAGTCTGAAGAGTCTGTTTACATGCTGGAAAACTCTGTAATCTATCATCCAGTTACTGACAGACAAACTTGTGGAAACAATGTATAAGGTTCCAGCAACTGAATACAATAATCCAAATGTAGTCTGACCAATAATTTGCCGGGGTGTAGTATTACTCCTGTGCTTTCATGTTCTAACCCTCTGTTTGTAAACCCAACGATCCGATAAGCCTTATTACCTGCTCTTGCCACTTGCCGGATAATCTTCATAGAATTATGCACATGGTCCCCTCAGTCCCTCAGCTCCTGTATTCCCCTCAAAATTGTGCCATTGAGCCTGTGGTTTCTGTCTGTACTTATTGGACCAAAATACACTCCCTCACATTTCTCAGCATTGACATTCATTTGCCAGGTATCTGTGCGTTTTGACCAACTTGTCATGGACCAATGGAGTTGATCGGTTTCGATAAGTTCCTGAAGAAGAAAGCATTGGAGCACTATGGGCCTTAATATGGCAGGTGGAACTGGTTTAGTTTGGGAACATGGTCTGCATGGGCTGGGTGGGCCGAAGGGTCTGTTTCCATGCTGCATGACTCTATTCTCACAATTCACAATTCTCCCTATCGCTGTAACATCGACACATTGAGAGAGTTTGCAACAACACCCATCTCTCAATCAGATGAGGCAAGGGTCTGAATACCAATATCTGGAAAACACTAATTTCAACTCGTTTCCAAACTGGAAAATGCCCAACAACAGCTCCACCCTGTATCTTCTCATTTCGCCAACTTCAATTCTGTGCTGCCGAGGACTCACCAATCCCAGACATTTCTAATTTGGGAACCATCCTGCTGTGTGGCATCAAATGCTATTTGAAAGTTCCAATATACAACATCCACAGGAGTACTCTCATTCTCTGCCTGTGTCACCTCATCAAAGAACTCAAGTTTCTTTTGAGACATGATCTTCTCTTGGCAAAGCCATGTTATCTGACTGGTATTAAATTATTTTTATCCAGTGGGTATTTACCTTAGTCCGTATTATATTCTCTGTCAGTTATCCCACTATTGATGCCAAGCTAACATGTATATAGGTTCCTGAATTAACTTTTACTCCTTTCTGAAACAATGGTGTCCCATTTGCAATCCTCCAGTTCCCTGGCACTAATCCTGCATTCAGAGAATCCTGGAGAATTTCTTTCAATGACCCTGCAATTTGCTCCCTTCATTCCTTCAGCAATCCAGGCTGTATCCTGCCAGGGCCAGGGAATTTCTCACTGGGAGTGCTGCAAGCTTTTCAACTCCTCTACATTAGCTGTGACTATAAATCCCAGCTGCTCAACACTCACATTTTCAACAAGACCATTGTCACCATTTAGCAATTAGTAACGAATTTGGGAAGGACAAATGTAATGACTTCCTTTAGTACCCTCCCTCTTGCTTCAGTGAGCATCTTTGCTGTTTGTTCAGTATGGGCCCTGCCAGAGAATTGTCCAATTTCAAATGAAGCTCATACTCAGACCTTGTGAAATTGATACGCTTTTTTATTTCACGATATCGTGGGAAGGAGCCAAAGACCACTCACACACAGAATGGTCATCACTCTACACAGAGGAGTCTCAGCCTCTACCCCAAAGTACAGGCATATCCAGGTTTTATAGGGATACAAGAGGTTGATAGCTGATTGTAAGACAATACAGTTTTAATTACAGTGGATAGTTTTACTGTATTGAAAGAGAGCTAACAATGTTTAACCAGTTTCCATCAGTGAAACAGTGGCAACAGGAGGTTCGCCCTGTCCACAGTAGGGTTCAGCTCATCCACATTGATTAGTTTGGTAACATTTTGTCTGCAGAAGTATTGTGTCAGCTGGGGTCCCATAGAGACAGAGAGAGTCTTCGGGGCTTCTGGAGGTGCTATGTCATTGTGAGGGAGAGAATCTCATTAGCAGGTTGAGAGAATGTGTTCCCTCCGATTCGGTAATGTCTCATTCACAGTCAGTTCCTGGGGATAGCTCATGTGAGCCATCAATGGCATTATGGGAAGGCCCTCTTTTAGCTGGGGACAAGATGGTCACTAGGCAAAATGTGTTCCCCTTCTTCACAATTCCCCCCTTTTTATAACCAGGACCTGCGGCAAAAGGGGGAACGTCACCAACCCCGGGGATTGTCTGGTGGGGGAGGCTCATTATCAGACGGGTAGCCCTGAGACTCAGACTGGTCGGACTCAACGTATTCTGTGTCTGGGTGCTCTGAATCTTGGCCAGAGTCATCATTTAGGTGAATCTTGGTGATCTGGGTGTTCAGTGGAGCAGGGGGGGGGCAGTAGCAGTGAACACAAGTGCACACACAGCACTGTTGGACAATCATAATGAGGATCGTGATAAGGGCAAGAATTACAATTTATAAGGTGGGACCCTGGGGAGAGCAGTGAATGGAGGCATTTAATTTACAACCCAACAGGGCTACTGGACAGGATGAGGATGCTATAGCTGTGTTAGGGACTGTCACCGACCTGACACTGAAGTGGGGACTGGATTGGAGAGTGGTTCTACCATGGATACTCCGGAGATACCCACAGTGTGGACATTTTGGGAACTGAGGGGGAGTTCTGCAGAGGGAGGTGCAGATGAGTGAGTGACTCTGGGGTCCACCAAAACTGAAATGAGACAACTCCCCACTTCCATATCCACCATTGGATTCTCCGACAGGGAGTGTGAGAGGTGTCTAGAGGCAGCCTCCCTCCCGTGGCAGCCCGAGGGTCTCAGGGAGTGGGGGAATGGCTCATTCACAGTGTAGGCTGCCTGCTGAGGCTGCCTCTGTGGAGGGGCCCGGTGTCGCTGAGTCTGCCAGGGTAGTGCATGGGTGGAAACATTCAGCTGCTGCTGTGGGGCTGCTGCCCAACATTCCCTTACCCAGTGACCCCCACTTCCCACATCGGGAAAAACAATGACTGCAGATGCTGGAAACCAGATTCTGGATTAGTGGTGCTGGAAGAGCACAGCAGTTCAGGCAGCATCCAAGGAGATTCGAAATCAGGACAAAACTCCTTGGATGCTGCCTGAACTGCTCTGCTCTTCCAGCACCACTAATCCAGAATCCACTTCCCACATACCCTACATTAATCCCTATTCCTGCCCCGACTTCTCTGTGCCGGGCTCCGACTTGCTCCCTGGTATTCTGGCTGCACGAGCTGGGGGTATGCCTCCCTCTACTTCATAGTCTCAAACAGTCCCTATCTGTCCCAATTGTTTCAAGTGGTTTGTGTATCCCCCCCTCCCCCCCCCCCCCCCCTCATCTGTCTGCCAGGTTAGGTTGTGTGATTTATAACCTTGAGTATGCCGGGGCAGCATGCCGTTCACAAGAGTCTGCATCACTAACTTTTCATTTTCTGATAAAGGGATGCCCACTGAGGAGACTCAGATATCCTTAAAGCTGGCAATAAAATCTGGGACAGACTTGTTTACCTTCTGCAGGTACTGGGGAACTTCCCCTGAAGTCAGCCTGTTGCCTTGCGGCTGCCTTAATGACGGTGTGACCAGGATTTTCGAACCAGTGATTGTGCTCATGTCGCTATTCCACTGTCCGGCTGGAAATTCAATAGACAGACGGGCAGGTGCCCAGTGACTCCTGTCAGCCAATTGCAGGAGAGTCTGGGCATCCTGAGGATCTGAGACATCCTGGGGCATACCCCAGACCTCTGTGTGTGTCCAGGGCTTGTCCAGAGGTGTAGTGCATATCATGATGTGGGGGTATTGGTGGTCACGGGTCTGTGATCTCAAAGCTGCAGCCTCACGGTGTTTCCGTCTGGTGCTGGGAGCGGGGTCGGGTGCTGCCTGATCAGGGTGCTCTGAACCTGATGCCCACCCACCAATTGCCACCTCCTGAACTACCTGAGGTGCTGTAATGGGGAGGGTGTGTGATCACCTGGTAATGATTGCAGTGAGCTTGTTTCCCAGTGGGTCTGGCTCTGGGGTCAGGAGGGAAATCTTAGGGTACTGGGGGGGTGTATGGCAGCAGGGCAGTGGGCAGTGAATCGGAGGATGGAGTTGGGTCTGAGGCCTGATGACACTCTGTTACTTCAGCGGGCTGATGTCCAGTCGCAACTTCCTTAAATTTGTCTCAGCACTGAAGCATCTACCCAGTGTCCCAGGATGGATCTCCATAACTGCCCACAATTTTTGTCCTCCTGTGGTCAATTTTGTCTAGTTTGAAGGAGCCCTGATATGGCTAATTCCTGTGGGACCAACCGTCCAAATTGGTGCTAAAAGGGGTTACATATCTCCTGTCCCCAGTTTCCTTCCATACCATGTGAGCTGGTGAGCCTGGTGTAACCAGAGGATCTCCTACCTTGTTCTTGCAGTACGCGGTGCTTCTGCATTTTCTGCGAGAGGGTCAGTGGCCGCGCACCACCCACCCCAGCAGGACAAGTTAGACCGGTCCTCCCAGGGGCAGTCCTTCTCTGGACAGTATCGAGTCCCACAATCCCATTTACCTGTGAGGAGTCACACTGGGAACAAAGTACAGAGTACAGCACGGATGAACACAGACAGGACAGGACAAGCAGGGAGGACACACCGACAGGACAGGACACTGAATAAACAAGACAAGCACAGGCGGCCTGGTCAAGTTCCCATGGTCTCCCTACTCTGAACCTGAGAAATTTAAAGGATAGATCTCTCCAATCTTCCCTCTCACTGGCCGTGCATTCTCTTACAGCACTAAATCACTGGCTCAGCTCAGTATCATGCTCAGAGCAGAATTATGAAAAATGTAGCAGGGATTAAATTGAGGTGATCTTTCCAGTCTACCTTCTTACCTAGTTGTCTGTCCTCTTACATTACAAGTACGCTGGTTCAGGTGAGGATCACGCAAGTGACCACATTTTGAAACAATTTTGTAAACTTAAAAATTTAGGCATCTTTGCTGTTTTACTTCTTGCCTTGTCATGTGTCCTCTTCCAGTACAGGTACGCTGGCTGACGGGAGGATCACGCAAATGGTAACATTTGTGAAATTTATGTCTGGTCCTGATCCCCATACTAAGTAATGGGACCTGCTAACTAACGCCAAATTGTCAAAGAATTGTCCAATTTCAAATGTAGCTCGTACTCAGACCTTGTAAAATTGACACTCTCAAAGTTTGTGAGAAGATTTATAGCTCGGGTGCTCATTGTTGTGGTTCTGTTCGCCGAGCTGGGAATTTGTGTTGTAAACGTTTCGTCCCCTGTCTAGGTGACATCCTCAGTGCTTGGGAGCCTCCTGTGAAGCGCTTCTGTGATGTTTCCTCCGGCATTTATAGTGATACATCACAGAAGCGCTTCACAGGAGGCTCCCAAACACTGAGGATGTCACCGAGACAGGGGACAAAACGTCTGAAACACAAATTCCCAGCTCGGCGAACACAACCACAACATTGACATGCTTTTTTTATTTCATGTTATCATGAGAAGGAGCTAAAGATCGAAACATACACAGAATAGTCACGCTACACAGAGGAGTCTCAGCCTATTCCCTGAAGTACAGGCATATCCAGGTTTTAGAGGGATACAAGAGGTTGATAGCTGATTGTAAGACAATACAGTTTTAATTACAGTGGATAGTTTTACTGTATTGAAAGAGAGCTAACAATGTTTAACCAGTATCCATCAGTTAAACAATGGCAACAGGAGGTTCGCTAATCAAAGACCATTGATTGACGATTCAGTATCACCCTGTCCACAGTGTCTCACAGGGCTCAGCTCATCCATAGTGATTAGTTTGGTGACATTTTGTCTGTGGAAGTATTGTGTCAGCTGGGATCTCATAGAGACAGGGAGAGTTTTCGGGGCTTCTGGAGGTGCTGTGACATTGTGAGGGAGACAATCTCATTAGCGGGTTGTTTAGAGAATGTGTTCCCTCCAATTCGGTAATGTCCCATTCACAGTCAGTTCCTGGGTAGAGCTAACATGAGCCATCAATGGTATTATGGGAAGGCTCTCTTTTAGCTGGGGATAGACAGGCTTCTGTCAACAAAATGGTCATGAAGCAAAATGTTTTCCCCTTCTCTCACAGCCCCACTCTATCCTTCACTAATATTTTATTATTAAAATGATTGAAGGACATTTTACTCTCTATGTTGAGAACAGCCCTCCATCCACACCTTATGCTTCCTCTGAGCCTTCCTTGTTGTAGCCTTAAGCTCTCTCCTGCATTTGAGATTCCCTTTCTGATATTTATTGCTATTTTCCATTCTGGTTTACATCATATACCTCATCATTCTTCTTCATGTTCTTATCAATATCGTTAGTCATCCAGGGTCCGCTCGCTCTGGATAGCCAAGATTTATTTCTCATGGGTATGTACCCAGCTTGGACCCTTTTCAACCCTCTTTTGGAAGTCTCCCATTTGACGACCCATCAAAGAGATCATCCTTCCTCCCCACAATAACCGACACCACAGCAGCCCTTCCACACTTGCATACAGGATTGTCCTCTTGTAGACCCTGTACCTCAGAATGGGAAGTCCCTATTCCTGATTCTCTCTAGACCATGTCTCCGTGATGGGAACTACATTGCAGTTCCATGTAGAAATTCAAGCCCTTGGCATATTTCTATTAACTGTAATGCAGCAGCCAGTAAAGGAGAGGTTATCCAGCCTTGTCTAATATGTGTGAGAGGGATGAAGTATTAGGGAAATAGTAGCTAAGATCCTCCACTTTGTAAGTCTCCTTTTCACAGTAATTACTTGCCTTTTAAAATGGCCAAGCACAGTGACCATGAGAATGGAATAATGAATGGATGAATCTTGGCAGAATCAAGTAACTGCCTGTTTCCCAGAGTGTCACTATAACGTAATACAGATTGTAACCTCGGTATTATCTCAGTGACACAATAACACCACATTTACAGAATTGTTTATTTTACATGCAAAACAACACGAATGTATGAATTACCTCATGAGAATCTAATCAAAACGAGAAACATTATACAGTGGGAATTGGAGAAAAATGATATGATTGTGCACATTCAGGGTACAAATTATGCTGCCTCTCTCCTGAGAATTAGAGATAACCTATCAGTCCTATCTGATTGAGTATCTCGTCTTTTTGCCTATTGATCTCTCAGCTGGCTTGCTAACAATACAAGAGGGCTACTTTACAAACTCTGAGTGGTCCGAGAATTCCCAAGTTCCCATCTGGTGCCGTGACTCGGTTCCCAACATAGGGAACATTTCTCTAGGCTGATTAAACAACCGAAAGTTTGTGTCAGACTCAACCCTGTGGTGGGGTCCCTTAGGTATTTTACCTTCAGACCACTCCTTGTGTCCCAAGAGATGATCTGCCCCTTTGCCGAGTGAGACTTGTCCCTTGAAGGGTTAAAAAGGACCATTTGGTCCGTCAGTTTTAGGTAAATTTAAGTCTGTTCTGTTTTTGTTTAATATCGTCTGTTGAAATTTGATATGTTTTGTTTAATATGGCCGTTTGAAATGTGAGACTTTTTGTTTATGTTTCCAGCTGAAATGTCTCTTTGTTTACTGTGGGGTGACCTTGGTGTTTCTGTGTTCCACACAGAGAACTGACTCTATCAGATATGGACAGGAGAACCTTTTAGATCATTGAAAATGGAAGGGAGTCTCGGTAATTTTCTCACTCAGTTGTGTTAATATGGCCAGTGGAAATTATGAGATATTAGACACTCCATTGTGTTAATATGATCGGTTAAAGTTATGAGGTTATAGAGAAAGGAGGACAAGGCCGGTTGATTTTTATTTTGAAGAGCACGGAGTCATAAGTTACAACGGGACAGTCCCTCGGTGCAGTTGGAAAGACTTCTCCCTTTCAGACTATGTATGAGATAATATCTGATCAGGAAAATGATTCCTAGTGTTTGGAAGCCACGCAGATAAATTGGGCATTTTGTTAAATCCTTTTGCATGAATTGGGCAAATTGTTGAATTTTAATTGATATTTTAAAGGACACTCTGTTTGAATCGTTGAATGATTGTGATAGTGTGCATGTGAGAGACAGGCATGGGGAAATTATTCCAAAACTATGACTTATTCCAAAAAAAGGGTGAAATGGACAGAATAAACTGAGAAGCCGCTGCCACCTGAGATAGAGCCAGACAGAGAGAGACACAGAGAGAGAGAGAGACTTACTGTGAAGTGTTAACTCTTTGTGGTCTGTTTTGAATGAACATTTTGTTCATTGAGTCATAGAGTCATAGAGATGTACAGCATGGAATAAAAACCCTTCGGTCCAACCTGTCCATGCCGACCAGATATCCCAACCCAATTCTAGTCCCACCTGCCAGCAACCGGCCCATATCCCTCCAAATCCTTCCTATTCATATACCCATCCAAATGCCTCTTAAATATTGCACTTGCACCAACCTCCAGCACTTACTCTGGCAGCCCATTCCATACACGTACCACCCTCTGTGTTAAAAAGTTGCCCCTTTGGTCTCTTTTATATCTTTCCCCTCTCACCCAAAACCTATGCCCTCTCGTTCTGGACACCCCGGTCCCAGGGAAGAGACTTTGTCTATTAATCCTCTCCATGCACCTCATAATTTTGTAAACATCTAGAAGGTCACCCCTCAGCCTCCGATGCTCCAAGGAAAACAGCCCCAGCCTGTTCAGCCTCTCCCTGTAGCTCAAATCCACCAACACTGGCAACATTCTTGTAAATCTTTTCTGAACCCTTTCAAGTTTCACAACATCTTTCCGATAGGAAGGAGACCAGAACTGCATGCAGTATTCCAACAGTGGACTAACTGATGTCCTATACAGCCACAACATGATCTCCCAACTCCTGTATTCAATACTCTGACCAATAAAGGAAAGCATACCAAATGCCTTCTTCACTATCCTATCTACCTGCAACTCCACTTTCATGGAGCTATGAATCTGCACTCCAAGGTTTCTTTGTTCTACAACACTCCCTAGAACCTTCCCATTAAGTGTATAAATGCTGCTAAGATTTGCTTTCCCAAAATGCATCACCTCGCATATATCTGAATTAAAATTCATCTACCACTTCTCAGCCCATTGGCCCATCTGGTCCATATCCTGTTGTAATCTGAGGTAACCCTCTTCGCTGTCCACTACACCTCCAAATTTGGTGCCATCTGCAAACTTACTAACTGTACCTTTTATGCTCACATCCAAATCATTTATGTAAATGACAAAAAGTTGAGGGCCCAGCACTGATCCTTGTGGCAATCCACTGGTCACAGGCCTCCAGTCTGAAAAACAACCCTCCACCACCACCCTCTGTCTTCTACCTTTGAGTCAGTTCTGTATCCAAATGATTAGTTCTCCCTGTATTCCATGAGATCTAACCTTGCTAATCAGTCTCCCATGGGGAACCTTGTCAAACGCCTTACTGAAGTCCATATAGATCACATCTACTGCTCTGCCCTCATCAATCTTCTTTGTTACTTCAAAAAACTCAATCAAGTTTGTGAGACATGATTTCCCATGCACAAAGCCATGTTGAATATCCCGAATCGGTCCTTGCATTTCCAAATACATGTACATCCTGGATCTCAGGATTCCCTCCAACAACTTGCCCACCACGGAGGTCCGGCTCACCGGTCTATAGTTCCCTGGCTTGTCTTTACTACCCTTCTTAAACAGTGGCACCACGTTTGCCAACCTCCAGTCTTCCGGCACCTCACCTCTGACTATCGATGATACAAATATCTCAACAAGAGGCCCAGCAATCACTTCTCTAGCTTACCACAGAGTTCTCTGGTACACCTGATCAGGTCCTGGGGATTTATCCACCTTTAACCATTTCAAGACATCCAGCACTTCCTCCTCTGTAATCTGGACATTTTGCAAGATGTCACCATCTATTTCCCTACAGTCTATATCTTCCATATCCTTTTCCACAGTAAATACTGATGCAAAATATTCATTTAGTATCTCCTCCATTTTCTGTGGCTCCACACAAAGGCCGCCTTGCTGATCTTTGAGGGGCCCTATTCTCTCCCTAGTTACCCTTTTGTCCTTAATATATTTGTAAAAACCCTTTGGATTCTCCTTAATTCTATTTGCCAAAGCTGTCTCATGTCCCCATTTTGCCTTCCTGATTTCCCTCTTTAGTATACTCCTACTGCCTTTATACTCTTCTAAGTTTTCACTCGATCTATCCTGTCTATACCTGATATATGCTTCCTTATTTTTCTTAACCAAACTCTCAATTTCTTTAGTCATCCAGCATTCCCGATACCTACCAGCCTGACAGGAATATACTTTCTCTGGATTCTTATTATCTCATTTCTGAAGGCTTCCCATTTCCAGCTGTCAATTTACCTGTGCACATCTGCCCTCAATCAGCTTTCAAAAGTTCTTGCCTAATACCGTCAAAATTGGCCTTTCTCCCATTTAGAACTTCAACTTTTAGATCTGGTCTATCCTTTTTCATCACTATTTTAAAACAAATAGAATTATGGTCGCTGGCCCCAAAGTGCTCCCCACTGACACTTCAGTCACCTGCCCTGCCTTATTTCCCAAGAGTAGGTCATGTTTTGCACCTTTTATAGTAGGTACATCCACAGACTGAATCAGAAAATTATCTTGTACACACTTAAGAAATCCCTCTCCATCTAAACCTTTAACACTATGGCAGTCCCAGCCAATGTTTGGAAAGTTAAAATCCCCCACCATAACCACCCTATTATTCTTACAGATAGCTGAGATCTCCTTACAAGTTTGTTTCTCAATTTCCCTCTGACTATTGGGGGGTCTATAATACAATCCCAATAAGGTGATCATCCTTTCTTATTTCTCAGTTCCACCCAAATAATGTCTCTGGACCTATTTCCGGGAATATCTTCCCTCAGCACAGCTGTAATGCTATCCCTTATCAAAAATGCCACTCCCCCTCCTCTCTTGCCTCCCTTTCTATCCTTCCTGTAGCATTTGTATCCTGGAACATTAAGCTGCCAGTCCTGCCCATCCCTGAGCCATGTTTCCGTAATTGCTATGATATCCCAGTCCCATGTTCCTAACCGTGCCCTGAGTTCATCTGCCTTCTCTGTTCGGCCCCTTGCATTGAAATAAATGCAGTTTAATTTATTAGTCCTATGTTATAGAAACATAGAAACATAGAAAAATACAGCGCAGTGCAGGCCCTTTGGTCCTCAATGTTGCGCCGATCCAAGCCCACCTAACCTACACAAGCCCACTATCCTCCATATGCCTATCCAACACCCGTTTAAATGCCCATAAAGAGGGAGAGTCCACCACTGCTACTGGCAGGGCATTCCATGAACTCACAACTCGCTGAGTAAAGAGTCTACCCCGAACATCTGTCCTATACCTACCACCCCTTAATTTAAAGCTATGCCCCCTCGTAATAGCTGACTCCATACGTGGAAAAAGGTTCTCATGGTCAACCCTATCTAAACCCCTAATCATCTTGTACACCTCTATTAAGTCACCCCTAAACCTTCATTTCTCCAATGAAAACAGCCCCAAGTGCCTCAGCCTTTCCTCATACGATCTTCCTCCCATACCAGGCAACATCCTGGTAAACGTCCTCTGCACCCGTTCCAGTGCCTCCACATCCTTCCTATAATATGGCGACCCAAACTGCACACAATACTCCAGATGCGGCCTGGAGGGACTGGCTCTGAGCTAGCTGGTCAGAGTCCATGTCCTTTGCATATGTAAACAAAGGGGGACTTGGTGATGGGATACCGACCTCCGTGGATTTATTTCAAACAGAAAACATGAATTTCAGAAGAGAAAAGTTCCAAAACAATAAACCAATAATTAAATTAACAAATAAATAATAAAAAATGGCCATGAAAAAGTGCCAACATAGAACTCAGATTTTTTTTTCTTTTCAATTAACAAGCAGATCTACAAAAAGACCCCCAGAGTAGGCCCAAGCCCTGATCACAAAGAAGGGGAAAGAGTGTCGCCAAGGAGTTGGGCTATTTTACACTAATCTTTGTTCACTTTCATTGATGTACACTCTGGACTAGCCTTGGAAGTCGTCAAATGATATTGGGGGTTGAAAGTGGGTTAATTTGGGGTTTCTCCCCTGCTGTGTAGATCAGGTTTTTGAGAAGGGAGGAAGAGGAAGGAAAGGTTGTGAGTGCTTGGCTCACTCTAATTTTCAAGGTTCACACACTTTTTCCTTCTCATCTGCACGTTCTTCCCTCTCCCTCCTTCCTTCTCACTCTCTTGCTCTCTCATTTCCATATACTGCCAAATTTCCTGTTCCTTCCTTTCTCCTCCTCCCAACACACATACTCATGCCCTCAATATCCCTCCTTCCCTTTCTTGCACACACCCTTTCTCCCTCATCCATATACTCTCTGTCCATCACACATACCCTCTATCCTGCTCTCCCCTACTCACACACACATACTCTCTCACCCTCACTCCAACAGATATATTCTCTCTCTTCCTCACTCACTATCTCCCATATACACGAGGTCATGCTGGGAAATGCAAGCTTTACCTCTGCAACAGTATCCCCTAAACCCCCTGCCCTTCAGATCTGAGTAGATGGGATGGAAAGGGTGCTGATGTAGGAGGGAAACTATGATGCACGAATCTTTGCAGAAATAAATAGGAATGACAGTGCACACTTAATGGAAAATACAGTGGTTCAACAGAGAGACTGAAGGGTGCAAACATAGAACTTAAATATTTTGAGTGGAAATAAATAAAGTCACACAAATGGCCCATCACTATTTCTGGTTTCACCGATAGGGTTATAGCATACAAGATATATTGCAGAAAGTGTAACAATATTATGGATACCCCATTATGTATGTTTAAACTCTGATAGATGTATAGATTTTTAAAGATGATGTCATTCCCATAAACTATTTCTGAAATATTGGGATTCGTTCAATCAGAGCTGTAAAGGTTAGGAAAGATTTAATGAGGGTATTTAAAATTATGAACACTTTGTTCAGGTGAAGAGGTAAAGGCTGTTTCTTTCCTGCGTTCGATGGTAAGATATTCCCTTTTGAGTTCGGTGCTCAAACTGAGTTTCCCCAAGCTGCACTGTAAAGGGCAGTCACCAATCAATGGTCCAGAGCGGATGCTGACTGGACAGTGAAGGATGGTGGCTGGGCTTTCGAAGCCTGAGGAACTGTGAGGTCTAGCAGTACAGAAATACTGAGTCAGTATGAGGGTGGTACGGTGGCTCAGTGGTTAGCACTGCTGCCTCACACCACCAGGGACCTGGGTTCGATTCAACCCTCTGGTCACTCTCTGTGTAGAGTTTGCACATTCTCCCCATGTCAGTGTGGGTTTCCTCTGATAATCCAAAGATGTGCAGGCTTGGTGGATTAACCATGGGGAACGCAGGGTTCCAGGGATGGGGGTGGGTCTGAGTTGGATGCTTTTTGGAGGTTTGCGATGGGTTGAATGGCCTACTTCCACACTGTGGGGATTCTATGAGAAGGAGCTGCACCCTGCCATGCCAATGTAAGGGAGAGACAGGTAGCTTCCTTCTTGAAGCATTCTCTCAGCATTTATAGAAGGTTTTATTGAAAGAAAATGGGCACAGCCACCAGCTCAATATTGTGGAGGGAAACCTGCAGCCACTGGGGTACCTCAGGCTGCCTGGATTGGCAATCTGCCACCTCCAGACCATCCCCAGACAGGCAGCTCAAACACTATCCATGCCCTCTGGGTAAGGGTGTGGGAAAGGGTGTGATAGAGAGTGACTGCACACAGACTGAAACATTTCTCTGAGGCTCCTCTGATCAATCCTTTTCACTCTCCTTTTAGTTCCATTTCCCGCTTGCTGCTTCCGAACAGGTCGCCATTCCAGCCGTGACTCAGCCTTTCGGGAAGTGGCTCAGGTTTAGGCTATTGCTGGAAAGATGGCCCATCACCTCAATGATGTGATAATAAACCCACACATTCACTTCTTTTCCCACTCCCATATCAGGGCCGAGTGTGAACAAAGGGATCTCTTTACACAGAGGATTGTCAGGTTTTCACAGGGAGCAGATGAAGCTGAGAATGTTGTGTTTTAGAACATAGAACATCGAAAAGTACAGCACAGAACAGGCCCTTCACCCTACGATGCTGTGCCGAGGATTAATCCTAATGTGAAATAAAATAACCTGACCTATGCCCCCCTCAATTCACTGGTGTCCACGTGTATGTCCAGCAGGTGCTGAAATATCCCGACTGACTCTGCTTCCACCACCACCGCTAGCAACACATTTCATACATTCACAACTCTCTGCATAAAGAAACTACCTCGGACGTCTCTTCTATACCTTCCTCCTAATATCTTCAAACGATGACCCCTCGGCCCAGTCAATCCTGCCCTGGGTAGAAGTCTCTGGCTATTGACTCTATCCATGCTTCTCATTACCTTGTATACCTCGATCAGGTCACACCTCTTCCTCCTTCTCTTCAGAGAGAAAATCTGAGCTTAGTCAAACTCTCTTCATAAGACAAGCCCTCCTGTCCAGGCAGCATCCTGGTAAACCTTTGTTTGCACCCTCTACAAAAACTCTGTATCTTTCCTACAGTAGGGTGACCAGAACTGGACACAATATTCCTAGTGTGGTCTCACCAGGGACTTGTAGAGCTGTAGCAAAACCTCGTCGCACTTAAACTCGATCCCCTTGTTAATGAAAGCCAAAACACAATATGCTTTCTTAACAACCATATCCACTTGAGTGGCAACTTTGAGGAACCTATGTTCTTGGACACCAAGATCCCTCTGCTCCTCCACACTGCCAAGAATACTGTCTTTAATCATATATTCAGCATTTGAGTTTGACCTTCCAAAATGCATCCAGGTTGAACTCCATCTGCCATTTCTCAGCCCAGCTCTGCATCTTGTCAATGTCACACTATAGCCTGCAATAGCCCTCAATACTATCAACAGCACTTCCAACCTTTGTGTCATCGGCAAGTTTGGCAACACACCCCTCAATCTCCTCCTCCAAATCATTTATAAAATCTACAAAGAGCAGAGGCCCATGAATAGAGCCCAGCGGGACCCCACACAACACTGACCTCCAGGCAGAATACTTTCCATCTACAACCACTCTCTGCTTCCTGTATTCCTGATGAAGGGCTTTTGCCTGAAACGCTGATTTTACTGCTCCTCTAATGCTGCCTGAACTGCTGTGCTTTTCCAGCACCACTCTAAACGAGACTCTGCTTTCTGTCTGCCAACCAATTCTGAATCCAGATCACCAAATCTCCCTGTGTCCCATACTTCCTGACTTTATGAATGAGCCTACCATAGGGAACCTTACCAAGTGCCTTGCTGAAGTCCATGTACATCACATCCACTGCTCGACCTTCGTCGACATGTCTTGTCACCTGCTCAAAGAACTCAATTAGATTAAATAGTCTCAACCTGCCCCTCATAAAGCCATGCTGACTCCCTTTAATCATGCTATGCTTTTCCAAATATTCATAAATCCTATCCCTCAGAACTCCTTCAAAAATCTTGCTGACCAGATGTAAGATTGACTGGTCTGTAATTGCCAGGGATTTCCCTATTACCCTTCTTGAAAAGAGGAACATTTGCCTCCCTCCAAACCTCCAGTATGACTGTGTGGAGAGTGAGGAAGCAAAGATCTTCACCAACGGCCGAGCAACCTCCTTTCTCACTTCCCAGAGCAACCGAGGTTAAATCTGGTCTGCCCCTGGGGACTCATCAATCTTAATGTTCACCAAAATGTCCAACACATCAACTTCATCAATCTCGATCTGTTCAAGCCTATATCCTAGCTCCTCAAAGTTCTCATTCACAATAAGGTACCTTTCTGTAGTGCAAACCAAAGCAAAAAACTAATTTAAGGTTTCCCTTTTCTGCTCATACTCGACGCACAAGTGTCCTACACTGTCACTGATCGGCCCTCCCTTCTCCCTGATCATTCTCTTATTCCTCACGTATGAGTTTTATTTAGAAGGAGGTTAAAGGTTGAGGCCAGGTTCAAGAGGTCACTCTGGCACGTTGCATGAGGGAGCTACAGCTGCTTGAAAATGGCAATGGACACATTGTTTGGAAATATCTTTGATGGGTGTATGAATAGGAGCCATGTTAGGGGATTATTTCAGGGAAGTTCCTGAGGATAATTACACATTTGTGCTGAAATGTAGCAGAGGACAGGTTGAATAAAAGGGAGACAATTTACAAGGAATTGTGTCGAATCTACTGCACAGAAATAGGTCACATGACACAACTGACCAACGTCAATGTCCATGTTCCACATGAGCCTATTCCCAGGCTCCTTCATCTCACCCGATCAATGTCTCCTTCTATTCCTTCTCCCTCATGTGTTTATCTAGCTTTCCTCTTAGATGCAGCAATGTTATTCACCTCATGTATCCCCTCTGGTCGTGAGTTCCACATTCTAACCGCTCTAAGTAAAGGTGTTACATCAATAAAAATAAATGCAAGATCCGACGGCTTCATTGAGTTATACAACTGTTCAGAAAACATAGCTTAATGGAGGATGGAGTGGGTGTAAGAAGGATTATAATAAACCTACATCCATAAAAAAAGGTATGTGGTGTGACCTCAAAAATAATAGCATTGGCTTTCCATGTGATTTCACCTGATCGAGACTTAAAACCCCCACAAACATCACAAAGGAACTCAAACCCCCAAATGAAACTGGAAATTAGGAAACAGAAATGCTGCTTGTGATGAACATAAATGGGAGATTAAAAAGGGCCAATATTGATTTTTTTTCGTCACTGTCTGGAAGGGTGTTTATGAGGGATCTGTCGGTGTGGTCTGTAAGAGTGGGAGTTATTGGTAGCATTGAATGTCAAAGGCAGATCATTAAATTCCCTTTTATTGAAGATTGGTACTCAGGTGATATAAATGTTACTTGCCATTTATCAACCCAAGCCTTACAGATCACACACACAGATCCCTCATAAATATCCTGGGGCATTGACCAAAAGCTGGGCCAGCCACTTACATATCATAGCTCCAGGAGCAAGTTGGGAATTCGATCACAAGTGACTCACCTCTGACTCTCAATGTTACCACCATCAACAAGGCACAAGTCGAGCATGTGTTTGAGTGCTATCTACTTGTCTTGATCAATGTAGCTGTAGCAACATTTAATAGCTTGATACCTCAGGACAAAGCAGATCATTTCATTGATAACCTATCCATCAACTTAAACTTTTATTCTCTCCACCATCAGCATAATGTGGCTGGAGTGTGCACCATGTGCTTGATGCACTGCAACAGCTCTCCAAGCCTCTTCCTAGAAATACTTATGGAGCCCACAACCTCTGCATCCAAGAGGGACAAGAATTTATCCAGTTCTTGCTTCTTTGGCCATGACCTGCTTCAATGATGTGAATGGTGGTGAACATTGCACCAGCATCAGTGAACATCCCCACTTCTGACCTTATGATAGAGGGAAGATCATTGATGAAGCAGATGGTTGGTCCGAGGACAGTCGCAGAGGAACAGTCGCTGAGTGACAGCCAGCCATCACACCTCCAACCAGAGAAAGTTATCCCCTGATTCCTCCTGATTTCAGTTTGGACAGGGCACTTTGTGCCAGCTTTGTCAAATGGCACCTTGGCATCAACACAGTCACTCTCATGTCACATCCAGAACATTGGGGACTAGATTGGATTTGTCCTGCTTCCTGCAAATAATCGGACATGAAGATGGCCAATAATCCACATTGCCCAAATGGTGTGACAATTGAACCTATACTGAAAATTGTTCTGAATTAAACAATGTAGGATAATGTGTAAGTCTCGTTATGCTAATCAATACTACACAATATCAGTGATGCCTGTGAGAGGCGACATTTTCAAAATTCAGATTGAGTCTGCAAGATTTTAAGAATGTTGTTCCCTAATTATTGAAGCACAAAGTGTAAATAGTTAATAAATGTTGCTCACCAGAATGAGGACAGACTTATTTCTCCCTCCAACCTCAGTAATAATAGGTTTATAGAATGATTACAAAACAGACAGATCTCACTACAAATGATATTCGATTAATAATTGGTAAGGCCTCATTTAAAGGTTTGATATGGTTTCTTTATTCTCTGCTGTTGTTTGTGAAGCCAGGATTCAAATTCTGTTTTTATAGAAAACCGTCTGACTTTGCCCCCCAACCTGAAGTCTGAAAGTATTTCAGAATAAAGGTGATCCTCACATGAAAGACCAAGGGAGCACGAGTCCCTAACCGTGGGGGAGGGAGGGTACTCGATCAGGGGATATGCAGTGGGGCAGAGTGCCTGAAAGCAGGTTATGGTGATGGGAAGCCTGGAACAGAGAAAGGCTGGGTGGTATGATTTGGTGAGAGCAGGCTTGAAAGTGACCATGAGGGAGGAGCTAGTGGGCTGACAGGAAGGCAGGAAGTGGGCCTGTGAAAGAAATGAAACGGTCTGAAAATGGAAAACATTTTAGAGGATGCTGCAGCTCCACCTTGGAAGGAGTTTGAAAAATACTGCCACCTGTAAAAGCAGCACTGAGAGAGAGAGAGAATAATTTGCATTTATCAGGCAACTTTCAGAACAATGTGAATATATTTGTTGTATAGTTATTGTTTTGGTGGAGGTAATAGGACGGTCAATTTGGGCAAAGCAATGTCCCCCAAACAGCAATGTCATCATTTGTTGGCTGAGAGCTTCCAGGTTCTTCTTTGAATAGCTCCATGGTAACCATTGCTTACCCAAGGGGAGATGAGATCTGGCTTTAACTTTCTTCTGAAAGACAGCAGTTCCAACAATCAGCACTCCCTCAGGTTTTTGAGCCTTGACTCTGTGCTCATATCTCTAGAGAGAGATTTGAACTCATGACCTTTTGGCTCAGAGATGTGAATGCTGTTTACTGGGGCCACAGCTACAAATACAAGATCGCTACAGACAGTGGATACTTACAGAATTAAAATTCCAAGAGTGTAATTTATGTCATAGGTGCGCCCAATTTGTCACAGTTGGTGTGAGAAAGTGCACATCGATGCACCTGATGTGGAACTAATCCATCTCATGGAGCATTGCCACGTGAAATTAAATCCAAGTGTGGTCTTTAACTGAAGTCGGGTTATCAGTGAACTATAATTCACTCAAAGAATACAGATAGAATTCAGTCCCTACTCTGGGCCAGAGCCTTTTTCTGTGCTGTAGATCTCTATGTCTCGTTAAAGTCACAGGCAGGAGAGTATCATGATAGGGACAGGTTTGTGTTGACATTTTACATTGTAAATGTTGACATCAAAATTCCCAGGACAGTCGGTTTTCAGGAGAGCAGTGTTTCTGTGTCAAATATTATCAGGAAAATTAATCTCTCCGCTATTGGGATCTGGAACCATTGAGAAAAGGATCTTAGGTCTGGCAGTGCCAAAACAAGAGATCCAGGTTTCGGACTGTTTGGAATGTCACGGTACAGATTCTCCAGAATGATACCAGGGCTTCAAGATGAACTTTGGTGCAGTTTAATCGAGGATAAGAATTTGAAGGAGGACATCAAAACAATGGAGAATAATCTGAGGCTTGGAGCTAGGCCAGTGGGAACAGGTTCAAAGTTTGGGAGAAGATTTGTAGCTCGGGTGCTCGTTGTTGTGGTTCTGTTCGCCGAGCTGGGAATTTGTGTTGCAGACGTTTCGTCCCCTGTCTAGGTGACATCCTCAGTGCTTGCGAGCCTCCTGTGAAACACTTCTGTGATGTTTCCTCCGTCATTTATAGTGGTTTGAATCTGCCGCTTCCAGTTGTCAGTTCCAGCTGTCCGCTGCAGTGGCCGGTATATTGGGTCCAGGTCGATGTGCTTATTGATTGAATCTGTGGATGAGTGCCATGCCTCTAGGAATTCCCTGGCTGTTCTCTGTTTGGCTTGTCCTATAATAGTAGTGTGTTGTCCCAGTCGAATTCTTTTTGCTTGTCATCTCATTGTGTGACTACTAAGGATAGCTGGTTGTGTCTTTTCGTGGCTAGTTGGTGTTCATGGATGCGGATCGTTAGCTGTCTTCCTGTTTGTCCTATGTAGTGTTTTGTGCAGTCCTTGCAAGGGATTTTGTACATTACATTGGTTTTGCTCATGCTGGGTATCGGGTCCTTCGTCCTGGTGAGTTGTCTGAGAGTGGCTGTTGGTTTGTGTGCTGTTATGAGTCTTAGTGGTGGCAGTAGTCTGGCTGTCAGTTCGGAAATACTCTTGATGTATGGTAGTGTGGCTAGTCCTTTGGGTTGTGGCATGTCCTCGTTTCGTTGTCTTTCCCTTAGGTATCTGTTGATGAAATTGCGCAGGTATCCGTTTTTGGCGAATACATTGTAGAGGTGTTCTTCTTCCTCTTTTTGCAGTTCTGGTGTACTGCAGTGTGTTGTGGCCCTTTTGAACAGTGTCTTGATGCAACTTCTTTTGTGTGTGTTGGGGTGGTTGCTTTCGTAGTTCAGGACTTGGTCTGTGTGTGTGTCTTTCCTGTATACCTTTGTGGTGAAATGTAGAGAGGAAGAAAAGGACAACCAACTCACATTCCTAGACGTGATGGTACAGAGAACACCGAACGGAGAATTCACCAAAAGGGATACAGGAAAGACACACACACAGACCAAGTCCTGAACTACAAAAGCAACCACCCCAACACACACAAACGAAGTTGCATCAAGACACTGTTCAAAAGGGCCACAACACACTGCAGTACACCAGAACTGCAAAAACAGGAAGAAGAACACCTCTACAATGTATTCGCCAAAATTGGATACCTGCGCAATTTCATCAACAGATGCCTAAGGGAAAGACAACGGAACGAGGACATGCCACAACCCAAAGGACTAGCCACACTACCATACATCAAGAGTATTTCCGAACTGACAGCCAGACTACTGCGACCACTAGGACTCATAACAGCACACAAACCAACAACCACTCTCAGACAACAACTCACCAGGATGAAGGACCCGATATCCAGCATGAGCAAAACCAATGTAATGTACAAAATCCCATGCAAGGACTGCACAAAACACTACATAGGACAAACAGGAAGACAGCTAACGATCCGCATCCATGAACACCAACTAGCCACGAAACGACACGACCAGCTATCCTTAGTCGCCACACACGCAGATAACAAGCAACATGAGTTCGACTGGGACAACACACTGCTATTATAGGACAAGCCAAATAGAGAACAGCCAGGGAATTCCTAGAGGCATGGCACTCATCCACAGATTCAATCAACAAACACATCGACCTGGACCCAATATACCGGTCACTGCAGCGGACAGCTGGAACTGACAACTGGAAGCGGCAGATTCAAACCACTATAAATGCCGGAGGAAACATCACAGAAGTGTTTCACAGGAGGCTCCCAAGCACTGAGGATGTCACCTAGACAGGGGACAAAACGTGCGCAACACCAATTCCCAGCTCGGCGAACAAAACCACAATAGTGGGAACAGGTTATGAATTTTCATACAGAGGAAGAGAAGAGAAATTCCTACAAAGTGCAGGATGTCAACTGAATTCTAAGACTTTGATTGGTTCATTTTTGTTAGTTAAGATTATTAAGATATATGGTTCAAACACAAGGAAAGATAACTAAGATACACATTAACCACAAAGTAACTGAAAGGAGATGAAAGACAGCCTTCTGGAGCCACATGCTTCATTGAAAACCAGAGTCGTGACTATGGTGCTGGAAAAGCCCAACAAGTCAGGCAGCATCCGAGGAGCAGGAGAATTGACGTTTCAGGCATAAGCCCTTTATCAGGAATGAGGCTTGTGGGCCGGGAGGGATGAGAGATAAATGGGAATGGGGAGGAGGCTGGGAGGAAGGTAGCTGGGAATGTGATTGGAAGATGAAGGTGGGGGTGAAAGATATTAGGTCGGAGAGGAGGGTGGAGCGGATAGGTGGGAAGGAAGATGGACAGGTCTAGGGGGCGGTGCCGAGTTGGAAGCTTGAGACTGGGATAAGGTGGGGGAGGGGAAATGAAGAAACTGGTGAAATCCACATTAATCCCATGTGGTTGCAGGGTCCCAAGGTGGAAGGTGAGGAGTTCTTCCTCCAGGTGTTGTGTGGTTAGGGTTTGGCAATGGAGGAGGCCCAGGACCGACATGTCCTTGGTGGAGTGGTAGGGGGAGTTAAAGTGTTGGGTCACAGGGCAGTGGGGGTGGTTTGGGTGTCCCAGAGATGTTCTCTGAAACATTCCACAATTTGGCGGCCTGTTTTCCTGATGTAGAGGAGACCACATCAGATGCAATGGATACAGTAGATGGTGTATGTGGAAGTTCCAGGTAAATTTCTGTTAGATGTGGAAGGCTTCTTTGGGGCCTTGAATGGAGGTGAGGGGGGAGGTGTGGACGCAGGTTTTGCACTTCTTGCATTGGCAGGGAAAGGTGCTAGGAGTGGGTACATTATTTTATGTCTGATATGGTGGAGAATGAGCATTTGTTGAGAGTGTGAATTCTCCTGAGGATGTCAAAGAGCAGAGGTCCTTTGCAGGTCTGGGAGAGTCTATAATATCCAAGGCTGCCCCTACTCCCCTTATTGAACAAGGGAACGACATTTGCTGTAATCCAGTTTTCTGGCACTATTCCTGTAGACAATGATGACATAAAGATCAGTGCCAATCTCCACCCTGGCTTCCCAGAGAATCCTAGGATTAATCCCATCCAACTCAGGGGCCTTACCTATTTTTACACTTTCCAGAACTGCTAACACCTTCTCCTTGTTAACCTCAATCCCATCCAATCTAGTAGTTAGGTCAATGGTGTGCTCCCCCTGCCAGACGTGGTAGATCAGGAAGCAGTCCGGTGGCCCTGACGACTATGTTTGCAGGAAGTGTGACCAGCTGCAGCTCCTCACAGACCACATTGTTCAGTTGGAGCAGCAGTTGGACACACTGAGGAGCATACAGTGGGCAGAGTGTGTGGTAGACCCTACTAACAGGTACACCATTTTGGATATTGTTGAGGAGGCTGGCCTCAGAGGGGAGTATAACAGCAGCAGCCGGGTTTGTGGCACCACAACTGGCTCTGTTGTATATCAGGGTCAGTCAACATCCAGACAAGTGACAGTGATGGGAGACTCGCTAGTTGGGGCACACACGCGGGCATTTCTGTGGTCGTGTTTGAGATTCCAGGATGGTATGTTCCCTCCTTGGTTCCAGGATGAAGGACATCTCTGAATTGTTGCACAAAATTCTTAAGGAGGAGGGTATGAAGCCAGAGGTCATTGTGCATATTGGTCCCAATGACATAGGTAAAAAGAGGGATGAGGTCCTGCAGAGTGAGTGCAGGAAGTTAGGAAAGAGCTGAAAAGCGTTATGTAATCAGGGATAGGAGAGTGTAGTTGTGCGTGAGACAGGTTGAGGGATCCAGGAGGTAGAGTTGCAGGAGCCTCAGCCCCTGTCCTTGTCAACCAGGTTCAAGATGTTTGCTCCCTGTGTGTGGACGGGAATAGGGACTGCAGGGAGAATGAGCTGACTGCAGCACCACAGTGCAGGGAGCCATTCAAGGGGAGGAAGAGAAGAGAAATATTGTTGTAACTGGGGATAGTGTAGTTAAAGGCATAGACACTGTTCTCTGTGACCAGGATTGAGAGTCCCGATGGTTGTGTTCCCTGCCCAGAGCTTGGGTCCAGGATATCTCATCTAGGCTGCATAGTGGGCGGGTAAAGATCCAGTGGTTGTGGTCCATGTCGTATCAATGACATAGATAACACTAGGGCAGACAGTTTGCTAAGGGAGTATTAACAGCGAGAAGCTAAACTAAATAATAAGACCAAAAAGGTAGCAGTCTCTGGATTACTACCTGAGCCATGAGTTAATTAGCACAGGGTTGATAAGATTAAGCAGGTAGATGCATGGCTCAAAAATTGGTGTGGGAGAAATCTGGTTGAATTGAGACATTGACATCGGTATTGGGAAAGAAAGGACCTGGTCTGGAGGGATCAGAGACCAAGTGAATCACATAACTAGGGCTGTAGACAGGATTTTAAACTCAACCATGAGGGCTGAAATGCTCTTTTCTTTAATCCTCAGCTGTTGGTTTTCACCTTGTAGAATCTTGTCACAAGGTTATTCTGTCTGGTTCTCTAAAGTTCAGCTCTTTCAGTTGTGGTCTGTCTGCACCAGCAGCCTCCTTAAAGCTGAGCCTGAAGAAACCTTCAGCTCTCCACTACTGCCAGTGTGTAGGATTCCGCTAAATGGACTCCACACTGTTTGTCACCATGCTGTAAGTTAGTGGGGTGGGGTGGGGGGGGTGGGAGCTCAGTTATAGGGCAAATTAGAGAACCCGAATCAAAGGAAGAGAGAAGAGTGCAGAACTCAGGATAGGTTATTAAAATCTCCAGCACAGACACAAACAGGACATGGTCTGGAGGTCCCTGTGTTGGACTGGGGTGGACAAAGTTAAAAATCACACAACACCAGGTTCTCGTCCAACAGGTTTAATTGGAAGCACTAGCTTTCGGAGCGTCGCTCCTTCATCAGGTGATTGTGGAGGACACAATTGTAAGGCACAGAATTTATAGCAAATATTTACAGTGTGATGTATCTGAAATACATTGAAACACACCTGAATTGTCTGTTCGAATACAGTGATAGTTTCACTCCTTTCATGTGTAAATCACAAAACCTTTTTTAAAAGTTCCATTCTCAGGTTAGCTGTTAACAATGGTGTTAGCTAGACAATATGTTGAAGGTTTTGGCCCCCTGTGTTCTCTGTCTATACCATAATGTTTAGATTTATTCTAATTTTAAAAAGTGAGATAACAGAGTTTTACGTTAATTCATGCAATTTTTGAGCAAAGTACAATGTAACTCTGCAAGTACAAATTCACCCCACAAAATATATGTGTGCATGTGGGTCTTTGTCTGTGTGTGAGTGTGTGTGTGTCTGTCTGGGTTGGGAGTTGTGAGTGTGAGAAAGTGTATATGTGTGTGTGTGTGTGGTGAGTGCAGAGTGTCTTAAGTCTATGAGGGGGTGCATGTGTGAGTGTGGGAGTGCGTGTGTCTATAAGGGTATGTGTGAGTGTCTGTGTGCGTGTCTGTTTATATGTGTGTCCCTGTGTATGTGTGTATAGGAGTGCCTGTGTGTGTATAGTGCAATGGTGGTCACCTGTATTGTGACATGAACCCAAGGTCCCAGTTGAGGCCCTCCCTATGGGGACCGAACTTAGCTATCAGCCTCTGCTCGGCCACTTTTCGCTGCTGCCTGTCCTGAAGTCCACCTTGGAGGATGGTCACCCGAAGGTCCGAGGTCGAATGTCCTGGACCACTGAAGTGTTCCCCAACTGGGAGGGAACCCTCCTGTCTGTTGATTGTTGTGCGGTGCCCATTCATCCGTTGTCGTAGCCTTTGCTCGGTTTCCCCAATGTACCATGCCTCCGGGCATCCTTGCCTGCAACGTATAAGATAGACAACGTTGGCTGAGTCACATGAGTACCTGCCATGTACAAGGTGGGAGGTGTTCCCACACGAAATAGTGGTATCTAATGTCCACAATCTGACACGTCTTGCAACGTCCACCGTGACAGGGTTGTATGGAATTGTCCTGAGAGCCGGGCAGTTTGCTACGAACAATGATCTGTTTGAGGTTTGGCGGTTGTTTAAAGGCAAGTAGTGGAGGTGTGGGGAAGGTCTTGGTGAGGTGCTCATCCTCATTGATAATGTTTTGCAGGTCACGAAGAACATGGCGTAGTTTTTCAGCTCCTGGGAAGTACTGAACAACGAAGGGTACCCTGTCAGTTGCAGCACGTGTCTGTCCCCTGAGGAGGTCATTACGGTTCCTTGCTGTGGCACGTCGGAACTGGTGGTCGATGAGTTGGGCATTGTACCCTGTTATTGTGAGGGCATCCTTGAGTACTTACAGGTGCCCTTCACATTCCTCCTCATCTGAGCAGATGCGGTGTTTGCGTAGGGCTTGTCCATAGGGAATGGCTGTTTTTAATATGTTTTGGGTGGAAGCTGGAGAAGTGTAGCATTGTGAGGTTGTCTATGGGTTTGTGGTAGAGTGTGGTGCTGAGGTGCCCATCCTTGATGGAGAAGCATGTGTCCAAGAATGAGACAGATAGTCGAGAGTAGTCCACGGTGAGTTTGATGGTGGGATGAAACTTGTTGATGTCACTGTGTAGTTTTATCAGTGACTCCTCACCATGGGTCCAGAGGAAGGAAATGTTGTCAATGTACCTGGTGTACAATGTTGGTTGGAGATTCTGCATAGAAAAGAAGTCTTGTTCGAACCTGTGCATGAAGATGTTGGCATATTGGGGTGCAAATTTGGTTCCCATGACTGTTCCATGTGTCTGGATGAACAACTGGTTGTCAAAGGTGAAGACGTTGTGATCGAGGATAAAGTGGATGAGTTCGAGGATGGTGCTCGGAGATGAGCAGTTGTTGGTGTTGAGTACTGAGGCTGTTGCCGTGATGTCATCCTTGTGGGTGATGCTGGTGTAGAGTGCGGAAATGTCCATTGTGATGAGGAATGTTCCCGGTTCGACTGGTCCGTGGATAATGAGTTTCTGAAAGAAATCCGTAGCGTCACAACAGGAGCTAGGGATCTCCTGTACAATGGATTTCAAGATGCCTTCAACATAGCTGGACAGATTCTCACACAGGGTCCCATTGCCCGATACGATGGGACGTCCTGGTGTGTTGGCTTTATGTACCTTTGGCAGGCAGTAGAAGTTACCTACATGAGAAATACATGGGATGAGGGCACGTAGGGAACTCTGAAGGACTGGATCCAAAGTCCTGATCAATGTGTTTAATTCATGGGTGGGTAATTCAGGATAGCTTATTGAAATCTCCAGCACAGACACAAACAGGACATGATTGGAGGTCCCAGTGTTGGACTGGTGTGTACAAAATTAAAAATCACACAACACCAGGTTCATTGGCCTTCATCTCAAACCTGAATATTTTGATATCTTTTTGTAAGCTTTAAAAACAAATTTTGTTTAAAGAGGATGACTGCCGGATTACTGTAAGTCATTAATAAATATAATAGAAAACTGAGGCCCTAATTTGGGTTCTAGGGAGTGGAGTGATTGTAACAAGGTCAGCCAGGTGGATCTCATAGAATAGGAGTTCCCTGATTGAGGTTGTTAACCTGTTCCAATCAGGGAGCCCTGGCTGACAGTATGCTCTTAACATGGTCTTCATGGTCTGAAGCCACCTTTCCAAAGCTCCCTGGGATTCAGGATGGTATGCACTTTATTTAAAGTGCTGTATGTCTAAGTTGTCCATGACTTCTTTAAACAGGCTAATAGTAAAATTAGACTCTTGGTCTGACTGAATCTCTCTGGGTAGCCCGTACTCCATTAAAAAAAAGCTGCTAACTCCTCTCCCACCCTTTTGGCCTAAATACTCCACAATGGAATTGCCTCCGGAAATCTGGTGGACACACCCATTATAGTTAGAAAGCACTGGTTCCCACTTTTAGTTTTAGGAAGAGGACCTACACAATCAATGATAACCCATGTCAAAAATTCTTCGAATGCAGGAATTAGCAACAAAGTTGCTGGTTTTAGTACTGCCTGTGGCTTCCCTACCATTTGGCAAGAATGACAGCTATGGCAAAATTTGTTAACATCCTTGTGCAGTCCAGGCAAATAGAAATGATTTTGGACCTTAGCCTGAGTCTTCCTCACACCTAGGTGACCGCCTCCTGATGCTACCTGTAACACTTCCTGTCTGTATGCTCCCGGCAACACAATCTGGTGCATTTCTGCCCATTTCTCCTCGACACCAACCTGCCGTGGTGACCTGGTGATTTTTAGTCACTCATGGAAGGAACATTTACAGTTTTATTCGACTTGTTCGATTGACTTCAGAAGGCAGGCTTGGTGGTAATCCGAGTGAAAGGTGAATTTGTCAAAGTCCATGTCACCTTCCTGGGCCATGTTGTTGGACATGGACAAATGGCCCCACGGGATGTGAAAACAAAAGTAATTGGGAAATTTCCCACAGCATTGACAACAGTTGCAGCACGACCATTCCTGGGTTTGAGAGGATTGTATCGGATTTGAGCAGTGTGGATCACCCATTCACTGAGTTGTTAAATAAAGGGTAAGTTTCAGGCATTTGCCAGCCTCAATTCTGTGTTAGTCACTGCCCCAGTGTTAGCCACACCTGTTTATGTGAAGCCTTTGAAGGTGCCTATCGATGTCAGTGATGTGGGTGTCGGTGCGGTGCTCCTGCAGGAGGGCGATGGGGAATAGAAAGACCCATTGGGTATTTTTCCAGGAAGTTGAACGTTCAACAGAAATATTCAATGGTGGATAAAGAGACTTTGAGCTTGGTGTTGCCATTATAACATTTCAGTGTCTATATCAGCAATGTATCTGAGATAATCGTATTCTCTGATCATCACCCATTGCCATTTGTGGAGAAGTTCAGACAGTTTCAATGGAGCTTGTTGTTGCAGCCTTTCCATTTGACAATTGTGCAGGTGGCAGGTCACGAAAACGGGATTGCTGATGCGTTATCGAGACTCGAATGAGACACAGAGGTGTTCAGTGGGGGGTGTGGCCCGGCCTGAATTTGTAGGTGCCTGTGTATGTTTGCAGGGGTGTAGTTAGTACTGTGTGTCTGTGTGTTTCAGCTACGATCCAGTTTTTTGTCAGATTTTTGGAGATTGATTTTTTTTAAGGGGGATGTGTCACAAAGCTGCTCCTTTTCTTAAGGATACTGTACCCTTGCTTTGATTTGAAGATGCTGGTGTTGGACTGGGGTGTACAAAGTTAAAAATCACACAACACCAGGTTCTAGTCCAACAGGTTTATTTGGAAGCACTGGCTTTCAGAGTACACAACCACTTGATGAAGGGGCACCTTGTCTACACGTGAGAGATAGACAGCATTGACTGAGACACATGAGTACTTGCAGTGTACGTGGCGGTGGTGTTAACACGTGTGATGGTACAAGCCATGTTGAAGATCTGACATGTTTTGCAGTGGTTGCTATGACAGGGTCGTGTGGTGTTTTGTTCGATGTTCTCCTGAAAGCTGGGTAGTTTGAGGTGAACGATAGTCTGTTTGAGGTTTTGTGGGTGTTTAAAGATGAGAAGTGACAGTGTAGGGATGGCTTTGACAAGATGCTCGTTGTCATTGATGACATGTTGAAGGCTGTGATATACACATGGTGGAGCTTCTCCACTCTGGGGATGTACTGGATGATGAAAGGTACTCGATGTGATGTATTCTGTGTCTGTCTTCTGAGGAGGTCATTTTCGTTTTGGCAAGTCGGAACTGGCAATCAATGAGTTGAGCTTTGTGTCTCATGGTACTGAGGGTGTCCTTTTAAACCTTTATCCAACGTTTCTCCTCATCTGTTCATATGCTATGCATGTGTATGGCCTGTCTGTAGGGAATTGCTTCTTTAACACCCTGAGGGTAGAAGCTGGAGAAATGCCGAACCCCATGGGCTTGTGGTCGAGTGAAGTCCTGAGGGGTTTGTCCTTTCTGGATATACGGGCATCGAAAAACAGTCCCAATTGTGAAGAGCACTTCATGGTCAGTCTGATGGTTGTGATGAATCTTGCTGATATCACTGTGTAGCCCTTTCGGTATTCCTTACCATGCGTCCATAGGAAGAAAATGTCATCGATGTAGCTGGTGGACAGCATTGTGTGGAGGTCCTGTGCAGCCAAGAATTCTCACTAGAACTTGTGCCTGTAAATATTGGCATATTGGGGTGCAGATCCGACCTCTATTGGCTGTTCCGTGTGTCTGGTTAAAGAACTGGTTATCGATGGTGAAGGTGCTGTGATCAAGGATGAAGCAGATGAGTTGTAGGATGGGTCTGGAAATTAGCAGTTAATGGTGTTGCGTACTGAGCTGTTGCAGCAATGCCGTTGCCGTATGGGATGCAGGTTCAGAGTGCCGAAGCGTCCATTAGGATGAGGAATGTTCCTGGTATCACTGGTCTGTGGGTGGTGCATTTCTCTCGGAACTCTATCGTGTCATGACAGAAACTGGAAGTTCATCATACAATGGGTTTCATGATGGCCTCAGCATCACCAGAAAGGGTCTCACAGAGTGTCCCATTGCCTGATCCAACTGGCTGACCAGATGTGTTGGCTTTGTATATTTTCAGATGACAGGAGAGGTCTCAGGATGTGAGAAGTATGAAGGACGAGAGTGTAGAGGATTCTCTGAAGATCTTGGTCTAAGGTCTTGATCAGCTCATTGAGTTGATGGGTGTGTTCTTTGGTTGGTTCAGTAGCTAGTTGTCTGTGTGTTCCTGGGTGTACACTGTCGGTATGCTTCTGTGGAGTAATCCATTCTATTATATATGATGGTGGTTCCTCCTTTGTCTGCTGGTTTGATAAAAATGTTGCGTCTGGCCATGTGAGCATGGATGGCGTTGTGTTATGCGTCGGTGACATTCTGCACTGCCTTGTGAGTGCAGGTGATGAATCTGGCTTTCCCACATCTCCGGGCTGATTGAGCAGACATGGTGAGCCTAGAGCAGAGGGCCTTCTGCAGGGGTCCAATTCAACTCTTTCTTCTTTAGTGGCTGCACTATGGATCTCTCCACCAACTGTTCCGGTTCATTGGTTCCCTCACTGGGCTCACTGCTGACATCTTTCGGGTTGTTGAAGAACTCCCTAAACCTCATTTGCCTTACGAATTTCTCTGTGTCTAACACGAGACCAATGGGGCAGACACTTTGTCCGTGGGGCAGAAATTGAGCCCTCGGCTGAGAACTTCGATTTACACAACAACATAGAATCGCTGAGCAGAAACTGACAGCTAAGATTATGTACCCATGAAGACAGCCTCAACTTTGGTCCTGGGTTTATGTTGCGATACACATGATACTACCAGACTGCTCTGTATTTGTAAAATCTTCCTTACTGTCTATTTTGACACCAGCATCTTCATAAATTGTTTAATCTGAGTAAATTAACTTGTACAGTTTTGAATGACTTACCACATTGCTTAAAACATTCACATGAGACTCTCCTACTTATTGTGTTATTCCAGTTATCTTACTCGTCTCCAGCATCACATTATTTGTTAATTATCTCTCGACCTCATTTAATGGGTACATCGGTCAGCCTTCTGCTTGTTATCCACCTGTTGATATTTTTCTTACAGGGCGTGATGCCCTTGATCAAATGCAGATGTCCATTATTCAGCCTCTCGACACATCACTCACCCCATTTGTCTGATCTTTTGTTCTCTCTGGTCATTAATCTCTCTGCTTATAAATGGTGTGCCTGTGTGCTTACATCTCACTGCACCTGACAACAGGGTAACTCGTCAAACACTTGGGATTTCAATTAAACCTATTGGACTATCGGCTGATATTGTGTAACTTTGGCCTTTTCCCATCCCGGGCTAACAACGACACCTATGTTCGGGACACCACCCACGCCCTCCACCTCCTCCATGATTTTCACTTCCCCAGTCCCCAACGCCTCATCTTCACCATGGACATCCAGTTCCTGCACACCTCCATCCTCCATCACGAAGGACTCAAAGCCCTCCGCTTCTTCCTTTCCCACCGTACCAACCAGTACCCTTCCACTGACACCCTCCTTCGACTGACTGAACTGGTCCTCACTCTGAACAACTTCTCTTTCCAATCCTCCCACTTCCTCCAAACCAAAGGAGTAGCCATGGTCACCCACATGGGCCCCAGCTATGCCTGCCTCTTCGTAGGATATGTGGAACAGTCCATCTTCTGCAGCTACACTGGCACCACCCCCCACCTTTTCCTCCGCTACATCGATGACTCTATCGGTGCTACCTTGTGCTCCCACGATGAGGTTGAACAATTCACCCACTTTACCAACACCTTCCACCCTGACCTCAAATTCACCTGGACCATCTCAGACTCCTCCCTCCCCTTCCTAGACCTTTCCATTTCTATCTCGGGCGACCGAATCAACACGGATATTTACTATAAACCGACCGACTCCCACAGCTACCTAGACTATACCTCCTCTCACCCTGCCCCCTGTAAAAACGCCATTCCATATTCCCAATTCCTTCGTCTCTGCCGCATCTGCTCCCAGGAGGACCAGTTCCAATACCGAACAACCCAGATGGCCTCCTTCTTCAAAGACAGCAATTTCTCCCCAGACATGATCGACGATGCCCTCCACCGCATCTCCTCCACTTCCCGCTCCTCTGCCCTTGAGCCCTGCCCCTCCAACTGCCACCAGGACAGAACCCCACTGGTCCTCACCTACCACCCACCAACCTCCATATGCAGCGTATCATCCGCCATCATTTCCGCCACCTCCAATCGGACCCCATCACCAGGGATTTATTTCCCTTCCCTGCCCTATCAGCATTCTGAAAAGACCACTCCCTCTGTGACTCCCTCGTCAGATCCACACCCCCCACCAACCCAACCTCCACTCCCGGCACCTTCCCCTGCAACTGCAAGAAATGCAAAACTTGCGCCCACACCTCCCCCCTTACTTCCCTCCAAGGCCCCAAGGGATCCTTCCATATCCGCCACAAATTCACCTGCACCTCCACACACATCATTTATTGCATCCGCTGCACCCGATGTGGCCTCCTCCATATTGGGGAGACAGGCCGCCTACTTGCGGAACGTTTCAGAGAACACCCTGGGACACCCGGACCAACCAACCCAACCACCCCGTAGCTCAACACTTCAACTCCCCCTCCCACTCCACCAAGGACATGCAGGTCCTTGGACTCCTCCATCGCCAGACCATAGCAACACGACGGTTGGAGGAAGAGCGCCTCATCTTCCGCCGAGGAACCCTCCAACCACAAGGAATGAACTCAGATTTCTCCAGTTTCCTCATTTCCCCTCCCCCCACCTTGTCTTAGTAAAATCCCTCGAACTCAGCACTGCCTTCCTAACTTGCAATCTTCTTCCTGACCTCTCCGCCCCCACCCCCACTTCGGCCTATCATCCTCACCTTGACCTCCTTCCACCTATCGCATTTCCAACACCCCTCCCCCAAGTCCCTCCTCCCTACCTTTTATCTTAGCCTGCTGGACACACTTTCCTCATTCCTGAAGAAGGGCTCATGCCTGAAACATCGATTCTCCTGCTCCTTGGATCCTGCCTGACCTGCTGCGCTTTTCCAGCAACACATTTTCAGCTCTGATCTGCAGTCCTCACTTTCTCCTTAACAACGACACCTCCACATATTGCCAACTGTGAAAGCAGAGAGCACTGAGACCCAAATTCTGATGGAAACTGATCATCGACCTGTGGGTGATGGTGTTGTTTTTCTTGTTACCAAGTCGAAAGAGTGTGTGGTCACTTTAAAAGAGAGTTGTCCTTTCTGAGCTAAGAGATTGTAACATCACATGTGTCTGTGATGGGTGAAGAGAGAGCTCGACATTGATAATATGTATCAATCCGCTTGGGGGGGAGGTGTTTTGATGTTAAGGTAACTGAATTTGAATTTAACCAATTAATAATTATGCCCAGGATGCAAAAAAACAATTGAATTTAAATTTTATAGTATTGACGACATCAGACCAATGAGAGGGTACGATGTTGGGGACATGGGAAGGAAGGACATTTTGAACATTAATGAGAGGGAACTGCTGATTAAACCAGAGAGTGCATTTCATCTGAAACAGGTTCTCAAAGCTTCAAACGAAATCTCCCAGAAGGCCCCATCTATTACAGAGACCAAGGAATTTTATACAAAGGCACTGGTCGGAAAAGAGAAAAAACCTCAAAGACAACAGCCCAGGGAGAAAGCAGCAAATTTGGAAGGACAAGAGGAATACAGCAAATTGGGATGGACAGAAGGAAGCAGCAGATTCAGGAGAACAGAAGGAAGACAGCAGAGGAACTGGATGGATTTTGAGAGATTAAGTTGATTTAATGTTTAAGAATTGTGTTATTGCAGTAGTATTTTTATAGAGTTGGGATCAGACAGTGATTACTGAAGAACAAAGAGAGCTTGGGTTTGTTAAAAGTTTTTGTTTAGAATTAGAAAAAATAAACTGTTATTTTCTTTAAGCTGTGGAAATCAAGCGGTTTTCTTTCCTTCACTCTCACATTTAACAGATTGCGAGGTGAGGTGAGTTTTTCTGAATGTTTTAGTTTTCCTTCGCAGAGGATTTAGAGTAACACATCGTAACATTATCTAAGTCTCTTTGTGAGATCCTGTTTTTCACAAGAGTCCAAGCAGATCAGGAGATCTACTTAAATATAAAGAATCCAAGTATGACCTTAACAGACGCATTAAGACAGCCAAGGACCAATACCGCTTCAAATTAGAGACCCAGACACCCGGCAACTATGGCAAGGACTGAATGACATTACAGGTTCTAAAAAGAGACAGTGCAAGATAGCAGACAATGACACATCCCTTCCGGATCGTCTCAATGCCTTCTGTGCTCGCTTTGAGCAGAATTTCAGCAGAGAGGTAATACCTATTCAGAAAAGTCCTGACGAATCTAGCCCAACAGTCACTGGATCAGAGGTCAGACCAGTTTTCCTTTGCGTGAATCCAAGGAAAGCGATGGGACCAGATGGAGTACCAGGCCGTGCACTCAGAGCATGTGCAGATCAACTCGCAGAGGTCTTCATGTACATCTTCAACCTCTCCCTGCAGCAGGCCACTCTCCCTGCCTGTTCCAAGAGGGACAACATCATCCCTGTGCCGAAGAAGGCTCATGCAGCCTGTCTCAATGACTCCCGCCCAGTGGCCCTAACTTCGGTGATCATGAAGTGCTTTGAAAGGCTGGTCATGGTATTAATCAACTCCAGCCTCCCCACTACTCTTGACCCACTCCAATTTGCCTTTCAGACCAATAGATCCATGTCAGATGCCATAATCATTTGCCCTTCACTCCTGCCTAGAACATCTTCACCCCAAGAACAGCTACAGAAGAATCCTACTCATTGCCTACAGTCCAGCCTTCAACACTATTGTCCCCTTCAGACTGATTACTAAACTTAGTGAACTCAGACTAAGCCCCACTCTCTGCAACTGGAACCTCAGTTTCCTGACCCACAGGCCACAATCCGTGAAGATTGGGGACAATATTTCATCCTCACTAACACTCAACACTGGAGCCCCCCAGAGGTGTACACTTGGCCCCTTACTGTACTCACTGTATAGCTTTGACTGCATCACCAAATACCAGACTAACACTATTCACAAGTTCGCTGATGACACCACCATATTCGGTCGAATCTCAGATGGCGACGAAACAGACTATAGACGGAAGGTGGAAGACCTGGAAAAATGGTGCACTGAGAACAACCTAGCTCTCAATGCCAGTAAAACCAAGGAATTCATTATTGGCTTTTGGCAGGATGTTCCTCATTCCACCCTACACATTAACAGCACAGAGGTGGAACGAGTGGAGAGTATCAAGCTCCTTAGAGCGGTCTTCCACAACAAGCTTTCTTGGACTTTTCATGTGGACACACTAGTTACAAAGGCCCAGCACAATGAGAGGATACTTAATTGGGGAAAAGGAAACTATGATGCTATCAGACGTGAGTTGGGAAGCATGGACTGGGAGCAATTGTTCCATGGAAAGGACACTTTAGACATGTGGAGACTATTTAAGGAACAGTTGTTGCAAGTGATGAATAAATATGTCCCTCCGAGACAGGCAAGAAGGGGTAAGATAAAGGAACCTTGGATGACGAGAGCAGTGGAGCTTCTCATCAAAAGAAAGAAGGCAGCTTATGTAAGGTGGAGGAAGCAAGGGTCTTGTTCAGCTCTGGAGGATTACAGGCAGGTGAGGAAGGAGCTCAAAAATGGTCTGAGTAGAGCCAGGAGGGGGCACAAAAAAGACTTGGCAGGAAGGATTAGGGAGAATCCAAAGGCATTTTACACGTATGTGAGGAATAAGAGAATGATCAAAGAAAGAGTAGGGCCGATCGGGGATAGCAAAGGGAATTTGTGTATCGAGTCTGAGGAGGTAGGGGAACCCATAAATGAGTTTTTTGCTTCTGCCTTTATACTAAAGAAAAAGGACCTTGTAGTGAATGAAACCATTGAGGAGCAGGTAAGCATGCTGAAATGGATAGAGATTGAGGAAGCTGATGTGCTGAAAATTTTGTCAAACATTAAGATTGACAAGTCACCAGGCCAGGACCAGATTTGTCCTCGACTGCTTTGGGAAGTGAGAAATGTGATTGCTTCACCACTTGTGAAGATCTTTTCTACCTCGCTCTCCACTGGAGTCGTACCTGAGGACTGGAGAGAGGCAAATGTAATTCCTCTCTTCAAGAAAGGAAATAGGGAAATCCCCGGCAATTACAGACCAGTCAGTCTCACATCTGTCGTCTGCAAGGTGTTCGAAAGGATTCTGAAGGATAGGATTTATGACCATCTGGAAAAGCATGGCTTGATTAAATGCAGCCAACCGGCTTTGTGAGGGGCAGGTCATGCCTCACAAATCTTGAGTATTTTTGGGGATGTTACTAGACAAGGTGATGAGGGTCGAGCTGTGGATGTGGTGTATATGGACTTCCGCAAGGCATTTGATAAGGTTCCCCATAGTAGGCTCGTTCAGAAGGTCAGGAGGAATGGGATTCAGGGAAATTTAGCTGTGTGGTTACAGAATTGGCTGGTCAACAGAAGACAGCGAGTGGTAGTGGAAGGAAAATATTCTGCCTGGAAGTCAGTGGTGAGTGGTATTCAACAGGGCTCTGTCCTTGGGACTCTACTGTTTGTAATTTTTATTAATGACTTGGATGAGGAGATTGAAGGATGGGTTAGTAAGTTTGCAGATGATACAAACGTTGGAGGTGTCGTTGACAGTATAGAGGGCTGTTGTAGGCTGCAGCGGGACATTGACAGGATGCAGAGATGGGCTGAGAGGTGGGAGATGGCGTTCAACCTGGATAAATGCGAGGTGATGCATTTTGGAAGTTCGAAATTGAAAGTTGAGTACAGGATTAAAGACAGGATTCTTTGTAGTGTGGAGGAACAGAGGGATCTTGGGGTGCAGGTACATAGATCCCTTAAAATGGCCACCCAAGTGGACAGGGTTGTTAAGAAAGCATATGGTGTTTTGGCTTTCATTAACAGGGGATTGAGTTTAAGAGCCGTGAGATCTTGTTGCAGCTCTATAAAACTTTGGTTAGACCGCACTTGGAATACTGTGTCCAGTTCTGGTCGCACTATTATAGGGGAGATGTGGATGCTTTGGAGAGGGTTCAGAGGAGGTTTACCAGGATGCTGCCTGGAATAGAGGACTTATCTTATGAAGAGAGGTTGACTGAGCTCAGACCTTTTTCATTGGAAAAAAGGAAGAGAGGGGACCTAATTGGGGTGTACAAGATAATGAGAGGCATAGATAGAGTCGATAGCCAGAGACTTTTTCCCAGGGCAGAAATTGTTAACACGAGGGGTCATAGTTTTAAGCTGTTTGGCGGAAAGTATAGAGGGAATGTCAGAAGCAGGTTCTTTACGCAGAGAGTTGAAAGAGCATGGAATGCATCGCCAGCAGTTGTGGAAGCAAGGTCATTGGGGATATTTAAGAGACTGCTGGACATGCATATGGTCACAGACATTTGAGAATTCGTACATTAGGTTTACCTTACATGGGGATCAACGGTCGGCACAACATCGTGGGCTGAAGGGCCTGTTCTGTGCTGTACTGTTCCATGTTCTATTTAACGTCTCTTCTTCCTCAGGCAGCAGAGGAAATTTGGCATGATGGTGAATACCCTTGCCAATTTTTATAGGTGTGCTAGCAAGAGCATTTTGACTGGGTATATCACTATGGTAACTGTACCATTCCAGATCGGAGATGGTTACATAGAGTGGTGAACCCGGCCCAGACAATCACAAAGGCCAACCTCCCATCTATACAATCCATCTACCAGGCCCGCTGTCAAGGAAAGGCCGCCAGCATTCTCAAAGATCCATCCCACCCTGGCAATGTTTTTCTACAACCTCTACCATCGGGGAGAAGGTACAGAATCCTGAACACACGCACCAGCTGGTTTCGTAACAGTTTCTATCCTACTTCGATCAAATACTGAATGAACTCACAAACTCTTAACATTCAGCTGTACCTGTGTTTTTGTTTTTGCTGCTGTTTATCTATTATGTACTCATCTATGCTACTTAACTCTGTGATCTGCCTGTATTGCTCGTAAATCAAAGCTTTTCACTGTGCCTCAGTACATGGGACAATAAATTCAATTCAATTCTCTCAGACTCACACATGACAAGAATGTTGAAACAATAAAGTAACTGGCTGTCACTGACTGGATAGCTTCAGTACGTTGTGAGGTAATTACAGCAGCTACATAATTTCACCTTATTCCTTTTTGCATGCTGTTGTATAGCTCTAGATTATACACTGGATTAAAAACACTGGGCTGTTCTTTTCCACACAGCCCACAGTTTGATTGGCTTCTGTGAATTCTAACTCTGGGACACTGTTTCAACCCTGAATTTCTTGAGAACAGAAATCTCCTCTACTGTCAGTTTGATTCCCAAGAACCTGGGAATCCTCCTTGATGTGTACCCCATGAGTAATTTGCCAAGCTCACATTATTTAAGACATTATGTTTCCTTATCCACAGCCATCACGATCCTCACTAACACGACCATAACTACTGTTAATAATAAGACATGTTTATAATAACAGAAGTAGCGATAATGCGAAAACGAGAATAATAACTTGAGTCAACATTTCCAATGAATGGGATATTTGATTCCGTACTGAGTTTAATTATTTTTTCCCTGAGTAGGTATGAAGAATAGACAATCGATGTGATTGAGCTGAAGTTGGGACGGTCAGTGTTGTTGACATTGGGTTGTACCTCCAGCTGTCATCTTTCAGAATTTCTATTTGACAGTTTTCCCCTGATCTGCTGAAGAAACCGAAACTGTCGGTTTGCACCTTTTTATAAAGAATTTAACAATTGACGTCACCAAATATTTTACTGAACTTTTTAATTGCTCTCTGAACTTGGCCTGAGTCACCACGTAAATAAATGTGTTTGTGCAGCAGCTAAGATTCCGCAGCATATAGGCAACATTTTCAAAGATATAGAAGGAATACTCATCTAGGTAAGAAGAGACATTAAAAATATATAAAATATACACTAACCAAAGAAGTATAAAACTGCCCGAAATGCTGAAGAGTAAAATCACAGACTTTCTTCTGTTTCCCATCTCTGGGTCACTGTGGTCCAGGGCCTTGTTTTGACACTTTAGGCCCTTTCGGATTCGACTGACCTTGAAAATGTGTTTGACTGTCAGAATGTTGAGGAACAGAATTAACCCGAATGGTATCAATGGGGTTAAAACCTTTTCAAACCTCCGAAATCCAATCCATCTCGGGTCAGTAAAATAACTTCGCTTATTAGAGCAGAAAAACGGTACATTATCAATTATCACTTTAGGTTTAAATCTGAAGTAGATGGGAATATTTTTTAAACAGAGCAGAGTGCCTGTTGTTGAGAGAACCACGGCTGCAGTTTTCTTGGTACAATATCTCGTTTTCAACTTCTGGTAACAAATGGCTCCAAATCGGTCAAAGGTGAAAGAGACAGTGAACCAGACAGAACAGTCGATAGCTGCACGGAGCAAGACATAACGAACACTGCATACAGGAGTGATACTCAGGAAATTTAATGGGAAATAATAGTCATTGATTCGATGAAGTATGACATCAGTGATTATTGCCAATAGATCCGCTGCTGCCATGGCAACCAGGTACAAAGTGATGCATGGAGAAAGGCCACACTTTCCCTGCGATAAAACCACGATTGCCAACACATTAACTGTACAAAGAGAAGCAGAACACACCGCAACTGAGATGTGATATCACTGACAGTTTCCCGATTAAAGCCAAGACTACAAGGGCGAGATTTAAAACAAAATGCATGAGGACCCGGCTACGGTTAAGTCATAGATTATTTTGTTAAATATTTCAATAAAATTATAATTATGTCTGTTCTTGATTTCATTAGCCTCATAACATGGTTAAATAAGACAAATGTGTGTTCTGCTTCAAGCCGAATGATTGAACCACATTTGGAACAGAGCGCCTTACACTTACATTCAGATCAATAAGAGTTCGGCTCAGGGCTGTCTCCGGAGTATATTTTGAGAGGTTTGGGATGGTGGGGTTATGGGAATTGGTCTGGTCGCATATTCAAATTATATCGGAGAGATTGCAGAAATTAGGACATTTTTTGTTAGACGTGTTTCTGTTCAGCGCATATGAGAGACATTAGTCATGAACCAACAGAGACAATATAAATAACAAAGTGTTTAGAAATGGAATGTGGGGTAACATAATGACGACATTGTGGGCGCCCAGTTTGAATTTCACTAATAAAAGATGGTCTCTCAGAAATCCACGAATGAATTCAAATAAATCCTTTACTCAAAGAGTTATGAGAAAATGGAGTGTCTGCCATGTGCAGTAAACGAGATGAATAATTGTATAAAGGAAGCGAAATCTCTCAAACTCTGGAAAACTGGTATACTAAATGTTTACTACATAATATTTAAATCATTATATCAGCTTGCTCATGACCCCAAATTGGCAGCTTCCTGGGGGAGGGGAATAGCTCAGGCAGCAGCAGTGAGTCCAACAATAACACGACTTGGAAGAAATGTCCATTTCGGCCCTGCTCTGAAAAGCATCCTGGACCGAACGGTCCTTCAGAAACCCAGAGGGTCAGTGCAGTCAGGTTTGTATTCCCATTCGGGCCTGAACTCGGTAAAATGATAATATACTCAACGGGGCCAATAAGAATGGGTTCACACAGGGACCATTGATTTAACCGTGCATGACTTCCCAAAAAAGTATAAAATGTTATAACAGAGAACAGAATTGAAATCCAGGCAGTTGAGCCAACAGATTAATTCACACAAGTCATTCACGATGACTGTAATTATATTCCTGACTACCTCCATATAGATGGCACAACAAGCTCCACATGAAGAGACAGATGACACTCGAGAATATCGAGCTATTTCCACGGTCACGGAAGCAGCTCGAGCTGTTGAGTAATTCCACACAGAACAGTAATTACCTCATGCACATCATTCTGCAATCTCATGGTTTACAGACACTTACCAGGTACCCCAAAGACCGCCATCTTCAGGTAATATATTTTTCTGACTAACTGAATTGGTCGATGCATTTTCGTTTTGAATTATTCTGTCCCTCTGTGCTGATGGGCAAATCACTGAATTACCCTCATTTCCAGAGCATGTATCTTATGCCCTAAAAGTTATCCACTGGGACACTGAGGTTTCAACATTGCTCAACCTGTTTTCGCCTCATTTGAGCAAACAGCTTGCAATTGTTGCCTTAATTCCCTGTTGATGGGACAGGTTTAGCGATGAGGTGGTGCAACGCAATGTTCTCATGAGGTTTATCGAATCGCTGCAAGGACAACTTCATTAGTACCAGCCCCCTTCCTCGTCCCCATTGACCTGTGGGACATTGTTACCTCTATCTGTCAATGAATTGGCTTCTGATTGAATCCAGCCTCAGAATGTTATCAGCCCCTTCATTTCATATGATGCCATGAGGTGACTTTACAATGTTATTATCACTAGATTATTGCTCAAAAGAACCAGTTTATATTTTCATGGGAATCTGCATTTAAATACAAGGATGGCATCAATGTGGGGTTTGAAATTATATTTTTAGCTAAATATTGATTAAGGTTCTAATACTGAACAGGAAACAAGTTCTGAATGTCAGAAAAGCCCATCTTCTTCATTACTGTCCAAAGGCAATAGTCACATGGCACCAGATTATAATCCAACAGATTTATTCCAAAACACAACAGGAAGCACTTCAACTGATGTAGGAGCAGCGCTCCCAAAGCGAGAGATTCTGAATTAATCTGTTCGACTAGAACCTGGGGTCATCTGACTTTCCCCACAGCAGTCCAACATCAGCATCTCCACATCATTATTGTCCATTAGGGGAGGAAATGTGCTGTGTCATCTTGGTCTACGGCTATACGTGACTCCAGTCCCATAACTGAGGCACAGATAGACGGTTTTGTGGGGGCGAAATACTCCTGAGGTCTCAAAGTACATGAACGTATTTTGGTCATGAAAGGTGGGGATAATCTCGAGAAAACTCTTCATCTCACCAACAAGCAAACCCTTCACCTTTGTGGGTGGCACGGAGTCTCAGTGGTTCACACTAGTGTCTCACAGCGCTCGGGGACCCAGGTCCGAAACCAGCCTCGGGGGACTGTTTCTGTGGAGTTTGCACATTGTGCGGGTGTCTGGCTGGGTTTATTCCCACAATCTAAAGACATGTAGGTTCGCTGAATTGGCCATGCTGAATTGCCTGTAGTATTCAGGGATGTGTAGGTTCAGTGAATTGGCCATGCTGAATTGCCTGTAGTATTCAGGGATGTGCAGGTTCGGTGAAGTGGCCATGCTGAATTCCCTGTAGTATTCAGGGATGTGTAGGTTCAGTGAATTGGCAATACTGAAATGTCTGTAGCATTCAGGGATGTGCAGGTTCGGTTAGTTGGCCATGCTGAATTGCCTGTAGTATTCAGAGATTTACACGTTCGGTGAATTGGCCATGCTGAATTGCCTGTAGTATTCAAGGATGTGTAGGTTCGGTGAATTGGCCATGCTGAGTTGCCTGTAGTATTCAGGGATGTGCAGATTTGGTGAATTGGCCATGCTGAATTGCCTGTAGTATTCAGGGATGTGTAGGTTTGGTGAAGTGGCCATGCTGAATTGCCTGTAGTATTCAGGGATGTGTAGGTTCGGTGAATTGGCCATGCTGAATTGTCTGTAGTATTCAGGGATGTGCAGGTTCGGTGAATTGGCAATGCTGAATTGTCTGTAGTA
The DNA here is from genome assembly GCF_047496795.1 of Chiloscyllium punctatum. Classification (NCBI taxonomy): domain Eukaryota; kingdom Metazoa; phylum Chordata; class Chondrichthyes; order Orectolobiformes; family Hemiscylliidae; genus Chiloscyllium; species Chiloscyllium punctatum. Next base: position 53,175,919 of record NC_092780.1, read on the forward strand.
TTCAGGGATGTGCAGATTTGGTGAATTGTCCATGCTGAATTGCCTGTAGTATTCAAGGATGTGTAGGTTCAGTGAATTGGCAATACTGAAATGTCTGTAGTATTCAGGGATGTTATGGTTCGGTGAACTGGCCATGCTGAATTGCCTGTAGTATTCAGGGATGTGTAGGTTCGGTGAATTGGCCATGCTGAATTGCCTGTAGTATTCAGAGACGTGTAGGTTCGGTGAATTGGCCATGCTGAATTGCCTGTAGTATTCAGGGATGTGTAGGTTCGCTGAATTGGCCATGCTGAATTGCCTGTAGTATTCAGGGATGTGTAGGTTCGGTGAATTGGCCATGCTGAATTGCCTGTAGTATTCAGGGATGTGTAGGTTCGGTGAATTGGCCATGCTGAATTGCCTGTAGTATTCAGGGATGTGCAGATTTGGTGAATTGTCCATGCTGAATTGCCTGTAGTATTCAGGGCTGTGCAGGTTTGGTGAAGTGGCCATGCTGAATTGCCTGTAGTATTCAAGGATGTGTAGGTTCGGTGAATTGGCCATGCTGAATTGCCTGTAGTATTCAGGGCTGTGCAGGTTTGGTGAAGTGGCCATGCTGAATTGCCTGTAGTATTCAAGGATGTGTAGGTTCGGTGAATTGGCCATGCTGAATTGCCTGTAGTATTCAGGGCTGTGCAGGTTTGGTGAAGTGGCCATGCTGAATTGCCTGTAGTATTCAGGGATGTGCAGGTTTGGTGAAGTGGCCATGCTGAATTGCCTGTAGTATTCAGGGATGTGCAGATTTGGTGAATTGGCCATGCCGAATTGCCTGTAGTATTCAGGGATGTGTAGGTTCGGTGAAGTGGCCATGCTGAATTGCCTGTAGTATTCAGGGATGTGTAGGTTCGGTGAATTGTCCATGCCGAATTGCCCGGAGTATTCAGGGGTGTGTAGGTTCGGTGAATTGGCCATGCTGAATTGTCTGTAGTATTCAGGGGTGTGTAGGTTCAGTTTCTGTGTCAGGGGTAAATCTAGAGTAGTGGGGGAGGGGAATGCATCCGGCTGGGTAACTCTTGGCAGGGCCGGTGTGGACTTGTTTGGAGAAATGGTCAGTTTCCACCTTGTAGGGATTCAATCATATATTCAGGGAGGAGTATTTACTTCATACTCACCCTCACTGAGAAGGTAAACAACATTGTGTGTATTGATGAAAATGCAATGAACTTGAAGTCCCTCTTCCTGTCGTCACACTGCTGAAACGACATGGTTTCACAAGGAAAGGTCTTGAGCACTCATCTCTTTCAGAAAGATTTAAACGTGTTTGTGAAGAGCCTAAATGTCTTCTTTGCAGAAAGCTGTATACACTCAAATTCAGAAATGTGTGATGGAGAAAAGGGAATACCTGCAGAATTGGGAAGAATGAACTGAGTGATCTTCAAGGTGGGCAGAAGGTAAAAGTTGCTGGATGAGAGTTTAGAGAATACACAGCAAGTTATTGCCATGGAAGCATTCAAAAACTGTGTCGCTTTGTGAACACTGTACATCAATACAAAAGATCACACTGAAGAATTTGCAATCACCTCGATCTGGACCAGCATAGTGACTTGTTCACTTCTACATTCTGCTGAGGTCACCAGGATTGTATCTCCCTGTGTTCAGTCAATTCGATTCACTGAAGGAGAAATTAGGAAACGCCAGTTGGCATATAATCTTCCAAATGCTATACGCGGTGATACCATTTCGACAATGGGACTAAAGATGTGTGCTCCATTTCCAGCTGCATCTCGAACCAAACATCCAGAACAGTTAAAAAATGTGGTGCTGGAAAAACACAGCAGGCCAGGCACCATCCGAGGAGCAGGAGAAACGACGTTTCGGGTATAAGACCTTCTTCAGGATGATGTTGCCTGGCCTGCTGTGTTTTTCCAGCACCACATTTTTCAAACTCTGGTACTCCAGCATCTGCAGTCCTCACTTTATCCAGCACAGTTAGACCAGACACTTCTGCGGAAGGGTGACAAATAATCTGGCTTTGTCCTATCACCACAAAGTGAATAATATCCAGCTCCACTAATTGTTGCCCTATTGGTTATTCACTGAACTGATCCACAACTGATGGTCCTGTCATCAGCAGTGCTAGCAAGGAGTGTCTACTCAACTCGAACCTCTTCAATGACGGTGAGAGTGGGTTCAGACACATACATTTTGCTCCTGACCTTTTTAAGCGCCCTGTACCTACATGGACAAAAGAGATGAACTGCAGAGGTGAGGAGAGAGTGACTGCTCTTTACATTGAATGAAATTTGCCTGAGTTTTGCATCAAGGCATCCTGACAGTTGTGGATAAACAGGTTAGAGAGTAAACTCAGGCAAGTGGCTGAAGCCGTGCTTGGCAGAGGAAGATGCTTGTGGTTGTTCAAGGTGGTCATCTGAACTCCCAAGTCATCTCTGCAGGAGCTCCTCAGAAGCTGTATTGCAAAGATTAGAACAAACAGTCTTACCGCAAATTCAACCCAAACTCTGATTCAGATATGTAGACGACACCTTTGTAATCATTAAAAACACAGAAATAGAGAACACACACCAGATCATCAACGCCACACTCACAGGAATCCGATTCACTAGAGAGAAAGAATAGAGCAACCAACTCCCATTCCTAGACGTGATGGTACAGAGAACACCGAACGGAGAATTCACCACAAAGGTATACAGGAAAGACACACACACAGACCAAGTCCTGAACTACGAAAGCAACCACCCCAACACACACAAACGAAGTTGCATCAAGACACTGTTCAAAAGGACCACAACACACTGCAGTACACCAGAACTGCAAAAAGAGAAAGAAGAACATCTATACAATGTATTCGCCAAAAACGGATACCCCCACAATTTCATCAACAGATGCCTAAGGGAAAGACAACAGAATGAGGACATGCCACAACCCAAAGGACTAGCCACACTACCATACATCAAGAGCATTTCCGAAATGACAGCCAGACTACTGCGACCACTAGGACTCATAACAGCACACAAACCCACAGCCACTCACAGACAACAACTCACCAGGACAAAGGACCCAATAACCAGAATGAGCAAAACCAACATAGTATACAAAATCCCATGCAAGGACTGCACAAAACACTACATAGGACAAACAGAAAGACAGCTCACAATCTGTATCCATGAACACCAACTAGCCACGAAACGACATGACCAGTTATCCTTAGTAGCCACACACACAGATGACAAGCAACATGAGTTCAACTGGGACAACACTACTGTTATAGGACAAGCCAAACAGAGAACAGTCAGGGAATTCCTAAAGGGATGGCACTCATCCACAGATTCAATCAATAAGCACATCGACCTGGACCCAATATACCGGCCACTGCAGCGGACAGCTGGAACTGACAACTGGAAGCAGCAGATTCAAACCAGTATAAATGCCAGAGGAAAGATCACAGAAGCGCTTCACAGGAGGCTCCCAAGCACTGAGGATGTCACCTAGACAGGGGACGAAACGTCTGCAACACAAATTCCCAGCTCGGCGAACACAACCACAACAACGAGTACCTGAGCTACAAATCTTCTCACAAACTTGAAAGTTTGACTAAGCTCAGACTTTTCCCTCTGTAGAGAAGGAGGAAGAGAGGTGACCTGATCGAGGTATACAAGGTAATGAGAGGCGTGGATAGAGTCAAAAGCCAGAGATTTTTCCCCAGGGCAGGATTGACTGGTACAAGGGGTCATAGTTTTAAGATGTTAGGAGGAAGATATAGGTAGTTTCTTTACGCAGAGAGTTGTGAATGCATTGAATGCGATACCAGTGGTGGTCGTGGAAGCAGAGTAATTGGGGATATTTAAGCGACTGCTGGACATGCACATGGATAGCAGTGATTGAGGGATGCGTAGGTTAAGTTATTTTATTTTGCATTGGGATGAATCCTCAGCACAACATCATGGGCCAAATGGCCTGTTCTGTGCTGGTCTTGTTTATGTTCTATGTAACCCCAAAGAGAAACACACACAGGCACACAGACCCACACCCAAAGAGAAACACACACAGGCACACAGACTCACACCCAAAGGGACACACACACAGGCACACAGACACACATCCACAGAGAAACATACACAGGCACACAGACCCACTCCCAAAGAGACACACACGCAGGCACACAGACCCACACTCAAAGAGACACACACACAGGCACACTGACACACACCCAAAGAGATACACACACAGGCACACAGACTCACACCCAAAGAGACACACACACAGGCACACAGACTCACACCCAAAGAGACACACACACAGGCACACAGACTCACACCCAAAGAGACACACACACAGGCACACAGACTCACACCCAAAGAGACACACACACAAGCACACAGACCCACACCCAAAGAGATACACACACAGGCACAGAGACCCACACCCAAAGAGACACACACACAAGCACACAGACCCACACCCAAAGAGACACACACACAGGCACAGAGACCCACACCCAAAGAGACACGCACACAGGCACGCAGACCCACACCCAAAGAGACACACACACAGGCACACGGACTCACACCCAAAGAGACACACACACAGGCACACGGACCCTCACCCTGAGAGACACACACACAGGCACACAGACTCACACCCAAAGAGACACACACACAGGCACACGGACCCACACCCTGAGAGACACACATACAGGCACATTGACACACACCCAAAGAGACACAGACACAGGCACACAGACTCACAAACAAAGACAAACACACAGAGGCACGCAGATTCACACCCAAAGAGGAACACACATAGGCACCTAGGCTCATACCTAAAGAGACACACAGGGACACAGATTCACATTCAAAGAGAAACTGACACAGATGCTCAGACACACAATCTAAGAAGCACAGAAACAGGCACACCACACACACACACACACGCACACGCACACACACACACACACACACACACAGTCATGCAGACTCACACACAGGCACACAGGCACACACACAAAAAGAAACACAGAGACAAAAAGACCCACACCCAAAGAGAAACACACACAGGCACACAGACCCACACCGAAAGACACACACTCACAGGCAACACAGACTCACATCCAAAGAGACACACACACAGGCACACAGACCCACACTCAAAGAGACACGCACACAGGCACACAGGCACACACCCAAAGAGACACACACAGGCACACAGACTCACACCCAAAGAGACACACACACAGGCACACAGACTCACACCCAAAGAGACACACACACACAGGCACACAGATTCACATCCAAAGAGGCACACACACACAGGCACACAGATTCACATCCAAAGCGAAACACACATAAGCACATAGACCCTCACCCAAAGAGACACATGCACACACAAAAACACATACGCCAAGCTACACGTATGCACAGATACACACATACAGATACCTGGGAGATGTACTAACTCTGATTTGCTATGTCAGAAAGCAGTCATAGAGTCTTAGAACATGGAAATAGACCCTTCCTCCTATTTTGTCCATATTGGCCATAATCCCAAATTAAACTAGTCCCACCGGCCTGCTCCTGGCCCATAGCCCTCCAAACCCCTTCCTGTTCATGTACTTATCCAAGTGTCTTTTAAATCTTGTAACTGTGCTCCCACCCACCCCTTCCCCAGAAAGTTCATTCCATACACGGTCTGCCCTCTGTGTCAAAGCCAAGATGTTGTTTGATTTCAGGAAGAAGTTGGATATGACACTTGGGGGTGATTCCATCAAAGCCGTGTAGGAACAAACAGGAACAGGCTATTGATTTGGATCATCAGGAGTGATCATATTGAATGGTCCAGCAGGCTCAATTGGCTACCAACCCAAAGAAACCCAAACATACAAATAGAAAGCAGGAATCATCAACAGTGCTTCACCCGAAGGCCCACTGAAGGTGTTAATTAGTAGGGTGACGAAACGTCTGGAAATGAACCTTCCAGCTCAGCGAGCAAACCTACATCCAGGACCATCACCCTGCGACACACTACAGACACTGCCAAAAGAGTGTCCTGCAGTTGTGATGTCCTTGGCTCTGACCTCAGAGAGAGCCAGAACACCATCTGCAACTGAGGAAATGTCAGTCTCTACCCCTCACTATTAACTTTCCTCCCACTATTGTTCTCCCCCTCGTTCTGCAGGTCACTGGGCTGTATCAGTTGGAGGGGTGGTGACTGGTATATCATTTGCAGGTTTGTAATGGGTGGTCAATCTACATGTGTTGCCATTTCTGCATCAGATACAGGACCAGTAATTGTTACAGACTCTGTGTCAGCTTCTCTATCAGTTGGAGGCAGTGTTATTATTGCTGTGTGTGTCGTTGTAACCTTGTGTATTGACTTGAGATACTAGACTTGATTTTGACTGTGTATATATTGGTGTTACTTGAATTCATTTCAAATTCTTTATTGGCTGCATTCCACATGAAATAGTATCATAAATTCTCCTCATCAATCCGCAGTTTAACCACATCCTGGAGGGCAATTGCATCACCTTGGAATTTGGCATCACACATTTGGGGTATAATCACTGAATGGGTCCAGTCCAGTGAAACAATGTGAGGTTTGCAGATGGGACGGGGTAGATCGCATGGATATCGTAATTATTGGCCAAATAAATCTTCACATTTCGACAACTGAATTCTTGTGAATAGAGATGGTACATGAGTCACAGCGTTAAATATATTTATCACAATATGGATGGAACATTGTGTCACAATATTGTTTTTTTTACAGAAGTTGAGTGATGTTGCAATCTTACTATCCCCATGTTGGGACTCCCTCCCAAAGGCTATAAATTAAAGGCCTTGAGAATTCAACAGCGCAGAGTTTAAAGAGAGAATTGCCTGCAGCACAAAGAGCAAAATACTTTCGAAAATGCTTGAAACATTTGGGATTATTGACAAAGTATTCTACATGATACTTGCCATTACGGGTGTCACTGGTAAGTCATGGTAACTATTGATATTACACAAACCTGTGTGTAAGATGCTACCGGGTTTTATTCTTGAACTGTTCATGTTCCATTCGACTAATTTGGTCACTGTTACAGAAACACTGTCTCAGTGAAATCATTTGGTTGATCAGATATCCGGAATAAATACTTTCTTCATTCTTTATATCTTCAATTGATAAGAAACCTCTGCTTATAACTCAAAAACTCCACACATTACAAAGATATTGCCTTTAGTGGAACATTGTGTGATATTGAATCAGGCCTTAGAGAAGGGAAACTCTCTGAAGGAAGATATTAGATGAAGTCAGAGTAACAGAACACTGGGTGTAGGTCATTCAACAAGCTGAATATTTTGTCACCCTTTTGTATATTTTGTGATGCCCATTAATAATGTAGAGGAGACTGTACGCTATTGGAGGAGAGTGACAATAACAAATCACTTTGTGAATGACACAGAGCTTGGCTGGGTACTTGATGAAGGACTTCTGCCCGAAACCTCAATCCTCCTGCTCCTCAGATGCTGTCTGACTGGCTGTGCTTTTCCAGCACCACCCTCTTCGACTCTGGGTCGTTGACAGTGAGGAGGAGAGAGGAACATACAGAGGAGTTGGTCAGATGGGGAGGTCAGTGTCACTTCAGATTAGATTCCCTACAGTGTGGAAACAAGCCATTTGGCCCAACAAGACCAGACCGATCCTCCGAAGCGTAACCCACCCAGACCTATACTCCTACCCTCTTACCCTACATTTATGCACCAAACACTTTGGGCAACTTCTGGCTAATTCACCTGACCTGCTCATGTTTCACTTGTGGGAGGCAGCCGGAGGAAACCCACGCGGCCATGGGGAGAATGTGCAAACTCCATACAGACTGTCACCTAAGGCTGGAATTGAACTGGGGTCCCTGGTGCTGTGTGGCAGCAGTGCTAACCACTGAAACACCATGCTAGCCTAATTTCATTCTGGCAAATGTGAAATGATGCACTTTGGAAAAAGGAACAAGACAAGAGAATACTCAATGAATGGAAGGATGCTCGGAAGCTCAGAGGAACAGAGGGATCTTGGGGGGGGGGTTGTACACAGACCCAAGAAAGGACCAGGACAGGTGAAGAGGGTTATTGAGAAGGCATAAAGGACACTTGCCTTTATCAGTCACGGTATAGATTATAAGAGCAGGGAGATGATATTGGAGCTGTACATGGCTGGATGCACAGTATGGATCTTGCAGTTGCTCCTGAGATTGCAGGCTTCCTTACAGATTGATATAGTTTTATTATAGTCATATTTCAACAATATAAGATTTTTATTCATTTTGTTTCTTTAAAATGTAAACATTAAAAAAAATTATGATTTGTTTTCAAACAGACCTTCTCTTTCCCAGCTCTTCAAAGGCTTACAGTGATTGGCTGACCATTGGTTGCTTCACCGAGAAATATCCAAAAAAAACGACTATACACATTTTAAGAAGAGGTTCTTTCTCCAAAGTTAAAAATCACACAACACTAGGTTATAGTCCAACAGGTTTAATTGGAAGCACACTAGCTTTCGGAGCGACACTCCTTCATCAGGTGATAGTGGAGGGCTCGATCGTAACACAGAATTTATAGAAAAATTTGCAGCTCTTTCTCCACATTATAATAGGTTTTTTTTGATTAACTGAGTACGTTTTTTTAGATGGAATTGTGTTTTCATTTTGGAGGGTCCGACATGTGTTCAACTCTGGAGAAGAATTTTGTTTCAAAAACTTATTGAAGAGGAGTCATTTTAATTCAGTTAATGATATAAAGTGGTTGATGAAAGATTGAAATGATCGGCTTTCTTTTTAAGTTGTTTTGCACTTTTAACATTACTTTCTGTAGGTATTGAAAGTGAGTTTGTTATATGTACAAGGTGTTTTGAAAGTTGCTTTTTTAGGCTTAACGTTACTGTGAGCAGAAAGAGACACAGAGTGAGATAGCTAATAGATTTCAAAAATGATTACCCAGTAGGGTCAGTCAGATGGGTGACTGTCAGGAAAGTAAGCAGTTAGTTCAAATGTTATTGGTGGCTATTCCTCGACTGAATAAATATTCCCGCCCACCTTCCGAGGACCCCTTCGCCCACCTCCAACACACTGCATCCACCTGGACACCCTGCGCAGGCCTAATACCCGCCCTCGACCTCTTCATTTCCAACTGCCGCCGGGACATTAACCACCTCAACCTGTCTACCCCCCTCCCCCACTCCAACCTCTCACCCTCACAACGCGCAGCCCTCCAATCCCTCTGCTCTAATCCTGACCTCACCATCAAGCCAGCGGATAAAGGGGGCGCAGTGGTAGTCTGGTGCACTGATCTCTACATCGCTGAAGCCAAACGTCAACTCGAGGACACCTCTTCCTACCGCCCTCTCGACCATGACCCCACCCCCCATCACCAAACCATCATCTCCCAGACCATACAGAACCTCATCACCTCAGGAGATCTCCCACCCACAGCTTCCAACCTCATAGTCCAGGAACCCTGCACTGCCCGGTTCTACCTCCTTCCCAAGATCCATAAGCCTGATCAACCTGGCCAACTCATTGCCTCAGCATGCTCCTGCCCCACTGAACTAATTTCTACCTACCTTGACACTGTCCTATCCCCCCTAGTCCAGGAACTCCCCACATACGTTCGAGGCACCACCCACGCCCTCCACCTCCTCCAAGACTTCCGTTTCCCCGGCCCCCAACATCTCATCTTCACCATGGATATCCAATCCCTCTACACCTCCATCCGCCATGACCAGGGCCTCCAAGCCCTCCATTTCTTCATCTCCCAACGTCCCCAACAGTACCCTTCCATCGACACTCTCATTTGTTTGGCTGAACTGGTCCTCACACTTAACAATTTCTCCTTCGAATCCTCCCACTTCCTCCAGATCAAAGGGGTAGCCATGGGCACACGTATGGGCCCCAGCTATGCCTATCTCTTTGTTGGCTATATAGAAAAGTCCATCTTCCGTAATTACACCGGCATCACTCCCCACCACTTCCTCCGCTACATTGATGAAGGCAGTGGCGCCACCTCGTGCTCCCGTGAGGAGGTTGAGCAATTCATCAACTTCACCAACACATTCCACCCTGACCTTAAATTTACCTGGACCATCTTTGACACCTCCCTCCCCTTCCTGGACCTCTCCATCTCGATTAACGATGACCGACTTGACACTGACATTTTTTACAAACCCACCGACTCCCACAACTACCTGGATTACACCTCTTCCCACCCTACCTCTTGCAAAAATGCCATCCCGTATTCCCAATTCCTCCGCCTCTGCCGTATCTGCTCCCAGGAGGACCAGTTCCACCATAGAACACACCAGATGGCCTCCTTCTTTAGAGACCGCAATTTCCCTTCCCACGTGATTAAAGATGCCCTCCAACGCATCGCGTCCACATCCCACACATCCGCCCTCAGACCCCACCCCTCCAAGCGTAACAAGGACAGAACGCCCCTGGTGCTCACCTTCCACCCTACCAACCTTCGCATAAACCAAATCATCCGCCGACATTTCCGCCACCTCCAAACAGACCCCACCACCAGGGATATATTTCCCTCCCCACCCCTTTCCGCCTTCCGCAAAGACCGTTCCCTCCGTGACTACCTGGTCAGGTCCACACCCCCCATGACCCACCCTCCCATTCTGGCACTTTCCCCTGCAACCGCAGGAACTGTAAAACCTGTGCCCACACCTCCTCCCTCACCTCTACCTTTGGCCCTAAAGGAGCCTTCCACATCCATCAAAGTTGTACCTGCACATCCACCAATATCATTTATTGTATCCGTTGCTCCCGATGCAATCTCCTCTACATTGGGGAGACTGGATATCTCCTAGCAGAGCGCTTTAGGGAACATCTCTGGGACCCGCACAAATCATCTACACCGCCCTGTGGCCCAACATTTCAACTCCCCCTCCCACTCTGCTGAGGACATGGAGGTCCTGGGCCTCCTTCACCGCCGCTCCCTCACCACCAGACGCCTGGAGGAAGAACGCCTCATCTTCTGCCTCGGAACACTTCAACCCCAGGGCATCAATTTGGACTTCAACTGTTTCCTCATTTCCCCTTCCCCCACCTCACCCGAGTTGCAAACTTCCAGCTCAGCACTGTCCCCATGACTTGTCCTACCTGCCTATCTTCTTTTCCAACTATCCACTCCAACCATCCACCCCACCGACCTATTACCTTCATCCCGTCTCCCACTCACCTATTTTACTCTCTGCTTCTCTCTCCTCAACCCCCACCCTCCTCTAGCTTATCTCTCCACGCTTCAGGCACACTGCCTCTATTCCTGATGAAGGGCTTTTGCCCGAAACGTCGATTTTACTGCTCCTCGGATGCTGCCTGAACTGCTGTGCTCTTCCAGCACCACTAATCCTGATAAATAATCAGTTTTGGGTACTGTTGAAAGGTACAGTCTGTCAGAAGAAAATAGCAGGGGCTGTCAGTTATTGGACAATAGGAATGATACTTACGTTAGGCAGCGTTTGACAAAATTTAAAAGAATTATTTTCGAAGAGACTCCCCTGTCAGGAGAAAGAGACAATGGAGATTCTGTGCCAGTGAGCTTAAATTTTGGATAGTATGTCACTTTCCTGGTGCTAGGATAAAAGACCTCTCTGAACATATCAAGCATACAGATAAATGTAAGGTTGAGAAGCCAGAAATGATTGCACACATTTGGAGTTATGCCATTTTTCGGGAAAAGATCCTGTTGTTTTCTCCTGACAGGAGAGTCCCCTATAACAATAATTCTTTTAATTCTGTCAAACACTGCCTAACATAAATTTTATGGAGGTAATATAAGAGGTTAGGAAGAAGATTAAAAAACAGAATCTTAAAAGTAGCAGTCTCTCGTTTAGCTCTGATGCCAACCTCGAACGAGGGAAAGAACAAAAAGGTTAAAGCAGATAAACCAATGGCTGAAGAGCTGGTATATTGTTCAGTGATTTTTTAAAAATTCATTGGTGGATCTTGGGTATCACTGGCTGGGCAGCATTAATAGCCCATCCTTATTTGCCCTTGAGAAGGTGGTGGAGAGCTGCCTTCTTGAAACGCTGCAGTCCACTTGCTGTGGGTGGGCCCACAATGCTGGAAGGGAGGGAATCCCAGGATTTTGACACAAAGGCTGTGAAGGAACAATGGTATATTTCCAAGTCAGGATGGTGAGTGGCTTGGAGGGGAACCTACAGGGGGTGGTATTCCCAAGTACCTGCTGCCCTTGTCCTTCCAGATGCAAGTGGTCCTCAGTTTGGAAGGTGCTGTCTAAGAATCCCTGGTGAATTTCTGCAGTGCATGTTGTAGATAGTACACACTGCTGTTACTGAGCACCGGTGGTGGGGGGATTGAATATTTGTAGGTGTGGTGCCTATCAAGCAGGTTGGTTTGTCCTGGATGGTGTCAAGCTTCTTGAGTATTGTTGGAGATGCACCCATCCAGGCAAGTGGGGAGTAGTCCATCACACTCCTGACTTGTGCCTTGTAGATGATGGATAGACTTTGGGGTGTCAGGAGGTGAGTTACTCACCGCAGTTTCCTTACCCCCGACCTGCCTTTGTGGCCACTGTGTTTCTGTGGTGAGTTCGGTTGAGTTTCTGGTCAATGGTAACCCCAAGAATGTTGACAGTGGGGGGGGTTCAGTAATGGTAATACCGTTGAATATCAATGTGCAATTGTTAGAGTGTCTCTTATTGGTGATGGTCATTGTCTGGCAATGGTATGGCGCGAATGTGACTTGCCTCTTGTTGGCCTAAGCCTGGATATTGTCCAGATCTTGTTGCGTTTGACCACAGACTGCTTCAGTATTTGAGGAGTCGTGAATGATGCTGAACACTGTGCAATCATCAGCAAACATCCCCACTTCTGATCTTATGACAGAAGGAAGGTCATTGATGAAGCAGTTGAAGATGGTTGGGCCCAGCACTATACCTTGAGGGACTCCTGCAGAGGTGTCCTGGAGGTGAGATGTCTGACCCTCCACAACCACAACCATCTTCTTGTGTACCAGGTATGACTCTGACCAGCAGAGAGTTTGCCCCGATACCCATTGATTCCAGTTTTACCAGGACTCCTTGATGCCATGCTCAATCAAATGCAGTCTTGATGTCAAGGGCTGTCCCTCTCCCCATCCCTCTGAAATTCAGCTCTTTTTGTCCATGTTTCACCCAAGGCTGTAATGAGGTCCTGGTTGAGTGACCCTGGTGAAACCAAACTGGGAGTCACTGAGCAGGCTATTGCTGAGCAGGTGCTGCTTGGTAGCACTGTCGATGACCCCTTCCATCACGTTACTGACGATTGGGTGGTAATTGGCCGGGATGGACTTGTCCTGTTTTTTTGTGTGCAGGACATACCTGAGCAATGTTCCACATTGTGGGGTAGATGCCAGTGTTGTAACTGTACTGGAACAGCTTGGCTAGGGGAGCGGCAAGTTGTGGAGCACAAGTCTTCAGTACTATTGATAGAATGTTATTAGGGCCCATTGCCTTTGTAGTTTCCAGTGCCTACAACTGTTTCTTGATATCACGTGGAATGAATCAAATTGGCTGGAGACTGTATCTGTGATACTGGGGACCACTGGAGGAGCTGGTGATGGATTCACCTCTCGGCACTTCTGACTGAAGGTTGCTGTGAATGCGTCAGCCTTATCTTTTGATGTGCTGGGCTACTCCATCACTGAGGATGGGGATATTTGTGGAGCCTGGTCCTCCAGTGAGTTGTTTAATTGTCCATCATCATTCACGACTGGATGTGGAAGGACTGCAGAGCTTAGATCTGATGTATTGGTTGTGGGATCGCTTAGCTCTGTTTATCACTTGCTGTTTATACCGTTTGGCACACAGGTCGTCCTGTTTGGTAGCTTCACCAAGCTGACATCTCATCTTCAGGTATGACTGGTCCTGCTCTTGGCTTCCCCTCATGCACTCTCCATTGAACCAGGGTTGATCCCCTGGTTAGATGGTAGTGGTTGAGTGGGAGATATGCTGGACCATGAGGTTACAGGTTGTGCTGGAGTACAACTGTGCTGCTGGTGATGGCCCACAGCACCTCATCGATGCCCAGTCTTGAGCTGCTAGATCAAGACTAGCAGTTTGAAGTCTGACCCAATTAGCATGGTGATAGTGCCGCACAACACAATGGAGGTTATTCTCAATGTGAAGGTGGGACTTTATCTCCACAAGGATAGTGCGGTGGTCACTTTTACCAATACTGTCATGGACAGATGCATCTGCAGCTGGCAGATTGGTAAGGATGAAGGCAAGAATGTTTTTCCCTCTTGCTGGTTCCTTCACCACCTGCTGCAGACCCAGTCTAGCAGTTATATCTTTTAGGACCCGACCAGCTCGATCAGTCATGCTGCTACTGAGCCACTCTTGGTGGAGGACTTTGAAATCCCCCCACCCAGAGCACATCCTGTGCCCTTGCCACCCTCAGTGCTTCCTCCAAGTGTTGTTCAACTTGGAACAGTATTGATTCATCAGCCAAAGGAAGAAAGTATGTGGTAACCTGTAAGAGGTTTCCTTGCCCATGTTTAACCTGAAGCCATGAGACTTCAAGGGGTCCAGAGTTGATGTCAAGGACTCCCAGGACAACTCCCTCCTGATTGATTAGATTAGATTACTTACAGTGTAGAAACAGGCCCTTCGGCCCAACAAGTCCACACCGCCCCGCCGAAGCGCAACCCACCCATACCCCTACATTTACCCCTTACCTAACACTACGGGCAATTTAGCATGGCCAATTCACCTGACCTGCACATCTTTGGACTGTGGGAGGAAACCGGAGCACCCGGAGGAAACCCACGCAGACACGGGGAGAATGTGCAAACTCCACACAGTCAGTTGCCTGAGGCGGGAATTGAACCCAGGTCTCTGGCGCTGTGAGGCAGCAGTGCTAACCACTGTGCCACCGTGCTGCCCACTGTGCTAGCCCCTCTGCTGGATCTGTCCTGTGTGGGATGGGACATATCCAGAGATGGTAATGTTGGTGTCTGGGGTGTTACCTGTAAGGTATGATTCTGAAAGAATGACTATATCAGGATTTAACTTGAGGAGTCTGTGAAACAGCTCTCCCAATTTTGGCAGTAGCCCCCAGATGTTGGTAAGGACTTTGCATGTTCGACAGGGCTGTTTGTGCTTTTGCCGTTGTCTTCTCCGGTTCCAAGGTTGATGCCAGTTGGTTCGTCCAGTTTCATTTCTTTATTGTGACTTTCTAGCGATTGACACAACTGAGTGGCTTGTGAGGCCATTTCAGAGGCAGCTGAGAGTCAACCACATTGATAAAACTCTGGAGTCACATGTAGGCCAGACCAGGTAAGGATGGCCGATTTCCTTCCCTAAGGACATTAGTGAACCAGGTGGGTTTTTCCAACAATTGACAATGGTTTCATGGTCATCAGTTGACACTTACTCCCAGATTTGTTTTATTAAATTCAAATTCCGCCATCTGCCATGTCGAGATTCGAACCCAGGTCCCCAGAGCATTATTCTGGGTTTCTGGATTAACAGTCATGCGATAATACCACTAGGCGATCGCCCCCAGGCATTTAGGTTTTTGGACAGTTGGAATGTCTTCTGGGACAGAAAAGACCAGTTCAAAAAGGCTTGTTTTAACTTGAACTGGAAAAGGACAATATCTTAGCGGGAGATTTACTAGCTCCATTAAGCGAGATTTATACTGTGAGAGAGAGGTGGTGCGGGGTGTGGAGGAATTCAAAGGAGCTGTGTAAATAGAAAGATTGATGAGGATGGTTCTAAATGTGAAAGGTTCAAGTCAATTAGGAAAGAAAGAGAAGAAAAAGTCAGAGTACAGAGCACCTGTAAAGAATTAAATAGCATTTATTTCAGTGCAAGGGGTCTTCCAGGTAAGGCTGATGAACTCAGGGCATGTTTAGGAACATGGGACTGGGACATCACAGCTGTTATAAAAAGTTGACTGAGCGAGGGACTGAACTGGCAGACAGTGTTCCAGGTTTCAGATGCTATAGTAAGAATAGAAAGGAAGACAGGAAAGGAGGGGGAGTGGCATCTTTGATTAAAGAAGCATTGCTGCTGTAACGAGAGAAGATATTTGTGAGAAATCATCCAGTGAAAATACATGGGTAAAAAGTTATAAGTAAGATAAGAAAGATCAATTGGTAGCTTCCCTGTGCACAATAGTCAGAGAGAAATTGAGAAACCAACATGTGGGGACATCTCCGATGTATGTATATATGCTTAATAAGGTTGTAACAAAAGGAGAGTTTAATTTTCCAAACATTGACTGGGGCTACCACAGTGTTAAGGGTTTGGATGGTGAAGGATTTGTCAAATGAATTCAAGAAAATTTTCTTCATCAATATGTGGCTGCTCCGACTGGAGGAGGAACAAAATTAGACCTTCTTTTGGGCAAGAATGCAGGGCAGGTGACTGAAGTGAAAGGAGGGAGACATTTTCGTTCCAGTGATGATAACTCTATTTGTTTTTAAATGGTTATGGAGAAAGCTAAGCCTTGTATCAAAGTTAAAATCTTAATTACAGAAAAACAACTTTTAGTGCTATGAGACAAGAACTTTCAAAAGTTGATTGGTGTAGATTGCTCACAGGTAACAGGACTTTAAACAAGTGGGAGGCTGTGAAGATTGTGATGACGGGAGTTCAGAGGAATGATGTTCCTGTGAGAGTGAAGGGTAAGGTTTGTAAGATTAAGAAACAATGGGGTAATAAAGAGGTTCTGGTCAAGAATAAAAGAGAATCTTCGATATAGACAACTTGGTTCAAATGAATCTCTTAATCAAAACAAAGGGTGTTATGGCATTCTGACAAAGGAAAATATGAAAGCAAAAAGGGAATATGCAATTACATTAGTAAATAAGGTTAATGATAATTCAAAGAAATTTTACAAGGACATTAATAGTAAAAGGGTAACTAGAGAGAGGGTAGGGCCTCTTAAAGATCAAAAAGATTGCCTTTGGATTAAACCCGTGTATATAGGAAAGATCAAAAGTGAATATTTTCCATCGATTTTTAAATTGGTCAATCGGCTGAAAAATGGTAGAAGGAGTTCAATTTGGATAAACGTAATATATTGCATTTTGTTATAACAAACAGGGGCAGGATCTATACAATTAATTATACAGCCTTGGGTAGTGTTGTTGAACAGGGGGACCTGGGGGTCAGGTACATGATTCATTGAAGTTGACATCACAAATAGATAAAGTGATTAAAAAGGCGTTTTGCACATTTCCCTTCATTGCTGAGTTCTTTGAGTATAAGTGTTGGAAAGTCATGTTGAAGTTGCACTGAACATGACTGAGGTCTCTCCTGTTTCCAGTTCTTGGGTTGGTCTGTTATAGGGAAGATATTATTCAGCAAGAGAGGGTTCAGAAGAGATTCACAGGGATGTTGCCAAATGTGAAAGGCTTGAGGTATAAAGAAAGTCTGGAGAGACTGGGACTTTTCTCATTGGAGCTCAAGAGCATTGAGAGGTGACCTTATAGAGGTTTATAAAATCATCAGGATGATAGATAGGGTTAATGGTAGATGTCCATTCCCTAGAGTGAGAGATTTCAAAACTGAAGGGCACATTTTTAGGGTGAGCAAAGAGAAATTTAAAAACAAGATATGACAGACAAAGTATTGACACAGAAGGTGGTTTGATTGTGAAATGAACTTTCTGAGGAAGTGGTGGCTGTGGTCACAGTTACAATGTTTAAAAGACACTTGGATCAGTACATGAATAGGAAATGTTTGGAGATGTATGGGCCAGGAGCAGGCAGGCGGGACGAGTTTAGTTTGGGATTATGTTTGACATGAACTGATTGGACTGAAGAGTCTGTTTCCATGTTGTATGACTCTTTGGTGCGACCATAACTGGAGTACTGTCTACAGTTCTTCTTGCTGCACTACAGGAAGGAAGTGATTACACTGGGGAGGGGTCACAGGAGATTCACCAGGATGCTGCCTGGAATGGAGCATTTCGGCTATGAAGAGAGGCTGGCTCAGCTCGAGTTGTTTTCTTTAGAGAAGAGAAGTTTGAGGGAGGTGTGATAGACGTGTGGAAGATTGTGAAGGGCATGAACAGGGTGGGGTGAGAGTAGCTGTTCCCCTTTAGGCAAAGAGTCAATAACAAGGGGCATCATTTTAAAATGAAAATCAGGAGGTTTAGAGAGGATTTCAGGGAAACATTGTCACACAGAGGGCGTGGGAGTCTGAAATACAATGCCTGGGAGGGAGTTCACTCAGGAAACCTCACAACCTTTAAAAATTACTCGGATGTGCACTGAAAATGTCATAATATTCTAGGCTATGGGACTAATGCAGGAAAGTGGGACTAATGCAGGAAAGTGGGACTAATGCAGGAAAGTGGGACTAATTCAGTTTATTGTACATTTTTGGCAGTATGAATTCATTAGACCCAGAGCCATTTCTGCATTGTACGATTCTTTGTTTCAAGAGATAATTAATTACTGGCAGTATCGTTCAATGTGGAACTGTACCAACTCTGGGTCTTTGGAAACAATAAAATACAATAAAAGGCCATACACTAGAGGGAATGGGAATCAATATCTAAGGGTAAGGTTGGCAAGAATAGGGAACCCTGGATGACAAGAGATATTGAGACTTTGACCAGAAGAAAGAACAAGGTATGGCTCAGGTACAAGGAAACTGGGATCAAGGGAATCCCAGCAGGTATATAGGGGATAGAGGAGTTTATTGAAGAAGGAAATCAGGAGGGCAAGAAAGGAACATGAGATGCCTTGGCTGAGAGAATTAGCGTGAATCCAAAGAGGTTCTCTAAGTATATTAAAGGAAAAAGAATAACCAGGGAGAGGAACAGGGCCCTTCAATGACGAAAGTGGACATGTACGTATAGAACCACAGGAGGTGAGGTCCCCAATGAATATTTCTCCTCCGTGTTTACCATGGAGAAAGACATAAAGACTTGGTAACATGGGGAAGTTAGTGGTGCTATCTTGGGGAGGTGGTGTTGGATGTGTTAGAATATATGAAGAAGGATAAAACTCCAGGTCATGATCAGATTTATACAAGAACACTGCAAAAAGCTAGAGAAGAAATTGGCTGATGTTTTTTCATCATCGTTAACCATGGGTGAGGTCCCAGAAGACTGGAGGGTAGTGAATGTTGTGCCATTATTCAAGAAGGACTGCAAAGAAAAACCTGGGAACCAAGGCCCAGTAAGCCTAACATCTGTGGGAGGTAAATTACTTTAGAATATTCTAGAGAGATAAGGTATACATGTATTTGGAAAGACAGGGTTTGATTAGGAGTGGTCAACATGGCTTTGTGAGTGGGTGATCATGCCTCACAAATTTGTTAAAGTTTCTTGATGGTGTGACCAGGAAAGTTGATGAGAGCAGGGCAGTAAACTAATCTCTGTGGATTTCAGTAAGGCCTTTGATAAGGTCTCATATGTTTGGCTGCTCTGGAAGGTTAGATGACATGGAATCCAGAGGACACTGACAATTTGGATACACAATTGGTTTGATAGTAGGAAGAAGAGGGGAATAGTGGAAGGATGTTTGTCAGACTGGAGCCTGTGACTAGTGGAGTGCCTCAGGGGTCAGTGCTGGCCCATTACTGTTTGTTATCGATATCAATGATCTGGGTGTGAATGTACAAGGCATGATTAGTAAGTTTATTGATGACACTAAAATAGGAGGTTTCGTGGACAGTGAGGAAGGTGATCAGAAATTGCAGCAGGACCTTGATCAGCTGGGGAAGTGGGCCAAGAAAGAGTAGTAGAGTTTAATATAAGTGTGAGGTTTTGCATTGTGGAAAGTGAAATCAAGATAGGGGCTTCATGGTGAATGGTAGGGCCGTAAGGAGTGTAGTGGAACAGAAGGACCTTGGAGTTCAGGTACATGGTTCTCTGCAAGTGGAGTCCCATGTAGACAGGGCAGTGGGAGGAAGGCTTTAGGCACACTGGCCTTCATCAGTCAGGGCATTAAGGATGGAAGTTGGGAAGTTATGTTGTAGTTGTACAGGATGTTGGTGAGGTGGCACTTGGAGTATTATGTTCAGTTTTGGTCACCTTGTTGTAAGAAGGACATTATTAAACTGGAAAGAGTGCTGAAAAGGTTTACAAGGATGTTGCCAGGACTCAATAGTCTGAGTTATAGGGAGAGGTTGGACAAGCTAAGTTGTTTTTCGTTCGAATGGAGGAGATTAATGGGGGGAGCTTATAGAAACATATAAGGTCATGGGAGGCATGGATATGGTGAATGAACTCATTCTATTTCCCAGGGTTGGGGAATCGAGGACCAGAGAGCATCAGGTTAAGGTGAGAGGGGAAAGAGTAAAAGGGATTCTGAGGGGCAACATTTTTACAAAGAGGGTGGAACGCATATGGAATGAGCTGTCAGCGGAAGTGGTTTAGGTGGGTACATGAACAACATTTAAAAGACACGTGGACAAATACATATGGTTTAAAAGGAAATGGGCCAAGTACAAGGAAATGGGGTTAGCGTGGATGGACAGTTTGGTCAGCACGGACCAGTTTGGGCTGAAGGGTGTGTCTCTGTGCTGTCTAGCTCGATGACTTTATGACTCTATGATCGTACTGATTACGTATACAGTGCGTTTCGGCCAGTATAGAAGGTACATAAAGCCACAGTGGATTGACATAAGTTGGTTCAACAATGAAATCAATGTTTGAGTGGATTGATGGTTCCATTTGACGAAACAGTCTGTACTTCTGGATTTTATGCAGTGTGAGCAGAACCCTGTTTCCCATTGTTGGAAGATGCTCAGAAATAAGTACATGAGGAGAAATGCATCAACATTGTCTATTTCTTACTGAGATTCTCCAACAGGAACAGATGTAAACGATTTCCCGAATGTGGAAACACTGTTACCAACTCGATCGATTTATTCTGACACTGCAAAGGGTTACTGCAAACACTGATTTGTATTTCATGTGACTTTCCCTTGCCCCTTCACTTACCCTGGAGAATCTGTGGTTCAAGTGAGTCTCTTAGACAATTGCTTCAACACTGAATTTGGTATTTGTCTCTAATTATTGAAACATCCATTTGATCTGAGCAACTTGGAATAAACTCCTTTCATATCAGCATACTGATGTGTTTTTGTATTTAGCTTGCTCTCCATTATGCTATTACCTCAAAGACCCAGTTTTGTTTGAGATTAGATTACCTACAGTGTGGAAACAGGCCCTTCGGCCCAACCAGTCCACACTGACCCTCCGAAGAGTCACCCACCCAGACCTATTTCCCCCTCACTAATGCACCGAGCACTCCGGGCAATTTAGCATGACCAATTCACATAACCTGCACGTCTTTGGACTGTGGGAAGAAACCAGAGCACCCGGAGGAAACCCACGCAGACACGGGGAGAATGTGCAAACTCCACACAGACAGTCGCACGAGGCTGGAATCGAACCTGGGACCCTGGAGCTGTGAGGCAGCAGTGCTAACCACTGAGCCACCGTGCCTCAAACCTATGCCCTCTAGTAATGGGCTCCCAACCCCAGGGAAAAGACATTGTCTGTTTATCCTATCCATGCTCCTCATGATTTTATAAACATCTGTAATGTCACCCCTCAGCCTCCAACGCTCCAGGGAAAACAGCCCCGTGCTGGCCAGCATAGAAATGAAAAAAAAAATAAGCAGGTTGAGGACGTGACTTGAGGGATGGTGTAGCAGGGAGGGGTTCAGGTTTGTTGGACACTGAGACCGGTTCTGGGGAAGGTGGGTCTATTACAAAATGGACGGTCCACATGAGCCAGTTCTTTTCTTTATCTTCCTTCTGTTGTCTTTTTAACAATAGTGTACAAATAAAGTGTGTTTTGCTTCATATCTGGTTTTCCCAATCCAATTGCACCTGGAACACAACATCTCACACTTACCTTTCAAATACAAAATAGTTCAGGTCTAGTCTATCATCTTATTGTATGTTGAGGGTATTCAGTCAGGTCCATAATACATGTTGTAATTTTAAGAGAGCACGGGAGCACAATCTGGTGAGCAGCTCACGGTGAGAGCTCCCCAGTTGGTGAGGGAGACATGCCCCAGGTGGCTGGCATTGGGAGGATGGTCAGACACCGGGTACCTGCTCAGGCCCAGGCAGGAGAGGAGCCTGTGGTGTTGACAATCAGGGACTTCATCCAGATGCACAGGGAGGGCCAGGGGCAGCAGGCTGGGCTGTGGACACAATGGCCCTCATTGGCCAGAAGCTGCAGCACATGCACAGAAGCTACATGTGTAACTTGATTCAAATCCAGAACCAAATAATAGATGGAGTAACTATTAATAATTACCTGTTCCAATCTAGGAACATCCCATAACCACACCCCTTGACAAAGGCACATTCAGTTAAACAGATTTGTCTCACATCCAATTCGAGCAGCAAGAAGAGAACTCTCAGTTTGTAGCTGGAACAGAGAGAGGGAGAAACAGCTTCCACATCTTCAGGACCCCAGCAGCAAGTGCTGCAAGCTCAAACTACAGATGAGAGTGGTCCTAAGGGAAGAGTACTAAACTGGGCCAAGGCCAATTATATCAAAATTAGGCAAGAGCTGGAAAATGTGGATTGGACACAGCTATTTGAAGGGAAGTCCACATCTGAGATGTGGGAGGCTTTCAAAGATAGGTTAAAATAGTGCAGGATAGACATGTCCCATTGAAGGCAAAGGAGAGCAAGGGCAAGATTCGTGAACCGTGGATGACAGGAGAAATTGTACGACTAGCCAAGAGGAAAAGGGAAGCGTACATAAGGTCTAGGCAGCTAAGAACAGGATGGGCCCTGGAGGAATATCGGAATAGTAGGACAAATCTTAAACAAGGAATCAAGCGGGCGAGAAGGGTTCATGAAATAGCTTGAGTGAGCAGAACTAGGGAGAATCCCAAAGCATTTTATTCTTATCTAAGAAGCAAGCGGATAACTAGAGAAAAGATTGGTCCACTAAAGGATAAGGAAGGAAGGCTGTGTGTCGAACCTGAGAGAATGGGTGAGATTCCGAATGATTACTTTGCATCAGTGTTCACTGAGGACAGGAACATGATGAATGTTGAGATTCGAGATAGAAATTTGATTAGTCTGGATCACGTTGGCATAAGTAGGGAAGATGTGCTGGGTAGGCTAGAGGTTAAGGTGGACAAATCCCCAGGACTGGATGGGATCTATCCCAGGTTGCTAAGGGAGGCGAGAGGGGAAATAGCTGGGGCCCTGACAGATATCTTTGTGGCATCCTTAAATACAGGTGAGGTGCCAGGGGACTGGAGGGTTACACATGCTGTCCCCCTGTACAAGAAGGGTAGTAGGGATATTCCGGGTAACTACAGACCAGTGAGCCTGACGTCAGTGGTGGGAAAGTTGCTGGAGAGGGTACTAAGGGATAGGATCTTTTTATATTTAGAAAAGCATGGGCTTTTCAGTGATAGGTAACATGGTTTTGTGCGGGGGAGGTTGTGCCTTACTAATTTAATAGAGTTCTTTGAGGAAGTGACCAAGTTGATAGATGGAGGAAGAGCTGTTGATGTCATATACATGGACTTTAGTAAGGCATTTGATAAGGTTCCCCATGGTAGACTAATGGAGAAAGTGAAGTCATATGGTAGGCAGGGTGTTCTAGCTGGGTGGATAAAGAACTGGTTGAGCAACAGGAGACAGAGAGTAGTAGTTGAAGGGAGTTTCTCGAAATGGAGAAAGGTGACCAGTGGTGTTCCACAGGGGTCAATGCTGGTGCCAATGTTGTTTGTAATATATATAAATGATCTGTAAGAGGGCACTGTTGGTATGTTCAGCAAGTTTCCAGATGACACAAAGATTGGTGGAGTAGCAGAAAGCATAAGGGACTGTCAAAGAATACAGGAGGATATAGATAGACTGGAGAGTTGGGCGGAAAAGGGGCAAATGGATTTCAATCCAGGCAAATGTGAGGTGATGCATTTAGGCAAGACTAATTCTAGAGTGAATGATACATTGAACGGAAGAGCCTTGGGAGAAGTTGATGGGTAGAGAGATCTGGGAGTGCAGGTCCATTGTACCCTGAAGGTTGCTGCACAGGTTGATGGAGTGGTCAAGAAGGCATATGATATGCTTGCCTTCATTGGACGGGGTATTGAGTATACGAGGTGGCAAGTCATGTTAAAATTGTACAAGACATTGGTTCGGCCACATTTAGAATACTGTGTACAGTTCTGGTCACCACATTACCAAAAGGATGTGGAAACTTTGAAGAGGGTGCAGAGTCGGTTTACGAAGATGTTGCCCAGTATGGAAGGTGCCAGCTATGAAGAGAGGTTGAGTAGGTTAGGTTTGATTTCCTTAGAAAAAAGGAGATTGAGGCGGGACCTGATTGAGATTTACAAAATCATAAATGGC
Source organism: Chiloscyllium punctatum (assembly GCF_047496795.1). Classification (NCBI taxonomy): domain Eukaryota; kingdom Metazoa; phylum Chordata; class Chondrichthyes; order Orectolobiformes; family Hemiscylliidae; genus Chiloscyllium; species Chiloscyllium punctatum. Next base: position 53,200,263 of record NC_092780.1, read on the forward strand.
ATACACAGGGTGGATAGAGACAAGCTTTTTCCCAGGGTGAAGGATTCAATAATGAGAGATCACACTTTCAAGGTGAGAGTGGAAAGGTTAAGGGGGATACATGCGGCAAGTACTTCACACAGAGGGTGGTGGGTATCTGGAAGACATTGCCAGAAGAGGTGGTAGAGGCCGGCACGGTAGATTCATTTCAGATGCGTCTGGACAGATGCATGAGTAGGTGGGGGGCCGAGGAATACAGATGCTCAGGAAGTGGATGACAAGTTGAGACAGTAGATTTGGATCAGCTCAGGCTTGGAGGGCCGAAGGGCCTGTTCCTGGACTGTAAATTTTCTTAGTTCTTTGTTCTTAGCCCCAGCCTATTTAGCCTGTCCCTATAGCTTAAATCCTCCAACACTGGCAACATCTTTGTCAATCTTTTCTGAACTCTTTCAAATTTCACAACATCCTTCCAATAGGAAAGAGACCAGAATTGCCCTTGCCAATATGCATTGGCAGAAAAAAAACTGTGGTGTCGAAGAGCAGGCCCCGCAGAGGGGAAGCTTGCGATGGTGGGAAAATTTCTACAGATGCAACATGGCCTCTCTACTCCTCCACTGAATAATAAAAGAAAGCATATCAAATACCTGCTTCACTATCCTATCTACCTGCAACTTTACTTTCAAGGAGCTATGAACCTGTTGTCCAAACTCTGTTTGTTCAGCAACACTCCCCAGGATTAAATGTATAATTCCTGCTCTGATTTGCTTTTCCAAAGTGCAACACCTCTCATTTATCTAAATTAAACTCCATCTGCCATTCCTCAGCCCATTGGCCATCTGAGTAAGATCCCATTGTACTCTGAGACAACTTTCTTTGCTGTCCAATAAACCTCCAAATTTGGTGTCATCTGCAAACTTACTAACTATACATCCTATGTTCACATCCAAATCATTTATATAAATGACAAAAAGAAGTGGACCCAGCCTTGATCCTGGTGTCACACCACTGGTCACTTGGCTAAATGACTGGCTTGTAATGTGGAGTGATGCCAATAGTGTAGCTTCCAATCCCCAATGGCTGAGGTTACCATGAAGTATTCTCCTTCTCAAGGTCTTCTCTGCCTGAGGGATGGCAACTCTCAGGTTGAACTATCGCCAGTTGTCCCTCTCTCATGATAGAAGGTCATCTATATCAATTTCCTATGGTATAAAGTTCAACTGAAGTGTAGACAGTGTGGATGACGGCATAAAATTACAAATGGACATTGATAAACTAATGGGTAACACTGTGGCAGATGGAGTTCAATATAAACAAGCATGACGTTATCCAATTTGGAGTGAAAAAGGGTAGGTCAATGCATTCTCTAGATGGTACAAAGTGGTTGGCCAAAGCGAGTTGAGGTTCAGATGCAATGATCTTTAAAATATCACAAACAGTTCAGAAAATAATCAAGATGGCTAATGGGATGTTGGTCTTTATATCTGGAGAACTAGAGTTAAAGTCTAAGGATGCAGAAGTTATGCTGCAGTTAAACAAAAGCCCTGGTAAGACCCCACTTGAAGACTGTCAGCAGATTGGGGCACCACATTTGAGCAAGAGTAGATTAGTCTCGGAGGGAACTCAATGTTGGTTTAAAAGAGTGATACCTAAACTCCAAGGGTTACATTATGACGAGAGATTAGGCATGTTTTGTCCACAACTTTAAAAAGTTACAGGGTGATCTGACTGAAGAGTTCAAGGTGTTCACGAGAAAAGATAGGGTTGAAAAAGAGAAATTATTTCAACTGGCAGTGGATCCTAGAACGAGGCTGAATAGTCTGCAAGGTAGTGCCCAGTGTTCAGAGCAATCTGAGGAAGCATGGCTACACACAAACAGGTTTCAAGGTTTGTAACTCTCTTCCACAAACAGCAATGGATACTGGATCAGTTCTTAGTTTGAAATCTGAGAGAGATTTTTATTTTATTGGTGTCTCAGTGGTTAGCACTGCTGCCTCGCAGTGTCAGGGATCCGGGTTCAATTCCTGCCTTGGGCCACTGACTGTGGTGTTTGCACATTCACTCCATGTCTGTGTGGGTTTCCTCTGGGTGCTCCAGTTTCCTCCCACTATCCAAAGGTGTGCAGGTTTGGTGAATTGGCCATGCTAAGTTGCCCCATAGTGTTCAGGGATGTGTAGGCTAGGTGCATTAGTCAGGGGTAAATTATAGGGTAGGGTGGGTTGCTCTTCAGAGGGTCAGTGTGGAGTTGTTGGGCTGAAAGGCCTGTTTGCACACTGAAGGGATTCTAATTCTAATTCTAAATGTATTGAGGGATATTGGCCAAAGGCAAGTATCTGGATTAAGGCCACAGATGAGCCATGATCTCATTGGATGTTGGAACAGTCTTGAGTGACTCAATGGCCTTCCTCTCCTCCGATGTTACTATAATCTGGTTGTGAATGTTCATGAGGGAAAATGGAGTATAACACTAAAGATTTCTACACTGGGTAGAACATGAGTCAGTCTGTTCAAGATATAAACAAAGTTATTAAGGAGAGAGTTGTCTGCAACAGAATGTGTAACTTTGTTCAGAGATGGGTCAGTGGTCAAACAGTGAATGTACGCACAGCAAATATTACACATTCTTCTCAGGTGAATAAACACAACAGAAACGGTGAATTCAAAATAGCCATGAAATAAAATGCTGCTGTTAGCTTCTAATAATAATACTAACTAATTTGCAAGACTGTCCTGTGGGAGATTTCATCAAACTGAAAATTGTTTTCATTGTTCTGTGAACCTGAGGGTGTAGGTTCCACCATGTTACCCTGAAGGGGGTGCAGGTTTGATCAGAGTTTGGTTTCGGTCTTATAGTTGAATTAATTTTGAAGACTGGAGCTTGTTCTGAGGCTGCATTTACTGATCGTGAGACAAGCACAAAGGTTCCAATGTTCATTTTTTTTTATTTTGGCTCGTTAAGTATGGTGGGTGTGGCTGGACTGGCCAGCTCTCAACATCAAAACACACTCCAAAGTCCTCTGTCACTGTCTGACATGTTTCCTGTTTGTCTCCCCCAACATGAGCACGTGTAGCAGATGGCCATTCAGCCCATTGTGGAAGAGTCTGGTGCTGGAAAAGCACAGTTAGTCAGGCAGCCTGCGAGGAGCAGGGGAGTCAACATTTTGGGCAAAAGCCTTTCATCAGGAAGAGCTTGTTCCTGAAACGTTGTCTCTCCTGCTCCTCGGATGCTGCCTGACCGTCTGTGCTTTTCCTGCAGCACACTCTTGGACTCTGACCCCCAGCATCTGCAGTCCTCACTTTCTCCTCTTCAGCCCATTGTGACCTCATTGACGGCTCAAATGAGCATCATTACCGAGTGCCAATCGCCTGCTTTTATTCCCATGCCCTTCTGTATAGTTTAACCTAAATAATCATCGAATACCCTCCTCAATGTTTCAATTCTCCACCTTCCCAGTCAGTACATTCCAGACTCTAACTGCTCTCTGAGGGGCAGAGGTATTTTTTTCTCAAATCTCCCTCACTTCTTTTGCACATCTCTTCATATCTGTGCCCTCTTGTTCCTGTTTCTTTCACAAGTGGGAGAAGTTTAGTCCTATCTCCTCTGTCCAGCTTACTCATACATTTGAAAACATTGGTCAGGTATCCCTCTCAGCCTCCTTCTCTCCAAGGAGAACAGTCCCAACTATTCAATCTATCCACACCACAGGAATCATTCCTGTGAACTGCTTCTGGACTCTGTCCAATGCATTCTCTTCTTTCCTATAATGTGATGTCCACAACTGCCCACAGCACTCCAGCTGAGGTCGAATAAGTCTCTTGTACAATTTCAATATCACCTCCTTGCTCTCATACTCTATGCTCTGACTCATACGTACTCCTCGTCATTTTTCACTCTCCTCTGTATTCCTATGGAGAACCATGAGGGCCATTGATGTTGAGCAGTCACTACTCTCTCTGGTCAGGATTGCAAACTCATTTTTTTACTAGAAAAGTCAAAATGTAAATAAATGTGTAAAATGCCCAGTGTCCTAACTGTCTGATTCAGGTGAAAGGGAATTCACATTATTTTTTGTCATTAACAAAACAAAATATTGCAAGAAATACAATTTTTGTAACTGATGGGGAGAACTGAAAAATGAATTTCTATTTTCTTTCAACTTCCCACCAAATGCAGACAGACACACAAAGAGAATAAAACATTTAGGAGGGAAATAAAGATTGTCAGAGAAACATTGTTGAGGATCATCAGTCAGGACCACAAAATGGAATGAGTTGTTCTCATATTCCTTTTGATTCTTCATTGGAGACACAAAATTATTTACAAACTGGTTCCCATTCTTTAGTTTGCTGGCTGACGATTATTCAGATGATGAGTCTTTCTTTTCCCTTTGAGTTTCTGAATTCCTTGACTCCTGGTGTCTGTTCGAATCCCTGGCGAGAGGATATGAAATTGTGGGGTCTGATTCCCATCGGCTCTGAAGCTAAGATCATTCTATCAGCAATAGCAGTTTGTCTCTGTGTAGGGTGTGGGGCCTGATGTGGAAACACAACTGGTCAGTGAAAGCTGTAAAAGAGATTTGATCAGAGGCATCCTATACATGATTTGGATGTGAACATAGGAAGTACGGTTAGTAAGTTTGCAGATGAAACCAAAATTGGAGGTGTAGTGGGCAGTGAGGAAGGTTACATCAGATTACAACAGGATCTTGATCAGATGGGCCAATGGGCTGAGAAGTGGCAGTTGGAGTTTAATTTAGATAAATGTGAGATGCTGCATTTTGGAAAGATATATCAGGGTAGGACTTGTACACTTCATGGTAAGATCCTGTGGAGTGTTGCTGAACAAAGAGACCTTGGAGCTCAGATTAAAACCCTGAAGACAGGGGTTTAATGAAATGGGAGGGGTGGAGGGGTTCAGTTGTCGGGGGAATTCGAAATCCCAAATGAAAGGAGGAGGTAATAATGCAGGTCAACGATGTGACAGATGGTTACCAGACAATAAAGGGGAGGGACAGAACTGGTCAACGTCTTTGTGCACCAAGCTATTATAAAAATGGAGGGAAATGTCCCAGTAGAACAAACTTAAACGCTGTGTACCTAAGTGCTCAAAACATTTGAAATAAAATTAATGAGTAAATGGCACAAATAGAAACAAATGGGTATGATTTGGTAGTGATTTCTGAGACATGTTTCCAAGGAGACCAGGTCGAGGAATTGAATATCCAAGGAAGATAGACTGACAGGAAAAGCAGGTACTGTAGCTTTGTTGGTGAAGGAAGGGATCAGTGCTGTAATGGAAAATGGCATAAATGCAGGAGATCGTGTTGTGGAACTAGTCTGGGTACGAATAAGAAATAGCAAAGGGAATAAGTACGTGGTGGATGTCATCGATAGGTCCCCAAACAGTGGGGCACTGTATAAACCAGGAAATATTAGAAGTTTACACAAAAGGTATGGCAATAATCAGGGATGATTTTAACATGCACAGAGATTGGAAAAATTAAACAGGCAAGGGCAGCCTGGAGGCAGAGTTCATTGAATGTATTAGAGATTGTTTCTTGGAACAGAACACTGTGGAACCACCCAAGGAGAGCCTACTCTGGGTTTAGTATTGTGAAATAAGGAGAGATTAATTGATTACATCATAGAACATAGCACAGTACAGCACAGAGCAGGCCCTTCAGCGCACAATATTGTGCTGAGTATTTATCTTCATCTAAGATCGACCAAACCTACACACCCCTCAATTTTCTGCCAGCCACGTGCTTCTTCAGCAGTCGCGTAAATGTCCCTAATGTCTCTGACTCTATTACCACGGCTAGCAGTGCCTTCCACACACCCACCACTCTCTGCATAAAGAACCTACCTCTGACAAATCCCCTAATCCCCTAAACCTTCCTCCAATCACCTTAAAATTATGACCCCTCATAACAGCCATTTCTGCCCTGGGGAAAAGTCTCTGGCTATCCACTCTATCTATGCCTCTCATTACCTTGTATAACTCTATCAAGTCACCTCTCTTTCGTATTCTATCCACTCTCTACTCTTCATAAGACAAGCCCTCCAATCCAGGCAGCATCCTGGTAAATCTCCGCTGTACCTCTCTCTGTAGCATCTAAATCCTTCTTATAGTGAGGCAACCAGAACTGGACACAATATTCCAAGTGTGGTTGAACCAGGGTTTTATAGGCCTGCAGCAAAATCTCACAGCACCAGGGTCCCAGGTTCAATTCCAGCCTCGGGCGACTGTCTGTGTGGAGTTTGCACATTCTCCCCGTGTCTGCGTGGGTTTCCTGCGGGTGCTGCGGTTTCCTGCCACAGTCCAAAGATGTGTAGGACAGGTGAATTGGCCATGCTAAATTGCCCATGGTGTGAGGTGCATTAGTCACAGGAAAATGGGTCTGGGTGGGTTGCTCTTCAGAGGGTCGGTGTAGACTTGGTGGGCCGAAGGGCCTGTTTCCACACGGTTTTAAAAAACTCAATCCCCGTCACCTTTGTTAACAATGCAATCGACTTCGATGGCAACTTTGAGGGATCTATGTATGTGGACCCCAAATCCTGTTGTTCCTCTATACTGCCAAGACTCCTGTCTTTAACCCTGTATTCAGCATTCAAATTCAACTTTCCAAAATGAATCATTTCACATTTATCCAGGTTAAAGTCCATCTGCCACTTCTCAGCCCAGCTCTGTATTCTTTCAATGTCTTGTTGAAGCCTGCAACAGGCCTTGTCACTATATACAACACCACTGATCCTTGAGTCATTAGCAAACGTGCTAACCCACCTTTCCAATTCTTCATCCAAACGACAAAGAACAGAGGTCCAAGAATCGATCCCTACAAGGTACCACTGGTGGACCTCCAGGGTGGAATACTTTCCATCCACTACCACTCACTGTCTTCTTTCGGCCAGCCAATTCTGTATCCAGACAGCCACATTTCCCTGTATCCCATAGCTCCTAATGTTCTGAATGAACCTTATCAAATGTCTTACTGAAATCCATATACACCATATTCCCTGCTCGACGTTCATCAACTTGCCTTGTCACATCCTCAAAGAACTCAATAACACTTGTAAGATATGTTAGAATGTTTGAATCTCTACAGTGTGGAAACTGGCCATTCGGCCCGACAAGTCCACACCAACCCTCCGAAGAGTAACCCCCCAGACCCCTTTCCCCAGTACTCCACATTTGCCCCGACGAATGCATAAAGAACCTACCTCTGACTAACTCCTGACTCACCTACACACCCCTGAATACTATGGGCATTTTTTGGCATGGTCAATCACCTAACTTACACATTTGGGATTGTGGGAGGAAACGAGAGCACCCAGTGTAAACCTACACAGACACGGGGAAAATGTGCAAAGTCTGTACAGACCTGCCCCTCACAAAGCCATGCTGACTAACTTTAATCAAACTATGTTTTTCCAAATAGTCATAAATCCTGTCTCTCAGAATTCTTTCCAGTACCTTGCTTACCTCAGACATAGTACCGACTGGTCTGCAATTCCCAGGGATTTCCCTATTGCCTTTCTTGAACAGAGGAACAACATTCACCTCCCTCCAATCATCCAGTACGACTCCCATGGAGAGTGAGGACACAAAGATCATCGCCAGAGGCACAGCAATCTCATTCCTCGCTTCCTGCAGTAATTTGGATATATCTGGTCTGACCCTGGGGACTTATCTATCTTGATGCTTCCCAGAATTTCCAGCATATCCACTTCCTTAATATCAATTTGTTCAAGCCTATTAACCTGATCCACTGTATCCTCACTACCAACAAGGTCCCTCTCTCTGGTGAATACTGAAGGAATGAACTCATTTAGGGCCTCCCCTACTTCTTCAGACTTCAGGCACAAGTTCCCTCCACTATCCCTGATTGGCCCTACTCTCTCTCTGATCATTCTCTTGTTCCTCACATAAATGTCAGACACCTTTGGGTTTTCCTAATCCTTCCAGCAAGGCTTTTTCCTGTCCCCTCCTAGCTCTCCTCAGTCCATTTTGGAGTTCTTTCCTCACTATCCTCTAATCCTCTAAAGCTGTGCCAGCTCCTTGCTTCTTTAACCTTAAGTCAGCTTCCTTCTTCCTCTTGGTAGGAAGCTCCTCTTCTCTTGTCATCCAAGGCTCCTTCACCTTCCCGTTCCTTGCCTGTCTCAGTGGGACAAAGTTATCCAATACTCACAATAAGTGCTCCTTAAACAGCCTCCACATTTCTGTTGTGCATTTCCAGTAGAACAATTATTCCCAATTTATACTCCACAGCTCCTGTCTAATAGCAGTAGAATGTCCCCTCCCCCAAATAAATACCTTCCTGTACTGTCTGTTCCTATCCCTTTCCGTGGCTCTGGTAAAGGTGAGGCAGTTGTGGTCACTGTCCCAGAAATACTCTCCCACTGAGAGATCTGACACCTGGCCTGGCTCATTGCCTCGCACCAAATTCAATATGGCCTCTTCCCTAGTCGGCCTAGCTACATATTGAATCAGGAATCTATCCTGGACACACCTGACAAAATCAGCTCCATCCAGACCATCTGCACTAAGGAGGTTCTAATCAATCTTGGGGAAGCTGAAGTCACCCATAACAACAACTCTGTTCCATCTGTACCTTTCCAAGATCTGCTGTACAATCTGTTCTTCCATCTCTCTGCTGCTATTGTGGAGGGGGTCTGTAGAAAACACCCAATAAAGGGACTGCCCCTTTCCTGTTACTGACTTCCACCCCCACGCTGACTCAGGACACAAACCCTCCTCAGCAACCTCCTTTTCTGCAGCTGTGATGCACTCTCTCATTAACAATGCTACTCCCCTCCACTTTTAAAACGAACAGGGAGGGGTAAAAGATCTAAACCCTGGCACATCCAGCAAACATTCCTGCCCTGTAAAATCCATGTCGTCATTACATCGTAGTTCCAAGTACTGATCCATGCTGTCAGTTCATCACTCTTATTCCTGACACTCCATGAATCATAGAATCCCTACAGTGTGAAACAGGCCCTTCGTCCCAACAAGTCCACACTAACCCTCCGAAGAGTAACTCACCTGGAACCATTCCCCTACTACTCTACAATGACCGCAGACGAATGCACCTAATCAACACATCCCTGAACACTATGGGCAATTTACCATGGCCAGTTCACCTAACGGGCCACGTCTTTAGATTGTGGGAGGAAACCAGAGCAAACCTGCACAGACATGGGGAGAATGTGCAAACTCCACACAGACAGTCACCTGAGGCTGGAATCAAACCCAGGTCCCTGGTGCTGTGAGGCAACAGTGCTAACCACTGAGCCACCGTGCTGCCTTGCATTGAAACAGACACACGTTAACCCACCCCTTTGTCCTAGCAACTGTGTATTCTTCCTGACAGACTCTACATTCCATTTCAGCCCATTCAACAGCTACCCTCTCCTCTGATCTGTAGCTCTGGTTCCCATCCCCCTGCCAAATGAGTTTAAACCCTCCCAAAGTGCTCTAGCAAATCTCCCGCCCAGGACATTGGTGCCCCTTCAGTTTAAGTGCAGCCCGTCCTTCATGTACAGACCCCATCTTCCCCAGAAGGTACCCCAATGACCTACGTATCTGAAGCCCTCCCTCCTGCACCAACCTTGTAGCCATGTGTTTAGCTACACTCTCTCCCTGGTCCTCGCCTCACTAACATGTGGCACCAGTAGTAATCCTGAGATTACTACTCCACTCATCCTGGTTTTTAGATTCCAACCTAACTCCCTGAAATCACTTTTTAGATCCTCATCCCTTTTCCTGGCTATGTCATTGGTGCTAATGTGCACCACATATTCTGGCTGCTCCCCCTCCCCCTTCAGAATCTTATAGACGAAGTCAGAGACAGTCGGTTAAAGTGAGGACTGCAGATGCTGGAGATTAGAGCTGAGAGTATGATGCTGGAAAATCACAGCAGGTCAGGTAGCATCCGAGGAGCAGGAGAATCAATGTTTCAGGCAAAAGCTTGAAAAAAATACATTCCCGATGAAGGGATTTTGCCCAAAACATCAATTTATCTGCTCCTTGGATGCTGCCTGACCTGCTGTGCTTTTCCAGCACCACTCTCTCGATCAGAGACATCCCAGACCCTGGCACCTGGAAGGCAACATACTTTCCGAGAGTCCCGCTCGCAACCTCGGAATCTCCTGTCTGTCCCTCCAACTATTGAGTCTCTTCCCACTACAGCTTTTCTATTCTCCCCCATTCCTTCTGAGCCACAGATCCAGGCACAGTACCAGAGACTTGGCCACTATGGCTTTCCCCGGTAGATTGTTCCCCCTCCCAACAGTATCCAATACGGTATACTTATTATTGAGGGGAACAGCTACAGGGGATCCCTGCATTGTCTGCCAGTTCCCTTTCTGTCCCCTGACTGTAACCCATCTACCTTTTACCCTGTACCTCAGGTGTGCCTACCTCCTTGTAACTCTACTCAATTACCCGTCCGCCTCCCGAATGATCCGAACTTTATCCAGCTTCAGTTCCATTTCCCTAACACGGTTTCTGAGGAGTGGGAGTTGAGTGCACTTGCTGCAGATGATGTCAGTGGGGGCAGTAGTGGTGACCCTTACCTCCCACATCCGACAGGAGGAGCACGCAAATGTCCTAACATCAATTCCCATTGTTCTGAATTCCCAAGGAGTCGATTGAAAAAAACTAGTAACCATATCAAATGGGCACAGTGAAGCTTTTTGATTTGGTTAGTGGAGGTAGTTGGGTGGGAGGCACTACCTAAGTAGAGTTTCAGGTAAAGCAGCCACACAAATATAATACCTCACTTTGTCAGCAGCCCCTGTGTCTGCTCCTGCTCTGTGCACTCCGGCTATTCATCAGGTAAGTTATTAACGATTAAATTAATTTGCCAGCAGTTCCCTGGTCCTTGCTCTCACTGTTTCCATTGCTGCTGCAAGAATGGAGGCTGCTGATCTCATGAGGTAAGTTTTTAAAGGAGGATCCCTTGGGGAGTAGTGACTATAGTCTGATAGAATTCAAACTTCAGTTTGGGGGTGAGAAAGTGGAGTCCCACAGTAGTGTTCTGGAATTAAAGAAAATAAATTACATAGCCATGGGACAGATTTGGCCTGAGTAGATTAGACAGGAAGGTTTAAAGGTAAGTCAGCAGATGAACAGTGACTGATGTTTAAGGAACTACTCGATGCCTCACAATTAAAATATGTTCCAACAGGAAGAAAGGTGGTTCGCACATGGCTAAACCAGGAAATCAAGGACAATATAAAGTCAAAAACTAAGATAAGAACATAAGAACTAGGAGCAGGAGTAGGCCGTCCGGCCCTTTGAGCCTGCTCCGCCGCTCAATAAGATCATGGCTAATCTTCTCATGGACTCAGCTCCACTTACCCGCAGTTTCACTATGTCCCTTAATTCCTTTATTTTTCAAAGAGTATCTCCCTTAGCTTTAAAAGCAATTACTGAAGTAGCATTGACTACTTCCCTGGGCAAGGAATTCCATAGATTAACAACCCTGTCGGTGAAGAGATTCCTTCTCAGTTCGGTTCTAGATCTGCCTCCTCTCATTTTGACGCCGTGCCCTCTTGTCCTAGTCTCAGCTACCAGTTGAAACATCCTCTCTATTTCTATTTTATCGATCCCCTTCATGATTTTATATGTTTCTATAAGATCCCTCCCTCATTCTTTTGAAGTTCAATGAATATAATTCAAATCTACTCAGTCTCCCTCAGAATCCAACCTCCCCAATTCTGGAATCAACCTAGTGACCCCCCCTCTGAACCCCCTCCAGGGCCAGCAGAGGCAAACCAAATTCCAAATTCCAATGACAGACTGGAAAATTGAGAAACTTACCAAATAAATAAAGGGATACTAAACATTTAATAAAAAAAGCTAAGGTAAATTATCAAAGAAAACTAGCACAAAACATCAGAAAGGATGTCGAGGGCTTCTGTCGGCATTTCAAAGGGAAAAGAATCACTAAGGTGAATGTTAGTCCTTTGGAAGATGAAACTGGAGAGTTCCTCATGGGGAACACAGAAATGGCAGAAATGCTGAATCAATACTTTGCCTCAGTTTTCACGCTGGGGCACTACAGTGCCGTGCCCGCTAGAACGGGCAAGTCCGAGGTAATAGATAAGGCCGAACTTAGAACAATCAACATCGATAGAGAGAAGATACTCAGTAAACTATTAGGATTGAGGACAGACAAGACCCCCGGGCCTGATGGCCTACACCCTGGCGGATTAAAGGAAGTAGTGGTAGAGGTAGTGTATCTATTAGTTACACTTTTCCAAAATTCCCTGGACATGGGAAAGGTTCCAGTGGATTGGAAAAGTGCTAATGTAACAACCTTATTCAAAAAGGGAGGGAGACAAAATGTGAGAAATTAGTATAACATCTGTTGTTGGTCAAGTGTCAGAATCAAATATCAATATCAGGACATTTGGTAAGTCAAAATGCTATCCATCAGAGTCAGCATGGTTTTATGAAGGGCAAATCATGTTTGACTAATATGCCAGAGTTTTTCGAAGATGTAACAAACAAAGTGGACAAAGAGGATCCTGTCAATGTAATATATCTGGACATCTGGAAGGCATTTGATAAAGTGCCATACAAATGGTTAATTCACAAGGTTGGATAATCTGAGATTGGGCTAATTTATTATCTTGGAGAGGTGACTAGCTGATGGAGAGAAGACAAAGAGTTGGGATAAAGGGGTTTTTTTATGGATGGCAAGCTGTAACTAGTGGGGTGACAGAGGGCTTGGTCCTTGGTATTTACCATCGACGTTAACAACTTGGATACAGGGATAGAAGGCTGTACAGCCAAATTAGTGAATGACACAACAATCAGCTGGGCGGGAAATTACACTGAGGAAATAAGAGCAATACAAATGGTTATAGATCGGTTAGGAGAGTGGGCTGAAGGTGGCAGATGGAGGTAACGTGGATAAGTGTTTCTGAAAAAAAACTGTGTTTGATCAAAATGGAGTGACCTGTTACCTGACTGAGGAGAGTCTTCAGGGTGCTCCAATACAGAGGGATCTGGGTATCCACATTTAATGAGTCACAGAAAACGAGCATACAGGGACAGCAGATAATAAAGAGAGTGAATGCAATGTTGGCTTTTATAGCTCCAGGAATAGAATATAAAGGTAAGGAAATATTGTTGCAACTATGCAAGGCATTTGTGAACTGTACCTGGAGTATTGTCCAGTTTTGGTCCCGTTATTTGAGGGAAGATGTGGTGTTGTTGGAAACAGTTCAGAGGAGGTTCACTCGATAGATCCCAAGGACGAGCGGTTTGTTGTATGAAAAGAGATTGAAGAGTTTCTGCCGATACTGTGGGGAATTTAGAAGAATGAGCGGAGGCCAAATTAAGGGATTTAAATTGATAAAGAGTGTGGATAAAATAGATGTGGAGCGGAAGCTTCCTCTTGTTGGGCAATCTCGGACGAGTGATCATAGACTTAGGATGAGGGGCAGCAAATTTAAAACAGAGTCGAGCAGAAACTATTTCTCCCAAGGGGTTGTGAATCTGTGGAATTCGCTCCCCCAAAGTGCGGTGGATGTTGGGACAGTGAGTACACTTAAGGAGGAGTTCGACAGATTTTTAATTGTTAATGAGTTGAAAGGAACTGGGGAGAAGGCAGGAAAATGGGGATGAAGAGTATATCAGCCATGAATGAATGATGGGGCAGACTCGATGGGCTGAATGGCCTAATCCTGCTCTGATATTTTATGAGCATATGAAGGTTCATAGTTTCTTGAAAGTGGAGATCACAGCTAGATTAACAGCACAGAGATGGAACGGAAGGGAGTGGTCATCCACAACAAGCTTTCTTGGACTGTTCACGTAGATGCATTGGTTACAAAGGTCCAATAACATCTGTTCTTCCTCATGCAGCTGAGGAAATTTGGCATGACCCAAATACTCTTGCCAACTTTTATAGGCGTGCCATCCAGAGCATTCTGTCTGGATATATACCACTACCTGGTATGACAACTGTACCATTTAAGATTAGACACGGTTACAGTGAGTGGTGAACTCAGCCTGGAAAACCCAATGAAGGAAGGCATGCCATTTGCCTTCTGGACCACTCTATCGACCTGTGTTGCTATCTCAGGTAACAGTGGACCTGAACACCCAGAATTCTCTGTGCATCTATTTTCCACAGGGCCTTTTCATTTCCTGTATAATTTGTTCTTGAATTGAATCTTCCAAAATGCATCACCTTGCACTTGCCCAGATTGAACTCCATCTGCCATTTCTCTGCCCAACCCTCCAATCTGTCTATATTCTGCTGTATTGTCTGACAGTCCCCTTCACTATCTGCTCCTCCCCCAATCTGAGTGTCATCTGCAAACTTGCTAATCAGACCACCTACACCTTCCTCCAATTTATTTATGTATATCACAAACAACAGTTGTCCCAACATCGATCCCTGTGGAACACTACTGGTCAGAGGTCTCCATTTTGAGAAACTCCTTTTCTCTACTCTTCTCTGTCCCCTGCTGCCCAGCCAGTTCTTTATTCATCTAGCTAGTACACCCTGGAACCCATGCACCTTCATTTTCTCCATCAGCCTACTATGGGAACCTTATCAAATTCCTTATTGACGTCCATGTATATAATATCAACATCAACTTTCCCTTATCAATCAACTTTGTCACTTCCCCAAAGAATTCTATCAAGTTGCTAAGACATGACCTTCCCTCAAAAAATCATGCTGTCTATCACTGATAAGTCCATTTTCTTCCAAATGTAAATAGATCCTTTGCCTCAGTATCTTCTCCAGTAGCTTCCTTACCACTGACGTCAGGCTCACCAGTCTATAATTACCTGGGCTATCCCGACTACTCTTCTTAAACAAGGGGAAAACATTAGCTATTCTCCAGTCCTCCAGGTCCTCACCCCTGTTCAAGGATGCTGCAAAGATATCTGTTAAAGCCCAAGCTATTTCTTCTCTTGCTTCCATCAGTTCCCTGGAATAGATCCCATCCGGACCTGGGGACCTGTCCACCTTAATGCCTTTTAGAATACCCAATACTTCCTCTATCCTTATGCTGACTTGACCTAGAGTAATCAAACATCTATCCCTAACCTCAGCATCCTTCATGTTTCTGTCCTCAGTGAATATCGATGCAAAGTGTTCATTCGGAATCTCAACAATTTCTTTGACTCCACGTATAACTTTCCTCCTTTGCTCTTGAGTGGGCAAACCCTTTCTCTAGTTGCCCTCTTGCTCCTTATATCTGAATAAAAGATTTCAGGATTATCCTTAACCCAGTTTGCGAAAGATATCTCATGATCCCTTTTAGCCCTCTTAATTCCTTCTTTCAGATTGGTCCTATATTCCCGATATTCTTCCAAAGCTTCGTCTGTCTTCAGGAACCTAGACCTTATGTACGCATCCTTTTTTCTCTTCGTTAGTCTCACAATTTCACCTGTCATTCAAAGAACAAAGAAAATTGTTGCAAAGGAACAGGCCCTTTTGGCCTATTTCCTAACCTTACCCTTTCTATCCCTCAACATGTCTTTCCTGCGCTCTAATCAAGCTCTTGTTAAAAGCCTCCCACCTATCAAGTGTGGATTTACCTTCAAACAGCTGCTCCCAATCAACATTCCCAGCTCCTGCTCAATTTTGTTATGGTTGGCCTTCCCCCAATGTAGCACTCTTCCTTTTGGACCACTTATGTTTTTGTCCATGAGTATTCTAAAACTAATGGAATTGTGATCACTATTCCCAAAATGAGCAATCTACCACTGGGTGCAGTTATCCGCCTGATTGTTGTCCGGATGTCATTAAACGGGCAAGCGAGTGGGCTTCCTGTTCCCAAATAACAACCATCTGAACCACCATTTCATTTCTATTGCTGCAGTCTTACCCTTGCTGTGTTAGTGTGACATGCAAGATGATTGATCATTAACTACAGTTCATTTTCCATTCTCTCCTGTAGTGAATTTACTGGGAATTGTGATTCTTTCCCATGGAAAGTGTGGTCTCTCTACCTGCACAACACGCTACCTGGTGTCCATGGCAATAGCTGATCTACTGGTCATTATTACTGAGGTCATCATCTATCAAATCAATTATTATTATTTCCCAAAGAATTTCCTCGATATCACTCCTGTGTGCAGTGTAAACGCTGTCGTGTCATCGGCAGCCACTGACTGTTCTGTCTGGTTCACTGTCACTTTCTCCTTTGATCGATTTGTGGCCATTTGTTGCCAGAAGCTGAAAACAAAATATTGCACGGGGAAGATTGCGACTGTGGTTCTAGCAACATCATGTATCTTCCTTTGTTTGAAAAACATCCCCTATAACTTTGCATACAAACCTTGGGTGATAATTGACAATGTGCCTTGGTACTGTGTTGTGAAGCCAAGCTATTATACAGATCACAAATGGATGGGGTTTTCTTGGTTTGACACTGTTTTAACTTCATTGCTACCTTTTGCTTTGATTTTACTGATCAATGCTCTGACTGTCAGATACATTTTAGTAGCCAGTCGAGTGCGTAAGGGCCTGAGGGGTCAGAGCAAGGGAGAGAGTCACAGAGACACCGAAATGGAGAGCAGAAGGAAGTCTATGATTTTACTGTTCACAATATCTGGCAGCTTCATCCTTCTCTGGTCAGTATTTGTTTTAGAATTTGTATATTATAACATCACTGGAGCAGATCCAACAGATTACACACCATCAGAATACATTTTCCAACAAGTGGGAGCAATGATGCGGAATCTCAGTTGCTGCACAAACACTTTTATTTACGTGGTGACTCAATCCAAATTCCGAGATCAGCTGAAGAGTATGGTGAAATATCCAGTTACTTCAATTCTTCCATTAGTGAAGAAACATATGAACAGGGACATGTCCAGAGTGGGGTAAACAACCAGGGTGCTCTACTCAGTGATTGACAGCTCTCATGGTCAATCATGAAAGGTTACGCAGTGACTGGTAGCTGATTTAGCCAATCAGAGAACTCTGCCCACTAACTTACTGTAATGTCAACCAATCGCAGAATTCTGTCCCTTGTCTGACAACCATATTCCTGATGAAGGGCTTTTGCCCGAAACCTCAAATTTTCCTGCTTCTCGGATGCTACCTGACCTGCTGTGCTTTTCCAGCACCACTCTAAGCTTGGCTTTGATCTCCAGCATCTGCAGTCCCCATTTTCACCTAACAACCAGACTAGCCAATCACAGAGTGACAGAAATAGCCCTAAGCAAGTGAAGGAGCTCTGCTCAGTGACGGTCATCCAGCTCAGGTGGTCAATACTCCCAGACAGACATGTTCTCCAGTATGGCCGCTCTGTCATCAGGAACCTGACTCTCATTCACAGCTGAACTTACTCGGCAATTGTACATGTCCTCGGACAATTGTAATGTCGACTTGTGTGTATCTTTGTGTAAGTGCGTGTGTCCAATGAGTATCTGTCTCTGACTGTGTGGGGTTATGAGACCACACAGAGTGTGGTGCTGGAAAAGCACAGCTGGTCAGGCAGCATCCAAGGAGCAGGAAAATCGACATTTTGGGCATAAGCCCTTCATCATTCCTGATAACCAGCATCTGCAGTCCTCACTTTCTCCGAGTTGATTATAACCTTACTGTGAAGCCTATTCCAAGGATGCCTACATTGAAATTCTCCTCCTCTCTCTACATTCCTGAAGGATTTATGCTCAAAACATCGATTCTCCTGCTCCTCAGACGCTGCCTGACCTGCTGTGCTTTTCCAGCACCACACTCTCGACTCTGCTCTCCAGCATCTGCAGTCCTCACTTTCTCCTGTGTGGGGTTATGTGCAAGTTTAGGGTCTGTGAGTCTGTGTGCTCCTGGATTTGTTCCTGTTTGTACATCTGTCTACATTTTTGTGTGAGGCTGTATGTGTGTGCACACGCACTTGTGTGTTTACCTGCATGCAGGCTAGTTTCTCATTCTGTTGGGAGGTGCCTGAGTGTGCATGTGTGTGTGAGGGATAGTTACAGTCCCAAGCAGAGGGAGAGGAAGCTCTGAGGGAGTGGGTGGGTGAGATATTTTCATCACACTTCAGATAGAGATCAAACTCTGGTAAGTTGTTGAGTTCTAAATTGGAACATAGGAACAGCAGTAAGCCATTCGGCCCCTCAAGCCTGTTCCACCAATCAATGAGATCATGACTGATCTGTGGCCTGTCTCCATGGATCAGCCTTTGGTCATATCCCTAAATACTTTTGTTTAAGAAAAATGTATCTTTTGCAGATTTAAACCTAACAACTGATCCAGCATCCACTGCCAACCACTTGTAAAAGAGAGTTCAATATCTCTACCACTCCCCCGTGTGTAGAAATGTTTCTAAAAGCTCCCCTAAACAGTCCGACCCTAATTCTCAGACTGTGTTCCTAGTTCTAGAATCTCCAACCAGTGGAAATGGTTTCTCTTCATTGACCCTTTCTTTTCATGTTCATATCCTAAAGACTGTAATCAGAGCATCCCTAACTTTCTAACTTCACAGAACAAAATCTGATCTAATGTGTTTAATTTTTCCTCACGATGTAACCCCGGTGTTGGTGTCTGTGTGCGTGTTTGCGTTCATGCGCTCGCGTGTTTGTGGTGTGTGTTTAACAGTTTGTGAGATATTTACAGTCCTCAGTACATTGCTGTAGGTGATAAAATGTGTGCGCGCACGCACATATGCAATTATTAATACTACCCTGAATTTGAACATCTTTGACACAATTTGTCTCAATCACCTACTTTGAGATGAACTGTTGATGAAAAAAACTAAGTGTTGTCATATCCCTTGTAATGCTACTAGAAATTAAGTACATTTGTTTTATAATCTTACATTCAATTGTGGAATAAACCTCAGTGCATTTCTTATAAAATTGTACATTCATTTGTAAAATAGATTTACGTTTGTGTCATAAATTTGCATGAAATTTCTGCTAAACCATGTTCAATTGTATAATACATTTATCTTCATTAGCCTCATTAATGTAAACTTGCTAACTTAAACCAATACTTGTGTACAAATGTGCAACGATTAGTGTTCATTTTGGTAATCAATTGTGTCATAAACAAAGAGAACTATAAAGACGACGACGTAATCGCAAACAGGAGGCAGCCATTCGGCTTCTCAAGTCTGCTCCACTATTCAACAGGATCACGGCTAATCCAGGATTCCTCAGGTCCACTTTCCTGCCCTTTCCCGGTAACCCTGATTCCCCGACTGATCAAGAATCTCTCAGCCATAAACATACTCGAGGACTCTGGCCCACAGCCGTCTGGGGCAAGGAGTTCCAAAGACGCTCAAACCTTGGAGAGAAGAAATTCCTCCTCACCTCAGTCTGAAACTGGTGCCCCTTTATTCTCAGACTGTGCTGTCTGACCAGAGACTCTCCAATGAGCAGAAACACACTTTTAATATTTACCCTGTCACAACCCTAAAAAGATCTCTCTATTTCCATGAGATCACCACTCACCACCGATCTACAACCAGAGAAAAACCCATTTATCCCAACTCTCTGCTTTCTATAGGTTAATCAGTCCTCTATCCATGATGGTCCCCTTCCTGTAATTCCATACATTCTTATCTTATGGATGAATGTTTTATGGGGCACCTTATTGAAGGCTTTCTGGAAATTCTGGACATTGACATGTCAAATAAAGCTTCTCAATTTTATCAGCAAAAGGCAGTTGAGATCCCAGGTTAAGTTTGATCTTTTCACTGTAGATGTATAATAATCTGATGCCTTCTTCTCTTTCAATGCCAATCCCTTGGCAATAAATGGGAAAGCAGGAATTGTCCTCCAGATTGGTGGCTGGATCATCACAGTAACCTTCTGTGATTCGGAGCTGTTTGTCAGAAATGGTGAACACGGGAATGATTGAAGAGGATTGTGATCATAAGAGAATGTATGTTTGAGAGATATACAGAGAGAGGGTTAACGGTAGGGTTCTTAGTAAGGTGGAGGAGCAGAGGGATCTTGGGGTCTATGTCCATAGATCTTTGAAAGTTGCCACTCAGATGAATAGAGCTTGTAAGGCGGCCTATGCTGTATTATCGTTCATTAGCAGAGGGATTGAATTCAAGAGTCGTGAAGTGATGTTGCAACTGTACAGGACCTTGGTTAGACTACATTTGGAGTACTGTGTGCTGTCCTGGTCACCTCACTTTAGGAAAGATGTGGAAGCTTTGGAGAGGGTGCAGAGGAGATTTACCAGGATGTTGCCTGGAATGGAGAATAGGTTGTTCGAGGATAGGTTGAGAGTGCTAGGTCTTTTCTCATTGGAATGGCGAAGGATGAGGGGTGACTTGATAGAGGTTTATAGGATGGTCGGAGGAATAGATAGAGTAGACAGTCAGAGACTTTTTCCCCGGGTACAACAGTGTGTTACAAGGGGACATAAATTTAAGGTGAAGGGTGGAAGGTATAGGGGGATGTCAGGGGTAGGTTCTTTACCCAGAGAGTGGTGGGAGCATGGAATACGCTGCCTGTGGGAGTGGCAGTGTCAGAATCATTGGTGACCTTTAAGCGGCAATTGTATAGGTACATGGATGGGTGCTTAAGCTAGGACAAATGTTCGGCACAACATCGTGGGCCGAAGGGCCTGTTCTGTGCTGTATTGTTCTATGTTCTATGTTCTAGAGAGGGGGAAGGATAGACATGGAGAGGAGCTGACAGACAGGTAGGGAGAGATGGAAAAAGAGATGGAAGGGCAATGAGGTGTGGGATGGAACTCAGAGTCGCCAGGATAGAGCCCAACTGGCGCTCGACCGCTGGAGCTCCTGTGAGAGAGTTTACTGGTCGGCCCACGCTGCTCGCCAGGCGCCTGGGCTCGACGCTAATGAACGAAAGCGAGTCAGGAACTTCCTGGGGGCACTCCGAGTAATTCTTCACGTTTCCATCACTTTCATCTTCATTTCTATTTAAAGTGGTCTCTGTCAGTCAGGTCAGCTTTATTTTAGCTTCTATTTCAATGATTGGTCTCTTGCAGTGGGGAGGGTTGGGGCATATACATCATAGGCATTACCTTAGTTCAAAGGTATTCAGCTATTAAACAAGATAATGATAGAAACAACCTTGATCACTGTTCAGGATAACCACAAGAGCATGGAACGCAATAAAGATTACTTCATCGGGATCATCAGGAACCACCCGCAGGAGATATCAAACAAACCTGGGTCCATCCCCCTGGGGTACGGACAGTTTGACCCACCGGACACAGGTGAATAGGAGGATGCTGTGCTGTGGGGATGCCCCAATAAAAGTATCATGTTCGGGTGTAACAAATCAGCGAGCAGTGTCCAAAAAAGGGAATGGAAGCTCAGGTGACTGTTACCGGAATGTAGCAATCACGGGTGATTGGTGGGGATTCTTCAACAATGGGCATCCCCGATATGGAGGCTTACCAAGAGACCCAGAAAAGGGATTGGAACTCTGGCAGTGATATCCCAGGAAACTCAAAAGGGAAAGTTTATTCTATAAGAGATTAGGAATGGCCTGAAACCAGCCGCAAAGGCACCCTAACCCTTTTGTCTTGGAGCCACATCCGGTTCACAAAACAGACTAGTTTAAAACTAATCGGAAAAGTCCTACATGATACCATCCCCATGAATTGGTATCTAAGGTGGTGAATTTAGCTGGAACCCAACTGCCCGAATGGTGCTCCCCCAACTTCAAACACTAAACCTCCCAGTGTCCCACTGATTACTGGGACGAGAGATAGGAACAGATGACAGAAAGACCAAACCCGGGACAGAGATACAACATAAAAGGGAAATATTGAATGACTTAGCGACAGCACATGGGGCAGGAGCATCAACCAGTCGTGCCCTTGATTTGGCCGACCAGGACAATAGGGTCAGAGTCCTGACCCAACAAGGGAAACAGACTTTGGACACTATTAATGAGCAGGATGCCAACGGGGAAATAGTTGGGAATAAAGCCAACAGCCTTATTGGGGGATGTGACTATAGAGTGTTTTGATTGGTTGGTCTCCCAACTGCCTGCGTAGTCACCTTTGTAATCATTTTTACGTGTTTTTATCGATTGCGAAGTTTAGTCGAACTTCCACGTGGCTCCCCCCGGTAACGACCTGAAAGAGGAAACTCAATAACGGAGAGGTGTTTTAATCTGCTCTGTGCGGTTTTATTGGTATGGATTTTATCATTGATTTTATCCAGTGCTAATGTTAGCGAGAGTAGGGGATTTTGATCTTCTCTTCCGTTGCCAGAGTATTACTCTTGTCAGGCTGGTGAATACGACCCAAGAAGAAACACGAGGTGGCTGGTGACCTTTGGTCATTTAATAGATAGAAAGTGAGGACTGCAGATGCTGGAGATCAGAGCTGAAAATGTGTTGCTGGAAAAGCGCAGCAGGTCAGGCAGCATCCAAGGAGCAGGGCTCATGCCCGAAACGTCGATTCTCCTACTCCTTGGATGCTGCCTGACCTGCTGCGCTTTTCCAGAACACATTTTCAGCTCATTTAATAGATAACCTTGTTGGGAGTTTGGCGATTATGCACAACTCCATCGATCCCGGTTGGGTGGGAAACCGGGCAAATAACCGCCCCGCACAGTTGCTATTGGCGGCACCATGCACAAAGTGTATGAGCCAAACAAGGAATATGCCATCCGTTTCGACACGGACGGATGGGACCTTTACCCTTATCCTGACACATTTGCCCTCAGGCAGGCATGAGGGGACCAAATATAGTGTTGGGATGAGACATAATCGAGTTGAAAGATCCGTAGAGAAGGCCCCTCTTGCATCCCGTCCTCTCGATAGATGGACAATTTTTAACTCGAGTTTTGAAGGGCCCTTTGATTTTAGTTGCAGGAGAGAATCAGAGAGAGAAAGAGAGAGTACTGAGTTCAGGGTAATTCCACCTGTTGTCATTGAGAAGGATAAAATAGAAGTAATGATTAAATATCCGACAGGTAATTTTACATGTAAAGTTTGCAATAATATCTATCATACAACAGGACAATTTAGGAAACAAATAAATGTAAAGCGGTAAAATCGGTTTGAATAAAATGTAGTAAATGCGACTGGGAAGGTAGCTATCCCTCAGTCACATGTCACTGTCCAAAATGTAATAACAATAGAGAAAAAAGAGAAACAGAAAATATGTTCCAATGTGAAGTTTGTCCACTAAAATTTACAACGGCTATAGGTTTGGGGCAGCATGAGAGGCACATGGATCTTGTAGTAAGAAATACTAAAAGGAACAAAGATAAAAGAGATAATCCTGAAAGGGTACAAAAAAAGAAAAGGAGTTTGGTCCAGCTCCGAAATAGAGATATTAAAAACATTGGAACAAGAATTTAGTGGCTGTAAAAATATCAATAAACTAATCGCTGAGGGATTAAAAACAAAAACGTCAAATCAGATTTTGCACAAAAGAAGATTATTAATTGAACAAAAAAAGTGATAAAACAGGGGATAATACATGCAACAAGGAAATAGTCCCCAATAATGATAATGAGAATGAAGAGCATAGTGAGAATAATCTAGATGTTCAAATTGAGGAAAGAATAATAGATGGAAATAAGTACCAAGGAAATATTAGGGACAAGAGGAGGACAGAATTGACTAATAAAGCATTAATGGAATTACTAGACATTATTGAGGACAAAATAAGTAAAAACAAGTGAATAACGCTGAATTATGAATGAGATAATTAGTAAATTATGTAATTAAAAGGATCGTAAAAAAGTACATAAGGAAAAGTTGAAAATAAAAATGGAACCACTCGACAAAGTTATAGGACAACACCTGACAATGCTAGAAAGTGATAGAGCAAGAAAAAAGGACAATTTAAAGAAACACAGACACTATATAAATATAAAAAACAATATCTAACTAGACCATTGATGGAAGCTCCAACTAAATGTGTATGTCCACTAAGTAAGGATGAATTGGAAGAATATTAATAGACAATCAATTCCCAATGAAAAGTGTAATCTAACAGGTTTAGCCAAATATAAAGGTAACATAGATAATACCTTGAATGACATGCTGACCGGCCCTATTTTGGTGGAAGATCTCAATCAGGCCGTTAAGGCGATGAATATTGAAACCACAGTGGTGCCGGTTCAGATGTTGGTCAAGGACATTATTGGAATATTTAATAAAGACAATAGAGTAATCCTGAGAATCTTTTCTAATTGGTTAAAAACAGGTAATATCCCTGATTCCCTGAAGTAGAAATGTATTAATTCCACAAATTAATGAAGATGGATTAAAAGATATAAACAACTGGAGACCGATAACGATAGGCCCAATTTTATTAAGACGTTTTACAAAGATTATTGCAAAGAGATTAAGTAAGGTAATCAATTTAAATAAATGTCAAAAAGGGTTCCTCACTGGAGTTGCTGGCTGTGAGGCAAACATTAAAATCCACAGTAATGTTATCAATGGAGCCAAGAAACAGAGAAGAGAATTAGCAATAGTATTTGTAGGCTTGAGGAAAGTCTTCAACACAGTGGGACATTAAGTAATAACTAGTGCGCTTAAAAGATTACAGCTTCCCCCAGGTTTTATTAAATTAATTATAAATTTGTGTAATAATAATTTTACAGTAATTGAGGGTTTTAATTGTGAGACTAATTTGATAAAGATTTTAAAAGAGGTAAAACTGGGTGACTCTGTCACCTATACTTTGTCACATTGTAATGGAGCCCCCCCCCACCCCGGCCCCATCAGTCCACTCAGAGAGAGTAAAAAGGGAATGTTTTTAGACCCTGAAGGAGACACAGTCACCACTGTGTGTCCCTTCCTTTTGCAGACGATATAGCCCGAGTCAGCCAATCATATGAAGGGATAGTACACAATTTAAAACTAGTAGAAACATTCTGTGATAACACTGGGTTGGAAGTCAATGTGAAAAAGACAAAGGGATTTCATTTTATTTAAAGAAGATGTTTATTTATAACTGTAGGGTAAAATGGACATTTAATGAGATAGAAATACAGTATATAGAGCCAGGTAATACTGATAAATATTTCGGGGCAAAAATTGACCCGCAGATCGGGATAAGCCAATCTCACTGGAAGAATCAGGCAGGTAATTGGATAGTAAATCTTAAAAAGTCATTTTTAAAGCCAGTGCAAAAATTCGAGTTGCTAAAATCTTATTTTATCCCGAGATTGTATTATTATCTTATTTTATCTGAGGGATCTCAAAATTACTTAAATAAACTGGATAATTTGATTAAAGATACGGTTAAAGAAATTTTGCATCTCCCTCAATCCATCGCAGACGGGATATTATATGCCAGGAATCACAATGGCGTCCTTGGATTGCATAAATTAACCATGTTTATTCCAATTGCCATCTTGAGCAAACTTGAATCGTTATACGGATCCTCAGATGAAATTCTTCGTACCTCGTTTTCATTTGAGGGGACAAGTATAATATCGAAAATGCAGAAACTAAGTAAATTAAATTCATTGAAGGAAATTTGGAATCCATATATAGACAGGCAATTGGACGAAAGAACGAATATTCGTGATAATGAGAACATCAACGGTATTGAAGAATATAGTAGCAAAACCTTTACTATTTGGAGAGAATTGGAAGGACAGAAATGGATGGCCTTGCCCTGTCAGGGGACAGGCATCATTTATTTAAAAAATGATAATATTTCGAATAATTGGTTGAAAGGGATCCAACATATGAAGGTGGCAAAAGTAATTAACTCAATCTTCTTAAGAACAAATTTATAACCAACATGGGCACCATTAGCATATGGAAGGCCGTTTAAGATTAAAAATTGTCGGAGATGCAATGAAACATCAGAAACAATCGCACACATATCGGGTTGGTGCACATATGTGAAGAACATGCGGATTAAGAGACATAATAGAATCGCTGAGGAATGAACTAAGTTTATGAAGACAAGAGGATGGACTACTTATATAGAACCATGAATTAAAGATAAAATGGGGAAACTTTGGATTCCGGACTTAATATTTAAAAAAAGAGAATCGTACTATAGTAGTGGATGTGACAATCCGAATGGATAACCAAATTTACTCACTTGAGCAAGCCTGGGAGGAAAAGGTGAATAAATATAAACATCTTGAGAGAGAAATTGTGGCTCTCATTAAAGGAACAGTTGTATCCTTCTACGGATTCGTGATGGGATCCTGAGGGAAATGGTTGAAGAAAAACAACGACGTAATGAAAGACCTTGTGACCGAAAAATATAAGACATTTGCACGGAACACCACGAATCTGGTTTTATCCTTGACTTTCGAGCTGCTAAGGATTTTTATGGATCTCTGAGAACTCTATCAATATCTCTATTGGACATAATTTAAGAAGGTTTTAAAATTTTACTTAATTTTAAAATAATTTTAGATAAGATTTTATAGTTAATTTTAGTTAATATTTTAAATAGTAAAACTGTATTTAGTTATAAAGTTATGTATTTTCAATCACATTAAAAGGTGTTGGGTAATATGGGTGAATAAAATTAATTTACACTTTCAACACAACAGATGATAAATGTGTATCTAACATAACGGTTGAATAACCCCAGCTCAATCCTCGCTTTATTGTAATTCTGATTCACAAAGTTTTATCCTATTGCCTTAAATATCATCTGGTTATGGCTAGCGAGATAGGGGTATTACAACGTCGACAAGCGACAGAACAACTCGGAAAGGACACGATCCATTCACATGGTGAGTGTATGAAATTAGCCGGGCTGGAAGGAGATTCCCAAACGAGAAACCAGATGATGAGGGGAATTGGAAGGTGACAGCATGGAACAGAACTGGACCCTGTGCAGCAAACATGGACAGTGGGTGATAGACAGGGACAGGGTCCATCCTGGAGCAGCAATGAACAGATTGAATCATTATTTAAGGGAAAGAAACACTCCAAATGATCAGACTGCCACCTGAGGCAACTGACCAGAGTCTGGCTCAACAGAGACTGTAAAGGGACTCCTGGGAAAGCATTAGGGATGGTGTTAGGATTCCCAATAATGACACACGACAGAATTAGACTAAAGGCGTCTGAGGCAGTAAACACAGGCATGATTCATGAGGATCTATGGATAGGAGATGACAACATCCTACACAGTACGCAGTAGAGAAGAACAGGAGGTTCATAGGCACCACTTTGGACAAAGAGCACCAAACTAATCCTGTGATAACAGGCCTGTACCCAATTTTTTCTAATTCACACACGCTGTGTGGCTTCAAGACAAACATCAGCCTGAATTGCCCCAGAAAGGTTCGCAATCTGGACACAACATAACCCAGGGGGAGCCTACAGGGGAGGGGGGGATACTGCCCCAATCTCCCCTCGCCCTTATCACTATGGGACAGCCCAATGCAATGTCAGCACCACCACCACCCTCTGTATTAGGCCCCACATCCCTGCCAGAATAGGCCAAACTCAGCTGATAAATAGACACAAAAGGGACAGGGTGGAATTCCATGGGAGTGAGAAACTCCAGCAAATGGTGGAGGAATACCCAGTGAAGTATAATCCCGGTCTCCTGCCCCGGCCGGAGGAGTCACAGCAGATTCAAGCCCGGTTGGACACAGCCCATCGAACCATCACCAAGGCGATACAGCAGGCCCATGATACCAACGAACAGGTAAAGGAGACTCGAGTAATGACTTGGTGGGAGGATTTCTGGGACTGGGGCTCCAACATACAAATCCATCCCTGTGTCTGCCTTCCTGACAGTGATAACCGTGTGTGTTACTGACTCTGGTGAGCCCAGTGTACATCACCAGTCCTCACTGTTACATTTACCCAGTGGAAGAACAAACTATCAAACTGAATTTGGAGACCTCCGTCCACTTCCGGTCTCCCCCAGCCTATTGAAACCTTGTCGATATTTGATTAAACCCAATTAAATCAGTCTTTGTTACCATTGTGCATACAATGTTCTGTAATATTTGTTTTCTTAGCGAATTTTGAGATTTAAAACATTTGTTCAATATTCCCATTTTCCATTCTCCAACGTATAAAGTATTCCCCGGTTTTATAACGTTTCTTCACTTTCAAGTTCTCAGTTCTGAAACTTTTTGTTAGAAATTGGTTTGATGTTAGAACTTGTTTGGCTTTGTTGTTTGATCAGGCGAGTGAATCTTAGCCACCCTTGTGCATGAATACAGTTTGATTTTCTTTTATTATTAATGACTTTATGACTTTATAACATGTGGCCATTGTAGTTTCCCTCTTGTTTTGTATTTGCTCATGTTTCCGATACCTTATTTATTCCAGTTTCTGATATGAGTTCCATGTACCTTTCTCATGCCATCTGTAACACTCCAGTTGGTTATGTATATATTGTGCTTTATTAGAGTCTGAATGGTTGTAGACCCACCGGACAGAGATTGGTCTTCTATTTTTGGTATGAACTTTCGTTCAGAATCAAGAGGAGGGTCTGTGGCAGGAGAGGTTCCCAAAATAATCGATTTCTGATGAATTTCGACAAAGTGGCCATAAACTAAAGCATGCTGGGAAAGCAAAGGCAGCTTGACTAACATGATGCCAATAAACATCACACAGAATCCAGACAGGCTGCAGCTGCCCACTGACATTTTCCAAACACCCCTGACAGCAGCAGACCCTATAATACACACCTGAAGTTAGACTTGAATGGGACATTGGAACGTTTCCCTCAGGACAGCCAGAAACATAGAGTCATTCATCACACATGGAGGGCCGTAATGCCTGGATTGGTGGGAGGCTGCATGCACCCAGCACCTACCGTAACAACACCTCATGGCCACCCTGTCATCAACATGCCAACCCTTGTTTGGGTCTGATTGATCAGAGTAATGGAACCTGATCAATCCATTGGAAGATACTGAAGACTATTTGAAAAGGGTATAAAGGCTTAAGGATAAGAATCGCCAGAACACCCTGCTCAGGGCCGTAACGAGAAAATAATCAATGATAGATAAGACCTCCCACCCCCCTCCGCTCCCTCCCCGCCACCCCCCCCCCCCCCACACCCCCCTCCCCCACGAAACCCCGGGAGAAGACCAGCCGACACCACCACGTGGAGCCCGGCCAAGTTCTAGTGTGGTGGGATACAATCATACAAAGTTAAGTTCAAGCAGAAGATCATTTGTAGTGTTTATTATTAGTTTATACTATCCTTTATTGTTCCAACATTAATTGGGTCCAATAAACAAGCATTATCGTGCATCAATATTATGAGCAAACTCAGGGGTTTTTTTGCTGGCTATATGAATTTAAACAGTGGCAGGCACAACAGAGGTCATTTGGGAGTAAAGAAAGCTCAAACCAAAATACTAAAGTATTTTTACTGGCTGGGCCACTATAATGACATGGGTGAATTTTGCCAGACATAGTCCCACCTGTCAGGGAATTGGAAAATCTCAGGCAGTGACAAGACCAGCAGATTGAATAACCACTCTCACATTTGTGGAACCTTTTACAAGAGGCTTCACTGATTGTGTAGGAACCCACCCAAGTCAAAGTGGGAGTCAGTATTTGTTGGCCATAATGGATGTGTTCACCAGATTTCCAGAAACCACTCCGTTACACTGCAGCATGGGAAAAAGGATTGGATAAGAGTTACTGAATTGATTTTTTGTAAACTAACACTAGATATGGAATACCTACAGAAATATAGGTGGCTCAAGGGTCACATTTTATGTCAAAATTATTCAATTTCTGGATAACTGAGGAACAAACCGTTCAAATCGACTGCATCCCATCCAGAATCACAGGGAGCAATAGAACAGTGGCATCAAACTTTCAAGACCATGTTGACAGCTTATAGTCAAGACTATCCAGAGGATTATAGAAAGGAATTTCTACAGACTTTGTTGTAATTGGGGATACATCTAATGAATCCATCCAATGGAAACCATTGGAATTAGTTTTTGGGTGGAGGTGAGGGCACCACTGAAATTCATTCAGGAATAATTTGAGAGTTAGCATTCAGAGACCACATATTTGGACTATGTGTCAAACATTAAGGAAAGATTAAACAGGAAGCAGACAAAAAATTTTAAAAATCCTTATATTGCAGGTGGAGGTGAGGTGTTTGTGTTCCTGCCAGTGGGAGGTGAACCTTTAAAGACAAGGTTTAGTGTTCTTTATCAAATCCAAGAGGAAATTGAGAGAGGTAAATGATTTAAGAATGCCAGATTGAAAGAACCCTGTACCATGTGAATATACTCAAAAAGGTATTTTGACAGGGAAGGTAAATAAAGAGAATGTGATGCTCCTTCCAACACAGTGACGGGCCAAGTTCAGAGACTGAATTGGACATTCCTCATCATTAAATTGGACAATGAGGAAGTTCTCAATAATGGGGTAAAGTCAATTAACCTCCAGTGGAAACTTAAATGGCCTGAAAGTTAGTCAAACCACATGGGAATAAACTGGGACATAATCTAATTACGCCAGATATGGATACAGGAAATACTGTTCCAAAGAAGCCACGTCTTTAGACTTAACCCTCTGAAGACTGAAAAGCTATTTGAACACATGCTCAAAGACAATATAATCAAAATGAGTTTTAGTGAATGGAGCTTACCCATAGTAATGGTGTGAAAACCAGATGGTACCCAATGATTATGTATGGACTATCAGAAACTCAATGCAGTTACAAAATCTGATTCGTATCCTATTCTACATTTGAAAGACTGAAATTCAGTGTCTCACTTTCTCAAGACACATTTGGAATTAAAGGATAATCACAGGTACCTTTATCTGAAAGTGGGGACATAATATCAGTTTTTGTGACACCAAATGGACTGTGCCAATTTAGCCATGCCGTTTCTTATGGAAAATGTGACAGTCCCATGTCAAAGACTAATTATTTTGAAATTACCACTAACTTACATCGTTACATATGGAAGAAAACATTTGAAGCATCGATCAGAATTATTGTATCGCCTTCGGACAGCAGGCTTGGTGATAAACCCAGCGAAGAGTGAATTCGCAAAAGCACAAGTCACATTCCTGGGCCATGTGATCGAACACACACACCCACACACACACACACACACACACGCACACCCACACACACACACACACACACACGCACACCCACACACACACACACACATACACACACATACACACACACCATGGGATGTGAAAACAAAAGGGTTTCTGGGGAGTTTGCCATTCCAAAGAGAGAAGTACCACGATTCCTGCGACTGTCTGATTTTCATCGGAAATTCGTACGGTATTTTAACAATGTGGCTGCTTCATTGACGGACTTGAAGTGCATCAACTTTCAGTGGATGAAGACAGACAGGCAGAAGGTATTTGACGGGCAGAGGGGCTGGGGTGGCCATGTTGGTAAGGGATGATATTCTGTTCCTTGCGCGGGGAGACCTAGAATCAGGAGATTTAGAGTCAGTGTGGATAGAGCTGAGAAATTCTAAGGGTAAAAAGACCCTCTTGGGAGTTATCTACAGGCTCCCAAACAGTAGTCTGGATGTCGGATGTAAGTTGAATCAGGAGCTGAAATTGGCCTGTCACAAAGATGTTACTACAGTTGTTATGGGGGATTTCAACATGCAGGTAGACTGGGAGAATCAGGATGGTATTGGACCTCAAGAAAGAGACTTTGTGGAGTGTCTCCGAGATGGATTCTTAGAACAGCTGGTGCTGGAGCCTACCAGGGAGAAGGCAATTCTGGATCTGGTATTGTGCAACGAACCAGAATTGATCATGGACCTCAAAGAGAAGGAGCCATTGGGAAGTAGTGACCATAATACATTAAGCTTCAATCTGCAATTTGAGAGGGAGAGGGTACAATCGGAAGTGACAAATATTTCTGTTGAATAAAGGGAACTATGGAGCTATGAGGGAGGAGCTGGCCAAAGTTCAATGGTGCAATACCTTAGCAGGGATGACAGTGGAGGAACAATGGCAGATATTTCTGTGTATAATGCAGAAGATGCAGGATCAGTTCATTCCAAAAAGGAAGAAGGATCCTAGGAGGAGGCATGGGTGGCCATGGCTGACAAGGGAAGTTAAGAAACATATAAAGTTAAAAGAGAAAAAGTATAACATAGCAAAGATAAGTGGGAAAACGGAGGATTCGGAAGCTTTTAAAGAACAACAAGAGGATTACTAAGAAGGAAATATGCAGAGAGAAAATGAGGTACGAAGGTAAACTGGCCAAAAATATAAAGGAGGATAGTAAAAGCTTTTTTAGATAATTGAAAGGCAAAAAAATGGTTAAGACTAAAATTGGAAAAAAGGGAAACCTGCTGGAGTCTATTATAAAGGATGAAATAAAGGATGACACATCTGGATAGTAGTAACAGGATAGGTCAGAGTCAGCATGGATTTATGAAGGGGAAATCATGCTTGACTAAGGTTCTGGAATTTTTTGAGGATGTAACTTTGAAGATGGACGAGGGAGATCCAGTAGATGTAGTGTACCTGGACTTTCAGAAAGCTTTTGATAAAGTCCCACAAAGGAGGTTAGTGAGCAAAATTCGGGCACATGGTATTGGGGGCAAAGTACTAACTTGGATTGAAAGTTGGTTGGCTGATAGGAAACAAAGGGTAGTGATAAACGGCCCCCTTTCGGAATGGCAGGCAGTGACCAGTGGGGTTCTGCAGGGATCAGTACTGGGACTGCAGCTTTTTACAATATATGTTAATGATATAGAAGATGGTATTAGTAATAACATTAGCAAATTTGCTAATGATACTAAGCTGGGTGGCAGGGTGAAATGTGATGAGGATGTTAGGAGATGTTAGGTGAGTGGTCAGATGCATGGCAGATGCAGTTTAATGTGTATAAGTGTATGGTTGTCCACTTTGGTGGCAAGAACAGGAAGGCAGATTACTACCTAAATGGAATCAATTTAGGTAAAGGGGCAGTACAAAGAGACCTGGGTGTTCTTGTACACCAGTCAATGAAGGTAAGCATGCAGGTACTGCAGGTAGTGATGAAGGCTAATAGCATGCTGGCCTTCATAACAATGGGGATTGAGTATAGAAGCAAAGAGGTTCTTCTGCAGCTGTGCAGGGCCATAGTGAGACCACACGTGTGGAGTATTGTGTGCAGTTCTGGTCTCCAAATTTGAGGAAAGATATTCTGGCTATTGAAGGAGTGCAGTGTAGGTTCACGAGGACAATTCCTGGAATGGCAGGATTACCTTCCGCTGAAAGACTGGAGCGACTGGGCTTGTATACCCTTGAGTTTAGAAGACTGAGAGGTGATCTGATTGAGACATATAAGATTATTAAAGGATTGGACACTCTGGAGGCAGGAAACATGTTTCTGCTGATGGGTGAGTGATGAACCAGAATACACAGCTTAAAAATACGGGGTAGACCATTTAGGACAGAGATGAGGAGAAACATCTTCACCCAGAGAGTGGTGGCTGTGTGGAATGCTCTGCCCCAGAGGGCAGTAGAGGCCCAGTCTCTGAATTCATTTTAAAAAGAGTTGTATAGAGCTCTCAAGGATAGTGGAATGAAGGGTTATGGAGATAAGGCAGGAACAGGAGACTGCTTAAGGATGATCAGTCATGATCATATTGAATGGTGGTGCAGGCTCGAAGGGCAGAATGGCCTACTCCTGCACCTGGAGTTCCGGAAAGGCCACTCCCTCCGTGACTCCCTTATCAGGTCCACACCCCCCACCAACCCAACCTCCACTCCCGTCACCTTCCCCTGCAACCGCAAGAAATGCAAAACTTGCACCCACACCTCCCCTCTTACTTCCCTCCAAGGCCCCAAGGGATCCTTCCATATCCATCACAAACTCACCTGCACCACCACACACATCATTTACTGCATCCACTGCATCCAATATGGCCTCCTCTACATTGGGGAGACAGGCCGCCTACTTGCAGGACGTTTCAGAGAACACCTCTGGGACACCCGCACCAACCAACCCAACCGCCCTGTGGCTCAGCACTTCAACTCCCCTTCCCACTCCACCAAGGACATGCAGGTCCTTGGCCTCCTCCATCGCTAGACCATAGCAACACGACGCCTGGAGGAAAAGCGCCTCACCTTCCGCCTAGGAACCCTCCAACCACAAGGGATGAATGCAGATTTCTCCCGCTTCCTCATTTTCCCTCCCCCCACCTTATCTCAGTCCCAACACTCGGACTCAGCACCACCTTCTTGACCTGCAATCTTCTTTCCGACCTCTCCGCCCCCACCCCCTCTTCCGCCTATCACATTCCCAATGCCCCTTCCCCAAGTCCCTCCTCCCTACCTTTTATCTTAGCCTGCTTGGCACACCTTCCTCATTCCTGAACAAGGGCTTATGCCTGAAACGTCAATTCTCCTGTTCCTTGGATGCTGCCTGGCCTGCTGCACTTTTCTAGCAACATATTTTTCAAAAATGCATTTCATCAGTATTCTCTGATTATACACAATCTATTTCTGACATTGATTTGCAAAGGTATCATTATCCATAAAGAAAGTTATTTCATGAACATTTCACTTCAACAATCTTGAAATATTTCCGTACAGATTCAGCCATGTTCATTTTCCATCTCCTGTCCACTCAAAAGAATTCTCACAGAGTCGAACATTGATCCTCAGCCGTACACAGGACGGAACAGAAATGAATGATCAAACCCACTAATCTGACAAGGGAGGAAGAAAACATCAATGAAAGGAAAGACCACCCATTGGTGCTTTCCATATTTATAAAGAAACGCTCTTTCATCACCACAAATGTGTTCAGATGAAACTGGGGGAAAGACAAAGTCGTGAAGATTATAAAAGGGTGAAACAATGTTGGGTATATGTACCATCAAGTCTCTAAGCAGCATTACATTGAGTGAGGCCTCTGGTCACTAATTTCACGAATGTTCATTCTCTGGATAGTCTCCAGTGTGTGACTCAGCTCGGGCCATGAATTCTGGGGCAACACGGCAACTTTGAGCCAAATGTGGAACTTCATTCAAGGCTTTCGAGGTTTTATTAAAGTTTTACAAAGCCCAATACCTGAACCACTGAGGAGCATTACCGACCACAGAGTTAGTGTTCTGTCAAATCAAAGTCGTGTTTCATGATGTCTCTGAAATGTGTGCCGTCCATCAAGGAATCACCATATAATTAAATACAATAAAATAAAGAACTGCAGATCCGGGGAGTCTGGATAGAAGAATAAAGGGAGACACAGCAGGTCTGGCAGCATCCTGAACAGGAACTGCATTAATGTTTCAGAGACAGTGATTCTGCATGGAGTATCTCATGGCCAACTCAGCAGATAGCTCATCATTATGCTGTAGTGCAGCACAAAGATTTTCCTGTTCACCATATTGAGAAATGAAAAGTATTTTTTACTTAATGATATCAGTCAAAAACTACATGCAGTCTGAACAACTGCTGTGCTTTGATCTTCTTGGAATAAATATTTAAATCTATGTTAACATACCTTTCCTATTGATTATCTGAGTGAATAATTTTGCCTCAGTATCTCTTATGGATTAAGTCATTTCTACAAAGTCAGAATTCAGGACAGTTTTACAGAGCGATTTAACGCAGCACAAGAATGAGATGTGAAGGATAACATTTCAGGTGTAAGTGTTTTCTGCTGTAGCCTGATATACCTGAAGGATTTTAATGCCTGGGTTCTGACAACAACATGCCGACCGATTTTCTCAGGGAAGAAATTTCAAACGAGAAGAAGATCAGTTTCAGGATGTACAAAGTTAAAAACCACACAACACCAGGTTATATCCAACAGGTTTAATTGGAAGCACTAGCTTTCAGAGTGTCGCTCCTTCATCAGGTGGTTGTCATGATGAAGGAACGATGCTCCGAAAGCTAGTGCTTCCAATTAAACCTGTTGGACTATAACCTGGTGTTGTGTGGTTTTTAACTTTGTACACCCCAGTCCAACACCGGCATCTCCAAATCAGTTTCAGGATGGACGGTGACATGAGAGAAACACAGTCTGTAGCTGAAGTTCACTTCATATGTTTGAGCTGAAAAGAAATATCAAAATGATTCAAGAAACAATCAAAACACAAACAGTGTAGGAAAGGTACAATACAGTCAGTTTGTGATTTGTGTTTTGGAGGACTCTATTGTGATGATTGAAAAAGGCTGAGTTTCAGAAACATGGGCACATTGTCCCATTTGGTGACCTGCCATATTTAATGACTATCAGGTCCGATGGACCCGAGTGGAATATCTGAATGTAACGTCAGGCTATTTGGAATGGAACATCTCCAATTAACCAATTAGGTCATCAAAGAATATTCCAGCCCTCTTATACAGTTAGATAAGTTGGTTGTCAGCCAAACCTAGATCAAAGTTCAGATATTAATTGTTCATTACTCTTGTATTTTCGGTGTTTTAATATGATATGATAATTTGATAAAACATTTTGCGAACGATGATGTTTTGTTTTATTTGCATTCTCAAAAACACACTTTTACATTCATTGCATGCCCAGACATATGTTCCAAAGGAGATTCTCTTGACGGATAATCAATTACTTTCCAAATGGATGACAGAATCATGGATTCCCTAAGAGTGGAATCACTTGGCCCAACACGTCCACACCAACTCTCTGAAGAGTATCCTAAGTAGAATCATTCCCTACCATTCTACTCTCCATTTACCCTAACCTACACATCCCTGAACACTCTGGGCTATGTTAGTGTGACCAATTCACCTAACCTGCACATCTTTGGATTGTGGCAGGAATCCGGAGCACCTGGAGGAAACACACACACACACGGGGAGAATGTACAAACTGCACACAGACACTATCCCGAGGCTGGAATCGATCCCAACTCCCTGGCACTGTGAGGCAGCAGGTGCTAAATACTGAGCCACTGTGCCTCCCAAGGCAGACTCTTGTCTAACTATGGCAATGAAGTATAGAATGGACAGGCCAGTCTGCCACGTATTGTTTCTTGCTGGAGTGTGGTTATCTGTCCATTTGATGCCAAGGAAGCCCATCAACTCACAAACAACATCCTTCCCAGCATGCAATTCACTGAGGAAGAAGAGAGCACTAACACGGGTGAATTGAAACAAAATACCACATAAAGACTGTCAAAAGCACTACATAGCGCAAACAGGAAGGAAATTAGCCACCAGGGTACACAAACACCAGCAAGCCACCAAGAGGCATGACCAGTTATCACTTGGACAGACACATGGACAATGAAAGACCCCAATTCAACATAAGGTATACATACATTTGGAAAGAGAGGGTTTGGTTAGGAGTAGTCAGCATGGCTTTGTGTGTGGGAATCAAGTCGCATAAATCTGTCAGAGTTCTTTGATGAAGTGACCAGGAAAATTGATGAGGACAGGTAGTAGAAGTAGTCTATATGAATCTCAGTAAAACGTTTGATAAGGTTCCACATGGTAGGCTGCTCTGGAAAGTTAGGTTACATGGAATCCAGTGGGAGCTGGCAAATTGGATACACAATTGGTTGGATGGTCAGAAGCAGAGGGTAATAGTGGAAGGATGTTTGTCACACTGGAGGCCTGTGACTAGCGGAATGCCTCAGGGGTCAGTGCTGGGCCCATTACTGTTTGTTATCTCCATCAATAATTTGAACGAGAATGTACTAGACATGATTAGTAAGGTTTCAGATGATAATATTATATCATCGACCATGAGGAAGGTTATCAGAAATTGCAGAAGGTTCTTGATCAGCTGGAGAAGTGGCCTGAGAAATGGCAAATGAAGTTTAATATAGATAAGTGTGAGGACTTGCATTTTGGAGAATAAAATCAAGGAAGGAGTTTCATGGTGAATGGTAGGGCCATAAGGAGTGTAGTGGAACAGAGGGACCTTGGAGTTCAGGGACATGGTCCTCTGAAAGAGGAGTCCCAGGCAGACAGGGCAGGGAAAAAGGCTTTTGGAACATTGGCCTTCATCAGTCAGGGCATTGAGCACTGAAGTTGGGAAGTCAAGTTGCAGTTTTATAGGACATTGGCGAGGCCGCACTTGGAGTATTGTGTTTTGGTCACCTTGCTGTCAGAACGATGTTATGAAACAGGAAAAAGTGCAGAAGAAATGTACAAAGCTGTTGCCAAGATTCAGCAGTCTGAGTTACAGGGAGAGGTTAGGCAAGCTAAAACATTTATCTTTGGAGCGTAGTAGAGTGAGGGGGGATCTTATCGAAGGGTCTTATGTAAGATCATATGAGGCATGGATGGAGTGAATGCATCAGGTTTTTTCCCCCAGGGTTGGGAAATTGAGTACTAGAGGGCATCAGTTTAAGGTCAGAGGGGAAAGAATAAAAGGAACCTTAAGGGCAGGCCACTGTTGGAATATTGTGTGCAATTCTGGTCTCCTTCCTATCGAAAAGATGTTGTGAAACTTGAAAGGGTTCAGAATAGATCTACAAGGATGTTGCCAGGGTTGGAGGATTTGAGCTCTCGGGAGAAGCTGAAAAGGCTGGGGCTGTTTTCCCTGGAGCATTGGAGGCTGAGGGGTGACCTTATAGAGGTTTACAAAATTATGATGGACTTGGATAGGATAAATAAACAAAGTCTTTTCCCAGGGATGTGTGAGTCCAGATCTAGAGGGCATAGGTTGAGGGTGAGAGGGAAAAGATATAAAGGAGACTTGAGGGGCAACTTTTTCATGCAGAGGGTGGTACGTGTATGGAATGAGCTGCTAGAGGATGAGGTGGAGGCTGGTACAAATGCAACATTTAAAAGGCATTTGGTTGGGTATGTGAAGAGGAAGGGTTTGGAGGGGTATGGGCCGGGTGCTGGCAGGTGGGACTAGATTGGGTTGGGATATCTGGTCGGCATGGATGGGTTGGACCGAAGGGTCTGGTTCCATGCTGTACATCTCTATGACTCTATAACTTTAGACACAGAGGGTATTACACATGTGGAATGAGTTACCAGCGGAAGTGTGTGAGGTGGGAACACTGACAACATTTAAAAGGCACTTGGTCAATAACATGAATAGGAAAGGATGAGATGGACAAGAGTCCAGTGCAGGGACATGGACTGAGTATTGATGAGAATTTTGGTCAGCATGACCCAGTTTAGACCAAAGGGTCTCTCTCCATTCTGTAGGACTATATGACTCTGTGACTGTGTAACTGGAACATCATATCCATCCTGTGACATGCCAGTTACATTCATGGGAATTCCTGGAAGCCTGGCACTGAACCTGGAACTCCATGAACAAACATGTCGAGTTGGATCCCATAAACCAACTACTAAGAAACAGAACCAGCAGCAAAGCTGTAAATGACACGACCAACCCCAGCAGACCCGGACACTTAAACAGCAAACAGGACAGAACACCAATGCTTCACTGGAGGCTCACTGATTCTGTTCCCTAGAATGGTGAGGAAATGTCTGAGAACACACTTACCAGCTCAGTGAGCAAGTCAACAACCTCATCCACAACCTGAGCTACAAATTCCCATGAATACAGTGATCTGGGATTGTCTCGTGACTCTCCATCTAAACTAGAGAATGACCGTGAGGCCATATTTCCTGCCACAGATGAGTCCAAAACAGGTTCCGGCTCCTCCCAGGGCACCATATTTACTACTTTTCCTTTCTGGAAACTTCAACACGAGGGTTGGAATGACCTTCCAATTCTGGAAATGTCAGGAATAGCCAACATGGCTTTGTACCTGGGAAATCATGTCTCACAAACCTTATTGTGATTCTTGAAGAGGTGACCATGAAGATACATGAAGGCAGAGTGGTAGACATTGTTTACATGGGCTTTAGCAAGGTCTTCACCAAGGTTCGGCATGGTAGACTGGTTAGGAATGTTCAATCACATGGGGTCTATGGAGACGTAGGCAACTCGACACAAAATTGGTTTGATGGTAGGAGACGGGGTGGTGGTAGAGGGTTTTGGTTAAGACTGGAGACCTGCACCGAGCAGTGTGCTGCAAGGATCAACGCTGGGTCTACTGTTGTTTGTCATTTGGATAAATGATTTTATGAGAATTTCGGAGACGTGGATAGTACGTTTATACATGACACTGAAATTGATGGTAAAATGGACAGTGAGGAAGGTTATCTAAGCATTCAATGTGATCTTGATCAGCTGGTCTGGTGGGCTGATAAATAGCAGATGGAGCTTGATTTCGATAAATGTGAGGAGTTCCATTTTGCTCCGATAAACCAGGGTAGGTTTACACAGTTTCAGGCAGGGCCTTTGTCTTTAGGTGAGGGGGAAATATTTAAAACTGAACACGAGCTGCAATCTTTTCACACAGAAGTTGGTGCGTGTGTGGAACGAGCCACCAGAGGAGGTGGTGGAGACAGGTACAGTTACAACATTTAAAAGGCATCCAGATGGGGACATGGATAGGAAAGGTTTAGAGTGACATGGGCCAAACGCTGTCAAATGGGACTGCTGCACTTTATGAAATCTAGTCGGCATGGGCACGTTAGTCTGTACAGTCTGTTTACATCCTGTATAACTCTGTAATCTATCATCCAGTTACTGACAGACAAACTTGTGGAAACAATGTATAAGGTTCCAGCAACTGAATACAATAATCCAAATGTAGTCTGACCAATAATTTGCCGGGGTGTAGTATTACTCCTGTGCTTTCATGTTCTATCCCTCTGTTTATAAACCCAACGATCCGATAAGCCTTATTACCTGCTCTTGCCACTTGCTGGATAATCTTCATAGAATTATGCACATGGTCCCCTCAGTCCCTCAGCTCCTGTATCCCCCTCAAAATTGTGCCATTGAGCCTGTGGTTTCTGTCTGTATTTATTGGACCAAAATACACTCCCTCACATTTCTCAGCATTGACATTCATTTGCCAGGTATCTGTGCGTTTTGACCAACTTGTCATGGACCAATGGTGTTGATCAGTTTCGATAAGTTCCTGAATAAGAAAGCATTGGAGCAATATGGGCCTTAATATGGCAGGTGGAACTGGTTCAGTTTGGGAACATGGTCTGCATGGGCTGAAGGGTCTGTTTCCATGCTGCATGACTCTATTCTCACGATTCACAATTCTCCCTATTGCGGTAACATCGACACATTGAGAGAGTTTGCAACAACACCCATCTCTCAATCAGATGAGGCAAGGGTCTGAATACCAATCCCTGGAAAACACTAATTTCAACTCGTTTCCAAACTGGAAAATGCCCACCTACAGCTCCACCCTGTATCTTCTCATTTCGCCAACTTCAATTCTGTGCTGCCGAGGACTCACCAATCCCAGACATTTCTAATTTGGGAACCATCCTGCTGTGTGGCATCAAATGCTATTTGAAAGTTCCAATATACAACATCCACAGGAGTACTCTCATTCTCTGCCTGTGTCACCTCATCAAAGAACTCAAGTTTCTTTCGAGACATGATCTTCTCTTGGCAAAGCCATGTTATCTGACTGGTATTAAATTAGTTTATCCAGTGGGTATTTACCTTAGTCCGTATTATATTCTCTGTCAGTTATCCCACTATTGATGCCAAGCTAACATGTATGTTGGTTCCTGAATTAACTTTTACTCCTTTCTGAAACAATGGTGTCCCATTTGCAATCCTCCAGTTCCCTGGCACTAATCCTGCGTTCAAAGAATCCTGGAGAATTTCTTTCAATGACCCTGCAATTTGCTCCCTTCATTCCTTCAGCAATCCAGGCTGTATCCTGCCAGGGCCAGGGAATTTCTCACTGGGAGTGCTGCAGGCTTTTCAACTCCTCTACATTAGCTGTGACTATAAATCCCAGCTGCTCAACACTCACATTTTCAACAAGACCATTGTCACCATTTAGCAATTAGTAACGAATTTGGGAAGGACAGATGTAATGACTTCCTTTAGTACCCTACCTCTTGTTTCAGTGAGCATCTTTGCTGTTTGTTCAGTACGGGCCCTGCCAGAGAATTGTCCAATTTCAAATGAAGCTCGTAATCAGACCTTGTGAAATTGATATGCTTTTTTATTTCACAGTATCGTGGGAAAGAGCCAAATACCTCTCACACACAGAATGGTCATCACTCTACACAGAGGAGTCTCAGCCTCTACCCCAAAGTACAGGCATATCCAGGTTTTATAGGGATACAAGAGGTTGATAGCTGATTGTAAGACAATACAGTTTTAATTACAGTGGATAGTTTTACTGTATTGAAAGAGAGCTAACAATGTTTAACCAGTTTCCATCAGTTAAACAATGGCAACAGGAGGTTCGCCCTGTCCACAGTAGGGCTCAGCTCATCCACATTGATTAGTTTGGTGACATTTTGTCTGCAGAAGTATTGTGTCAGTTGGGGTCCCATAGAGACAGAGAGAGTCTTCGGGGCTTCTGGAGGTGCTGTGTCATTGTGAGGGAGAGAATCTCATTAGCAGGTTGTTTAGAGAATATGTTCCCTCCGATTCGGTAATGTCTCATTCACAGTCAGTTCCTGGGGATAGCTCATGTGAGCCATCAATAGCATTATGGGAAGGCCCTCTTTTAGCTGGGGACAAAATGGTCACTAGGCAAAATGTGTTCCCCTTCTTCACAATTCCCCCCTTTTTATAACCAGGACCTGCGGCAAAAGGGGGACTGTCACCAACCCCGGGGATTGTCTGGTGGGGGAGGCTCATTATCAGACGGGTAGCCCTGAGACTCAGACTGGTCGGACTCAATGTATTCTGTGTCTGGGTGCTCTGAATCTTGGCCAGAGTCATCATTCAGGTGAATCTTGGTGATCTAGGTGTTCAGTGGAGCAGGGGGGGGCAGTAGCAGTGAACACAAGTGCACACACAGCACTGTTGGACAATCATAATGAGGATCGTGATAAGGGCAAGAATTACAATTTCTAAGGTGGGACCCTGGGGGGAGCAGTGAATAGAGGCATTTAATTTACAACCGAATAGGGCTACTGGACAGGATGAGGATGCTATAGCTGTGTTAGGGACTGTCACCGACCTGACACTAAAGGGGGGACTGGATTGGAGAGTGGTTCTACCATGGATACTCCGGAGATACCCACAGTGTGGACATTTTGGGAACTGAGGGGGAGTTCTGCAGAGGGAGGTGCAGATGAGTGAGTGACTCTGGGGTCCACCAAAACTGAAATGAGACAACTCCCCACTTCCATATCCACCATTGGATTCTCAGACAGGGAGTGTGAGAGGTGTCTAGAGGCAGCCTCCCTCCCGTGGCAGCCCGAGGGTCTCAGGGAGTGGGGGAATGGCTCATTCACAGTGTAGGCTGCCTGCTGAGGCTGCCTCTGTGGAGGGGCACGGTGTCGCTGAGTCTGCCAGGGTAGTGTATGGGTGGAAACATTCAGCTGCTGCTGAGGGGCCTCTGCCCAACATTCCCTTACCCAATGACCCCACTTCCCACATCGGGAAAAACAATGACTGCAGATGCTGGAAACCAGATTCTGGATTAGTGGTGCTGGAAGAGCACAGCAGTTCAGGCAGCATCCAAGGAGCTTCGAAATCAGGTCAAAACTCCTTGGATGCTGCCATAACTGCTGTGCTCTTCCAGCACCACTAATCCAGAATCCACTTCCCACATACCCTACATTAATCCCTATTCCTGCCCCGACTTCTCTGTGCCGGGCTCCGACTTGCTCCCTGGTATTCTGGCTGCACGAGCTGGGGGTATGCCTCCCTCTACTTCATAGTCTCAAACAGTCCCTATCTGTCCCAATTGTTTCAAGTGGTTAGTGTATCCCCCCCTCCCCCCCACCCCCCTCATCTGTCTGCCAGGTTCGGTGGGGGTGTGATTTATAACCTTGAGCATGCTGGGGCAGCATACAGTTCACAAGAGTCTGCATCACTAACTTTTCATTTTCTGATAAAGGGATGCCCACTGAGGAGGCTCAGATATCCTTAAAGCCGGCAATAAAATCTGGGACAGACTTGTTTACCTTCTGCAGGTCCTGGGGACCTTCCCCTGAAGTCAGCCTGTTGCCTTGTGGCTGCCTTAATGATGGTGTGACCAGGATTTTCGAACCAGTGATTGTGCTCATGTCGCAATTCCACTGTCCGGCTGGAAATTCAATAGACAGACGGGCAGGTGTCCAGTGACTCCTGTCAGCCAATTGCAGGAGAGTCTGGACATCCTGAGGATCTGAGACATCCTGGGGCATACCCCAGACCTCTGTGTGTGTCCAGGGCTTGTCCAGAGGTGTAGTGCATATCATGATGTGGGGGTGTTGGTGGTCACGGGTCTGTGATCTCAAAGCTGCAGCCTCACGGTGTTTCCGTCTGGTGCTGGGAGCGGGGTCGGGTGCTGCCTGATCAGGGTGCTCTGTGCCTGATG
Organism: Chiloscyllium punctatum; assembly: GCF_047496795.1. NCBI lineage: Eukaryota > Metazoa > Chordata > Chondrichthyes > Orectolobiformes > Hemiscylliidae > Chiloscyllium > Chiloscyllium punctatum. The sequence goes on from NC_092780.1 coordinate 53,244,396, forward strand.
CCCACCCACCAATTGCCACCTCCTGAACTACCTGAGGTGCTGTATTGGGGAGGGTGTGTGATCACCTGGTAATGATTGCAGTGAGCTTGTTTCCCAGTGGGTCTGGCTCTGGGGTCAGGAGGGAAATCTTAGGGTACTGTGGGGTGTATGGCAGCAGGGCAGTGGGCAGTGAATCGGAGGATGAAGTTGGGTCTGAGGCCTGATGACACTCTGTTACTTCAGCGGGCTGATGTCCAGTCGCAACTTCCTTAAATTTGTCTCAGCACTGAAGCATCTACCCAGTGTCCCAGGATGGATCTCCATAACTGCCCACAATTTTTGTCCTCCCTTGGTCAATTTTGTCTGGTTTGAAGGAGCCCTGATATGGCTAATTCCTGTGGGACCAACTGTACAAATTGGTGCTAAAAGGGGTTACATATCTCCTGTCCCCAGTTTCCTTCCATACCATGTGAGCTGGTGAGCCTGGTGTAACCAGAGGATCTCTTACCTTGTTCTTGCAGTACGCGGATTGATCATGGTGCTTCTGCATTTTCTGCGAGAGGGTCAGTGGCCGCGCACCGCCCACCCCAGCAGGACAAGTTAGACCGGTCCCCCCAGGGGCAGTCCTTCTCTGGACAGTATCGAGTCCCACAATCCCATTTACCTGTGAGGAGTCACACTGGGAACAAAGTACAGAGTACAGCACGGATGGACACAGACAGGACAGGACAAGCAGGGAGGACACACAGACAGGACAGGACACTGAATAAATAAACAAGACAAGCACAGGCGGCCTGGTCAAGTTCCCATGGTCTCCCTACTCTGAACCTGAGAAATTTAAAGGATAGATCTCTCCAATCTTCCCTCTCACTGGCCGTGCATTCTCTTACAGCACTAAATCACGAGCTCAGCTCAGTATCACGCTCAGAGCAGAATTATGAAAAATGTAGCAGGGATTAAATTGAGGTGATCTTTCCAGTCTACCTTCTTACCTAGTTGTCTGTCCTCTTACATTACAAGTACGCTGGTTCAGGTGAGGATCACGCAAGTGACCACATTTTGGGACAATTTTGTAAACTTAAAAATTTAGGCATCTTTGCCGTTTTCCTTCTTGCCTTGTCATGTGTCCTCTTCCAGTACAGGTACGCTGGCTGAAGGGAGGATCACACAAATGGTAACATTGGTGAAATTTATGTCTGGTCCTGATCCCCATACTAAGTAATGGGACCTGCAAACTAACGCCAAATTGTCAAAGAATTGTCCAATTTCAAATGGAGCTCGTACTCAGACCTTGTGAAATTGACACTCTCAATGTTTGTGAAACGATTTGTAGCTCGGGTGCTCGATGTTGTGGTTGTGTTCGCCGAGCTGGGAATTAGTGTTGCAGACGTTTCGTCCCCTGTCTAGGTAACATCCTCAGTGCTTGGGAGCCTCCTGTGAAGCGCTTCTGTGATGTTTCCTCCAGCATTTATAGTGATACATCACAGAAGCGCTTCATAGGAGGCTGCTAAGCACTGAGGATGTCACCTCGACAGGAGACAAAACGCCTGCAACACAAATTCCCAGCTCGGCGAACACAACCACAACATTGAAATGCTTTTTTTATTTCATGTTATCGTGAGAAGGAGCTAAAGACCGCTCATACACAGAATGGGTCATTCTACACAGAGGAGTCTCAGCCTATTACCTGAAGTACAGGTTTATCCAGGTTTTACAGGGATACAAGAGGGATACCATGGATAGCTGATTGTAAGACAATACAGTTTTAATTACAGTGGATAGTTTTACCTTATTGAAAGAGAGCTCACAATGCTTAACCAGTATCCATCAGTTAAACAATGGCCACAGGAGAAAGACCATTGATTGACGATTCAGTATCACCCTGTCCACAGTGTCTCATAGGGCTCAGCTCATCCATAGTGATTAGTTTGGTGACATTTTGTCTGGTGAAGTATTGTGTCAGCTGGGATCTCATAGAGACAGAGAGTTTTCGGGGCTTCTGGAGGTGCTGTGACATTGTGAGGGAGAGAATCTCATTCGCGGGTTGTTTAGAGAATGTGTTCCCTCCAATTCAGTAATGTCCCATTCACAGTCAGTTCCTGGGTAGAGCTAACATGAGCCATCAATGGTATTATGGGAAGGCTCTCTTTTAGCTGGGGATAGACTGGCTTCTGTGAACAAAATGGTCATTAAGCAAAATGTTTTCGCCTTCTCTCACAGCCCCACTCTATCCTTCACTAATATTTTATTATTAATATGATTGAAGGACATTTTACTCTCTATGTTGAGAACAGCCCTCCATCCACACCTTATGCTTCCTCTGAGCCTTCCTTGTTGTAGCCTTAAGCTCTCTCCTGCATTTGAGATTCCCTTTCTGATATTAATTGCTATTTTCTATTCTGGTTTACATTATATACCTCATCATTCTTCTTCATGTTGTTATCAATATCGTTAGTCATCCAGGGTCCTCTCGCTCTGGATAGCCAAGATTTATTTCTCATGGGTATGTACCCAGCTTGGACCCTTTCAACCCTCTTTTGGAAGTCTCCCATTTGACGACCCATCAAAGAGATCATCCTTCCTCCCCACAATAACCGACACCACAGCAGCCCTTCCACACTTGCATACAGGATTGTCCTCTTGTAGATCCTGTACCTCAGAATGGGAAGTCCCTATTCCTGATCCTCTCCAGACCATGTCTCCGTGATGGGAACTACATTGCAGTTCCATGTAGAAATTCAAGTCCTTGGCATATTTCTATTAACTGTAATGCAGCAGCCAGTCAAGGAGAGGTTATCCAGCCTTGTCTAATACGTGTGAGAGGGATGAAGTATTAGGGAAATAATAGCTAAGATCCTCCACTTTGTAAGTCTCCTTTTCACAGTAATTACTTGCCTTTTAAAATGGCCAAGCACAGTGACCATGAGAATGGAATAAGGAATGGATGAATCTTGGCATAATCAAGTAACTGCCTGTTTCCCAGACAGTCACTATAACGTAATACAGATTGTAACCTCGGTATTATCTCAGTGACACAATAACACCACATTTACAGGATTGTTTATTTTACATGCAAAACAACACTAGTGTATGAATTACCTCATGGGAATCGAATTAAAATGAGAAACATTATACAGTGGGAATTGGAGAAAAATGATATGATTGTGCACATTCAGGGTATAAATTATGCTGCCTCTTTCCTGAGAATTAGAGATAACCTATCAGTCCTATCTGATTGATTACCTCGTCTTTTTGCCAATTGATCTCTCAGCTGGCTTGCTAACAATACAAGAGGGCTACTTTACAAACTCTGAGTGGTCCGAGAATTCCCAAGTTCCCATCTGGTGCCGTGACTCGGTTCCCAACATAGGGAACATTTCTCTAGGCTGATTAAACAACCGAAAGTTTGTGTCAGACTCAACCCTGTGGTGGGGTCCCTTAGGTATTTTACCTTCAGACCACTCCTTGTGTCCCAAGAGATGATCTGCCCCTTGCCGAGTGAGACTTGTCCCTTGAAGGGTTAAAAAGGACCATTTGGTCCGTCAGTTTTAGGTAAATTTAAGTCTGTTCTGTTTTTGTTTAATATCCTCTGTTGAAATTTGATATGTTTTGTTTAATATGGCCGTTTGAAATGTGAGACTTTTTGTTTATGTGTCCAGCTGAAATGTCTCTTTGTTTACTGTGGGGTGACCTTGGTGTTTCTGTGTTCCACACAGAGAACTGACTCTATCAGATATGGCCAGGAGAACCTTTTAGATCATTGAAAATGGAAGGGAGTCTCGGTAATTTTCTCACTCAGTTGTGTTAATATGGCCAGTGGAAATTATGAGATATTAGATACTCCATTGTGTTAATATGATCGGTTAAAGTTGTGAGGTTATAGAGAAAGGAGGACAAAGCCGGTTGATTTTTATTTTGAAGAGCACGGAGTCATAAGCTACAACGGGACAGTCCCTCGGTGCAGTTGGAAAGACTTCTCCCTTTCAGACTATGTATGAGATAATATCAGATCAGGAAAATGATTCCTAGTGTTTGGAAGCCCCTCAGATAAATTGGGCATTTTGTTAAATCCTTTTGCATGAATTGAGCAACTTGCTAAATTTGAATTGACATTTTAAAGGACACTCTGTTTGAATCGTTGAATGATTGTGATAGTGTGCATGTGAGAGACAGGCATGGGGAAATGATTCCAAAACTATGACTTATTCCAAAAAAAGGGTGAAACGGACAGAATAAACTGAGAAGCCACTGCCACCTGAGATAGAGCCAGACAGGGAGAGACACACAGAGAGAGAGACTTGCTGTGAAGTGTTAACTCTTTGAGGTCTGTTTTGAATGAACATTTTGTTCATTGAGTCATAGAGTCATAGAGATGTATAGCATGGAATAAAAACCCTTCGGTCCAACCTGTCCATGCCGACCAGATATCCCAACCCAATTCTAGTCCCACCTGCCAGCAACCAGCCCACATCCCTCCAAATCCTTCCTATTCATATACCCATCCAAATGCCTCTTAAATATTGCACTTGCACCAACCTCCAGCACTTACTCTGGCAGCCCATTCCATACACGTACCACCCTCTGTGTGAAAAAGTTGCCCCTTAGGTCTCTTTTATATCTTTCCCCTCTCACCCAAAACCTATGCCCTCTCGTTCTGGACACCCCGGTCCCAGGGAAGAGACTTTGTCTATTAATCCTCTCCATGCACCTCATAATTTTGTAAACATCTAGAAGGTCACCCCTCAGCCTCCGATGCTCCAAGGAAAACAGCCCCAGACTGTTCAGCCTCTCCCTGTAGCTCAAATCCACCAACACTGGCAACATTCTTGTAAATCTTTTCTGAACCCTTTCAAGTTTCACAACATCTTTCCGATAGGAAGGAGATCAGAACTGCATGCAGTATTCCAACAGTGGCCTAACTGATGTCCTATACAGCCACAACATGATCTCCCAACTCCTGTATTCAATACTCTGACCAATAAAGGAAAGCATACCAAATGCCTTCTTCACTATCCTATCTACCTGCAACTCCACTTTCATGGAGCTATGAATCTGCACTCCAAGGTTTCTTTGTTCTACAACACTCCCTAGAACCTTCCCATTAAGTGTATAAATGCTGCTAAGATTTGCTTTCCCAAAATGCAGCACCTCGCATATATCTGAATTAAAATCCATCTACCACTTCTCAGCCCATTGGCCCATCTGGTCCATATCCTGTTGTAATCTGAAGTAACCCTCTTCGCTGTCCACTACACCTCCAAATTTGGTGCCATCTGCAAACTTACTAACTGTACCTTTTATGCTCACATCCAAATCATTTATGTAAATGACAAAAAGTTGAGGGCCCAGCACTGATCCTTGTGGCAATCCACTGGTCACAGGCCTCCAGTCTGAAAAACAACCCTCCACCACCACACTCTGTCTTCTACCTTTGAGTCAGTTCTGTATCCAAATGATTAGTTCTCCCTGTATTCCATGAGATCTAACCTTGCTAATCAGTCTCCCATGTGGAACCTTGTCAAACGCCTTACTGAAGTCCATATAGATCACATCTACTACTCTGCCCTCATCAATCTTCTTTGTTACTTCAAAAAACTCAATCAAGTTTGTGAGACATGATTTCCCATGCACAAAGCCATGTTGAATATCCCGAATCAGTCCTTGCATTTCCAAATACATGTACATCCTGGATCTCAGGATTCCCTCCAACAACTTGCCCACCACGGAGGTCAGGCTCACCGGTCTATAGTTCCCTGGCTTGTCTTTACCACCCTTCTTAAACAGTGGCACCACGTTTGCCAACCTCCAGTCTTCCGGCACCTCACCTCTGACTATCGATGATACAAATATCTCAACAAGAGGCCCAGCAATCACTTCTCTAGCTTACCACAGAGTTCTCTGGTACACCTGATCAGGTCCTGGGGATTTATCCACCTTTAACCATTTCAAGACATCCAGCACTTCCTCCTCTGTAATCTGGACATTTTGCAAGATGTCACCATCTATTTCCCTACAGTCTATATCTTCCATATCCTTTTCCACAGTAAATACTGATGCAAAATATTCATTTAGTATCTCCTCCATTTTCTGTGGCTCCACACAAAGGCCGCCTTGCTGATCTTTGAGGGGCCCTATTCTCTCCCTACTTACACTTTTGTCCTTAATATATTTGTAAAACCCTTTGGATTCTCCTTAATTCTATTTGCCAAAGCTATCTCATGTCCCCATTTTGCCCTCCTGATTTCCCTCTTAAGTATACTCCTACTGCCTTTATACTCTTCTAAGTTTTCACTCGATCTATCCTGTCTATACCTGATATATCCTTCCTTATTTTTCTTAACCAAACTCTCAATTTCTTTAGTCATCCAGCATTCCCGATACCTACCAGCCTGACAGGAATATACTTTCTCTGGATTCTTATTATCTCATTTCTGAAGGCTTCCCATTTCCAGCTGTCAATTTACCTGTGCACATCTGCCCTCAATCAGCTTTCAAAAGTTCTTGCCTAATACCGTCAAAATTGGCCTTTCTCCAATTTAGAACTTCAACTTTTAGATCTGGTCTATCCTTTTCCATCACTATTTTAAAACAAATAGAATTATGGTCGCTGGCCCCAAAGTGCTCCCCACTGACACCTCAGTCACCTGCCCTGCCTTATTTCCCTAGAGTAGGTCAAGTTTTGCACCTTTTATAGTAGGTACATCCACAGACTGAATCAGAAAATTATCTTGTACACACTTAAGAAATCCCTCTCCATCTAAACCTTTAACACTATGGCAGTCCCAGCCAATGCTTGGAAAGTTAAAATCCCCCATCATAACCACCCTATTATTCTTACAGATAGCGGAGATCTCCTTACAAGTTTGTTTCTCAATTTCCCTCTGACTATTGGGAGGTCTATAATACAATCCCAATAAGGTGATCATCCCTTTCTTATTTCTCAGTTCCACCCAAATAATGTCTCTGGACGTATTTCCGGGAATATCTTCCCTCAGCACAGCTGTAATGCTATCCCTTATCAAAAATGCCACTCCCCCTCCTCTCTTGCCTCCCTTTCTATCCTTCCTGTAGCATTTCTATCCTGGAACATTAAGCTGCCAGTCCTGCCCATCCCTGAGCCATGTTTCCGTAATTGCTATGATATCCCAGTCCCATGTTCCATATACTGCCAAATTTCCTGTTCCATCGTTTCTCCTCTTCCCAACACACATACTCATGCCCTCAATGTCCCTCCTTCCCTTTCTTGCACACACCCTTTCTCCCTCATCTATATACTCTCTGTCCATCACACATACCCTCTATCCTGCTCTCCCCTACTCACACACACATACTCTCTCACCCTCACTCCAACAGATATATTCTCTCTCTTCCTCACTCACTATCTCCCATATACACGAGGTCATGCTGGGAAATGCAAGCTTTACTTCTGCAACAGTATCCCCTAAACCCCCTGCCCTTCAGATCTGAGTAGATGGGATGGAAAGGGTGCTGATGTAGGAGGGAAACTATGATGCACGAATATTTGCAGAAATAAATAGGAATGACAGTACACACTTAATGGAAAATACAGTGGCTCAACACAGAGACTGAAGGGTGCAAACATAGAACTTAAATATTTTGAGTGGAAATAAATAAAGTCACACAAATGGCCCATCACTATTTCTGGTTTCACCGATAGAGTTATAGCGTACAAGATATATTGCAGAAAGTGTAACAATATTATGGATACCCCATTATGTACGTTTAAACTCTGATAGGTGTATAGATTTTTAAAGATGATGTCATTCTCATCAACTATTTTTGAAATATTGGGATTCGTTCAATCAGAGCTGTAAAGGTTAGGAAAGATTTAATGAGGGTATTTAAAATTATGAACACTTTGTTCAGGTGAAGAGGTAAAGGCTGTTTCTTTCCTGAGTTCGATGGTAGCTCAAACTGAGTTTCCCCAAGCTGCACTGTAAAGGGCAGTCACCAATCAATGGTCCAGAGGGGATGCTGACTGGACAGTGAAGGATGATGGCTGGGCTTTCGAAGCCTGAGGAACTGTGAGGTCTAGCAGTACAGAAATACTGAGTCAGTATGAGGGTGGCACGGTGGCTCAGTGGTTAGCACTGCTGCCTCACACTGCCAGGGACCTGGGTTCGATTCAACCCTCTGGTCACTCTCTGTGTAGAGTTTGCACATTCTCCCCATGTCAGTGTGGGTTTCCTCTGATAATCCAAAGATGTGCAGGCTTGGTGGATTAGCCATGGGTAACGCAGAGTTACAGAGATGGGGGTGGGTCTGAGTGGGATGCTTTTTGGAGGTTTGCTATGGGCTGAATGGCCTACTTCCACACTGTAGGGATTCTATGAGAAGGAGCTGCACCCTGCCATGCCAATGTAAGGGAGAGACAGGTAGCTTCCTACTTGGAGCATTCTCTCAGCATTTATCGAAGATTTTATTGAAAGAAAATGGGCACAGCCACCAGCTCAATATTGTGGAGGGAAACCTGCAGCCACTGGGGTACCTCAGGCTGCCTGGATTGGCAATCTGCCACCTCCAGACCATCCCCAGACAGGCAGCTCAAACACTATCCATGCCCTCTGGGTAAGGGTGTGGGAAAGGGTGTGATAGAGAGTGACTGCACACAGACTGAAACATTTCTCTGAGGATCCTCTGATCAATCCTTTTCACTCTCCTTTTAGTTCCATTTCCCGCTTGCTGCTTCCGAACAGGTCGCCATTCCAGCCGTGACTCAGCCTTTCGGGAAGTGGCTCAGGTTTAGGCTATTGCTGGAAAGATGGCCCATCACCTCAATGATGTGATAATAAACCCACACATTCACTTCTTTTCCCACTCCCATATCAGGGCCGAGTGTGAACAAAGGGGTTTCTTTACACAGAGGATTGTCAGGTTTTCACAGGGAGCAGATGAAGCCGAGAATGTTGTGTTTTAGAACATAGAAGATCGAAAAGTACAGCACAGACCAGGCCCTTCACCCTACGATGCTGTGCCGAGGATTAGTCCTAATGTGAAATAAAATAACCTGACCTATGCCCCCCACAATTCACTGGTGTCCACGTGCATGTCCAGCAGGTGCTGAAATATCCCGACTGACTCTGCTTCCACCACCACCGCTAGCAACACATTCCATACATTCACAACTCTCTGCATAAAGAAACTACCTCGGACGTCTCTTCTATACCTTCCTCCTAATATCTTAAAACTATGACCCCTCGGCCCAGTCAATCCTGCCCTGGGGAGAAGTCTCTGGCTATTGACTCTATCCATGCCTCTCATTACCTTGTATACCTCGATCAGGTCACCTCTCTTCCTCCTTCTCTTCAGAGAGAAAAGTCTGAGCTTAGTCAAACTCTCTTCATAAGACAAGCCCTCCAGTCCAGGCAGCATCCTGGTAAACCTTTGTTTGCACCCTCTACAAAGACTCTGTATCTTTCCGACAGTAGGGCGACCAGAAATATTCCTAGTGTGGTCTCACCAGGGACTTGTAGAGCTGTAGCAAAACCTCGTGGCATTTAAACTCGATCCCCCTGTTAATGAAAGCCAAAACACCAGATGCTTTCTTAACAAACATATCCACTTGGGTGGCAACTTTGAGGAATCTATGTTCTTGAACACCAAGATCCCTCTCCTCCTCCACACTGCCAAGAATCCTGTCTTTAATCATATATTCAGCATTTGAGTTTGACCTTCCAAAATGCATCACTTTGCATTTATCCAGGTTGAACTCCATCTGCCATTTCTTAGCCCAGCTCTGCATCTTGTCAATGTCACACTATAGCCTGCAATAGCCCTCAATACTATCAACAGCACTTCCAACCTTTGTGTCATCGGCAGGTTTGGTAACGCACCCCTCAATCTCTTCCTCCATTTCATTTATAAAATCTACAAAGAGCAGAGGCCCGAGAATAGAGCCCAGAGGGACCCCACACAACACTGACCTCCAGGCAGAATACTTTCCATCTGCAACCACTCCCTGCTTCCTGTATTCCTGACGAAGGGCTTTTGCCTGAAACGCCGATTTTACTGCTCCTCGGATGCTGCCTGAACTGCTGTGCTTTTCCAGCACCACTCTAAACGAGACTCTGCTTTCTGTCTGCCAACCAATTCTGAATCCAGATTGCCAAATCTCCCTGTATCCCATACTTCCTGACTTTATGAATGAGCCTACCATAGGGAACCTTACCAAGTGCTTTGCTGAAGTCCATGTACACCACATCCACTGCTCGACCTTCGTCGACATGTCTTGTCATCTGCTCAAAGAACTCAATTAGATTAAATAGGCTCAACCAGCCCCTCACAAAGCCATGCTGACTCCCTTTAATCATGCTATGCTTTTCCAAAAGTCATAAATCCTATCCCTCAGAACTCCTTCAAAAATCTTGCTGACCAGATGTAAGATTGACTGGTCTGTAATTGCCAGGGATTTCCCTCTTACCCTTCTTGAAAAGAGGAACATTTGCCTCCCTCCAATCCTCCAGTATTACTGTGTGGAGAGTGAGGAAGCAAAGATCTTCACCAACGGCCTAGCAACCTCCTTTCTCACTTCCCAGAGCAACCGAGGTTAAATCTGGTCTGACCCTGGGGACTCATCAATCTTAATGTTCACCAAAATGTCCAACACATCAACTTCATCAATCTCGATCTGTTCAAGCCTATATCCTAGCTCCTCAAAGTTGTCATTCACAATTAGGTCCCTTTCTGTAGTGCAAACCAAAGCAAAAAACTAATTTAAGGTTTCCCTTTTCTGCTCATACTCCACGCACAAGTGTCCTACACTGTCACTGATCGGCCCTCCCTTCTCCCTGATCATTCTCTTATTCCTCACGTAGGAGTTTTATGGAGAAGGAGGTTAAAGGTTGAGGCCAGGTTCAAGAGGTCACTCTGGCACGCTGCATGAGGGAGCTACAGCCACTTGAAAATGGCAATGGACACATTGTTTGGAAATATCTTTGATGGGGTGTATGAATAGGAGCCATGTTAGGGGATTATTTCAGGGAAGTTACTGAGGATAATTACACATTTGTGCTGAAACGTAGCAGAGGACAGGTAGAATAAAAGGGAGACAATTTACAAGGAATTATGCCAAATGTACTGCACAGAAATAGGTCACATGACACAACTGACCAACGTCAATGTCCATGTTCCACATGAGCCTATTCCCAGGCTCCTTCATCTCACCCGATCAATGTCTCCTTCTATTCCTTCTCCCTCATGTGTTGATCTAGCTTTCCTCTTAGATGCAGCAAGGTTATTCACCTCATGTATCCCCTCTGGTAGTGAGTTCCACAAACTAACCGTTCTAAGTAAAGATGTTACATCAATAAAAATAAATGCAAGATCCGACGGCTTCATTGAGTTTCCAACTGCTCAGAAAACATAGCTTAAGGGAGGATGGAGTGGGTGTAAGAAGGATTATAATAAACCTCCATCCATAAAAAAAGGTATGTGGTGTGACCTCAAAAATAATAGCATTGGCTTTCCATGTGATTTCACCTGATCGAGACTTAAAACCCCCACAAACATCACAAAGGAACTCAAACCCCCAAATGAAACTGGAAATTAGGAAACAGAAATGCTGTTTGTGATGAACATAAATGGGAGATAAAAAGGGCCAATATTGATTTTTTGTCACTGACTGGAAGGGTGTTTCTGAGGGATCTGTCGGTGTGGTCTGTAAGAGTGGGATTTATTGGGAACATTGAATGTCAAAGGCAGATCATTAATTTCCCTTTTATTGAAGATTGGTACTCAGGTGATATAAATGTTACTTGCCATTTATCAACCCAAGCCTTACAGATCACACACACAGATCCCTCATAAATATCCTGGGGCATTGACCAAAAGCTGGGCCAGCCACATACATATCATAGCTCCAGGAGCAAGTTGGGAATTCGATCACAAGTGACTCACCTCTGACTCTCAATGTTACCACCATCAACAAGGCACAAGTCGAGCATGTGTTTGAGTGCTATCTACTTGTCTTGATCAATGTAGCTGTAGCAACATTTAATAGTTTGATACCTCAGGGCAAAGCAGATCATTTCATTGATAACCTATCCATCAACTTAAACTTTTATTCTCTCCACCATCAGCATAATGTGGCTGGAGTGTGTACCATGTGCTTGATGCACTGCAACAGCTCTCCAAGCCTCTTTCTAGAAATACTTATGGAGCCCACAACCTCTGCATCCAAGAGGAACAAGAATTTATCCAGTTCTTGCTTCTTTGGCCATGACCTGCTTCAATGATGTGAATGGTGGTGAACATTGCACCAGCATCAGTGAACATCCCCACTTCTGACCTTATGATAGAGGGAAGATCATTGATGAAGCAGATGGTTGGTCCGAGGACAGTCGCAGAGGAACAGTCGCTGAGTGACAGCCAGCCATCACATCTCCAACCAGAGAAAGTTATCCCCTGATTCCTCCTGATTTCAGTTTGGACAGGGCACTTTGTGCCAGCTTTGTCAAATGGCACCTTGGCATCAACACAATCACGCTCATGTCACATCCAGAACATTGGGGACTAGATTGGATTTGTCCTGCTTCCTGCAAATAATCGGACATGAAGATGGCCAATAATCCACATTGTCCAAATGGTGTGACAATTGAACCTATACTGAAAATTGTTCTGAATTAAACAATGTAGGATAATGTGTAAGTCTCGTTATACTAATCAATACTACACAATATCAGTGATGCCTGTGAGAGGCGACATTTTCAAAATTCAGATTGAGTCTGCAAGATTTTAAGAATGTTGTTCCCTAATTATTGAAGCACAAAGTGTAAATAGTTAATAAATGTCGCTCACCAGAATGAGGACAGACTTATTTCTCCCTCCAACCTCAGTAATAATAGGTTTGTAGGATGATTACAAAACAGACAGATCTCACTACAAATGATATTCGATTAATCATTGGTAAGGCCTCATTTAAAGGTTTGATTTGGTTTCTTTATTCTCTGCTGTTGTTTGTGAAGCCAGGATTCAAATTCTGTTTTTATAGAAAACCTTCTGACTTTGCCCCCCAACCTGAAGTCTGAAAGTATTTCAGAATAAAGGTGTTCCTCACATGAAAGACCAAGGGAGCACGAGTCCCTAACCATGGGGGAGGGAGGGTACTCGATCAGGGGATATGCAGTTGGGCAGAGTGCCTGAAAGCAGGTTATGGTGATGGGAAGCCTGGAACAGAGAAAGGCTGGGTGGTATGATTTGGTGAGAGCAGGCTTGAAAGTGACCATACAGGTAGGAGCTAGTGGTCTGACAGGAAGGCAGGAAGTGGGCCTGTGAAAGAAATGAAACGTTCTGAAAATGTAAAACATTTTAGAGGATGCTGCAGCTCCACCTTGGAAGGAGTTTGAAAAATACTGCCACCTGTAAAAGCAGCACTGAGAGAGAGAGAGAATAATTTGCATTTATCAGGCAACTTTCAGAACGATGTGCATATATTTGTTGTATAGTTATTGTTTTGGTGGAGGTAATAGGACGGTCAATTTGGGCAAAACAACGTCCCCCAAACAGCAATGTAATCATTTGTTGGCTGAGAGCTTCCAGGTTCTTCTTTGAATAGCTCCATGGTAACCATTGCTTACCCAAGGGGAGATGAGATCTGGCTTTAACTTTCTTCTGAAAGACAGCAGTTCCAACAATCAGCACTCCCTCAGGTTTTTGAGCCTTGACTCTGTGCTCATATCTCTAGAGAGATATTTGAACTCATGACCTTTTGGCTCAGAGATGTGAATGCTGTTTACTGGGGCCACAGCTACAAATACAAGATCACTATAGACAGTGGATACTTACAGAATTAAAATTCCAAGAGTGTAATTTATGTCATAGGTGTGCCCAATTTGTCACAGTTGGTGTGAGAAAGTGCACATCGATGCACCTGATGTGGAACTAATCCATCTCATGGAGCATTGCCACGTGAAATTAAATCCAAGTGTGGTCTTTAACTGAAGTCGGGTTATCAGTGAACTATAATTCACTCAAAGAATACAGATAGAATTCAGTCCCTACTCTGGGCCAGAGCCTTTTTCTGTGCTGTAGATCTCTATGTCTCGTTAAAGTCACAGACAGGAGAGTATCATGATAGGGACAAGTTTGTGTTGACATTTTACATTGTAAATGTTGACATCAAAATTCCCAGGACAGTAGGTTTTCAGGAGAGCAGTGTTTCTGTGTCAAATATTATCAGGAAAATTAATCTCTCAACTATTGGGATCTGGAACCATTGAGAAAAGGATCTTAGGTCTGGCAGTGCCAGAACAAGAGAGACAGGTTTCGGACTGTTTGGAGTGTCACGGTACAGATTCTCCAGAATGATACCAGGGCTTCAAGATGAACTTTGGTGCAGTTTAATCGAGGATAAGAATTTGAAGGAGGACTTCAAAACAATAGAGAATAATCTGAGGCTTGGAGCTAGGCCTGTGGGAACAGGTTCAAAGTTTGGGAGAAGATTTGTAGCTCGGGTGCTCGTTGTTGTGGTTCTGTTCGCCGAGCTGGGAATTTGTGTTGCAGACGTTTCGTCCTCTGTCTAGGTGACATCCTCAGTGCTTGGGAGCCTCCTGTGAAACACTTCTGTGATGTTTCCTCCGGCATTTGTAGTGATTTGAATCTGCCGCTTCCGGTTGTCAGTTCCAGCTGTCCGCTGCAGTGGCCGGTATATTGGGTCCAGGTCGATGTGCTGATTGATTGAATCTGTGGATGAGTGCCATGCTCCGAGGAATTCCCTGGCTGTTCTCTGTTTGGCTTGTCCTACAATAATAGTGTTGTCCCAGTCGAATTCATGTTGCTTGTCATCTGAGTGTGTGGCTACTAAGGATAGCTGGTCGTGTCGGTTCGTGGCTAGTTTGTGTTCATGGATGCGGATCGTTAGCTGTCTTCCTGTTTGTCCTATGTAGTGTTTTGTGCAGTCCTTGCATGGGATTTTGTAGACTACATTGGTTTTGCTCATGCTGGGTATCGGGAAGCGGCAGATTCAAACCACTATAAATGCCGGAGGAAAGATCACAGAAGCCCTTCACAGGAGGCTCCCAAACACTGAGGATGTCACCTAGACAGAGGACAAAACGTCTGTGACACAAATTCCCAGCTCGGCGAACAAACCACAATAGTGGGAACAGATTATGAATTTTCATAGAGAAAGAGAAGAGAAATTCCCACAAGGTGCAGGATGTCAACTGAATTCTAAGACTTTGATTGGTTCATTTTTGTTAGTTAAGATTATTAAGATATATGGTTCAAACACAAGGAAAGATAACTAAGATACACATTAACCACAAAGTAACTGAAAGGAGATGAAAGACAGCCTTCTGTAGCCACATGCTTCATTGAAAACCAGAGTCGAGACTATGGTGCTGGAAAAGCCCAACAAGTCAGGCAGGATCCGAGGATCAGGAGAATTGACGTTTCAGGCATAAGCCCTTTATCAGGAATGAGGCTTGTGGGCCGGGATGGATGAGAGATAAATGGGAATGGGGAGGAGGCTGGGAGGAAGGTAGCTGGGAATGTGATTGGAAGATGAAGGTGGGGGTGAAAGATATTAGGTCGGAGAGGAGGGTGGAGCGGATAGGTGGGAAGGAAGATGGACAGGTCTAGAGGGCGGTGCCGAGTTGGAAGCTTGAGACTGGGATAAGGTGGGGGAGGGGAAATGAAGAAACTAGTGAAATCCGCATTAATCCCATGTGGTTGCAGGGTCCCAAGGTGGAAGGTGAGGAGTTCTTCCTCCAGGTGTTGTGTGGTTAGGGTTTGGCAATGGAGGAGGCCCAGGACCTACATGTCCTTGGTGGAGTGGGAGGGGGAGTTAAAGTGTTGGGTCACGGGGCAATGGGGGTGGATTGGGTGTCCCAGAGATGTTCTTTGAAACATTCCACAATTTGGCGGCCTGTTTTCCCGATGTAGAGGAGACCACATCAGATGCAATGGATACAGTAGATGGCGTATGTGGAAGTTCCAGGTAAATTTCTGTTAGATGTGGAAGGCTTCTTTGGGGCCTTGAATGGAGGTGAGGGGGGAGGTGTGGACGCAGGTTTTGTACTTCTTGCATTGGCAGGGAAAGGTGCTGGGAGTGGGTACATTCTTTTATGTCTGATATGGTGGAGAATGAGCATTTGTTGAGTGTGTGAATTCTCCTGAGGATGTAAAAGAGCAGAGGTCCTTTGCAGGTCTGGGAGAGTCTATAATATCCAAGGCTGCCCCTACTCCCCTTATTGAACAAGGGAACGACATTTGCTGTAATCCAGTCTTCTGGCACTATTCCTGTAGACAATGATGACATAAAGATCAGTGCCAATCTCCACCCTGGCTTCCCAGAGAATCCTAGGATTAATCCCATCCAGCTCAGGTGCCTTACCTATTTTTACACTTTCCAGAACTGCTGACACCTCCTCCTTGTTAACCTCAATCCCATCCAATCTAGTAGTTAGGTCAATGGTGTGCTCCCCCTGCCAGACGTGGGAGATCAGGAAGCAGTCCAGTGGCCCTGACGACTATGTTTGCCGGAAGTGTGACCGGCTGCAGCTCCTCACAGACCACATTGTTCAGTTGGAGCAGCAGTTGGACACACTGAGGAGCATACAGTGGGCAGAGTGTGTGGTAGACCCTACTAACAGGTACACCATTTTGGATATTGTTGAGGAGGCTGGCCTCAGAGGGGAGTATAACAGCAGCAGCCGGGTTTGTGGCACCACAACTGGCTCTGTTGTATATCAGGGTCAGTCAACATCCAGACAAGTGACAGTGATGGGAGACTCGCTAGTTGGGGCACACACGCGGGCATTTCTGTGGTCGCGTTTGAGATTCCAGGATGGTATGTTCCCTCCTTGGTTCCAGGGTCAAGGACATCTCTGAATTGTTGCACAAAATTCTTAAGGAGGAGGGTATGAAGCCAGAGATCATTGTGCACATTGGTACCAATGACATAGGTAAAAAGAGGGATGAGGTCCTGCAGAGTGAGTGCAGGAAGTTAGGAAAGAGCTGAAAAGCGTTATGTAATCAGGGATAGGAGAGTGTGGTTGTGCGTGAGACAGGTTGAGGGATCCAGGAAGTAGAGTTGCAGGAGCCTCAGCCCCTGTCCTTGTCAACCAGGTTCAAGATGTTTGCTCCCTGTGTGTGGACGGGAATAGGGACTGCAGGGAGAATGAGCTGACTGCAGCACTACAGTGCAGGGAGCCATTCAAGGGGAGGAAGAGAAGAGAAATATTGTTGTAATTGGGGATAGTGCAGTTAAAGGCATAGACACTGTTCTCTGTGACCAGGATTGAGAGTCCCGATGGTTGTGTTCCCTGCCCAGAGCTTGGGTCCAGGATATCTCATCTGGGCTGCATAGTGGGCGGGTAAAGATCCAGTGGTTGTGGTCCATGTAGTATCAATGACATAGATAACACTAGGGCAGACAGTCTGATAAGGGAGTATTAACAGAGAGGAGCTAAACTAAATAATAAGACCAAAAAGGTAGCAGTCTCTGGATTACTACCTGAGCCATGAGTTAATTAGCACAGGGTTGATAAGATTAAGCAGGGAGATGCATGGCACAAAAACTGGTGTGGGAGAAATCTGGTTGAATTGAGACATTGACATCGGTATTGGGAAAGAAAGGACCTGGTCTGGAGGGATCAGAGACCAAGTGAATCACATAACTAGGGCTGTAGACAGGGTTTTAAACTCAACCATGAGGGCTGAAATGCTCTTTTCTTTAATCCTCAGCTGTTGGTTTTCACCTTGTAGAATCTTGTCACAAGGTTATTCTGTCTGGTTCTCTAAAGTTCAGCTCTTTCAGTTGTGGTCTGTCTGCACCAGCAGCCTCCTTAAAGCTGAGCCTGAAGAAACCTTCAGCTCTCCACTACTGCCAGTGTGTAGGATTCCGCTAAATGGACTCCACACTGTTTGTCACCATGCTGTAAGTTAGTGGGGTGGGGTGGGGGGGGTGGGAGCTCAGTTATGGGGCAAATTAGAGAACCCGAATCAAAGGAAGAGAGAAGAGTGCAGAACTCAGGATAGGTTATTAAAATCTCCAGCACAGACACAAACAGGACATGGTTTAGAGGTCCCTGTGTTGGACTGGGATGTACAAAGTTAAAAATCACACAACACCAGGTTCTCGTCCAACAGGTTTAATTGGAAGCACTAGCTTTCGGAGCGTCGCTCCTTCATCAGGTGATTGTGGAGGACACAATTGTAAGGCACAGAATTTATAGCAAAAATTTACAGTGTGATGTATCTGAAATACATTGAAACACACCTGGATTGTCTGTTGAGTCTTTCATCTGTTCGAATACAGTGATAGTTTCACTTCTTTCATGTGTAAATCACAAAACCTTTTTTTAAAAGTTGCATTCTCAGGTTAGCTGTTAACAATGGTGATAGCTAGACAATATGTTGAAGGTGTTGGCCCCCTGTGTTCTCTGTCTATGACCTGATGTTTAGATTGATTCTAATCTAAAAGGTGAGATAACAGAGTTTTACATAAATTGATGCAGTTTTTGAGCTCAGAGTTCTACATGAATGTGTGCAGTTTTTGAGCAAAGTACAATGTAATTCTGTAAGTACAAATTCACCCCACAAAATATATGTGTGCATGTGGGTCTTTGTGTCTGTCTGTGTGTGTGTCTGGGGTGGGGGTTGTGAGTGTGAGAGAGAGTGTATATGTGTGTGTAGTGAGTGTAGAGTGTCTTACGTCTGTGAGGGGGTGCATGTGTGGGTGTGGGAGTGTGTGTGCGTGTCTGGGGTGGGAAGTTGTGAGTGTCTGTGAGGGAGTGTATATATGTGTGTGCATGAGTGTAGAGTGGTCTAAGTCTCTGACAGGATGCCTGTGGGAGTGTGTGTGTCTGTAAGAGTGTGTGTGAGTATCTGTGTGCGTGTCTGTGTATATGTGTGTCCGTGTGTATGTGTGTGTATTGGAGTGCCTGTGTGTGTGTATAGAGCAATGGTGGTCACCTGTAATGTGCCATGACCCCAAGTTCCCGGTTGAGGCCCTCCCTATGGGTACCGAACTTAGCTATCAGCCTCTGCTCGGCCACTTTTCACTGCTGGCTGTCCCGAAATCCGCCTTGGAGGGTGGTCATCCGAAGGTCTGAGGTCGAATGTCCTGGACCACTGAAGTGTTCCCCAACTGGGAGGGAACCCTCCTGTCTGTTGATTGTTGTGCGGTGCCCATTCATCCGTTGTCGTAGCCTTTGCTCGGTTTCCCCAATGTACCATGCCTCAGGGCATCCTTGCCCACAACGTATAAGATAGACAACGTTGGCTGAGTCACATGAATACCTGCCATGTATAAGGTGGGAGGTGTCCCCACGTGTAATGGTAGTATCTATGTCCACAATCTGACACGTCTTGCAGCGCCTACCGTGACAGGGTTGTATGGAGTTGTCCTGAGAGCCGGGCAGTTTGCTACGAACAATGATCCGTTTGAGGTTTGGCGGTTGTTTAAAGGTGAGCATTGGAGGTGTGGGGAAGGTCTTGGTGAGGTGCTCATCCTCATTGATAATGTGTTGCAGGTCACGAAGAACATGGCGTAGTTTTTCAGCTCCTGGGAATTACTGAACAACGAAGGGTACCCTGTCGGTTGCAGCACGTGTCTGTCTCCTGAGGAGGTCATTACGGTTCCTTGCTGTGGCACGTCGGAACTGACGGTTGATGAGTTGGGCATCGTTCCCGTTCTTGTGCGGGCATTCAACAGTACTTCCAGGTGTCCGTCATGTTCTTTCTCATCTGAGCAGATGCGGTGTTTGCATAGGGCTTGTCCATAGGGGATAGCTGTTTTAATATGTTTTGGGTGGAAGCTGGAGAAGTGTAGCATTGTGAGGTTGTCTATGGGTTTGCGGTAGAGTGTGGTGCTGAGGTGCCCATCCTTGATGGAGAAGCATGTGTCCAAGAATGAGACAGATAGTCGAGAGTAGTCCATGGTGAGTTTGATGGTGGGATGAAACTTGTTGATGTCACTGTGTAGTTTTATCAGTGACTCCTCACCATGGGTCCAGAGGAAGGAAATGTCATCAATGTACCTGGTGTACAATGTTGGTTGGAGATTCTGCATAGAGCAGAAGTCTTGTTCGAAACTGTGCATGGAGATGTTGGCATATTGGGGTGCAAATGTGGTCCCCATGGCTGTTCCGTGTGTCTGGATGAAGAATTGGTTGTCAAAGGTGAAGACGTTGTGATCGAGGATAAAGCAGATAAGTTAGAGGATGGTGCTCGGAAATGAGCAGTTGTTGGTGTTGAGTACTGAGGCTGTTGCCGGGATGCCATCATTGTGAGGGATGCTGGTGTAGAGTGCGGAAATGTCCATTGTGACGAGGAACGTTCCCGGTTCGACTGGTCCGTGGATTCTGAGTTTCCACAAAAAATCTGTGGTGTCACGACAGGGGCTTGGGATCTCCTGTACAATAGGTTTCAAGATTCCTTCAACATAGCCGGAGAGATTCTCACACAGGGTCCCATTACCCGATACGATGGGACGTCCTGGTGTGTTGGTTTTGTGCACCTTTGGAAGGCAGTATATTATGAACCATTATAATGAAAAGATTGTTTCATTTTCCCCTGATTCTTAACCAAATTACAATGAAATACATATAATATATGTACAAAACATCAGTATTTGTTCAATCTTATCCATACTTTATCCGTTAAATTCTCGATAATGTATCTGCTGTCACATTGTTACAACCCGCGACATGGACAATGTGGAAATTAAAAGTCTGCAACACAAGACCCCAATGAAATGGTCTCATTTGCTTGTCTTTAAACCATTCCAAGAATGTAAGAGGATTGTGATCTGTGTACCCAACTGTCTCCGACACATTGTCATGACATTAACATTAAAACGTTGTAAGGCCAGTACCAAACTCAATAGTTCCTTTTCAATCATAGAGTATTTTCTGTGGTGGGTGTTGAGTTTCTTTGAAAAGTAACTGACTGGCAGTTCAATTCCACCATGACCTTCCTGTATCAGTTCCAACTCCAATGTCACTAACATCAATTGCAGTTTGAAGGGTTTCAAAAAGGTTGGTGTAGCTGAAACTGGTGCGATGGTTAATACTGTTTTCAAATAGTCCAATGTCTCCTGGCATTGTTCTGTCCACCAAAATGTTGTCTTCTCCTTCAGCAAATCTGTTAACGGTGAGACGACACTGGTGAAGGTTGGAACAAACTTCCAGGAAAATCCGCTTCATCCAAAAATCGAAGCATCTCTTTCTTCAAGGTTGGTTGTGGAAATTCCTCGATATCCTTCATCTTTGTTTTCCTTCGGGTCAATCTTCCATTACCAATGTTCTGTCCCAAGAACATCACCTTTGCCTTCGCTCATCCTGTTTTCTGTAAGTTTATTATCAGTTTTGCTTCTGAGAACCGCTCAAAGAGCTCTGCCAGCTGTACCATGTGATCGTTCCATGACTCCCTAAAGATCATTACACCATCCAGACAGACTGTACAGTTTGTTAACCCACCTTTCCAATGTCTGTTCCTGAGTCTTTGGGATGTAGTGGGTACGTTCTTCATTCCAAAGGACATCACTTTGAATTGATAAAGCCCATGTGGGGTTACAAACGCAGAAATTTATTTCACTCTCACTGATAAAGATACCTGCCAATACCACGCAGTAAGTCTAACTTTGTGATGTAACTGGTTTGCCCAACTTTCTCTATACTGTCCTCCAATCTTGGTTCTGGGTTGGAGTCTGATTTTGTTACGGCGTTGACCTTCCAATAATCCACATAGAATTGTTGAGTCCCGTCGGGTTTGGGAAGTTCGGCGATTGGTGAACTCCACTCACTCGGACTCAGTCCGATGATATCCTCATTGAGGATCACATGCACCTCCTTCTGGACCTGTGTGTCTTTGAAAGGATTAAGTCTGTAGGGGTGTTGTTTTATCGGAACAGCATTCCCTCCATCTCCCTCATGTACAATAGCATTAGTCCTCCCCATCTTATTCCTGCATGTGTCCTCATCCTGCAGCAACAAGCCTTTCAACTGGGTTCTTTGTTCCTGAGACACAGCTCACTAACCTATCCCACTCCTCAAGGACTCCCTCATTCTTTAATGTAATTTGAGACACATCAAACTCCACTACATCTGGATTGGATTCCGCACTCTGAGGGACAGTAACTAACACCTGTTCCTCCATTTCCTTCTCTCTATTATCATAAGGTTTCAACATCTTCACATGACGGACCCGATACAGATTTTTTTTTCCGATCCGGCATCTTTCCCAGATAGTTTACCTGGCTCAGCTTTTGCTCAATTTGATCAGGATCGCTAAACCTTGCTTCGGAAGGATCTCTGATCACTCGTGACAATATTAATAAGTCATCCCAACGGGAAAACATTCAAATTCCAGAATGTTCACTGACACCTGCTTCATTCTACACTGTGCCCTCTTCAGGTGCTGTTGAGCTAACTTGCCAACCTGATTTCCGCTCTCCCTCACCTCTGATATATAATCCAAGGGTGAGATCGCGACTTTGCTCCTGTCAGTTTCTCTTTAAGTAATTTCAAAGACCCTGTCACATCACATCCAAATATAAACTCAAAGGGTTTAAACTGAGTAGATTCATTTGGGGCATCTCGAATGGAGAACAATACAAATGGGATACCTTTATCGTAATCATTCAGGTCATCCTGACAGGATGGTCTTCCCATGATCTTCAGGGTGTGATGCCACCTTTCTACACCTCCCTGGGATTCAGGGGGATACACACTTGATTTCAAGTGCTATCTGCTGAAGCTATCCATGACTTCCTTAAGCAGCCTGAGAGACAAAGAAACTCTGCAGTTGCTGGAATCCAAAACAGACAGGCAGGAGGCTGGAAGGACACAGCAAGCCAGGCAGCATCAGCAGGAGGAGAGTCAGTGTTCCAGATATAACTCTTCTTCAGGACTGGGGGTGGGTGTGGGAGGAGCTGCAGATAAAGGGTGTGGCAGGTGGGGATAGGTGAAGACAGGTAGAGGGTACGACCTGGTTTGGTCAATGGGTGGAATGAATCCGGTTGGGGGCAGGGACCATTGGAAGGGAAGGGAGAGGCTGGGATGGGAGTTGGGGAATGGGAAGGGGGGTTATTTGAAATTAGAGAACTCAATTTTGAGTCCTCCAGGCTGTAGGCTGCCTCGGTGGAAGATGAGGTGTTGTTCCTCCAGTTTGCGCCGTGGTTCATTGTGGCAATGGAAGAGGTCATGTTCAAAAGGGAGTGGTTGGGGGAATTGAAATGGTGGTGACTGGGGGGTCCGGTTGGCCCCTGTGGGCCCGGCTGTGATGCTCGGTGAACAGAATGCCTAAGTTTACATTCAGTCACCCCGATGTAGAGAGGACCACATCGGGAGCACCTGATGCAGTAAACTAGTCTGGAAGAGAGGCAGGTGACTCTCTGTCTCACCTGGAAGGAGTGTTTGTGGCCCTGGGTGGAGGGGAGGGGGCTGGTGTGCCAACTGGTTTGGCATCTTTTCTGGTTGCAGGAGAAGGTACCTGGGGGTTCGGGGGGGGTGGGGGGTCGGTGGGGAGAGTGGGCACAAACCAAGGATTGTTGAAGTGAGTGGTCCTTGTGGAAGGCAGAGAGGGGTGGGGGAGGGGAAGATGTGCTTGGTGGTGGGGTCTAGGTGGAGTTGGCGGAACTGTTTAAGGATAATACGTTGGATGTGGAGATTGGTGGGATGGTGGGTGAGGACAAGGGGGTCTCTGTCTTTATTGCACTAGGGGGTGTTTGGACCAGTGGGACAGTGAATGGAGACGGTGTGGAGGGGCACTGTCTGGGTAACGGAGGGAGGAAAATCACTGTGTTCAAAATATGGGGATATCTGGGATGCTCACGTGTGGAATGTCTCCTCGTCCGAGCACGTGCTGCCGACACAGAGGAATTTGGAGAATGGGATGGAGGACACTGGGTGGAGGGGGGAGTACTCCAGGGAGTTATGGGAGTCTGTGGGTTTGTCACCGGAGTCTGTCACGGAAGATGGAAATGGTGAGGTGAAGAAAGGGGAGGGAGGTGTCTGAGATGGACCGAGTGAGTTTGAGGGTGGGGTGGAAGGTGTGGGTGAAGTCGATGAGCTGCTCCTGTTCAGCCTGGGTGCAGGACACTGCACCGATGCAGTCACCGATGTAACGGTGGAAGAGTTGGGGCACAGTGCCTGTGTAGGTACTGAAGAGGAACTGTTCGATATCACCAACAAAGAGGCAGGTGTAGGCGGGGCCCATTCAGGTGCCCATGGCCACTCCCTTGATTTGAAGGCAATGGGAGGAGGTGAAGGAAAGGGTTTTGAGGTTGGGGACCAGTTCAGCGAGGTGGAGGAGGGTCATGGTGGAGGGGGACTGGATGGGTTTGTTGGAGAGGAAAAAGCAGAGGAAGTGGAGGTCTTCCGTGTGGGGTCTGGATGCATGTACGGACTGTACGTCCATAATGGAGATAAAGCGCTGGGGGCCGGGGAACAGGAAGCTGCTGGAGAGAATAAGGACATGGTTGGAATCACGGATGTCAGTGGGAAGTGCCTGAACTAAGGGGGAGAGGATGGAGTCGAGGTCGATGCCAAGACGACAGGTCAGGCAGGATCGTTGGGCTTGTGGATCAGCCCCTTGGTCTGACTGAATCTCTCTGGGTCATCCATACTGCACAAAGAAAGCTCCTAACTCCTCTCCCACCCGTGTCACTTCCTGTCTGTATGCTCCTGGCAACACAATCTGGTGCACGCCGAACCCATTTCTCCTCGACACTAACCTGCCGTGGTCTCCATTTTCATCTTTAAGATAATTACCCTCAGGAATAGTCTCTGCCTCCTTTTCGGAGTGTGCATCATCTTTTATTGCCTTGTCTTTCTGCTGTAGGTCCATTAGCCTTTCAGGACCAAACACTTCTGCCTGACCCTCTGTCTGTTCAGGTTTGTCCTGCACCGTTACATCAAACAGGGGGTCTGCGAACTGAACCTCAACTCCTTCATCTTGCTCTTTAGTTTCTGCTTCGTGATGTGACTTATGACAGTGGGATATTGTTACTGCACAGTCTGGGAAAATTCCAGGATGTTTTTCTTGTAATTCCTCAGTTCCCTGGTCTTCCTTAGGTTTCTCGACAACAAGGAATCTCACTCCCACCCTGGATCCTACTACATTGTTCCCAAAAACAAACTGGATTCCTGGAACTGACGCTCTGTCAATCACTCCCACTGTAACTTGCCCAGTCTAGAGTTGGCACTCCAACCTGATCTTACATCGGGGAAGGTATGGACATTATTCTGGCAGTTATGTAGTTACTTAGTGTTACAATGTATGCCCGGGACCATGTTCCAGGGCTCCAGTAACAGAGAATGGTAGTGAATTGTGATCGGTTAGTTAAATCCCTGGGAGATGAGCTCATGCTGAAGGTGATGGTGTTAGAATGTGATCGGTTCAATGTGATGGAGGGAACAAGTGTGGCAGACGGTGATCAGGTTAGAAAGGTGAAGCAAGGCAGTGTGATTGGGGATGGTAATGCTCTCACACAGGCACGGGATGGATAACTGTATGAATTGCAGGAGATCAAACAGATTGGGGGAAGTCAGGAAAACATTTTGCTGGCTCCCACAGCTTTAATTTTACAAGATTAAAGTTTAATTTTGTGAAGGACTTTCTGCATTTCCCAGAAATTTTTTTAATACAACATTGAGTGATTCTTCCACAACAAACACTAAATTTCTGTCCATCTGTACCACAACTTCGCATTCTGTTGGGTAACAGGTCAGACAGAGTGCAAATAAGTTCATCTCTTAATATTAGGGACTGGTTAAATCCTGTATCTCTCAAAATTATAACTTCTTTCCTTTCTCCCCTGATCTTCCTGAGTAATCTTTACCCACTGAGGTGAATCCTTTATAGAGATCAGGTACAACCGGCATACCCAGCCCCTGCGTAGGCTGTGCACTCTCCTGCACTCCTCAATTGTTTTGAGTTTCCTTTACTCCTTTCACTAATGCCACTGCCTTAGCCTCTTTTCCCACAATGCCTTTCTTTACCGACCAGCACTGTGACTGGCTAAACTTTCTTGGCAAATTTGGGAATCAAACCCAGAACCTCTTTAGTAATTTTAAGAGTCATTTCTCTCACTTTTAATTTAACCAGCCACAAGTAACTGACATTAAACTAATTGTTTCACCTACATTTTATTTAAAGACCTCAAACACTGATCCGCATGTGTTTAAATCTGATGGGATCTTTTACTCCAAATCTGTTCAAATCCATCCAAATCTCAGACTAGATCTGGCTAAACCTCTCCAAATCATGGACCAAACCCCCAACACCGATATGAAATGGTGGGAACCCTCCTGCCAAATCAACTCGATGCTCAGAAAAGCTCACCTCGCACTGCTGCCTCACAGTGCCCGAGGCCCAGGTTCAATTCCCGCCTCAGGCGACTCTCTGTGTGGAGTTTGCACATTCTCCCCGTGCTGTGTGGGTTTCCTCGGGTGCTCCGGTTTCCTCCCACAATCCAAAAATGTGCAGGTTAGGTGAATTGGCCATGCTAAATTGCCCGTAGTGTTAGGTATAGGGGTAAATATAGGGGAATGGGTCTGGTTGGGTTCCGCTTCGGTGGGTCAGTGCAGACGTGTTGGGCCGAAGGGCCTGTTTCCACACTGTAAGTAATCTAAGAATCCTAATCCGTTAAAGGGGGAGTGTCAGAGAACTCCCCAAACTCCACAATTTAAAGACAAATCTTTTCCATTCTATTCTTTGACTCTAAAAAGAACATTAACCAACAACTATTTCCAACTCTGCACCTCCTTCCTATTAAAGGCTTGTGATTTACCTCCCATCCTATAATAAAATACTGATCCAATAACAACACCACCTGTTAAAATCACAAGAAATTAATTTTCAAATCCAGACAGCAGCTGTGGTCTCCAGTGTTGGTCTTCCTCTGTTTGTAGATCACCCCTGGGTCGTCTTCAGTTTTCTGCTGCAAAGGTATTTCATATGAAAGAGGTATCTTTGATATAATGTGTTTTTCAGGCAGTCTCTCAATAGCCATTGGTGCTCTCTCTCTCTCTCTCTCTGACTAACTTTCAAAATGCCACTTATTTATATCCCAAACATCATTGATTGGTGTTAAAACAGTAACATGCAAATTGGATTGAGTTTTAGTTTCCTGGAGCATAATTTTAACTGATTAGTTAAGTTCAAATGGTGGTCCAAACAACTGAATTATCCATTTCACAGCCAAATGTTACATATTTTCAAATTTCTCATTCACTGAGACTGCTCGTCAGTTACATGACAGTTCACTGCGCATTCTGACTGCCAAGCAAACTTCACTCTCTCTTAAAGGTACAGTACATACCTTCAACTCCATAACATTGAACTGCACGCAATATATGAATATTGTCCCAACATGATGAGTTTAGGGCCTAGAATTCTGCCAATGACACACAAATGATACCAATAATGATAGGAATAATGACAGTCATAACTGTGGTAGTTATGATCATAATAATGGTAGTAAGAATGATACTAACAATGATGATAACAAGGATTGTCCCAAAAGGCTCTCTGATAGCGAGCAGAATTTACTTTTGTAAGAATATGTTGTTCTGTCTGAATAGAGATGAGGAGCTGACAAGTCAAACATTGCAGTTGGAGGATGGACTGTACACATGAATTCCCTCCCAGTGCTGCAGGGTCTGGCATTCCCACCTGCTGGACTCTTTCTGATCACTTCTTCAAAACTTAGCTTTTTTTAAGACACTCACCATGTTTTGCGTGACTAATCTCTACCATTCTCATACCTGTAGGTCACAGGATTAAATGTATTTGATTGTCCTATTGATCCTTTTACTCCTCACTGACTTGAGGTGCCCCGGGTGTCAGATTTCATAACGGGCTCTCTCCAACATCCAGCTAATGCTGTGAGTTTATTTCCAACTGTCCATTCCAACGTAACTGCTCACACAGTCAATAATTATACTTTTCTCGTTCCTCCTCCAGGCATTTTCTTTCCAGTTTATAGCAATCAGCATTAGACCCCCATTGCTCCCAATGGATTTTGCTGCAGGTCCCATTGAACAACTCAGGAGAGAAGAACTTGCACCGTGTTCCTAATTTTCTCCTGAAACTTGGACAGTGTCACTACATAAATAATAGTATTTGTGCAGGAACCTAAATCCCGAAGCATGTATGCAATTTCTTCAAACCTATATTCAGAGTCATCATCTAACAAATGCTCTAAAACTCCAAAATAATCTAAAAGGTACCACAGCCACAGAATGATGAAGCTGCCAGATATGGTGAACAGTAAAATCATACCCTTCCTTCTGCTCTCCATCTCAGTGTCAGAGTGATCCTGCCTCTGTTTCTGACCCATCAGTACTTTACGAACACGACTGGCCATTACAACGTGTCTGATAGTTAGAGTGTTCAACAGCAAAATTAAAATGAATGGGAGCATTGGGGGTAGAACCTTTTCAAATCATTTAAATCCCCTCCATACAGGATCATGATAATAAGCTCGTGTGTTCACACATTCCCAGGGTATATTGTTGAAAATCTCATAAGGCCGAAATCTAAAGTAGATTGGAATATTTTTCAGCGAGAGCAGAATGCCACTAGTTGCGAGAACCACAACTGCAGTTTTCTCATTGCAATATTTTGATCTCAGTTTCGAGCAACAAATGGCGATAAAACGGTCAAAAGTAAAGGCAACAGTAAACCAGACAGAGCAATCTGTGACTGCACGGCGGAGGGCATAGCGAACAGCGCAAACAGGGGTAATGTCCAGGAAATTCCAAGGGAAATAGTACTTATTGAATCGGTACATTATAATCTCAAGTATAATGAACAGTAGATCTGTCATTGCCATTGCCACCAAATAGCGTGTGGTACAAGTGGAAACACCGCATTTTCCCTTTGACAAGATCAGAATAGCCATTTAATTCACTATAAGAGAGAGAAAAGGGAATAGAGATTAGAAATTATTGATCAAAGTCAATTCCATTTCTTAGTAATTGATGAATGTTTAGAAGGCCACACAAACTCTGATCAGAGCAGAATTTATTGAATCTGAAACGTGAACTCAACATTGCTACAAGATGTGCAACTCTCAGTCTGAAACATCTGACACAGGATATCCAATCAGCTGCTCCCAGGAGGCAGAGCTGCAGTGTGATGAAGAAACCAAAGGCAGGTGTCACTGAGAGACACCTGCTGAGGTTGAACAAATTCCCTGGGATGGGATGGGATCACCATCGTCCTCTTGGATCATTTTTGGGATTGGGGAACCTTCCTTCCAATTATCTACAACACAGTCAGGCTTCAGGCGCTCGGCTTTCTCAGACATTGCACGATGATTGGTGCATAACAGATAGAAGGGTGTAGACCATTAATGTTGAAGATTAAACTTCCAGTACCTGTGAAGGTATGCTCCAAGGACTGGGTTTCAATGCGAGAGGACGATCAATAAACAGAATGAAATTTCAGAATAACACAGAGTTTGGGGAGCGCAAACCTTGATTATATTATGCAATACTTGTCTTCACCTCATTACACTATCGACATTTGGAGCATGTATTCGGTATCATGATCACACCGTGCCTGAGACGTTTAAAAAAATTGCTGGGAAACTTGAACGGGATTGTGTCCATTGAATAGCTCCTCAAGCCAATGAAAGGTATGTCTGAAATTGCAATAGAGTAGATCACAGGAACTGGATCTATGGGCAACCACGGGGCAATTCTGAACAAATCCCAACTGTCTGCACATGCTCCATAACCCTCTGCCATCTGCCTGTCTCTGTGTCTGTGTAAATGCATCTTAAACATTGTTATCTTATCTATTTCTATCACCTCCCCAGCAGCACATTCCAGGCACCGAGCACCCTCTCTGTAAAAACAAGTGATTTAGTTCACTCAGATCCTTTCGAGATTCACCAATTCAGCGTAAAACTATGTGCTCGAGCATTTGACATTTCCACCCTGGAGACGATATTGTGACTATCCACCTCACATAAAATAATTTGGAATGGTGTCTCTCATAATATATACTTCCATCAGGTCACACCTCAGCCTTCAACGAACACAGTCCATTCATGGAGGAGGTTTCAAGATAGACAGAGCAGAGTTTTGCCGAATGAACAGTTTGTGTGCTGCAATTCCTTGGCTTGAATATTTAATCCATATTTTCCCAATGTTTTTGTATCTGCTATAACATTAAATCTGATGATTATTGATGTGCTTCCACATAAGGATACTTGGTAACCTGTGTCTACCCACGAATGAAAGGACTTCATGGCCTTGTTCAGGAAGGATTAGTAATCAATCCCAGATAGGTCTAAATCAAACTGAGCTTGCAGAGAAGGTATGATGATCGAGGAGAATGCCTATAATTATTCAATACCAATTACTGGAGTTAATATTTCATCCCTAGGTCAGAGAGGTGCGTTCTATTCCAGGGAGTCTACCTCACTCCCGATATTGTTAGTGGGCAGTTAATGCCATGAACCCATGGACATTTGTTGACATGCCCTTACAATGATGATGACACACGATCAGTGATATTCTACACTGAAAGATGATTCCAGTCTTACTCTCCCTCACAGTGTCCTTTCACATTCAACAGGACAAAACCCTGCACTGTGATGACTCACATAATCTTCCCAAGCTGCTGTGAAATAAGGAGGGTTGGAGCAAGAGTAAAACCACAGGCAATGTCTGACCCTCTCCAGCTAATAGAGGGGTGGATGGTCTCCCCATGTGCAGTACCAATTCTGCAATCCTGTGACAGCCTCCTATTGAAGTGCTGTGTCTGCACAGCCCACTCAAACGGGCAACCTCCCCTGATACCAATCCCCTGCTTCTTCGACAGAATGTGGCACACTATTTCAATCAAATAATGATCCCCTGCCCCTTTGAACACTTTGATTTGTAAGACAAGCTTTTTCACACGGCCCGAAGTTAGGGTAAAGTGTCTGGAAATATAATGGAAACATGTTCAATCGATCATAACCCACATTACACATTAAATTGTTCCCCTCTCATTTTTCTTTTGATTTCACCAACAACAGCTTCTTCATATCTGTTCTTTACAGCTGGCTCATGATTTTGGAAATCACAATCAAATCTCACCTCCGCCTCCTTCCCTTCACGGAGAACAGTTCTAACATCCTCAACCTAGCGTCATTACTGAACTTTCCCTTTTCTGATATAGGCTTATACAGAATATTTAGAGCAGAGGATATTTGAATTAACGAAAATATTTTGTTGACGAGCTGTCCTTCCAACAGTTCCATCAGATTAGCAAGTGACATTCTCAATCACAGTTTAATGGCAGAAACCAGCTCACTCAGAATTATGCAGAACCCCCAACGGTTATAGTCACTTACCAGGAAGGCCAATTATACCAAGGATCAGATAGAATATGTTCCTGACTGTCTCAATGGGAAGATGCATTTTCTACCAGATATGATACATTCCTTCAAGTGTCAGGGTATCACCGTAAATTATATTCTGATATAATACAATCTCTTTTTATATCACCTGCATGGTCTCTCTCGGGATCGGAGGTTACAGCACTCTTTCTGATGTCATGTTTGAATAAACAGAATGCAGCAGCTGGGTTAATTCCCTGATGTTGAAATATATTTAGAACAGGGAACTAATTTGACTGTCAACCCGGCATTACAACAGGACAAGTCTGTTCTAAGAATGAGTAATTATTCATACCCGTAACTGTGTTGGAAAGTAATGGAGTTACTGTTTCTAACATTGCTCACACTATCCCTCACCATTTTAGAGCTGGCCGCTGCAGACGAGGAAGTGCTCTGCAGAGTGTACCATCAAACTGTGCAGTGTCCTGTTGTTAACCAATGAAGTGATCATGGTTGGGAATGCTATAATTAGGAGGACAGATAGCATCCTTTGAGTGACACATAAGGGGGGTAGTGGCCCAGTGGTATTATCAAAGGAGGATTACTCACACGACCCAGGTAATGTTCCAAGTTTCAGGGTCTGAGTCTCCTCGTGACAGATGGTGAACAAAATCCGGTTTAAAAAACCTGGAATTAAGGGTCTAATGCTGCCCATTGCTGATTGTCAGGAAATAATATCCTGAGAGTTCAATAACTTCCTTTCGGGAAGGAAACTGCCATCCTTACCGTTTCTGACCTACATGTGAGTCCAGACACACAGCAATGTGGTTTACTCCTAACAGCCCTCTCAGCAATAAGGGATGGACAATACATTCTTTCCAAGTCACTGAATCATTAAAAAAATCAGATGGGAGACTGCGTGTCTGATGCCACTGTGAAGCACAACACGAGTGGAATAGAGAGGATACTGGTGAGGGAACCGGAGGGTTTCATTGTTGTACAGAATCATAGAATATGCAGAGTGTGAAAGCAGGCCCTTCAGCCCATTGAGTCCACACTGACCTTCGGAAGAGCATCACTCACAGACCCACCCCATTCCTGTAACCACACAATCCCCATCGGCTAATCCAACCATTTTACATATCCGGGGTTACAGTGAGCAAATTAGCATTGCCAATCTACCTCACGTTCGCATCTTTGGACTGTGGGAGGAAACCAGAACACCCAGAGGGACCCATGCAGACACATGGAGAATGTACAAACTCCACCCCCCTAAGGTTGGAATCGAATGCAGGATCCTAGCGCTGTGAGGCACGACGGAGTCACCGTGCTGTATCATGGTGCCTGTTAACACTAAATACATAGGCAGGAACAGGCAAGAGGTACTGTTTGGGGAATCTCAGTAATTAGGAACAAAATCTGTTTAAAAAGGACTTCAAGGAATGTAATCGCTGAATTATTACCAGAAAATGTGTAAAATGCGAAAGACGTTTGAAGATGAGGGAAGTGAACACATGGGTGAAGGAGTGATGTGGGAAAGAGGGATTCACATTCGTGGGGCATTGATGTCTTCATTGGGACAGTATGGGACTGCACCATTTGGACGGGCTCCACCTGAACTGATCTGGGACATAAAGGATGGAAGCACTAGGAGCAGGAGTAGGCCGTCCGGCCCTTCGAGCCTGCTCCAACATTTAATAAGGTCATGGCTGATCTATTCGTGGATTCAGAACCACTTACCCACACTCTCACCGTATCCCTTAATTCCTTCAGGTTTTCAAAACATGATCTACCTTCACTTTAAAAACGTTTACTCAACCAGCATCAACTGCTTCCCTGGGCAAGGAATTCCATAGATTAACACTCTCTGGGTGAAGAGGTTCCTTCTCAATTCAGTCCGAACTCTGCTCCCTCTAATGTTGAGGCAATACCCTGTTGTCCTAGTTTCACTGGCCAGTGGAAACATCCTCTCTACTTCGATCTTAACCATTTCCTCAGATACCCCGCATTCTTCTGAATTCCAATAAATATAATCCCAATTTACTCAGTCTCTCCTCATAAGGCAACCCCCCTCCCCCCACTCCGGTATCAACCTAGTGACCCCCCTCTGCACCAACCCTAGTGCCAGTACATCCTTTCTCAAGTAAGGAGACCCAAAGTGCACACAGGACTCCAGGGGTGGCCTCACCAGTACCTTGTACAGCTGCAACATAACCTCCCTGCTTTTAAACTCAATCCCTTTTGCAATGATGGACAAAATTCCATTTGCCTTCCGAATTCCCTGTTGTACCTGCAGACCAACCCTCTGTGATTCACACACAAGACACCCAGGTCCCTCTGCACAGCAGCATGCTGCAATTTATTACTATTCAATTAATAATCCTTGTTCCTGTTCCTCCTCCCAAAATGGATGACTTCACATTTATCAATATTGTATTCCATCTGCCAAATCTTTGTCCACTCACTCAATGTATGTATGTTAGAAGATAGAACATTACCAGCGCAGTACAGGCCCTTCGGCCCTCGATGTTGTGCCGACCTGTGGAACCAATCTGATGCCCATCTCTCCTACACTATTCCATTGTCGTCCACATGCCGATCGAATGACCATTTAAATGCCCTTAAAGTTGGCGAGTTTGGCTGATGTTGCAGGCAGTGCATTCCATACCTCAACTAATCTGAGTATAGAACCTACCTTGGACATCTCACCTATATCTATCACCCCTCAATTTAAAGCGATGTCCCTTCATTCTAGCCAGCGTCACCTGAGGAAAGAGACTCTCACTGTCCAAACTACCTCACCCTCTGATTATCTTATATGTCTCAATGAAGTCACCTTTTAACCTTCTTCTCTCTTACAAAAACAGCCTCAAAGTCCCTCAGGCAAAAGTGAAGACTGCAGATGCTGGAAACCAGAGTCTAGATTAGAGTGGTGCTGGAAAAACACAGCAGGTCAGGCAGCATCCGAGGAGCAAGAAAATCGATGTTTTGGGCAAAAGCCCTTTATCAGGAATGAAGGCAGGGAGCCTCCCGGGTGGAGAGATCAACGGGAGTGGGGTGGGGGTGGGGAGGAGGTAGCAAAGAGCACAACAGGTGAATGGGGGTGGGGATGAAGGAGATAGGTCAGAGAGGAGGGTGGAGCGGATAGATGGGAAGGAAGATTGGCAGGTAGGACAGGTCATGAGGACGGTGCTGAGTTGGGTGCTATTGCTACTCCATCCACCTATTGTACTCTTTGCTACCTTCTCCCCACCCCCACCCCCCTCCCGTTTATCTCTGCACCCTGGAGGCTCCCTGCCTTCATTCCTGATGAAGGGCTTTTGCCCAAAATGTCAAGTTTCCTGCTCCTCGGATGCTGCCTGGTCACAAGTCCCTCAGCCTTTTCTCGTAAGACCTTTCCTCCAGACCAGGCAGCATCTTCGTAAATCTTCTCTGAACCTTTTCCGAAGCTTCCACATCCTTCCAATAATGCGGTGACCAGAACTGTGCGCAATACTCCAAATGTGGCTGTACCAGAGTTTTACACAGCTGCAGCATGATCTCATGGTTCCAAACCTCAATCCCTCTGCCAATAAAAGATCACACACCGTATGCCTTCTTTATGATCCTCTCAACCTGAGTGGCAACATTCAGGGATCTGTCTGCCTGGACACTGAGATCTTGCTGCTAATCTACACGACCAAGGATCTTACCATTAGCCCAGTCCTCTGCATTCCTGTTCCTCCTTCCAAAGTGAATTACCTTACACATTATCGCATTAAGCTCCATTTACCACCTCTCAGCCGATCTCTGCAGCTTATCTATGTCCCTCAGTAACTTGCAACATCCTTCAGTAATATCCACAACTCGACTGACTTTTATGTCATCTGCAGATTTACTAACCCATGGCTCCAGGTCATTTATAAAAATGACAAATGGCAGTGGCCCCAAAACAGATCCTTGCGGTACCCCACTACTAACTGAACTCCAGGATGAACATTTCCCATCGGCCCCAAACCGCTAAATCACCCTCAATCCCATGCCTCCATATTCTGTGCAATAGCCTACCATGGGGTACCTTATCAAACACCTGACTGAAATCCATATACAACACATCAACTGCTTTACCCTCATCAACCTGTTTGGTCACCTTCTCAAATAACGCAATAAGGTTTGTGAGGCAGGACCTACCCTTCACAAAATCATGTTGACTAGCCCGAATCAACTTATTCATTTCTAGCTGTTTATAAATCCTATCCCTTATAACCTTTCCAACACTTTACACACAACCGAAGTAAGGCTCACTGGTCTATAAATACCAGGGTTGTCTCTATTCCCCTGCTTAAACAAGGGAACAACATTTCTATTTTTGAAGAAGTAACAAGGAAGATTGATGAGGACAGAGTAGTAGATGTGATCTATGTGGACGTCGGTAAGGCATTCGGCTAGGTTCCCCATGGGAGACTGATTAACAAGGTTAGATCTCATGGAATAAAGGGGGAACTAGACATTTGGATACAGAACTGGTTAAAGGTAGAAGACAGAGGGTTGTGGTGGAGGGTTGTTTTCAGACTGGAGGCCTGTGACCAGTGGAGCGCCACAAGAATCGGTGCTGGGTCTTCTACTTTTTGTCATTTACATAAATGATTTGGATGCGAGTATAAGAGGTACAGTTAGTAAGTTTGCAGATGACACCAAAATTGGAGGTATAGTGGACAACGAAGAGGGTTACCTCAGATTAAAACAGGATCTGGACCAGATGGGCCAATGGGCTGAGAAGTGGCAGATGGAGTTTAATTCAGATAAATGTGAGGTGCTGCATTTTGGGAAAGCAAATCTTAGCAGGACTTATACACTTAATGGTAAAGTCCTAGGGAGTGTTGCTGAACAATGAGACCTTGGAGTGCAGGTTCATAGCTCCTTGAAAGTGGAGTCGCAGGTAGATAGGATAGTGAAGAAGGCGTTTGGTATGCTTTCCTTTATTGGTCAGAGTATTGAGTACAAGAGTTAGGAGGTCATGTTGCAGCTGTACAGGACATTGATTAGGCCACTGTTGGAATATTGCATGCAATTCTGGTCTCCTTCCTATTGGAAAGATGTTGTGATACCTGAAAGGGTTCAGAAAAGATTTACAAGGATGTTGCCAGGTTTGGAGGATTTGAGCTTTAGGGAGAGGCTGAACAGGCTGGGGCTGTTTTCCCTGGAGCATTGGAGGCTGAGGGGTGACCTTATAGAGGTTTATAAAATTATGAGGGGCATGGAGAGGATAAATAGGCAAAAGGCTTTTCCCCGGGACGTGTGAGTCCAGAACTAGAGGGCATAGGTTTAGGGTGAGAGGGGAAAGAGATCTAAAAGAGACCTAAGGGGCAACGTTTTCACACAGAGGGTGGTACATATATGGAACAAGTTGCCAGAGGATGTGGTGGAGGCTGGTACAATTGCAACATCTAAGATGTGTATATGAATAGGAAGGGTTTGGAGGGATATGGGTCGGGTGCTGGCAGGTGGGACTAGATTGGGTTGGGATATCTGGTCGGGGTGGACAGGCTGGACCGAAGGGTCTGTTTCCATTCTGTACATCTCAATGACTCTATCCTCCAGTCTTCTGGCACTATTCCTGTAGACAATGACAATGTAAAGATCAAAGCCAGAGGCTCTCCAATCTCCTCCCTGGCTTCCTAGAGAATCCTCGGATAAATCCCATCTGGCCCAAGGGACATAGCTACTTTTACACTTTCCAGAATTGCTAACACCTCTTCCTTATGCACCTCAATCCCATCTAGTTTAGTGGTCAGTATCTCAGTATTCTCTTCGACAACATTGTCTTTTTCTGGTGTGAATACTGCTGAAAAGTATTCATTTACTGCTTCCCCTCTCTCCTCTGACTCCATGCACAACCTCCCACTATTATGTTTGACTGGCCCTAATCTTTCTCTGGTCATTCTTTTATTCTTGATAAACCTATAGTAAATGATGGGGTTTTCCTTGATCCTATCCACCAATGACTTCTCATGCCCCCTCCTGGCTCTTCTTCGATCTCTCTTTAGCTCCTTTCTCACTCACTTGTAACTCTCAAGCACCCTAACTGAGCCTTCACGTCTCATCTGAACATTAGCCTTCTTCTTCCTCTTGACAAGAGATTCAACTTCCCTAGTAAACTCTGGCTCCTGCGCTCAACAACTTCCTCCCTGCCTGACAGGTGCATACCTATCAAGGACACGTGGTAGCTGTTCCTTGAATAAGCTCCACATTTCAATTGTATCCATCCTCTGCCATTTCATTCCCATCCAAAGCATCCTAAATCTTGCCTAATTGTATCATAATTGCTTTTCCCACAGCTATAACTTTTGCCCTGTGGTATATACTTATCCCTTTCCATCACTCAAGAAAACATAACCGAATTGTGGTCACTATCACCAGAGTGCTCATCTATCTCCAAATCTAGCATCTGGCCGGGTTCATTACCCAATACCAGATCTATTGTGGCCTTGCCCCTTTTTGGTCTGTTGACATATTCTGTCAGGAAACCCTCCTGCACACATTGGACAAAAACGGACCCATCTAAAGTACTTGAACGATAGTATTCCCAGTCAATATTTGGAAAGCTAAAGACCCCCCTAACAACTACCCAGTCCTTCTCACTCCTATTGAGTGTGAGAGCTGCCCATGTTGTTAGTCCCAACATGTACCACAACAACTGGATCCTCCCACCCCCGCTCCAATATCCTTTCAAGCCAGTCAGTGATGTGCAGTACCCTAGCACCAGGCAGGGAACACACCATGTGGGACTCCCGATCCGGCTCACAAGGGATACTATCTATCCCCTAATAATAGAAGCCCCAATAACAAATACTTGTCTTTTTGCTGCCCCCTCTAGAATGGCCTTCTGCACCTTGGTGTCATGGTCAGCTGCCTCATCCTCCCCACTGTCCTTTTGCTCATCCACACAGGGAGCAAGCACCTCATACCTGTTGGATAAGGTCAAAAGCTGAGACTCCTCCACTCCCGAGCTCAGGATCCCCCTACCTGCCTCACTTACAGTCACACCCTGCTGTCCCTGATCACTGACTGAATGTGAATTACTGAATCTCCCAGGTGTGACTGCCTCCTGAAACAAAGTGTGCAGGTAACTCTGCCCCTCCCGGATGTGCCGCAGGGTTTGAAGCTCAGATTCCAGATCATCAACTCTGATACGGAGAACTTCCAGCATCCAGCATTTGCTGCAGATGTGGTCACTGCCGTTCACAATGGGATCAGTCAGCTCCCACATCATACAGCTACAGCACAGCACCTGCCCAGACACCTCGACTCAATTCATGTATTAATTTATACAAATTTATGAGTTAAATCATTTCTAGTACTTCTCTGCTCTGGTCTTATTCAAATGAAGCTGAAAATGTGTTGCTGAAAAAGCGGAGCAGGTCAGGCAGCATCCAAGGAGCAGGAGAATCGACGTTTCGGGCATAAGCCCTTCTTCAGGAATGAGGAAAGTGTGTCCAGCAGGCCAAGATAAAAGGTAGGGAGGAGGGACTTGGGGGAGGGACGTTGGAAATGCGATAGGTGGAAGGAGTCAAGGTGAGGGTGATAGGCCAGAGTTGGATGAGGGTGGAGAGGTCAGGAAGAAGATTGCAGGTTAGGAAAGTGGTGCTGAGTTCGAGGGATTTGACTGAGACAAGGTGGGGGGAGGGGAAATGAGGAAACTGGAGAAATCTGAGTTCATCCCTTGTGATTGGAGGGTTCCTAGGCCGAAGATGAGGCGCTCTTCTTCCAACAGTCGTGTTGCTATGGTCTTGCGATGGAGGAGTCCAAGGACCTGCATGTCCTTGGTGGAGTGGGAGGAGGAGTTGAAGTGTTGAGCCACAGGGCGGTTGGGTTGGTTGGTCCGGGTGTCCCAGAGGTGTTCTCTGAAACATTCCGCAAGTAGGCAGCCTGTCTCCCCAATATAGAGGAGGCCACATTGGGTGCAGCGGATGCAATAAATGGTGTGTGTGGAGGTGCAGGTGAATTTTTGATGGATATGGAAGGATCCCTTGGGGCCTTGGAGGGAAGTAAGGGGGGAGGTGTGGGCGCAAGTTTTGCATTTCTTGCGGTTGCAGGGGAAGGTGCCGGGAGTGGAGGTTGGGTTGGTGGGGGGTGAGGACCTGACGAGGGAGTCACGGAGGGAATGGTCTTTTCGGAACGCTGATACGAGAGGGGAGGGAAATATATCCCTGGTGGTGGGGTCCGTTTGGAAGTGGCAGAAATGACGGCGGATCATACACTGTATATGGAGGTTGGTGTGGTAGTAGGTGAGGACCAGTGGGGTTCTGTCCTGGTGGCGGTTGGAGGGGCGGGGCTCAAGGGCGGAGGAGCGGGAAGTGGAGGAGATGCGGTGGAGGGCATCGTCGATCACGTCTGGGGGGAAATTGCGGTCTTTGAAGAAGGAGGCCATCTGGGTTGTAAGGTTTTGGAACTGGTCCTCCTGGGAGCAGATGCTGCGGAGACGAAGGAATTGGGAATATGGGATGGCGTTTTTACAGGGGGCAGGGTGGGAGGAGGTGTAGTCTAGGTAGCTGTGGGAGTTGGTCAGTTTATAGTAAATATCCGTGTTGATTCGGTCGCCCGAGATAGAAATGGAAAGGTCTAGGAAGGGGAGGGAGGAGTCTGAGATGGTCCAGGTGAATTTGAGGTTTCCAGCAACACATTTTCAGCTCTGATCTCCAGCATCTGCAGTCCTCACTTTCTCCTCTTATTCAAATCAACAATTCATAGATAAATTATAAAGAAGTAATTGTTTTAACTAAACACAAGTTACAGCAGAAATGTAAATAGAAAAGCCTTACGTTACCAACCCAACAGAGAGACCTTTGTTTTGGTTCGAGGGGGAGAGCGGGTGGGAGACACGGCACGTTTAGTGTCTCAGGTTCAGCCGCTGCCCAAATATATTCCCAGCAGCCCCTTGGTGCTTGCAGCCACCTCTCGCTCTGCTGCTGTCTATAAAATAAAGGCTGCTCACGCTCAAGGTCAGTCCTTGAAGAGGGAAATTGACCTTCCCAGCAGCCCCCACCTCACCCTCTGCTTTCAAACTGACCAATCTCCCCTGGCAACAGCAGAATTGGGGAGTGGGGGAGGGGGAGTGGAGCCAGGAACGTAAGTGACTGATTTAAAAACTTACCTCGAGTGTAGGGGCCCTGCACCTTTGTTTAGCAGCAGGAAGAGCAGGAGTGACGATTCAGGGCTGACGGGAAGGTGAATCATTGATTTAAAAACTTACCTCGTGAATAGGCGGAGCGCACGCTGAGCAGGAGCAGACTCGGGACTGCTGGGTAAGTGAAGGAACATATTTGGGTGGTTACTTTAACCAAAACACTACTCAGGTATTGTCTCCCACTCATCCTCATCCTCCAATCAAATATAGATTTCTGTGTGCCAGGTTGGTAAGATAACTTTAGTTTTCTTTATTTTTCAGTTGGAATGTTGGGAATTGAGAATCGTGGGAATGGAGGTGAGGGCAGTTAAATGTTCCTCCTGAGAATGTGGGAGGTAAGGGTCACCACTCGTGTCCTTACTGACTTCATCTGCGGGAAGTGCACCCAACTCCAGCTCCTTGAGAACTGTGTAAGGGAACTGGAGCTGGAGCTGGATGAACTTGGGATCATTCGGGAGGTGCAGGGGGTTATTGAGAGGAGTTACAGGGAGGTAGTCACACCTCAGGTACAAGGAGGAGGTAGATGGGTTACAGTCAGGGGACAGAAAGGGAACCAGCAGGCAGTGCAGGGATCCCCTGAGGCTGTTCCCCTCAATAACAAGGAAACCATTTTGGATACTGTTGGGGGGGGGGGCGCGGGGAAATGACTTACCAGGGGTAAGCAATGGGGCACAGGTCTCAGGCAGAGTCTGTCCGTGTTGCTCAGAGAAACAGGGAAAGGAGCAGAGCATTAGTCATTGGGAACACCTTAGTTAGGGAAACAGATAAAGGTTGTGGGGGAACAAGAGAGACTCACGGTTGGTGTGTACCCTCCCAGGTGCCAATGTCTCAGATTGGGTTTTCAGGATCCTTGAGGGGGAGGGGGATGGGGATGGGGAGGGGGAGCAGCCCCAAGTCATGGCCCACATTGGCACCAACAAAGTAAGTAGGAAAAGGGATGGGGATGTAATGCGGAAATTCAGGAGCTAAGCTGGAAGATTAAAGCTGGTTTATTAGCTGTGCCACATGCTTGAGGGGGGTGAGGAATAGGGAGAGAGAGGAGTTGAACACATGGCAACAGGGATGATGCAGGAGGGAGGGATTCAGATTCCTGGATAGTTGGGGCTCATTCTGGGGTAGGAGGGACCTCTACAAACAGGATGGTCCACACCTGAAACAAAGGGGTGACAATATCCTGGGGGGAAATTTGTCAATGTTGTCGAGGAGAATACTGAGATACAGGAAACTAAACGAGACAAGATTGAGGTTCACAAGGAGGAGGGGTTAGCAATTCTGGAAATAATGAAAATAATTGCGTTAACTGCGTGGCTACAGGGATGGTGCAGGAGGGAGGGATTTCAGTTCTTGGATAACTGGGGTTCTTTCTGGGGAAGGTGGGACCTCTATAAACAGGATGGTCTGCACCTGAACCTGAGGGGCACCAGTATCCTTGGGAGGAGGTTTGCTAGTGCTCTTGGTGGGGGGGGGTTTAAACTAACTCTGCAGGGGCATGGGAACCCAGACTGTAGCTTTAGGGTGCAGGACCTGGAGTGTAGGGAGGTTAGGAATATGGCATCAATCTTAAAGGAGGGTGCCTGTAAACGGAAGAGTGGCTTGAAGTGTGTATACTTTAATGCCAGAAGTATACGAAATAAGGTAGGTGAACTTGCAGCGTGGGTTGGTACCTGGGACTTCGATGTTGTGGCTATTACGGAGACATGGCTAGATCAGGGACAGGATTGGCTGTTGCAGGTTCCAGGGTTTAAATGTTTTAGTAGGGTCAGAGGTGGGGGTAAAAGAGGGGTGGGTGTGGCTTTGCTTGTCAAAGATAGTATTACAGCGGTGGAAAGGAAGATGGACGAAGATTTGCCATCTGAGGTAGTTTGGGTTGAGGTTAGGAATAGGAGAGGTGAGGTCACCCTGTTAGGAGTCTTTTACAGGCCTCCTAATAGTCCTAGAATCGTTGAAGAAAGGATTGCGAAGATGATTCAGGAGAAGAGTGACAGTAATAGGGTGGTTGTTATGGGGGACTTTAACTTTCCTGATATTGATTGGGAAAGCTATAGCTCAAGTTCGTTAGATGGGTCAGTGTTTGTCCAATGTGTGCAGGAGAGTTTCCTGACACAATATGTAGATAAGCCAACAAGAGGTGAGGCCATACCGGATTTGGTTCTGGGTAACGAACCAGGCCAGGTATTAGAACTAGAGGTAGGTGAGCACTTTGGGGACAGTGACCACAATTCGGTGATTTTTACTCTAGTGATGGAGAGGGATAAGTGTGTACTGCAGGACAAGAGTTATAGCTGGGGGCAGGGAAATTATGATGCGGTGAGGCATGACTTAGGATGTGTGGATTGGAAAAGTAGATTCCAAGGCAAGAGCGTAATTGATATGTGGAACTTGTTCAAGGAGCAACTATTGAGTGTCCTAGATAAGTACGTATCTATCAGGCAGGGAGGAAAGGGTAGTGTGAGGGAGCCGTGGTTTAATAAGGAATTGGAATCCCTTGTTAAATGGAAGAGGGCGGCCTTTGTAAAGATGAGGCGTGAAGGTTCAATAGGGGCGATTGAGAGTTAAGGTAGCCCGGAAGGACCTGAAGAGAGAGCTAAGAGCAGCAAGGAGGGGACATGAAAGGTCCTTAGTTGGTAGGATTAGGGAAAACCCTAAGGCTTTCTATAGGTATGTTAGGAATAAAAGAATGACTAGGGTAGGAATAGGTCCAATCAAGGATAGTAATGGGAAGTTGCGTGTGGAGGCTGAAGAGATTGGGGAGGCACTGAATGAATACTTTTCGTCAGTATTCACTCAGGAACAGGACATTGTTTTCGATATGAATACTGAGGCACGAATAAGTAGAATGGATGGCTTTGAGATATGTAGAGAAGAGGTGTTGGAAATTCTGGCAAGGGTGAAAATAGATAAGTCCCTGGGTCTGATGGCATTTATCCTAGGATTCTCTGGGAAGCAAGGGAGGAGATTGCAGAGCCATTGGCCTTGATTTTTGTGTCCTCTTTGTCGACAGGAGTAGTGCCAGAGGACTGGAGGCTAGCAAACGTGGTTCCCTTGTTCAAGAAGGGGAGTAGGGATAATCCTAATAACTATAGGCCAGTGAGTCTCACTTCTGTTGTGGGCAAAGTCTTAGAGAGAATTGTAAGGGATAGGATTTATGCACATCTGGATAA
Organism: Chiloscyllium punctatum; assembly: GCF_047496795.1. Lineage (NCBI taxonomy): Eukaryota > Metazoa > Chordata > Chondrichthyes > Orectolobiformes > Hemiscylliidae > Chiloscyllium > Chiloscyllium punctatum. Next base: position 53,288,008 of record NC_092780.1, read on the forward strand.
GAATAATGTGATCAAGGATAGTCAGCATGGTTTTGTGAAGGGCATGTCGTGCCTCACAAACCTTATTGAATTCTTTGAGAAGGTGACTAAGGAGGTAGATGAGGGGAAAGCGGTAGATGTGGTATATATGGATTTTAGTAAGGCGTTTGATAAGGTCCCCCATGGTAGGCTACTGCAGAAAATACAGAGATATGGCATTGAGGGTGAGTTGGAGGTTTGGATTAGGAATTGGCTCTCTGGAAGAAGACAGAGGGTAGTAGTTGATGGCAAAGGTTCATCTTGGAGTGCCGTCACTAGCGGTGTTCCGCAAGGATCTGTTTTGGGACCATTGCTGTTTGTCATTTTTATAAATGACCTGGAGGAAGGGTTAGAAGGTTGGGTGAGCAAGTTTGCGGATGATACGAAAGTCAGAGGAGTTGTAGACAGTGAGGAAGGATGTGGCAGGTTACAGCGGGATATAGAGAAGCTGCAGAGCTGGGCAGAAAGGTGGCAAATGGAGTTCAATGTGGGTAAGTGTGAGGTGATTCACTTTGGTAAGAGTAACAAAAAGATGGGGTACTGGGCTAATGGTCGGATACTTGGTAGTGTGGAAGAGCAGAGGGATCTTGGTGTCCATGTACACAGATCTCTGAAAGTTGCCACCCAGGTAAATAGTGCAGTGAAGAAGGCATATGGCGTACTGGCTTTTATTGGTAGAGGAATTGAGTTCCGGAGTCCTGAGGTCATGCTGCAGTTGTATAAGACACTGGTGCGGCCGCATCTGGAGTATTGTGTGCAGTTTTGGTCGCCATACTATAGGAAGGATGTGGAGGCACTGGAACGGGTGCAGAGGAAGTTTACCAGGATGTTGCCTGGTATGGTAGGAAGATCCTATGAGGAAAGGCTGAGGCACTTGGGGTTGTTTTCATTGGAGAAAAGAAGGTTTAGGGGTGACTTGATAGAGGTGTACAAGATGATTAGGGGGTTAGATAGGGTTGACAGTGAGAACCTTTTTCCACGTATGGAGTCAGCTATTACAAGGGGGCATAGCTTTAAATTAAGCGGGGGTAGATATAGGACTGATGTTAGGGGTAGGTTCTTCACTCAGCGAGTCGTAAGTTCATGGAATGCCCTGCCAGTAGCTGTGGTGGACTCTCCCTCTTTATGGGTATTTAAGCGGGCATTGGAAAGGTATATGGAGGATAGTGGGTTAGTGTAGGTTAGGTGGGCTTGGATCGGCGCAACATCGAGGGCCGAAGGGCCTGTACTGCGCTGTATTCTTCTATGTTCTATGTTCTATGTTCTAATTAAGTCCCTTGGTTTGGATGGGATTTATCCTTGGATTCTCTGGGAAGCCAGCAAACAGATTATACAGCCTTTGGCTTTGATTTTTATGTCAAACTTGTTTACTGGAATAGTGCCAGAAGACTGGAAGGTAGCAAGTGTGGTTCCCCCTGTTCAAGGAGGGGAGTAGAGACAACCCTGGGAATTATAGACCAGTGAGCATTACTTCCGTTGTGGGTAAAGTGGTGGAAAAGTTATAAGAGATAGGATTTTTAATCATCTAGAGAGCAATAAGTTGATTAGGGACAGTCAACATGGCCTTGTGAAGGGTAGGTTGTCCCTCACAAACGTATGAAGTTATTTGAGAATGTGACCTTACAGGTGGATGAGAGTAAAGCGGTTGACTTGGTGTACATGGATTTCAGTAAAGCGTTTGATAACATTCCCCATGGGAGGCTACTGCACAAAATACAGAGGCATAGGATTGAGGGTGATCCAGTGGTTTCAATCAGAAATTGGTCAGTTGAAAGAAGATAGAGGATAGTGATTGATGGAAAATGTTCATGTTGGGGATCAGTGACTATTAGTGTACCGCAAGGATCTGTTTTGGAGCCACTGCTGTTTGTCAGTTTGATAAATGACCTAGATGAGGGTTTAGAAGGATGGGTTAGTAAATGTGTGGATGACACTAAGGTCGGTAGAGTTGTGGATAGTGCGGAAGGATGTTGTACATTACAGAGAGACATAGATAAGCTGCAGAGCTGGGCTGAGAGGGGGCAAATTATGTTTAATGCAGAAAAGTGTGAGCTGTTTCACTTTGGAAGGAGCAACAGGAATAAAGAGCACTGGGCTAATGGTAAGATTCTTGGTCATGCAGATGAGCAGAGAGACCTCAGTGTCCCATGTATATAGATTCCTGAAAGTTGCCACCCACATTGATAGGGTTGTATACAAAGTATAGAGTGGTTTTATTGACCGAGAGATTGGGTTTTGGAGCCTGGAGGTCATGGTGCAGCTGGTAAAAATTCTGGTGTGGCTGCAATTGGAGAATTGCATACAGTTCGGGTCACCGTGTTATCAGAACGATGAGGAAACTTTGGGAAGGGTGCAGAGGACATTTACCAGGATGTTGCCTGGTCTGGAGGGAAGATCTTATGAGGAAATGCTGAGGGACTTGAGGCTGTTTTTGTGAGTGATAAGGTTAAGAGGTGACTTAATAGCGGCATGCAAGATAATCAGAAGGTTCGATAAGGTGGATAGTGAGAGCCTTTTTCCTCGGATGGTGATGGCTAGTGGGAGGGGAGATAGCTTTAAACTGAGGGGTGATAGAGAAAGGACAGATGTCAGAGGGAGGTTCTTTACTCGGAGAGCAGTCAGGGCATGAAATGCCTGGCCTACAACAGGAAAAGACTTGAGAACTTTAAGGGCGTTTACATGGTCATTGGATAAATATTTGGATGAAAATGGAATAGTGTCGGTTAGATAGGCCTCAGATCAGTTCCACAGGTCGGTGCAACATCGAGGGCTGAAGGGCCTGTACTGTGCTGTAATGATCCATATTCTCTGTTCCATGTTTAAAGTCCCTGAAGATATTACCCAGCTCATTTCGATGGGGAGGCAGGGAGTGTACTGGTCCAAGGATAGTGTCAGTGTGCTCAGAAGGCCATTGGGCTAGAGACTGTCGGCTGCAGTTGGCTCCTCCTCCTGCATCCACAGGACTCCAGCCCTCTGTCCATCCCCCAGCATTTACACTCATGGGCCCCTTCCAGACGACACACTCAGGGTGCCATGAGGGGTTTCCGGTCCAGCTGCCTTGATCCAGCTATCTTCTTCTCCCCTCAAAGACCCAATAACAGAAATTGATGCTCAGGGGAGGCGTGGTAAGGTTTCAGTTGACTCAGGCATGACTATTTTATCTGTCCACCCCGTGTGTCTCCACTGTCAGTATACCCGGAATTCACATTGTGGAATCGTTCTCCCAACCTGCTCCCATTCAGATAGGTCAGCTCCAGGTCCAGGAGACATTTGTCATTGCCAAGAATCCAGCTGTTTCCCTGGTGGGTCACCAAGTCCTGTGTAAACTTGGTGCTTCGATCCACTGGTCTGATCAGGGCCTGTTCTTGGAGCTCCCTGATCACTCTGTGGTGTAGGCCCTGAGTTTGCTGTTGCAGTGCTCTCACCCTGTCACACAGGCACTGTTGTAGTGCTGGCAACTACAGAACAACCCCATGAACCTCTCCTGTACCCCCTGATAGTGGATTTAGAAGGAAGCACCAATCCCTGTTTCAGCTTTATCCATCATCGTCTCCTGACACCCTGCTCTCCTGTAATTACCCATCGCACAGACCTTTTTACCCACTCTCTGGTCCCTGATTGATATGCAAGCCTCATGACCCCCTTGGTTAGGCCAGTCAAGTCACTAGAGTTGAATGGGTGAGTTTATTTCAGTCCTGTGGACCTAGATGCTTCCGTCCAGCTTGATACTGTCCAATCAGCTTTGTTCACATTGGGTCCCACCTTGGTGCCCCATGTCACTGTCTCGATTAAGTCCACGCATCAACCTGAGGAAATTGGTGCTATGATCTAATCCTTGTCTTGCGGTGAATCTCTTCGGGAGACCCATTGTGGGAACTCTCAGATTCCTGTATTTCCTGATGAGGCCAGTTGGGTCTGTCTATTGGCCAGTAATTTCACTCCAGTATTAGCCTCACTCGCCCCATGACTATGTGTCCCACCGGTCCTCGCATCCACACCCCCCCACACCCCGTCCCTGAGGGCACTCCATAAAAATCATGTGGAGTTGGTGGTTACTTCTCCACTGCACCGTGTTCCTGTCCGTCCTGGTGCGGCCCTCCCTTGAGGACGTCACTAGAGACTGTCCCCTGATGCTGTATATCCTCATCCCTCTCTATCGTTCAAGTAAGCATAATCGAATTGTGGTCACCATCACCAAAGTGCTAACCTACCTTCAAATCTAACACCTGACTGGGTTCATTACCCAGTATCAAATCCAGTGTGGCCTCGCCCCTTGTTGGTCTGTTTACATACTGGGTCAAGAAACCTTCCTGAACAAATTGGACAAAAACTGACCCATCTAAAGTACTCAAACTATAGTATTTCCAGAGCTGAAAATGTGTTGCTGGAAAAGCACAGCAGGTCAGCCAGCATCCAAGAAGCAGGAGAATCAACATTTCGGGCATGAGCCCTTCTTCAGGAGGGTCCACGGTTATCGGGAACAACACCGTTTCTGCCGTCGCCGCAGCAACTTCCACCCCCAGTGACATCACTCACCTGCACAATGACCACACCGATCTCCATCACCACACCTAACCCCGCCCCGACGCCGCTCTCCGTCACCACACCTAACCCCGCCCCCACGCCGATCTCCGTCACCACACCTAACCCCGCCCCCACGCCGATCTCCGTCACCACACCTAACCCCGCCCCCGCGCCGATCTCCGTCACCACACCTAACCCCGCCCCCACACCGATCTCTGTCACCACACCTAACCCCGCCCCCACGCCGATCTCCATCATTCTCCTGCTCCTTGGAAGCTGCGCTTTTCCAGCAACACATTTTCAGCTCCGATCTCCAGCATCTGCAGTCCTCACTTTCTCCTATAGTATTTCCAGTCAATATTTGGAAAGTTAAAATCTCCCATAACAACTACTATGATACCCTCAGTCCTATCCAGAACCAGTTTTATAATCCTTGCCTCTACATCTCTGGAACTATTCAGACACCCATAGAAAACTCCACTAGGGTGACCTCTCCTGTTTCTAACCTCAGCCTGTACGACCTCAATAGTGGAGTCCTCATCAAACATCCTCTCTGCAACAGTAATACTGGTCTTGACTAACAATGTCACACCACCCCCTCTTTTACCATCTTCTCTACTCTTACCCAAACATCTAAACCCCAGAACCTGCAACAACCATTCCTGTCCCTGCTCTATCCATGTCTGTGAAATGGCCACAACATTGAAATACCAAGTACCAACCCATGCTGCAAGTTCACCCACCTTATCCCAGATGCTCCTGGTGTTGAAGTAGACACACGTCAAACCACCTTCCTGCCTGTTGGTACACTCTTGTGACCTTGAAACCTTATTTCTGACCTCACTGCTCTCAACCTCTTGGACACTGGAACTACAATTTCGATTCCCATCCCCCTGCTGAATTAGTTTAAACTATCCGGTTCACAAAGCAGACTAGTTTAAAACTAATCGGAAAAGTCCTGCATGATACCATCCCCATGACTTGGTATCTAAGGTGGTGAATTTAGCAAGAACCCAACTGCCCGAATGGTGCTCCCCCTCCCCCCAAATTCAAACACTATGCTTCCCAGTGTCCCATCGATATTGTGGTTCTGTTCGCCGAGCTGGGAATTTGTGTTGCAGACGTTTTGTCCCCTGTCTATGTGACATCCTCAGTGCTTGGGAGCCTCCTGTGAAGCACATGATTGCTATTGGCAGCACCGCGTGCCAAATGCATTAGCCAAATAAGGACTCAACTATCCGTTTCTACGCAAACGGAAGAGACCATAATTGTTACTCCAGTACGACTGCCCTCAGGCAGGCATGAGGGAGACAGTGAAAGTGCCGAGAAATGTCATGATCGAATTAAAGGATTCATAGAGAAGGCCCCTCTAGAATCTAGTTCTTTTAATAGTTGGACAATTTTTAATTCTAATTTTAAAGGGTTCTTTAATTTTAGTCAGAATCAGAATCAGAGAGCAATAGAGAGAGAAATGTTACCAAGAAAGATGAAATAGAAATATTAATAGAGTACCTGATAAATAATTTCATTTGTAAATTTTGTAACAACATTTATAATACAACAGGACTGTTTAGAAAACACTTAAATCAGTGTCAGGGGATAAAAGCACAAAGAGTTAAGTGTAGTCAATGCGGCTGGGAGGGTAGTTACCACTCAGTCACTTGTCACTATCCCAAATGTAACAGTAATGAAAGTAGGAATGAAGTAGATAACCTATTCCAATGTAAATCTAAGTGGCCAAATTTCATAACAGATTAGTGAGAGTAATAAATCATATAAAAAGGATTTAATTGTTAAGCATCAGGATATTAGACAAAGAGATAATACAAGATTAAACAATGCTAAGAGAAGATATAGTAGGAAAGAAGGAAAATTAAAGAGATTCAGGTTTTACACAAAAATAAAAGACAGTACCGAGCTAGAACTATGATGGGAGCTCCATCCAAATGTCAATGCCCACTCAGCAAGGAGGAGCTAGAAGATCATTTTTAAAATAGATTGTCTATTCCTAATGATAAAAGTTACTTAAGAGACTTTGCCAAGTATAAAGGTCAACTTGTGGGGTCTGTGAGATATTCTGACCAGCCCAGTCACGGTGGAAGACGTCAATCAGGCCTTAAAGGTGATGGATGTTAAAACCACGGCCGGGTAGGATCAATGACACTCAGATGGGATTAAAATATTTAACAAAGATAATACGGTAATCCCCAGAATTTATACAATCTGGCTTAAAATAGGCAGTATCCCAGATGTATTAAAGATAAGCAGAACTGTATTAATCCCTAAAGTCAATGATGAGGTCAGTTTAAAGGATATTAATAGTTACAGACCCATCACAATAGGCCCAATTTTGCTGAGAATTTTTACTAAAATTATAGCAAATAGGTTAAGTAATAAATTTAAATAAACGGCAAGCAAGGTTTTTTTGGCAGGGGTCGCAGGTTGTGAAGAAAACATCAAAATACTTGAGAACATTATCAATGGAGCTAAGGAAAAGAAAATTGACTTAGCTGTGGTATTTGTCGACCTGGCCAAAGCCTTGATACTTTTGGGCACAAATTGATAATTAACGCCCTTAAAAGAATTCAAATTCCTCCAGATTTTATTAAATTAATAAGTTTATACAATAATTTTACTAGAATTGAAGGTTTTAATTGCAAAAAAACTTTGATCAAAGTTTTAAAAGGAGTTAAACAGGATGACTCCTTGTCACGGATTCTTTTTAATAAAGTTACGGACTCCCTCATAAACACTATTGAAAATGGTTAAAAAGGAATATCTTTAGGTCAGGATAGGGAGAGTTATTATTGTGTAACCCTAGCGTTTGTGATGATACAGCATTTATCAGCCAATCCTACGAAGGAATGGCTTACAATTTAAAACTGACATAGATTTTGCAATAATACTGGCATGGAGGTTAACGTAAGAAAAACTAAAGGATTTTACTTTGCTTCTAAAAATAAAACATTTATTTATAATAATAGGGCCAACTGGAAATTTAGTGAGGGAGAGATACAGTTTATAGATCCTGGAAGTGCCGATAAATACCTAGGTGCAAAAATTGATCCGTGGATTGGGATAAGCCAATCGCATTGGGAAGACCTGCTAGGAGACTGGATCGATAATCTGAAAAGATCTCTTAATACCCGTACAGAAATTGGAACTCTTGAAAGTATATTTTATCCCTAGACTTTATTATTATTAATTTTATCAGAAGCATCACTAATTTATCTTAATAGACTTGATAATATAATTGAAAGTGCGGTTAAAGAATTATTACATCTCCCACAATCTATCGCAGATGGGTTTTTATATACTAGGACGCGAGGGAGGCCTTGCGCTGAATAAACTATCTACAGTTATTCCAATTGCCATTTTAAAGGAAATACGAAAAGTTATACAGATCATGCCTCATTTTCATTCGAGGGTTCTAGTATAAATGACAAAAATGAAAAAATTTAGTAAATTGAAACATTAAAGGAAATCTGGAATCCAAATATAAATGGGCAATTGGAAGAAATGGTTCTTACTGATGAGGAGAACAATGGTATCGAAGAGTTTAGTAACAAGAACTATACCAACTGGAGGAATATAGAACATCAGAAATGGATGGCCTTGCCCTGTCAAGGGGGGGACACCCTTCACTTCAAGAACAATACCAGCTCCAATAATTGGTTGACAAAAATTCAGCATAGAAAGACATCCAAAGTAATAAAGTCTTTTATTACAAACAAATTTATATCCTACAAGGGCGTCGTTAACCTATGGAGGGCCATTTAACATCAAGAATTGTTGGCGTTGTAATGAGACTCAAACGATCGCACACATTTCAGGATGGTGTCCCTACGTTAAAAAAAAGGAGGATTAAGAGACACAATAGAATAGCGGAATTTACAAAGTTTGTGAAGATGAGAGGATGGATAACAAATGTGGAACCACGCACTAAAGACAAAACTGGGAAATTATGGATCCCGGAATTAGTCTTTAAAAAGGAAAATCACATTTTGATGGTAGACGTAACAATTCAGAATGAACATGCAACCTAACTCACATGAACAGGCTTGGGAGGAAAAGAAAGAAAAATATAAACATCTAGAGAGTGAAATTATTGCCCTCACAAAAGGAACAAGAGTATCCTTTTATGGATTCATGACGGGATCCCGAGGAAAATGGTTTGAGAAGAACAATGAACTAAAGAAAGATCTTGGGGATTGAGAAATTTAAAACTTTTGCCCAAAACATCACAAATTTAGTTTTATCTTTAACTCTTGAGCTTTTAAGGATTTTTATGAACTCATAGGATTCTCTCTTTGACATAATTTAATAACATTAGAATATTTAAAATGTTTAATTTTAGATTAATTAGGGTCATAGGTTAAATTTTATTTAGTATTTTAACATTTTAATGTTTTAATAATAAAAGTAAATTATTTTAATTCACTAATTAAGGGTGGTGGGTAATACAGGTGTAATTTAATTAAAGTGCACTAAACACACAACAAATGATGAGCGGGAATATAACCGCACGGTTGAAAAGCCCAGCTCATTCCTCGCTTTAATCAGTGATTCTGGTTTACAACATTTTATCCCGTTCCCTTTAAGATCATCTGGCTGTGGTTAGCTCGATAGGGGTACACCTACATCAACAAGCGACGATAAAACTCGGAAAGGACACGATCCATTCACATGGTGAGTGTGAAATTAGCCGGGCTGGAAGGAGATTCCCAAACGAGAAACCAGATGATGAGGGGAATTGGAAGGTGACAGCATGGAACAGAACTGGACCCTGTGCAGCAAACATGGACAGTGGGGGATAGACAGGGACAGGGTCCATCCTGGAGCAGCAATGAACAGATTGAATCATTATTTAAGGGACAGAAACACTCCAAATGATCAGACTGCCAACTGAGGCAACTGACCAGAGTCTGGCTCAACGGAGACTGTAAAGGGACTCCTGGGAAAGCATTAGGGATGGTGTTAGGATTCCCAATAATGACACACGACAGAATTAGACTAAAGGTGTCTGAGGCAGTAAACACAGGCATGATTCATGAGGATCTATGGATAGGAGATGACAACATCCTACACAGTACGCAGTAGAGAAGAACAGGAGGTTCATAGGCACCACTTTGGACAAATATCACCAAACTCATCCTGTGATAACAGGCCTGTACCTAATTTATTCAAACTCACACACGCTGCGTGGCTTCAAGACAAACATCAGCCTGAATTGCCCCAGAAAGGTTCGCAATCTGGACACCAACATAACCCAGTGGGTGGGAGAGCCTACAGGGGAGGGGGGAATACTGCCCCAATCTCCCCTCACCCTTATCAGTATGGGACAGCCCAATGCAATGTCAGCACCATCACCACCCTCTGTATTAGGCCCCACATCCCTGCCAGAATAGGCCAAACCCAGCTGATAAATAGACACAAAAGGGACAGGGTGGAATTCCATGGGAGTGAGAAACTCCAGCAAATGGTGGAGGAATACCCAGTGAAGTATAATCCCGGTCTCCTGCCCCTGCCAGAGGAGTCACAGCAGATTCAAGCCCGGTTGGACACAGCCCATAGAACCATCACCAAGGCGATACAGCAGGCCCATGATACCAATGAACAGGTAAAGGAGACTCGAGTAATGACTTGGTGGGAGGATTTCTGGGACTGGGGCTCCAACATACAAATCCATCCCTGTGTCTGCCTTCCTGACAGTGATAACCGTGTGTGTTACTGACTCTGGTGAGCCCAGTGTACATCACCAGTCCTCACTGTTACATTTACCCAGTGGAAGAACAAACTGTCAAACTGAATTTGGAGACCTCCGTCCACTTCCGGTCTCCCCCAGCCTATTGAAACCTTGTCGATATTTGATTAAACCCAATTAAATCAGTCTTCGTTACCATTGTGCATACAATGTTCTGTAATATTTGTTTTCTGAGCGAATTTTGAGATTTAAAACATTTGCTCGATATTCCCATTTTCCATTCTCCAACGTATAAAGTATTCCCCGGTTTTATAACGTTTCTTCACTTTCAAGTTCTCAGTTCTGAAACTTTTTGTTAGAAATTGGTTTGATGTTAGAACTTGTTTGGCTTTGTTGTTTGATCAGGCGAGTGAATCTTAGCCACCCTTGTGCATGAATACAGTTTGATTTTCTTTTATTATTAATGACTTTATGACTTTATAACATGTGGCCATTGTAGTTTCCCTCTTGTTTTGTATTTGCTCATGTTTCCGATACCTTATTTATTCCAGTTTCTGATATGAGTTCCATGTACCTTTCTCATGCCATCTGTAACACTCCAGTTGGTTATGTATATATTGTGCTTTATTAGAGTCTGAATGGTTGTAGACCCACCGGACAGAGATTGGTCTTCTATTTTGTGATCCATCATACCTTCGTTCAGGATCAAGAGGAGGGACTGTGGTGGGAGAGTCTGTCCAAAATCATTGATTTCTGATGAACTTCAACATGTTTTTTTTTGTCCATTTGAAGCATCAATCAGAATTATTTTATTGCCTTCGGGCAGCAGGCTTGGTGATAAACTCGGTGAAGAGTGAATTCGCCAAAGCACAAGTCACATTCCTGGGCCATGTGATCGAACACCCACATCGCCCATGGGATGTGAAAACAAAGGTTTTTGGGAGCTTTAAATTCCAAAGAGAGAAGTACCATGATTCCTGCGACTGTCTGATTGTTAAAATACCGTACGACCTTCCGATGACAATGTGGCTGCTTCATTGACGGACTTGAAGTGCATAAACTTTCAGTGGACGAAGACAGACAGGCAGAAGGTATTTGACATCCTGAAAGCTGTGCTCACCACTGCCTCAGTGTCAGGCACAAAGTCATTCAAGGTGGCTATCAATGAGAGTGATGTGGGTGTCGGTGCTGTCTTCTTGCAAGACGACAATAAGATAGACTGATTGCATTTTTTCCATAAAATTGAATAATCAAAGTAAATATTCCACGATTGAGGAGACCTTGAGCTTAGAGTTGGTGTTGTAACATTTCAACCTTTTTATTGTCAGGAAGGTGTTAGAGATAATTGTATACGCACGGATCATAATTTATCCCGAAAACTTTCAAGGGTTAAGGGCAAAAATTCCAGATTGTTTAAATGGAGCTTATTATTGCAGCCAGTTTGAAGATTATACACATGGCAGGACAAGAGAACATAAATACTGATGTATTGCTGCAGCTTTGAGGGAGATGGAGGTGTTCAGTACCAGGAGAAAACTGACAAAATGGTCTGTAATGGTGAATGTCCGCACGGTTACAGTCAGGGTGTATTTATTGTGGTCTACTAACAGCCTAAAGCTGAAGGCTTTCAACAAATGAAGCCATCTTTGTGAATGGATGAGTGTGTTTTTTGTTTAAAAAGAGGGGAGGTGTGACAACACCAGGTCTTAAAATCAGTCCCCCAAAAAAATAACAAAATGCACCTCTGAAAACCAGAGGGAACAAGGTGTCTACTTGAATCCAATTAAATAAACAACTTGAGGTCTAGGTTGGCTTTACAATGTTTGGAACAATAGAAACAGCCTGAATGGGTGGGGTCAAGCTCCCCCACAGCCAGGATTGTTAAGTTCAGTTCCTCAGTCGCAGTTGTTGCTGGGGTCTTGAAGCTGGGCTTGGAAGCTGCAGTTCATCTTTCCATCGCCCAAATTTGTTTTCCTCCTGGACTGTAGAATTGCATATGAGATCATCTCTTACTGAATTTGCCTTGACCAAGGGTGTGTTTGTGTTACTATATTGGAACAGTTACTGTTTATTAATTAAATTTTAACATTAATATTTCCAATGGAATTATATATTCCACTTTCGGGTTTCTTTTGTGACATTTGAACAATGGAGAATGAATAAAGCTTGTTTTGCTTCAGTTCTGACAGGTTGGCCAGTTGAATTGCATCCAGAATGCAGCGCCTGGCACTTTCCTTCAAAAGTGAGAAGACGTTGGGGTCTCGTGTGACTTCATAATGTACAATGTTGGGGTGGGGGGTGGGGGTGGGGGTTTGGTCTGGTTCCTAACAGTGGTGTAAGAATTGTATGACTCAACTGCCTTTGCAAAAGGATGGGTTTATGAGATACTGCCATTATAGCAGTCTTTAACTGCTCAAGTGAAATAAAACAGATAGGCAGGAGGCTGGAAGAACACAGCAAGCCAGGCAGCATCGGTGGGAGTGGGGGGGGGGGGGGGGGGGGGGGGGAAGAAGTGGAGAGAGGAGAGAGGAGAGAGGAAGAGGAGTCAACATTTCAGGGGTAACCCTTCTTGGGAGAGAACTTCTTCAAAGTGGGCATTCTTTGAAGAGACCTCACATTGGAACAAACTTGGTTCGACACTAAAAAGACTGGAGATGTTGGAAATAAAACCCATCCGGAAGGGAGGCTGGAAATACAGGCCCAGCAACTGGAATAAACAGGGCATCAAAACTGGCCAAAATACAAAGCATGCTGGGAATACGTGAACCAAGACAAGAGATAATTCAGCCTCAGGGACAAGTCATTGCAAGATCTCAGCCCAGACAATTGCCAACTAGAGGCATCAGAACACATGAGGTGATGTGAAAGGGCAATTCAGCCCTTCCTGAGGAACAAACACTCGACAGAGCAGCTCCCAGTATCTGGGAAGGAGCTTCAGTTTCTAAAGAATCAGATCGTTCAAAATAAATAGTCTGAAGGTGAACTCTAAACCTTTGTTGAAATAAAGTTGTGACCTGGTTCCCTGCCTGTAGACTGGTGCAGTGTAGCCCCTTCCGAACACACCCCATGGTGCCTGGGGAAGTTAATACTGTGTACATTGGTTAAGGTGTCCACAGGGTCTTTGAGACCCTCCCTGTTCCAGATAACATTTTGGCTTCAGTCCAAAGTGACCCTTTACGTCCTTTTAACCTGAACTGCCTTTTTTGCCGGTATCTTGCACGTTCGGCCTGAGCTGGTCTTGAAGGGAGCAGCTGCCCCACGTGAAGGCCAGGGTATAAACTGAACATGAGAAACACTGGCACTGACCACCCATGGAGCCTTAAACTGGGACAGGCAAAGCACGGGCCGGGGGACTACACCGGATCCTCATTTTCCTTTTAACCGGATTGATTAAAGGACGACATAAACCTGTTAAAATGACAAGGATCCCAATGGCACAAACAGCAGGACACCCTGAAGCAATATCTGTGTGAAATGGCCCAAAGGGGCAGCATGTGCCAGGGAGCCAGCCTGGCGTTGGGGTGAAGGTTCCCTGGTCCAGGAGCTGTGGGGAGAAGCCCATTGGGAAGTGGGGAAAAAAGCTATAAAGCTTATCCCAGTGATTGCTGCTGCCTGCAGCTGGGACAGACTCCCCAGGGGAAGGCAGCATGGGAAACCAGGCCTTCCCGAAATCAACTCCACTCTAGAACAGAGCAGAATGCTAGGCTCAAGCTCTTCAACAAAGCAACAAGACTGAAAGTGACAGGAAAGCTTGATCCATGTGGAACAGTTCCAGCCACCATTTGGAAATGTTTATTCTAGTGAGGGGAGGGTCACTGGGGACCAGGAGACAGCCTTACTCTACATTGACAGATTGAAACAACATTACAGTCAGCTCCAAGGGACTGTACCGGTCTCCTCCAAGTCTGTAACATGGAGCGATACACATCTGACCCTAACACGGAACAAAGTCCCAGGAACAAATCCAGGTCCCAGAAGAAACAAGTCTCAGCCCAGAACAGGCTAAACGGTCACCTTTGGGGTTCTACCTGCCCATGGAGATAAGTGAGAGGTTCAACACTGACCCAGCCTCACCTGATCCACCTCTGCCCCACAGACAGGGAGCCCCACCATCTTTCCCCAGGGTGACTATGCCCCCAGCACCCACCCCCTGACCCATGTACCCAGAAGGAAAGACCCATGTCTGTTATTTGATGAAAACAGATCTCCAGGCACTGATTGGACACTGAGGGTCACATGCCTCAGGCCAGCAGGCCATTCAGACCCACCCTGAGAACCAGCAACTCAGGAGAGAGACCCTTGACACCAGGAACGGAGGTCCTCCCTGCCATCAGGCAAGATAAGGCAGACTCCATCGAGGCCCGAGACAAATGCAGCCAACCAGGCGAACACTCCAGCAGCTTTGCCTGGAGACTGTGTCCAATATGTCTGTAGTTTCAGGGATATGACCCACACCACACTAACCCACCAAGGCAGAAGCTGGGTCCACAGCTTTGTCTCCCATTACCTCAGAAAGGGGGAGGGAGGGGTCTGTGGAATTGTGGGTCATCCACAAATTGATCGCTGTAGGAGAGGGGGACTTGACAACAGCCAACCAGGAAAGTAAGTGTAAGTGTGGTCCAGACTTCCTACCGCTCACCCCTCCAACTGGCAGGAATGGGAGAAGGGGCAGGAATGGGAGATGAGGCAGAAATATACCACAAAGCCCCTGATAGACCTCACCTGCCTCCACCCACCCCCTTCCTCTGGACCTACCCCATGCTGTTGAATTGGAGACTTTGCCCACGACTGTAGGGCACCCCAAACCCAGTCATGGTCACGAGGAAGTTGGCAGCACCCCTCTGTACCCAGGGCTCCCCCCTGGAAGGAGCTGTGTGGGTGACAGTCACAGTGACTGCCCCCCCTCCTCCCCCACGTAGTGATTGGGACCAGGTGGATCTGGTGGACTATGAGCTCCTTGATGAGGGATGTTAATCTGGGCCAAATCAGGAAGCCCTGGCTGACCAGGATTACCCGGGGATTGAGAATCTCCTCAGTTCAGGAACCTGACTCAGAGCTAGCTGGTCACAGCCAGTGTACTCTGTCCAAGTAAATCAAGGGGGACATGGTGACAGGGTCTGGGGGCTCAGGTCCCAGATTGGGATGGAGTTGGATCGATTCAACCAGACTTGTGGATTACTGACTGAGACCTTAAAATAAACCTTCGGTGGAAAAAAACGGTTAGTTTTGGTTACTTGTGGTTGGTTAAATCAAAAGGTGGGGGAAATGGCTTTTAACGTTGCGAGAAACGTTCTGGGTTTGAACAAACTTCCCAAATTTGCCGAGGAAGTTTAGAAAGATGGAAATAAAGAGAAACTTTCAGGATTAGCAGACAGGCTATTATTTCCAAATTACCAAAATTCAACAATAAAGACGTCGAAGCCTTTTTGAATTATTTTGAATAACCGGTGAGGCAGATGACTGGGCCAGAGACTGTGGGGGTAATGGTCGTTCCCCCCCAATGGTAGTTGGTAGGTGGGGCGAGTGAGGTGTTTGCAGTGCTGTCAGGTGGGGGTGTGAAGAGATTGTGAAGATGGTAAACAGGCTCTCGAGTGGCTACAAATGGATTTCAGAAACAGAGGCAGCAGGTCAGCAACAAAGGAACCAGGTCAGAGATGTATCCGGTTTGAAAGAATTAAACATAACAATGTCCATAGGTAGGGGAGGGCATTAAAGATAGAAAAGACACATAGGGATCGGAGAGAAATTATTCTGGAATTTAAAAACTCACTTCCAGAGATGATCAGAACTCTGAGGAACAGAAAATTCAAACATCGGCGCAGTCATTTCTGTGGCCATGGGAGATCCTGCTGTCGAAGACTGGGCCCAGCATGCACAAAGAACGCAATATTTTTTCTGGGCAACGGACACTGGGGCAGGTGAAAAGCAATGAACAATCCTTCGGAATGCTTGCAGACCCACATAATTTTCAGTCACAAGGGGGTTTAATGTTCCCAGAGGCACCAGATACCAGAACCTTCCGAGAATTGACAGCTGAGTAAGGAATATTACGACCACAAACCATCTCTACTCCTAAGATGCCGTTGGTTTTCTTCAGCTGTTAGAGGACCGGGGAATCAGTCGAGATCTTTGACAAGGTTGAGACGACTGGCAGAGGCATGTGGTTTTGGGTTAATACTGAAGGAGATGCTGAGAGACCGTTCTGAGACATGGGGGACAAGGGGGTGGAGCCAGCTTTCCGACTGTTAATCAGTACGTGGGGATGTGGGATTAATGACATAACCACACAGAATGATCTACCGGCTGAAGCCCAACTGGACTTCAAACAGCTACTAAGAGGTGAGGCCATACTGGATTTGGTTCTGGGTAACGAACCAGGCCAGGTATTAGAACTAGAGGTAGGTGAGCACTTTGGGGACAGTGACCACAATTCGGTGATTTTTAGTCTCGTGATGGGGAGGGATAAGTGTGTACTACAGGGCAAGAGTTATAGCTGGGGGCAGGGAAATTATGATGCGTTGAGGCATGACTTAGGATGTGTGGAATGGAAAAGTAGATTCCAAGGCAAGAGCGTAATTGATATGTGGAACTTGTTCAAGGAGCAACTATTGAGTGTCCTTGATAAGTACGTACCTATCAGGCAGGGAGGAAAGGGTCGTGTGAAGGAGCCGTGGTTTAATAAGGAGTTGGAATCCCTTGTTAAATGGAAGAGGGCGGCCTTTGTAAAGATGAGGCGTGAAGGTTCAATAGGGGCGATTGAGAGTTATAAGGTAGCCCGGAAGGACCTGAAGAGAGAGCTAAGAGCAGCAAGGAGGGGACATGAAAGGTCCTTAGTTGGTAGGATTAGGGAAAACCCTAAGGCTTTCTATAGGTATGTTAGGAATAAAAGAATGACTAGGGAAGGAATAGGTCCAATCAAGGATAGTAATGGGAAGTTGCGTGTGGAGGCTGAAGAGATTGGGGAGGCGCTGAATGAATACTTTTCGTCAGTATTCACTCAGGAACAGGACATTGTTGTCGATATGAATACTGAGGCACGAATAAGTAGAATGGATGGCTTTGAGATATGTAGAGAAGAGGTGTTGGAAATTCTGGCAAGGGTGAAAATAGATAAGTCCCCTGGGCCTGATTGCATTTATCCTAGGATTCTCTGGGAAGCAAGGGAGGAGATTGCAGAGCCATTGGCCTTGATTTTTGTGTCCTCTTTGTCTACAGGAGTAGTGCCAGAGGACTGGAGGCTAGCAAACGTGGTTCCCTTGTTCAAGAAGGGGAGTAGGGTTAATCCTAGTAACTATAGGCCAGTGAGTCTCACTTCTGTTGTGGGCAAAGTCTTAGAGAGAATTATAAGGGATAGGATTTATGCACATCTGGATAAGAATGATGTGATCAAGGATAGTCAGCATGGTTTTGTGAAGGGCAGGTCGTGCCTCACAAACCTTATTGAATTCTTTGAGAAGGTGACGAAGGAGGTAGATGAGGGGAAAGCGGTAGATGTAGTATATATGGATTTTAGTAAGGCGTTTGATAAGGTCCCCCATGGTAGGCTACTGCAGAAAATACAGAGATATGGCATTGAGGGTGAGTTGGAGGTTTGGATTAGGAATTGGCTCTCTGGAAGAAGACAGAGGGTAGTAGTTGATGGCAAAGATTCATCTTGGAGTGCCGTCACTAGTGGTGTTCCGCAAGGATCTGTTTTGGGACCATTGCTGTTTGTCATTTTTATAAATGACCTGGAGGAAGGGTTAGAATTTTGGGTGAGCAAGTTTGCGGATGATACGAAAGTCGGAGGAGTTGTAGACAGTGAGGAAGGATATGGCAGGTTACAGCGGGATATAGAGAAGCTGCAGAGCTGGGCAGAAAGGTGGCAAATGGAGTTCAATGTAGCTAAGTGTGAAGTGATTCACTTTGGTAAGAGTAATAAAAAGATGGATTACTGGGCTAATGGTAGACTACTTGGTAGTGTGGAAGAGCAGAGGGATCTTGGTGTCCATGTACACAGATCTCTGAAAGTTGCCACCCAGGTAAATAGTGCAGTGAAGAAGGCATATGGCGTACTGGCTTTTATTGGTAGAGGAATTGAGTTCCGGAGTCCTGAGGTCATGCTGCAGTTGTATAAGACTCTGGTGCGGCCGCTTCTGGAATATTGTGTGCAGTTTTGGTCGCCATACTATAGGAAGGATGTGGAGGCACTGGAACGGGTGCAGAGGAAGTTTACCAGGATGTTGCCTGGTATGGTAGGAAGATCCTATGAGGAAAGGCTGAGGCACTTGGGGTTGTTTTCTTTGGAGAAAAGAAGGTTTAGGGGTGATTTGATAGAGGTGTACAAGATGATTAGGGGGTTAGATAGGGTTGACAGTGAGAACCTTTTTCCGCGTATGGAGTCAGCTATTACAAGGGGGCATAGCTTTAAATTAAGGGGGGGTAGATATAGGACTGATGTTAGGGGTAGGTTCTTCACTCAGCGAGTCGTAAGATCATGGAATGCCCTGCCAGTAGCAGTAGTGGACTCTCCCTCTTTATGGGTATTTAAGCGGGCATTGGATAGGTATATGGAGGATAGTGGGTTAGTGTAGGTTAGGTGGGCTTTGATCGGCGCAACATCGAGGGCCGAAGGGCCGGTACTGCGCTGTATTGTTCTATGTTCTATGTTTTATGTTCTACACCTGGCTTTGTCATTAGAAACTGCAGCAAGTGCATCATGGGAGCTGTCGGGCCATCCCAATGGAAGGGGACACTCACCTGTCTGACTGAGCTTGGGCAGCACCATTTGAGTGTAGTCAATCAGCCACAAGCTGGGCATGTCCTGAACAGAAGGCCCTAAGGCCAGCCCTCAGCAGGACCTCACAAAAAAAGCCCAGCCTCGGCCAAATGGCTGAAGAGTCCTTCAGGATCTGGCTCAGACAGCCATTATAGTTGCTGCTGGTGTGTGGACTCAAGACACCCAAGGGTCCCACAAGGTCTGACCTGAGTAACAAACTTGTAGGCTGGTACTCAGGAGAGTGCCCACCTTGCAAAGCCCCACTCCATGTGGGTTGGGACAATCCAATGGCTTAGCAACATCCAAATCAGATGGTATTAAAAACACTGTTTGGGTAAATGGTCTCCCAGTTCCCATGGAAGGGTCTGTTCTGGTTTAAAACATCCTGGACACCCTTGCGGTCTCTCCTGACAATATCCAACTGTGGGCACAACGATCCTGTCCTGGTGAAACAAACAGCTGGTGGGAATGGGGGAAAGAGAAGGACCATCACAACCAGGATTGAAACCTTTCCGATCCCAGCAAGACCAGATCAGCGTCGAGGACGGCAGATTACTATGTGGAGCAAGCGGGATTCTCTGAGTAAAGGTCATCACCAGATACTGACTGAACCCCACCAGGATCATCCAGGGGTTTCCAAGATGAAGATACAAACAAGGAATTATGTCTGCTGGCCGGGATTGGATGCTAACAGCTGCATTGGTGGGCAGTGCCCAGAGTGCCAAGGATAAAAATTACCACCATCTGAGCTCCCACCTTTGTGGGAATGGCTCGGTTACACATCGACTATGCAGGTCCTTCCATGGGCACAATGGTCATTGAGAATGACCAGGAACTAAGTAGTTGGACGTGCAGAATGTTTATTCAGCGAACTCCGTGATGAGAATGATGGAGAAGCTGTAAGCATTGCTCACGATACACAGAGTCCGGGAAGTATCAGTCATAGACCGTGGAGCATCATTCACCTCAGGAAATTCTCACTTTATGGGAAAATGCCATTTTCCTCATAAGGACAGCTCCATGCCAACCATCATCCAATGGTTTGGTGGAAAGACGGTTCCAAATGTTGAAGGCAGGCTTAAAGCAGCAGCCTACAGCGTCACTCGATACCAAACTGTCCCAGTTCCTGATCGATTCTGGGCCCAGCCCAGACACAACAACAGGATAGTTCCAGCAGAGTTGGTGATGGGGAGCAGACACTGCACCAGGTTAAACCTGATATTTCCCCAAACTGGGGGAGGGTTGTTGGGGTGAAACAGCAGCAGGATCACCAATGCCAGCCACATGCCTCCTCGAAGCGAGGGAGATCATTTCATTGAGGGGATGATGTTTGGTGTCAGAACCACGGAAACGGCTCTGTATGGGTACGAGGTGAGGTTGATGTGAGGTCAGGTCCAGTGACTTACAAAGTTTGGGGAAAGTGAGACAGTCCTGAACCAACACGTGGGTCACCTGAAAGCTGTTCCCTCACAAACAGGGCAGGAGCAAAACATACTAGGCCCCTGTCAACAACCAGAAGGTCTGTCAGAAACCATGGGCTCTCCCCTCTGGCTGGTGTTGAGGAAACCTCAGGGTCCAAGATGGATGCAGCCTCGATACCATTACCGCTGGAAGGAGGAGGAAACTCTCGAGATGCTCCAGATACAGGGAGAGGAACTACAGTCCGGTACAGGCCGTGTCAGAGTCTGCATCAGAGGGACCGGAGCTGGGGTGGACACGTCACAGGAAAAAAGGTACAAGAGGAGCTGACCCACACTCCCGGGCCAGTGGGGAGGGTGGGGGGGATGCGTTTGCTCCAAGATCCTTGATTGGCCTGGGCTTGAAAACCCCAATCAGGAGGCTCTGGTTAACAATTATAACCAGGACATTTTGAAGACCTCCTCGTGGGTCTGCTCCTGGGCCTGGCCAAACTGGCCATCAACAGGTCCAGGCAGCGGGCCGTGGAGGGGGTCGTTAGGGCCGACTGCCTGCCCCTCTTCCGGGGTTACGTTAGAGCCCGGGTGTCCTTGGAGAAGGAGCACGCGGTGTCCACCGACACCCTGGAGTCGTTCAGGGAGAGGTGGGCGCCGCAGGGAGTGGAGTGCATCATTTCTCCCTCCAACTCTATTTTGATTTAGTCCCTACCCTCCCCTTCACTGTTTTGCTCACACAGCATTGCCCTGTGGTTTGAAGGGCAGTGCTTGTCACTGGCCACTCGGGTGTCTTTCCTATCTTCCTGGTGGTGGAAATTGAATAAAGATTCGTGCACTTTGTGTCTTTTCACTGTGTCTCACACCTGCGCACACACACCATGGGTGCTGGGGAGAACAAAGAAAAAAAAAAAGAAAAAAAAAAAAAAAAGAAAAAAAAAAAAGAAAAAAAAAAATAGGAGATTTTCTTCCTGGTGGAAAAAAAAAAAAAAAAAAAAAACAGGCTTTGAGTGGAGTGTATTATTTCCCCGTCCACAAAATAAAAAAAAGAAAAAGAAGAAAAAAAAAAAAAAAAAAAAAAAAAAAAAAAAAAAAATAACCAGGACATTTTGAAGACCTCCTCGTGGGTCTGCTCCTGGGCCTGGCCAAACTGGCCATCAACAGGTCCAGGCAGCGGGCCGTGGAGGGGGTCGTTAGGGCCGACTGCCTGCCCCTCTTCCGGGGTTACGTTCGAGCCCGGGTGTCCTTGGAGAAGGAGCACGCGGGTGTCCACTGACACCCTGGAGTTGTGACTGGCCACTTGAGTGTTTCCTTCCCTGCTGGAGAGATTGGACCATTTCTGTGACTGTGACCGTGCGAGGACTGTTCCTGTTGCTGCTTGGGGCCTGCCTCCCTGCTGGTGCCTGGGACTTGCCTTGGGGCCCCTCCCCAGGACTTCCACCACCACCACCACTGCTGCTGTGGCCTGAGGAGAGGCCTGCCTCAACTGCTGCTGCCGCCTGAGGCCTGCCTCCGCCTTTGCTGCCTGGGACTCGCCTTGGGGCCCCTCCCCAGGACCTCCACCACCACCACCGCTGCTGCTGTTGCCTGAGGCCTACCTCCACCACTGCTGCCTTGGGCTCGGTTTTGGGGCTGCCTGGGACTTTCCTTGGGGACCCTCCCCAGCAGGCCTGCCCCCCCACTGCTGTGACTGGAGGAACTGCCTGGGACTTGCCGGAGACCTGCCTTCCACCACTGCTGTTGCCTGAGGCCTGCTTCTACATCTGCTGCCTGGGACTCAATTTTGGGGCTGCCTGGCACTTGCCTTGGGGACCCTCCCCAACAGGTCTGCCCCACACCGCTGCGACCGAGGGCCTACCTGGGACTCGCCTGAGGCCCGCCTCCACCGCTGTTGTCGCCTGAGGCAGGTCTCCACCGTCGCTGCCTTGGACTCTCCCTGCGACCTCCACCACTGCCGCTGCCAGAGGCCCGACTCCACCACCAGCAGCAGAGGATGGCGAGCCCGAAGGTCGCGGGGCCCAGCCGCACCTACGCCGGGGTAGCCGCTGCCTTAGGCTCGGCTGGCCCAGCCCCGGCTGCAAACCACACCCCCTTCAGGCACCTCACGAAACGCCTGGGGGTCAAGGCCTATCCCCACCCCAATATGACCATCGAGGCCTGCAGCAAGGCCATGGCTAGTGTGGTCGGCCCACTGGCCATAGTCGCTGCGGCCCGGATGTACGGGAAGGCCGTATTTTTCCTAAAGACCGAGCAGGCGGTCCACCTGGCCGTGGAGAGGGGGCTCGCTGTGGGCGGGACACATTTGCCCGTGGACCCTCTGGAGGTCACGGCCCAGAGGGTCGTGATCTCCAACGTCCCGCCCTTTATTGCCAGCGAGCTCCTTCTCCCCCACCTCACCACCTTGGGGGAGATCCGGTCAGGGATCCAGCCGCTCCTGCTCGGTCTGAAGGACCCCGCCCTCCGGCACATCTACTCCTTCCGACGCCAGGTGTTCATTTGCCTGGCCCGGGAGGAGGTCACGGAGAGCTCCTTTACCCTCCTCCACGAGGGCGCGGCCTACCGCGCCTTCTGGACGGCGGACGGCGTGCGGTGCCACCTGTGCCGCGAGGTGGGGCACATTAGAAGAAACTGCCCCACCCAGAAGGCCACCCAGCCCTCGCCAACGGCTGCCGGTGGTGCCGCCGTGCCCACCCCCCCTCCCCCAAAGTCAACACCACAGGCCCCGGCACCGGAGCCTGAGCCGGAGGCTTCCGATCCTCCAGCCTCCGGCAGGGAGGGGGGTGAGCGTCCAGCCGGCCGGAAGGCGCTCAGGAAGGCGCGACGCGTCAGGCCCGCCCACGGGGAGACCACCCTATCCCCATCCCCGACACCCAGCCCACGACCTGCCCCGCCCCGGCACGACGATGCCCCTGCGGCCGTGCCAGCGTCGCCCCGGCGCGGGAACCCTGACCCCCAAACCCCCGAACCCGTACCCGACCCTGACCCCACATCTACCCCCCCCCCGATGGAGAAACCCCTGGGGCTGCGACGCCTGCCCCAGGCCCTGCAACACCAGGCCCCGGGGACCCCGAGCCCGAGCCCGAGCCCTGCCCCGCCCAGCCACACCCTGGCACTAACCTGGGGGGGACCACTGCTGCCCAATCTCCCGCAGCCACCGTGTCTCCAGGCCCCGGAGAGCGAACTGGGCCCCTGCCCCGCCCGCTATCACCTGATAAACCAGGGGCGGGGCAGGAAGTGACACGGCTGACCCTCCCCACCCTGGCCACGCCCCCTGCCTTCCCCCAGCCAATCGTATTCCGGGAAAGGCTGGGGGGAGGGGCCTCAGGCCCCATGACCACCAAGGCGGGCGGGGAGGATAAGGCCCATAAATCCCCCCCTGTCTCTCTGGGGAAGAGGGGCTGGCCCTTGGAGGGGAGAGACAGTCCTGCAGCGCGCCGGCGGCGCTGCCCCTCTCCAGGGACGGGCCCACGGGACCCACCAACGATCCCGCACCGCGGCCCGACCTGCCCAACAACGACGACGAGGGCCGCGGTGCGGGCGTCGACAAAGGACCCTTTACTGGGTCGCCGAGCGGCGGAGGGGAGGTAGGTGTTATCCCCGCTCCTCCCTCCCAGACTGTTTTTCCGGGAGCCTTGGCCCTGGGGGACGATCTTTTCCTGGGGGGTGACCTTTTCCCCGAGGAGCCAGGCGTCCCGGTGTCGGGAGGAGAGCGGGGCCCCGAGCCTCCGCCGCCCGACGACCCGAACTCGGGGCGTTCCGGGACGGGGTGCGCCGAGGAAGGTACCGCCGGTGACCCTGGGGGTGGGGTCGCCGGGGGTTCGAGGCCTGTTGGCGGCGCCGGACCAGCCCCCATCCTCTCGGTGGGGGAGGGGTCGGCGACCGAGGGCGACCTCCCGGAGGAGGGTTCGGGATCGGTGGCGGACACCGGGGACGACGCGGACTCCGTCTGCAGTGACGTTTTTGAGTCCCAGGTGCCCCCCGCCGATCTCCCCCTCATCCCCCTCGAGGAACTCCGGGATTTTGTCGAGGAAACTCGAGGTCGCCGGGATAGAGCCCAACTGGCGCTCGACCGCTGGAGCTCTTATGAAAAAGTTTATTGGTCGGCCCACGCTGCTCGCCAGGCGCCTGGGCTCGACGTCAACGAGCGAAAGCGAGTCAGGAACTTCCTGGGGGCACTCCTGGTGAGGGCGAGGGACTCCTGTGCCCCTCCCTCGTCCTCCCAGTAATTGTATTTGTTTTTAACTGTACTGGTGGTGGTAGCACAATGCTTCCGACATGGAGACTACTATAGCCAGCCTCAACATCAACGGCAGCAGGGAGTCACAGCGCAGATTCCAGACCCTCTCGGTCCTTCGGGACGGGAGGTATGCGGTGTGCTTCCTGCAAGAAACCCACACTACCCCGGGAGACGAAGCCACCTGGCTCCTGGAGTGGCGAGGGGGGGTCTACATGAGTCACCTCACCCGCAGATCTGGCGGGGTGGCTATCCTGTTGGCCCCGCATTTTCAGCCCGAGATCTTGGGGGTCAGGGAGCCGGTGCCAGGCCGTTTGCTTCACCTGACGGTTCGGCTGGGGGGCGCGGTGCTTCACTTGGTGAACGTATACGCTCCCCTGGCCGGGCCGAGGCAAGCGAGCTTCTTCGAAGAACTGTCCGCTCATCTGGCTTCCATCGACGAGAACCAGTGCGTCGTCCTCGGGGGAGATTTTAACTGCGTCCTCGAGGGCAGGGACCACGGCGGTACCCGCACTGGCTGCGCGTCGGGGAAGAGGTTGGGGGACTTGGTCAAGTCCTTCGACCTGGTGGACGTCTGGCGGACTCTCCATCCCGACTCCATCGCCTTCACCTTCGTGAGGCCTGGGGTCGGAGCGTCCAGAATCGACCGCCTGTACGTTTCGCGGGCGTACGCCTCCTGTTTTCCGAAGGCCTCCACGCGGCAGGTGTCGTGCACGGACCATCACCTGGTGTGGGCGGAACTCCTTCCGTTCGGCGCCAGGCTCGGCTCCGCGTACTGGCACTTTAACAACCTGCTGCTGGAGGACGAGCGGTTCCGGGACTCGTTTCGTCGTTTCTGGGCCGGCTGGAGAAGGAAGCGGGGAAGCTTCCCCTCCCTGAGGCTATGGTGGGACGTGGGCAAGGCTCACGTCCGCGTCTTCTGTCAGGAGTACGCGAGGGGGTCGACCAAGAGGCGGAAATCCAGGATCGCGGAGTTGGAGAGGGAGATGCTCGACCTGGAGTCACGCCTCGGTCAGCCCGACGCGGACCCGGCCCTGCGCGGGGTGTACGAAGAGAAGAAGG
The DNA here is from genome assembly GCF_047496795.1 of Chiloscyllium punctatum. Lineage (NCBI taxonomy): Eukaryota > Metazoa > Chordata > Chondrichthyes > Orectolobiformes > Hemiscylliidae > Chiloscyllium > Chiloscyllium punctatum. Next base: position 53,313,717 of record NC_092780.1, read on the forward strand.
CCGCGCTCCGGGACCTGCAGCTCGTCGGGGCTCGGGGCGCGTACGTGAGGTCGCGGATCCAGCTCCTGCAGGACCTGGACCGCGGCTCCCCCTTCTTCTACTCGCTGGAAAAAAGGCGCGGCACCCGTCAGCAGCTCCTTGTGCTGCTGGCCGACGACGGGTCCCTCGTCTCGGATCCGGAGGGCGTCAGGGCCCACGTTCGATTCTATTACACGGCTCTGTTCTCTCCGGATCCGTCCAGCGAGGACGCTCGCAGAGTTCTGTGGGAGGACCTGCCGCAGCTCAGCCCGGAGGACGCCGGAAGGCTCGACGCTCCCGTCACCTTAGAGGAGCTGACCGGCGCCCTCGACCGGCTCTCGAGGGGCAAAACCCCGGGGCTGGACGGGCTGACTGTGGAGTTCTTCAGGGCGTTCTGGGACGTCCTGGGGAACGACTACGCACAGGTCCTGGGGGAGTGTCTAAATGCCGGACAGCTGCCCCTTTCTTGGCGCAGGGCGGTCATCGTCCTGCTGCCGAAGAAGGGGGACCTTCGTTCTTTGAAGAACTGGCGTCCGGTCTCCCTCCTCAGCACGGACTACAAAATCTTCGCCAGGGTGTTGTCTTCTCGCCTGGCTTCCGTGCTGGCCCACATGATTCACCCGGACCAGTCCTACACGGTCCCGGGCCGGAGGATACACGACAACGTCCACCTGGTCCGGGACCTGATCCATTTCTGTCGACGGGCTGGTCTGCCGAGCGCCTTCCTGTCCCTCGACCAGGAGAAGGCGTTCGACAGGGTCGATCACGAGTACCTGCTCGGGACTCTGCGGGCGTTCGGGTTCGGGACGCGGTTCGTCGCCCGGATCCGACTTTTGTACGCCGCCGCAGAGTGTCTGGTTAAAGTTAACGGGTCCCTGACGGCGCCCCTTCGCTTCGGGAGAGGAGTGCGTCAAGGCTGCCCCCTGTCCGGCCAGCTGTATTCCCTGTGCGTGGAGCCTTTCCTGCGCCTCTTGCGGAGGAGGTTGTCGGGGCTGGTTCTGCGCGGCGCGGGCACGGGGGTGGTCCTCTCGGCCTACGCCGACGACGTGCTCCTCACTTTCACCGACCCGGCTGACCTGGGGAGGATGCGCGAGTGCCAGGCCGTGTACTCTGCGGCGTCTTCCGCCAGGATCAACTGGGCCAAGTGTTCCGGACTACTGGTCGGCCCGTGGCGGGTGGACTCTCTGCCGGAGGAGTTACGGGGGTTCAGCTGGAGTACCACCCATCTCCTCTACCTGGGGGTCTACCTCAGCCCGGCTGAGGAATCCTGGCCGGCCAACTGGCAGGAGCTGGAGGCCAAAGTCTCGGCTCGCCTAGGCCGCTGGACAGGACTGCTCCGAGTGCTATCTTACAGGAGTCGAGTGCTGGTCATAAACCAGCTGGTGGCCGCCATGCTGTGGTACCGGCTGGTCACTTTGGTCCCTCCTCCTGGCTTTGTCGCTGACATCCAGAGAACGTTGGTCGACTTCTTCTGGGACAAAAAGATGCACTGGGTCGCCGCGCAGGTTCTGAGTCTCCCTATCGAGGAGGGCGGTCAGTCGCTGGTGTGCGTCCGCACCCAGGTCGCGACGTTCCGCCTTCAGACCTTGCGGCGATACCTTTACGTCGAGCCTCCTCCTAGGTGGTGCGCCCTGGCGACGTATTTTTTCCGCCAGGTGCGTAACCTCAACTACGACACGCAGCTCCTGTTCGTCGACCGTGACGGTTTGGAGGTCGCCCTCAAGGTGCTGCCTGTCTTTTACCAGGACCTGATCACTGTCTGGAACATGGTCGAATCGCGTCGCGCCTACCCTCCGGCTGGAGTAGCGGCTGTCGTCAGGGAGCCGTTGCTCAGGAATCCGCACCTCCGTACTCGCGGGTTCGAGTGGCTGTCGGAGGGGAGGGCCGTGGCGGCGAGGGCGACCAGGGTCGGGGACGTGCTGGGTGCCGGGGGCCTGGGCTGGACGCTGCCGCAGGACATAGCGAGCAGGGCAGCGGTAGACGTCCGGTACGTGGCCACCGCCATCCGACGCCTTAAAACGGCGGTGCTCGGACCCGACGTAGTGCACCGGTTGGAGGACGCTCAGGTGTGCGGTGGGATCCCGTCCGCGCTCACCCCGGCCCGGACGGAATTTCACATTGGCCCCAAGGTCCCGTACTTCCCGCGGGAGCCTGTGCCCCACAACCTGAGCCGCCTCCGGAATTTTAATTTTGTTGCTTTTAGGGATATAAAAAGGAAGGCCCTGTATCGACTGCTGCTGCACACCGTCCACCTCTTCTCCCTCATCCACCGTCCGGACACACCTTGGCGTGCCCATTTGCCACCGGGCGGTGGGGATCCCCAGTGGAGGGCTCTCTACGCGGGAGTCCTCCCCCTTTCTCTCGGGGATCTGGGGTGGAGGGTGCTGCACGCAGCAGTCCCCTGCAACCGCAGATTGCGGTGGTTCACGGACTCCCAGCCCAACTGCTTGTTCTGTGGCGCTGTGGAGTCCGTGGACCATGTATATATTGGGTGCGGGCGTTTGCACTCCCTTTTTGATTTTCTTAAAAACCTTCTCCTCTGTTTCTGGCTGCACTTCAGTCCCACGCTCCTGATCTTCGGGCACCCGGTACGGAGGAGGGAGGGCAGGTCCGAGGACCTCCTCGTGGGTCTGCTCCTGGGCCTTGCCAAACTGGCCATCAACAGGTCCAGGCAGCGGGCCGTGGAGGGGGTCGTTAGGGCCGACTGCCTGCCCCTCTTCCGGGGTTACGTTAGAGCCCGGGTGTCCTTGGAGAAGGAGCACGCGGTGTCCACCGACACCCTGGAGTCGTTCAGGGAGAGGTGGGCGCCGCAGGGAGTGGAGTGCATCATTTCTCCCTCCAACTCTATTTTGATTTGATCCCTACCCTCCCCTTCACTGTTTTGATCACACAGCATTGCCTTGTGGTTTGAAGGGCAGTGCTTGTCACTGGCCACTCGGGTGTCTTTCCTATCTTCCTGGTGGTGGAAATTGAATAAAGATTCGTGCACTTTGTGTCTTTTCACTGTGTCTCACACCTGCACACACACACCATGGGTGCTGGGGAATAAAAATAAGCACCACCGCACTTAGGCGGTAGTGTGGGGAAAAAGAAAAAAAGAAAAAAAAGAGAAAAAAAAAGAAAAAAAAAATGAAAACAAAGTGACCCTGAGGAGATGGAACAGACACAAAGAAACTATTTAAAGAGACAGCTTTGTAAAAATGGAAATTATAGTCTACAGAAAATGACTGAGCTAGGAGATGGCTAAACATACTTGATGTGTATGTATTTATTAATGATCTATATTTTGTTAATATGACAAGAAAATGTTCATTCTAATGATCACGTTTTAACTTTAAGAATGTTTTGAAAGCTACAGTGTATGAGCTAAGAGTTTCAATTGCAGAGCTTCGTTTTGAGATGGGACAATCTCATGTGAGGTTCTCAGAACAAGTCACTGGGTGAGGGAGAGAGATGAAGAGAAAGGGAACTAAATTCTGAGAGACAGACAGAGACCGTCTGTCAGTCTGTCTATGTATTGGTTGGATAAAGAGACAGTGAGGGACACACCTCGAGAATGAGAATGAGACTGAGACTGAGAGAGAGTGACCTGGATAGTCAGACTGACAAAGATTTCTTTTCTCTGAGTTCTGGATGGAATGTTTTTCTCTGCTGAGGCCGAGGCAGGAGAGGAGCCTGTTGTGTTGACAATCAGGGACTTCATCCAGATGCACAGGGAGGGCCAGGGGCAGCAGGCTGGGCTGTGGACACAATGGTCCTCATTGGCCAGAAGCTGCAGCTTCTGGCCTGTCACGTGACTGTCCAGCTGGGCCTGTGACTGTCCAGCTGGGCCCGTCACTCCCTCAGGGTGTGTTGGAGGGGTGTACACTTAGTCAGAAGAAAAAGACATGACTAGTTTCGTATTCTAAGCTTTTATTTGGAGATGGGATGTGAACATTTGTTGCCTGTCCCTAATTGCCCTGAGCTGAGTTGTTTTATTTCGGAGAACAATTAAGAGTCAGAGTCAATCACCTTGATCTGGAGCCCCGTGTCAGCCAGACTGGCCAAGAATGGGAGATTTCCTTCCCTAAAAGTACATTATGAACCAAGTGGGTTTTCACAATAATGGCCACGTAGCCACCATGAGGGAAGCTTTTCATTCTCCATGTTATTGATCACTTGCTGCAATGAACTTTGAACTGATATTCCCGGAATATTAGCCTCATGCTCCTGATTATGGATAGGAACATGACCATGCTTCCCGCTAAAGTCTCCTGATCAGCAATTACACCGAAGGGAAGACTGGCTGGATTTCATAATCACAAAACCTGAGATTTTTACAAAACCGATGGAACCTATTTGGTTTTGTCTTTAAAGGAATTGCTTTGTTTTGTCTACCCTGCCTGCTATGTTCGCTGGAACTGAAAATTCCTCACAACATGATTTATCCTGTTCCATTTGAAACCCAGGATTGAATCTGTTTCCATCAAGTCCTGAGGCAGGAGATTCCCAGATTTAAACAACTCTCTGCATCCGAAACCAATTTCCTTTTTTCTCCTCAGCTTTTAAAATCCTTCTCGTAGTGAATGTGCCCTTGAAAGTAATGTCCATTATGTATCAGTTAAGGTCAATCGTATGTTTCAGAAAGGGCAGTGCTGCCAATGCTGACCCCAGGGCAATATCACGGTGTTCTCCCCTTCCAATCTGAACCATGACCATTCACCCATTCCCATTATAATCTGTCCCTTAACCAATGCCTTATCCACACTCTCACTGCACCTTTTTCATCAACGGTTTTCAGTTTCTTAATGTGTGTGAATTAAAAGCCCCTCAACGACCAAATGGATTAACCCCAATAGCTCCTCCTCATCTTCTCGATTACTTCACCAAAAGAATCTCATCAAATGAGTCAGAAGCGATTTTCCTTTCATGAATGTTTGCTATTTGTCAAATATTATCTCATGGTTTTTCTAAGCCCCACATTAAATTGTCCCAAGATATAAATTTTAAGAGCTCCCTGCATATATTTTATTGACATTAGACTGACTGTTCTGTAATTAAAGGGTTTAGCCATCTCTACTTTTATAAACAGGACTAACATTTACACCATCCCCTGCTTGTCTGGTAACCCCCTTCCCAAGAAGGATTGAATGTTTCAGACTGACCTTTATGCAATTTCTCCAAATTCCCTCAGCAACCCTCTTACATCCCACCCAGACAGGCTAACTGTTTTAGTTTATTGGGGACATAAAGCGCTGGATTGGAAGAGGTTAATTGGACTTGGTTATTCAGTGGTTCTGACTGATCTCAGTCTCCATGGATCCTATCTGTGTCACTGCAGGGTTTCTGACTTTTATTAATAAGGAGGTTCCTTTTAATGCATTACCCCACAGGATCAGCAGGAACATCACCTTCCAGCAGCAACAGGCCTCTGGACAGAGGGAAAGGAGAGATTGGAATCTGAGAATAGATTGGAATTTATAACAATGGACAAAGGATTAGACTCAGCTCTCTACATGCTTTCTCTCGATCGAACCCCATTAGAATGGTGGGTCAGATACACACTGCAGGTTATTCAAGTCAGTTACTATCCCATCCTGGCTATTCTTGGTGTCCCTGGTAAGTCTCTCTAACTAGTTATTGACTTGATGACCCATATTTAACTCTGTTATTGTTCCTGTCCTTGACATTTTGTGAAGCCTGTATCCTGTTGCTTCATTTCCAATGACAAATCCCATTCCCTGGGCCTTGATACAAACCCCTTCCCTGACCAAAGGCTAAGGTTGAAGCAGAATGGTCACAACCTTGGGTTCTCGTGCACACAAAGCTGATTCCAACCCCCTTCACCTCTCCATCCCAATCCCCCAATAACCACATCCGTTATGTCACCCATCTCCATCTTTTCCTGAGTCTGTCTGCTCAATAAATACACACCAAACACTTCCTCAAGTCTGTGAAAAGACAAAAGAGGTGGTAAAGTGAGACTTTGCTCCATTGAATATGACACTGATGGAAACAAGGAAATAGAGACTTTGAACATGTACTTTGGATCTGTCTTACAGTTGGGATACAGCAAGTAATTCAAGAACAGTTGAAAATCAAGAGGGAAAAGGGAGGGAGAAAGTTTAAACCAGCATGGTCATGAGACAAATGTATGAAGCAAACAACAGAATTAAATGCTGTCAAGTGCCATTTACCTGCCAACCACATTTTAAGATCTTCTAAAAGTGATTAGATTAGATTACTTACAGTGTGGAAACAGGCCCTTCAGCCCAACAAGTCCGCACCAAATCGCTGAAGCGCAACCCATCCAGACTCATCCCCCTACATCTAACACTGCTGGGAATTTAGCGTGGCCAATTCATCTAGCCTGCACGTTTTTGGACTGTGGGTGGAAACCGGAGCACCCGGAGGAAACCTACACAGACACAGGGAGAATGTGCTAACTCCACACAGTCAGTCGCCTGAGGTGGGAATTGAACCTGGGTCTCTAGCACTGTGAAGCAGCAGTGCTAACCACCGTGCCACCGTGACACCCAATGGTTGCAGAGATTGTTGTACTTCTGTTATCCAATGTCTCATGTTATTTATGTTAAGCCTTCTCCACACTGCTCATCAATAAACACCGTCAGGTGAGAGTTTTGTAAACTATCTGAAGATTTAAGTAAGGTAAAAACAATGACTGCAGATGCTGGAAACCAGATTCTGGATTAGTGGTGCTGGAAGAGCTCAGCAGTTCAGGCAGCATCCAAGTAGCTCCAAAATCGACATTTCAGGCAAAAGCCCTTCATCAGGAATAAAGGCAATGAGCCTGAAGCGTGGAGAGATAAGCTAGAGGAGGGTGAGGGTGGGGAGAAAGTAGCATAGAATACAATGGGTGAGTGGGGGAGGGGATGAAAGTGATAGGTCAAGGAGGAGAGGGTGGAGTGGATAGGTGGAAAAGGAGATAGACAGGTAGAACAAGTCCGGACAAGTTATGGGGACAGTTACTGAGCTGGAAGTTTAGAACTAGGGTGAGGTGGGGAAGGGGAAAAGAGGAAACTGTTGAAGTCCACATTGATGCCCTGGGGTTGAAGTGTTCCGAGGTGGAAGATGAGGTGTTCTTCCTCCAGGCATTTGGTGGTGAGGGAGCAGCGGTGAAGGAGGCCCAGGACCTCCATGTCCTCGGCAGAGTGGGAGGGGGAGTTGAAATGTTGGGCCACGGGGCGGTGTGGTTGATTGGTGCGGGTGTCCCGGAGATGTTCCCTAAAGCGCTCTGCTAGGAGGCGCCCAGTCTCCCCAATGTAGAGGAGACTGCATCGGGAGCAACGGGTACTGTCCCCATAACTTGTCCGGACTTGTCCTACCTGCCTATCTTCTATTCCACCTATCCACTCCACCCTCTCCTCCTTGACCTATCACCTTCATCCCCTCCCCCACTCACCCATTGTACTCTATGCTACTTTCTCCCCACCCCCACCCTCCTCTAGCTTATCTCTCCACGCTTCAGGCTCACTGCCTTTATTCCTGATGAAGGGCTTTTGCCCGAAATGTCGATTTCGAAGCTACTTGGATGCTGCCTAAACTGCTGTGCTCTTCCAGCATCACTAATCCAGAATGAAGATTCAAGTAAGGTGAGAGTCAGCCATGGATTAGCCGAACTGCAAACACAATGGACTCAGGATTTTACTGCAGATGTAAATCGTATGAGTGTTTCAAAAGGTAAACCCTCTGGCGCTTGGGTCATTCAAACATTGACATTTGGAAGATCGAGGGTTTTGTTGGGACAGACACAAATTGTGATCCATTCCAAGATTGACACGTTGACAGGTTTTTAGATACATTGACATATTTGCTGGTCTCTAACCTGTTCTGTCTGTACTCTTCAATTGCCCCGTTAGGCTTACTCTCACTCTGGTGGCTGGTCTTGGTTTTATTCTGCTGCACTCTTTATTCAGCCGTCTCTCTCTACTCTAATCTCGTTGGTGTTCTCAGGCCAGCTCTGTTGCTGCTCTTTACCCCCATTCATCTCTTTACTGCAGCTGGAATGAAAATATCAGCTTCGCGGTGACTTTTATCCAATATTCTATAACATCCTCATGTTTCATTCTGTCCCTAATTATAACTTGCATTTTATAATTGCTTTCTTTGAATGTTAATCTGTCTCAAGCAGATAATCCTGTGGCAGGTACAACCATTTCAATACATCACCAGGCAGAGTAACAGAGATTAAAAAAAAGACAGTAAATCATGAGCCAAATCAATATCTTTGATCCAAACTGATGAATAACCCTTGTTTAATTCCCTTTGTTACAGTTAACATAGTGACGATACTGTCTCAGGGTAAGTGCGGTCTCTCAATGTGTTCCATACAACCTGGTGGCCTTGGCAGCAGCTGATCTCCTGGTTATCATCCTTGATCTGATATTGAGGCACATTCCAATTGTTTATGAGGAGCAGTTTGTTTTCCTGGAGTCCATCCCAGTGTGTAATATCCACGCCATCCTGCTTTATGCAACCACTGACTGTTCCGTCTGGTTCACCGTCACTTTCACCTTTTGTGGCCATTAGTTGCCAGAAGCTGAAAAGCAAATATTGCCCCAAGAAAACTGCAGCCGTGGTTCTGGGAGCAGTGACTGTGCTGAGTGGATTAAAGAATATTTCGCCGGGATACTCCTTGCGAACTCCGGCGCGCAGATCTAAATTTCCTATTTTCGACAATCGTTCTACACTCTTTAAACATAATGGTATCCTTTTAAAGAATTACCAATAACTATGTTTTATCTGAACACTCAGGTTTGAAGCTCCTCTGATCCTCAAAGCCAGCTTACTGGATAAAGCTTACTGACAAACCTATCCCAACAGTCACTGGATCAGAGGTCAGATCAGTTTTCCTTTGTGTGAATCCAAGGAAAGTGATGGACCAGATGGAATACCAGGCTGTCCTCTCAGAGCATGTGCAGATCAACTGGCAGAGGTCTTCTCAGACATCTCCAACCTCTCCCTGCAGCACGCCACTCTCCCTGCCTGTTCCAAGAGGGACAACATCATCCCTGTGCCTAAGAAGGCTCATGCAGCCTGTCTCAATGACTACCGCCCAGTGGCCCTAACTTCGGTGATCATGAAGAGCTTTGAAAGGCTGGTCATGGCATTAATCAACCCAGCCTCCCCACTACTCTTGACCCACTCTAATTTGCCTGTCAGACCAACAGATCCATGTCAGATGCCGTATCACTTGCCCTTCATCCTCACTAACACTCAACACTGGAGCCCCCCCGGGGTGTGTACTCAGCCCCCTACTGTACTCACTGTATACCCATCACTGCGTCACCAAATACCAGACTAATGCCATTTACAAGTTCACTGATGACACCACCATATTCGGTCAAATCTCAGATGGTGATGAAACAGACTACAGACGGGAGGTGGAAGACCTAGAAACATGGTGTACTGAGAACAACCGAGCTCTCCATACCGGCAAAACCAAGGAACTCATTACTGACTTTCAGCAGGATGTTACTCATGCCCCCTCCTACACATTAACAGCACAGAGGTGGAGCGAGTGGAGAGTGTCAAGCTCCTGGGAGTGGTCATCCACAACAAGCTTTCTTGGACTCTCCATGTGGACGCACTGGTTACAAAGGCCCAACAACGTCTCCTCTTCCTCAGGCAGCTGAGGAAATTTGGCATGACGGCAAATACCCTTGTCAACTTTTATAGATGCGCCATCGAGAGCATTCTGTCTGGATGTATCACTACCTGGTATGGCAACTGTACCATTCCAGATCGGAGATGGTTACAGAGAGTGGTGAACCCGGCCCAGACAATCATAAAGGCCAACCTCCCATCTATAGAATCTGTCTACCAGGCCCGCTGTCAAGGAAAGGCCGCCAGCATTCTCAAAGATCCATCCCACCCTGGCAATGTCTTTCTACAAGCTCTACCATCGGGGAGAAGGTACAGGTGTCTGAACACACGCACCAGCTGGTTTCAAAACAGTTTCTATCCGACTGTTGTTAGAATACTGAATGGGCTCACAAACTCTTGACATTCGCCTGTACCTGTGTTTTTGTTTTTGCTGCTGTTTACCTATTATTTACTATCTATGCTACTTAACTCTGTGATCTGCCTGTATTGTTCACAAGACAAAGCTTTTTACTGTGCCTCGGTACCCATGACAATAAATTCAGTTCAATTCAAACCGCCCTCTGTGTGAAAAAACTTGTCCTTTATGTCCCTTTTATATCTTTCCCCTCTCACCCTGATCCTATGCCCTCTAGTTCTGGACTCCCAACCCCAGGGAAAAGACTTTATCTATTTATCCTATACATGCCCTTCATGATTTTATAAACTTCTATAAGGTCACCCCTCAGCCTCCAACTCTTCAAGGAAAACAACCCCAGCCTGTTCAGCCTCTCTCCATAGCTCAAATCCTCCAACCCTGGCAACATTCTTGTACATCTTTTCAGAATCCTTTCAAGTTTCACAACATCTTTCCAATAGGAGGGAGACCAGAATTGAACACAATATTCCAAAAGTGGACTAACCAATGTCCTGTACAGCCACAACATGACCTTTCAACTCCTGTACTGATGCTCTGACCAATTAAGGCAAGCATACTAAACACCTTCTTCACTATTTTATCTCCCTGCGACACATAGTATCCTGGAAAAAAATCTGTCCTTTTCTCATTCTGGTCTCTAATCTGTTCTACCCTCAAAACATCCGACAGTAATTCACAGGCAAGCAGCAATCATGGAAGGAAGAATGAGATAAGACAGAATAATCGTCATTGTACAGTTTGGAACAGAATGACCAGGGGGTGCATGAACACAAATCTTTGTATGTAGCTGGGCACTTTAATGAGGCTGCTTATAAAAAACTTCATTCATGGAGACATGGAGCAGCAAATCAAGGGATTTTCCGGAATCCTTCGACATTACTGACTTCTTCAGCTGAAAGGTTGCCTTCAATTCTGAGCACCAGATGTTAGAAAAGATGTCAAGGCTTTCAGAAAGTGTTTTCCAGAATCCCATCAGGCATCTACACAGCAAAGGTTAGAAGTGCAGTGGAAGATTGTGTACCTGCCTTAATGATGACAGTATTCAACAACATTCAAGACACTCAAAGCCATCCAGGGTAACACCGTTTTCTGGAATGGTATCCCACTCACCAGCTTCAACATCCAATCCCTTCACTCCTGAAGCTCAGTGTGTCCCATTTACAGGATCTACTCCAGTAACTCACCAACGTTCCTTTGACAGCATGTTCCATACCTTCAAATTCTACCATCGAGAAGGACATGGGCACAGAATCACAGGCATACGGCCACTTACAAGTGCCCCTTACCTCTCAGTCTCACAGTATTCTGACTTGGAGCGACTGGTTTTAATCTCCTGTGGGAGGTGGAAATCACTAGCTTGCCAGGATTTATTGCCTTTCCCTAGCTGCCCTTAAACTGTTTGCCAAGTCATCTCGATGGGTAGTTAAGAGCTCAAAGATTGTGAGAAGATTTGTAGCTCGTGTGCTCGTTGTTGTGGTTCTGTTCGCCGAGCTGGGAATTTGTGTTGCAGATGTTTCGTCCCCTGTCTAGGTGACATCCTCAGCACTTGGGAGCCTCCTGTGAAGCGCTTCTGTGATCTTTCCTCCGGCATTTATAGTGGTTTGTATCTGCCGCTTGTGGTTGTCAGTTCCAGCTGTCCGCTGCAGTGGCCGGTAAATTGGGTCCAGGTCGATGTGCTTATTGATTGAATCTGTGGATGAGTGCCATGCCCCTAGGAATTCCCTGGCTGTTCTCTGTTTGTCTTGTCCTATAATAGTAGTGTGTTGTCCCAGTCAAATTCATGTTGCTTGTCATCTGCATGTGGCTACTAAGGATAGCTGGTCGTGTCGTTTCGTGGCTAGTCGGTGTTCATGGATGCGGATCGTTATCTGTCTCCCTGTGTGTCGTATGTAGTGTTTTGTGCAGTCCTTGCATGGGATTTTGTGCACTAAAAAACTGCATGGGGTAGTGTACAAAATCCCATGGGGTACTGCACAAAACACTACATAGGACACACAGGAAGACAGATAACGATCCGCATCCATGAACACCGACTAGCCACGAAACGACACGACCAGCTATCCTTAGTAGCCACACACTCAGATGATAAGCAACATGAGTTCGACTGGGACAACACGACTATTACAGGACAAGACAAACAGAGAACAGTCAGGGAATTCTTAGACTCTTGGATGAGTGCCATGCCTCTATCAACAAACACATCGACCTGGACCCAATTTACCGGCCACTGCAGTGGACAGCTGGAACTGACAACCGGAAGCGGCAGATACAAACCACTACAAATGCCGGAGGAAAGATCACAGAAGCGCTTCACAGGAGGCTCCCAAGCACTGAGGGTGTCACCTAGACAGGGGACGAAACGTCTGCAACACAAATTCCCAGCTCGGCGAACAGAACCACAATGGTAGTTAAGAGCAAAGCACATTTCTGTTGGTCTGAAGTCACATATAGGCCAGACCAGGTAAATATGGCAGATTTCCTTCCCTGAAGGACCCTCGTGAGGCAGATGTTTTTTTTCTTAAACAGCAGTTGGCAATGACTTCGCTGGGGTGGGGGCTGGGATGGGGGCTGGGATGGGAGCTGTGAGAGACTGGGGTGGGGGCTATGAGGGACTGGGGTGGGGACTGGGGTGGGAGCTGTGAGGGACTGGGGTGGGGGCTATGAGGACTGGGGTGGGGGCTGGGGTGGGGACTGGGGCGGGAACTGTGAGGGACTGGGGTGGGAGCTGTGAGGGACTGGGGTGGGGGTTGGGGTGTGGGGCTGTGAGGGACTGGGGTGAGGGGTGAGGGGTGGGGGCTGGGATGAAGCTGAGTTGGGGACTGTGTGGGGCTGGGGTGCGGACTGGGGTGGGTGCTGTAAGGGACAGGGGTGGGGGCTGTGAGGGACTGGGGAGGGGGGGCTGTGTTGGTGATTGCATGGGGCTTGGGTGGGAGCTGGTGTGGGAGTTGGGTGGGGCTGGGGCTGGGGCTGGGGCTGGGGCTGGGGCTGGGACTTTGAGGGAATGGTGTAGGGACTGGGATGAGGAGGGGGTGGGGGCTTCGTGGGGCTGGGGTGGGGTACAGGCTTTGGCTCCTCCCCCTTTCAATGGATTCATCTCCGAAACAGCAGAGAACCCCAAATACACAGCAATCCAGACACACAGATATGCACACGTTAAATGCAAACACACAAACACAGACATTGGCTCACAGACAGACACACACAAACACACAGACACACACAGAAACACAGGCAAGGACACACACTGAACCACACACCTTGCTCAGTTGGGAGAGCAATCGACTGAATATTTAAAGGCCCCTTGGTTCTCTCCTGTACTTCGGCAGTGAATATGTTTAACTTTACTGACCAAGTATCTGCTTTCTTGGCCATCAATGTTCAGTAATTCTCTGGTCTCTTATCACAGTCCGGTCAGCAAAGCTATCAAAAGGTAATTTGTCAGATTGAACTGATAATGCGACCTCAGGGAAAGAAAATAAAGAACTCACCCACAATGAAGACAATGTAGAAGGAAGAGGCGACAAGTCAGTCCCAGGGATGGAGAAACTGCACTTGCAGTGGTTCAGCTGCACAGAAAGGTTGTTGGTACAAACTGAAAGAAGAAGAAACACAAACCTGAGTAATTATAACAAAAAGCTCCAGAATTTCTTTCTGTAGCTGGTAGTGAGAAGGGCTCTGGCTGTGAGAAGACCATGGGAGGGGCTGGACCAGCCACTATCTCTGGACAAGCTGTCCAAGGCTCTCGAGTCCTTCAAAAAGAATAAAACTCCTGGAACAGACGGTCTGTTCCCCAGGACGAACACTGAGACTAACATCAACTGTGCCTGGAGGATCATCAACTCGGTGAAGGACGCTCTCTGGGCAGTCTGAAACCTGGTGATTTTCCAGTTGAAGGAGCTGACCCCAACTGAGTGTTGCAGATTGAAACATTCCAAGGTCCAGGTCTGTGTGTTGAGGGACGCGCTGAAACTCAGGGCAGCTGCTGCCAAGGCGCGGTGGGGAAAGACCACCGTGTAACATCTGCCAGCCTACGAAGAACAGGGGGCCCACGCAGTAATCAGGCCCCGCTGACACCTCAGCTAAATATATGGATATATGATTGATAAATGTACAGACCTGTATATATGAATGATAAATTCTGATCTCTCTATGCAAATGTTTACGAATGTATGGCATGACCAACTGTACAGACCATCAAATTATTTTATGAATAAAGTAGATTTTTGAAATGAAATAAAGCAGCCTGAAGGAGGAAGATGACTCGATAACGTCATCTCAGGCTGACGTCATGAGGATCAGTAAATCCTTCGATGCCAGTCTGTATGACGCGAAGCCGACCGACAGCGCGGCCTCCCAGTCGTTCCTGTCCTCTATCACGGAGGTCTTAGACGATAGAACACGGGAGAGGCTGGACCAGCCGCTATCTCTGGACGAACTGACCAAGGCCCTCAAGTCCTTCGAAAAGAATAAAACTCCCAGAAGCGAGGGCTTACCGGTCGAGCTCTGTTCTGCTCTGTGGGACTTGATTGGCCAGGACCTGCTGGAGGTGTATGTCAGTATGTTTCGGGCAGGTACCATGAGTGAATCCATGAGGGAAGGCATCATCACCCTCGGCTACAAGCGGAAGGGGGAGAGGGAGGAACTCAGCCATTGGAGACCAATCTCACTGTTGAATGTGGATTACGAAAGTCTGTCAAAGGTAATCGCCAACCGGGTCAGGTCTGCTCTGGGGTCGGTGATTCACCCTGACCAAACCTGTGCTGTACCGGGCAGGAAGATCGCTGAGAGTCTCGCACTCCTCAGGGATACAATCGCCTACGTGCAGGACTGAGGGTTTGGACACCTGCCTCATCAGCCTGGACCAGGAGAAAGCCTTTGACAGGATATCACACAGGTATATGAGAGATGTTCTCTCCAAAATGGGCTTTGGGGAGGGAATCTGCAATTGGATCAGACTGCTCTACACCAACATTGTCAGTGTAGTCTCAGTCAATGGGTGGGAATCAGACAGCTTCCCAGTCAGATCTGGAGTCAGGCAGGGCTGCCCTCTCTCTCTCCTGTCTTCTTTGTGTGCTGCATGGAGCCATTTGCCGAGTCCATTGGGAAAGATGCGAGCCTGAGAGGGGTGACTATTCCTGGCAGCGGGGGCCTACAGGTTAAGGCCTCCCTGTACATGGATGATGTCACCGTTTTCTGCTTGGATCCACTGTCCGTGCACAGACTCATGTGTATATGTGACCAGTTCGAGCAGGCCTCGGGGGCCAAGGTAAACCGAGGCAAGAGCAAGGCCATGCTCTTCGGGAACTGGGCTGACTAATCCTCAATCCCCTTCACCGTCAGGACTGACCACCTGAAGGTGCTGGGTATTTGGTTTGGGGGGGGCTGGGGCATGCGCCAAATCTTGGGAGGACAGTATCAGCAAAGTGAGGCAGAAACTGGGCAGATGGAAGCTACGGTCGCTCTCCATCGCGGGAACAAACCTGGTCATTAGGTGTGAGGCACTGTCATTGCTGTGATACATGGCACAGGTCTGACCTATTCCCAGAACCTGTAACGCTGCAGTCACCCAGACCATCTTCCATTTTATATGGAGGTCAAAGATGGACCGGAATCGAAGGGAACCGATGTATAAATATCTGGGCAACAGGGTAAAAAATACCCAGTGGCACCCTCACCCTGATGGCCACCTTTGTGTGTGGCTGCATCAAGCTGTGCGTGGATCCCCGATACGCAAACACCAAGTGTCATTACGTACTGAGGTTATACCTGTCCCCGGTGTTGCGAAGGATGGGCCTGGCCTCACTGCCGCGGAATGCTCTGAGTAGTTGGACCGTTCCGTATCACCTGTCCTTCGTGGAGATGTTTATGAAGAAAAACACCTTTGACCACAAGTCCATCAGGAAGTGGTCAGCACGTACTGTCCTTGAGACCCTTCGGGAAAAGGAGAGGACGGATCCTGTCGAGCGGTTCCCTGACCAGACAGTAAAAGCCATTTGGCAGAATGCCTCATCACCAGAACTTTCCAACAAGCACCAAGACATGGCCTGGCTGGTGGTGAGAAGGGCTCTGCCTGAGAGATCCTTAAAGCACGCCTGGATTCTCAGCTGCACCACACGCTGCCCTCGAAGCGGCTGTGGGGGGGACGAGACTGTCACACACCTCCTTCTGGAATGTGCCTACGCAGAAGAAGTCTGGAGAGGAATGCAGTGATGTTTGTCGAAGTTCGTCCTGAGCAGCGCCGTGACGCAGGACTCCATGCTCTACGACCTGTTCCCCGGGACGCACACCGAGACGTACATCAACTGTGCCTGGAGGATCATCAACTCGGTGAAGGACGCTCTCTGGGCAGTCTGAAACCTGTTGATCTTCCAACTGAAGGAGTTGACCCCGACTGAGTTTTGTGGACTGGCACATTCCAAGCTCCAAGACTACGTATTGAGGGACTCGCTGAAGCTTGGGGCAGCTGCTGCCAAGGCGCGGTGGGGAAAGACCACCGTGTAACATCTGCCTGCCTAAAGAAGAACAGGGGGCCCACGCAGTAATCGGGCCCCGCTGACGCCTCAGCTAAATATATGGATATATGACTGATCAATACACAGACCTGTATATACAAATGATCAATTCTGATCTCTGTCTGCAAAGAAATGGAATGTTTATGTATGTATGGCATGACCAATTGTACAAATCATCAAAATACTTTATGAATAAAGTTTATTTTTGAAATAAACAAGAGGTCTGACCATCCACACCAGAGCCCAGTCCAACAGCCGTCCCTGCCCCCGCTCCAAGCCTCAGACCGCTCTGTACCAGCACTCAGCTGCTCCCAGGTAAGTGCCAGGATTGTCTCCCTCACACCGGACTCCACCCGGGGCTCACCGATCCCGGTGTCCCGGGGCCTCACCCCTCCCGGTGTCCCGGGGCCTCACCCCTCCCGGTGTCCCGGGGCCTCACCCCTCCCGGCGTCCCGGGGCCTCACAGCTCCCGGTGTCCCGGGGCCTCACCCCTCCCGGTGTCCCGGGGCCTCACCCCTCCCGGTGTCCCGGGGCCTCACCCCTCCCGGTGTCCCGGGGCCTCACCCCTCCCGGTGTCCCGGGGCCTCACCCCTCCCGGCGTCCCGGGGCCTCACTGATCCCGTTAAAATACTCCCTCCTGCTGCTGTATTCTTCTGGTGCTACTTTGAAATTTGAATATTCAGTCTTCTCTCTCTCCCGGCTGTATTTAAAAATCACACAACACCAGGTTACAGTCCAACAGGTTTATTTGGAAGCACTAGCTTTCGGAGCACTGCCCCTTCATCAGGTGGTTGTGGAGAACAAGATTGTAAGACCCAGAATTTATAACAACTGTTTACGGTGTGATGTAACAGGAATGATATGATGAGAAAGTCCTGGGGCTGTTTGTTCAGTCTCTCATCTTTTAGAATGATCCCCTCGATTTCAGTTCATTCAGATTGAAGAGCCCAGAACCTTTTTTTTAAAAAGTCACATTCTCAAGTGAACTAATACAATAGGTGTCATGTCAGCTCAGATAATGCATCGAAGGTGTGGGGATAAAGGGTGTCTGTCTGTCTGTGTTCCAATGTTCAGATTGATACTATTTCAAAAAAAACAATTTACTGAATCTGACATGGTTTTTGAGCAAAATCATTGTAATTGTACAGCAACAAATTTAACCCCAAATTTATATGTGTGCGTGCGTGTATGCGTGCGCGCATATATGTGTATGTGTGCACATGTGTGTATGCATGTGTGTAGCAGGGGGATGGAGAGGGGTGGGTGTGTCAGGGGGATGTGTGTGTGTGTGTGAGTGTGTGTACGTGTGGGAGTGTAATGGGGTATAAGTCTGTGGGAGGGTGCGTGTGTGGGTGAGAGTGTGGGGGGGTTTGTATGTGTGAGTGAATGAGAGAGATCTTATGGATGAGAGAGGGTCTGCGTGAGTGTATGGCTCTGTAGGTGTGAGTGAGAGAGTGTGACTGTGACTGTGAGTGTGAGTGTGAGTAGTGCAGTGGGGTGACGTGTAGTGTGACATGATCCCAAGGTCCCGGTTGAGGCCATCCCCATGGATACCAAACTTGGCTATCAGCCTCTGCTCGGCCACTCTGTGTTGTTGCCTGTCCTGAAGCCCACCTTGGAGGATGGTCACCCGAAGGTCCGAGGCCGAATGTCCCTCACCGCTGGAGTGTTCCCCGACTGGGAGGGAGCCCCTCTGTCTGTTGATTGTTGTGCGGTGTCTATTTGTTCATTGTCGTAGCCTCTGCTCGGTCTCACTAACGTACCGTGTCTCAGGGTATCCTCGCCTGCAGCGTATGAGATCGACACCGTTGGCCGAGTCACATGAGTACCTGCCGTGTACACGGTGGGAGATGTCCCGACGTGTCATGGTGGTATCGTGTCAACACTCTGACACACCATGCAGCAAGGTGTGACAAGGTAGTATGGTGCTGTCCTGAAAACCAGGCAGTTTGCTGCGAACAATGATCTGTTTAAGGTTTGGTGGTTGTTTAAAGGCGAGACATGGAGGCGTGGGGACGGTCTTGGCAAGGTGCTCATCCTCATCAATAATGTGCTGCAGGCTGTGAAGAACAGGATGTAGTTTTTCAGCTCCTGGGAGGTACTGGCCAACAAAGGGTGCCCTATCTGTAGCTGCTGATGCTGCCTGGCTTGCTGTGTTCTTCCAGCCTCCAGCTGTCTGTGATAGAGCAGTGAAGGTAGAGTCAATTGTCACATTCAATTGGGAACGGGATCATTATCTGAAGAGAAAAACATTTGAAAACTACAGGCAAAGAATAGGCCAGTGGGACTGGCTAACTTCATGTCGCAGAGGACTGCATGTACATGATGGGCCGAATGGTCTCCTTCTGTGCTACAACCAGACTGTGATTCTATTCACAGCAACAGCTTGTTTCAGGAAACAATTCCAAAATACACTTGATTGCAATCTACAGAAACACACCAGCTCATATTCACAGAGAAAAACATTCCATCCAGAACTCAGTAAGAAAAGATTTCTCTCTCTCTCTCTCTCTCTCTCCCCCCCACCCAATGACTTGTTCTGAGTCTCTCACATGAGATTCTGTCTCATCTCAAATACAAGCTCTGCAATTGGAAGTTTTAGCTCATACACGATCACTTTGAAAAAATCCTCAAAATTAAAACAACGATATGAGAAATTACAATGTTCTTGTCACATTAACAAAATATAGATCATTAATATATAAACACACACCCAGTATCTCAGCTATCTTCTATAGTCTGGAATTTCCATTTTTACAAGGCTGTCTCTTTAAATAGTTTCTTTGTGTCTGTTCCATCTCCTCAGGGTCACTTTGTTTTCAATCTCTCACTGAGTGATTGCTCAGCTGAAGCAGCTAAGGGGCTGATTAGCAGCTTATTAAAAGATCCTGTGGGTCAGGAGCTGCCCTTTCAGTTTGGGAGGCTGGGTGGATAGACACCTCTCTGTAGCTGTGAGGGATAAGGACAACTAATACAGAGAAGGGGGATTGCTAACAGATACATGTTTAACTTGCTCTGGGGTTGGTGGGGGGAGAAACCTTCTCAATGTGGGTTTGAGCATCAAAGAAAATGTTCAGGCCCTTCCTCAGTCTGGGAAACCAGTGGAAGGTGTTGGAGCAGCTTGTTCCTGGCCAACAGCTGGGGTCTACTCCAAATCCTGTTTCTCCTTTCCTGTCCCTCTGCATTCTGAACAATCCTCCAATTCCCAGTGAAAAAAGCCCTCTCCATCGGGAGAGGAAAGGAATTGCTTTATGAAAGTAAAAGACTGTACTGCAAGATGGAGTCAGGATTGTAGGGAAGAGCTGCTAATCTCTGAGAAATGGTCGTTACCACCGACTTGTCCCTCACTGGAACCAAACACAAACTGACCCATAATTGACAATCAGCACTAAACTGATTCTGGAGTGTGCACCATCTGAGAGGGTGGGGGTGGAAACCACGACCAGCCTGGCTCCAGGCTCCAGAAGGAATTGATCAGAGGCTCCTTCACTGGAACAGAGTCTAGATTAGAGTGGGGCTGGAAAAGCAGGGGGTGGAGTAACTGGGACAGGGAGCTGGATTAAACAGCGGGGAGTACGGTGACTGGGATAGGGAGCTGGATTAAACAGTGGGGAGTACGGTGACTGGGATAGGGAGCTGGATTAAACAGGGGGGAGTACGGTAACTGGGATAGGGAGCTGGATTAAACAGCGGGGAGTACGGTGACTGGGATAGGGAGCTGGATTGATGCAGAATTCCGACCCTCTGGCTGATCTCTCCATGTTGCTTGGCTTCTTGAAGTGTAGGGAAATTGCATGATATTCTCTCTTCACTTGCTGTCCCTGACAATATGGTGACTGGATAAGTCCTTTGTGTGTGGAATTAAACTGCTACACTGAATCTAATAAACCACCACTAACTGCATAATGTGGTGAGTTAACCACTGTCCCATGATCCAGTCACCCAAGACCTGCAGGAGACTGAGGAAGGGATGGTAAAGAGGTGGTGAGAGCAAGCCTGAAACCTCCAGGGTGTTCTATCTCCTCCTGGAGTTTTGCTCTGATTTGAGCAGTTAACCCTTCAATGATCGCCCCTCCCTTAATCATGGATCCCCACTACTCCAGGTGTCTGTTAATTATATTGAGGCACACTGTCTCACTGAGACAAAGCAGAACTAGGACAGGCTTTCTGCTTGAAGCCAGTGTTTCGTTAAAGCTATCGATACCCAAACGCTCAGCTCCATAATGTTGGCTCCATTTAAAATAGTGCAATCTACAGTGAAGCTCCTTAATTCAGTCTGAACACGGAGACATGGAGGATGAACTAGTCCACTCTGGTTATGACTCTCCTGATGAGTCCCACTGAATGAAAGTGATTTGACAAATGCACATCTGGGCTTAATCCCTTGATCACCTCTGCACCAATTAATTCCATGTGAACAATGAACTTGGGATAATAACCCACACAAATGAGGATTGTTGACAGCTCGACTTTGTGGTCTTGGCTCAGTTGGAAGCTGAAGATCATGAATATCCAAGTTTATTAAATGCAGTTTCACTAATTGCCCTCCATGGGTCATGTTGCACATTGTGTCCTCCACCACCCATCAGTAACCCACCTACAAGCCGGAACTATTTGATCTCCCTTTGACCACAAAAATAAAGCAACACTTTCCTCAATACCTGAGGATTCTGTTTGTCCTCGAAGTCTCAGCTCAAACCCCTCAGTGATCACATCTAGTTGTGTATTATGTGGAGAATGAAGCCTATCTATCTAATTATATACTTGTCATGATGACCCTTAATGTGTTCATGTTGAGTCATGTTTTTCAGACCATTAACTGATCTCAACAATATCAGACTGCTCGTGATTTTGATGTGAGAATGGAGTCTGTCTTCACCAGACTGGACAGAGATGGAATATACCCTTTGGAGGATATTGGGGAACTGATGGGTGTTCATGGTTCCATAGCTCCCTTGTAGATGAACTCTAATGCCACCCAGCTGACATTCTGTTCTTTGCCCTTTCAATGGGGTTTGACCAAGATGGGCCCCCCCGTACTTCCCAATGTGATGCTGTAATTTCTTGATCTTGTGTGCATTTTTTTAAACAAACTCATTTTGAGAGAGGTAGGACAGTTTTGTAAATATACGAAGCCGAAATGGCCCTATAGTCACTGGTCGCCAGTTATTGGTGGTCTTGGGGATTAGCATTGTCCTCCATTCTCTAGCATTTCTGGTAGAACACCAGTTTCGAGCCACAATGAAACCAGCCTGGGCAGACGTGTACTATCATCCATATGAATGGACTCTCTCCTTTAACCCAATACCATTGGGTCCTGCTGCTGTTCTGGGATCCACCCCACGAATGATCATCCATTTCCTCTACTCACTGGCTCCATCAGGTGATCAGTGGAAGTAATACCTCCATTAGACTTCAATCACATCATGAGCCTTTATTGGAGGTTAATGTCACTCTCTGATCTATTCACTGACCTGATGGGCTTGTAACCTGGTATCAGCAACAGTCACAAATCTGGGGGTCTCCAGCGGTCAGTTAGTGTTGAGATGGTTGTCATTTTTCTGGTGTGGTTAATATTTGTCACAATCCCCCAGCACAAATGAGCTTACAGGGTGTGGCCAGGTATCTGTCCATCCAGAACTCGGGAGATAAACTAAATCTCCCATTATTTATTTAATAGCACCGTCCAATGGCAGTGCCCACAGTCCACACGGGTCAACAGTGGATCGAGCCAGACCAAGCCAACTGGCTGTTCCACAAACCTAAAGCCAGTACTCTGGTCCAAAGACGAGTAAAACCAACTTAAAAACCAGTGACATGAGTTAAACAGGTACACTCTCCCACTGCCATTACCAGAGGAACCATGAGGTACAGTTTGTGATGGAGTTGAAGGCTGGAGCCAATTCCAAGACAACTGAAAGATCCTTTCTAATTCTCGGAGCTCCTTTTTGAATAATCTCTTGCACGAAGGCTGTATTTCCATTACAGCCCAGTGTTGTCACATTACAACCATTCTGTCTAAAATTCAAACTAACAGCCTGATTTGAGTCTCATCGCTTAACCCCTTAGGGAAAAGACTTGCTAAAATCAGGCCAATATTAATAGGTCTCTGGTTATCAATTACTTTTAAGGCTGACCTTGTCATCCAGTCTTTTGACAAATTGAACTGTTTTAATTTCAATGAATCGGGTACCGCTCCTGATCCAGAGAGAACCTTGAGGTGAGTAGTAACTCTGTGAATGTTAATGGGCTCAAGGTTCATCCCATTGAGTCCTGGGACATGTTTCGGATTGATCTCCTCAATCGCTGTATTGATTTCCCTTCCTTCTGTGGGGCTCATCAGGAGCTTGACATTCCCCCTGATGGTATATGGCTAGAACTAATGTCTCAGCTTCATGATTGGGAATGGATCATTCCCCACTGTATACCCTTTCCAGCTCCTCACTGGGGAGAGGACAGAGGGGAACAGTCAGTGCCCCAGAGTTTACTGGGTACATTATCTCCTATTGTTATTCAGTATTTGAGTCTCTTTAATGGGATTTCTTAGCCAAATGTTTCCTGGCAACACTATTGGTGTCCTCTTTCTGCCTTCTCTTACTAGTCCTCTGTGACCTCCTTCCATGATCTGCTTTCCTCCCTTTCCCTGAAGTTGGTTCTCCTTGAGTCAATGATTCCGTGTTCTGAGCCCCAGACCCTGCTCTCTTGTTTCTGGATCCTTTTTAACTGAGTAATTCTTCTGCCTGAGTTAATTGTTCTAAATATCTATATTGGAGTATAGGCAGGTCATTGAATAATCTCCCTACCACCCTCAAGGGGTTTGATTTGCTGAACTGATTCCGTAACTAAATTTTCTTCAATATTTTCCAAAGGTCCTTCTCCTGGGATGGGGAAGGGCCTTGAGCTCCATGGAGTTGTGAATTACTGGTTCAGTGACACTACCATTATACCACCATCACCTCACCTGTCAGTCTAGGACAAGGAGATGGCCATTCCCTGGGATCGGCATGCTGGGTAAATTCTCATGTACCACTGAGATGCTGCTGAGTCGTTTCCAGTCTGAGTCATACAGCACAGAAACTGACCCTTCGGTCCAGCCCGTCCATACTGACCAGGTTTCCTGATCTGAACTTGTCCCACGGGCCTGCATTTGGCCCATATCCCTGTGAGTCTTCCCTATTCATGGACCTGTCTTTAAATGATGTATCTGCCTCTCCCACTCCCTCATGGCAGCTCATTCCATCTGTGCACCAGCCTCTGAAAATAACGGAGATGCAGGTGGAACATTGCTCTTCATTTCATTAAACTGTTGGAACACTCCCGTGTTATACAAAGCAGACGGCTTTCTGAATAATGCATCCTCTAAGCTATCACAATATTAGACACACACTGACTACCAAGTGTGACCATGTTTAAAATCCTGTCGTCAGCTCTCCAGCGGGACTGACTTCAAAGTGAGTGGAGAGAGGCCAAGTACTTAATTCAGGGCCATTGGGGTCTTCAGTAGTGACCGTGCAGGATAGGGTTTTGTGACTGTGTCTGTAGACCAATTCCATTTTATAACAATCTCCATGTAATGCCTTTCCCAATGGAAGGATTTAATTGAATTTCAAATTAATTTCTTGTAGCTCAGTGTTTGCTTTTTCTGGGATGTGGGTATTATTGAGGACACTAGTGTGTGTGTGTGTGTGTGTGTGTGTGTGTGTGTGTGTGTGTGTGTTACCAACCCTAATATCCCTTATCCAATAAGCTGCTCAGTTCACTGTCGAAGTCTGTTCAGAGTCGGCCATGTTGCTTTTGATCTGGAGTCACATACCTCCCAGACCAGGAAGAGACAGCAGATTGTTTTCCCTGGAAAGCTGTGTAAATTAGAGGCTTGCTGAACAATTATTGTCTCGGTCCCCAGTCCTCAGACCAGCATTACATTCCAGACTGGTCAGCTGAAAATCCATTGGCCTGCCAGGACACAGTATTTGAACCCATGTTCCCAGAGCAGTAGCTGAGCCTGCTGGATTGAGAGTCCAGTGACGCTGCCATTGTATCAGCATCTACCCCACCACCCTGCCCTCCCCTTGCCTCTATCTAATTGACCTCCCCTTCAAAATGAAGAAGGCTCCTACCTGAATCACTGACCTCTCCCCCTCCTGATGCTCCCTGGCTTACTGTGTTCCTCCAGCCTCCTGCTTGTTCACTTTCTCTTCAAAATGGCTGTCAAATTGATGAACTGCATCTACTTCCTGCACTGATTACTAGCCAATTGTCTGGCAAGCTCTTCAAATCTCTCCCCTCACACGGCACTGCAACAAGTTTCATCTTGGAGGGTTTCAATAACTTCTATAATTTCCAACTTGGTTTCTGTGGACAGTTTCTAACGTATAATGGATGTGTCCCAGTGTCATGCCTTATTCAGGCAGTTCTTCAAATTCCTGAATACCAACTGCCCATCACAATTACAACCCCAAATCCAAACGAGGTGAGGGTTTAGTGTCCACGGGAGTTGAAATTAAGTGGAAGCTGAACTGAAATGGAAGACATTGTGGATGTGGAAAGGCTGTTCTCGTTTGGGACAATCTCAAACCAGAATTTGCTATTTGTTTTAAAACAGTCATCAACTGAAGACAGAAGAGAATGTTGTTGTTCAGAAGATTGGTCTGGAGCTGCCTTTATCAAACAAGGGAAGCAGAGCCTTTGTTTGAAGGTGGAGGTAGGTTTTTGATCATGAAGAGTTGGTTTGTAATGATGGCAGTGTGGAGTGACCAGATCAGCCATTATCCTGGTGAATGGCAGAACAGGCTTGTGTGGCTCCAGCCTGAGCTTAATGCTCATTCTGTTTGTTCCAATTTCTAACTCCGCCCAGACTCTCTCTGACACACATCTCACTGAAATCTGAAGATCTAAGCCAATGAATGAAATCTCTGATTTTTAAATGAATGAAGATAGTCAAGAGGCATGTTAACATTTCAGCAAAGGCTCTCACTGTGGGTCACAGCCCGATTACAACTGCTCAGTGAAAGGGACGTGAATTGACTTAATGTTGGAATGTTTCAAACTGGCTGCAAGTAAACTAAATGGGGGGAGGGGAGGGGGAAGCAGGATTTGGGTGGGTGGTGGGATGGTGTTAGAGCATGTTGGTGTCTGTCCAGTGAAGAGTTGGAACACATCGATATTTTATCTGGAATAAGACTGATGTGTAGAGGAATCCACTGGAACAGGAGACTGTTCAGCCCATTGGCCAGTTCCTGGGGTTATCTCATTCATCTTCTGGTCTTCGTATGAAGTTCAACACCTTTTTGTTAAAAATTGTGAACCTTCCCTTGCCTCTAGCTGATCATCTCCTCCCCTCCCCCATCCCACTTCCTGTCCTTTTCCAGGCTGGCAGAAGACACACCATTGATCTGTCGGTCAACGATCAACATCTTTTCCCCAGCAGCACCTTATACCCATTACCCCCACTCCTGACACCCCTGCCCACCACCCCCACTCCCCCCAAACTGCAGCATCATGACTGTCCCCTCCACACTTCACTTCAGCTCTGATGAAGAGCCATCCAGACTCGAACTGTGAGCTTACTGTCTCTCCATGGATGCTGCCTGAGCCCCCTGTGATCTCCAGTGTTTCTGCCTGACATGTGACTCCAGATCCAGACCAATGTGGCTGACTCATTTTTCGTCTTGTCAGCTGTGTGCAAGTGTCAGACACAATGAAGACCAACAAGTGTGTACATTTAATTTATATTCCACCACCAGCCGGAAGAAAGGAAACACCCGAGTGGCCAGTGACGAGCAGTGCCCTTCACATCAAAGGGCAACACTGTGTGACCAAACAGTGAAGGGGAGGGCAGGGATTAAATCACAATACAGTTGGAGGGGGAAATAATACACTCCACTCCCAATATATACACGGTCCACGGACTCCACAGAACAAGCATTCCACTCCTTGGCAGGGGCAGGGACTAGGCTCAGAGACCACCTCCCCCACATCTTCGCCCATCGTACCCCCCCACCCTCTGTTTTCTCTTCCCCACCCAGGACCATGACCAGGCATCTATGCCCCAGCGGATTCTGTAATGGGGCAGGGGTTGGGCCTGGGGTCAGGAGGTGCAGGGCAGGGATCAGGCACTGATTTTCAGGGCTGGGTGGGGGTCAAGGTTCCTGTGCTAGGGTGACACTGGCACAGCCACAGGGGCATTGTCATGCCAGGGTGGGACAGATCAAGGGTCTATTTTTGGGGAAAGTGACAGGGTGGTCTCCACGTGTGTGGGCCTGGCATGTTGGGTCATCTTTAGCATCTTCTGTCCAGCCGGGCACTCACTCACACCCCCCACCCCGCGAGAGGCTGAGGCATTGAAAGCCTCTAGCGTAGCTCCCACTACTGGGGCTTGTGGTGTTGACCTTGGGGGAGGGGGAGTGGGTGTGGCAGTGCCACGCTCAGCCATTGGTGTGGTCTGGGCAGCCTTCTAGGTGGGGCAGTTTTGAGCCCTACCTCACAGCACAAGTGGCTGCACATGCCATCCGCCGTCCAGAAGACACGGTAGGCCGCGCCCTCGTGGAGGAGGGTAAACGAGCCCTCGGTGACCTCCTCCCGGGCCAGGCAAATGAACACCTGGCATCGGAAGGAGTAAATGTGCCGGAGGGCGGGGTCCTTCAGACCGAGCAGGAGCGGTTGGATTCCTGACCGGATCTCCCCCAAGGTGTTGAGATGGGGAAGAAGCTGCTCACTGGGAATGAAGAGCAGGACGTTGGAAATCACGAAACTCTGGGCCGTAACCTCCAAAAGGGTCAATGGGCAGCTGTGTCCTGCCCACAGTGAGCCCCCTCTCCATGGCCAGGTGGGCCGCCCGCTCTTTCTTTAAGAATACGGCCTTTCCATACATCCTGGCTACAGCAACTATGGCCAGTGGGCCGACCCACACTAACCATGGCCTTACTGCAGGCCTCGATAGTCATGTCCAGGTGGCGGGTAGGCCTTGACAATGGGTCGTTTGGTGAGGTGCCTGAAGGTGGTCGGGGTTGTAGCTGGGGCTGGTCTAAGGCAGCGGCTATCCTGGTGTAGGTACAACTGGGGCCTGCTGTGCTTGGTCTCTCCATGAGTTTTCCTGTGTGACCCCAGATTTTCTTCCTCTGTGTGAGCCTCAGGCAATGGTAATCTTGAGACTAGGAGGCTGAGGCAGTCGTACAAGCAGCCCAGAGTCCCAGTGGGCCCTAGCAACAGCAGAGGATTTGGGGCCAGGCAGCAGCAATGCAGGTAGGCCTGGGTGTGCCTGTGGCCCAGGTATCAGCAGTCTCAGGTACAGAGAGGTCCCAACCAGCAGCAGAAGTAGGCCTGGGTGCAGGTGGAACCAGCCAGCAGCAGCAGAAAGGGGCCCCAGGCAAAAGCAGTGGATGCAGGCCTGGGTGTGGGTGATGCCCAGGCAGTGGTGGTCAGAGCAGGCCCTAGGTGTAGGTAGGCCAGGCAAGGTCCAGGCTCCATTAGTGGGAGCAGGCCCAAACTGTAGTAGCAGCAATGATAGTAATAGCTGCTTGTGCAGCTGAGTACTGCTTCAAATAAGCAATGAGAAAAAGCCAGAAAACAACCACCCACCCACAAAATAAACTCCTCCTTACTGCAAAGGAGCCAACAACAAAAATCAGTCTCCTCTTCTCTTGAAAGAGCAGAGTCCTTCCCTTCTGTCACTGGTCCAGCTCCCTCAGAGCCAGCTCAGAACAGAACCTCTGACCCTCCTGTTTAACTGCGGTAGTGTTTATTTTCCCCAGCGCGCACATTCTGTGCAGGTCAGTCCCTTGGATGTTTTTTTCCCCCGGGTTATTTTTCTGTGAACCTTCAGGTTCACACAACAGCCTACCCACCCTCCAGCTCTCGGGGTGACCTATGAACCTTCTGGTTCTCAAGGAGGCCGACTAGACACATGGACACAGGACAGTGCAGGTGCTAAACACAACAGGCAACATGAGTCAATTATCAACCACCAAACAGGAGTCCTTCCTGGTACAGAGTCCATTCCTAGGATCAGAGACTGTTCCAGTATAGAGTACCTTGTCAGAAATGGGGTCCACTCCTGAAGGCAGCAAATGCACACCCCACAGCACACAGGTGTTCAGTCTCCATGGAGTCCTGGCCCAGCCTTGGAGAACTGGGCCCACTCACAGGAACATAGTATATTGTAAAGGTGCAGTTAACTCAGGGGTTTGATCCACTCCTGAAGGCAAGGTCTACCCCCAAACTCCAGGGTACAGTAAGTGCTCACCTCCCAGCACACAGAGGTGTTCAATCCTCAGAGGTCCAGTCCCAGGGGTAGGCCTCCCCACAAGAACAGCTCCTCTGGTCAAATGTATGTCTTCCACAAGGGCTCAGTCCAAATACCAAAAATAGTGAAGACACATACAAAAAAAACCAAAGGAAACTAGAATCCAAGGGCTAAGCCCTACCACAAAGTTAACATTATCCTTTTCTCAAAAAGAGAAAAGGATAAACACTGGCTGTAACCAGCCAGTGCAACAACAACCCCCTGATGAGAACTATGCTACACCTGAAACACATTGTTAGACTCCTGATGCACATAATCCGTCCTCACTAAAAGGAATGCCAGTTAACAAACTGGCTAAATAATTCAGCCAGTTCAGGAATCAGGCTTTCCCCCTCCAAAAAAGGGAAACAGAAACTAATAGTAATATACTGACAGTCAGTCCCCTAAACTGAGGAGACTCAATGCTGGCTGGTCTTACAATCTCTTGGTTATTCTTTTTTCTACCCGAGTGGCCAGTGACAAGCAGTTCCCTTCACATCAAAGGGCAATGCTGTGTGATCAAAACAGTGAAGGGGAGGGTAGGGACTAAATCAAAATAGAGTTGGAGGGGGAAATAATACGCTCTACTCCCTGTGGGGCCTACCTCCCCTGAACAACTCCAGGGTGTTGGTGGACACCGCGTGCTCCTTCTCCAAGGACACCCGGGCCCCAATGTAACCCCGGAAGAGGGGCAGGCAGTCGGCCCTAACGACCCCCTCCACGGCACGCTGCCTGGACCTGTTGATGGCCAGTTTGGCGAGGCCCAGGAGCAGACCCACGAGGAGGTCTTCAATCCCACGCTCCTGCTCTTTAGGAACCCGGTATGGAGGAGGGAGGGCAGGTCTGAAGTGCAACCAAAAGCAGAGGAGAAGGTTTTTGAGAAAATCAAAAAGGGAGTGCAATCGCCCCCACCCAATATATACATGGTCCACGGACTCCACAGCGCCACAGAACAAGCAGTTGGGCTGGGAGTCCGAGAACCACCACAACCTGCGGTTGCAGGGGACTGCTGCGTGCAGCACCCTCCACCCCAGATCCCCGTGAGAAAGGGGGAGGACTCCCGCGTAGAGAGCCCTCCACTGGGGATCCCCACCGCCCGGTGGCAAATGGGCACGCCAAGGCGTGTCCGGACGGTGGATGAGGGAGAAGAGGTGGACGGTGTGCAGCAGCAGTCGATACAGGGCCCTCCTTTTTATGTCCCTTAAGGGAACAAAATTAAAATTCCGGAGGCGGCTCAGGTTGTGGGGCACAGGCTCCCGCGGGAAGTACGGGACCTTGGGGCCAATGTGAAATTCCGTCCGGGCCGGGGTGAGCGCGGACGGGATCCCACCGCACACCTGAGCGTCCTCCAACCGGTGCACTACGTCGGGTCCGAGCACCGCCGTTTTAAGGCGTCGGATGGCGGTGGCCACGTACCGGACGTCTACCGCTGCCCTGCTCGCTATGTCCTGCGGCAGCGTCCAGCCCAGGCCCCCGGCACCCAGCACGTCCCCGACCCTGGTCGCCCTCGCCGCCACGGCCCTCCCCTCCGACAGCCACTCGAACCCGCGAGTACGGAGGTGCGGATTCCTGAGCAACGGCTCCCTGACGACAGCCGCTACTCCAGCCGGAGGGTAGGCGCGACGCGATTCGACCATGTTCCAGACAGTGATCAGGTCCTGGTAAAAGACAGGCAGCGCCTTGAGGGAGACCTCCAAACCGTCACGGTCGACGAACAGGAGCTGCGTGTCGTAGTTGAGGTTACGCACCTGGCGGAAAAAATCCGTCGCCAGGGCGCACCACCTAGGAGGAGGCTCGACGTAAAGGTATCGCCGCAAGGTCTGAAGGCGGAACGTCGCGACCTGGGTGCGGACGCACACCAGCGACTGACCGCCATCCTCAATAGGGAGACTCAGAACCTGCGCGGCGACCCAGTGCATCTTTTTGTCCCAGAAGAAGTCGACCAACGTTCTCTGGATGTCAGCGACAAAGCCAGGAGGAGGGACCAAAGTGACCAGCCGGTACCACAGCATGGCGGCCACCAGCTGGTTTATGACCAGCACTCGACTCCTGTAAGATAGCACTCGGAGCAGTCCTGTCCAGCGGCCTAGGCGAGCCGAGACTTTGGCCTCCAGCTCCTGCCAGTTGGCCGGCCAGGATTCCTCAGCCGGGCTGAGGTAGACCCCCAGGTAGAGGAGATGGGTGGTACTCCAGCTGAACCCCCGTAACTCCTCCGGCAGAGAGTCCACCCGCCACGGGCCGACCAGTAGTCCGGAACACTTGGCCCAGTTGATCCTGGCGGAAGACGCCGCAGAGTACACGGCCTGGCACTCGCGCATCCTCCCCAGGTCAGCCGGGTCGGTGAAAGTGAGGAGCACGTCGTCGGCGTAGGCCGAGAGGACCACCCCCGTGCCCGCGCCGCGCAGAACCAGCCCCGACAACCTCCTCCGCAAGAGGCGCAGGAAAGGCTCCACGCACAGGGAATACAGCTGGCCGGACAGGGGGCAGCCTTGACGCACTCCTCTCCCGAAGCGAAGGGGCGCCGTCAGGGACCCGTTAACTTTAACCAGACACTCTGCGGCGGCGTACAAAAGTCGGATCCGGGCGACGAACCGCGTCCCGAACCCGAACGCCCGCAGAGTCCCGAGCAGGTACTCGTGATCGACCCTGTCGAACGCCTTCTCCTGGTCGAGGGACAGGAAGGCGCTCGGCAGACCAGCCCGTCGACAGAAATGGATCAGGTCCCGGACCAGGTGGACGTTGTCGTGTATCCTCCGGCCCGGGACCGTGTAGGACTGGTCCGGGTGAATCATGTGGGCCAGCACGGAAGCCAGGCGAGAAGACAACACCCTGGCGAAGATTTTGTAGTCCGTGCTGAGGAGGGAGACCGGACGCCAGTTCTTCAAAGAACGAAGGTCCCCCTTCTTCGGCAGCAGGACGATGACCGCCCTGCGCCAAGAAAGGGGCAGCTGTCCGGCATTTAGACACTCCCCCAGGACCTGTGCGTAGTCGTTCCCCAGGACGTCCCAGAACGCCCTGAAGAACTCCACAGTCAGCCCGTCCAGCCCCGGGGTCTTGCCCCACGAGAGCCGGTCGAGGGCGCCGGTCAGCTCCTCTAAAGTGACGGGAGCGTCGAGCCTTCCGGCGTCCTCCGGGCTGAGCTGCGGCAGGTCCTCCCACAGAACTCTGCGAGCGTCCTCGCTGGACGGATCCGGAGAGAACAGAGCCGTGTAATAGTTCCGGACGTGGGCCCTGACTCCCTCCGGATCCGAGACGAGGGACCCGTCGTCGGCCAGCAGCACAAGGAGCTGCTGACGGGTGCCGCGCCTTTTTTCCAGCGAGTAGAAGAAGGGGGAGCCGCGGTCCAGGTCCTGCAGGAGCTGGATCCGCGACCTCACGTACGCGCCCCGAGCCCCGACGAGCTGCAGGTCCCGGAGCGCGGCCTTCTTCTCTTCGTACACCCCGCGCAGGGCCGGGTCCGCGTCGGGCTGACCGAGGCGTGACTCCAGGTCGAGCATCTCCCTCTCCAACTCCACGATCCTGGATTTCCGCCTCTTGGTCGACCCCCTCGCGTACTCCTGACAGAAGACGCGGACGTGAGCCTTGCCCACGTCCCACCATAGCCTCAGGGAGGGGAAGCTTCCCCGCTTCCTTCTCCAGCCGGCCCAGAAACGACGAAACGAGTCCCGGAACCGCTCGTCCTCCAGCAGCAGGTTGTTAAAGTGCCAGTACGCGGAGCCGAGCCTGGCGCCGAACGGAAGGAGTTCCGCCCACACCAGGTGATGGTCCGTGCACGACACCTGCCGCGTGGAGGCCTTCGGAAAACAGGAGGCGTACGCCCGCGAAACGTACAGGCGGTCGATTCTGGACGCTCCGACCCCAGGCCTCACGAAGGTGAAGGCGATGGAGTCGGGATGGAGAGTCCGCCAGACGTCCACCAGGTCGAAGGACTTGACCAAGTCCCCCAACCTCTTCCCCGACGCACAGCCAGTGCGGGTACCGCCGTGGTCCCTGCCCTCGAGGACGCAGTTGAAATCTCCCCCGAGGACGACGCACTGGTTCTCGTCGATGGAAGCCAGATGAGTGGACAGTTCTTCGAAGAAGCTCGCTTGCCTCGGCCCGGCCAGGGGAGCGTATACGTTCACCAAGTGAAGCACCGCGCCCCCCAGCCGAACCGTCAGGTGAAGCAAACAGCCTGGCACCGGCTCCCTGACCCCCAAGATCTCGGGCTGAAAATGCGGGGCCAACAGGATAGCCACCCCGCCAGATCTGCGGGTGAGGTGACTCATGTAGACCCCCCCTCGCCACTCCAGGAGCCAGGTGGCTTCGTCTCCCGGGGTAGTGTGGGTTTCTTGCAGGAAGCACACCGCATACCTCCCGTCCCGAAGGACCGAGAGGGTCTGGAATCTGCGCTGTGACTCCCTGCTGCCGTTGATGTTGAGGCTGGCTATAGTCGTCTCCATGTCGGAAGCATTGTGCTACCACCACCAGTACAGTTAAAACCAAATACAATTACTGGGAGGACGAGGGAGGGGCACAGGAGTCCCTCGCCCTCACCAGGAGTGCCCCCAGGAAGTTCCTGACTCGCTTTCGCTCGTTGACGTCGAGCCCAGGCGCCTGGCGAGCAGCGTGGGCCGACCAATAAACTTTCTCAAAAGAGCTCCAGCGGTCGAGCGCCAGTTGGGCTCTATCCCGGCGACCTCGAGTTTCCTCGACAAATTCCCGGAGTTCCTCGAGGGGGATGAGGGGGAGATCGGCGGGGGGCACCTGGGACTCAAAAACATCACTGCAGACAGAGTCCGCGTCGTCCCCGGTGTCCGCCACCGACCCCGAACCCTCCTCCGGGAGGTCGCCCTCGGTCGCCGACCCCTCCCCCACCGAGAGGATGGGGGCTGGTCCGGCGCCGCCAACCGGCCTCGAACCCCCGGCGACCCCACCCCCAGGGTCACCGGCGGTACCTTCCTCGGCGCACCCCGTCCCGGAACGCCCCGAGTTCGGGTCGGCGGGCGGCGGAGGCTCGGGGCCCCGCTCTCCTCCCGACACCGGGACGCCTGGCTCCTCGGGGAAAAGGTCATCCCCCAGGAAAAGATCGTCCCCCAGGGCCAAGGCTCCCGGAAAAACAGTCTGGGAGGGAGGAGCGGGGATAACACCTACCTCCCCTCCGCCGCTCGGCGACCCAGTAAAGGGTCCTTTGTCGACGCCCGCACCACGGCCCTCGTCGTCGTTGTTGGGCAGGTCAGGCCGCGGTGCGGGATCGTTGGTGGGTCCGTCCCCCGGAGAGGGGCAGCGCCGCCGGCGCGCTGCAGGACTGTCTCTCCCCTCCAAGGGCCAGCCCCTCTTCCCCAGAGAGACAGGGGGGGATTTATGGGCCTTCCCCTCCCCGCCCGCCTTGGTGGTCATGGGGCCTGAGGCCCCTCCCCCCAGCCTTTCCCGGAATACGATTGGCTGGGGGAAGGCAGGGGGCGTGGCCAGGGTGGGGAGGGTCAGCCGTGTCACTTCCTGCCCCGCCCCTGGTTTATCAGGTGATTGCGGGCGGGGCAGGGGCCCAGTTCCCTCTCCGGGGCCTGGAGACACGGTGGCTGCGGGAGATTGGGCAGCAGTGGTCCCCCCCAGGTTAGTGCCAGGGTGTGGCTGGGCGGGGCAGGGCTTGGGCTCGGGCTCGGGCTCAGGCTCAGGGTCCCCCGGGCCAGGTGTTGCAGTGCCCGGGGCGGGCGTCGCACCCCTAGGGGTTTCTCCATCGGGGTGGGGGGTAGACGTGGGGTCAGGGTCGGGTACGGGTCCGGGGGTTTGGGGGTCAGGGTTCCCGCGCCGGGGCGACGCTGGCACGGCCGCAGGGGCATCGTCGTGCCGGGGCGGGGCAGGTCGTGGGCTGGGTGTCGGGGATGGGGATAGGGTGGTCTCCCCGTGGGCGGGCCTGACGCGTCGCGCCTTCCTGAGCGCCTTCCGGCCGGCTGGACGCTCACCCCCCTCCCTGCCGGAGGCTGGAGGATCGGAAGCCTCCGGCTCAGGCTCCGGTGCCGGGGCCTGTGGTGTTGACTTTGGGGGAGGGGGAGTGGGCGCGGCGGCACCACCGTCAGCCGTTGGCGAGGGCTGGGCGGCCTTCTGGGTGGGGCAGTTTCTTCTAATGTGCCCCACCTCGCGGCACAGGTGGCACCGCACGCCGTCCGCCGTCCAGAAGGCGCGGTAGGCCGCGCCCTCGTGGAGGAGGGTAAAGGAGCCCTCCGTGACCTCCTCCCGGGCCAGGCAAATAAACACCTGGCGACGGAAGGAGTAGATGTGCCGGAGGGCGGGGTCCCTCAGACCGAGCAGGAGCGGCTGGATCCCTGACCGGATCTCCCCCAAGGTGGTGAGGTGGGGGAGAAGGAGCTCGCTGGCAATAAAGGGCGGGACGTTGGAGATCACGACCCTCTGGGCCGTGACCTCCAGAGGGTCGACGGGCAAATGTGTCCCGCCCACAGCGAGCCCCCTCTCCACGGCCAGGTGGACCGCCTGCTCGGTCTTCAGGAAAAATACAGCCTTCCCGTACATCCGGGCCGCAGCGACTATGGCCAGTGGGCCGACCACACTAGCCATAGCCTTGCTGCAGGCCTCGATGGTCATATTGGGGTGGGGATAGGCCTTGACCCCCAGGCGTTTGGTCAGGTGCCTGAAGGGGGTGTGGTTTGCAGCCGGGGCTGGGCCAGCCGAGCCTAAGGCAGCGGCTACCCCGGCGTAGGTGCGGCTGGGCCCCGCGACCTTCGGGCTCGCCATCCTCTGCTGCCGGTGGTGGAGTCGGGACTCTGGCAGCGGCAGTGGTGGAGGTCGCAGGGAGGGTCCCAGGCAGCGACGGTGGAGACCTGCCTCAGGCGACAACAGCGGTGGAGGCAGGCCTCAGGCGAGTCCCAGGTAGGCCCTCGGTCGCAGCGGTGTGGGGCAGACCTGTTGGGGAGGGTCCCCAAGGCAAGTCCCAGGCAGCCCCAAAATCGAGTCCCAGGCAGCAGATGTAGAGGCAGGCCTCAGGCAACAGCAGTGGTGGAAGGCAGGCCTCCGGCAAGTCCCAGGCAGTTCCTCCAGTCACAGCAGTGGGGGGCAGGCCTGTTGGGGAGGGTCCCCAAGGAAAGTCCCAGGCAGCCCCAAAACCGAGCCCAAGGCAGCAGTGGTGGAGGTAGGCCTCAGGCAACAGCAGCAGCGGTGGTGGTGGAGGTCCTGGGGAGGGGCCCCAAGGCGAGTCCCAGGCAGCAAAGGCGGAGGCAGGCCCCGGGCAGCAGCAGTAGAGGCAGGCCTCTCCTCAGGCCACAGTAGCAGTGGTAGTGGAAGTCCTGGGGAGGGGCCCCAAGGCAAGCCCCAGGCACCAGCAGGGAGGCAGGCCCCAAGCAGCAACAGGAACAGTCCTCGCACAGTCACAAGATGGTCCAATCTCTCCAGAAGGGAAGGAAACACTCAAGTGGCCAGTCACAACTCCAGGGTGTCGGTGGACACCCGCGTGCTCCTTCTCCAAGGACACCCGGGCTCTAACGTAACCCCGGAAGAGGGGCAGGCAGTCGGCCCTAACGACCCCCTCCACGGCCCGCTGCCTGGACCTGTTGATGGCCAGTTTGGCCAGGTCCAGGAGCAGACCCACGAGGGGGTCTTCAAAATGTCCTGGTTATTTTTTTTTTTTTTTTTTTTTTTTTTCTTTCGGGCCAGACCCTCCTATTTATTTTTTTTTTTTTTTTTTTTTTTTTTCTTTTTCTCTTCTTTTTTTTTTTCCTTTTCTTTTTTTTTAATTTAACCCCCACACTACCGCCTAAGTGCGGTAGTGCTTATTTTTATTCCCCAGCACCCATGGTGTGTGTGCGTGTGTGTAGATGTGCGACACAGTGAAAGACACAAAGTGCACAAATCTTTATTCAATTTCCACCACCAGGAAGATATGAAAAATACCCGCGTGGCCAGTGACAAGCACTGCCCTTCAAACCACAGGGCAATGCTGTGTGAGCAAAACAGTGAAGGGGAGGGTCGGGACTAAATCAAAATAGAGTTGGAGGGAGAAATGATGCACTCCACTCCCTGCGGCGCCCACCTCTCCCTGAACGACTCCAGGGTGTCGGTGGACACCGCGTGCTCCTTCTCCAAGGACACCCGGGCTCTAACGTAACCCCGGAAGAGGGGCAGGCAGTCGGCCCTAACGACCCCCTCCACGGCCCGCTGCCTGGACCTGTTGATGGCCAGTTTGGCCAGGTCCAGGAGCAGACCCACGAGGGGGTCTTCAAAATGTCCTGGTTATAATTGTTAACCAGGGCCTCCTGATTGGGGTTTTCAAGCCCAGGCCAATCAAGGATCTTGGAGCAAACGCATCCCCCCACCCTCCCCACTGGCCCCGGGAGTGTGGGTCAGCTCCTCTTGTACCTTTTTCCTGTGACGTGTCCACCCCAGCTCCGGTCCCTCTGATGCAGACTCTGACACGGCCTGTACCGGACTGTAGTTCCTCTCCCTGTATCTGGAGCATCTCGAGAGTTTCCTCCTCCTTCCAGCGGTAATGGTATCGAGGCTGCATCCATCTTGGACCCTGAGGTTTCCTCAACACCAGCCAGAGGGGAGAGCCCATGGTTTCTGACAGGCCTTCTGGTTGTTGACAGGGGCCTAGTATGTTTTGCTCCTGCCCTGTTTGTGAGGGAACAGCTTTCAGGTGATCCATGTGTTGGTTCAGGACTGCCTCACTTTCCCCAAACTTTGTAAGTCACGGGACCTGACCTCACGTCGACCTCACCTCGTACCCATACAGAGCCGTTTCCATGGTTCTGGCACCAAACGTCATCCCTTCAATGAAATGATCTCCCTCGCTTCGAGGAGGCATGTGGCTGGCATTGGTGATCCTGCTGCTGTTTCACCCCAACAACCCTCCCCCAGTTTGGGGAAATATCAGGTTTAACCTGGTGCAGTGTCTGCTCCCCATCACCAACTCTGCTGGAACTATCCTGTTGTTGTCTCTGGGCTGGGCCCAGAATCGATCAGGAACCGGGACAGTTTGGTATCGAGTGATGCTGTAGGCTGCTGCTTTAAGCCTGCCTTCAACATTTGGAACAGTCTTTCCACCAGACCATTGGACGATGGTTGGCATGGAGCTGTCCGTATGAGGAAAATGGCATTTTCCCACAGAATGTTAGAATTTCCTGATGTCAATGATACTCCACGGTCTATGACTGATACTTCCCAGACTCTGTGTATCGTGAGCAATGCTTACAGCTTCTCCATCATTCTCATCACGGAGTTCGCTGAATAAACATTCTGCGCATCCAACCACTTTTTTCCTGGTCATTGTCAACGCCCATTGTGCCCATGGAAGGACCTGGGAGCTCAGCTGGTGGTAATTTGTATCCTTGTTTGTACTCTGGGCACTGCCCACCAATACAGCTGTGTTAGCATCCAATCCCAGCCACCAGACATAATTCCTTGTTTGTATCTTCATCTTAGAAACCCCTGGATGACCCTGGTGGGGTTCAGTCAGTCTCTGGTGATGACCTTTACTCGGACAATCCCGCTTGCTCCACATAGTAATCTGCCGTCCTCGACGGTGATCTGGTCTTGCTGGGATCGGAAAGGTTTCAATCCTGGTTGTGATGGCCCTTCTCCTTCCCCCATTCCCACCAGCTGTTTGTTTCACCAGGACAGGATCGTTGTGCCCACAGTTGGATATTGTCAGGAGAGACCGCAAGGGTGTCCAGGATGTTTTATACCAGAACGGACCCTTCCATGGGAACTGGGAGACCATTTACCCAAACAGTGTTTTTAATACCATCTGATTTGGATGTTGCTAAGCCATTGGATTGTCCCAACCCACGTGGAGGGGGGCTTTGCAAGGTGGGCACTCTCCTGGGTACCAGCCTACATATTTGTTACTCAGGTCAGACCTTGTGGGACCCTTTGCTGTCTTGAGTCCACACACCAGCAGCAACTACAATGGCTGTCTGAGCCAGATCCTGAAGGACTCTTCAGCCAATGGCCGAGGCTGGGCTTTTTTGTGAGGTCCTGCTGAGGGCTGGCCTGAGAGCCCTCTGTTCAGGACATACCCAGCTTGAGGCGGATTGTCTACACTCAAATGGTGCTGCCCAAGCTCAGACAGACAGGTGAGTGTCCCCTTCCATTGGGATGGCCCGACAGCTCCCATGATGCACTTGCTGCAGTTTCTAATGACAAAGCCGGGTGTAGTAGCTGTTTGAAGTCCAGTTGGGCTTCAGCTGGTAGATCCTTCTGTGTGGTTATGTCATTAATCCCACATCCCCACGTACTGACTAACAGTGGGAAAGCTGGCTCCACCCCCTTGTCCCCCTTGTCTCAGAACGTTCTCTCAGCATCTCCTTCAGTATTAACCCAAAACCACATGCCTCTGCCAGTCGCCTCAACCTCATCAAAAATCTCGACGGATTCCCCGATCCTCTAACTGCTGAAGAAAAGGAATGGCATCTTAGGAGTAAAGATGGTTTGTGGTTGTAATATTCTTTAAGCAACTGTCAATTCTCGGAAGGTTCTGGTATCTGCTGCCTCTGGGAACATTTAAACCCCTTGTGACTGAAAATGCTGTGGGTCTGCAAGCATTCTGAAGGATTGTTCATTGCTCTTCACCTGCCCCAGTGTCAGTTGCCCAAAAAAAAATTGCATTCTTTGTGCATGCTGGGCCCAGTCTTCGACAGCAGGATCTCCCATGGCCACAGAAATGACTGCGCCGATGTTTGAATTTTCTGTTCCTCAGAGTTCTTACCATCTCTGGAAGTGAGTTTTTAAATACCAGAATAATTTCTCTCCGATCCCTGTGTCTTTTCTATCTTTAATGCCCTCCCCTACCTATGGACATTGTTATGTTTAATTCTTTCAAACCGGATACACTTCTGACCTGGTTCCTTTGTTGCTGACCTGCTGCCTCTATGTTTCTGAAATCCATTTTCAGCCACTCGAGAGCCTGTTTACCATCTTCACAATCTCTTCACACCCCCCCCTGACAGCACTGCAAACACCTCACTCGCCCCACCTACCAACTACCATTGGGGGGGAACGACCATTACCCCCACAGTCTCTGGCCCAATCATCTGCCTCACCGGTTATTCAAAACAATTCAAAAAGGCTTCGTCTTTATTGTTGAATTTTGGTAATTTGGGAATAATAGCCTGTCTGTTAATCCTGAAAGTTTCTCTTTATTTCCATCTTTCTAAACTTCCTCGGCAAATTTGGGAAGTTTGTTCAAACCCAGAACGTTTTTTGCAACATTAAAAGCTATTTCCCCCACTTTTGATTTGATCAACCACAAGTAACCAAAACTAACCGTATCTTTCCACCGAAGGTTTATTTTAACGTCTCGGACAGTAATTCCCAAGTCTGTTTAAATCGATCCAAATCCATCCCGATCTGGGACCTGAGCCCCCAGGCCCTGTCACCATGTCCCCCTTGATTTACTTGGACAGAGTACACTGGCTGTCACCAGCGAGCTCCGAGTCAGGTTCCTGAACTGAGGAGATTCTCAATCCCCGGGTAATCCTGGTCAGCCAGGGCTTCCTGATTTGGACCAGATTAACATCCATCATCAAGGAGCTCATAGTCCACCAGATCTACCTGGTCCCAGTCACTACAAGGGGGGGGTGAAGAGTCACTGTGACTGTCACCCACACAGCTCGGTACAGGGGGGTATTGCCCATGACTGCAGGGCTCGCCAAACCCCATCATGGTCACAAGGAATTTGGCAAAGTCTCCAATTCAGCCGCATGGGGTAGTTCTGGAGGAAGGGGGCCGGTGCTGTTTCTTTCTGGAGGCAGGTGAGATCTGTCAACTGTTACACTCCTGATCTGAACCCCATCTCTCTATGATCCCATGGATAACCCCCAAAAGGTCACTTCCATTGCTGGACTTGTCCACAAGTAAATTTAGAGTGACACTGCACACTGCTTAATGAAGAATCATAGTCCTCAAGAACAGCGCTCTCTGTACAACTTTAAACAGCCTTTACTTGGCAGACATAGAAGATGCAGCCATTGGCTCAGTGTGCAAGTGATCACCTTCCCCTCCAGACACTCCAACCCAGCTTTGTGAGATAGTGGGTAACAGAAGGTGAAATTGGCAGGAAAAGAATGGTCATTAAAGATGGCAGTGACCAGCTCCAAGGGATTCTGGGCAGGGTTTGCTCTTTCAGAATATAATTTTTGAGAAGGAAATCATTCAAGTCATTTATTTACTGGAGTCTGAGTGTGGGGTCTTTGTTCCAAATGAGACTGATTCTGGGGAAGACACTGTCTCACCTTCACAGATAGAATAGGCAGCCTGTGTATTAAAGCACATCTTTGCAAATGTGTATAGAGAGGATCAACATGTGCTTAGCACATTCAGAGAGAAACTTCAATCCTCAGAAAAGGTCCAACATTGGAAAGTCCATTACCACCAAGTAGCTGATGAAAAACTACCCAGGGATAAAGATCTTTAAGTTTAACTTGGGTTTGTTTTATCACTTCCCGCTACCATCTCCATATCTCAGTGATTTCAACACAGGGGATATTAACTTGTTCCATCAGTCAGCCAGGGATAAACTGGAATGGTTTTTCAGTCAAAGCTGCCAAGAACAGACCATAGAGCTCCTGTGTACAGAGAGTGTCCCTCGGTAAATGTTAACGTGGAAAAGTTAAAACCAGCTTGACCCATTTAACCTCAGCAAGGAATGGTACAGTGTGACTCCCTCAGTGAGACGACAGGAAATAAAGTCCACCTATTAACAGGCACATAAGGCAATCAAGCTTTTCAGGTGGAAAATGAGAATCTTAGTGTTCATCCCTAATTGACATCGTAGTGAGAGGCATTAATGAACAAAACAGCCTCTGTATTGCAGCAATGTTCAGAACTCCAAGGTCTTTAAATGATTAACTGTAGCAGAAAGTTTCCTGCAGCTAGTGACCTAACTATTGAAGAGGAAAGTCTAGAGAGAGAGAGAAAACAGGATATTTTGTTCCCTTTGTGAAGGAATCACCTACAGAATGAGGGTGGCTGTGTGAGTAGGTCTGCAGGAAGTTCCTGTTGACCCTGTTCCTGTAGTTATTTTATTGTCCATGATACAGTCAGACACTTTCACAGACTCTCCACACTGTCTCTCTCTGCATCTCAAGCCTCAACAACTGTGATAACAGAAAAAAACCTTCAGGGAAAGATATTCCTCGTGAGAGTTTGATCCAGGTGTGTTTTACCCGATGTGACAATGCTGATGGTTCCATGGTTACATTAGAAACTGGTTGTGGGCATGAGGGTATTGATTCCAAATGACATTTATTGCAGGCTGACTATTATATACAAAACATTGCATTGACAGGTCCACCCGTGAATGGGCTAACATTAACCACTGGGTTACAACAGGAAGCAGCATTCTTCTAGCCACATGTCATGCTCCAATTGTTCCTGGTGGTCTGATGGAGTCGGAGACCTTTCTACCCTCAGGCCATACACCACGATGATACCATGAGCATGTCTCTGTATTGTATACAGACACACAGCCCATGAGACATAACAGAACAAATCCCAACCCTAGAATAATGGTGCAATCTGTATTTCCTTGTCTCCAACCTTCTCTGTGGAACACCCTACATTCCCCTCTCCATCTGATTACATTCATCTCCAGGTCAAAGAGTAAAGCTGTGAGAAAGGACAGTGAGAATGTCACTGCTTTGCCTTCCTTTCTAAAAGCTGTGTCTGTTTACAGCCTGGACTCTTCTCCTGTAAATCCATTCTTTCTTGAGTGATTTTCACTGCTGCAGGCTCCTCTTCCTGAGTGTCACATCACGACAACCAGCCGCCATTCTCACCCACCATTACATCATTGCTCTGGGAATCGACAAGAGATCGTCTAGATCCTACACTTTCACAAAGCACACTGTGGGAGATTTGACCCTTGACCAAAATAGACTGATGAGCAGTGTGGGGATCAGAATAAACCAGTTCAGTGTTAATGGTCATGGTAAAAAACATTAGGATTGAAGAACCCAGGGGAGGTGTAAAGGGAAGGGAATTGGACCTTTTTTAATCTCAGTTTATCGTGTGTGTGTGGAGATGGATCTTTGTTATAGTGACATCTGAATGCATGGAATTGGAGTCTGGGCTGGAGGACTCCAGAAACTATAAAATCCTCCCCGTGCTGTCACCTCTGGAAATCAGTTTCCTCAATAAAACCTGTTGTCACTCCCTCGCTCACTCACTCACATGTATATCCCACTCCCAGTCTCACTGCCAGGAGGTTTGGGCTCAGTCTCCCCCTCCCAATTCAGTTCAGACATCAGGATCCTTACACCCAGGTGACATCCCAACCCTGACCATTAAATAAAGAGAGGGGTTGATGACATGGAGCTGACTGGCTTTATTAGAAAGTGGGAGCTCTGTGTGGAATTGATTTGTGACATTGGGTCCTGTTCATTTCCCAGTCACGGTGTGGACCCTGATCATTTTAAAATGATACTAATGCCCCTGACACAGACTCAGAACTAAATATTCCAAATAAAGAACAGAGGTGTCCAGTCAATCTGAGATGAACCGGACGGCCAGGAGCTCAGCTGGAGAGAGATCCCCATGTGTTACACACTCAGGGCCTGAGGCAAACTGCTGCACCATGCATCTCTGGATGGGAAGAATCCCAGTCCCAATCCCAAAAGGTTTTCCCACTCCTTCTCTTTCCTCTGGGGAAAGGCCATCTATGTCTCGTGTGTGTTTGTTGCACATACCCCTCATGCCCTCTCCCTGCTCCAATGGGTCAATATTATTGAAAGTGTGAACGGACATTAGGATCTGCCCATTGTCCAGTCACCATGGGAACTTGGCCCACAACCAATCTTCTATCACCCCATTACCCACCCGTCTGCTGCACAGGCCCCACTCCCAATCCTCCATCACCACAGGTACGAACCCCACTCTCGATCCCCTGTCCCTCCGGTGAACAGGCCCTTCTCCCTTTGGGGCAGGCGAT
This sequence comes from Chiloscyllium punctatum, assembly GCF_047496795.1. NCBI lineage: Eukaryota > Metazoa > Chordata > Chondrichthyes > Orectolobiformes > Hemiscylliidae > Chiloscyllium > Chiloscyllium punctatum. The sequence goes on from NC_092780.1 coordinate 53,357,465, forward strand.
AATGCATTGAGTGGAGGAGGGAGGGATGGAGAAAAACAACAAAGAGGGAGGGGAAGGGTTCTTACACTGTCATGGGTCTTATCAAACATGGGGTTGGGGGAGTGCGAGAGAATCCTCATACAAGAAACAAGTAAAAGGACCTTCAAATGTGGAAGGCTATGCTCTCCCAACAGATATGAGGTACACCAATAAACTCAGAATGGAATGAATCCTTACAGAAAGGGCAGTCCGAGGATGGGTGGCTGAGCTCACTGGGGCAGTCAGTCAGCTCATAACGAGTATTCATTGGCTGCTTATCCCCAGAAATTGAAAGAGAAGTTGAAGAAGAGAAGGCAGGATTTGGAAATGGACCTGTTGAAGGGGAGAAGGATCAAAACTGGAAACGGTGACTGAAATGATCCAATACATGTGACCATGAAGTGCACTGATCTAGCCATCAATGTACTGACAAAAAATCGAGTTGAGGGAGGGGGCCTCGCAGAATTAGATCAAGAAAAACTCAACATAACCAATAAAAAAAAAGCTGGGGTCATTGTGGGGACACATTGCATTCCCCTTCAGTTGGTGGCAGTGAAATGAGGTAAAAGAGAAGCTGTTCAATGAGGAAATAAGTTTAGCCCCTGGGGAAGGGAGCAATGCTGGGTGGAGATTAATGATGCTACTGTTTAATGAACAATCAGAGGGTCCTCAGGCTTTTCTGTTGGCAGTTAGGAGTCATTTAGGAGTAGGAAATCCGAGAAACCATGTCCTTCCATCTCATCGCCATCAGGAACAGGCCCCACATTGATTGCACTATTGTGACAAGGCTGTGATTTTAAGACGTGGGTTTTGTCCTGGTTTCTTCTACAGATATATTGGGCGACAGGTACAGAGCAGTCTATGGGAACATTAAAAAAAACGAAGGCCTCTGAAGGATGTTAAGTTGGAACAATAGAAGCAGCCTGAATGGGTGCGGTCAAGTTGTCACAGAATTTTAGTTCACTTTCAGTAGTTGCTATTGGAGTCTCGACAGGCCTGGAAGCAGCAGGAAATGTCTCCTCATGCTACTGAGTTATGCTTGATTTTTATTCTCTGCTGTTGGGTTGCAGGTGAGAAAATCTGTTTTCTGAATTTGCCTTTCTAACAAAGGGTGTGTTTATAGGTTGTTAGTATATTGGAACAGTTAATAAATCCAGTAACAATTACTAATTAAGTTTTCCAATAGAGTTGTTATTCTATGTTCCTTTTCTTTTGTTGTATTTTATCTGTGGTGTTTGAATAAATTGCATTTTGCTTCATGTCAAGCAGTTTGACCAATCGAATTGCATCTGGAACACGACACTACATCTACGTTTTAAAGAAGAAAAATTTAGGGCCTAGGTTACCTTTCAAGGGGGTCTGTTCTGGTCCATAACATTATTCCCAGGGAGGGCAAATAGACCATCTATACCTTGTCATCACAGCAACAGCCTGGTCCCTCTTGGAAAGATGGAATATAATGAGAGAACGCTGGATACTCTCAACAATGGGTTATTCTGATCATCCAGTAGATTTAACAATTGATGTGAAGGGATACTTCAGTGCATTTTTCAGCTGTTCCCTGAACTTGGTTTGAGTAACAGCATAAATACAAGGGTTTGTGCAGCAACTCAGGAGCTGCAGCATGAAGCCACATTCCTGTACAAAACCATGTATATATACAGAGTGATAGCCCAGTAACCACATTCACCTACAGATAGAAAACAGCATTAATGTTGCCCATAATAGGATGAAATTTGCTGAGATAACAAACAGTAAAATAATGGACTTCCTTCGATTCTCCATCTGTGTGTCTCTGGAACCCTGGCCACTGCTGGGAGTCTGGAGTCTCCTGCGAGCTCTGCTGCTCAGTAAAATGTGTCTCACGGTGAAAACATTCAGCAGCAAAATCAGGACAAATGGGACAGCTGGGGTGAGAATATGATGGAGAAACTCTATTGTTACCCAAATTCAAGAAAACAGAGTCATGAGTGTTACATCACAAAACCAAGGATCATTCCTCAGTGAATATCGACCCATTAACATAAAGTACCAGAAAATATTCTTTTAATACGCTTAGCACAGTCACTGCTCCCAGAATCATGGCTACAGTTTTTTTGGTGCAATATTTACTTTTCAGCTTCTGGCAACTAATGGCCATAAACCGATCAAAGGTGAAAGTGTCAGTGGCTGCATAAAGCAGGATGGCGTGGATATTACACACGGGGATGGACTCCAGGAAAACAAACTGCTCCTCATAAACAATTGGAATGTGCTTCAATATCAGATCAAGGATGATAACCAGGAGATCATCTACTGCCATGGCCACCAGGTTGTATGGAACGCATTAAGAGACCACACTTACCCTGAGACAGTATCACAATCGTTAGTATTTTAACTGTAAGGGAATTAAAAAAGGGTTATTCATCAGGTTGGATCAGAGGTATTGGGTTGGCTCATGAATTACTGTGTTTTTCATGTGTTACCAAGCCTGGAGATATATTGAAATGATTGAATGTTAATCTCTCAAGCAAATAATCCTATCACAGGTACAAAGAAAGCAATTATAATTTTCACTTTATAATTAGGGATGGAATAGAACGTAAGGATGTTATAGAATATTGGATAAAGGTCACCGCGAAGCTGATATTTTCATTCCAACTGCAGTAAAGAGAGCAGCAACGGAGCTGGCCTGAGAACACCAATGAGATTAGAGTAGAGTGAGACGGCTGAATAAAGAGTGTGGCAGAATAAAACCAAGCCCAGCCACCAGAGTGAGAGACCATGCACGGGTGATGCTAATGCATATAAAAATTGCCAACGTGTCAATCTTGGAATGGAACAGAACGTCTGTATCTGTCCCATCAAAACCCTCGATCTTCTATATGTCAATGTCTGAATGACCCAAGCTCCAAAGGGTTTAGCATTTGAAATGCTCATTCAATTTATTTCTGCAGTAAATTTGTTTCCATTTACGTTTACAGTTTGGCTGATCCACAGCCGACTCTCAAACTATTTGAATCTTAAGGTGAGCTTTGTAAATGATCTGATGTTTATTGATGAGCAGTACAGATAAGCTTACCATAAAAATATTGTTGTGTTGCCATAATCTTACCAGACCATAGGAGCTGCGCTCTCATTAAAGAGAGGTTAAATTCCCACCAGTCGCTTCTGAGGCCCACCAGAACATAGGCAAGGGAAGAGGTTCAGAAGGAGAGCCTTTCGTGGAAAAATCAAAGTGGTGATGGGAATTGAACCTACACTGCTCTGTAAACCAACCATCCAGTAACTGAGCTAAACCAATTCCCAACATAAACAACATGACATTGGATTACAGAAGATCTTAAAATATGGTTGGCAGGTAAATGGCACTTGACAGCATTTAATTCTTCTGTTTGCTTCATACATTTGTCTCATGATCATGCTGGTTTAAACTTTTCTCCTTCCTTTTTTCCACTTATTTTCAACTGTTCTTGAGTTACTTGCTGTATCCCAACTATAAGACCAATCCAAAGTACATGTTCAAAGTCTCTATTTCCTTGTTTCCCTCAGTGTCCTATTCAATGGAGCAAAGTCTCACTTTACCCTCTCTTTTGTCTTTTCACAGACTTGAAGTGTTTGGTGTGTATTTATTGAGCAGACAGACTCAGGAAAAGATGGAGATAGGTGACATAACAGATGTGGTTATTGGGGGATTGGGATGGAGAGGTGAAGGGGGTTGGAATCAGCTTTGTGTACACGAGAACCCAAGGTTGTGACCATTCTGCTTCAACCTTAGCCTTTGGTCAGGGAAGGGGTTTGTATCAAGGCACAGGGAATGGGATTTGTCATTGGAAATGAAGCAACAGGATACAGGCTTCACAAAATGTCAAGGACAGGAACAATAACAGTTAAATATGGGTCATCAAGTCAATAACTAGTTAGAGAGACTTACCAGGGACACCAAGAATAGCCAGGATGGGATAGTAACCGACTTGAATAACCTGCAGTGTGTATCTGACCCACCATTCTAATGGGGTTCGATCTAGAGAAAGCATGTAGAGAGCTGAGTCTAATCCTTTGTCCATTGTTATAAATTCCAATCTATTCTCAGATTCCAATCTCTCCTTTCCCTCTGTCCAGAGGCCTGTTGCTGCTGGAAGGTGATGTTCCTGCTGATCCTGTGGGGTAATGCATTAAAAGGAACCTCCTTATTAATAAAAATCAGAAATCCTGCAGTGACACAGATAGGATCCATGGAGACTGAGATCAGTCAGAATCACTGAACAACCAAGTCCAATTAACCTCTTCCAATCCAGCGCTTTCTGTCCCCAATAAACTAAAACAGTTAGCCTGTCTGGGTGGGATGTAAGAGGGTTGCTGAGGGAATTTGGAGAAATTGCTTAAAGGTTAGTCTGAAACATTCAATCCTTCTTGGGAAGGGGGTTACCAGACAAGCAGGGGATGTTAATGTTCGTCCTGTTTATAGTTAAAGGGTTTAGCCATCTCTACTTTTAAAGAACAGTCAGTCTAACGTCAATAAAATATGTGCAGGGAGCTTTTAAATTTTGCACTTTGGAACAATTTAATGTGGGGCTGAGAAAAACCATGAGGTAATAATTGACAAGTAGCAAACATACACAAATGGAAAATCACTTCTGATTCATTTTCTGAAGTAATTCTATCTCAGCTATCTTCTAGATTCTGGAATTTACACTTTTGCAAGGTTGTCTCTTTAAATAGCTTTTTTGTGTCTGTTCTATCCACTCAGGGTCACTTTGTCCCTCACAGCTACAGAGAAGTGTCTATCCACACAGCCTCCCAAACTGAAAGGGCAGCTCCTGACCCACAGGATCTTTTAATAAGCTGCTAATCAGCCCCTTAGCTGCTTCAGCTGAGCAATCACTCAGTGAGAGATTGAAAACAAAGAGAGCTAGTACAGAGAGGTGGGGTGGGATTGCTAACATATACAAGTCTAGCTTTCTCTTTGGGGGGGGAAGAAACCTTCTCAATGTGGGTTTGAGCATCAAAGAAAATGTTCAGGCCCTTCCTCAGTCTGGGAAACCAGTGGAAGGTGTTGGAGCAGCTTGTTCCTGGCCAACAGCTGGGGTCTACTCCAAATCATGTTTCTCCTTTCCTGTCCCTCTGCATTCTGAACAATCCTCCAATTCCCAGTGAAAAAAGTCCTCTCCATTGGGAGAGGAAAGGAATTGCTTTATGAAAGTAAAAGACTGTACTGTAAGATGGAGTCAGGATTGTAGGGAAGAGCTGCTAATCTCTGAGAAATGGTCGTTACCACCGACTTGTCCCTCACTGGAACAAAACACAAACTGACCCACAATTGACAATCAGCACTAAACTGATTCTGGAGTGTGCACCATCTGAGAGGGGGGGGGGTGGAAACCACAACCAGCCTGGCTCCAGGCTCCAGGCTCCAGAAGGAATTGATCAGAGGCTCCTTCACTGGAACAGAGGGTGAAATGGCAGGGACTAGATCAGAGTTTAGATTAGAGTGGTGCTGGAAAAGCAGGGGATGGAGTAACTGGGAAAGGGGGCTGGATTGATGCAGAATTCAGACTGTCTGGCTGACCTGTCCATATCGTTAGGCTTCTTGAAGAGCAGGGAATTTGCATACTATTTTCTTTTGCTGTCTCTGCTAATATAGTGAATGATAACTCTCTGGTGCACAAAATTAAACTATGGAACTATCACTGCAAATTTTGGTTAATTAATGATCAGTGATTGAAATGAATAGGTCCTGCCTTTATCATTGGTCCTCACTGCTCCAGGTGTCTGTTAATTATATTGAGGCACACTGTCTCACTGAGACAAAGCAGAACTAGGACTGGCTTTCTGCTTGAAGCCAGTGTTTAGTTAAAGCTATCTATACCCAAACGCTCAGCTCCATAATGTTGGCTCCATTTAAAATAGTGCAATCTCCAGTGAAGCTCCTTAATTCAGTCTGAACACGGAGACATGGAGGTTGAACTAATCCACTCTGGTTATGACTCTCCTGATGAGTCCCATTTTAATTGAAATGTTAGAAAAAGGTACATCTGAGCTTAATCACTTGATCACCTCTGCACCAATTAATTCCATGTGAACAATGAACTTGGGATAATAACCCACACAAATGAAGATTGTGATAGCTCGACTTTGTGGTCTTGGCTCAGTTGGAAGCTGAAGATCATGAATATCCAAGTTTATTAAATGCAGTTTCAGTAATTGCCCTCCATGGGTCATGTTGCACATTGTGTCCTCCACCACCCATCAGTAACCCACCTACAAGCTGGAACTAATTGATCTCCCTTTGACCACAAAAATAAACCAACACTTTCCTCACTCACTCAGGATTGAGTTTGTTCTTGGAGTCTCAGCTCAAACTGCTCAGTGATCACATCTAGTTGTGTATTATGTGGAGAATGAAGCCTATCTATCTAATTATATACTTGTCATGATGACCCTTAATGTGTTCATGTTGAGTCATGTTTTTCAGACCATTAACTGTTCTCAACAATATCAGACTGGTAGTGATTTTGATGTGAGAATGGAGTCTGTCTTTACCAGACTGGACAGAGATGGAATATACCCTTTGGAGGATATTGGGGAACTGATGGGTGTTCATGGTTCCATAGCTCCCTTGTAGATGAACTCTAATGCCACCCAGCTGACATTCTGTTCTTTGCCCTTTCTCTGGGGTTTTACAAAGATGCCCCCCCCCCCCCCCCCCATACTTCCCAGTGTGATGCTGTAATTTCTTGCTGATCTTAAGCTTTTTAATCTGGGCATTTTGTAAAGACTCTTTTGAGTCTCCACTGGTGTTTGATGTCAACATTACTCTTTTCAAACATGGTCTGCCTTGCGTCAGTGGTTCTCATGGGCTATAAATTGAGTCTTTTGAGATTTGATTTGGAAGATCCCTTTAAAAGCTGTTTGTCTATGAATCGGAGACCTTGTCTCCCATAAAGTAACCAATTCCAAAGCCCTGCCTTTTCAAATTAACTCAGTTGGCAGACTCTAACTCCCAGGAGAAAGTGAGGACTGTAGATCCTGGAGACCAGAGTTGAAAAATGTGATGCTGGAAAAACACAGCAGGCCAGGCAGCATCCAGGGAGCAGAAGAATCGACGTTTCTGACATAAGCCCTTCAGGGCTGAAGAAGGGCTTATGCCCGAGACTCTAACTCCCTTCTATATCTTATGGTTAATAGCAGATGATCAAATCTGTACAGGGTTCCAGGCATTCCTGTTGCTCCGATGTATGAGGGTTGTGCTGGGATTTCTCTCATATTTCAACTTCTTTGAAAACCTTCATCTGAAGAAGCTCTAACTTTCCCAAATTCCTTTCCATTCGGAAATGGGAGGAGGCCTGGCCCACTCTGGTGGTGGGAGATTCCAGGTTCTCGTTTGTTTAATGGGGAAGATGATAGACCTCCTTTATCAAATTATTTATAATTTTAGAAAAGTATTTTGGATGTTTTGAGATGTTTCTATTTAAAATCAGACTATATACTTAATTTTAAAATAAAAATCTCCCCTTTTAGGTGTCAGTGCGGCTGATTTTAAATTAGCCCAGATATTTGCAATTTTTCCCTCATCCTGCTTCCTGTGGACCTCCCCAAGGGTCAACCCATACCCCTGAATAGTTCTGTCTCTCCTGGGGGATGGAATTAACAGGAGTCCAGCTGAATGACCAATTATCTCAGTAATTGTACTAATGTTTGGTGAGTTTTGAGAAGATTCCTCACTCAGGTTGAGGATCTGGATGTAAGTTTGCTCACTGAGCTGAATGAAAACGAACGTCCCAGCTCAGCGAGCAAACTCTCATCCAGAAATGTTTTATTCACATGGGGTCAAATGAACTCCTTGGTCTTTAATGTTTAATGACCAAGCCAGTACAATCTCAACATTGACCTGTTTCCAGGTTTCTGGTTATCCCCTGCTGAGTTGCTTTAGTGCTTTATTGTTGAAGGTCAAAGTGGAGCAGTTAATCTAATCCTCATGGAAAGGTATAACTCCATGATCAGCTTCCTCCAAGGCGGCAAAGCAAGGGATCCAACACTGTTGGAGAGAAATCTCCCTGCTTCACTCCCCTCTTTCTGTACTAAAACACTACAAAATAGTGCCATCATTGAGTTTTACTGTTGCTCATCAACACCTTTTCTGGATACTTCTATCTGGAAGCCAGCTAGATGTTAGAGACGGCAAAATAATAACTGACATGACAATTGGCCAGGTGAGGGTCCAATAAGCTGCTCAGTTAGTTCTTATACCCAAAGCTGTCATTTGTAAAATTACCCATCATCCTGACGGGTGAACTAAATTACAATCAACTTTATTAATATCAACAAATCACCATACTGAAATCACTAACTATGAAATCTCAAACCACATCACACAATCTAAACTATCGAACTATGTCTATAACACAAAATATCCAACATGAGCTACATCAAATATTCTGACGTGAGTTCAATAATCATTAAAGATCTGCAAAAGTTCAAGACCCAAAGATATAGTCAATCAAGATGATACACTCAGGGCTGAAGACTTTAAACTGGTGAATCACTTGGGGATTTAAAATTTTATCATTTGACTTCACCCACTTTCATCCAGGACCCATCACAAACCCATAAAAAGATGGAGTCACTCCTCTTGTTAATCCCATTAGCTGTGTGAGAAGATATTTGTTCGTCCACACTTTCATCGCACACCTTCTCCAACACACCTGTGACATCGACAATGACCACCAAACCTTTCCTGCAACATAATGTCCGACTTCCATCATCTTTTATCCTCTGCTCTTATCCAAGCTTCTACATATGTTTTCCAACCGTATTTACCAACATGTTCATATAATTTCACAATTATCTTTTAATGCCATTTAATTCTCATTTGTAACTGCATAGCACCAGCTGGGGGTATGTAGAAGTGTTTCATATGGGGCAGTACATCTCTGACGAGCCTGTCTTCTTATAAATCTTTCATGGCTAATGGTTGTTCTAGGGGATATAAATTACAAAGCAGAAGAAGGATATTAATAAAGCTGTAGGGCTTACTAATTATTGTCTTTGTCTATGCATTGGCAATTGCATTGACTTTGAAGTATCTCTCAACTCTTGACATTAATGTCATCCATTTAAGTTTGATTTGCCTCCAATGTCTAATGTTATTGTGAAATAGGCTCACCAGCATCTTGATCTTCATCATCTCCTCCTTGCCATATTGCTTGAAGAGCCTTCCATTTTGCAAATATCCTTGGAATATTGATATTGCTTTCTTTGCTATATTGCAAGGAAACATGGATTACATTATCAGTTGGTTTTCCCAAGGCTTCACATTGTCGCATTGTTGTGACAGGTGTGTTTTTCTACTCTAGAAATCCCCAATTCTCCCTCCCTACTGCATGGATATAAAGTTCATTGGTGTTAAAATGTGGCAAATGTAGATTTTATTTTTTTGGAAACTTGGAATAAAAATTTAAAATAAAAGATTGAGAACTTGAAAACCAAATGATGATAAATCCTTGGGATTATCTAAGTTTTTTTTTAATAGTGTCAATTTTTGTCAGGTTTTGGGCTGATGTTGTAAATTCTTTGTCCATTCTTTCAAGTTATCTTCCAAATTGACCCAGCCCAATGCCAATTCATGGATCTATTTGTGCATTGAAATATTTTGTCAATTCCCCCAGGACAATGGCAAGATTCAAATCCAATCCAATCTTTCGATCTTTATACTAAAATGGTCTCATTTTTATGCAAGAAATGGAACCCTCCAGTTTTTGTGTTAATTGACAGTCTGGCATTCTCGAGTGTTGGTCAATCTTCAAATTACATGCCCTACCCGACTGAGTCTCACTGAGAAGTGCTGTCTCATCAGCAAACGCCAGGGTCACATGGTGGATAAGGTCATCTTTAAAATTCATAAAAACACCTGACTTCCCTCCCAGTGGATCCGTAGCAATATTTAAAAAAAATATAGGGGACAAAAGATCACCCTGCTTTACACCACAAGCTATCTTTATAAACTGTCTTAAAATTATTGTCCTCCATAACTCTCGTATTCTTTGTACAAAGATTTATCATTGTATAAAATCCTTGGGCTACTCTGTAATGATTTAAAGTTATTTGAGCCTGATCAAATCAAAGGCCTGAGCTCGGTCACTAAAATCAATCAGGAGAAAGTGAGGACTGCAGATGCTGGGGATCGGAGCTGAAAATGTGTTGCTGGAAAAGCGCAGCAGGTCAGGCAGCATCAAAGGAGCAGGAGAATCGACGTTTCGGGCATAAGCCCTTCTTCAGGAATGTTTATGCCCGAAACGTCGATTCTCCTGCTCCTTTGCTGCCTGACCTGCGCTTTTCCAGCAACACATTTTTCGCACTAAAATCCATTGCCAAATCTCTCCCATTTCTCTTTGCCCCATTAATAACATCACTAAAAGTCTTGATATTTTCATTGCAACCCAGGGTTGCCCCAAGGAAACCTTTCTGTCTCAGGGTAAGTTTAACTGCTTCTGCTTCATATATTTACAAAAAATATTGCAAAACGACTCAGCAAAGTGGCCCTGTAGTCACTGGTCGCCAATTATTGGTGGTCTTGGGGATTAGCACTGTCCTCCCATTCTCTAGCATTTCTGGGAGAACACCAGTTTGGAGCCACAATGAAACCAGCCTGGGCAGACGAGGACTATTATCCAGGGAAAAGTGAGGACTGCAGATACTGGAGATCAGAGTCTAGATTAGAGTGGTGCTGGAAAGGTACAGCAGGTCAGGCAGCATCCGAGGAGCAGGAAAATCGACATTTCGGGGATGAGCCCTTCATATGAATGGACTCTCTCTCCTTTAACCCAATACCATTGGGTCCTGCTGCTGTTCTGGGATCCACCCGAATGATCATCCATTTCCTCTACTCACTGGCTCCATCAGGTGATCAGTGGAAATCTTAAAGACTCCATAAAACTTTAATTGTATAATATGAGCCGCCTTACTTGGCACTGAGTTTATCCTGAAAAATCTTCTCTAATTGTGCTGAATTAAGAAAGCAAAAAACTACGAACAGGTGCCCCCATCATCTCTCTCGGTATTTGCTTATGTTTAGTTTTGTACAAAAGCTGTGTTCTTTTAAAACGGGCTTTCTTCACATATCATCATTGCACCCCTTTATTATTACAATCTTTATTACTCTATCTGGTCTATACTGAGATCGTTAAGGGTGTGAGTGAAGATAAAACTAGGGAGGTATATGTCTCCATTAAATGTTCAGTATAACTGTTCATGAACAATAGACCTGGTCTCTGAGCTATAGAATTCCCATTACTAGCAAAGAATTCCTCTGCTTGCGTTAATAGCCCTTCTGGTTTCTGATGTTTTGGGATACCATCTGCATGTTCCACACGAGTACCAGGTATTTCTCCCTGGCACTGATCTTTAACTCTTCTCATTTCCTCAACTTCCTCAACCACAGACACTATTCAGACAGGCACAACTTCTTTCAGCCTGTTAAGAATCCTCCTTTTCCCCGATATTTGCTTTGGAGTTTTTACTGTTATCGTTCCAGGTATTTGCGTATTAATCTGATAACCGTGTCTAAATTACTTCGATCCTAAGAAGACGGGATGGATTTAAAAATCATGGGTGAATCTTTGCTGACATTCTGCTCGAAGGTTGTCTTATCTAAAATTTCACTGCCCACATCTTTGTTTACTGCTGTCGAATATCAGAGTCTTCACCTCCCAACACATGCTCACATATCCGTTTCCTCTATGACAGGGTTAATATCACACACTCTGATCTATTCACTGACCTTATGGACTTTCAACCTGGTATCAGCAACAGACACAAATCTGGGGGTCTCCAACAGTCAGTCAGTGTTGAGATGGTTGTCATTTTTCTGAAGTTAATATTTGTCACAATCCCCCAGCACAAATGAGCTTACAGGGTGTGGCCAGGTATCTGTCCATCTAGAACTCGGGAGATTGACTGACTAAATCTCCCATTATTTATTTAATAGCACCGTCCAATGGCAGTGCCTACGGTCCACACGGGTCAACAGTGGATCGAGCCAGACCAAGCCAACTGGCTGTTCCACAAACCTAAAGCCAGTACTCTGGTCCAAAGACCAGTCAAACCAGCTTAAAAACAAGTGACATGAGTTAAACAGGTCCACTCTCCCACTGCCATTACCAGGGGAACCATGAGGTACAACCAAACATCGTGAGATAATCGGATCAAACACACTCTCTCAACGGTGACTACACAAGCAAGGCTTCCGGGGAGACCCCATCCACAACTAAAGCCACAGTCACATCCCCCGCCATTCCCAAAATGGGTTTAGCCTCCTCTCATGTTCAAGGGCAATTGCTGTGTGATTTAGAATATAAATCAGCAGTTAGTTGAATAAATGACACAAACCTTCTGAAGTTTTTAACACCAGCAGTTTGTGATGGAGTTGAAGGCTGTAGCCAGTTCAAAGACAACTGAAAGATCCTTTCTATTGCTCTGGGCTCCTTTTTGAATAATATTTTGTAAGAAGGCTGTATTCCCATTACAGCCCAGTGTTGCTACATTACAACCATTCTGTCCAAAATTCAAACTGAGTCCCCTCACTTAAACCCTTAGAGAAAAGGCTTGCTAAAATTAGGCCAATATTAATAGGTCTCTGGTTATCAATTACTTTAAGGCTGTCCTTGTCATCCAATCTTTGGAATTAAAACAGTTCAATTTGTCAATGAATCTGGTCCCGCTCCTGATCCAGAGAGAACCTTGAGGTGAGTAGTAACTCTGTGAATGTTAATGTCCTCAAGGTTCATCCCATTGAGTCCTGGGACACGTTTCCGATTGATCTCCTCAATCGCTGTCTTGATTTCCCTTCCTTCTGTGGGGCTCATCAGGAGCTTGACATTCCCCCTGATGGTATATGGCTAGAACTAATGTCTCAGCTTCATGATTGGGAATGGATCATCCCCCACTGTATACCCTTTCCAGCTCCTCACTGGGTAGAGAACAGAGGGGAACAGTCAGTGCCCAAGAGTTTACTGGGTACATTATCTCCTATTGTTATTCAGTATTTGAGTCTCTTTTTAATGGGATTTCTTTAGCCAAATGTTTCCAGGCAACACTATTGGTGTCCTCTTTCTGCCTTCTCTTACTAGTCCTCTGTGACCTCCTTCCATGATCTGCTTTCCTCCCTTTCCCTGAAGTTGTTTCTCCTTGAGTCAATGATTCCGTGTTCTGAGCCCCAGACCCTGCTCTCTTGTTTCTTGATCCTTTTTAACTGAGTAATTCTTCTGCCTGAGTTAATTGTTCTAAATATCTATATTGGAGTATAGGCAGGTCATTGAATAATCTCCCTACCACCCTCAAGGGGTTTGATTTGCTGAACTGATTCCGTACCTAAATTTTCTTCAATATTTTCCAAAGGTCCTTCTCCTGGGATGGGGAAGGGCCTTGAGCTCCATGGAGTTGTGAATTACTGGTTCAGTGACACTACCATTATACCACCATCACCTCACCTGTCAGTCTAGGACAAGGAGATGGCCATTCCCTGGGATCGGCATGCTGGGTAAATTCTCATGTACCACTGAGATGCTGCTGAGTCGTTTCCAGTCTGAGTCATACAGCACAGAAACTGACCCTTCGGTCCAACCCGTCCATACTGACCAGGTTTCCTGATCTGAACTTGTCCCACGGGCCTGCATTTGGCCCATATCCCTGTGAGCCTTCCCTATTCATGGACCTGTCTTTAAATGATGTATCTGCCTCTCCCACTCCCTCTGGCAGCTCATTCCATCTGTGCACCAGCCTCTGAAAATAACGGAGATGCAGGTGGAACATTGCTCTTCATTTCATTAAACTGATGGAACACACTCCCGTGTTATACAAAGCAGACGGCTTTCTGAATAAAGCATCCTCTAAGCTATCACAATATTAGACACACACTGACTACCAAGTGTGACCATGTTTAAAATCCTGTCGTCAGCTCTCCAGTGGGACTGACTTCAAAGTGAGTGGAGAGAGGCCAAGTACTTAATTCAGGGCCCTTTGGGGTCTTCAGTAGTGACCGTGCAGGATGGGGTTTTGTGACTGTGTCTGTAGACCAATTCCACTTTATAACAATCTCCATGTAATGCCTTTCCTCGTGGAAGGATTTGAGATTAATTTTCAAATTAATTTCTTGCTTTTTTCCTGGGACGCGGGTATTATTGAGAACACTGGTGTTTGTTACCACTCCTAATATCCCTCGTCCAGTAAGCTGCTCAGTTCAGAGTCAGCCATGTTGCTGTCGATCTGGAGTCACATACCAGACCAGACCAGGTGGAGACAGCAGATTGATTTCCCTGGAAAGCTGTGTGTAAACTAAAGGCTTGTACAACAATTATTGTCTTGGTCAGCTTTATAATCTCTCCCCTCACATTGCACTGCAACAAGTTTCATCTTGGAGGGTTTCAATAACTTCTAGAATTTCCAACTTGGTTTCTGTGGACAGTTTCTAACGTATAATGGATGTGTCCCAGTGTCATGCCTTATTCAGACAGCTCTTCAAACTCCTGAATACCAACTGCCCATCACAATTACAACCCCAAATCCAAACGAGGTGAGGTTTTAGTGTCCACGGGAGTTGAAAGTAAGTGGAAGCTGAACTGAAATGGAAGACATTGTGGAGGTGGAAAGACTGTTCTCTTTTGTTTGTTCTGTTTTTTTACAATTTTTTTTTGTTTCCCTTCCTTGTCAAATTAGGAATTGATTAACTCCACCATCTACATGTGGAGATTCCTTGTCACTGATCCAGCTCCGTCCGAGCCAGCTCTGAGTGAACAGAACCTCTGACACTCCTCGTTATCTTTTGTTTTCTCCCCCCCCCCCCCCCCCCACACACTACCGCCTAACTGTGGGAGTGATTATTTTTTTCCCCAGCCCCCATGTTGTGTGTGTGTAGGTGTGAGACACAGTGAAAGACACAAGTTGCACGAATCTTTATTCAAATTTTCACCACCAGGAAGAAAGGAAACACCCGAGTGGCCAGTGACAAGCCGTGTCCTTCACATCAAAGGGCAATGCTGTGTGATCAAACAGTGAAGGGGAAGGTAGGGACTAAATCAAAATAGAGTTGGATGGAGAAATAATGCATTCCACTCCCTGCGGTGCCCACCTCTCCCTGAACAACTCCAGGGTGTTGGTGGACAACGTGTACTCCTTTCCCAGAGAAAACCTGGGCTCTAACGTAACCCCGGAAGACGGGCAGGCAGTCGGCCCTAATGACCCCTTCCACAGCCCGATGCCTGGACCTGTTTATGGCCAGTTTGTTCAGCAATCTCCTGGTTAATATCAGTTAACCAGGGCTTCCTGATTAGCCTGGGCTGGAAGCCACAATCAAGGATCTTGTAGCAAACGCATCCCCCCCACCCTCCCCACTGGCCCGGGAGTGTGGGTCAGCTCCTCTTGTACCTTTTTCCTATGACGTGTCCACCCCAGCTCCGGTCCCTCTGATGCAGACTCTGACACGGCCTGTACCGGACTGTAGTTCCTCTCCCTGTATCTGGAGCATCTCGAGAGTTTCCTCCTCCTTCCAGCGGTAATGGTATCGAGGCTGCATCCATCTTGGACCCTGAGGTTTCCTCAACACCAGCCAGAGGGGAGAGCCCAAGGTTTCTGACAGGCCTTCTGGTTGTTGACAGGGGCCTAGTATGTTTTGCTCCTGTCCTGTTTGTGAGGGAACAGCTTTCAGGTGATCCACGTGTTGGTTCAGGACTGCCTCACTTTCCCCAAACTTTGTAAGTCACGGGACCTGACCTCACGTCAACCTCACCTCGTACCCGTACAGAGCCGTTTCCATGGTTCTGGCACCAAACGTCATCCCCTCAATGAAATGGTCTCCCTCGCTTCGAGGAGGCATGTGGCTGGCATTGGTGATCCTGCTGCTGTTTCACCCCAACAACCCTCCCCCAGTTTGGGGAAATATCAGGTTTAACCTGGTGCAGTGTCTGCTCCCCATCACCAACTCTGCTGGAACTATCCTGTTGTTGTGTCTGGGCAAATCGATCCAAATCCATTCCGATCTGGGACCTGAGCCCCCAGACCCTGTCACCATGTCCCCCTTGATTTACTTGGACAGAGTACACTGGCTGTGACCAGCCAGCTCCGAGTCAGGTTCCTGAACTGAGGAGATTCTCAATCCCCTGGTAATCCTGGTCAGCCAGGGCTTCCTGATTTGGCCCAGATTAACATTAAATGTCCTGCATTTGTTTCCCATGAATATTTGAGATTTAAATCTGAACTGAAACTGTCTCTTCAATTTCTAAAGGAGAGGAAACATTGCTGTTTTCTTGCTGTTCCAGATTTTGGAAAAATGTTTACCTGAGCTTTCACATTAGCCATGTATCAATTTGTCAAAGGAAAATAATTTTGACTAACCTGAATGACGTTCCCCGAGGGTTTGATTTTAGGCCGTGGATTGTTGTTTGTAAATAACTTGTACTGCCTAAACAATTCAGTTATCAAGTTTTATACAATCCATAAACTTCTAATGTCGTAAATGGTGAACAGTGTAACAGAGTTCAAGATGACTGAGAATGTTGATTACAATTTAGGTAAATGTGTGACTGTTTTCATAACCACCTTGACAAGGAAGAAATGAGAGGAAATGCAGAGATACTTCCAGCAGCTGACAGTCTCTAGAGTTTCTCCATTCACAGGTAAAGCACGCCTTCGGACCATCGCCCAGCCCTCCACAACCTGATCCAACTGACTCAATCAGCCCCCCAGTCATCAGCACGAAAAGTCAAGAAGCTATCAACAGTGAAGAGGAGGTCTGCACGCTTTTTGTCAGTGGCCTTCCTCTGGGCGTTAAACCACCTGAACGTTACCCTCTCTTTCG
The DNA here is from genome assembly GCF_047496795.1 of Chiloscyllium punctatum. Lineage (NCBI taxonomy): Eukaryota > Metazoa > Chordata > Chondrichthyes > Orectolobiformes > Hemiscylliidae > Chiloscyllium > Chiloscyllium punctatum. Next base: position 53,374,311 of record NC_092780.1, read on the forward strand.
ATCATTGAAGGGATATGAAGGTTCACAGATCAAGCTCACATCACAACAGCCAGTTGGCTTTGTGACATTTGACAGCAGAGTGGGGGTAGGCCCAGCAAAGAATGCTGTGTTCACTGAGCCTGGAGCTGCAGCTGTTACACTGCACACACACAGATGCTGGTATCCTCTGTCTGAAGCAGCTCTGCAAGTCTTGTCAGTTTTGTTAGGTATTTAACTGTCCTCGCCCAAGAATTCAGATTTCTCCGTGGAGTGCAAGGACAGACGGGATTTTATTTTCAGGTTGGACTTTACTAAAGGAGATTTTGGAGAATTGGCTCATTTCCACTTGACTTGGAGGGGACAGAGTGGTCTCTATGGACTGTGGATTTAAGAAATTTACTGGTGAACTTTGTCCCCACGTGGGAGAATTCTGCAAACTGGTTGTCAGTCTGATGAAAGCTGCTGGTGTCATCTGGGTAGTGATCATGGAATGATCAAAGGGTGGAATGTAATGTTTCAAGATTAAATTGGAATATCTCTGAACATTAATGAAATATTAAAGGGTTAAACTGCACTGATTTGAATATTCTGAAAGTGAGTGGGGACAACATTCATGCAAGAATGTGAATCATCTCGCCCCCCCCCTCCATTTAGACAGTTTAATTTGATAATGGTATGGGGAGTAATAGCAAATGACTATCATTCAATCTCTTCCATTCGGAAATGCTTCCTCGCCAGACCCTGAAGCTAGGTATGTCACACTTGCATTGTCTTGGGGAATCAGAGATATGAAATCATCTGCATAATGATTCCCCAGTATTAGGACATTTAGCACTTGCATTATCCCTGAGGAAGATCTCATCCTACCATTGTACCTGGGGTAACATGTGACTGTGAGGGCATGGCCAGAGTACCTGTGAACATTACCAACTGACCTGTATAAAAAGGATGTGTTTGTTCAGGGCTTCACTTTGACTTGACCTCACATGCCTGTGAAGAGGGTCAAAAGTGGTCACCTTGCTTGTACAGGCTTTAATAAACTTCAACTGTTTGCAGAAGTTGGTGTGTGCCAATTGCATCTCGTGTGTGAAACCTCGGGGAAAAGAACTGAACAGATGGTAGCAGCAGTGGGACTCCAACATACACGGAACTTCCAGGTGAACTGAATAAGTGATTGACTGAATGTTGGTTGTGTGAGACAGATGGGTCCACAATGTAAGCTTCACCGTGATCTCTCTCTAAACCTACCACTCAGTCAACCCCTCATCTGCTGGGACTTGGTGATAGAATCTTTTGAGAAACTCACTCACGAAGTTGTCCGTCTGTCCTCTGCAACTCCACTAATCATATTGCCATCTGCGAACTTACTAATTAGACCACCTATACCTTCCTTCAGATCAGTTATGTATATCACAAACACAGTGGTCCCAGATGGATCCCTATGGAACACCACCGATCACAGGTCTCCATTTTGAGACACTAGTATTACTGTCTCCTGTTGCCCAGTCAGTTCTGCATCTACCTCGCTCAGACACCCTGGACCTCTTGCGACCTCACTTTCTCCATCAGCCTACCATGGGGAAGCTTAGCAAAATCCTTACTGAAGTCCATGTCTATAACATCTACATCTCGTCTCCCATTAATCACCTTTTTCACTTCCACAAGCAATTCTATTAACTTGGTAAGATGTGACCTGCCCTGCACAAAACCAAGCTGCCTATCACTGATACACACATTTTCTTCCAAATGTAAATAGATCCTATCCCTCCGTATCTTCTCCAGCAGCTTCCCTCCCATTGATGTCGGGCTCACTGGTCTATAATTATCTCGATTATCTTTGCTACTCTCCTTAAACAAGGGGACAACATCAGGAACTCTCCAATCCCCTGGACCCTCACCTGTGTTCACGGATGCTGCAAAGATCTCTCTCTCTCTCTCTCTCTCTCTCTCTCTCTCTCTCTCTCTCTCTCTCTCTCTCTCTCTCTGCTCTTCCACCCCTCCCCCAACCTGAGAGAGATCCCATTTGGGAGCTTGTCCATCTTAATGCCTTTTGGAATACCGAACACTTCCTCCCTCCTTCTGCAGACTTGATTTGACCTAGAGTGATCAACCATTCCAGATTGGTCTAACTTTCCCCATATTCTTCCAAACGTTTGTCTGGTTTCAGTCACCTAGACCTTTGTATATGCTTCCTTGTTTCCTCTGAGCTAGTCTCTCAATTTCATCGGTCATCCCTCGTTCCCTAATCTCACCATTACTATCCCTCATTTTCACAGGGTCATGTCTATCCCTTACTAATGATCATCTCTTTAAAAGCCTTCAACATATCAAATTTGGATTTACCTTCAAACAGCTGTTTCCAATCCATATTTTCCAGCTCCTGCTAAATTTGGCTATTCCGAGTCAGCGATGTACAGCATGAAACCAGACCCTTTGGTCCAACTCATCCACACCGACCAGATGTCCTCAATTAATCTAGTCCCATTTGCCAGCACTTGGCCCATATCCCTCTAAATCCTTCCTACTCATCGACCTATCCAGATGCTTTTTAGAGTCACAGTCATAGAGATATACAGCACGGAAACAGACCCTTCCATCCAACTCCATGTCACCCAGTTATTCCAGTCTAATCTAATCCTATTGTCCTATATCCCTCTTAAACCCTTCCTATCCATATACCCATACCTTTTAAATGCTGTAATTGTACCAGCCTCCACCATTTCCTCTGGCAGCTCATTCAAACATGCACCACTCTTTGCGTGATAAGGTTGTACCTTAGGTCCTTTTTATACCTTTTCCCTCTCCCCCTAAACCTATGCTCTCTAGTTCCTGACTCCCCCATCCCAGGGAAAAGACCTTGTCTGTTTATCCTATCCATGCTCCTCATGACTTTATAAACTCCGCCTCTGACGCTCCGGGAAAACAGACCCAGCACATTCAGCCTCTTATACTGAAGGGTCTGTTTCCATGCTGTACATCTCTGACTCTGACCCTCCCTCTAGCTCAAATCCTCCAAACCTGGCAACATCCTTGTAAATATTTTGAGCCTTTTCAAGTTTCACGACATCCTTCCTTCCAACAGGAAGGAGACCAGAATTGCACTCAACATTCCAAAAGTGGCCTAACCGATGTCCTGTACAGCCTCAGCATGACCTCCCAACTCCTATACTATTGTTGGCCTTCTCCCAATGTAGCAGTCTTCCTTTCAGACCACTCTCTTTTCTTTGTCCATGAGTATTCTAAAACTTATGGAATTCGGATCACTATTCTCAAAGTAACTCATGACAGAATGTTCAACAACCCGGCTGGGCTCATTTCCCAACACCAGGTCCAGACTGGCACCTTCCCAATTTTGGACTATTTACATACGGCTCTATAAAAACCCTCCTGGATGCTCCGGAGTGTTAGAGGTCTAAATGGAGCAGAATTTGTACGTAAATCCCCCAGGCAATGTTGGGAAAATTATAATCTCCCATCACTACCACCCTGTTGCTCCTAATCTTTCCATAATCTGTTTACATATTTGTACCTCCTCTCACGCTCACTGTTGGGAGGCCTGTAGTCCAGCCCCAACTTCGTTACTGCACCCTTCCTGTCTGGGCTCTGCCCACATTGCCTCACTGCTCGAGTCCTTCATAGTGCCCTCCTTCAGTACAGCTGTGATATCCTCCCTGACCAGTAATGGAACTCCTCCACCCGTTTTACCTCCCTCTCTATTCCACCCGAAACATTGATATCCTGAGATATTTAGTTACCAATCTTGCCCTTCACTCAACCAAGTCTCAGTTATAGCAATAACATTGTACTCCCAGGTACTAATCCATGCCCGAAGTTCACTTGACCACTTACATCAAAACAAACGCATCTCAGACTGTCAATCCCTTTGTCGTCTTCATCTGGTCTCTGCCTACTCTTCCCCTTAGTCACGCTGAATTCATTTTCTCGTTCCTTACAGGTTTTAGTTACTGCCTCCTTACTGTCCACTAACCACCACCTCATTTGGGTCCCTTCCCCCCAACAGCATTAACAAAAGCAGCCCCTGGACATTGGATCCAGTCCAGCCCATGTGTAGACCATCCGATTTGTAATAGTCCCACCTCCCCCAGAATTGGTCCCAATGTCCCAAAATCTGAACCCCTCCCTTCTCCACTAACTCTCAAGCCACTCATTCATCCTGCCTATTCTTTCATTTCTGCTCTGACTAGCCCGTGGCACTGGTAGAAATCCTGAGATGACTTCCACTGAGGTCCTACTTTGTAACTTGGCTCCTAACTCCCTAAATTCTGCTTTTAGGACCTCATCCCATTTATTCCCTTCCTCATGTGGCCTACTTTATTACAAGGAAAACAGCTGAGCTTTCTTAATTCCCTTTTCCCTCATAGGTTTCCTCTTTACCCTGTGGTGAACGATCATTAATATCTTCAACAAGATGTCCCTTTTCCCTTATCACGTAAGGATTTCCATTTTCCCCAATTTCTATCCCCCTCAGATTCAAATTGATGTTGGAAGCTAAACTTTGATTTATGAACCAACTCATAATCATCTGCCTTTTCTGCTGATAATCTTGCAATCTTAACTCGCTCTTCCAGGTGAGTTCTCGTTACTTCAGGAAGTGAATTTTGAACTCCTCCATGATAATTGTCTCTCTAAGATTGTCTGATCGATTTTCAATGCTCTTATCCACCGATCAAAGTTACTTTGTTTGATCCTTTCAAACTCTGTGACACCAGGCCCCTCCTTAGGTTCTAAAATGCCTAGAAGCTTCTGGGTGGAGCTCATATACACTGAAGATGGCTTTTTTATCACCTGATACTCCCCAGATACCTCCCCTGATAATGACGCAAATACCTCACCAGCTCCACCTACCAACGTCACTTGGATCAACGATACCCGCATAGTCACTGGCCATTTCATTTGTTTAGCCACTTTCTACAATGAAATGAAAAAACGGTCTACTTGTTTTGCAATCCATCACATTGTTTTTGTTCTTGAACAATGGGTAACAGCTACAGTATAATGTCCAGCCACAGCAAAACATTCCCTCTGTGATAGTCAAGAAACGGTGCCTGGATGCTATGGAGATGATTTTCTGTTCAATATTATTTGGATGGAGGGGGCTTTGTTCTGTTTGTGACAGTCACTTGAAGGAAGTAGCATAGAATGTAATCATTGGTCCAGTACCCTCTTTCTGATGCTATTAGTGATTTGTCAACACAATATCAGATTCCCAGTGGAGTGTCTGCTGATCACTGGTTTGAATTTGAGCACAGCAACTAATTGTGAAGAGCCTTTAACCCAACAGCTTAAACTTCACTCTAAATGTGCTATAATCAAAGTAACATCTCAAATGATAGAAAGACTACAATGTAGAAGGAGTCTATTCAGCCTGTTCCTGTCTGTGCTGGCTCTCTGTATTAGCGATTCATCTGGGTCACGTCCCTTGTTCATATTCCCTGTTGCTCTGTAAATTGTTTCTCTCTTGGTGACTGTCCAGTTTTTTTTTTGAATGAATTAATCTGCCTCCATCACATCTTCAAGTAATAACAACCCACTAAACAAAATGTTTTCTCTTGTGTATTTAAATTTTCCACTTTTTCATTAATTTGGTTGAACCTTTGGCTGAAGAAGCACCAGTGATCTGAAACCACCATGTTCAATCCCTATACCGCCCTGTGTTGCCAAACCTCTTGGCCAACATTTTGCTTTGGACATGTAGACTTTTTTTGTCAGAGGTTTTGGGATTCCTGAATTAATTACTTTTCTCCCGTGACAAGCTCTGCTCGCCACTGATTCCACCTCATCCTGAGTAACTTTGGTGGAGGAGATAATTGAGATGACTGTTCAACTCCAGGTCAAACAGAGCACCAAGCTCATGAACAGTCTGGTTCAGACTCAATGATTTGGAGATGCTGGTGTTGGACTGGGGTGTACAAAGTTAAAAAATCTTAACACCAGATTCATAGTCCAACAGGTTTAATTGGAAGCACACTAGCTTTCGGAGCGTCGCTCCTTCATCAGGTGGTAGTGGAGGGCTCAATCCTAACACACAGAATTTATAGCAAAGATTTACAGTGTGGTGTAACTGAAATTATACATTGAGACATTGATTGTGTTAAGCGTTTCATCTGTTAGAATATAGTGATAGTTTCACTACTTTCATGTGTAAATCACAAAACCTTTTTTAAAATGTTGCATTCTTGAGTTAGCTTTAACAATGGTGATAACTAGACAATTAAAGGTGTTGGCCCCCTGTGTTCTCTGTCTATGTCCTGATGTTTAGATTGATTCGAATCCAAAAAGGGAGATAATGGAGTTCTACATGAATTCATGCAGTTTTTGAGCAAAGTACAATGTAACCCTGCAAGTACAAATTCACCCCAGAAAATATATGTGTGCATGTGGGTCTTTGTCTGTGTGTGTGTGTGTGTGTCTGTCTGTCTGTCTGGGGTGGGGGTTGATTGTGAGACAGTGTATGTGTGTGTGTGTGTGTGTGTGTGTGTGTATGTAGTGAGTGTAGAGTGTCTTAAGTCTATGGTGGTCACCTGTAATGTGACATGAACCCGTGGTCCCGGTTGAGGCCCCTCCCCCCCGATGGATTCCAAACTTATTTATCAGCTTAAGTTTGTTAAAATTTAAGGCTTGTGTTCAAATCCTTCCAAAGTTTTGACTTCTTAATTCTTTAACCTCCTGTAGCCCTACAACTCGGTGAAAACTTTGATTTCCTTCAGTTTCTTCCTCTCCTGCATCCCACACCTTCTGTGCCCTATCACTGGTGGACATGCATTCAAGTTAAAATTTCAGCTCAAGAATTCCCTTCCCAAACCTTAACACCTGAGTAAAGAAATTGCTTAAACCCTACTTCCTTAACCAAACATTTGGTCCACCTGTCCTAATATTTACCTGTTTGATTCAGTGTTAGCTTTTGTTGGATATTCCTAATGTGACGCATCCTGGGATGTTTTAACAGTATTTCTCTAGAATTGCTAATACCCACCTCCTTGTGAACCTCAGTACCATCTCGTTTAGTTGCCAGTATCTCTGTATTCTTGTCGACAACATTTGCCTGTGCATTGCAAATATCCCCTCACCCCCACCCACCCCCGCTGCACAGGATACTGTCACCCCTTTGTTTCAGGTGTGGACCATCCTGTTTGTAGAGGTCCCTCCTACCCCAGAATGAGCCCCAATTATCCAGGAATCTGAATCCCTCCCTCCTGCATCATCCCTGTTGCCATGTGTTCAACTCCTCTCTCTCCCTATTCCTCACCCCCTTCAAGCATGTGGCACAGCCAACAAACCAGCTTTAATCTTCCAGCTTAGCTCCTGAATTTCTGCATTACATCCCCATCCCTTTTCCTATTTACGTTGTTGGTGCCAATGTGGACCACGACTTGGGGCTGCTCCCCCTCCCCCTCCCCCTCCCCCTCAAGGATCCTGAAAACCCGATCTGAGACATTGGCACCTGGGAGGGTACACACCAACCGTGAGTCTCTCTTGTTCCCCCAGAACCTTTATCTGTTTCCCTAACTAAGGTGTTCCCAATGACTAATGCTCTGCTCCTTTCCCTGTTTCATTCTGAGCAACACGGACAGACTCTGCCTGAGACCTGTGCCCCATTGCTTACCCCTGGTAAGTCATTTCCCCGCCCCCCCCCCCCCAACAGTATCCAAAATGGGTTCCTTGTTATTGAGGGGAACAGCCTCAGGGGATCCCTGCACTGCCTGCTGGTTCCCTTTCTGTCCCCTGACTGTAGCCCATCTCCCTCCTCCTTGTACCTGAGGTGTGACTGCCTCCCTGTAACTCCTCTCAATAACCCCCTGCACCTCCCGAATGATCCCAAGTTCATCCAGCTCCAGCTCCAGTTCCCTTACACAGTTCTCGAGGAGCTGGAGTTGGGTGCACTTCCCGCAGATGCAGTCAGCAGGGACATAAGTGGTGTCCCTTACCTCCCACATTCTCAGGAGGAACATTTAACTGCCCTCGGCCTCCATTCTCACTATTCCAAATTCCTAATGAGTCTACTGAAAAGTAAATAAAGAAAAGCAAGTTATCTTACCAACCTGTGTCTCAGAACTTTTATTGATTGTTTAGAGAATGAGGACGGGTGGGAGGCACTACTTAAGTAGTGTTTTGGTTAAAGTAACTGCCCAAATATGTTCCTTCACTTACCCAGCAGTTCCGAGTCTGCTCCTGCTCAGCGTGCGCTCCTCCCAGTCACGAGGTAAGTTTTAAAATCAGTGATTCACTTTCCCGTCAGTCCCCTGCTAAACAGGAAGAACAAGAATTATTTGTTATAAGATTGCTGATATTGGACAAACTGGCCCTTGGGACCTACAGAGCTCTTACTGACTAGACCTTGTTGGTCAATATTAGTGAGGGAGGTAACTGCAGCCCCTTAATTCTGCTGTTGCCAGGGGAGATTGGTCAGTTTGAAAGCAGAGGGTGAGGTGGGGGCTGCTGGGAAGGTCAATTTCTCACCAAGGACTGACCTTGAGCATGAGCAGCCTTCATTTTACAGACAGCAGCAGAGCGAGAGGTGGCTGAAAGGACCAAGGGATTGCTGGGAATAATAAGCGAAGAAGGTTACCTCAGATTACAAAAGGATCTTGATCAGATGGGCCAATGGGCTGAGAAGTGGCAGATGGAGTTCCATTCAGGTAAATGCGAGGTGCTGCATTTTGGGAAAGCAACTTAATGGTAAGGTCCTAGGGAGTGTTGCTGAACAAAAGAGACATTTGGAGTGCGGGTTCATAGCTCCTTGAAAGTGGAGTCGCAGGTAGATAGGATAGTGAATGGTTATTGCAGGTTTCAGGATTTAGATATTTCGAGAAGAACAGAAAATGGTAAAAGAGGGGGTGGTGTGGCATTATTAGTCAAGGACAGTATTCTGTTTGCAGAAAGGATGTTTGCGGACTCATCTACTGAGGTAGTATGTGTTGAGATTAGAAACAGGAAAGAGGTTACCCTGTTGGGAATTTTCTATACAGTATGTATAGAATGTAATATGTAGACAAGCCAACAAGGGGGCAAGGCCACATTAAGTTTGGTACTGTGTAATGGATCCAGCCAGGTGTTAGATTTGGAGGGAGGTGAGCACTTTGGTGATAGTGACCACAATTCGGTTATGTTTACTTTAGTGATGGAAAGGGATAAGTATACACCACAGAGCAAAAGTTATAGCTGGGGGAAAAGCAATTATGATGTGATTAGGCAAAATTTAGGATGCATAGGATAGGGAAGGAAACTGCAGGGGAAGGGGACAAGTTAAATGTGGAGTTTGTTCAAGGAACAGCTACTGCGTGTCCTTGATCATTATATACTGATCAGGCAGGGAGGAAGTTGCTGAGCACGGGAACCGTGGTTTACTAAGGAAGTTGAATCTCTTGTCAAGAGGAAGAAGAGGACTTATGTTAGGGTGAGATGTGAAGGCTCAGTGAGGGTGCATGAGAGTTACAAGTTAGCCAGGAAAGACTAAAGAGAGATCTAAGAAGAGCCAGGAGGGAACATGAAGTTGTTGGTGGATAGGATCAAGAAAAACCCCAATGTTTTCTCTAGGTTTATCAAGAATAAAAGAATGACCAGAGAGAGATTAGGGCCAGTCAAACATAATAGTGGGAAGTTGTACATGGAGTCAGAGGAGAGAGGGGAAGCACTAAATGAATACTTTTCATCAGTATTCACACCAGAAAAAGACAATGTTGTCGAAGAGAATACTGAGATACTGACTACTAAACTAGATGAGATTGAGGTGCATAAGGAAGAGGTGTTAGCAATTCTGGAAAGTGTAAAAGTAGCTATGTCCCTTGCGCCAGATGGGATTTATCCTAGGATTCTCTAGGAAGCCAGGGAGGAGATTGGAGAGCCTCTGGCTTTGATCTTTACATTGTCATTGTCTACAGGAATAGTGCCAGAAGACTGGAGCATAGAGTCATAGAGATGTACAGCATGGAAACAGACCCTGCGGTCCAACCTGTCCACCCCAACCAGATATCCCAACCCAATCCAATCCCACCTGCCAGCACCCGGCCCATATCCCTCCAAACCCTTCCTATTCATATACCCATCTAAATGCCTCTGAGATGTTGCAATTGTATCAGCCTCCACCACATCCTCTGGCAACTCATTCCATATATGTACCACACTCTGCGTGAAAAAGTTGCCCTTTAGGTCTCTTTCCCCTCTCACCCTAAACCTATGCCCTCTAGTTCTGGACTCACACGTCCCAGGGAAAAGCCTTTTGTCTATTTATCTTATCCATGCCCCTCATAATTTTATAAACCTCTATAAGGTCACCCCTCAGCCTCCAATGCTCCAGGGGAAACAGCCCCAGCCTGTTCAGCCTCTCCCTAAAGCTCAAATCCTCCAACCCTGGCACCATCCTTGTAAATCTTTTCTGAACCCTTTCAGGTATCACAACATCTTTCCAATAGGAAGGAGACCAGAATTGCATGCAATATTCCAACAATGGCCTAATCAATGTCCTGTACAGCTGCAACATGACCTCCCAACTCTTGTACTCAATACTCTGACCAATAAAGGAAAGCATACCAAACGCCGCCTTCACTATCCTATCTAGCTGCGACTCCAATTTCAAGGAACTATGAACCTGCACTCCCAGGTCTCTTTGTTCAGCAACATTCCCTCGGACCTTCCCATGAAGTGTATAAGTCCTGCTAAGATTTGCTTTCCCAAAATGCAGCACCTCACATTTATCTGAATTCAACTCCATCTGCCACTTCTCAGCCCATTGGCCCATCTGGTCCAGATCCTGTTGTAATCTGAGGTAACCCTCTTCGCTGTCCACTATACCTCCAATTTTGGCGTCATCAGCAAACTTACTAACTGTACCTCTTACACTCGCATCCAAATCATTTATGTAAGTAACAAAAAGTAGAAGACCCAGCACCGATCCTTGTGGCGCTCCACTGGTCACAGGCCCCCAGTCTGAAAAACAACCCTCCACCACCACCCTCTGTCTTCTACCTTTAGCCAGTTCTGTATCCAAATGTCTAGTTCCCCCTTTATTCTATGGGATCTAAACTTGTTAATCAGTCTCCCATGGGGAACCTTGCCGAATGCCTTACCGACGTCCACGTAGATCACATCTACTGCTCTGTCCTCATCAATCTTCTTTGTTACTTCTTCAAAAATAGAAATGTTGTTCCCTTGTTTAAGCAGGGGAATAGAGACAACCCTGGTATTTATAGACCATTGAGCCTTACTTTGGTTGTGGGTAAAGTGTTGAAAAGGTTATAAGTGATAGGATTTATAAACATCTAGAAATGAATAAGTTGATTAGGGATAGTCACATGATTTTGTGATGGATAGGTCCTGCCTCACAAACCTTATTGCGTTATTTGAGAAGGTGACCAAACAGGTTGATGAGGGTAAAGCAGTGGATGTGTTGTATATGGATTTCAGTGAGGTGTTTGATAAGGTTCCCCATGGTAGGCTATTGCACAGAATATGGAGGCATGGGATTGAGGTGATTTAGCGGTTTGGGACCGATGGGAAATGTTCATCCTGGAGTTCAGTTAGTAGTGGGGTACCGCAAGGATCTGTTTTGGGGCCACTGCCATTTGTCATTTTTATAAATGACCTGGAGCCATGGCATAGAAGGATGGGTTAGTAAATCTGCAGATGACATAAAGGTCAGTCGAGTTGTGGATAGTACTGAAGGCTGTTGCAGGTTACTGAGGGACATAGATAAGCTGCAGAGATCGGCTGAGAAGTGGCAAATGGAGCTTAGTGCGAAAAAGTGTAAGGTAATTCGCTTTGGTAGGAGTAACAGGAATGCAGAGTACTGGGCTAATGGTAAGATTCTTGGTCGTGTAGATTAGCAGCAAGATGTCAGTGTCCAGGCAGACAGATCCCTGAATGTTGCCACCCAGGTTGAGAGGATCATGAAGAAGGCATACGGTGTGTGATCTTTTATTGGCAGAGGGATTGAGGTTTGGAACCATGAGACCATGCTGCAGCTGTGTAAAACTCTGGTACAGCCACATTTGGAGTATTGCGCACAGTTCTGGTCACCACATTATTGGAAGGATGTGGAAGCTTCGGAAAAGATTCAGAGGAGATTTACTAAGATGCTGCCTGGTCTGGAGGAAATGTCTTACGAGAAAAGGCTGAGGGACTTGTGACCAGGCAGCATCCGAGGAGCAGGAAACTTGACATTTTGGGCAAAAGCCCTTCATCAGGAATGAAGGCAGGGAGCCTCCAGGGTGGAGAGATAAACGGGAGGGGGGGTGGGGGTGGGGAGAAGGTGGAAAGAGTACAATAGTTGGATAGAGTAGCAATAGCACCCAACTCAGCACCGTCCTCATGACGTGTCCTACCTGCCAATTTTCCTTCCCATCTATCTGCTCCACCCTCCCCTCTGACCTATCACCTTCATCCCGACACCCATCCACCTATTGTGCTCTTTGCTACCTCCTCCCCACCCCCCCTCCCGTCCATCTCTCCATCCGGAATGCTCCCTGCCTTCATTCCTGATGAAGGGCTTTTGCCCAAAACATTGATTTTCTTGCTCCTCGGATGCTGCCTGACCTGCTGTGTTTTTCCAGCACCACTCTAATCCAGACTCTGGTTTCCAGCATCTGCAGTCTTCACTTTTGCCTGAGGGACTTTGAGGCTGTTTTTGTTCGAGAGAAGTAGGTTAAGAGGTGACTTCATTGAGACATATAAGATAATCAGAGGGTTAGATAGTTTGGACAGTGAGAGTCTCTTTCCTCAGAGACGCTGGCTAGAATGAAGGGACATCGCTTTAAATTGAGGGGTGATAGATATAGGTGAGATGTCCAAGGTAGGTTCTATACTCAGAGTAGTTGAGGTATGGAATGCACTGCCTGCAACATCAGCCAAACTCGCCAACTTTAAGGGCATTTAAACGGTCATTCGATCTGCATGTGGACGACAATGGAATAGTGTAGGATAGATGGGCATCAGATTGGTTCCACAGGTCAGCACAACATCGAGGGCCGAAGGGCCTGGACTGCACTGGTAATGTTCTATCTTCTAACATAGATATAGTAAGTGGGCAAAGATCTGGAAGATGGAATACAATATTGATAAATGTGCAGTCATCCATTTTGGGAGGAGTAACAGGAAAAAGGATTATGAATTGAATGGTAATAAATTGCAGCATGCTGCTGTGCAGAGGGACCTGGGTGTCTTGTGTGTGAATCACAGAGGGTTGGTCTGCAGGTACAACAGGGAATTAGGAAGCAAATGGAATTTTGTCCATCATTGCGAAAGGGATTGAGTTTAAAAGCAAGGAGGTTATGTTGTAGCTGTACAAGGTGCTGGTGAGGCCACCCCTGGAGTACTGTGTGCACTTTGGGTCTCCTTACTTGAGAAAGGATGTACTGGCACTGGGGTTGGTGCAGAGGGGGGGTCACAAGGTTGATTCTGGAGTTGAAGGCGGGGGGGGGAAGTTGGCTGATGAGGAGAGACTAAGTAAATTGAACATAGAACATAGAACATAGAACAATACAGCACAGAACAGGCCCTTCGGCCCACGATGTTGTGCCGAACTTCTAACCTAGATTGGGATCATATTCATTCCTAATTGGGATCATATTCATTGAAATTCAGAAGAATGCGGGGTATCTTAGGGAATGGTTAAGCTAGAAGTAGAGAGGATGTTTCCACTGGCCGGTGAAACTAGGACAACAGGGTATTGCCTCAACATTAAAGGGAGCAGAGTTCGGACTGAATTGAGAAGGAACCTCTTCACCCAGAGAGTGTTAATCTATGGAATTCCTTGCCCAGGGAAGCAGTTGATGCTGGTTGAGTAAACGTTTTTAAAGTGAAGGTAGATCATGTTTTGAAAACCTGAAGGAATTAAGGGATACAGTGAGAGTGTGGGTAAGTGGTTCTGAATCCACGAATAGATCAGCCATGACCGTATTAAATGTTGGAGCAGGCTCGAAGGGCCGGACGGCCTACTCCTGCTCCTAGTGCTTCCATCCTTTATGTCCCAGATCAGTTCAGGTGGAGCCCGTCCAAATGGTGCAGTCCCATACTGTCCCAATGAAGACATCAGTGTCCCACGAATGTGAATCCCTCTTTCCCACATCACTCCTTCACCCATGTGTTCACTTCCCTCATCTTCTCATGTCTTTAGCATTTTACACATTTTCTGGTAATAATTCAGCGATTACATTCCTTGAAGTCCTTTTTAAACAGTTTTTGTTCCTAATTACTGAGATTCCCCAAACAGTACCTCTTGCCTGTTCCTGCCTATGTATTTAGTGTTAACAGGCACCATGATACAGCACGGTGACTCCGTCGTGCCTCACAGCGCTAGGATCCTGCATTCGATTCCAACCTTAGGGGGGTGGAGTTTGTACATTCTCCGTGTGTCTGCATGGGTCCCTCTGGGTGTTCTGGTTTCCTCCCACAGTCCAAAGATGCGAACATGAGGTAGATTGACAATGCTAATTTGCTCACTCTATCCCCGGATATGTAAGATGGTTGGATTAACCGATGGGGATTGTGTGATTACAGGAATGGGGTGAGTCTGTGAGTGATGCTCTTCTGAAGGTCAGTGTGGACTCAATGGGCTGAAGGGCCTGCTTACACACTCTGCATATTCTATGATTCTGTACAACAATGAAACCCTCCTGTTCCCTCACCAGTATCCTCTCTATTCCACTCGTGTTGTGCTTCACAGTGGCATCAGACACACAGCCTCCCATCTGATTTTTTTAATGATTCAGTGGCTTGGAAAGAATGTATTGTCCATCCCTTATTGCTGAGAGGGCTGTTAGGAGTAAACCACATTGCTGTGTGTCTGGACTCGCATGTAGGTCAGAAACAGTAAGGATGGCAGTTTCCTTCCTGAAAGAAAGTTTTTGAACTCTCAGGATATTATTTCCTGACAATCAGCAATGGGCAGCATTGGACCCTTAATTCCAGGGTTTTTAAACTGGATTTTGTTCACCATCTGTCACGAGGAGACTCCGATCCTGCAACTTGGAACATTACCTGGGTCTTGTGAGTAATATTCCTTTGATAATACCACTGGGCCACTACCCACCTTATGTGTCACTCAAAGGATGCTATCTGTCCTCCTAATTGGAGCATTACCAACCATGATCACTTTCATTGGTGCTCTCCCAGTCCAATGTCTTGGTTAACAACAGGACACTGCACAGTTTGATGGTACACTCTGCAGAGCACTTCCTCGTCTGCAGGGGCCATCTCTAAAATGGTGAGGGATAGTGTGAGCAATGTTAGAAACAGTAACTCCATTACTTTCCAACACAGTTACGGGTATGAATAATTACTCATTCTTAGATCAGACTTGTCCTGTTGTAATGCCTGGTTGACAGTCAAATTAGTTCCCTGTTCTAAATATATTTCAACATCAGGGAATTAACCCAGCTGCTGCATTCTGTTTATTCAAACATGACATCAGAAAGAGTGCTGTAACCTCCGATCCTGAGAGAGATCATGCAGGTGATATAAAAAGAGATTGTATCATATCAGAATCTGATTTACGGTGATACCCTGACACTTGAAGGAATGTATCATTTCTGGTAGAAAATGCATTTTTCCATTGACACAGTCAGGAACATATTCTATCTGATCCTTGGTATAATTGGCCTTCCTGGTAAGTGACTATAACCGTTGGGGGTTCTGCATAATTCTGAGTGAGCTGGTTTCTGCCATTAAACTGTGATTGAGAATGTCACTTGCTAATCTGATGGAACTGTTGGAAGGACAGCTCGTCAACAAAACATTTTCATAAATTCAAATATCCTCTGCACTAAATATTCTGTATAAGCCTATATCAGAAAAGGAAAAGTTCAGTAATGACGATAGGTTGAGGATGTCAGAACTGTTCTCCGTGAAGGGAAGGAGGCGTAGGTGAGATTTGATTGTGATTAAATATTCAACCCAAGGAATTGCAGCACACAAACTGTTCATTCGGCAAAACTCTGCTCTGTCTGTCTTGAAACCTCCTCCATGAATGGACTGTGTTCGTTGAAGGCTGAGGTGTGACCTGATGGAAGTATATATTATGAGAGACACCATTACAAATTATTTTGTGATTTTATGTGAGGTGGATAGTCACAATATCGTCTCCAGGGTGGAAATGTCAAATGCTGGAGCACATAGTTTTACGCTGAAATGGTGAATCTCGAAAGGATCTGAGTGAACTAAATCACTTGTTTTTACAGAGAGGGTGCTCGGTGCCTGGAATGTGCTGCTGGGGAGGTGATAGAAATAGATAAGATAACAATGTTTAAGATGCATTTACCCCGACACAGAGACAGGCAGATGGCAGAGGGTTATGGAGCATGTGCAGACAGTTGGGATTTCTTCAGAATTGCACCGTGGTTGCCCATAGATCCAGTTCCTGTGATCTACTCTATTGCAATTTCAGACAGACCTTTCATTGGCTTGAGGAGCTATTCAATGGACACAATCCACTTCAAGATTCCCAGCAATTTTTTTAAACGTCTCCGGCACGGTGTGATCATGATACCGAATACATGCTCCAAATGTCGATAGTATAATGAGGTGAAGACAAGTATTGCATAATATAATCAAGGTTTGGGCTCCCCAAACTCTGCGTTACTGTGAAATTTCATTCTGTTTATTGATCGTCCTCTCGCATTGAAAACCAGTTCTTGGAGCATACCTTCACAGGTGTTGGAAGTTTAATCTTAAACATTAATTGTCTGCACCCTTCTGTCTGTTATGCACCAATCATCGTGCAATGTCTGAGAAAGCCGAGGGCCTGAAGCCTGACTGTGTTGTACATAATTGGAAGGAAGGTTCCCTAATCCCAGAAATGATCCAAGAGGATGATGGTGATACCATCCCATCCCAGGGAATTTGTTCAACCTCAGCAGGTGTCTCTCAGTGACCTGCCTTTGGTTTCTTCATCACACTGCAGCTCTGCCTCCTGGGAGCAGCTGATTGGATATCCTGTGTCAGATGTTTCAGACTGAGAGTTGCACGTTTTATAGCAATGTTGAGTTCATGTTTCAGATTCAATAAATACTGCTCTGATCAGAGTTTGTGTGGCCTTCTAAACATTCATCAATTGCTAAGAAACAAATGACTTTGATCAATAATTTCTAATCTCTATTCCCTTTTCTCTCTCTTATAGTGAATTTAGTGGCTATTCTGATCTTGTCCAAGGGAAAATGCGGTGTTTCCACTTGTACCACACGCTATTTGGTGGCAATGGCAATGACAGATCTACTGTTTATTATACTTGAGATTATAATGTACCGATACAATAAGTACTTTTTCCCTTTGAATTTCCTGGACATTACCCCTGTTTGCTCTGTTCGCTCTGCCCTCCGCCGTGCGGTCACAGATTGCTCTGTCTGGTTTACTGTCGCCTTTACTTTTGACCGTTTTATCGCCATTTGTTGCTCGAAGCTGAGAACAAAGTATTGCAATGAGAAAACCGCAGTTGTGGTTCTCGCAACCAGTGGCATTCTGCTCTCGCTGAAAAATATTCCAATCTACTTTAGATTTCGGTCTTCTGAGCTTTTCAACAATATACCCTGGAAATGTGTGAACACACGAGCTTATTATCATGATCCTCTATGGAGGGGATTTAAACTATTTGAAATCGTTCTTACCCCAATGCTTCCATTCATTTTAATTTTGCTGTTGAACACTCTAACTATCAGACACATTGTTATGGCCAGTCGTGTTCGTAAAGTACTGATGGGTCAGAAACAGAGGCAGGATCACTCTGACACTGAGATGGAGAGCAGGAGGAAGGGTATGATTTTACTGTTCACCATATCTGGCAGCTTCATCATTCTGTGGCTGTGGTACCTCTTAGATTATTTTGGAGTTTTAGAGCATTTGTTAGATGATGACTCTAAATATAGGTTTGAAAAAATTGCATACATGCTTCGGGATTTAGGTTCCTGCACAAATACTATTATTTACGTAGTGACACGGTGCAAGTTTCGGGAGAAAATTAGGAACACGGTGAAAGTTCTTTTCTCCTGAGTTGTTCAATGGGACCTGTAGCAAAATCCATTGGGAGCAATGGGGGGCTAATGCTGATTGCTATAAACTGGTAAGAAAATGCCTGAAGGAGAACTAGAAAAGTATAATTATTGACTCTGTGAGCAGTTATGTTGGAATGGATAATTGGAAATAAACTCACAGCATTAGCTGGCTGTTGGAGAGAGCCCGTTATGAAATCTGACACCTGGGGCACCTCAAGTCAGTGAGGAGGAAAAGGATCAATAGGACAATCAAATACATTTAATCTTGTGACCTACAGGTACGAGAATGGTAGAGATTAGTCACGCAAAACATGGTGAGTGTCTTAAAAAAGCTAAGTTTTGAAGAAGTGATCAGAAAGAGTCCAGCAGGTGGGAATGACAGACCCTGCAGCACTGGGAGGAAATTCATGTGTACAGTCCATCCTCCAACTGCAATGTTTGACTTGTCAGCTCCTCATCTCTATTCAGAAAGAACAACATATTCTTGCAAAAGCAAATTCTGCTCGCTATCAGAGAGCCTCTTGGGACAATTCTTGTTATCACCATTGTTAGTATCATTCTTACTACCATTATTATGATCATAATTACCACAGTTATGACTGTCATCATTCCTATCATTATTGGTATCATTTGTGTGGGATTGGAAGAATTCTAGGCCCTAAACTCATCATGTTGGGACAATATTCATATATTACGTGCAGTTCAGTGTTATGGAGTTGAAGGTATGTACTGTACCTTTAAGAGAGAGTGACGTTTGCTTGGTAGTCAGAATGAACAGTGAACTGTCATGTAACTGACGAGCAGTCTCAGTGTATGAGAAATTTGAAAATATGTAACATTTGGCTGTGAAATGGATAATTCAGTTGTTTTGACCACCATTTGAACTTAACAAATCAGTTTAAATTATGCTCCAGGAAACTAAAATTTTATTATAGGGTGGGAGTTAAATAACAAGCGTTTAATAGGAAAGAGGAGCAGAGTTGGAAATAGTTGTTGGTTAATGTTCTTTTATGGAGTCAAAGAATAGAATGGAAAAGATTTTTCTTTAAGTTGTGGAGTTTGGGGAGTTCTCTGACACTCCCCCTTTAACGGATTAGGATTCTTAGATTACTTACAGTGTGGAAACAGGCCCTTCAGCCCAACAAGTCCGCACTGACCCACCGAAGCGTAACCCACCCAGACCCATTCCCCTATATTTACCCCTACACCTCACACTACGGGCAATTTAGCATGGCCAATTCACCTAACCTGCACATTTTTGGATTGTGGGAGGAAACCGGAGCACCCGAGGAAACCCACACGACACGGGGAGAATGTGCACACTCCACACAGAGAGTCGCCTGAGGCGGGAATTGAACCTGGGTCTCAGGCGCTGTGAGACAGCAGTGTGAGGTGAGCTTTTCTGAGCATCGAGTTGAATTGGCAGGAGGGTTTCCCACCATGTCATATCGGTTTTGGGGATCTGGTCCATGATTTGGAGAGGTTTAGCCAGATCCAGTCTGAGATTTGGATGGATTTGAACAGATTTGGAGTAAAAGATCCCATCAGATTTAAACACATGCGGATCAGTGTTCGAGGTCTTTAAATAAAATGTAGGTGAAACAATTAGTTTAATGTCAGTTACTTGTGGCTGGTTAAATTAAAAGTGAGAGAAATGAATCTTAAAATTACTAAAGAGGTTCTGGGTTTGATTCCAAATTAAAAAAGACAAAAGTAATTGAGAGTTTGTTACTCAAGCACGTAGTTGTGTCAGAGAAATATACAAGTGCAGTACAGTTAGAAAAACCTAATGCACAATTGAAGAAAATGTAGTTCGACAATAAACAAAGGGGGAGAGAGAGAGAGAGAGAAGAAAGAGGGACAGAGTAAAAAGAGAGAGGAAAGGAAGAGAGACAGGAAAAAAGGGAGAGGAGTTCTTAGCTGAGCAAAGAGAGAGAAGAAAGTGAGAAAGAAAACAGAAAGAAAAGGAAGAGAAAAGGAGAGAGAATTTGAACGTCAGAAGTTGTGACTTCGTCGGGAAAGTCAAGTGAACAGGATGGAGGTGAAATGAGGAGGTCGTGATATATATAAATATGTTAAAACTCTGTCACATTTTGATGAGAACGGTGTCGATGTTTCCTTCATTTCGTTTGAAAAGTTGGCTCGGCAGATGGAGTGGTCAGCGGACTTGTGGGTAATGCTGGTTCAGACTGAGCTGGTCGGCAGAGCGAGTGAGGTACTTACAGCACGGTCAGATGAGGGGTCAAGAGATTATACAGATGTCAAACAAGCTGTTTTGAATGCTTAAGAATTGGGACCAGAAGCAAATACACAGTGATTCAGGAACACAAAGAAAGAACCAGGTCTGACCAATGTTGACTTCGAAAGCATTAAACACGGTAATTTTTGAAAATAGATAAGACTTATGAAGCTGTAAGAGAGATTATTCAGCAAGAGGAGTTTAAAAGCTCCCTCCTGAGATAATAAGAATTCATGTGGATGAACAGAAAGTTCAAGAATTGAGGACAGCAGCAGAGATGGCGGATGAATATACATTGGTGCATAAGGCAATGTTTAGCTTCCAGCAAGAATTCCATCTGTGAGGGTGAGAAATTGGGAGAAGGGGAGGTCCTACACTCCAACACACAGAGTAGAGAAAACTGGGAATCGTTTACCACCGGTTAAAAAAGAAGCTCAAGAGGGTGGAAAGGAGGTGAAAGGCCTCATGTGTTTCCACTGTGGTAACGTGGGACATAGCCAGTCACAGTGCTGGTCGGTAAAGAAAGGCATTGTGGGAAAAGAGGCTAAGGCAGTGGCATTAGTGAAAGGAGTAAAGGAAACTCAAAATAATTGAGGAGTGCAGGAGAGTGCACAGCCTACGCAGGGGCTGGGTATGGCAGTTGTACCTGATCTCTATAAAGGATTTGCCTCAGTGGGTAAAGATTACTCAGGAAGATCGGGGGAGAAAGGAAAGAAGTTATAATTTTGAGAGATACAGGATTTAACCAGTCCCTAATATTAAGAGATGAACTTATTTGCACTCTGTCTGACCTGTTACCCAACAGAATGCTAAGTAGTGGTACAGATGGACAGAAATTTAGCGTTTGTTGTGGAAGAATCACTTAATGTTGTATTTAAAGGATTACCAGGAAATGCAGGAAATCCTTCATGAAGTTAAACTTTTATCTTGCAAACTCAAAGATGTGGGAGCCAGCAAAATGTTTTCCTGACTTCCCCCAATCTGTTTGATCTCCTGCAATTCATACAGTTATCCTTCCCGTTCCTATCTGAGAGCATTACCATCCCCAATCACACTGGCTTGCTTCACCTTTCTAACCTGATCATGGTCTGCCACACTCGTTCCCTCCATCACATTGAACCGATCACATTCCAACACCATCACCTTCAGCGTTAGCTCATCTCCCAGGGATTTAACTAACCGATCACAATGCACTACCATTATCTGTTACTGGAGCCCTGTAACATGGTCCCGGGCATACATTGTAACACTAAGTAACTACATAACTGCCAGAATAATGTCCATACCTTCCCCTATGTAAGATCAGATTGGAGTGCCAACTCTAGACTGGGCAAGTTACAGTGGGAGTGATTGACAGAGCGTCAGTTCCAGGAATCCAGTTTGTTTTTGGGAACAATGTAGTAGGATCCAGGGTGGGAGTGAGATTCCTTGTTGTAGAGAAACCCAAGGAAGACCAGGAAACTGAGGAATTAAAAGAAAAAAATCCTGGAATTTTCCCAGACTGTGGAGTAACAATATCCCACTGTCATAAGTCACATCACGAAGCAGAAACTAAAGAGCAAGATGAAGGAGTTGAGGTTCAGTTAGCAGACCCCCTGTTTGATGTAACGGTGCAGGACAAACCTGAACAGACAGAGGGTCAGGCAGAAGTGTTTGGTCCTGAAAGGCTAATGGACCTACAGCAGAAAGACAAGGCAATAAAAGATGATGCACACTCCGAAAAGGAGGCAGAGACTATTCCTGAGGGTAATTATCTTAAAGATGAAAATGGAGACCACGGCAGGTTAGTGTTGAGGAGAAATGGGCCGGCCTGCACCAGATTGTGTTGTCAGGAGCATACAGACAGGAAGTGACACGGGAGGGGGGGGAGGGGGGGGGAGGGGTAGCACATGAATGACCAGGAGGAGGTCACCCAGGTGTATGGGAGACTCAGGCTCAGGAACAAAACCATTTCTATTGGCCTGGAATGCACAAGGATGTGGGTAACTTTTGCTGTACGTGTCATACACGGCAAATGGGAGGGAAGCCACAGGCGGGAATAAACCCAGCGACTTTGTTGCCATTTCCCCCATCCCGAAGACCCTTTCACCCGGGTTATGGTGGATTGTGTAGGTCCCCTCCTGAGAACTAGATGAGGGAACCAGTACTTGCTCACTGTAATGGATGTGTGCACCAGATTTCCGGAGGCAATTCCATTACGGAGTAGGAACATAAAAAGGGTGGGAGAGGAGTTAGGAGCTTTCTTTGTGCAGTATGGATGACCCAGAGAGATTCAGTCAGACCAAGGGGCTGATCCACAAGCCCAACGATCCTGCCTGACCTGTCGTCTTGGCACCGACCTCGACTCCATCCTCTCCCCCTTAGTTCAGGCACTTCCCACTGACATCCGTGATTCCAACCATGTCCTTATTCTCTCCAGCAGCTTCCTGTTCCCCTGCCCCCAGTGCTTTATCTCCATTATGGACGTACAGTCCGTACATGCATCCAGACCCCACATGGAAGACCTCCACTTCCTCTGCTTTTTCCTCTCCAACAAACCCATCCAGTCCCCCTCCACCATGACCCTCCTCCACCTCGCTGAACTGGTCCCCACCCTCAAAACCCTTCCCTTCACCTCCTCCCATTGCCTTCAAATCAAGGGAGTGGCCATGGGCACCTGAATGGGCCCCGCCTACACCTGCCTCTTTGTTGGTGATATCGAACAGTTCCTCTTCAGTACCTACACAGGCACTGGGCCCCAACTCTTCCACCGTTACATCGGTGACTGCATCGGTGCAGTGTCCTGCACCCAGGCTGAACCGGAGCAGCTCATCGACATCACCCACACCTTCCACCCCACCCTCAAACTCACTCGGTCCATCTCAGACACCTCCCTCCCCTTTCTTCACCTCAACATTTCCATCTTCTGTGACAGACTCCGGTGACAAACCCACAGACTCCCATAACTCCCTGGAGTACTCCCCCCTCCCACCCAGTGTCCTCCATCCCATTCTCCAAATTCCTCTGTGTCTGCAGCACGTGCTCGGACGAGGAGACATTCCACACGTGAGCATCCCAGATATCCCCATATTTTGAACACAGTGATTTTCCTCCCTGCGTTACCCAGACAGTGCCACTCCACACCATCTCCATTCCCTGTCCCACTGGTCCCAACCCCCCCCTAGTGCAATAAAGACAGAGTCCCCCTTGTCCTCACCCACCATCCCACCAATCTCCACATCCAACGTATTATCCTTAAACAGTTCCGCCAACTCCACCTAGACCCCATCACCAAGCACATCTTCCCCTCCCCCACCCCTCTCTGCCTTCCACAAGGACCACTCACTTCAACAATCCTTGGTTTGTGCCCACTCTCCCCACCGACCCGCCCCCCCCGAACCCCCAGCTACCTTCTCCTGCAACCAGAAAAGATGCCAAACCAGTTGGCACACCAGCCCCCTCCCCTCCACCCAGGGCCACAAACACTCCTTCCAGGTGAGACAGAGAGTCACCTGCCTCTCTTCCAGACTAGTTTACTGCATCAGGTGCTCCCAATGTGGTCCTCTCTACATTGGGGTGACTGAATGTAAACTTAGGCATTCTGTTCACCGAGCATCACAGCCGGGCCCACAGGGGCCAACCGGACCCTCCCAGTCACCACCATTTCAATTCCCCCAACCACTCCCTTTTGAACATGACCTCTTCCATTGCCACAATGAACCACGGCGCAAACTGGAGGAACAACACCTCATCTTCCACCGAGGCAGCCTCCAGCCTGGAGGACTCAAAATTGAGTTCTCTAATTTCAAATAACCCCCCTTCCCATTCTCCAACTCCCATCCCAACCTCTCCCTTCTCTTCCAATGGTCCCTGCCCCCAACTGGATTCATTCCGCCCATTGACCAAACCAGGTCGTACCCTCTACCTGTCTTCACCTATCCCCACCTGCCACACCCTTTATCTGCAGCTCCTCCCACACCCACCCCCAGTCCTGAAGAAGAGTTATTTCTGGAACACTGACTCTCCTCCTGCTGATGCTGCCTGGCTTGCTGTGTCCTTCCAGCCTCCTGCCTGTCTGTTTTGGATTCCAGCATCTGCAGGGTTCTTTGTCTCTCAGGCTGCTTAAGGAAGTCATGGATAGCTTCAGCAGAAAGCACTTTAAATCAAGTGTGTATCCCCCTGAATCCCAGGGAGCTGTAGAAAGGTGGCATCACACCCTGAAGATCATGGGAAGACCATCCTGTCAGGATGACCTGAACGATTACGATAAAGGTATCCCATTTGTATTGTTCTCCATTCGAGATGCCCCAAATGAATCTACTCAGTTTAAACCCTTTGAGTTTATATTTGGATGTGATGTGACAGGGTCTTTGAAATTAATTAAAGAGAAACTGACAGGAGCAAAGTCGCGATCTCACCCTTGGATTATATATCAGAGGTGAGGGAGAGAGGAAATCAGGTTGGTGAGTTAGCTCAACAGCACCTGAAGAGGGCCCAGTGTAGAATGAAGCAGGTGTCAGTGAACATTCTGGAATTTGAATGTTTTCCCATTGGGATGACTTATTAATATTATCACGAGTGATCGGAGATCCTTCCGAAGCAAGGTTTAGCGATCCTGATCAAATTGAGCAAAAGCTGAGCCAGGTAAACTATCTGGGAAAGATGCCGGATCGGAAAAAAAAAATCTGTATCGGGTCTGTCATGTGAAGATGTTGAAACCTTATGATAATAGAGAGAAGGAAATGGAGGAACAGGTGTTAGTTACTGTCCCACAGAGTGCGGAATCCAATCCAGATGTCGTGGAGTTTGATGTGTCTCAAATTATATTAAAGAATGAGGGAGTCCTTGAGGAGTGGGATAGGTTAGTGAGCTGTGTCTCAGGAGCAAAGAACCCAGTTGAAAGGCTTGTTGCTGCAGTATGAGGACACATGCAGGAATAAGATGGGGAGGACTAATGCTATTGTACATGAGGTAGATGTAGGGAATGCTGTTCCAATAAAACAACACCCCTACAGACTTAATCCTTTCAAAGACACACAGGTCCAGAAGGAGGTGCATGTGATCCTCAATGAGGATATCATCGAACTGAGTCAGAGTGAGTGGAGTTCACCAATCGCCGAACTTCCCAAACCCGACGGGACTCAACAATTCTATGTGGATTATTGGAAGGTCAATGCCGTAACAAAATCAGACTCAAACCCAGAACCAAGATTGGAGGACAGTATAGAGAAAGTTGGGCAAACCAGTGACATCACAAAGTTAGACTTACTGCGTGGTATTGGCAGGTATCTTTATCAGTGAGAGTGAAATAAATTTCTGTGTTTGTTACCCCACATGGGCTATGTCAACAGGAAGGTGATGATCGAATTGAACTGCCAGTCAGTTACTTTTCAAAGAAACACAACACCCACCAGAGAAAATACTCTATGATTGAAAAGGAACTATTCAAGTCTATTGAAAAGCCTCAACTGGGAACTTGGGTTCATGACACATTACAGGTGACCACCATTGCACGATACACACACACAGGCACTCCGATACACACACACATACACACACACACGCACGCACACATACAGGCACTCCTATACACACATACAAACGGACACACATATACACAGACACGCACACAGATACTCACACACACTCTTACAGACACACACACTCCCACAGGCATCCTGTCAGAGACTTAGACCACTCTACACTCATGCACACACATATATACACTCCCTCACAGACACTCACAACTTCCCACCCCAGACACGCACACACACTCCCACACCCACACATGCACCCCCTCACAGATTTAAGACACTCTACACTCACTACACACACGTATACACTCTCTCTCACACTCACAACCACCACCCCAGACACACACACAGACAGACACAAAGACCCACATGCACACATATATTTTGGGGGTGAATTTGTACTTGCAGAGTTACATTCTACTTTGCTCTAAAACTGCACACATTCATGTAGAACTCTGAGCTCAAAAACTGCATGAATTTATGTAAAACTCTGTTATCTCACCTTTTAGATTAGAATCAATCTAAACATCCTGTTATAGACAGAGAACACAGGGGGCCAACACCTTCAACATATTGTCTAGCTAACACCATTGCTAACAGCTAACCTGAGAATGCAACTTGTAAAAAAAGGTTTTGTGATTTACACCTGAAAGGGCGGCACGGTGGCACAGTGGTTAGCACTGCTGCCTCACAGCGCCAGAGACCCGGGTTCAATTCCCGCCTCAGACGACTCTCTGTGTGGAGTTTGCACATTCTCCCCGTGTCTGCGTGGGTTTCCTCCGGGTGCTCCGGTTTCCTCCCACAGTCCAAAGATGTGCAGGTCAGGTGAATTGGCTATGCTAAATTGCCCGTAGTGTTAGGTTAGGGGTAGATGTAGGGGTATGGGTGGGTTGCGCTTCGGCGGGGCGGTGTGGACTTGTTGGGCCGAAGGGCCTGTTTCCACACTGTAAGTAATCTAATCTAAAAATGTATTTCAGATACATCACACTGTAAATATTTGCTATAAATTCTGTGCCTTACAATTGTGTCCTCAACAATCACCTGATGAAGGAGCGACGCTCCGAAAGCTAGTGCTTCCAATTAAACCTGTTCGACGAGAACCTGGTGTTGTGTGATTTTTAACTTTGTCCACCCCAGTCCAACACAGGGACCTCCAAACCATGTCCTGTTTGTGTCTGTGCTGGAGATTTTAATAACCTATCCTGAGTTCTGCACTCTTCTCTCTTCCTTTGATTCGGGTTCTCGAATTTGCCCTATAACTGAGCTCCCACCCCCCCACCCCACCCCACTAACTTACAGCATGGTGACAAACAGTGTGGAGTCCATTTAGCGGAATCCTACACACTGGCAGTAGTGGAGAGCTGAAGGTTTCTTCAGGCTCAGCTTTAAGGAGGCTGCTGGTGCAGACAGACCGCAACTGAAAGAGTTGAACTTTAGAGAACCAGACAGAATAACCTTGTGACAAGATTCTACAAGGTGAAACCAACAGCTGAGGATTAAAGAAAAGAGCATTTCAGCCCTCATGGTTGAGTTTAAAACCCTGTCTACAGCCCTAGTTATGTGATTCACTTGGTCTCTGATCCCTCCAGACCAGGTTCTTTCTTTCCCAATACCGATGTCAATGTCTCAATTCAACCAGATTTCTCCCACACCAATTTTTGAGCCATGCATCTACCTGCTTAATCTTATCAACCCTGTGCTAATTAACTCATGGCTCAGGTAGTAATCCAGAGACTGCTACCTTTTTGGTCTTATTATTTAGTTTAGCTCCTCGCTGTTAATACTCCCTGAGCAAACTGTCTGCCCTAGTGTCATCTATACTGAAAGTGTGTTGCTGGAAAAGCGCAGCAGGTCAGGCAGCATCCAAGGAACAGGAGAATCGACGTTTCGGGTATCAGCCCTTCTTCAAGAAGGGCTGATGGCTGAGGCATCGATTCTCCTGTTCCTTGGATGTTGCCTGACCTGCTGCGCTTTTCCAGCAACACACTTTCAGCTCTGATCTCCAGCATCTGCAGTCCTCACTTTCTCCTAGTGTTATCTATGTCATTGATACTACATGGACCACAACCACTGGATCTTTACCCGCCCACTGTGCAGCCCAGATGAGATATCCTGGACCCAAGCTCTGGGCAGGGAACACAACCATCGGGACTCTCAATCCTGGTCACAGAGAGCAGTGTCTATGCCTTTAACTACACTATCCCCAGTTACAACAGTATTTCTCTTCTCTTCCTCCACTTGAATGGCTCCCTGCACTGTGGTGCTGCAGTCAGCTCATTCTCCCTGCAGTCCCTATTCCCGTCCACACACAGGGAGCAAACATCTTGAACCTGGTTGACAAGGACAGGGGCTGAGGCTCCTGCAACTCTACTTCCTGGATCCTTCAACCTGTCTCACGCACAACCACACTCTCCTATCCCTGATTACATAACGCTTTTCAGCTCTTTCCTAACTTCCTGTACTCACTCTGCAGGACCTCATCCCTCTTTTTACCTATGTCATTGGGACCAATGTGCACAATGACCTCTGGCTTCATACCGTCCTCCTTAAGAATTTTGTGCAACAATTCAGAGATGTCCTTGATCCTGGAACCAAGGAGGGAACATACTATCCTGGAATCTCAAATGGGACCACAGAAATGCCCGCGTGTGTGCCCCAACTAGCGAGTCTCCCATCACTGTCACTTGTCTGGATGTTGACTGACCCTGATATACAACAGAGCCAGTTGTGGTGCCACAAACCCGGCTGCTGCTGTTATACTCCCCTCTGAGGCCAGCCTCCTCAACAATATCCAAAATGGTGTACCTGTTAGTAGGGTCTACCACACACTCTGCCCACTGTATGCTCCTCAGTGTGTCCAACTGCTGCTCCATCTGAACAATGTGGTCTGTGAGGAGCTGCAGCTGGTCACACTTCCTGCAAACATAGTCGTCAGGGCCACTGGACTGCTTCCTGATCTACCACGTCTGGCAGGGGGAGCACACCATTGACCTAACTACTAGATTGGATGGGATTGAGGTTAACAAGGAGAAGGTGTTAGCAGTCTGGAAAGTGTAAAAATAGGTAAGGCCCCTGAGCTGGATGGGATTAATCCTAGGATTCTCTGGGAAGCCAGGGTGGAGATTGGCACTGATCTTTATGTCATCATTGTCTACAGGAATAGTGCCAGAAGACTGGATTACAGCAAATGTCGTTCCCTTGTTCAATAAGGGGAGTAGGGGCAGCCTTGGAAATTATAGACTCTCCCAGACCTGCAAAGGACCTCTGCTCTTTTACATCCTCAGGAGAATTCACACACTCAACAAATGCTCATTCTCCACCATATCAGACATAAAAGAATGTACCCACTCCCAGCACCTTTCCCTGCCAACGCAAGAAGTGCAAAACCTGCACCCACACCTCCCCCCTCACCTCCATTCAAGGCCCCAAAGAAGCCTTCCACATCTAACAGAAATGTACCTGGAACTTCCACGTACGCCATCTACTGTATCCATTGCATCTGATGTGGTCTCCTCTACATCGGGAAAACAAATTCTCCGTTCGGTGTTCTCTGTACCATCACGTCTAGGAATGGGAGTTGGGTGTCCTTTTCTTCCTCTCTACATTTCACCACAAAGGTATACAGGAAAGCCACACACACAGACCAAGTCCTGAACTACGAAAACAACAACCTCAACACACGCAAAAGAAGTTGCATCAAGACACTGTTCAAAAGGGCCACAACACACTGCAGTACACTAGAACTGCAAAAAGAGGAAGAAGAACACCTCTACAATGTATTCACCAAAAATGGATACCCCCACAATTTCATCAACAGATGCCTGAGGGAAAGACAACAGAACGAGGACATGCCACAACCCAAAGGACTAGCCACACTACCATACATCAAGAGTATTTCCGAACTGACAGCCAGACTACTGCGACCACTAGGACTCATAACAGCACACAAACCAACAGCCACTCTCAGACAACAACTCACCAGGATGAAGGACCCGATAGCCAGCATGAGCAAAACCAATGTAGTGTACAAAATCCCATGCAAGGACTGCACAAAACACTACATAGGACAAACAGGAAGACAGCTAACGATCCGCATCCATGAACACAAACTAGCCATGAACCGACACGACCATCTATCCTTAGTAGCCACACACGCAGATGACAAGCAACATGAATTTGACTGGGACAACACACTACTATTATAGGACAAGCCAAACAGAGAACAGCCAGGGAATTCCTCGGGGCATGGCACTCATCCACAGATTCAATCAATAAGCACATCGACCTGGAACCAATATACCGGCCACTGCAGCGGACAGCTGGAACTGACAACCGGAAGCAGCAGATACAAATCACTACAAATACCGGAGGAAACATCACAGAAGTGTTTCACAGGAGGCTCCCAAGCACTGAGGATGTCACCTAGACAGGGGACAAAACGTCTGCAACACAAATTCCCAGCTCGGCGAACAGAACCACAACAACGAGCACCCGAGCTACAAATCTTCTCCCAAACTTTGAACCTGTTCCCACAGGCCTAGCTCCAAGCCTCAGATTATTCTCCATTGTTTTGAAGTCCTCCTTCAAATTCTTATCCTCGATTAAACTGCACCAAAGTTCATCTTGAAGCCCTGGTATCATTCTGGAGAATCTGTACCGTGACACTCCAAACAGTCCGAAACCTGTCTCTCTTGTTCTGGCACTGCCAGACCTAAGATCCTTTTCGAAATGGTTCCAGATCCCAATAGCAGAAAGATTAATTTTCCTGATAATATTTGACACAGAAACACTGCTCTCCTGAAAACCTACTGTCCTGGGAATTTTGATGTCAACATTTACAATGTAAAATGTCAACACAAACCTGTCCCTATCATGATACTCTCCTGTCTGTGACTTTAACGAGACATAGAGATCTACAGCACAGAAAAAGGCTCTGGCCCAGAGTAGGGACTGAATTCTATCTGTATTCTTTGAGTGAATTATAGTTCACTGATAACCCGACTTCAGTTAAAGACCACACTTGGATTTAATTTCACGTGGCAATGCTCCATGAGATGGATTAGTTCCACATCAGGTGCATCGATGTGCACTTTCTCACACCAACTGTGACAAATTGGGCACACCTATGACATAAATTACACTCTTGGAATTTTAATTCTGTAAGTATCCACTGTCTGTAGTGATCTTGTATTTGTAGCTGTGGCCCCAGTAAACAGCATTCACATCTCTGAGCCAAAAGGTCATGAGTTCAAATCTCTCTCTAGAGATATGAGCACAGAGTCAAGGCTCAAAAACCTGAGGGAGTGCTGATTGTTGGAACTGCTGTCTTTCAGAAGAAAGTTAAAGCCAGATCTCATCTCCCCTTGGGTAAGCAATGGTTACCATGGAGCTATTCAAAGAAGAACCTGGAAGCTCTCAGCCAACAAATGATTACATTGCTGTTTGGGGGACATTGCTTTGCCCAAATTGACTGTCCTATCACCTGAGTACCAATCTTCAACAAAAGGGAATTTAATGATCTGCCTTTGACATTCAATGTTCCCAATAAATCCCACTCTTACAGACCACACCGACAGATCCCTCACAAACACCCTTCCAGACAGTGACGAAAAAAAATTAATATTGGCCCTTTTTAATCTCCCATTTATGTTCATCACAAGCAGCATTTCTGTTTCCTAATTTCCAGTTTCATTTGAGGGTTTGAGTTCCTTTGTGATGTTTGTGGGGGTTTTAAGTCTCGATCAGGTGAAATCACATGGAAAGCCAATGCTATTATTTTTGAGGTCACACCACATACCTTTTTTTATGGATGTAGGTTTATTATAATCCTTCTTACACCCACTCCATCCTCCCTTAAGCTATGTTTTCTGAGCAATTGTATAACTCAATGAAGCCGTCGGATCTTGCATTTATTTTTATTGATGTAACACCTTTACTTAGAGTGGTTCGAATGTGGAACTCACTACCAGAGGGGATACATGATGTGAATAACATTGCTGCATCTAAGAGGAAAGCTAGATAAACACATCAGGGAGAAGGAATAGAAGGAGACATTGATCGGGTGAGATGAAGGAGCCTGCGAATAGGCTCATGTGGAACATGGACATTGACGTTGGTCAGTTGTGTCATGTGACCTATTTCTGTGCAGTAGATTCGACATAATTCCTTGTAAATTGTCTCCCTTTTATTCAACCTGTCCTCTGCTACATTTCAGCACAAATGTGTAATTATCCTCAGGAACTTCCCTGAAATAATCCCCTAACATGGCTCCTATTCATACACCCATCAAAGATATTTCCAAACAATGTGTCCATTGCCATTTTCAAGCAGCTGTAGCTCCCTCATGCAACGTGCCAGAGTGACCTCTTGAACCTGGCCTCAACCTTTAACCTCCTTCTCCATAAAACTCATATGTGAGGAATAAGAGAATGATCAGGGAGAAGGGAGGGCCGATCAGTGACAGTGTAGGACACTTGTGCGTGGAGTATGAGCAGAAAAGGGAAGCCTTAAATTAGTTTTTTGCTTTGGTTTGCACTACAGAAAGGTACCTTATTGTGAATGAGAACTTTGAGGAGCTAGGATATAGGCTTGAACAGATCGAGATTGATGAAGTTGATGTGTTGGACATTTTGGTGAACATTAAGATTGATGAGTCCCCAGGGGCAGACCAGATTTAACCTCGGTTGCTCTGGGAAGTGAGAAAGGAGGTTGCTCGGCCGTTGGTGATGATCTTTGCTTCCTCACTCTCCACACAGTCATACTGGAGGATTGGAGGGAGGCAAATGTTCGTCTTTTCAAGAAGGGTAATAGGGAAATCCCTGGCAATTACAGACCAGTCAATCTTACATCTGGTCAGCAAGATTTTTGAAGTTCTGAGGGATAGGATTTATGACTATTTGGAAAAGCATAGCATGATTAAAGGGAGTCAGCATGGCTTTGTGAGGGGCAGGTTGAGCCTATTTAATCTAATTGAGTTCTTTGAGCAGCTGACAAGACATGTCGACGAAGGTCAAGCAGTGGATGTGGTGTACATGGACTTCAGCAAGGCACTTGGTAAGGTTCCCTATGGTAGGCTCATTCATAAAGTCAGGAAGTATGGGATACAGGGAGATTTGGCGATCTGGATTCAGAATTGGTTGGCAGACAGAAAGCAGAGTCTCGTTTAGAGTGGTGCTGGAAAAGCACAGCAGTTCAGGCAGCATTAGAGGAGCAGTAAAATCGGCGTTTCAGGCAAAAGCCCTTCATCAGGAATACAGGAAGCAGAGAGTGGTTGTAGATGGAAAGTATTCTGCCTGGAGGTCAGTGTTGTGTGGGGTCCCGCTGGGCTCTATTCTTGGGCCTCTGCTCTTTGTAGATTTTATAAATGATTTGGAGGAGGATATTGAGGGGTGTGTTACCAAACTTGCCGATGACACAAAGGTTGGAAGTGCTGTTGATAGTATTGAGGGCTATTGCAGGCTATAGTGTGACATTGACAAGATGCAGAGCTGGGCTGAGAAATGGCAGATGGAGTTCAACCTGGATGCATTTTGGAAGGTCAAACTCAAATGCTGAATATATGATTAAAGACAGGATTCTTGGCAGTGTGGAGGAGCAGAGGGATCTTGGTGTTCAAGAACATAGATTCCTCAAAGTTGCCACTCAAGTGGATATGGTTGTTAAGAAAGCATATTGTGTTTTGGCTTTCATTAACAAGGGGATCGAGTTTAAGTGCGACGAGGTTTTGCTACAGCTCTACAAGTCCCTGGTGAGACCACACTAGGAATATTGTGTCCAGTTCTGGTCACCCTACTGTAGGAAAGATACAGAGTTTTTGTAGAGGGTGCAAACAAAGGTTTACCAGGATGCTGCCTGGACTGGAGGGCTTGTCTTATGAAGAGAGTTTGACTAAGCTCGGACTTTTCTCTCTGAAGAGAAGGAGGAAGAGAGGTGACCTGATCAAGGTATACAAGGTAATGAGAAGCATGGATAGAGTCAATAGCCAGAGACTTCTCCCCAAGGCAGGATTGACTGGGCCGAGGTGTCATAGTTTGAAGATATTAGGAGGAAGGTATAGAAGAGACGTCCGAGGTAGTTTCTTTATGCAGAGAGTTGTGAATGTATGGAATGTGTTGCTAGCGGTGGTGGTGGAAGCCGAGTCAGTCGGGATATTTCAGCACCTGCTGGACATGCACGTGGACACCAGTGAATTGAGGGGGGCATAGGTCAGGTTATTTTATTTCACATTAGGATTAATCCTCGGCACAGCATCGTAGGGTGAAGGGCCTGGTCTGTGCTGTACTTTTCGATGTTCTATGTTCTAAAACACAACATTCTCAGCTTCATCTGCTCCCTGTGAAAACATGACAATCCTCTGTGGAAAGAGATCCCTTTGTTCACACTCCGCCCTGATATGGGAGTGGGAAAAGAAGTGAATGTGTGGGTTTATTATCACATCATTGAGGTGATGGGCCATCTTTCCAGCAATAGCCTAAACCTGAGTCACTTCCCGAAAGGCTGAGTCACGGCTGGAATGGCGACCTGTTCGGAAGCAGCAAGCAGGAAATGGAACTAAAAGGAGAGTGAAAAGGATTGATCAGAGGAGCCTCAGAGAAATGTTTCAGTCTGTGTGCAGTCACTCTCTACCACACCCTTTCCCACACCCTTACCCAGAGGGCATGGGTAGTGTTTGAGCTGCCTGTCTGGGGATGGTCTGGAGGTGGCAGATTGCCAATACAGGCAGCCTGAGGTACCCCAGTGGCTGCAGGTTTCCCTCCACAATATTGAGCTGGTGGCTGTGCCCATTTTCTTTCAATAAAATCTTTGATAAATGCTGAGAGAATGCTTCAAGTAGGAAGCTACCTGTCTCTCCCTTACATTGGCATGGCAGGGTGCAGCTCCTTCTCATAGAATCCCTACAGTGTGGAAGTAGGCCATTCAGCCCATCGCAAACCTCCAAAAAGCATCCCACTCAGACCCACCCCCATCCCTGGAACCCTGCGTTCCCCATGGCTAATCCACCAAGCCTGCACATCTTTGGATTATCAGAGGAAACCCACACTGACATGGGGAGAATGTGCAAACTCTACACAGAGAGCG
Organism: Chiloscyllium punctatum; assembly: GCF_047496795.1. Taxonomy (NCBI): domain Eukaryota; kingdom Metazoa; phylum Chordata; class Chondrichthyes; order Orectolobiformes; family Hemiscylliidae; genus Chiloscyllium; species Chiloscyllium punctatum. The sequence goes on from NC_092780.1 coordinate 53,409,116, forward strand.
ACCAGAGGGTTGAATCAAACCCAGGTTCCTGGCAGTGTGAGGCAGCAGTGCTAACCACTGAGCCACCGTGCCACCCCCATACTGACTCAGTATTTCTGTACTGCTAGACCTCACAGTTCCTCAGGCTTCGAAAGCCCAGCCACTCTATACTACATCCTCAGGAGAATTCATACTCTCAACAAACAGTATTTCAACTCCATCTCAAACATCAAAAACTGTAAGTACAACAAACTTTCATCCACCCACCTCCATAACCAGCGCTCCTCAAACATTCCAGATGTTCCCCTGGCCTCGGAAACGCCATTAGCCATGCGGCTGACGCAGCTACCAACCCCACGCTGAGTGATGATGTAACTTCCGCCCCCATCATGGACACTCCCACAGCCACTTCCGGCCCTCACATCATCATTGATGGCACATGCCACCCCTACTGCCATGGTCACCACCACTTCCACCCCCACCAGCGCCTCTCACCTGCATTCTGCTGACACGCCCCCCCACAGACCACACTGTCACTATCCCCACCCCCAAAACCCCGAGGGGAACATTATCCCAGCTCATGCCTCCACCCCCATTCCCCCCACCATCACACCCACTCCAGGTACTGGCTCCGACCCCATTCCCAGCTCCACACCCACACCAGATCCCAGGTCCCGGCCCTGCCGAGTTTTCACCATCCCCCCAGACCTCCCCCTCACTGAGGACGAACGATCAGTCCTCAGCAAAGGACTCACCTTCATCCCCCTCCGTCCACGCATCAATGAATTTAATACACGACGTGACATCGAACACGTCTTCCGTCGACTCCGCCTCCGAGCTTACTTTCACAATCAGGACTCCCGCCCACCTTCCGAGGACCCCTTCGCCCACCTCCAACACACTGCATCCACCTGGACACCCCGCGCTGGCCTATTACCTGCCCTCAACCTCTTCATTTCCAACTGCCGCCGGGACATTAACCGCCTCAACTTGTTGACCCCCTTCCCCCACTCCAACCTCTCACCCTCACAACGCGCAGCCCTCCAATCCCTCTGCTCCAATCCCAACCTCACCATCAAGCCAGCAGATAAAGGGGGCGCAGTGGTAGTCTGGCGCACTGACTTCTACACCGCTGAAGCCAAACGCCAACTCGAGGACACCTCTTCCTACTGCCCCCTCGACCATGACCCCACCCCCTTCACCAAACCATCATCTCCCAGACCATACAGAACCTCATCACCTCAGGAGATCTCCCACCCACAGCTTCCAACCTCATAGACCGGGAACCCCGCACTGCCCGGTTCTACCTTCTTCCCAAGATCCACAAGCCTGACCACCCTGGCCGACCCATTGTCTCAGCATGCTCCTGCCCCACTGAACTCATCTCTACCTACCTCGACACTGTCCTATCCCCCCTAGTCCAGGAACTCCCCACATACGTTCGAGACACCACCCACGCCCTCCACCTCCTCCAAGACTTCCGTTTCCCCGGCCCCCAACGCCTCATCTTCACCATGGATATCCAATCCCTCTACACCTCCATCCGCCATGACCAGGGCCTCCAAGCCCTCTGTTTTTTCCTCTCCAGATGTCCCCAACAGTACCCTTCCACTGACACTCTCATTCGTTTGGCTGAACTGGTCCTCACCCTTAACAATTTCTCCTTTGAATCCTCCCACTTCCTCCAGACCAAAGGCGTAGCCATGGGCACATGTATGGGCCCCAGCTATGCCTGTCTCTTTGTTGGCGATGTAGAACAGTTGATCTTCCGTAATTACACCGGCACCACTCCCCACCTCTTCCTCCGCTACATTGATGACTGCATTGGCGCCACCTCGTGCTCCCGCGAGGAGGTTGAGCAATTCATTAACTTCACCAACAGATTCCACTCTGACCTTAAATTTACCTGGACCATCTCTGACACCTCTCTCCCCTTCCTGGAACTCTCCATCTCCATTAGTGACGACCGACTTGACACTGACATTTTTTACAAACCCACCGATTCCCACAGCTACCTGGATTACACCTCTTCCCACCCAACCTCTTGCAAAAATGCCATCCCGTATTCCCAATTTCTCCGCTTCCGCCGTATCTGCTCCCAGGACAACCAGTTCCACCATAGAACACACCAGGTGGCCTCCTTCTGGACAGAACGCCCCTGGTGCTCACCTTCCACCCTACAAACCTTCGCATAAACTAAATCATCCGCCGACATTTCCGCCACCTCCAAAAAGACCCCACCACCAGGGATATATTTCCCTCCCCACCCCTTTCCGCCTTCCGCAAAGACCGTTCCCTCCGTGACTACCTGGTCAGGTCCACAACCCCCTACGACCCACCCTCCCATCCTGGCATTTTCCCCTGCCACCGCAAGAACTGTAAAACCTGTGCCCACACCTCCTCCCTCACCTCTATCCAAGGCCCTAAAGGAGCCTTCCACATCCATCAAAGTTTTACCTGCACATCCACTAATATCATTTATTGTATCCGTTGCTCCCGATGTGGTCTCCTCTACATTGGGGAGACTGGGCGCCTCCTAGCAGAGCGCTTTAGGGAACATCTCAGAGACACCCGCACCAATCAACCAAACCGCCCCGTGGCCCAACATTTCAACTCCCCCTCCCACTCTGCCGAGGACATGGAGGTCCTGGGCCTCCTTCACCGCCGCTCCCTCACCACCCGCGCCTGGAGGAAGAACGCCTCATCTTCCGCCTCGGAACACTTCAACCCCAGGGCATCAATGTGGACTTCAACAGCTTCCTCATTTCCCCTTCCCCCACCTCATCCTAGTTTCAAACTTCCAGCTCAGCACTGTCCACATGACTTGTCCGGACTTGTCCGACCTGCCTATCTCCTTTTCGACCTATCCACTCCACCCTCTCCTCCTTGACCTATCACCTTCATCTCCTCCCCCACTCACCCATTCTACTCTGTGCTACTCTCTCCCCACCCCCACCCTCCTCTAGCTTATCTCTCCACGCTTCAGGCTCACTGCCTTTATTCCTGATGAAGGGCTTTTCCTGAAATGTCGATTTCGCTGCTCGTTGGATGCTGCCTGAACTGCTGTGCTCTTCCAGCACCACTAATCCATCATCCTTCACTGTCCAGTCAGCATCACCTCTGGACCATTGATTGGTGACTGCCCTTTACAGTGCAGCTTGGGGAAACTCAATTTGAGCTCCGAACTCAAAAGGGAATATCTTACCATCTCACTCAGGAAAGAAACAGCCTTTACCTCTTCACCTGAACAAAGTGTTCATAATTTTAAATACCCTTATTAAATCTTTCCTAACCTTTACAGCTCTGATTGAACGACTCCCAATATTTCAAAAATAGTTTATGGGAATGACATCATCTTTAAAAATCTATACACCTATCAGAGTTTAAACGTACATAATGGGGTATCCATAATATTGTTACACTTTCTGCAATATATCTTGTATGCTATAACCCTGTCAGTGAAACGAGAAATCGTGATGGCCCAGTTGTGTGACTTTATTTATTTCCACTCAGAATATTGAAGTTCTATGTTTGCACCCTTCAGTCTCTGTGTTGAACCACTGTATTTTCCGTTAAGTGTGCACTGTCACTCCTATTTATTTCTGCAAAGATTCGTGCATCATAGTTTCCCTCCTACATCAGCACCCTTTCCATCCCATCTACTCAGATCTGAAGGGCAGGGGGTTTAGGGGATACTGTTGCAGAGGTAAAGCTTGCATTTCCCAGCATGACCTCGTGTATATGGGAGATAGTAAGTGAGGAAGAGAGAGAATATATCTGTTGGAGTGAGGGTGAGAGAGTATGTGTGTGTGAGTAGGGGAGAGCAGGATAGAGGGTATGTGTGATGAATGGAGAGTATATGAATGAGGGAGAAAGGGTGTGTGCAAGAAAGGGAAGGAGATGTGTATGTGTGTTGGGAGGAGGAGAAAGGAAGGAAAAAGAAATTTGGCAGTATATGGAAATGAGAGAGCAAGAGAGTGAGAAGGAAGGAGGGAGAGGGAAGGATGTGCAGGTGAGAAGGAAAAAGTGTGTAAACCTGAAAATTAGAGTGAGCCAAGCACTCACAACCTTTCCTTCCTCTTCCTCCCTTCTCAAACCCCAATCTACACAGCAGGGGAGAAACCCCAAATTAACCCACTTTCAACCCCCAGTATCATCTGACGACTTCCAAGGCTAGCCCAGAGTGTGCATCAACGAAAGTGAACAAAGGTTAGTGTAAAATAGCCCAACTCCTTGGCGACACTCTTTCCCCTTCTTTGTGATCAGGGCTTGGGCCTACTCTGGGGGTCTTTTTGTAGATCTGCTTGTTAATTGAAAAGAAAAAAAATCTGAGTTCTCCGTTGGCACTTTTTCATGGCCATTTTTTTATTATTTATTTGTTAATTTAATTATTGGTTTATTGTTTTGGAACTTTTCTCTTCTGAAATTCATGTTTTCTGTTTGAAATAAATCCACGGAGGTCGGTATCCCATCACCAAGTCCCCCTTTGTTTACATATGCAAAGGACATGGACTCTGACCAGCTAGCTCAGAGCCAGTCCCTCCAGGCCGCATCTGGAGTATTGTGTGCAGTTTGGGTCGCCATACTATCGGAAGGATGTGGAGGCACTGGAACGGGTGCAGAGGAGGTTTACCAGGATGTTGCCTGGTATGGGAGGAAGATCGTATGAGGAAAGGCTGAGGCACTTGGGGCTGTTTTCATTGGAGAAAAGAAGGTTTAGGGGTGACTTAATAGAGGTGTACAAGATGATTAGGGGTTTAGATAGGGTTGACCATGAGAACCTTTTTCCACATATGGAGTCAGCTATTACGAGGGGGCATAGCTTTAAATTAAGGGTTGGTAGGTATAGGACAGATGTTAGGGGTAGATTCTTTACTCAGTGAGTCATGAGTTCATGGAATGCCCTGCCAGTAGCAGTGGTGGACTCTCCCTCTTTATGGGCATTTAAACGGGCATTGGATAGGCATATGGAGGATAGTCGGCTAGTGTAGGTTAGGTGGGCTTGGATCGGTGCAACATCGAGGACCAAAGGGCCTGCACTGCGCTGTATCTTTCTATGTTCCTATGTTTCTATAACATAGGACTAATAAATTAAACTGCATTTATTTCAATGCAAGGGGCCGAACAGAGAAGGCAGATGAACTCAGGGCATGGTTAGGAACATGGGACTGGGATATTATAACAATTACGGAAACATGGCTCAGGGATGGGCAGGACTGGCAGCTTAATGTTCCAGGATACAAATGCTACAGGAAGGATAGAAAGGGAGGCAAGAGAGGAGGGGGAGTGGCATTTTTGATAAGGGATAGCATTACAGCTGTGCTGAGGGAAGATATTCCCGGAAATACGTCCAGAGACATTATTTGGGTGGAACTGAGAAATAAGAAAAGGATGATCACCTTATTGGGATTGTATTATAGACCCCCCAATAGTCAGTGGGAAATTGAGAAACAAACTTGTAAGGAGATCTCCGCTATCTGTAAGAATAATAGTGTGGTTATGGTGGGGGATTTTAACTTTCCAAGCATCGGCTGGGACTGCCATAGTGTTAAAGGTTTAGATGGAGAGGAATTTCTTAAGTGAGTACAAGATAATTTTCTGATTCAGTCTGTGGATGTACCTACTATAAAAGGTGCAAAACTTGACCTACTCTTGGGAAATAAGGCAGGGCAGGTGACTGAGGTGTCAGTGTGGAGCACTTTGGGGCCAGTGACCATAATTCTATTTGTTTTAAAATAGTGATGGAAAAGGATAGACCAGATCTAAAAATTGAAGCTCTAAATTGGAGAAAGGCCAATTTTGACGGTATTAGGCAAGAACTTTCGAAAGCTGATTGGGGGCAGATGTTCGCAGGTAAAGGGACGGCTGGAAAATGGGAAACCTTCAGAAATGAGATAACAAGAATCCAGAGAAAGTATATTCCTGTCAGGCTGGTAGGTATAGGGAATGCTGGATGACTAAAGAAATTGAGAGTTTGGTTAAGAAAAATAAGGAAGCATATATCAGGTATAGACAGGATAGATCGAGTGAAAACTTAGAAGAGTATAAAGGCAGTAGGAGTATACTTAAGAGGGAAATCAGGAGGGCAAAACAGGGACATGAGATAGCTTTGGCAAATAGAATTAAGGAGAATCCAAAGGGTTTTTACAAATATATTAAGGACAAAAGGGTAACTAGGGAGAGAATAGGGCCACTCAAAGATCAGCAAGGCGGCCTTTGTGTGGAGCCACAGAAAATGGAGGAGATACTAAATGAGTATTTTGCATCAGTATTTACTGTGGAAAAGGATATGGAAGATATAGACTGTAGGGAAATAGATGGTGACACCTTGCAAAATGTCCAGATTACGGAGGAGGAAGTGCTGGATGTCTTGAAATGGTTAAAGGTGGATAAATCCCCAGGACCTGATCAGGTGTACCCGAGAACTCTGTGGGAAGCTAGAGAAGTGATTGCTGGGCCGCTTGCTGAGATATTTGTATCATCGATAGTTACAGGTGAGGTGCCGGAAGACTGGACGTTGGCTAACATGGTGCCACTGTTTAAGAAGGACGGTTAAGACAAGCCAGGGAACTATAGACCAGTGGGCCTGACCTCAGTGGTGGGCAAGTTGTTGGAGGGAATCCTGAGGGACAGGATGTTCATGAAAGGCAAGGACTGATTCGGGATAGTCAACATGGCTTTGTGCGTGGGAAATCAAGTCTCACAATCTTGATTGAGTTTTTTGAAGAAGTAACAAAGAAGATTGATGAGAGCAGAGCAGTAGATGTGATCTATATGGACTTCAGTAAGGCATTCGACAAGGTTCCTCATGGGAGACTGATTAGCAAGGTTAGATCTCATGGAATACAGGGAGAACTAGCCATTTTGATACAGAACTGGTTCAAAGGTAGAAGACAGAGGGTGGTGGTGGAGGGTTGTTTTTCAGACTGAAGGCCTGTGACCAGTGGAGTGCCACAAGGATCAGTGCCAAGGCCTCCACATTTTGTCATTTATATAAATGGTTTGGATGTGAGCATAAGAGGTACAGTTAGTAGATTTGCAGATGGCACCAAAATTGCAGGTGTAGTGGATAGCAAAGACGGTTACCTCAGATTATAACAGGATCTTGACCAGATGGGCCAATGGGCTGAGAAGTGCCAGATGGAGTTTAATTCAGATAAATGCGAGGTGCTGCATTTTGGGAAATCAAATCTTAGCAGCATTTATACACTTAATGGGAAGGTCCTGGGGAGCCCCAGCCTGTTCAGCCTCTCCCTATAGCTCAAATCTACCAACCCCGGCAACATTCTTGTAAATCTTTTCTGAACCCTTTCAAGTTTCACAATATCTTTCCGATAGGAAGGAGACCAGAATTGCATGCAATATTCCAACAGTGGCCTAACCGATGTCCTGTACAGCCGCAACATGATCTCCCAACTCCTGTACTCAACACTCTGACCAATAAAGGAAAGCATAAAGCATACCAAACGCATTCTTCACTATCCTATCTCCCTGCGACTCCACTTTCAAGGAGCTATGAATCTGCACTCCAAGGTCTCTTTGTTCAGCAACACCCCCTAGGACCTTCTCATTAAGTGTATAAGTGCTGGTAAGTTTTGCTTTCCCAAAATGCAGCACCTCGCATTTATCTGAATTAAACTCCATCTGCTACCTCTCAGCCCATTGGCCCATCTGGTCCAGATCCTGTTGTAATCTGAGGTAACCCTCTTTGCTGTCCACTATACCTCCAAATTTGGCGTCATCTGCAAACTTACGAACTGTAACTCTTATGCTTGCATCCAAATCATTTCTGTAAAAGACAAAAGGTCGAGGGCCCAGCACTGATCCTTGTGGCGCTCCACTGGTAACAGGCCTCCAGTCTAAAAATCAACCCTCCACCACCACCCTCTGTCTTCTATCTTTGAGCCAGTTCTGTATCCAAATAATTAGTTCTCCCTGTATTCCATGAGATCTAACCTTGCTAATCAGTCTCCCATGGGGAACATTGTCGAATGCCTTACTGAAGTCCATGTAGATCACATCTACTGCTCTGCCCTCATCAATCTTCTTTGTTACTTCTTCAAAAAACTCAATCAAGTTTGTGAGACATGATTTCCCACGCACAAAGCCATGTTGACTATCCCGAATCAGTCCTTGCCTTTCCAAATACATGTACATCCTGTCCTTCAGTTTTCCCTCCAGCAACTTGCCCACCACCGAGGTCAGGCTCGCTGGTCTATAGTTCCCTGACTTGTCCTTACCACCCTTCTTAAACAGTGGCACCACGTTTGCCAATCTCTAATCTTCCGGCACCTCACCTGTGACTATCGATGATACAAGATCTCAGCAAGAGGCCCAGCAATCACTTCTCTAGCTTCCCGCAGAGTTCTCGGGTACACCTGAGGATTTATCCACCTTTACCCATTTCAAGACATCCAGCACTTCCTCCTCTGTAATCTGGACATTTTGCAAGATGTCACCATCTATTTCCCGACAGTCTGTATCTTCCATATCCTTTTAAACAGTAAATACTGATGCAAAATAATCATTTAGTGTCTCCCCCATTTTCTGCAGCTCCACACAAAGGCCACACAAGTGATTACTTGTCGTTTTACGTAATCTTTGTTTTTTCTGTCCCCTGGAACTCCTGATCTGGGAATGTTTTGATTTAATTCTACATTTTGGAAATCCTTGTTGATTTTAACATGTTGCCTGTGCCTTTTATAAGTTTTGATCGTGCATGTTTCATGTTTTTTTCCCCTTTTGAAGGAATTTCCTGCACTAATTTACATCAGTATGTGCCAGGATAGGCTCATTAAAAGAGATTAGAGTGGAAACATTGGTTCAATTTATCTTTTGGAATTTGAATTTATCACATTTGGAATTACATTTTCTGGCCAGAGTTAATTTCCAAATAGGATAAACTAATCTTTTATTTCCAGGAATGCAATCACTTTTGAACTAAATTTTGTTCCCATTTTTGACTTTCTGAGAAAGCTGTTAGAGATGTGGGGGTGAATTTGAACGATATTTGGATTCTGTGGGAGATGCAGGGACACCTGCCCTTGTATGTGCTGTTGGAGATCGATAATCAGTTATGATTGTATTTTAAGAATCTCTACAGGATATACTTAAATAAAACTCTCCCTTCTCTGGAAATAACATGTCTTCTTCTGCTGTGGAATTAAGATGTCGACATTTCAGTCAGGATTCATGGTTAGAACATAGAACATTACAGGACAGTACAGGCCCTTCAGCACTTGATGTTGCACTGACCTGTGAGACCAATCTGAAGTCCATCTAACCTACAATTTAAAGTTATGTTCCCTAGTTCTAGCCATCACCATCTGAGGGAAAAGGCTCTCACTGTCCACCCTATCTAACCTTCTGATCATCTTATGTGTCTCAATTAAGTCACCTCTCAACCTTCTTCTCTCCAACGAAAACAGCATCACGTCCCTAGCCTTTCCTCAGAAGCCCTTCCCTCCAGACCAGGCAACATCCCAGTTAATCTCCACCGAACTCTTTCCAAAGCTTCCACATCCTTCCTATAATGCAGTGATCAGAACTATGCGCAATACTCCAAATGCGGCTGCACCAGAATTTTGTATAACTGCAGGATGACCTCATAGTTCTGAAACTCAATCCCTCCACTCATAAAACATAACTCATAACACACTGTATGAATTCTTAACAGCCCTATCAAACTAGGTAGCAACTTTCATGAATCTATGCACATGGACACCACAATCTCTCTGCTCATCTACACAGCCAAGAATCTTACCATGAGCCAACTACTCTGCATTCCTGTTACTCCTGAGTGAATCACCTCACACATTTCCACAGTAAACTCTATTTGCCACCTCTCAGTCCAGCTCTGCAGCTTATCTATGTCCCTCTGGAACCTACAACATCCATTGGCACTATCCACAACTCGACCAATCTTAGCGTCATCCACAAATTTCCGAACCCATCCTTCTCTCGCCTCATTCAGGTCATATATAAAACTGACAAACAGCAGTGGCCTCAAAACAGATCCTTATGATACACCACTAGTAACTGAACTCCAGGATGAACATTTCTCATCAACCACCACCCTCTGCCTTCTCTCAGATTGCCTATTTCTGATCCAAACCACTAAATCACCCTCGATCCCATGCCTCTGTATCTTTTGCAGTAGCCTACTGTGGGGAACCTTATCAAATACCTTACTGAAATCCATATACACCACATCAACCGCTTTACCCTCACCCACCCGTTTGGTCACCTTCTCAAAGAACTGAGTAACGTTCGTGAGGCACGACCTACCCTTCACAAAACTGTGTTGAGTATTCCTAACCAATTTATTCCTTTCCAGATGATTATAAATCCTAACTCTTATAACTTTTTCTAACACTTTACACACAACCGAAGTAATGCTCACTGCTCTATAATACCCAGGGTTGTCTCTACTGCCCTTCTTGAACAAGGGGACAACATTTGATACCCTCCATCTTCTGGCACCATTCCTGTGATATGGATGTTATCTTTTTTTGCTTCTTGACCCTATTCCTGACCCTTTCAGATAGTTTAACATGCAAATATGTCATTTATTCTAAATATTTAATTACGATTATAGTAGCCAATGAAGCAGCTATTTTGACTTTATTGTTATTTTTATACAATTCAACTTCTGGAATGTACAGATTGACCTGATAATTCTAATCATTATCTGTTATATCATTTATTTAGTTTGTTTTCAAATTTCTTAGGTTAATGACACTTTTTCATTTTTGATTTTGTCCTTTTTTATTTTAAGAAATGACATGATTAATCTTTTCCCTGTAAGTTTACAACTTAGCTTGTTCACACTGAAATTAATATATTCATTTTCTGTCTGGCCTTAACCTTTTGAATTTTTATTTCTAGGTTTTGTGTCTTTTAAAATCTGTGAGATTAATGAGGGATAAATTTGAATTCCAGTCGTTTAAATCTAACCTTCAGTGACTCCGTCTTTTCAGTATGATTTAAATTGCTTTCACTTGTTTATTGAATGCAGCGTCAAAGGCCACTTTGGGTGTGGACTGTTTTATTTCTGTCAACTCTGCTTTGGTCACTGTCGAGTTTCACACGGGATATTTTCATAGTTTTATCAACCAACTTGTCTGATGTTCATTGTCCACAGAAAGCTTTGCTCAAGTGTTTCAGATTAATTTTAACTTCTTTTAAAGTTTTTAAAAATTGTGTTCTATTCGCTGAGTGGTATTTGAGTTATTTTGATCGAGACTGAATGTTAGTGTGCACTTATTAGGACAGTTCAATTTTCTCAATACAAACCTAACCATATTATATTCATTTTGGGACATTTAGGTCTGTTTGTTATTCTTAATTGATAATGCAATTTCTCAGCCATTTGTTCAACGCCGAACTCTCAATTATAGAACTTGGTTATTTTAGGGTTTTTTGTACCATTTTTATTATTCTTGAATTGCAAAATCAGAATGACTTGACAAGTTTGATTGACTTTTATACAAATTGAGCTTTTTAACATCCATTTGGCATCAAAATTATAGCAACATGAGTGAAAGTGTAGGTAGCAGAGCAAGAGAAGAAACGTGAAGGGAAAGTGAGACTCTCTGTGTTCCTCATGCAAAGCCATGGCACTGAAACTACAGGCTGAATAATCTTCTGTCCTGGAGCCATTTCTATTTTTACTTGAAAAACTTGCCTCGGAGTAAGGCAAGTCTAATTGTTGGGATCATGTACACTGCTCTTTCTGAGTAGTATGGAAGCATGAGTTCACATGGATGTATTACTGACATTTCAAAAAGGATTAATTTATTATAGTACAGCAAAAGTTACTAAAGTAAGGTCACTCTTTGGGAAATTGCATCATAGGGCAGCATTGTGGCTCAGTGGTTGGCACTGCTGCCTCACAGAGCCAGGGACCCAGGTTCGATTCCAACCTCGGCTGTCTGTGTGGAGTTTGCACATTCTTCCCGTCTCTATGTGAGTTCCCTTCGTGTGCTCTGGTTTCCTCCCACAATCCAAAGATGTACAGGTCAGGTGAATTGGCCATGCTCAATGACCCACAGTGTGAGGTACATTAGTCAGAGGTAAATGGGTCTGGGTGGGTTACCTTTCAGAGGGTCAGAGTGGTCTTGTTGGGCCGTAGGTCTGTTTCCATACTGTAGGGAATCAAATCGTTGGGTATTAACAGACAGACCAACAGACAAAATATCTGATGATGCTGTGGGTACTTATTAAATTTTAGAACATAACAAAAGCTGATTGACTCATTTCAGATTTTAGAAAATTTAATATGGACATTCGAGATATGTTGCTAATGACTGTAATTTTTTATTTAAACATTTTATTATACTATTTTTATGACATTTTAGTCTTGATTCTGTACCCTCTGTACTAATGACCTGGGATGTGGCCTCATAGAATTCTTACAGTATGAAAACAGGCCCTTCGGCCCAACCAGCCCAATCTTCTTCCCGACCTCTCCGCCCACCCCCTCTCCAGCCTATCACCCTCACCTTAACCTCCTTCCACCTATCGCATTCCCAACGCCCCTCACCCAAGTCCCTCCTCCCTACCTTTTATCTTAGCCTGTTTGGCACACCTTCCTCATTCCTGAAGATGGGCTTATGCCCAAAACGTCGATTCTCCTGCTCCTTGGATGCTGTCTGACCTGCTGCACTTTTCCAGCAACACATTTTTCAGTTCTGATCTCCAGCATCTGCAATCCTCACTTTCTCCTGGCCTTTGGAGTGTTATGACATGGGGTAAACCCCGCCTGCTAATTTAAACCTGCAACCCAGAAATTATTTAACCCGTGCTGTAATCTATTAAAATTCGAGAAGCAAGGAACTATTCCCAAAAAGTCATTATTTAAAGTAAAAATTAACAACTTTCTTTTTATTTAAATGTCTCACAGAGAATAATGAACTGACAAGTATTTACAATTCCTTTCTCCAACATATCTTTTATATTCCAAAACTAGTCCAATAAAACCCATGATTATGATTTACCGGATATTCAAATTTTAAAACCAGCCAGCTGTTGAATCTTCACTTTCTATCTTCCTCTGCAGATTTTCTTCTTAGAAATTATGTTTCACAGGTCATTGATAGATAAAGGTACCTTAAAGAGAGCTATTTCTCAGGCAGTCTGTACATGCTGGTATCTTAGCATTTCTCCTCCAACTGTTCACTTTGTTTAATATTTATACTCCAGAGCATCGATTGTTTCATTGGTATTAATATTGTCAAAATACCAACTTCAAACTTGATTAGAGTTTAGTATCTTGTGGCATAATTTAAACTGATTGGCAAAATGTGAATTTTGTTTTGTCTCAAAGCAACCCAGGTACTGCCAGCTGCTGGACCAAATGTAACATTTTATATTTTCCAATACTACTGCGCTTGCTCTGTCTTTTAACTCTTCTTAAAGGTACAGTAGAGATCTACACCTTCATAACACCTCCCCCAAAGTAAAAAAAAACAACCATCAGAATGAAATTAAAGGTTCTCTTTTCTCTATTCTTGAAACACATTACCATAACATACAGATAACTTTCATCTAAGTTCACCTTAAGTTCTTCCCATATACACACACATATATATACCATACATAACACTGGATAAGTACAAATCTCATCCCAACATTATCAGTTAGATCAGTGATAATGCATCTGCAATTACATTCTTACAACCCGCAATATACAATTTTTAAGTTAAAAGTCTGTAAAACAAGACTCCAACGAAAAACTCTTATATTTTTGTCTTTAAAGTGTTCTAAGAAGGTAAGCAGATTGTGATCCGTGTACACAATCATCTCTAACACATTGTTCATGACATACACATTAAACTGTTGTAAGGTTAGTATCAAACTCAATAGTTCCTTTTCGATTGTGGAATATTTCCTCTGGTGGATGTTGATCTTCTTCAAAAAGGAACCAACTGGCAGTTCAATCCCATCCTCATCTTCCTGTAGGGGAACAGCTCCAACTCCTATGTCACGAGCATCAATACCGACTTAGAGTCATAGAATCATAGAGATGTACAGCATGGAAACAGACCCTTCGGTCCAATCCATCCATGCCGACCAGATATCCCAACCCAATCTAGTCCCACCTTCCAGCACCCGGCCCATATCCCTCCAAATCCTTCTATTCATATACCCATCCAAATGCCTCTTAAAGTTGCAATTGTACCAGCCTCCACCACATCCTCTGGCAGCTCATTCCATACACGTACCATCCTCTGTGTGAAAAAGTTGCCCCTTAGGTCTCTTTTATATCTTTCCCCTCTCACCCTAAGCCTATGTCCGCTAGTTCTGGACTCCCTGAACCCAGGGAAAAAATTTGCCTATTTATCCTATCCATGTCCCTCATAACTTTGTAAACCTCTATAAGGTCACCCCTCAGCCTCCGACGCTCCAGGGAAAACAGCCCCAGCCTGTTCAGCTGCTCCCTGTGGCTCAGATTCTCCAACCCTGGCAACATTCTTGTAAATCTTTTCTGAAACCTTTCAAGTTTCACAAAATCTTTCCGATAGGAAGGAGACCAGAATTGCATGCAATATTCCAACAGTGGCCGAACCAATGGCCTGTACAGCCGCAACATGATCTCCCAACTCCTGTACTCAATACTCTGACCAATAAAGGAAAGCATAAAGCATACCAAACACATTCTTCACTATCCTATCTACCTGCGACTCCACTTTCAAGGAGCTATGAACCTGCACTCCAAGGTCTCTTTGTTCAGCAACACCCTCAGGACCTTACCATTAAGTGTATAAGTGCTGCTAAGATTTGCTTTCCCAAAATGCAGCACCTCGCATATATTTGAATTAAACTCCATCTGCCACTTCTCAGCCCATTGGCCCATCTGGTCCAGATCCTGTTGTAATCTGAGGTAACCCTCTTTGCTATCCACGACACCTGCAATTTTGGTGTCATCTGCAAACTTACTAACTGTACCTCTTATGCTTGCGTCCAAATCATTTACGTAAATGACAAAAAGTTGAGGGCCCAGCACTGATCCTTTGTGGCGCTCCATTGGTCACAGGCCTCCAGTCTGAAAAAACAACCTTCCACCACCACCGTCTGTCTTCTACCCTTGAGCCAGTTCTGTATCCAAATGATTAGTTCTCCCTGTATTCCATGAGATCTAACCTTGCTAATCAGTCTCCCATGGGGAACCTTGTCGAATGCCTTACTGAAGTCAATATAGATCACATCTACTGCTCTGCCCTCATCAATCTTCTTTGTTACTTCAAAAACCTCAATCAAGTTTGTGAGACATGATTTCCCACGCACAAAGCCATGTTGACTATCCCGAATCAGTCCTTGCCTTTCCAAATACATGTACATCCTGTCCCTCAGGATTCCCTCCAACAACTTGCCCACCACTGAGGTCAGGCTCACTGGTCTATAGTTCCCTGGCTTGTCTTTACCACCCTTCTTAAACAGTGGCACCACGTTAGCCAACCTCCAGTCTTCCGGCACCTCACCTGTAACTATCGATGATACAAATATCTCAGCAAGAGGCCCAGCGATCACTTCTCTAGCTTCCCACAGAGTTCTTGGGTACACCTGATCAGGTCCTGGGGATTTATCCACCTTTAACCATTTCAAGACATCCAGCACTTCCTCCTCTGTAATCTGGACATTTTGCAAGATGTCACCATCTATTTCCCTACAGTCTATATCTTCCATATCCTTTTCCACAGTAAATACTGATGCAAAATATTCATTTAGTATCTCCTCCATTTTCAGTGGCTCCACACAAAGGCCGCCTTGCTGATCTTTGAGGGGCCCTATTCTCTCCCTAGTTACCTTTTTGTCCTTAATATATTTGTAAAAACCCTTTGGATTCTCCTTAATTCTATTTGCCAAAGCTATCTCATGTCCCCTTTTTGCCCTCCTGATTTCCCTCTTAAGTATACTCCTACTTTTTTTATACTCTTCTAAGTTTTCACTCGATCTATCCTGTCTATACCTGATTTATGCTTCCTTATTTTTCTTAACCAAACTCTCAATTTCTTTAGTCATCCAGCATTCCCTACACTTACCCGCCTTCCCTTTCAGCCTGACAGGAATATACTTTCCCTGGATTCTCGTTATCTCATATCTGAAGGCTTCCCATTTTCCAGCCATCACTTTACCTGCGAACATCTGCCCCCAATCCCTCTGACTATTGGGGGGTCTATAATACAATCCCAATAAGGTGATCATCCTTTTCTTATTTCTCAGTTCCACCCAAATAATGTCTCTGGACCTATTTCCGGGAATATCTTCCCTCAGCACAGCTGTAATGCTATCCCTTATCAAAAATGCCACTCCCCCTCCTCTCTTGCCTCCCTTTCTATCCTTCCTGTAGCATTTGTATCCTGGAACATTAAGCTGCCAGTCCTGCCCATCCCTGAGCCATGTTTCCGTAATTGTTATAATATCCCAGTCCCATGTTCCTAACCATGCCCTGAGTTCATCTGCCTTCTCTGTTTGGCCCCTTGCATTGAAATAAATGCAGTTTAATTTATTAGTCCTATGTTATAGAAACACAGAAACATAGAAAACTACAGTGCAGTACAAGCCCTTTGGCCCTTGATGTTGCGCCGATCCAAGCCCACCTAACCTACACTAGCCCACTATCCTCCATATGCCGATCAAATGCCCGTTTAAATGCCCATAAAGAGGGAGAGTCCACCACTGCTACTGGCAGGGCATTCCATGAACTCACGACTCGCTGAGTAAAGAATCTACCCCGAACATCTGTCCTATACCTACCATCCCTTAATTTAAAGCTATGCCCCCTCGTAATAGCTGACTCCATACGTGGAAAAAGGTTCTCATGGTCAACCCTATCTAAACCCCTAATCATCTTGTACACCTCTATCAAGTCACCCCTAAACCTTCTTTTCTCCAATGAAAACAGCCCCAAGTGCCTCAGCCTTTCCTCATACGATCTTCCTACCATACCAGGCAACATCCTGGTAAACCTCCTCTGCACCCGTTCCAGTGCCTCCACATCCTTCCTATAGTATGGCGACCAAAACTGCACACAATACTCCAGATGCGGCCTGGAGGGACTGGCTCTGAGCGAGCTGGTCAGAGTCCATGTCCTTTGCATATGTAAACAAAGGGGGACTTGGTGATTGGATACCGACCTCCGTGGATTTATTTCAAACAGAAAACATGCATTTCAGAAGAGAAAAGTTCCAAAACAATAAACCAATAATTAAATTAACAAATAAATAATAAAAAATGGCCATGAAAAAGTGCCAATAGAGAACTCAGATTTTTTTCCTTTCAATTAACAAGCAGATCTACAAAACGACCCCCAGAATAGACCCAAGCCCTGATCACAAAGAAGAGGAAAGAGAGTAGCCAAGGAGTTGGGCTATTTTACACTAACCTTTGTTCACTTTCGTTGATGCACACTCTGGGCTAGCCTTGGAAGTCATCAAATGATACTGGGGATTGAAAGTGGGTTAATTTGGGGTTTCTCCCCTGCTGTGTAGATCAGGTTTTTGAGAAGGGAAGAAGAGGAAGGAAAGGTTGTGAGTGCTTGGCTTACTCTAATTTTCAAGGTTCACACACTTTTTCCTTCTCATCTGCACGTTCTTCCCTCTCCCTCCCTCCCTCTCACTCTCTTGCTCTCTCATTTCCATATACTGCCAAATTTCTTTTTCCTTCCTTTCTCCTCCTCCCAACACACATACACATATCCTTCCCTTTCTTGCACACACCCTTTCTCCCTCATCCATATACTCTCCGTCTATCACACATACCCTCTATCTTGCTCTCCCCTACTCACACACACATACTCTCTCACCCTCACTCCAACAGATATATTCTCTCTCTTCCTCACTCACTATCTCCCATATACACGAGGTCATGCTGGGAAATGCAAGCTTTACCTCTGCAACAGTATCCCCTAAACCCCCTGCCCTTCAGATCTGAGTAGATGGGATGGAAAGGGTGCTGATGTCGGAGGGAAACTGTGATGCACGAATCTTTGCAGAAATAAATAGGAGTGACAGTGCACACTTAACGGAAAATACAGTGGCCCAACACAGAGACTGAAGGGTGCAAACATAGAACTTAAATATTTTGAGTGGAAATAAATAAAGTCACACAAATGGCCAATCACTATTTCTGGTTTCACCGATAGGGTTATAGCATACAAGATATATTGCAGAAAGTGTAACAATATTATGGATACCCCATTATGTACGTTTAAACTCTGATAGATGTATAGATTTTTAAAGATGATGTCATTCCCATAAACTATTATTGAAATATTGTAAGTCGTTCAATCAGAGCTGTAAAGGTTAGAAAAGATTTAATGAGGGTATTTAAAATTATGAACACTTTGTTCGGGTGAAGAGGTAAAGGCTGTTTCTTTCCTGAATTAGATGGTAAGATATTCCCTTTTGAGTTCGGAGCTCAAACTGAGTTTCCCCAAGCTGCACTGTAAAGGGCAGTCACCAATCAATGGTCCAGAGGGGATGCTGACTGGACAGTGAAGGATGACGGCTGGGCTTTCGAAGCCTGAGGAACTGTGAGGTCTAGCAGTATAGAAATACTGAGTCAGTATGAGGGTGGCACGGTGGCTCAGTGGTTAGCACTGCTGCCTCACACCGCCAGGGACCTGGGTTCGATTCAACCCTCTGGTCACTCTCTGTGTAGAGTTTGCACATTCTCCCCATGTCAGTGTGGGTTTCCTCTGATAATCCAAAGATGTGCAGGCTAGGTGGAATAGCCATGGGGAACGCAGGGTTCCAGGGATGGGGGTGGGTCTGAGTGGGATGCTTTTTGGAGTTTTGCGATGGGCTGAATGGCCTACTTCCACACTGCAGGGATTCTATGAGAAGGAGCTGCACCCTGCCATTGCCAATGTAAGGGAGAGACAGGTAGCTTCCTACTTGAAGCATTCTCTCAGCATTTATAGAAGGTTTTATTGAAAGAAAATGGGCACAGCCACCAGCTCAATATTGTGGAGGGAAACCTGCAGCCACTGGGGCACCTCAGGCTGCCTGGATTGGCAATCTGCCACCTCCAGACCATCCCCAGACAGGCAGCTCAAACACTACCCATGCCCTCTGGGTAAGGGTGTGGGAAAGGGTGTGATAGAGAGTGACTGCACACAGACTGAAACATTTCTCTGAGGCTCCTCTGATCAATCCTTTTCACTCTCCTTTTAGTTCCATTTCCTGCTTGCTGCTTCCGAACAGGTCGCCATTCCAGCCGTGACTCAGCCTTTCGGGAAGTGACTCAGGTTTAGGCTATTGCTGGAAAGATGGCCCATCACCTCAATGATGTGATAATAAACCCACACATTCACTTCTTTTCCCACTCCCATATCAGGGCCGAGTGTGAACAAAGGGATCTCTTTACACAGAGGATTGTCAGGTTTTCACAGGGAGCAGAGGAAGCTGAGAATGTTGTGTTTTAGAACATAGAACATCGAAAAGTACAGCACAGAACAGGCCCTTCACCCTACGATGCTGTGCCAAGGATTAATCCTAATGTGAAATAAAATAACCTGACCTATGCCCCCCACAATTCACTGGTGTCCACGTGCATGTCCAGCAGGTGCTGAAATATCCCGACTGACTCTGCTTCCACCACCACCGCGAGCAACACATTCCATACATTCACAACTCTCTGCATAATGAAACTACCTCGGACGTCTCTTCTATACCTTCCTCCTAATATCTTCAAATGATGACCCCTCGGCCCAGTCAATCCTGCCCTGGGGAGAGGTCTCTGGCTATTGACTCTATCCATGCTTCTCATTACCTTGTATACCTCGATCAGGTCACACCTCTTCCTCCTTCTCTTCAGAGAGAAAAGTCCGAGCTTAGTCAAACTCTCTTCATAAGACAAGCCCTCCTATCCAGGCAGCATCCTGGTAAACCTTTGTTTGCAACCTCTACAAAGACTCTGTATCTTTCCTACAGTAGGGCGACCAGAACTGGACACAATATTCCTAGTGTGGTCTCACCAGGGACTTGTAGAGCTGTAGCAAAACCTCGTCGCACTTAAACTCGATCCCCTTGTTAATGAAAGCCAAAACACCATATGCTTTCTTAACAACTTTGAGGAATCTATGTTCTTGAACACCAAGATCCCTCTGCTCCTCCACACTGCCAAGAATCCTGTCTTTAATCATATATTCAGCATTTGAGTTTGACCTTCCAAAATGCATCCAGGTTGAAGTCCATCTGCCATTTCTCAGCCCAGCTCTGCATCTTGTCAATGTCACACTACAGCCTGCAATAGCCCTCAATACTATCAACAGCACTTCCAACCTTTGTGTCATCGGCAAGTTTGGTAACACACCCCTCAATCTCCTTCTCCAAATCATTTATAAAATCTACAAAGAGCAGAGGCCCAAGAATAGAGCCCAGCGGGACCCCACACAACACTGACCTCCAGGCAGAATACTTTCCATCTACAACCACTCTCTGCTTCCTGTATTCCCGATGAAGGGCTTTTGCCCAAAATGCCGATTTTACTGCTCCTCTAATGCTGCCTGAACTGCTGTGCTTTTCCAGCACCACTCTAAACTAGACTCTGCTTTCTGTCTGCCTACCAATTCTGAATCCAGATCGCCAAATCTCCCTGTATCCCATACTTCCTGACTTTATGAATGAGCCTACCATAGGGAACCTTACCAAGTGCCTTGCTGAAGTCCATGTACACCACATCCACTGCTCGACCTTCATCGACATGTCTTGTCACCTGCTCAAAGAACTCAATTAGATTAAATAGGCTCAAACTGCCCCTCATAAAGCCATGCTGACTCCCTTTAATCATGCTATGCTTTTCCAAATAGTCATAAATCCTATCCCTCAGAACTTCAAAAATCTTGCTGACCAGAAGTAAGATTGACTGGTCTGTAATTGCCAGGGATTTCCCTATTACCCTTCTTGAAAAGACGAACATTTGCCTCCCTCCAATCCTCCAGTATGACTGTGTGGAGAGTGAGGAAGCAAAGATCTTCACCAACGGCCTAGCAACCTCCTTTCTCACTTCCCAGAGCAACCGAGGTTAAATCTGGTCTGCCCCTGGGGACTCATCAATCTTAATGTTCACCAAAATGTCCAACACATCAACTTCATCAATCTCGATCTGTTCAAGCCTATATCCTAGCTCCTCAAAGTTCTCATTCACAATAAGGTACCTTTCTGTAGTGCAAACCAAAGCAAAAAACTAATTTAAGGCTTCCCTTTTCTGCTCATACTCCACGCACAAGTGTCCTACACTGTCACTGATCGGCCCTCCCTTCTCCCTGATCATTCTCTTATTCCTCACGTATGAGTTTTATGGAGAAGGAGGTTAAAGGTTGAGGCCAGGTTCAAGAGGTCACTCTGGCACGTTGCATGAGGGAGCTACAGCTGCTTGAAAATGGCAATGGACACATTGTTTGGAAATATCTTTGATGGGTGTATGAATAGGAGCCATGTTAGGGGATTATTTCAGGGAAGTTCCTGAGGATAATTACACATTTGTGCTGAAATGTAGCAGAGGACAGGTTGAATAAAAGGGAGACAATTTACAAGGAATTATGTCGAATCTACTGCACAGAAATAGGTCACATGACACAACTGACCAACGTCAATGTCCATGTTCCACATGAGCCTATTCCCAGGCTCCTTCATCTCACCCGATCAATGTCTCCTTCTATTCCTTCTCCCTCATGTGTTGATCTAGCTTTCCTCTTAGATGCAGCAATGTTATTCACCTCATGTATCCCCTCTGGTAGTGAGTTCCACATTCTAACCGCTCTAAGTAAAGATGTTACATCAATAAAAATAAATGCAAGATCCGACGGCTTCATTGAGTTATACAACTGCTCAGAAAACATAGCTTAAGGGAGGATGGAGTGGGTGTAAGAAGGATTATAATAAACCTACATCCATAAAAAAAGGTATGTGGTGTGACCTCAAAAATAATAGCATTGGCTTTCCATGTGATTTCACCTGATCGAGACTTAAAACCCCCACAAACATCACAAAGGAACTCAAACCCCCAAATGAAACTGGAAATTAGGAAACAGAAATGCTGCTTGTGATGAACATAAATGGGAGATTAAAAAGGGCCAATATTGATTTTTTTTCGTCACTGTCTGGAAAGGTGTTTATGAGGGATCTGTCGGTGTGGGCTGTAAGAGTGGGAGTTATTGGTAGCATTGAATGTCAAAGGCAGATCATTAAATTCCCTTTTATTGAAGATTGGTACTCAGGTGATATAAATGTTACTTGCCATTTATCAACCCAAGCCTTACAGATCACACACACAGATCCCTCATAAATATCCTGGGGCATTGACCAAAAGCTGGGCCAGCCACTTACATATCATAGCTCCAGGAGCAAGTTGGGAATTCGATCACAAGTGACTCACCTCTGACTCTCAATGTTACCACCATCAACAAGGCACAAGTCGAGCATGTGTTTGAGTGCTATCTACTTGTATTGATCAATGTAGCTGTAGCAACATTTAATAGCTTGATACCTCAGGACAAAGCAGATCATTTCATTGATAACCCATCCATCAACTTAAACTTTTATTCTCTCCACCATCAGCATAATGTGGCTGGAGTGTGTACCATGTGCTTGATGCACTGCAACAGCTCTCCAAGCCTCTTCCTAGAAATACTTATGGAGCCCACAACCTCTGCATCCAAGAGGGACAAGAATTTATCCAGTTCTTGCTTCTTTGGCCATGACCTGCTTCAATGATGTGAATGGTGGTGAACATTGCACCAGCATCAGTGAACATCCCCACTTCTGACCTTATGATCGAGGGAAGATCATTGATGAAGCAGATGGGTGGTCCGAGGACAGTCGCAGAGGAACAGTCGCTGAGTGACAGCCAGCCATCACATCTCCAACCAGAGAAAGTTATCCCCTGATTCCTCCTGATTTCAGTTTGGACAGGGCACTTTGTGCCAGCTTTGTCAAATGACACCTTGGCATCAACACAGTCACTCTCATGTCACATCCAGAACATTGGGGACTAGATTGGATTTGTCCTGCTTCCTGCAAATAATCGGACATGAAGATGGCCAATAATCCACATTGCCCAAATGGTGTGACGATTGAACCTATACTGAAAATTGTTCTGAATTAAACAATGTAGGATAATATGTAAGTCTCGTTATACTAATCAATACTACACAATATCAGTGATGCCTGTGAGAGGTGACATTTTCAAAATTCAGATTGAGTCTGCAAGATTTTAAGAATGTTGATCCCTAATTATCGAAGCACAAAGTTAATAAATAGTTAATAAATGTTGCTCACCAGAATGAGGACAGACCTGTTTCTCCCTCCAACCTCAATAGTAATAGGTTTGTAGAATGATTACAAAACAGACAGATCTCACTACAAATGATATTCGATTAATCATTGCGAAGGCCTCATTTAAAGGTTTGATCTGGTTTCTTTATTCTCTGCTGTTGTTTGTGAAGCCAGGATTCAAATTCTGTTTTTATAGAAAACCTTCTGACTTTGCCCCACACCCTGAAGTCTGAAAGTATTTCAGAATAAAGGTGTTCCTCACATGAAAGACCAAGGGAGCACGAGTCCCTAACCATGGGGGAGGGAGGGTACTCGATCAGGGGATATGCAGTGGGGCAGAGTGCCTGAAAGCAGGTTATGGTGATGGGAAGCCTGGAACAGAGAAAGGCTGGGTGGTATGATTTGGTGAGAGCAGGCTTGAAAGTGACCATGAGGGAGGAGCTAGTGGGCTGACAGGAAGGCAGGAAGTGGGCCTGTGAAAGAAATGAAACGTTCTGAAAATGGAAAACATTTTAGAGGATGCTGCAGCTCCACCTTGGAAGGAATTTGAAAAATACTGCCACCTGTAAAAGCAGCACTGAGAGAGAGAGAGAATAATTTGCATTTATCAGGCAACTTTCAGAACTATGTGAATATATTTGTTGTATAGTTATTGTTTTGATGGAGGTAATAGGACGGTCAATTTGGGCAAAGCAATGTCCCCCAAACAGCAATGTCATCATTTGTTGGCTGAGAGCTTCCAGGTTCTTCTTTGAATAGCTCCATGGTAACCATTGCTTACCCAAGGGGAGATGAGATCTGGCTTTAACTTTCTTCTGAAAGACAGCAGTTCCAACAATCAGCACTCCCTCAGGTTTTTGAGCCTTGACTCTGTGCTCATATCTCTAGAGAGAGATTTGAACTCATGACCTTTTGGCTCAGAGATGTGAATGCTGTTTACTGGGGCCACAGCTACAAATACAAGATCGCTACAGACAGTGGATACTTACAGAATTAAAATTCCAAGAGTGTAATTTATGTCATAGGTGCGCCCAATTTGTCACAGTTGGTGTGAGAAAGTGCACATCGATGCACCTGATGTGGAACTAATCCATCTCATGGAGCATTGCCACGTGAAATTAAATCCAAGTGTGGTCTTTAACTGAAGTCGGGTTATCAGTGAACTATAATTCACTCAAAGAATACAGATAGAATTCAGTCCCTACTCTGGGCCAGAGCCTTTTTCTGTGCTGTAGATCTCTATGTCTCGTTAAAGTCACAGACAGGAGAGTATCATGATAGGGACAGGTTTGTGTTGACATTTTACATTGTAAATGTTGACATCAAAATTCCCAGGACAGTCGGTTTTCAGGAGAGCAGTGTTTCTGTGTCAAATATTATCAGGAAAATTAATCTCTCCGCTATTGGGATCTGGAACCATTGAGAAAAGGATCTTAGGTCTGGCAGTGCCAAAACAAGAGATCCAGGTTTCGGACTGTTTGGAATGTCACGGTACAGATTCTCCAGAATGATACCAGGGCTTCAAGATGGACTTTGGTGCAGTTTAATCGAGGATAAGAATTTGAAGGAGGACATCAAAACAATGGAGAATAATCTGAGGCTTGGAGCTAGGCGAGTGGGAACAGGTTCAAAGTTTGGGAGAAGATTTGTAGCTCGGGTGCTCGTTGTTGTGGTTCTGTTCGCCGAGCTGGGAATTTGTGTTGCAGACGTTTCGTCCCCTGTCTAGGTGACATCCTCAGTGCTTGGGAGCCTCCTGTGAAACACTTCTGTGATGTTTCCTCCGTCATTTATAGTGGTTTGAATCTGCCGCTTCCAGTTGTCAGTTCCAGCTGTCCGCTGCAGTGGCCGGTATATTGGGTCCAGGTCGATGTGCTTATTGATTGAATCTGTGGATGAGTGCCATGCCTCTAGGAATTCCCTGGCTGTTCTCTGTTTGGCTTGTCCTATAATAGTAGTGTGTTGTCCCAGTCGAATTCTTTTTGCTTGTCATCTCATTGTGTGACTACTAAGGATAGCTGGTTGTGTCTTTTCGTGGCTAGTTGGTGTTCATGGATGCGGATCGTTAGCTGTCTTCCTGTTTGTCCTATGTAGTGTTTTGTGCAGTCCTTGCAAGGGATTTTGTACATTACATTGGTTTTGCTCATGCTGGGTATCGGGTCCTTCGTCCTGGTGAGTTGTCTGAGAGTGGCTGTTGGTTTGTGTGCTGTTATGAGTCCTAGTGGTGGCAGTAGTCTGGCTGTCAGTTCGGAAATACTCTTGATGTATGGTAGTGTGGCTAGTCCTTTGGGTTGTGGCATGTCCTCGTTTCGTTGTCTTTCCCTTAGGTATCTGTTGATGAAATTGCGCAGGTATCCGTTTTTGGCGAATACATTGTAGAGGTGTTCTTCTTCCTCTTTTTGCAGTTCTGGTGTACTGCAGTGTGTTGTGGCCCTTTTGAACAGTGTCTTGATGCAACTTCTTTTGTGTGTGTTGGGGTGGTTGCTTTCGTAGTTCAGGACTTGGTCTGTGTGTGTGTCTTTCCTGTATACCTTTGTGGTGAAATGTAGAGAGGAAGAAAAGGACAACCAACTCACATTCCTAGACGTGATGGTACAGAGAACACCGAACGGAGAATTCACCAAAAGGGATACAGGAAAGACACACACACAGACCAAGTCCTGAACTACAAAAGCAACCACCCCAACACACACAAATGAAGTTGCATCAAGACACTGTTCAAAAGGGCCACAACACACTGCAGTACACCAGAACTGCAAAAACAGGAAGAAGAACACCTCTACAATGTATTCGCCAAAATTGGATACCTGCGCAATTTCATCAACAGATGCCTAAGGGAAAGACAACGGAACGAGGACATGCCACAACCCAAAGGACTAGCCACACTACCATACATCAAGAGTATTTCCGAACTGACAGCCAGACTACTGCGACCACTAGGACTCATAACAGCACACAAACCAACAACCACTCTCAGACAACAACTCACCAGGATGAAGGACCCGATACCCAGCATGAGCAAAACCAATGTAGTGTACAAAATCCCATGCAATGACTGCACAAAACACTACATAGGACAAACAGGAAGACAGCTAACGATCCGCATCCATGAACACCAACTAGCCACGAAACGACACGACCAGCTATCCTTAGTCGCCACACACGCAGATAACAAGCAACATGAGTTCGACTGGGACAACACACTGCTATTATAGGACAAGCCAAATAGAGAACAGCCAGGGAATTCCTAGAGGCATGGCACTCATCCACAGATTCAATCAACAAACACATCGACCTGGACCCAATATACCGGTCACTGCAGCGGACAGCTGGAACTGACAACTGGAAGCGGCAGATTCAAACCACTATAAATGCCGGAGGAAACATCACAGAAGTGTTTCACAGGAGGCTCCCAAGCACTGAGGATGTCACCTAGACAGGGGACAAAACGTGCGCAACACCAATTCCCAGCTCGGCGAACAAAACCACAAGAGTGGGAACAGGTTATGAATTTTCATACAGAGGAAGAGAAGAGAAATTCCTACAAAGTGCAGGATGTCAACTGAATTCTAAGACTTTGATTGGTTCATTTTTGTTAGTTAAGATTATTAAGATATATGGTTCAAACACAAGGAAAGATAACTAAGATACACATTAACCACAAAGTAACTGAAAGGAGATGAAAGACAGCCTTCTGTAGCCACATGCTTCATTGAAAACCAGAGTCGAGACTATGGTGCTGGAAAAGCCCAACAAGTCAGGCAGCATCCGAGGAGCAGGAGAATTGTCGTTTCAGGCATAAGCCCTTTATCAGGAATGAGGCTTGTGGGCCGGGAGGGATGAGAGATAAATGGGAATGGGGAGGAGGCTGGGAGGAAGGTAGCTGGGAATGTGATTGGAAGATGAAGGTGGGGGTGAAAGATATTAGGTCGGAGAGGAGGGTGGAGCGGATAGGTGGGAAGGAAGATGGACAGGTCTAGAGGGCGGTACCGAGTTGGAAGCTTGAGACTGGGATAAGGTGGGGGAGGGGAAATGAAGAAACTGGTGAAATCCGCAAAAATCCCATGTGGTTGCAGGGTCCCAAGTCGGAAGGTGAGGAGTTCTTCCACCAGGTGTTGTGTGGTTAGGGTTGGCAATGGAGGAGGCCCAGGACCTACATGTCCTTGGTGGAGTGGTAGGGGGAGTTAAAGTGTTGGGTCACAGGGCAGTGGGGGTGGTTTGAGTGTCCCAGAGATGTTCTCTGAAACATTCCACAATTTGGCGGCCTGTTTTCCTGATGTAGAGGAGACCACATCAGATGCAATGGATACAGTAGATGGTGTATGTGGAAGTTCCAGGTAAATTTCTGTTAGATGTGGAAGGCCTCATCTTCACCATGGACATCCAGTTCCTGCACACCTCCATCCTCCATCACGAAGGACTCAAAGCCCTCCGCTTCTTCCTTTCCCGCCGTACCAACCAGTACCCTTCCACTGACACCCTCCTTCGACTGACTGAACAGGTCCTCACTCTGAACAACTTCTCTTTCCAATCCTCCCACTTCCTCCAAACCAAAGGAGTGGCCATGGGCACCCCCATGGGCCCCAGCTACGCCTGCCTCTTCGTAGGATATTTGGAACAGTCCATCTTCTGCAGCTACACTGGCACCACCCCCCACCTTTTCCTCCGCTACATCGATGACTCTATCGGTGCTACCTTGTGCTCCCACGATGAGGTTGAACAATTCACCCACTTTACCAACACCTTCCACCCTGACCTCAAATTCACCTGGACCATCTCAGACTCCTCCCTCCCCTTCCTAGACCTTTCCATTTCTATCTCGGGCTACCGACTCAACACGGATATTTACTATAAACCGACCGACTCCCACTGCTACATAGACTACACATCCTCCCACCCTGCCCCCTGTAAAAACGCCATTCCATATTCCCAATTCCTTCATCTCTGCCGCATCTGCTCCCAGGAGGACCAGTTCCAATACCGAACAACCCAGATGGCCTCCTTCTTCAAAGACAGCAATTTCTCCCCAGACATGATCGACGATGCCCTCCACCGCATCTCCTCCACTTCCCGCTCCTCTGCCCTTGAGCCCTGCCCCTCCAACTGCCACCAGGACAGAACCCCACTGGTCCTCACCTACCACCCACCAACCTCCATATGCAGCGTATCATCCGCCATCATTTCCGCCACCTCCAATCGGACCCCATCACCAGGGATTTATTTCCCTTCCCTGCCCTATCAGCATTCTGAAAAGACCACTCCCTCTGTGACTCCCTCGTCAGATCCACACCCCCCACCAACCCAACCTCCACTCCCGGCACCTTCCCCTGCAACTGCAAGAAATGCAAAACTTGCGCCCACACCTCCCCCCTTACTTCCCTCCAAGGCCCCAAGGGATCCTTCCATATCCGCCACAAATTCACCTGCACCTCCACACACATCATTTATTGCATCCGCTGCACCTGATGTGGCCTCCTCTATATTGGGGAGACAGGCCGCCTACTTGCGGAACGTTTCAGAGAACACCCTGGGACACCCGGACCAACCATCCCAACCACCCCGTAGCTCAACACTTCAACTCCCCCTCCCACTCCACCAAGGACATGCAGGTCCTTGGACTCCTCCATCGCCAGACCATAGCAACACGACGGTTGGAGGAAGAGCGCCTCATCTTCCGCCGAGGAACCCTCCAACCACAAGGAATGAACTCAGATTTCTCCAGTTTCCTCATTTCCCCTCCCCCCACCTTGTCTTAGTAAAATCCCTCGAACTCAGCACTGCCTTCCTAACCTGCAATCTTCTTCCTGACCTCTCCGCCCCCACCCCCACTCTGGCCTATCATCCTCACCTTGACCTCCTTCCACCTATCGCATTTCCAACACCCCTCCCCCAAGTCCCTCCTCCCTACCTTTTATCTTAGCCTGCTGGACACACTTTCCTCATTCCTGAAGAAGGGCTCATGCCTGAAACATCGATTCTCCTGCTCCTTGGATCCTGCCTGACCTGCTGCGCTTTTCCAGCAACACATTTTCAGCTCTGATCTGCAGTCCTCACTTTCTCCTTAACAACGACACCTCCACATATTGCCAACTGTGAAAGCAGAGAGCACTGAGACCCAAATTCTGATGGAAACTGATCATCGACCTGTGGGTGATGGTGTTGTTTTTCTTGTTACCAAGTCGAAAGAGTGTGTGGTCACTTTAAAAGAGAGTTGTCCTTTCTGAGCTAAGAGATTGTAACATCATATGTGTCTGTGACGGGTGAAGAGAGAGCTCGACATTGATAATATGTATCAATCCGCTTGGGGGGGAGGTGTTTTGATGTTAAGGTAACTGAATTTGAATTTAACCAATTAATAATTATGCCCAGGATGCAAAAAAACAATTGAATTTAAATTTTATAGTATTGACGACATCAGACCAATGAGAGGGTACAATGTTGGGGACATGGGAAGGCAGGACATTTTGAACATTAATGAGAGGGAACTGCTGATTAAACCAGAGAGTGCATTTCATCTGAAACAGGTTCTCAAAGCTTCAAACGAAATCTCCCAGAAGGCCCCATCTATTACAGAGACCAAGGAATTTTATACAAAGGCACTGGTCGGAAAAGAGAAAAAACCTCAAAGACAACAGCCCAGGGAGAAAGCAGCAAATTTGGAAGGACAAGAGGAATACAGCAAATTGGGATGGACAGAAGGAAGCAGCAGATTCAGGAGAACAGAAGGAAGACAGCAGAGGAACTGGATGGATTTTGAGAGATTAAGTTGATTTAATGTTTAAGAATTGTGTTATTGCAGTAGTATTTTTATAGAGTTGGGATCAGACAGTGATTACTGAAGAACAAAGAGAGCTTGGGTTTGTTAAAAGTTTTTGTTTAGAATTAGAAAAAATAAACTGTTATTTTCTTTAAGCTGTGGAAATCAAGCGGTTTTCTTTCCTTCACTCTCACATTTAACAGATTGCGAGGTGAGGTGAGTTTTTCTGAATGTTTTAGTTTTCCTTCGCAGAGGATTTAGAGTAACACATCGTAACATTATCTAAGTCTCTTTGTGAGATCCTGTTTTTCACAAGAGTCCAAGCAGATCAGGAGATCTACTTAAATATAAAGAATCCAAGTATGACCTTAACAGACGCATTAAGACAGCCAAGGACCAATACCGCTTCAAATTAGAGACCCAGACACCCGGCAACTATGGCAAGGACTGAATGACATTACAGGTTCTAAAAAGAGACAGTGCAAGATAGCAGACAATGACACATCCCTCCCGGATCGTCTCAATGCCTTCTGTGCTCGCTTTGAGCAGAATTTCAGCAGAGAGGTAATACCTATTCAGAAAAGTCCTGACGAATCTAGCCCAACAGTCACTGGATCAGAGGTCAGACCAGTTTTCCTTTGTGTGAATCCAAGGAAAGCGATGGGACCAGATGGAGTACCAGGCCGTACACTCAGAGCATGTGCAGATCAACTCGCAGAGGTCTTCATGTACATCTTCAACCTCTCCCTGCAGCAGGCCACTCTCCCTGCCTGTTCCAACAGGCCGACATCATCCCTGTGCCGAAGAAGGCTCATGCAGCCTGTCTCAATGACTCCCGCCCAGTGGCCCTAACTTCGGTGATCATGAAGTGCTTTGAAAGGCTGGTCATGGTATTAATCAACTCCAGCCTCCCCACTACTCTTGACCCACTCCAATTTGCCTTTCAGACCAATAGATCCATGTCAGATGCCATAATCATTTGCCCTTCACTCCTGCCTAGAACATCTTCACCCCAAGAACAGCTACAGAAGAATCCTACTCATTGCCTACAGTCCAGCCTTCAACACTATTGTCCCCTTCAGACTGATTACTAAACTTAGTGAACTCAGACTAAGCCCCACTCTCTGCAACTGGAACCTCAGTTTCCTGACCCACAGGCCACAATCCGTGAAGATTGGGGACAATATTTCATCCTCACTAACACTCAACACTGGAGCCCCCCAGAGGTGTACACTTGGCCCCTTACTGTACTCACTGTATAGCTTTGACTGCATCACCAAATACCAGACTAACACTATTCACAAGTTCGCTGATGACACCACCATATTCGGTCGAATCTCAGATGGCGACGAAACAGACTATAGACGGAAGGTGGAAGACCTGGAAAAATGGTGCACTGAGAACAACCTAGCTCTCAATGCCAGTAAAACCAAGGAATTCATTATTGGCTTTTGGCAGGATGTTCCTCATTCCACCCTACACATTAACAGCACAGAGGTGGAACGAGTGGAGAGTATCAAGCTCCTTGGAGTGGTCTTCCACAACAAGCTTTCTTGGACTTTTCATGTGGACACACTAGTTACAAAGGCCCAGCACAATGAGAGGATACTTAATTGGGGAAAAGGAAACTATGATGCTATCAGACGTGAGTTGGGAAGCATGGACTGGGAGCAATTGTTCCATGGAAAGGACACTTTAGACATGTGGAGACTATTTAAGGAACAGTTGTTGCAAGTGATGAATAAATATGTCCCTCCGAGACAGGCAAGAAGGGGTAAGATAAAGGAACCTTGGATGACGAGAGCAGTGGAGCTTCTCATCAAAAGAAAGAAGGCAGCTTATGTAAGATGGAGGAAGCAAGGGTCTTGTTCAGCTCTGGAGGATTACAGGCAGGTGAGGAAGGAGCTCAAAAATGGTCTGAGTAGAGCCAGGAGGGGGCACAAAAAAGACTTGGCAGGAAGGATTAGGGAGAATACAAAGGCATTTTACACGTATGTGAGGAATAAGAGAATGATCAAAGAAAGAGTAGGGCCGATCGGGGATAGCAAAGGGAATTTGTGTATAGAGTCTGAGGAGGTAGGGGAACCCATAAATGAGTTTTTTGCTTCTGCCTTTATACTAAAGAAAAAGGACCTTGTAGTGAATGAAACCATTGAGGAGCAGGTAAGCATGCTGAAATGGATAGAGATTGAGGAAGCTGATGTGCTGAAAATTTTGTCAAACATTAAGATTGACAAGTCACCAGGCCAGGACCAGATTTGTCCTCGACTGCTTTGGGAAGTGAGAAATGTGATTGCTTCACCACTTGTGAAGATCTTTTCTACCTCGCTCTCCACTGGAGTCGTACCTGAGGACTGGAGAGAGGCAAATGTAATTCCTCTCTTCAAGAAAGGAAATAGGGAAATCCCCGGCAATTACAGACCAGTCAGTCTCACATCTGTCGTCTGCAAGGTGTTCGAAAGGATTCTGAAGGATAGGATTTATGACCATCTGGAAAAGCATGGCTTGATTAAATGCAGCCAACCGGCTTTGTGAGGGGCAGGTCATGCCTCACAAATCTTGAGTATTTTTGGGGATGTTACTAGACAAGGTGATGAGGGTCGAGCTGTGGATGTGGTGTATATGGACTTCCGCAAGGCATTTGATAAGGTTCCCCATGGTAGGCTCGTTCAGAAGGTCAGGAGGAATGGGATTCAGGGAAATTTAGCTGTCTGGGTACAGAATTGGCTGGTCGACAGAAGACAGCGAGTGGTAGTGGAAGGAAAATATTCTGCCTGGAAGTCAGTGGTGAGTGGTATTCAACAGGGCTCTGTCCTTGGGACTCTACTGTTTGTAATTTTTATTAATGACTTGGATGAGGAGATTGAAGGATGGGTTAGTAAGTTTGCAGATGACACAAAGGTTGGAGGTGTCATTGACAGTATAGAGGGCTGTTGTAGGCTGCAGCGGGACATTGACAGGATGCAGAGATGGGCTGAGAGGTGGCAGATGGAGTTCAACCTGGATAAATGCGAGGTGATGCATTTTGGAAGGTCGAAATTGAAAGTTGAGTACAGGATTAAAGACAGGATTCTTTGCAGTGTGGAGGAACAGGGGGATCTTAGTGTGCAGGTACATAGATCCCTAAAAATGGCCACCCAAGTGGACAGGGTTGTTAAGAAAGCATATGGTGTTTTGGATTTCATTAACAGGGGGATTGAGTTTAAGAGCCGTGAGATCTTGTTGCAGCTCTATAAAACTTTGGTTAGACCGCACTTGGAATACTGCGTCCAGTTCTGGTCGCCCTATTATAGGGGAGATGTGGATGCTTTGGAGAGGGTTCAGAGGAGGTTTACCAGGATGCTGCCTGGAATAGAGGACTTATCTTATGAAGAGAGGTTGACTGAGCTCAGACCTTTTTTCATTGGAAAAAAGGAAGAGAGGGGACCTAATTGAGGTGTACAAGATAATGAGAGGCATAGATAGAGTCGATAGCCAGAGACGTTTTCCCAGGGCAGAAATTGTTAACACGAGGGGTCATAGTTTTAAGCTGTTTGGCGGAAAGTATAGAGGGAATGTCAGAAGCAGGTTCTTTACGCAGAGAGTTGAAAGAGCATGGAATGCATCGCCAGCAGTTGTGGAAGCAAGGTCATTGGGGATATTTAAGAGACTGCTGGACATGCATATGGTCACAGACATTTGAGAATTCGTACATTAGGTTTACCTTACATGGGGATCAATGGTCGGCACAACATCGTGGGCTGAAGGGCCTGTTCTGTGCTGTACTGTTCCATGTTCTATTTAACGACTCTTCTTCCTCAGGCAGCAGAGGAAATTTGGCATGATGGTGAATACCCTTGCCAATTTTTATAGGTGTGCTAGCAAGAGCATTTTGACTGGGTATATCACTATGGTAACTGTACCATTCCTGATTGGAGATGGTTACATAGAGTGGTGAACCCGGCCCAGACAATCACAAAGGCCAACCTCCCATCTATACAATCCATCTACCAGGCCCGCTGTCAAGGAAAGGCCGCCAGCATTCTCAAAGATCCATCCCACCCTGGCAATGTTTTTCTACAACCTCTACCATCGGGGAGAAGGTACAGAATCCTGAACACACGCACCAGCCGGTTTCGTAACAGTTTCTATCCTACTTCGATCAAATACTGAATGAACTCACAAACTCTTAACATTCAGCTGTACCTGTGTTTTTGTTTTTGCTGCTGTTTATCTATTATTTACTCATCTATGCTACTTAACTCTGTGATCTGCCTGTATTGCTCGTAAATCAAAGCTTTTCACTGTGCCTCAGTACATGGGACAATAAATTCAATTCAATTCTCTCAGACTCACACATGACAAGAATGTTGAGACAATAAAGTAACTGGCTGTCACTGACTGGATAGCTTCAGTACGTTGTGAGGTAATTACAGCAGCTACATAATTTCACCTTATTCCTTTTTGCACGCTGTTGTATAGCTCTAGATTATACACTGGATTAAAAACACTGGACTGTTCTTTTCCACACAGCCCACAGTTTGATTGGCTTCTGTGAATTCTAACTCTGGGACACTGTTTCAACCCTGAATTTCTTGAGGACAGAAATCTCCTCCACTGTCAGTTTGACTGTCCAAGAACCTGGGAATCCTCCTTGATGTGTACCCCATGAGTAATTTGCCCAGCTCACATTATTTAAGACATTATGTTTCCTTATCCACAGCCATCACGATCCTCACTAACACGACCATAACTACTGTTAATAATAAGACATGTTTATAATAACAGAAGTAGCGATAATGCGAAAACGAGAATAATAACTTGAGTCAATATTTCCAATGAATGGGATATTTGATTCCGTACTGAGTTTAATTATTTTTTCCCTGAGTAGGTATGAAGAATAGACAATCGATGTGATTGAGCTGAAGTTGGGACGGTCAGTGTTGTTGACATTGGGTTGTACCTCCAGCTGTCATCTTTCAGAATTTCTATTTGACAGTTTTCCCCTGATCTGCTGAAGAAACCGAAACTGTCGGTTTGCACCTTTTTATAAAGAATTTAACAATTGACGTCACCAAATATTTTACTGAACTTTTTAATTGCTCTCTGAACTTGGCCTGAGTCACCACGTAAATAAATGTGTTTGTGCAGCAGCTAAGGTTCCGCAGCATATAGGCAACATTTTCAAAGATATAGAAGGAATACTCATCTAGGTAAGAAGAGACATTAAAAATATATAAAATATACACTAACCAAAGAAGTATAAAACTGCCCGAAATGCTGAAGAGTAAAATCACAGACTTTCTTCTGTTTCCCATCTCTGGGTCACTGTGGTCCAGGGCCTTGTTTTGACACTTTAGGCCCTTTCGGATTCGACTGACCTTGAAAATGTGTTTGACTGTCAGAATGTTGAGGAACAGAATTAACCCGAATGGTATCAATGGGGTTAAAACCTTTTCAAACCTCCGAAATCCAATCCATCTCGGGTCAGTAAAATAACTTCGCTTATTAGAGCAGAAAAGCGGTACATTATCAACTATCACTTTAGGTTTAAATCTGAAGTAGATGGGAATATTTTTTAAACAGAGCAGAGTGCCTGTTGTTGAGAGAACCACGGCTGCAGTTTTCTTGGTACAATATCTCGTTTTCAACTTCTGGTAACAAATGGCTCCAAATCGGTCAAAGGTGAAAGAGACAGTGAACCAGACAGAACAGTCGATAGCTGCACGGAGCAAGACATAACGAACACTGCATACAGGAGTGATACTCAGGAAATTTAATGGGAAATAATAGTCATTGATTCGATGAAGTATGACATCAGTGATTATTGCCAATAGATCCGCTGCTGCCATGGCAACCAGGTACAAAGTGATGCATGGAGAAAGGCCACACTTTCCCTGCGATAAAACCACGATTGCCAACACATTAACTGTACAAAGAGAAGCAGAACACACCACAACTGAGATGTGATATCACTGACAGTTTCCCGATTAAAGCCAAGACTACAAGGGCGAGATTTAAAACAAAATGCGTGAGGACCCGGCTACGGTTAAGTCATAGATTATTTTGTTAAATATTTCAATAAAATTATAATTATGTCTGTTCTTGATTTCATTAGCCTCATAACATGGTTAAATAAGACAAATGTGTGTTCTGCTTCAAGCCGAATGATTGAACCACATTTGGAACAGAGCGCCTTACACTTACATTCAGATCAATAAGAGTTCGGCTCAGGGCTGTCTCCGGAGTATATTTTGAGAGGTTTGCGATGGTGGGGTTATGGGAATTGGTCTGGTCGCATATTCAAATTATATCGGAGAGATTGCAGAAATTAGGACATTTTTTGTTAGACGTGTTTCCGTTCAGCGCATATGAGAGACATTAGTCATGAACCAACAGAGACAATATAAATAACAAAGTGTTTAGAAATGGAATGTGGGGTAACATAATGACGACATTGTGGGCGCCCAGTTTGAATTTCACTAATAAAAGACGGTCTCTCAGAAATCCACGAATGAATTCAAATAAATCCTTTACTCAAAGAGTTGTGAGAAAATGGAGTGTCTGCCATGTGCAGTAAACGAGATGAATAATTGTATAAAGGAAGCGAAATCTCTCAAACTCTGGAAAACTGGTATACTAAATGTTTACTACATAATATTTAAATCATTATATCAGCTTGCTCATGACCCCAAATTGGCAGCTTCCTGGGGAGGGGAATAGCTCAGGCAGCAGCAGTGAGTCCAACAATAACACGACTTGGAAGAAATGTCCGTTTCTGCCCTGCCCTGAAAAGCATCCTGGACCGAACGGTCCTTCAGAAACCCAGAGGGTCAGTGCAGTCAGGTTTGTATTCCCATTCGGGCCTGAACTCGGTAAAATGATAATATACTCAACGGGGCCAATAAGAATGGGTTCACACAGGGACCATTGATTTAACCGTGCATGACTTCCCAAAAAAGTATAAAATGTTATAACAGAGAACAGAATTGAAATCCAGGCAGTTGAGCCAACAGATTAATTCCCACAAGTCATTCACGATGACAGCGTTAGTGTAATGATATTCCTGACTACCTCCATATAGATGGCACAACAAGCTCCACATGAAGAGACAGATGACACTCGAGAATGTCGAGCTATTTCCACGGTCACGGAAGCAGCTCGAGCTGTTGAGTAATTCCACACAGAACAGTAATTACCTCATGCACATCATTCTGCAATCTCATGGTTTACAGACACTTACCAGGTACCCCAATGACCGCCAGCATCAGGTAATATATTTTTCTGACTAACTGAATTGGTTGATGCATTTTCGTTATGAATTATTCTGTCCCTTCGTGCTGATGGGCAAATCACTGAATTACCTTCATTTCCAGAGCATGTATCTTATGCCCTAAAAGTTATCCACTGGGACACTGAGGTTTCAACATTGCTCAACCTGTTTTCGCCTCATTTGAGCAAACAGCTTGCGATTGTTGCCTTAATTCCCTGTTGATGGGACAGGTTTAGCGATGAGGTGGTGCAACACAATGTTCTCATGAGGTTTATCGAATCGCTGCAAGGACAACTTCATTAGTACCAGCCCCCTTCCTCGTCCCCATTGACCTGTGGGACATTGTTACCTCTATCTGTCAATGAATTGGCTTCTGATTGAATCCGGACTCAGAATGTTATCAGCCCCTTCATTTCAGATGATGCCATGAGGTGACTTTACAATGTTATTATCACTAGATTATTGCTCAAAAGAACCAGTTTATATTTTCATGGGAATCTGCATTTAAATACAGGGATGGCATCAACGTGGGGTTTGAAACTATATTTTTATTTAAATATTGATTAAGGTTCTAATACTGAACAGGAAACAAGTTCTGAATGTCAGAAAAGCCCATCTTCTTCATTACTGTCCAAAGGCAAAAGTCACATGGCACCAGGTTATAATCCAACAGATTTATTCCAAATCACAACAGGAAGCACTTCAACTGATGTAGGAGCAGCGCTGCCAAAGCGGGAGATTCTGAATAAATCTGTTCGACTAGAACCTGGGGTCATCTGACTTTCCCCACAGCAGTCCAACATCATCATCTCCACATCATTATTGTCCATTAGGGAAGGAAATGTGCTGTGTCATCTTGGTCTACGGCTATACGTGACTCCAGTCCCATAACTGAGGCACAGATAGGCGGTATTGTGGGGGCGAGAGACTCACGTTTGGTATGTTGCCTCCCAGGTGCAAGGGTACGTGACATCTCTGATCATGTTTTCCGGGTCCTTAAGGGGGAGCAGCCCGAAATCGTGGTCCACATTGGCACCAATGACATAGGTAGGAGGAGTGCTGAGGATGTTAGGCAGGCTTTTAGGGAGCTAGGTTGGAAGCTCAGGGTTAGAACAAACAGAGTTGTTGTCTCTGGTTTGTTACCCGTGCCACATGATAGAGAGTCGAGGAATAGGGAGAGAGAACAGTTAAATGCGTGGCTACAGGGATGGTGCAGGAAGAAGGGATTCTGGTTTCTGGATAACTGGGGTTCTTTCTGGGGAAGGTGGGACCTCTATAAACAGGATGGTCTACACCTGAACCTGAGGGGCACCAATATCCTTGCGGGGAGGTTTGCTAGTGCTCTTGGGGGGGGAGGTTTAAACTAACTCTGCAGGGGCATAGGAACCTAGACTGTAGCTTTAGGGTGCAGGACTTGGAGTGTAGGGAGGTTAGGAACATGCCATCAATCTCAAAAGAGGGTGCCTGTAAACAGGAAAGTGGTTTGAAGTGTGTATACTTCAATGCAAGAAGTATACGAAATAAGGTAGGTGAACTTGCAGCGTGGGTTGGTACCTAGGATTTCGATGTTGTGGCTATTATGGACAGGATTGGCTGTTGCAGGCTCCAGGGTTTAAATGTTTTAGTAGGGTCAGAGGTGGGGGTAAAAGAGGGGGAGGTGTGGCATTGCTTGTCAAAGATAGTATTACAGCAGTGGAAAGGACGATGGATGAAGACTCGTCATCTGAGGTAGTTTGGGCTGAGGTTAGGAATAGGAAAACCCAGTTAGGAGTGTTCTACAGGCCTCCTTATAGTCCTAGAGACGTAGAAGAAAGGATTGCGAGCATGATTCAGGAGAAGAGTGAAAGTAATAGGGGTGGTTGTTATGGGGGACTTTAACTTTCTAGATATTGATTGGGAAAACTATAGCTCGAGTTCGTTAGATGGGTCAGTGTTTGTCCAATGTATGCAGAAGGGTTTCCTGACACAATATGTAGACAGGACAACAAGAGATGAGGCCATACTGGATTTGGTTCTGGGTAACGAACCAGGCCAGGTTTTAGAATTGGAGGTAGGTGAGCACTTTGGGGACAGTGATCACAATTCAGTGACTTTTACTCTAGTAATGGAGAGGGATAAGTGTGCACTGCAGGGCAAGAGTTATAGCTGGGGGCAGGGAAATTATGATGCGGTGAGGCACAACTTAGGATGAGTGGCTTGGAAAAGTAGGCTTCAATGCAAGGGCGGAATTGATATGCTGAGCTTGTTCAAAGAGCAACTATTGAGTCTCCTTGATAAATATGTACCTGTCAGGCAGGGAGGAAAGGGTCGTGTGAGGGAGCCGTGGTTTAATAAGGAATTGGAATCCCTTGTTAAAGAGAAGAGGGCGGCCTTTGTAAAGATGAGGCGTGAAGGTTCATTTGGGGCGATTGAGAGTTATGAGGTAGCCAGGAAGGATCTGAAGAGAGAGCTAAGAGCAGCAAGGAGGGGACATGAAAAGTCCTTAGTTAGTAGGATTAGGGAAAACCCAAAGGCTTTCTATAGGTATGTCAGGAATAAAAGAATGAATAGGGTAGGAATAGGTCCAGTCAAGGATAGTAATGGGAAGTTGCGTGTGGAGGCTGAAGAGATTGGGGAGACACTGAATGAATACTTTTCATCAGTATTCACTCAGGAACAGGACATTGTTGCCGATGTGAATACTGAGTCACAATTAATTAGAATGGACGGCTTTGAGGTATGTAGGGAAGAGGTGTTGGAAATTCTGGAAAGGGTGAAAATAGATAAGCCCCCTGGGCCAGATGGCATTTATCCTAGGATTCTCTGGGAAGCAAGGGAGGAGATTGCAGAGCCATTGGCCTTGATTTTTGTGTCCTCATTGTCTACAGGAATAGTGCCAGAAGACTGGAAGATAGCAAATGTGGTTCCCTTGTTCAAGAAGGCGAGTAGGGATAACCCTAGTAACTATAGGGCGGTGAGCCTCACATCTGCTGTGGGCAAAGTCTTAGAGAGAATTGTAAGGGATAGGATTTATGAACATCTGGATAAGAATAATGTGATCAAGGATAGTCAGCATGGTTTTGTGAAGGGCAGATCGCGCCTCACAAACCTTATTGAATTCTTTGAGAAGGTGACTAAGGAGGTGGATGAGGGTAAAGCGGTAGATGTGGTGTATCTGGATTTTAGTAAGGCGTTCGATAAGGTACCCCATGGTAGGCTACTGCAAAAAATACGGAGGTATGGCATTGAGGGTGAGTTGGAGGTTTGGATTAGGAATTGGCTGGCTGGAAGAAGACAGAGGGTAGTCGTTGATGGTAAAGGTTCATCTTGGAGTGCAGTTACTAGCGGTGTTCCGCAAGGATCTATTTTGGGACCATTGCTGTTTGTCATTTTTATAAATGACCTGGAGGAGGGGCTAGAAGGTTGGGTGAGCAAGTTTGCGGATGATACGAAAGTCAGTGGAGTTGTTGACAGTGAGGAAGGATATGTCAGGTTACAGCAGGATATAGATAAGCTGCAGAGCTGGGCAGAAAGGTGGCAAATGGAGTTCAATGTGGGTAAGTGTGAGGTGATTCACTTTGGTATGAGTAACAAAAAGATGGGGTACTAGGATAATGGTCAGATACTTGGTAGTGTGGATGAGCAGAGGGGTCTTGGTGTCCATGTACGCAGATCTCTGAAAGTTGCCACCCAGGTTAATAGTGCGGTGAAGAAGGCATATGGCGTACTGGCTTTTATTGGTAGAGGAATTGAGTTCCGGAGTCCTGAGGTCATGCTGCAGTTGTATAAGACTCTGGTGCGGCTGCATCTGGAGTATTGTGTGCAGTTTTGGTCGTCATACTATAGGAAGGATGTGGAGGCACTGGAACGGGTGCAGAACTGATATGGGAGGAAGATCGTATGAGGAAAGGCTGAGGCACTTGGGGCTGTTTTCATTGGAGAAAAGAAGGTTTAGGGGTGACTTGATAGAGGTGTACAAGATGATTAGGGGTTTAGATAGGGTTGACCATGAGAACCTTTTCCACGTATGGAGTCAGCTATTACGAGGGGGCATAGCTTTAAATTTAGGGGTAGATTCTTTACTCAGCGAGTCGTGAGTTCATGGAATGCCCTGCCAGTAGCAGTGGTGGACTCTCCCTCTTTATGGGCATTTAAACGGGCATTGGATAGGCATATGGAGGATAGTGGGCTAGCGTAGGTTAGATGGGCTTGGATCGGCGCAACATCGAGGGCCAAAGGGCCTGTACTGCGCTGTATGTTTCTATGTTCTATGTTCTATAACTATGTGATTGACTGCCCTCTGGGTAATGGAGAATGATTAGATTAGATTAGATTAGATTAGGTTGGATTAGATCAGATCACTTACAATATGGAAACAGGCCCTTACGCCCATCAATTCCACACCGACCCTCCAAAAAGCAATCCACCCAGACCCATTCCCCATACATTTACCCCTGCCCATAACACTATGGGCAATTTAGCATGGCCAATTCACCTGACTTGCACATTTTTGGACTGTGTGAAGAAACTGGAGCACCTGAAGGAAACCCTGAATGTGCAAACTCCACACACAGTTGCCTGAGGCGGGAATTGAACCCAGGTCTCTGGCACTATGAGGAAGCAGTGCTAACCACTGTGCTACCATGCTGCCCCCCGCATCCACTGGGTAAGACATGTTGGCCCAGCCAATGACGCCACATCCGATGAAAACAAAAATTTTAAACAACGTCTGAAAAAATTTATTTGCTTCTTCCTTTAATCCCCAAATTGGTGTGATTTTATTTTGACTCCTTGTCTTGTTTTTCTGTTGATTTAGAATATTTGAAGATTCCATGATTTGAAGATCTTTATCAGACTTCCTCTCAAGTTCCGCCTCCCTCTGGGCAAAACATTGTCCACATCCGACCCATCAACTTGATACAGTCCTCACCCCCAACCCGTTTTCTGTGCACTGTCTGAAACCCTTCAGCCGTTCCTCAAGTGTGGCCTCCAGAACTGGGAAGTTTGGAGAGATTATGAATCGCTTTCATTCCAGTAAAATCGTTTCTATCCTGGTCTCGCCATCCTATGTTTTTATCTACGTCGTGTCCACCACTGGTGATGTCTGTGAGATTGTGTTTCTTTCACAATGAGCTGAAATATTCAAATAACTTTGAAGTTCATTCCTGTTCCTAGCTCTCCTACACACCGGAGAAGTTCATACAATCGACTTCTTCCTATAGAGACTCGATCGCCCATATTTCCGTTTCTCGGATAGTATCACTTTCCATCTCAAAGCATCAGGCAGAATTTCACTTTATTACATTGATGGGCCCCTAACATATGGTTTCCAAGGTCCTTGGAAATATCTGCTCTGTTTAGACCTGCCTTCCTCACACCTTCCCTTTATCTTCAAGCAGCAGAACACTATTCCCATGAACACCTCCATGTTCAAAACATAGTTCCATCTCATTTCCACCAGGGCTCCCAAAAAGTCATCTGCAAGCTTTTTAAAATTCTATTTCTTGTACCAACACAGTGTCCCGAACAACATTTGGTATTACCATGAGTTTCCTTCCTCCCCAACCTTTCCCCTCCCCAAGGGATGGTGACCGTCAGTCTTAATTCCAG
Organism: Chiloscyllium punctatum; assembly: GCF_047496795.1. Taxonomy (NCBI): domain Eukaryota; kingdom Metazoa; phylum Chordata; class Chondrichthyes; order Orectolobiformes; family Hemiscylliidae; genus Chiloscyllium; species Chiloscyllium punctatum. The sequence goes on from NC_092780.1 coordinate 53,451,972, forward strand.
ATCCATAACTCACCTTATCTGATCTGTCCGTCGTTGTTCTACTTTGTTCACCATTTTTAATATAAGCAACAAATTATTCACACATTTACAATTCTTCTTTTTATCAATCCCCAAGGTGCAATTTATCGGGCAACAAATATGAATTGAGTGATGACTTGGTGCGACATTGTTTAATATCAATAATTAATAGCTGGCAGTGAATTTCGGGTGAGGTGAACATGGGTCGCTTGACTGGAACTGCCCAGCGTTGACATCAACCCCATTGTTTGGGATCTGCATTCCCCAGATTAGAATGGGGCATCTCAGTCCCTCAGGGCAATTAGGACACCAGGGATTTTTATTGGCTATCGACAATAATTACACTGTCGCCATTAGTCCCGCTTTAAATTCCCAATCATCTTCATTAAATTATTATTCTTTTAAAATCACTACAGAGAGTAGTAAGGGTATGGAATGCTTTGCCTGCAACGGTAGTAGATTCGCCAACTTTAAATACATTTAAGTCGTCATTGGACAAGCATTTGGACATACATGGAATAGTGGTGGTTAGATGGGCTTCAGACTGGTTTGACAGGTCGGCGAAACAGAGGGCCGAAGGGCCTGTACTGCGCTGCAACATTCTATGTTCTATGTACATGCTCCAGTAAAATGTGAATGTGTGTCCAGAATCATGTAGTGGCACTCTGGGTCACTAACACAGAGATATTACAGTTACATAACAGCCTCTCTGCTAATTCAGCTCTGAAATCTCTCTTGTTCCCTGAAACAGTTTGGAACGCAAAGATGATTTCAAATGGATTATTGATACATTTAGTGATGGGTCAACACCCGTCCATTTGATGCTCAGAGCTTTGCACAGAGAGAATGTTTGTTTGTTTTTGCTGTGCAACAATCGCCAAATGTGAATCTGAAGGTTATGTTATGGCCCAGACCAGACCTCCTCAAAATATATGAAGCAGACAGCAGATACCCAACAGTGTTCTTATTTTAAAGGCAAATCGAAAGTATCTGTTTGAGATGGAATGTGAATGATTAAAGGACTCAACATTCAGCAAAATACAATTTATTTAAACACTCTTTAAGACACAAGTGAAGTTAGAGAAATTTGGAGCAACATAACTCATAACTTCACAGAATAATGAATACAGTAACCATTTATAATTAATGATGCCAATATAGTAACATCCTATAAAAACCTGCTTGGGGAAAAAAGGAAAATTCAGACACAGATTCTCACATGGAATTCTCCACTTCAGGAGGGAAAAAGGAACATCAAGAGAAATTTCAGAGGGAAGAGCAGCCAGGAGACATTCACTGAAGCTTCCAACTCTGTTGAGATCCCAATCAATTCTGATGATACTCAGAGCTCCTGGTCTGTGAGAGCTGGTCACACACATTCAGGCTGCATTAAAAAAATCCAAGGCCTCCTCAGCTGTTCACTCAAGTGGGCTTCAGTTGTCAGAGTTAACAATCACAGTGCACCAGGTGATAGTCCAACAGGTTTATTTGGAAGCACAAACTATAACCTGGTGTTGTGTGATTTTTAATGTTGTCCACTCCAGGCCAACACTGGCACCTCCACATCATGGCTTCAGTCATCAGCTCAGTGCTTCTGCCTTATACCTGTGCTCAAAAAAAAGAACAAAATAATCTCTGAAAGTGACAATATCAGCACAGTTGGAATGAAAATTAATTTCCTCGTCTTAAAGTCTGTTTTATGAAGACAGAAGAAGGTGTTAAAAACTCAGCTTGGAGTGAAAGCTTGAGTATGTAATATTAGCGTTTGGTAAAATTAGTTAGGCAGTAAACAGAATGTTTACGTTATATTTTAAAAATCGTTTTCAAAATAATAAGAAGGTTTTGGTTAATTTTTGTTTTGGAACTGGAAACAACAAATTAAAACAAAAAGGAAAATGATAAAGATTGAAACATGAGGAAATACTCCTGAAACAAGAGGTCTCAAAGTACATGAACGTATCTTGGTCATGAAAGATGGGGACAATCTCGAGAAAACTCTTCATCTCACTAACAAGCAAACCCTTCACCTTTGTGGGTGGCACGGAGGCTCAGTGGTTCACACTAGTGTCTCACAGCGCTCGGGGACCCAGGACCGATTCCAGCCTCGGGGGACTGTTTCTGTGGAGTTTGCACATTGTGCGGGTGTCTGGCTGGGTTTATTCCCACAATCTAAAGACATGTAGGTTCGGTGAATTGGCCATGCTGAATTGCCTGTAGTATTCAGGGATGTGTAGGTTTGGTGAATTGGCCATGCTGAATTGCCTGTAGTATTCAGGGATGTGTAGGTTCGGTGAATTGGCCATGCTGAATTGCCTGTAGTATTCAGGGATGTGTAGGTTCAGTGAATTGGCCATGCTGAATTGCCTGTAGTATTCAGGGATGTGCAGGTTTGGTGAAGCGGCCATGCTGAATTGTCTGTAGTATTCAGAGATGTGCAGGTTCGGTGAATTGGCCATGCTGAATTGCCTGTAGTATTCAGGGATGTGCAGGTTTGGTGAATTGGCCATGCTGAATTGCCTGTAGTATTCAGAGATGTGCAGGTTCGGTGAATTGGCCATACTGAATTGCCTGTAGTATTCAGGGATGTGTAGGTTCAGTGAATTGGCCATGCTGAATTGCCTGTAGTATTAAAGAGACATTCAGGTTTGGTGAATTGGCCATGCTGAATTGCATGTAGTATTCAGGGATGTGCAGGTTTGGTGAATTGACCATTCTGAATTGCCTGTAGTATTCAGGGATGTGCAGGTTCGGTGAATTGGCCATGCTGAATTGCCTGTAGTATTCAGGGATGTGCAGGTTTGGTGAATTGACCATACTGAATTGCCTGTAGTATTCAGGAACGTGTAGGTTCAGTGAATTGGCTGTGCTGAATTGCCTGTAGTATTCAGGGATGTGCAGGTTTGGTGAAGTGGCCATGCTGAATTGCCTGTAGTATTCAGGGATGTGCAGGTTCGGTGAATTGGCCATGCTGAATTGCCTGTAGTATTCAGGGATGTGCAGGTTCGGTGAATTGGCCATGCTGAATTGCCTGTAGTATTCAGGGATGTGCAGGTTCGGTGAATTGGCCATGCTGAATTGCCTGTAGTATTCTGGGATGTGCAGGTTTGGTGAATTGGCCATGCTGAATTGTCTGTAGTATTCTGGGATGTGCAGGTTTGGTGAAGTGGCCATTCTGAATTGCCTGTAGTATTCAGGGATGTGCAGGTTTGGTGAATTGGCCATGCTGAATTGCCTGTAGTATTCAGGGATGTGTAGGTTCGGTGAATTGGCCATGCTGAATTGCCTGTAGTATTCAGGGATGTGCAGGTTTGGTGAATTGGCCATGCTGAATTGCCTGTAGTATTCAGGGATGTGTAGGTTCAGTGCATGGGTCAGGGGTAAATCTAGAGTAGTGGGGGAGGGGAATGCATCCGGCTGGGTAACTCTTGGCAGGGCCGGTGTGGACTTGTTTGGAGAAATGGTCAGTTTCCACCTTGTAGGGATTCAATCATATATTCAGGGAGGAGTATTTGCTTCATACCTAACCTCAGTGAGAAGGTAAACAACATTGTGTGTATTGATGAAAATGCAATGAATTTGAAGTCCCTCTTCCTGTCGTCACACTCTGCTGAAGCGACATGGTTTCACAAGGAAAGGTCTTGAGCACTCATCTCTTTCAGAAAGATTTAAACGTGTTTGTGAAGAGCCTAAATGTCTTCTTTGCAGAAAGCTGTATACACTCAAATTCAGAAATGTGTGATGGAGAAAAGGGAATACCTGCAGAATTGGGAAGAATGAACTGAGTGATCTTCAAGGTGGGCAGAAGGTAAAAGTTGCTGGAGGAGAGTTTAGAGAATACGCGGCAAGTTATTGTCATGGAAGCATTCAAAAACTGTGTCACTTTGTGAACACTGTACATCAATACAAAAGATCACACTGAAGAATTTGCAATCACCTCGATCTGGACCAGCGTAGTGACTTGTTCACTTCTACATTCTGCTGAGGTCACCAGGATTGTATCTCCCTGCGTTCAGTCAATTCGATTCACTGAAGGAGAAATTAGGAAACGCCAGTTGGCATATAATCTTCCAAATGCTATACGCAGTAATACCATTTCGACAATGGGACTAAAGATGTGTGCTCGATTTCCAGCTGCATCTCGAACCAAACATCCAGAACAGTTAAAAAATGTGGTGCTGGAAAAACACAGCAGGCCAGGCACCATCCGAGGAGCAGGAGAAACGACGTTTCGGGTATAAGACCTTCTTCAGGATGATGCTGCCTGGCCTGCTGTGTTTTTCCAGCACCACATTTTTCAAACTCTGGTACTCCAGCATCTGCAGGCCTCACTTTATCCAGCACAGTTAGACCAGACACTTCTGCGGAAGGGGGACAAATAATCTGGTTTTGTCCTATCACCACAAAGTGAATAATATCTAGCTCCACTAATTGTTGCCCTATTGGTTATTCACTGAACTGATCCACAACTGATGGTCCTGTCATCAGCCGTGCTAGCAAGGAGTGTCTACTCAACTCGAACCTCTTCAATGACGGTGAGAGTGGGTTCAGACACATACATTTTGCTCCTGACCTTTTTAAGTGCCCTGTACCTACATGGACAAAAGAGATGAACTGCAGAGGTGAGGAGAGAGTGACTGCTCTTTACATTGAATGAAATTTGCCTGAGTTTTGCATCAAGGCATCCTGACAGTTGTGGATGAACAGGTTAGAGAGTAAAATCAGGCAAGTGGTTGAAGCCGTGCTTGGCAGAGGAAGATGCTTGTGGTTGTTCAAGGTGGTCATCTGAACTCCCAAGTCATCCCTGCAGGAGCTCCTCAGAAGCTGTATTGCAAAGATGAGAACAAACAGTCTTACCGCAAATTCAACCCAAACTCTGATTCAGATATGTAGACGACACCTTTGTAATCATGAAAAACACAGAAATAGAGAACACACACCAGATCATCAACGCCTCACTCACAGGAATCCGATTCACTAGAGAGAAAGAATAGAGCAACCAACTCCCATTCCTAGACGTGATGATACAGAGAACACCGAACGGAGAATTCACCACAAAGGGATACAGGAAAGACACACACACAGACCAAGTCCTGAACTACGAAAGCAACCACCCCAACACACACAAAAGAAGTTGCATTAAGACACTGTTCAAAAGGGCCACAACACACTGCAGTACACCAGAACTGCAAAAAGAGGAAGAAGAACACCTTGACAATGTATTCGCCAAAAATGGGTACCCCCACAACTTCATCAACAGATGCCTGAGGGAAAGACAACGGAACGAGGACATGCCACAACCCAAAGGACTAGCCACACCACCATACATCAAGAACATTTCCGAACTGACAGCCAGACTACTGCGACCACTAGGACTCATAACAGCACACAAACCAACAGCCACTCTCAGACAACAACTCACCAGGACGAAGGAGCTGATACCCAGCATGAGCAAAACCAATGTAGTGTACAAAATCCCATGCAAGGACTGCACAAAACACTACATAGGACAAACAGGAAGACAGCTAACGATCCGCATCCATGAACACCAACTAGCCACAAAACGACACGACCAGCTATCCTTAGTAGCCACACACGCAGATGACAGGCAACATGAGTTCGACTGGAACAACACTACTATTAGAGGACAAGCCAAACAGAGAACAGTCAGGTAATTCCTAGACTCTGTGGATGAGTGCCATGCCTCTATCAACAAACATATCGACCTGGACCCAATATACCGTCCACTGCAGCGGACAGCTGGAACTGACAACCAGAAGCGGCAGAGACAAACCACTATAATTTCCGGAGGAAAGATTACAGAAGCGCTTCACAGGAGGCTCCCAAGCACTGAGGATGTCACTGAGACAGGGGACGAAACGTCTGCAACACAAATTCCTAGCTCGGCGAACAGAACCACAACAATGAGCACCTGAGCTACAAATCTTCTCCCAAACCTTGAACACCTCCGGGCGAGAGAGGCTAAGGCAAGCCAGGAAATGGGAATCCTGTGCCAACCGCCTAAGTGCCACATACGAACAACTCCGGTTCCTGCACGAATGCTGAAAGAATCGAATCCTTCCACCATGTGTCAGATACAGACCACCAGTCAACAATCCACAAGCCAGGGACACAGCCAGACAGAACTGATTCAGGATGATCCAGGTAATGATTACAGACGCTCACAACAGACTTCACAAATACAGACAAGAAATTGCACGCCAAAGATCGTTAATTTCAAAAACCACCAATCAGGAATGGACCCGGACCATAGAACAGGCCATCACCATAGGACAGAACAGGACCACACACCACAAAAAAACGGCACTCAAAGAAAAAATGGCCAAACTAACACACAACAGAGAGGACACCACAACACACACCTGGGTAAGAAACCTCTCCCACAGACAGCTCACAGACACGGAAAGAACCATACTGGCCAAGGGACTCAACTACAACCACAGGGACGCCAAGACAGCAGACTTCCTAGCAGCACTAGAATGCACACTCAGGAACAATGGACTGACAGAAGAGACACAACAAACAGTGAGACAAAGTATCGTACCGCTGATAACAAGGAAAAGACAAACACATAACCTCAACACCAAGGAGAGGGAAGCACTAAAATCACTAAGAAACGATGAGAACATAATCATACTACCAGCAGACAAAGGCAGAATGACGGTCATCCTGGACAAAGCAGAGTACATCCAAAAAGCACAACAACTATCTGCAGATTCCAACACCTACCAAAAGAGAAAATTTGACCCCACCCCACAGCTCACCAATAGAATAAACAACACACTGAGGAACCTACAAAAAAACAGGCAGATAACCAGGTTTGATCTACAGAGAATGAAACCTGAAAGCAACAACACCCTCAGATTCTATGGATTACCGAAAGTGCACAAATCAGACATCCCACTCAGACCCATCGTATCACTACCAGGGACACCATCACACAAACTGATTCAAGAACTACAGCAGAAACTGAAACACCTGATCAGCGGATCCAGACAATCTATACAATCAACACAGGAATTCTTGGACATCATCAGAAATATACACATAGACAAGGAAGAAACTATGGTCTCATTTGATGTAACGGCACTGTTCACCTCTATTGACAAAACCCTAGCCAGAGAAACAATAGCCAACCTGCTGGACATATAGAACAGACAACAAGACGGGGAACCTATCAACAAAGACGGCATACTCAAACTCCTGGACCTGTGCCTCACAACACACTTCACATTCAACAACCAAATATATGAACACATCAACAGCACACCCATGGGCTCACCCATCTCTGGACTCATAGCAGAAGCTGTCATGCAAAGGATAGAACAAATAGTCTTACTGCAAATTAAACCCAAACTCTGGGTCAGATATGTGGATGACACCTTTGTAATAATTAAAAACACAGAAATAGAGAACACACACCAGATCATCAACACCACACTCACAGGAATCCGATTCACTAGAGAGAAAGAAAAGGACAACCAACTCCCATTCCTAGACATGACGGTACAGAGAACACCGAATGGAGAATTCACCACAAAGGTTTACAGGAAAGCCACACACACAGACCAAGTCCTGAACTACGAAAGCAACCACCCCAACACACACAAAAGAAGTTGCATCAAGACACTATTCAAAAGTGCCACAACACACTGCAGTACACCAGAACTGCAAAAAGAGGAAGAAGAACATCTATACAATGTATTCGCAAAAACGGGTAAACCCGTAATTTCATCAACAGATGCCTAAGGGAAAGACAACAGAACGAGGACATGCCACAACCCAAAGGACTAGCCACACTACCATACATCAAAAACATTTCTGAACTGACAGCTAGACTACTGCGACCACTAGGACTCATAACAGCACACAAACCCACAACCACTCTCAGACAACAACTCCCCAGGACAAAGGACCCAATAACCAGAATGAGCAAAACCAACATAGTATACAAAATCCCATGCAAGGACTGCACAAAACACTACATAGGACAAACAGGAAGACAGCTCACAATCTGTATCCATGAACACCAACTAGCCACGAAACGACATGACCAGCTATCCTTAGTAGCCACACACACAGATGACAAGCAACATGAGTTCGACTGGGACAACACTACTATTATAGGACAAGCCAAACAGAGAACAGTCAGGGAATTCCTAAAGGGATGGCACTCATCCACAGATTCAATCAACAAACACATCGACCTGGACCCAATATACCGGCCACTGCAGCGGACAGCTGGAACTGACAACGGGAAGCAGCAGATTCAAACCACTATAAACGCCGGAGGAAAGATCACAGAAGCGCTTCACAGGAGGCTCCCAAGCACTGAGGATGTCCCCTAGACAGGGGATGAAACGTCTGCAACACAAATTCCCAGCTCGGCGAACAGAACCCCAACAACGAGTACCTGAGCTACAAATCTTCTCACAAACTTGAAAGTTTGACTAAGCTCAGACTTTTCCCTCTGTAGAGAAGGAGGAAGAGAGGTGACCTGATCGAGGTATACAAGGTAATGAGAGGCGTGGATAGAGTCAAAAGCCAGAGATTTTTCCCCAGGGCAGGATTGACTGGTACAAGGGGTCATAGTTTTAAGATGTTAGGAGGAAGATATAGGTAGTTTCTTTACGCAGAGAGTTGTGAATGCATTGAATGCGATACCAGTGGTGGTCGTGGAAGCAGAGTCATTAGGGATATTTAAGCGACTGCTGAACATGCACGTGGATAGCAGTGATTGAGGGATGCGTAGTTTAAGTTATTTTATTTTGCATTGGGATGAATCGTCAGCACAACATCATGAGCCAAATGACCTGTTCTGTGCTGGACTTTGTTATGTTCTATGTAACCCCAAAGAGAAACACACACAGACACACAGACTCACACCCAAAGAGACACACACAGGCACACAGACCCACACCCAAAGAGACACACACAAGCACACAGACCCACACCCAAAGAGACACATACACAGACACACAGACCCACACCCAAAGAGACACACACAAGCACACAGACCCACACCCAAAGAGACACATACACAGACACACAGACCCACACCCAAAGAGAAACACACACAGGCACACAGACCCACACCCAAAGAGACACATACACAGACACACAGACCCACACCCAAAGAGAAACACACACAGGCACACAGACCCACACCCAAAGAGAAACACACACAGGCACACAGACCCACACCCAAAGAGAAACACACACAGGCACACAGACACACATCCACAGAGAAACATACACAGGCACACAGACCCACTCCCAAAGAGACACACACGCAGGCACACAGACCCACACTCAAAGAGACACACACACAGGCACACTGACACACACCCAAAGAGATACACACACAGGCACAGAGACCCACACCCAAAGAGACACACACACAGGCACACAGACTCACACCCAAAGAGAAACACACACAGGCTCAAACCCAAAGAGACACACACAAGCACACAGACCCACACCCAAAGAGATACACACACAGGCACAGAGACCCACACCCAAAGAGACACGCACATAGGCACGCAGACCCACACCCAAAGAGACACACACACAGGCACACGGACTCATACCCAAAGAGACACACACACAGGCACACGGACCCACATCCTGAGAGACACACATACAGGCACATTGACACACACCCAAAGAGACACAGACACAGGCACACAGACTCACAAACAAAGACAAACACACAGAGGCACGCAGATTCACACCCAAAGAGGTACACACATAGGCACCTAGGCTCATACCTAAAGAGACACACAGGGACACAGATTCACATTCAAAGAGAAACTGACACAGATGCTCAGACACACAATCTAAGAGGCACAGAAACAGGCACACCACACACACACACACACACACAGTCATACAGACTCACACACAGGCACACAGACACACACACAAAAAGAAACACACAGACAAAAAGACCCATACCCAAAGAGAAACACACACAGGCACACAGACCCACACCGAAAGACACACACTCACAGGCAACACAGACTCACATCCAAAGAGACACACACACAAGTACACAGACAGGCACACAGGCACACACCCAAAGAGACACACACAGGCACACTGACTCACACCCAAAGAAAAACACACAGGCACACAGACTCACACCCAAAGAGACACACACGCACAGGCACACAGATTCACATCCAAAGAGGCACACACACACAGGCACACAGATTCACATCCAAAGCGAAAGACACATAAGCACATAGACCCTCACCCAAAGAGACACATGCACACACAAAAACACATACGCCAAGCTACACGTATACACAGATGCACACATACAGATACCTGGGAGATGTACTAACTCAGATTTGCTATGTCAGAAAGCAGTCATAGAGTCTTAGAACATGGAAATAGACCCTTCCTCCTATTTTGTCCATGTTGGCCATAATCCCAAATTAAACTAGTCCCACCGGCCTGCTCCTGGCCCATAGCCCTCCAAACCCCTTCCTGTTCATGTACTTATCCAAGTGTCTTTTAAATCTTGTAACTGTGCTCCCACTCACCCCTTCAACAGAAAGTTCATTCCATACACGGTCTGCCCTCTGTGTCAAAGCCAAGATGTTGTTTGATTTCAGGAAGAAGTTGGATATGACACTTGGGGGTGAATCCATCAAAGCCACGTAGGAACAAACAGGAACAGGCTATTGATTTGGATCATCAGGAGTGATCATATTGAATGGTCCAGCAGGCTCAATTGGCTACCAACCCTAAGAAACCCAAACATACAAATAGAAAGCAGGAATCATCAACAGTGCTTCACCCGAAGGCCCACTGAAGGTGTTACCTAGTAGGGTGATGAAACGTCTGGAAATGAACCTTCCAGCTTAGCGAGCAAACCTACATCCAGGACCATCACCCTGCGACACACTACAGACACTGCCAACAGAGCGTCCTGCAGTTGTGATGTCCTTGGCTCTGACCTCAGAGAGAGCCAGAACACCATCTGCAACTGAGGAAATGTCAGTCTCTACCCCTCACTATTAACTTTCCTCCCACTATTGTTCTCCCTCTCGTTCTGCAGGTCACTGGGCTGTATCAGTTGGAGGGGTGGTGACTGGTATATCATTTACAGGTTTGTAATGGGTGGTCAATCTACATGGGTTGCCATTTCTGCATCAGATACAAGACCAGTAATTGTTACAGACTCTGTGTCAGCTTCTCTATCAGTTGGAGGCAGTGTTATTATTGCTGTGTGTGTCGTTGTAACCTTGTGTATTGACTTGAGATACTAGACTTGATTTTGACTGTGTATATATTGGTGTTACTTGAATTCATTTCAAATTCTTTATTGGCTGCATTCCACATGAAATAGTATCATAAATTCTCCTCATCAATCCGCAGTTTAACCACATCCTGGAGGGCAATTGCATCACCTTGGAATTTGGCATCTCACATTTGGGGTATAATCACTGAATGGGTCCAGTCCAGTGAAACAATGTGAGGTTTGCAGATGGGACGGGGTAGATCGAATGGATATCGTAATTATTGGCCAAATAAATCTTCACATTTCGACAACTGAATTCTTGTGAATAGAGATGGTACATGAGTCACAGCGTTAAATATATTTATCACAATATGGATGGAACATTGTGTCACAATATTGTTTTTTTTTACAGAAGTTGAGTGATGTTGCAATCTTACTATCCCCATGTTGGGACTCCCTCCCAAAGGCTATAAGTTAAAGGCCTTGAGAATTCAACAGCGCAGAGTTTAAAGAGAGAATTGCCTGCAGCACAAAGGGTAAAATACTTTCGAAAATGCTTGAAACATTTGGGATTATTGACAAAGTATTCTAGGTGATACTTGCCATTACGGGTGTCACTGGTAAGTCATGGTAACTATTGATATTACACAAACCTGTGTGTAAGATGCTACCGGGTTTTATTCTTGAACTGTTCATGTTCCATTCGACTCTATTGGTCACTGTTACAGAAACACTGTCTCAGTGATATCATTTGGTTGATCAGATATCCGGAATAAATACTTTCTTCATTCTTTATACCTTCAATTGATAAGAAACCTCTGCTTATAACTCAAAAACTCCACACATTACAAAGATATTGCCTTTAGTGGAACATTGTGTGATATTGAATCAGGCCTTAGAGAAGGGAAACTCTCTGAAGGAAGATATTAGATGAAGTCAGAGTAAGAACACTGGGTGTAGGTCATTCAACAAGCTGAATATTTTGTCACCCTTTTGTATATTTTGTGATGCCCATTAATGATGTAGAGGAGACTGTACGCTATTGGAGGAGAGTGACAATAACAAATCACTTTGTGAATGACACAGAGCTTGGCTGGGTACTTGATGAAGGACTTCTGCCCGAAACCTCAATCCTCCTGCCCCTCAGATGCTGTCTGACTGGCTGTGCTTTTCCAGCACCACCCTCTTCGACTCTGGGTAGTTGACAGTGGGGAGGAGAGAGGAACATACAGAGGAGTTGGTCAGATGGGGAGGTCAGTGTCACTTTAGATTAGATTCCCTACAGTGTGGAAACAGGCCGTTTGGCCCAACAAGACCAGACCGATCCTCCGAAGCGTAACCCACCCAGACCTATACTCCTACCCTCTTACCCTACATTTATGCACCAAACACTTTGGGCAACTTCTGGCTAATTCACCCGACCTGCTCATGTTTCACTTGTGGGAGGCAGCTGGAGGAAACCCACGCGGCCATGGGGAGAATGTGCAAACTCCACACAGACTGTCACCTAAGGCTGGAATTGAACTGGGGTCCCTGGTGCTGTGTGGCAGCAGTGCTAACCACTGAGCCACCATGCTAGCCTAATTTCATTCTGGCAAATGTAAAATGATGCACTTTGGAAAAAGGAACAAGACAAGAGAATACTCAATGAATAGCAGGATGCTAGGAAGCTCAGAGGAACAGAGGGATCTTGGGGGGGGTGTACACAGACCCAAGAAAGGACCAGGACAGGTGAAGAGGATTATTAAGAAGGCATAAAGGACACTTGCCTTTATCAGTCACGGTATAGATTATAAGAGCAGGGAGATGATATTGGAGCTGTACATGGCTGGATGCACAGTATGGATCTTGCAGTTGCTCCTGAGATTGCAGGCTTACTTACAGATTGATGATAGTTTTATTATAGTCATATTTCAACAATATAAGATTTTTATTCATTTTGTTTCTTTAAAATGTAAACATCAAAAAAAATTATGATTTGTTTTCAAACAGACTTTCTCTTTCCCAGCTCTTCAAAGGCTTACAGTGACTGGCTGACCATTGGTTGCTTCACCGAGAAATGTCCAAAAAAAACGACTATACACATTTTAAGAAGAGGTTCTTTCTCCAAAGTTAAAAATCACACAACACCGGTTATAGTCCAACAGGTTTAATTGGAAGCACACTAGCTTTTGGAGCGACGCTCCTTCATCAGGTGATAGTGGAGGGCTCGATCGTAACACAGAATTTATAGAAAAATTTGCAGCTCTTTCTCCACATTATAATAGGTTTTTTTTTGATTAACTGAGTACGTTTTTTTAGATGGAATTGTGTTTTCATTTTGGAGGGTCCGACATGTGTTCAACTCTGGAGAAGAATTTTGTTTCAAAAACTTATTGAAGAGGAGTCATTTTAATTCAGTTAATGATATAAAGTGGTTGATGAAAGATTGAAATGATCGGCTTTCTTTTTAAATTGTTTTGCACTTTTAACATTACTTTCTGTAGGTATCGAAAGTGAGTTTGTTATATGTACAAGGTATTTTGAAAGTTGCTTTTTTAGGCTTAACGTTACTGTGAGCAGAAAGAGACACAGAGTGAGATAGCTAATAGATTTCAAAAATGATTACCCAGTAGGGTCAGTCAGATGGGTGACTGTCAGGAAAGTATGCAGTTAGTTCAAAAGTTATTTGTGGCTATTCCTCGACTGAATAAATATTCTCGCCCACCTTCCGAGGACCCCTTCGCCCACCTCCAACACACTGCATCCACCTGGACACCCCGCGCTGGCCTAGTACCCACCCTCGACCTCTTCATTTCCAACTGCCACCGGGACATTAACCGCCTCAACCTGCTGACCCCCCTCCCCCACTCCAACCTCTCACCCTCACAACGCGCAGCCCTCCAATCCCTCTGCTCCAATCCTGACCTCACCATCAAGCCAGCGGATAAAGGGGGCGCAGTGGTAGTCTGGCGCACTGATCTCTACACCGCTGAAGCCAAACGCCAACTCGAGGACACCTCTTCCTACCGCCCTCTCGACCATGACCCCACCCCCCATCACCAAACCATCATCTCCCAGACCACACAGAACCTCATTACCTCAGGAGATCTCCCACCCACAGCTTCCAACCTCATAGTCCGGGAACCCCGCACTGCCCGGTTCTACCTCCTTCCCAAAATCCACAAGCCTGACCACCCTGGCCGACCCATTGTCTCAGCATGCTCCTGCCCCATTGAACTCATCTCTACCTACCTCGACACTGTCCTTTCCCCCCTAGTCCAGGAACTCCCCACATACATTCGAGACACCACCCACACCCTCCACCTCCTCCAAGACTTCCGTTTCCCCGGCCACTAACGCCTCATCTTCACCATGGATATCCAATCCCTCTACACCTCCATCCGCCATGACCAGGGCCTCCAAACTCTCCGTTTCTTCATCTCCCAACGTCCCCAACAGTACCCTTCCATCAACACTCATTTGTTTGGCTGGACTGGTCCTCACCCTTAACAATTTCTCCTTCGAATCCTCCCACTTCCTCCAGACCAAAGGGGTAGCCATGGGCACACGTATGGGCCCCAGCTATGCTTATCTCTTTGTTGGCTATAAAGAACAGTCCATCTTCCATAATTACACCGGCATCACTCCCCACCTCTTCCTCCGCTACATTGATGAAGGCATTGGCGCCACCTCGTGCTCCCGCGAGGAGGTTGAGCAATTCATCAACTTCACCAACACATTCCACCCTGACCTTAAATTTACCTGGACCATCTCTGGCACCTCGCTCCCCTTCCTGGACCTCTCCATCTCCATTAACGATGACTGACTAGACACTGACATTTTTTATAAACCCACCGACTCCCACAGCTACCTGGATTACACCTATTCCCACCCTACCTCTTGCAAAAATGCCATCCCGTATTCCCAATTCCTCCGCCTCTGCCGTATCTGCTCCCAGGAGGACCAGTTCCACCATAGAACACACCAGATGGCCTCCTTCTTTAGAGACCGCAATTTCCCTTCCCACATGGTTAAAGATGCCCTCCAACGCATCTCGTCCACATCCCGCACCACCGCCCTCAGACCCCACCCCTCCAACCGTAACAAGGACAGAACGCCCCTGGTGCTCACCTTCCACCCTACCAACCTTCGCATAAACCAAATCATCCGCCGACATTTCCGCCACCTCCAAACAGACCCCACCACCAGAGATATATTTCCCTCCCCACCCCTTTCTGCCTTCCGCAAAGACCGTTCCCTCCGTGACTACCTGGTCAGGTCCACACCCCCCTACGACCCACCCTCCCATCCTGTCACCTTCCCCTGCCACCGCAGGAACTGTAAAACCTGCGCCCACACCTCCTCCCTCACCTCTATCCAAGGCCCTAAAGGAACCTTCCACATCCATCAAAGTTTTACCTGCACATCCACCAATATCTTTTTTGTATCCATTGCTCCCGATGCCGTCTCCTCTACATTGGGGAGACTGGACGCCTCCTAGCAGAGCGCTTTAGGGAACATCTTCGGGACACCCACACCAATCAACCACACCGCCCTGTGGCCCAACATTTCAACTCCCCCTCCCACTCTGCCGAGGACATGGAGGTCCTGGGCCTCCTTCACCGCTGCTCCCTCACCACCAGACACCAGGGAGGAAGAATGCCTCATCTTCTGCCTCGGAGCACTTCAACCCCAGGACATCAATGTGGACTTCAACTGTTTCCTCATTTCCCCTTCCCCCACCTCACTGCAGTTCCAAACTTCCAGCTCAGAATACACCAGATGGCCTCCTTCTTTAGAGACCGCAATTTCCCTTCACACATGGTTAAAGATGCCCTCCAACGCATCTCGTCCACATCCCGCACCTCCGCCCTCAGACCTCACCCCTCCAACCGTAACAAGGACAGAACGCCCGTGGTGCTGACCTTCCACCCTACTAACCTTTGCATAAACCAAGTCATCCGCCGACATTTCCACCACTTCCAAAAAGACCCCACCACCAGAGATATATTTCCCTCCCCACTGTCCCCATGACTTGTCCTACCTGCCTATCTTCTTTTCCACCTATCCACTCCACCCTCCACTCCCCCACCCCCCACCGACCTATTACCTTCATCCCTTCCCCCACTCACCTATTGTACTCTATGCTACTTTCTCCCTATCCCCACCCTCCTCTAGCTTATCTCTCCACGCTTCAGGCTCACTGCCTGTATTCCTGATGAAGGGCTTTTACCCGAAACGTCGATTTTACTGCTCCTCGGATGCTGCCTGAACTGCAGTGCTCTTCCAGCACCACTAATCCTGAATAAATATTCAGTTTTGGGTACTGTTGAAAGGGACAGTCTGTCAGAAGAAAATGGCAGGGGCTATCAGTTATTGGATTAGTGGTGCTGGAAGAGCACAGCTGTTCAGGCAGCATCCAAGTAGCTTCAAAATCGACATTTCGGGCAAAAGCCCTTCATCAGGAATAAAAGGCTTTTGCCCAAAACGTCGATTTCAAAGCTCCTTGGATGCTGCCTGAACTGCTGTGCTCTTCCAGCACCACTAATCCAGAATCTGGTTTCCACCATCTGCAGTCATTATTTTTACCTCGCTGTCAGTTATTGGACAATAGGAATGATACTTACGTTAGGCAGCATTTGACAAAACTTAAAAGAATTATTTTCGAAGAGACTCCCCTGTCAGGAGAAAGAGACACTGGAGATTCTGTACCAGTGAGCTTAAATTTTGGATAGTATGACCTCTTTGAACATATCAAGCATACAGATAAATGTAAGGTTGAGAAGCCAGAAATGATTGCACACATTTGGAGTTATGCCATTTTTAGGGAAAAGATCCTGTTGTTTTCTCCTGACAGGAGAGTCCCCCATAACAATAATTCTTTTAAATTCTGTCAAACGTTGCCTAACATAAATTTTATGGAGTTAATATAAGAGGTTAGGAGGAAGATTAAAAAACAGAATCTTAAAAGTAGCAGTCTCTGGTTTAGTTCTGATGCCAAACTTGAATGAGGGAAAGAACAAAAAGGTTAAAGCAGATAAACCAATGGCTGAAGAGCTGGTGTATCGTTCAGTGATTTTTAAAAAATTCATTGGTGGATCTTGGGTATCGCTGGCTGGGCAGCATTAATAGCCCATCCTTATTTGCCTTTGAGAAGGTGGTGGAGAGCTGCCTTCTTGAAACGCTGCAGTCCACTTGCTATGGGTTGGCCCACAATGCTGGAAGGGAGGGAATCCCAGGATTTTGACACAAAGGCTGTGAAGGAACAATGGTATATTTCCAAGTCAGGATGGTGAGTGGCTTGGAGGGGAACCTACAGGGGGTGGTGTTCCCAAGTACCTGCTGCCCTTGTCCTTCCAGATGCAAGTGGTCCTCAGTTTGGAAGGTGCTGTCTAAGAATCCCTGGTGAATTTCTGCAGTGCATGTTGTAGATAGTACACACTGCTGTTACTGAGCACCGGTGGTGGGGGGATTGAATATTTGTAGGTGTGGTGCCTATCAAACAGGTTGGTTTGTCCTGGATGGTGTCAAGCTTCTTGAGTATTGTTGGAGCTGCACCCATCCAGGCAAGTGGGGAGTAGTCCATCACACTCCTGACTTGTGCCTTGTAGATGATGGATAGACTTTGGGGTGTCAGGAGGTGAGTTACTCACCGCAGTTTCCTTACCCCCGACCTGCATTTGTGGCCACTGTGTTTCTGTGGTGAGTTCGGTTGAGTTTCTGGTCAATGGTAACCCCAAGAATGTTGACAGTGGGGGGGTTCAGTAATGGTAATACCGTTGAATATCAATGTGCAATTTTTAGAGTGTCTCTTATTGGTGATGGTCATTGTCTGGCAATGGTATGGCGCGAATGTGACTTGCCTCTTGTTGGCCTAAGCCTGGATATTATCCAGATCTTGTTGCGTTTGACAACAGACTGCTTCAGTATTTGAGGAGTCGTGAATGATGCTGAACACTGTGCAATCATCAGCAAACATCCCCACTTCTGATCTTATGACAGAAGGAAGGTCATTGATGAAGCAGTTGAAGATGGTTGCACCCAGCACTATACCCTGAGGGACTCCTGCAGAGGTGTCCTGGAGGTGAGATGTCTGACCCTCCACAACCACAACCATCTTCTTGTGTACCAGGTATGACTCTGACCAGTAGAGAGTTTGCCCCGATACACATTGATTCCAGTTTTACCAGGACTCCTTGATGCCATGCTCGATCAAATGCAGTCTTGATGTCAAGGGCTGTCCCTCTCCCCACCCCTCTGAAATTCAGCTCTTTTTGTCCATGTATCACCCAAGGCTGTAATGAGGTCCTGGTTGAGTGACCCTGGTGAAACCAAACTGGGAGTCACTGAGCAGGCTATTACTGAGCAGGTGCTGCTTGGTAGCACTGTCGATGACCCCTTCCATCACTTTACTGACGATTGGGTGGTAATTGGCCGGGATGGATTTGTCCTGTTTTTTGTGTGCAGGACATACCTGAGCAATGTTCCACATTGTGGGGTCGATGCCAGTGTTGTAACTGTACTGGAACAGCTTGGCCAGGGGAGCGGCAAGTTGTGGAGCACAAGTCTTCAGTACTATTGCCAGAATGTTATCAGGGCCCATTGTCTTTGTAGTTTCCAGTGCCTACAACTGTTTCTTGATATCACGTGGAATGAATCAAATTGGCTGGAGACTGTATCTGTGATACTGGGGACCACTGGAGGAGCCGGTGATGGATTCACCTCTCGGCACTTCTGACTGAAGGTTGCTGTGAATGCGTCAGCCTTATCTTTTGATGTGCTGGGCTCCTCCATCACTGAGGATGGGGATATTTGTGGAGCCTGGTCTTCCAGTGAGTTGTTTAATTGTCCATCATCATTCACGACTGGATGTGGAAGGACTGCAGAGCTTAGATCTGATGTATTGGTTGTGGGATCGCTTAGCTCTGTTTATCACTTGCTGTTTATACCGTTTGGCACACAGGTCATCCTGTTTGGTAGCTTCACCAAGCTGACATCTCATCTTCAGGTATGACTGGTCCTGCTCTTGGCTTCCCCTCATGCACTCTCCATTGAACCAGGGTTGATCCCCTGGTTAGATGGTAGTGGTTGAGTGGGAGATATGCTGGACCATGAGGTTACAGGTTGTGCTGGAGTACAACTGTGCTGCTGGTGATGGCCCACAGCACCTCATCGATGCCCAGTCTTGAGCTGCTAGATCAAGACTAGCAGTTTGAAGTCTGACCCAATTAGCATGGTGATAGTGCCGCACAACACAATGGAGGTTATTCTCAATGTGAAGGTGGGACTTTATCTCCACAAGGATAGTGCGGTGGTCACTTTTACCGATACTGTCATGGACAGATGCATCTGCAGCTGGCAGATTGGTAAGGATGAAGGCAAGAATGTTTTTCCCTCTTGCTGGTTCCTTCACCACCTGCTGCAGACCCAGTCTAGCAGTTATATCTTTTAGGACCCGACCAGCTCGATCAGTCATGCTGCTACTGAGCCACTCTTGGTGGAGGACTTTGAAATCCCCCCACCCAGAGCACATCCTGTGCCCTTGCCACCCTCAGTGCTTCCTCCAAGTGTTGTTCAACTTGGAACAGTATTGATTCATCAGCCAAAGGAAGAAAGTATGTGGTAACCTGTAAGAGGTTTCCTTGCCCATGTTTAACCTGAAGCCATGAGACTTCAAGGGGTCCAGAGTTGATGTCAAGGACTCCCAGGACAACTCCCTCCTGACTGATTAGATTAGATTACTTACAGTGTAGAAACAGGCCCTTCGGCCCAACAAGTCCACACCGCCCCGCCGAAGCGCAACCCACCCATACCCCTACATTTACCCCTTACCTAACACTACGGGCAATTTAGCATGGCCAATTCACCTGACCTGCACATCTTTGGACTGTGGGAGGAAACCGGAGCACCCGGAGGAAACCCACGCAGACACGGGGAGAATGTGCAAACTCCACACAGTCAGTTGCCTGAGGTGGGAATTGAACCCAGGTCTCTGGCGCTGTGAGGCAGCAGTGCTAACCACTGTGCCACCGTGCCGCCCACTGTGCCAGCCCCTCTGCTGGATCTGTCCTGTGTGGGATGGGACATATCCAGAGATGGTAATGTTGGTGTCTGGGGTGTTACCTGTAAGGTATGATTCTGAAAGAATGACTATATCAGGATTTAACTTGAGGAGTCTGTGAAACAGCTCTCCCAATTTTGGCAGTAGCCCCCAGATGTTGGTAAGGACTTTGCATGTTCGACAGGGCTGTTTGTGCTTTTGCCGTTGTCTTCTCCGGTTCCAAGGTTGATGCCAGTTGGTTCGTCCAGTTTCATTTCTTTATTGTGACTTTCTAGCGATTGACACAACTGAGTGGCTTGTGAGGCCATTTCAGAGGCAGCTGAGAGTCAACCACATTGATAAAACTCTGGAGTCACATGTAGGCCAGACCAGGTAAGGATGGCCGATTTCCTTCCCTAAGGACATTAGTGAACCAGGTGGGTTTTTCCAACAATTGACAATGGTTTCATGGTCATCAGTTGACACTTACTCCCAGATTTGTTTTATTAAATTCAAATTCCGCCATCTGCCATGTCGAGATTCGAACCCAGGTCCCCAGAGCATTATTCTGGGTTTCTGGATTAACAGTCATGCGATAATACCACTAGGCGATCGCCCCCAGGCATTTAGGTTTTTGGACAGTTGGAATGTCTTCTGGGACAGAAAAGACCAGTTCAAAAAGGCTTGTTTTAACTTGAACTGGAAAAGGACAATATCTTAGCGGGAGATTTACTAGCTCCATTAAGCGAGATTTATACTGTGAGAGAGAGGTGGTGCGGGGTGTGGAGGAATTCAAAGGAGCTGTGTAAATAGAAAGATTGATGAGGATGGTTCTAAATGTGAAAGGTTCAAGTCAATTAGGAAAGAAAGAGAAGAAAAAGTCAGAGTACAGAGCACCTGTAAAGAATTAAATAGCATTTATTTCAGTGCAAGGGGTCTTCCAGGTAAGGCTGATGAACTCAGGGCATGTTTAGGAACATGGGACTGGGACATCACAGCTGTTATAAAAAGTTGGCTGAGCGCGGGACTGAACTGGCAGACAGTGTTCCAGGTTTCAGATGCTATAGTAAGAATAGAAAGGAAGACAGGAAAGGAGGGGGAGTGGCATCTTTGATTAAAGAAGCATTGCTGCTGTAACTAGAGAAGATATTTGTGAGAAATCATCCAGTGAAAATACATGGGTAAAAAGTTATAAGTAAGAGAAGAAAGATCAATTGGTAGCTTCCCCGTGCGCAATAGTCAGAGAGAAATTGAGAAACCAACATGTGGGGACATCTCCGATGTATGTATATATGCTTAATAAGGTTGTAACAAAAGGAGAGTTTAATTTTCCAAACATTGACTGGGGCTACCACAGTGTTAAGGGTTTGGATGGTGAAGGATTTGTCAAATGAATTCAAGAAAATTTTCTTCATCAATATGTGGCTGCTCCGACTGGAGGAGGAACAAAATTAGACCTTCTTTTGGGCAAGAATGCAGGGCAGGTGACTGAAGTGAAAGGAGGGAGACATTTTCGTTCCAGTGATGATAACTCTATTTGTTTTTAAATGGTTATGGAGAAAGCTAAGCCTTGTATCAAAGTTAAAATCTTAATTACAGAAAAACAACTTTTAGTGCTATGAGACAAGAACTTTCAAAAGTTGATTGGTGTAGATTGCTCACAGGTAACAGGACTTTAAACAAGTGGGAGGCTGTGAAGATTGTGATGACGGGAGTTCAGAGGAATGATGTTCCTGTGAGAGTGAAGGGTAAGGTTTGTAAGATTAAGAAACAATGGGGTAATAAAGAGGTTCTGGTCAAGAATAAAAGAGAATCTTCGATATAGACAACTTGGTTCAAATGAATCTCTTAATCAAAACAAAGGGTGTTATGGCATTCTGACAAAGGAAAATATGAAAGCAAAAAGGGAATATGCAATTACATTAGTAAATAAGGTTAATGATAATTCAAAGAAATTTTACAAGGACATTAATAGTAAAAGGGTAACTAGAGAGAGGGTAGGGCCTCTTAAAGATCAAAAAGATTGCCTTTGGATTAAACCCGTGTATATAGGAAAGATCAAAAGTGAATATTTTCCATCGATTTTTAAATTGGTCAATCGGCTGAAAAATGGTAGAAGGAGTTCAATTTGGATAAACGTAATATATTGCATTTTGTTATAACAAACAAGGGCAGGATCTATACAATTAATTATACAGCCTTGGGTAGTGTTGTTGAACAGGGGGACCTGGGGGTCAGGTACATGATTCATTGAAGTTGACATCACAAATAGATAAAGTGATTAAAAAGGCGTTTTGCACATTTCCCTTCATTGCTGAGTTCTTTGAGTATAAGTGTTGGAAAGTCATGTTGAAGTTGCACTGAACATGACTGAGGTCTCTCCTGTTTCCAGTTCTTGGGTTGGTCTGTTATAGGGAAGATATTATTCAGCAAGAGAGGGTTCAGAAGAGATTCACAGGGATGTTGCCAAATGTGAAAGGCTTGAGGTATAAAGAAAGTCTGGAGAGACTGGGACTTTTCTCATTGGAGCTCAAGAGCATTGAGAGGTGACCTTATAGAGGTTTATAAAATCATCAGGATGATAGATAGGGTTAATGGTAGATGTCCATTCCCTAGAGTGAGAGATTTCAAAACTGAAGGGCACATTTTTAGGGTGAGCAAAGAGAAATTTAAAAACAAGATATGACAGACAAAGTATTGACACAGAAGGTGGTTTGATTGTGAAATGAACTTTCTGAGGAAGTGGTGGCTGTGGTCACAGTTACAATGTTTAAAAGACACTTGGATCAGTACCTGAATAGGAAATGTTTGGAGATGTATGGGCCAGGAGCAGGCAGGCGGGACGAGTTTAGTTTGGGATTATGTTTGACATGAACTGATTGGACTGAAGAGTCTGTTTCCATGTTGTATGACTCTTTGGTGCGACCATAACTGGAGTACTGTCTACAGTTCTTCTTGCTGCACTACAGGAAGGAAGTGATTACACTGGGGAGGGGTCACAGGAGATTCACCAGGATGCTGCCTGGAATGGAGCATTTCGGCTATGAAGAGAGGCTGGCTCAGCTCGAGTTGTTTTCTTTAGAGAAGAGAAGTTTGAGGGAGGTGTGATAGACGTGTGGAAGATTGTGAAGGGCATGAACAGGGTGGGGTGAGAGTAGCTGTTCCCCTTTAGGCAAAGAGTCAATAACAAGGGGCATCATTTTAAAATGAAAATCAGGAGGTTTAGAGAGGATTTCAGGGAAACATTGTCACACAGAGGGCGTGGGAGGGAGTTCACTCAGGAAACCTCACAACCTTTAAAAATTACTCGGATGTGCACTGAAAATGTCATAATATTCTAGGCTATGGGACTAATGCAGGAAAGTGGGACTAATGCAGGAAAGTGGGACTAATGCAGGAAAGTGGGACTAATTCAGTTTATTGTACATTTTTGGCAGTATGAATTCATTAGACCCAGAGCCATTTCTGCATTGTACGATTCTTTGTTTCAAGAGATAATTAATTACTGGCAGTATCGTTCAATGTGGAACTGTACCAACTCTGGGTCTTTGGAAACAATAAAATACAATAAAAGGCCATACACTAGAGGGAATGGGAATCAATATCTAAGGCTAAGGTTGGCAAGAATAGGGAACCCTGGATGACAAGGATATTGAGACTTTGACCAGAAGAAAGAACAAGGTATGGCTCAGGTACAAGGAAACTGGGATCAAGGGAATCCCAGCAGGTATATAGGGGATAGAGGAGTTTATTGAAGAAGGAAATCAGGAGGGCAAGAAAGGAACATGAGATGCCTTGGCTGAGAGAATTAGCGTGAATCCAAAGAGGTTCTCTAAGTATATTAAAGGAAAAAGAATAACCAGGGAGAGGAACAGGGCCCTTCAATGACGAAAGTGGACATGTACGTATAGAACCACAGGAGGTGAGGTCCCCAATGAATATTTCTCCTCCGTGTTTACCATGGAGAAAGACATAAAGACTTGGTAACATGGGGAAGTTAGTGGTGCTATCTTGGGGAGGTGGTGTTGGATGTGTTAGAATATATGAAGAAGGATAAAACTCCAGGTCATGATCAGATTTATACAAGAACACTGCAAAAAGCTAGAGAAGAAATTGGCTGATGTTTTTTCATCATCGTTAACCATGGGTGAGGTCCCAGAAGACTGGAGGGTAGTGAATGTTGTGCCATTATTCAAGAAGGACTGCAAAGAAAAACCTGGGAACCAAGGCCCAGTAAGCCTAACATCTGTGGGAGGTAAATTACTTTAGAATATTCTAGAGAGATAAGGTATACATGTATTTGGAAAGACAGGGTTTGATTAGGAGTGGTCAACATGGCTTTGTGAGTGGGTGATCATGCCTCACAAATTTGTTAAAGTTTCTTGATGGTGTGACCAGGAAAGTTGATGAGAGCAGGGCAGTAAACTAATCTCTGTGGATTTCAGTAAGGCCTTTGATAAGGTCTCATATGTTTGGCTGCTCTGGAAGGTTAGATGACATGGAATCCAGAGGACACTGACAATTTGGATACACAATTGGTTTGATAGTAGGAAGAAGAGGGGAATAGTGGAAGGATGTTTGTCAGACTGGAGCCTGTGACTAGTGGAGTGCCTCAGGGGTCAGTGCTGGCCCATTACTGTTTGTTATCGATATCAATGATCTGGGTGTGAATGTACAAGGCATGATTAGTAAGTTTATTGATGACACTAAAATAGGAGGTTTCGTGGACAGTGAGGAAGGTGATCAGAAATTGCAGCAGGACCTTGATCAGCTGGGGAAGTGGGCCAAGAAAGAGTAGTAGAGTTTAATATAAGTGTGAGGTTTTGCATTGTGGAAAGTGAAATCAAGATAGGGGCTTCATGGTGAATGGTAGGGCCGTAAGGAGTGTAGTGGAACAGAAGGACCTTGGAGTTCAGGTACATGGTTCTCTGCAAGTGGAGTCCCATGTAGACAGGGCAGTGGGAGGAAGGCTTTAGGCACACTGGCCTTCATCAGTCAGGGCATTAAGGATGGAAGTTGGGAAGTTATGTTGTAGTTGTACAGGATGTTGGTGAGGTGGCACTTGGAGTATTATGTTCAGTTTTGGTCACCTTGTTGTAAGAAGGACATTATTAAACTGGAAAGAGTGCTGAAAAGGTTTACAAGGATGTTGCCAGGACTCAATAGTCTGAGTTATAGGGAGAGGTTGGACAAGCTAAGTTGTTTTTCGTTCGAATGTAGGAGATTAATGGGGGGAGCTTATAGAAACATATAAGGTCATGGGAGGCATGGATATGGTGAATGAACTCATTCTATTTCCCAGGGTTGGGTAATCGAGGACCAGAGAGCATCAGGTTAAGGTGAGAGGGGAAAGAGTAAAAGGGATTCTGAGGGGCAACATTTTTACAAAGAGGGTGGAACGCATATGGAATGAGCTGTCAGCGGAAGTGGTTTAGGTGGGTACATGAACAACATTTAAAAGACACGTGGACAAATACATATGGTTTAAAAGGAAATGGGCCAAGTACAAGGAAATGGGGTTAGCGTGGATGGACAGTTTGGTCAGCACGGACCAGTTTGGGCTGAAGGGTGTGTCTCTGTGCTGTCTAGCTCGATGACTTTATGACTCTATGATCGTACTGATTATGTATACAGTGCGTTTCGGCCAGTATAGAAGGTACATAAAGCCACAGTGGATTGACATAAGTTGGTTCAACAATGAAATCAATGTTTGAGTGGATTGATGGTTCCATTTGACAAAACAGTCTGTACTTCTGGATTTTATGCAGTGTGAGCAGAACCCTGTTTCCCATTGTTGGAAGATGCTCAGAAATAAGTACATGAGGAGAAATGCATCAACATTGTCTATTTCTTACTGAGATTCTCCAACAGGAACAGATGTAAACGATTTCCCGAATGTGGAAACACTGTTACCAACTCGATCGATTTATTCTGACACTGCAAAGGGTTACTGCAAACACTGATTTGTATTTCATGTGACTTTCCCTTGCCCCTTCACTTACCCTGGAGAATCTGTGGTTCAAGTGAGTCTCTTAGACAATTGCTTCAACACTGAATTTGGTATTTGTCTCTAATTATTGAAACATCCATTTGATCTGAGCAACTTGGAATAAACTCCTTTCATATCAGCATACTGATGTGTTTTTGTATTTAGCTTGCTCTCCATTATGCTATTACCTCAAAGACCCAGTTTTGTTTGAGATTAGATTACCTACAGTGTGGAAACAGGCCCTTCGGCCCAACCAGTCCACACTGACCCTCCGAAGAGTCACCCACCCAGACCTATTTCCCCCTCACTAATGCACCGAGCACTCCGGGCAATTTAGCATGACCAATTCACATAACCTGCACGTCTTTGGACTGTGGGAAGAAACCAGAGCACCCGGAGGAAACCCACGCAGACGCGGGGAGAATGTGCAAACTCCACACAGACAGTCGCACGAGGCTGGAATCGAACCTGGGACCCTGGAGCTGTGAGGCAGCAGTGCTAACCACTGAGCCACCGTGCCTCAAACCTATGCCCTCTAGTAATGGGCTCCCAACCCCAGGGAAAAGACATTGTCTGTTTATCCTATCCATGCTCCTCATGATTTTATAAACATCTGTAATGTCACCCCTCAGCCTCCAACGCTCCAGGGAAAACAGCCCCGTGCTGGCCAGCATAGAAATGAAAAAAAAAATAAGCAGGTTGAGGACGTGACTTGAGGGATGGTGTAGCAGGGAGGGGTTCAGGTTTGTTGGACACTGAGACCGGTTCTGGGGAAGGTGGGTCTATTACAAAATGGACGGTCCACATGAGCCAGTTCTTTTCTTTATCTTCCTTCTGTTGTCTTTTTAACAATAGTGTACAAATAAAGTGTGTTTTGCTTCATATCTGGTTTTCCCAATCCAATTGCACCTGGAACACAACATCTCACACTTACCTTTCAAATACAAAATAGTTCAGGTCTAGTCTATCATCTTATTGTATGTTGAGGGTGTTCAGTCAGGTCCATAATACATGTTGTAATTTTAAGAGAGCACGGGAGCACAATCTGGTGAGCAGCTCATGGTGAGAGCTCCCCAGTTGGTGAGGGAGACATGCCCCAGGTGGCTGGCATTGGGAGGATGGTCAGACACCGGGTACCTGCTCAGGCCCAGGCAGGAGAGGAGCCTGTGGTGTTGACAATCAGGGACTTCATCCAGATGCACAGGGAGGGCCAGGGGCAGCAGGCTGGGCTGTGGACACAATGGCCCTCATTGGCCAGAAGCTGCAGCACATGCACAGAAGCTACATGTGTAACTTGATTCAAATCCAGAACCAAATAATAGATGGAGTAACTATTAATAATTACCTGTTCCAATCTAGGAACATCCCATAACCACACCCCTTGACAAAGGCACATTCAGTTAAACAGATTTGTCTCACATCCAATTCGAGCAGCAAGAAGAGAACTCCCAGTTTGTAGCTGGAACAGAGAGAGGGAGAAACAGCTTCCACATCTTCAGGACCCCAGCAGCAAGTGCTGCAAGCTCAAACTACAGATGAGAGTGGTCCTAAGGGAAGAGTACTAAACTGGGCCAAGGCCAATTATATCAAAATTAGGCAGGAGCTGGAAAATGTGGATTGGACACAGCTATTTGAAGGGAAGTCCACATCTGAGATGTGGGAGGCTTTCAAAGATAGGTTAAAATAGTGCAGGATAGACATGTCCCATTGAAGGCAAAGGAGAGCAAGGGCAAGATTCGTGAACCGTGGATGACAGGAGAAATTGTACGACTAGCCAAGAGGAAAAGGGAAGCGTACATAAGGTCTAGGCAGCTAAGAACAGGATGGGCCCTGGAGGAATATCGGAATAGTAGGACAAATCTTAAACAAGGAATCAAGCGGGCGAGAAGGGGTCATGAAATAGCTTGAGTGAGCAGAACTAGGGAGAATCCCAAAGCATTTTATTCTTATCTAAGAAGCAAGCGGATAACTAGAGAAAAGATTGGTCCACTAAAGGATAAGGAAGGAAGGCTGTGTGTCGAACCTGAGAGAATGGGTGAGATTCTGAATGATTACTTTGCATCAGTGTTCACTGAGGACAGGAACATGATGAATGTTGAGATTCGAGATAGAAATTTGATTAGTCTGGATCACGTTGGCATAAGTAGGGAAGATGTGCTGGGTAGGCTAGAGGTTAAGGTGGACAAATCCCCAGGACTGGATGGGATCTATCCCAGGTTGCTAAGGGAGGCGAGAGGGGAAATAGCTGGGGCCCTGACAGATATCTTTGTGGCATCCTTAAATACAGGTGAGGTGCCAGGGGACTGGAGGGTTACACATGCTGTCCCCCTGTACAAGAAGGGTAGTAGGGATATTCCGGGTAACTACAGACCAGTGAGCCTGACGTCAGTGGTGGGAAAGTTGCTGGAGAGGGTACTAAGGGATAGGATCTTTTTATATTTAGAAAAGCATGGGCTTTTCAGTGATAGGTAACATGGTTTTGTGCGGGGGAGGTTGTGCCTTACTAATTTAATAGAGTTCTTTGAGGAAGTGACCAAGTTGATAGATGGAGGAAGAGCTGTTGATGTCATATACATGGACTTTAGTAAGGCATTTGATAAGGTTCCCCATGGTAGACTAATGGAGAAAGTGAAGTCATATGGTAGGCAGGGTGTTCTAGCTGGGTGGATAAAGAACTGGTTGAGCAACAGGAGACAGAGAGTAGTAGTTGAAGGGAGTTTCTCGAAATGGAGAAAGGTGACCAGTGGTGTTCCACAGGGGTCAATGCTGGGGCCAATGTTGTTTGTAATATATATAAATGATCTGTAAGAGGGCACTGTTGGTATGTTCAGCAAGTTTCCAGATGACACAAAGATTGGTGGAGTAGCAGAAAGCATAAGGGACTGTCAAAGAATACAGGAGGATATAGATAGACTGGAGAGTTGGGCGGAAAAGGGGCAAATGGATTTCAATCCAGGCAAATGTGAGGTGATGCATTTAGGCAAGACTAATTCTAGAGTGAATGATACATTGAACGGAAGAGCCTTGGGAGAAGTTGATGGGTAGAGAGATCTGGGAGTGCAGGTCCATTGTACCCTGAAGGTTGCTGCACAGGTTGATGGAGTGGTCAAGAAGGCATATGATATGCTTGCCTTCATTGGACGGGGTATTGAGTATACGAGGTGGCAAGTCATGTTAAAATTGTACAAGACATTGGTTCGGCCACATTTAGAATACTGTGTACAGTTCTGGTCACCACATTACCAAAAGGATGTGGAAACTTTGAAGAGGGTGCAGAATCGGTTTACGAAGATGTTGCCCAGTATGGAAGGTGCCAGCTATGAAGAGAGGTTGAGTAGGTTAGGTTTGATTTCCTTAGAAAAAAGGAGATTGAGGCGGGACCTGATTGAGATTTACAAAATCATAAATGGCATACACAGGGTGGATAGAGACAAGCTTTTTCCCAGGGTGAAGGATTCAATAATGAGAGATCACACTTTCAAGGTGAGAGTGGAAAGGTTAAGGGGGATACATGCGGCAAGTACTTCACACAGAGGGTGGTGGGTATCTGGAAGACATTGCCAGAAGAGGTGGTAGAGGCCGGCACGGTAGATTCATTTCAGATGCGTCTGGACAGATGCATGAGTAGGTGGGGGGCCGAGGAATACAGATGCTCAGGAAGTGGATGACAAGTTGAGACAGTAGATTTGGATCAGCTCAGGCTTGGAGGGCCGAAGGGCCTGTTCCTGGACTGTAAATTTTCTTAGTTCTTTGTTCTTAGCCCCAGCCTATTTAGCCTCTCCCTATAGCTTAAATCCTCCAACACTGGCAACATCTTTGACAATCTTTTCTGAACTCTTTCAAATTTCACAACATCCTTCCAATAGGAAAGAGACCAGAATTGCCCTTGCCAATATGCATTGGCAGAAAAAAAACTGTGGTGTCGAAGAGCAGGCCCCGCAGAGGGGAAGCTTGCGATGGTGGGAAAATTTCTACAGATGCAACATGGCCTCTCTACTCCTCCACTGAATAATAAAAGAAAGCATATCAAATACCTGCTTCACTATCCTATCTACCTGCAACTTTACTTTCAAGGAGCTATGAACCTGTTGTCCAAACTCTGTTTGTTCAGCAACACTCTCCAGGATTAAATGTATAATTCCTGCTCTGATTTGCTTTTCCAAAGTGCAACACCTCTCATTTATCTAAATTAAACTCCATCTGCCATTCCTCAGCCCATTGGCCATCTGAGTAAGATCCCATTGTACTCTGAGACAACTTTCTTTGCTGTCCAATAAACCTCCAAATTTGGTGTCATCTGCAAACTTACTAACTATACATCCTATGTTCACATCCAAATCATTTATATAAATGACAAAAAGAAGTGGACCCAGCCTTGATCCTGGTGGCACACCACTGGTCACTTGGCTAAATGACTGGCTTGTAATGTGGAGTGATGCCAATAGTGTAGCTTCCAATCCCCAATGGCTGAGGTTACCATGAAGTATTCTCCTTCTCAAGCTCTTCTCTGCCTGAGGGATGGCAACTCTCAGGTTGAACTATCGCCAGTTGTCCCTCTCTCATGATAGAAGGTCATCTATATCAATTTCCTATGGTATAAAGTTCAACTGAAGTGTAGACAGTGTGGATGACGGCATAAAATTACAAATGGACATTGATAAACTAATGGGTAACACTGTGGCAGATGGAGTTCAATATAAACAAGCATGACGTTATCCAATTTGGAGTGAAAAAGGGTAGGTCAATGCATTCTCTAGATGGTACAAAGTGGTTGGCCAAAGCGAGTTGAGGTTCAGATGCAATGATCTTTAAAATATCACAAACAGTTCAGAAAATAATCAAGATGGCTAATGGGATGTTGGTCTTTATATCTGGAGAACTAGAGTTAAAGTCTAAGGATGCAGAAGTTATGCTGCAGTTAAACAAAAGCCCTGGTAAGACCCCACTTGAAGACTGTCAGCAGATTGGGGCACCACATTTGAGCAAGAGTAGATTAGTCTCGGAGGGAACTCAATGTTGGTTTAAAAGAGTGATACCTAAACTCCAAGGGTTACATTATGACGAGAGATTAGGCATGTTTTGTCCACAACTTTAAAAAGTTACAGGGTGATCTGACTGAAGAGTTCAAGGTGTTAACGAGAAAAGATAGGGTTGAAAAAGAGAAATTATTTCAACTGGCAGTGGATCCTAGAACGAGGCTGAATAGTCTGCAAGGTAGTGCCCAGTGTTCAGAGCAATCTGAGGAAGCATGGCTACACACAAACAGGTTTCAAGGTTTGTAACTCTCTTCCACAAACAGCAATGGATACTGGATCAGTTCTTAGTTTGAAATCTGAGAGAGATTTTTATTTTATTGGTGTCTCAGTGGTTAGCACTGCTGCCTCGCAGTGTCAGGGATCCAGGTTCAATTCCTGCCTTGGGCCACTGACTGTGGTGTTTGCACATTCGCTCCGTGTCTGTGTGGGTTTCCTCTGGGTGCTCCAGTTTCCTCCCACTATCCAAAGGTGTGCAGGTTTGGTGAATTGGCCATGCTAAGTTGCCCCATAGTGTTCAGGGATGTGTAGGCTAGGTGCATTAGTCAGGGGTAAATTATAGGGTAGGGTGGGTTGCTCTTCAGAGGGTCAGTGTGGAGTTGTTGGGCTGAAAGGCCTGTTTGCACACTGAAGGGATTCTAATTCTAATTCTAAATGTATTGAGGGATATTGGCCAAAGGCAAGTATCTGGATTAAGGCCACAGATGAGCCATGATCTCATTGGATGTTGGAACAGTCTTGAGTGACTCAATGGCCTTCCTCTCCTCCGATGTTACTATAATCTGGTTGTGAATGTTCATGAGGGAAAATGGAGTATAACACTAAAGATTTCTACACTGGGTAGAACATGAGTCAGTCTGTTCAAGATATAAACAAAGTTATTAAGGAGAGAGTTGTCTGCAACAGAATGTGTAACTTTGTTCAGAGATGGGTCAGTGGTCAAACAGTGAATGTACGCACAGCAAATATTACACATTCTTCTCAGGTGAATAAACACAACAGAAACGGTGAATTCAAAATAGCCATGAAATAAAATGCTGCTGTTAGCTTCTAATAATAATACTAACTAATTTGCAAGACTGTCCTGTGGGAGATTTCATCAAACTGAAAATTGTTTTCATTGTTCTGTGAACCTGAGGGTGTAGGTTCCACCATGTTACCCTGAAGGGGGTGCAGGTTTGATCAGAGTTTGGTTTCGGTCTTATAGTTGAATTAATTTTGAAGACTGGAGCTTGTTCTGAGGCTGCATTTACTGATCGTGAGACAAGCACAAAGGTTCCAATGTTCATTTTTTTTTATTTTGGCTCGTTAAGTATGGTGGGTGTGGCTGGACTGGCCAGCTCTCAACATCAAAACACACTCCAAAGTCCTCTGTCACTGTCTGACATGTTTCCTGTTTGTCTCCCCCAACATGAGCACGTGTAGCAGATGGCCATTCAGCCCATTGTGGAAGAGTCTGGTGCTGGAAAAGCACAGTTAGTCAGGCAGCCTGCGAGGAGCAGGGGAGTCAACATTTTGGGCAAAAGCCTTTCATCAGGAAGAGCTTGTTCCTGAAACGTTGTCTCTCCTGCTCCTCGGATGCTGCCTAACCGGCTGTGCTTTTCCAGCAGCACACTCTTGGACTCTGACCCCCAGCATCTGCAGTCCTCACTTTCTCCTCTTCAGCCCATTGTGACCTCATTGACGGCTCAAATGAGCATCATTACCGAGTGCCAATCGCCTGCTTTTATTCCCATGCCCTTCCGTATACTTTAACCTAAATAATCATCGAATACCCTCCTCAATGTTTCAATTCTCCACCTTCCCAGTCAGTACATTCCAGACTCTAACTGCTCTCTGAGGGGCAGAGGTATTTTTTTCTCAAATCTCCCTCACTTCTTTTGCACATCTCTTCATATCTGTGCCTTCTTGTTCCTGTTTCTTTCACAAGTGGGAGAAGTTTAGTCCTATCTCCTCTGTCCAGCTTACTCATACATTTGAAAACATTGGTCAGGTATCCCTCTCAGCCTCCTTCTCTCCAAGGAGAACAGTCCCAACTATTCAATCTATCCACACCACAGGAATCATTCCTGTGAACTGCTTCTGGACTCTGTCCAATGCATTCTCTTCTTTCCTACAATGTGATGACCACAACTGCCCACAGCACTCCAGCTGAGGTCGAATAAGTCTCTTGTACAATTTCAATATCACCTCCTTGCTCTCATACTCTATGCTCTGACTCATACGTACTCCTCGTCATTTTTCACTCTCCTCTGTATTCCTATGGAGAACCATGAGGGCCATTGATGTTGAGCAGTCACTACTCTCTCTGGTCAGGATTGCAAACTCATTTTTTTACTAGAAAAGTCAAAATGTAAATAAATGTGTAAAATGCCCAGTGTCCTAACTGTCTGATTCAGGTGAAAGGAAATTCACATTATTTTTTGTCATTAACAGAACAAAATATTGCAAAAAATACAATTTTTTTTAACTGATAGGGAGAACTGAAAAGTGAATTTCTATTTTCTTTCAATTTCCCACCAAATGCAGACAGACACACAAAGAGAATAAAACATTTAGGAGGGAAATAAAGATTGTCAGAGAAACATTGTTGAGGATCATCAGTCAGGACCACAAAATGGAATGAGTTGTTCTCATATTCCTTTTGATTCTTCATTGGAGACACAAAATTATTTACAAACTGGTTCTCATTCTTTAGTTTGCTGGCTGACGATTATTCAGATGATGAGTCTTTCTTTTCCCTTTGTGTTTCTGAATTCCCTGACTCCTGGTGTCTGTTCGGATCCCTGGCAAGAGGATATGAAATTGTGGGGTCTGATTCCCATCGGCTCTGAAGCTAAGATCATTCTATCAGCAATAGCAGTTTGTCTCTGTGTAGGGTGTGGGGCCTGATGTGGAAACACAACTGGTCAGTGAACGCTGTAAAAGAGATTTGATCAGAGGCATCCTATACATGATTTGGATGTGAACATAGGAAGTACGGTTAGTAAGTTTGCAGATGAAACCAAAATTGGAGGTGTAGTGGGCAGTGAGGAAGGTTACATCAGATTACAACAGGATCTTGATCAGATGGGCCAATGGGCTGAGAAGTGGCAGTTGGAGTTTAATTTAGATAAATGTGAGATGCTGCATTTTGGAAAGATATATCAGGGCAGGACTTGTACACTTCATGGTAAGATCCTGTGGAGTGTTGCTGAACAAAGAGACCTTGGAGCTCAGATTAAAACCCTGAAGACAGGGGTTTAATGAAATGGGAGGGGTGGAGGGGTTCAGTTGTCGGGGGAATTCGAAATCCCAAATGAAAGGAGGAGGTAATAATTCAGGTCAACGATGTGACAGATGGTTACCAGACAATAAAGGGGAGGGACAGAACTGGTCAACGTCTTTGTGCACCAAGCTATTATAAAAATGGAGGGAAATGTCCCAGTAGAACAAACTTAAAAGCTGTGTACCTAAGTGCTCAAAACATTTGAAATAAAATTAATGAGTAAATGGCACAAATAGAAACAAATGGGTATGATTTGGTAGTGATTTCTGAGACATGTTTCCAAGGAGACCAGGTCGAGGAATTGAATATCCAAGGAAGATAGACTGACAGGAAAAGCAGGTACTGTAGCTTTGTTGGTGAAGGAAGGGATCAGTGCTGTAATGGAAAATGGCATAAATGCAGGAGATCGTGTTGTGGAACTAGTCTGGGTACGAATAAGAAATAGCAAAGGGAATAAGTACGTGGTGGATGTCATCGATAGGTCCCCAAACAGTGGGGCACTGTATAAACCAGGAAATATTAGAAGCTTACACAAAAGGTATGGCAATAATCAGGGATGATTTTAACATGCACAGAGATTGGAAAAATTAAACAGGCAAGGGCAGCCTGGAGGCAGAGTTCATTGAATGGATTAGAGATTGTTTCTTGGAACAGAACACTGTGGAACCACCCAAGGAGAGCCTACTCTGGGTTTAGTATTGTGAAATAAGGAGAGATTAATTGATTACATCATAGAACATAGTACAGTACAGCACAGAGCAGGCCCTTCAGCGCACAATATTGTGCTGAGTATTTATCTTCATCTAAGATCGACCAAACCTACACACCCCTCAATTTTCTGCCAGCCACGTGCTTCTTCAGCAGTCGCGTAAATGTCCCTAATGTCTCTGACTCTATTACCACGGCTAGCAGTGCCTTCCACACACCCACCACTCTCTGCATAAAGAACCTACCTCTGACAAATCCCCTAATCTCCTAAACCTTCCTCCAATCACCTTAAAATTATGACCCCTCATAACAGCCCTTTCTGCCCTGGGGAAAAGTCTCTGGCTATCCACTCTATCTATGCCTCTCATTACCTTGTATAACTCTATCAAGTCACCTCTCTTTCGTATTCTATCCACTCTCTACTCTTCATAAGACAAGCCCTCCAATCCAGGCAGCATCCTGGTAAATCTCCGCTGTACCTCTCTCTGTAGCATCTAAATCCTTCTTATAATGAGGCAACCAGAACTGGACACAATATTCCAAGTGTGGCTGAACCAGGGTTTTATAGGCCTGCAGCAAAATCTCACAGCACCAGGGTCCCAGGTTCAATTCCAGCCTCGGGTGACTGTCTGTGTGGAGTTTGCACATTCTCCCCGTGTCTGCGTGGGTTTCCTGCGGGTGCTGCGGTTTCCTGCCACAGTCCAAAGATGTGTAGGACAGATGAATTGGCCATGCTAAATTGCCCATGGTGTGAGGTGCATTAGTCACAGGAAAATGGGTCTGGGTGGGTTGCTCTTCAGAGGGTCGGTGTAGACTTGGTGGGCCGAAGGGCCTGTTTCCACACGGTTTTAAAAAACTCAATCCCCGTCACCTTTGTTAACAATGCAATCGACTTCGATGGCAACTTTGAGGGATCTATGTATGTGGACCCCAAATCCTGTTGTTCCTCTATACTGCCAAGACTCCTGTCTTTAACCCTGTATTCAGCATTCAAATTCAACTTTCCAAAATGAATCACTTCACATTTATCCAGGTTAAAGTCCATCTGCCACTTCTCAGCCCAGCTCTGTATTCTTTCAATGTCTTGTTGAAGCCTGCAACAGGCCTTGTCACTATTTACAACACCACTGATCCTTGAGTCATTAGCAAACGTGCTAACCCACCTTTCCATTTCTTCATCCAAACTACAAAGAACAGAGGTCCAAGAATAGATCCCTACAAGGCACCACTGGTGGACCTCCAGGTGGAATACTTTCCATCCACTACCACTCACTGTCTTCTTTCGGCCAGCCAATTCTGTATCCAGACAGCCACATTTCCCTGTATCCCATAGCTCCTAATCTTCTGAATGAACCTTATCAAATGTCTTACTGAAATCCATATACACCATATTCCCTGCTCGACGTTCATCAACTTGCCTTGTCACATCCTCAAAGAACTCAATAACACTTGTAAGATATGTTAGAATGTTTGAATCTCTACAGTGTGGAAACTGGCCATTCGGCCCGACAAGTCCACACCAACCCTCCGAAGAGTAACCCCCCAGACCCCTTTCCCCAGTACTCCACATTTGCCCCGACGAATGCATAAAGAACCTACCTCTGACTAACTCCTGACTCACCTACACACCCCTGAATACTATGGGCATTTTTTGGCATGGTCAGTCACCTAACTTACACATTTGGGATTGTGGGAGGAAACGAGAGCACCCAGTGTAAACCTACACAGACACGGGGAAAATGTGCAAAGTCTGTACTGACCTGCCCCTCACAAAGCCATGCTGACTAACTTTAATCAAACTATGTTTTTCCAAATAGTCATAAATCCTGTCTCTCAGAATTCTTTCCAGTACCTTGCTTACCTCAGACATAGTACCGACTGGTCTGCAATTCCCAGGGATTTCCCTATTGCCTTTCTTGAACAGAGGAACAACATTCACCTCCCTCCAATCATCCAGTACGACTCCCATGGAGAGTGAGGACACAAAGATCATCGCCAGAGGCACAGCAATCTCATTCCTCGCTTCCTGCAGTAATTTGGATATATCTGGTCTGACCCTGGGGACTTATCTATCTTGATGCTTCCCAGAATTTCCAGCATATCCACTTCCTTAATATCAATCTGTTCAAGCCTATTAACCTGATCCACTGTATCCTCACTACCAACAAGGTCCCTCTCTCTGGTGAATACTGAAGGAATGAACTCATTTAGGGCCTCCCCTACTTCTTCAGACTTCAGGCACAAGTTCCCTCCACTATCCCTGATTGGCCCTACTCTCTCTCTGATCATTCTCTTGTTCCTCACATAAATGTCAGACACCTTTGGGTTTTCCTAATCCTTCCAGCAAGGCTTTTTCCTGTCCCCTCCTAGCTCTCCTCAGTCCATTTTGGAGTTCTTTCCTCACTACCCTCTAATCCTCTAAAGCTGTGCCAGCTCCTTGCTTCTTTAACCTTAAGTCAGCTTCCTTCTTCCTCTTGGTAGGAAGCTCCTCTTCTCTTGTCATCCAAGGCTCCTTCACCTTCCCGTTCCTTGCCTGTCTCAGTGGGACAAAGTTATCCAATACTCACAATAAGTGCTCCTTAAACAGCCTCCACATTTCTGTTGTGCATTTCCAGTAGAACAATTATTCCCAATTTATACTCCACAGCTCCTGTCTAATAGCAGTAGAATGTCCCCTCCCCCAAATAAATACCTTCCTGTACTGTCTGTTCCTATCCCTTTCCGTGGCTCTGGTAAAGGTGAGGCAGTTGTGGTCACTGTCCCAGAAATACTCTCCCACTGAGAGATCTGACACCTGGCCTGGCTCAATGCCTCGCACCAAATTCAATATGGCCTCTTCCCTAGTCGGCCTAGCTACATATTGAATCAGGAATCTATCCTGGACACACCTGACAAAATCAGCTCCATCCAGACCATCTGCACTAAGGAGGTTCTAATCAATCTTGGGGAAGCTGAAGTCACCCATAACAACAACTCTGTTCCATCTGTACCTTTCCAAGATCTGCTGTACAATCTGTTCTTCCATCTCTCTGCTGCTATTGTGGAGGGGGTCTGTAGAAAACACCCAATAAAGGGACTGCCCCTTTCCTGTTACTGACTTCCACCCCCACGCTGACTCAGGACACAAACCCTCCTCAGCAACCTCCTTTTCTGCAGCTGTGATGCACTCTCTCATTAACAATGCTACTCCCCTCCCCTTTTAAAAAGAACAGGGAGGGGTAAAAGATCTAAACCCTGGCACATTCAGCAAACATTCCAGCCCTGTAAAATCCATGTCGTCATTACATCGTAGTTCCAAGTACTGATCCATGCTGTCAGTTCATCACTCTTATTCCTGACACTCCATGAATCATAGAATCCCTACAGTGTGAAACAGGCCCTTCGTCCCAACAAGTCCACACTAACCCTCCGAAGAGTAACTCACCTGGAACCATTCCCCTACTACTCTACAATGACCGCAGACGAATGCACCTAATCTACACATCCCTGAACACTATGGGCAACTTACCATGGCCAGTTCACCTAACGGGCCACGTCTTTAGATTGTGGGAGGAAACCAGAGCAAACCTGCACAGACATGGGGAGAATGTGCAAACTCCACACAGACAGTCACCTGAGGCTGGAATCAAACCCAGGTCCCTGGTGCTGTGAGGCAACAGTGCTAACCACTGAGCCACCGTGCTGCCTTGCATTGAAACAGACACACGTTAACCCACCCCTTTGTCCTAGCAACTGTGTATTCTTCCTGACAGACTCTACATTCCATTTCAGCCCATTCAACAGCTACCCTCTCCTCTGATCTGTAGCTCTGGTTCCCATCCCCCTGCCAAATGAGTTTAAACCCTCCCAAAGTGCTCTAGCAAATCTCCCGCCCAGGACATTGGTGCCCCTTCAGTTTAAGTGCAGCCCGTCCTTCATGTACAGACCCCATCTTCCCCAGAAGGTACCCCAATGACCTACGTATCTGAAGCCCTCCCTCCTGCACCAACCCTGTAGCCACGTGTTTAGCTACACTCTCTCCCTGGTCCTCGCCTCACTAACATGTGGCACCAGTAGTAATCCTGAGATTACTACTCCACTCATCCTGGTTTTTAGATTCCAACCTAACTCCCTGAAATCACTTTTTAGATCCTCATCCCTTTTCCTGGCTATGTCATTGGTGCTAATGTGCACCACATATTCTGGCTGCTCCCCCTCCCCCTTCAGAATCTTATAGACGAAGTCAGAGACAGTCGGTTAAAGTGAGGACTGCAGATGCTGGAGATTAGAGCTGAGAGTATGATGCTGGAAAAGCACAGCAGGTCTGGTAGCATCCGAGGAGCAGGAGAATCAATGTTTCAGGCAAAAGCTTGAAAAAAATACATTCCCGATGAAGGGATTTTGCCCAAAACATCAATTTATCTGCTCCTTGGATGCTGCCTGACCTGCTGTGCTTTTCCAGCACCACTCTCTCGATCAGAGACATCCCAGACCCTGGCACCTGGAAGGCAACATACTTTCCGAGAGTCCCGCTCGCAACCTCGGAATCTCCTGTCTGTCCCTCCAACTATTGAGTCTCTTCCCACTACAGCTTTTCTATTCTCCCCCATTCCTTCTGAGCCACAGATCCAGGCACAGTACCAGAGACTTGGCCACTATGGCTTTCCCCGGTAGATTGTTCCCCCTCCCAACAGTATCCAATACGGTATACTTATTATTGAGGGGAACAGCTACAGGGGATCCCTGCATTGTCTGCCAGTTCCCTTTCTGTCCCCTGACTGTAACCCATCTACCTTTTACCCTGTACCTCAGGTGTGCCTACCTCCTTGTAACTCTACTCAATTACCCGTCCGCCTCCCGAATGATCCGAACTTTATCCAGCTTCAGTTCCATTTCCCTAACACGGTTTCTGAGGAGTGGGAGTTGAGTGCACTTGCTGCAGATGATGTCAGTGGGGGCAGTAGTGGTGACCCTTACCTCCCATATCCGACAGGAGGAGCACGCAAATGTCCTAACATCAATTCCCATTGTTCTGAATTCCCAAGGAGTCGATTGAAAAAAACTAGTAACCATATCAAATGGGCACAGTGAAGCTTTTTGATTTGGTTAGTGGAGGTAGTTGGGTGGGAGGCACTACCTAAGTAGAGTTTCAGGTAAAGCAGCCACACAAATATAATACCTCACTTTGTCAGCAGCCCCTGTGTCTGCTCCTGCTCTGTGCACTCCGGCTATTCATCAGGTAAGTTATTAACGATTAAATTAATTTGCCAGCAGTTCCCTGGTCCTTGCTCTCACTGTTTCCATTGCTGCTGCAAGAATGGAGGCTGCTGATCTCATGAGGTAAGTTTTTAAAGGAGGATCCCTTGGGGAGTAGTGACTATAGTCTGATAGAATTCAAACTTCAGTTTGGGGGTGAGAAAGTGGAGTCCCACAGTAGTGTTCTGGAATTAAAGAAAATAAATTACATAGCCATGGGACAGATTTGGCCTGAGTAGATTAGACAGGAAGGTTTAAAGGTAAGTCAGCAGATGAACAGTGGCTGATGTTTAAGGAACTACTCGATGCCTCACAATTAAAATATGTTCCAACAGGAAGAAAGGTGGTTCGCACATGGCTAAACCAGGAAATCAAGGACAATATAAAGTCAAAAACTAAGATAAGAACATAAGAACTAGGAGCAGGAGTAGGCCGTCCGGCCCTTTGAGCCTGCTCCGCCGCTCAATAAGATCATGGCTAATCTTCTCATGGACTCAGCTCCACTTACCCGCAGTTTCACTATGTCCCTTAATTCCTTTATTTTTCAAAGAGTATCTCCCTTAGCTTTAAAAGCAATTACTGAAGTAGCATTGACTACTTCCCTGGGCAAGGAATTCCATAGATTAACAACCCTGTCGGTGAAGAGATTCCTTCTCAGTTCGGTTCCAGATCTGCCTCCTCTCATTTTGACGCCGTGCCCTCTTGTCCTAGTCTCAGCTACCAGTGGAAACATCCTCTCTATTTCTATTTTATCGATCCCCTTCATGATTTTATATGTTTCTATAAGATCCCT
This sequence comes from Chiloscyllium punctatum, assembly GCF_047496795.1. NCBI lineage: Eukaryota > Metazoa > Chordata > Chondrichthyes > Orectolobiformes > Hemiscylliidae > Chiloscyllium > Chiloscyllium punctatum. Next base: position 53,493,307 of record NC_092780.1, read on the forward strand.
CCCTCATTCTTTTGAAGTTCAATGAATATAATTCAAATCTACTCAGTCTCCCTCAGAATCCAACCTCCCCAATTCTGGAATCAACCTAGTGACCCCCCCTCTGAACCCCCTCCAGGGCCAGCAGAGGCAAACCAAATTCCAAATTCCAATGACAGACTGGAAAATTGAGAAACTTACCAAATAAACAAAGGGATACTAAACATTTAATAAAAAGATCTAAGGTAAATTATCAAAGAAAACTAGCACAAAACATCAGAAAGGATGTCGAGGGCTTCTGTCGACATTTCAAAGGGAAAAGAATCATTAAGGTGAATGTTAGTCCTTTGGAAGATGAAACTGGAGAGTTCCTCATGGGGAACACAGAAATGGCAGAAATGGTGAATCAATACTTTGCCTCAGTTTTCACGCTGGGGCACTACAGTGCCGTGCCCACTAGAACGGGCAAGACCGAGGTAATAGATAAGGCCGAACTTAGAACAATCAACATCGATAGAGAGAAGATACTCAGTAAACTATTAGGATTGAGGACAGACAAGACCCCCGGGCCTGATGGCCTACACCCTGGCAGATTAAAGGAAGTAGTGGTAGAGGTAGTGTATCTATTAGTTACACTTTTCCAAAATTCCCTGGACATGGGAAAGGTTCCAGTGGATTGGAAAAGTGCTAATGTAACAACCTTATTCAAAAAGGGAGGGAGGCAAAATGTGAGAAATTAGTATAACATCTGTTGTTGGTCAAGTGTCAGAATCAAATATCAATATCAGGACATTTGGTAAGTCAAAATGCTATCCATCAGAGTCAGCATGGTTTTATGAAGGGCAAATCATGTTTGACTAATATGCCAGAATTTTTCAAAGATGTAACAAACAAAGTGGACAAAGAGGATCCTGTCAATGTAATATATCTGGACGTCGGGAAGGCATTTGATAAAGTGCCACACAAATGGTTAATTCACAAGGTTGGATAATCTGAGATTGGGCGAATTTATTATCTTGGAGAGGTGACTAGCTGATGGAGAGAAGACAAAGAGTTGGGATAAAGGGTTTTTTTTATGGATGGCAAGCTGTAACTAGTGGGGTGACAGAGGGCTTGGTCCTTGGTACTTACCATCTACATTAACAACTTGGATACAGGGATAGAAGGCTGGACAGCCAAATTAGTGAATGACACAACAATCAGCTGGGCGGGAAATTGCAATGAGGAAATAAGAGCAATACAAATGGTTATAGATCGGTTAGGAGAGTGGGCCGAAGGTGGCAGATGGAGGTAACGTGGATAAGTGTTTCTGAAAATAAACTGTGCTTGATCAAAATGGAGTGACCTGTTACCTGACTGAGGAGAGTCTTCAGGGTGCTCCAATGCAGAGGGATCTGGGTATCCACATTTAATGAGGCACAGAAAACGAGCATACAGGTACAGCAGATAATAAAGAGAGCGAATGCAATGTTGGCTTTTATAGCTCCAGGAATAGAATATAAAGGGAAGGAAGTATTGTTGCAACTATGCAAGGCATTTGTGAACCGTACCTGGAGTATTGTCCAGTTTTGGTCCCGTTATTTGAGGGAAGATGTGGTGTTGTTGGAAACAGTTCAGAGGAGGTTCACTCGATAGATCCCAGGGACGAGTGGTTTGTTGTATGAAAAGAGATTGAAGAGTTTAGGCCGATACTGTGGGGAATTTAGAAGAATGAGCGGAGGTCAAATTAAGGGATTTAAATTGATAAAGAGTGTGGATAAAATAGATGTGGAGCGGAAGCTTCCTCTTGTTGGGCAATCTCGGACGAGTGATCATAGTCTTAGGATGAGGGGCAGCAAATTTAAAACAGAGTCGAGCAGAAACTATTTCTCCCAAGGGGTTGTGAATCTGTGGAATTCGCTCCCCCAAAGTGCGGTGGATGTTGGGACAGTGAGTACATTTAAGGAGGAGTTCAACAGATTTTTTATTGTTAATGGGTTGAAAGGAACTGGGGAGAAGGCAGGAAAATGGGGATGAAGAGTATATCAGCCATGATTGAATGGTGGGGCAGACTCGATGGGCTGAATGGCCTAATCCTGCTCTGATATTTTATGAGCATATGAAGGTTCATAGTTTCTTGAAAGTGGAGATCACAGCTAGATTAACAGCACAGAGATGGAACGGAAGGGAGTGGTCATCCACAACAAGCTTTCTTGGTCTGTTCACGTAGATGCATTGGTTACAAAGGTCCAATAACATCTCTTCTTCCTCATGCAGCTGAGGAAATTTGGCATGACCCAAATACTCTTGCCAACTTTTATAGGCGTGCCATCCAGAGCATTCTGTCTGGATATATACCACTACCTGATATGACAACTGTACCATTTAAGATTGGACACGGTTACAGTGAGTGGTGAACTCAGCCTGGAAAACCCAATGAAGGAAGGCATGCCATTTGCCTGATGGACCACTCTATCGACCTGTGTTGCTATCTCAGGTAACAATGGACCTGAACACACAGAATTCTCTGTGCATCTATTTTCCACAGGGCCTTTTCATTTACTGTATAATTTGTTCTTGAATTGAATCCTCCAAAATGCATCACCTTGCACTTGCCCAGATTGAACTCCATCTGCCATTTCTCTGCCCAACCCTCCAATCAGTCTATATTCTGCTCTATTGTCTGACAGTCCCCTTCACTATCTGCTACTCCCCCAATCTGAGTGTCATCTGCAAACTTGCTAATCAGACCACCTACACCTTCCTCCAATTTATTTATGTATATGACAAAAAACAGTTGTCCCAACATCGATCCCTGTGGAACACTACTGGTCAGAGGTCTCCATTTTGAGAAACTCCTTTTCTCTACTCTTCTCTGTCCCCTTCTGCCCATCCAGTTCTTTATTCATCGAGCTAGTACACCCTGGAACCCATGCACCTTCATTTTCTCCATCAGCCTACTATGGGGAACCTTATCAAATTCCTTATTGACGTCCATGTATATAACATCAACATCAACTTTCCCTTATCAATCAACTTTGTCACTTCTACAAAGAATTCTATCAAGATGCTAAGACATGACCTTCCCTCAAAAAATCATGCTGTCTATCACTTGCCCATTTTCTTCCAAATGTAAATAGATCCTTTGCCTCAGTATCTTCTCCAGTAGCTTCCTTACCACTGACGTCAGGCTCACCAGTCTATAATTACCTGGGCTATCCCGACTACTCTTCTTAAACAAGGGGAAAACATTAGCTATTCTCCAGTCCTCCAGGTCCTCACCCCTGTTCAAGGATGCTGCAAAATATCTGTTAAAGCCCAAGCTATTTCTTCTCTTGCTTCCCTCAGTACCCTGGAATAGATCCCATCTGGACCTGGGGACCTGTCCACCTTAATGCCCTTTTAGAATACCCAATACTTCCTCGATCCTTATGCTGACTTGACCTAGAGTAATCAAACATCTATCCCTAACTTCAGCATCCTTCATGTCTCTGTCCTCAGTGAATATCGATGCAAAATGTTCACTCAGAATCTCACCAATTTCTTTGACTCCACGTATAACTTTCCTCCTTTGCTCTTGAGTGGGCAAACCCTTTCTCTAGTTGCCCTCTTGCTCCTTATATCTGAATAAAAGATTTCAGGATTATCCTTAACCCAGTTTGCGAAAGATACCTCATGATCCCTTTTAGCCCTCTTAATTCCTTCTTTCAGATTGGTCCTATATTCCCGATATTCTTCCAATGCTTCGTCTGTCTTCAGGAACCTAGACCTTATGTACGTATCCTTTTTTCTCTTCGTTAGTCTCACAATTTCACCTGTCATTCAAAGAACAAAGAAAATTGTTGCAAAGGAACAGGCCCTTTTGGCCTATTTCCTAACCTTACCATTTCTATCCCTCAACATGTCTTTCCTGCGCTCTAATCAAACTCTTGTTAAAAGCCTCCCACCTATCAAGTGTGGATTTACCTTCAAACAGCTGCTTCCAATCAAAATTCCCCAGCTCCTGCTAAATTTTGATATGGTTGGCCTTCCCCCAATGTAGCACTCTTCCTTTTGGACCACTTATGTCTTTGTCCATGAGTATTCTAAAACTAATGGAATTGTGATCACTATTCCCAAAATGAGCAATCTACCACTGGGTGCAGTTATCCGCCTGATTGTTGTCCGGATGTCATTAAACGGGCAAGCGAGTGGGCTTCCTGTTCCCAAATAACAACCATCTGAACCACCATTTCATTTCTATTGCTGCAGTCTTACCCTTGCTGTGTTAGTGTGACATGCAAGATGATTGATCATTAACTACAGTTCATTTTCCATTCTCTCCTGTAGTGAATTTACTGGGAATTGTGATTCTTTCCCATGGAAAGTGTGGTCTCTCTACCTGCACAACACGCTACCTGGTGTCCATGGCAATAGCTGATCTACTGGTCATTATTACTGAGGTCATCATCTATCAAATCAATTATTATTATTTCCCAAAGAATTTCCTCGATATCACTCCTGTGTGCAGTGTAAACGCTGTCGTGTCATCGGCAGCCACTGACTGTTCTGTCTGGTTCACTGTCACTTTCTCCTTTGATCGATTTGTGGCCATTTGTTGCCAGAAGCTGAAAACAAAATATTGCACGGGGAAGATTGCGACTGTGGTTCTAGCAACATCATGTATCTTCCTTTGTTTGAAAAACATTCCCTATAACTTTGCATACAAACCTTGGGTGATAATTGACAACGTGCCTTGGTACTGTGTTGTGAAGCCAAGCTATTATACAGATCACAAATGGATGGGGTTTTCTTGGTTTGACACTGTTTTAACTTCATTGCTACCTTTTGCTTTGATTTTACTGATCAATGCTCTGACCGTCAGATACATTTTAGTAGCCAGTCGAGTGCGTAAGGGCCTGAGGGGTCAGAGCAAGGGAGAGAGTCACAGAGACACCGAAATGGAGAGCAGAAGGAAGTCTATGATTTTACTGTTCACAATATCTGGCAGCTTCATCCTTCTCTGGTCAGTATTTGTTTTAGAATTTGTATATTATAACATCACTGGAGCAGATCCAACAGATTACACACCATCAGAATACATTTTCCAACAAGTGGGAGCAATGATGCGGAATCTCAGTTGCTGCACAAACACTTTTATTTATGTGGTGACTCAATCCAAATTCCGAGATCAGCTGAAGAGTATGGTGAAATATCCAGTTACTTCAATTCTTCCATTAGTGAAGAAACATATGAACAGGGACATGTCCAGAGTGGGGTAAACAACCAGGGTGCTCTACTCAGTGATTGACAGCTCTCATGGTCAATCATGAAAGGTTACGCAGTGACTGGTAGCTGATTTAGCCAATCAGAGAACTCTGCCCACTAACTTACTGTAATGTCAACCAATCGCAGAATTCTGTCCCTTGTCTGACAACCATATTCCTGATGAAGGGCTTTTGCCCGAAACCTCAAATTTTCCTGCTTCTCGGATGCTGCCTGACCTGCTGTGCTTTTCCAGCACCACTCTAAGCTTGGCTTTGATCTCCAGCATCTGCAGTCCCCATTTTCACCTAACAACCAGACTAGCCAATCACAGAGTGACAGAAATAGCCCTAAGCAAGTGAAGGAGCTCTGCTCAGTGACGGTCATCCAGCTCAGGTGGTCAATCCTCCCAGACAGACATGTTCTCCAGTATGGCCGCTCTGTCATCAGGAACCTGACTCTCATTCACAGCTGAACTTACTCGGCAATTGTACATGTCCTCGGACAATTGTAATGTCGACTTGTGTGTATCTTTGTGTAAGTGCGTGTGTCCAATGAGTATCTGTCTCTGACTGTGTGGGGTTATGAGACCACACAGAGTGTGGTGCTGGAAAAGCACAGCTGGTCAGGCAGCATCCAAGGAGCAGGAAAATCGACATTTTGGGCATAAGCCCTTCATCATTCCTGATAACCAGCATCTGCAGTCCTCACTTTCTCCGAGTTGATTATAACCTTACTGTGAAGCCTATTCCAAGGATGCCTACATTGAAATTCTCCTCCTCTCTCTACATTCCTGAAGGTTTTATGCTCAAAACATCGATTCTCCTGCTCCTCAGACGCTGCCTGACCTGCTGTGCTTTTCCAGCACCGCACTCTCGACTCTGCTCTCCAGCATCTGCAGTCCTCACTTTCTCCTGTGTGGGGTTATGTGCAAGTTTAGGGTCTGTGAGTTTGTGTGCTCCTGGATTTGTTCCTGTTTGTACATCTGTCTACATTTTTGTGTGAGGCTGTATGTGTGTGCACACGCGCTTGTGTGTTTACCTGCATGCAGGCTAGTTTCTCATTCTGTTGGGAGGTGCCTGAGTGTGCATGTGTGTGTGAGGGATAGTTACAGTCCCAAGCAGAGGGAGAGGAAGCTCTGAGGGAGTGGGTGGGTGAGATATTTTCATCACACTTCAGATAGAGATCAAACTCTGGTAAGTTGTTGAGTTCTAAATTGGAACATAGGAACAGCAGTAAGCCATTCGGCCCCTCAAGCCTGTTCCACCAATCAATGAGATCATGACTGATCTGTGGCCTGTCTCCATGGATCAGCCTTTGGTCATATCCCTAAATACTTTTGTTTAAGAAAAATGTATCTTTTGCAGATTTAAACCTAACAACTGATCCAGCATCCACTGCCAACCACTTGTAAAAGAGAGTTCAATATCTCTACCACTCCCCCGTGTGTAGAAATGTTTCTAAAAGCTCCCCTAAACAGTTTGACCCTAATTCTCAGACTGTGTTCCTAGTTCTAGAATCTCCAACCAGTGGAAATGGTTTCTCTTCATTGACCCTTTCTTTTCATGTTCATATCCTAAAGACTGCAATCAGAGCATCCCTAACTTTCTAACTTCACAGAACAAAATCTGATCTAATGTGTTTAATTTTTCCTCACGATGTAACCCCGGTGTTGGTGTCTGTGTGCGTGTTTGTGTTCATGCGCTCACGTGTTTGTGGTGTGTGTTTAACAGTTTGTGAGATATTTACAGTCCTCAGTACATTGCTGTAGGTGGCAAAATGTGTGCACGCACCCACATATGCAATTATTAATACTACCCTGAATTTGAACATCTTTGACACAATTTGTCTCAATCACCTACTTTGAGATGAACTGTTGATGAAAAAAACTAAGTGTTGTCATATCCCTTGTAATGCTACTAGAAATTAAATACATTTGTTTTATAATCTTACATTCAATTGTGGAATAAACCTCAGTGCATTTCTTATAAAATTGTACATTCATTTGTAAAATAGATTTACGTTTGTGTCATAAATTTGCATGAAATTTCGGCTAAACCATGTTCAATTGTATAATACATTTATCTTCATTAGCCTCATTAATGTAAACTTGCTAACTTAAACCAATACTTGTATACAAATGTGCAAAGATTAGTGTTCATTTTGGTAATCAATTGTGTAATAAACAAAGAGAACTATAAAGACGACGATACGTAATTGCAAACAGGAGGCAGCCATTCGGCTTCTCAAGTCTGCTCCACTATTCAACAGGATCACGGCTAATCCAGGATTCCTCAGGTCCACTTTCCTGCCCTTTCCCGGTAACCCTGATTCCCCGACTGATCAAGAATCTCTCAGCCATAAACATACTCGAGGACTCTGGCCCACAGCCGTCTGGGGCAAGGAGTTTCAAAGACGCTCAAACCTCGGAGTGAAGAAATTCCTCCTCACCTCAGTCTGAAACTGGTGCCCCTTTATTCTCAGACTGTGCTGTCTGACCAGAGACTCTCCAATGAGCAGAAACACACTTTTAATATTTACCCTGTCACAACCCTAAAAAGATCTCTATATTTCCATGAGATCACCACTCACCAACGATCTCCAACCAGAGAAAAACCCATTTATCCCAACTCTCTGCTTTCTATAGGTTAATCAGTCCTCTATCCATGATGGTCCCCTTCCTGTAATTCCATACATTCTTATCTTATGGATGGATGTTTTATGGGGCACCTTATTGAATGTTTTCTGGAAATTCTGGACATTGACATGTCAAAAAAAGCTTCTCAATTTTATCAGCAAAAGGCAGTTGAGATCCCAGGTTAAGTTTGATCTTTTCTGTCTGTCGATGTATAACAATCTGATGCCTTCTTCTCTTTCAATGCCAATCCCTTGGCAATAAATGGGAAAGCAGGAATTGTCCTCCAGATTGGTGGCTGGATCATCACAGTAACCTTCTGTGATTCGGAGCTGTTTGTCAGAAATGGTGATCACGGGAATGATTGAAGAGGATTGTGATCATAAGAGAATGTATGTTTGAGAGATATACAGAGAGAGGGTTAACGGTAGGGTTCTTAGTAAGGTGGAGGAGCAGAGGGATCTTGGGGTCTATGTCCATAGATCTGTGAAAGTTGCCACTCAGGTGGATAGAGCTTGTAAGGCGGCCTATGCTGTATTAGCGTTCATTAGCAGAGGGATTGAATTCAAGAGTCGTGAAGTGATGTTGCAACTGTACAGGACCTTGGTCAGACTACATTTGGAGTACTGTGTGCTGTCCTGGTCGCCTCACTTTAGGAAAGATGTGGAAGCTTTGGAGAGGGTGCAGAGGAGATTTACCAGGATGTTGCCTGGAATGGAGAATAGGTCATACGAGGATAGTTTGAGAGTGCTAGGTCTTTTCTCATTGGAACGGCGAAGGATGAGGGGTGACTTGATAGAGGTTTATAAGATGATCGGAGGAATAGATAGAGTAGACAGAGGCTTTTTCCCCGGGTACAACAGTGTGTTACAAGGGGACATAAATTTAAGATGAAGGGTGGAAGGTATAGGGGGATGTCAGGGGTAGGTTCTTTACCCAGAGAGTGGTGGGAGCATAGAATGCGCTGCCTGTGGGAGTGGCAGAGTCAGAATCATTGGTGACCTTTAAGCGGCAATTGGATAGGTACATGGATGGGTGCTTAAGCTAGGACAAATGTTCGGCACAACATCGTGGGCCGAAGGGCCTGTTCTGTGCTGTATTGTTCTATGTTCTATGTTCTAGAGAGGGGGAAGGATAGACATGGAGAGGAGCTGACAGACAGGTAGGGAGAGATGGAAAAAGAGATGGAAGGGCAATGAGGTGTGGGATGGAACTCAGAGTCGCCAGGATAGAGCCCAACTGGCGCTCGACCGCTGGAGCTCCTGTGAGAGAGTTTACTGGTCGGCCCACGCTGCTCGCCAGGCGCCTGGGCTCGACGCTAATGAACGAAAGCGAGTCAGGAACTTCCTGGGGGCACTCCTAGTAATTCTTCACGTTTCCATCACTTTCATCTTCATTTCCATTTAAAGTGGTCTCTGTCAGTCAGGTCAGCTTTATTTTTGCTTCCATTTCAATGATTGGTCTCTTGCAGTGTGGAGGGTTGGGGCATATACATCATAGGCATTACATTAGATCAAAGGTATTCAGCTATTAAACAAGATAATGATAGAAACAACCTTGATCACTGTTCAGGATAACCACAAGAGCATGGAACGCAATAAAGATTACTTCATTGGGATCATCAGGAACCACCCGCAGGAGATATCAAACAAACCTGGGTCCATGCCCCTGGAGTACAGACGGTTTGACCCACCGGACACAGGTGAATAGGAGGATGGTGTGCTGTGGGGATGCCCCAATAAAAGTATCATGTTCGGGTGTAACAAATCAGCGAGCAGTGTACAAAAAAGGGAATGGAAGCTCAGGTGACTGTTACCGGAGTGTAGCAATCACGGGTGATTGGTGGGGATTCTTCAACAATGGGCATCCCCGATATGGAGGCTTACCAAGAGACCCAGAAAAGGGATTGGAACTCTGGCAGCGATATCCCAGGAAACTCAAGTGGGTGGCACGGTAGCACAGTGGTTAGCACTGCTGCCTCACAGCGCCAGAGACCTGGGTTCAGTTCCCGCCTCAGGCGACTGTCTGTGTGGAGTTTGTACATTCTCCCCGTGTCTGTGTGGGTTTCCTCCGGGTGCTCCAGTTTCCTCCCACAGTCCAAAGATATGCAGGTCAGGTGAGTTGGCCATGCTAAATTGCCTGTAGTGTAGGTAAGGGGTAGATTAGGGGTATGGGTGGGTTGCGCTTCGGCGGGGCAGTGTGGACTTGTTGGGCCGAAGGGCCTGTTTCCACACTGTTAGTAATCTAATCTAAAAAGGGAAAGTTCATTCTATAAGAGATTAGGAATGGCCTGAAACCAGCAGCAAAGGCACCCTAACCCTTTTGTCTTGAAGCCACATCAGGTTCACAAAACAGACCAGTTTAAAACTAATCGGAAAAGTCCTGCATGATACCATCCCCATGAATTGGTATCTAAGGTGGTGAATTTAGCAGGAACCCAACTGCCCGAATGGTGCTCCCCCTCCCCCCAACTTCAAACACTAAACCTCCCAGTGGCCCACTGATTACTGGGACGAGCGATAGGAACAGATGACAGAAAGACCAAACCTGGGACAGAGATACAACATAAAAGGGAAATGTTGAATGACTTAGGGACAGCACATGGGGCAGGAGCATCAACCAGTCGTGCCCTTGATTTGGCCGACCAGGACAATAAACTCAGAGTCCTGACCCAACAAGGGAAACAGACTTTGGACACTATTAATGAGCAGGATGCCAACGGGGAAATAGTTGGGAATAAAGCTGGCAGCCTTGTTGGGGGATGTGACTACAAATTGATTTGTTTGGTTGGTCTCCCAACTGCCTGCGTAGTCACCTTCATAATCATTTTTACGTGTTTTTATCGATTGCGAAGTTTAGTCGAACTTCCACGTGGCTCCCCCCGGTAACGACCTGACAGAGGAAACTCAATAACGGAGAGGTGTTTTAATCTGCTCTGTGCGGTTTTATTGGTATGGATTTTATAATTGATTTTATCCAGTGCTAATGTTAGCGAGAGTAGGGGATTTTGATATTCTCTTCCGTTACCAGAGTATTACTCTTGTCAGGCTGGTGAATACGACCCAAGAAGAAACACGAGGTGGCTGGTGACCTTTGGTCATTTAATAGATAGAAAGTGAGGACTGCAGATGCTGGAGATCAGAGCTGAAAATGTGTTGCTGGAAAAGCGCAGCAGGTCAGGCAGCATCCAGGGAGCAGGGCTCATGCCTGAAACGTCGATCGTCCTGCTCCTTGGATGCTGCCTGACCTGCTGCGCTTTTCCAGAACACATTTTCAGCTCATTTAATAGATAACCTTGTTGGGAGTTTGGCGATTATGCACAACTCCATCGATCACGGTTGGGTGGGAAACCGGGCAAATAACCGCCCCGCATGGTTGCTATTGGCGGCACCATGCACAAAGTGTATGAGCCAAACAAGGAATATGCCATCTGTTTCTACACGGACGGATGGGACCTTTACCCTTATCCTGACACATTTGCCCTCAGGCAGGCATGAGGGGACCAAATATAGTGTCGGGACGAGACATAATCGAGTTGAAAGATCCGTAGAGAAGGCCCCTCTTGCATCCCGTCCTCTCGATAGATGGACAATTTTTAACTCGAGTTTTGAAGGGCCCTTTGATTTTAGTTGCAGTAGAGAATCAGAGAGAGAAAGAGAGAGTACTGAGTTCAGGGTAATTCCACCTGTTGTCATTGAGAAGGATAAAATAGAAGTAATGATAAAATATCCGACAGATAATTTTACATGTAAAGTTTGCAATAATATCTATCATACAACAGGACAATTTAGGAAACAAATAAATGTAAAGGGGTAAAATCGGTTTGAATAAAATGTAGTAAATGCGACTGGGAAGGTAGCTATCCCTCAGTCACATGTCACTGTCCAAAATGTAATAACAATAGAGAAAATAGAGAAACAGAAAATATGTTTCAATGTGAAGTTTGTCCACTAAAATTTACAACGGCTATAGGTTTGGGGCAGCATGAGAGGCACATGGATCTTGTAGTAAGAAATACTAAAAGGAACAAAGATAAAAGAGATAATCCTGAAAGGGTACAAAAAAAGAAAAGGAGTTTGGTCAAGCTCCGAAATAGAGATATTAAAAACATTGGAACAAGAATTTAGTGGCTGTAAAAATATCAATAAACTAATCGCTGAGGGATTAAAAACAAAAACGTCAAATCAGATTTCGCACAAAAGAAGATTATTAATTGAACAAAAAAAGTGATAAAACAAGGGATAATACATGCAACAAGGAAATAGTCCCCAATAATGATAATGAGAATGAAGAGCATAGTGAGAATAATATAGATGTTCGAATTGAGGAAAGAATAATAGATGGAAATTAGTACCAAGGAAATATTAGGGACAAGAGGAGGACAGAATTGACTAATAAAGCATTAATGGAATTACTCGACATTATTGAGGACAAAATAAGTAAAAACAAGTGAATAACGCTGAATTATGAATGAGATAATTAGTAAATTATGTAATTAAAAGGATAGTAAAAAAGTAGATAAGGAAAAAGTTGAAAATAAAAATGGAACCACTCGACAAAGTTATAGGACAACACCTGACAATGCTAGAAAGTCATAGAGCAAGAAAAAAGGACAATTTAAAGAAACACTGACACTATATAAATATAAAAAACAATATCTAACTAGACCATTGATGGAAGCTCCAACTAAATGTGTATGTCCACTAAGTAAGGATGAATTGGAAGAATATTTTATTAATAGACAATCAATTCCCAATGAAAAGAATAATCTAACAGGTTTAGCCAAATATAAAGGTAATATAGATAATACCTTGAATGACATGCTGACCTTCCCCATTTTGGTGGAAGATCTCAATCAGGCCGTTAAGGCGATGGATATTGAAACCGCGGCGGGGCCAGTTCAGATGTTGGTCAAGGACATTATTGGAATATTTAATAAAGACAATAGAGTAATCCTGAGAATCTTTTCTAATTGGTTAAAAACAGGTAATATCCCTGAAGTAGAACTGTATTAATTCCACAAATTAATGAAGATGGATTAAAAGATATAAACAACTGGAGACCGATAACAATAGGCCCGATTTTATTAAGACGTTTTACAAAGATTATTGCAAAGAGATTAAGTAAGGTGATCAATTTAAATAAATGTCAAAAAGGGTTCCTCACTGGAGTTGCTGGCTGTGAGGCAAACATTAAAATCCACAGTAATGTTATCAATGGAGCCAAGAAACAGAGAAGAGAATTAGCAATAGTATTTGTAGGCTTGAGGAAAGTCTTCAACACAGTGGGACATTAAGTAATAACTAGTGCGCTTAAAAGATTACAGCTTCCCCCAGGTTTTATTAAATTAATTATAAATTTGTGTAATAATAATTTTACAGTAATTGAGGGTTTTAATTGTGAGACTAATTTGATAAAGATTTTAAAAGAGGTAAAACTGGGTGACTCTGTCACCTATACTTTGTAACATTGTAATGGACATCCCCCCCCCCCCCCCCCCCCCCCGCCCCCCATCAGTCCACTCGGAGAGAGTAAAAAGGGAATGTTTTTAGACCCTGAAGGAGACACAGTTACCACTGTGTGTCCCTTCCTTTTGCAGACGATATAGCCCGAGTCAGCCAATCATATGAAGGGATAGTACACAATTTAAAACTAGTAGAAACATTCTGTGATAACACTGGGTTGGAAGTCAATGTGAAAAAGACAAAGGGATTTCATTTTATTTAAAGAACAAGATGTTTATTTATAACTGTAGGGTAAAATGGACACTTAATGAGATAGAAATACAGTATATAGAGCCAGGTAATACTGATAAATATTTGGGGGCAAAAATTGACCCGCAGATCGGGATAAGCCAATCTCACTGGAAGAATCAGGCAGGTAATTGGATAGTAAGTCTTAAAAAGTCCTTTTTAAAGCCAGTGCAAAAATTCGAGTTGCTAAAATCTTATTTTGTCCCTAGATTGTATTATTATCTTATTTTATCTGAGGGATCTCAAAATTACTTAAATAAACTGGATAATTTGATTAAAGATACGGTTAAAGAAATTTTGCATCTCCCTCAATCCATCGCAGACGGGATATTATATGCCAGGAATCACAATGGCGTCCTTGGATTGCATAAATTAACCATGTTTATTCCAATTGCCATCTTGAGCGAACTTGAATCGTTATACGGATCCTCAGATGAAATTCTTCGTACCTCGTTTTCATTTGAGGGGACAAGTATAATATTGAAAATGCAGAAACTAAGTAAATTAAATTCATTGAAGGAAATTTGGAATCCAAATATAGACGGGCAATTGGACGAAAGTACAAATATTAGTGATAATGAGAACATCAATGGTATTGAAGAATATAGTAGCAAATCCTTTACTATTTGGAGAGAATTGGAAGGACAGAAATGGATGGCCTTGCCCTGTCAGGGGACAGGCATCATTTATTTTAAAAATGATAATATTTCGAATAATTGGTTGAAAGGGATCCAACATATGAAGGTGGCAAAAGTAATTAACTCAATCTTCTTAAGAACAAATTTATAACCAACATGGGCACCATTAGCATATGGAAGGCCGTTTAAGATTAAAAATTGTCGGAGATGCAATGAAACATCAGAAACAATCGCACACATATCGGGTTGGTGCACATATGTGAAGAACATGTGGATTAAGAGACTTAATAGAATCACTGAGGAATGAACTAAGTTCATTAAGACAAGAGGATGGACTACTTATATAGAACCACAAATTAAAGATAAAATGGGGAAACTTTGGATTCCGGACTTAATATTTAAAAAAAGAGAATCGTACTATAGTAGTGGATGTGACAATCCGAATGGACAACCAAATTTACTCACTTGAGCAAGTCTGGGAGGAAAAGGTGAATAAATATAAACATCTTGAGAGAGAAATTATGGCTCTCATTAAAGGAACAGTTGTATCCTTCTACGGATTCGTGATGGGATCCCGAGGGAAATGGTTGAAGAAAAACAATGACGTAATGAAAGACCTCGTGACCGAAAAATATAAGACATTTGCACGGAACACCACGAATCTGGTTTTATCCTTGACTTTCGAGCTGCTAAGGATTTTTATGGATCTCTGAGAACTCTATCAATATCTCTATTGGACATAATTTAATAATGTTTTAAAATTTTACTTAATTTTAAAATAATTTTAGATAAGATTTTATTGTTAATTTTAGATAATATTTTAAATAGTTAAACTGTATTTAGGAATAAAGTTATGTATTTTCAATCACATTAAAAGGTGTTGGGTAATATGGGTGAATAAAATTAATTTACACTTTCAACACAACAGATGATAAATGTGTATCTAACATAACAGTTGAATAACCCCAGCTCAATCCTCGCTTTATTGTAATTCTGATTCACAAAGTTTTATCCCATTCCCTTAAATATCATCTGGTTATGGCTAGCGAGATAGGGGTATTACAACGTCGACAAGCGACAGAACAACTCGGAAAGGACACGATCCATTCACATGGTGAGTGTGAAATTAGCCGGGCTGGAAGGAGATTCCCAAACGAGAAACCAGATGATGAGGGGAATTGGAAGGTGACAGCATGGAACAGAACTGGACCCTGTGCAGCAAACATGGACAGTGGGGGATAGACAGGGACAGGGTCCATCCTGGAGCAGCAATGAACAGATTGAATCATTATTTAAGGGAAAGAAACACTCCAAATGATCAGACTGCCAACTGAGGCAACTGACCAGAGTCTGGCTCAACGGAGACTGTAAAGGGACTCCTGGGAAAGCATTAGGGATGGTGTTAGGATTCCCAATAATGACACACGACAGAATTAGACTAAAGGTGTCTGAGGCAGTAAACACAGGCATGATTCATGAGGATCTATGGATAGGAGATGACAACATCCTACACAGTACGCAGTAGAGAAGAACAGGAGGTTCATAGGCACCACTTTGGACAAAGAGCACCAAACTAATCCTGTGATAACAGGCCTGGACCCAATTTATTCAAATTCACACACGCTGCGTGGCTTCAAGACAAACATCAGCCTGAATTGCCCCAGAAAGGTTCGCAATCCGGACACCAACATAACCCAGGGGGAGCCTACAGGGGAGGGGGGGATACTGCCCCAACCTCCCCTCGCCCTTATCAGTTTGGGACAGCCCAATGCAGTGTCAGCACCATCACCACCCTCTGTATTAGGCCCCACATCCCTGCCAGAATAGGCCAAACCCAGCTGATAAATAGACACAAAAGGGACAGGGTGGAATTCAATGGGAGTGAGAAACTCCGGCAAACGGTGGAGGAATACCCAGTGAAGTATAATCCCGGTCTCCTGCCCCTGCCGGAGGAGTCACAGCAGATTCAAGCCCGGTTGGACACAGCCCATAGAACCATCACCAAGGCGATACAGCAGGCCCATGATACCAATGAACAGGTAAAGGAGACTCGAGTAATGACTTGGTGGGAGGATTTCTGGGACTGGGGCTCCAACATACAAATCCATCCCTGTGTCTGCCTTCCTGACAGTGATAACCGTGTGTGTTACTGACTCTGGTGAGCCCAGTGTACATCACCAGTCCTCACTGTTACATTTACCCAGTGGAAGAACAAACTGTCAAACTGAATTTGGAGACCTCCGTCCACTTCCGGTCTCCCCCAGCCTATTGAAACCTTGTCGATATTTGATTAAACCCAATTAAATCAGTCTTCGTTACCATTGTGCATACAATGTTCTGTAATATTTGTTTTCTTAGCGAATTTTGAGATTTAAAACATTTGCTCGATATTCCCATTTTCCATTCTCCAATGTATAAAGTATTCCCCGGTTTTATAACGTTTCTTCACTTTCAAGTTCTCAGTTCTGAAACTTTTTGTTAGAAATTGGTTTGATGTTAGAACTTGTTTGGCTTTGTTGTTTGATCAGGCGAGTGAATCTTAGCCACCCTTGTGCATGAATACAGTTTGATTTTCTTTTATTATTAATGACTTTATGACTTTATAACGTGTGGCCATTGTAGTTTCCCTCTTGTTTTGTATTTGCTCATGTTTCCGATACCTTATTTATTCCAGTTTCTGATATGAGTTCCATGTACCTTTCTCATGCCATCTGTAACACTCCAGTTGGTTATGTATATATTGTGCTTTATTAGAATCTGAATGGTTGTAGACCCACCGGACAGAGATTGGTCTTCTATTTTGTGATCCATCATACCTTCGTTCAGGATCAAGAGGAGGGACTGTCGTGGGAGAGTCTGTCCAAAATCATTGATTTCTGATGAACTTCAACATGTTTTTTTTTCCATTTGAAGCATCAATCAGAATTATTTTATTGCCTTCGGGCAGCAGGCTTGGTGATAAACCCGGTGAAGAGTGAATTCTCAAAAGCACAAGTCACATTCCTGGGCCATCTGATCGAACACACACATCGCCCATGGGATGTGAAAACAAAGGTTTTTGGGAGCTTTAAATTCCAAAGAGAGAAGTACCATGATTACTGCGACTGTCTGATTGTTAAAATACCGTACGACCTTCCAATGACAATGTGACTGCTTCATTGACGGACTTGAAGTGCATAAACTTTCAGTGGATGAAGACAGACAGGCAGAAGGTATTTGACATCCTGAAAGCTGTGCTCACCACTGCCTCAGTGTCAGGCACAAAGTCATTCAAGGTGGCTATCAATGAGAGTGATGTGGGTGTCGGTGCTGTCTTCTTGCAAGATGACAATAAGATAGATTGATTGCATTTCTTCCATAAAATTGTATTATCAAAATAAATATTCCACGATTGAGGAGACCTTGAGCTTAGAGTTTGTGTTGTAACATTTCAACCTTTTTATTGTCAGGAAGGTGTTAGAGATAATTGTATACACACTGATCATAATTTATCCCAAAAACTTTCAAGGGTTAAGGGCAAAAATTCCAGATTGTTTAAATGGAGCTTATTATTGCAGCCAGTTTGAAGATTATACACATGGCAGGACAAGAGAACATAAATGGTGATGTATTGCTGCAGCTTTGAGAGAGATGGAGGTGTTCAGTACCAGGAGAAAACTGACAAAATGGTCTGTAATGGTGAATGTCCGCACAGTTACAGTCAGGGTGTATTTATTGTGGTCTACTGACAGCCTAAAGCTGAAGGCTTTCAACAAATGAAGCCATCTTTGTGAATGGATGAGTGTGTTTTTTGTTTCAAAAGAGGGGAGGTGTGACAACACTAGGTCTGAAAATCAGTCCCAAAACAAATAACAAAATGCACCTCTGAAAACCAGAGGGAACAAGGTGTCTATTTGAATCCAATTAAATAAACAACTTGAGGTCTAGGTTGGCTTTACAAAGTTTGGAACAATAGAAGCAGCCTGAATGGGTGGGGTCAAGCTCCCCCACAGCCAGGATTGTTAAGTTCAGTTCCTCAGTAGCAGTTGTTGCTGGGGTCTTGAAGCTGGGCTTGGAAGCTGCAGTTCACCTTTCCATCGCCCAAATTTGTTTTCCTCCTGGACTGTAGAATTGCATATGAGATCATCTCTTACTGAATTTGCCTTGACCAAGGGTGTGTTTGTGTTACCACATTGGAATAGTTACTGTGTATTAATTAAATTATAGCATTAATATTTTCAATGGAATTATATATTCCACTTTCTGGTTTCTTTTTTGACATTTGAACGATGGAGAATGAATAAAGTTTGTTTTGCTTCAAGTCTGGCAGGTTGGCCATTTGGGGTCTAGTGTATCTTCACAATGTATGTTCGAGGGGTTTGGTCTGGTTCCTAACAGCGGTGTAAGAACTGTATGACTCAACTGCCTTTGCAAAGGATGGGGTTATGGGACACTGCCATTATAGCAGTCTTTAACTGCTCAAGTGAAATAAAACAGACAGGCAGGAGGCTGGAAGAACACAGCAAGCCAGTTAGTGTCTGGGGTGGGGAGGGGGGGTGGAGTGGGGTGGAAGGGGGGGAAAGAGAGGAAGAGGAATCAACATTTCAAGGGTAACCTTTCTTGGGAGAGAACTTCTTCAAAGTGGGCATTCTTTGAAGAGACCTCACAGTGGAACAAACTTGGTGAGAGATTAAAAAGACTGGAGATGCTGGAAATAAAACCCATCAGGAAGGGAGGCTGGAAATACAGGCACAGCAACCGGAATAAACAGGGCATCAAAACTGGCCAAAATACAAAGCATGCTGGGAATACGTGAACCAAGACAAGAGAGACAATTCAGCCTCTGTGACAAGTCATGGCAAGATCTTAAACCCAGACAATTGCCAACTAGAGGCATCAGAACACATGAGGAAGTGTGAAAGGGCAATTCAGCCCTTCCTGAGGAACAAACACTCGACAGACCAGCTCCCAGTATCTGGGAAGGAGCTTCAGTTTCTAAAGAATCAGATCGTTCAAAATAAATAGTTAAAAGTCTGAAGGTGAACTCTAAACCTTTGTTCAAATAAAGTTGTGACCTGGTTCCCTGCCTGTAGACTGGTGCAGTGTAGCCCCTTCCGAACACACCCCATGGTGCCTGGGGAAGTTAATACTGTGTACAATGGTTAAGGTGTCCACAGGGTCTTCGAGACCCCCCCCCCCCTGTTCCAGATAACATTTTGGCTTCAGTACAAAGTGACCCTTTACGTCCTTTTAACCTGAACTGCCTTCCTTGCCGGTATCTTGCACGTTCAGCCTGAGTTGGTCTTGAAGGGAGCAGCTGCCCCACGTGAAGGCCAGGGTATAAACTGAACATGAGAAACACTGGCACTGACCACCCATGGAGCCTTAAACTGGGACAGGCAAAGCACGGGCCGGGGGACTACACCGGATCCTCATTTTCCTTTTAACCGGATTGATTAAAGGACGACATAAACCTGTTAAAATGACAAGGGATCCCAATGGCACAAACAGCAGGACACCCTGAAGCAATATCTGTGTGAAATGGCCCAAAGGGGCAGCATGTGCCAGGGAGCCAGCCTGGCGTTGGGGTGAAGGTTCCCTGGTCCAGGAGCTGTGGGGAGAAGCCCATTGGGAAGTGGGGAAAAAAGCTATAAAGCTTATCCCAGTGATTGCTGCTTCCTGCAGCTGGGACAGACTCCCCAGGGGAAGGCAGCATGGGATCCAGGCATTCCCGAAATCAACTCCACTCTAGAACAGAGCAGAATGACAGGCTCAAGCTCTTCAACAAAGCAACAAGACTGAAAGTGACAGGAAAGCTTGATCCATGTGGAACAGTCCCAGCCACCATTTGGAAATGTTTATTCTAGTGAGGGGAGGGTCACTGGGGACCAGGAGACAGCCTTACTCTACATTGACAGATTGAAACAACATTACAGTCAGCTCCAAGGGACTGTACCGGTCTCCTCCAAGTCTGTAACATGGAGCGATACACATCTGACCCGAACACGGAACAAAGTCCCAGGAACAAATCCAGGCCCCAGGAGAAACCAGTCTCAGCCCAGAACGGGCTAAACAGGCACCTTTGGGGTTCTACCTCCCCATGGAGATAAGTGAGAGGTTCAACACTGACCCAGCCTCACCTGATCCACCTCTGCCCCACAGACAGGGAGCCCCACCATCTTTCCCCAGGGTGACTATGCCCCCAGCACCCACCCCCTGACCCATGTACCCAGAAGGAAAGACCCATGTCTGTTATTTGATGAAAACAGATCTCTAGGCTGTCACACACGGATTGGACACTGAGGGTCACCTGCCTCAGGCCAGCAGGCCATTCAGACCCACCCTGAGAACCAGCAAATCAGGAGGGAGACCCTTGACACCAGGAACGGGGGTCCTCCCTGCCATTGGGCAAGATAAGGCAGACCACATCGAGGCGCTAGACAAATGCAGCCAATTAGGCGAACACTCCAGCAGCTTTGCCTGGAGACTGTGTCCAATATGTCTGTGATTTCAGGGATATGACCCACACCACACTAACCCACAAAGGCAGAAGTTGGGTCCACAGCTTTGTCTCCCATTACCTCAAAGGGGGAGGGAGGGAGGGAGGGGTCTGTGGAATTGTGGGTCATCCACAAATTGATTGCTGTAGGAGGGAGGGACTTGACAACAGCCATCCAGGAAAGTCAGTGTAAGTGTGGTCCAGGCTTCCTACGGCTCACCCCTCCAACTGGCAGGAATGGGAGAAGGGGCAGGAATGGGAGAAGGGGCAGGAATGGGAGAAGGGGCAGAAATATACCACAAAGCCCCTGATAGACCTCACCTGCCTCCACCCACCCCCTTCCTCTGGACCTACCCCATGCGGTTGAATTGGAGACTTTCCCACGACTGTAGGGCACCCCAAACCCAGTCATGGTCATGAGGAAGTTGGCAGCACCCCTCTGTACCCAGGGCTCCCCCCTGGAAGGAGCTGTGTGGGTGACAGTCACAGTGACTGCCCCCCACCCCCCGTGTAGTGATTGGGACCAGGTGGATCTGGTGGACTATGAGCTCCTTGATGAGGGATGTTAATCTGGGCCAAATCAGGAAGCCCTGGCTGACCAGGATTACCCAGGGATTGAGAATCTCCTCAGTTCAGGAACCTGACTCGGAGCTGGCTGGTCACAGCCAGTGTACTCTGTCCAAGTAAATCAAGGGGGACATTGTGACAGGGTCTGGGGGCTCAGGTCCCAGATCGGGATGGATTTGGATCGATTGAAACAGACTTGGGAATTACTGTCCGAGACCTTAAAATAAACCTTCGGTGGAAAGAAACGGTTAGTTTTGGTGACTTGTGGTTGGTCAAATCAAAAGGTGGGGGAAATGGCTTTTAACGTTGCGAGAAACGTTCTGGGTTTGAACAAACTTCCCAAATTTGCCGAGGAAGTTTAGAAAGATGGAAATAAAGAGAAACTTTCAGGATTAGCAGACAGGCTATTATTTCCAAATTACCAAAATTCAACAATAAAGACGTCGAAGCCTTTTTGAATTATTTTGAATAACCGGTGAGGCAGATGACTGGGCCAGAGACTGTGGGGGTAATGGTCGTTCCCCCCCCAATGGTCGTGGGTAGGTGGGGCGAGTGAGGTGTTTGCAGTGCTGTCAGGTGGGGGTGTGAAGAGATTGTGAAGATGGTAAACAGGCTCTCGAATGGCTACAAATGGATTTCAGAAACAGAGGCAGCAGGTCAGCAACAAAGGAACCAGGTCAGACATTTATCCGGTTTGAAAGAATTAAACATAACAATGTCCAGAGGTAGGGGAGGGCATTAAAGATAGAAAAGACACAGGGATCGGAGAGAAATTATTCTGGAATTTAAAAACTCACTTCCAGAGATGATAAGAACTCTGAGGAACAAAAAATTCAAACATCAGCGCAGTCATTTCTGTGGCCATGGGAGATCCTGCTGTCGAAGACTGGGCCCAGCATGCACAAAGAATGCAATATTTTTTCTGGGCAACTGACACTGGGGCAGGTGAAAAGCAATGAGCAATCCTTCAGAATGCTTGCAGACCCACAGCATTTGCAGTTACAAGGGGTTTAATGTTCCCAGAGGCACCAGATACCAGAACCTTCCAAGAATTGACAGTTGTTTAAGGAATATTACGACCACAAACCATCTTTACTCCTAGGATGCCATTGGTTTTCTTCAGCTGTTAGAGGACCGGGGAATCCGTAGAGATTTTTGATGAGGTTGAGGCGACTGGCAGAGGCATGTGGTTTTGGGTTAAGACTGAAGGAGATGCTGAGAGACCGTTCTGAGGCATGGGGGACATTGGGGTGGAGCCAGCTTTCCGACTGTTAATCAGTACGTGGGGATGTGGGATTAATGACATAACCACACAGAAGGATCTACCGGCTGAAGCCCAACTGGACTTCAAACAGCTACTCCACCTGGCTTTGTCATTAGAAACTGCATGAAGTGCATCATGGGAGCTGTCGGGCCATCCCAATGGAAGGGGACACTCTCACCTGTCTGACTGAGCTTGGGCAGCACCATTTGAGTGTAGACAATCCGCCTCAAGCTGGGCATGTCCTGAACAGAGGGCCCTAAGGCCAGCCCTCAGCAGGACCTCACAAAAAAGCCCAGCCTCGGTCAATTGGCTGAGTGTGGACGCAAGACAGCAAAGGATCCCACAAGGTCTGACCTGAGTAACAAACATGTAGGCTGGTACCCAGGAGAGTGCCCACCTCGCAAAGCCCCCTCCACGAGGGTTGGGACAATCCAATGGCTGAGCAACATCCAAATCAGATGGCATTAAAAACACTGTTTGGGTAAATGGTTTCCCAGTTCTCATGGAAGGGTCCGTTCTGGTATAAAACATCCTGGACACCCTTGCGGTCACTCCTGACAATATCCAACTGTGGGCACAACGATCCTGTCCTGGTGAAACAAACAGCTGGTGGGAATGGGGGAAGGAGAAGGACCATCACAACCAGGATTGAAACCTTTCCGATCCCAGCAAGACCAGATCACCGTCGAGGACGGCAGATTACTATGTGGAGCAAGCGGGATTGTCCGAGTAAAGGTCATCACCAGATACTGACTGAACCCCACCAGGGTCATCCAGGGGTTTCCAAGATGAAGATACAAACAAGGAATTATGTCTGGTGGCTGGGATTGGATGCTAACAGCTGTCTTGATGGGCAGTGCCCAGAGTGCCAACAAGGACAAAAATTACCACCAGTTGAGCTCCCACATTTGTGGGAATGGCTCGGTTACACATCGACTATGCAGGTCCTTCCATGGGCACAATAGGCATTGACAATGACCAGGAATTAAGTGGTTGGACGCACAGAAAGTTAGTTCAGCAAACTCAGGGATGATAACGGAGAAGCTGTGAGCATCCTTCACAATACACAGAGTCCAGGAAGCATCAGTCGTAGACAGTGGAGTATCATTGACATCAGAAAATACTCACATTCTGTGGGAAAACGGCATAAGGACAGCTCCATGCCAACCATCGTCCAATGGTCTGGTGAAAAGACTGTTCCAAATGTTGAAGGCAGACTTAAAGCAGCAGCCTACAGCGTCACTCAATACCAAACTGTCCCGGTTCTTGATCGATTCTGGGCCCAGCCCAGACACAACAACAGGATAGTTCCAGCAGAGTTGGTGATGGGGAGCAGACACTGCACCAGGTTAAACCTGATATTTCCCCAAACTGGGGGAGGGTTGTTGGGGTGAAACAGCAGCAGGATCACCAATGCCAGCCGCATGCTTCCTCGAAGCGAGGGAGACCATTTCATTGAGGGGATGACATTTGGTGCCAGAACCATGGAAATGGCTCTGTATGGGTACGAGGTGAGGTCGATGTGAGGTCAGGTCCCGTGACTTACAAAGTTTGGGGAAAGTGAGGCAGTCCTGAACCAACACGTGGATCACCTGAAAGCTGTTCCCTCACAAACAGGGCAGGAGCAAAACATACTAGGCCCCTGTCAACAACCAGAAGGTCTGTCAGAAACCATGGGCTCTCCCCTCTGGCTGGTGTTGAGGAAACCTCAGGGTCCAAGATGGATGTAGCCTCGATACCATTACCGCTGGAAGGAGGAGGAAACTCTCGAGATGCTCCAGATACAAGGAGAGGAACTACAGTCCGGTACAGGCCGTGTCAGAGTCTGCATTAGAGGGACCGGAGCTGGGGTGGACACGTCACAGGAAAAAGGTACAAGAGGAGCTGACCCACACTCCCGGGCCAGTGGGGAGGGGGAGGGGGATGTGTTTGCTCCAAGATCATTGATTGGCCTGGGCTTGGAAACACCAATCAGGAGGCTCTGGTTAACAATTATAACCAGGAGATTAAAATAAGCACTACCGCAGTTAGGCGGTAGTATGGGGGTTAAATTTAAAAAGAAAAAAAAAGAAAAAAAAAGGAAGGGTACTAGAGCCCAGGTGTCCGTGGAGAAGAAGCACACGGTGTCCACCAACACCCTGGAGTTGTGACTGGCCACTCGAGTGTATCCTTCTTTTTGGAGATTGGATCATTTTGTGACTGTGACTGTGTGCGTGTGCGTGTGCGTGTGCGTGTGCGTGTGCGTGTGCGTGTGTGTGTGTGTGTGTGTGTGTGTACTTGCAAGGACTCTCCCTGGAAAAAAAACCAGGAGATTTAATTGCCCTTTGATGTGAAGGGGCAGTGCTTGTCACTGACCACTCGGGTGTTTTCCTATCTTGAGAGTTGGATCAGTGTGTGACTGTGACTGTGACTGCGAGTGTGAGTGTGTGTGGTGCAGTGGGGTGACCTGTAGTGTGACATGAACCCAAGGTCCCGGTTGAGGCCGTCCCCATGGATACCGAACTTGGCTATCAGCCTCTGCTCGGCCACTCTGTGTTGTTGCCTGTCCTGAAGCCCACCTTGGAGGATGGTCACCCGAAGGTCCGAGGCCGAATGCCCCTCACCGCTGGAGTGTTCCCCGACTGGGAGGGAACCCCTCTGTCTGTTGATTGTTGTGCGGTGTCTATTTGTTCATTGTCGTAGCCTCTGCTCGGTCTCACTAACGTACCGTGTCTCAGGGTATCCTCGCCTGCAGCGTATGAGATCGACACCGTTGGCCGAGTCACATGAGTATCTGCCGTATACACAGTGGGAGATGTCCCGACGTGTCATGGTGGTATCGGGTCAACACTCTGACACACCATGCAGCAAGGTGTGACAAGGTAGTATGGTGCTGTCCTGAAAACCAGGCAGCTTGCTGCGAGCAATGATCTGTTTAAGGTTTGGTGGTTGTTTAAAGACGAGACATGGAGGCGTGGGGACGGTCTTGGCAAGGTGCTCATCCTCATCAATAATGTGCTGCAGGCTGTGAAGAACATGGTGTAGTTTTTCAGCTCCTGGGAGGTACTGGCCAACAAAGGGTGCCCTATCTGTAGCTGCTGATGCTGCCTGGCTTGCTGTGTTCATCCAGCCTCCAGCCCGTCTGTGATAGAGCAGTGAAGGCAGAGTCAATTGTCACATTCAATTGGGAACGGGATCATTATCTGAAGAGAAAAATGTTTGTAAACTACAGGCTGAGAATAGGCCAGTGGGACTGGCTAACTTCATGTCGCAGAGGGCTGCATGCACATGATTGGTCAAATGGTCTCCTTCTGTGCGACAACCAGACTGTGATTCTATTCACAGAAACAGCTTGTTTCAGGAAACAATTCCAAAATACACTTAATTGCAAACTACAGAAACACACCAGCTCATATTCACAGAGAAAAAACATTCCATCCAGAACTCAGTAAGAAAAGATTTCTCTCTCTCTCTCTCTCTCCCCCACCCAATGACTTGTTCTGAGTCTCTCACATGAGATTGGGTCTCATCTCAAATACAAGCTCTGCAATTGGAAGTTTTAGCTCATACACTATCACTTTCAAAAATTCCTCAAAATTAAAACAAGGATATGAGAAATTACAATGTTCTTGTCACATTAAGAAAATATAGATCATTAATATATAAACACACACCCAGTATCTCAGCTATCTTCTATAGTCTGGAATTTCCATTTTTACAAGGCTGTCTCTTTAAATCGTTTCTTTGTGTCTGTTCCATCTCCTCAGGGTCACTTTGTTTTCAATCTCTCACTGAGTGATTGCTCAGCTGAAGCAGCTAAGGGGCTGATTAGCAGCTTATTAAAAGATCCTGTGGGTCAGGAGCTGCCCTTTCAGTTTGGGAGGCTGTGTGGATAGACACCTCTCTGTACCTGTGAGGCACAAGGACAATTAATACAGAGAAGGGGGATTTCTAACAGATACAAGTCTAGTTTGCTCTGGGGTCGGTGGTGGGGGAAAGAAACCTTCTCAATGTGGGTTTGAGCATCAAAGAAAATGTTCAGGCCCTTCCTCAGTCTGGGAAACCAGTGGAAGGTGTTGGAGCAGCTTGTTCCTGGCCAACAGCTGGGGTCTACTCCAAATCCTGTTTCTCCTTTCCTGTCCCTCTGCATTCTGAACAATCCTCCAATTCCCAGTGAAAAAAGTCCTCTCCATCGGGAGAGGAAAGGAATTGCTTTATGAAAGTAAAATACTGTACTATAAGATGGAGTCAGGATTGTAGGAAAGAGCTGTTAATCTCTGAGAAATGGTTGTTACCACAGACTTGTCCCTCACTGGAACCAAACACAAACTGACCCACAATTGACAATCAGCACTAAACTGATTCTGGAGTGTGCACCATCTGAGAGGGTGGGGATGGAAACCACGACCAGCCTGGCTCCAGGCTCCAGAAGGAATTGATCAGAGGCTCCTTCACTGGAACAGAGTCTAGATTAGAGTGGTGCTGGAAAAGCAGGGGATGGAGTAACTGGGATAGGGAGCTGGATTAAACAGCGGGGAGTACGGTGACTGGGATAGGGAGCTGGATTGATGCAGAATTCAGACTCTCTGGATTATTACACTATGTTGTTTATCAAAAAGAGCAGGGAATTTGCATGATATTCCCTCTTCACTTGCTGTCCCTGCCAATACAGTGACTGTTAAACAGCTACACTTGGTTTATTAAACCACAGAACTGTAACTGCGTAATGTGGTGAGTTAACCACTGTCCCATGAACCAGTCCCACAAGACCTGCAGGAGACTGAGGAAGGGATGGTAAAGAGGTGGTGAGAGCAAGCCTGAAACCTCCAGGGTGTTCTATCTCCTCCTAGAGTTTTGCTCTGATTTGAGCAGTTAACCCTTCAATGATTGCCCCTCCCTTAATCATGGATCCCCACTACTCCAGGTGTCTGTTAATTATATTGAGGCACACTGTCTCACTGAGACAAAGCAGAACTAGGACTGGCTTTCTGCTTGAAGCCAGTGTTTAGTTAAAGCTATCGATACCCAAACGCTCAGCTCCATAATGTTGGCTCCATTTAAAATAGTGCAATCTACAGTGAAGCTCCTTAATTCAGTGTGAACACTGAGACATGGAGGTTGAACTAGTCCACTCTGGTTATGACTCTCCTGATGAGTCCCATTTTAATTGAAATGATTTGACAAATGCATATCTGAGCTTGATCCCTTGATCACCTCTGCACCAATTAATTCCATGTGAACAATGAACTTGGGATAATAACCCACACAAATGAAGATTGATGACAGCTTGACTTTGTGGTCTTGGCTCAGTTGGAAGCTGAAGATCATGAATATCCAAGTTTATTAAATGCAGTTTCAGTAATTGCCCTCCATGGGTCATGTTGCACATTGTGTCCTCCACCACCCAATAGTAACCCACCTACAAGCCGGAACTAATTGATCTCCCTTTGACCACAAAAATAAGGAAACACTTTCCTCAATACCTGAGGATTCTGTTTGTCCTGGGAGTCTCAGCTCAAACTGCTCAGTGATCACATCTAGTTGTGTATTATGTGGAGAATGACATCTGTCTATCTAATTATATACTTGTCATGATGACCCTTAATGAGTTCATGTTGAGTCATGTTTTTCAGACCATTAACTGATCTCAACAATATCAGACTGCTAGTGATTTTGATGTGAGAATGGAGTCTGTCTTTACCAGACTAGACAGAGATGGAATACACCCTTTGGAGGATATTGGGGAACTGATGGGTGTTCATGGTTCCATAGCTCCCTTGTAGATGAACTCTAATGCCACCCAGCTGGCATTCTGTTCTTTGCCCTTTCAATGGGGTTTGACCAAGATGGGCCCCCCTGTACTTCCCAGTGTGATGCTGTAGTTTCTTGATCTTGTGTGTATTTTTTTTAAACAAACTCCATTTGGAGAGAGGTAGGACAGTCTCCACTGGTGTTTGATGTCAACATTACTCTTTCAAACATGGTCTGCCTTGAGTCAGTGGTTCTCATGGGGTATAAATAGAGGCTTTTGAGATTTAATTTGGATATCCCTTTTAAAAGCTGTTTCAGTCGATGATTTGGAGATCTTGTCTCTATTAAAGTAACCAATTCCAAAGCCCTGCCTTTTCAAATTTAACCCGTTTGGCAGATTCTAACTCCCTCCTATATCTTATGGTTAATAGCAGATGTTCAAATCTGTACAGGGTTCCAGGGATTCCTGTTGCTCCAATGTATGAAGGTTGTGCTGGGATTTCTCACCCATTTCAACTTCTTTGAAAACCTTCATCTGAAGCTCTTCTCACTTCTCCAAATTCCTTTCCATACAGAAATGGGAGGAGGCCTGGCCCACTATGTTGGTGGGAGATTCCAGGTTCTCCTGGTTAATGATTGCAATGGGAATGTGTCATACAGTCTCTGCACCCCAAGGCCACCATCCCTGTTCCTTGTGTAGATGATCCCATCTCTTGTATCATGGGCAAGATGATGGACCTTTTTTTGTAAAATTACCAATAATTTAAATATTTTGAGATGCTTCTATTTAAAATCAGATGGTACACCTGTTGGGTGCCATTGCTTAAAATAAAAATCTCCCCTTTTCTGGTGCTAGTGTGGCTGATCTTAAATTAGCCCAGATTTTTGCAATTTTTCTTCCCATCCTGCTTCCTGTGTACCTGCCCAAGGGTCAACCCATACCCCTGAATAGTTCTGTCTCCACTGGGGGATGGAATTAACAGGAGTCCAGCTAAATGACCAATTATCTCAGTAATTGTATTAATGTTTGGTAAGTTTTTTGAGAAGATTCCTCACTCAGGATGAGGATCTGGATGTAAGTTTGCTCACTGAGCTGAATGAAAACGAACGTCCCAGCTCAGCGAGCAAACTCTCATCCAGAAATGTTTTATCCACATGGGGTCAAATGAACTCCTTGGTCTTTAATGTTTAATGACCAAGCCAGTACAATCTCAACATTGACCTGTTTCCAGGTTTCTGGTTATCCCCTGCTGAGTTGCTTTAGTGCTTTATTGTTGAAGGTCAAAGTGGAGCAGTTAATCTAATCCTCATGGAAAGGTATCACTCCATGATCAGCTTCCTCCAAGGCTGCAAAGCAAGGGATCCAACACTGTTGGAGAGAAATCTCCCTGCTTCACTCCCCTCTTTCTGTACTAAAACACGACAAAATAGTGCCATCATTGAGTTTTACTGTTGCCCATCAACACCTTTTCTGGATACTTCTATCGTGAAGCCAGCTCGATGTTAGAGACGGCAAAATAATAACTGACTTGACAATTGGCCAAGTGAGGGACGTTGAGTTGGGTCCAATAAGCTGCTCGGTTAATTCTCCTACCTAAAGCTGTCATTTGTGTTGTGTGAAATTGAGAAGACACCAATTACTCATCACCCTGACGAGTGAACTAAATTACAATCATTTTTATTAATATCAACAAATCACCACACAAATTATTAACTATCATTAAAGATCTGCAAAAGTTCAAGAGTCAAAGATCTAATCAATTGAGATGCATGCTGGCAGAAAACTTTAAACTGGTGAATCACTTGGGGATTCAAAACTTTTAACTTTTTGTCTTCACCCACTTTTCTCCAGGACCCATCACAAACCCATAAAAAGATGGAGTCACCCCCCTTGTTAATCCCATTGGCTGTGTGGGAAGATTTGTTCGTCCACACTTTCATCGCACACCTTCTCCAACACACCCGTGACATCGACAATGACCACCAAACCTTTCCTGGAACATAATGTCCGACTTCCATCCTCCGTTCTTATCCGAGCTTCTACATATTTTCCAACCGTATTTACTGACCTGTTTATATAATTTCTCCAATATCTTTTAATGCCATTTTCATTCTCATTTGTAACTGCAGGGCACCAGCTGGGGGTATGTGGAAGTGTTTGATATGGGGTAGAACATCTGACGAGCCTGTCTTTGGATATATCTTTCATGGCTAAGGGTTGTCCAGTGGATATAAATCTGGAGGTCTTCCTAATGATTGCTGTCTTTCTCCACACGTTGGAGATTCCATTGTCCTTGAAGTATCTCACTTGCCTCCATTGTCTACAGCTATTACTAAATAGGCTCACCAATATCGTGTTCTACCTCATCTACACCATCTTCTGGTCATATTTCTTGAGGAACCTTTCATTTTGCCAGCATCCTTAGAACATTGGTATTGCTTTCTTTGCTGTACTGAAAGGAAATGTGGATTACATTATCAGTTGGTTTTTCATGTTTTCTTCATGATTGTGAGATTTGTATTTCCAATTTAGGAATCTCCAATCCTCTGCCCCTCCAATGTGTGTATAAAACCCCATTGGTGGTAAAATGTGGCAAATGTAAAATTTCTTTCTGAAATCTTGGAATAAGAGCGTAATCCTTGTAAAACATTGAGATACTTCCTTTTGAAAACCAGATAGTAATACGTCCTCTGGATTATCTAAGTATTTTTTTCTGAATGTCAATTCTTTGTCAGGCATAAGGCTGATGGTAAGATTCTTTGTCCATTCTTGCAACTTATTGTCTGACTTGACCCCACCCAGTGCCAATTCATGGATATGTTTGTGTTAAAATATTTTGTCAATTCCCCCAGGACAATGGATTGGATCTGATTCTTGTCAATCTTCCAGTTCCTTTTGACCTGTATGTGTAAGGTCTCATTTTATGAAAGGAATGGAACCCTCCAGTTTTTGTTAATTGACAGTCTGGCATTCTCACAAGTGTTGGACAATCTTCAAATTACACCCCCTACCTGAGTGAGTTTCACTGAAGTGGTGTATGATCAGCAAATGCCAGGGGCACACAGTGGATAAGATCATCTTTAAAATTCATAAAAACACCTGACTTCCCTCCCAATGTACTAAAACAATCCATAGCGATATTAAGCAATAAGGGACAAAGGATCACCTTACTTAGCACCACAAGCTATCTTTATAAACACAAAATTAATGTCTCCATCACTGTCATATTATTTGTCCAAAGATTTATCATTGTATGAAATACTCCAGCTACTCTGTAATGATTTAAAAGTAATTTGTGCCCGATCAAATCAAAGGCCTGAGCTCAGTCCATGAAAGCTGCCCAATCTCTCCCATTTCCCTTTGTCCCATTAATAACGTTACTGACGGTGAAAGCATTGAGACTGCAACCCAGGGTTGTCCCAAGGAAACCTTCTGTCTCAGGGGAAGTACAACTGCTTCGCTGAGTCGTTTTGCAATACGTTTTGTAAATATACGAAGCCGAAGTGGCCCTATAGTTACTGGTCGCCAGTTATTGGTGGTCTTGGGGATAAGCACTGTCCTCCCATTCTCTAGCATTTCTGGTACCACACCAGTTTGGAGCCACAATGAAACCAGCCTGGGCAGACGTGTACTATCATCCATATGAATGGACTCTCTCCTTTAACCCAATACCATTGGGTCCTGCTGCTGTTCTGGGATCCACCCCACGAATGATCATCCATTTCCTCTACTCACTGGCTCCATCAGGTGATCAGTGGAAGTAATACCTCCATTAGACTTCAATCACATCATGAGCCTTTATTGGAGGTTAATGTCCCTCTCTGATCTATTCACTGACCCGATGGGCTTTCAACCTGGTATCAGCAACAGACACAAATCTGGGGGTCTCCAGCGGTCAGTTAGTGTTGAGATGGTTGTCATTTTTCTGGTGTGGTTAATATTTGTCACAATCCCCCAGCACAAGTGAGCTTACAGGGTGTGGCCAGGTATCTGTCCATCTGGAACTTGGAAGATTGACTGACTAAATCTCCCATTATTTATTTAATAGCACTGTCCAATGACAGTGCCTAGAGTCCACATGGGTTAGCAGATGACACCAAAATTGGAGGTGTAGTGGACAGCGAAGAAGGCGACCTCAGATTACAATGGAATCTTGATAAGATGGGACAATGGGCTGAAGAGTGGCTGATGCATTTTAACTTAGATAAATGTGAGGTGCTTCAATGTAATGGAGATACAAGTGGAACATTGCTCTTCATTTCATTAAACTGATGGAACACTCCCGTGTTATACAAAGCAGACGGCTTTCTGAATATAGTATCCTCTAAGCTATCACAATATTAGACACACACTGACTACCAAGTGTGACCATGTTTAAAATCCTGTCGTCAGCTCTCCAGTGGGACTGACTTCAAAGTGAGTGGAGAGAGGCCAAGTACTTAATTCAGGGCCATTGGGGTCTTCAGTAGTGACCGTGCAGGATGGGGTTTTGTGACTGTGTCTGTAGACCAATTCCACTTTATAACACTCTCCATGTAATGCCTTTCCCAGTGGAAGGATTTGATTGAATTTCAAATTAATTTCTTGTAATCAATAATGTTTGCTTTTTCTGGGATGTGGGTATTATTGAGAACACGTGTGTGTGTGTGTTATCACCCCTAATATCCCTTGTCCAATAAGCTGCTCAGTTCACTGTTGAAGTCTGTTCAGAGTCAGCCATGTTGCTCTTGATCTGGAGTCACATACCTACTAGACCAGGTAGAGACAGCAGATTGTTTTCCCTGGAAAGCTGTGTGTAAACTAACGGCTTGTACAACAATTATTGTCTCTGTCCTCAGTCCTCAGGCCAGCTTTACATTCCAGACTGGTCAGCTGAAAATCCATTGGCCTGCCAGGACACAGTATTTGAACCCATGTTCCCAGAGCAGTCGCTGAGCCTGCTGGATTGAGAGTCCAGTGACGCTGCCATTGTATCAGCATCTTCCCCACCACCCTGCCCTCCCCTTGCCTCTATCTAATTGACTTCCCCTTCAAAATGAAGAAGGCTCCTACCTGAATCACTGACCTCTTTCCCCCTCCTGATGCTCCCTGGCTTACTGTGTTCCTCCAGCCTCCTGCTTGTCCACCTTCTCTTCAAAATGGCTGTCAAATTGATGAACTGCATCTACTTCCTGCACTGATTACTATCCAATTGGTCTGGCAAGCTCTTCAAATCTCTCCCCTCACACGGCACTGCAACAAGTTTCATCTTGGAGGGTTTCAATAACTTCTAGAATTTCCAACTTTGGTTTCTGTGGACAGTTTCTAACGTATAATGGATGTGTCCCAGTGTCATGCCTTATTCAGGCAGTTCTTCAAACTCCTGAATACCAACTGCCCGTCACAATTACAACCCCAAATCCAAACGAGGTGAGGGTTTAGTGTCCACGGGAGTTGAAAGTAAGTGGAAGCTGAACTGAAATGGAAGACATTGTGGATGTGGAAAGGCTGTTCTCGTTTGGGACAATCTCAAACCAGAATTTGCTGTTTGTTTGAAAACAGTCATCAACTGAAGACAGATGAGAATGTTGTTGTTCAGAAGATTGGTCTGGAGCTGCCTTTATCAAACAAGGGAAGCAGAGTCTTTGTTTGAAGGTGGAGGTAGGTTTTTGATCATGAAGAGTTGGTTTGTAATGATGGCAGTGTGGAGTGACCAGATCAGCCATTATCCTGGTGAATGGCAGAACAGGCCTGTGTGGCTCCAGCCTGAGCTTAATGCTCATTCTGTTTGTTCCAATTTCTAACTCCGCCCAGACTCTCTCTGACACACATCTCACTAAAATATGAAGATCTCAGCCAATGAATGAAATCTCTGATGTTTAAATGAATGAAGATAGTCAAGAGACGTGTTAACATTTCAGCAAAGGCTCTCACTGTGGGTCAAAGCCCGATTTACAACTGCTCAGTGAAAGGAACGTGAATTGACTTAATGTTGGAATGTCTCAAACTGGCTGTAAGCAAACTAAATGGGGGGAGGGGAGGGGGAGCAGGATTTGGGTGGGTGGTGGGATGGTGTTAGAGCATGTTGGTGTGTGTTCAGTGAAGAGTTGGAACGCATTGATATTTTACCTGGAATAAGACTGATGTGTAGAGGAATCCACTGGAACAGGAGACTGTTCAACCCATTGGCCAGTTCCTGGGGTTATCTCATTCATCTTCTGGTCTTCATATGAAGTTCAACACCTTTGTTAAAAATTGTGAACCTTACCTTGCCTCTCGCTGATCATCTCCTCCCCTCCCCCATCCCACTTACTGTCCTTTCCAGGCTGGCAGAAGACACACACCATTGATCTGTCGGTCTCACTTTCCGATCACAGAAGCTGAACGATCAACATCTTTTCCCCAGCAGCACCTTATACCCATTACCCCCACTCCTGGCATACCCCCCCACCCCCCCCCCTCCCCCAAACTGCAGCATCATGACTGTCCCCTCCACACTTCACTTCAGCTCTGATGAAGAGCCATCCAGACTCGAACTGTGAGCTTACTGTCTCTCCATGGATGCTGCCTGACCCCCCTGTGATCTCCAGCGTTTCTGTCTGACATGTGACTCCAGATCCAGAGCAATGTGGCTGACTCATTTTTCTTGTCATCTGTGTGCAGGTGTCAGACACAATGAAGATCAACAAGTGTGTACATTTAATTTATATTCCACCACCAGCAGGAAGAAAGGAAACACCCGTGTGGCCAGTGACGAGCAGTGCCCTTCACATCAAAGGGCAAAGCTGGGTGACCAAACAGTAAGGGGAGGGCAGGGATTAAATCACAATACAGTTGGAGGGTGAAATAATACACTCCACTCCCAATATATACACAGTCCACAGACTCCACAGAACAATGCACTCCACTCCCTGGCAGGGACTGGGCTCAGGGACCTCCTCCCTCCGCCCATCCCATCTTCTCTTCCCCAACCCCCCACCCAGGCCCATGACCAGGCGATTCTGTAACGTGGTAGGGGTTGGGCCTGGGGTCAGGGATCAGGCACTGATTTTTTGGGGCCGGGTGGGGGTCAGGGTTCCTGTGCTAGGGTGACACTGGCACAGCCACAGGAGCATTGTCGTGCCAGGGTGGGACAGATCAAGGGTCTGTTTTGGGGGAAGGTGACAGGGTGGTCTCCGTGTGTGGGCCTGGCACGTTGGGTCGTCTTTAGCATCTTCTGTCCAACCGGACACTCACTCACCCCCACCCCCCTCTCCCCGCTCGAGGCTGAGGGATTGAAAGCCTCTGGCTTAGTTCCCACTGCTGGGGCTTGTGGTGTTGACTTTGGGGGAGAGGGAGTGGGGGCGGCAGTGCCACCCCTAGCCGTTGGTGTGGGCTGGGCAGCCTTCTGGGTGGGGCAGTTTTGTGCCCTACCTCATGGCACAAGTGGCTCCGCATGCCATCTGCTGTCCACAAGACACAGTAGGCTGCACCCTCATGGAGGAGGGTAAACGAGCCCTCTCTGACCTCCTCCCGGGCCAGGCAAATGAACACCTGGTGTCGGAAGGAGTAAGTGTGCTGGAGGGCAGGGTCTTTGAGACAGAGCAGGAGCGGTTGGACACCTGACCGCATCTCCCCCAAGGTGGTGAGGTGGGGAAGAAGCTGCTCACTGGGAATGAAGAGCAGGAAGTTGGAAATCATGACCCTTCGGAGGTTACAGCCCAGAGGGTCGATGGGCAGCTGTGTCCTGCCCACAGTGAGCCCCCTCTCCATAGCCAGGTGGGCCACCCACTCTTTCTTTAGGAAGAATACTGCCTTCCCGTACATCCTGGCTACAGCAACTATGGCCAGTGGGCCGACTCACACTAACCATGGCCTTACTGCAGGCCTCAATCGTCATGTCCAGGTGGTGGGTAGGCCTTGACAACGGGGCGTTTGGTGAGGTGCTGAAGGTGGTCGGGGTTGTAGCTGGGGCTGGTCTAAGGCAGCGGCTATCCTGGTGTAGGTACGGCTGGGGCCTGCTGTGCTTGGTCTCTCCATGAGTTTTGCTGTGTGATCCTAGGTTTTCTTCCTCTGTGTGAGCCTCAGGCAATGGTAATCTTGAGACTAGGAGGCTGAGGCAGTCGTACAGGCAGTCCAGAGTCCCAGTGGGCCCTAGTGACAGCAGAGGATTTGGGGCGAGGCAGCAACAATGTAGGTAGGCCTGGGTGTGTCTGTGGCCCAGGTATCAGCAGCAGTCTCAGGAACAGATAGATCCCAGCCAGCAGCAGAAGTAGGCCTGGGTGCAGGTGGGACCCAGCCAGCAGCAGCAGAAAGGGGCCCCAATGAAATGCAGTAGATGCAGGCCTGGGCGTGGGTGAGGCCCAGGCAAGGTCCAGGCCCCATTAGTGGGAGCAGGCCCAAACTAGTAGCAGCAATGATAGTAATAGCTGCCTGTGCAGCTGAGTACTGCTTCAAATAAGCAAAAAAAGAGAAAAAGCCAGAAAACAACCACCCACCCACAAAATAAACTCCTCCTTACTGCAAAGGAGCCAACAACAAAAATCAGTCTCCTCTTCTCTTGAAAGAGCAGAGTCCTTCCCTTCTCTCTCACACACTGGTCCAGCTTCCTCAGAGCCAGCTCAGAGAACAGAACCTCTGACCCTCCTGTTTAACTGCGGTAGTGTTTATTTTCCCCAGCGCGCACATTCTGTGCAGGTCAGTCCCTTGGTTATTTTTTCCCCCTGGGTTATTTTTCTGTGAACTTTCAGGTTCACACAACAGCCTACCCACCCTCCAGCTCTCGGGGTGACCTATGAACCTTCCGGCTCTCAATGAGGCCGACTAGACTCATGGACACAAGACAGTGCAGGTGCTAAACACAACAGGCAACATGAGTCAATTATCAACCACCAAACAGGAGTCCTTCCTGGTACAGAGTCCATTCCTAGGATCGGAGACTGTTCCAGTATAGAATACCTTGTCAGAAATGGGGTCCACTCCTGAAGGCAGCAAATGCACATCCCACAGCACACAGGTGTTCAGTCTCCATGGAGTCCTGGCCCAGCCTTGGAGAACTGGGCCCACTTACAGGAACATAATATACTGTAAAGGTGCAGTTAACTCACAGGGTGTGGTCCACTCCTGAAGGAAAGGTCTTCCCCCAAACTCCAGGATACAGCAAGTACTCACCTCCCAACACACACACGTGTTCAGTCTTGAGGCCCAGTCCCAGGGCTAGGCCTCCCCACAGGAACAGCTCCTCTGCTCAGATGTATTTTCTCACAAGGGCTCAGTCCAAACACCAAAAAGAAAAGTGAAAAACAAACAAAAAAACCAAGAAAACTAGAGGGCAAGGGCTAAGCCCTGCCACACAATCACATTTTTCTCTTTTACTTTGAGAAAAGGACAGAGTAAGACAGGCTGTAACCAGCCAGTGCCACAACAATCCCCTAATGAGGCCTGAGTTACACCTGAAACACTGGCTGTGTGGATCAGGCAGTTTAGAAATCAGTCCTCGATTTTTAAAAACAGAGTTTACAAAACTGGCTTTGTAAACCAGCCAGTTCATGAATCGGGCTTACCCCAAAAATCACAGTAACCAAGCAGAGATCTTCTCAACACAGGGTAATGTGGAGTCAAACAGTGCAGGGATTAAATCAAAACGGAGGGGGAAATGATGCACTCCACTGCCTGCGGCGCCCACCTCTCCCTGAACGACTCCAGGGTGTCGGTGGACACCGCGTGCTCCTTCTCCAAGGACACCCGGGCCCTAACGTAACCCCGGAAGAGGGGCAGGCAGTCGGCCCTAACGACCCCCTCCACGGCCCGCTGCCTGGACCTGTTGATGGCCAGTTTGGCCAGGCCCAGGAGCAGACCCACGAGGAGGTCCTCGGACCTGCCCTCCCTCCTCCGTACCGGGTGCCCGAAGATCAGGAGCGTGGGACTGAAGTGCAGCCAGAAACAGAGGAGAAGGTTTTTAAGAAAATCAAAAAGGGAGTGCAGACGCCCACACCCAATATATACATGGTCCACGGACTCCACAGCGCCACAGAACAAGCAGTTGGGCTGGGAGTCCGTGAACCACCGCAATCTGCGGTTGCAGGGGACTGCTGCGTGCAGCACCCTCCACCCCAGATCCCCGAGAGAAAGGGGGAGGACTCCCGCGTAGAGAGCCCTCCACTGGGGATCCCCACCGCCCGGTGGCAAATGGGCACGCCAAGGCGTGTCCGGACGGTGGATGAGGGAGAAGAGGTGGACGGTGTGCAGCAGCAGTCGATACAGGGCCTTCCTTTTTATATCCCTTAAGGGGACAAAATTAAAATTCCGGAGGCGGCTCAGGTTGTGGGGCACAGGCTCCCGCGGGAAGTACGGGACCTTGGGGCCAATGTGAAATTCCGTCCGGGCCGGGGTGAGCGCGGACGGGATCCCACCGCACACCTGAGCGTCCTCCAACCGGTGCACTACGTCGGGTCCGAGCACCGCCGTTTTAAGGCGTCGGATGGCGGTGGCCACGTACCGGACGTCTACCGCTGCCCTGCTCGCTATGTCCTGCGGCAGCGTCCAGCCCAGGCCCCCGGCACCCAGCACGTCCCCGACCCTGGTTGCCCTCGCCGCCACGGCCCTCCCCTCCGACAGCCACTCGAACCCGCGAGTACGGAGGTGCGGATTCCTGAGCAACGGCTCCCTGACGACAGCCGCTACTCCAGCCGGAGGGTAGGCGCGACGCGATTCGACCATGTTCCAGACAGTGATCAGGTCCTGGTAAAAGACAGGCAGCGCCTTGAGGGCGACCTCCAAACCGTCACGGTCGACGAACAGGAGCTGCGTGTCGTAGTTGAGGTTACGCACCTGGCGGAAAAAATACGTCGCCAGGGCGCACCACCTAGGAGGAGGCTCGACGTAAAGGTATCGCCGCAAGGTCTGAAGGCGGAACGTCGCGACCTGGGTGCGGACGCACACCAGCGACTGACCGCCCTCCTCGATAGGGAGACTCAGGACCTGCGCGGCGACCCAGTGCATCTTTTTGTCCCAGAAGAAGTCGACCAACGTTCTCTGGATGTCAGCGACAAAGCCAGGAGGAGGGACCAAAGTGACCAGCCGGTACCACAGCATGGCGGCCACCAGCTGGTTTATGACCAGCACTCGACTCCTGTAAGATAGCACTCGGAGCAGTCCTGTCCAGCGGCCTAGGCGAGCCGAGACTTTGGCCTCCAGCTCCTGCCAGTTGGCCGGCCAGGATTCCTCAGCCGGGCTGAGGTAGACCCCCAGGTAGAGGAGATGGGTGGTACTCCAGCTGAACCCCCGTAACTCCTCCGGCAGAGAGTCCACCCGCCACGGGCCGACCAGTAGTCCGGAACACTTGGCCCAGTTGATCCTGGCGGAAGACGCCGCCGAGTACACGGCCTGGCACTCGCGCATCCTCCCCAGGTCAGCCGGGTCGGTGAAAGTGAGGAGCACGTCGTCGGCGTAGGCCGAGAGGACCACCCCCGTGCCCGCGCCGCGCAGAACCAGCCCCGACAACCTCCTCCGCAAGAGGCGCAGGAAAGGCTCCACGCACAGGGAATACAGCTGGCCGGACAGGGGGCAGCCTTGACGCACTCCTCTCCCGAAGCGAAGGTGCGCCGTCAGGGACCCGTTAACTTTAACCAGACACTCTGCGGCGGCGTACAAAAGTCGGATCCGGGCGACGAACCGCGTCCCGAACCCGAACGCCCGCAGAGTCCCGAGCAGGTACTCGTGATCGACCCTGTCGAACGCCTTCTCCTGGTCGAGAGACAGGAAGGCGCTCGGCAGACCAGCCCGTCGACAGAAATGGATCAGGTCCCGGACCAGGTGGACGTTGTCGTGTATCCTCCGGCCCGGGACCGTGTAGGACTGGTCCGGGTGAATCATGTGGGCCAGCACGGAAGCCAGGCGAGATGACAACATCCTGGCGAAGATTTTGTAATCTGTGCTGAGGAGGGAGACCGGACGCCAGTTCTTTTTTTTTTTTCTTTTTTTTTTCCCTTTTTTTTTTACCCCCACACTTGTTTTTATTCCCCAGCACCCATGGTGTGTGCGCAGGTGTAAAACACAGTGAAGGACACAAAGTATACGAATCTTTATTCAATTTCCACCACCAGGAAGATAGGAAAAACACCCGAGTGGCCAGTGACAAGCACCGCCCTCATCTCCTAGTTATTTTTTCTTTTTTTTTTCTAGCAGCAGTGGTAGTGGTGGTGGAAGTCCTGGGGAGGGGCCCCAAGGCAAGCCCCAGGCAGCAGCAGGGAGGCAGGCCCCAAGCAGCAACAGGAACAGTCCTTGCACAGTCACAAGATGGTCCAATCTCTCCAGCAGGGAAGGAAACACACAAGTGGCCAGTCACAACTCCAGGGTGTCAGTGGACACCCGCGTGCTCCTTCTCCAAGGACACCCGGGAAACTCTTCTGGTTATTTTTTTTTTTTTTATTTTTTTTTTTATTTTTTTATTTTTAACCCCCACACTACCGCCTAAGTGCGGTAGTGCTTATTTTTATTCCCCAGCACCCATGGTGTGTGTGTGCAGGTGTGAGACACAGTGAAAAGACACAAAGTGCACGAATCTTTATTCAATTTCCACCACCAGGAAGATAGGAAAGACACCCGAGTGGCCAGTGACAAGCACCGCCCTCATCTCCTAGTTGTTTTTTTTTTTTTTTTTTTTTTCCCCTTTTTTTTTGTTTTTTTTTTCATCCCCCACACTACTGCCTAACCGCGGTAGTGCTTATTTATCTCCTAGTTATTTTTGTTAACCAGGGCCTCCTGATTGGCCTGGGCTTGAAGACCCCAATCAAGGACCTTGTAGGACATAAAGCACCTCACCCTCCCCAGGGGACTGGGTCAGCTCCTCTTGTACCTTTTTCCTGTGACGTGTCCACCCCAGCTCCGGTCCCTCTGATGCAGACTCTGACACGGCCCGTACCGGACTGTAGTTCCTCTCCTTGTATCTGGAGCATCTCGAGAGGTTCCTCCTCCTTCCAGCGGTAATGGTATCGAGGCTGCATCCATCTTGGCCCCTGAGGTTTCCTCGACACCAGCCAGAGGGGAGAGCCCATGGTTTCTGACAGGCCTTCTGGTTGTTGACAGGGGCCTAGTATGTTTTGCTCCTGCCCTGTTTGTGAGGGAACAGCTTTCAGGTGACCCACGTGTTGGTTCAGGACTGCCTCACTTTCCCCAAACTTTGTAAGTCACGGGACCTGACCTCACGTCGACCTCACCTCGTACCCGTACAGAGCCGTTTCCATGGTTCTGACACCAAACATCATCCCCTCAATGAAATGGTCTCCCTCGCTTCGAGGAGGCATGTGGCTGGCATTGGTGATCCTGCTGCTGTTTCACCCCAACAACCCTCCCCCAGTTTGGGGAAATATCAGGTTTAACCTGGTGCAGTGTCTGCTCCCCATCACCAACTCTGCTGGAACTATCCTGTTGTTGTGTCTGGGCTGGGCCCAGAATCGATCAGGAACCAGGACTGTTTGGTATCACGTGACGCAGTAGGCTGCTGCTTTAAGCCTGCCTTCAAGATTTGGAACAGTCTTTCCACCAGATCATTGGACGATGGTTGCCATGGAGCTGTCCTTATGAGGAAAATGGCATTTTCCCATAATGTGAGAATTTCCTGATGTCAATGATGCTCCATGGTCTATGACTGATACTTCCCGGACTCTCTGTATCGTGAGCAATGCTTACAGCTTCTCCATCATTCTCATCACGGAGTTCGCTGAATAAACATTCAGCGCGTCCAACTACTTAGTTCCTGGTCATTGTCAACGCCCATTGTGCTCATGGAAGGACCTGCATAGTCGATGTGTAACCGAGCCATTCCCACAAATGTGGGAGCTCAGCTGGTGGTAATTTTTATCCTTGGCACTCTGGGCACTGCCCACCAATGCAGCTGTTAGCATCCAATCCCGGCCACCAGACATAATTCCTTGTTTGTATCTTCATCTTGGAAACCCCTGGATGACCCTGGTGGGGTTCAGTCAGTATCTGGTGATGACCTTTACTCGGACAATCCCACTTGCTCCACATAGTAATCTGCCGTCCTCGACGGTGATCTGGTCTTGCTGGGATCGGAAAGGTTTCAATCCTGGTTGTGATGGCCCTTCTCCTTCCCCCATTCCCACCAGCTGTTTGTTTCACCAGGACAGGATCTTTGTGCCCACAGTCGGATATTGTCAGGAGTGACCGCAAGGGTGTCCAGGATGTTTTATACCAGAACGGACCCTTCCATGGGAACTGGGAGACCATTTACCCAAACAGTGTTTTTAATGCCATCTGATTTGGATGTTGCTTAGCCATTGAATTATCCCAACCCACGTGGAGGGGGCTTTGCAAGGTGGGCACTCTCCTGGGTACCAGCCTACAAGTTTGTTACTCAGGTCAGACCTTGTGGGACCCTTTGCTGTCTTGAGTCCACACACCAGCAGCAACTACAATGGCTGTCTGAGCCAGATCCTGAAGGACTCTTCAGCCATTTGGCCGAGGCTGGGCTTTTTTGTGAGGTCCTGCTGAGGTCTGGCCTTCGGGCCCTCTGTTCAGGACATGCCCAGCTTGAGGCGGATTGACTACACTCAAATGGTGCTGCCCAAGCTCAGTCTGACAGGTGAGTGTCCCCTTCCATTGGGATGGCCCGACAGCTCCCATGATGCACTTACTGCAGTTTCTAATGACAAAGCCAGGTGTAGTAGCTGTTTGAAGTCCAGTTGGGCTTCAGCCGGTAGATCCTTCTGTGTGGTTATGTCATTAATCCCACATCCCCACGTACTGACTAACAGTGGGAAAGCTGGCTCCACCCCCTTGTCTCCCATGCCTCAGATCGGTCTCTCAGCATCTCCTTCAGTATTAACCCAAAACCACATGCCTCTGCCAGTCGTCTCAACCTCGTCAAAGATCTCGACTGATTCCCCGGTCCTCCAACAGCTGAAGAAAACCAATGGCATCTTAGGAGTAGAGATGGTTTGTGGTCGTAATATTCCTTAAGCAACTGTAATTCTCGGAAGGTTCTGGTATCTGGTGACTCTGGGAACATTTAAACCCCTTGTGACTGAAAATGCTGTGGGTCTGCAAGCATTCCGAAGGATTGCTCATTGCTTTTCACCTGCCCCAGTGTCAGTTGCCCAGAAAAAATATTGCATTCTTTGTGCATGCTGGGCCCAGTCTTCGACAGCAGGATCTCCCATGGCCACAGAAATGACTGCGCCGATGTTTGAATTTTCTGATCCTCAGAGTTCTTACCGTCTCTGGAAGTGAGTTTTTAAATTCCAGAATAATTTCTCTCCGATCCCTGTGTCTCTTTTCTATCTTTAATGCCCTCCCCTACCTATGGACATTGTTATGTTTAGTTCTTTCAAACCGGATACATATCTGACCTGGTTCCTTTGTTGCTGACCTGCTGCCTCTGTTTCTGAAATCCATTTGTAGCCACTCGAGAGCCTGTTTACCATCTTCACAATCTCTTCACACCCCCACCTGACAGCACTGCAAACACCTCACTCGCCCCACCTACCAACTACCATTGGGGGGGAACGACCATTACCCCCACAGTCTCTGGCCCAGTCATCTGCCTCACCGGTTATTCAAAATAATTCAAAAAGGCTTTGACGTCTTTATTGTTGAATTTTGGTAATTTGGAAATAATAGCCTGTCTGCTAATCCTGAAAGTTTCTCTTTATTTCCATCTTTCTAAACTTCCTCGGCAAATTTGGGAAGTCTGTTCAAACCCAGAACGTTTTTGCAATGTTAAAAGCCATTTTCCCCAGCTTTTGATTTGACCAACCACAAGTAACCAAAACTAACCGTTTCTTTCCACCGAAGATTTATTTTAAGGTCTCAGTCAGTAATCCCCAAGTCTGGTTGAATCGATCCAACTCCATCCCAATCTGGGACCTGAGCCCCCAGACCCTGTCACCATGTCCCCCTTGATTTACTTGGACAGAGTACACTGGCTGTGACCAGCCAGCTCCGAGTCAGGTTCCTGAACTGAGGAGATTCTCAATCCCCGGGTAATCCTGGTCAGCCAGGAGTCCACCAGATTCACCTGGTCCCAATCACTACACGGGGTGGGGGGTGGGCAGTCACTGTGACTGTCACCCACACAGCTCTTTCCAGGGGGGAGCCCTGGGTTCAGAGGGGTGCTGCCAACTTCCTTGTGACCATGACTGGGTTTGGAGTGCCCTACAGTCGTGGGCAAAGTCTCCAATTCAACAGCATGGGGTAGGTCCAGAGGAAGGGGG
Source organism: Chiloscyllium punctatum (assembly GCF_047496795.1). Classification (NCBI taxonomy): domain Eukaryota; kingdom Metazoa; phylum Chordata; class Chondrichthyes; order Orectolobiformes; family Hemiscylliidae; genus Chiloscyllium; species Chiloscyllium punctatum. The sequence continues at coordinate 53,537,765 of NC_092780.1, forward strand.
TGGGTGGAGGCAGGTGAGGTCTATATCAGGGGCTTTGTGGTATATTCCTGCCCCTTCTCCCATTCCTGCCAGTTGGAGGGGTGAGCGGTAGGAAGCCTGGACCACACTTACACTTACTTTCCTGGATGGCGGTTGTCAAGTCCCTCCCTCCTACAGCGATCAATTTGTGGATGACCCATAATTCCACAGACCCCTCCCTCCCCCTCTCTGAGGTAATGGGAGACAAAGCTGTGGACCCAGCTTCTGCCTTTGTGGGTTAGTGTGGTGTGGGTCATATCCCTGAAATCACAGACATATTGGACAGATTCTCCAGGCAAAGCTGCTGGAGTGTTCGCCTGGTTGGCTGCATTTGTCTAGGGCCTCGATGGGTCTGCCTCATCTTGCCTGATGGCAGGAGGACCTCCGTTCCTGGTGTCAAGGGTGTCCCTCCTGATTTGCTGGTTCTCAGGGTGGGTCTGAGTGGCCTGCTGGCCTGAGGCATGTGACCCTCAGTGTCCAATCAGTGTGTGACGGCCTGGAGACCTGTTTTCATCAAATAACAGACATGGGTCTTTCCTTCTGGGTACATGGGTCAGGGGGTGGGTGCTGGGGGCATAGTCACCCTGGGGAAAGATGTTGGGGCTCCCTGTCTGTGGGGCAGAGGTGGATCAGGTGAGGCTGGGTCAGTGTTGAACCTCTCACTTATCTCCATGGGGAGGTAGAACCCCAAAGGTGCCCGTTTAGCCCGTTCTGGGCTGAGACTGGTTTCTCCTGGGGCCTGGATTTGTTCCTGGGACTTTGTTCCGTGTTCGGGTCAGATGTGTATCGCTCCATGTTACAGACCTGGAGGAGACCGGTACAGTCCCTTGGAGCTGACTGTAATGTTGTTTCAATCTGTCAATGTAGAGTAAGGCTGTCTCCTGGTCCCCAGTGACCCTCCCCTCACTAGAATAAACATTTCCAAATGGTGGCTGGAACTGTTCCACATGGATCAAGCTTTCCTGTCACTTTCAGTCTTGTTGCTTTGTTGAAGAGCTTGAGCCTGTCATTCTGCTCTGTTCTAGAGTGGAGTTGATTTCAGGAATGCCTGGATCCCATGCTGCCTTCCCCTGGGGAGTCTGTCCCAGCTGCAGGCAGCAGCAATCACTGGGATAAGCTTTATAGCTTTTTTCCCCACTTCCCAATGGGCTTCTCCCCACAGCTCCTGGACCAGGGAACCTTCACCCCAACGCCAGGCTGACTCCCTGGCACATGCTGCCCCTTTGGGCCATTTCACACAGATATTGCTTCAGGGTGTCCTGCTGTTTGTGCCATTGGGATCCCTTGTCATTTTAACAGATTTATGTCGTCCTTTAATCAATCCGGTTAAAAGGAAAATGAGGATCCGGTGAAGTCCCCCGGCCCGTGCTTTGCCTGTCCCAGTTTAAGGCTCCATGGGTGGTCAGTGCCAGTGTTTCTCATGTTCAGTTTATACCCTGGCCTTCACGTGGGGCAGCTGCTCTCTTCAAGACCAGCTCAGGCTGAACGTGCAAGATACCGGCAAGGAAGGCAGTTCAGGTTAAAAGGACGTAAAGGGTCACGTTGTACTGAAGCCAAAATGTTATCTGGAACGGGGGGAGGTCTCAAAGACCCTGTGGACACCTTAACCAATGTACACAGTATTAACTTCCCCAGGCACCATGGGGTGTGCTCGGAAGGGGCTACACTGCACCAGTCTACAGACAGGGAACCAGGTCACAACTTTATTTGAACAAAGGTTTAGAGTTCACCTTCAGACTGTTAAGTATTTATTTTGAACGATCTTATTCTTTAGAAACTGAAGCTCCTTCCCAGATACTGGTAGCTGGTCTGTCGAGTGTTTGTTCATCAGGAAGGGCTGAATTGCCCTTTCACACATCCTCATGTGTTCTGATGCCTCTAGTTGGCAATTGTCTGGGCTGAGATCTTGTAATGACTTTTCTGAGGCTGAATTGTCTTTTGTCTTGGTTCACGTATTCCCAGCATGCTTTGTATTTTGGCCAGTTTTGATGCCCTGTTTATTCCAGTTGCTGTGCCCATATTTCCAGCCTCCCTTCCTGACGGGTTTTATTTCCAGTATCTGCAGTCTTTTTAGTGTCTAACCAAGTTTGTTCCACTGTGAAGTCTCTTCAAAGTATGCCCACTTTGAAGAAGTTCTCTCCCAAGAAGGGTTACCCCCTGAAACTTAGACTCCCCCAGACACTACCTGGCTCGATGTGTTCTTCCAGCCTCCTGCCTGTCTGTTTTATTTCACTTGAGCAGTTAAAGGCGGCTGCAATGGCAGCATCCCATAAACACATCCTTTTGCAAAGGCAGTTGAGTCATACAGTTCTTACACCGCTGTTAGGAACCAGACCAAACCCCTCGAACATACATTGTGAAGATACACTAGCCCCCAAATGGCCAACCTGCCAGACTTGAAGCAAAACAAACTTTATTCATTCTCCATTGTTCAAATGTAACAAAAGAAACCAGAAAGTGGAGTACATAATTCCATTGCAAAACTTAACACTATAATTTTAATTAATAAACTGTAACTGTTCCAATATAGTAACATCACATACTTGTGACAGGCAAATTCAGTAAAAGAGATGATCTCATGTACAATGCTCCCAGTCCAGGAGGAAAAAAAAAGCATTGGGCGATGGAAAGATGAACTGCAGCTTCCAAGCTCAGCTTCAAGACCCCAACAACAACTGCGACGGAGGAACTGAACTTAACAATCCTGGCTGTGGGGGAGCTTGACCCCACCCATTCAGGCTGCTTCTATTGTTCCAAACTTTGTAAAACCAACCTAGACCTCAAGTTATTTATTGTCACACCTCACCACTTTTTAAACAAAAAAACCTCATCCATTCACAAAGATGGCTTCATTTGTTGAAAGCCTTCAGCTTTAGGCTGTTAGTAGACCACAATAAATACACCCTGACTACAACTGTGCGGACATTCACCATTACAGACCATTTTGTCAGTTTTCTCCTGGTACTGAACACCTCCATCTCTCTCAAAGCTGCAGCAATACATCAGTATTTATGTTCTCTTGTCCTGCCATGTGTATAATCTTCAAACTGGCTGCAATAATAAGCTCCATTTAAACAATCTGGAATTTTTGCCCTTAACCCTTGAAAGTTTTCGGGATAAATTATGATCAGTGTGTATACAATTATCTCTAACACCTTACTGACAATGAAAATGTTGAAATGTTGCAACACCAACTCTAAGCTCAAGGTCTCCTCAATCGTGGAATATTTATTTTGATAATTCAATTTGATTGCATTTTTTCCATAAATCTATCTTATTGTCGTCTTGCAAGAAGACAGCACCGACACCCACATCACTCTCATTGATAGCCACCTTGAATGACTTTGTGCCTGACACTGAGGCAGTGGTGAGCACAGCTTTCAGGATGTCAAATACCTTCTGCCTGTCTGTCTTCATCCACTGAAAGTTTATGCACTTCAAGTCCGTCAATGAAGCAGCCACATTGTCATCAGAAGGTTGTACGGTATTTTAACAATCAGACAGTCGCAGGAATCATGGTACTTCTCTCTTTGGAATTTAAAGCTCCCCAAAAACCTTTGTTTTCACATCCCATGGGCGATGTGTGTGTTCGATCACATGGCCCAGGAATGTGACTTGTGCTTTTGTGAATTCACTCTTCACCGAGTTTATCACCAAGCCTGCTGCCCGAAGGCAATAAAATAATTCTCATCGATGCTTCAAATGGAAAAAAAAAATGTTGAAGTTCATCAGAAATCAATGATTTTGGACAGACTCTCCCACCACAGTCCCTCCTCTTGATCCTGAACGAAGGTATGATGGATCACAAAATAGAAGACCAATCTCTGTCCGGTGGGTCTACAACCATTCAGACTCTAATAAAGCACAATATATACATAACCAACTGGAGTGTTACAGATGGCATGAGAAAGGTACATGGAACTCAGATCAGAAACTGGAATAAATAAGGTATCAGAAACATGAGCAAATACAAAACAAGAGGAAACTACAATGGCCACATAAATTCATAAAGTCATTAACAATAAAAGAAATTCAAACCGTATTCGTGCACAAGGGTGGCTAAGATTCACTCGCCTGATCAAACAACAAATGAAATGGCAAAGCCAAACAAGTTCTAAAATCAAACCAATTTCTAACAAAAAATTTCAGAACTGGGAACTTGAAAGTGAAGAAACGTTATAAAACCGGGGAATACTTTATACATTGGAAAATGGAAAATGGGAATATCGAGCAAATGTTTTAAATCTCAAAATTCGCTAAGAAAACAAATATTACAGAACATTGTATGCACAATGGTAACGAAGACTGATTTTAATTGGGTTTAATCAAATATCGACAAGGTTTCAATAGGCTGGGGGAGACCGGAAGTGGACAGAGGTCTCCAAATTCAGTTTGACAGTTTGTTCTTCCACTGGGTAAATGTAACAGTGAGGACTGGTGATGTACACTGGGCTCACCAGAGTCAGTAACACACACGGTTATCACTGTCAGGAAGGCAGACACAGGGATGGATTTGTATGTTGGAGCCCCAGTCCCAGAAATCCTCCCACCAAGTCATTACTCGAGTCTCCTTTACCTGTTCATTGGTATCATGGGCCTGCTGTATCGCCTTGGTGATGGTTCTATGGGCTGTGTCCAACCGGGCTTGAATCTGCTGTGACTCCTCTGGCAGGGGCAGGAGACCGGGATTATACTTCACTGGGTATTCCTCCACCGTTTGCTGGAGTTTCTCACTCCCATGGAATTCCACCCTGTCCCTTTTGTGTCTATTTATCAGCTGAGTTTGGCAGGGATGTGGGGCCTAATACAGAGGGTGGTGGTGGTGCTGACATTGCATTGGGCTGTCCCATAGTGATAAGGGCGAGGGGAGGTTGGGGCAGTATCCCCCCCTCCCCTGTAGGCCCCCCCACAGTTATGTTGGTGTCCAGATTGCGAACCTTTCTGGGGCAATTCAAGATGATGTTTGTCTTGAAGCCACGCAGCGTGTGTGAATTTGAATAAATTGGGTACAGGCCTGTTATCACAGGATTAGTTTGGTGCTCTTTGTCCAAAGTGGTGCCTATGAACCTCCTGTTCTTCTCTACTGCGTACTGTGTAGGATGTTGTCATCTCCTATCCATAGATCCTCATGAATCATGCCTGTGTTTACTGCCTCAGGCACCTTTAGTCTAATTCTGTCGTGTGTCATTATTGGGAATCCTAACACCATCCCTAATGCTTTCCCAGGAGTCCCTTTACAGTCTCCGTTGAGCCAGACTCTGGTCAGTTGCCTCAGTTGGCAGTCTGATCATTTGGAGTGTTTCTTTCCCTTAAATAATGATTCAATCTGTTCATTGCTGCTCCAGGATGGACCCTGTCCCTGTCTATCCCCCACTGTCCATGTTTGCTGCACAGGGTCCAGTTCTGTTCCATGCTGTCACCTTCCAATTCCCCTCATCATCTGGTTTCTCGTTTGGGAATCTCCTTCCAGCCCGGCTAATTTCACACTCACCATGTGAATGGATCGTGTCCTTTCCGAGTTTTATCGTCGCTTGTTGATGTAGGTGTACCCCTATCGAGCTAACCACAGCCAGATGATCTTAAAGGGAACGGGATAAAATATTGTAAACCAGAATCACTGATGAAAGCGAGGAATGAGCTGGGCTTTTCAACCGTGCGGTTATATTCCCGCTCATCATTTGTTGTGTGTTTAGTGCACTTTAATTAAATTACACCTGTATTACCCACCACCCTTAATTAGTGAATTAAAATAATTTACTTTTATTATTAAAACATTAAAATGTTAAACACTAAATAAAATTTAACCTATGACCCCAATTAAAATTAATCTAAAATTAAACATTTAAATATTCTAATGTTATTAAATTGTCAAATACAGAATCCTATGAGTCAATAAAAATCCTTAAAAGCTCAAGCGTTAAAGATAAAACTAGATTCGTGATGTTTTGAACAAAGGTTTTAAATTTCTCGATCCCCAAGGTCTTTCATTAGTTCATTGTTCTTCTCAAACCATTTTCCTCGGGATCCCGTCATGAATCCATAAAAGGATACTCTTGTTCCTTTCGTGAGGGCAATAGTTTCACTCTCTAGATGTTTATATTTTTCTTTCTTTTCCTCCCAAGCCTGTTCATGTGAGTTAGGTTACATGTTCATTCTGATTGTTACGTCTACCATCAAAATGTGATTTTCCTTTTTAAAGACTAATTCCGGGATCCATAATTTCCCATTTTTGTCTTTCGTGCGTGGTTCCATATATGTTACCCATTCTCTCATCTTAACAAACTTTGTTAATTCTTGCGCTATTCTATTGTCTCTTAATTCTCACATTTTACGTAGGGACACTATCCTGAAATGTGCGCGATTGTGGCTGAGGTCTCATTACAATAGTGACAATTGATGTCAAATGGCCCTCCATAGGTTAACGACACCCTTGTAGGATATAAATGTGTTTGTAATAAAAAAGAGTTTATTACTTTGGATGTCTTCGTATGCTGAATTTTTGTCAACCAATTATTGGAGCTGGTATTGTTCTTGAAGTGAAGGGTGTCCCCCCCTTGACAGGGCAAGGCCATCCATTTCTGATGTTCTATATTCCTCCAGTTGGTATAGTTCTTGTTACTAAACTCTTCGATACCATTGTTCTCCTCATCAGTAAGAACCATTTCTTCCAATTGCCCATTTATATTTGGATTCCAGATTTCCTTTAACGTTTCAATTTACTAAATTTTGTCATTTATACGAGAACCCTCGAATGAAAATGAGGCATGATCTGTATAACTTTTCGTATTTCCTTTAAAATGGCAATTGGAATAACTGTAGATAGTTTATTCAGCGCAAGGCCTCCCTCGCGTCCTAGTATATAAAAACCCATCTGCGATAGATTGTGGGAGATGTAATAATTCTTTAACCGCACTTTCAATTATATTATCAAGTCTATTAAGATAAATTAGTGATGCTTCTGATAAAATTAATAATAATAAAGTCTAGGGATAAAATATACTTTCAAGAGTTCCAATTTCTGTACGGGTATTAAGAGATCTTTTAAGATTATCGATCCAGTCTCCGAGCAGGTCTTCCCAATGCGATTGGCTTATCCCAATCCACGGATCAATTTTTGCACCTAGGTATTTATCGGCACTTCCAGGATCTATAAACTGTATCTCTCCCTCACTAAATTTCCAGTTGGCCCTATTATTATAAATAAATGTTTTATTTTTAGAAGCAAAGTAAAATCCTTTAGTTTTTCTTACGTTAACCTCCATGCCAGTATTATTGCAAAATCTATGTCAGTTTTAAATTGTAAGCCATTCCTTCGTAGGATTGGCTGATAAATGCTGTATCATCACAAACGCTAGGGTTACACAATAATAACTCTCCCTATCCTGACCTAAAGATATTCCTTTTTAACCATTTTCAATAGTGTTTATGAGGGAGTCCGTAACTTTATTAAAAAGAATCCGTGACAAGGAGTCATCCTGTTTAACTCCTTTTAAAACTTTGATCAAAGATTTTTTGGAATTAAAACCTTCAATTCTAGTAAAATTATTGTATAAACTTATTAATTTAATAAAATCTGGAGGAATTTGAATTCTTTTAAGGGCGTTAATTATCAATTTGTGCCCAAAAGTATCAAGGCTTTGGCCAGGTCGACAAATACCACAGCTAAGTCAATTTTCTTTTCCTTAGCTCCATTGATAATGTTCTCAAGTATTTTGAAGTTTTCTTCACAACCTGCGACCCCTGCCAAAAAAACCTTGCTTGCCGTTTATTTAAATTTATTACTTAACCTATTTGCTATAATTTTAGTAAAAATTCTCAGCAAAATTGGGCCTATTGTGATGGGTCTGTAACTATTAATATCCTTTAAACCGACCTCATCATTGACTTTAGGGATTAATACAGTTCTGCTTATCTTTAATACATCTGGGATACTGCCTATTTTAAGTCAGATTGTATAAATTCTGGGGATTACCGTATTATCTTTGTTAAATATTTTAATCCCATCTGAGTGTCATTGATCCTACCCGGCCGTGGTTTTAACATCCATCACCTTTAAGGCCTGATTGACGTCTTCCACCGTGACTGGGCTGGTCAGAATATCTCACAGACCCCACAAGTTGACCTTTATACTTGGCAAAGTCTCTTAAGTAACTTTTATCATTAGGAATAGACAATCTATTTTAAAAATGATCTTCTAGCTCCTCCTTGCTGAGTGGGCATTGACATTTGGATGGAGCTCCCATCATAGTTCTAGCTCGGTACTGTCTTTTATTTTTGTATAAAACCTGAATCTCTTTAATTTTCCTTCTTTCCTACTATATCTTCTCTTAGCATTGTTTAATCTTGTATTATCTCTTTGTCTAATATCCTGATGCTTAACAATTAAATCCTTTTTATGATTTATTACTCTCACTAATCTGTTATGAAATTTGGCCACTTAGATTTACATTGGAATAGGTTATCTACTTCATTCCTACTTTCATTACTGTTACATTTGGGATAGTGACAAGTGACTGAGTGGTAACTACCCTCCCAGCCGCATTGACTACACTTAACTCTTTGTGCTTTTATCCCCTGACACTGATTTAAGAGTTTTCTAAACAGTCCTGTTGTATTATAAATGTTGTTACAAAATTTACAAATGAAATTATTTATCAGGTACTCTATTAATATTTCTATTTCATCTTTCTTGGTAACATTTCTCTCTCTATTGCTCTCTGATTCTGATTCTGACTAAAATTAAAGAACCCTTTAAAATTAGAATTAAAAATTGTCCAACTATTAAAAGAACTAGATTCTAGAGGGGCCTTCTCTATGAATCCTTTAATTCGATCATGACATTTCTCGGCACTTTCACTGTCTCCCTCATGCCTGCCTGAGGGCAGTCGTACTGGAGTAACAATTATGGTCTCTTCCGTTTGCGTAGAAACGGATAGTTGAGTCCTTATTTGGCTAATGCATTTGGCACGCGGTGCTGCCAATAGCAATCATGTGCTTCACAGGAGGCTCCCAAGCACTGAGGATGTCACATAGACAGGGGACAAAACGTCTGCAACACAAATTCCCAGCTCGGCGAACAGAACCACAATATCGATGGGACACTGGGAAGCATAGTGTTTGAATTTGGGGGGAGGGGGAGCACCATTCGGGCAGTTGGGTTCTTGCTAAATTCACCACCTTAGATACCAATTCATGGGGATGGTATCATGCAGGACTTTTCCGATTAGTTTTAAACTAGTCTGCTTTGTGAACCGGATAGTTTAAACTAATTCAGCAGGGGGATGGGAATCGAAATTGTAGTTCCAGTGTCCAAGAGGTTGAGAGCAGTGAGGTCAGAAATAAGGTTTCAAGGTCACAAGAGTGTACCAACAGGCAGGAAGGTGGTTTGACGTGTGTCTACTTCAACACCAGGAGCATCTGGGATAAGGTGGGTGAACTTGCAGCATGGGTTGGTACTTGGTATTTCAATGTTGTGGCCATTTCACAGACATGGATAGAGCAGGGACAGGAATGGTTGTTGCAGGTTCTGGGGTTTAGATGTTTGGGTAAGAGTAGAGAAGATGGTAAAAGAGGGGGTGGTGTGACATTGTTAGTCAAGACCAGTATTACTGTTGCAGAGAGGATGTTTGATGAGGACTCCACTATTGAGGTCGTACAGGCTGAGGTTAGAAACAGGAGAGGTCACCCTAGTGGAGTTTTCTATGGGTGTCTGAATAGTTCCAGAGATGTAGAGGCAAGGATTATAAAACTGGTTCTGGATAGGACTGAGGGTAACATAGTAGTTGTTATGGGAGATTTTAACTTTCCAAATATTGACTGGAAATACTATAGGAGAAAGTGAGGACTGCAGATGCTGGAGATCGGAGCTGAAAATGTGTTGCTGGAAAAGCGCAGCTTCCAAGGAGCAGGAGAATGATGGAGATCGGCGTGGGGGCGGGGTTAGGTGTGGTGACAGAGATCGGTGTGGGGGCGGGGTTAGGTGTGGTGACGGAGATCGGCGCGGGGGCGGGGTTAGGTGATGTGATGGAGATCGGTGTGGGGGCGCGGTTAGGAGTGGTGACAGAGATCGGCGTGGGGGGCGGGGTTAGGAGTGGTGACGGAGATCGGCGTGGGGCGGGGTTAGGTGTGGTGACGGAGATCGGCGCGGGGCGGGGTTAGGTGTGGTGATGGAGATCGGTGTGGTCATTGTGCAGGTGAGTGATGTCACTGGGGGTGGAAGTTGCTGCGGCGACGGCAGAAACGGTGTTGTTCCCGATAACCGTGGACCCTCCTGAAGAAGGGCTCATGCCCGAAATGTTGATTCTCCTGCTTCTTGGATGCTGGCTGACCTGCTGTGCTTTTCCAGCAACACATTTTCAGCTCTGGAAATACTATAGTTTGAGTACTTTAGATGGGTCAGTTTTTGTCCAATTTGTTCAGGAAGGTTTCTTGACCCAGTATGTAAACAGACCAACAAGGGGCGAGGCCACACTGGATTTGATACTGGGTAATGAACCCAGTCAGGTGTTAGATTTGAAGGTAGGTTAGCACTTTGGTGATGGTGACCACAATTCGATTATGCTTACTTGAACGATAGAGAGGGATGAGTATATACAGCATCAGGGGACAGTCTCTAGTGACGTCCTCAAGGGAGGGCCGCACCAGGACGGACAGGAACACGGTGCAGTGGAGAAGTAACCACCAACTCCACATGATTTTTATGGAGTGCCCTCAGGGACGGGGTGTGGGGGGGGTGTGGATGCGAGGACCGGTGGGACACATAGTCATGGGGCGAGTGAGGCTAATACTGGAGTGAAATTACTGGCCAATAGACAGACCCAACTGGCCTCATCAGGAAATACAGGAATCTGAGAGTTCCCACAATGGGTCTCCCGAAGAGATTCACCGCAAGACAAGGATTAGATCATAGCACCAATTTCCTCAGGTTGATGCGTGGACTTAATAGAGACAGTGACATGGGGCACCAAGGTGGGACCCAATGTGAACAAAGCTGATTGGACAGTATCAAGCTGGACGGAAGCATCTAGGTCCACAGGACTGAAATAAACTCACCCATTCTACTCTAGTGACCTGACTGGCCTAACCAAGGGGGTCATGAGGCTTGCATATCAATCAGGGACTAGAGAGTGGGTAAAAAGGTCTGTGCGATGGGTAATTACAGGAGAGCGGGGTGTCAGGAGACGATGATGGATAAAGCTGAAACAGGGATTGGTGCTTCCTTCTAAATCCACTATCAGGGGGTACAGGAGAGGTTCATGGGGTTGTTCTGTAGTTGCCAGCACTACAACAGTGCCTGTGTGACAGGGTGAGAGCACTGCAACAGCAAACTCAGGGCCTACACCACAGAGTGATCAGGGAGCTCCAAGAACAGGCCCTGATCAGACCAGTGGATCGAAGCACCAAGTTTAGACAGGACTTGGTGACCCACCAGGGAAACAGCTGGATTCTTGGCAATGACAAATGTCTCCTGGACCTGGAGCTGACCTATCTGAATGGGAGCAGGTTGGGAGAACGATTCCACAATGTGAATTCCGGGTATACTGACAGTGGAGACACACGGGGTGGACAGATAAAATAGTCATGCCTGAGTCAACTGAAACCTTACCACGCCTCCCCTGAGCATCAATTTCTGTTATTGGGTCTTTGAGGGGAGAAGAAGATAGCTGGATCAAGGCAGCTGGACCGGAAACCCCTCATGGCACCCTGAGTGTGTCGTCTGGAAGGGGCCCATGAGTGTAAACGCTGGGGGATGGACAGAGGGCTGGAGTCCTGTGGATGCAGGAGGAGGAGCCAACTGCAGCCGACAGTCTCTAGCCCAATGGCCTTCTGAGCACACTGACACTATCCTTGGACCAGTACACTCCCTGCCTCCCCATCGAAATGAGCTGGGTAATATCTTCAGGGACTTTAAACATGGAACGGAGAATATGGAACATTACAGCACAGTACAGGCCCTTCAGCCCTCGATGTTGCACCGACCTGTGGAACTGATCTGAGGCCTATCTAACCGACACTATTCCATTTTCATCCAAATATTTATCCAATGACCATGTAAACGCCCTTAAAGTTCTCAAGTCTTTTCCTGTTGTAGGCCAGGCATTTCATGCCCTGACTGCTCTCCGAGTAAAGAACCTCCCTCTGACATCTGTCCTTTCTCTATCACCCCTCAGTTTAAAGCTATCTCCCCTCCCACTAGCCATCACCATCCGAGGAAAAAGGCTCTCACTATCCACCTTATCGAACCTTCTGATTATCTTGCATGCCGCTATTAAGTCACCTCTTAACCTTATCACTCACAAAAACAGCCTCAAGTCCCTCAGCATTTCCTCATAAGATCTTCCCTCCAGACCAGGCAACATCCTGGTAAATGTCCTCTGCACCCTTCCCAAAGTTTCCTCATCGTTCTGATAACACGGTGACCCGAACTGTATGCAATTCTCCAATTGCAGCCACACCAGAATTTTTACCAGCTGCACCATGACCTCCAGGCTCCAAAACCCAATCTCTCGGTCAATAAAACCACTCTATACTTTGTATACAACCCTATCAATGTGGGTGGCAACTTTCAGGAATCTATATACATGGGACACTGAGGTCTCTCTGCTCATCTGCATGACCAAGAATCTTACCATTAGCCCAGTGCTCTTTATTCCTGTTGCTCCTTCCAAAGTGAAACAGCTCACACTTTTCTGCATTAAACATAATTTGCCCCCTCTCAGCCCAGCTCTGCAGCTTATCTATGTCTCTCTGTAATGTACAACATCCTTCCGCACTATCCACAACTCTACCGACCTTAGTGTCATCCACACATTTACTAACCCATCCTTCTAAACCCTCATCTAGGTCATTTATCAAACTGACAAACAGCAGTGGCTCCAAAACAGATCCTTGCGGTACACTAATAGTCACTGATCCCCAACATGAACATTTTCCATCAATCACTATCCTCTATCTTCTTTCAACTGACCAATTTCTGATTGAAACCACTGGATCACCCTCAATCCTATGCCTCAGTATTTTGTGCAGTAGCCTCCCATGGGGAATGTTATCAAACGCTTTACTGAAATCCATGTACACCAAGTCAACCGCTTTACTCTCATCCACCTGTAAGGTCACATTCTCAAATAACTTCATACGTTTGTGAGGGACAACCTACCCTTCACAAGGCCATGTTGACTGTCCCTAATCAACTTATTGCTCTCTAGATGATTAAAAATCCTATCTCTTATAACTTTTCCACCACTTTACCCACAACGGAAGTAATGCTCACTGGTCTATAATTCCCAGGGTTGTCTCTACTCCCCTCCTTGAACAGGGGGAACCACACTTGCTACCTTCCAGTCTTCTGGCACTATTCCAGTAAACAAGTTTGACATAAAAATCAAAGCCAAAGGCTGTATAATCTGTTTGCTGGCTTCCCAGAGAATCCGAGGATAAATCCCATCCAAACCAAGGGACTTAATTAGAACATAGAACATAGAACATAGAACATAGAAGAATACAGCGCAGTACAGGCCCTTCGGCCCTCGATGTTGCGCCGATCCAAGCCCACCTAACCTACACTAACCCACTATCCTCCATATACCTATCCAATGCCCGCTTAAATACCCATAAAGAGGGAGAGTCCACCACAGCTACTGGCAGGGCATTCCATGAACTTACGACTCGCTGAGTGAAGAACCTACCCCTAACATCAGTCCTATATCTACCCCCCCTTAATTTAAAGCTATGCCCCCTTGTAATAGCTGACTCCATACGTGGAAAAAGGTTCTCACTGTCAACCCTATCTAACCCCCTAATCATCTTGTACACCTCTATCAAGTCACCCCTAAACCTTCTTTTCTCCAATGAAAACAACCCCAAGTGCCTCAGCCTTTCCTCATAGGATCTTCCTACCATACCAGGCAACATCCTGGTAAACTTCCTCTGCACCCGTTCCAGTGCCTCCACATCCTTCCTATAGTATGGCGACCAAAACTGCACACAATACTCCAGATGCGGCCGCACCAGAGTCTTATACAACTGCAGCATGACCTCAGGACTCCGGAACTCAATTCCTCTACCAATAAAAGCCAGTACGCCATATGCCTTCTTCACTGCACTATTTACCTGGGTGGCAACTTTCAGAGATATGTGTACATGGACACCAAGATCCCTCTGCTCTTCCACACTACCAAGTATCCGACCATTAGCCCAGTACCCCATCTTTTTGTTACTCTTACCAAAGTGAATCACCTCACACTTACCCACATTGAACTCCATTTGCCACCTTTCTGCCCAGCTCTGCAGCTTCTCTATATCCCGCTGTAACCTGCCACATCCTTCCTCACTGTCTACAACTCCTCTGACTTTCGTATCATCCGCAAACTTGCTCACCCAACCTTCTAACCCTTCCTCCAGGTCATTTATAAAAATGACAAACAGCAATGGTCCCAAAACAGATCCTTGCGGAACACCGCTAGTGACGGCACTCCAAGATGAACCTTTGCCATCAACTACTACCCTCTGTCTTCTTCCAGCCAGCCAATTCCTAATCCAAACCTCCAACTCACCCTCAATGCCATATCTCTGTATTTTCTGCAGTAGCCTACCATGGGGGACCTTATCAAATGCCTTACTAAAATCCATATATACCACATCTACCGCTTTCCCCTCATCTACCTCCTTAGTCACCTTCTCAAAGAATTCAATAAGGTTTGTGAGGCACGACATGCCCTTCACAAAACCATGCTGACTATCCTTGATCACATTATTCTTATCCAGATGTGCATAAATCCTATCCCTTACAATTCTCTCTAAGACTTTGCCCACAACAGAAGTGAGACTCACTGGCCTATAGTTATTAGGATTATCCCTACTCCCCTTCTTGAACAAGGGAACCACGTTTGCTAGCCTCCAGTCCTCTGGCACTACTCCTGTAGACAAAGAGGACACAAAAATCAAGGCCAATGGCTCTGCAATCTCCTCCCTTGCTTCCCAGAGAATCCTAGGATAAATGCCATCAGACCCAGGGACTTATCTATTTTCACCCTTGCCAGAATTTCCAACACCTCTTCTCTACATATCTCAAAGCCATCCATTCTACTTATTCGTGCCTCAGTATTCATATCGAAAACAATGTCCTGTTCCTGAGTGAATACTGACGAAAAGTATTCATTCAATGCCTCCCCAATCTCTTCAGCCTCCACACGCAACTTCCCATTACTATCCTTGATTGGACCTATTCCTACCCTAGTCATTCTTTTATTCCTAACATACCTATAGAAAGCCTTAGGGTTTTCCCTAATCCTACCAACTAAGGACCTTTCATGTCCCCTCCTTGCTGCTCTTAGCTCTCT
Organism: Chiloscyllium punctatum; assembly: GCF_047496795.1. Lineage (NCBI taxonomy): Eukaryota > Metazoa > Chordata > Chondrichthyes > Orectolobiformes > Hemiscylliidae > Chiloscyllium > Chiloscyllium punctatum. Next base: position 53,553,121 of record NC_092780.1, read on the forward strand.
CTTCAGGTCCTTCCGGGCTACCTTAACTCTCAATCGCCCCTATTGAACCTTCACGCCTCATCTTTACAAAGGCCGCCCTCTTCCATTTAACAAGGGATTCCAATTCCTTATTAAACCACGGCTCCCTCACACTACCCTTTCCTCCCTGCCTGATAGATACGTACTTATCAAGGACACTCAATAGTTGCTCCTTGAACAAGTTCCACATATCAATTACGCTCTTGCCTTGGAATCTACTTTTCCAATCCACACATCCTAAGTCATGCCTCACCGCATCATAATTTCCCTGCCCCCAGCTATAACTCTTGTCCTGCAGTACACACTTATCCCTCTCCATCACTAGAGTAAAAATCACCGAATTGTGGTCACTGTCCCCAAAGTGCTCACCTACCTCTAGTTCTAATACCTGGCCTGGTTCGTTACCCAGAACCAAATCCAGTATGGCCTCACCTCTTGTTGGCTTATCTACATATTGTGTCAGGAAACTCTCCTGCACACATTGGACAAACACTGACCCATCTAACGAACTTGAGCTACAGCTTTCCCAATCAATATCAGGAAAGTTAAAGTCCCCCATAACAACCACCCTATTACTGTCACTCTTCTCCTGAATCATCTTCGCAATCCTTTCTTCAACGATTCTAGGACTATTAGGAGGCCTGTAAAAGACTCCTAACAGGGTGACCTCACCTCTCCTATTCCTAACCTCAACCCAAACTACCTCAGATGGCAAATCTTCGTCCATCTTCCTTTCCACCGCTGTAATACTATCTTTGACAAGCAAAGCCACACCCACCCCTCTTTTACCCCCACCTCTGACCCTACTAAAACATTTAAACCCTGGAACCTGCAACAGCCAATCCTGTCCCTGATCTAGCCATGTCTCCGTAATAGCCACAACATCGAAGTCCCAGGTACCAACCCACGCTGCAAGTTCACCTACCTTATTTCGTATACTTCTGGCATTAAAGTATACACACTTCAAGCCACTCTTCCGTTTACAGGCACCCTCCTTTAAGATTGATGCCATATTCCTAACCTCCCTACACTCCAGGTCCTGCACCCTAAAGCTATAGTCTGGGTTCCCATGCCCCTGCAGAGTTAGTTTAAACCCCACCCCCCCCAAGAGCACTAGCAAACCTCCTCCCAAGGATACTGGTGCCCCTCAGGTTCAGGTGCAGACCATCCTGTTTATAGAGGTCCCACCTTCCCCAGAAAGAACCCCAGTTATCCAAGTACCGAAATCCCTCCCTCCCTGCACCATCCCTGGAGCCACGCAGTTAACGCAATTATTTTCATTATTTCCAGAATTGCTAACCCCTCCTCCTTGTGAACCTCAATCTTGTCTCGTTTAGTTTCCTGTATCTCAGTATTCTCCTCGACAACATTGACAAATTTCCCCCCAGGATATTGTCACCCCTTTGTTTCAGGTGTGGACCATCCTGTTTGTAGAGGTCCCTCCTACCCCAGAATGAGCCCCAACTATCCAGGAATCTGAATCCCTCCCTCCTGCATCATCCCTGTTGCCACGTGTTCAACTCCTCTCTCTCCCTATTCCTCACCCCCCTCAAGCATGTGGCACAGACAACAAACCAGCTTTAATCTTCCAGCTTAGCTCCTGAATTTCCGCATTACATCCCCATCCTTTTTCCTACTTACGTTGTTGGTGCCAATGTGGGCCATGACTTGGGGCTGCTCCCCCTCCCCATCCCCATCCCCCTCCCCCTCAAGGATCCTGAAAACCCAATCTGAGACATTGGCACCTGGGAGGGGACACACCAACCGTGAGTCTCTCTTGTTCCCCCACAACCTTTATCTGTTTCCCTAACTAAGGTGTTCCCAATGACTAATGCTCTGCTCCTTTCCCTGTTTCTCTGAGCAACACGGACAGACTCTGCCTGAGACCTGTGCCCCATTGCTTACCCCTGGTAAGTCATTTCCCCGCGCCCCCCCCCCCCAACAGTATCCAAAATGGTTTCCTTGTTATTGAGGGGAACAGCCTCAGGGGATCCCTGCACTGCCTGCTGGTTCCCTTTCTGTCCCCTGACTGTAACCCATCTACCACCTCCTTGTACCTGAGGTGTGACTACCTCCCTGTAACTCCTCTCAATAACCCCCTCCACCTCCCGAATGATCCCAAGTTCATCCAGCTCCAGCTCCAGTTCCCTTACACAGTTCTCAAGGAGCTGGAGTTGGGTGCACTTCCCACAGATGAAGTCAGTAAGGACACGAGTGGTGTCCCTTACCTCCCACATTCTCAGGAGGAACATTTAACTGCCCTCACCTCCATTCCCACGATTCTCAATTCCCAACATTCCAACTGAAAAATAAAGAAAACTAAAGTTATCTTACCAACCTGGCACACAGAAATCTATATTTGATTGGAGGATGAGGATGAGTGGGAGACAATACCTGAGTAGTGTTTTGGTTAAAGTAACCACCCAAATATGTTCCTTCACTTACCCAGCAATCCCGAGTCTGCTCCTGCTCACCGTGCGCTCCGCCTATTCACGAGGTAAGTTTTTAAATCAATGATTCACCTTCCCGTCAGCCCTGAATCGTCACTCCTGCTCTTCCTGCAGCTAAACAAAGGTGCAGGGCCCCTACACTCGAGGTAAGTTTTTAAATCAGTCACTTACGTTCCTGGCTCCTCTCCCCCTCCCCCACTCCCCAATTCTGCTGTTGCCAGGGGAGATTGGTCAGTTTGAAAGCAGAGGGTGAGGTGGGGGCTGCTGGGAAGGTCAATTTCCCTCTTCAAGGACTGACCTTGAGCGTGAGCAGCCTTTATTTTATAGACAGCAGCAGAGCGAGAGGTGGCTGCAAGCACCAAGGGGCTGCTGGGAATATATTTGGGCAGCGGCTGAACCTGAGACACTAAACGTGCCGTGTCTCCCACCTGCCCTCCCCCTCGAACCAAAACAAAGGGCTCTCTGGTGGGTTGGTAACGTAAGGCTTTTCTATTTACATTTCTGCTGTATCTTGTGTTTAGTTAAAACAATTACTTCTTTATAATTTATCTATGAATTGTTCATTTGAATAAGAGGAGAAAGTGAGGACTGCAGATGCTGGCAATCAGAGCTGAAAATGTGTTGCTGGAAAAGTGTATGCGTAGGGCTTGTCCATAGGGAATGGCTGTTTTTAATATGTTTTGGGTGGAAGCTGGAGAAGTGTAGCATTGTGAGGTTGTCTATGGGTTTGCGGCAGAGTGTGGTGCTGAGGTGTCCATCCTTGATGGAGATGCATGTGTCCAAGAATGAGACAGATAGTCGAGAGTAGTCCACGGTGAGTTTGATGGTGGGATGAAACTTGTTGATGTCACTGTGTAGTTTTATCAGTGACTCCTCACCATGGGCCCAGAGGAAGGAAATGTCATCAATGTACCTGGTGTACAATGTTGGTTGGAGATTCTGCGTAGAGAAGAAGGCTTGTTCGAACCTGTGCATGAAGATATTGGCATATTGGGGTGCAAATTTGGTTCCCATGACTGTTCCATATGTCTGGATGAAGACCTGGTTGTCAAAGGTGAAGACGTTGTGATCGAGGATAAAGTGGATGAGTTTGAGGATAGTGCTCGGAGATGAGCAGTTGTTGGTGTTGAGTACTGAGGCTGTTGCCGTGATGTCATCCTTGTTGGTGATGCTGGTGTAGAGTGCGGAAATGTCCATTGTGATGAGGAATGTTCCCGGTTCAACTGGTCCGTGGATGCTGAGTTTCTGTAAGAAATCCGTAGCGTCACGACAGGAGCTAGGGATCTCCTTTACAATGGGTTTCAAGATGCCTTCAACATAGCTGGACAGATTCTCACACAGGGTCCCATTGCCCGATACGATGGGATGTCCTGGTGTGTTGGCTTTGTGTACCTTTGGAAGGCAGTAGAAGTTACCTACATGAGAAATACGTGGGATGAGGGCACGTAGGGAACTCTGAAGGACTGGATCCAAAGTCCTGATCAATGTGTTTAATTCATGGATGGGTAATTCAGGATAGCTTATTGAAATCTCCAGCACAGACACAAACAGGACATGATTGGAGGTCCCGGTGTTGGACTGGTGTGTACAAAATTAAAAATCACACAACGCCAGGTTCATTGGCCTTCATCTCAAACCTGAATATTTTGATATCTTTTTGTAAGCTTTAAAATCAAATTTTGTTTGAAGAGGATGACTGAGAGATTACTGTCAGTCATTAATAAATATAATAGAAAACTGAGACCCTAATTTGGGTTCTAGGGAGTGGAGTGATTGTAACAAGGTCAGCCAGGTGGATCTCATAGAATAGGAGTTCCCTGATTGAGGATGTTAACCTGTTCCAATCAGGGAGCCCTGGCTGACAGTATGCTCTTAACATGGTCTTCATGGTCTGAAGCCACCTTTCCAAAGCTCCCTGGGATTCAGGATGGTATGCACTTTATTTAAAGTGCTGTATGTCTAAGTTGTCCATGACTTCTTTAAACAGGCTAATAGTAAAATTAGACTCTTGGTCTGACTGAATCTCTCTGGGTAGCCATACTCCGTAAATAAAAAGCTGCTAACTCCTCTCCTACCCTTTTGGCCGAAATACTCCACAATGGAATTGCCTCCGGAAATCTGGTGGACACACCCATTATGGTTAGAAAGCACTGGTTCCCACTTTTAGTTTTAGGAAGAGGACCTACACAATCAATGATAACCCATGTCAAAAATTCTTCGAATGCAGGAATTAGCAACAAAGTTGCTGGTTTTATTACTGCCTGTGGCTTCTCTACCATTTGGCAAGAATGACAGCTATGGCAAAATTTGTTAACATCCTTGTGCAGTCCAGGCAAATAGAAATAATTTTGGACCTTAGCCTGAGTCTTCCTCACACCTAGGTGACCGCCTCCTGATGCGACCTGTATCACTTCCTGTCTGTATGCTTCCGGCAACACAATCTGGTGCATTTCTGCCCATTTCTCCTCGACACCAACCTGCCGTGGTGACCTGGTGATTTTTAGTCACTCATGGAAGGAACATATACAGTTTTATTCGACTTGTTCGATTGACTTCAGAAGGCAGGCTTGGTGGTAATCCGAGCGAAAGGTGAATTTGCCAAAGTCCATGTCACCTTCCTGGGCCATGTTGTTGGACATGGACAAATGGCCCCACGGGATGTGAAAACAAAAGTAATTGGGAAATTTCCCACAGCATTGACAACAGTTGCAGCACGACCATTCCTGGGTTTGAGTGGATTGTATCGGATTGCAGCAGTGTAGATCACCCATTCACTGAGTTGTTAAATAAAGGGTAAGTTTCAGGCATTTGCCAGCCTCAATTCTGTTAGTCACTGCCCCAGTGTTAGCCACACCTGTTTACGTGAAGCCTTTGAAGGTGCCTATCGATGTCAGTGATGTGGGTGTCGGTGCGGTGCTCCTGCAGGAGGGCGATGGGGAATAGAAAGACCCATTGGGTATTTTTCCAGGAAGTTGAACGTTCAACAGAAATATTCAATGGTGGATAAAGAGATTTTGAGCTTGGTGTTGCCATTATAACATTTCAGTGTCTATATCAGCAATGTATCTGAGATAATCGTATTCACTGATCATCACCCATTGCCATTTGTGGAGAAGTTCAGACTGTTTCAATGGAGCTTGTTGTTGCAGCCTTTCCATTTGACAATTGTGCAGGTGGCAGGTCACGAAAACGGGATTGCTGATGTGTTATCGAGACTCGAATGAGACACAGAGGTGTTCAGTGGGGGGGGTGTGGCCCGGCCTGAATTTGTAGGTGCCTGTGTATGTTTGCAGGGGTGTAGTTAGTATTGTGTGTCTGTGTGTTTCAGCTACGATCCAGTTTTTTTGTCAGATTTTTGGAGATTGATTTTTTTTAAGGGGGATGTGTCACAAAGCTGCTCCTTTTCTTAAGGATACTGTACCCTTGCTTTGATTTGAAGATGCTGGTGTTGGACTGGGGTGTACAAAGTTAAAAATCACACAACACCAGGTTCTTGTCCAACAGGTTTAATTGGAAGCACTGGCTTTCAGAGTACACAACCACTTGATGAAGGGGCACCTTGTCTACACGTGAGAGATAGACAGCATTGACTGAGACACATGAGTACTTGCAGTGTACGTGGCGGTGGTGTTAACACGTGTGATGGTACAAGCCATGTTGAAGATCTGACATGTTTTGCAGTGGTTGCCAAGACAGGGTCGTGTGGTGTTTTGTTCGATGTTCTCCTGAAAGCTGGGTAGTTTGAGGTGAACGATAGTCTGTTTGAGGTTTTGTGGGTGTTTAAAGATGAGAAGTGACAGTGTAGGGATGGCTTTGACAAGATGCTCGTTGTCATTGATGACATGTTGAAGGCTGTGATATACACATGGTGGAGCTTCTCCACTCTGGGGATGTACTGGATGATGAAAGGTACTCGATGTGATGTATTCTGTGTCTGTCTTCTGAGGAGGTCATTTTCGTTTTGGCAAGTCGGAACTGGCAATCAATGAGTTGAGCTTTGTGTCTCATGGTACTGAGGGTATCCCTTTAAACCTTTATCCAACGTTTCTCCTCATCTGTTCATATGCTATGCATGTGTATGGCCTGTCTGTAGGGAATTGCTTCTTTAACACCCTGAGGGTACAAGCTGGAGAAATGCAGAACCCCATGGGCTTGTGGTCGAGTGAAGTCCTGAGGGGTTTGTCCTTTCTGGATATACGGGCATCGAAAAACAGTCCCAGTTGTGAAGAGCACTTCATGGTCAGTCTGATGGTTGTGATGAATCTTGCTGATATCACTGTGTAGCCCTTTCGGTATTCCTTACCATCAGTCCATAGGAAGAAAATGTCATCGATGTAGCTGGTGGACAGCGTTGTGTGGAGGTCCTGTGCAGCCAAGAATTCTCACTAGAACTTGTGCCTGTAAATATTGGCATACTGGGGTGCAGATCCGACCTCTATTGGCTGTTCCGTGTGTCTGGTTAAAGAACTGGTTATCGATGGTGAAGGTGCTGTGATCGAGGATGAAGCAGATGAGTTGTAGGATGGGTCTGGAAATTAGCAGTTAATGGTGTTGCGTACTGAGCTGTTGCAGCAATGCCGTTGCCGTATGGGATGCAGGTTCAGAGTGCCGAAACGTCCATTAGGATGAGGAATGTTCCTGGTATCACTGGTCTGTGGGTGGTGAATTTCTCTCGGAACTCTATCGTGTCATGACAGAAACTGGAAGTTCATCGTACAATGGGTTTCATGATGGCCTCAGCATCACCAGAAAGGGTCTCACAGAGTGTCCCATTGCCTGATCCAACTGGCTGACCAGGTGTGTTGGCTTTGTATATTTTCAAATGACAGGAGAGGTCTCAGGATGTGAGAAGTATGAAGGACGAGAGTGTAGAGGATTCTCTGAAGATCTTGGTCTAAGGTCTTGATCAGCTCATTGAGTTGATGGGTGTGTTCTTTGGTTGGTTCAGTAGCTAGTTGTCTGTGTGTTCCTGGGTGTACACTGGTCGGTATGCTTCTGTGGAGTAATCCATTCTATTATATATGATGGTGGTTCCTCCTTTGTCTGCTGGTTTGATAACAATGTTGCGTCTGGCCATGAGAGCATGGATGGCGTTGTGTTATGCGTCGGTGACATTCTGCACTGCCTTGTGAGTGCAGGTGATGAATCTGGCTTTCCCACATCTCCGGGCTGATTGAGCAGACATGGTGAGCCTAGAGCAGAGGGCCTTCTGCAGGGGTCCAATTCAACTCTTTCTTCTTTAGTGGCTGCACTATGGATCTCTCCACCAACTGTTCCGGTTCATTGGTTCCCTCACTGGGCTCACTGCTGACATCTTTCGGGTTGTTGAAGAATTCCCTAAACCTCATTTGCCTTACGAATTCCTCTGTGTCTAACACGAGACCAATGGGGCAGACACTTTGTCCGTGGGGCAGAAATTGAGCCCTCGGCTGAGAACTTCGATTTACACAACAACATAGAATCGCTGAGCAGAGACTGACAGCTAAGATTCTGTACCCATGAAGACAGCCTCAACTGTGGTCCTGGGTTTATGTTGCGATACACATGATACTACCAGACTGCTCTGTATTTGTAAAATCTTCCTTACTGTCTATTTTGACGCCAGTATCTTCATAAATTGTTTAATCTGAGTAAATTAACTTGTACAGTTTTGAATGACTTACCACATTGCTTAAAACATTCACATGAGACTCTCCTCCTTATTGTGTTATTCCAGTTATCTTACTCGTCTCCAGCATCACATTATTTGTTAATTATCTCTCGACCTCATTTAATGGGTACATCGGTCAGCCTTCTGCTTGTTACCCACCTGTTGATATTTTTCTTACAGGGCGTGATGCCCTTGATCAAATGCAGATGTCCATTATTCAGCCTCTCGACACATCACTCACCCCATTTGTCTGATCTTTTGTTCTCTCTGGTCATTAATCTCTCTGGTTATAAATGGTGTGCCTGTGTGCTTACATCTCACTGCACCTGACAACAGGGTAACTCTTCAAACACTTGGGATTTCAATTAAACCTATTGGACTATCGGCTGATATTGTGTAACTTTGGCCTTTTCCCATCCCGGGCTAACAACGACACCTATGTTCGGGACACCACCCACGCCCTCCACCTCCTCCATGATTTTCACTTCCCCAGTCCCCAATGCCTTATCTTCACCATGGACATCCAGTCCCTGTACACCTCCATCCCCCATCACGAAGGACTCAAAGCCCTCCGCTTCTTCCTTTCCCACCGTACCAACCAGTACCCTTCCACTGACACCCTCCTTCGACTGACTGAACAGGTCCTCACTCTGAGCAACTTCTCTTTCCAATCCTCCCACTTCCTCCAAACCAAAGGAGTAGCCATGGTCACCCACATGGGCCCCAGCTATGCCTGCCTCTTCATAGGATATGTGGAACAGTCCATCTTCTGCAGCTACACTGGCACCACCCCCCACCTTTTCCTCCGCTACATCGATGACTGTATCGGCGTTACCTCGTGCTCCCACGAGGAGGTTGAACAGTTCATCCACTTTACCAACACCTTCCACCCTGACCTCAAATTCACCTGGACCATCTCAGACTCCTCCCTCCTCTTCCTAGACCTTTCCATTTCTATCTCGGGCGACCGAATCAACACGGACATTTACTATAAACCGACCGACTCCCACAGCTACCTAGACTACACCTCCTCCCACCCTGCCCCCTGTAAAAACGCCATTCCATATTCCCAATTCCTTCGTCTCTGCCGCATCTGCTCCCAGGAGGACCAGTTCCAATACCGAACAACCCAGATGGCCTCCTTCTTCAAAGACCGCAATTTCTCCCCAGACATGATTGACGATGCCCTCCACCGCATCTCCTCCACTTCCCGCTCCTCTGCCCTTGAGCCCCGCCCCTCCAACCACCACCAGGACAGAACCCCACTGGTCCTCACCTACCACCCCACCAACCTCCATATGCAGCGTATCATCCGCCATCATTTCCGCCACCTCCAAACGGACCCCACCACCAGGGATTTATTTCCCTCCCCTCCCCTATCAGCATTCTGAAAAGACCACTCCCTCCGTGACTCCCTCGTCAGATCCACACCCCCCACCAACCCAACCTCCACTCCCGGCACCTTCCCCCAAAACTGCAAGAAATGCAAAACTTGCGGCCACACCTCCCCCCTTACTTCCCTCCAAGGCCCCAAGGGATCCTTCCATATCCGCCACAAATTCACCTGCACCTCCACACACATCATTTATTGCATCCGCTGCACCCAATGTGGCCTCCTCTATATTGGGGAGACAGGCCGCCTACTTGCGGAACGTTTCAGAGAACACCTCTGGGACACCCGCACCAACCAACCCAACCGCCCCGTGGCTGAACACTTCAACTCCCCCTCCCACTCCGCCAATGACATGCAGGTCCTTGGACTCCTCCATCGCCAGACCATAGCAACACGACGGTTGGAGGAAGAGTGCCTCATCTTCCGCCTAGGAATCCTCCAACCACAAGGGATGAACTCAGATTTCTCCAGTTTTCTCATTTCCCCTCCCCCACCTTGTCTCAGTCGAATCCCTCGAACTCAGCACTGCCTTCCTAACCTGCAATCTTCTTCCTGACCTCTCCGCCCCCGCCCCCACTCTGGCCTATCACCCTTACCTTGACTTCCTTCCACCTATCGCATTTCCCACACCCCTCCCCCAAGTCCCTCCTCCCTACCTTTTATCTTAGCCTGCTGGACACACTTTCCTCATTCCTGAAGAAGGGCTCATGCCTGAAACATCGATTCTCCTGCTCCTTGGATCCTGCCTGACCTGCTGCGCTTTTCCAGCAACACATTTTCAGCTCTGATCTGCAGTCCTCACTTTCTCCTTAACAACGACACCTCCACATATTGCCAACTGTGAAAGCAGAGAGCACTGAGACCCAAATTCTGATGGAAACTGATCATCGACCTGTGGGTGATGGTGTTGTTTTTCTTGTTACCAAGTCGAAAGAGTGTGTGGTCACTTTAAAAGAGAGTTGCCCTTTATGAGCTAAGAGATTGTAACAGTACATGTGTCTGTGATGGGTGAAGAGAGAGCTCGACATTGATAATATGTATCAATCCACTTGGGGGGGGAGGTGTTTTGATGTTAAGGTAACCAAATTTGAATTTAACCAATTAATAATTATGCCCAGGATGCAAAAAACCAATTGAATTTAAATTTTATAGTATTGACGACATCAGACCAATGAGAGGGTACGATGTTGGGGATGTGGAAAGGAAGGACATTTTGAACATTAATGAGAGTGAACTGCTGATTAAACCAGAGAGTGCATTTCATCTGAAACAGGCTCTCAAAGCTTCAAACGAAATCTCCCAGAAGGCCCCATCTATGACAGAGACCAAGGAATTTTATACAAAGGCACTGGTCGGAAAAGAGAAAAAACCTCAAAGACAACAGCCCAGGGAGAAAGCAGTAAATTTGGAAGGACAGAGGAATACAGCAGATTGGGATGGACAGAAGGAAGCAGCAGATTCAGAACAGAAGGAAGACAGCAGAGGAACTGGATGGATTTTGAGAGATTAAGTTGATTTAATGTTTAAGAATTGTGTTATTGCAGTAGTATTTTTATAGAGTTGGGATCAGACAGTGATTACTGAAGAACAAAGGGAGCTTGGGTTTGTTGAAAGTTTTTGTTTAGTGTCCACTGTTAGAATTAGAAAAAATAAACTGTTATTTTCTTTAAGCTGTGGAAATCAAGCGGTTTTCTTTCCTTCACTCTCACATTTAACAGATTGCGAGGTGAGGTGAGCTTTTCTGAATGTTTTAGTTTTCCTTCGCAGAGGATTTAGAGTAACACATCGTAACATTATCTAAGTTTCTTTGTGAGATCCTGTTTTTCACAAGAGTCCAAGCAGATCAGGAGATCCACTTAAATATAAGGAATCCAAGTATGACCTTCACAGACCCATTAAGACAGCCAAGGACCAATACCGCTCCAAACTAGAGACCCAGACACCCGGCAACTATGGCAAGGACTGAATGACATCACAGGTTCGAAAAAGAGACAGTGCAAGATAGCAGACAATGACACATCCCTCCCGGATCGTCTCAATGCCTTCTGTGCTCGCTTTGAGCAGAATTTCAGCAGAGAGGTAATACCTATTCAGAAAAGTCCTGACGAATCTAGCCCAACAGTCACTGGATCAGAGGTCAGACCAGTTTTCCTTTGTGTGAATCCAAGGAAAGCGATGGGACCAGATGGAGTGCCAGGCCGTGCACTTAGAGCATGTGCAGATCAACTCGCAGAGGTCTTCATGTACATCTTCAACCTCTTCCTGCAGCAGGCCACTCTCCCTGCCTGTTCCAAGAGGGACAACATCATCCCTGTGCCTAAGAAGGCTCATGCAGCCTGTCTCAATGACTCCCGCCCAGTGGCCCTAACTTCAGTGGTCAAGAAGTGCTTTGAAAGGCTGGTCATGGTATTAATCAACTCCAGCCTCCCCACTACTCTTGACCCACTCCAATTTGCCTTTCAGACCAACAGATCCATGTCAGATGCCATAATCATTTGCCCTTCACTCCTGCCTAGAACATCTTCACACCAAGAACAGCTACATAAGAATCCTACTCATTGACGACAGTCCAGCCTTCAACACTATTGTCCCCTTCAGACTGATTACTAAACTTAGTGAACTCAGACTAAGCCCCACTCTCTGCAACTGGATCCTCAGTTTCCTGACCCACAGGCCACAATCCGTGAAGATTGGGGACAATATTTCATCCTCACGAACACTCAACACTGGAGCCCCCCAGAGGTGTATACTTGGCCCCCTATTGTACTCACTGTATAGCTTTGACTGCATCACCAAATACTAACACTATTCACAAGTTCGCTGATGACACCACCATATTCGGTCGAATCTCAGATGGCGACGAAACAGACTATAGACGGAAGGTGGAAGACCTGGAAAAATGGTGCACTGAGAACAACCTAGCTCTCAATGCCAGCAAAACCAAGGAACTCATTATTGGCTTTTGGCAGGATGTTCCTCATTCCATCCTACACATTAACAGCACAGAGGTGGAACGAGTGGAGAGTATCAAGCTCCTTGGAGTGGTCATCCACAACAAGCTTCCTTGGACTTTTCATGTGGACACACTAGTTACAAAGGCCCAGCACAATGAGAGGATACTTAATTGGGGAAAAGGAAACTATGATGCTATCAGACGTGAGTTGGGAAGCATGGACTGGGAGCAATTGTTCCATGGAAAGGACACTATAGACATGTGGAGACTGTTTAAGGAACAGTTGTTGCGAGTGATGAATAAATATGTCCCTCTCAGACAGGCAAGAAGGGGTAAGATAAAGGAACCTTGGATGACGAGAGCAGTGGAGCTTCTCATCAAAAGAAAGAAGGCAGCTTATGTAAGGTGGAGGAAGCAAGGGTCTTGTTCAGCTCTGGAGGATTACAGGCAGGTGAGGAAGGAGCTCAAAAATGGTCTGAGTAGAGCCAGGAGGGGGCACAAAAAGACTTGGCAGGAAGGATTAGGGAGAATCCAAAGGCATTTTACACTTATGTGAGGAATAAGAGAATGATCAAAGAAAGAGTAGGGCCGATCGGGGATAGCAAAGGGAATTTGTGTATAGAGTCTGAGGAGGTAGGGGAACCCATAAATGAGTTTTTTGCTTCTGCCTTTATACTAAAGAAAAAGGACCTTGTAGTGAATGAAACCATTGAGGAGCAGGTAAGCATGCTGAAATGGATAGAGATTGAGGAAGCTGATGTGCTGAAAATTTTGTCAAACATTAAGATTGACAAGTCACCAGGCCAGGACCAGATTTGTCCTCGGCTGCTTTGGGAAGTGAGAAATGTGATTGCTTCACCACTTGCAAAGATCTTTTCATCCTCGCTCTCCACTGGAGTCGTACCTGAGGACTGGAGAGAGGCAAATGTAATTCCTCTCTTCAAGAAAGGAAATAGGGAAATCCCCGGCAATTACAGACCAGTCAGTCTCTCATCTGTCGTCTGCAAGGTGTTAGAAAGGATTCTGAAGGATAGGATTTATGACCATCTGGAAAAGCATGGCCTGATTAAATGCAGTCAACACGGCTTTGTGAGGGGCAGGTCATGCCTCACAAGTCTTGAGTTCTTTGGGGATGTGACTAGAAAGGTTGATGAGGGTCGAGCTGTGGATGTGGTGTATATGGACTTCCGCAAGGCATTTGATAAGGTTCCCCATGGTAGGCTCGTTCAGAAGGTCAGGAGGAATTGGATACAGGGAAATTTAGCTGTCTGGTTACAGAATTGGCTGGTCGACAGAAGACAGCGAGTGGTAGTAGAAGGAAAATATTCTGCCTGGAAGTCAGTGGTGAGTGGTATTCAACAGGGCTCTGTCCTTGGGACTCTACTGTTTGTAATTTTTATTAATAACTTGGATGAGGAGATTGAAGGATGGGTTAGTAAGTTTGCAGATGACACAAAGGTTGGAGGTGTTGTTGACAGTATAGAGGGCTGTTGTAGGCTGCAGCGGGACATTGACAGGATGCAGAGATGGGCTGAGAGGTGGCAGATGGAGTTCAACCTGGATAAATGCGAGGTGATGCATTTTGGAAGGTCGAAATTGAAAGTTGAGTACAGGATTAAAGACAGGATTCTTTGCAGTGTGGAGGAACAGTGGGATCTTGGGGTGCAGGTACATAGATCCCTTAAAATGGCCACCCAGGTGGACAGGGTTGTTAAGAAAGCATATGGTGTTTTGGCTTTCATTAACAGGGGGATTGAGTTTAAGAGCCATGAGATCTTGTTGCAGCTCTATAAAACTTTGGTTAGACCGCACCTGGAATACTGTGTCCAGTTCTGGTCGCCCTATTATAGGGGAGATGTGGATGCTTTGGAGAGGGTTCAGAGGAGGTTTACCAGGATGCTGCCTGGAATCGAGGACTTATCTTATGAAGAGAGGTTGACTGAGCTCAGACTTTTTTCATTGGAAAAAAAGGAAGAGAGGGGACCTAATTGAGGTGTACAAGATAATGAGAGGCATAGATAGAGTCGATAGCCAGACTTTTTCCCAGGGCAGAAATGACTAACACGAGGGGTCATAGTTTTAAGCTGTTTGGCGGAAAGTATAGAGGGAATGTCAGAAGCAGGTTCTTTCCGCAGGGAGTTGAAAGAGCATGGAATGCATTGCCAGCAGTTGTGGAAGCAAGGTCATTGGGGATATTTAAGAGACTGCTGGACATGCATATGGTCACAGACATTTGAGGATTCGTACATTAGGTTTACCTTACATGAGGATCAATGGTCGGCACAACATCGTGGGCTGAAGGGCCTGTTCTGTGCTGTACTGTTCCATGTTCTATTTAACGTCTCTTGTTCCTCAGGCAGCAGAGGAAATTTGGCATGATGGTGAATACCCTTGCCAATTTTTATAGGTGTGCTAGCAAGAGCATTTTGACTGGGTATATCACTATGGTAACTGTACCATTCCAGATCGGAGATGGTTACAGAGAGTGGTGAACCCGGCCCAGACAATCACAAAGGCCAACCTCCCATCTATAGAATCCATCTACCAGGCCCGCTGTCAAGGAAAGGCCGCCAGCATTCTCAAAGATCCATCCCACCCTGGCAATGTTTTTCTACAACCTCTGCCATCAGGGAGAAGGTACAGAATCCTGAACACACACACCAGCCGGTTTCGTAACAGTTTCTATCCTACTTCGATCAAATACTGAATGAACTCACAAACTCTTAACATTCAGCTGTACCTGTGTTTTTGTTTTTGCTGCTGTTTATCTATTATTTACTCATCTATGCTACTTAACTCTGTGATCTGCCTGTATTGCTCGTAAATCAAAGCTTTTCACTGTGCCTCAGTACATGGGACAATAAATTCAATTCAATTCTCTCAGACTCACACATGACAAGAATGTTGAAACAATAAAGTAACTGGCTGTCACTGACTGGATAGCTTCAGTATGTTGTGAGGTAATTACAGCAGGTACATAATTTCACCTTATTCCTTTTTGCACGCTGTTGTATAGCTCTAGATTATACACTGGATTAAAAACACTGGACTGTTCTTTTCCACACAGCCCACAGTTTGATTGGCTTCTGTGAATTCTAACTCTGGGACACTGTTTCAACCCTGAATTTCTTGAGGACAGAAATCTCCTCCACTGTCAGTTTGACTGTCCAAGAACCTGGGAATCCTCCTTGATGTGTACCCCATGAGTAATTTGCCCAGCTCACATTATTTAAGACATTATGTTTCCTTATCCACAGCCATCACGATCCTCACTAACACGACCATAACTACTGTTAATAATAAGACATGTTTATAATAACAGAAGTAGCGATAATGCGAAAACGAGAATAATAACTTGAGTCAATATTTCCAATGAATGGGATATTTGATTCCGTACTGAGTTTAATTATTTTTTCCCTGAGTAGGTATGAAGAATAGACAATCGATGTGATTGAGCTGAAGTTGGGACGGTCAGTGTTGTTGACATTGGGTTGTACCTCCAGCTGTCATCTTTCAGAATTTCTATTTGACAGTTTTCCCCTGATCTGCTGAAGAAACCGAAACTGTCGGTTTGCACCTTTTTATAAAGAATTTAACAATTGACGTCACCAAATATTTTACTGAACTTTTTAATTGCTCTCTGAACTTGGCCTGAGTCACCACGTAAATAAATGTGTTTGTGCAGCAGCTAAGGTTCCGCAGCATATAGGCAACATTTTCAAAGATATAGAAGGAATACTCATCTAGGTAAGAAGAGACATTAAAAATATATAAAATATACACTAACCAAAGAAGTATAAAACTGCCCGAAATGCTGAAGAGTAAAATCACAGACTTTCTTCTGTTTCCCATCTCTGGGTCACTGTGGTCCAGGGCCTTGTTTTGACACTTTAGGCCCTTTCGGATTCGACTGACCTTGAAAATGTGTTTGACTGTCAGAATGTTGAGGAACAGAATTAACCCGAATGGTATCAATGGGGTTAAAACCTTTTCAAACCTCCGAAATCCAATCCATCTCGGGTCAGTAAAATAACTTCGCTTATTAGAGCAGAAAAGCGGTACATTATCAACTATCACTTTAGGTTTAAATCTGAAGTAGATGGGAATATTTTTTAAACAGAGCAGAGTGCCTGTTGTTGAGAGAACCACGGCTGCAGTTTTCTTGGTACAATATCTCGTTTTCAACTTCTGGTAACAAATGGCTCCAAATCGGTCAAAGGTGAAAGAGACAGTGAACCAGACAGAACAGTCGATAGCTGCACGGAGCAAGACATAACGAACACTGCATACAGGAGTGATACTCAGGAAATTTAATGGGAAATAATAGTCATTGATTCGATGAAGTATGACATCAGTGATTATTGCCAATAGATCCGCTGCTGCCATGGCAACCAGGTACAAAGTGATGCATGGAGAAAGACCACACTTTCCCTGCGATAAAACCACGATTGCCAACACATTAACTGTACAAAGAGAAGCAGAACACACCACAACTGAGATGTGATATCACTGACAGTTTCCCGATTAAAGCCAAGACTACAAGGGCGAGATTTAAAACAAAATGCGTGAGGACCCGGCTACGGTTAAGTCATAGATTATTTTGTTAAATATTTCAATAAAATTATAATTATGTCTGTTCTTGATTTCATTAGACCTCATAACATGGTTAAATAAGACAAATGTGTGTTCTGCTTCAAGCCGAATGATTGAACCACATTTGGAACAGAGCGCCTTACACTTACATTCAGATCAATAAGAGTTCGGCTCAGGGCTGTCTCCGGAGTATATTTTGAGAGGTTTGGGATGGTGGGGTTATGGGAATTGGTCTGGTCGCATATTCAAATTATATCGGAGACATTGCAGAAATTAGGACATTTTTGTTAGACGTGTTTCCGTTCAGCGCATATGAGAGACATTAGTCATGAACCAACAGAGACAATATAAATAACAAAGTGTTTAGAAATGGAATGTGGGGTAACATAATGACGACATTGTGGGCGCCCAGTTTGAATTTCACTAATAAAAGACGGTCGCTCAGAAATCCACGAATGAATTCAAATAAATCCTTTACTCAAAGAGTTGTGAGAAAATGGAGTGTCTGCCATGTGCAGTAAACGAGATGAATAATTGTATAAAGGAAGCGAAATCTCTCAAACTCTGGAAAACTGATATACTAAATGTTTACTACATAATATTTAAATCATTATATCAGCTTGCTCATGACCCCAAATTGGCAGCTTCCTGGGGAGGGGAATAGCTCAGGCAGCAGCAGTGAGTCCAACAATAACACGACTTGGAAGAAATGTCCGTTTCTGCCCTGCCCTGAAAAGCATCCTGGACCGAACGGTCCTTCAGAAACCCAGAGGGTCAGTGCAGTCAGGTTTGTATTCCCGTTCGGGCCTGAACTCGGTAAAATGATAATATACTCAACGGGGCCAATAAGAATGGGTTCACACAGGGACCATTGATTTAACCGTGCATGACTTCCCAAAAAAGTATAAAATGTTATAACAGAGAACAGAATTGAAATCCAGGCAGTTGAGCCAACAGATTAATTCCCACAAGTCATTCACGATGACAGCGTTAGTGTAATGATATTCCTGACTACCTCCATATAGATGGCACAACAAGCTCCACATGAAGAGACAGATGACACTCGAGAATATCGAGCTATTTCCACGGTCACGGAAGCAGCTCGAGCTGTTGAGTAATTCCACACAGAACAGTAATTACCTCATGTACATCATTCTGCAACCTCCTGGTTTACAGACACTTACCAGGTACCCCAATGACCGCCAGCATCAGGTAATATATTTTTCTGACGAACTGAATTGGTTGATGCATTTTCGTTATGAATTATTCTGTCCCTTCGTGCTGATGGGCAAATCACTGAATTACCTTCATTTCCAGAGCATGTATCTTATGCCCTAAAAGTTATCCACTGGGACACTGAGGTTTCAACATTGCTCAACCTGTTTTCGCCTCATTTGAGCAAACAGCTTGCGATTGTTGCCTTAATTCCCTGTTGATGGGACAGGTTTAGCGATGAGGTGGTGCAACACAATGTTCTCATGAGGTTTATCGAATCGCTGCAAGGACAACTTCATTAGTACCAGCCCCCTTCCTCGTCCCCATTGACCTGTGGGACATTGTTACCTCTATCTGTCAATGAATTGGCTTCTGATTGAATCCGGACTCAGAATGTTATCAGCCCCTTCATTTCAGATGATGCCATGAGGTGACTTTACAATGTTATTATCACTGGATTATTGCTCAAAAGAACCAGTTTATATTTTCATGGGAATCTGCATTTAAATACAGGGATGGCATCAACGTGGGGTTTGAAACTATATTTTTATTTAAATATTGATTAAGGTTCTAATACTGAACAGGAAACAAGTTCTGAATGTCAGAAAAGCCCATCTTCTTCATTACTGTCCAAAGGCAAAAGTCACATGGCACCAGGTTATAATCCAACAGATTTATTCCAAATCACAACAGGAAGCACTTCAACTGATGTAGGAGCAGCGCTGCCAAAGCGGGAGATTCTGAATAAATCTGTTCGACTAGAACCTGGGGTCATCTGACTTTCCCCACAGCAGTCCAACATCAGCATCTCCACATCATTATTGTCCATTAGGGAAGGAAATGTGCTGTGTCATCTTGGTCTACGGCTATACGTGACTCCAGTCCCATAACTGAGGCACAGATAGGCGGTATTGTGGGGGCGAGAGACTCACGTTTGGTATGTTGCCTCCCAGGTGCAAGGGTACGTGACATCTCTGATCATGTTTTCCGGGTCCTTAAGGGGGAGGGGGAGCAGCCCGAAATCGTGGTCCACATTGGCACCAATGACATAGGTAGGAGGAGTGCTGAGGATGTTAGGCAGGCTTTTAGGGAGCTAGGTTGGAAGCTCAGGGTTAGAACAAACAGAGTTGTTGTCTCTGGTTTGTTACCCGTGCCACATGATAGAGAGTCGAGGAATAGGGAGAGAGAACAGTTAAATGCGTGGCTACAGGGATGGTGCAGGAAGAAGGGATTCTGGTTTCTGGATAACTGGGGTTCTTTCTGGGGAAGGTGGGACCTCTATAAACAGGATGGTCTACACCTGAACCTGAGGGGCACCAATATCCTTGCGGGGAGGTTTGCTAGTGCTCTTGGGGGGGGAGGTTTAAACTAACTCTGCAGGGGCATAGGAACCTAGACTGTAGCTTTAGGGTGCAGGACTTGGAGTGTAGGGAGGTTAGGAACATGCCATCAATCTCAAAAGAGGGTGCCTGTAAACAGGAAAGTGGTTTGAAGTGTGTATACTTCAATGCAAGAAGTATACGAAATAAGGTAGGTGAACTTGCAGCGTGGGTTGGTACCTAGGATTTCGATGTTGTGGCTATTATGGACAGGATTGGCTGTTGCAGGCTCCAGGGTTTAAATGTTTTAGTAGGGTCAGAGGTGGGGGTAAAAGAGGGGGAGGTGTGGCATTGCTTGTCAAAGATAGTATTACAGCAGTGGAAAGGACGATGGATGAAGACTCGTCATCTGAGGTAGTTTGGGCTGAGGTTAGGAATAGGAAAACCCAGTTAGGAGTGTTCTACAGGCCTCCTTATAGTCCTAGAGACATAGAAGAAAGGATTGCGAGCATGATTCAGGAGAAGAGTGAAAGTAATAGGGGTGGTTGTTATGGGGGACTTTAACTTTCTAGATATTGATTGGGAAAGCTATAGCTCGAGTTCGTTAGATGGGTCAGTGTTTGTCCAATGTATGCAGAAGGGTTTCCTGACACAATATGTAGACAGGACAACAAGAGATGAGGCCATACTGGATTTGGTTCTGGGTAACGAACCAGGCCAGGTTTTAGAATTGGAGGTAGGTGAGCACTTTGGGGACAGTGATCACAATTCAGTGACTTTTACTCTAGTAATGGAGAGGGATAAGTGTGCACTGCAGGGCAAGAGTTATAGCTGGGGGCAGGGAAATTATGATGCGGTGAGGCACAACTTAGGATGAGTGGCTTGGAAAAGTAGGCTTCAATGCAAGGGCGGAATTGATATGCTGAGCTTGTTCAAAGAGCAACTATTGAGTCTCCTTGATAAATATGTACCTGTCAGGCAGGGAGGAAAGGGTCGTGTGAGGGAGCCGTGGTTTAATAAGGAATTGGAATCCCTTGTTAAAGAGAAGAGGGCGGCCTTTGTAAAGATGAGGCGTGAAGGTTCATTTGGGGCGATTGAGAGTTATGAGGTAGCCAGGAAGGATCTGAAGAGAGAGCTAAGAGCAGCAAGGAGGGGACATGAAAAGTCCTTAGTTAGTAGGATTAGGGAAAACCCAAAGGCTTTCTATAGGTATGTCAGGAATAAAAGAATGAATAGGGTAGGAATAGGTCCAGTCAAGGATAGTAATGGGAAGTTGCGTGTGGAGGCTGAAGAGATTGGGGAGACACTGAATGAATACTTTTCATCAGTATTCACTCAGGAACAGGACATTGTTGCCGATGTGAATACTGAGTCACAATTAATTAGAATGGACGGCTTTGAGGTATGTAGGGAAGAGGTGTTGGAAATTCTGGAAAGGGTGAAAATAGATAAGCCCCCTGGGCCAGATGGCATTTATCCTAGGATTCTCTGGGAAGCAAGGGAGGAGATTGCAGAGCCATTGGCCTTGATTTTTGTGTCCTCATTGTCTACAGGAATAGTGCCAGAAGACTGGAAGATAGCAAATGTGGTTCCCTTGTTCAAGAAGGCGAGTAGGGATAACCCTAGTAACTATAGGGCGGTGAGCCTCACATCTGCTGTGGGCAAAGTCTTAGAGAGAATTGTAAGGGATAGGATTTATGAACATCTGGATAAGAATAATGTGATCAAGGATAGTCAGCATGGTTTTGTGAAGGGCAGATCGCGCCTCACAAACCTTATTGAATTCTTTGAGAAGGTGACTAAGGAGGTGGATGAGGGTAAAGCGGTAGATGTGGTGTATCTGGATTTTAGTAAGGCGTTCGATAAGGTACCCCATGGTAGGCTACTGCAAAAAATACGGAGGTATGGCATTGAGGGTGAGTTGGAGGTTTGGATTAGGAATTGGCTGGCTGGAAGAAGACAGAGGGTAGTCGTTGATGGTAAAGGTTCATCTTGGAGTGCAGTTACTAGCGGTGTTCCGCAAGGATCTATTTTGGGACCATTGCTGTTTGTCATTTTTATAAATGACCTGGAGGAGGGGCTAGAAGGTTGGGTGAGCAAGTTTGCGGATGATACGAAAGTCAGTGGAGTTGTTGACAGTGAGGAAGGATATGTCAGGTTACAGCAGGATATAGATAAGCTGCAGAGCTGGGCAGAAAGGTGGCAAATGGAGTTCAATGTGGGTAAGTGTGAGGTGATTCACTTTGGTATGAGTAACAAAAAGATGGGGTACTAGGATAATGGTCAGATACTTGGTAGTGTGGATGAGCAGAGGGGTCTTGGTGTCCATGTACGCAGATCTCTGAAAGTTGCCACCCAGGTTAATAGTGCGGTGAAGAAGGCATATGGCGTACTGGCTTTTATTGGTAGAGGAATTGAGTTCCGGAGTCCTGAGGTCATGCTGCAGTTGTATAAGACTCTGGTGCGGCTGCATCTGGAGTATTGTGTGCAGTTTTGGTCGTCATACTATAGGAAGGATGTGGAGGCACTGGAACGGGTGCAGAGGAAGTTTACCAGGATGTTGCCTGGTATGGTAGGAAGATCGTATGAGGAAAGGCTGAGGCACTTGGGGCTGTTTTCATTGGAGAAAAGAAGGTTTAGGGGTGACTTGATAGAGGTGTACAAGATGATTAGGGGTTTAGATAGGGTTGACCATGAGAACCTTTTCCACGTATGGAGTCAGCTATTACGAGGGGGCATAGCTTTAAATTTAGGGGTAGATTCTTTACTCAGCGAGTCGTGAGTTCATGGAATGCCCTGCCAGTAGCAGTGGTGGACTCTCCCTCTTTATGGGCATTTAAACGGGCATTGGATAGGCATATGGAGGATAGTGGGCTAGCGTAGGTTAGATGGGCTTGGATCGGCGCAACATCGAGGGCCAAAGGGCCTGTACTGCGCTGTATGTTTCTATGTTCTATGTTCTATAACTATGTGATTGACTGCCCTCTGGGTAATGGAGAATGATTAGATTAGATTAGATTAGATTAGGTTGGATTAGATCAGATCACTTACAATATGGAAACAGGCCCTTACGCCCATCAATTCCACACCGACCCTCCAAAAAGCAATCCACCCAGACCCATTCCCCATACATTTACCCCTGCCCATAACACTATGGGCAATTTAGCATGGCCAATTCACCTGACTTGCACATTTTTGGACTGTGTGAAGAAACTGGAGCACCTGAAGGAAACCCTGAATGTGCAAACTCCACACACAGTTGCCTGAGGCGGGAATTGAACCCAGGTCTCTGGCACTATGAGGCAGCAGTGCTAACCACTATGCTACCATGCTGCCCCCCGCATCCACTGGGTAAGACATGTTGGCCCAGCCAATAACGCCACATCCGATGAAAACAAAAATTTTAAACAACGTCTGAAAAAATTTATTTGCTTCTTCCTTTAATCCCCAAATTGGTGTGATTTTATTTTGACTCCTTGTCTTGTTTTTCTGTTGATTTAGAATATTTGAAGATTCCATGATTTGAAGATCTTTATCAGACTTCCTCTCAAGTTCCGCCTCCCTCTGGGCAAAACATTGTCCACATCCGACCCATCAACTTGATACAGTCCTCACCCCCAACCCGTTTTCTGTGCACTGTCTGAAACCCTTCAGCCGTTCCTCAAGTGTGGCCTCCAGAACTGGGAAGTTTGGAGAGATTATGAATCGCTTTCATTCCAGTAAAATCGTTTCTATCCTGGTCTCGCCATCCTATGTTTTTATCTACGTCGTGTCCACCACTGGTGATGTCTGTGAGATTGTGTTTCTTTCACAATGAGCTGAAATATTCAAATAACTTTGAAGTTCATTCCTGTTCCTAGCTCTCCTACACACCGGAGAAGTTCATACAATCGACTTCTTCCTATAGAGACTCGATCGCCCATATTTCCGTTTCTCGGATAGTATCACTTTCCATCTCAAAGCATCAGGCAGAATTTCACTTTATTACATTGATGGGCCCCTAACATATGGTTTCCAAGGTCCTTGGAAATATCTGCTCTGTTTAGGCCTGCCTTCCTCACACCTTCCCTTTATCTTCAAGCAGCAGAACACTATTCCCATGAACACCTCCATGTTCAAAACATAGTTCCATCTCATTTCCACCAGGGCTCCCAAAAAGTCATCAACAAGCTTTTTAAAATTCTATTTCTTGTACCAACACAGTGTCCCGAACAACATTTGGTATTACCATGAGTTTCCTTCCTCCCCAACCTTTCCCCTCCCCAAGGGATGGTGACCGTCAGTCTTAATTCCAGATCCATAACTCACCTTATCTGATCTGTCCGTCGTTGTTCTACTTTGTTCACCATTTTTAATATAAGCAACAAATTATTCACACATTTACAATTCTTCTTTTTATCAATCCCCAAGGTGCAATTTATCGGGCAACAAATATGAATTGAGTGATGACTTGGTGCGACATTGTTTAATATCAATAATTAATAGCTGGCAGTGAATTTCGGGTGAGGTGAACATGGGTCGCTTGACTGGAACTGCCCAGCGTTGACATCAACCCCATTGTTTGGGATCTGCATTCCCCAGATTAGAATGGGGCATCTCAGTCCCTCAGGGCAATTAGGACACCAGGGATTTTTATTGACTATCGACAATAATTACACTGTCGCCATTAGTCCCGCTTTAAATTCCCAATCATCTTCATTAAATTATTATTGTTTTTAAATCACTACAGAGAGTAGTAAGGGTATGGAATGCTTTGCCTGCAACGGTAGTAGATTCGCCAACTTTAAATACATTTAAGTCGTCATTGGACAAGCATTTGGACATACATGGAATAGTGGTGGTTAGATGGGCTTCAGACTGGTTTGACAGGTCGGCGAAACAGAGGGCCGAAGGGCCTGTACTGCGCTGCAACATTCTATGTTCTATGTACATGCTCCAGTAAAATGTGAATGTGTGTCCAGAATCATGTAGTGGCACTCTGGGTCACTAACACAGAGATATTACAGTTACATAACAGCCTCTCTGCTAATTCAGCTCTGAAATCTCTCTTGTTCCCTGAAACAGTTTGGAACGCAAAGATGATTTCAAATGGATTATTGATACATTTAGTGATGGGTCAACACCCGCCCATTTGATGCTCAGAGCTTTGCACAGAGAGAATGTTTGTTTGTTTTTGCTGTGCAACAATCGCCAAATGTGAATCTGAAGGTTATGTTATGGCCCAGACCAGACCTCCTCAAAATATATGAAGCAGACAGCAGATACCCAACAGTGTTCTTATTTTAAAGGCAAATCGAAAGTATCTGTTTGAGATGGAATGTGAATGATTAAAGGACTCAACATTCAGCAAAATACAATTTATTTAAACACTCTTTAAGACACAAGTGAAGTTAGAGAAATTTGGAGCAACATAACTCATAACTTCACAGAATAATGAATACAGTAACCATTTATAATTAATGATGCCAATATAGTAACATCCTATAAAAACCTGCTTGGGGAAAAAAGGAAAATTCAGACACAGATTCTCACATGGAATTCTCCACTTCAGGAGGGAAAAAGGAACATCAAGAGAAATTTCAGAGGGAAGAGCAGCCAGGAGACATTCACTGAAGCTTCCAACTCTGTTGAGATCCCAATCAATTCTGATGATACTCAGAGCTCCTGGTCTGTGAGAGCTGGTCACACACATTCAGGCTGCATTAAAAAAATCCAAGGCCTCCTCAGCTGTTCACTCAAGTGGGCTTCAGTTGTCAGAGTTAACAATCACAGTGCACCAGGTGATAGTCCAACAGGTTTATTTGGAAGCACAAACTATAACCTGGTGTTGTGTGATTTTTAATGTTGTCCACTCCAGGCCAACACTGGCACCTCCACATCATGGCTTCAGTCATCAGCTCAGTGCTTCTGCCTTATACCTGTGCTCAAAAAAAAGAACAAAATAATCTCTGAAAGTGACAATATCAGCACAGTTGGAATGAAAATTAATTTCCTCGTCTTAAAGTCTGTTTTATGAAGACAGAAGAAGGTGTTAAAAACTCAGCTTGGAGTGAAAGCTTGAGTATGTAATATTAGCGTTTGGTAAAATTAGTTAGGCAGTAAACAGAACGTTTACGTTATATTTTAAAAATCGTTTTCAAAATAATAAGAAGGTTTTGGTTAATTTTTGTTTTGGAACTGGAAACAACAAATTAAAACAAAAAGGAAAATGATAAAGATTGAAACATGAGGAAATACTCCTGAAACAAGAGGTCTCAAAGTACATGAACGTATCTTGGTCATGAAAGATGGGGACAATCTCGAGAAAACTCTTCATCTCACTAACAAGCAAACCCTTCACCTTTGTGGGTGGCACGGAGTCTCAGTGGTTCACACTAGTGTCTCACAGCGCTCGGGGACCCAGGACCGATTCCAGCCTCGGGGGACTGTTTCTGTGGAGTTTGCACATTGTGCGGGTGTCTGGCTGGGTTTATTCCCACAATCTAAAGACATGTAGGTTCGGTGAATTGGCCATGCTGAATTGCCTGTAGTATTCAGGGATGTGTAGGTTTGGTGAATTGGCCATGCTGAATTGCCTGTAGTATTCAGGGATGTGTAGGTTCAGTGAATTGGCCATGCTGAATTGCCTGTAGTATTCAGGGATGTGCAGGTTTGGTGAAGCGGCCATGCTGAATTGTCTGTAGTATTCAGAGATGTGCAGGTTCGGTGAATTGGCCATGCTGAATTGCCTGTAGTATTCAGGGATGTGCAGGTTTGGTGAATTGGCCATGCTGAATTGCCTGTAGTATTCAGAGATGTGCAGGTTCGGTGAATTGGCCATACTGAATTGCCTGTAGTATTCAGGGATGTGTAGGTTCAGTGAATTGGCCATGCTGAATTGCCTGTAGTATTAAAGAGACATTCAGGTTTGGTGAATTGGCCATGCTGAATTGCAGGTAGTATTCAGGGATGTGCAGGTTTGGTGAATTGACCATTCTGAATTGCCTGTAGTATTCAGGGATGTGCAGGTTCGGTGAATTGGCCATGCTGAATTGCCTGTAGTATTCAGGGATGTGCAGGTTTGGTGAATTGACCATACTGAATTGCCTGTAGTATTCAGGAACGTGTAGGTTCAGTGAATTGGCTGTGCTGAATTGCCTGTAGTATTCAGGGATGTGCAGGTTTGGTGAAGTGGCCATGCTGAATTGCCTGTAGTATTCAGGGATGTGCAGGTTCGGTGAATTGGCCATGCTGAATTGCCTGTAGTATTCAGGGATGTGCAGGTTTGGTGAATTGGCCATGCTGAATTGCCTGTAGTATTCAGGGATGTGCAGGTTTGGTGAATTGGCCATGCTGAATTGCCTGTAGTATTCAGGGATGTGTAGGTTCGGTGAATTGGCCATGCTGAATTGCCTGTAGTATTCAGGGATGTGTAGGTTCAGTGAATTGGCCATGCTGAATTGCCTGTAGTATTCAGGGATGTGCAGGTTTGGTGAAGCGGCCATGCTGAATTGTCTGTAGTATTCAGAGATGTGCAGGTTTGGTGAATTGGCCATGCTGAATTGCCTGTAGTATTCAGGGATGTGCAGGTTTGGTGAATTGGCCATGCTGAATTGCCTGTAGTATTCAGAGATGTGCAGGTTCGGTGAATTGGCCATACTGAATTGCCTGTAGTATTCAGGGATGTGTAGGTTCAGTGAATTGGCCATGCTGAATTGCCTGTAGTATTAAAGAGACATTCAGGTTTGGTGAATTGGCCATGCTGAATTGCAGGTAGTATTCAGGGATGTGCAGGTTTGGTGAATTGACCATTCTGAATTGCCTGTAGTATTCAGGGATGTGCAGGTTCGGTGAATTGGCCATGCTGAATTGCCTGTAGTATTCAGGGATGTGTAGGTTCGGTGAAGTGGCCATGCTGAATTGCCTGTAGTATTCAGGGATGTGCAGGTTTGGTGAATTGGCCATGCTGAATTGCCTGTAGTATTCAGGGATGTGCAGGTTTGGTGAATTGGCCATGCTGAATTGCCTGTAGTATTCAGGGATGTGTAGGTTCAGTGCATGGGTCAGGGGTAAATCTAGAGTAGTGGGGGAGGGGAATGCATCCGGCTGGGTAACTCTTGGCAGGGCCGGTGTGGACTTGTTTGGAGAAATGGTCAGTTTCCACCTTGTAGGGATTCAATCATATATTCAGGGAGGAGTATTTGCTTCATACCTAACCTCAGTGAGAAGGTAAACAACATTGTGTGTATTGATGAAAATGCAATGAATTTGAAGTCCCTCTTCCTGTCGTCACACTCTGCTGAAGCGACATGGTTTCACAAGGAAAGGTCTTGAGCACTCATCTCTTTCAGAAAGATTTAAACGTGTTTGTGAAGAGCCTAAATGTCTTCTTTGCAGAAAGCTGTATACACTCAAATTCAGAAATGTGTGATGGAGAAAAGGGAATACCTGCAGAATTGGGAAGAATGAACTGAGTGATCTTCAAGGTGGGCAGAAGGTAAAAGTTGCTGGAGGAGAGTTTAGAGAATACGCGGCAAGTTATTGTCATGGAAGCATTCAAAAATTGTGTCACTTTGTGAACACTGTACATCAATACAAAAGATCACACTGAAGAATTTGCAATCACCTCGATCTGGACCAGCGTAGTGACTTGTTCACTTCTACATTCTGCTGAGGTCACCAGGATTGTATCTCCCTGCGTTCAGTCAATTCGATTCACTGAAGGAGAAATTAGGAAACGCCAGTTGGCATATAATCTTCCAAATGCTATACGCAGTAATACCATTTCGACAATGGGACTAAAGATGTGTGCTCCATTTCCAGCTGCATCTCGAACCAAACATCCAGAACAGTTAAAAAATGTGGTGCTGGAAAAACACAGCAGGCCAGGCACCATCCGAGGAGCAGGAGAAACGACGTTTCGGGTATAAGACCTTCTTCAGGATGATGCTGCCTGGCCTGCTGTGTTTTTCCAGCACCACATTTTTCAAACTCTGGTACTCCAGCATCTGCAGGCCTCACTTTATCCAGCACAGTTAGACCAGACACTTCTGCGGAAGGGGGACAAATAATCTGGTTTTGTCCTATCACCACAAAGTGAATAATATCTAGCTCCACTAATTGTTGCCCTATTGGTTATTCACTGAACTGATCCACAACTGATGGTCCTGTCATCAGCCGTGCTAGCAAGGAGTGTCTACTCAACTCGAACCTCTTCAATGACGGTGAGAGTGGGTTCAGACACATACATTTTGCTCCTGACCTTTTTAAGTGCCCTGTACCTACATGGACAAAAGAGATGAACTGCAGAGGTGAGGAGAGAGTGACTGCTCTTTACATTGAATGAAATTTGCCTGAGTTTTGCATCAAGGCATCCTGACAGTTGTGGATGAACAGGTTAGAGAGTAAAATCAGGCAAGTGGTTGAAGCCGTGCTTGGCAGAGGAAGATGCTTGTGGTTGTTCAAGGTGGTCATCTGAACTCCCAAGTCATCTCTGCAGGAGCTCCTCAGAAGCTGTATTGCAAAGATGAGAACAAACAGTCTTACCGCAAATTCAACCCAAACTCTGAGTCAGATATGTAGACGACACCTTTGTAATCATTAAAAACACAGAAATAGAGAACACACACCAGATCATCAACGCCTCACTCACAGGAATCCGATTCACTAGAGAGAAAGAATAGAGCAACCAACTCCCATTCCTAGACGTGATGATACAGAGAACACCGAACGGAGAATTCACCACAAAGGGATACAGGAAAGACACACACACAGACCAAGTCCTGAACTACGAAAGCAACCACCCCAACACACACAAAAGAAGTTGCATTAAGACACTGTTCAAAAGGGCCACAACACACTGCAGTACACCAGAACTGCAAAAAGAGGAAGAAGAACATCTATACAATGTATTCGCCAAAAACGGATACCCCCGCAATTTCATCAACAGATGCCTGAGGGAAAGACAACGGAACGAGGACATGCCACAACCCAAAGGACTAGCCACACTACCACACATCAAGAACATTTCCGAACTGACAGCCAGACTACTGCGACCACTAGGACTCATAACAGCACACAAACCAACAGCCACTCTCAGACAACAACTCACCAGGACGAAGGAGCCGATACCCAGCATGAGCAAAACCAATGTAGTGTACAAAATCCCATGCAAGGACTGCACAAAACACTACATAGGACACACAGGAAGACAGCTAACGATCCGCATCCATGAACACCAACTAGCCACAAAACGACACGACCAGCTATCCTTAGTAGCCACACACGCAGATGACAGGCAACATGAGTTCGACTGGAACAACACTACTATTAGAGGACAAGCCAAACAGAGAACAGTCAGGTAATTCCTAGACTCTGTGGATGAGTGCCATGCCTCTATCAACAAACATATCGACCTGGACCCAATATACCGTCCACTGCAGCGGACAGCTGGAACTGACAACCAGAAGCGGCAGAGACAAACCACTATAATTTCCGGAGGAAAGATTACAGAAGCGCTTCACAGCAGGCTCCCAAGCACTGAGGATGTCACTGAGACAGGGGACGAAATGTCTGCAACACAAATTCCTAGCTCGGCGAACAGAACCACAACAATGAGCACCTGAGCTACAAATCTTCTCCCAAACCTTGAACACCTCCGGGCGAGAGAGGCTAAGGCAAGCCAGGAAATGGGAATCCTGTGCCAACCGCCTAAGTGCCACATACGAACAACTCCGGTTCCTGCACGAATGCTGAAAGAATCGAATCCTTCCACCATGTGTCAGATACAGACCACCAGTCAACAATCCACAAGCCAGGGACACAGCCAGACAGAACTGATTCAGGATGATCCAGGTAATGATTACAGACGCTCACAACAGACTTCACAAATACAGACAAGAAATTGCACGCCAAAGATCGTTAATTTCAAAAACCACCAATCAGGAATGGACCCGGACCATAGAACAGGCCATCACCATAGGACAGAACAGGACCACACACCACAAAAAAACGGCACTCAAAGAAAAAATGGCCAAACTAACACACAACAGAGAGGACACCACAACACACACCTGGGTAAGAAACCTCTCCCACAGACAGCTCACAGACACGGAAAGAACCATACTGGCCAAGGGACTCAACTACAACCACAGGGACGCCAAGACAGCAGACTTCCTAGCAGCACTAGAATGCACACTCAGGAACAATGGACTGACAGAAGAGACACAACAAACAGTGAGACAAAGTATCGTACCGCTGATAACAAGGAAAAGACAAACACATAACCTCAACACCAAGGAGAGGGAAGCACTAAAATCACTAAGAAACGATGAGAACATAATCATACTACCAGCAGACAAAGGCAGAATGACGGTCATCCTGGACAAAGCAGAGTACATCCAAAAAGCACAACAACTATCTGCAGATTCCAACACCTACCAAAAGAGAAAATTTGACCCCACCCCACAGCTCACCAATAGAATAAACAACACACTGAGGAACCTACAAAAAAACAGGCAGATAACCAGGTTTGATCTACAGAGAATGAAACCTGAAAGCAACAACACCCTCAGATTCTATGGATTACCGAAAGTGCACAAATCAGACATCCCACTCAGACCCATCGTATCACTACCAGGGACACCATCACACAAACTGGCTAAAGAACTACAGCAGAAACTGAAACACCTGATCAGCGGATCCAGACAATCTATACAATCGACACAGGAATTCTTGGACATCATCAGAAATATACACATAGACAAGGAAGAAACTATGGTCTCATTTGATGTAACGGCACTGTTCACCTCTATTGACAAAACCCTAGCCAGAGAAACAATAGCCAACCTGCTGGACATATAGAACAGACAACAAGACGGGGAACCTATCAACAAAGACGACATACTCAAACTCCTGGACCTGTGCCTCACAACACACTTCACATTCAACAACCAAATATATGAACACATCAACAGCACACCCATGGGCTCACCCATCTCTGGACTCATAGCAGAAGCTGTCATGCAAAGGATAGAACAAATAGTCTTACTGCAAATTAAACCCAAACTCTGGGTCAGATATGTGGATGACACCTTTGTAATCATTAAAAACACAGAAATAGAGAACACACACCAGATCATCAACACCACACTCACAGGAATCCGATTCACTGGAGAGAAAGAAAAGGACAACCAACTCCCATTCCTAGACATGACGGTACAGAGAACACCGAATGGAGAATTCACCACAAAGGTTTACAGGAAAGCCACACACACAGACCAAGTCCTGAACTACGAAAGCAACCACCCCAACACACACAAAAGAAGTTGCATCAAGACACTATTCAAAAGTGCCACAACACACTGCAGTACACCAGAACTGCAAAAAGAGGAAGAAGAACATCTATACAATGTATTCGCAAAAACGGGTAAACCCGTAATTTCATCAACAGATGCCTAAGGGAAAGACAACAGAACGAGGACATGCCACAACCCAAAGGACTAGCCACACTACCATACATCAAAAACATTTCTGAACTGACAGCTAGACTACTGCGACCACTAGGACTCATAACAGCACACAAACCCACAACCACTCTCAGACAACAACTCCCCAGGACAAAGGACCCAATAACCAGAATGAGCAAAACCAACATAGTATACAAAATCCCATGCAAGGACTGCACAAAACACTACATAGGACAAACAGGAAGACAGCTCACAATCTGTATCCATGAACATCAACTAGCCACGAAACGACATGACCAGCTATCCTTAGTAGCCACACACACAGATGACAAGCAACATGAGTTCGACTGGGACAACACTACTATTATAGGACAAGCCAAACAGAGAACAGTCAGGGAATTCCTAAAGGGATGGCACTCATCCACAGATTCAATCAACAAACACATCGACCTGGACCCAATATACCGGCCACTGCAGCGGACAGCTGGAACTGACAATGGGAAGCAGCAGATTCAAACCACTATAAACGCCGGAGGAAAGATCACAGAAGCGCTTCACAGGAGGCTCCCAAGCACTGAGGATGTCCCCTAGACAGGGGATGAAACGTCTGCAACACAAATTCCCAGCTCGGCGAACAGAACCCCAACAACGAGTACCTGAGCTACAAATCTTCTCACAAACTTGAAAGTTTGACTAAGCTCAGACTTTTCCCTCTGTAGAGAAGGAGGAAGAGAGGTGACCTGATCGAGGTATACAAGGTAATGAGAGGCGTGGATAGAGTCAAAAGCCAGAGATTTTTCCCCAGGGCAGGATTGACTGGTACAAGGGGTCATAGTTTTAAGATGTTAGGAGGAAGATATAGGTAGTTTCTTTACGCAGAGAGTTGTGAATGCATTGAATGCGATACCAGTGGTGGTCGTGGAAGCAGAGTCATTAGGGATATTTAAGCGACTGCTGAACATGCACATGGATAGCAGTGATTGAGGTATGCGTAGTTTAAGTTATTTTATTTTGCATTGGGATGAATCCTCAGCACAACATCATGAGCCAAATGACCTGTTCTGTGCTGGACTTTGTTATGTTCTATGTAACCCCAAAGAGAAACACACACAGACACACAGACTCACACCCAAAGAGACACACACAGGCACACAGACCCACACCCAAAGAGACACACACAAGCACACAGACCCACACCCAAAGAGACACATACACAGACACACAGACCCACACCCAAAGAGACACACACAAGCACACAGACCCACACCCAAAGAGACACATACACAGACACACAGACCCACACCCAAAGAGAAACACACACAGGCACACAGACCCACACCCAAAGAGACACATACACAGACACACAGACCCACACCCAAAGAGAAACACACACAGGCACACAGACCCACACCCAAAGAGAAACACACACAGGCGCACAGACCCACACCCAAAGAGAAACACACACAGGCACACAGACACACATCCACAGAGAAACATACACAGGCACACAGACCCACTCCCAAAGAGACACACACGCAGGCACACAGACCCACACTCAAAGAGACACACACACAGGCACACTGACACACACCCAAAGAGATACACACACAGGCACAGAGACCCACACCCAAAGAGACACACACACAGGCACACAGACTCACACCCAAAGAGAAACACACACAGGCACACAGACCCACACCCAAAGAGAAACACACACAGGCACACAGACCCACACCCAAAGAGAAACACACACAGGCACACAGACACACATCCACAGAGAAACATACACAGGCACACAGACCCACTCCCAAAGAGACACACACGCAGGCACACAGACCCACACTCAAAGAGACACACACACAGGCACACTGACACACACCCAAAGAGATACACACACAGGCACAGAGACCCACACCCAAAGAGACACACACACAGGCACACAGACCCACACTCAAAGAGACACACACACAGGCACACTGACACACACCCAAAGAGATACACACACAGGCACAGAGACCCACACCCAAAGAGACACACACACAGGCACACTGACACACACCCAAAGAGATACACACACAGGCACAGAGACCCACACCCAAAGAGACACACACACAGGCACACAGACTCACACCCAAAGAGAAACACACACAGGCTCAAACCCAAAGAGACACACACAAGCACACAGACCCACACCCAAAGAGATACACACACAGGCACAGAGACCCACACCCAAAGAGACACGCACATAGGCACG
Organism: Chiloscyllium punctatum; assembly: GCF_047496795.1. Taxonomy (NCBI): domain Eukaryota; kingdom Metazoa; phylum Chordata; class Chondrichthyes; order Orectolobiformes; family Hemiscylliidae; genus Chiloscyllium; species Chiloscyllium punctatum. The sequence goes on from NC_092780.1 coordinate 53,587,412, forward strand.
CAGACCCACACCCAAAGAGACACACACACAGGCACACGGACTCATACCCAAAGAGACACACACACAGGCACACGGACCCACATCCTGAGAGACACACATACAGGCACATTGACACACACCCAAAGAGACACAGACACAGGCACACAGACTCACAAACAAAGACAAACACACAGAGGCACGCAGATTCACACCCAAAGAGGTACACACATAGGCACCTAGGCTCATACCTAAAGAGACACACAGGGACACAGATTCACATTCAAAGAGAAACTGACACAGATGCTCAGACACACAATCTAAGAGGCACAGAAACAGGCACACCACACACACACACACACACACACACACACACACACAGTCATACAGACTCACACACAGGCACACAGACACACAGACACACACACAAAAAGAAACACACAGACAAAAAGACCCATACCCAAAGAGAAACACACACAGGCACACAGACCCACACCGAAAGACACACACTCACAGGCAACACAGACTCACATCCAAAGAGACACACACACAGGCACACAGACAGGCACACAGGCACACACCCAAAGAGACACACACAGGCACACTGACTCACACCCAAAGAAAAACACACAGGCACACAGACTCACACCCAAAGAGACACACACGCACAGGCACACAGATTCACATCCAAAGAGGCACACACACACAGGCACACAGATTCACATCCAAAGCGAAAGACACATAAGCACATAGACCCTCACCCAAAGAGACACATGCACACACAAAAACACATACGCCAAGCTACACGTATACACAGATGCACACATACAGATACCTGGGAGATGTACTAACTCAGATTTGCTATGTCAGAAAGCAGTCATAGAGTCTTAGAACATGGAAATAGACCCTTCCTCCTATTTTGTCCATGTTGGCCATAATCCCAAATTAAACTAGTCCCACCGGCCTGCTCCTGGCCCATAGCCCTCCAAACCCCTTCCTGTTCATGTACTTATCCAAGTGTCTTTTAAATCTTGTAACTGTGCTCCCACTCACCCCTTCAACAGAAAGTTCATTCCATACACGGTCTGCCCTCTGTGTCAAAGCCAAGATGTTGTTTGATTTCAGGAAGAAGTTGGATATGACACTTGGGGGTGAATCCATCAAAGCCACGTAGGAACAAGCAGGAACAGGCTATTGATTTGGATCATCAGGAGTGATCATATTGAATGGTCCAGCAGGCTCAATTGGCTACCAACCCAAAGAAACCCAAACATACAAATAGAAAGCAGGAATCATCAACAGTGCTTCACCCGAAGGCCCACTGAAGGTGTTACCTAGTAGGGTGATGAAACGTCTGGAAATGAACCTTCCAGCTTAGCGAGCAAACCTACATCCAGGACCATCACCCTGCGACACACTACAGACACTGCCAACAGAGCGTCCTGCAGTTGTGATGTCCTTGGCTCTGACCTCAGAGAGAGCCAGAATACCATCTGCAACTGAGGAAATGTCAGTCTCTACCCCTCACTATTAACTTTCCTCCCACTATTGTTCTCCCTCTCGTTCTGCAGGTCACTGGGCTGTATCAGTTGGAGGGGTGGTGACTGGTTTATCATTTACAGGTTTGTAATGGGTGGTCAATCTACATGGGTTGCCATTTCTGCATCAGATACAAGACCAGTAATTGTTACAGACTCTGTGTCAGCTTCTCTATCAGTTGGAGGCAGTGTTATTATTGCTGTGTGTGTCGTTGTAACCTTGTGTATTGACTTGAGATACTAGATTTGATTTTGACTGTGTATATATTGGTGTTACTTGAATTCATTTCAAATTCTTTATTGGCTGCATTCCACATGAAATAGTATCATAAATTCTCCTCATCAATCCGCAGTTTAACCACATCCTGGAGGGCAATTGCATCACCTTGGAATTTGGCATCTCACATTTGGGGTATAATCACTGAATGGGTCCAGTCCAGTGAAACAATGTGAGGTTTGCAGATGGGACGGGGTAGATCGAATGGATATCGTAATTATTGGCCAAATAAATCTTCACATTTCGACAACTGAATTCTTGTGAATAGAGATGGTACATGAGTCACAGCGTTAAATATATTTATCACAATATGGATGGAACATTGTGTCACAATATTGTTTTTTTTACAGAAGTTGAGTGATGTTGCAATCTTACTATCCCCATGTTGGGACTCCCTCCCAAAGGCTATAAGTTAAAGGCCTTGAGAATTCAACAGCGCAGAGTTTAAAGAGAGAATTGCCTGCAGCACAAAGGGTAAAATACTTTCGAAAATGCTTGAAACATTTGGGATTATTGACAAAGTATTCTAGGTGATACTTGCCATTACGGGTGTCACTGGTAAGTCATGGTAACTATTGATATTACACAAACCTGTGTGTAAGATGCTACCGGGTTTTATTCTTGAACTGTTCATGTTCCATTCGACTCTATTGGTCACTGTTACAGAAACACTGTCTCAGTGATATCATTTGGTTGATCAGATATCCGGAATAAATACTTTCTTCATTCTTTATACCTTCAATTGATAAGAAACCTCTGCTTATAACTCAAAAACTCCACACATTACAAAGATATTGCCTTTAGTGGAACATTGTGTGATATTGAATCAGGCCTTAGAGAAGGGAAACTCTCTGAAGGAAGATATTAGATGAAGTCAGAGTAAGAACACTGGGTGTAGGTCATTCAACAAGCTGAATATTTTGTCACCCTTTTGTATATTTTGTGATGCCCATTAATGATGTAGAGGAGACTGTACGCTATTGGAGGAGAGTGACAATAACAAATCACTTTGTGAATGACACAGAGCTTGGCTGGGTACTTGATGAAGGACTTCTGCCCGAAACCTCAATCCTCCTGCCCCTCAGATGCTGTCTGACTGGCTGTGCTTTTCCAGCACCACCCTCTTCGACTCTGGGTCGTTGACAGTGGGGAGGAGAGAGGAACATACAGAGGAGTTGGTCAGATGGGGAGGTCAGTGTCACTTCAGATTAGATTCCCTACAGTGTGGAAACAGGCCGTTTGGCCCAACAAGACCAGACCGATCCTCCGAAGCGTAACCCACCCAGACCTATACTCCTACCCTCTTACCCTACATTTATGCACCAAACACTTTGGGCAACTTCTGGCTAATTCACCCGACCTGCTCATGTTTCACTTGTGGGAGGCAGCTGGAGGAAACCCACGCGGCCATGGGGAGAATGTGCAAACTCCACACAGACTGTCACCTAAGGCTGGAATTGAACTGGGGTCCCTGGTGCTGTGTGGCAGCAGTGCTAACCACTGAGCCACCATGCTAGCCTAATTTCATTCTGGCAAATGTAAAATGATGCACTTTGGAAAAAGGAACAAGACAAGAGAATACTCAATGAATAGCAGGATGCTAGGAAGCTCAGAGGAACAGAGGGATCTTGGGGGGTGTGTACACAGACCCAAGAAAGGACCAGGACAGGTGAAGAGGATTATTAAGAAGGCATAAAGGACACTTGCCTTTATCAGTCACGGTATAGATTATAAGAGCAGGGAGATGATATTGGAGCTGTACATGGCTGGATGCACAGTATGGATCTTGCAGTTGCTCCTGAGATTGCAGGCTTACTTACAGATTGATGATAGTTTTATTATAGTCATATTTCAACAATATAAGATTTTTATTCATTTTGTTTCTTTAAAATGTAAACATCAAAAAAAATTATGATTTGTTTTCAAACAGACTTTCTCTTTCCCAGCTCTTCAAAGGCTTACAGTGACTGGCTGACCATTGGTTGCTTCACCGAGAAATGTCCAAAAAAAACGACTATACACATTTTAAGAAGAGGTTCTTTCTCCAAAGTTAAAAATCACACAACACCAGGTTATAGTCCAACAGGTTTAATTGGAAGCACACTAGCTTTCGGAGCGACGCTCCTTCATCAGGTGATAGTGGAGGGCTCGATCGTAACACAGAATTTATAGAAAAATTTGCAGCTCTTTCTCCACATTATAATAGGTTTTTTTTTGATTAACTGAGTACGTTTTTTTAGATGGAATTGTGTTTTCATTTTGGAGGGTCCGACATGTGTTCAACTCTGGAGAAGAATTTTGTTTCAAAAACTTATTGAAGAGGAGTCATTTTAATTCAGTTAATGATATAAAGTGGTTGATGAAAGATTGAAATGATCGGCTTTCTTTTTAAATTGTTTTGCACTTTTAACATTACTTTCTGTAGGTATCGAAAGTGAGTTTGTTATATGTACAAGGTATTTTGAAAGTTGCTTTTTTAGGCTTAACGTTACTGTGAGCAGAAAGAGACACAGAGTGAGATAGCTAATAGATTTCAAAAATAATTACCCAGTAGGGTCAGTCAGATGGGTGACTGTCAGGAAAGTATGCAGTTAGTTCAAAAGTTATTGGTGGCTATTCCTCGACTGAATAAATATTCTCGCCCACCTTCCGAGGACCCCTTCGCCCACCTCCAACACACTGCATCCACCTGGACACCCCGCGCTGGCCTAGTACCCACCCTCGACCTCTTCATTTCCAACTGCCACCGGGACATTAACCGCCTCAACCTGCTGACCCCCCTCCCCCACTCCAACCTCTCACCCTCACAACGCGCAGCCCTCCAATCCCTCTGCTCCAATCCTGACCTCACCATCAAGCCAGCGGATAAAGGGGGCGCAGTGGTAGTCTGGCGCACTGATCTCTACACCGCTGAAGCCAGACGCCAACTCGAGGACACCTCTTCCTACCGCCCTCTCGACCATGATCCCACCCCCCATCACCAAACCATCATCTCCCAGACCACACAGAACCTCATTACCTCAGGAGATCTCCCATCCACAGCTTCCAACCTCATAGTCCGGGAACCCCGCACTGCCCGGTTCTACCTCCTTCCCAAAATCCACAAGCCTGACCACCCTGGCTGACTCATTGCCTCAGCATGCTCCTGCCCCATTGAACTCATCTCTACCTACCTCGACACTGTCCTTTCCCCCCTAGTCCAGGAACTCCCCACATACATTCGAGACACCACCCACACCCTCCACCTCCTCCAAGACTTCCGTTTCCCCGGCCACTAACGCCTCATCTTCACCATGGATATCTAATCCCTCTACACCTCCATCCGCCATGACCAGGGCCTCCAAACTCTCCGTTTCTTCATCTCCTGACGTCCCCAACAGTACCCTTCCATCAACACTCATTTGTTTGGCTGGACTGGTCCTCACACTTAACAATTTCTCCTTCGAATCCTCCCACTTCCTCCAGACCAAAGGGGTAGCCATGGGCACACGTATGGGGCCCAGCTATGCTAATCTCTTTGTTGGCTATAAAGAACAGTCCATCTTCCATAATTACACCGGCATCACTCCCCACCTCTTCCTCCGCTACATTGATGAAGGCATTGGCGCCACCTCGTGCTCCCGCGAGGAGGTTGAGCAATTCATCAACTTCACCAACACATTCCACCCTGACCTTAAATTTACCTGGACCATCTCTGACACCTCCCTCCCCTTCCTGGACCTCTCCATCTCCATTAACGATGACTGACTAGACACTGACATTTTTTATAAACCCACCGACTCCCACAGCTACCTGGATTACACCTATTCCCACCCTACCTCTTGCAAAAATGCCATCTCGTATTCCCAATTCCTCCGCCTCCACCGTATCTGCTCCCAGGAGGACCAGTTCCACCACAGAACACACCAGATGGCCTCCTTCTTTAGAACCGCAATTTCCCTTCCCACATGGTTAAAGATGCCCTCCAACGCATCTCGTCCACATCCCGCACCTCCGCCCTCAGACCCCACCCCTCCAACCGTAACAAGGACAGAACGCCCCTGGTGCTCACCTTCCACCCTACCAACCTTCGCATAAACCAAATCATCCGCCGACATTTCCGCCACCTCCAAACAGACCCCACCACCAGAGATATATTTCCCTCCCCACCCCTTTCTGCCTTCCGCAAAGACCGTTCCCTCCGTGACTACCTGGTCAGGTCCACACCCCCCTACGACCCACCCTCCCATCCTGTCACCTTCCCCTGCCACCGCAGGAACTGTAAAACCTGCGCCCACACCTCCTCCCTCACCTCTATCCAAGGCCCTAAAGGAACCTTCCACATCCATCAAAGTTTTACCTGCACATCCACCAATATCTTTTTTGTATCCATTGCTCCCGATGCGGTCTCCTCTACATTGGGGAGACTGGACGCCTCCTAGCAGAGCGCTTTAGGGAACATCTTCGGGACACCCACACCAATCAACCACACCGCCCTGTGGCCCAACATTTCAACTCCCCCTCCCACTCTGCCGAGGACATGGAGGTCCTGGGCCTCCTTCACCGCTGCTCCCTCACCACCAGACACCAGGGAGGAAGAATGCCTCATCTTCTGCCTCGGAGCACTTCAACCCCAGGACATCAATGTGGACTTCAACTGTTTCCTCATTTCCCCTTCCCCCACCTCACTGCAGTTCCAAACTTCCAGCTCAGAACACACCAGATGGCCTCCTTCTTTAGAGACCGCAATTTCCCTTCACACATGGTTAAAGATGCCCTCCAACGCATCTCGTCCACATCCCGCACCTCCGCCCTCAGACCTCACCCCTCCAACCGTAACAAGGACAGAACGCCCCTGGTGCTGACCTTCCACCCTACTAACCTTCGCATAAACCAAGTCATCCGCCGACATTTCCACCACTTCCAAAAAGACCCCACCACCAGAGATATATTTCCCTCCCCACTGTCCCCATGACTTGTCCTACCTGCCTATCTTCTTTTCCACCTATCCACTCCACCCTCCACTCCCCCACCCCCCACCGACCTATTACCTTCATCCCTTCCCCCACTCACCTATTGTACTCTATGCTACTTTCTCCCTATCCCCACCCTCCTCTAGCTTATCTCTCCACGCTTCAGGCTCACTGCCTGTATTCCTGATGAAGGGCTTTTACCCGAAACGTCGATTTTACTGCTCCTCGGATGCTGCCTGAACTGCAGTGCTCTTCCAGCACCACTAATCCTGAATAAATATTCAGTTTTGGGTACTGTTGAAAGGGACAGTCTGTCAGAAGAAAATGGCAGGGGCTATCAGTTATTGGATTAGTGGTGCTGGAAGAGCACAGCTGTTCAGGCAGCATCCAAGTAGCTTCAAAATCGACATTTCGGGCAAAAGCCCTTCATCAGGAATAAAAGGCTTTTGCCCAAAACGTCGATTTCAAAGCTCCTTGGATGCTGCCTGAACTGCTGTGCTCTTCCAGCACCACTAATCCAGAATCTGGTTTCCACCATCTGCAGTCATTATTTTTACCTCGCTGTCAGTTATTGGACAATAGGAATGATACTTACGTTAGGCAGCATTTGACAAAACTTAAAAGAATTATTTTCGAAGAGACTCCCCTGTCAGGAGAAAGAGACACTGGAGATTCTGTACCAGTGAGCTTAAATTTTGGATAGTATGACCTCTTTGAACATATCAAGCATACAGATAAATGTAAGGTTGAGAAGCCAGAAATGATTGCACACATTTGGAGTTATGCCATTTTTAGGGAAAAGATCCTGTTGTTTTCTCCTGACAGGAGAGTCCCCCATAACAATAATTCTTTTAAATTCTGTCAAACGTTGCCTAACATAAATTTTATGGAGTTAATATAAGAGGTTAGGAGGAAGATTAAAAAACAGAATCTTAAAAGTAGCAGTCTCTGGTTTAGTTCTGATGCCAAACTTGAATGAGGGAAAGAACAAAAAGGTTAAAGCAGATAAACCAATGGCTGAAGAGCTGGTGTATCGTTCAGTGATTTTTAAAAAATTCATTGGTGGATCTTGGGTATCGCTGGCTGGGCAGCATTAATAGCCCATCCTTATTTGCCTTTGAGAAGGTGGTGGAGAGCTGCCTTCTTGAAACGCTGCAGTCCACTTGCTATGGGTTGGCCCACAATGCTGGAAGGGAGGGAATCCCAGGATTTTGACACAAAGGCTGTGAAGGAACAATGGTATATTTCCAAGTCAGGATGGTGAGTGGCTTGGAGGGGAACCTACAGGGGGTGGTGTTCCCAAGTACCTGCTGCCCTTGTCCTTCCAGATGCAAGTGGTCCTCAGTTTGGAAGGTGCTGTCTAAGAATCCCTGGTGAATTTCTGCAGTGCATGTTGTAGATAGTACACACTGCTGTTACTGAGCACCGGTGGTGGGGGGATTGAATATTTGTAGGTGTGGTGCCTATCAAACAGGTTGGTTTGTCCTGGATGGTGTCAAGCTTCTTGAGTATTGTTGGAGCTGCACCCATCCAGGCAAGTGGGGAGTAGTCCATCACACTCCTGACTTGTGCCTTGTAGATGATGGATAGACTTTGGGGTGTCAGGAGGTGAGTTACTCACCGCAGTTTCCTTACCCCCGACCTGCATTTGTGGCCACTGTGTTTCTGTGGTGAGTTCGGTTGAGTTTCTGGTCAATGGTAACCCCAAGAATGTTGACAGTGGGGGGGTTCAGTAATGGTAATACCGTTGAATATCAATGTGCAATTTTTAGAGTGTCTCTTATTGGTGATGGTCATTGTCTGGCAATGGTATGGCGCGAATGTGACTTGCCTCTTGTTGGCCTAAGCCTGGATATTATCCAGATCTTGTTGCGTTTGACAACAGACTGCTTCAGTATTTGAGGAGTCGTGAATGATGCTGAACACTGTGCAATCATCAGCAAACATCCCCACTTCTGATCTTATGACAGAAGGAAGGTCATTGATGAAGCAGTTGAAGATGGTTGCACCCAGCACTATACCCTGAGGGACTCCTGCAGAGGTGTCCTGGAGGTGAGATGTCTGACCCTTCACAACCACAACCATCTTCTTGTGTACCAGGTATGACTCTGACCAGTAGAGAGTTTGCCCCGATACACATTGATTCCAGTTTTACCAGGACTCCTTGATGCCATGCTCGATCAAATGCAGTCTTGATGTCAAGGGCTGTCCCTCTCCCCACCCCTCTGAAATTCAGCTCTTTTTGTCCATGTATCACCCAAGGCTGTAATGAGGTCCTGGTTGAGTGACCCTGGTGAAACCAAACTGGGAGTCACTGAGCAGGCTATTACTGAGCAGGTGCTGCTTGGTAGCACTGTCGATGACCCCTTCCATCACTTTACTGACGATTGGGTGGTAATTGGCCGGGATGGATTTGTCCTGTTTTTTTGTGTGCAGGACATACCTGAGCAATGTTCCACATTGTGGGGTCGATGCCAGTGTTGTAACTGTACTGGAACAGCTTGGCCAGGGGAGCGGCAAGTTGTGGAGCACAAGTCTTCAGTACTATTGCCAGAATGTTATCAGGGCCCATTGTCTTTGTAGTTTCCAGTGCCTACAACTGTTTCTTGATATCACGTGGAATGAATCAAATTGGCTGGAGACTGTATCTGTGATACTGGGGACCACTGGAGGAGCCGGTGATGGATTCACCTCTCGGCACTTCTGACTGAAGGTTGCTGTGAATGCGTCAGCCTTATCTTTTGATGTGCTGGGCTCCTCCATCACTGAGGATGGGGATATTTGTGGAGCCTGGTCTTCCAGTGAGTTGTTTAATTGTCCATCATCATTCACGACTGGATGTGGAAGGACTGCAGAGCTTAGATCTGATGTATTGGTTGTGGGATCGCTTAGCTCTGTTTATCACTTGCTGTTTATACCGTTTGGCACACAGGTCGTCCTGTTTGGTAGCTTCACCAAGCTGACATCTCATCTTCAGGTATGACTGGTCCTGCTCTTGGCTTGCCCTCATGCACTCTCCATTGAACCAGGGTTGATCCCCTGGTTAGATGGTAGTGGTTGAGTGGGAGATATGCTGGACCATGAGGTTACAGGTTGTGCTGGAGTACAACTGTGCTGCTGGTGATGGCCCACAGCACCTCATCGATGCCCAGTCTTGAGCTGCTAGATCAAGACTAGCAGTTTGAAGTCTGACCCAATTAGCATGGTGATAGTGCCGCACAACACAATGGAGGTTATTCTCAATGTGAAGGTGGGACTTTATCTCCACAAGGATAGTGCGGTGGTCACTTTTACCGATACTGTCATGGACAGATGCATCTGCAGCTGGCAGATTGGTAAGGATGAAGGCAAGAATGTTTTTCCCTCTTGCTGGTTCCTTCACCACCTGCTGCAGACCCAGTCTAGCAGTTATATCTTTTAGGACCCGACCAGCTCGATCAGTCATGCTGCTACTGAGCCACTCTTGGTGGAGGACTTTGAAATCCCCCCACCCAGAGCACATCCTGTGCCCTTGCCACCCTCAGTGCTTCCTCCAAGTGTTGTTCAACTTGGAACAGTATTGATTCATCAGCCAAAGGAAGAAAGTATGTGGTAACCTGTAAGAGGTTTCCTTGCCCATGTTTAACCTGAAGCCATGAGACTTCAAGGGGTCCAGAGTTGATGTCAAGGACTCCCAGGACAACTCCCTCCTGACTGATTAGATTAGATTAGATTACTTACAGTGTAGAAACAGGCCCTTCGGCCCAACAAGTCCACACCGCCCCGCCGAAGCGCAACCCACCCATACCCCTACATTTACCCCTTACCTAACACTACGGGCAATTTAGCATGGCCAATTCACCTGACCTGCACATCTTTGGACTGTGGGAGGAAACCGGAGCACCCGGAGGAAACCCACGCAGACACGGGGAGAATGTGCAAACTCCACACAGTCAGTCGCCTGAGGTGGGAATTGAACCCAGGTCTCTGGCGCTGTGAGGCAGCAGTGCTAACCACTGTGCCACCGTGCCGCCCACTGTGCCAGCCCCTCTGCTGGATCTGTCCTGTGTGGGATGGGACATATCCAGAGATGGTAATGTTGGTTTCTGGGGTGTTACCTGTAAGGTATGATTCTGAAAGAATGACTATATCAGGATTTAACTTGAGGAGTCTGTGAAACAGCTCTCCCAATTTTGGCAGTAGCCCCCAGATGTTGGTAAGGACTTTGCATGTTCGACAGGGCTGTTTGTGCTTTTGCCGTTGTCTTCTCCGGTTCCAAGGTTGATGCCAGTTGGTTCGTCCAGTTTCATTTCTTTATTGTGACTTTCTAGCGATTGACACAACTGAGTGGCTTGTGAGGCCATTTCAGAGGCAGCTGAGAGTCAACCACATTGATAAAACTCTGGAGTCACATGTAGGCCAGACCAGGTAAGGATGGCCGATTTCCTTCCCTAAGGACATTAGTGAACCAGGTGGGTTTTTCCAACAATTGACAATGGTTTCATGGTCATCAGTTGACACTTACTCCCAGATTTGTTTTATTAAATTCAAATTCCGCCATCTGCCATGTCGAGATTTGAACCCAGGTCCCCAGAGCATTATTCTGGGTTTCTGGATTAACAGTCATGCGATAATACCACTAGGCGATCGCCCCCAGGCATTTAGGTTTTTGGACAGTTGGAATATCTTCTGGGACAGAAAAGACCAGTTCAAAAAGGCTTGTTTTAACTTGAACTGGAAAAGGACAATATCTTAGCGGGAGATTTACTAGCTCCATTAAGCGAGATTTATACTGTGAGAGAGAGGTGGTGCGGGGTGTGGAGGAATTCAAAGGAGCTGTGTAAATAGAAAGATTGATGAGGATGGTTCTAAATGTGAAAGGTTCAAGTCAATTAGGAAAGAAAGAGAAGAAAAAGTCAGAGTACAGAGCACCTGTAAAGAATTAAATAGCATTTATTTCAGTGCAAGGGGTCTTCCAGGTAAGGCTGATGAACTCAGGGCATGTTTAGGAACATGGGACTGGGACATCACAGCTGTTATAAAAAGTTGGCTGAGCGAGGGACTGTACTGGCAGACAGTGTTCCAGGTTTCAGATGCTATAGTAAGAATAGAAAGGAAGACAGGAAAGGAGGGGGAGTGGCATCTTTGATTAAAGAAGCATTGCTGCTGTAACTAGAGAAGATATTTGTGAGAAATCATCCAGTGAAAATACATGGGTAAAAAGTTATAAGTAAGAGAAGAAAGATCAATTGGTAGCTTCCCCGTGCGCAATAGTCAGAGAGAAATTGAGAAACCAACATGTGGGGACATCTCCGATGTATGTATATATGCTTAATAAGGTTGTAACAAAAGGAGAGTTTAATTTTCCAAACATTGACTGGGGCTACCACAGTGTTAAGGGTTTGGATGGTGAAGGATTTGTCAAATGAATTCAAGAAAATTTTCTTCATCAATATGTGGCTGCTCCGACTGGAGGAGGAACAAAATTAGACCTTCTTTTGGGCAAGAATGCAGGGCAGGTGACTGAAGTGAAAGGAGGGAGACATTTTCGTTCCAGTGATGATAACTCTATTTGTTTTTAAATGGTTATGGAGAAAGCTAAGCCTTGTATCAAAGTTAAAATCTTAATTACAGAAAAACAACTTTTAGTGCTATGAGACAAGAACTTTCAAAAGTTGATTGGTGTAGATTGCTCACAGGTAACAGGACTTTAAACAAGTGGGAGGCTGTGAAGATTGTGATGACGGGAGTTCAGAGGAATGATGTTCCTGTGAGAGTGAAGGGTAAGGTTTGTAAGATTAAGAAACAATGGGGTAATAAAGAGGTTCTGGTCAAGAATAAAAGAGAATCTTCGATATAGACAACTTGGTTCAAATGAATCTCTTAATCAAAACAAAGGGTGTTATGGCATTCTGACAAAGGAAAATATGAAAGCAAAAAGGGAATATGCAATTACATTAGTAAATAAGGTTAATGATAATTCAAAGAAATTTTACAAGGACATTAATAGTAAAAGGGTAACTAGAGAGAGGGTAGGGCCTCTTAAAGATCAAAAAGATTGCCTTTGGATTAAACCCGTGTATATAGGAAAGATCAAAAGTGAATATTTTCCATCGATTTTTAAATTGGTCAATCGGCTGAAAAATGGTAGAAGGAGTTCAATTTGGATAAACGTAATATATTGCATTTTGTTATAACAAACAGGGGCAGGATCTATACAATTAATTATACAGCCTTGGGTAGTGTTGTTGAACAGGGGGACCTGGGGGTCAGGTACATGATTCATTGAAGTTGACATCACAAATAGATAAAGTGATTAAAAAGGCGTTTTGCACATTTCCCTTCATTGCTGAGTTCTTTGAGTATAAGTGTTGGAAAGTCATGTTGAAGTTGCACTGAACATGACTGAGGTCTCTCCTGTTTCCAGTTCTTGGGTTGGTCTGTTATAGGGAAGATATTATTCAGCAAGAGAGGGTTCAGAAGAGATTCACAGGGATGTTGCCAAATGTGAAAGGCTTGAGGTATAAAGAAAGTCTGGAGAGACTGGGACTTTTCTCATTGGAGCTCAAGAGCATTGAGAGGTGACCTTATAGAGGTTTATAAAATCATCAGGATGATAGATAGGGTTAATGGTAGATGTCCATTCCCTAGAGTGAGAGATTTCAAAACTGAAGGGCACATTTTTAGGGTGAGCAAAGAGAAATTTAAAAACAAGATATGACAGACAAAGTATTGACACAGAAGGTGGTTTGATTGTGAAATGAACTTTCTGAGGAAGTGGTGGCTGTGGTCACAGTTACAATGTTTAAAAGACACTTGGATCAGTACCTGAATAGGAAATGTTTGGAGATGTATGGGCCAGGAGCAGGCAGGTGGGACTAGTTTAGTTTGGGATTATGTTTGACATGAACTGATTGGACTGAAGAGTCTGTTTCCATGTTGTATGACTCTTTGGTGCGACCATAACTGGAGTACTGTCTACAGTTCTTCTTGCTGCACTACAGGAAGGAAGTGATTACACTGGGGAGGGGTCACAGGAGATTCACCAGGATGCTGCCTGGAATGGAGCATTTCGGCTATGAAGAGAGGCTGGCTCAGCTCGAGTTGTTTTCTTTAGAGAAGAGAAGTTTGAGGGAGGTGTGATAGACGTGTGGAAGATTGTGAAGGGCATGAACAGGGTGGGGTGAGAGTAGCTGTTCCCCTTTAGGCAAAGAGTCAATAACAAGGGGCATCATTTTAAAATGAAAATCAGGAGGTTTAGAGAGGATTTCAGGGAAACATTGTCACACAGAGGGCGTGGGAGTCTGAAATACAATGCCTGGGAGGGAGTTCACTCAGGAAACCTCACAACCTTTAAAAATTACTCGGATGTGCACTGAAAATGTCATAATATTCTAGGCTATGGGACTAATGCAGGAAAGTGGGACTAATGCAGGAAAGTGGGACTAATGCAGGAAAGTGGGACTAATTCAGTTTATTGTACATTTTTGGCAGTATGAATTCATTAGACCCAGAGCCATTTCTGCATTGTACGATTCTTTGTTTCAAGAGATAATTAATTACTGGCAGTATCGTTCAATGTGGAACTGTACCAACTCTGGGTCTTTGGAAACAATAAAATACAATAAAAGGCCATACACTAGAGGGAATGGGAATCAATATCTAAGGGTAAGGTTGGCAAGAATAGGGAACCCTGGATGACAAGAGATATTGAGACTTTGACCAGAAGAAAGAACAAGGTATGGCTCAGGTACAAGGAAACTGGGATCAAGGGAATCCCAGCAGGTATATAGGGGATAGAGGAGTTTATTGAAGAAGGAAATCAGGAGGGCAAGAAAGGAACATGAGATGCCTTGGCTGAGAGAATTAGCGTGAATCCAAAGAGGTTCTCTAAGTATATTAAAGGAAAAAGAATAACCAGGGAGAGGAACAGGGCCCTTCAATGACGAAAGTGGACATGTACGTATAGAACCACAGGAGGTGAGGTCCCCAATGAATATTTCTCCTCCGTGTTTACCATGGAGAAAGACATAAAGACTTGGTAACATGGGGAAGTTAGTGGTGCTATCTTGGGGAGGTGGTGTTGGATGTGTTAGAATATATGAAGAAGGATAAAACTCCAGGTCATGATCAGATTTATACAAGAACACTGCAAAAAGCTAGAGAAGAAATTGGCTGATGTTTTTTCATCATCGTTAACCATGGGTGAGGTCCCAGAAGACTGGAGGGTAGTGAATGTTGTGCCATTATTCAAGAAGGACTGCAAAGAAAAACCTGGGAACCAAGGCCCAGTAAGCCTAACATCTGTGGGAGGTAAATTACTTTAGAATATTCTAGAGAGATAAGGGAAACATGTATTTGGAAAGACAGGGTTTGATTAGGAGTGGTCAACATGGCTTTGTGAGTGGGTGATCATGCCTCACAAATTTGTTAAAGTTTCTTGATGGTGTGACCAGGAAAGTTGATGAGAGCAGGGCAGTAAACTAATCTCTGTGGATTTCAGTAAGGCCTTTGATAAGGTCTCATATGTTTGGCTGCTCTGGAAGGTTAGATGACATGGAATCCAGAGGACACTGACAATTTGGATACACAATTGGTTTGATAGTAGGAAGAAGAGGGGAATAGTGGAAGGATGTTTGTCAGACTGGAGCCTGTGACTAGTGGAGTGCCTCAGGGGTCAGTGCTGGCCCATTACTGTTTGTTATCGATATCAATGATCTGGGTGTGAATGTACAAGGCATGATTAGTAAGTTTATTGATGACACTAAAATAGGAGGTTTCGTGGACAGTGAGGAAGGTGATCAGAAATTGCAGCAGGACCTTGATCAGCTGGGGAAGTGGGCCAAGAAAGAGTAGTAGAGTTTAATATAAGTGTGAGGTTTTGCATTGTGGAAAGTGAAATCAAGATAGGGGCTTCATGGTGAATGGTAGGGCCGTAAGGAGTGTAGTGGAACAGAAGGACCTTGGAGTTCAGGTACATGGTTCTCTGCAAGTGGAGTCCCATGTAGACAGGGCAGTGGGAGGAAGGCTTTAGGCACACTGGCCTTCATCAGTCAGGGCATTAAGGATGGAAGTTGGGAAGTTATGTTGTAGTTGTACAGGATGTTGGTGAGGTGGCACTTGGAGTATTATGTTCAGTTTTGGTCACCTTGTTGTAAGAAGGACATTATTAAACTGGAAAGAGTGCTGAAAAGGTTTACAAGGATGTTGCCAGGACTCAATAGTCTGAGTTATAGGGAGAGGTTGGACAAGCTAAGTTGTTTTTCGTTCGAATGTAGGAGATTAATGGGGGGAGCTTATAGAAACATATAAGGTCATGGGAGGCATGGATATGGTGAATGAACTCATTCTATTTCCCAGGGTTGGGTAATCGAGGACCAGAGAGCATCAGGTTAAGGTGAGAGGGGAAAGAGTAAAAGGGATTCTGAGGGGCAACATTTTTACAAAGAGGGTGGAACGCATATGGAATGAGCTGTCAGCGGAAGTGGTTTAGGTGGGTACATGAACAACATTTAAAAGACACGTGGACAAATACATATGGTTTAAAAGGAAATGGGCCAAGTACAAGGAAATGGGGTTAGCGTGGATGGACAGTTTGGTCAGCACGGACCAGTTTGGGCTGAAGGGTGTGTCTCTGTGCTGTCTAGCTCGATGACTTTATGACTCTATGATCGTACTGATTATGTATACAGTGCGTTTCGGCCAGTATAGAAGGTACATAAAGCCACAGTGGATTGACATAAGTTGGTTCAACAATGAAATCAATGTTTGAGTGGATTGATGGTTCCATTTGACGAAACAGTCTGTACTTCTGGATTTTATGCAGTGTGAGCAGAACCCTGTTTCCCATTGTTGGAAGATGCTCAGAAATAAGTACATGAGGAGAAATGCATCAACATTGTCTATTTCTTACTGAGATTCTCCAACAGGAACAGATGTAAACGATTTCCCGAATGTGGAAACACTGTTACCAACTCGATCGATTTATTCTGACACTGCAAAGGGTTACTGCAAACACTGATTTGTATTTCATGTGACTTTCCCTTGCCCGTTCACTTACCCTGGAGAATCTGTGGTTCAAGTGAGTCTCTTAGACAATTGCTTCAACACTGAATTTGGTATTTGTCTCTAATTATTGAAACATCCATTTGATCTGAGCAACTTGGAATAAACTCCTTTCATATCAGCATACTGATGTGTTTTTGTATTTAGCTTGCTCTCCATTATGCTATTACCTCAAAGACCCAGTTTTGTTTGAGATTAGATTACCTACAGTGTGGAAACAGGCCCTTCGGCCCAACCAGTCCACACTGACCCTCCGAAGAGTCACCCACCCAGACCTATTTCCCCCTCACTAATGCACCGAGCACTCCGGGCAATTTAGCATGACCAATTCACATAACCTGCACGTCTTTGGACTGTGGGAAGAAACCAGAGCACCCGGAGGAAACCCACGCAGACGCGGGGAGAATGTGCAAACTCCACACAGACAGTCGCACGAGGCTGGAATCGAACCTGGGACCCTGGAGCTGTGAGGCAGCAGTGCTAACCACTGAGCCACCGTGCCTCAAACCTATGCCCTCTAGTAATGGGCTCCCAACCCCAGGGAAAAGACATTGTCTGTTTATCCTATCCATGCTCCTCATGATTTTATAAACATCTGTAATGTCACCCCTCAGCCTCCAACGCTCCAGGGAAAACAGCCCCATGCTGGCCAGCATAGAAATGAAAAAAAAAATAAGCAGGTTGAGGACGTGACTTGAGGGATGGTGTAGCAGGGAGGGGTTCAGGTTTGTTGGACACTGAGACCGGTTCTGGGGAAGGTGGGTCTATTACAAAATGGACGGTCCACATGAGCCAGTTCTTTTCTTTATCTTCCTTCTGTTGTCTTTTTAACAATAGTGTACAAATAAAGTGTGTTTTGCTTCATATCTGGTTTTCCCAATCCAATTGCACCTGGAACACAACATCTCACACTTACCTTTCAAATACAAAATAGTTCAGGTCTAGTCTATCATCTTATTGTATGTTGAGGGTATTCAGTCAGGTCCATAATACATGTTGTAATTTTAAGAGAGCACGGGAGCACAATCTGGTGAGCAGCTCATGGTGAGAGCTCCCCAGTTGGTGAGGGAGACATGCCCCAGGTGGCTGGCATTGGGAGGATGGTCAGACACCGGGTACGTGCTCAGGCCCAGGCAGGAGAGGAGCCTGTGGTGTTGACAATCAGGGACTTCATCCAGATGCACAGGGAGGGCCAGGGGCAGCAGGCTGGGCTGTGGACACAATGGCCCTCATTGGCCAGAAGCTGCAGCACATGCACAGAAGCTACATGTGTAACTTGATTCAAATCCAGAACCAAATAATAGATGGAGTAACTATTAATAATTACCTGTTCCAATCTAGGAACATCCCATAACCACACCCCTTGACAAAGGCACATTCAGTTAAACAGATTTGTCTCACATCCAATTCGAGCAGCAAGAAGAGAACTCCCAGTTTGTAGCTGGAACAGAGAGAGGGAGAAACAGCTTCCACATCTTCAGGACCCCAGCAGCAAGTGCTGCAAGCTCAAACTACAGATGAGAGTGGTCCTAAGGGAAGAGTACTAAACTGGGCCAAGGCCAATTATATCAAAATTAGGCAGGAGCTGGAAAATGTGGATTGGACACAGCTATTTGAAGGGAAGTCCACATCTGAGATGTGGGAGGCTTTCAAAGATAGGTTAAAATAGTGCAGGATAGACATGTCCCATTGAAGGCAAAGGAGAGCAAGGGCAAGATTCGTGAACCGTGGATGACAGGAGAAATTGTACGACTAGCCAAGAGGAAAAGGGAAGCGTACATAAGGTCTAGGCAGCTAAGAACAGGATGGGCCCTGGAGGAATATCGGAATAGTAGGACAAATCTTAAACAAGGAATCAAGCGGGCGAGAAGGGGTCATGAAATAGCTTGAGTGAGCAGAACTAGGGAGAATCCCAAAGCATTTTATTCTTATCTAAGAAGCAAGCGGATAACTAGAGAAAAGATTGGTCCACTAAAGGATAAGGAAGGAAGGCTGTGTGTCGAACCTGAGAGAATGGGTGAGATTCTGAATGATTACTTTGCATCAGTGTTCACTGAGGACAGGAACATGATGAATGTTGAGATTCGAGATAGAAATTTGATTAGTCTGGATCACGTTGGCATAAGTAGGGAAGATGTGCTGGGTAGGCTAGAGGTTAAGGTGGACAAATCCCCAGGACTGGATGGGATCTATCCCAGGTTGCTAAGGGAGGCGAGAGGGGAAATAGCTGGGGCCCTGACAGATATCTTTGTGGCATCCTTAAATACAGGTGAGGTGCCAGGGGACTGGAGGGTTACACATGCTGTCCCCCTGTACAAGAAGGGTAGTAGGGATATTCCGGGTAACTACAGACCAGTGAGCCTGACGTCAGTGGTGGGAAAGTTGCTGGAGAGGGTACTAAGGGATAGGATCTTTTTATATTTAGAAAAGCATGGGCTTTTCAGTGATAGGTAACATGGTTTTGTGCGGGGGAGGTTGTGCCTTACTAATTTAATAGAGTTCTTTGAGGAAGTGACCAAGTTGATAGATGGAGGAAGAGCTGTTGATGTCATATACATGGACTTTAGTAAGGCATTTGATAAGGTTCCCCATGGTAGACTAATGGAGAAAGTGAAGTCATATGGTAGGCAGGGTGTTCTAGCTGGGTGGATAAAGAACTGGTTGAGCAACAGGAGACAGAGAGTAGTAGTTGAAGGGAGTTTCTCGAAATGGAGAAAGGTGACCAGTGGTGTTCCACAGGGGTCAATGCTGGGGCCAATGTTGTTTGTAATATATATAAATGATCTGTAAGAGGGCACTGTTGGTATGTTCAGCAAGTTTCCAGATGACACAAAGATTGGTGGAGTAGCAGAAAGCATAAGGGACTGTCAAAGAATACAGGAGGATATAGATAGACTGGAGAGTTGGGCGGAAAAGGGGCAAATGGATTTCAATCCAGGCAAATGTGAGGTGATGCATTTAGGCAAGACTAATTCTAGAGTGAATGATACATTGAACGGAAGAGCCTTGGGAGAAGTTGATGGGTAGAGAGATCTGGGAGTGCAGGTCCATTGTACCCTGAAGGTTGCTGCACAGGTTGATGGAGTGGTCAAGAAGGCATATGATATGCTTGCCTTCATTGGACGGGGTATTGAGTATACGAGGTGGCAAGTCATGTTAAAATTGTACAAGACATTGGTTCGGCCACATTTAGAATACTGTGTACAGTTCTGGTCACCACATTACCAAAAGGATGTGGAAACTTTGAAGAGGGTGCAGAGTCGGTTTACGAAGATGTTGCCCAGTATGGAAGGTGCCAGCTATGAAGAGAGGTTGAGTAGGTTAGGTTTGATTTCCTTAGAAAAAAGGAGATTGAGGCGGGACCTGATTGAGATTTACAAAATCATAAATGGCATACACAGGGTGGATAGAGACAAGCTTTTTCCCAGGGTGAAGGATTCAATAATGAGAGATCACACTTTCAAGGTGAGAGTGGAAAGGTTAAGGGGGATACATGCGGCAAGTACTTCACACAGAGGGTGGTGGGTATCTGGAAGACATTGCCAGAAGAGGTGGTAGAGGCCGGCACGGTAGATTCATTTCAGATGCGTCTGGACAGATGCATGAGTAGGTGGGGGGCCGAGGAATACAGATGCTCAGGAAGTGGATGACAAGTTGAGACAGTAGATTTGGATCAGCTCAGGCTTGGAGGGCCGAAGGGCCTGTTCCTGGACTGTAAATTTTCTTAGTTCTTTGTTCTTAGCCCCAGCCTATTTAGCCTGTCCCTACAGCTTAAATCCTCCAACACTGGCAACATCTTTGACAATCTTTTCTGAACTCTTTGAAATTTCACAACATCCTTCCAATAGGAAAGAGACCAGAATTGCCCTTGCCAATATGCATTGGCAGAAAAAAAACTGTGGTGTCGAAGAGCAGGCCCCGCAGAGGGGAAGCTTGCGATGGTGGGAAAATTTCTACAGATGCAACATGGCCTCTCTACTCCTCCACTGAATAATAAAAGAAAGCATATCAAATACCTGCTTCACTATCCTATCTACCTGCAACTTTACTTTCAAGGAGCTATGAACCTGTTGTCCAAACTCTGTTTGTTCAGCAACACTCCCCAGGATTAAATGTATAATTCCTGCTCTGATTTGCTTTTCCAAAGTGCAACACCTCTCATTTATCTAAATTAAACTCCATCTGCCATTCCTCAGCCCATTGGCCATCTGAGTAAGATCCCATTGTACTCTGAGACAACTTTCTTTGCTGTCCAATAAACCTCCAAATTTGGTGTCATCTGCAAACTTACTAACTATACATCCTATGTTCACATCCAAATCATTTATATAAATGACAAAAAGAAGTGGACCCAGCCTTGATCCTGGTGGCACACCACTGGTCACTTGGCTAAATGACTGGCTTGTAATGTGGAGTGATGCCAATAGTGTAGCTTCCAATCCCCAATGGCTGAGGTTACCATGAAGTATTCTCCTTCTCAAGCTCTTCTCTGCCTGAGGGATGGCAACTCTCAGGTTGAACTATCGCCAGTTGTCCCTCTCTCATGATAGAAGGTCATCTATATCAATTTCCTATGGTATAAAGTTCAACTGAAGTGTAGACAGTGTGGATGACGGCATAAAATTACAAATGGACATTGATAAACTAATGGGTAACACTGTGGCAGATGGAGTTCAATATAAACAAGCATGACGTTATCCAATTTGGAGTGAAAAAGGGTAGGTCAATGCATTCTCTAGATGGTACAAAGTGGTTGGCCAAAGCGAGTTGAGGTTCAGATGCAATGATCTTTAAAATATCACAAACAGTTCAGAAAATAATCAAGATGGCTAATGGGATGTTGGTCTTTATATCTGGAGAACTAGAGTTAAAGTCTAAGGATGCAGAAGTTATGCTGCAGTTAAACAAAAGCCCTGGTAAGACCCCACTTGAAGACTGTCAGCAGATTGGGGCACCACATTTGAGCAAGAGTAGATTAGTCTCGGAGGGAACTCAATGTTGGTTTAAAAGAGTGATACCTAAACTCCAAGGGTTACATTATGACGAGAGATTAGGCATGTTTTGTCCACAACTTTAAAAAGTTACAGGGTGATCTGACTGAAGAGTTCAAGGTGTTAACGAGAAAAGATAGGGTTGAAAAAGAGAAATTATTTCAACTGGCAGTGGATCCTAGAATGAGGCTGAATAGTCTGCAAGGTAGTGCCCAGTGTTCAGAGCAATCTGAGGAAGCATGGCTACACACAAACAGGTTTCAAGGTTTGTAACTCTCTTCCACAAACAGCAATGGATACTGGATCAGTTCTTAGTTTGAAATCTGAGAGAGATTTTTATTTTATTGGTGTCTCAGTGGTTAGCACTGCTGCCTCGCAGTGTCAGGGATCCAGGTTCAATTCCTGCCTTGGGCCACTGACTGTGGTGTTTGCACATTCGCTCCGTGTCTGTGTGGGTTTCCTCTGGGTGCTCCAGTTTCCTCCCACTATCCAAAGGTGTGCAGGTTTGGTGAATTGGCCATGCTAAGTTGCCCCATAGTGTTCAGGGATGTGTAGGCTAGGTGCATTAGTCAGGGGTAAATTATAGGGTAGGGTGGGTTGCTCTTCAGAGGGTCAGTGTGGAGTTGTTGGGCTGAAAGGCCTGTTTGCACACTGAAGGGATTCTAATTCTAATTCTAAATGTATTGAGGGATATTGGCCAAAGGCAAGTATCTGGATTAAGGCCACAGATGAGCCATGATCTCATTGGATGTTGGAACAGTCTTGAGTGACTCAATGGCCTTCCTCTCCTCCGATGTTACTATAATCTGGTTGTGAATGTTCATGAGGGAAAATGGAGTATAACACTAAAGATTTCTACACTGGGTAGAACATGAGTCAGTCTGTTCAAGATATAAACAAAGTTATTAAGGAGAGAGTTGTCTGCAACAGAATGTGTAACTTTGTTCAGAGATGGGTCAGTGGTCAAACAGTGAATGTACGCACAGCAAATATTACACATTCTTCTCAGGTGAATAAACACAACAGAAACGGTGAATTCAAAATAGCCATGAAATAAAATGCTGCTGTTAGCTTCTAATAATAATACTAACTAATTTGCAAGACTGTCCTGTGGGAGATTTCATCAAACTGAAAATTGTTTTCATTGTTCTGTGAACCTGAGGGTGTAGGTTCCACCATGTTACCCTGAAGGGGGTGCAGGTTTGATCAGAGTTTGGTTTCGGTCTTATAGTTGAATTAATTTTGAAGACTGGAGCTTGTTCTGAGGCTGCATTTACTGATCGTGAGACAAGCACAAAGGTTCCAATGTTCATTTTTTTTTATTTTGGCTCGTTAAGTATGGTGGGTGTGGCTGGACTGGCCAGCTCTCAACATCAAAACACACTCCAAAGTCCTCTGTCACTGTCTGACATGTTTCCTGTTTGTCTCCCCCAACATGAGCACGTGTAGCAGATGGCCATTCAGCCCATTGTGGAAGAGTCTGGTGCTGGAAAAGCACAGTTAGTCAGGCAGCCTGCGAGGAGCAGGGGAGTCAACATTTTGGGCAAAAGCCTTTCATCAGGAAGAGCTTGTTCCTGAAACGTTGTCTCTCCTGCTCCTCGGATGCTGCCTAACCGGCTGTGCTTTTCCAGCAGCACACTCTTGGACTCTGACCCCCAGCATCTGCAGTCCTCACTTTCTCCTCTTCAGCCCATTGTGACCTCATTGACGGCTCAAATGAGCATCATTACCGAGTGCCAATCGCCTGCTTTTATTCCCATGCCCTTCCGTATACTTTAACCTAAATAATCATCGAATACCCTCCTCAATGTTTCAATTCTCCACCTTCCCAGTCAGTACATTCCAGACTCTAACTGCTCTCTGAGGGGCAGAGGTATTTTTTTCTCAAATCTCCCTCACTTCTTTTGCACATCTCTTCATATCTGTGCCTTCTTGTTCCTGTTTCTTTCACAAGTGGGAGAAGTTTAGTCCTATCTCCTCTGTCCAGCTTACTCATACATTTGAAAACATTGGTCAGGTATCCCTCTCAGCCTCCTTCTCTCCAAGGAGAACAGTCCCAACTATTCAATCTATCCACACCACAGGAATCATTCCTGTGAACTGCTTCTGGACTCTGTCCAATGCATTCTCTTCTTTCCTATAATGTGATGTCCACAACTGCCCACAGCACTCCAGCTGAGGTCGAATAAGTCTCTTGTACAATTTCAATATCACCTCCTTGCTCTCATACTCTATGCTCTGACTCATACGTACTCCTCGTCATTTTTCACTCTCCTCTGTATTCCTATGGAGAACCATGAGGGCCATTGATGTTGAGCAGTCACTACTCTCTCTGGTCAGGATTGCAAACTCATTTTTTTACTAGAAAAGTCAAAATGTAAATAAATGTGTAAAATGCCCAGTGTCCTAACTGTCCGATTCAGGTGAAAGGAAATTCACATTATTTTTTGTCATTAACAGAACAAAATATTGCAAGAAATACAATTTTTGTAACTGATGGGGAGAACTGAAAAATGAATTTCTATTTTCTTTCAACTTCCCACCAAATGCAGACAGACACACAAAGAGAATAAAACATTTAGGAGGGAAATAAAGATTGTCAGAGAAACATTGTTGAGGATCATCAGTCAGGACCACAAAATGGAATGAGTTGTTCTCATATTCCTTTTGATTCTTCATTGGAGACACAAAATTATTTACAAACTGGTTCTCATTCTTTAGTTTGCTGGCTGACGATTATTCAGATGATGAGTCTTTCTTTTCCCTTTGTGTTTCTGAATTCCCTGACTCCTGGTGTCTGTTCGGATCCCTGGCGAGAGGATATGAAATTGTGGGGTCTGATTCCCATCGGTTCTGAAGCTAAGATCATTCTATCAGCAATAGCAGTTTGTCTCTGTGTAGGGTGTGGGGCCTGATGTGGAAACACAACTGGTCAGTGAAAGCTGTAAAAGAGATTTGATCAGAGGCATCCTATACATGATTTGGATGTGAACATAGGAAGTATGGTTAGTAAGTTTGCAGATGAAACCAAAATTGGAGGTGTAGTGGGCAGTGAGGAAGGTTACATCAGATTACAACAGGATCTTGATCAGATGGGCCAATGGGCTGAGAAGTGGCAGTTGGAGTTTAATTTAGATAAATGTGTGATGCTGCATTTTGGAAAGATATATCAGGGTAGGACTTGTACACTTCATGGTAAGATCCTGTGGAGTGTTGCTGAACAAAGAGACCTTGGAGCTCAGATTAAAACCCTGAAGACAGGGGTTTAATGAAATGGGAGGGGTGGAGGGGTTCAGTTGTCGGGGGAATTCGAAATCCCAAATGAAAGGAGGAGGTAATAATGCAGGTCAACAATGTGACAGATGGTTACCAGACAATAAAGGGGAGGGACAGAACTGGTCAACGTCTTTGTGCACCAAGCTATTATAAAAATGGAGGGAAATGTCCCAGTAGAACAAACTTAAAAGCTGTGTACCTAAGTGCTCAAAACATTTGAAATAAAATTAATGAGTAAATGGCACAAATAGAAACAAATGGGTATGATTTGGTAGTGATTTCTGAGACATGTTTCCAAGGAGACCAGGTCGAGGAATTGAATATCCAAGGAAGATAGACTGACAGGAAAAGCAGGTACTGTAGCTTTGTTGGTGAAGGAAGGGATCAGTGCTGTAATGGAAAATGGCATAAATGCAGGAGATCGTGTTGTGGAACTAGTCTGGGTACGAATAAGAAATAGCAAAGGGAATAAGTACGTGGTGGATGTCATCGATAGGTCCCCAAACAGTGGGGCACTGTATAAACCAGGAAATATTAGAGGCTTACACAAAAGGTATGGCAATAATCAGGGATGATTTTAACATGCACAGAGATTGGAAAAATTAAACAGGCAAGGGCAGCCTGGATGCAGAGTTCATTGAATGGATTAGAGATTGTTTCTTGGAACAGAACACTGTGGAACCACCCAAGGAGAGCCTACTCTGGGTTTAGTATTGTGAAATAAGGAGAGATTAATTGATTACATCATAGAACATAGTACAGTACAGCACAGAGCAGGCCCTTCAGCGCACAATATTGTGCTGAGTATTTATCTTCATCTAAGATCTAGCAAACCTACACACCCCTCAATTTTCTGCCAGCCATGTGCTTCTTCAGCAGTCGCGTAAATATTCCTAATGTTTCTGACTCTATTACGACGGCTAGCAGTGCCTTCCACACACCCACCACTCTCTGCATAAAGAACCTACCTCTGACAAATCCCCTAATCTCCTAAACCTTCCTCTAATCACCTTAAAATTATGACCCCTCATAACAGCCATTTCTGCCCTGGGGAAAAGTCTCTGGCTATCCACTCTATCTATGCCTCTCATTACCTTGTATAACTCTATCAAGTCACCTCTCTTTCATATTCTATCCACTCTCTACTCTTCATAAGACAAGCCCTCCAATCCAGGCAGCATCCTGGTAAATCTCCGCTGTACCTCTCTCTGCAGCATCTAAATCCTTCTTATAATGAGGCAACCAGAACTGGACACAATATTCCAAGTGTGGCTGAACCAGGGTTTTATAGGCCTGCAGCAAAATCTCACAGCACCAGGGTCCCAGGTTCAATTCCAGCCTCGGGCGACTGTCTGTGTGGAGTTTGCACATTCTCCCCGTGTCTGCGTGGGTTTCCTGCGGGTGCTGCGGTTTCCTGCCACAGTCCAAAGATGTGTAGGACAGGTGAATTGGCCATGCTAAATTGCCCATGGTGTGAGGTGCATTAGTCACAGGAAAATGGGTCTGGGTGGGTTGCTCTTCAGAGGGTCGGTGTAGACTTGGTGAGCCGAAGGGCCTGTTTCCACACGGTTTTAAAAAACTCAATCCCCGTCACCTTTGTTAACAATGCAATCGACTTCGATGGCAACTTTGAGGGATCTATGTATGTGGACCCCAAATCCTGTTGTTCCTCTATACTGCCAAGACTCCTGTCTTTAACCCTGTATTCAGCATTCAAATTCAACTTTCCAAAATGAATCACTTCACATTTATCCAGGTTAAAGTCCATCTGCCACTTCTCAGCCCAGCTCTGTATCCTGTCAATGTCTTGTTGAAGCCTGCAACAGGCCTTGTCACTATTTACAACACCACTGATCCTTGAGTCATTCGCAAACGTACTAACCCACCTTTCCAATTCTTCATCCAAACGACAAAGAACAGAGGTCCAAGAATCGATCCCTACAAGGCACCACTGGTGGACCTCCAGGTGGAATACTTTCCATCCACTCCCACTCACTGTCTTCTTTCGGCCAGCCAATTCTGTATCCAGACAGCCACATTTCCCTGTATCCCATAGCTCCTAATGTTCTGAATGAACCTTATCAAATGTCTTACTGAAATCCATATACACCATATTCCCTGCTCGACCTTCATCAACTTGCCTTGTCACATCCTCAAAGAACTCAATAACACTTGTAAGATATGTTAGAATGTTTGAATCTCTACAGTGTGGAAACTGGCCATTCGGCCCGACAAGTCCACACCAACCCTCCGAAGAGTAACCCCCCAGACCCCTTTCCCCAGTACTCCACATTTGCCCCGACAAATGCATAAAGAACCTACCTCTGACTAACTCCTGACTCACCTACACACCCCTGAATACTATGGGCAATTTTTGGCATGGTCAATCACCTAACTTACACATTTGGGATTGTAGGAGGAAACTAGAGCACCCAGTGTAAACCTACACAGACACGGGGAAAATGTGCAATGTCCGTACAGACCTGCCCCTCACAAAGCCATGCTGACTAACTTTAATCAAACTATGTTTTTCCAAATAGTCATCAATCCTGTCTCTCAGAATTCTTTCCAGTACCTTGCTTACCTCAGACATAGTACCGACTGGTCTGCAATTCCCAGGGATTTCCCTATTGCCTTTCTTGAACAGAGGAACAACATTCACCTCCCTCCAATCATCCAGTACTACTCCCGTGGAGAGTGAGGACACAAAGATCATCGCCAGAGGCACAGCAATCTCATTCCTCGTTTCCTGCAGTAATTTGGATATATCTGGTCTGACCCTGGGGACTTATCTATCTTGAAGCTTCCCAGAATTTCCAGCATATCCACTTCCTTAATATCAATCTGTTCAAGCCTATTAACCTGATCCACTGTATCCTCACTACCAACAAGGTCCCTCTCTCTGGTGAATACTGAAGGAATGAACTCATTTAGGGCCTCCCCTACTTTTTCAGACTTCAGGCACAAGTTCCCTCCACTATCCCTGATCGGCCCTACCCTCTCTCTGATCATTCTCTTATTCCTCACATAAATGTCAGACACCTTTGGGTTTTCCTAATCCTTCCACCAAGGCTTTTTCCTGTCCCCTCCTAGCTCTCCTCAGTCCATTTTGGAGTTCTTTCCTCACTACCCTCTAATCCTCTAAAGCTGTGCCAGCTCCTTGCTTCTTTAACCTTAAGTCAGCTTCCTTCTTCCTCTTGGTAGGAAGCTCCTCTTCTCTTGTCATCCAAGGCTCCTTCACCTTCCCGTTCCTTGCCTGTCTCAGAGGGACAAAGTTATCCAATACTCACAATAAGTGCTCCTTAAACAGCCTCCACATTTCTGTTGTGCATTTCCAGTAGAACAATTATTCCCAATTTATACACCACAGCTCCTGTCTAATAGCAGTAGAATGTCCCCTCCCCCAAATAAATACCTTCCTGTACTGTCTGTTCCTATCCCTTTCTGTGGCTCTGGTAAAGGTGAGGCAGTTGTGGTCACTGTCCCAGAAATACTCTCCCACTGAGAGATCTGACACCTGGCCTGGCTCATTGCCTAGCACCAAATTCAATATGGCCTCTCCCCTCGTCGGCCTAGCTACATATTAAATCAGGAATCTATCCTGGACACACCTGAAAAAATCAGCTCCATCCAGACCATCTGCACTAAGGAGGTTCTAATCAATCTTGAGGAAGCTGAAGTCACCCATAACAACAACTCTGTTCCATCTGTACCTTTCCAAGATCTGCTGTACAATCTGTTCTTCCATCTCTCTGCTGCTATTGTGGAGGGGGTCTGTAGAAAACACCCAATAAAGGGACTGCCCCTTTCCTGTTACTGACTTCCACCCCCACGCTGACTCAGGACACAAACCCTCCTCAGCAACCTCCTTTTCTGCAGCTGTGATGCACTCTCTCATTAACAATGCTACTCCCCTCCCCTTTTAAAACGAACAGGGAGGGGTAAAAGATCTAAACCCTGGCACATCCAGCAAACATTCCTGCCCTGTAAAATCCATGTCGTCATTACATCGGAGTTCCAAGTACTGATCCATGCTCTCAGTTCATCACTCTTATTCCTGACACTCCATAAATCATAGAATCCCTACAGTGTGGAAACAGGCCCTTCGTCCCAACAAGTCCACACTAACCCTCCGAAGAGTAACTCACCTGGAACCATTCCCCTACTACTCTACAATGACCGCAGACGAATGCACCTAATCTACACATCCCTGAACACTATGGGCAATTTACCATGGCCAGTTCACCTAACGGGCCACGTCTTTAGAGTGGGAGGAAACCAGAGCAAACCCGCACAGACATGGGGAGAATGTGCAAACTCCACACAGACAGTCACCTGAGGCTGGAATCAAACCCAGGTCCCTGGTGCTGTGAGGAAACAGTGCTAACCACTGAGCCACCGTGCTGCCTTGCATTGAAACAGACACACGTTAACCCACCCCTTTGTCCTAGCAACTGTGTATTCTTCCTGACAGACTCTGCATTCCATTTCAGCCCATTCAACAGCTACCCTCTCCTCTGATCTGTAGCTCTGGTTCCCATCCCCCTGCCAAACTAGTTTAAACCCTCCCAAAATGCTCTAGCAAATCTCCCGCCCAGGACATTGGTGCCCCTTCAGTTTAAGTGCAGCCCGTCCTTCATGTACAGACCCCATCTTCCCCAGAAGGTACCCCAATGACCTACGTATCTGAAGCCCTCCCTCCTGCACCAACCCTGTAGCCACGTGTTTAGCTACACTCTCTCCCTGGTCCTCGCCTCACTAACATGTGGCACCAGTAGTAATCCTGAAATTACTACTCTACTCATCCTGGTTTTTAGATTCCAACCTAACTCCCTGAAATCACTTTTTAGATCCTCATCCCTTTTCCTGGCTATGTCATTGGTGCTAATGTGCACCACACATTCTGGCTGCTCCCCCTCCCCCTTCAGAATCTTATAGACTAAGTCAGAGACAGTCGGTTAAAGTGAGGACTGCAGATGCTGGAGATTAGAGCTGAGAGTATGATGCTGGAAAAGCACAGCAGGTCTGGTAGCATCCGAGGAGCAGGAGAATCAATGTTTCAGGGAAAAGCCTGAAAAAAAAAACATTCCTGATGAAGGGATTTTGCCCAAAACATCAATTTTCCTGCTCCTTGGATGCTGCCTGACCTGCTGTGCTTTTCCAGCACCACTCTCTCGATCAGAGACATCCCAGACCCTGGCACCTGGAAGGCAACATACTTTTCGAGAATCCCGCTCGCAACCTCGGAATCTCCTGTCTGTCCCTCCAACTATTGAGTCTCTTCCCACTACAGCTTTTCTATTCTCCCCCATTCCTTCTGAGCCACAGATCCAGGCACAGTACCAGAGACTTGGCCACTATGGCTTTCCCCGGTAGATTGTTCCCCCTCCCAACAGTATCCAATACGGTATACTTATTATTGAGGGGAACAGCCACAGGGGAGCCCTGCATTGTCTGCCAGTTCCCTTTCTGTCCCCTGACTGTAACCCATCTACCTTTTACCCTGTACCTCAGGTGTGCCTACCTCCTTGTAACTCCACTCAATTACCCCTCCCACTCCCGAATGATCCGAACTTTATCCAGCTTCAGTTCCATTTCCCTAACACGGTTTCTGAGGAGTGGGAGTTGAGTGCACTTGCTGCAGATGACGTCATTGGGGGCAGTAGTGGTGACCCTTACCTCCCACATCCGACAGGAGGAGCACGCAAATGTCCTAACATCAATTCCCATTGTTCTGAATTCCCAAGGAGTTGATTGAAAAAACTAGTAACCATATCAAATGGGCACAGTGAAGCTTTTTGATTTGGTTAGTGGAGGAAGTTGGGTGGGAGGCACTACCTAAGTAGAGTTTCAGGTAAAGCAGCCCCACAAATATAATACCTCACTTTGTCAGCAGCCCCTGTGTCTGCTCCTGCTCTGTGCGCTCCGGATATTCATCAGGTAAGTTATTAAAGATTAAATTAATTTGCCAGCAGTTCCCTGGTCCTTGCTCTCACTGTTCCCACTGCTGCTGCAAGAATGGAGGCTGCTGATCTCATGAGGTAAGTTTTTAAAGGAGGATCCCTTGGGGAGTTGAGACTATAGTCTGATAGAATTCAAACTTCAGTTTGGGGGTGAGAAAGTGGAGTCCCACAGTAGTGTTCTGGAATTAAAGAAAATAAATTACATAGCCATGGGACAGATTTGGCCTGAGTAGATTAGACAGGAAGGTTTAAAGGTAAGTCAGCAGATGAACAGTGGCTGATGTTTAAGGAACTACTCGATGCCTCACAATTAAAATATGTCCCAATAGGAAGAAAGGTGGTTCGCACATGGCTAAACCAGGAAATCAAGGACAATATAAAGTCAAAAACTAAGATAAGAACATAAGAACTAGGAGCAGGAGTAGGCCGTCCGGCCCTTTGAGCCTGCTCCGCCGCTCAATAAGATCATGGCTAATCTTCTCATGGACTCAGCTCCACTTACCCGCAGTTTCACTATGTCCCTTAATTCCTTTATTTTTCAAAGAGTATCTCCCTTAGCTTTAAAAGCAATTACTGAAGTAGCATTGACTACTTCCCTGGGCAAGGAATTCCATAGATTAACAACCCTGTCGGGGAAGAGATTCCTTCTCAGTTCGGTTCCAGATCTGCCTCCTCTCATTTTGACGTCGTACCCTCTTGTCCTAGTCTCAGCTACCAGTGGAAACATCCTCTCTATTTCTATTTTATTGATCCCCTTCGTGATTTTATATGTTTCTATAAGATCCTTCCCTCATTGTTTTGAAGTTCAATGAATATAATTTGAATCTACTCAGTCTCCCTCAGAATCCAACCTCCCCAATTCTGGAATCAACCTAGTGACCCCCTCTCTGAACCCCCTCCAGGGCCAGCAGAGGCAAACCAAATTCCAAATTCCAATGACAGACTGGAAAATTGAGAAACTTACCAAATAAATAAAGGGATACTAAACATTTAATAAAAAGAGCTAAGGTAAATTATCAAAGAAAACTAGCACAAAACATCAGAAAGGATGTCGAGGGCTTCTGTCGACATTTCAAAGGGAAAAGAATCATTAAGGTGAATGTTAGTCCTTTGGAAGATGAAACTGGAGAGTTCCTCATGGGGAACACAGAAATGGCAGAAATGCTGAATCAATACTTTGCCTCAGTTTTCACGCTGGGGCACTACAGTGCCGTGCCCACTAGAACGGGCAAGACCGAGGTAATAGATAAGGCCGAACTTAGAACAATCAACATCGATAGAGAGAAGATACTCAGTAAACTATTAGGATTGAGGACAGACAAGACCCCCGGGCCTGATGGCCTACACCCTGGCGGATTAAAGGACGTAGTGGTAGAGGTAGTGTATCTATTAGTTACACTTTTCCAAAATTCCCTGGACACGGGAAAGGTTCCAGTGGATTGGAAAAGTGCTAATGTAACAACCTTATTCAAAAAGGGAGGGAGGCAAAATGTGAGAAATTAGTATAACATCTGTTGTTGGTCAAGTGTCAGAATCAAATATCAATATCAGGACATTTGGTAAGTCAAAATGCTATCCTTCAGAGTCAGCATGGTTTTATGAAGGGCAAATCATGTTTGACTAATATGCCAGAATTTTTCGAAGATGTAACAAACAAAGTGGACAAAGAGGATCCTGTCAATGTAATATATCTGGACATCTGGAAGGCATTTGATAAAGTGCCACACAAATGGTTAATTCACAAGGTTGGATAATCTGAGATTGGGCTAATTTATTATCTTGGAGAGGTGACTCGCTGATGGAGAGAAGACAAAGAGTTGGGATAAAGGGTTTTTTTATGGATGGCAAGCTGAAACTAGTGGGGTGACAGAGGGCTTGGTCCTTGGTATTTACCATCTACGGTAACAACTTGGATACAGGGATAGAAGGCTGGACAGCCAAATTAGTGAATGACACAACAATCAGCTGGGCGGGAAATTGCAATGAGGAAATAAGAGCAATACAAATGGTTATAGATCGGTTCGGAGAGTGGGCCGAAGTTGGCAGATGGAGGTAACGTGGATAAGTGTTTCTGAAAAAAAACTGTGCTTGATCAAAATGGAGTGACCTGTTACCTGACTGAGGAGAGTCTTCAGGGTGCTCCAATGCAGAGGGATCTGGGTATCCACATTTAATGAGGCACAGAAAACGAGCATACAGGTCCAGCAGATAATAAAGAGAGCGAATGCAATGTTGGCTTTTATAGCTCCAGGAATAGAATATAAAGGGAAGGAAGTATTGTTGCAACTATGCAAGGCATTTGTGAACCGTACCTGGAGTATTGTCCAGTTTTGGTCCCGTTATTTGAGGGAAGATGTGTTGGTGTTGGAAACAGTTCAGAGGAGGTTCACTCGATAGATCCCAGGGACGAGTGGTTTGTTGTATGAAAAGAGATTGAAGAGTTTAGGCCGATACTGTGGGGAATTTAGAAGAATGAGCGGAGGTCAAATTAAGGGATTTAAATTGATAAAGAGTGTGGATAAAATAGATGTGGAGCGGAAGCTTCCTCTTGTTGGGCAATCTCGGACGAGTGATCATAGTCTTAGGATGAGGGGCAGCAAATTTAAAACAGAGTCGAGCAGAAACTATTTCTCCCAAAGGGGTTGTGAATCTGTGGAATTCGCTCCCCCAAAGTGTGGTGGATGTTGGGACAGTGAGTACATTTAAGGAGGAGTTCAACAGATTTTTCATTGTTAATGGGTTGAAAGGAACTGGGGAGAAGGCAGGAAAATGGGGATGAAGAGTATATCAGCCATGAATGAATGATGGGGCAGACTCGATGGGCCGAATGGCCTAATCCTGCTCTGATATTTTATGAGCATATGAAGGTTCATAGTTTCTTGAAAGTGGAGATCACAGCTAGATTAACAGCACAGAGATGGAACGGAAGGGAGTGGTCATCCACAACAAGCTTTCTTGGTCTGTTCACGTAGATGCATTGGTTACAAAGGTCCAATAACATCTCTTCTTCCTCATGCAGCTGAGGAAATTTGGCATGACCCAAATACTCTTGCCAACTTTTATAGGCGTGCCATCCAGAGCATTCTGTCTGGATATATACCACTACCTGATATGACAACTGTACCATTTAAGATTGGACACAGTTACAGAGAGTGATGAACTCAGCCTGGAAAACCCAATGAAGGAAGGCATGCCATTTGCCTTCTGGACCACTCTATCGACCTGTGTTGCTATCTCAGGTAACAATGGACCTGAACACCCAGAATTCTCTGTGCATCTATTTTCCACAGGGCCTTTTCATTTACTGTATAATTTGTTCTTGAATTGAATCTTCCAAAATGCATCACCTTGCACTTGCCCAGATTGAACTCCATCTGCCATTTCTCTGCCCAACCCTCCAATCTGTCTATATTCTGCTCTATTGTCTGACAGTCCCCTTCACTATCTGCTACTCCCCCAATCTGAGTGTCATCTCCAAACTTGCTAATCAGACCACCTACACCTTCCTCCAATTTATTTATGTATATCACAAACAACAGTTGTCCCAACATCGATCCCTGTGGAACACTACTGGTCAGAGGTCTCCATTTTGAGAAACTCCTTTTCTCTACTCTTCTCTGTCCCCTGCTGCCCATCCAGTTCTTTATTCATCTAGCTAGTAAACCCTGGAACCCATGCACCTTCATTTTCTCCATCAGCCTACTATGGGAACCTTATCAAATTCCTTATTGACGTCCATGTATATAACATCAACATCAACTTTCCCTTATCAATCAACTTTGTCACTTCTACAAAGAATTCTATCAAGATGCTAAGACATGACCTTCCCTCAAAAAATCATGCTGTCTATCACTGATAAGTCCATTTTCTTCCAAATATAAATAGATCCTTTGCCTCAGTATCTTCTCCAGTAGCTTCCTTACCACTGACGTCAGGCTCACCAGTCTATAATTACCTGGGCTATCCCGACTACTCTTCTTAAACAAGGGGAAAACATTAGCAATTCTCCAGTCCTCCGGGTCCTCACCCCTGTTCAAGGATGCTGCAAAGATATCTGTTAAAGCCCAAGCTATTTCTTCTCTTGCTTCCCTCAGTACCCTGGAATAGATCCCATCTGGACCTGGGGACCTGTCCACCTTAATGCCCTTTTAGAATACCCAATACTTCCTCGATCCTTATGCTGACTTGACCTAGAGT
Organism: Chiloscyllium punctatum; assembly: GCF_047496795.1. NCBI lineage: Eukaryota > Metazoa > Chordata > Chondrichthyes > Orectolobiformes > Hemiscylliidae > Chiloscyllium > Chiloscyllium punctatum. Next base: position 53,622,626 of record NC_092780.1, read on the forward strand.
AATCAAACATCTATCCCTAACTTCAGCATCCTTCATGTCTCTGTCCTCAGTGAATATCGATGCAAAATGTTCACTCAGAATCTCACCAATTTCTTTGACTCCACGTATAACTTTCCTCCTTTGCTCTTGAGTGGGCAAACCCTTTCTCTAGTTGCCCTCTTGCTCCTTATATCTGAATAAAAGATTTCAGGATTATCCTTAACCCAGTTTGCGAAAGATACCTCATGATCCCTTTTAGCCCTCTTAATTCCTTCTTTCAGATTGGTCCTATATTCCCGATATTCTTCCAAAGCTTCGTCTGTCTTCAGGAACCTAGACCTTATGTACGCATCCTTTTTTCTCTTCGTTAGTCTCACAATTTCACCTGTCATTCAAAGAACAAAGAAAATTGTTGCAAAGGAACAGGCCCTTTTGGCCTATTTCCTAACCTTACCATTTCTATCCCTCAACATGTCTTTCCTGAACTCTAATCAAACTCTTGTTAAAAGCCTCCCACCTATCAAGTGTGGATTTACCTTCAAACAGCTGCTTCCAATCAAAATTCCCCAGCTCCTGCTAAATTTTGATATGGTTGGCCTTCCCCCAATGTAGCACTCTTCCTTTTGGACCACTTATGTCTTTGTCCATGAGTATTCTAAAACTAATGGAATTGTGATCACTATTCCCAAAATGAGCAATCTACCACTGGGTGCAGTTATCCGCCTGATTGTTGTCCGGATGTCATTAAACGGGCAAGCGAGTGGGCTTCCTGTTCCCAAATAACAACCATCTGAACCACCATTTCATTTCTATTGCTGCAGTCTTACCCTTGCTGTGTTAGTGTGACATGCAAGATGATTGATCATTAACTACAGTTCATTTTCCATTCTCTCCTGTAGTGAATTTACTGGGAATTGTGATTCTTTCCCATGGAAAGTGTGGTCTCTCTACCTGCACAACACGCTACCTGGTGTCCATGGCAATAGCTGATCTACTGGTCATTATTACTGAGGTCATCATCTATCAAATCAATTATTATTATTTCCCAAAGAATTTCCTCGATATCACTCCTGTGTGCAGTGTAAACGCTGTCGTGTCATCGGCAGCCACTGACTGTTCTGTCTGGTTCACTGTCACTTTCTCCTTTGATCGATTTGTGGCCATTTGTTGCCAGAAGCTGAAAACAAAATATTGCACGGGGAAGATTGCGACTGTGGTTCTAGCAACATCATGTATCTTCCTTTGTTTGAAAAACATCCCCTATAACTTTGCATACAAACCTTGGGTGATAATTGACAACGTGCCTTGGTACTGTGTTGTGAAGCCAAGCTATTATACAGATCACAAATGGATGGGGTTTTCTTGGTTTGACACTGTTTTAACTTCATTGCTACCTTTTGCTTTGATTTTACTGATCAATGCTCTGACCGTCAGATACATTTTAGTAGCCAGTCGAGTGCGTAAGGGCCTGAGGGGTCAGAGCAAGGGAGAAAGTCACAGAGACACCGAAATGGAGAGCAGAAGGAAGTCTATGATTTTACTGTTCACAATATCTGGCAGCTTCATCCTTCTCTGGTCAGTATTTGTTTTAGAATTTGTATATTATAACATCACTGGAGCAGATCCAACAGATTACACACCATCAGAATACATTTTCCAACAAGTGGGAGCAATGATGCGGAATCTCAGTTGCTGCACAAACACTTTTATTTACGTGGTGACTCAATCCAAATTCCGAGATCAGCTGAAGAGTATGGTGAAATATCCAGTTACTTCAATTCTTCCATTAGTGAAGAAACATATGAACAGGGACATGTCCAGAGTGGGGTAAACAACCAGGGTGCTCTACTCAGTGATTGACAGCTCTCATGGTCAATCATGAAAGGTTACGCAGTGACTGGTAGCTGATTTAGCCAATCAGAGAACTCTGCCCACTAACTTACTGTAATGTCAACCAATCGCAGAATTCTGTCCCTTGTCTGACAACCATATTCCTGATGAAGGGCTTTTGCCCGAAACCTCAAATTTTCCTGCTTCTCGGATGCTGCCTGACCTGCTGTGCTTTTCCAGCACCACTCTAAGCTTGGCTTTGATCTCCAGCATCTGCAGTCCCCATTTTCACCTAACAACCAGACTAGCCAATCACAGAGTGACAGAAATAGCCCTAAGCAAGTGAAGGAGCTCTGCTCAGTGACGGTCATCCAGCTCAGGTGGTCAATACTCCCAGACAGACATGTTCTCCAGTATGGCCGCTCTGTCATCAGGAACCTGACTCTCATTCACAGCTGAACTTACTTGGCAATTGTACATGTCCTCGGACAATTGTAATGTCGACTTGTGTGTATCTTTGTGTAAGTGCGTGTGTCCAATGAGTATCTGTCTCTGACTGTGTGGGGTTATGAGACCACACAGAGTGTGGTGCTGGAAAAGCACAGCTGGTCAGGCAGCATCCAAGGAGCAGGAAAATCGACATTTTGGGCATAAGCCCTTCATCATTCCTGATAACCAGCATCTGCAGTCCTCACTTTCTCCGAGTTGATTATAACCTTACTGTGAAGCCTATTCCAAGGATGCCTACATTGAAATTCTCCTCCTCTCTCTACATTCCTGAAGGTTTTATGCTCAAAACATCGATTCTCCTGCTCCTCAGACGCTGCCTGACCTGCTGTGCTTTTCCAGCACCGCACTCTCGACTCTGCTCTCCAACATCTGCAGTCCTCACTTTCTCCTGTGTGGGGTTATGTGCAAGTTTAGGGTCTGTGAGTTTGTGTGCTCCTGGATTTGTTCCTGTTTGTACATCTGTCTACATTTTTGTGTGAGGCTGTATGTGTGTGCACACGCGCTTGTGTGTTTACCTGCATGCAGGCTAGTTTCTCATTCTGTTGGGAGGTGCCTGAGTGTGCATGTGTGTGTGAGGGATAGTTACAGTCCCAAGCAGAGGGAGAGGAAGCTCTGAGGGAGTGGGTGGGTGAGATATTTTCATCACACTTCAGATAGAGATCAAACTCTGGTAAGTTGTTGAGTTCTAAATTGGAACATAGGAACAGCAGTAAGCCATTCGGCCCCTCAAGCCTGTTCCACCAATCAATGAGATCATGACTGATCTGTGGCCTGTCTCCATGGATCAGCCTTTGGTCATATCCCTAAATACTTTTGTTTAAGAAAAATGTATCTTTTGCAGATTTAAACCTAACAACTGATCCAGCATCCACTGCCAACCACTTGTAAAAGAGAGTTCAATATCTCTACCACTCCCCCGTGTGTAACAATGTTTCTAAAAGCTCCCCTAAACAGTCCGACCCTAATTCTCAGACTGTGTTCCTAGTTCTAGAATCTCCAACCAGTGGAAATGGTTTCTCTTCATTGACCCTTTCTTTTCATGTTCATATCCTAAAGACTGCAATCAGAGCATCCCTAACTTTCTAACTTCACAGAACAAAATCTGATCTAATGTGTTTAATTTTTCCTCACGATGTAACCCCGGTGTTGGTGTCTGTGTGCGTGTGTGTGTTCATGCGCTCGCGTGTTTGTGGTGTGTGTTTAACAGTTTGTGAGATATTAACAGTCCTCAGTACATTGCTGTAGGTGATAAAATGTGTGCGCGCACGCACATATGCAATTATTAATACTACCCTGAATTTGAACATCTTTGACACAATTTGTCTCAATCACCTACTTTGAGATGAACTGTTGATGAAAAAAACTAAGTGTTGTCATATCCCTTGTAATGCTACTAGAAATTAAGTACATTTGTTTTATAACCTTACATTCAATTGTGGAATAAACCTCAGTGCATTTCTTATAAAATTGTACATTCATTTGTAAAATAGATTTACGTTTGTGTCATAAATTTGCATGAAATTTCTGCTAAACCATGTTCAATTGTATAATACATTTATCTTCATTAGCCTCATTAATGTAAACTTGCGAACTTAAACCAATACTTGTATACAAATGTGCAAGGATTAGTGTTCATTTTGGTAATCAATTGTGTCATAAACAAAGAGAACTATAAAGACGACGACGTAATCGCAAACAGGAGGCAGCCATTCGGCTTCTCAAGTCTGCTCCACTATTCAACAGGATCACGGCTAATCCAGGATTCCTCAGGTCCACTTTCCTGCCCTTTCCCGGCAACCCTGATTCCCCGACTGATCAAGAATCTCTCAGCCATAAACATACTCGAGGACTCTGGCCCACAGCTGTCTGGGGCAAGGAGTTCCAAAGACGCTCAAACCTCGGAGTGAAGAAATTCCTCCTCACCTCAGTCTGAAACTGGTGCCCCTTTATTCTCAGACTGTGCTGTCTGACCAGAGACTCTCCAATGAGCAGAAACACACTTTTAATATTTACCCTGTCACAACCCTAAAAAGATCTCTATATTTCCATGAGATCACCACTCACCAATGATCTCCAACCAGAGAAAAACCCATTTATCCCAACTCTCTGCTTTCTATAGGTTAATCAGTCCTCTATCCATGATGGTCCCCTTCCTGTAATTCCATACATTCTTATCTTATGGATGGATGTTTTATGGGGCACCTTATTGAATGTTTTCTGGAAATTCTGGACATTGACATGTCAAAAAAAGCTTCTCAATTTTATCAGCAAAAGGCAGTTGAGATCCCAGGTTAAGTTTGATCTTTTCTGTCTGTCGATGTATAACAATCTGATGCCTTCTTCTCTTTCAATGCCAATCCCTTGGCAATAAATGGGAAAGCAGGAATTGTCCTCCAGATTGGTGGCTGGATCATCACAGTAACCTTCTGTGATTCGGAGCTGTTTGTCAGAAATGGTGATCACGGGAATGATTGAAGAGGATTGTGATCATAAGAGAATGTATGTTTGAGAGATATACAGAGAGAGGGTTAACGGTAGGGTTCTTAGTAAGGTGGAGGAGCAGAGGGATCTTGGGGTCTATGTCCATAGATCTGTGAAAGTTGCCACTCAGGTGGATAGAGCTTGTAAGGCGGCCTATGCTGTATTAGCGTTCATTAGCAGAGGGATTGAATTCAAGAGTCGTGAAGTGATGTTGCAACTGTACAGGACCTTGGTCAGACTACATTTGGAGTACTGTGTGCTGTCCTGGTCGCCTCACTTTAGGAAAGATGTGGAAGCTTTGGAGAGGGTGCAGAGGAGATTTACCAGGATGTTGCCTGGAATGGAGAATAGGTCATACGAGGATAGTTTGAGAGTGCTAGGTCTTTTCTCATTGGAACGGCGAAGGATGAGGGGTGACTTGATAGAGGTTTATAGGATGGTCGGAGGAATAGATAGAGTAGACAGAGGCTTTTTCCCCGGGTACAACAGTGTGTTACAAGGGGACATAAATTTAAGATGAAGGGTGGAAGGTATAGGGGGATGTCAGGGGTAGGTTCTTTACCCAGAGAGTGGTGGGAGCATAGAATGCGCTGCCTGTGGGAGTGGCAGAGTCAGAATCATTGGTGACCTTTAAGCGGCAATTGGATAGGTACATGGATGGGTGCTTAAGCAAGGACAAATGTTCGGCACAACATCGTGGGCCGAAGGGCCTGTTCTGTGCTGTATTGTTCTATGTTCTATGTTCTAGAGAGGGGGAAGGATAGACATGGAGAGGAGCTGACAGACAGGTAGGGGGAGATGGAAAAAGAGATGGAAGGGCAATGAGGTGTGGGATGGAACTCAGAGTCGCCAGGATAGAGCCCAACTGGCGCTCGACCGCTGGAGCTCCTGTGAGAGAGTTTACTGGTCGGCCCACGCTGCTCGCCAGGTGCCTGGGCTCGACGCTAATGAACGAAAGCGAGTCAGGAACTTCCTGGGGGCACTCCTAGTAATTCTTCACGTTTCCATCACTTTCATCTTCATTTCCATTTAAAGTGGTCTCTGTCAGTCAGGTCAGCTTTATTTTTGCTTCCATTTCAATGATTGGTCTCTTGCAGTGTGGAGGGTTGGGGCATATACATCATAGGCATTACATTAGATCAAAGGTATTCAGCTATTAAACAAGATAATGATAGAAACAACCTTGATCACTGTTCAGGATAACCACAAGAGCATGGAACGCAATAAAGATTACTTCATTGGGATCATCAGGAACCACCCGCAGGAGATATCAAACAAACCTGGGTCCATGCCCCTGGAGTACAGACGGTTTGACCCACCGGACACAGGTGAATAGGAGGATGGTGTGCTGTGGGGATGCCCCAATAAAAGTATCATGTTCGGGTGTAACAAATCAGCGAGCAGTGTACAAAAAAGGGAATGGAAGCTCAGGTGACTGTTACCGGAGTGTAGCAATCACGGGTGATTGGTGGGGATTCTTCAACAATGGGCATCCCCGATATGGAGGCTTACCAAGAGACCCAGAAAAGGGATTGGAACTCTGGCAGCGATATCCCAGGAAACTCAAGTGGGTGGCACGGTGGCACAGTGGTTAGCACTGCTGCCTCACAGCGCCAGAGACCTGGGTTCAGTTCCCGCCTCAGGCGACTGTCTGTGTGGAGTTTGTACATTCTCCCCGTGTCTGTGTGGGTTTCCTCCGGGTGCTCCAGTTTCCTCCCACAGTCCAAAGATATGCAGGTCAGGTGAGTTGGCCATGCTAAATTGCCTGTAGTGTAGGTAAGGGGTAGATTAGGGGTATGGGTGGGTTGCGCTTCGGCGGGGCAGTGTGGACTTGTTGGGCCGAAGGGCCTGTTTCCACACTGTTAGTAATCTAATCTAAAAAGGGAAAGTTCATTCTATAAGAGATTAGGAATGGCCTGAAACCAGCAGCAAAGGCACCCTAACCCTTTTGTCTTGAAGCCACATCAGGTTCACAAAACAGACCAGTTTAAAACTAATCGGAAAAGTCCTGCATGATACCATCCCCATGAATTGGTATCTAAGGTGGTGAATTTAGCAGGAACCCAACTGCCCGAATGGTGCTCCCCCTCCCCCCAACTTCAAACACTATACCTCCCAGTGGCCCACTGATTACTGGGACGAGCGATAGGAACAGATGACAGAAAGACCAAACCTGGGACAGAGATACAACATAAAAGGGAAATATTGAATGACTTAGGGACAGCACATGGGGCAGGAGCATCAACCAGTCGTGCCCTTGATTTGGCCGACCAGGACAATAAACTCAGAGTCCTGACCCAACAAGGGAAACAGACTTTGGACACTATTAATGAGCAGGATGCCAACGGGGAAATAGTTGGGAATAAAGCTGGCAGCCTTGTTGGGGGATGTGACTACAAATTGATTTGTTTGGTTGGTCTCCCAACTGCCTGCGTAGTCACCTTCATAATCATTTTTACGTGTTTTTATCGATTGCGAAGTTTAGTCGAACTTCCACGTGGCTCCCCCCGGTAACGACCTGACAGAGGAAACTCAATAACGGAGAGGTGTTTTAATCTGCTCTGTGCGGTTTTATTGGTATGGATTTTATAATTGATTTTATCCAGTGCTAATGTTAGCGAGAGTAGGGGATTTTGATATTCTCTTCCGTTACCAGAGTATTACTCTTGTCAGGCTGGTGAATACGACCCAAGAAGAAACACGAGGTGGCTGGTGACCTTTGGTCATTTAATAGATAGAAAGTGAGGACTGCAGATGCTGGAGATCAGAGCTGAAAATGTGTTGCTGGAAAAGCGCAGCAGGTCAGGCAGCATCCAGGGAGCAGGGCTCATGCCTGAAACGTCGATCGTCCTGCTCCTTGGATGCTGCCTGACCTGCTGCGCTTTTCCAGAACACATTTTCAGCTCATTTAATAGATAACCTTGTTGGGAGTTTGGCGATTATGCACAACTCCATCGATCCCGGTTGGGTGGGAAACCGGGCAAATAACCGCCCCGCATGGTTGCTATTGGCGGCACCATGCACAAAGTGTATGAGCCAAACAAGGAATATGCCATCTGTTTCTACACGGACGGATGGGACCTTTACCCTTATCCTGACACATTTGCCCTCAGGCAGGCATGAGGGGACCAAATATAGTGTCGGGACGAGACATAATCGAGTTGAAAGATCCGTAGAGAAGGCCCCTCTTGCATCCCGTCCTCTCGATAGATGGACAATTTTTAACTCGAGTTTTGAAGGGCCCTTTGATTTTAGTTGCAGGAGAGAATCAGAGAGAGAAAGAGAGAGTACTGAGTTCAGGGTAATTCCACCTGTTGTCATTGAGAAGGATAAAATAGAAGTAATGATTAAATATCCGACAGATAATTTTACATGTAAAGTTTGCAATAATATCTATCATACAACAGGACAATTTAGGAAACAAATAAATGTAAAGGGGTAAAATCGGTTTGAATAAAATGCAGTAAATGCGACTGGGAAGGTAGCTATCCCTCAGTCACATGTCACTGTCCAAAATGTAATAACAATAGAGAAAATAGAGAAACAGAAAATATGTTTCAATGTGAAGTTTGTCCACTAAAATTTACAACGGCTATAGGTTTGGGGCAGCATGAGAGGCACATGCACCTTGTAGTAAGAAATACTAAAAGGAACAAAGATAAAAGAGATAATCCTGAAAGGGTACAAAAAAAGAAAAGGAGTTTGGTCCAGCTCCGAAATAGAGATATTAAAAACATTGGAACAAGAATTTAGTGGCTGCAAAAATATCAATAAACTAATCGCTGAGGGATTAAAAACAAAAACGTCAAAACAGATTTCGCACAAAAGAAGATTATTAATTGAACAAAAAAAGTGATAAAACAAGGGATAATACATGCAACAAGGAAATAGTCCCCAATAATGATAATGAGAATGAAGAGCATAGTGAGAATAATATAGATGTTCGAATTGAGGAAAGAATAATAGATGGAAATTAGTACCAAGGAAATATTAGGGACAAGAGGAGGACAGAATTGACTAATAAAGCATTAATGGAATTACTCGACATTATTGAGGACAAAATAAGTAAAAACAAGTGAATAACGCTGAATTATGAATGAGATAATTAGTAAATTATGTAATTAAAAGGATAGTAAAAAAGTAGATAAGGAAAAAGTTGAAAATAAAAATGGAACCACTCGACAAAGTTATAGGACAACACCTGACAATGCTAGAAAGTCATAGAGCAAGAAAAAAGGACAATTTAAAGAAACACTGACACTATATAAATATAAAAAAAAATATCTAACTAGACCATTGATGGAAGCTCCAACTAAATGTGTATGTCCACTAAGTAAGGATGAATTGGAAGAATATTTTATTAATAGACAATCAATTCCCAATGAAAAGAGTAATCTAACAGGTTTAGCCAAATATAAAGGTAATATAGATAATACCTTGAATGACATGCTGACCTGCCCCATTTTGGTGGAAGATCTCAATCAGGCCGTTAAGGCGATGGATATTGAAACCGCGGCGGGGCCAGTTCAGATGTTGGTCAAGGACATTATTGGAATATTTAATAAAGACAATAGAGTAATCCTGAGAATCTTTTCTAATTGGTTAAAAACAGGTAATATCCCTGAAGTAGAACTGTATTAATTCCACAAATTAATGAAGATGGATTAAAAGATATAAACAACTGGAGACCGATAACAATAGGCCCGATTTTATTAAGACGTTTTACAAAGATTATTGCAAAGAGATTAAGTAAGGTAATCAATTTAAATAAATGTCAAAAAGGGTTCCTCACTGGAGTTGCTGGCTGTGAGGCAAACATTAAAATCCACAGTAATGTTATCAATGGAGCCAAGAAACAGAGAAGAGAATTAGCAATAGTATTTGTAGGCTTGAGGAAAGTCTTCAACACAGTGGGACATTAAGTAATAACTAGTGCGCTTAAAAGATTACAGCTTCCCCCAGGTTTTATTAAATTAATTATAAATTTGTGTAATAATAATTTTACAGTAATTGAGGGTTTTAATTGTGAGACTAATTTGATAAAGATTTTAAAAGAGGTAAAACTGGGTGACTCTGTCACCTATACTTTGTAACATTGTAATGGACATCCCCCCCCCCCCACCCCCCCCCCGCCCCCCATCAGTACACTCGGAGAGAGTAAAAAGGGAATGTTTTTAGACCCTGAAGGAGACACAGTTACCACTGTGTGTCCCTTCCTTTTGCAGACGATATAGCCCGAGTCAGCCAATCATATGAAGGGATAGTACACAATTTAAAACTAGTAGAAACATTCTGTGATAACACTGGGTTGGAAGTCAACGTGAAAAAGACAAAGGGATTTCATTTTATTTAAAGAACAAGATGTTTATTTATAACTGTAGGGTAAAATGGACACTTAATGAGATAGAAATACAGTATATAGAGCCAGGTAATACTGATAAATATTTCGGGGCAAAAATTGACCCGCAGATCGGGATAAGCCAATCTCACTGGAAGAATCAGGCAGGTAATTGGATAGTAAGTCTTAAAAAGTCCTTTTTAAAGCCAGTGCAAAAATTCGAGTTGCTAAAATCTTATTTTGTCCCTAGATTGTATTATTATCTTATTTTATCTGAGGGATCTCAAAATTACTTAAATAAACTGGATAATTTGATTAAAGATACGGTTAAAGAAATTTTGCATCTCCCTCAATCCATCGCAGACGGGATATTATATGCCAGGAATCACAATGGCGTCCTTGGATTGCATAAATTAACCATGTTTATTCCAATTGCCATCTTGAGCGAACTTGAATCGTTATACGGATCCTCAGATGAAATTCTTCGTACCTCGTTTTCATTTGAGGGGACAAGTATAATATTGAAAATGCAGAAACTAAGTAAATTAAATTCATTGAAGGAAATTTGGAATCCATATATAGACAGGCAATTGGACGAAAGTACAAATATTACTGATAATGAGAACATCAACGGTATTGAAGAATATAGTAGCAAATCCTTTACTATTTGGAGAGAATTGGAAGGACAGAAATGGATGGCCTTGCCCTGTCAGGGGACAGGCATCATTTATTTTAAAAATGATAATATTTCGAATAATTGGTTGAAAGGGATCCAACATATGAAGGTGGCAAAAGTAATTAACTCAATCTTCTTAAGAACAAATTTATAACCAACATGGGCACCATTAGCATATGGAAGGCCGTTTAAGATGAAAAATTGTCAGAGATGCAATGAAACATCAGAAACAATCGCACACATATCGGGTTGGTGCACATATGTGAAGAACATGTGGATTAAGAGACTTAATAGAATCACTGAGGAATGAACTAAGTTTATTAAGACAAGAGGATGGACTACTTTTATAGAACCATGAATTAAAGATAAAATGGGGAAACTTTGGATTCCGGACTTAATATTTAAAAAAAGAGAATCGTACTATAGTAGTGGATGTGACAATCCGAATGGACAACCAAATTTACTCACTTGAGCAAGTCTGGGAGGAAAAGGTGAATAAATATAAACATCTTGAGAGAGAAATTATGGCTCTCATTAAAGGAACAGTTGTATCCTTCTACGGATTCGTGATGGGATCCCGAGGGAAATGGTTGAAGAAAAACAATGACGTAATGAAAGACCTCGTGACCGAAAAATATAAGACATTTGCACGGAACACCACGAATCTGGTTTTATCCTTGACTTTCGAGCTGCTAAGGATTTTTATGGATCTCTGAGAACTCTATCAATATCTCTATTGGACATAATTTAATAATGTTTTAAAATTTTAATAATTTTAAAATAATTTTAGGTAAGATTTTATGGTTAATTTTAGTTAATATTTTAACTAGTTAAACTGTATTTAGGAATAAAGCTATGTATTTTCAATCACATTAAAAGGTGTTGGGTAATATGGGTGAATAAAATTAATTTACACTTTCAACACAACAGATGATAAATGTGTATCTAACATAACGGGTGAATAACCCCAGCTCAATCCTCGCTTTATTGTAATTCTGATTCACAAAGTTTTATCCTATTCCCTTAAATATCATCTGGTTATGGCTAGCGAGATAGGGGTATTACAACGTCGACAAGCGACAGAACAACTCGGAAAGGACACGATCCATTCACATGGTGAGTGCATGAAATTAGCCGGGCTGGAAGGAGATTCCCAAACGAGAAACCAGATGATGAGGGAAATTGGAAGGTGACAGCATGGAACAGAACTGGACCCTGTGCAGCAAACATGGACAGTGGGGGATAGACAGGGACAGGGTCCATCCTGGAGCAGCAATGAACAGATTGAATCATTATTTAAGGGAAAGAAACACTCCAAATGATCAGACTGCCACCTGAGGCAACTGACCAGAGTCTGGCTCAACGGAGACTGTAAAGGGACTCCTGGGAAAGCATTAGGGATGGTGTTAGGATTCCCAATAATGACACACGACAGAATTAGACTAAAGGTGTCTGAGGCAGTAAACACAGGCATGATTCATGAGGATCTATGGATAGGAGATGACAACATCCTACACAGTACGCAGTAGAGAAGAACAGGAGGTTCATAGGCACCACTTTGGACAAAGAGCACCAAACTAATCCTGTGATAACAGGCCTGTACCCAATTTATTCAAATTCACACATGCTGCGTGGCTTCAAGACAAACATCAGCCTGAATTGCCCCAGAAAGGTTTACAATCTGGACACAACATAACCCAATGGGGGGGAAGAGCCTACAGGGGAGGGGGGAATACTGCCCCAACCTCCCCTCACCCTTATCACTATGGGACAGCCCAATGCAGTGTCTGCACCATCACCACCCTCTGTATTAGGCCCCACATCCCTGCCAGAATAGGCCAAACTCAGCTGATAAATAGACACAAAAGGGACAGGGTGGAATTCAATGGGAGTGAGAAACTCCGGCAAATGGTGGAGGAATACCCAGTGAAGTATAATCCCGGTCTCCTGCCTCTGCCGGAGGAGTCACAGCAGATTCAAGCCCGGTTGGACACAGCCCATAGAACCATCACCAAGGCGATACAGCAGGCCCATGATACCAATGAACAGGTAAAGGAGACTCGAGTAATGACTTGGTGGGAGGATTTCTGGGACTGGGGCTCCAACATACAAATCCATCCCTGTGTCTGCCTTCCTGACAGTGATAACCGTGTGTGTTACTGACTCTGGTGAGCCCAGTGTACATCACCAGTCCTCACTGTTACATTTACCCAGTGGAAGAACAAACTGTCAAACTGAATTTGGAGACCTCCGTCCACTTCCAGTCTCCCCCAGCCTATTGAAACCTTGTCGATATTTGATTAAACCCAATTAAATCAGTCTTCGTTACCATTGTGCATACAATGTTCTGTAATATTTGTTTTCTTAACGAATTTTGAGATTTAAAACATTTCCTCGATATTCCCATTTTCCATTCTCCAATGTATAAAGTATTCCCCGGTTTTATAACGTTTCTTCACTTTCAAGTTTCCAGTTTTGAAACTTTTTGTTAGAAATTGGTTTGATTTTAGAACTTGTTTGGCTTTGCCATTTCATTTGTTGTTTGATCAGGCGAGTGAATCTTAGCCACCCTTGTGCATGAATACGGTTTGATTTTCTTTTATTGTTAATGACTTTATGACTTTATAACTTGTGGCCATTGTAGTTTCCCTCTTGTTTTGTATTTGCTCATGTTTCCGATACCTTATTTATTCCAGTTTCTGATATGAGTTCCATGTACCTTTCTCATGCCATCTGTAACACTCCAGTTGGTTATGTATATATTGTGCTTTATTAGAGTCTGAATGGTTGTAGACCCACCGGACAGAGATTGGTCTTCTATTTTGTGATCCATCATACCTTCGTTCAGGATCAAGAGGAGGGACTGTGGTGGGAGAGTCTGTCCAAAATCATTGATTTCTGATGAACTTCAACATGTTTTTTTGTCCATTTGAAGCATCAATCAGAATTATTTTATTGCCTTCGGTCAGCAGGCTTGGTGATAAACTCGGTGAAGAGTGAATTCACAAAAGCACAAGTCACATTCCTGTGCCATGTGATTGAACACACACACACACATCGCGCATGGGATGTGAAAACAAAGGTTTTTGGGGAGCGTTCCATTCCAAAGAGAGAAGTACCATGATTCCTGCGACTGTCTGATTGTCATCGGAAGGTCGTACGGTATTTTAACAATGTGGCTGCTTCATTGACGGACTTGAAGTGCATAAACTTTCAGTGGATGAAGACAGACAGGCAGAAGGTATTTGACATCCTGAAAGCTGTGCTCACCACTGCCTCAGTGTCAGGCACAAAGTCATTCAAGGTGGCTATCAATGAGAGTGATGTGGGTGTCGGTGCTGTCTTCTTGCAAGACGACAATAAGATAGACTGATTGCATTTTTTCCATAAAATTGAATTATCAAAATAAACATTCCACGATTGAGGAGACCTTGAGCTTAGAGTTGGTGTTGTAACATTTCAACCTTTTCATTGTCAGTAAGGTGTTAGAGATAATTGTATACACACTGATCATAATTTATCCCAAAAACTTTCAAGGGTTAAGGGCAAAAATTCCAGATTGTTTAAATGGAGCTTATTATTGCAGCCAGTTTGAAGATTATACACATGGCAGGACAAGAGAACATAAATACTGATGTATTGCTGCAGCTTTGAGGGAGATGGAGGTGTTCAGTACCAGGAGAAAACTGACAAAATAGTCTGGAATGGTGAATGTCCGCACAGTTACAGTCAGGGTGTATTTATTGTGGTCTACTCACAGCCTAAAGCTGAAGGCTTTCAACAAATGAAGCCATCTTTGTGAATGGATGAGTGTCTTTTTTGTTTAAAAAGAGGGGAGGTGTGACAACACTAGGTCTTAAAATCAGACCCCAAAAAAACAACAAAATGCACCTCTTAAAACCAGAGGGAACAAGGTGTCTACTTGAATCCAATTAAATAAACAACTTGAGGTCTAGGTTGGCTTTACAAAGTTTGGAACAATAGAAGCAGCCTGAATGGGTGGGGTCAAGCTCCCCCACAGCCAGGATTGTTAAGTTCAGTTCCTCAGTAGCAGTTGTTGCTGGGGTCTTGAAGCTGGGCTTGAAAGCTGCAGTTCATCTTTCCATCGCCCAAATTTGTTTTCCTCCAGCACTGTAGAATTGCATATGAGATCATCTCTTACTGAATTTGCCTTGACCAAGGGTGTGTTTGTGTTACTACATTGGAACAGTTACTGTTTATTAATTAAATTATAGCATTAATATTTCCAATGGAATTATATATTCCACTTTCTGGTTTCTTTTGTGACATTTGAATAATGGAGAATGAATAAAGTTTGTTTTGCTTCAAGTCTGGCAGGTTGGCCAGTTGAATTGCATCCAGAATGCAGCGCCTGGCACTTTCCTTCAAAAGTGAGAAGAAGTTGGGGTCTCGTGCCTTCGTAATGTACATTGTGGGGGGGGTGGGAGGGGAAAGTGGAGAGTGGAGAGAGGAAAAGGAGTCAACATTTCAGGGGTAACCCTTCTTGGGAGAGAACTTCTTCAAAGTGGGCATTCTTTGAATAGACCTCACAGTGGAACAAACTTGGTTAGACACTAAAAAGACTGCAGATACTGGAAATAAAACCCATCCGGAAGGGAGGCTGGAAATACAGGCACAGCAACTGGAATAAACAGGGCATCAAAACTGGCCAAAATACAAAGCATGCTGGGAATACTTGAACCAAGACAAAAGACAATTCAGCCTCAGGGACAAGTCATTGCAAGATCCTAAAACCCAGACAATTGCTAACTGGAGGCATCAGAACACATGAGGAAGTGTGAAAGGGCAATTCAGCCCTTCCTGATGAACAAACACTCGACAGACCAGCTCCCAGTATCTGGGAAGGAGCTTCCGTTTCTAAAGAATCAGATCGTTCAAAATAAATAGTTAACAGTCTGAAGGTGAACTCTAAACCTTTGTTCAAATAAAGTTGTGACCTGGTTCCCTGCCTGTAGACTGGTGCAGTGTAGCCTCTTCCGAGCACACCCCATGGTGCCTGGGGAAGTTAATACTGTGTACATTGGTTAAGGTGTCCATAGGGTCTTTGAGACCCCCCCCCCGTTCCAGATAACATTTTGGCTTCAGAACAAAGTGACCCTTTACGTCCTTTTAACCTGAACTGCCTTCCTTGCCGGTATCTTGCACGTTCAGCCTGAGCTGGTCTTGAAGGGAGCAGCTGCCCCACGTGAAGGCCAGGGTATAATCTGAACATGAGAAACACTGGCACTGACCACCCATGGAGCCTTAAACTGGGACAGGCAAAGCACGGGCCGGGGGACTACACCGGATCCTCATTTTCCTTTTAACCGGATTGATTAAAGGACGACATAAACCTGTTAAAATGACAAGGGATCCCAATGGCACAAACAGCAGGACACCCTGAAGCAATATCTGTGTGAAATGGCCCAAAGGGGCAGCATGTGCCAGGGAGCCAGCCTGGCGTTGGGGTGAAGGTTCCCTGGTCCAGGAGCTGTGGGGAGAAGCCCATTGGGAAGTGGGGAAGAAAGCTGTAAAGCTTATCCCAGTGATTGGTGCTGCCTGCAGCTGGAACAGACTCCCCAGGGGAAGGCAGCATGGGATCCAGGCATTCCCAAAATCAACTCCACTCTAGAACAGAGCAGAATGACAGGCTCAAGCTCTTCAACAAAGCAACAAGACTGAAAGTGACAGGAAAGCTTGATCCATGTGGAACAGTTCCAGCCACCATTTGGAAATGTTTATTCTAGTGAGGGGAGGGTCACTGGGGACCAGGAGACAGCCTTACTCTACATTGACAGATTGAAACAACATTACAGTCAGCTCCAAGGGACTGTACCGGTCTCCTCCAAGTCTGTAACATGGAGCGATACACATCTGACCCGAACACAGAACAAAGTCCCAGGAACAAATCCAGGCCCCAGGAGAAACCAGTCTCAGCCCAGAACGGGCTAAACGGGCACCTTTGGGGTTCTACCTCCCCATGGAGATAAGTGAGAGGTTCAACACTGACCCAGCCTCACCTGATCCACCTCTGCCCCACAGACAGGGAGCCCCACCATCTTTCCCCAGGGTGACTATGCCCCCAGCACCCACCCCCTGACCCATGTACCCAGAAGGAAAGACCCATGTCTGTTATTTGATGAAATCTATCTCCAGGCTGTCACACACTGATTGGACACGGAGGGTCACATGCCTCAGGCCAGCAGGCCATTCAGACCCACCCTGAGAACCAGCAAATCAGGAGGGAGACCCTTGACACCAGGAACGGGGGTCCTCCCTGCCATTGGGCAAGATAAGGCAGACCGCATCGAGGCGCTAGACAAATGCAGCCAACCAGGCGAACACTCCAGCAGCTTTGCATGGAGACTGTGTCCAATATGTCTGATTTCAGGGATATGACCCACACCACACTAACCCACAAAGGCAGAAGCTGGGTCCACAGCTTTGTCTCCCATTACCTCAGAAAGGGGGAGGGAGAGGTCTGTGGACTTATGGGTCATCCACAAATTGATCGCTGTAGGAGGGAGGGACTTGACAACAGCCATCCAGGAAAGTAAGTGTAAGTGTGGCCCAGACTTCCTACCGCTCACCCCTCCAACTGGCAGGAATGGGAGAAGGGGCAGGAATATACCACAAAGCCCCTGATAGACCTCACCTGCCTCCACCCACCCCCTTCCTCTGGACTGACCCCATGCAGCTGAATTGGAGACTTTGCCCGCGACTGTAGGGCACCCCAAACCCAGTCATGGTCATGAGGAAGTTGGCAGCACCCCTCTGTACCCAGGGCTCCCCCCTGGAAGGAGCTGTGTGGGAGACAGTCACAGTGACTGCCCCCCCCCACCCCGTGTAGTGATTGGGACCAGGTGGATCTGGTGGACTATGAGCTCCTTGATGAGAGATGTTAATCTGGGCCAAATCAGGAAGCCCTGGCTGACCAGGATTATCCGGGGATTGAGAATCTCCTCAGTTCAGGAACCTGACTCGGTCTGGCTGGTCACAGCCAGTGTACTCTGTCCAAGTAAATCAAGGGGGACATGGTGACAGGGTCTGGGGGCTCAGGTCCCAGATCGGGATGGATTTGGATTGATTTAAACAGACTTTGGGATTACTGTCCAAGACCTTAAAATAAAGCTTCGGTGGAAATATACGGTTAGTTTTGGTTACTTGTGGTTGGTCAAATCAAAAGTCGGGGAAATGGCTTTTAACGTTGCAAAAAACGTTCTGGGTTTGAACAAACTTCCCAAATTTGCCGAGGAAGTTTAGAAAGATGGAAATAGAGAGAAACTTTCAGGATTAGCAGACAGGCTATTATTTCCAAATTACCAAAATTCAACAATAAAGACGTCAAAGCCTTTTTGAATTATTTTGAATAACCGGTGAGGCAGATGATTGGGCCAGAGACTGTGGGGGTAATGGTCATTCCCCCCCCAATGGGAGTTGGTAGGTGGGGCGAGTGAGGTGTTTGCAGTGCTGTCAGGTGGGGGTGTGAAGAGATTGTGAAGATGGTAAACAGGCTCTCGAGTGGCTACAAATGGATTTCAGAAACATAGAGGCAGCAGGTCAGCAACAAAGGAACCAGGTCAGACATGTATCCGGTTTGAAAGAATTAAACATAACAACGTCCATGGGTAGGGGAGATCCTGCTGTCGAAGACTGGGCCCAGCATGCACAAATAACGCAATATTTTTTCTGGGCAACTGACACTGGGGCAGGTGAAAAGCAATGAGCAATCCTTCGGAATGCTTGCAGACCCACAGCATTTTCAGTCACAAGGGGTTTAAATGATCCCAGAGGCACCAGATACCAGAACCTTCCGAGAATTGACAGTTGAGTAAGGAATATTACGACCACAAACCATCTCTAGTCCTAAGATGCCATTGGTTTTTTTCAGGTGTTAGAGGACCGGGGAATTCGTCGAGATCTTTGATGAGGTTGAGACGACTGGCAGAGGCATGTGGTTTTGGGTTAATACTGAAGGAGATGCTGAGAGACCGTTCTGAGGCATGGGAGACAAGGGGGTGGAGCCAGCTTTCCCATTGTTAGTCAGTACGTGGGGATGTGGGATTAATGACATAACCACACAGAAGGATCTACCGGCTGAAGCCCAACTGGACTTCAAACAGCTACTACACCTGGCTTTGTCATTAGAAACTGCAGCAAGTGCATCATGGGAGCTGTCGGGCCATCCCAATGGAAGGGGACTCTCACCTGTCTGACTGAGCTTGGGCAGCACCATTTGAGTGTAGACAATCAGCCTCAAGCTGGGCATGTCCTGAACAGAGGGGCCTTAAGGCCAGCCCTCAGCAGGACCTCAAACAAAGCCCAGCCTCGGCCAAATGGCTGAAGAGACCTTCAGGATCTGGCTCAGACAGCCATTGTAGTTGCTGCTGGTGTGTGGACGCAAGACAGAAAAGGATCCCACAAGATCTGACCTGAGTAACAAACTTGTAGGCTGGTACCCGGGAGAGTGCCCACCTTGCAAAGCCCCCTCCACGTGGGTTGGGACAATCCAATGGCTTAGCAACATCCAAATCAGATGGTATTAAAAACACTGTTTGGATAAATGGTCTCCCAGTTCCCATGGAAGGGTCCATTCTGGAATAAAACATCCTGGACACCCTTGCGGTCACTCCTGACAATATCCGACTGTGGGCACAACGATCCTGTCCTGGTGAAACAAACAGCTGGTGGGAATGGGGGAAGGAGAAGGGCCATCACAACCAGATTGAAACCTTTCCGATCCCAGCAAGACCAGATCACCGTCGAGGACGGCAGATTACTATGTGGAGCAAGCGGGATTGTCCGAGTAAAGGTCATCACCAGATACTGACTGAACCCCACCAGGGTCATCCAGGGGTTTCCAAGATGAAGATACAAACAAGGAATTATGTCTGGTGGCTGGGATTGGATGCTAACACAGTTGCATTGGTGGGCAGTGCCCAGAGTGCCAACAAGGATAAAAATTACCACCAGCTGAGCTCCCACATTTGTGGGAATGGCTCGGTTACACATCGACTATGCAGGTCCTTCCATGGGCACAATGGGCATTGACAATGACCAGGAACAAAGTGGTTGGATGCACAAAGTTAGTTCAGCAAACTCAGGGATGATAATGAATAAACTGTGAGCATCCTTCACAATACACAGAGTCCAGGAAGCATCAGTCGTCGACAGTGGAGCATCATTGACCTCAAGAAATACTCACATTCTGTGGGAAAATGGCATAAGGACAGCTCCATGGCAATTATCGTCCAATGGTCTGGTGGAAAGAGTGTTCCAAATGTTGAAGGCAGGCTTAAAGCAGCAGCCTACAGCGTCACGTGATACCGATCTGTCCCGGTTCCTGATGGCGTGTGGGCTGAGCCCAGAATCAACAACAGGATAGTTCCAGCAGAGTTGGTGATGGGGAGCAGACACTGCACCAGGTTAAACCTGATATTTCCCCAAACTGGGGGAGGGTTGTTGGGGTGAAACAGCAGCAGGATCACCAATGCCAGCCACATGCCTCCTCGAAGCGAGGGAGATCATTTCATTGAGGGGATGACATTTAGTGCCAGAACCATGGAAACGGCTCTGTATGGGTACGAGGTGAGGTTGACGTGAGGTCAGGTCCCGTGACTTACAAAGTTTGGGGAAAGTGAGGCAGTCCTGAACCAACACGTGGATCACCTGAAAGCTGTTTCCTCACAAACAGGGCAGGAGCAAAACATACTAGGCCCCTGTCAACAACCAGAAGGCCTGTCAGAAACCATGGGCTCTCCCCTCTGGCTGGTGTTGAGGAAACCTCAGGGTCCAAGATGGATGCAGCCTCGATACCATTACCGCTGGAAGGAGGAGGAAACTCTCGAGATGCTCCAGATACAGGGAGAGGAACTACAGTCCGGTACAGGCCGTGTCAGAGTCTGCATCAGAGGGACCGGAGCTGGGGTGGACACGTCACAGGAAAAAGGTACAAGAGGAGCTGACCCACACTCCCGGGCCAGTGGGGAGGGTGGGGGGGATGCGTTTGCTACAAGATCATTATAACCAGGAGATTAAAATAAGCACTACCGCAGTTAGGCGGTAGTGTGGGGGTTTAATTTAAAAAGAAAAAAAAAGAAAAAAAAAGGAAGGGTACTAGAGCCCGGGTGTCCGTGGAGAAGAAGCACATGGTGTCCACCAACACCCTGGAGTTGTGACTGGCCACTCGAGTGTATCCTTCTTTTTGGAGATTGGATCATTTTGTGACTGTGACTGTGTGTGTGTGTGTGTGTGTGTGTGTGTGTGTGTGTGTGTGTGTGTACTTGCAAGGACTCTCCCTGGAAAAAAAACCAGGAGATTTAATTGCCCTTTGATGTGAAGGGGCAGTGCTTGTCACTGACCACTCGGGTGTTTTCCTATCTTGAGAGTTGGATCAGTGTGTGACTGTGACTGTGACTGCGAGTGTGAGTGTGTGTGGTGCAGTGGGGTGACCTGTAGTGTGACATGATCCCAAGGTCCTGGTTGAGGCTGTCCCCATGGATACCAAACTTGGCTATCAGCCTCTGCTCGGCCACTCTGTGTTGTTGCCTGTCCTGAAGCCCACCTTGGAGGATGGTCACCTGAAGGTCCAAGGCCGAATGTCCCTCACCGCTGGAGTGTTCCCCGACTGGGAGGGAACCCCTCTGTCTGTTGATTGTTGTGTGGTGTCTATTTGTTCATTGTTGTAGCCTCTGCTCGTCTCACTAACGTACCGTGTCTCAGGGTATCCTCGCCTGCAGCGTATGAGATAGACACCGTTGGCCGAGTCACATGAGTACCTGCCGTGTACACGGTGGGAGATGTCCCGACGTGTCATGGTGGTATCGTGTCAACACTCTGACACACCATGCAGCAAGGTGTGACAAGGTAGTATGGTGCTGTCCTGAAAACCAGGCAGTTTGCTGCGAGCAATGATTTGTTTAAGGTTTGGTGGTTGTTTAAAGGTGAGACATGGAGGCGTGGGGACGGTCTTGGCAAGGTGCTCATCCTCATCAATAATGTGCTGCAGGCTGTGAAGAACATGGTGTAGTTTTTCAGCTCCTGGGAGGTACTGGCCAACAAAGGGTGCCCTATCTGTCGCTGCTGATGCTGCCTGGCTTGCTGTGTTCATCCAGCCTCCAGCCTGTCTGTGATAGAGCAGTGAAGGCAGAGTCAATTGTCACATTCAATTGGGAATGGGATCATTACCTGAAGAGAAAAACATTTGAAAACTACAGGCAAAGAATAGGCCAGTGGGACTGGCTAACTTCATGTCGCAGAGGGCTGCATGCAGATGATGGGCCAAATGGTCTCCTTCTGTACTACAACCAGACTGTGATTCTATTCACATAATGGCTTGTTTCAGGAAACAATTCCAAAATACACTTGATTGCAATCTACAGAAACACACCAGCTCACATTCACAGAGAAAAACATTCCATCCAGAACTCAGTAAGAAAAGATTTCTCTCTCTCTCTCTCTCTCCCCCACCCAATGACTTGTTCTGAGTCTCTCACATGAGATTGTGTCTCATCTCAAATACAAGCTCTGCAATTGGAAGTTTTAGCTCATACACTATCACTTTCAAAAATTCCTCAAAATTAAAACAAGGATATGAGAAATTACAATGTTCTTGTCACATTAACAAAATATAGATCATTAATATATAAACACACACCCAGTATCTCAGCTATCTTCTATAGTCTGGAATTTCCATTTTTACAAAGCTGTCTCTTTAAATAGTTTCTTTGTGTCTGTTCCATCTCCTCAGGGTCACTTTGTTTTCAATCTCTCTCTGAGTGATTGCTCAGCTGAAGCAGCTAAGGGGCTGATTAGCAGCTTATTAAAAGATCCTGTGGGTCAGGAGCTGCCCTTTCAGTTTGGGAGGCTGTGTGGATAGACACCTCTCTGTAGCTGTGAGGGACAAGGACAACTAATATAGAGAAGGGGGATTGCTAACAGATACAAGTCTAGCTTGCTTCAGGGTTGGTGGGGGGAGAAACTTTCTCAATGTGGGTTTGAGCATCAAAGAAAATATTCAGGCCCTTCCTCAATCTGGGAAACTAGTGGAAGGTGTTGGAGCAGCTTGTTCCTGGCCAACAGCTGGTGTCTACTCCAAATCATGTTTCTCCTTTCCTGTCCCTCTGCATTCTGAACAATCCTCCAATTCCCAGTGAAAAAAGCCCTCTCCATCGGGAGAGGAAAGGAATTGCTTTATGAAAGTAAAAGACTGTACTGTAAGATGGAGTCAGGATTGTAGGGAAGAGCTGCTAATCTCTGAGAAATGGTTGTTACCACCGACTTGTCCCTCACTGGAACAAAACACAAACTGACCCACAATTGACAATCAGCACTAAATTGATTCTGGAGTGTGCACCATCTGAGAGGGTGGGGGTGGAAACCACGACCAGCCTGGCTCCAGGAGGAATTGATCAGAGGCTCCTTCACTGGAACAGAGTCTAGATTAGAGTGGTGCTGGAAAAGCAGGGGGTGGAGTAACTGGGACAGGGAGCTGGATTAAACAGGGGGGAGTACGGTGACTGGGATAGGGAGCTGGATTAAACAGGGGGGAGTACGGTGACTGGGATAGGGAGCTGGATTAAACAGGGGGGAGTACGGTGACTGGGATAGGGAGCTGGATTAAACAGGGGGGAGTACAGTGACTGGGATAGGGAGCTGGATTAAACAGCAGGGAGTACGGTGACTGGGATAGGGAGCTGGATTGATGCAGAATTCAGACTGTCTGGATTATTTCACCATGTTGTTTATCATGAAGAGCAGGGAAATTGCATGATATTCCCTCTTCACTTGCTGTCCCTGCCAATATGGTGACTGATAAACAGCTACACTTGGTTTATTAAACCACAGAACTGTAACTGCATAATGTGGTGAGTTAACCACTGTCCCATGATCCAGTCACCCAAGACCTGCAGGAGACTGAGGAAGGGATGGTAAAGAGGTGGTGAGAGCAAGCCTGAAACCTCCAGGGTGTTCTCTCTCCTCCCAGAGTTTTGCTCTGATTTGAGCAGTTAACCCTTCAATGATCGCCCCCTGCCTTAATCATGGATCCCCACTACTCCAGGTGTCTGTTAATTATATTGAGACACACTGTCTCACTGAGACAAAGCAGAACTAGGACTGGCTTTCTGCTTGAAGCCAGTGTTTAGTTAAAGCTATCGATACCCAAACGCTCAGCTCCATAATGTTGGCTCCATTTAAAATAGTGCAATCTACAGTGAAGCTCCTTTAATTCAGTCTGAACAAGGAGACATGGAGGTTGAACTAGTCCACTCTGGTTATGACTGTCCTGATGAGTCCCATTTTAATTGAAATGATTTGACAAATGCACATCTGAGCTTAATCCCTTGATCACCTCTGCACCAAATAATTCCATGTGAACAATGAATTTGGGATCATAACCCACACAAATGAAGATTGTAGACAGCTTGACTTTGTGGTCTTGGCTCAGTTGGAAGCTGAAGATCCTGAATATCCAAGTTTATTAAATGCAGTTTCAGTAATTGCCCTCCATGGGTCATGTTGCACATTGTGTCCTCCACCACCCATCAGTAACCCACCTACAAGCCGGAACTAATTGATCTCCCTTTGACCACAAAAATAAGGCAACACTTTCCTCAGTCCCTCAGGATTCTGTTTTTCCTGGGAGTCTCAGCTCAAACTGCTCAGTGATCACATCTAGTTGTGTATTATGTGGAGAATGAAGCCTGTCTATCTAATTATATACTTGTCCTGATGACCCTTAATGAGTTCATGTTGAGTCATGTTTCTCAGACCATTAACTGATCTCAACAATATCGGACTGCTCGTGATTTTGATGTGAGAATGGAGTCAGTCTTTACCAGACTGGACAGAGATGGAATATACCCTTTGGAGGATATTGGGGAACTGATGGGTGTTCATGGTTCCATAGCTCCCTTGTAGATGAACTCTAATGCCACCCAGCTGGCATTCTGTTCTTTGCCCTTTCAATGGGGTTTGACCAAGATGGGCCCCCCTGTACTTCCCAGTGTAATGCTGTAGTTTCTTGATCTTGTGTGCATTTTTTTAAACAAACTCCATTTTGAGAGAGGTAGGACAGTCTCCACTGGTGTTTGATGTCAACATTACTCTTTCAAACCTGGTCTGCCTTGAGTCAGTGGTTCTCATGGGGTATAAATAGAGGCTTTTGAGATTTAATTTGGATATCCCTTTAAAAGCTGTTTCAGTCGATGATTTGGAGATCTTGTCTCTGTTAAAGTCACCAATTCCAAAGCCCTGCCTTTTCAAATTAACCCATTTGGCAGATTCTAACTCCCTCCTATATCTTATGGTTAATAGCAGATGTTCAAATCTGTACAGGGTTCCAGGGATTCCTGTTGCTCCGATGTATGAAGGTTGTGCTGGGATTTCTCACCCATTTCAACTTCTTTGAAAACCTTCACCTGAAGAAGCTCTAACTTTCCCAAATTCCTTTCCATCCAGAAATGGGAGGAGGCCTGGCCCACTCTGGTGGTGGGAGATTCCAGGTTCTCCTGGTTAATGATTGCAATGGGAATGTGTCACTCAGTCTCTGCACCCCAAGTCCACCATCCCTGTTCCTTGTGCAGATGATCCCATCTCTTGTATCATGGGCAAGATGATGGACCTTTTTTGTAAAATTACCAATAATTTGAATATTTTTGAGATGCTTCTATTTAAAATCAGATGGTACACCTGTCGGGTGCCATTGTTTAAAATAAAAATCTCCCCTTTTTGGTGTCAGTGCGGCTGATCTTAAATTAGCCCAGATTTTTGCAATTTTTCTTCCCATCCTGTTTCCTGTGGACCTGCCCAAGGGTCAACCCATACCCCTGAATAGTTCTGTCTCCACTGGGGGATGAATTAACAGGAGTCCAGCTAAATGACCAATTATCTTAGTAATTGTACTAATCTTTGGTGAGTTTTGAGAAGATTCCTCACTCAGGTTGAGGATCTGGATGTAAGTTTGCTCACTGAGCTGAATGAAAACGAACGTCCCAGCTCAGCGAGCAAACTCTCATCCAGAAATGTTTTATCCACATGGGGTCAAATGAACTCCTTGGTCTTTAATATTTAATGACCAAGCCAGTACAATCTCAACATTGACCTGTTTCCAGGTTTCTGGTTATCCCCTGCTGAGTTGCTTTAGTGCTTTATTGTTGAAGGTCAAAGTGGAGCAGTTAATCTAATCCTCATGGAAAGGTATAACTCCATGATCAGCTTCCTCCAAGGCTGCAAAGCAAAGGATCCAACACTGTTGGAGAGAAATCTCCCTGCTTCACTCCCCTCTTTCTGTACTTAAACACTACAAAATAGTGCCATCATTGAGTTTTCCTCTTGCTCATCAACACCTGTTCTGGATACTTCTATCGCGAAGCCAGCTCGATGTTAGAGACGGCAAAATAATAACTGACATGACAATTGGCCAAGTGAGGGACGTTGAGCTGGGTCCAATAAGCTGCTCGGTTAGTTCTCATACCTAAAGCTGTCATTTGTGTTGTGTGAAATTGAGAAGACACCAATTACCCATCATCCTGACGAGTGAACTAAATTACAATCAACTTTATTAATATCAACAAATCACTACAATCAAATTATTAACTATCATTAAAGATCTGCAAAAGTTCAAGAGTCAAAGATCTAACCAATTGAGATGCATGCTGGCAGAAAACTTTTAAACTGGTGAATCATTTGGGGATTCAAAACCTTTTAACATTTTGTCTTCACCCACTTTCCTCCAGGACCCATCACAAACCCATAAAAAGATGGAGTCACTCCTCTTGTTAATCCCATTAGCTTTGTGGGAAGATATTTGTTCGTCCACACTTTCATCGCACACCTTCTCCAACACACCCGTGACATCGACAATGACCACCAAACCTTTCCTGGAACATAATGTCCGACTTCCATCCTCCGTTCTTATCCAAGCTTCTACATATTTTCCAACTGTATTTACTGACATGTTCATGTAATTTCTCAACTACCTTTTAATGCCATTTAATTCTCATTTGTAACCGCAGGGCACCAGCTGGGGGTATGTGCAAGTGTTTGATATGGGGTAGAACATCTCTGACGAGCCTGTCTTTGGATATATCTTTCATGGCTAAGGGTTGTTCCAGTGGATATAAATCTGGAGGTCTTCCTAATGATTGCTGTCTTTCTCCACATGTTGGAGATTCCATTGACCTTGTAGTATCTCACTTGCCTCCATAGTCTAGAGCTATTACTAAATAGGCTCACCATTATCTTGTTCTACCTCATCTACACCATCTTCTGGTCATATTTCTTGAAGTCAAACATCCCCTTCTGCACAGGCAATGGGGCTTTGGCATTGATCACTGGTATCATGAAAATTTCCTCCTCTTCCTGGTCATTTTGCCAGCATCCTTAGAACATTGGTATTGCTTTCTTTGCTGTACTGAAAGGAAACGTGGATTACATTTATCAGTTGGTTTTTCATGTTTTCTTCATGATTGTGAGATTTGTATTTCCAATTTAGGAATCCCCAATCCTCTGCCCCTCCAATGTGTGTATAAAACCCCATTGGTGGTAAAATGTGGCAAATGTAAAATTTCTTTCTGAAATCTTGGAATAAGAGTGTAATCCTTGTAAAACATTGAGATACTTCCTTTGAAAACCAGATAGTAATACGTCCTCTGGATTATCTAAGTATTTTTTTTCTGAATGTCAATTCTTTGTCAGGCATAAGGCTGATGGTAAGATTCTTTGTCCATTCTTGCAACTTATTGTCTGACTTGACCCCGCCCAGTGCCAATTCATGGATATGTTTGTGTGAAAATATTTTGTCAATTCCCCCAGGGGGCATAGCTTTAAATTAAGGGGGGATAGATATAGGACTGATGTTAGGGGTAGGTTCTTCACTCAGCGAGTCGTAAGTTCATGGAATGCCCTGCCAGTAGCAGTAGTGGACTCTCCCTCTTTATGGGTATTTAAAGCGGGCATTGGATAGGTATATGGAGGATATTGGGTTAGTGTAGGTTAGGTGGGCTTTGATCGGCGCAACATCGAGGGCCGAAGGGCCTGTACTGCGCTGTAATGTTCTATGTTCTATAATGGATTGGGTCTGATTCTTGTCAATCTTCCAGTTCCTTTGACGTGTTGGTGTAAGGTCTCATTTTATGAAAGAAATGGAACCCTCCAGTTTTTGTTAATTGACAGTCTGGCATTCTCACAAGTGTTGGACAATCTTCAAATTACACCCCCTACCTGAGTGAGTTTCACTAAAGTGGTGTATCATCAGCAAACGCCAGGGGCACACGGTGGATAAGATCATCTTTAAAATTCATAAAAACACCTGACTTCCCTCCCAATGTACTAAAACAATCCATAGTGATATTAAACAAACAACTTAGCACCACAAGCTATCTTTATAAACACAAAATTAATGTCTCCATCACTGTCATATTATTTGTCCAAAGATTTATCATTGTATAAAATACTCCGGCTACTCTGTAATGATTTAAAAGTAATTTGTGCCCGATCAAATCAAAGGCCTGAGCTCAGTCCATGAAAGCTGCCCAATCTCTCCCATTTCCCTTTGTCCCATTAATAACGTTACTGACGGTGAAAGCATTGAGACTGCAACCCAGGGTTGTCCCAAGGAAACCTTCCTGTCTCGGGAAGTACAACTGCTTCGCTGAGTCGTTTTGCAATATGTTTTGTAAATATACGAAGCTGAAATGGCCCTATAGTCACTGGTCACCAGTTATTGGTGGTCTTGGGGATTAGCACTGTCCTCCCATTCTCTAGCATTTCTGGTAGAACACCAGTTTGGAGCCACAATGAATCCAGCCTGGGCAGATGTGTACTATCATCCATATGAATGGACTCTCTCCTTTAACCCAATACCATTGGGTCCTGCTGCTGTTCTGGGATCTACCCCACGAATGATCATCCATTTCCTCTACTCACTGGCTCCATCAGGTGATCAGTGGAAGTAATACCTCCATTAGACTTCAATCACATCATGAGCCTTTATTGGAGGTTAATGTCACTCTCTGATCTATTCACTGACCCGATGGGCTTGCAACCTGGTCTCAGCAACAGACACAAATCTGGGGGTCTCCAGCGGTCAGTTAGTGTTGAGATGGTTGTCATTTTTCTGGTGTGGTTAATATTTGTCACAATCCCCCAGCACAAGTGAGCTTACAGGGTGTGGCCAGGTATCTGTCCATCCGGAACTCGGGAGATTGACTAAATCTCCCATTATTTATTTAATAGCACTGTCCAATGGCAGTGCCCACAGTCCACACGGGTCAACAGTGGATCGAGCCAGACCAAGCCAACAGGCTGTTCCACAAACCTAAAGCCAGTACTCTGGTCCAAATACCAGTAAAACCAGCTTAAAAACCAGTGACATGAGTTACACAGGTCCACTCTCCCACTGCTATTACCAGGGGAACCATGAGGTACAGTTTGTGATGGAGTTGAAGGCTGGAGCCAATTCCAAGACAACTGAAAGATCCTTTCTATTTCTTGAGCTCCTTTTTGAATAATCTCTTGCAAGAAGGCTGTATTTCCATTACAGCCCAGTGTTGTCACATTACAACCATTCTGTCTAAAATTCAAACTAACAGCCTGATTTGAGTCTCATCGCTTAAACTCTTAGGGAAAAGACTTGCTAAAATCAGGCCAATATTAATAGGTCTCTGGTTATCAATTGCTTTAAGGCTGTCCTTGTCATCCAGTCTTTGACAAATTGAACTGTTTTTAATTTCAATGAATCGGGTCCCGCTCCTGATGATCCAGAGAGAACCCTGAGGTGAGTAATAACTCTCTGAATGTTAATGGCCTCAAGGTTCATCCCATTGAGTCCTGGGACACGTTTCGGATTGATCTCCTCAATCGCTGGCTTGATTTCACTTCCTTCTGTGGGGCTGATCAGGAGCTTGACATTCCCCCTGATGGTATATGGCTAGAACTAATGTCTCAGCTTCATGATTGGGAATGGATCATTCCCCACTGTATACCCTTTCCAGCTCCTCACTGGGGAGAGGACAGAGGGAAACAGTCAGTGCCCCAGAGTTTACTGGGTACATTATCTCCTATTGTTATTCAGTATTTGAGTCTCTTTAATGGGATTTCTTAGCCAAATGTTTCCAGGCAACACTATTGGTGTCCTCTTTCTGCCTTCTCTTACTAGTCCTCTGTGACCTCCTTCCATGATCTGCTTTCCTCCCTTTCCCTGAAGTTGTTTCTCCTTGAGTCAATGATTCCGTGTTCTGAGCCCCAGACCCTGCTCTCTTGTTTCTGGATCCTTTTTAACTGAGTAATTCTTCTGCCTGAGTTAATTGTTCTAAATATCTATATTGGAGTATAGACAGGTCATTGAATAATCTCCCCACCACCCTCAAGGGGTTTGATTTGCTGAACTGATTCCGTACCTAAATTTTCTTCAATATTTTCCAAAGGTCCTTCTCCTGGGATGGGGAAGGGGCTTGAGCTCCATGGAGTTGTGAATGACTGGTTCAGTGACACTACCATTATACCACCATCGCCTCACCTGTCAGTCTAGGACAAGGAGATGGCCATTCCCTGGGATCGGCATGCTGGGTAAATTCTCATGTACCACTGAGATGCTGCTGAGTCGTTTCCAGTCTGAGTCATACAGCACAGAAACTGACCCTTCGGTCCAACCCGTCCATACTGACCAGGTTTCCTGATCTGAACTTGTCCCACGGGCCTGCATTTGGCCCATATCCCTGTGAGCCTTCCCTATTCATGGACCTGTCTTTAAATGATGTATCTGCCTCTCCCACTCCCTCTGGCAGCTCATTCTATCTGTGCACCAGCCTCTGAAAATAACGGAGATGCAAGTGGAACATTGCTCTTCATTTCATTAAACTGATGGAACACACTCCCGTGTTAAACAAAGCAGATGGCTTTCTGAATAAAGCATCCTCTAAGCTATCACAATATTAGACACACTCTGACTACCAAGTGTGACCATGTTTAAAATCCTGTCGTCAGCTCTCCAGTGGGACTGCCTTCAAAGTGAGTGGAGAGAGGCCAAGTACTTAATGCAGGGCCATTGGGGTCTTCAGTAGTGACCGTGCAGGATGGGGTTTTGTGACTGTGTCTGTAGACCAATTCCACTTTATAACAATCTCCATGTAATGCCTTTCCCACTGGAAGGATTTGATTCAATTTCAAATTAATTTCTTGTAGCTAAGTGTTTGCTTTTTCTGGGATGTGGGTATTATTGAGAACACGTGTGTGTGTGTGTGTGTGTGTGTGTGTGTGTGTGTGTGTGTGTGTGTTACCACCCCTAATATCCCTTGTCCAATAAGCTGCTCAGTTCACTGTTGAAGTCTGTTCAGAGTCAGCCATGTTGCTCTTGATCTGGAGTCACATACCTACCAGACCGGATAGAGACAGCAGATTGTTTTCCGTGGAAAGCTGGGTAAACTAGAGCCTTGTACAACAATTATTGTCTCTGTCCCCAGTCCTCAGACCAGCTTTACATTCCAGACTGGTCAGCTGAAAATCCATTGGCCTGCCAGGACACAGTGTTTGAACCCATGTTCCCAGAGCAGTAGCTGAGCCTGCTGGATTGAGAGTCCAGTGACGCTGCCATTGTATCAGCATCTTCCCCACCACCCTGCCCTCCCCTTGCCTCTATCTGATTGACTTCCCCTTCAAAATGAAGAAGGCTCCTACCTGAATCACTGACCTCTTTCCCCCTCCTGATGCTCCCTGGCTTACTGTGTTCCTCCAGCCTCCTGCTTGTCCACTTTCTCTTCAAAATGGCTGTCAAATTGATGAACTGCATCTACTTCCTGCACTGATTACTATCCAATTGTCTGGCAAGCTCTTCAAATCTCTCCCCTCACACGGCACTGCAACATGTTTCATCTTGGAGGGTTTCAATAACTTATAGAATTTCCAACTTGGTTTCTGTGGACAGTTTCTAACGTATAATGGATGTGTCCCAGTGTCATGCCTTATTCAGGCAGCTCTTCAAACTCCTGAATACCAACTGCCCATCACAATTACAACCCCAAATCCAAACGAGGTGAGGGTTTAGTGTCCACGGGAGTTGAAAGTAAGTGGAAGCTGAACTGAAATGGAAAACATTGTGGATGTGGAAAGGCTGTTCTCGTTTGGGACAATCTCAAACCAGAATTTGCTGTTTGTTTTAAAACAGTCATCAACTGAAGACAGAAGAGAATGTTGTTGTTCAGAAGATTGGTCTGGAGCTGCCTTTATCAAACAAGGGAAGCAGAGACTTTGTTTGAAGGTGGAGGTAGGTTTTTGATCATGAAGAGTTGGTTTGTAATGATGGCAGTGTGGAGTGACCAGATCAGCCATTATCCTGGTGAATGGCAGAACAGGCCTGTGTGGCTCCAGCCTGAGCTTAATGCTTATTCTGTTTGTTCCAATTTCTAACCCCGCCCAGACTCTCTCTGACACACATCTCACTGAAATATGAAGATCTCAGCCAATGAATGAAGTCTCTGATTTTTAAATGAATGAAGATAGTCAAGAGGCATGTTAACATTTCAGCAAAGGCTCTCGCTGTGGGTCAAAGCCCGATTACAACTGCTCAGTGAAAGGAACGTGAATTGACTTAATGTTGTAATGTCTCAAACTGGCTGCAAGCAAACTAAATGGGGGAGGGGGTGATGGTGTTAGAGCATGTTTTGTGTCTGTTCAGTGAAGAGTTGGAACGCATCGATATTTTACCTGGAATAAGACTGATGTGTAGAGGAATCCTCTGGAACAGGAGACTGTTCAGCCCATTGGCCAGTTCCTGGGGTTATCTCATTCATCTTCAGGTCTTCGTACGAAGTTCAACACCTTTTTTTAAAAATTGTGAACCTTCCCTTGCCTCTAGCTGATCATCTCCCCTCCCCCCATCCCACTTACTGTCCTTTTCCAGGCTGGCAGAAGACACACACCATTGATCTGTCGGTCTCACTTTCCGATCACAGAAGCTGAACGATCAACATCTTTTCCCCAGCAGCACCTTATACCCATTACCCCCACTCCTGGCATACCCCTGCACTCCCCCCACCCACCCCCCCCCCCCCCCAAACTGCAGCATCATGACTGTCCCCTCCACACTTCACTTCAGCTCTGATGAAGAGCCATCCAGACTCGAACTGTGAGCTTACTGTCTCTCCATGGATGCTGCCTGAGCCCCCTGTGATCTCCAGTGTTTCTGCCTGACATGTGACTCCAGATCCAGAGCAATGTGGCTGACTCATTTTCCTTGTCATCTGTGTGGAGGTGTCAGACACAATGAAGACCAACAAGTGTGTACATTTAATCTGTAGTCCACCACCAGCAGGAAGAAAGGAAACACCCGAGTGGCCAGTGACAATCAGTGCCCTTCACATCAAAGGGCAACGCTGTGTGACCAAACAGTAAAGGAGAGGGCAGGGATTAAATCAAAATACAGTGGGAGGGGGAAATAATACACTCCACTCCCAAAATATACATGGTCCACAGACTCCACAGAACAATGCACTCCACTCCCTGGCAGGGTGGGGCAGGGACTGGGCTCAGGAACCTCCTCCCCTGCATCTTCTCCCATCGCGCCCCCCCCCCCCCCCCCTCCCCCCCACCCCCGTCTTCTCTTCCCCGCCCCACTCAGGGCCAGGACCAGGACCATGACCTGGCATCGATGCCCCAGGGGTTTCCATAACAGGGCAGGGGTTGGGCCTGGGGTCAGGAGGTGCAGGGCAGGGATCAGGCACTGATTTTCGGGGCTGGGTGGGGGTCAAGGTTCCTGTGCTAGGGTGACACTGGCACAGCCACAGGGGCATTGTCATAGCGGGTTGGGACAGATCAAGGGTCTGTTTTTGGGGAAAGTGACAGGGTGGTCTCCACGTGTGTGGGCCTGGCATGTTGGGTCGTCTTTAGCATCTTCTGTCCAGCCGGGCACTCACTCCCCCCCCCCCGCTCCCTGCCAGAGGCTGAGGGATTGAAAGCCTCTAGCTTAGCTCCCACTGCTGAGGCTTGTGGTGTTGACCTTGGGGGAGGGGGAGTGGGTGCAGCAGTGCCACGCTCAGCCATTGGTGTGGGCTGGGCAGCCTTCTAGGTGGGGCAGTTTTTTGTGCCCTACCTCACGGCACAGGTGGCATCACATGCCATCCGCTGTCCAGAAGATGTGGTAGGCTGCACCCTCATGGAGGGTAAAGGAGTCCTCTGTGACCTCCTCCTCCCGGGCCAGGCAAATGAACACCTGGTGTCGGAAGGAGTAAATGTGCCGGAGGGCAGGGTCTTTGAGACCGAGCAAGAGCGGTTGGATCCCTGACCGGATCTCCCCCAAGGTTTTGAGGTGGGGAAGAAGAAGCTCACTGGGAATGAAAAGCAGGACACTGGAAATCACGACCCTCTGGGCCGTAACCTCCAAAGGGTCAATGGGCAGCTGTGTCCTGCCCACAGTGAGCCCCCTTTCCATAGCCAGGTGAGCCACCCGCTCTTTATTTAGGAAGAATACGGCCTTCCCGTACATCCTGGCCGCAGCAACTATGGCCAGTGGGCCGACCCACACTAACCATGGCCTTACTGCAGGTCTCAATCGTCATATCCATGTGGTGGGTAGGCCTTGATAATGGGGCGTTTGGTGAGGTACTTGAAGGTGGTCGGGGTTGTAGCTGGGGCTGAAGCGGCCGCGTCTAAGGTAGCGGCTATCCTGGTGTAGGTACGGCTGGGGCCTGCTGTGCTTGGTCTCTCCATGAGTTTTCCTGTGTGACCCCAGGTTTTCTTCCTCTGTGTGACCCCAGGTTTTCTTCCTCTGCGTGAGCCTCACGCAATGGTAATCTTGAGACTAGGAGGCTGAGGCAGTTGTACAGGCAGTCCAGAGTCCCACTGGGCCCGAGCAACAGCAGAGGATTTGGGGCCAGGCAGCAACAATGCAGGTAGGCCTGGGTGTGCCTGTGGCCCAGCTATCAGCAGCAGTCTCAGGTACAGAGAGGTCCCAGCCGGCAGCAGAAGTAGGCCTGGGTGCAGGTGGGACCCAGCCAGCAGCAGCGGAAAGGGGCCCCAATGAAAAGCAGTGGATGCAGGCCTGGGTGTGGGTGAGGCCCAGGCAGTAGTGGTCAGAGCAAGCCCCAGGTGTAGGTAGGCCAGGCAAGGTCCAGGCCCCATTAGTGGGAGCAGGCCCAAACTGTAGT
Source organism: Chiloscyllium punctatum (assembly GCF_047496795.1). Lineage (NCBI taxonomy): Eukaryota > Metazoa > Chordata > Chondrichthyes > Orectolobiformes > Hemiscylliidae > Chiloscyllium > Chiloscyllium punctatum. Next base: position 53,657,580 of record NC_092780.1, read on the forward strand.
AGCAGCAATGATAGTAATAGCTGCCTGTGCAGCTGAGGTACTGCTTCAAATAAGCAAAAAAGAGAAAAAGCCATAAAACAACCACCCACCCACAAAATAAACTCCTTACTGCAAAGGAACCAACAACAAAAATCAGTCTCCTCTTCTCTTGAAAGAGCAGAGTCCTTCCCTTCTCTCTCACACACTGGTCCAGCTCCCTCAGAGCCAGCTCAGAGAACAGAACCTCTGACCCTCCTGTTTAACTGCGGTAGTGTTTATTTTCCCCAGCGCGCACATTCTGTGCAGGCCAGTCCCTTGGTTATTTTTTTCCCCCGGGTTATTTTTCTGTGAACCTTCAGGTTCACACAATAGCATACCCACCCTCCAGCTCTCGGGGTGACCTATGAACCTTCTGGTTCTCAATGAGGCTGACTAGACCCATGGACACAAGACAGTGCAGGTGCTAAACACAACAGGCAACATGAGTCAATTATCAACCACCAAACAGGACTCCTTCCTGGTACAGAGTCCATTCCTAGGATCAGAGACTGTTCCAGTATAGAGTACCTTGTCAGAAACGGGGTCCACTCCTGAATTCAGGAAATGCACACCCCACAGCACACAGGTGTTCAGTCTCCATGGAGTCCTGGCCCAGCCTTGGAGAACTGGGCCCACTCACAGGAACATAGTTAACTGCACCTTTTACAATGTACTCAGGGGTTTGGTCGACTCCTGAAGGCAAGGTCTCTCTACCCCCCCCCCCAAACTCCAGGATACAGCAAGTACTCACCTCCCAACACACATGTTCAGTCTTCAGAGGTCCAGTCCCAGGGCTAGGCCTACCCACAGGAACAGCTCCTCTGCTCAGATGTTTTTCACTTTTCTTTCTGGTGTTTGGACTGAGCCCTTGTGAGAAAATACAAACAAAAAACCAAGAAAACTAGAGTGCAAGGGCTAAGCCCTGCCACAAAATCACACTGTCCTTTTCTCAAAGTAAAAGAGTAAAGAGTAAGACAGGCTGTAACCAGCCAGTGCCACAACAATCCCCTAATGAGGCCTGAGTTACACCTGAAACACTGGCTGTGTGGATCAGGCAGTTTAGAAATCAGTCCTCGATTTTATAAAAAAAAGGAATGAGTTTACAAAACTGTCTTTGTAAACCAGTCAGTTCATGAATCGGGCTTACCCCAAAAATCACAGTAACCAACAGCATCAGTCCACCCTGGATGTGGGCAGCCATCTGAGTCCGTCCCCTCCCTGATACAAAGGGATAGTCCTGGACACTGATCCAGTTCCCCCCGAGACAGCTCTCCGAATGAACAGGATATCTGACACTCCTGTTTATTTCCCAGCCCCTATGGTGTGTGTGTAGGTGTGAGACAGTGAGAGACCATAAGGGGCACGAATCTTTATTCTGTTTCCACCACCAGGAAGAAAAACACCCGAGTGGTCAGTGACAAGCCCTGCCCTTCACATCAAAGGGCAATGCTGAATGATCAAACAGTGAAGGGGAAGGCAGGGATTAAATCAAAATAGTTGGAGGGGGAAAATAATGCACTCCACTCCCTGCGGCGCCCACCTGTCCCTGAACAACTCCAGGGGGTTGGTGGACACTGCGAGAGATACTCTGGCTCTAATGTAAATCTCCTGGTTATTATTTTATTAAGCAATTACAAAACTGTTTACAAAATTAACCTTTACAGCTGTATACAACAGCAATGCTCCAAGGGAGAGGAGCAGCAAAGCCAGGCCCCAAACCCTACCGTTCAACCAGTTTACAGAGAGATGAGGATAAACCTCAAATCCCAATTCCACATAAAAGACAGCGACAATGACATTTCCACATAAAAAGCCAATCCAGTTACATAAAAACAGTGCAGACAATACAGACCCAGCAACTCCCACCTTCCAGCCACTCTAAGGCAGCCTGTCCCTATGCACCTTCCGGCTCTCGGTCCACCCTGACACACCTCTCGCCCACCTCTAGGACAGCCCGCAGTGGTACCTGCCTGGGGTGACAGCAGTCAGGACAGTTACCCACCTTCTGGCTCTCTGTCTGCCCCTGCGTACCATTGGGTTCTCACCCACACCAATGTGCCGTCTGGCCAGTGGGCTATCCTGGCACACTTTCCAGCCACCTCTGACAGCCCGAACCCTTCCGTGGTACGAGAGCGTGCAGGGTAGCCCACAAGCCTTCTGGATCTCAGCCTGCCCCTACGCACCTTCTGGTTCTCTGCTGCTCTGACACGTTCCAACCACCTCTAGGACAGCCCGTCCCGATTACCCCTTCTCGGGACGACAGCGCTCACAGCGGCCTACCCACCTCTGGCTCTCGGGACAGCCTACCAACCTTCAGGTTCACAGGATGGCCTACCCACCCTCCTGGCTCTCAGGGCGACAGCTTTTCAGGACGACCCACGACCCTCCCAGCTCACAGCAAGGCCTGCTAGACCCAGGGATATGCAAGACAGTGCAGGTGATAACACCAACCAACAACACAATACAGTTAATTACCAAAAAACACGAGTCCTTTCTGGTGTACACACAGTCTAGATATAGTGTCTTTAAAAATATGGAGTCCATTCTCAGGAACAGAGTCCACTCCAGTTGACCACATGCATGGCCAGAAGTGGAGTCAACTCCAAATTGCAGAGTCCACTCCCAAAGGCAGCAAATGCACAGCACACAGGTGTTCAGTCTCCATGGAGTCCTGGCCCAACCTTGGAAAACCAGGCCTACTCACAGGAACACAGTATATTGTAAAGGTGCAGTTAACTCAGGGGTTTGATCCACGCCTGAAAGAAAGGTCTTCTCCCAAACTCCAGGATACATCATGTGCTCACCTCCCACCACACACAGGTGTTCAATCCTCAGAGGCCCAGTCCCAGGGCTAGGCCTCCCCACAGGAATAGCTCCTCTGGTCAAATGCATGTCTTCCACAAGGGCTCAGTCCAAACACCAAAAATAGTGAAGACACATACAAAAAAAAACAAGGAAACTAGAATCCAAGGGCTAAGCCCTACCACAAAATTAACATTATCCTTTTCTCAAAAAGAGAAAAGGATAAACACGGGCTGTAACTAGCCAGTGAAACAACAACCCCCTCATGAGAACTATGCTACACCTGAAACACATTGTTAGACTCCTGATGTACCTAATCCGTCCTCACTAAAAGGAATGCCAGTTAACAAACTGGCTAAATAATTCAGCCAGTTCAGGAATCAGGCTTTCCCCCTCCAAAAAAGAAGGGAAACAGAAACCAAGACTAACATACTGACAGAGTCAGTCCCCTAAACTGAGGAGACTGCAATACTGGCTGGTCTTACAATCTCTTGGTTATTCTTTTTTACCCCCAAGTGGCCAGTGACAAGCAGTACCCTTCACATCAAAGGGCAATGATCTGCTGATTATTTTTTTTAAAAGAATAAAGGGAATAAAAGTGTCTTTTTATTTTTTTTTCTTTTACCTCCACACTACCACCTACCTGCAGTATTGCTTATTTTTTCCCCAGCACCCATTGTGTGTGTGTGTGTGTGTGTGTGTGTGTGTGTGTGTGTGTGTGTGTGCGCGCGCATGTGTGAGACAGTGAAAGACGCAAAGTGCATGAATCTTTATTCAATTTCCACCACCAGGAAGATAGGAAAACATCCGAGTGGCCAGTGACAAGCACTGTCCTTCACATCAAAGGGCAATGCTGTGTGATCAAACAGTGAAGGGGAGCGTAGGGGTTAAATCAAAATAGTTGGAGGGGGGAAATAATGCACTCCACTCCCTGCGGCGCCCACCTCTCCCTGAACAACTCCAGGGTGGTGGTGGACACCACGTGCTCCGTCTCCAAGGACACCCGGGCCTGGACGTAACCGCGGAAGAGGGGCAGGCCCGCTGCCTGGACCTGTTGATGGCTAGTTTGGCCAGACCCACGAGGAGGTCTTCAGTTCCAGGCTCCTGATCTTCAGGCAGCCGGTATGGAGGAGGTAGGTAGGTCTGAAGTGCAACCAAAAGCAGAGGAGGAGATTTTTCAGAAAATCAAAAAGGGAGTGTAAACGCCCCCACCCAATATATACATGGTCCACGGACTCCACAGCGCCACAGAACAAGCAGTTGGGCTGGGAGTCCGTGAACCACCGTGATCTGCGGTTGCAGGGGACTGCTGCGTGCAGTACCCTCCACCCCAGATCCCCGAGAGAAAGGGGGAGGATTCCCGCATAGAGAGCCCTCCACTGGGGATCTCCACCGCCCGGTGGCAAATGGGCACGCCAAGGCGTGTCCGGACGGTGGATGAGGGAGAAGAGGTGGACGGTGTGCAGCAGCAATCTATATAGGCCCCTCATTTTTACCCCCTGGAAAGGAACAAAATTAAAATTCCGGAGGCGGCTCAGGTTGTGGGGCACAGGCTCCCGCGGGAAGTACGGGACCTTGGGGCCAATGTGAAATTCCGTCCGGGCCGGGGTGAGCGCGGACGGGATCCCACCGCACACCTGAGCGTCCTCCAACCGGTGCACTACGGCAGGTCCAGAAAAACAGTCTGGAAGGGAGGAGCAAGGATAACACCTTCCTCCTCTCTGCCGCTCGGCGACCCAGTAAAGGGTCCTCAGTCATCGCCCGCACCGCGGCCCTTGTGGTTGTTAAAGTCCTCCCCAGGGGCCGGAGAAATCGAGGCAGCAGGAAGCCCTGCTATAGCCCCTGGGGGTTCTGGTAGGTCGGTTCGCGGTGTGGGACAGTTAAGGGGCACCGTTGGCTCCTCCCCTGAAGAGGGGCAGCGCTACAGGACTATCTGTCCCCTCCAAGGGCCAGCACCTCTTCCCCAGAGAGACAGGGGTGAATTTATGGGCCTTTCCCTCCCCGCCTGCCTTGGTCATGGGGCCTGAGGCCTCTTCCCAGCCTTTCCCTGAATACGATTGGCTGGGGGAAGGCAGGGGGCGTGGCCAGGGTAGGAAGGTCAGCTGTGTCACTTACTGCCACGCCCCTGGTTTATCAGGTGGCGGGCAGGGCAGGGCCCCAGTTCCCCCTCCGGAGCCCGGAGCCATGAGCCATGGTCGCTGCATGAGGCTGGGCAGTGGTGGATCCCCTCGGGCTTGGGGACCCCTGGGCCATGTGTTGCAGTGCCAAGGGTGGGTGTCTAAGCCCCAGGGGTTTCCCCATCGGCGTGGGGGGTGGATATGCGGTCTGTGGGGTTGGTGGGGCTAGGATCAGGTATGGGTTTGGGGGTCAGGGTTCCCACGCTGGTTCGACGCTGGCACGACGCTGGCACGGCCGCAGGGGCATTGTCATGCTGGGGCGGGGCAGGTCGTGGGCTGGGTGTCGGAAGGGGACAGGGTGGTCTCCCCATGGGCCGGCCTGGCCTGACGCATCGCGTCGCATCTTCTGGGCGGCCGGGCGCTCACCCCCCTCCCTGTCGGAGGCTGGAGGATTGGAGGCCTCCGGTGCTGGGGCCTGTGTTGTTGACTTTGGGGGAGGGGGAGTGGGTGCGGCGGCACCCCCATCAGGCATTGACACGGGCTGGGCAGCCTTCTGGGTTGGGCAGTTTTTCCGAATGTGCCCCACCTCGCGGCACAGGTGGCGCCGTCCAGAAGGTGCAGTAGGCCGCGCCCTCGTGGAGGAGGGTAAAGGAGCCCTCGGTGACCTCCTCCCGGGCCAGGCAAATAAACACCTGGCGTCGGAAGGAGTAGATATGCCGGAGGGCGGGGTCCTTCAGACCGAGCAGGAGCGGCTGGATCCCTGACCGGATCTCCCCCAAGGTGGTGAGGTGGGGGAGAAGGAGCTCGCTGGCAATGAAGGGCGGGACATTGGAGATCACGACCTTCTGGGCCGTAACCTCCAGAAGGTCGACGGGCAAATGTGTCCCGCCCACAGCGAGCCCCCTCTCCACGGCCAGGTGGACCGCCTGCTCGGTCTTTAGGAAAAATACGGCCTTCCCGTACATCCGGGCCGCAGCGACTATGGCCAGTGGGCCGACCACACTAGCCATGGCCTTGCTGCAGGCCTCGATGGTCATGTTCGGGTGGGGATAGGCCTTGACCCCCAGGCGTTTTGTGAGGTGCCTGAAGGGGGTGTGGTTTGCAGCCGGGGCTGGGCCAGCCGAGCCTAAGGCAGCGGCTACCCCGGCGTAGGTGCGGCTGGGCCCCGCGACCTTCGGGCTCGCCATTCTCGGCCGCTGGTGGTGGTGTCGGGCCTCTGGCAGCAGCAGTGGTGGAAGTTGCTGGGAGAGTCCCAAGCAGCGAAGGTGGAGACCTGCCTCAGGTGACAACAGCGGTGGAGGCAGGCCTCAGGCGAGTCCCAGGTAGGCCCTCGGTCGCTGTGGTGTGGGGCAGACCTGTTGGGGAGGATCCCCAAGGCAAGTCCCAGGCAGCCCCAAAATCGAGTCCCAGGCAGCAGATGTGGAAGGCAGGCCTCTAGCAGTTCCTGGGCAGTCCCTCGGTCGTAGTGGTGGGGGGCAGGCCTGTTGGGGAAGGCCCCCAAGGCAAGTCCCAGGCAGCCCCCAAAATCGAGTCCCAGGCAGTGGTGGTGGAAGGCAGGCCTCAGACAACAGCAGCAGCAGAGGGGGAGGGGCCCCAAGGCGAGTCCCAGGCAGCGCTGGTGGAGGCAGGCCTCGGGCAGCAGCAGCAGTGGAGGCAGGCCTCTCCTCAGGTAACAGCAGCAACAGTAGTGGTGGAAGTCCTGGGGAGGGGCCCCAAGGCAAGCCCCAGGCAGCAGCAGGGAGGCAGGCCCCAAGCAGCAACAGGAACAGTCCTCGCACAGTCACAGAAATGGTCCAATTTCTCCAGAAGGGAAGGAAACACTCGAGTGGCCAGTCACAACTCCAGGGTGTTGGTGGACACCCGCGTGCTCCTTCTCCAAGGACACCCGGGCCCCTCCTGTTTTTTTTCTTTTTTTTTTCTTTTTTTAATTTAACCCCCACACTACCGCCTAAGTGCTGTAGTGCTTATTTTTTTCCCCAGCACCCATGGTGTGTGTGTGTGTGCAGATGTGAGACACAGTGAAAAGACACAAAGTGCACGAATCTTTATTCAATTTCCACCACCAGGAAGATATGAAAAACACCTGAGTGGCCAGTGACAAGCACTGCCCTTCAAACCACAGGGCAATGCTGTGTGAGCAAAACAGTGAAGGGGAGGGTAGGGACTAAATCAAAATAGAATTGGAGGGGGAAATAATACACTCCACTCCCTGCGGCGCCCACCTCTCCCTGAACGACTCCAGGGTGTCGGTGGACACCGCGTGCTCCTTCTCCAAGGACACCCGGGCTCTAACGTAACCCCGGAAGAGGGGCAGGCAGTCGGCCCTAACGACCCCCTCCACGGCCCGCTGCCTGGACCTGTTGATGGCCAGTTTGGCCAGGCCCAGGAGCAGACCCACGAGGAGGTCCTCGGACCTGCCCTCCCTCCTCCGTACCGGGTGCCCGAAGATCAGGAGCGTGGGACTGAAGTGCAGCCAGAAACAGAGGAGAAGGTTTTTAAGAAAATCAAAAAGGGAGTGCAAACGCCCCCACCCAATATATACATGGTCCACTGACTCCACAGCGCCACAGAACAAGCAGTTGGGCTGGGAGTCCGTGAACCACCGCAATCTGCGGTTGCAGGGGACTGCTGCGTGCAGCACCCTCCACCCCAGATCCCCGAGAGAAAGGGGGAGGACTCCCGCGTAGAGAGCCCTCCACTGGGGATCTCCGCCGCCCGGTGGCAAATGGGCACGCCAAGGCGTGTCCGGACGGTGGATGAGGGAGAAGAGGTGGACGGTGTGCAGCAGCAGTCGATACAGGGCCCTCCTTTTTATGTCCCTAAAAGCAACAAAATTAAAATTCCGGAGGCAGCTCAGGTTGTGGGACACAGGCTCCCGCGGGAAGTACGGGACCTTGGGGCCAATGTGAAATTCCGTCCGGGCCGGGGTGAGCGCGGACGGGATCCCACCGCACACCTGAGCGTCCTCCAACCGGTGCACTACGTCGGGTCAGAGCACCGCCGTTTTAAGGCGTCGGATGGCGGTGGCCACGTACCGGACGTCTACCGCTGCCCTGCTCGCTATGTCCTGCGGCAGCGTCCAGCCCAGGCCCCCGGCACCCAGCACGTCCCCGACCCTGGTCGCCCTCGCCGCCACGGCCCTCCCCTCCGACAGCCACTCGAACCCGCGAGTACGGAGGTGCGGATTCCTGAGCAACGGCTCCCTGACGACAGCCGCTACTCCAGCCGGAGGGTAGGCGCGACGCGATTCGACCATGTTCCGGACAGTGATCAGGTCCTGGTAAAAGACAGGCAGCTCCTTGAGGACGACCTCCAAACCGTCACGGTCGACGAACAAGAGCTGCGTGTCGTAGTTGAGGTTACGCACCTGGCGGAAAAAATCCGTCGCCAGGGCGCACCACCGAGGAGGAGGCTCGACGTAAAGGTATCGCTGCAAGGTCTGAAGGCGGAACGTCGTGACCTGGGTGCGGACGCACACCAGCGACTGACCGCCCTCCTCAATAGGGAGACTCAGAACCTGCGCGGCGACCCAGTGCATCTTTTTGTCCCAGAAGAAGTCGACCAACGTTCTCTGGATGTCAGCGACAAAGCCAGGAGGAGGGACCAAAGTGACCGGCCGGTACCACAGCATGGCGGCCACCAGCTGGTTTATGACCAGCACTCGACTCCTGTAAGATAGCACTCGGAGCAGTCCCGTCCAGCGGCCTAGGCGAGCCGAGACTTTGGCCTCCAGCTCCTGCCAGTTGGCCGGCCAGGATTCCTCAGCCGGGCTGAGGTAGACCCCCAAGTAGAGGAGATGGGTGGTACTCCAGCTGAACCCCCGTAACTCCTCCGGCAGAGAGTCCACCCGCCACGGACCGACCAGTAGTCCGGAACACTTGGCCCAGTTGATCCTGGCGGAAGACGCCGCCGAGTACACGGCCTGGCACTCGCGCATCCTCCCCAGGTCAGCCGGGTCGGTGAAAGTGAGGAGCACGTCGTCGGTGTAGGTCGAGAGGACCACCCCCGTGCCCGCGCCGCGCAGAACCAGCCCCGACAACCACCTCCGCAAGAGGCGCAGGAAAGGCTCCACGCACAGGGAATACAGCTGGCCGGACAGGGGGCAGCCTTGACGCACTCCTCTCCCGAAGCGAAGGGGCGCCGTCAGGGACCCGTTAACTTTAACCAGACACTCTGCGGCGGCGTACAAAAGTCGGATCCGGGCGACGAACCGCGTCCCGAACCCGAACGCCCGCAGAGTCCCGAGCAGGTACTCGTGATCGACCCTGTCGAACGCCTTCTCCTGGTCGAGAGACAGGAAGGCGCTCGGCAGACCAGCCCGTCGACAGAAATGGATCAGGTCCCGGACCAGGTGGACGTTGTCGTGTATCCTCCGGCCCGGGATCGTGTAGGACTGATCCGGGTGAATCATGTGGGCCAGCACGGAAGCCAGGCGAGAAGACGACACCCTGGCGAAGATTTTGTAGTCCGTGCTGAGGAGGGAGACCGGACGCCAGTTCTTCAAAGAACGAAGGTCCCCCTTCGGCGGCAGGACGATGACCGCCCTGCGCCAAGAAAGGGGCAGCTGTCCAGCGTTTAGACACTCCCCCAGGACCTGTGCGTAGTCGTTCCCCAGGACGTCCCAGAACGCCCTGAAGAACTCCACAGTCAGCCCGTCCAGCCCCGGGGTTTTGCCCCTCGAGAGCCGGTCGAGGGCGCCGGTCAGCTCCTCTAAAGTGACGGGAGCGTCGAGCCTTCCGGCGTCCTCCGGGCTGAGCTGTGGCAGGTCCTCCCACAGAACTCTGCGAGCGTCCTCGCTGGACGGATCCGGAGAGAACAGAGCCGTGTAATAGTTTCGGACGTGGGCCCTGACGCCCTCCGGATCCGAGACGAGGGACCCGTCGTCGGCCAGCAGCACAAGGAGCTGCTGACGGGTGCCGCGCCTTTTTTCCAGCGAGTAGAAGAAGGGGGAGCCGCGGTCCAGGTCCTGCAGGAGCTGGATCCGCGAACTCACATACGCGCCCCGAGCCCCGACGAGTTGCAGGTCCCGGAGCGCGGCCTTCTTCTCTTCGTACACCCCGCGCAGGGCCGGGTCCGCGTCGGGCTGACCGAGGCGTGACTCCAGGTCGAGCATCTCCCTCTCCAACACCACGATCCTGGATTTCCGCCTCTTGGTCGACCCCCTCGCGTACTCCTGACAGAAGACGCGGACGTGAGCCTTGCCCACGTCCCACCATAGCCTCAGGGAGGGGAAGCTTCCCCGCTTCCTTCTCCAGCCGGCCCAGAAACGACGAAACGAGTCCCGGAACCGCTCATCCTCCAGCAGCAGGTTGTTAAAGTGCCAGTACGCGGAGCCGAGCCTGGCGCCGAACGGAAGGAGTTCCGCCCACACCAGGTGATGGTCCGTGCACGACACCTGCCGCGTGGAGGCCTTTGGAAAACAGGAGGCGTACGCCCGCGAAACGTACAGGCGGTCGATTCTGGACGCTCCGACCCCAGGCCTCACGAAGGTGAAGGCGATGGAGTCGGGATGGAGATTCCGCCAGACGTCCACCAGGTCGAAGGACTTGACCAAGTCCCCCAACCTCTTCCCCGACGCACAGCCAGTGCGGGTACCGCCGTGGTCCCTGCCCTCGAGGACGCAGTTAAAATCTCCCCCGAGGACGACGCACTGGTTCTCGTCGATGGAAGCCAGATGAGCGGACAGTTCTTGAAAGAAGCTCGCTTGCCTCGGCCCGGCCAGGGGAGCGTATACGTTCACCAAGTGAAGCACCGCGCCCCCCAGCCGAACCGTCAGGTGAAGCAAACGGCCTGGCACCGGCTCCCTGACCCCCAAGATCTCGGGCTGAAAATGCGGGGCCAACAGGATAGCCACCCCGCCAGATCTGCGCGTGAGGTGACTCATGTAGACCCCCTCTCGCCACTCCAGGAGCCAGGTGGCTTAGTCTCCCGAGGTAGTGTGGGTTTCTTGCAGGAAGCACACCGCATACCTCCCGTCCCGAAGGACCGAGAAGGTCTGGAATCCGCGCTGTGACTCCCTGCTGCCGTTGATGTTGAGGCTGGCTATAGTCGTCTGCATGTCGGAAGCGTTGTGCAACCACCACCACTACAGTTAAAACCAAATACAATTACTGGGAGGACGAGGGAGGGGCACAGGAGTCCCTCGCCCTCACCAGGAGTGCCCCCAGGAAGTTCCTGAGTCGCTTTCGCTCGTTGACGTCGAGCCCAGGCGCCTGGCGAGCAGCGTGGACCGACCAATAGACTTTTTCAAAAGAGCTCCAGCGGTCGAGCGCCAGTTGGGCTCTATCCCGGCGGCCTCGAGTTTCCTCGACAAATTCCCGGAGTTCCTCGAGGGGGATGAGGGGGAGATCGGCAGGGGGCACCTGGGACTCAAAAATGTCACTACAGACAGAGTCCGCGTCATCCCCGGTGTCCGCCACCGATCCCGAACCCTCCTCCGGGAGGTCGCCCTCGGTCGCCGACCCCTCCCCCACCGAGAGGATGGGGGCTGGTCCGGCGCCACCAACTGGCCTCTAACCCCCGGCGGCCCCACCCCCAGGGCCACCGGCGGTACCTTCCTCGGCGCACCCCGTCCCGGAACGCCCCGAGTTCGGGTCGTCGGGCGGCGGAGGCTCGGGGCCCCGCTCTCCTCCCGACACTGGGACGCCTGGCTCCTCGGGGAAAAGGTCATCCCCCAGGGCCAAGGACCCCGGAAAAACAGTCTGGGAGGGAGGAGCGGGGATCACACCTACCTCCCCTCCACCGCTCGGCGACCCAGTAAAGGGTCCTTTGTCGTCACCCGCACCGCGGCCCTCGTGGTTGTTAAAGTCCCCTCCAGGGGCCAGTGGAGTCGAGGCAGCAGGAAGCCCTGCTGTAGCCCCTGGGGGTTTTGGCAGGTCAGGCCGCGGTGCGGGATCATCGGGGGGTACCGTGGGCCCGTCCCCTGGAGATGGGCAGCGCCGCCGGCGCGCTGCAGGACTGTCTCTCCCCTCTAAGGGCCAGCCCCTCTTCCCCAGAGAGACGGGGGGATTTATGGGCCTTTCCCTCCCCGCCCGCCTTGGTGGTCATGGGGCCTGAGGCCCCTCCCCCCAGCCTTTCCCGGAATACGATTGGCTGGGGGAAGGCAGGGGGCGTGGCCAGGGTGGGGAGGGTCAGCCGTGTCACTTCCTGCCCCGCCCCTGGTTTATCAGGTGAGGGCGGGCGGGGCAGGGGCCCGGAGACACGGTCGCTGCGGGAGATTGGGCAGCGGTGGTCCCCCTGAGGTTAGTGCCAGGGTGTGGCTGGGTGGGGTGGGGCGGGGCTCGGGCTCGGGCTCGGGGTCCCCGGGGCCAGGAGTTGCAGTGCCTGGGGCAGGCGTCGCAGCCCCAGGGGTTTCTCCATCGGGGCGGGGGGTAGATGTGGGGTCAGGGTCGGGTACGGGTCCGGGGGTTTGGGGGTCAGGGTTCCCGCGCCGGGGCGACGCTGGCACGGCCGCAGGGGCATTGTCGTGCCGGGGCGGGGCAGGTCGTGGGCTGGGTGTCGGGGATGGGGATAGGGTGGTCTCCCCGTGGACGGGCCTGACGCGTCGCGTCTTCCTAAGCGCCTTCCGGCCGGCTGGACGCTCACCCCCCTCCCTGCCGGAGGCCGGAGGATCGGAAGCCTCCGGCTCAGGCTCCGGTGCCGGGGCCTGTGGTGTTGACTCTGGGGGAGGGGGAGTGGGTGCGGCGGCACCACCGTCAGCCGTTGGCGAGGGCTGGGCGGCCTTCTGGGTGGGGCAGTTTCTTCTAATGTGCCCCACCTCGCGGCACAGGTGGCACCGCACTCCGTCCGCCGTCCAGAAGGCGCGGTAGGCCGCGCCCTCGTGGAGGAGGGTAAAGGAGCCCTCCGTGACCTCCTCCCGGGCCAGGCAAATAAACACCTGGCGTCGGAAGGAGTAGATGTGCCGGAGGGCGGGGTCCTTCAGACCGAGCAGGAGCGGTTGGATCCCTGACCGGATCTCCCCCAAGGTGGTGAGGTGGGGGAGAAGGAGCTCGCTGGCAATAAAGGGCGGGACGTTGGAGATCACGACCCTCTGGGCCGTGACCTCCAGAGGGTCGACGGGCAAATGTGTCCCGCCCACAGTGAGCCCCCTCTCCACGGCCAGGTGGACCGCCTGCTCGGTCCTCAGGAAAAATACGGCCTTCCCGTACATCCGGGCCGCAGCGACTATGGCCAGTGGGCCGACCACACTAGCCATGGCCTTGCTGCAGGCCTCGATGCTCATATTCGGCTGGGGATAGGCCTTGACCCCCAGGCGTTTCGTGAGGTGCCTGAAGGGGGTGTGGTTTGCAGCCGGGGCTGGGCCAGCCGAGCCTAAGGCAGCGGCTACCCCGGCGTAGGTGCGGCTGGGCCCCGCGACCTTCGGGCTCGCCATCCTCTGCTGCCGGTGGTGGAGTCGGGACTCTGGCAGCGGCAGTGGTGGAGGTCGCAGGGAGGGTCCCAGGCAGCGACGGTGGAGACCTGCCTCAGGCGACAACAGCGGTGGAGGCAGGCCTCAGGCGAGTCCCAGGTAGGCCCTCGGTCGCAGCGGTGTGGGGCAGACCTGTTGGGGCGGGTCCCCAAGGCAAGTGCCAGGCAGCCCCAAAATCGAGTCCCAGGCAGTAGATGTAGAGGCAGGCCTCAGGCAACAGCAGTGGTGGAAGGCAGGCCTCCGGCAAGTCCCAGGCAGTTCCTCCAGTCACAGCAGTGGGGGGCAGGCCTGTTGGGGAGGGTCCCCAAGGAGAGTCCCAGGCAGCCCCAAAATCGAGCCCAAGGCAGCAGCGGTGGAGGTGGGCCTCAGGCAACAGCAGCAGCAGTGGAGATGGAGGTCCTGGGGAGGGGCCCCAAGGCAAGCCCCAGGCAGCAGCAGTGAGGCAGGCCCCAAGCAGCAACAGGGAGAGTCCTTGCACATGTGCGCGCACACAGAGTCACAGGCCTACACTGATCTGATTTCTCCAGAAGGGGGGAAAACACCCAACTGGCCAGTGACAAGCAGTGCCCTTCACATCAAAGGGCAATCAAATCTCCTGGTTATAATTGTTAACCAGAGCCTCCTGATTGGGGTTTTCAAGCCCAGGCCAATCAAGGATCTTGTAGCAAACACATCCCCACACCCTCCCCACTGTCCCGGGAGTGTGGGTCAGCTCCTCTTGTACCTTTTTCCTGTGACGTGTCCACCCCAGCTCCGGTCCCTCTGATGCAGACTCTAACACGGCCTGTACCGGACTGTAGTTCCTCTCCCTGTATCTGGAGCATCTCGAGAGTTTCCTCCTCCTTCCAGCGGTAATGGTATCGAGGCTGCATCCATCTTGGACCCTGAGGTTTCCTCACCACCAGCCAGAGGGGAGAGCCCATGGTTTCTGACAGACCTTCTGGTTGTTGACAGGGGCCTAGTATGTTTTGCTCCTGCCCTGTTTGTGAGGGAACAGCTTTCAGGTGATCCACGTGTTGGTTCAGGACTGCCTCACTTTCCCCAAACTTTGTAAGTCACGGACCTGACCTCACGTCGACCTCACCTCGTACCCATACAGAGCCATTTCCATGGTTCTGGCGCCAAATGTCATCCCCTCAATGAAATGATCTCCCTCGCTTCGAGGAGGCATGTGGCTGGCATTGGTGATCCTGCTGCTGTTTCACCCCAACAACCCTCCCCCAGTTTGGGGAAATATCAGGTTTAACCTGGTGCAGTGTCTGCTCCCCATCACCAACTCTGCTGGAACTATCCTGTTGTTGTGTCTGGGCTGGGCCCAGAATCGATCAGGAACCAGGACTGTTTGGTATCACGTGACGCTGTAGGCTGCTGCCTTAAGCCTGCCTTCAACATTTGGAACAGTCTTTCCACCAGACCATTGGACGATGGTTGCCATGGAGCTGTCCTTATGCCATTTTCCCACAGAATGCGAGTATTTCCTGAGGTCAATGATGCTCCACTGTTTACGACTGATGCTTCCTGGACTCTGTGTATTGTGAACGATGCTCACAGCAAATCCATTATCATCCCTGAGTTTGCTGAACTAACTTTGTGCATCCAACCACTTTGTTCCTGGTCATTGTCAACGCCCATTGTGCCCATGGAATGACCTGCATAGTCGATGTGTAACCGAGCCATTCCCACAAATGTGGGAGCTCAGCTGGTGGTAAGTTTTATCCTTGTTGGCCCTCTGGGCACTGCCCACCAATGCAGCTGTGTTAGCATCCAATCCCAGACATAATTCCTTGTTTGTATCTTCAACTTGGAAACCCCTGGATGACCCTGGTGGGGTTCAGTCAGTATCTGGTGATGACCTTTACTTGGACAATCCCGCTTGCTCCACATAGTAATCTGCCGTCCTCGACGGTGATCTGGTCTTGCTGGGATCGGAAAGGTTTCAATCCTGGTTGTGATGGCCCTTCTCCTTCCCCCATTCCCACCAGCTGTTTGTTTCACCAGGACAGGATCGTTGTGCCCACAGTCGGATATTGTCAGGAGAGACCGTAAGGGTGTCCAGGATGTTTTATACCAGAACGGACCCTTCCATGGGAACTGGGAGGCCATTTTATCCTTGTTGATCAGTGTTTTTAATTGATTTGGATGTTGCTAAGCCATTGGATTGTCCCAACCCACGTGGAGGGGGGCTTTGCAAGGTGGGCACTCTCCTGGTTATCAGCCTACAAGTTTGTTACTCAGGTCAGACCTTGTGGGACCCTTTGCTGTCTTGAGTCCACACACCAGCAGCAACTACAATGGCTGTCTGAGCCAGATCCTGAAGGACTCTTCAGCCAATGACCGAGGCTGGGCCTTTTTTTTGAGGTCCTGCTGAGGGCTGGCCTTAGAGCCCTCTGTTCAGGACATGCCCAGCTTGAGGCTGATTGTCTACACTCAAATGGTGCTGCCCAAGCTCAGTCAGACAGGTGAGAGTCCCCTTCCATTGGGATGGCCCGACAGCTCCCATGATGCACTTGCTGCAGTTTCTAATGACAAAGCCAGGTGTAGTAGCTGTTTGAAGTCCAGTTGGGCTTCAGCCGGTAGATCCTTCTGTGTGGTTATGTCATTAATCCCACATCCCCACGAACTGACTAACAGTGGGAAAGCTAGCTCCACCCCCTTGTCCCCCTTGTCTCCCAGGCCTCAGAACGGTCTCTCAGCATCTCCTTCAGTATTAACCCAAAACCACATGCCTCTGCCAGTCGTCTCAACCTCGTCAAAGATCTCGACTGATTCCCCGGTCCTCTAACAGCTGAAGAAAACCAATGGCGTCTTAAGAGTAGAGATGGTTTGTGGTCGTAATATTCCTTACTCAGCTGTCAATTCTCAGAAGGTTCTGGTATCTGGTGCCTCTGGGATCATTTAAATCCCTTGTGACTGAAAATGCTGTGGGTCTGCAAGCATTCCGAAGGATTGCTCATTGCTTTTCACCTGCCCCAGTGTCAGTTGCCCAGAAAAAATATTGCGTTGTTTGTGCATGCTGGGCCCAGTCTTCGACAGCAGGATCTCCCCTACCTATGGACGTTGTTATGTTTAATTCTTTCAAACCGGATACACGTCGGACCTGGTTCCTTTGTTGCTGACCTGCTGCCTCTATGTTTCTGAAATCCATTTGTAGCCACTCGAGAGCCTGTTTACCATCTTCACACCCCCACCTGACAGCACTGCAAACACCTCACTCGCCCCACCTACCAACTACCATTGGGGGGGGAACGACCATTACCCCCACAGTCTCTGGCCCAGTCATCTGCCTCACCGGTTATTCAAAATAATTCAAAAAGGCTTCGACGTCTTTATTGTTGAATTTTGGTAATTTGGAAATAATAGTCTGTCTGCTAATCCTGAAGGTTTCTCTTTATTTCCATCTTTCTAAGCTTCCTCGGCAAATTTGGGAAGTTTGTTCAAACCCAGAACGTTTTTCGCAATGTTAAAAGCCATTTCCCCCACCTTTTTTGATTTGACCAACCACAAGTAACCAAAACTAACCGTATATTTCCACCGAAGATTTCTTTTCAGGTCTTTGACAGTAATCCCCAAGTCTGTTTAAATCTATCCAAATCCATCCCGATCTGGGACCTGAGCCCCCAGACCCTGTCACCATGACCCCCTTGATTTACTTGGACAGAGTACACTGGCTGTGACCAGCCAGCTCCGAGTCAGGTTCCTGAACTGAGGAGATTCTCAATCCCCGGGTAATCCTGGTCAGCCAGGGCTTCCTGATTTGGCCCAGAATAACATCCCTCATCCAGGAGCTCATGGTCCACCAGATCCACCTGGTCCCAATCACTACGCGGTGGGGAGGAGGGGGGACAGTCACTGTGACTGTCACCCACACAGCTCCTTCCAGGGGGGAGCCCTGGGTACAGAGGGGTGCTGTCAACTTCCTTGTGACCATGATTGGGTTTGGGGTGCCCTATAGTCGCGGGCAAAGTCTCCAATTCAGCTGCATGGGGTATGTCCAGAGGAAGGGGGTGGGTGCTGTCTCTTTCTGGAGGTGGGTGAGGTCGATCAGGGGCTTTGTAGTATATTCCTGCCCCTTCTCCCATTCCTGCCCCTTCTCCCATTCCTGCCAGTTGGAGGGGTGAGCCGTAGGAAATCTGGGCCACACTTAAACAGCCATCCAGGAAAGCCAGTCTGTCTGTGTCCTAAAGTCGTTGTGCCCTAAAGTCCCTCTCTCCTACAGTGATCATTTTGTGGATGACCCACAATTCCACAGACCCCTCCCTCCCCCTTTGAGGTAATGGGAGACAAAGCTGTGGCCCCAGCTTCTGCCTTTGTGGGTTAGTGTGGTGTGGGTCATATCCCTGAAATCACAGACATATTGGACACAGTCTCCAGGCAAAGCTGCTGGAGTGTTCGCCTGGTTGGCTGCATTTGTCTAGGGCCTCGATAGGTCTGCCTTATCTTGCCTGATGGCAGGGAGGACCTCAGTTCCTGGTGTCAATGGGCTCCCTTCTGATTTGCTGGTTCTTGGTGGGTCTGAATGGCCTGAGGCATGTGACCATCAGTGTCCAATCAGTGCCTGCAGATAGATTTAATCAAATAACAGACATGGGTCTTCCCTTCCCCTGGGTACATGGGTCAGGGGGTGGGTGCTGGGGGCATAGTCACCCTGGGGAAAGATGGTGGGGCTCCCTGTCTGTGGGGCAGAGGTGGATCAGGTGAGTCTGGGTCAGTGTTGAACCTCTCACTTATCTCCATGGGGAGGTAGAACCCCAAAGGTGCCCGTTTAGCCCGTTCTGGGCTGAGACTGGTTTCTCCTGGGGCCTGGATTTGTTCCTGGAACTTTGTTCCGTGTTCGGGTCAGATGTGTATCGCTCCATGTTACAGACTTGGAGGAGACCGGTACAGTCCCTTGGAACTGACTGTAATGTTGTTTTCAATCTGTCAATGTAGAGTAAGGCTGTCCCCTGGTCCCCAGTGACCCTCCCCTCACTAGAATAAACATTTCCAAATGGTGGCTGGAACTGTTCCACATGGATCAAGCTTTCCTGTCACTTTCAGTCTTGTTGCTTTGTTGAAGAGCTTGAGCCTGTCATTCTGCTCTGTTCTAGAGTGGAGTTGATTTCGGGAATGCCTGGATCCCATGCTGCCTTCCCCTGGGGAGTCTGTCCCAGCTGCAGGCAGCAGCAATCACTGGGATAAGCTTTATAGCTTTTTTCCCCACTTCCCAATGGGCTTCTCCCCACAGCTCCTGGACCAGGCAACCTTCACCCAACGCCAGGCTGGCTCCCTGGCACATGCTGCCCCTTTGGGCCATTTCACACAGATATTGCTTCAGGGTGTCCTGCTGTTTGTGCCATTGGGATCCCTTGTCATTTTAACAGGTTTATGTCGTCCTTTAATCAATCCGGTTAAAAGGAAAATGAGGATCCGGTGTAGTCCCCCGGCCCGTGCTTTGCCTGTCCCAGTTTAAGGCTCCATGGGTGGTCAGTGCCAGTGTTTCTCATGTTCAGTTTATACCCTGGCCTTCACGTGGGGCAGCTGCTCCCTTCAAGACCAGCTCAGGCTGAACGTGCAAGATACCGGCAAGGAAGGCAGTTCAGGTTAAAAGGACGTAAAGGGTCACTTTGTACTGAAGCCAAAATGTTATCTGGAACGGGGGGGGGTCTCGAAGACCCTGTGGACACCTTAACCAATGTACACAGTATTAACTTCCCCAGGCACCATGGGGTGTGTTCGGAAGGGGCTACACTGCACCAGTCTACAGGCAGGGAACCAGGTCACAACTTTATTTGAACAAAGGTTTAGAGTTCACCTTCAGACTGTTAACTATTTATTTTGAACGATCTGATTCTTTAGAAACTGAAGCTCCTTCCCAGATACTGGGAGCTGGTCTTTCGAGTGTTTGTTCCTCAGGAAGGGCTGAATTGCCCTTTCACACTTCCTCATGTGTTCTGATGCCTCTAGTTGGCAATTGTCTGGGTTTTAGGATCTTGCAATGACTTGTCCCTGAGGCTGAATTATCTCTTGTCTTGGTTCACGTATTCCCAGCACGCTTTGTATTTTGGCCAGTTTGGATGCCCTGTTTATTCCAGTTGTTGTGCCTGTATTATAGAACATAGAACATAGAAGAATACAGCGCAGTACAGGCCCTTCGGCCCTCGATGTTGCGCCGATCCAAGCCCACCTAACCTACACTAACCCACTATCTTCCATATACCTATCCAATGCCCGCTTAAATACCCATATAGAGGGAGAGTCCACCACTGCTACTGGCAGGGCATTCCATGAACTTACGACTCGCTGAGTGAAGAACCTACCCCTAACATCAGTCCTATATCTACCCCCCCTTAATTTAAAGCTATGCCCCCTTGTAATAGCTGATTCCATACGTGGAAAAAGGTTCTCACTGTCAACCCTATCTGAACCCCTAATCATCTTGTACACCTCTATCAAGTCACCCCTAAACCTTCTTTTCTCCAATGAAAACAGCCCCAAGTGCCTCAGCCTTTCCTCATACGATCTTCCTACCATACCAGGCAACATCCTGGTAAACTTCCTCTGCACCCGTTCCAGTGCCTCCACATCCTTCCTATAGTATGGCGACCAAAACTGCACACAATACTCCAGATGCGGCCGCACCAGAGTCTTATACAACTGCAGCATGACCTCAGGACTCCGGAACTCAATTCCTCTACCAATAAAAGCCAGTACGCCATATGCCGCCTTCACCGCACTATTTACCTGGGTGGCAACTTTCAGAGATCTGTGTACATGTACACCAAGATCCCTCTGCTCTTCCACACTACCAAGTATCCGACCATTAGCCCAGTACCCCATCTTTTTGTTACTCTTACCAAAGTGAATCACCTCACACTTAGCTACATTGAACTCCATTTGCCACCTTTCTGCCCAGCTCTGCAGCTTCTCTATTTCCCGCTGTAACCTGCCACATCCTTCCTCACTGTCTACAACTCCTCCGACTTTCGTATCATCCGCAAACTTGCTCACCCAACCTTCTAACCCTTCCTCCAGGTCATTTATAAAAATGACAAACAGCAATGGTCCCAAAACAGATCCTTGCGGAACACCGCTAGTGACGGCACTCCAAGATGAACCTTTGCCATCAACTACTACCCTCTGTCTTCTTCCAGCCAGCCAATTCCTAATCCAAACCTCCAACTCACCCTCAATGCCATATCTCTGTATTTTCTGCAGTAGCCTACCATGGGGGACCTTATCAAACGCCTTACTAAAATCCATATATACCACATCTACCGCTTTCCCCTCATCTACCTCCTTAGTCACCTTCTCAAAGAATTCAATAAGGTTTGTGAGGCACGACCTGCCCTTCACAAAACCATGCTGACTATCCTTGATCACATTACTCTTATCCAGACGTGCATAAATCGTATCCATTACAATTCTCTCTAAGACTTTGCCCACAACAGAAGTGAGACTCACTGGCCTATAGTTACTAGGGTTATCCCTACTCCCCTTCTTGGACAAGGGAACCACGTTTGCTAGCCTCCAGTCCTCTGGCACTACTCCTGTAGACAAAGAGGACACAAAAATCAAGGCCAATGGCTCTGCAATCTCCTCCCTTGCTTCCCAGAGAATCCTAGGATAAATGCCATCAGGCCCAGGGGACTTATCTATTTTCACCCTTGCCAGAATTTCCAACACCTCTTCTCTACATATCTCAAAGCCATCCATTCTACTTATTCGTGCCTCAGTATTCATATCGACAACAATGTCCTGTTCCTGAGTGAATACTGATGAAAAGTATTCATTCAGTGCCTCCCCAATCTCTTCAGCCTCCACACGCAACTTCCCATTACTATCCTTGATTGGACCTATTCCTACCCTAGTCATTCTTTTATTCCTAACATACCTATAGAAAGCCTTAGGGTTTTCCCTAATCCTACCAACTAAGGACCTTTCATGTCCCCTCCTTGCTGCTCTTAGCTCTCTCTTCAGATCCTTCCGGGCTACCTCACAACTCTCAATCGCCCCTATTGAACCTTCACGCCTCATCTTTACAAAGGCCGCCCTCTTCCATTTAACAAGGGATTCCAATTCCTTATTAAACCACGGCTCCCTCACACGACCCTTTCCTCCCTGCCTGACAGGTACGTACTTATCAAGGACACTCAATAGTTGCTCCTTGAACAAGTTCCACATATCAATTACGCTCTTGCCTTGGAATCTACTTTTCCAATCCACACATCCTAAGTCATGCCTCACCGCATCATAATTTCCCTGCCCCCAGCTATAACTCTTGCCCTGTACACACTTATCCCTCCCCATCACTAGACTAAAAATCACCGAATTGTGGTCACTGTCCCCAAAGTGCTCACCTACCTCTAGTTCTAATACCTGGCCTGGTTCGTTACCCAGAACCAAATCCAGTATGGCCTCACCCCTTGTTGGCTTATTTACATATTGTGTCAGGAAACTCTCCTGCACACATTGGACAAACACTGACCCATCTAACGAACTTGAGCGAAAGCTTTCCCAATCAATATCAGGAAAGTTAAAGTCCCCCCTAACAATCACCCTATTACTGTCACTCTTCTCCTGAATCATCTTTGCAATCCTTTCTTCAACGATTCAAGGACTATTAGGAGGCCTGTAAAAGACTCCTAATGGGGTGACCTCACCTCTCCTATTCCTAACCTCAACCCAAACTACCTCAGATGGCAAATCTTTGTCCATCTTCCTTTCCACCACTGTAATACTATCTTTGACAAGCAAAGCCACACCCCCCCCCTCTTTTACCCCCACCTCTGACCCTACTAAAACATTTAAACCCTGGAACCTGCAACAGCCAATCCTGTCCCTGATCTAGCCATGTCTCCGTAATAGCCACAACATCGAAGTCCCAGGTACCAACCCACGCTGCAAGTTCACCTACCTTATTTCGTATACTTCTGGCATTAAAGTATACACACTTCAAGCCACTCTTCTGTTTATAGGCACACTCCTTTAAGATTGATGCCATATTCCTAACCTCCCTACACTCCAGGTCCTGCACCCTAAAGCTACAGTCCAGGTTCCCATGCCCCTGCAGAGTTAGTTTAAACCCCCCCCCCCCCCCCCCCCAAGAGCATTAGCAAACCTCCCCCCAAGGATACTGGTGCCCTTCACGTTCAGGTGCAGACCAGCCTGTTTATAGAGGTCCCACTTTCCCCAGAAAGAACCCCAGTTATCCAAGAACTGAAATCCCTCCCTCCTACACCATCCCTGTAGCCACGCATTTAACTGTTCTCTCTCCCTATTCCTCTACTCTCTATCACGTGGCACGGGTAACAAACCAGAGACAACAACTCTGTTCGTTCTAACTCTGAGCTTCCAACCTAGCTCCCTAAAAGCCTGTCAAACATCCTCAGCACTCCTCCTACCTATGTCATTGGTGCCAATATGGACCACGACTTCAGGCTGCTCCCCCTCCCCCTTAAGGACCCGGAAAACACGATCAGAGACATCACGTACCCTTGCACCTGGGAGGCAACATACCAAACGTGAGTCTCTCTCGTTCCCACAAAACCGCCTATCTGTGCCCCGAACGATCGAGTCCCCAATTATTATTGCTCTGCTCTTCTCCACCCTTCCCTTCTGAGTAGCGGGGACAGGCGCCCCATACCCCCCCCCCCCTCTTTTTAAACAAAAAACACACTCATCCATTCATAAAGATGGCTTCATTTGTTGAAAGCCTTCAGCTTTAGGCTGGCAGTAGACCACAATAAATACACCCTGACTGTAACTGTGCGGACATTCACCATTACAGACCATTTTGTCAGTTTTCTCCTGGTACTGAACACCTCCATCTCCCTCAAAGCTGCAGCAATACATCAGTATTTATGTTCTCTTGTCCTGCCATGTGTATAATCTTCAAACTGGCTGCAATAATAAGCTCCATTTAAACAATCTGGAATTTTTGCCCTTAACCCTTGAAAGTTTTCGGGATAAATTATGATCAGTGTCTATACAATTATCTCTAACACCTTACTGACAATAAAAAGGTTGAAATGTTACAACACCAACTCTATGCTCAAGGTCTCCTCAATCGTGGAATATTTATTTTGATAATTCAATTTGATAGATTTATGGAAAAAATGCAATCTTATTGTCGTCTTTCAAGAAGACAGCACCGACACCCACATCACTCTCATTGATAGCCACATTGAATGACTTTGTGCCTGACACTGAGGCAGTGGTGAGCACAGCTTTCAGGATGTCAAATACCTTCTGCCTGTCTGTCTTTCTACTGAAAGTTTATGCACTTCAAGTCCGTCAATGAAGCAGCCACATTGTCATCGGAAGGTCGTACGGTATTTTAACAATCAGACAGTCGCAGGAATCATGGTACTTCTCTCTTTGGAATTTAAAGCTCCCAATAACTTTTGTTCTCACATCCCATGGGGGATGTGTGTGTTCGATCACATGGCCCAGGAATGTGATTTGTGCTTTTACGAATTCACTCTTCACCGAGTTTATCACCAAGCCTGCTGCCTGAAGGCAATAAAATAATTCTGATCGATGCTTCAAATGGAAAAAAAACATGTTGAAGTTCATCAGAAATCAATGATTTTGGACAGACTCTCCCACCACAGTCCCTCCTCTTGATCCTGAACGAAGGTATGATGGATCACAAAATAGAAGACCAATCTCTGTCCGGTGGTCAGACGTCCCCAACAGTACCCTTCCACTGACACTCTCATTCGTTTGGCCAAACTGGTCCTCACCCTTAACAATTTCTCCTTTGAATCCTCCCACTTCCTCCAGACCAAAGGGGTAGCCATGGGCACACGTATGGGCCCCAGCTATGCCTGTCTCTTTGGTGGCTATGTAGAACAGTTGATCTTCCGTAATTACACCGGCACCACTCCCCACCTCTTCCTCCGCTACATTGATGACTGCATTGGCGCCACCTCGTGCTCCCGCGAGGAGGTTGAGCAATTCATCAACTTCACCAACACATTCCACCCTGACCTTAAATTTGCCTGGACTATCTCTGACACCTCGCTCCACTTCCTGGACCTCTCCATCTCCATTAGTGACGACCGACTTGACACTGACATTTTTTACAAACCCACCGACTCCCATAGCTACCTGGATTACACCTCTTCCCACCCTATCTCTTGTAAAAATGCCATCCCCTATTCCCAATTTCTCCGCCTCTGCCGTATCTGCTCCCAGGAGGACCAGTTCCACCATAGAACACACCAGATGGCCTCCTTCTTTAGAGACCGCAATTTCCCTTCCCACGTGGTTAAAGATGCCCTCCAAAACATTCCGTCCACATCCTGCACCTCCGCCCTCAGACCTCACCCCTCCAATCGTAACAAGGACAGAACGCCCCTGGTGCTCACCTTCCACCCTACAAATCTTCGCATCAACCAAATCATCCATCGACATTTCCGCCACCTCCAAAAAGACCCCGCCACCAGGGATATATTTCCCTCCCCACCCCTTTCTGCCTTCCGCAAAGACCGTTCCCTCCGTGACTACCTGGTCAGGTCCACACCCCCCACGACCCACCCTCCCATTCTGGCACTTTCCCCTGCAACCGCAGGAACTGTAAAACCTGCGCCCACACCTCCTCCCTCACCTCTATCCAAGGCCCTAAAGGAGCCTTCCACATCCATCAAAGTTTCACCTGCACATCCACCAATATCATTTATTGTATCCGTTGCTCCCAATGTGATCTCCTCTACACTGGGGAGACTGGGCGCCTCCTAGCAGAGCGCTTTAGGGAACATCTCCGAGACACCTGCACCAATCAACCAAACCGCCCCGTGGCCCAACATTTCAACTCCCCCTCCCACTCTGCCGAGGACATGGAGGTCCTGGGCCTCCTTCACCGCCGCTCCTTCACCACCAGACGCCTGGAGGAAGAGCGCCTCATCTTCCGCCTCGGAACACTTCAACCCCAGGGCATCAATGTGGACTTCAACAGCTTCCTCATTTCCCCTTCCCCCACCTCATCCGAGTTTCAGACTTCCAGCTCAGTAACTGTCTCCTTGACTTGTCCGACCTGCCTATCTTCTTTTCCACCTGTCCACTCCACCCTCTCCTCCTTGACCTATCACCTTCATCTCCTCCCCCACTCACCCATTGTACTCTATGCTACTCTCTCCCCACCCCCACCCTCCTCTAGCTTATCTCTCCACGCTTCAGGCTCACTGCCTTTATTCTCGATGAAGGGCTTTTGCCCGAAACGTCGATTTCGCTGCTCGTTGGATGCTGCCTGAACTGCTGTGCTCTTCCAGCACCACTACTCCAGTATTTGGTTTTCAGCATCTGCAGTCATTGTTTTTACCTTGGGTCGACAACCATTCAGACTCAAATAAAGCACAATATATACATAACCAACTGGAGTGTTACAGATGGCATGAGAAAGGTACATGGAACTCATATCAGAAACAGGAATAAATAAGGTATCGGAAACATGAGCAAATACAAAACAAGAGGGAAACTACAATGGCCACACATTATAAAGTCATAGAGTCAGTAATAATAAAAGAAAATCAAACCGTATTCGTGCACAAGGGTGGCTAAGATTCACTCGCCTAATCAAACAACAAATGAAATGGCAAAGCCAAACAAGTTCTAAAATCAAACCAATTTCTTACAAACGGTTTCAGAACTGGGAACTTGAAAGTGAAGAAACGTTATAAAACCGGGGAATACTTTATACATTGGAGAATGGAAAATGGGAATATTGAACAAATGTTTTAAATCTCAAAATTCGCTAAGAAAACAAATATTACAGAACATTGTATGCACAATGGTAACGAAGACTGATTTAATTGGGTTTAATCAAATATCGACAAGGTTTCAATAGGCTGGGGGAGACCGGAAGTGGACGGAGGTCTCCAAATTCAGTTTGACAGTTTGTTCTTCCACTGGGTAAATGTAACTGTGAGGACTGGTGATGTACACTGGGCTCACCAGAGTCAGTAACACACACGGTTATCACTGTCAGGAAGGCAGACTCAGGGATGGATTTGTATGTTGGAGCCCCAGTCCCAGAAATCCTCCCACCAAGTCATTACTCGAGTCTCCTTTACCTGTTCTTTGGGATCATGGGCCTGCTGTATCGCCTTGGTGATGGTTCTATGGGCTGTGTCCAACCGGGCTTGAATCTGCTGTGACTCCTCCGGCCGGGGCAGGAGACCGGGATTATACTTCACTGGGTATTCCTCCACCGTTTGCTGGAGTTTCTCACTCCCATTGAATTCCACCCTGTCCCTTTTGTGTCTATTTATCAGCTGAGTTTGGCCTATTCTGGCAGGGATGTGGGGCCTAATACAGAGGATGGTGGTGGTGCAGACATTGCATTGGGCTGTCCCATACTGATAAGGGTGAGGGGAAGTTGGGGTAGTATCCCCCCCTCCCCTGTAGGCTCCCCCTGGGTTATGTTGGTGTCCGGATTGCGAACCTTTCTGGGGCAATTCAAGATGATGTTTGTCTTGAAGCCACGCAGCGTGTGTGAGTTTGAATAAATTGGGTACAGGCCTGTTATCACAGGATTAGTTTGGTGATATTTGTCCAGAGTGGTGCCTATGAACCTCCTGTTCTTCTCTACTGCGTACTGTGTAGGATGTTGTCATCTCCTATCCATAGATCCTCATGAATCATGCCTGTGTTTACTGCCTCAGACACCTTTAGTCTAATTCTGTCGTGTGTCATTATTGGGAATCCTAACACCATCCCTAATGCTTTCCCAGGAGTCCCTTGACAGTCTCCGTTGAGCCAGACTCTGGTCAGTTGCCTCAGTTGGCAGTCTGATCATTTGGAGTGTTTCTTTCCCTTAAATAATGATTCAATCTGTTCATTGCTGCTCCAGGATGGACCCTGTCCCTGTCTATCCCCCACTGTCCATGTTTGCTGCACAGGGTCCAGTTCTGTTCCATGCTGTCACCTTCCAATTCCCCTCATCATCTGGTTTCTCGTTTGGGAATCTCCTTCCAGCCCGGCTAATTTCACACTCACCGTGTGAATGGATCGTGTCCTTTCCGAGTTTTATCGTCGCTTGTTGATGTAGGTGTACCCCTATCGAGCTAACCACAGCCAGATGATCTTAAAGGGAACGGGATAAAATATTGTAAACCAGAATCACTGATGAAAGCGAGGAATGAGCTGGGCTTTTCAACCGTGCGGTTATATTCCCGCTCATCATTTGTTGTGTGTTTAGTGCACTTTAATTAAATTACACCTGTATTACCCACCACCCTTAATTAGTGAATTAAAATAATTTACTTTTATTATTAAAACATTAAAATGTTAAACACTAAATAAAATTTAACCTATGACCCCAATTAAAATTAATCTAAAATTAAACATTTAAATATTCTAATGTTATTAAATTATGTCAGATACAGAATCCTATGAGTCAATAAAAATCCTTAAAAGCTCAAGTGTTAAAGATAAAACTAGATTCGTGATGTTTTGAACAAAGGTTTTAAATTTCTCGATCCCCAAGGTCTTTCATTAGTTCATTGTTCTTCTCAAACCATTTTCCTCGGGATCCCGTCATGAATCCATAAAAGGATACTCTTGTTCCTTTTGTGAGGGCAATATCTTCACTCTCTAGATGTTTATATTTTTCTTTCTTTTCCTCCCAAGCCTGTTCAAGTGAGTTAGGTTACATGTTCATTCTGATTGTTACGTCTACCATCAAAATGTGATTTTCCTTTTTAAAGACTAATTCCGGGATCCATAATTTCCCTTTTTTGTCTTTAGTGCCTGATTCCATATATGTTACCCATTCTCTCATCTTAACAAACTTTGTTAATTCTTGCGCTATTCTATTGTCTCTTAATTCTCACTTTTTACGTAGGGACACTATCCTGAAATGTGCGCGATCGTGGCTGAGGTCTCATTACAATGGTGACAATTGATGTCAAATGGCCCTCCATAGGTTAACGACGCCCTTGTAGGATATAAATTTGTTTGTAATAAAATAGAGTTTATTACTTTGGATGTCTTCGTATGCTGAATTTTTGTCAACCAATTATTGGAGCTGGTATTGTTCTTGAAGTGAAGGGTGTCCCCCCCTTGACAGGGCAAGGCCATCCATTTCTGATGTTCTATATTCCTCCAGTTGGTATAGTTCTTGTTACTAAACTCTTCGATACCATTGTTCTCCTCATCAGTAAGAACCATTTCTTCCAATTGCCCATTTATATTTGGATTCCTGATTTCCTTTAATGTTTCAATTTACTAAATTTTTGCATTTTTGTCATTTATACTAGAACCCTCGAATGAAAATGAGACATGTAAAATTTCATCCTCTGATCTGTATAACTTTTCGTATTTCCTTAAAATGGCAATTGGAATAAATGTCAATAGTTTATTCAGCGCAAGGCTTCCCTCGCGTCCTAGTATATAAAAACCCATCTGCGATAGATTGTGGGAGATGTAATAATTCTTTAACCGCACTTTCAATTATATTATCAAGTCTATTAAGATAATTTAGTGATGCTTCTGATAAAATCGTACAGAAATTGGAACTCTTGAAAGTATATTTTATCCCTAGACTTTATTATTATTAATTTTAAGAGATCTTTTAAGATTATCGATCCAGTCTCCGA
The DNA here is from genome assembly GCF_047496795.1 of Chiloscyllium punctatum. Classification (NCBI taxonomy): domain Eukaryota; kingdom Metazoa; phylum Chordata; class Chondrichthyes; order Orectolobiformes; family Hemiscylliidae; genus Chiloscyllium; species Chiloscyllium punctatum. The sequence continues at coordinate 53,686,502 of NC_092780.1, forward strand.
GCAGGTCTTCCCAATGCAATTGCCTTATCCCAATCCACGGATCAATTTTTGCACCTAGGTATTTCCTGGCGCTTCCAGGTTCTATATCTCTCTCCCTCACTTAAGTTCCAGTTAGCCCTATTATTATAAATAAATGTTTTATTTTTATAAGCAAAGTAAAATCCTTTAGTTTTTCTTATGTTAACCTCAATGCCAGTATTATTGCAAAATCTATGTCAGTTTTAAATTGTAAGCCATTCCTTCGTAGGATTGGCTGATAAATGCTGTATCATCGCAAACGCTCGGGTTGCACAATAATAACTCTCCCTATCCTGACCTAAAGATATTCCTTTTTAACCATTTTCAATAGTGTTTTTGAGGGGGTCCATAACACTATTAAAAAGTATCCGTGACAAGGAGTCATCCTGTTTAACTCCTTTTAAAACTTTGATCAAACTTTTTTTGCAATTAAAACCTTCAATTCTAGTAAAATTATTATTGTATAAACTTATTCATTTAATAAAATCTGGAGGAAGTTGAATTCTTTTAAGGGCATTAATTATCAAATTGTTACCAAAAGTATCAAGGCTTTAGCCACGTTGACAAATACCACAGCTAAGTCAATTTTCTTTCCCTTAGCTCCATTGATAATGTTCTCAAGTATTTTGATGTTTTCTTCACAACCTGCGACCTCTGCCAAAAACCTTTTTGCCATTTATTTAAATTTATCACTTAACCTATTTGCTATAAATATTTTGTAAAAACTCTCAGCAAAATTGGGCCTATTGTGATGGGTCTCCAATTATTAATATCTTTTAAACCGACCTCATCACTGACTTCAGGGATTAATACAGTTCTGCTTATCTTTAATACATCTGGGATACTGCCTATTTTAAGCCAGAATGTATAAATTCTGGGGATTGCCGTATTATCTTAGTTAAATATTTTAATCCCATCTGAGTGTCATTGATCCTGCCCGGCCGTGGTTTTAACATCCATCACCTTTTAAGGCCTGATTGACGTCTTCCACAGTGACTGGGCTGGTCAGAATATCTCACAGACCCCACAAGTTGACCTTTATACTTGGCAAAGCCTCTTAAGTTACTTTTATCGTTAGGTATAGACCATCTATTTTAAAAATAATCTTCTAGCTCCTCCTTGCTGAGTGGGCATTGACATTTGGATGGAGCTCCCATCATAGTTCTAGCTCGGTACTGTCTTTTGTTTTTGTGTAAAACCTGAATCTCTTTAATTTTCCTTCTTTCCTACTATATCTTCTCTTAGCATTGTTTAATCTTGTATTATCTCTTTGTCTAATATCCTTATGCTTGGTAACTAAATCCTTTTTGTTTCAGTTTAATCGCTTTATTACACATTAATCTACCAATTACCATATCCATAATGCTATCATAGTCAGTTATTGTTGTACGTTTGCTTTTACTTATCTTGTCCTCCATCATCTCGAATAATTCTGTTAGTGGCCGAGTTATAGATTCTGAACTCCCCTTTAGTATTAATATTTCCTTGATGACTATTCCCTTCTATTACTACACCTTCCATTGGAGTATCGAAATCCATGTCCCTATTCTCCTCATTTCTATTATCATTCATGGGGACTATTTCTTGACTTAGTGCCCACTTCCTTATCGCTAGTCTGATTTTGTTTTAGGAGTGATCTTCTTTTATCGGAGATTTGTTTTGGTGTTTTAGTTCTTATTGCAGAAAAACTAAGTTTATGAATATTTTTACAGCCTGTAAGTTCCTTCTCTAACCGTTTTAACATTTCTATTTCAGCGTTGAACCAAACTCCTACCTTTCTCTACCTTTTCCAAATGACCTTTCTTTTCTTTATTTCTTTTAATATTCCTTAAATTTGGGTGCACATGCCTCTCGTGCTGCCCTAAACCTATGGCTGTTGTAAATCTCAGTGGCCAAATTTCACATTGGAATAGTTTATCTACTTCATTACTACTTTCATTACTGTTACATTTAGGATAGTGACAAGTGACTGAGTGGGAACTCCCCTCCCAACCGCATTGACTACACTTAACTCTTTGTGCTTTTATCCCCTGACACTGATTTAAGAGTTTTTTAAACAGTCCTGTTGTATTATAAATGTTGTTACAAAATTTACAAATGAAATTATTTATCAGGTACTCTATTATTATTTCTATTTCATCTTTCTCGGTAACAGTTCTCTCTCTATCGCTCTCTGATTCTGTTTTGACGAAAATTAAAGGGCCCTTTAACATTCAAATTAAAAATTGTCCAACTATTAAAAGAACTAGATTCTAGAGGGGCCTTCTCTGAGTCCTTTAATTCGATCATGACATTTCTCGGCACTTTCACTGGTTCCCTCATGACTGCCTGAGGGCAGTCGTACTGGAGTAACAATGATGGTCTCTCCCGTTTGCGTAGAAACGGATGGTCGAGTCCTTATTTGGCTAATGCATTTGGCACATGGTGCCGCCAATAACAACCATGCGGGGAGGTTATTTTCCCAGTCTCCCACCCAACCGGAAATGTTGGCGCTCGACACAATTGCCAATTTGCTAAAATAAAAGGGGTTTCTAAAATTGACCGAAAGGTAACCAGCCGTCTCTTGTTTTTGCTCTGATCATATTAGCCGACTGATTCTCATGCGACAGAAAGAGTAAATTAAAACCACCAGTGGCTACACACCGCTGGGTAAAACTAAAGGTAAAATCAATGATAAAATCCACACCAGTAAAACCACGTAAAGCAAGCTAAAACTACTCTTCCGTTATCGAGTTTCCTTCGTCAGGCCGTTTCCAGGGGAGCCACGTGGAGGTTCGACCAACTTTTGCACCCGGTAAAAATACATAAAAATGATTATGAAGGTGACTACACAGGCACAGTTGGGAGACCAACCAAACAAATCAATCTGTAGTCACATCCCCCAACAAGGCTGCCAGCTTTATTCCCAACTATTTCCCCGTTGGCATCCTGCTCATTAATAGTGTCCAAAGTCTGTTTCCCTTGTTGGGTCAGGACTCTGACCCTATTGTCCTGGTCGGCCAAATCAAGGGCACGACTGGTTGATGCTCCTGCCCCATGTGCTGTCGCTAAGTCATTCAATATTTCCCTTTTATGTTGTATCTCTGTCCCGGGTTTGGTCTTTCTGTCATCTGTCCCTATCTCTCGTCCCAGTAATCAGTGGGACACTGGGAAGCATAGTGTTTGAAGTTGGGGGGAGGGGGAGCACCATTCGGGCAGTTGGGTTCCTGCTAAATTCACCACCTTAGATACCAATTCATGGGGATGGTATCATGCAGGACTTTTCCGATTAGTTTTAAACTAGTCTGTTATGTGAACCGGATGTGGCTTCAAAAGGGTTAGGGTGCCTTTGCCGCTAATCTCTTATAGAATGAACTTTCCCTTTTGAGTTTCCTGGGATATTGCTGCCAGAGTTCCAATCCCTTTCCTGGGTCTCTTGGTAAGCCTCCATATCGGGGATGCCCATTGTTGAAGAATCCCCACCAATCACCCGTGATTGCTACACTCCGGTAACAGTCACCTGAGCTTCCATTCCCTTTTTTGTACACTGCTCGCTGATTTGTTACACCCGAACATGTTACTTTTATTGGGGCATCCCCACAGCACACCATCCTCCTATTCGCCTGCGTCCGGTGGGTCAAACCGTCTGTACCCCAGGGGCATGGACCCAGCTTTGTTTGATCCCAATGAGGTAAAATTTATTGCATTCTCATGGTTAGCCTGTTACATGGCGCTGGTACCAATCCTGTCAGTACATAATGAGTCTTCATTGGCTGCACATCCCCAGAAATTGAAAGAGAAGTTGGGGGTGGGGGGGTGGGGGCAGACTTGGAAATGGTTCTGGTGAAGGGGAGAAGGATCAAAACTGGAAACAGTGACCTGAAGTTATCTGACCCCTCCCTCCTGCAGCATCTCTCAAGCTACCTATTCATCCTGCCTGTTCTTTCATTTCTACTCTGACTGCCACGTGGCACTGGTAGAAATCCTGAGATGACTTCCTCTGAGGTCCTACTTTGTAACTTGGCTCCTAACTTCCTAAATTCTGCTTGTAGGACATCATCCCATTTATTCCCTTCCTCATGTGGCCTACTTCACTATAGGGAAAACATCTAAGGTTTCTTGCTTCCCTTTCCTCTCAGGTTTCCGCTATACCCTGTGGTGAACCATATCATTAATATCTTCAACAAGATGTCCTTTTTCCTTTACCATGTGAGGATTTCCATTTTCCCCCAATTTCTATCCCTCTCAGATTGAAATTGATGTTGGGAGCCAACTCCTAATTATCTGCCTTTTCCGCTGTTAATCTTGCAATCTTAACTCGCTCTTCCAGGTGAGTTCTCGTTACTTCAGGAAGTGAATTTTGAACTCCTCCATGATAATTGTCTCTCTAAGATTGTCTGATCGATTTTCAATGCTCTTATCCACCGATCAAAGTTACTTTGTTTGATCCTTTCAAACTCTGTGACACCAGGCCCCTCCTTAGGTTCTAAAATGCCGAGAAGCTTCTGGGTGGAGCTCATATACACTGAAGATGGCTTTTTTATCACCTGATACTCCCCAGATACCTCTTCCTGATAATGACGCAAATACCTCACCAGCTCCACCTACCAACTTCACTTGGATCAACAATACCCACATAGTCACTGGCCATTTCATTTGTTTAGCCACTTTCTTCAATGAAATGAAAAAACGGTCTACTTGTTTTGCAATCCATCACATTGTTTTTGTTCTTGACAAATGGGTAACAGCTACAGTATAATGTCCAGTCACAGCAAAACATTCCCTCTGTGATAGTCAAGAAACGGTGCCTGGATGCTATGGAGATGATTTTCTGTTCAATATTATTTGGATGGAGGGTGCTTTGTTCTGTTTGTGACAGTCACTTGAAGGAAATAGTATAGAATGTAATCATTGGTCCAGTATCCTCTTTCTGATGCTATTAGTGATTTGTCAACACAATATCAGATTCCCAGTGGAGTGTCTGCTGATCACTGGTTTGAATTTGAGCACAGCAACTCATTGTGAAGAGCCTTTAACCCAACAGCTTAAACTTCACTCTAAATGTGCTATAATCAAAGTAACACCTCAAATGATAGAAAGACTACAATGTAGAAGGAGTCTATTCAGCCTGTTCCTGTCTGTGCTGGCTCTCTGTATTAGCGAATCATCTGGGTCACGTCCCTTGTTCATATTCCCTGTTGCTCTGTAAATTGTTTCTCTCTTGGCAACTGTCCAGTTTTTTTTTGAATGAATTAATCTGCCTCCATAACATCTTCACGTAATAACCACCCACTAAACAAAATGTTTTCTCTTGTGTATTTACATTTTCCACTTTTTCATTAATTTGATTGAACCTTTGGCTGAAGAAGCACCAGTGATCTGAAACCACCATGTTCAATCCCTATACCGCCCTGTGTTGCCAAACCTCTTGTCCAACATTTTGCTTTGGACATGTAGACTTTTTTTGTCAGAGGTTTTGGGATTCCTGAATTAATTACTTTTCTCCCGTGACAAGCTCTGCTCGCCACTGATTACACCTCATCCTGAGTAACTTTGAGTCTGAACCAGACTGTTCATGAGCTTGGTGCTCCGTTTGACCTGGAGTTGAACAGTCATCTCAATTATCTCCTCCACCAATGATTTGGAGATGCCGGTGTTGGACTGGGGTATACAAAGTTAAAAAAAATCTCAACACCAGATTCATAGTCCAACAGGTTTAATTGGAAGCACACTAGCTTTAGGAGCGTCGCTCCTTCATCAGGTGGTCGTGGAGGGCTCAATCCTAACACACAGAATTTATAGCAAAGATTTACAGTGTGATGTAACTGAAATTATACATTGAGACATTGATTGTGTTAAGCCTTTCATCTGTTAGAATACAGTGATAGTTTCACTACTTTCATGTGTAAATCACAAAACCTTTTTTAAAATGTTGCATTCTCGAGTTAGCTTTAACAATGGTGATAACTAGACAATATGTTGAAGGTGTTGGCCCTCTGTGTTCTCTGTCTATGTCCTGATGTTTAGATTGATTCTCATCTAAAAAGTGAGATAACGGAGTTCTCCATGAATTCATGCAGTTTTTGAGCAAAGTACAATGTAACCCTGCAAGTTCAAATTCACCCCACAAAATATATGTGTGCATGTGGGTCTTTGTCTGTGTGTGTGTGTTTCTGTCTGTCTGTCTGGGGTGGGGGTTGAGTGTGAGACTGTGTGTGTGTGTGTGTGTGTGTGTGTGTAGTGAGTGTAGAGTGTCTTAAGTCTGTGAGGGTATATATATAATATATAATGGTCTGTCTGTGTGTGTCTGTCTCTCTGGGTTTGGGGTTGAGTGTGAGACGGTGTGTGTGTGTGTGTGTGCATGCAATGGTGGTCACCTGTCATGTGACATGAACCCAAGGTCCCGGTTGAGGCCCCTCCCCCCGATGGGTTCCAAACTTATTTATCAGCTAAAGTTTGTTAAAATTTAAGGCTTGTGTTCAAATCCTTCCAAAGTTTTGACTTCTTAATTCTTTAACCTCCTGTAGCCCTACTACTCGGTGAAACTTTTGATTTCCTTCAGTTTCTTCCTCTCCTGCATCCCACACCTACTGTGCCCAATCACTGGTGGACATGCATTCAAGTTAAAATTTCAGCTCAAGAATTCCCTTCCCAAACCTTAACACCTGAGTAAAGAAATTGCTTAAACCCTACTTCCTTAACCAAACATTTGGTCCACCTGTCCTAATATTTACCTGTTGATTCAGTGTTAGCTTTTGTTGGATATTCCTAATGTGACTCATCCTGGGATGTTTTTACGTTATTTCTCTAGAATTGCTAATACCCACCTCCTTGTGAACCTCAGTACCATCTCGTTTAGTTGCCAGTATCTCTGTATTCTTGTCGACAGCATTTGCCTGTGCATTGCAAATATCCCCCCACCCCCACCCACCCCCGCTGCACAGGATACTGTCACCCCTTTGTTTCAGGTGTGGACCATCCTGTTTGTAGAGGTCCCTCCTACCCCAGAATGAGCCCCAATTATCCAGGAATCTGAATCCCTCCCTCCTGCATCATCCCTGTTGCCATGTGTTCAACTCCTCTCTCTCCCTATTCCTCACCCCCCTCAAGCATGTGGCACAGCCAACAAACCAGCTTTAATCTTCCAGCTTAGCTCCTGAATTTCTGCATTATATCCCAATCCCTTGTCCTATTTACGTTGTTGGTGCCAATGTGGACCACGACTTGGGGCTGCTCCCCCTCCCCCTCCCCCTCCCCCTCAAGGATCCTGAAAACCCGATCTGAGACATTGGCACCTGGGAGGGTACACACCAACCGTGAGTCTCTCTTGTTCCCCCAGAACCTTTATCTGTTTCCCTAACTAAGGTGTTCCCAATGACTAATGCTCTGCTCCTTTCCCTGTTTCATTCTGAGCAACACGGACAGACTCTGCCTGAGACCTGTGCCCCATTGCTTACCCCTGGTAAGTCATTTCCCCGACCCCCCCCCCTCCCCGACAGTATCCAAAATGGGTTCCTTGTTATTGAGGGTAACAGCCTCAGGGGATCCCTGCACTGCCTGCTGGTTCCCTTTCTGTCCCCTGACAGTAACCCACCTACCTCCTCCTTGTACCTGAGGTGTGACTGCCTCCCTGTAACTCCTCTCAATAACCCCCTGCACCTCCCGAATGATCCCAAGTTCATCCAGCTCCAGCTCCAGTTCCCTTACACAGTTCTCAAGGAGCTGGAGTTGGGTGCACTTCCCGCAGATGCAGTCAGCAGGGACATAAGTGGTGTCCCTTACCTCCCACATTCTCAGGAGGAACATTTAACTGCCCTCGCCTCCATTCTCACTATTCCAAATTCCTAACAAGTCTACTGAAAAGTAAATAAAGAAAAGCAAGTTATCTTACCAGCCTGTCTCTCAGAACTTTTATTGATTGATTAGAGAATGAGGACGGGTGGGAGGCACTACTTAAGTAGTGTTTTGGTTAAAGTAACTGCCCAAATATGTTCCATTACTTACCCAGCAGTTCCGAGTCTGCTCCTGCTCAGCGTGCGCTCCTCCCAGTCACGAGGTAAGTTTTAAAATCAGTGATTCACCTTCCCGTCAGCCCCCTGCTAAACAGGAAGAACAAGAATTATTTGTTATAAGATTGCTGATATTGGACAAACTGGCCCTTGGGACCCACAGAGCTCTTACTGACTAGACCTTGTTGGTCAATATTAGTGAGGGAGGTAACTGCAGCCCCTCAATTCTGCTGTTGCCAGGGGAGATTGGTCAGTTTGAAAGCAGAGGGTGAGGTGGGGGCTGCTGGGAAGGTCAATTTCTCACCAAGGACTGACCTTGAGCATGAGCAGCCTTCATTTTACAGACAGCAGCAGAGCGAGAGGTGGCTGAAAGGACCAAGGGATTGCTGGGAATAGAAGCGAAGAAGGTTACCTCAGATTACAAAAGGATCTTGATCAGATGGGCCAATGGGCTGAGAAGTGGCAGATGGAGTTTAATTCAGGTAAATGCGAGGTGCTGCATTTTGGGAAAGCAACTTAATGGTAAGGTCCTAGGGAGTGTTGCTGAACAAAAGAGACCTTTGGAGTGTGGGTTCATAGCTCCTTGAAAGTGGAGTCGCAGGTAGATAGGATAGTGAATGGTTATTGCAGGTTTCAGGATTTAGATATTTCGAGAAGAATAGAAAATGGTAAAAGAGGGGGTGGTGTGGCATTATTAGTCAAGGACAGTATTCTGTTTGCAGAAAGGATGTTTGAGGACTCATCTACTGAGGTAGTATGTGTTGAGATTAGAAACAGGAAAGAGGTTACCCTGTTGGGAATTTTCTATACAGTATGTATTGAATGTAATATGTAGACAAGCCAACAAGGGGGCAAGGCCACATTAAGTTTGGTACTGTGTAATGGATCCAGCCAGGTGTTAGATTTGGAGGGAGGTGAGCAGTTTGGTGATAGTGACCACAATTCGGTTATTTTTACTTTAGTGATGGAAAGGGATAAGTATATACCACAGAGCAAAAGTTATACCTGGGGGAAAAGCAATTCTGATGTGACTAGGCAAAATTTAGCATGCATAGGATGGGGAAGGAAACTGCAGGGGATGGGGACAAGTTAAATGTGGAGTTTGTTCGAGGAACAGCTACTGCGTGTCCTTGATCATGAGATACTGATCAGGCAGGGAGGAAGTTGCTGAGCACGGGAACCGTGGTTTACTAAGGAAGTTGAATCTCTTGTCAAGAGGAAGAAGAAGCTTATGTTAGGGTGAGATGTGAAGGCTCAGTTAGGGTGCATGAGAGTTACATGTTAGCCAGGAAATACCTAAAGAGAGATCTAAGAAGGCCAGGAGGGAACATGAAGTTGTTGGTGGATAGGATCAAGAAAAACCCCACTGTTTTCTCTAGGTTTATCAAGAATAAAAGAATGACCAGAGAAAGATTAGGGCCAGTCACACACAATAGTGGGAGGTTGTGCATGGAGTCAGAGGAGAGAGGGGAAGCACCAAATGAATACTTTTCATCAGTATTCACACCAGAAAAAGACAATGTTGTTGAAGAGAATACTGAGATACTGACTACTAAACTAGATGCGATTGAGGTCCATAAGGAAGAGGTGTGAGCAATTCTGGAAAGTGTAAAAGTAGCTAAGTCCCTTGGGCCAGATGGGATTTATCCTCGGATACTCTAGGAAGCCAGGGAGGAGATTGGAGAGCCTCTGGCTTTGATCTTTATTCCTGTAGACAATGACGATGTAGTGCCAGAAGACTGGAGGATAGAGTCATAGAGTCGTAGAGATGTACAGAATGGAAACAGACCCTTCGGTCCAACTTGTCCACCCCGACCAGATATCCCAACCCAATCTAGTCCCACCTGCCAGCACCCGGCCCATATCCCTCCAAACCCTTCCTATTCATATACCCATCTAAATGCCTCTTAGATGTTGCATATTTACCAGCCTCCACCACATCCTCTGGCAACTCATTCCATATATGTACCACCCTCTGCATGAAAAAGTTGCCCCTTAGGTCTATTTTAGGTCTCTTTCCCCTCTCACCCTAAACCTATGCCCTCTAGTTCTGGACTCACATGTCCCAGGGAAAAGCCTTTTGTCTATTTATCCTGTCCATGCCCCTCATAATTTTATAAACCTCTATAAGGTCACCCCTCAGCCTCCAATGCTCCAGGGAAAAGAGCCCCAGGCTGTTCAGCCTCTCCTTCAAGCTCAAATCCTCCAAACCTGGCAACATCCTTGTAGATCTTTTCTGAACCCTTTCAGGTATCACAACATCTTTCCAATAGGAAGGAGACCAGAATTGCATGCAATATTCCAACAGTGGCCTAATATATGTCCTGTACAGCTGCAACATGACCTCCCAACTCTTGTACTCAATACTCTGACCAATAAAGGAAAGCATACCAAACGCCGCCTTCACTATCCTATCTACTTGCGACTCCACTTTCAAGGAACTATGAACTATGCACTCCAAGGTCTTTTTGTTCAGCAAAACTCCCTAGGACTTTCCCATTAAGTGTATAAGTCCAGCTAAGATTTGCTTTCCCAAAATGCAGCACCTCGCATTTATATGAATTAAACTCCATCTGCCACTTCTCAGCCCATTGGCCCATCTGGTCCAGATCCTGTTGTAATCTTCGCTGTCCACCATACCTCCAATTTTGGTGTCATCTGCAAACTTACTAACTGTACCTCTTATACTCGCATCAAAATCATTTATGTAAATAACAATAAGTAGAAGACCCAGCACTGATTCTTGTCGCGCTCCACTGGTCACAGGCCTCCAGTCTGAAAAACAACCCTCCACCACCACCCTCTGTCTTCTACCTTTAACCAGTTCTATATCCAAATGTCTAGTTCCCCCTTTATTCCATGAGATCTAACCTTGCTAATCAGTCTCCCCTGGGGAACCTAGCCGAATGCCTTACTGACGTCCACATAGATCACATCTACTACTCTGTCCTCATCAATCTTCCTTGTTACTTCTTCAAAAATAGAAATGTTGTTCCCTTGTTTAAGCAGGGGAATAGAGACAACCCTGGTATTTATAGACCAGTGAGCCTTACTTCGGTTATGGGTAAAGTGTTGGAAAGGTTATAAAGGATAGGATTTATAAACAGCTAGAAATGAATAAGTTGATTAGGGATAGTCAACATGATTTTGTGAAGGGTAGGTCCTGCCTCACAAACCTTATTGCGTTATTTGAGAAGGTGACCAAACAGGTTGATGAGGGTAAAGCAGTTGATGTGTTGTATATGGATTTCAGTCAGGTGTTTGATAAGGTTCCCCACGGTAGGCTATTGCACAGAATATGGAGGCATGGGATTGAGGGTGATTTAGCGGTTTGGGACCGATGGGAAATGTTCATCCTGGAGTTCAGTTAGTAGTGGGGTATCGCAAGGATCTGTTTTGGGGCCACTGCCATTTGTCATTTTTATAAATGACCTGGAGCCATGGCATAGAAGGATGGATTAGTAAATCTGCAGATGACATAAAGGTCAGTCGAGTTGTGGATATTACTGAAGGATGTTGCAGGTTACTGAGGGACATAGATAAGCTGCAGTGATCGGCTGAGAGGTGGCAAATGGAGCTTAATGCGATAATGTGTCAGGTAATTCACTTTGGAAGGAGGAACAGGAATGCAGAGTACTGGGCTAATGGTAAGATCCTTGGTCGTGTAGATTAGCAGCAAGATCTCAGTGTCCGGGCAGACAGATCCCTGAATGTTGCCACTCAGGTTGAGAGGATCATGAAGAAGGCATACGGTGTGTGATCTTTTATTGGCAGAGGGATTGAGGTTTGGAACCATGAGATCATGCTGCAGCTGTGCAAAACTCTGGTACGGCCACATTTGGAGTTTTGCGCACAGTTCTGGTCACCACATTATTGGAAGGATGTGGAAGCTTCGGAAAAGGTTCAGAGAAGATTTACTAAGATGCTGCCTGGTCTGGAGGAAATGTCTTACGAGAAAAGGCTGAGGGACTTGTGACCAGGCAGCATCCGAGGAGCAGGAAACTTGACATTTTGGGCAAAAGCCCTTCATCAGGAATGAAGGCAGGGAGCCTCCAGGGTGGAGAGATAAACGGGAGGGGGGTGGGGGTGGGGAGAAGGTAGCAAAGAGCACAATAGGTGGATAGAGTAGCAATAGCACCAAACTCAGCACCGTCCTCATGACCTGTCCAACCTGCCAATCTTCCTTCCCATCTATCCGCTCCACCCTCCTCTCTGACCTATCACCTTCATCCCCACCCCCATTCACCTGTTGTGCTTTTTGCTACCTTCTTCCCACCCCCACCCCCCTCCCATTTATCTCTCCACCCGGGAGGCTCCCTGCCTTCATTCCTGATAAAGGGCTTTTGCCCAAAACATCGATTTTCTTGCTCCTCGGATGCTGCCTGACCTGCTGTGTTTTTCCAGCACCACTCTAATCTAGACTCTGGTTTCCAGCATCTGCAGTCTTCACTTTTGCCTGAGGGACTTTGAGGCTGTTTTTGGAAGAGAGAAGAAGGTTAAAAGGTGACTTCATTGAGACATATAAGATAATCAGAGGGTTAGATAGTTTGGACAGTGAGAGTCTCTTTCCTCAGGTGACGCTGGCTAGAATGAAGGGACATAGCTTTAAATTGAGGGGTGATAGATATAGGTTAGATGTCCAAGGTAGGTTCTATACTCAGAGTAGTTGGGGTATGGAATGCACTGCCTGCAACAGTAGCCAAACTCGCCAACTTTACGGGCATTTAAATGGTCATTCGATCGGCATGTGGACGACAATGGAATAGTGTAGGATAGATGGTCATCAGATTGGTTCCACAGGTTGGCAAAACATCGAGGGCCGAAGGGCCTATATTGCGCTGGTAATGTTCTATCTTCTAACATAGATACATTGAGTGAGTGGACAAAGATTTGGCAGATGGAATACAATATTGATAAAGGTGCAGTCATCCATTTTGGGAGAAGTAACAGGAACAAGGATTATTAATTGAATGGTAATAAATTGCAGCATGCTGCTGTACAGAGGGACCTGGGTGTCTTGTGTGTGAATCACAGAGGGTTGGTCTGCAGGTACAACAGGGAATTAGGAAGGCAAATGGAATTTTGTCCATCATTGCGAAAGGGATTGAGTTTAAAAGCAGGGAGGTTATGTTGCAGCTGTACAAGGTGCTGGTGAGGCCACCCCTGGAGTACTGTGTGCACTTTGGGTCTCCTTACTTGAGAAAGGATGTACTGGCACTGGGGTTGGTGCAGAGGGGGGTCACGAGGTTGATACCGGAGTGGGGGGAGGGGGGTTGCCTTATGAGGAGAGACTGAGTAAATTGGGAGTATATTTATTGGAATTCCGAAGAATGCGGGGTATCTTAGGAAATGGTTAAGATAGAAGTAGAGAGGATGTTTCCACTGGCCGGTGAAACTAGGACAACAGGGTATTGCCTCAACATTAGAGGGAGCAGAGTTCGGACTGAATTGAGAAGGAACCTCTTCCCCCAGAGAGTGTTAATCTATGGAATTCCTTGCCCAGGGAAGCAGTTGATGCTGGTTGAGTAAACGTTTTTAAAGCGAAGGTAGATCATGTTTTGAAAACCTGAAGAAATTAAGGGATACGGTGAGAGTGTGGGTAAGTGGTTCTGAATCCACGAATAGATCAGCCATGACCTTATTAAATGTTGGAGCAGGCTCGAAGGGCCGGACGGCCTACTCCTGCTCCTAGTGCTTCCATCCTTTATGTCCCAGATCAGTTCAGGTGGAGCCCGTCCAAATGGTGCAGTCCCATACTGTCCCAATGAAGACATCAATGCCCCACGAATGTGAATCCCTCTTTCCCACATCACTCCTTCACCCATGTGTTCACTTCCCTCATCTTCTCACGTCTTTAGCATTTTACACATTTTCTGGTAATAATTCAGCGATTACATTCCTTGAAGTCCTTTTTAAACAGATTTTGTTCCTAATTACTGAGATTCCCCAAACAGTACCTCTTGCCTGTTCCTGCCTATGTATTTAGTGTTAACAGGCACCATGATACAGCACGGTGACTCCGTCGTGCCTCACAGCGCTAGGATCCTGCATTCGATTCCAACCTTAGGGGTGTGGAGTTTGTACATTCTCTGTGTGTCTGCATGGGTCCCTCTGGGTGTTCTGGTTTCCTCCCACAGTCCAAAGACGCGAACGTGAGGTAGATTGGCAATGCTAATTTGCTCACTCTATCCCCGGATATGTAAGATGGTTGGATTAGCCTATGGGGATTGTGTGGTTACAGGAATGGGGTGAGTCTGTGAGTGATGCTCTTCCGTAGGTCAGTGTGGACTCAATGGGCTGAAGGGCCTGCTTACACACTCTGCATATTCTATGATTCTGTACAACAATGAAACCCTCCTGTTCCCTCACCAGTATCCTCTCTATTCCACTCGTGTTGTGCTTCACAGTGGCATCAGACACGCAGTCTCCCATCTGATTTTTTTAATGATTCAGTGGCTTGGAAAGAATGTATTGTCCATCCCTTATTGCTGAGAGGGCTGTTAGGAGTAAACCACATTGCTGTGTGTCTGGACTCACATGTAGGTCAGAAACGGTAAGGATGGCAGTTTCCTTCCCGCAAGGAAGTTATTGAACTCTCAGGATATTATTTCCTGGCAATCAGCAATGGGCAGCATTAGACCCTTAATTCCAGGGTTTTTAAACTGGATTTTGTTCACCATCTGTCACGAGGAGACTCAGACGCTGAAACTTGGAACATTACCTGGGTCTTGTGAGTAATCCTCCTTTGATAATACCACTGGGCCACTACCCCCCTTATGTGTCACTCAAAGGATGCTATCTGTCCTCCTAATTGGAGCATTACCAACCATGATCACTTTCATTGGTGCTCTCCCAGTCCAATGTCTTGGTTAACAACAGGACACTGCACAGTTTGATGGTACACTCTGCAGAGCACTTGCTCGTCTGCCATCTCTAAAATGGTGAGGGATAGTGTGAGCAATGTTAGAAACAGTAACTCCATTACTTTCCAACACAGTTACGGGTATGAATAATTACCCATCCTTAGATCAGACTTGTCCTGTTGTAATGCCTGGTTGACAGTCAAATTAGTTCCCTGTTCTAAATATATTTCAACATCAGGGAATTAACCCAGCTGCTGCATTCTGTTTATTCAAACATGACATCAGAAAGAGTGCTGTAACCTCCGATCCTGAGAGAGACCATGCAGGTGATATAAAAAGAGATTGTATCATATCAGAATATGATTTACGTTGACACCCTGACACTTGAAGGAATGTATCTTTTCTGGTAGAAAATGTATTTTTCCATTGACACAGTCAGGAACATATTCTATCTGATCCTTGGTATAACTGGCCTTCCTGGTAAGTGACTATAACCGTTGGGGGTTCTGCATAATTCTGAGTGAGCTGGTTTCTGCCATTAAATTGTGATTGAGAACGTCACTTGCTAATCTGATGGAACTGTTGGAAGGACAGCTCGTCAACAAAACATTTTCATTAATTCAAATATCTTCTGCTCTATATATTCTGTATAAGCCTATATCAGAAAAGGAAAAGTTCAGTAATGACGATAGGTTGAGGATGTTAGAACTGTTCTCCGTGAAGGGAAGGAGGCGGAGGTGAGATTTGATTGTGATTTCCAAAATCATGAGCCAGCTGTAAAGAACAGATATGAAGAAGCTGTGGCTGGTGAAATCAAAAGAAAAATGAGAGGGGAACAATTTAATGTGTAATGTGGGTTATGTGTCATTTGTAAGACAAGCTTTTTCACACGGCCAGTAGTTAGGGTAAAGTGTCTGGAAATATAATGGAAACATGTTCAATTGAAGCGTTCAAAGGGGCAGGGGATCATTATTTGATTGAAATAGTGTGCCACATTCTGTAGAAGAAGCAGGGGATTGGTATCAGGGGAGGTTGCCCGTTTGAGTGGGCTGTGCAGACACAGCACTTCAATAGGAGGCTGTCACAGGATTGCAGAATTGGTACTGCACACGAGGAGACCATTCACCCCTCTATTAGCTGGAGAGGGTCAGACATTGCCTGTGGTTTTACTCTTGCTCCAACCCTCCTTATTTCACAGCAGCTTGGGAAGATGATGTGAGTCATCACAGTGCAGGGTTTTGTCCTGTTGAATGTGAAAGGACACTGTGAGGGAGAGTAAGACTGGGATCATCTTTCAGTGTAGAATATCACTGATCGTGTATCATCATCATTGTAAGGGCATGTCAACAAATGTCCATGGGTTCATGGCATTAACTGCCCACTAACAATATCGGGAGTGAGGTAGAGTCCCTGGAAAAGAACACACCTCTGTGCCCGAGAGATAATTTATTAACTCCTGTAATTGGTATTGAATAATTATAGGCATCTTCCTCGATCGTCGTACCTTCTCTGCAAGCTCAGTTTGACTTAGACCGATCTGGGATTGATTACTAATCCTTCCTGAACAAGGCCATGAAGTCCTTTCATTCGTGGGTAGACACAGCTTTACCAAGTATCCTTATGTGGAAGCACATCAATAATCATCAGATTTAATGTGATAGCAGATACAAAAACATTGGGAAAATACTGATTAAATATTCAAGCCAAGGAATTGCAGCACACAAACTGTTCATTCGGCAAAAATCTGCTCTGTCTATCTTGAAACCTCCTCCATGAATGGACTGTATTCGTTGAAGGCTGAGGTGTGACCTGAAGGGAGTATATATTATGAGAGACAGCATTACATATTATTTTGTGATTTTATGTGAGGTGGATAGTCACAATATCGTCTCCAGGGTGGAAATGTCAAATGCTCGAGCACATAGTTTTACGCTGAAATGGTGAATCTCGAAAGGATCTGAGTGAACTAAATCACTTGTTTTTACAGAGAGGGTGCTCGGTGCCTGGAATGTGCTGCTGGGGAGGTGATAGAAATAGATAAGATAACAATGTTTAAGATGCATTTACACAGACACAGAGACAGACAGATGGCAGAGGGTTATGGAGCATGTGCAGACAGTTGGGATTTGTTCAGAATTGCACCGTGGTTGCCCATAGATCCAGTTCCTGTGATCTACTCTATTGCATTTTCAGACATACCTTTCATTGGCTTGAGGAGCTATTCAATGGACACAATCCCGTTCAAGATTCCCAGCAATTTTTTTAAACGTCTCAGGCACGGTGTGATCATGATACCGAATACATGCTCCAAATGTCGATAGTGTAATGAGGTGAAGACAAGTATTGCATAATATAATCAAGGTTTGCGCTCCCCAAACTGTGTGTAATTGTGAAATTTAATTCTGTTTATTGATCGTCCTCTTGGATTGAAAACCAGTTCTTGGAGCATACCTTCACAGGTGTTGGAAGTTTAATCTTAAACATTAATTGTCTACACCCTTCTATCTGTTATGCACCAATCATCGTGCAATGTCTGAGAAAGCCGAGGGCCTGAAGCCTGACTGTGTTGTACATAATTGGAAGGAAGGTTCCCTAATCCCAGAAATGATCCAAGAGGACGATGGTGATACCATCCCATCCCAGGGAATTTGTTCAATCTCAGCAGGTGTCTCTCAGTGACCTGCCTTTGGTTTCTTCATCACACTGCAGCTCTGCCTCCTGGGAGCAGCTGATTGGATATCTCATGTCAGATGTGTCAGACTGAGAGTTGCACGCTTAAAAGCAATGTTGAGTTCATGTTTCAGATTCAATAAATACTGCTCTGATCAGAGTTTGTGTGGCCTTCTAAACATTCATTAATTACTAAGAAATGGAATTGACTTTGATCAATAATTTCTAATCTCTTTTCCCTTTTCTCTCTCTTATAGTGAATTTAGTGGCTATTCTGATCTTGTCCAAGGGAAAATGTGGTGTTTCCATTTGTACCACACGCTATTTGGTGGCAATGGCAACAACAGATCTACTGTTTATTATACTTGAGATTATAATGTACCGATTCAATAAATACTTTTTCCCTTTGAATTTCCTGGACATTACCCCTGTTTGCGCTGTTCGCTATGCCCTCCGCCGTGCAGTCACAGATTGCTCTGTCTGGTTTACTGTTGCCTTTACTTTTGACCGTTTTATCGCCATTTGTTGCTTGAAGCTGAGATCAAAATATTGCAATGAGAAAACCGCAGTTGTGGTTCTCTCAACTAGTGGCATTCTGCTTTCGCTGAAAAATATTCCAATCTACTTTAGATTTCAGCCTTCTGAGATTTTCAACAATATACCCTGGGAATGTGTGAACACACGAGCTTATGATCATGATCCTGTATGGAGGGGATTTAAACGATTTGAAAAGGTTCTAACCCCAATGCTCCCATTTATTTTAATTTTGCTGTTGAACACTCTAACTATCAGACACATTGTTATGGCCAATCGTGGTCGTAAAGTACTGATGGGTCAGAAACAGAGGCAGGATCACTCTGACACTGAGATGGAGAGCAGAAGGAAGGGTATGATTTTACTGTTCACCATATCTGGCAGCTTCATCATTCTGTGGCTGTGGTACCTCTTAGATTATTTTGGAGTTTTAGAGCATTTGTTAGATGATGACTCTGAATATAGGTTTGAAGAAATTGCATACATGCTTCGGGATTTAGGTTCCTGCACAAATACTATTATTTACGTAGTGACACTGTGCAAGTTTCGGGAGAAAATTAGGAACACGGTGAAAGTTCTTTTCTCCTGAGTTGTTCAATGGGACCTGCAGCAAAATCCATTGGGAGCAATGGGGGGCGAATGCTGATTGCTATAAACCGGAAAGAAAATCCCTGGAGGAGGAAGTAGAAAAGTATAATTATTGACTCTGTGAGCAGTTACGTTGGAATGGACATTTGGAAATAAACTCCCAGCATTAGCTGGATGTTGGAGAGAGCCCGTTATGAAATCTGATACCCGAGGCACCTCAAGTAAGTGAGGAGGAAAAAGATCAATAAGACAATCAAGTACATTTAATCTTGTGACCTACAGGTACGAGAATGGCAGAAGTTAGTCACGCAAAACATGGTGAGTGTCTTAAAAGAGCTCAGCTTTGAAGAAGTGATCAGAAAGTGTCCAGCAGGTGGGAATAACAGACACTGCAGCACTGGGAGGGAATTCATGTGTACAGTCCATCCTCCAACTGCAATGTTTGAGTTGTCAGCTCCTCACCTCTATTCAGACAGAACAACATATTCTTGTAAAAGCAAATTCTGCTCGCTATCAGAGAGCCTCTTGGGACAATTCTTGTTATCACCATTGTTAGTATCATTCTTACTACCATTATTATGATCATAATTACCACAGTTATGACTGTCATCATTCCTATCATTATTGGTATCATTTGTGTGTCATTGGCAGAATTCTAGGCCCTAAACTCATCATGTTGGGACAATATTCATATATTGTGTGCAGTTTAGTGTTATGCAGTTGAAGGTATGTACTGTACCTTTAAGAGAGAGTGACGTTTGCTTGGCAGTCAGAATGCACAGTGAACTGTCATGTAACTGACGAGCAGTCTCAGTGTATGAGAAATTTGAAAATATGTAATATTTGGCTGTGAAATGGATAATTCAGTTGTTTTGACCACCATCTGAACTTAACAAATCAGTTTAAATTATGCTCCAGGAAACTAAAACTCCATCCAATTTGTATGTTACTGTTTTAACACCAGTCAATGATGTTTGGGACATAAATAAGTGACATTTTGAAAGTTAGTCAGAGAGAGAGAGAGAGCACCAATGGCTATTGAGATACTGCCTGAAAAACACAGTCTATCAAAGATACCTCTTTCATATGAAATACCTTTGCAGCAGAAAACTGAAGACGACCCAGGGGTGATCTACAAACAGAGGAAGACCGACACTGGAGACCACAGCTGCTGTCCGGATTTGAAAATTAATTTCTTGTGATTTTAACAGATGGTGTTATTGGATCAGTATTTTATTATAGGATGGGAGGTAAATCACAAGCCTTTAATAGGAAGGAGGTGCAGAGTTGGAAATAGTTGTTGGTTAATGTTCTTTTTAGAGTCAAAGAATAGAATGGGAAAGATTTTTCTTTAAGTCGTGGAGTTTGGGGAGTTCTCTGACACTCCCCCTTTAACGGATTAGGATTCTTAGATTACTTACAGTGTGTAAACAGGCCCTTCAGCCCAACAAGTCCGCACTGACCCACCGAAGCGTAACCCACCAAGACCTATTCCCCTATATTTACCCCTACACCTAACACTACGGGCAATTTAGCATGGCCAATTCACCTAACCTGCACATTTTTGGATTGTGGGAGGAAACCGGAGCACCCGAGGAAACCCACACAACACGGGGAGAATGTGCAAACTCCACACAGAGAGGCGCCTGAGGCGGGAATTGAACCTGGGTCTCGGGCGCTGTGAGACAGCAGTGCGAGGTGAGCTTTTCTGAGCATCGAGTTGAATTGGCAGGAGGGTTTCCCACCATGTCATATCGGTTTTGGGGATCTGGTCCATGATTTGGAGAGGTTTAGCCAGATCCAGGCTGAGATTTGGATGGATTTGAACAGATTTGGAGTAAAAGATCCCATCAGATTTAAACACATGCGGATCAGTGTTCGAGGTCTTTAAATAAAATGTAGGTGAAACAATTAGTTTAATGTCAGTTACTTGTGGCTGGTTAAATTAAAAGTGAGAGAAGTGACTCTTAAAATTACAAAAGAGGTTCTAGGTTTGATTCCCAAATTTGCCAAGAAAGTTCAGACTGAGCTGGTCGGCAGAGCGAGTGAGGTACATGCAGCACGGTCAGATGAGGGGTCAAGAGATTATACAGATGTCAAACAAGCTGTTTTGAATGCTTAAGAATTGGTACCAGAAGCAAATACACAGTGATTCAGGAACACAAAGAAAGAACCAGGTCTGACCTATGTTGACTTCGAAAGCATTAAACATGGTAATTTTTAAAACTAGATAAGACTTATGAGGCTGTAAGAGAGATTATTCAGCAAGAGGAGTTTAAAAGCTCCCTCCTGAGATAATAAGAATTCACGTGGATGAACAGAAAGTTCAACAATTGAGTAGAGCAGCAGAGATGGTGGATGAATATACATTGGTGCATAAGGCAATGTTTACTTCCAGCAAGAATTCCATCTGTGAGAGTGAGAAATTGGGAGAAGGGGAGGTCCTACACTCCAACACACAAGAGTAGAGAACACTGGGAATCGTTTACCACCGGTTAATAAAGAAGCCCAAGAGGGTGGAAAGGAGGTGAAAGGCCTCATGTGTTTCCACTGTGGTAACGTGGGACATAGCCAGTCACAGTGCTGGTCGGTAAAGAAAGGCATTGTGGGAAAAGAGGCTAAGGCAGTGGCATTAGTGAAAGGAGTAAAGGAAACTCAAAACAATTGAGGAGTGCAGGAGAGTGCACAGCCTACGCAGGGGCTGGGTATGGCGGTTGTACCTGATCTCTATGAAGGATTCACCTCAGTGAGTAAAGATTACTCAGGAAGATCGGGGGAGAAAGGAAAGAAGTTATAATTTTGAGAGATACAGGATTTAACCAGTCCCTAATATGAAGAGATGAACTTATTTGCACTCTGTCTGACCTGTTACCCAACAGAATGCTAAGTAGTGGTACAGATGGACAGAAATTTAGCGTTTGTTGTGGAAGAATCACTCAATGTTGTATTTAAAAAATTACTGGGAAATGCAGAAAATCCTTCATGAAGTTAAACTTTATTCTTGCAAAATCAAAGATGTGGGAGCCAGCAAAATGTTTTCCTGACTTCCCCCAATCTGTTTGATCTCCTGCAATTCATACAGTTATCCTTCCGGTGACTATCTGAGAGCATTACCATCCCCAATCACACTGGCTTGCTTCACCTTTCTAACCTGATCATGGTCTGCCCCACTCGTTCCCTCCATCACATTGAACCGATCACATTCCAACACCATCATCTTCAGCATGAGCTCATCTCCCAGGGATTTAACTAACCGATCACAATGCACTACCATTATCTGTTACTGGAGCCCTGGAACATGATCCCGGGCATACATTGTAACACTAAGTAACTACATAACTGGCAGAATAATGTCCATACCTTCCCCTATGTAAGATCAGGTTGGAGTGCCAACTCTAGACTGGGCAAGTTACAGTGGGAGTGATTGACAGAGCGTCAGTTCCAGGAATCCAGTTTGTTTTTGGGAACAATGTAGTAGGATCCAGGGTGGGAGTGAGATTCCTTGTTGTAGAGAAACCTAAGGAAGACCAGGGAACTGAGGAATTACAAGAAAAACATCCTGGAATTTTCCCAGACTGTGAAGTAACAATATCCCACTGTCATAAGTCACAGCACGAAGCAGAAACTAAAGAGCAAGATGAAGGAGTTGAGGTTCAGTTAGCAGACCCCCTGTTTGATGTAACGGTGCAGGACAAACCTGAACAGACAGAGGGTCAGGCAGAAGTGTTTGGTCCTGAAAGGCTAATGGACCTACAGCAGAAAGACAAGGCAATAAAAGATGATGCACACTCCGAAAAGGAGGCAGAGACTATTCCTGAGGGTAATTATCTTAAAGATGAAAATGGAGACCACGGCAGGTTAGTGTCGAGGAGAAATGGGCCGACCTGCACCAGATTGTGTTGTCAGGAGCATACAGACAGGAAGTGACACGGGTGGGGGGTAGGGGGGGGAGGGGTAGCACATGAATGACCAGGAGGAGGTCACCCAGGTGTATGGGAGACTCAGGCTCAGGTACAAAACCATTTCTATTGGCCTGGAATGCACAAGGATGTGGGTAACTTTTGCTGTACGTGTCATACACGGCAAATGGGAGGGAAGCCACAGGCGGGAATAAACCCAGCGACTTTGTTGCCATTTCCCCCATCCCGAAGACTCTTTCACCCGGGTTATGGTGGATTGTGTAGGTCCCCTCCTGAGAACTAGATGAGGGAACCAGTACTTGCTCACCGTAATGGATGTGTGCACCAGATTTCCGGAGGCAATTCCATTCCGGAGTAGGAACATAAAAAGGGTGGGAGAGGAGTTCGGAGCTTTCTTTGTGCAGTATGGATGACCCAGAGAGATTCAGTCAGACCAAGGGGCTGATCCACAAGCCCAACGATCCTGCCTGACCTGTCGTCTTGGCACCGACCTCGACTCCATCCTCTCCCCCTTAGTTCAGGCACTTCCCACTGACATCCGTGATTCCAACCATGTCCTTATTCTCTCCAGCAGCTTCCTGTTCCCTGGCCCCCAGTGCTTTATCTCCATTATGGACGTACAGTCCGTACATGCATCCAGACCCCACACGGAAGACTTCCACTTCCTCTGCTTTTTCCTCCCCAACAAACCCATCCAGTCCCCCTCCACCATGACCCTCCTCCACCTCGCTGAACTGGTCCCCACCCTCAAAACCCTTTCCTTCACCTCCTCCCATTGCCTTCAAATCAAGGGAGTGGCCATGGGCACCTGAATGGGCCCCACCTACACCTGCCTCTTTGTTGGTGATATCGAACAGTTCCTCTTCAGTACCTACACAGGCACTGGGCCCCAACTCTTCCACCGTTACATCGGTGACTGCATCGGTGCAGTGTTCTGTACCCAGGCTGAACCGGAGCAGCTCATCGACTTCACCCACACCTTCCACCCCACCCTCAAACTCACTCGGTCCATCTCAGACACCTCCCTCCCCTTTCTTCACCTCACCATTTCCATCTTCCGTGACAGACTCCGGTGACAAACCCACAGACTCCCATAACTCCCTGGAGTACTCCCCCCTCCCACCCAGTGTCCTCCATCCCATTCTCCAAATTCCTCTGTGTCTGCAGCACGTGCTCGGACGAGGCGACATTCAACACGTGAGCATCCCAGATATCCCCATATTTTGAACACAGTGATTTTCCTCCCTCCGTTACCCAGACAGTGCTCCTCCACACGATCTCCATTCTCTGTCCCACTGGTCCAAACACCCCCTAGTGCAATAAAGACAGAGTCCCCCTTGTCCTCACCCACCATCCCACCAATCTCCGCATCCAACGTATTATCCTTGAACAGTTCCGCCAACTCCACCTAGACCCCACCACCAAGCACATCTTCCCCTCCCCCACCCCTCTCTGCCTTCCACAAGGACCACTCACTTCAACAATCCTTGGTTTGTGCCCACTCTCCCCACCGACCCCCACCCGCCGAACACCCAGGTACCTTCTCCTGCAACCAGAAAAGATGCCAAACCAGTTGGCACACCAGCCCCCTCCCCTCCACCCAGGGCCACAAACACTCCTTCCAGGTGAGACAGAGAGTCACCTGCCTCTCTTCCAGACTAGTTTACTGCATCAGGTGCTCCCGATGTGGTCCTCTCTACATCGGGGTGACTGAATGTAAACTTAGGTATTCTGTTCACCGAGCATCACAGCCGGGCCCACAGGGGCCAACCGGACCCCCCAGTCACCACCATTTCAATTCCCCCAACCACTCCCTTTTGAACATGACCTCTTCCATTGCCACAATGAACCACGGCGCAAACTGGAGGAACAACACCTCATCTTCCACCGAGGCAGCCTACAGCCTCGAGGACTCAAAATTGAGTTCTCTAATTTCAAATAACCTCCCTTCCCATCCCCAACTCCCTTCCCAGCCTCTCCCTTCCCTTCCAATGGTCCCTGCCCCCAACTGGATTCATTCCGCCCATTGACCAAACCAGGTTGTACCCTCTACCTGTCTTCACCTATCCCCACCTGCCACACCCTTTATCTGCAGCTCCTCCCACACCCACCCCCAGTCCTGAAGAAGAGTTATATCTGGAACACTGACTCTCCTCCTGCTGATGCTGCCTGGCTTGCTGTGTCCTTCCAGCCTCCTGCCTGTCTGTTTTGGATTCCAGCATCTGCAGAGTTTCTTTGTCTCTTTCTTTGTCCACATAAGCAAAACCAAGGTCGTGTACAAAATCCCATGCAAGGACTGCACAAAACACTACATAGGATAAACAGGAAGACAGCTAACGGTCCGCATCCATGAACACCAACTAGCCACAAAACGACACGACCAGCTATCCTTAGTAGCCACACGCAGATGACAAGCAACATGAGTTCGACTGGGACAACATTACTATTATAGGACAAGCCAAACAGAGAACAGTCAGGGAATTCTTAGACTTTGTGGATGAGTGCCATGCCTCTATCAACAAACACATCGACCTGGACCCAATATACCGGCCACTGCAGCAGACAGCTGGAACTGACAACCGGAACCGGCAGATTCAAACCACAAAAATTCCGGAGGAAAGATCACAGAAGCACTTCACAGGAGGCTCCCAAGCACTGAGGATGTCACTGAGACAGGGGACGAAACGTCTGCAACACAAATTCCCAGCTCGGCGAACACAACCACAACAATGAGCACCCGAGCTACAAATCGTTTCACAAACGATGTCCCAGGATACTAAATCCCAATCAATTTTGAATTTTGAATTGTTTTGACAGCATCAAACCCTGAGATGAATAATGTTTGGGGTATAAATAATCTGGCATTTTGTAAGTGAGTCAGAGAGAGAGAGCGAGAGAGAGAGAGAGAGAGAGAGAGAGAGCACCAACGGCTCTTGAGAGACTGAATGAAAAACACTCAAAGGTACCATTTTCATGAGAAATATCTGTGCAGCAGAAGAGTGAAGATGATTCAGGATGATCTCCAAACAGAGGAAGACAGACACTGGAGACCACAGCCACTGGCTGGATTTGAAAATTAAGTTGTTGTAATTTTATTAGGGGCTTTTATTGGATCAGTCTATTATTATAGAGTGAGAGGTAATTAACGAACCTTTAAGAGAAAGGAGGTGGAAAGTTGTAAGTAGTTGTTGTTTAATATTCATTTATAGAGTTAAAGATTAAACTTGATATTTTTTTCCTTTCAACAGTGGAACTTGGGGAGTTCTCTGGATTTCACCAGTTTCCTAATTTCCCCTCACCCCCACCTCATCCCAGCTCCAACCTTCCAGCTCAGCACCACCCTCATGACCCGTCCCCCACCTCAACCCAGCTCCAACCTTCCAGCTCAGCACCGTCCTCATGACCCGTCCCCCACCTCACCCCAGCTCCAACCTTCCAGTTCAGCACCGCCCTCATGACCCGTCCCCCACCTCACCCCAGCTCTAACCTTCCAGCTCAGCACCGCCCTCATGACCCGTCCCCCACCTCACCCCAGCTCTAACCTTCCAGCTCAGCACCGTCCTCATGACCCGTCCCCCACCTCACCCCAGCTCCAACCTTCCAGCTCAGCACCACCCTCATGACCCGTCCCCCACCTCACCCCAGCTCCAACCTTCCAGCTCAGCACCGCCCTCATGACCCGTCCCCCACCTCACCCCAGCTCTAACCTTCCAGCTCAGCACCGTCCTCATGACCCGTCCCCCACCTCACCCCAGCTCCAACCTTCCAGCTCAGCACCACCCTCATGACCCGTCCCCCACATCACCCCAGCTCTAACCTTCCAGCTCAGCACGGCCCTCATGACCCGTCCCCCACCTCACCCCAGCTCCAACCTTCCAGCTCAGCACCGTCCTCATGACCCGTCCCCCACCTCACCCCAGGTCCAACCTTCCAGCTCAGCACCGCCCTCATGACCCGTCCCCCACCTCACCCCAGCTCCAACCTTCCAGCTCAGCACCACCCTCATGACCCGTCCCCCACCTCACCCCAGCTCTAACCTTCCAGCTCAGCACGGCCCTCATGACCCGTCCCCCACCTCACCCCAGCTCCAACCTTCCAGCTCAGCACCGTCCTCATGACCCGTCCCCCACCTCACCCCAACTCCAACCTTCCATCTCAGCACCACCCTCATGACCCGTCCCCCACCTCACCCCAGCTCTAACCTTCCAGCTCAGCACCGCCCTCATGACCCATCCCCCCACCTCACCCCAGCTCCAACCTTCCATCTCAGCACCGCCCTCATGACCCGTCCCCCCACCTCACCCCAGCTCTAACCTTCCAGCTCAGCACCACCCTCATGACCCATCCCCCACCTCACCCCAGCTCCAACCTTCCATCTCAGCACCGCCCTCATGACCTGTCCCCCACCTCACCCCAGCTCTAACCTTCCAGCTCAGCACCACCCTCATGACCCGTCCCCCACCTCACCCCAGCTCCAACCTTCCAGCTCAGCACCACCCTCATGACCTGTCCCCCACCTCACCCCAGCTCCAACCTTCCATCTCAGCACCGCCCTCATGACCCGTCCCCCCACCTCACCCCAGCTCTAACCTTCCAGCTCAGCACCACCCTCATGACCCATCCCCCACCTCACCCCAGCTCCAACCTTCCATCTCAGCACCGCCCTCATGACCTGTCCCCCACCTCACCCCAGCTCTAACCTTCCAGCTCAGCACCACCCTCATGACCTGTCCCCCACCTCACCCCAGCTCCAACCTTCCATCTCAGCACCGCCCTCATGACCCGTCCCCCCACCTCACCCCAGCTCTAACCTTCCAGCTGAGCACCACCCTCATGACCTGTCCCCCACCTCACCCCAGCTCCAACCTTCCAGCTCAGCACCACCCTCATGACCTGTCCCCCACCTCACCCCAGCTCCAACCTTCCAGCTCAGCACCACCCTCATGACCTGTCCCCCACCTCACCCCAGCTCTAACCTTCCAGCTCAGCACCACCCTCATGACCCGTCCCCCACCTCATCCCAGCTCCAACCTTCCAGCTCAGCACCACCCTCATGACCTGTCCCCCACCTCACCCCAGCTCCAACCTTCCAGCTCAGCACTGTAATCATGACCTGTCCCCCACCTCACCCCCGCTCTAACCTTCCAGCTCAGCACCGCCCTCATGACCTGTCCTACCTGCCTATTTTCCTTTCCACCTATCCACTCCACCCTCCTCTCTGACCTATCACCTTAATTCCCACCCCCACTC
Organism: Chiloscyllium punctatum; assembly: GCF_047496795.1. NCBI lineage: Eukaryota > Metazoa > Chordata > Chondrichthyes > Orectolobiformes > Hemiscylliidae > Chiloscyllium > Chiloscyllium punctatum. The sequence goes on from NC_092780.1 coordinate 53,714,333, forward strand.
CCCTACTGTACTCTATGATACTTTCTCCCCACCCCCACCCTCCTCTCATTTATCTCTCCACTCTGCAGGCATCCTGCCTCTATTCCTGATGAAGGGCCTTTGCCCGAAACATCGTTTTTCCTGCTCCTCGGATGCTGCCTGACCTGCTGTGCTTTTCCAACACCACTCTGATCTAGACTCTAGTTTCCAGTATCTGCAGTCCTTGTTTTTACCCAGTTCTCTGTCACTCGTACTTTAACAGATGAGGAGGCATGGTGAGCTTTTCTGTGTGTTTTGTTTAATTAGCAGAAGGGTTTCCTGTTGTGTGTAACATCAGTTTATGACCAACGGTAATCCACTGGAGCTGGAGTTTGGAAGATTGAGAGGAATCATTTCTGAAAGATAGAAGATTCTCAGGTGGAAGTGACAGAACTGGATCGTCTATCCACCAAAAGCTATCACACGATGGACACAAACAAAATCAGAGACACCCGACTATCACTCAGAATGAACAATGATGTCCATACAGAAAGAAAACGGCACAAGACAAAATGACAAAGCTCACCAACAATAGAGAAGACAACACGACAGACACCGAGGGAAGAATGCCAGTTATCATGGACAAGGCCGAATATATTCAGAGAGCAGAGAAATTACTTGCAGATACTGACACCTACCTCCAGAGGGAGTGTGACCCCACACCACAGTAACCAATAGAATAAACAACACACTATGGAACCAACAAAAAACAGACTCATAACCAGAATTGACCGACAAAGGATGAAACCAGAAAGCAATAACACCCCAAGATTCTCTGGATTACCCAAAGTACACCAACCAGTCATCCCACTTAGACCCATTGAGGCACTCTCTCAAACTCCATCACATAAAATGGCAAAAGGACTTCAACAAAATCTGGAATATCTTATCAGCGGATCCAAATACTCCGTACAATCATCACAGAAATTCCGAAACAACATCAAGAACATAAACATAGACAAGGGCGAAGCAATAGTCTCATTGGATATAACGGCACTGTTCACTTCAACTGATATAATCCTAGCCAGAGAGATGCTGGAAAAGCACAGCAGGTCAGGCAGCATCCGAGGAGCAGGAGAATCGACGTTTCGGGCAAAAGCCCCGAAATCAGGATGAAGGGCTTTTGCCCGAAACGTCGATTTTCCTGCTCCTCGGATGCTGCCTGACCTGCTGTGCTTTCCCAGCACCACTCTAATCTAAACTCTGGTTTCCAGCATCTGCAGTCCTCACTTCTGCCTTCTAGCCAGAGAGACAATAGCCAAACTCCTGGACAAACACAACAGACAGCACGATGGGGAACCTATCAACAAGGATATCTGAGAGGCCCTATTCTCTCCCTAGTTACCCTTTGGTCCTTAATGTATTTGTAAAAACCCTTTGGATTCTCCTTAACTCTATTTTCCACAGCTATCTCATGTCCCCTTTATGTCCTTCTGATTTCCCTCTTAAATATACTCTTACTACCTTAGTACTCTAAGGAATCACTCGATCTATCTTGTCTATACCTGAAGTATGCTTCCTTCTTTTTCTTAACCAAAGGTAGAAGACAGTGGATGGTGATGGAGGGTTGTTTTTCAGACTGGAGGCCTATGACCAGTGGAGTTCCACAAGGATCGGTGCTAGGTCCACTACGTTTCATCATTTACATAAATGATTTGGATGTGAGTATAAGAGGTATAGTTTGTAAGTTTGCTGATGACACCATAATTGGAGGTGTAGTGGACAGCGAAGAAGGTTACCTCCGATTACAACAGGATCTTGATCAGATGGGCCAATGGGCTGAGAAGTCGCTGATGCAGTTTAACTTAGATAAGTGTGAGGTGCTGCATTTTGGGAAAGCAAATCTTAGCAGGACTTATACGCTTAATGGGAAGGTCCTAGGAAGTATGACTGAATGAAGAGACCCTGAAGTGCAGGTTCATAGCTCCTTGAAAGTGGAGTCACAGGTAGATAGGAGAGTGAAGAAGGTGTTTGGTATGCTTTCCTTTATTGGTCAGAGTATTGAGTACAGGAGTTGGGAGGTCATGTTGCAGCTGTACAAGACATTGGTTAGGCCACTGTTGGAATATTGCATGCAATTCTGGTTTCCTTCCTATTGGAAAGATGTTGTGAAACTTGAAAGGGTTCAGAAAAGATTTACAAGGATGTTGCCAGGGTTGGAGGATTTGAGCTACAGGGAGATGCTGAACAGGCTGGGGTTGTTTTCCCTGGAGCGTCGGAGGCTGAGGGGTGACCTTATAGAGGCATGGATAGGATAAACAGACAAAGTCTTTTCCCTGGGGTGGGGGAATCCAGAATTAGAAGGCATAGGTTTCGGGTGAGAGGGGAGAGATGTAAAAGAGAGGCCTCAGGGGCAACTTTTTCACACAGAGGGTGGTTGGTGTGTGGAATGAGCTGCCAGACAATGTGGTGGAGGCTGGTACAAATACAACAGTTAAAAGGGATTTGGATGGGTATATAACTGGGAAGGGTTTGGAGGGATATAGGCCAGGTGCTGGCAGGTGGGACGAGATTTGGTTGGGATATCTGGTTGGCATGGACGAGGTGGACCGAAAGGTCTGTTTCTGTGCTGTACAACTGTATGACTCTATGGTGCACACTCAAACTACTAGAGCTGTGCTTGATGACACACTTCACTTTCAACAACCAAATATCTGAACAGATCAATGGGAAACCTCTGGGCTCACCCATCTCGGGGCTCACAGCAGAAGCAATGAGGCAAAGACTGGAACAAACAGCTCTCCAACAAATCCAGTCCAAATTGTTGATCAGATATGTGGACTGCATTTCAATTTTCATTTAGAGAACAGAAATCGAGAACCCACACCGATTATACACATCATGTTCACAAGGATCAGATTTACGAGAGAGGGAAAAAACAAAAATCAACTCCCATTCCTGGATGTGATGTTAGAAAGAACACAGAACAGTGAATGCACCATAAACCTAGACAGGAAAGGCACACACACTGACCACGTCCTGAACTACAACCACAACCACCCGAACACACACAAACAAAGCTGCATTAGGACCCTCTTCAAAAGGGCGACAACATACTGCAGGGCTCCCCATCCACGAAGGGAAGAAGAAGAACACATCGACAGAGTATTCCCTAAGAGCAGATATCCCTGTACCTTCTGTTACTACAAGGGATAGTCCCGCGCCGCCCTCCCGTTAAGGTAAATCTGTAACACCGAAATGATTTAATCCCGTGCTGTAATCTTGTAAACTTCGAGAGGCAAGGAACTATTCCCAAAAGTCACTATTTAAAGTAAAAATTAACAACTTTATTTTTTTAAAGTCTAACAGGGAATAAGTAATTAACAACCAGTTACAACTCCTTTCTCGAACCCATCTTTTACCTTCCTCTCTACAATATTAATCCAATAAACCCCCGATTAAGATTTACCGGACAATTCAAACTTCAAAACCAGCCAACAGCTGGATCTTCTCCTTGTACCTTCCTGTGTAGGTTTACTCTCCAGGTCAGTGTTGATATTTTTCTCGGTGCAAACTCCTTCTCTGGACAGGCCCTTCTCAGAGAGTTCTCACCAGCAGCCTACATTTGTTGGTCTTTTGGCAGTTCTCCTCCAACTGTTCAATTTTTGTTTTGGGTTGATACCCCAAAGTATCGGATCATTTCATTTGTGTTAATGTTGTCAAAATACTAAATTCAAAATTGATTGGAGATTGGCATTTTGGAGCATAGTTTAAATTGATTGCCGAATTTGTATTTTTTTTGTCTCATGGGAACCTAGGTACTGCTAGCTGCTGGACCACATGTAACATTGTAAATTCTCCAGCAGTCTGTGTGTTTGCTAAGTCCTTCAACTCTCTTAAAGGTACAGTACCCCTTACACCTTCATAAAACTTCATCCAAAGATGCTTAACAGACAAACAATGCAACAAGGCCATGAACTAACTCACTAGCCACGCTACTCTTTATAAAAACCACCTAAGAACTATCAACCAGAATTCTCCAACCACTCAGGTTCATGACAGGGCATAAACTGACAGCCACGCCCAATCAACAACTCACCTGGACAAAGGAGCCTCTACCCATCATGTGCAAGACAAATGTAACTTACAGAATTCCATGCCCAAGCCTGCACACAACACTGTGTAGGACAAACAGGCAGAAAACGAGCAATCCATGTCCACAAACACCACCAAGCACTAAACGCCATGAATGCTGTCCCCAGTAACCAGACACACAGATGACAAAGACTGCAAACTCGACTGCGATAACACAATGATCATAGGACAAGCTAAACAGAGGATAGCCAGAGAATTCCTAGAGGCATGGCACTCATCCATGAACTCCATCAACAAACACATAGACATCCACCCAATACACCGGCACTTCAATGAACAACAGGAACTGGCATCTGGAAGCTGCAGGAATGGAACCAAATAACTTCCAGAAGACACATGACAGCAGCACTTCACAGGAGACTCCAAAGCACTGAAAATGTCATCGAGACAGGGAACGAAACATCTGCAAATCAACATCCCAGCTCGGCGAACACACCCACAACCATGGCAACTGGCACCCGAGTTACAAATCTTTACACAAGCCATGAACAGGCTGGGATTGGCATCTAGTCACATACACAAACACTTGGAATCTCTCAGTTCAGATCAGCATTCACTCTCTCTGAAAGATATAGTACATACAGAGTCACAGAGTCACAGAGATGTACAGCATGGAAACAAACACTTTGGTCCAACCCGTCCATGCCGACCAGATATCCCAACCCAATCCAGACCCACCTACCAGTACTTGGCCCATATCCCTCCAAAACGTTATTATTCATATACCCCTCCAGATGCCTTTTAAATGTTGCAATTGTACCAGGCTCCACCACTTCCTCTGTCAGCTCATTCCATACACCTACCACCCTCTGTGTGAAAACATTGTCCCTTCGGTCTCTTTTATATCTTTCCCCTCTCACCCTAAACCTTTGCCCTCTAGTTCTGGACTCCTCCACCCCAGGGAAGAGACTTTGTCTATTTATCCTATCCATGCCCCTCATGATTTTATAAAACTCTATAAGGTCACCTCTGACACTCCAGGGAAAACAGTCCCAGCCTATTCAACCTTTCCCTGTAGCTCAAATCCTCCAATCCTGGAAACATCCTTGTAAATCTTTCCAGAACATTTTCAAGTTTCACAACATCCTTCCAATAGGAAGGGGATCAGAATTGCACACATATTCCAAAAGTGCCCTAACCAGAGTTCTGTACATCTACAATATGATCTCCCAACTCCTGTACTCAGTAGTCTGGCCAAGCATACCAAACACTTTCTTCATCATCTGATCTATCTGCGATTCTACTTTCAAGGAGCTATGAACCTGCACCCCAAGGTCTCTTTGTTCAGAAACACTCCCTGGGACCTTACCATTAAGCCTATAAGTCCTGCTCTGATTTGCTTTCCCACATTGAAGCACCTCACATTTATCAAAGTTAAAATGCATCAGCCACTCTTCAGCCCATTGTCCCATCTTATCAAGATTCCATTGTAATCTGAGGTCGCCTTCTTTGCTGTCCACTACACCTCCAATTTTGTGTCATCTGCAAAATTGCTAATGATACCTCATATGTTCACATCCAAATCATTTATATAAATGATGAAAAATAGTGGACCCAGCACCGATCCTTGTGGCAATCTGCTGGTCATAGGCTTCCAGTCTGAAAAACAACCTTCTACCATCACGCTCTGTCTTCTACTTTTGAGCCAGTTCTGTATCCAAATGGCTAGTTCTCCCTGTTTTCCATGAGATCTACCCTTGCTAACCAGTCTCCCATGGGGGAACCTTCTTGAATGCCTTACTGAAGTCCATATAGATCACATCTACCACTCTGCCCTCATCAATCCCCATTGTTGCTTCTTCAAAAAACTCAATCAAGTTCGTGAGACATCACTAATACGTTCAACTTCATAACACTGTGCAGCCTCAGAAAGATGTTGAGCAGACATTTTGCATCTGTACAGACAAGAGAATGGTGTTTTTGAACCAGAATAGATCATTTCTTGCAGTGAAAATGATAACCGTTTACTCAGCACTTGTCTCAAACTCTGTCACTACAGAATCCCTTTATAAACCCATCCACCTGGATGAAACTGCAGCTGTTTGCTTTCCTTTCTGACTGACCGACCTACATTTCTCTGGAGTGCAATTAGAACCAACTTCTTTGCTTACTCTGGCACAGCCGCGTCTGGTGATCTGCCTGTTTTGTATCGAATAGCATCCCGGAATAAATAATCGAAAACAACAAATCAGCAATGTCACAAAGCCGATCCCTTTTTTCTAAAAGCTGTTCCTTCTCTCAAGGATTCTGTGAGGTAAAAACAATGACTGCAGATGCTGGAAACCAGCATCCAAAGTGCTGCCTGAACTGCTGTGCTCTTCCAGCACCACTGATCCAGAATCAAGGATTTTGTGTCCTTGGTTTTTTCAGAGTGGTCGTAAACAGCCCTGGTTCCAATTAGACTGTTTTTTTTACAGAGATTAAAGAGTATTGTGAGGTCTTTTTGTTTATAAATAAACAGACGATACTTCAGGCCAAAGTGGTCATGTGTTAGAAGTGACCTATATAATGAAAGGGGCGTGGTCAGCTCTCGAGCTGAACAGTTTAATCCAGAACAAGTTCAGAGTTCAGTTGTGTGGAAACAGGCTGCGAACACTCTCTCTCTTTCTGCCCTCCTGTAAGCATTTGTTCTATGTTTACTGTTTTTTTAAGGGGATTTGCTTATTGGGACTGTTATGTATGTTTGCAATGACATAGTTGAGTCTAGCTTTGGAGAGACTACGTTCTGAAGGGGTTCTTTATTCTGTTCTATGTGTTTCATTGTGTAATTTTGTAAATAAATGTTTGCCTGTTTTGAAACGTGGGAGTCAACATAGCTCCTTACTCCGGGTAATTTTCACTGTACACTTACCGAAACAAGTTACACAGTCTGGTCTGGGTTGCCTGTTTCAGAATGTTTTGAGTGGTCTGGCCTAGTCCATACCAGTAACATGTACACACAGAATGGACCAAACTTCACCTTGTTACCACTTCATCTGATGCTGAAGTAATAAGCACATGCCTCTAATATACAGTCATGGCCGAGCCCAGAGATCCTGAAAATGGGGCTGACAGTCACATGGAACATTGAACAAGAACAAGATGTCCTGGCATGGTTTTAATAACAGTTTAACAAGACAGTGGGTGCAGTGGGAGAGTTGGTGGGCTTTTTTAGTTTTCTGCTGGACTGACCCCCAACCCCTCATTCACCCAATAGCCCACCCCCACCCCATGGTGGCTCAGGGGCAGCACAGTGGCTCAATGGTTAGCACCACTGCCTCACGGCACCAGGGACCTGGCTTCGATCCCACCCTCGGGGAGACTCTCTGTGTGGAGTTTGCACGTTCTCCCCCCCATGTCTGCGTGGCTTTCCTCTGGGTGTTCCTGTTTCCTCCCACAGTCCAAAGATGTGCAGGTTAGGGTGAATTATCCAAGCTAAATTGTCCCGTATTGTTCACGGATGTGTAGTTGTGGTGTATTAGTCAGAGGGTAAATGTAGTGTAATAGGTTAGGAGAATGGGTCTGGGTGGGTTACTGTTCGGAGGGTCAGTGTGGACTTGTCGGGCCGAAGGGCCTGTTTCCACACTGTAGGGATTCTATGAGCTTTGCTCCAAGTGAGCACTGCAGCTCCTTGAGCCTGGGACTGACATGATCCACAGAAACCTCAGACCACAAGAGCATCAGAGCAGACGTTTGGCCATTCGGCCCATCGAGTCCACTCTGCCATTCGTTAGAGAGAAAGAAAACGATAGATGCTGGAATCCAAAGTAGACAAGCAGGAGACTGGGAGAACACAGCCAGCCAGGCAGCATCAGCTGGTGGAGAAGTTAGCGTTTCGGGTATTTCCCCTTCTTCAGGACTGAAGAACGATTCCATCTGAAATATTGACTTCTCTCTCATAACAGATTTACCAGGATGTTGCTGGGGGTTGGGAGTTGGAGGGTTTTCCCTGGAGCGTTGGAAGCTGAGGGGTGAGCTTATAGAGGTTTATAACATAATGAGGGGCATGGCTAGGGTAAATAGACAAAGTCTTTTCCCTGGGTGAGGGTGACCAGAACTAGAGGGCAAAGGGTGAGAGCGGAAAGATTTAAAAGGGACCTGAGGGATAACCTTGAATGCAGAGGGTAGTGCATTGTATGGAATGAGGCTGCCAGAGGAAGTGGTGGAGGCTGGGACAATAAAAAGCATCTGGGTGGGTATATGAAGAGGAAGGGGTTCGAGAGATATGGGCCAAGTGCTGGCAAATGGAACTCGATGAGGTTCGGATATCTGTTCAGCATTGACGAGTTGGAACAAAGAGTCTGTTTCCATGCTGTATATCTCTATGATTCTTTGACTCTAATAAAGGGGAAAAAAAGACAGAAAAATAAAGGATTGCACTGAGCCAGTCCTCTGACTAGGCAGGCTGTGATGAAAGTTTTCTTAAAAAACTCAAATTAGTGTGGTCATACTAGCACATAGCACAGGACAGCAAAAGGCCCTTCAGCCAATCATGTCTCTGCTGACAATAATTCAATGTTAATCTAATTCCATCTGGTTGCACAGGAGCCATTTCCCTCTATTCCAGCCTGGACACATCCCCATCTAAATGCCTCTCAGGTGTTACTATCACGTCTGCTATTATCACGGGACCTTCTAGGCATCGACCACACATCGCAGGAAAGAAACTGTTACCTCACACACTTCCTTTAAACTTTCTCCCTCTTACCTTATCAATAAAACCTTGTATTTGACACTTCCATCCTCGAAACATGACTCCGACTCTGTACTTTATTCCTGCTTCTCATAATGTTCCACACGAAGCCTCCACCTCCTGCCTACCGTGTTGGGTATATGTACCATCAAGTCTCTCAGCAGCATTGCATTGAGTGAGGCCTCTGGTCACTAATTTCACGAATGTTCATTCTCTGGATAGTCTCCAGTGTGTGACTCAGCTCGGGCCATGAATTCTGGGGCAACGCGGCAACTTTGAGACAAATGTGGAACTTCATTCAAGGCTTTCGAGGTTTTATTAAAGTTTTACAAAGCCCAATACCTGAACCACTGAGGAGCATTACCGACCACAGAGTTAGTGTTCTGTCAAATCAAAGTCTGGTTTCATGATGTCTCTGAAATGTGTGCCGTCCATCAAGGAATCACCATACAATTAAATACAATAACATAAAGAACTGCAGATCCGGGGAGTCTGGATAGAAGAATAAAGGGAGACACAGCAGGTCTGGCAGCATCCTGAACAGGAACTGCATTAATGTTTCAGAGACAGTGATTCTGCATGGAGTATCTCATGGCCAACTCAGCAGATAGCTCATCATTATGCTGTAGTGCAGCACAAAGATTTTCCTGTTCCCCATATTGAGAAATGAAAAGTATTTTTTACTTAATGACGTCAGTCAAAAACTACATGCAGTCTGAACAACTGCTGTGCTTTGATCTTCTTGGAATAAATATTTAAATCTATGTTTACATACCTTTTCTATTGATTATCTGATTGAATAATTTTGCCTCAGTCAGAGCTCAGTATCTCTTATGGATTAAGTCATTTCTACAAAGTCAGAATTCAGGACAGTTTTACAGAGCGATTTAACGCAGCACAAGAATGAGATGTGAAGGATAACATTTCAGGTGTAAGTGTTTTCTGCTGTAGCCTGATATACCTGAAGGATTTTAATGCCTGGGTTCTGACAACAATATGCCGACCGATTTTCTCAGGGAAGAAATTTCAAACGAGAAGAAGATCAGTTTCAGGATGTACAAAGTTAAAAATCACACAACACCAGGTTATAGTCCAACAGGTTTAATTGGAAGCACTAGCTTTCAGAGTGTCGCTCCTTCATCAGGTGGTTGTCATGATGAAGGAGCGATGCTCCAAAAGCTAGTGCTTCCAATTAAACCTGTTGGACTATAACCTGGTGTTGTGTGGTTTTTAACTTTGTACACCCCAGTCCAACACCGACATCTCCAAATCAGTTTCAGGATGGACGGTGACATGAGAGAAACACAGTCTGTAGCTGAAGTTCACTTCATATGTTTGAGCTGAAAAGAAATATCAAAATGATTCAAGAAAAAATCAAAACAGAAACAGTGTAGGAAAGGTACAATACAGTCAGTTTGTGATTTGTATTTTGGAGGACTCTATTGTGATGATTGAAAAAGGCTGAGTTTCAGAAACTTGGGCACATTGTCCCATTTGGTGACCTGCCATATTTAATGACTATCAGGTCTGATGTACCCGGGTGGAATATCTGAATGTAACGTCAGGCTATTTGGAATGGAACATCTCCAATTAACCAATTAGGACATCAAAGAATATTCCAGCCCTCTTATACAGTTAGATAAGTTGGTTGTCAGCCAAACCAAGATCAAAGTTCAGATATTAATTGTTCATTACTCTTGTACTTTCGGTGTTTTAATATGATATGATAATTTGATAAAACATTTTGCGAATGATGATGTTTTGTTTTATTTGCATTCTCAAAAACACACTTTTACATTCATTGCATGCCCAGACATATGTTCCAAAGGAGATTCTCTTGACGGATGATCAATTACTTTCCTAATGGATGACAGAATCATGGATTCCCTAAGAGTGGAATCACTTGGCCCAACACGTCCACACCAACTCTCTGAAGAGTATCCTAAGTAGAATCATTCCCTACCATTCTACTCTCCATTTACCCTAACCTACACATCCCTGAACACTCTGGGCTATGTTAGTGTGACCAATTCACCTAACCTGCACATCTTTGGATTGTGGCAGGAATCCGGAGCACCTGGAGGAAACACACACACACACACGGGATAATGTACAAACCACACACAGACACTATCCCGAGGCTGGAATCGATCCCAACTCCCTGGCACTGTGAGGCAGCAGGTGCTAAATACTGAGCCACTGTGCCTCCCAAGGCAGACTCTTGTCTAACTATGGCAATGCAGTATAGAATGGACAGGCCAGTCTGCCACGTATTGTTTCATGCTGGAGTGTGGCTATCTGTCCATTTGATGCCAAGGAAACCCATCAACTCACAAACAACATCCTTCCCAGCATGCAATTCACTGAGGAAGAAGAGAGCACTAACACGGATGAATTGAAACAAAATACCACATAAAGACTGTCAAAAGCACTACATAGCGCAAACAGGAAGGAAATTAGCCACCAGGGTACACAAACACCAGCCAGCCACCAAGAGGCATGACCAGTTATCACTTGGACAGACACACGGACAATGAAAGACCCCAATTCAACATAAGGTATACATACATTTGGAAAGAGAGGGTTTGGTTAGGAGTAGTCAGCATGGCTTTGTGTGTGGGAATCAAGTCGCATAAATCTGTCAGAGTTCTTTGATGAAGTGACCAGGAAAATTGATGAGGGCAGGGTAGTAGAAATAGTCTATATGAATCTCAGTAAAGCGTTTGATAAGGTTCCACATGGTAGGCTGCTCTGGAAAGTTAGGTTACATGGAATCCAGTGGGAGCTGGCAAATTTGATACACAATTGGTTGGATGGTCAGAAGCAGAGGGTAATAGTGGAAGGATGTTTGTCACACTGGAGGCCTGTGACTAGCGGAATGCCTCAGGGGTCAGTGCTGGGCCCATTCCTGTTTGTTAACTCCATCAATAATTTGAACGAGAATGTACTAGACATAATTAGTAAGGATTCAGATGATAATATTATATCATCGACCATGAGGAAGGTTATCAGAAATTGCAGAAGGTTCTTGGTCAGCTGGAGAAGTGGCCTGAGAAATGGCAAATGAAGTTTAATATAGATAAGTGTGAGGACTTGCATTTTGGAGAATAAAATCAAGGAAGGAGTTTCATGGTGAATGGTAGGGCCATAAGGAGTGTAGTGGAACAGAGGGACCTTGGAGTTCAGGGACATGGTCCTCTGAAAGAGGAGTCCCAGGCAGACAGGGCAGGGAAAAAGGCTTTTGGAACATTGGCCTTCATCAGTCAGGGCATTGAGCACTGAAGTTGGGAAGTCAAGTTGCAGTTTTATAGGACATTGGCGAGGCCGCACTTGGAGTATTGTGTTTTGGTCACCTTGCTGTCAGAACGATGTTATGAAACAGGAAAAAGTGCAGAAGAAATGTACAAAGCTGTTGCCAAGATCCAACGGCCTGAGTTACAGGGAGAGGTTAGGCAAGCTAAAACATTTATCTTTGGAGCGTAGTAGAGTGAGGGGGGATCTTATCGAAGGGTCTTATGTAAGATCATATGAGGCATGGATGGAGTGAAAGCATCAGGTTTTTTCCCCAGGGTTGGGAAATTGAGTACTAGAGGGCATCAGTTTAAGGTCAGAGTGGAAAGAATAAAAGGAACCTTAAGGGCAGGCCACTGTTGGAATATTGTGTGCAATTATGGTCTCCTTCCTATCGAAAAGATGTTGTGAAACTTGAAAGGGTTCAGAATAGATCTACAAGGATGTTGCCAGGGTTGGAGGATTTGAGCTATAGGGAGAAGCTGAACAGGCTGGGGCTGTTTTCCCTGGAGCATTGGAGGCTGAGAGGTGACCTTATAGAGGTTTACAAAATTATGATGGACTTGGATAGGATAAATAGACAAAGTCTTTTCCCAGGGATGTGTGAGTCCAGATCTAGAGGGCATAGGTTGAGGGTGAGAGGGAAAAGATATAAAGGAGACTTGAGGGGCAACTTTTTCATGCAGAGGGTGGTACGTGTATGGAATGAGCTGCCAGAGGATGTGGTGGAGGCTGGTACAAATGCAACATTTAAAAGGCATTTGGTTGGGTATGTGAAGAGGAAGGGTTTGGAGGGGTATGGGCCGGGTGCTGGCAGGTGGGACTAGATTGGGTTGGGATATCTGGTCGGCATGGATGGGTTGGACCGAAGGGTCTGGTTCCATGCTGTACATCTCTATGACTCTATAACTTTAGACACAGAGGGTATTACACATGTGGAATGAGTTACCAGCGGAAGTGTGTGAGGTGGGTACACTGACAACATTTAAAAGGCACTTGGTCAATAACATGGATAGGAAAGGATGAGATGGACAAGGATCAAGTGCAGGGACATGGACTGAGTATTGATGAGAATTTTGGTCAGCATGACCCAGTTTAGACCAAAGGGTCTCTCTCCATTCTGTAGGACTATATGACTCTGTGACTGTGTAACTGGAACATCATATCCATCCTGTAACATGCCAGTTACATTCATGGGAATTCCTGGAAACCTGGCACTGAACCTGGAACTCCATGAACAAACATGTCGAGTCGGATCCCATATACCAACTACTAAGAAACAGAACCAGCAGCAAAGCTGTAAATGACACGACCAACCCCAGCAGACCCGGACACTTAAACAGCAAACAGGACAGAACACCAATGCTTCACCAGAGGCTCACTGATTCTGTTCCCTAGAATGATGAGGAAATGTCTGAGAATACACTTACCAGCTCAGTGAGCAAGTCAACAACCTCATCCACAACCTGAGCTACAAATTCCCATGAATACAGTGATCTGGGATTGTCTCGTGACTCTCCATCTAAACTAGAGAATGACCGTGAGGACGTATTTCCTGCCACAGATGAGTCCAAAACAGGTTCCTGCTCCTCCCAGGGCAGCATATTTACTACTTTTCCTTTCTGGAAACTTCAACACGAGGGTTGGAATGACCTTCCAATTCTGGAAATGTCAGGAATAGCCAACATGGCTTTGTACCTGGGAAATCATGTCTCACAAAACTTATTGTGATTCTTGAAGAGGTGACCATGAAGATACATGAAGGCAGAGCGGTAGACATTGTTTACATGGGCTTTAGTAAGGTCTTCACCAAGGTTCTGCATGGTAGACTGGTTAAGAACATTCAACCACATGGGGTCTATGGAGACGTAGGAAACTCTACACAAAATTGGTTTGATGGTAGGAGACGGGGTGGTGGTAGAGGGTTTTGGTTAAGACTGGAGACCTGCACCGAGCAGTGTGCTGCAAGGATCAACGCTGGGTCTACTGTTGTTTGTCGTTTGGATAAATGATTTTATGAGAATTTCGGAGACGTGGATAGTACGTTTATACATGACATTGAAATTGATGGTAAAATGGACAGTGAGGAAGGTTATCTAAGCATTCAATGTGATCTTGATCAGCTGGTCTGGTGGGCTGATAAATAGCAGATGGAGCTTGATTTCGATAAATGTGAGGAGTTCCATTTTGCTCCAATAAACCAGGGTAGGTTTACACAGTTTCAGGCAGGGCCTTTGTCTTTAGGTGAGGGGGAAATATTTAAAACTGAACACGAGCTGCAATCTTTTCACACAGAAGTTGGTGCGTGTGTAGAATGAGCCACCAGAGGAGGTGGTGGAGACAGGTACAGTTACAACATTTAAAAGGCATCCAGATGGGGACATGGATAGGAAAGGTTTAGAGTGACATGGGCCAAACGCTGTCAAATGGGACTACTGCACTTTATGAAATCTGGTCGGCATGGGCACGTTAGTCTGAAGAGTCTGTTTACATGCTGTATAACTCTGTAATCTATCATCCAGATACTGACAGACAAACTTGTGGAAACAATGTATAAGGTTCCAACAACTGAATACAATAATCCAAATGTAGTCTGACCAATGATTTGCCGGGGTGTAGTATTACTCCTGTGCTTTCATGTTCTTTCCCTCTGTTTATAAACCCAACGATCGGATAAGCCTTATTACCTGCTCTTGCCACTTGCCGGATAATCTTCATAGAATTATGCACATGGTCCCCTCAGTCCCTCAGCTCCTGTATTCCCCTCAAAATTGTGCCATTGAGCCTGTGGTTTCTGTCTGTACTTATTGGACCAAAATACACTCCCTCACATTTCTCAGCATTGACATTCATTTGCCAGGGATCTGTGCGTTTTGACCAACTTGTCATGGACCAATGAAGTTGATCGGTTTCGATAAGTTCCTGAATAAGAAAGCATTGGAGCACTATGGGCCTTAATATGGCAGGTGGAACTGGTTTAGTTTGGGAACATGGTCTGCATGGGCTGGGTGGGCCGAAGGGTCTGTTTCCATGCTGCATGACTCTATTCTCACAATTCACAATTCTCCCTATCGCGATAACATCGATATATTTAGAGAGTTTGCAACAACACCCATCTCTCAATCTGATGAGGCAAGGGTCTGAATACCAATCCCTGGAAAACACTAATTTCAACTCGTTTCCAAACTGGAAAATGCCCACCTACAGCTCCACCCTGTATCTTCTCATTTCGCCAACTTCAATTCCGTGCTGCCGAGGACTCACCAATCCCAGACATTTTTAATTTGGGAACCATCCTGCTGTGTGGCATCAAATGCTATTTGAAAGTTCCAATATACAACATCCACAGGAGTACTCTCATTCTCTGCCTGTGTCACCTCATCAAAGAACTCAAGTTTCTTTCGAGACATGACCTGTTCTTGGCAAAGCCATGTTATCTGTCTGGTATTAACTTATTTTTATCCAGTGGGTATTTACCTTAGTCCGTATTATATTCTCTATCAGATATCCCACTATTGATGCCGATCTAAGATGTATATAAGTTCCTGTATTAACTTTTACTCCTTTCTGAAACAATGGTGTCCCATTTGCAATCCTCCAGTTCCCTGGCACTAATCCTGCGTTCAGAGAATCCTGGAGAATTTCTTTCAATGACCCTACAATTTGTTCCCTTCATTCCTTCAGCAATCCAGGCTGTATCCTGCCAGGGCCAGGTAATTTCTCACTGGGAGTGCTGCAGGCTTTTCAACTCCTCGACATTAGCTGTGACTATAAATCCCAGCTGCTCAACACTCACATTTTCAACAAGACCATTGTCACCATTTCACAATCAGTAACGAATTTGGGAAGGACAGATGTAATGACCTCCTTTAGTACCCTACCTCTTGCTTCAGTGAGCATCTTTGCTGTTTGTTCAGTATGGGCCCTGCCAGAGAATTGTCCAATTTCAAATGAAGCTCGTACTCAGACCTTGTGAAATTGATATGCTTTTTTATTTCACGATATCGTGGGAAGGAGCCAAAGACCGCTCACACACAGAATGGTCATCACTCTACACAGAGGAGTCTCAGCCTCTACCCCAAAGTACAGGCATATCCAGGTTTTATAGGGATACACGAGCTTGATAGCTGATTGTAAGACAATACAGTTTTAATTACAGTGGATAGTTTTACTGTATTGAAAGAGAGCTAACTATGTTTAACCAGTTTCCATCAGTTAAACAATGGCAACAGGAGGTTCGCCCTGTCCACAGTAGGGCTCAGCTCATCCACATTGATTAGTTTGGTGACATTTTGTCTGCAGAAGTATTGTGTCAGTTGGGGTCCCATAGAGACAGAGAGAGTCTTCGGGGCTTCTGGAGGTGCTGTGTCATTGTGAGGGAGAGAGAATCTCATTAGCAGGTTGTTTAGAGAATGTGTTCCCTCCGATTTGGTAATGTCTCATTCACAGTCAGTTCCTGGGGATAGCTCATGTGAGCCATCAATAGCATTATGAGAAGGCCCTCTTTTAGCTGGGGACAAAATGGTCACTAGGCAAAGTGTGTTCCCCTTCTTCACAATTCCCCCCTTTTTATAACCAGGACCTGCGGCAAAAGGGGGACAGTCACCAACCCCGGGGATTGTCTGGTGGGGGAGGCTCATTATCAGACGGGTAGCCCTGAGACTCAGACTGGTCGGACTCAATGTATTCTGTGTCTGGGTGCTCTGAATCTTGGCCAGAGTCATCATTCAGGTGAATCTTGGTGATCTGGGTGTTCAGTGGAGCAGGGGGGGGGCAGTAGCAGTGAACACAAGTGCACACACAGCACTGTTGGACAATCATAATGAGGATCGTGATAAGGGCTAGAATTACAATTTCTAAGGTGGGACCCTGGGGAGAGCAGTGAATAGAGGCATTTAATTTACAACCCAACAGGGCTACTGGACAGGATGAGGATGCTATAGCTGTGTTAGGGACTGTCACCGACCTGACACTGAAGGGGGGACTGGATTGGAGAGTGGTTCTACCATGGATACTCCGGAGATACCCACAGTGTGGACATTTTGGGAACTGAGGGGGAGTTCTGCAGAGGGAGGTGCAGATGAGTGAGAGACTCTGGGGTCCACCAAAACTGAAATGAGACAACTCCCCACTTCCATATCCACCATTGGATTCTCCGACAGGGAGTGTGAGAGGTGTCTAGAGGCAGCCTCCCTCCCGTGGTTGCGCGAGGGTCTCAGGGAGTGGGGGAATGGCTCATTCACAGTGTAGGCTGCCTGCTGAGGCTGCCTCTGTGGAGGGGCACTGTGTCGCTGAGTCTGCCAGGGTAGTGTATGGGTGGAAACATTCAGCTGCTGCTGAGGGGCTGCTGCCCAACATTCCCTTACCCAGTGACCCCCACTTCCCACATCGGGAAAAACAATGACTGCAGATGCTGGAAACCAGATTCTGGATTAGTGGTGCTGGAAGAGCACAGCAGTTCAGGCAGCATCCAAGGAGCTTCAAAATCAGGTCAAAACTCCTTGGATGCTGCCTTAACTGCTGTGCTCTTCCAGCACCACTAATCCAGAATCCACTTCCCACATACCCGACATTAATCCCTATTCCTGCCCCGACTTCTCTGTGCCAGGCTCCGACTTGCTCCCTGGTATTCTGGCTGCACGAGCTGGGGGTATGCCTCCCTCTACTTCATAGTCTCAAACAGTCCCTATCTGTCCCAATTGTTTCAAGTGGTTAGTGTATCCCCCCCTCCCCCCCACCCCCCTCGTCTGTCTGCCAGGTTAGGTTGTGTGATTTATAACCTTGAACATGCCGGGGCAGCATGCAGTTCACAAGAGTCTGCATCACTAACTTTTCATTTTCTGATAAAGGGATGCCCACTGAGGAGGCTCAGATATCCTTAAAGCCGGCAATAAAATCTGGGACAGACTTGTTTACCTTCTGCAGGTCCTGGGGAACTTCCCCTGAAGTCAGCCTGTTTCCTTGGGGCTGCCTTAATGATGGTGTGACCAGGATTTTTGAACCAGTGATTGTGCTCATGTCGCTATTCCACTGTCCGGCTGGAAATTCAATAGACAGACGGGCAGGTGCCCAGTGATTCCTGTCAGCCAATTGCAGGAGAGTCTGGGCATCCTGAGGATCTGAGACATCCTGGGGCATACCCCAGACCTCTGTGTGTGTCCAGGGCTTGTCCAGAGGTGTAGTGCATATCATGATGTGGGGGTGTTGGTGGTCACGGGTCTGTGATCTCAAAGCTGCAGCCTCACGGTGTTTCCGTCTGGTGCTGGGAGTGGGGTCGGGTGCTGCCTGATCAGGGTGCTCTGTATCTGATGCCCACCCACCAATTGCCACCTCCTGAACTACCTGAGGTGCTGTAATGGGGAGGGTGTGTGATCACCTGGTAATGATTGCAGTGAGCTTGTTTCCCAGTGGGTCTGGCTCTGGGGTCAGGAGGGAAATCTTAGGGTACTGGGGGGGGGGTGTATGGCAGCAGGGTAGTGGGCAGTGAATCGGAGGATGGAGTTGGGTCTGAGGCCTGATGACACTCTGTAACTTCAGCGGGCTGATGTCCAGTCGCAACTTCCTTAAATTTGTCTCAGCACTGAAGCATCTACCCAGTGTCCCAGGATGGATCTCCATAACTGCCCACAATTTTTGTCCTCCTGTGGTCAATTTTGTCTGGTTTGAAGGAGCCCTGATATGGCTAATTCCTGTGGGACCAACTGTACAAATTGGTGCTAAAAGGGGTTACATATCTCCTGTCCCCAGTTTCCTTCCATACCATGTGAGCTGGTGAGCCTGGTGTAACCAGAGGATCTCCTACCTTGTTCTTGCAGTACACGGATTGATCATGGTGCTTCTGCATTTTCTGCGAGAGGGTCAGTGGCCGCGCACCACCCACCCCAGCAGGACAAGTTAGACCGGTCCCCCCAGGGGCAGTCCTTCTCTGGACATTATTGAGTCCCACAATCCCATTTACCTGTGAGGAGTCACACTGGGAACAAAGTACAGAGTACAGCACGGATGGACACAGACAGGACAGGACAAGCAGGGAGGACACACCGACAGGACAGGACACTGAATAAATAAACAAGACAAGCACAGGCGGCCTGGTCAAGTTCCCATGGTCTCCCTACTCTGAACCTGAGAAATTTAAAGGATAGATCTCTCCAATCTTCCCTCTCTCTGACCGTGCATTCTCTTACAGCACGAAATCACTGGCTCAGCTCAGTATCATGCTCAGAGCAGAATTATGAAAAATGTAGCAGGGATTAAATTGAGGTGATCTTTCCAGTCTACCTTCTTACCTAGTTGTCTGTCCTCTTACATTACAAGTACGCTGGTTCAGGTGAGGATCACGCAAGTGACCACATTTTGGGACAATTTTGTAAACTTAAAAATTTAGGCATCTTTGCCGTTTTCCTTCTTGCCTTGTCATGTGTCCTCTTCCAGTACAGGTACGCTGGCTGACGGGAGGATCACACAAATGGTAACATTTGTGAAATTTATGTCTGGTCCTGATCCCCATACTAAGTAATGGGGCCTGCTAACTAACGCCAAATTGTCAAAGAATTGTCCAATTTCAAATGGAGCTCGTACTCAGACCTTGTGAAATTGACACTCTCAAAGTTTGTGAAACGATTTGTAGCTCAGGTGCTCGTTGTTGTGGTTCTGTTCGCCGAGCTGGGAATTTGTGTTGCAACCGTTTCGTCCCCTGTCTAGTTGACATCCTCAGCACTTAGGAGCCTCCTGTGAAGCGCTTCTGTGATCTTTCCTCTGGCATTTGTCGTGATTTGAATCTGCCGCTTCCGGTTGTCAGTTCCAGCTGCCTGCTGCAGTGACCGGTGTATTGGGTCCAGATCGATGTGCTTATTGTTTGAATCTGTGGATGAGTGCCATGCCCCTAGGAATTCCCTGGCTGTTCTCTGTTTGGCTTCTCCTATAATAGTAGTGTTGTCCCAGTCGAATTCATGTTGCTTGTCATCTGCGTGTGTGGCTACTAAGGATAGCTGGTCGTGTCGGTTCATGGTGAGTTGATGTTCATGGATGCGGATCATTAGCTGTCTTCCTGTTTGTCCTATGTAGTGTTTTGTGCAGTCCTTGCATGGGATTTTGTACACTACATTGGTTTTGCTCATGCTGGGTATCGGGTCCTTCGTCCTGGTGAGTTGTTGTCTGAGAGTGGCTGTTGGTTTGTGTGCTGTTATGAGTCCTAGTGGTCGCAGTAGTCTGGCTATCAGTTCGGAAGTGTTCTTGATGTATGGTCATGTGGCTAGTCCTTTGGGTTGTGGCATGTCCTCATTCCATTGTCTTTTCCTTAGTCATTTGTTGATGAAAATGCGCGGGTATCCATTTTTGGCGAATACATTGTAGAGGTGTTCTTCTTCCTCTTTGTGCAGTTCTGGTGTACTGCAGTGTGTTGTGGCCCTTTTGAACAGTGTCTTGATGCAACTTCTTTTGCGTGTGTTGAGGTTGTTGTTTTCATAGTTCAGGACTTGGTCTGTGTGTGTGGCTTTCCTGTATCCCTTTGTGGTGAAATGTAGAGAGGAAGTAAAGGACACCCAACTCCCATTCCTAGACGTGATGGTACAGAGAACACCGAACAGAGAATTCACCACAAATGGAGGGGGAGTTAAAGTGTTGGGTCACAGGGCAGTGGGGGTGGATTGGGTGTCCCAGAGATGTTCTCTGAAACGTTCCACAATTTGGCGGCCTGTTTTCCCGATGTAGAGGAGACCACATCAGATGCAATGGATACAGTAGATGGCGTATGTGCAAGTTCCAGGTAAATTTCTGTTAGATGTGGAAGGCTTCTTTGGGGCCTTGAATGGAGGTGAGGGGGGAGGTGTGGGCGCAGGTTTTACACTTCTTGCATTGGCAGGGAAAGGTGCTGGGAGTGGGTACAATCTTTTATGTCTGACATGGTGGAGAATGAGCATTTGTTGAGAGTGTGAATTCTCCTGAGGATGTAAAAGAGCAGAGGTCCTTTGCAGGTCTGGGAGAGTCTATAATTTCCAAGGTTGCCCCTACTCCCCTTATTGAACAAGGGAACGACATTTGCTGTCATCCAGTTTTCTGGCACTATTCCTGTAGACAATGATGACATAAAGATCAGTGCCAATCTCCACCCTGGCTTCCCAGAGAATCCTAGGATTAATCCCATCCAGTTCAGGGGCCTTACCTATTTTTACACTTTCCAGAACTGCTAACACCTCCTCCTTGTTAACCTCAATCCCATCCAATCTAGTAGTTAGGTCAATGGTGTGCTCCCCCTGCCAGACGTGGGAGATCAGGAAGCAGTCCAGTGGCCCTGACGACTATGTTTGCAGGAAGTGTGACCGGCTGCAGCTCCTCACAGACCACATTGTTCAGTTGGAGCAGCAGTTGGACACACTGAGGAGCATACAGTGGGCAGAGTGTGTGGTAGACCCTACTAACAGGTACACCATTTTGGATATTGTTGAGGAGGCTGGCCTCAGAGGGGAGTATAACAGCAGCAGCCGGGTTTGTGGCACCACAACTGGCTCTGTTGTATATCAGGGTCAGTCAACATCCAGACAAGTGACAGTGATGGGAGACTCGCTAGTTGGGGCACACACGCGGGCATTTCTGTGGTCGCATTTGAGATTCCAGGATGGTATGTTCCCTCCTTGGTTCCAGGGTCAAGGACATCTCTGAATTGTTGCACAAAATTCTTAAGGAGGAGGGTATGAAGCCAGAGGTCATTGTGCACATTGGTACCAATGACATATGTAAAAAGAGGGATGAGGTCCTGCAGAGTGAGTGCAGGAAGTTAGGAAAGAGCTGAAAAGCGTTATGTAATCAGAGATAGGAGAGTGTAGTTGTGCGTGAGACAGGTTGAGGGATCCAGGAGGTAGAGTTGCAGGAGCCTCAGCCCCTCTCCTTGTCAACCAGGTTCAAGATGTTTGCTCCCTGTGTGTGGACGGGAATAGGGACTGCAGGGAGAATGAGCTGACTGCAGCACCACAGTGCAGGGAGCCATTCAAGTGGAGGAAGAGAAGAGAAATATTGTTTTAACTGGGGATAGTGTAGTTAAAGGCATAGACACTATTCACTGTGACCAGGATTGAGAGTCACGATGGTTGTGTTCCCTGCCCAGAGCTTGGGTCCGGGATATCTCATCTGGGCTGCACAGTGGGTGGGTAAAGATCCAGTGGTTGTGGTCCATGTAGTATCAATGACATAGATAACACTAGGAGAAAGTGAGGACTGCAGATGCTGGAGATCTGAGCTGAAAGTGTTTTGCTGGAAAAGCGCAGCAGGTCAGGCAGCATCCAAGGAGCAGGAGAATCAACGCCTCGGCCATCAGCCCTTCTCGATTCTCCTGCTTCGTTGATGCTGCCTGACCTGCTGCACTTTTCCAGCAACACACTTTCAGTATAGATGACACTAGGGCAGACAGTCTGCTAAGGGAGTATTAACAGCGAGGAGCTAAACTAAATAATAAGACCAAAAAGGTAGCAGTCTCTGGATTACTACCTGAGCCATGAGTTAATTAGCACAGGGTTGATAAGATTAAGCAGGTAGATGCATGGCTCAAAAATTGGTGTGGGAGAAATCTGGTTGAATTGAGACATTGACATCGGTATTGGGAAAGAAAGGACCTGGTCTGGAGGGATCAGAGACCAAGTGAATCACATAACGAGGGCTGTAGACAGGGTTTTAAACTCAACTATGAGGGCTGAAATGCTCTTTTCTTTAATCCTCAGCTGTTGTTTTCACCTTGTAGAATCTTGTCACAAGGTTATTCTGTCTGGTTCTCGAAAGTTCAGCTCTTTCAGTTGTGGTCTGTCTGCACCAGCAGCCTCCTTAAAGCTGAGCCTGAAGAAACCTTCAGCTCTCCACTACTGTCAGTGTGTAGGATTCCGCTAAATGGACTCCACACTGTTTGTCACCATGCTGTAAGTTAGTGGGGTGGGGTGGGGTGGGGGGGGTGGGAGCTCAGTTATAGGGCAAATTCGAGAACCTGAATCAAAGGAAGAGGGAAGAGTGCAGAACTCAGGATAGGTTATTAAAATCTCCAGCACAGACACAAACAGGACATGGTTTGGAGGGCCCTGTGTTGGACTGGGGTGTACAAAGTTAAAAATCACACAACACCAGGTTCTCGTCCAACAGGTTTAATTGGAAGCACTAGCTTTCGGAGCGTCGCTCCTCCATCAGGTGATTGTGGAGGACACAATTGTAAGGCACAGAATTTATAGCAAATATTTACAGTGTGATGTATCTGAAATACATTGAAACACACCTGGATTGTCTGTTGAGTCTTTCATCTGTTCGAATACAGTGATAGTTTCACTTCTTTCATGTGTAAATCACAAAACCTTTTTTAAAAAGTTGCATTCTCAGGTTAGCTGTTAGCAATGGTGATAGCTAGACAATATGTTGAAGGTGTTGGCCCCCTGTGTTCTCTGTCTATAACAGGATGTTTAGATTGATTCTAATTTAAAAAGTGAGATAACAGAGTTTTACATTAATTCATGCAATTTTTGAGCAAAGTATATTGTAATTCTGTAAGTACAAATTCACCCCACAAAATATATGTGTGCATGTGGGTCTTTGTCTGTGCGTGTGTGTGTCTGTCTGGGTTGGGAGTTGTGAGTGTGAGAAAGTGTATATGTGTGTGTGTGTGTGTGTGTGTGGTGAGTGCAGAGTGTCTTAAGTCTATGAGGGGGTGCATTTGTGAGTGTGGGAGTGTGTGTGTCTATAAGGGTATGTGTGAGTGTCTGTGTGCGTGTCTGTTTATATGTGTGTCCCTGTGTATGTGTGTATAGGAGTGCCTGCGTGTGTGTGTGTGTGTGTAGGAATATCTGTGTATAGTGCAATGGTGGTCACCTGTAATGTGACATGAACCCAAGGTCCCGGTTGATGCCCTCCCTATGGGTACCGAACTTAGCTATCAGCCTCTGCTCGGCCACTTTTCTCTGCTGGCTGTCCCGAAGTCCACCTTGGAGGATGGTCACCCGAAGGTCTGAGGTCGAATGTCCTGGACCACTGAAGTGTTCCCCAACTGGGAGGGAACCCTCCTGTCTGTTGATTGTTGTGCGGTGCCCATTCATCCGTTGTCGTAGCCTTTGCTCGGTCTCCCCAATGTACCATGCCTCTGGGCATCCTTGCCTGCAACGTATAAGATAGACAACGTTGGCTGAGTCCCATGAGTACCTGCCATGTACAAGGTGCGAGGTGTTCCCACACGAAATAGTGGTATCTATGTCCACAATCTGACACGTCTTGCAACGTCCACCGTGACAGGGTTGTATGGAGTTGTCCTGAGAACCGGGCAGCTTGCTATGAACAATGATCTGTTTGAGGTTTGGCGGTTGTTTAAAGGTGAGCATTGGAGGTGTGGGGAAGGTCTTGGTGAGGTGCTCATCCTCATTGATAATGTGTTGCAGGTCACGAAGAACATGGCGTAGTTTTTCAGCTCCTGGGAAGTACTGAACAACGAAGGGTACCCTGTCGGTTGCAGCATGTGTCTGTCTCCTGAGGAGGTCATTACGGTTCCTTGCTGTGGCACGTCGGAACTGACGGTCGATGAGTTGAGCATCGTACCCTGTTATTGTGAGGGCATCCTTGAGTACTTTCAGGTGCCCTTCACATTCCTCCTCATCTGAGCAGATGCGGTGTTTGCGTAGGGCTTGTCCATAGGGAATGACTGTTTTTAATATGTTTTGGGTGGAAGCTGGAGAAGTGTAGCATTGTGAGGTTGTCTATGGGTTTGCGGTAGAGTGTGGTGCTGAGGTGCCCATCCTTGATGGAGATGCATGTGTCCAAGAATGAGACAGATAGTCGAGAGTAGTCCATGATGAGTTTGATGGTGGGATGAAACTTGTTGATGTCACTGTGTAGTTTTATCAGTGACTCCTCACCATGGGTCCAGAGGAAGGAAATGTCATCAATGTACCTGGTGTACAATGTTGGTTGGAGATTCTGCGTAGAGAAGAAGTCTTGTTCGAACCTGTGCATGAAGATGTTGGCATATTGGGGTGCAAATATGGTCCCCATGGCTGTTCCATGTGTCTGGATGAAGAATTGGTTGTCAAAGGTGAAGACGTTGTGATCGAGGATAAAGTGGATGAGTTCGAGGATGGTGCTCGGAGATGAGCAGTTGTTGGTGTTGAGTACTGAGGCTGTTGCCGTGATGTCATCCTTGTGGGTGATGCTTGTGTAGAGTGCGGAAATGTCCATTGTGATGAGGAATGTTCCCGGTTCGACTGGTCCGTGGACGCTGAGTTTCTGTAAGAAATCCGTAGCGTCACGACAGGAGCTAGGGATCTCCTTTACAATGGATTTCAAGATGCCTTCAACATAGCTGGACAGATTCTCACACAGGGTCCCATTGCCCGATACGATGGGACGTCCTGGTGTGTTGGCTTTGTGTACCTTTGGAAGGCAGTAGAAGTTACCTACATGAGAAATACGTGGGATGAGGGCGCGTAGGGAACTCTGAAGGACTGGATCCAAAGTCCTGATCAATGTGTTTAATTCATGGGTGGGTAATTCAGGATAGCTTATTGAAATCTCCAGCACAGATACAAACAGGACGATTGGAGGTCCCGGTGTTTGACTAGTGTGCACAAAATTAAAAATCACACAACACCAGGTTCATTGGCCTTCATCTCAAACCTGAATATTTTAATATCTTTTTGTAAGCTTTAAAAACAAGAGGATGACTGAGGGATTACTGTCAGTCATTAATAAATATAATAGAAAACTGAGGCCCTAATTTGGGTTCTAGGGAGTGGAGTGATTGTAACAAGGTCAGCCAGGTGGATCTCATAGAATAGGAGTTCCCTGATTGAGGTTGTTAACCTGTTCCAATCAGGGAGCCCTGGCTGACAGTATGCTCTTAACATGGTCTTCATGGTCTGAAGCCACCTTTCCAAAGCTCCCTGGGATTCAGGATGGTATGCACTTTATTTAAAGTGCTGTATGTCTAAGTTGTCCATGACTTCTTTAAACAGGCTAATAGTAAAATTAGACTCTTGGTCTGAATGAATCTCTCTGGGTAGCCCGTATTCCGTAAATAAAAAGCTGCTAACTCCTCTCCTACCCTTTTGGCCTAAATACTCCACAATGGAATTGCCTCCGGAAATCTGGTGGACACACCCATTATGGTTAGAAAGCACTGGTTCCCACTTTTAGTTTTAGGAAGAGGACCTACACAATCAATGATAACCCATGTCAAAAATTCTTTGAATGCAGGAATTAGCAACAAAGTTGCTGGTTTTATTACTGCCTGTGGCTTCTCTACCATTTGGCAAGAATGACAGCTATGGCAAAATTTATTAACATCCTTGTGCAGTCCAGGCCAATAGAAATGATTTTGGACCTTAGCCTGAGTCTTCCTCACACCTAGGTGACCGCCTCCTGATGCGACCTGTAACACTTCCTGTCTGTATGCTCCCGGCAACACAATCTGGTGCATTTCTGCCCATTTCTCCTTGACACCAACCTGCCGTGGTGACCTGGTGATTTTTAGTCACTCATGGAAGGAACATTTCCAGTTTTATTCGACTTGTTCGATTGACTTCAGAAGGCAGGCTTGGTGGTAATCCGAGCGAAAGGTGAATTTGCCAAAGTCCATGTCACCTTCCTGGGCCATGTTGTTGGACATGGACAAATGGCCCCACGGGATGTGAAAACAAAAGTAATTGGGAAATTTCCCACAGCATTGACAACAGTTGCAGCACGACCATTCCTGGGTTTGAGTGGATTGTATCGGATTGCAGCAGTGTAGATCACCCATTCACTGAGTTGTTAAATAAAGGGTAAGTTTCAGGCATTTGCCAGCCTCAATTCTGTGTTAGTCACTGCCCCAGTGTTAGCCACACCTGTTTACGTGAAGCCTTTGAAGGTGCCTATCGATGTCAGTGATGTGGGTGTCGGTGCGGTGCTCCTGCAGGAGGGCGATGGGGAATAGAAAGACCCATTGGGTATTTTTCCAGGAAGTTGAACGTTCAACAGAAATATTCAATGGTGGATAAAGAGACTTTGAGCTTGGTGTTGCCATTATAACATTTCAGTGTCTATATCAGCAATGTATCTGAGATAATCGTATTCACTGATCATCACCCATTGCCATTTGTGGAGAAGTTCAGACTGTTTCAATGGAGCTTGTTGTTGCAGCCTTTCCATTTGACAATTGTGCGGGTGGCAGGTCACGAAAACGGGATTGCTGATGTGTTATCGAGACTCGAATGAGACACAGAGGTGTTCAATGGGGGGTGTGCCCTGGTCTGTATTTGTAGGTGCCTGTGTATGTTTGCAGGGGTGTAGTTAGTACTGTGTGTCTGTGTGTTTCAGCTACGATCCAGTTTTTTTGTCAGATTTTTGGAGATAGATTTTTTTTAAGGGGGATGTGTCACAAAGCTGCTCCTTTTCTTAAGGATACTGTACCCTTGCTTTGATTTGAAGATGCTGGTGTTGGACTGGGGTGTACAAAGTTAAAAATCACACAACACCAGGTTCTCGTCCAACAGGTTTAATTGGAAGCACTGGCTTTCAGAGTACACAACCACTTGATGAAGGGGCACCTTGTCTACACGTGGGAGATAGACAGCATTGACTGAGACACATGAGTACTTGCAGTGTACGTGGCGGTGGTGTTAACACGTGTGATGGTACAAGCCATGTTGAAGATCTGACATGTTTTGCAGTGGTTGCTATGACAGGGTCGTGTGGTGTTTTGTTCGATGTTCTCCTGAAAGCTGGGTAGTTTGAGGTGAACGATAGTCTGTTTGAGGTTTTGTGGGTGTTTAAAGATGAGAAGTGGCAGTGTAGGGATGGCTTTGACAAGATGCTCGTTGTCATTGATGACATGTTGAAGGCTGTGATATACACATGGTGGAGCTTCTCCACTCTGGGGATGTACTGGATGATGAAAGGTACTCGATGTGATGTATTCTGAGTCTGTCTTCTGAGGAGGTCATTTTCGTTTTGGCAAGTTGGAACTGGCAATCAATGAGTTGAGCTTTGTGTCTCATGGTACTGAGGGTGTCCTTTTAAACCTTTATCCAACATTTCTCCTCATCTGTTCATATGCTATGCATGTGTATGGCTTGTCTGTAGGGAATTGCTTCTTTAACACCCTGAGGGTAGAAGCTGGAGAAATGCCGAACCCATGGGCTTGTGGTCGAGTGAAGTCCTGAGGGGTTTGTCTTTTCTGGATATACGGGCATCGAAAAACAGTCCCAATTGTGAAGAGCACTTCATGGTCAGTCTGATGGTTGTGATGAATCTTGCTGATATCACTGTGTAGCCCTTTCGGTATTCCTTACCATGAGTCCATAGGAAGAAAATGTCATCGATGTAGCTGGTGGACAGCGTTGTGTGGAGGTCCTGTGCAGCCAAGAATTCTCACTAGAACTTGTGCCTGTAAATATTAGCATATTGAGGTGCAGATCCAACCTCTATTGGCTGTTCCGTGTGTCTGGTGAAAGAACTGGTTATCGATGGTGAAGGTGCTGTGATCGAGGATGAAGCAGATGAGTTGGAGGATGGGTCTGGAAATTAGCAGTTAATGGTGTTGCGTACTGAGCTGTTGCAGCAATGCCGTTGCCGTATGGGATGCTGGTTCAGAGTGCCGAAGCGTCCATTAGGATGAGGAATGTTCCTGGTATCACTGGTCTGTGGGTGGTGAATTTCTCTCGGAACTCTATCGTGTCATGACAGAAGCTGGAAGTTCATCATACAATGGGTTTCAAGATGGCTTCAGCATCACCAGAAAGGGTCTCACAGAGTGTCCCATTGCCTGATCCAACTGGCTGACCAGGTGTGTTGGCTTTGTATATTTTCAGATGACAGGAGAGGTCTCAGGATGTGAGAAGTATGAAGGACGAGAGTGTAGAGGATTCTCTGAAGATCTTGGTCTAAGGTCTTGATCAGCTCATTGAGTTGATGGGTGTGTTCTTTGGTTGGTTCAGTAGCTAGTTGTCTGTGTGTTCCTGGGTGTACACTGGTCGGTATGCTTCTGTGGAGTAATCCATTCTATTATATATGATGGTGGTTCCTCCTTTTTCTGCTGGTTCGATAACAATGTTGCGTCTGGCCATGAGAGCATGGATGGCGTTGTGTTATGCGTCGGTGACATTCTGCACTGCCTTGTGAGTGCAGGTGATGAATCTGGCTTTCCCACATCTCCGGGCTGATTGAGCAGACATGGTGAGCCTAGAGCAGAGGGCCTTCTGCAGGGGTCCAATTCAACTCTTTCTTCTTTAGTGGCTGCACTATGGATCTCTCCACCAACTGTTCCGGTTCATTGGTTCCCTCACTGGGCTCACTGCTGACATCTTTCGGGTTGTTGAAGAACTCCCTAAACCTCATTTGCCTTACGAATTCCTCTGTGTCTAACACGAGACCAGTGGGGCAGACATTTTGTCCGTGGGGCAGAAATTGAGCCCTCAGCTGAGAACTTCGATTTACACAACAACATAGAATCGCTGAGCAGAGACTGACAGCTAAGATTCTGTACCTATGAAGACAGCCTCAACTGTGGTCCCGGGTTTATGTTGCGATACACATGATACTACCAGACTGCTCTGTATTTGTAAAATCTTCCTTACTGTCTATTTTGACACCAGCATCTTCATAAATTGTTTAATCTGAGTAAATTAACTTGTACAGTTTTGAATGACTTACCACATTGCTTAAAACATTCACATGAGACTCTCCTACTTATTGTGTTATTCCAGTTATCTTACTCGTCTCCAGCATCACATTATTTTTTAATTATCTCTTGACCTCATTTAATGGGTACATCGGTCAGCCTTCTGCTTGTTATCCACCTGTTGATATTTTTCTTACAGGGCGTGATGCCCTTGATCAAATGCAGATGTCCATTATTCAGCCTCTCGACACATCACTCACCCCATTTGTCTGATCTTTTGTTCTCTCTGGTCATTAATCTCTCTGGTTATAAATGGTGTGCCTGTGTGCTTACATCTCACTGCACCTGACAACAGGGTAACTCTTCAAACACTTGGGATTTCAATTAAACCTATTGGACTATCGGCTGATATTGTGTAACTTTGGCCTTTTCCCATCCCGGGCTAACAACGACACCTATGTTCGGGACACCACCCACGCCCTCCACCTCCTCCATGATTTTCACTTCCCCAGTCCCCAATGCCTTATCTTCACCATGGACATCCAGTTCCTGCACACCTCCATCCCCCATCACAAAGGACTCAAAGCCCTCCACTTCTTCCTTTCCCACTGTACCAACCAGTACCCTTCCACTGACACCCTCCTTCGACTGACTGAACTGGTCCTCACCCTGAACAACTTCTCTTTCCAATCCTCCCACTTCCTCCAAGCCAAAGGAGTAGCCATGGGCACCCACATGGGCCCCAGCTATGCCTGCCTCTTCGTAGGATATGTGGAACAGTCCATCTTCTGCAGCTACACTGGCACCACCCCCCACCTTTTCCTCCGCTACATCGATGACTGTATCGGTGCTGCCTCGTGCTCCCACGATGAGGTTGAACAATTCACCCACTTTACCAACACCTTCCACCCTGACCTCAAATTCACCTGGACCATCTCAGACTCCTCCCTCCCCTTCCTAGACCTTTCCATTTCTATCTCGGGCTACCGAGTCAACACGGATATTTACTATAAACCGACCGACTCCCACAGCTACCTAGACTACACATCCTCCCACCCTGCCCCCTGTAAAAACGCCATCCCATATTCCCAATTCCTTCATCTCTGCCGCATCTGCTCCCAGGAGGACCAGTTCCAATACCGAACAACCCAGATGGCCTCCTTCTTCAAAGACAGCAATTTCTCCCCAGACGTGGTGGACGATGCCCTCCACCGCATCTCCTCCACTTCCCGCTCCTCCGCCCTTGAGCCCCGCCCCTCCAACTGCCACCAGGACAGAACCCCACTGGTCCTCACCTACCACCCCACCAACCTCCATATGCAGCGTATCATCCGCCATCATTTCCGCCACCTCCAATCGGACCCCACCACCAGGGATTTATTTCCCTCCCCTCCCCTATCAGCATTCTGAAAAGACCACTCCCTCCGTGACTCCCTCGTCAGATCCACACCCCCCACCAACCCAACCTCCACTCCCGGCACCTTCCCCTGCAACCGCAAGAAATGCAAAACTTGCGCCCACACCTCCCCCCTTACTTCCCTCCAAGGCCCCAAGGGATCCTTCCATATCCGCCACAAATTCACCTGCACCTCCACATAAATCATTTATTGCATCCGCTGCACCTGATGTGGCCTCCTCTATATTGGGGAGACAGGCCGCCTACTTGCGGAACGTTTCAGAGAACACCTCTGGGACACCCGGACCAACCAACCCAACCACCCCGTAGCTCAACACTTCAACTCCCCCTCCCACTCCACCAAGGACATGCAGGTCCTTGGACTCCTCCATCGCCAGACCATAGCAACACGACGGTTGGAGGAAGAGTGCCTCATCTTCCGCCGAGGAACCCTCCAACCACAAGGGATGAACTCAGATTTCTCCAGTTTCCTCATTTCCCCTCCCCCCACCTTGTCTTAGTAAAATCCCTCGAACTCAGCACTGCCTTCCTAACCTGCAATCTTCTTCCTGACCTCTCCGCCCCCACCCCCACTTCGGCCTATCATCCTCACCTTGACCTCCTTCCACCTATCGCATTTCCAACACCCCTCCCCCAAGTCCCTCCTCCCTACCTTTTATCTTAGCCTGCTGGACACACTTTCCTCATTCCTGAAGAAGGGCTCATGCCTGAAACATCGATTCTCCTGCTCCTTGGATCCTGCCTGACCTGCTGCGCTTTTCCAGCAACACATTTTCAGCTCTGATCTGCAGTCCTCACTTTCTCCTTAACAACGACACCTCCACATATTGCCAACTGTGAAAGCAGAGAGCACTGAGACCCAAATTCTGATGGAAACTGATCATCGACCTGTGGGTGATGGTGTTGTTATTCTTGTTACCAAGTTGAAAGAGTGTGTGGTCACTTTAAAAGAGAGTTGTCCTTTCTGAGCTAAGAGATTGTAACATCACATGTGTCTGTGACGGGTGAAGAGAGAGCTCGACATTGATAATATGTATCAATCAGCTTGGGGGGGAGGTGTTTTGATGTTAAGGTAACTGAATTTGAATTTAACCAATTAATAATTATGCCCAGGATGCAAAAAAACAATTGAATTTAAATTTTATAGTATTGACGACATCAGACCAATGAGAGGGTACGATGTTGGGGACATGGGAAGGAAGGACATTTTGAACATTAATGAGAGGGAACTGCTGATTAAACCAGAGAGTGCATTTCATCTGAAACAGGTTCTCAAAGCCTCAAACGAAATCTCCCAGAAGGCCCCATCTATTACAGAGACCAAGGAATTTTATACAAAGGCACTGGTCGGAAAAGAGAAAAAACCTCAAAGACAACAGCCCAGGGAGAAAGCAGTAAATTTGGAAGGACAGAGGAATACAGCAAATTGGGATGGACAGAAGGAAGCAGCAGATTCAGGAGAACAGAAGGAAGACAGCAGAGGAACTGGATGGATTTTGAGAGATTAAGTTGATTTAATGTTTAAGAATTGTGTTATTGCAGTAGTATTTTTATAGAGTTGGGATCAGACAGTGATTACTGAAGAACAAAGGGAGCTTGGGTTTGTTAAAAGTTTTTGTTTAGAATTAGAAAAAATAAACTGTTATTTTCTTTAAGCTGTGGAAATCAAGCGGTTTTCTTTCCTTCACTCTCACATTTAACAGATTGCGAGGTGAGGTGTGTTTTTATGAATGTTTTAGTTTTCCTTCGCAGAGGATTTAGAGTAACACATCGTAACATTATCTAAGTCTCTTTGTGAGATCCTGTTTTTCACAAGAGTCCAAGCAGATCAGGAGATCCACTTAAATATAAAGAATCCAAGTATGACCTTAACAGACGCATTAAGACAGCCAAGGACCAATACCGCTTCAAACTAGAGACCCAGACACCCGGCAACTATGGCAAGGACTGAATGACATCACAGGTTCTAAAAAGAGACAGTGCAAGATAGCAGACAATGACACATCCCTCCCGGATCGTCTCAATGCCTTCTGTGCTCGCTTTGAGCAGAATTTCAGCAGAGAGTTAATACCTATTCTGAAAAGTCCTGACGAATCTAGCCCAACAGTCACTGGATCAGAGGTCAGATCAGTTTTCCTTTGTGTGAATCCAAGGAAAGCAATGGGACCAGATGGAGTACCAGGCCGTGCACTCAGAGCATGTGCAAATCAACTCGCAGAGGTCTTCATGTACATCTTCAACCTCTTCCTGCAGCAGGCCACTCTCCCTGACTGTTCCAAGAGGCCGACATCATCCCTGTGCCGAAGAAGGCTCATGCAGCCTGTCTCAATGACTCCCGCCCAGTGGCCCTAACTTCAGTGATCATGAAGTGCTTTGAAAGGCTGGTCATAGTATTAATCAACTCCAGCCTCCCCACTACTCTTGACCCACTCCAATTTGCCTTTCAGACCAATAGATCCATGTCAGATGCCATAATCATTTGCCCTTCACTCCTGCCTAGAACATCTTCACCCCAAGAACAGGTACATTAGAATCCTACCCATTGCCTACAGTCCAGCCTTCAACACTATTGTCCCCTTCAGACTGATTACTAAACTTAGTAAACTCAGACTAAGCCCCACTCTCTGCAACTGGAACCTCAGTTTCCTGACCCACAGGCCACAATCCGTGAAGATTGGGGACAATATTTCATCCTCACTAACACTCAACACTGGAGCCCCCCAGAGGTGTACACTTGGCCCCTTACTGTACTCACTGTATAGCTTTGACTGCATCACCAAATACCAGACTAACACTATTCACAAGTTCGCTGATGACACCACCATATTCGGTCGAATCTCAGATGGCGACGAAACAGACTATAGACGGAAGGTGGAAGACCTGGAAAAATGGTGCACTGAGAACAACCTAGCTCTCAATGCCAGCAAAACCAAGGAATTCATTATTGGCTTTTGGCAGGATGTTCCTCATTCCACCCTACACATTAACAGCACAGAGGTGGAACGAGTGGAGAGTATCAAGCTCCTTGGAGTGGTCTTCCACAACAAGCTTTCTTGGACTTTTCATGTGGACACACTAGTTACAAAGGCCCAGCACAATGAGAGGATACTTAATTTGGGGAAAAGGAAACTATGATGCGATCAGACGTGAGTTGGGAAGCATGGACTGGGAGCAATTGTTCCATGGAAAGGACACTATAGACATGTGGAGACTGTTTAAGGAACAGTTGTTGCAAGTGATGAATAAATATGTCCCTCCGAGACAGGCAAGAAGGGGTAAGATAAAGGAACCTTTGATGACGAGAGCAGTGGAGCTTCTCATCAAAAGAAAGAAGGCAGCTTACATAAGGTGGAGGAAGCAAGGGTCTTGTTCAGCTCTGGAGGATTACAGGCAGGTGAGGAAGGAGCTCAAAAATAGTCTGAGTAGAGCCAGGAGGGGGCACAAAAAAGACTTGGCAGGAAGGATTAGGGAGAATCCAAAGGCATTTTACACGTATGTGAGGAATAAGAGAATGATCAAAGAAAGAGTAGGGCCGATCGGGGATAGCATAGGGAATTTGAGTATAGAGTCTGAGGAGGTAGGGGAACCCATAAATGAGTTTTTTGCTTCTGCCTTTATACTAAAGAAAAAGGACCTTGTAGTGAATGAAACCATTGAGGAGCAGGTAAGCATGCTGAAATGGATAGAGATTGAGGAAGCTGATGTGCTGAAAATTTTGTCAAACATTAAGATTGACAAGTCACCAGGCCAGGACCAGATTTGTCCTCGACTGCTTTGGGAAGTGAGAAATGTGATTGCTTCACCACTTGTGAAGATCTTTTCTACCTCGCTCTCCACTGGAGTCGTACCTGAGGACTGGAGAGAGGCAAATGTAATTCCTCTCTTCAAGAAAGGAAATAGGGAAATCCCTGGCAATTACAGACCAGTCAGTCTCACATCTGTCGTCTGCAAGGTGTTCGAAAGGATTCTGAAGGATAGGATTTATGACCATCTGGAAAAGCATGGCTTGATTAAATGCAGCCAGCCGGCTTTGTGAGGGGCAGGTCATGCCTCACAAATCTTGAGTATTTTTGGGGATGTGACTAGAAAAGTTGATGAGGGTCGAGCTGTGGATATGGTGTATATGGACTTCCGCAAGGCATTTGATAAGGTTCCCCATGGTAGGCTCGTTCAGAAGGTCAGGAGGAATGGGATTCAGGGAAATTTAGCTGTCTGGGTACAGAATTGGCTGGTCGACAGAAGACAGCGAGTGGTAGTGGAAGGAAAATATTCTGCCTAGAAGTCAGTGGTGAGTGGTATTCAACAGGGCTCTGTCCTTGGGACTCTACTGTTTGTAATTTTTATTAATGACTTGGATGAGGAGATTGAAGGATGGGTTAGTAAGTTTGCAGATGACACAAAGGTAGGAGGTGTCATTGACAGTATAGAGGGCTGTTGTAGGCTGCAGCGGGACATTGACAGGATGCAGAGATGGGCTGAGAGGTGGGAGATGGAGTTCAACCTGGATAAATGCGAGGTGATG
This sequence comes from Chiloscyllium punctatum, assembly GCF_047496795.1. Taxonomy (NCBI): domain Eukaryota; kingdom Metazoa; phylum Chordata; class Chondrichthyes; order Orectolobiformes; family Hemiscylliidae; genus Chiloscyllium; species Chiloscyllium punctatum. Next base: position 53,749,956 of record NC_092780.1, read on the forward strand.
CATTTTGGAAGGTCGAATTTGAAAGTTGAGTACAGGATTAAAGACAGGATTCTTTGCAGTGTGGAGGAACAGTGGGATCTTGGGGTGCAGGTACATCGATCCCTTAAAATGGCCACCCAAGTGGACAGGGTTGTTAAGAAAGCATATGGTGTTTTGGCTTTCATTAACAGGGGGATTGAGTTTAAGAGCAGTGAGATCTTGTTGCAGCTCTATAAAACTTTGGTTAGACCGCACTTGGAATACTGCGTCCAGTTCTGGTCGCCCTATTATAGGGGAGATGTGGATGCTTTGGAGAGGGTTCAGAGGAGGTTTACCAGGATGCTGCCTGGAATAGAGGACTTATCTTATGAAGAGAGGTTGACTGAGCTCAGACCTTTTTTCATTGGAAAAAATGAAGAGAGGGGACCTAATTGAGGTGTACAAGATAATGAGAGGCATAGATAGAGTCGATAGCCAGAGACGTTTTCCCAGGGCAGAAATTGTTAACACGAGGGGTCATAGTTTTAAGCTGTTTGGCGGAAAGTATAGAGGGAATGTCAGAAGCAGGTTCTTTACGCAGAGAGTTGAAAGAGCATGGAATGCATCGCCAGCAGTTGTGGAAGCAAGGTCATTGGGGATATTTAAGAGACTGCTGGACATGCATATGGTCACAGACATTTGAGAATTCGTACATTAGGTTTACCTTACATGGGGATCAATGGTCGGCACAACATCGTGGGCTGAAGGGCCTGTTCTGTGCTGTACTGTTCCATGTTCTATTTAACGTCTCTTCTTCCTCAGGCAGCAGAGGAAATTTGGCATGATGGTGAATACCCTTGCCAATTTTTATAGGTGTGCTAGCAAGAGCATTTTGACTGGGTATATCACTATGGTAACTGTACCATTCCTGATTGGAGATGGTTACATAGAGTGGTGAACCCGGCCCAGACAATCACAAAGGCCAACCTCCCATCTATACAATCCATCTACCAGGCCCGCTGTCAAGGAAAGGCCGCCAGCATTCTCAAAGATCCATCCCACCCTAGCAATGTTTTTCTACAACCTCTACCATCGGGGAGAAGGTACAGAATCCTGAACACACGCACCAGCCGGTTTCGTAACAGTTTCTATCCTACTTCGATCAAATACTGAATGAACTCACAAACTCTTAACATTCAGCTGTACCTGTGTTTTTGTTTTTGCTGCTGTTTATCTATTATTTACTCATCTATGCTACTTAACTCTGTGATCTGCCTGTATTGCTCGTAAATCAAAGCTTTTCACTGTGCCTCAGTACATGGGACAATAAATTCAATTCAATTCTCTCAGACTCACACATGACAAGAATGTTGAGACAATAAAGTAACTGGCTGTCACTGACTGGATAGCTTCAGTACGTTGTGAGGTAATTACAGCAGCTACATAACTTCACCTTATTCCTTTTTGCACGCTGTTGTATAGCTCTAGATTATACACTGGATTAAAAACACTGGACTGTTCTTTTCCACACAGCCCACAGTTTGATTGGCTTCTGTGAATTCTAACTCTGGGACACTGTTTCAACCCTGAATTTCTTGAGAACAGAAATCTCCTCCACTGTCAGTTTGACTGTCCAAGAACCTGGGAATCCTCCTTGATGTGTACCCCATGAGTAATTTGCCCAGCTCACATTATTTAAGACATTATGTTTCCTTATCCACAGCCATCACGATCCTCACTAACACGACCATAACTACTGTTAATAATAAGACATGTTTATAATAACAGAAGTAGCGATAATGCGAAAACGAGAATAATAACTTGAGTCAACATTTCCAATGAATGGGATATTTGATTCCGTACTGAGTTTAATTATTTTTTCCCTGAGTAGGTATGAAGAATAGACAATCGATGTGATTGAGCTGAAGTTGGGATGGTCAGTGTTGTTGACATTGGGTTGTACCTCCAGCTGTCATCTTTCAGAATTTCTATTTGACAGTTTTCCCCTGATCTGCTGAAGAAACCGAAACTGTCGGTTTGCACCTTTTTATAAAGAATTTAACAATTGACGTCACCAAATATTTTACTGAACTTTTTAATTGCTCTCTGAACTTGGCCTGAGTCACCACGTAAATAAATGTGTTTGTGCAGCAGCTAAGATTCCGCAGCATATAGGCAACATTTTCAAAGATATAGAAGGAATACTCATCTAGGTAAGAAGAGACATTAAAAATATATAAAATATACACTAACCAAAGAAGTATAAAACTGCCCGAAATGCTGAAGAGTAAAATCACAGACTTTCTTCTGTTTCCCATCTCTGGGTCACTGTGGTCCAGGGCCTTGTTTTGACACTTTAGGCCCTTTCGGATTCGACTGACCTTGAAAATGTGTTTGACTGTCAGAATGTTGAGGAACAGAATTAACCCGAATGGTATCAATGGGGTTAAAACCTTTTCAAACCTCCGAAATCCAATCCATCTCGTGTCAGTAAAATAACTTCGCTTATTAGAGCAGAAAAACGGTACATTATCAATTATCACTTTAGGTTTAAATCTGAAGTAGATGGGAATATTTTTTAAACAGAGCAGAGTGCCTGTTGTTGCGAGAACCACGGCTGCAGTTTTCTTGGTACAATATCTCGTTTTCAACTTCTGGTAACAAATGGCTACAAATCGGTCAAAGGTGAAAGAGACAGTGAACCAGACAGAACAGTCGATAGCTGCACGGAGCAAGACATAACGAACACTGCATACAGGAGTGATACTCAGGAAATTTAATGGGAAATAATAGTCATTGATTTGATGAAGTATGACATTAGTAATTATTGCCAATAGATCCGCTGCTGCCATGACAACCAGGTGCAAAGTGATGCATGGAGAAAGGCCACACTTTCCCTGCGATAAAACCACGATTGCCAACACATTAACTGTACAAAGAGAAGCAGAACACACCACAACTGAGATGTGATATCACTGACAGTTTCCCGATTAAAGCCAAGCCTACAAGGGCGAGATTTAAAACAAAATGCGTGAGGACCCGGCTACGGTTAAATCATAGATTATTTTGTTAAATATTTCAATAAAATTATAATTATGTCTGTTCTTGATTTCATTAGCCTCATAGAACATAGAACATAGAACATAGAAGAATACAGTGCAGTACAGGCCCTTTGGCCCTCGATGTTGCGCCGATCAAAGCCCACCTAACCTACACTAACCCACTATCCTCCATATACCTATCCAATGCCCGTTTAAATACCCATAAAGAGGGAGAGTCCACCACTGCTACTGGCAGGGCATTCCATGAACTTACGACTCGCTGAGTGAAGAACCTACCCCTAACATCAGTCCTATATCTACCCCCCCTTAATTTAAAGCTATGCCCCCTTGTAATAGCTGACTCCATACGTGGAAAAAGGTTCTCACTGTCAACCCTATCTAACCCCCTAATCATCTTGTACACCTCTATCAAATCACCCCTAAACCTTCTTTTCTCCAAAGAAAACAACCCCAAGTGCCTCAGCCTTTCCTCATAGGATCTTCCTACCATACCAGGCAACATCCTGGTAAACTTCCTCTGCACCCGTTCCAGTGCCTCCACATCCTTCCTATAGTATGGCGACCAAAACTGCACACAATATTCCAGATGCGGCCGCACCAGAGTCTTATACAACTGCAGCATGACCTCAGGACTCTGGAACTCAATTCCTCTACCAATAAAAGCCAGTACGCCATATGCCTTCTTCCCTGCACTATTTACCTGGGTGGCAACTTTCAGAGATCTGTGTACATGGACACCAAGATCCCTCTGCTCTTCCACACTACCAAGTAGTCTACCATTAGCCCAGTAATCCATCTTTTTATTACTCTTACCAAAGTGAATCACTTCACACTTAGCTACATTGAACTCCATTTGCCACCTTTCTGCCCAGCTCTGCAGCTTCTCTATATCCCGCTGTAACCTGACATATCCTTCCTCACTGTCTACAACTCCTCCGACTTTCGTATCATCCGCAAACTTGCTCACCCAACCTTCTAACCCTTCCTCCAGGTCATTTATAAAAATGACAAACAGCAATGGTCCCAAAACAGATCCTTGCGGAACACCGCTAGTGACGGCACTCCAAGATGAACCTTTGCCATCAACTACTACCCTCTGTCTTCTTCCAGAGAGCCAATTCCTAATCCAAACCTCCAACTCACCCTCAATGCCATATCTCTGTATTTTCTGCAGTAGCCTACCATGGGGGACCTTATCAAACGCCTTACTAAAATCCATATATACCACATCTACCGCTTTCCCCTCATCTACCTCCTTAGTCACCTTCTCAAAGAATTCAATAAGGTTTGTGAGGCACGACCTGCCCTTCACAAAACCATGCTGACTATCCTTGATCACATCATTCTTATCCAGATGTGCATAAATCCTATCCCTTACAATTCTCTCTAAGACTTTGCCCACAAAAGAAGTGAGACTCACTGGCCTCTAGTTACTAGGATTATCCCTACTCCCCTTCTTGAACAAGGGAACCACGTTTGCTAGCCTCCAGTCCTCTGGCACTACTCCTGTCGACAAAGAGGACACAAAAATCAAGGCCAATGGCTCTGCAATCTCCTCCCTTGCTTCCCAGAGAATCCTAGGATAAATGCCATCAGGCCCAGGGGACTTATCTATTTTCACCCTTGCCAGAATTTCCAACACCTCTTCTCTACATATCTCAAAGCCATCCATTCTACTTATTCGTGCCTCAGTATTCATATCGACAACAATGTCCTGTTCCTGAGTGAATACTGACGAAAAGTATTCATTCAGCGCCTCCCCAATCTCTTCAGCCTCCACACGCAACTTCCCATTACTATCCTTGATTGGACCTATTCCTTCCCTAGTCATTCTTTTATTCCTAACATACCTATAGAAAGCCTTAGTGTTTTCCCTAATCCTACCAACTAAGGACCTTTCATGTCCCCTCCTTGCTGCTCTTAGCTCTCTCTTCAGGTCCTTCCGGGCTACCTTATAACTCTCAATCGCCCCTATTGAACCTTCACGCCTCATCTTTACAAAGGCCGCCCTCTTCCATTTAACAAGGGATTCCAACTCCTTATTAAACCACGGCTCCCTCACACGACCCTTTCCTCCCTGCCTGATAGGTACGTACTTATCAAGGACACTCAATAGTTGCTCCTTGAACAAGTTCCACATATCAATTACGCTCTTGCCTTGGAATCTACTTTTCCAATCCACACATCCTAAGTCATGCCTCAACGCATCATAATTTCCCTGCCCCCAGCTGTAACTCTTGCCCTGTAGTACACACTTATCCCTCTCCATCACTAGACTAAAAATCACCGAATTGTGGTCACTGTCCCCAAAGTGCTCACCTCCCTCTAGTTCTAATACCTGGCCTGGTTCGTTACCCAGAACCAAATCCAGTATGGCCTCACCTCTTGTTGGCTTATCTACATATTGCGTCAGGAAACTCTCCTGCACACATTGCACAAACACTGACCCATCTAATGAACTTGAGCTATAGCTTTCCCAATCAATATCAGGAAAGTTAAAGTCTCCCATAACAATCACCCTATTACTGTCACTCTTCTCCTGAATCATCTTCGCAATCCTTTCTTCAACGATTCTAGGACTATTAGGAGGCCTGTAAAAGACTCCTAACAGGGTGACCTCACCTCTCCTATTCCTAACCTCAACCCAAACTACCTCAGATGGCAAATCTTCGTCCATCTTCCTTTCCACCGCTGTAATACTATCTTTGACAAGCAAAGCCACACCCCCCCCTCTTTTACCCCCACCTCTGACCCTACTAAAACATTTAAACCCTGGAACCTGCAACAGCCAATCCTGTCCCTGATCTAGCCATGTCTCCGTAATAGCCACAACATCGAAGTCCCAGGTACCAACCCACGCTGCGAGTTCACCTACCTTATTTCGTATACTTCTGGCATTAAAGTATACACACTTCAAGCCATGGTTAAATAAGACAAATGTGTGTTCTGCTTCAAGCCGAATGATTGAACCACATTTGGAACAGAGCGCCTTACACTTACATTCAGATAAATAAGAGTTCGGCTCAGGGCTGTCTCCGGAGTATATTTTGAGAGGTTTGGGATGGTGGGGTTATGGGAATTGGTCTGGTCGCATATTCAAATTATATCGGAGAGATTGCAGAAATTAGGACATTTTTTGTTAGACGTGTTTCCGTTCAGCGCATATGAGAGACATTAGTCATGAACCAACAGAGACAATATAAATATCAAAGTGTTTAGAAATGGAATGTGGGGTAACATAATGACGACATTGTGGGCGCCCAGTTTAAATTTCACTAATAAAAGATGGTCTCTCAGAAATCCACGAATGAATTCAAATAAATCCTTTACTCAAAGAGTTGTGAGAAAATGGAGTGTCTGCCATGTGCAGTAAACGAGATGAATAATTGTATAAAGGAAGCGAAATCTCTCAAACTCTGGAAAACTGGTATACTAAATGTTTACTACATAATATTTAAATCATTATATCAGCTTGCTCATGACCCCAAATTGGCAGCTTCCTGGGGAGGGGAATAGCTCAGGCAGCAGCAGTGAGTCCAACAATAACACGACTTGGAAGAAATGTCCATTTCGGCCCTGCTCTGAAAAGCATCCTGGACCGAACGGTCCTTCAGAAACCCAGAGGGTCAGTGCAGTCAGGTTTGTATTCCCGTTCGGGCCTGAACTCGGTAATATGATAATATACTCAACGGGGCCAATAAGAATGGATTCACACAGGGACCATTGATTTAACCGTGCATGACTTCCCAAAAAAGTATAAAATGTTATAACAGAGAACAGAATTGAAATCCAGGCAGTTGAGCCAACAGATTAATTCACACAAGTCATTCACGATGACTGTAATGATATTCCTGACTACCTTTATAGAGATGGCACAACAAGCTCCACATGAAGAGACAGATGACACTCGAGAATATCGAGCTATTTCCACGGTCACGGAAGCAGCTCGAGCTGTTGAGTAATTCCACACAGAACAGTAATTACCTCATGCACATCATTCTGCAATCTCATGGTTTACAGACACTTACCAGGTACCCCAATGACCGCCAGCATCAGGTAACATATTTTTCTGACTAACTGAATTGGTCGATGCATTTTCGTTATGAATTATTCTGTCCCTTCGTGCTGATGGGCAAATCACTGAATTACCTTCATTTCCAGAGCATGTATCTTATGCCCTAAAAGTTATCCACTGGGACACTGAGGTTTCAACATTGCTCAACCTGTTTTCGCCTCATTTGAGCAAACAGCTTGCAATTGTTGCCTTAATTCTCTGTTGATGGGACAGGTTTAGCGATGAGGTGGTGCAACGCAATGTTCTCATGAGGTTTATCGAATCGCTGCAAGGACAACTTCATTAGTACCAGCCCCCTTCCTCGTCCCCATTGACCTGTGGGACATTGTTACCTCTATCTGTCAATGAATTGGCTTCTGATTGAATCCGGACTCAGAATGTTATCAGCCCCTTCATTTCATATGATGCCATGAGGTGACTTTACAATGTTATTATCACTGGATTATTGCTCAAAAGAACCAGTTTATATTTTCTTGGGAATCTGCATTTAAATACAAGGATGGCATCAACGTGGGGTTTGAAATTATATTTTTATTTAAATATTGATTAAGGTTCTAATACTGAACAGGAAACAAGTTCTGATTGTCAGAAAAGCCCATCTTCTTCATTACTGTCCAAAGGCAAAAGTCACATGGCACTAGGTTATAATCCAACAGATTTATTCCAAATCACAACAGGAAGCTGTTGTTCAACTGATGTAGGAGCAGCGCTCCCAAAGCGGGAGATTCTGAATAAATCTGTTCGACTAGAACCTGGGGTCATCTGACTTTCCCCACAGCAGTCCAACATCAGCATCTCCACATCATTATTGTCCATTAGGGAAGGAAATGTGCTGTGTCATCTTGGTCTACGGCTATATGTGACTCCAGTCCCATAACTGAGGCACAGATAGGCGGTTTTGTGGGGGCGAGAGAGACTCACGTTTGGTATGTTGCCTCCCAGGTGCAAGGGTACGTAACGTCTCTGATCGTGTTTTCTGGGTCCTTAAGGGGGAGGGGGAGCAGCCCGAAGTCGTGGTCCACATTGGCACCAACGACATAGGTAGGAGGAGGGCTGAGGATGTTAGGCAGGCTTTCAGGGAGCTAGGTTGGAAGCTCAGGGTTAGAACAAACAGAGTTGTTGTCTCTGGTTTGTTACCTGTACCACGTGACAGAGAGTCGAGGAATAGGGAGAGAGAACAGTTAAATGCGTGGCTACAGGGATGGTGCAGGAGAAAGGGATTCTGGTTTCTGGATAACTGGGGTTCTTTCTGGCGAAGGTGGGACCTCTATAAACAGGATGGTCTACACCTGAACCTGAGGGCACCAGTATCCTTGGGGGGAGGTTTGCTAGTGGTCTTGGGGGGGGGGGGGCTTAAACTAAGTCTGCAGGGGCATGGGAACCTAGACTGTAGCTTTAGGGTGTAGGACTTGGAGTGTAGGGAGGTTAGGAATATGGCATCAATCTCAAAGGAGGGTGCCTGTAAACAGGAAAGTGGTTTGAAGTGTGTATACTTCAATGCAAGAAGTATACGAAATAAGGTAGGTGAACTTGCAGCATGGGTTGGTACCTGGGATTTCGATGTTGTGGCTATTACGGTGACATGGGCAGAACAGGGACAGGATTGGCTGTTGCAGGCTCCAGGGTTTAAATGTTTTAGTAGGGTCAGAGGTGAGGGTAAAAGAGGGGGAGGTGTGGCATTGCTTGTCAAAGATAGTATTACAGCGGTGGAAAGGACGATGGATGAAGACTCGCCATCTGAGGTAGTTTGGGCTGAGGTTAGAAATAGGAAAGGTGAGGTCACCCTGTTAGAAGTTTTCTACAGGCCTCCTAATAGTCCTAGAGATGTAGAAGAAAGGATTGCGAGGATGATTCAGGAGAAGAGTGAAAGTAAGAGGGTGGTTGTTATGGGGGTCTTTAACTTTCTAGATATTGACTGGGAAAGCTATATCTCGAGTTCGTTAGATGGGTCGGTGTTTGTCCAATGTATGCAGGAGGGTTTCCTTACACAATATGTAGACAGGCCAACAAGAGGTGAGGCCATACTGGATTTGGTTCTGGGTAACGAACCAGGCCAGGTTTTAGAATTGGAGGTAGGTGAGCACTTTGGGGACAGTGACCACAATTCGGTGACTTTTACTCTAGTAATGGATAGGGATAAGTGTGCACTGCAGGGCAAGAGTTATAGCTGGGGGCAGGGAAATTATGATGCGGTGAGGCACGACTTAGGATGTGTGGTTTGGAAAAGTAGGCTTCAAGGCAAGGGCGCAATTGATATGTGGAGCTTGTTCAAGGAGCAACTATTGAGTGTCCTTGATAAATATGTACCTGTCAGGCAGGGAGGAAAGGGTCGTGTGAGGGAGCCGTGGTTTAATAAGGAATTGGAATCCCTTGTTAAAGAGAAGAGGGCGGCCTATGTAAAGATGAGGCGTGAAGGTTCAGTTGGGGCGATTGAGAGTTATAAGGTAGCCAGGAAGGATCTGAAGAGAGAGCTAAGAGCAGCAAGGAGGGGACATGAAAAGTCCTTAGTTCGTAGGATTAGGGAAAACCCAAAGGCTTTCTATAGGTATGTCAGGAATAAAAGAATGACTAGGGTAGGAATAGGTCCAATCAAGGATAGTAATGGGAAGTTGCGTGTGGAGGCTGAAGAGATTGGGGAGACACTGAATGAATACTTTTCATCAGTATTCACTCAGGAACAGGACATTGTTGCCGATGTGAATACTGAGTCACAATTAATTAGAATGGACGGTTTTGAGGTATGTAGGGAAGAGGTGTTGGAAATTCTGGCAAGGGTGAAAATAGATAAGCCCCCTGGGCCTGATGGCATTTATCCGAGGATTCTCTGGGAAGCAAGGGAGGAGATTGCAGAGCCATTGGCCTTGACTTTTGTGTCCTCATTGTCTACAGGAATAGTGCCAGCAGACTGGAAGATAGCAAATGTGGTTCCCTTGATCAAGAAGGGGAGTAGGGATAACCCGAGTAACTATAGGCCAGTGAGTCTCACTTCTGTTGTGGGCAAAGTCTTAGAGAGAATTGTAAGTGATAGGATTTATAAACATCTGGATAGGAATAATGTGATCAAGGATAGTCAGCATGGCTTTGTGAAGGGCAGGTCGTGCCTCACAAACCTTATTGAATTCTTTGAGAAGGTGACTAAGGAGGTGGATGAGGGTAAAGTGGTAGATGTGGTGTATATGTATTTTAGTAAGGCGTTTGATAAGGTTCCCCATGGTAGGCTACTGCAAAAAATACGGAGGTATGGCATTGAGGGTGAGTTGGAGGTTTGGATTAGGAATTGGCTGGCTGGAAGAAGACAGAGGGTAGTAGTTGATGGTAAAGGTTCATCTTGGAGTGCCGTCACTAGCGGTGTTCTGCAAGGATCTGTTTTGGGACCATTGCTGTTTGTCATTTTTATAAATGACCTGGAGGAGGGGCTAGACAGTTGGGTGAGCAAGTTTGCGGATGATACGAAAGTCGGTGGAGTTGTTGACAGTGAGGAAGGATATGTCAGGTTACAGCAGGATATAGATAAGCTGCAGAGCTGGGCAGAAAGGTGGTAAATGGAGTTCAATGTGGGTAAGTGTGAGGTGATTCACTTTGGTATGAGTAACAAAAAGATGGGTTACTCGGCTAATGGTCAGATACTTGGTAGTGCGGATGAGCAGAGGGATCTTGGTGTCCATGTGCAAGATCTCTGAAAGTTGCCACCCAGGTAAATAGTGCGTTGAAGAAGGCATATGGCGTACTGGCTTTTATTGGTAGAGGAATTGAGTTCCGGAGTCCTGAGGTCATGTTACAGTTGTATAAGACTCTGGTGCGGCCGCATCTGGAGTATTGTGTGCAGTTTTGGTCGCCATACTATAGGAAGGATGTGGAGGCACTGGAACGGGTACAGAGGAGGTTTACCAGGATGTTGCCTGGTATGGTAGGAAGATCATATGAGGAAAGGCTGAGGCACTTGGGGCTGTTTTCATTGGAGAAAAGGAGGTTTCGGGGTGACTTGATAGAGGTGTACAAGATGATTAGGGGTTTAGATAGGGTTGACAGTGAGAACCTTTTTCCACGTATGGAGTCAGCTATTACAAGGGGGCATAGCTTTAAATTAAGGGGTGGTAGGTATAGGACAGATGTTAGGGGTAGATTCTTTACTCAACGAGTCGTGAGTTCATGGAATGCCCTGCCAGTAGCAGTGGTGGACTCTCCCTCTTTATGGGCATTTAAACGGGCATTGGATAGGCATTTGGAGGATAGTGGGCTAGTGTAGGTTAGGTGGACTTGGATCGGCGCAACATCGAGGACCAAAGGGCCTGTACTGCGCTGTATGTTTCTATGTTATGTTCTATAACTATGTGATTGACTGCCCTCTGGTTAATGGAGAATGATTAGATTAGATTAGATTAGGTTGGATTAGATCAGATCACTTACAATGTGGAAACAGGCCCTTACGCCCATCAAGTCCACACCGACCCTCCAAAAAGCGATCCACCCAGACCCATTCCCCATACATTTACCCCTGCCCCTAACACTATGGGCAATTTAGCATGGCCAATTCACCTGACCTGCACATCTTTGGACTGTGTAAAGAAACTGGAGCACCTGAAGGAAACCCACGCAGACATGGGGAGAATGTGCAAACTCCACAGACAGTTGCCTGAGGCGGGAATTGAACCCAGGTCTCTGGCACTATGAGGAAGCAGTGCTAACCACTATGCTACCATGCTGCCCCCCGCATCCAATGGGTAAGACATGTTGGCCCAGCCAATCACGCCACAGCCAATGAAAAGAAAAATTTTAAACAAAGTCTCAAAAAATGTATTTGCTTCTTCCTTCAATCCCCAAATTGGTGTGATTTTATTTTGACTCCTTGTCTTGTTTTTCTGTTGATTTAGAATGTTTGAAGATTCCATGATTTGAAGATCTTTATCAGACTTCCTCTCAAGTTCCGCTTCCCTCTGGGCAAAACATTGTCCACATCCGACCCATCAACTTGATACAGCCCTCACCCTCGACAGTTTTCTGTGCACTGTCTGAAATCCTTCAGCTGTTCCTCAAGTGTGGCCTCCAGAACTGGGAAGTTTGGAGAGATTATGAATCACTTTCATTCCAGTAAAATTGTTTCTGTCCTGGTCTCGCCATCCTGTGTTTTTATCTACGTCGTGTCCACCACTGGTGATGTCTGTGAGATTATGTTTCTTTCACAATGAGCTGAAATATTAAAATAACTTTGAAGTTCATTCCTGTTCCTAGCTCTCCTACACACTGGAGAAGTTCATACAATCGACTTCTTCCAATAGAGACTCCATCTCCCATATTTCCGTTTCTCAGATAGTATTACTTTCCATCTCAAAGCATCAGGCAGAATTTCACTTTATTACGTTGATGGGCCCCTAACATATGGTTTCCAAGGTCCTTGGAATTATCTGCTCTGTTTAGGCCTGCCTTCCTCACACCTTCCCTTTATCTTCAAGCAGCAGAACACTATTCCCATGAACACCTCCATGTTCAAAACATAGTTCCATCTCATTTCCACTAGGGCTCCCAAAAAGTCATAAACAAGCTTTTTAAAATTCTATTTCTTGTACCAACACAGTGTCCCGAACAACATTTGGTCTTACCATGAGTTTCCTTCCTCCTCAACCTTTCCCCTCCCCGAGGGATGGTGACCGTCAGTCTTAATTCCAGATCCATAACTCACCTTATCTGATCTGTCCGTCGTTGTTCTACTTTGTTCACCATTTTTAATATAAGCAACAAATTATTCACACATTTACAATTCTTCTTTTTATCTATCCCCAAGGTGCAATTTATCGGGCAACAAATATGAATTGAGTGATGACTTGGTGTGACATTGTTTAATATCAATAACTAATAGCTGGCAGTGAATTTCGGGTGAGGTGAACATGGGTCACTTGTCTGGAACTGCCCAGCGTTGACATCAACCCCATTGTTTGGGATCTGCATTCCCCAGATTAGAATGGGGCATCTCAGTCCCTCAGGGCAATTAGGACACCAGGGATTTTTATTGGCTATCGACAATAATTACACTGTCGCCATTAGTCCCGCTTTAAATTCCCAATCATCTTCATTAAATTATTATTCTTTTAAAATCACTACAGAGAGTAGTAAGGGTATGGAATGCTTTGCCTGCAACAGTAGTAGATTCGCCAACTTTAAATACATGTAAGTCGTCATTGGACAAGCATTTGGACATACATGGAATAGTGTAGGTTAGATGGGCTTCAGACTGGTTTGACAGGTCGGCGAAACAGAGGGCCGAAGGGCCTGTACTGCACTGCAACATTCTATGTTCTATGCACATGCTCCAGTAAAATGTGAATGTGTGTCCAGAATCATGTAGTGGCACTCTGGGTCACTAACACAGAGATATTACAGTTACATAACAGCCTCTCTGCTAATTCAGCTCTGAAATCTCTCTTGTTCCCTGAAACAGTTTGGAACGCAAAGATGATTTCAAATGGATTATTGATACATTTAGTGATGGGTCAACACCCGTCCATTTGATGCTCAGAGCTTTGCACAGAGAGAATGTTTGTTTGTTTTTGCTGTGCAACAATCGCCAAATGTGAATCTGAAGGTTATGTTATGGCCCAGACCAGACCTCCTCAAAATATATGAAGCAGACAGCAGATACCCAACAGTGTTCTTATTTTAAAGGCAAATCGAAAGTATCTGTTTGAGATGGAATGTGAATGATTAAAGGACTCAACATTCAGCAAAATACAATTTATTTAAACACTCTCTAACTTCACTTGTGTCTTAGAAAAATTTGGAGCAACATAACTCATAACTTCACAGAATAATGAATACAGTAACCATTTATAATTAATGATGCCAATATAGTAACATCCCATAAAAACCTGCTTGGGGAAAAAAGGAAAATTCAGACACAGGTTCTCACATGGAATTCTCCACTTCAGGAGGGAAAAAGGAACATCAAGAGAAATTTCAGAGGGAAGAGCAGCCAGGAGACATTCACTGAAGCTTCCAACTCTGTTGAGATCCCAATCAATTCTGATGATACTCAGAGCTCCTGGTCTGTGAGAGCTGGTCACACACATTCAGGCTGCATTAAAAAAATCCAAGGCCTCCTCAGCTGTTCACTCAAGTGGGCTTCAGTTGTCAGAGTTAACAATCACAGTGCACCAGGTGATAGTCCAACAGGTTTATTTGGAAGCACAAACTATAACCTGGTGTTGTGTGATTTTTAATGTTGTCCACTCCAGGCCAACACTGGCACCTCCACATCATGGCTTCAGTCATCAGCTCAGTGCTTCTGCCTTATACCTGTGCTCAAAAAAAAGAACAAAATAATCTCTGAAAGTGACAATATCAGCATAGTTGCAATGAAAATTAATTTCCTCGTCTTAAAGTCTGTTTTATGAAGACTGAAGAAGGTGTTAAAAAACTCGTGTTGGAGTGAAAGCTTGAGTTTGTAATATTAGCGTTTGGTAAAATTAGTTAGGCAGTAAACAGAACATTTACGTTATATTTTAAAAATCGTTTTCAAAATAATAAGTAGGTTTTGGTTAATTTTTGTTTTGGAACTGGAAACAACAAATTAAAACAAAAAGGAAAAGGATAAAGATTGAAACATGAGGAAATACTCCTGAAACAAGAGGTCTCAAAGTACATGAACGTATCTTGGTCATGAAAGATGGGGATAATCTCGAGAAAACTCTTCATCTCACCAACAAGCAAACCCTTCACCTTTGTGGGTGGCACGGAGGCTCAGTGGTTCACACTAGTGTCTCACAGCGCTCGGGGACCCAGGTCCGATTCCAGCCTCGGGTGACTGTTTCTGTGGAGTTTGCACATTGTGCGGGTGTCTGGCTGGGTTTATTCACACAATCTAAAGACATGTAGGTTCGGTGAATTGGCCATGCTGAATTGCCTGTAGTATTCAGGTATGTGCAGGTTCGGTGAATTGGCCATGCTGAATTGTCTATAGTATTCAGGGATGTGCAGGTTCGGTAAGTTAGCCATGCTGAATTGCCTGTAGTATTCAGGGATGTGTAGGTTCAGTGAATTGGCCATGCTGAATTGCCTGTAGTATTCAGGGATGTGTAGGTTCGGTGAATTGGCCATGCTGAGTTGACTGCAGTATTCAGGGATGTGTAGGTTTGGTGAATTGGCCATGCTGAATTGCCTGTAGTATTCAGGGATGTGTAGGTTTGGTGAATTGGCCATGCTGAATTGCCTGTAGTATTCAGGGATGTGCAGGTTCGGTGAATTGGCCATGCTGAATTGCCTGTAGTATTCAGGGATGTGTAGGTTCAGTGAATTGGCCATGCTGAGTTGACTGTAGTATTCAGAGATTTACAGTTTCAGTGAATTGGCCATGCTGAATTGCCTGTAGTATTCAGGGATGTGTAGGTTTGGTGAATTGGCTATGCTGAATTGCCTGTAGTATTCAGGGATGTGTAGGTTCGGTGAATTGGCCATGCTGAATTGCCTGTAGTATTCAGGGATGTGTAGGTTTGGTGAAGTGGCCATGCTGAATTGCCTGTAGTATTCAGGGATGTGTAGGTTTGGTGAAGTGGCCATGCTGAATTGCCTGTAGTATTCAGGGATGTGCAGGTTCGGTGAAGTGGCCATGCTGAATTGCCTGTAGTATTCAGGGATGTGTAGGTTCGGTGAATTGGCCATGCTGAATTGCCTGTAGTATTCAGGGATGTGCAGGTTCGGTGAATTGGCTATGCTGAATTGCCTGTAGTATTCAGGGATGTGTAGGTTCGGTTAGTTGGCCATGCTGAATTGTCTGTAGTATTCAGGGATGTGCAGGTTCGGTGAGTTGGCCATGCTGAATTGTCTGTAGTATTCAGGGATGTGCAGGTTCGGTTAGTTGGCTATGCTAAATTGCCTGTAGTATTCAGGGATGTGCAGGTTCGGTGAATTGGCCATGCTGAATTGCCTGTAGTATTCAGGGATGTGCAGGTTCGGTGAATTGGCCATGCTGAATTGCCTGTAGTTTTCAGGGATGTGCAGGTTCGGTGAATTGGCCATGCTGAATTGCCTGTAGTATTCAGGGATGTGCAGGTTCGGTGAATTGGCCATGCTGAATTGCCTGTAGTATTCAGGGATGTGCAGGTTCGGTGAATTGGCCATGCTGAATTGCCTGTAGTATTCAGGGATGTGCAGGTTCGGTGAATTGGCCATGCTGAATTGCCTGTAGTATTCAGGGATGTGCAGGTTCGGTGAATTGGCCATGCTGAATTGCCTGTAGTATTCAGGGATGTGTAGGTTTGGTGAATTGGCCATGCTGAATTGCCTGTAGTATTCAGGGATGTGCAGGTTCGGTGAATTGGCCATGCTGAATTGTCTGTAGTATTCAGGGATGTGTAGGTTCAGTGCATGGGTCAGGGGTAAATCTAGAGTAGTGGGGGAGGGGAATGCATCCGGCTGGGTAACTCTTGGCAGGGCCGGTGTGGACTTGTTTGGAGAAATGGTCAGTTTCCACCTTGTAGGGATTCAATCATATATTCAGGGAGGAGTATTTACTTCATACTCACCCTCACTGAGAAGGTAAACAACATTGTGTGTATTGATGAAAATGCAATGAATTTGAAGTCCCTCTTCCTGTCATCACACTCTGCTGAAACGACATGGTTTCACAAGGAAAGGTCTTGAGCACTCATCTCTTTCAGAAAGATTTAAACGTGTTTGTGAAGAGCCTAAATGTCTTCTTTGCAGAAAGCTGTATACACTCAAATTCAGAAATGTGTGATGGAGAAAAGGGAATACCTGCAGAATTGGGAAGAATGAACTGAGTGATCTTCAAGGCGGGCAGAAGGTAAAAGTTGCTGGATGAGAGTTTAGAGAATACGCGGCAAGTTATTGTCATGGAAGCATTCAAAAACTGTCACTTTGTGAACACTGTACATTAATACAAAAGATCACACTGAAGAATTTGCAATCACCTCGATCTGGACCAGCATAGTGACTTGTTCACTTCTACATGCTGCTGAGGTCACCAGGATTGTATCTCCCTGCGTTCAGTCAATTCGATTCACTGAAGGAGAAATTAGGAAATGCCAGTTGGCATATAATCTTCCAAATGCTATACGCAGTAATACCATTTCGACAATGGGACTAAAGATGTGTGCTCCATTTCCAGCTGCATCTCGAACCAAACATCCAGAACAGTTAAAAAATGTGGTGCTAGAAAAACACAGCAGGCCAGGCACCATCCGAGGAGCTGGAGAAACGACGTTTCGGGTATAAGACCTTCTTCAGGATGATGCTGCCTGGCCTGCTGTGTTTTTCCAGCACCACATTTTTCAAACTCTGGTACTCCAGCATCTGCAGTCCTCACTTTATCCAGCACAGTTAGACCAGACACTTCTGCGGAAGGGGGACAAATAATCTGGCTTTGTCCTATCACCACGAAGTGAATAATATCTAGCTCCACTAATTGTTGCCCTATTGGTTAATCACTGAACTGATCCACAACTGATGGTCCTGACATCAGCAGTGCTAACAAGGAGTGTCTACTCAACTCTAACCTCTTCAATGACGGTGAGAGTGGGTTCAGACACATACATTTTGCTCCTGACCTTTTTAAGCGCCCTGTACCTACATGGACAAAAGAGATGAACTGCAGAGGTGAGGAGAGAGTGACTGCTCTTTACATTGAATGAAATTTGCCTGAGTTTTGCATCAAGGCATCCTGACAGTTGTGGATGAACAGGTTAGAGAGTAAAATCAGGCAAGTGGCTGAAGCCGTGCTTGGCAGAGGAAGATGCTTGTGGTTGTTCAAGGTGGTCATCTGAACTCCCAAGTCATCTCTGCAGGAGCTCCTCAGGGTAATGTCGTTAGCCCAAACATTTTTGCCTGTTTCCTCAATAATGTGCCTGGATCAGCATTTTCGCTGAGGATTGCAAAATGTTCAGCAACGTTCGTGACTCCTCATGACTGAAGCTGTCCCCATCCAAATAGGGTGCACTCTTGGCCATAATGAGGATTGGCTTCATTCTGGGAAAGTCAAATTCCAGACACACATGAGGCAATGAATATTCTCAGACATTAAGAATCTAACCATTCTCTGTTGATGGATCGGCACAATACTGACAAGGAGAGGGAGCATGTGATTCGAGTCATAGAGTCATACAGCACAGAAACAGACACTTTGGACTAATTCATCCATGCCATATAGATATTCCGACCTCATCTAGTAGCACTTGCCAGCACCTGGACCATATCCCTCCAAACCCCTCCTAGTCATATTCCCATCCAGATGCCTTTTAAATGTTACAATTGTACCAGCCTCCCCCCACTTCCTCTGGCAGCTCATTCCATACATACACCACCCTCTGTGTGGAAAAGTTGCCCCTTCGGTGTCTTTGAAATCTTGCCCTTCTCACCCAAAAGCTAAGCCCTCTAGTTCTGGACTGCCCCACCCCAGTGAAAAGACCTTGTCTCTTGGCCCGATCCATGTCCCTCATGATTTTAACAACACCTATAAAGGTCACCCCTCAGCCTCCAATGCTCCAGGGAAAACAGCCCCAGCCTGTTCAGCCTCTCCCTATAGCTCAAATCCTCCAACCCTGGCAACATGCTTGTAAATCTTTTCTGAACCCTTTCAAGTTTCTCAATATTGTTCTGATGGGAAGGAGACAAGAATTGCACACAATATTCAAAAAGTGGCCTAAACAATGTCCTGGACAGCTGCAACATGACCTTCCAACTGCTGTACTCAATACTCTGACCAATAAACGAAAGCAAAGATGCTGCCTGACCTGCTGTGCTTTTCCAGCACTAAATGCTCAATCCAGACCAACATCCAAAGTGTAACACTGAGACACACACACACATGCTGAACAGCAGCTGCTGGGAGTGAGGTTCTCTCTCTTCCCTGCAGTGTATTGGACATGGACAGAGCTGGCACTGAGACACACACAAGCTGTTTAGCGCAGGTGGGAATGAACAATTCCCTGTTCCTTGCATTGTATGGGACACGGACAGAGACTAACACTGACACAGAAAGGAGCTGCAGCACATCAGAGAGCAGTAAATGATTCCAGGGTATTGTTCTTTTAACTCCTCAGTCCCCTAGTTTTCCTTTAGCTTCTCCATCACAAAAGGCATCCCTCCCACCTTGGGTCCTGCTGTACAGTTTCCAAGAACAAACTGTTACCTTGGAACTGACATGCTGTTAATCACTCCCACTACCACTTCCCCACTCTTATTGACCTCTCCAACCCGATCTGACCCAGGGGAATGTTAAATTCCTGTCCATCTACTCCACAGATTATCATCCTCTCAGGTGAGTGTTCAGAAGGAGTGCAAATACTTTCATCTCTTAGTATTCGAGCCTGACCTGATCCCATATCTCTTAAAACAGTAACTTCTTTCTATTCTCCCCACTGTTCTTCCTGAGTAAACTTTACCCACAGAGGTGAAGGTTTTATAGAGACTGGCCATAAACTCATTACGGAGCCCCTGCTTAGGCTCTGCATTTTCCTGCAGCTCTTTGACTTCCCTTGAGGTTTCCTTTCCTCCTTCCACTAATCCCACTGACTTCCCCTCTCTTACCACATCTTGTCTCTCTGTGCCTTCCTTCAATGACCAGCACTGTGAACCTATGTGTGCCACCCCGCGGCAGTGAGCATACCTTCTCCCAGTGCCCTTCTGAAATCATTGGCACGCTAACTTTCTGTGTCCCACTCCATTACAGTGAAAACAACTGAGGCCTTTCACCTGCTCCCACTCTCGTGGGTTTTGTTTCTCAGCTGTGGTGAACTATTCTCAGTGTAATCCACTCTTTGTTTTGTAGTGAATGGTCTCCCCTTCTCCCAATTTCTATGCCTCAGAGAACGAAATCCCTGTCAGAAGATAAATTTTGCCTTGTGCACCATTGCATATTCACCTGCCATCTCTGCTACTTCTCTCACATTTAGAGCTTCCTGTTCATCCGCATAAGCACTTACTGTCTCTGCAAGTGAGATTTTACAACTCCTCCAGCAGAATAATCTCAGAGCTTTATGTGCCTTGTCTATCTTTCAGACCACAACCATCTCTCAAAATTGCTGTGTTTAATTCTTTCGAGCTTGTCATCAGTCTGACCTGGTTCCTTTTTTATGTTTCTGAACCTATGTCTATACACGCCTGTTCCCACTTCAGAAGCACTCAAAACAGCCTGTTCAACATCTGCATAGTCTCTTGACCCCTCATCTGATAGCGCTGCAAACTTGTCACGAGCTCTGCCACAAGATGTCATATACATGGACTTCAGCAAGGCGTTTGATAAGGTTTCTGATGATAGGCTGATGGTAAAAGTGAAGGTCCAAGGGATCCAGAGTATGGTAGCTAGATGGGCAGGGAACTGGCTGGGCAACAGGATACAGAGAGTACTAGTGGAAGGGAGTGTCTCAAAATGGAGGACTGTGACCAGTGGTGTTCCACAGGGATCCGTGCTGGGAATGCTGTTGTTTGTGATATACGTAAATGATCTGGAGGAAGGTGTAAGTGGTCTGATTAGCAAGTTTGCAGATGACACTAAGATTGGCAGAGTAGCAGACAGTGAAGGGGACTGTCAGAGAATACAGTGAAGGGACTGTGAGAAAATACAGCTGAATACAGATAGATTGGAGAGTTGGGCAGAGAAATGGCAGATGGAGTTTTATCCGGGCAAATGCAAGGTGATGCATTTTGGAAGATCCAATTCTAGAGTGAACTGTATGGTAAATGGAAAAGCCCTGGGGAAAACTGATGTACAGAGAGATCTGGGTGTTCAGGTTCATTGTTCCTGGAAAGTGGCAACGCTGGTCGATAGAGTGGTCCAGAAGGCATATGGCATGTTTTCCTTCATCAACAGGGTATTGAGTACTAGAATTGGCAGGTCATGATACCGTTGTTTAAGACTTTGGTTCGGCCACATTTGGAATACTGATACCCAGGCAACCCCAGTTCAAGCTTGTCTGACAATTAGAATATAGAACATAGAACAGCACAGCACAGAACAGGCCCTTCAGCCCACGATGTTGTGCCGACCAATGATTCTCATGTGTGCACCCTCAAATTTCAGTGACCATATGCATGTCCAGCAGTCTCTTAAATGTCCCCAATGACCTTACTTCCACAACTGCTGCTGGCAACGCATTCCATGCTCTCACAACTCTCTGTGCAAAGAACCCGCCTCTGACATCCTCTCTATTCTTTCCTCCAACCAGCTTAAAACTATGATCCCTCGTGTTAGTCATTTCTGCCCTGGGAAATAGAGTCGATAGACAGAGACTATGCCTCTCATTATCTTGTATACCTCAGTTAGGTCCCCTCTTCTCCTCCTTTTCTCCAATGAAAAAAGTCCGAGCTCAGTCAACCTCTCCTCATAAGATAAGCCCTCCAGTCCAGGCAGCATCCTGGTAAACCTCCTCTGAACCCTCTCCAAAGCATCCACATCTTTCCTATAATAGGGCGACCAGAACTGGACGCAGTATTCCAAGTGCACTCTAACCAAAGTTTTATAGAGCTGCAACAAGATCTCATGACTCTTAAACTCAATCCCCCTGTTAATGAAATCCAAAACACCATATACTTTCTTAACAACCCTGTCCACTTGGGTGGCCATTTTAAGGGATATATGTACCTGCACCCCAAGATCCCTCTGTTCCTCCACACTGCCAAGAATCCTATCCTTAATCCTGTACTCAGCTTTCAAATTCGACCTTCCAAAATGCATCACCTCGCATTTATCCAGGTTGAACTCCATCTGCCACCGCTCAGCCCATCTCTGCATCCTGTCAATGTCCCGCTGCAGCCTACAACAGCCCTCTATACTGTCAACAACACCTCCAACCTTTGTGTCATCTGCAAACTTGCTGACCCATCCTTCAATCCCCTCATCCAAGTCATTAATAAAAATTACAAACAGTAGAGGCCCAAGGACAGAGCCCTGTGGAACACCACTCACCACTGACTTCCAGGCAGAATATTTTCCTTCCACTACCACTCGCTGTCTTCTGTCGACCAGCCAATTCTGTATCTAGACAGCTAAGTTCCCCTGAATGCCATTCCTCCTGACCTTCTGAATGAGCCTATCATGAGGAACCTTATCAAATGCCTTGCTGAAGTCCATATACACCACATCCACAGCTCGACCCTCTTCAACATTTCTAGTCACATCCTCAAAGAACTCGATAAGGTTTGTGAGGCATGACCTGCCCCTCACAAAGCCGTGTTGAATGCATTTAATCAGGCCATGCTCTTCCAGATGGTCATAAATCCTATCCCTCAGAATCCTTTCTTATACCTTGCAGATGACAGACGTGAGACTGACTGGTCTGTAATTGACGGGAATTTCCCTATTTCCTTTCTTGAAGAGAGGAATTACATTTGCCTCTCTCCAGTCCTCAGCTACGACTCCAGTGGAGAGCGAGGATGAAAAGATCTTCGCAAGTGGCGAAGCAATTGCATTTCTCGTTTCCCAAAGCAGCCGAGGACAAATCTGGTCCGGGCCTGGCGACTTGTCAATGTTAGTGTTTGACAAAATTTTTCAGCACATCAGCTCCCTCTGTCTCTATCCATTTCAGCATGCACACCTGCTCTTCAAAGGTTTCATTCACTACAAAGTTCGTTTCTTTCATAAAGACAGAAGCAAAAAACTCATTTAGGGCTTCCCCTACCTCCTCAGACTTCACACACAAGTTCCCGATGCTATCCCTGATCGGCCCTACTCTTTCTTTGACCATTCTCTTATTCCTCACATAAGTGTAAAATGCCTTTGTGTTCTCCCTAATCCATTCTGCCGAGCCTTTCTCGTGCCCCCTCCTGGCTCTCCTCAGACCATTTTTATACTCCTTCCTCGCCTGCCTGTAATCCTGTAGAGCTGAGCTTGGCCCTAGCTTCCTCCACCTTACGTAAGCTCCCTTTTTCCTTTTGATGAGAAGCTCCACCGCTCTCGTCATCCAAGGTTCCTTTATCTTACCACTTCTTGCCTGTCTCAGAGGGACATATTTATTCATCACTTGCACAACTGTTCCTTAAACAGTCTCCACATGTCTATAGTGCCTTTACCATGGAGAAATTGCTCCCAGTCCATGCTTCCTAACTCATGTCTAATCGCATCATAGTTTCCTCTTCCCCAATTAAATATCCTCCCATTTTGCCTAATCCTCTCCTTCCCCATAGCTGTGTAGAATGTGAGGCAGTTGTGGTCACTATCAACAAAATGCTCTCCCACCACAAGATCTGATACCT
Source organism: Chiloscyllium punctatum (assembly GCF_047496795.1). Classification (NCBI taxonomy): domain Eukaryota; kingdom Metazoa; phylum Chordata; class Chondrichthyes; order Orectolobiformes; family Hemiscylliidae; genus Chiloscyllium; species Chiloscyllium punctatum. The sequence goes on from NC_092780.1 coordinate 53,773,248, forward strand.
GCTCCAGCTCATTTCCGAGCACTAAGTCTAGAATTGCAGCACCTTTTCCTTGTTCACCTTCTGTAAAACTCCCAAAGTCACTTCTTCCATCCCAGAATACATTTACGATCTGAAATGGACATTTCTCTCACTTTTAATCTAACCAGAAATTAAACAGGTTTTCTTAACTATGTTTTATTTTGTTTTTCAACATTTAAGATACTAAATCTACAAGTGTATTTAATTCTGCTGGGACCTTCCATTATCCAAAACTGTTCAACACTCTCCAAGTCCATCCAGATCTTGGACCTGATCATCCAGATCTCTCTGAGTTCCTTTAAAACCTGTCCAAAACCCAGGCCCAATGTAGAGGTGACCACACTATTATCAGGGAATTCAGATCGAATGAAGTGTAGGTGAAATGCTGCTTGATGCAGAAGATATGTGTGGGATCATGGACACTGGACAGTGAGGGAGTTAATGGGCAGTTGTTACAGGGGAACCTGCAGTGAGGCTGTGGGGATCTGTTGAGAGTGATAAAGGAGGGGGCCATGTTTTCACAGAGGGAATGGCCCCTGCAGAAGGCTGACAACAGAGGCAGCTGAATACAGCATCAAACATCGATCATGACAGAGCAGTACAGGCCGTTCAGCCCTCAATGTTGTGGCAACCTGTAAAACCAACCTGAAGCCCATCTAACCTGCAGTATTCCATTTTCAGTCGTATGTTTATCCAATGACCATTTAAATGCCCTTAATGAGTTTTGAGAAGGTTTGTAGCTCAGGTTGAGTAAGTTTGCTCACTGAGCTGGAAGGTTCATTGTCAGACATTGAGAAAGGTTTAGAATCCTTTTCTAAGCCAGACTGCCTCATACAGGACGTGGATGATCTATTAAAGACCACCATTAGAGAGAAGAAGAACACCTCATATTATTGACAGAATTATTGGCCATGTTACCCCCCTTAGGCTTCAAACGTTAATCCCTAAAAAGGCCCAGATCATGAAAACAAGTCTCCTCCTCAGGCACCACTATTGCTCATGGTCAGCATCAGGTTGAACAGAAGCTCATCGGGACCGTCACCACATTACCCTGACCCACAGATGCTCACACACTGTGCTCCTTGCTGAGTGTGGTTGGGTATTGCTGCAGCCATATTGATGGCTTCACAACAAAGGCTGCTCCCCCTGTTAAACAGGGACACCCCATGGAATTGAACTGAGCAACACAGCCAGGCAGTGTTGGAACGTAAACAAGGCTTGGCCCAGACACCAACCCCACACATCCTGGATCCTGACTCCCCCTTTGTGCGAGAAGACACTGCCACTGACTCTCTCCTCAGCTGTATTGTTCCAGGAGTCACATCACTGCTCAAGGCCTGTAGCCTATTGCCCCCAGTCGAACTGGGCTTCTCCCTGTGAGAGACACTTATTGGCAGTTTCCTGCACTGTACAGCATTTCTCCTCCATGGTCAGTCTTACCCCAATACAACTATCGGCAAATGGTAGAAAACAAGATGGCACCATCAGCCAGAACGACACAGCACATTGGACCCTTTACTGCAAGGACAGACATGACTGAAGTGTATTAAAGACCCACACCCTCCTGGCCAATAATCTAACGTACTGCAGGGAGCCACAATGTCAGGTCATAGCCGTTGGGAGCTCCACATGTCGACTCACAACAACATTAAAATTAACTTTGATACATAAGCTCAGCAACTAGTGAGTAGACATTGGTAGGAAATGACATCAGGGAGACCAGCTGTGGTATATATACTGTTGGCCATGAGGAAATAGTCGGACTGGAGCTGGCCCTACAGCTCCCGAGACACACGAGTGCTGAAACTACCGGAGTCACTGATCCTTACCAGCTCCCACTGCCACCCAACACCCATTCAGACAGCATGTCCGTCTGGAACAGCCTCAGCGACTCCCTCCCACTCTGGGTTTAAATGAGGTTTCCCCTCAGTACACAGCAAACCTCCCCAATCAACACCACCTCAAATTCACATTCCAACAAGCTCAAACCAAACCTACAGTGCTGTCCACGTCAAAGCCCATCACTGGCCAGGAATGTTAATGCTGCAGAGCCAGACTAGGGCTTCAACAAGGTTACCCCTGGCACCCACCAATTCCCGAATCCCTGCTGCAGCCAATGTAGACCCTGGCTATTTCTGTTAAACAGACCAATATTGAAGATCACAAGGTGGTCCAAAGCTCTGACCCTGACTTCCAACAGATCTCCCAGGGGAAGTAAGTCAACAAATACAAACATTGGCAAACTAACCTTCCACTAAACAATGGCCTCCATCTAAATAAGTATCCCTTTAGGGTCCACAACCAAATTATCTCCCAATTCCATGATACCCACAGCCCCCAAGGCAGAGACACACCGAAGATAAAATTACAGCCTCATGTTGGTGGTCTGTGTTAGACAAAGTGTCAGACATTACATTGACACCTGCCTCGATTGTACAGAGACCAACCCTCACTGTGATAGTAATAAAGCATACTTGGCACACATTACCAGGAGAGGGACCTTGACCTAACCTCCAAAATGGCTCCCTGCCCATCTGTCCTGGTGGCATTAACTGCATCTTGGTTATTTCTGACACCTTCACTCAGTGGGTCAAAGCATTTCCCACAAGTACAAACACTGCCAAGATCACAGCCAAAGTCCTGACAAATATTTACAAGATGGCACCTACCCCACAGCATAGAGTCAGATCAGGGTACCCATTTCACATCCAGCTCACGCAGGAAGGCACGTCTCTGGTTGGTGTTACTCACATTTCAAGTTGCCTACCACCCACAATCCAGTAGGTTGGTAAACTGTATGCCCCACACTCTTGGAGTTAATATGATCAACTGGACAGAATAGCACAACATGGGATGTAATACTGCCCTTTGTATTCTTGTGGGTCAGAAACTGGACCCCCCTCCAGGCCACACTTTCCAGTGACAGGCCGACACAAAGGTGTTGAAGCCCCTGCTGGGAGCGGACCTGTCAGAATCTGGTCCCGACTCCCTTATACTTGAAGCTGTTGCCTGTTCTCTCCTGGAAAACATCAAGCCCAGACAAATGGCTGCAGCTGTTAGAATTGGGACTAAACAAAACCAGAGTCAAGTTGATGCGAAAGTTCAATCTTCAGATTATGATGTTGAACAGGTCTTGCTCCAAGTGTACCAACCTGAATCTTTCCATGTTCCCAGATTTTCTGGATCCAGCTCCATTATTGAAGAAGTCAGGCCCCATGTCTCTAACCTCCTGCTGGATCTGAATAGAATGGGCTGCTACCTCAGTCAGATGAAGGCCAATTCCCCAGAGAGCAGTTCTCATCGTCCCTTCCATGTGCTTGTAGACAATATACCCCAGTACAGGCCTCATGAGGAGTTTTTCCAACAACACCTCAGGGATGACCACTGCAATGAACCCTCTCTGGATACCCTGGGACTGAGTGGGGTAACGCACTCCCTCCCCAGTGACAGCCCAGCCCAGCCCCTCCCCCACTGCCCAGGATATAGAGTCATCAACAGGGAGGCTGCAGCACCAAAGACACAGGAGACAGGAGCTCCTTTCCTCATTCCCAATAAAGTTCAGACAATCCGGATATGGAGGGTGAGCCACCCTGCACGTTGTCTAATAAACCATCCCACTGCATTCTGCACACAGGGCACAATTGTTCTAGAACCCCTTGTGGGTTTTGTTTTTAGTTTTTCAAAAAGGGAGCCCAGGAATGGATAACAATTCAGAAAAATGTAACAATTCTGTAATGTCATGTAGAACACCATTGTCAGATAGTGGACCAAGATACTTACAGAAATTACTCTTTTATAACAAGACAGTGCACTGGAACCGAGACTTCGAAACAATGAGACAACCCTTTGAGCGTTTATTGTGCATTATATGTCTTATAATAAGGAGTATCTCAAAATGCCGCGTTAACATATGGGATAAAGCTCTACTCAGGATACATGTGGTACAACACACCAGATACTGCGGTGGGTGTAGATGGGATCCTCTAGGTCCACCCTGTGAAAGTCAGTGGGATTTGGGTGTAACCATAAGCTGATAGTGCACAGGAAGCCCAATGTGAGACCCACATTGTGTTGTAGGAGTGTGGGGCGGCTCACAGATGCTTGGTGGAGTATCTTTGAGAATGGGTGCCTGGGAGTGGCTATAGCCAGGACGGGGGTGGGGTGGGGGGGGGGGGGGGGGGGGTCAGAGGAAGAACGGCAATGCCCCAGGAAACTCCAGCAGGTTGAATTCCTCGAGTATGACACTCCAAACTGGCTAAGACCAGCAGTAAAGGCTCTGCCCAGCTTGTCCCACACACACACACCCCGAGCCTTCCCAATGGATAAGTAATTACACCCACAGGTAAAATCCTGTTTCACAATATTCACCATCAGCTAATGCCAGGGAGAAGAGATACATCAGGGATACAGTTACTGGAGTGGGTTCAAATGCTACATTCCACCTAATCCATAGAACAATGAGATGACATACAGCGAAAAAAGAGGGATAACCCAGACCAGCAGCTGATAGACAAAAAGAGAATGATCTGGCCACTGCTGACAGGACAGGAGTATCAATGGGCATACCCCACAATTTGGAAAATAAAAGAACTCAGGATCTTGAACCAATGAGTCAAATGAGCTCGAGGATTAGATACAGAAACAGGAGACCAGGGAGAAGAGGAGGAACAGCTGTACCCATCCAGCTAAGAATGGATACATAACAGCCTCATACACTGATGCCTAAGCAGACAAACACCAAGATGACACTGTACTCCCCAACACAGTGACCCCCCTGCCCTATATTAGAAACATCTCAGGACTGACTATGAAACTCCTGCATCCTCTGTGAATAATGAAAGTACACACAAACCAACAGCCACACTTCACCAGCTACTATCCAGGACAAAGGGCCCCAAACTCACAACATGCAGGACCAATGCGATATATAAAACACCATGCAGCAACTGAGAGAAACATTACATAGGACAAATTGGCAGGAAACTCACCACGATAATATACGACCATCAGCTTGCAATAAAATAACCTGATCAGTTCTCCCTTTGGCAGTGTGTATTGACATATGAAGGACACCAAGTGCAGGTCTACAAGAAAACAAGTTCTTCCAAATAAACCTGTTGGATTATGACCTGGTGTTGTGTGAAGTGATCATGCCTGCAGATTGGCAAAGGCAGCATTTAATGATGCAATTGTGGAACTGGACACCCTGATTGAAACAAGCTACAAGGATCCCTGTTACGTGACAACTTGACACTATAGACTTCAGACATGCAGGAAGATGGGACAGAACCAGCAAATACTTCTGATTTCCACAGAACCTTATTATCTTTTTATTTGCTAGATGGAGTAAGTTCCCTTTCTGTTTGGCCCATGTGTTGTTTGTCCTCGGCCCACTGACACCAAAACATGTAGACAGGATGGGTATTCATGTTCATTTGGGGTATTTAAATCTGTGCCTCAGGTGTTCTGGAGATTCTTCAGGATTTCTTGTCCACACTTGGCAATTGTTATTTGACATGCATGGACATAGCAAAAACTATGTGGGATATTTCATTTGTGGAGTGTATTCAAAGGGAAATGGAAAATAAATGAGATGAGTTATTGAATCTTTTCTGCATTATCTTGTTGTCTAATCAAACAAGCCACTTTATAGGAAGGATGTGGAAGCATTGGAAAGGGTGCAAAGGAAATTTACGAGGATGTTGCCTGGTATGGAGGGGAAGGTCTTATGATGAAAGGCTGAGGGACTTGAGGCTGTTTTCATTAGAGAGAAGGTGATGAAGAGGTGATTTAATAGAGGCAAACAAGATCAGAGGGTTGGATAGGGTGGACACTGTGAGCCTTTTTACTCAGAAGGTGACAGGTAGCACAAGGGGACATAGCTTTAAACTGAGGGGTGATATATATATATATATATGGGACATGACAGAGACACGTTCTTTACTCAGTAGTAAGGGTGTGGAATTCCCTGCCTGCAACAGGAGTGGACTCGCCAACTTTTAAGGGCTTTTAAATGACCATTGGATAAACATATGGTTGATGTTGGAATAATGTAGGATAGATGGGCTTTAGATTGTTGCGACCTGTGAAACCATTGAGGGCCAAAGGGCCTGTAATATGCTGTAATGTTCTATGTTCTCAGAGCAGGTCAGAAACTAGGAATACTCCGATAAGTTACGCAACTCCTGACACCCCGAAGACTATCCGCAATCTACAAGGCACAAGTCAGGAGGGTGATGGAATACTCCCCACTTGCCCAGAGAGGTGCAGCTCCAACAACACAAGAAGCTTGACACCACATCTACAAACATTCAATCCTTCCACCAACAGTGCTAGGTAGCAGCAGTGTTTACTATCTACAAGATGCACTGCAGAAATTCACCAAAGATCCTTAGACAGCACCTTCCAAACCGACAACCACTTTCATCTGGAAGGACAAGGGCAGCTGGTACTTAGGAACAACATCCTTTGCAAATTCCATTCCAAGCCAATCACCACCCTGACTTGGAAAATACTGCCGCTCCTTGACCGTCATTGAGTCAAAATCCTGGAATTCCCTCCCTAATGGCAATGTGGGTCAACCCACAGCAAGTGCACTACAGCGGTTCAAGGCGGCAACACACCACTACCTTCTCAAGAGCAAATAGGGATGGGCTATTAATGCTGGCCAGCCAATGAAGCCCAAGTCTCACAAATGAATCAAATAAAAAATCAACTGGGACAACATTCCCATACTGGGACAGGCAAAAAAGAAAAACAAGCTCAGGAATTCCTGAAGGCCTAGTATTTATCGACTGGTGCCATAAACAAGCCTGTTAAATTAGACCACCAACTACAGACCATTATAGTACAAAACTGGAAATAGAAGCACCAGTCATCACAGACAGAAGGGTGTAAATTCTAGACAGATCACAACAACAGCTCTTCATCCGGAGGCAACACAGCACTCAAGATATCAACCAGAAGGGGATTAAAGGTTCAAATAATCAACCATCTCAGTGAACCGGCAACGACTCCTGCAGAAGAATAGGCTAGCCACCACTTAGTTCCCATACTGGAGGGTCACATCAAGACAAGTAACCAGATCATCCAGGGCCCAATCAGGGATAACGGTGAGCAATAAAACTGCACCCTGTGCAGGGAAACACAGGAACTGGATGATTGAATAGCTAAGGGAGAACCAAGGGAAGGTGCCATCCTGGATTAGTAATGAACAGCTTGGACATTCATTCTGAGAGAGAACCCACACTAACATCTCCCAGAAGGAGAAAGTGAGGACTGTAGATGCTGGAGATCAGAGCTGAAAAATGTGTTGCTGGAAAAGCGCAGCAGGTCAGGCAGCATCCAAGGAGCAGGAATTTTGAAGAAGGGCTTATGCCCGAAACGTCGATTCTCCTGCTCCTTGGATGCTGCCTGACTGCTGCGCTTTTCCAGCAACACATTTTTTAGCTAACATCTCTCAGAGTCAGTCACAGCTCACCAAGATGTGGTTTGCTGACAGCTGCAGGGACAGAGAGGCACTGGGCTTGGGGCCTGGGACTCCAATTATTCCATGGGACAAAGTTGGTCTGAGGACCTTTGAAGTCAAAAAATATTGCAAGTTATTGGATAGATTACCATAACACCTTCTCATTTGTGGTGGGAGAGAGAGAGGGAACAATGGACAGAGACCACTCACAAATAAACCATACCATTGTTTGCTGCTAACCTGTACATCCTAAAAAACATGCTGTCTGGGGTTTTAAAACAAAGCAATATAAACTGCACTCTCGAAGCTAGGATCTCTAGAGGGAAGTCACACAGATCTCTCTCAGCATTGAGGGAGAATACTGGATAGCAACCTCATTTGATAACTATCAATATGGGGATTCCACCAGCAATATCATAGACACTACCTTATCGTTCAATCCCCACATTCCTGCTCACACAGGGTAAGAGTTAACGGACATACAGGAGAGATCAGTGACACCCATCATGAACTAGGAGATTTTCCAGAAGTTGTTTGAGAAATATGACATTGGGATAAAACTCACACTGAAGTTGGATGAAGTCCAAACACAATTAACAAATGCCCAAATCGTCGTCCACGTGTTACAGCATTTCCAAAAAAACTACAAGATTAAGATTCAAAATTCGTGCGCTAACTTTTGGAACTCAGGTACAAATAATTGGATCCATCCACGAAGTTTAAAAAAAAACTTCAGGTGTTTATACTGCAATAAAGAACGACACAAAGTCAGTGTCAGTGGTTTAAAAAGAAAGCACCAGTAAGATGGATATCGGAAAACAGGGTCAGGGTTTGGTAAAGTGATACAACAAAGCACAGCTGAAGCTAAAGAGCTGGAAAACAGACTGGTCAGCAGTTGTTGAACTTTTTTTGAAGAATTTGCTTGTGGATAAAGTTTACTGCCTTTTACCAGGTGGTGGTGTAGGTAAAGAAATCAAGATTTTATGGAAAACAGAAGCAATTCAATCGTTGGAGGAGAGATAAGAGGATATGTCATTCAAGAGGAGTATAGCCAGAAAGCTGGTAATGTGAGGAATTCAAGGAGAGGAGAGCAAAGCAATGACCCATTATATAACAGGGGAGGTTGGAGAGTAGTGAGAATAGAAGTGCTGGGAGTAGTGATAGAGAAATTCTGCTCACAGTCTATCCTTGGCAATGATACAGCTGGGAGTGCTGTCTTCTGTGATTGTAAAGCTAGTGGAAAATCAGGCAATTGGAGGTATTGCCTGAGGATATTTTTAGTTCAGAGAAGTTAACTGAATTACAAAGATGGAAAGATAAAGCATTTTTATCAAAAAGCATGCACAGAATCTGAGCATATCCCAGAACATTACTACCTTAAAAAAGAAAGTTTTGATGAGGATATGGAGACGTATACATATTCAGGCAGTGAGCCTTGGTGAGAAGGGTTTTTTACGACACGCTGCTCCTGTTTATTGACCGTGACGGCTTGGAGGTCACCCTCAGGACACTGCCTGTCTTTTACCAGGACCTGATCACTGTCTGGACCCACCCACTGTCAGGGGTAGTGGCTATCATTTGCGCGTACCCCTTCTCAGATGGAATTTCACATTGGTCCCAGGATCCCGTACCTAACCCTGGGAGCCTGTACCCAACAACCTGAGCCACCTCCAAAACGTGTTGTGTCTTTTAGAGAAACAAAATGGCAGACCACGTACAGACTGCTGCTGCACACCGTCCACCACTTCTCCACCCACATCCCAGACACGCCTTGGTGTGTCTATTCCCCACCGGGAGGGCTGGGAAGATCCTCAGTGGAGGGCTCCTTCCCTTTTCCTTCGAGGATCTGCGTTGGAGGGTGTTACACACAGCAGTCCCATGTAACTGCAGGTTGCAGTGGTTCACAGTGAGAGATTTGCAATTATCTGTCTCTTCACTAACCCACTCCAGCACGTTATATTTACTCATTTATAAATTCCTACAATAACACTGTCTCATTCATGAAACCTCGGTTTGGTAGTATATTTTACTTTGACACAATAAACCAGATTAAAACAACCCATTACCATAGTTATGGGGTTCAGCAGAAACCCACAGGGGAGGAAAGAACAAAAGGAGTGAATTAATTGAATCAGGGAAACGTCATTCGACAGAATCAATGTTTCCAGTGGCAACAATAGTGATAAAAGGGAACTAAAGAGAGCAGGTAGGAGTGACCATCGAACACAGTAAAACCCCTTTGAGCACGTAGGAGGGGCACTGGCAGAGCGTTTACACGTTTGGTCGAAACCACATCACTGACAGATCCAATTCACAAGTCCCTGTCTGAATGGGTCAGTTTAAAGTTCTTTAGGAGATTAAACAAACAAACCACTGAAACCACCAAGAAAATCATTTCAATGAACTGATAACAGCTTCTTATAAATGTTAGGCCCATTAATGAACTGTTGTTATGATATGGTTTACAAAAGCCCCTTCCACTCAATGCTGTAGCTTCTGCTCAGAAACCTGTGCAGCAAATTCTCCAAATAAAGACACTGACAGCCATTTTACCATCTCCATCTCTCTCTCTCTCACTCTCTCTGGTTCACTGTCTCAAAACATCAACAATAGCCTCCCAGCCCAACTTTGTTTTGTGGTGCTGTGGAGTCTGTGGCCAATGTGTGTATTGGGTGTACACGTTTACACTCTTTAGGTGATTTGAAGAACTCTGGTTTCTTGTTGCACCTCAGCCCCATGCTCCTGATCCTTGGGCACCTGATGAGGAGCAGGGAGGGTAGGTCAGAGGATCTCCATGTGGACCTGCACCTGGGCCTGGACAAACTGACCATAAACAGGTCCAGGCAGTGGGACGTGGAGGGGGTCGTTAGGGCCAACTGCCTGCCTGTTCTGTGCCTACGTTTGTGCCCAAGTGTCCCTGGAGAAGGAGCACGTGGTGTCTCCCACTCTCAACGTATTTAGGGAGAGGTGTGCACTACAGGGAGTGATGTGAACTGTACACGATTCCATCTGAACTCGGTCCCTACTCCCCTCCTCACTTCTTTCACATAAGCATTGCCCCTCCCAGGCTGCACAAGTTACTCGTTGCCTGACACATGGGGGTTTCCTGATGGATGAGTGCACATAAAATAAATGTGTTTTTACAAGACCCTGCACTTACACACAACAGGCTGTGCTGAGAGAGAAATAAGTCCAATCATTGTGCAGCAGTGTGGGGGTAGCAAATTAAAATAACCATAAACAGGAGTGACGTCATTCTCTGGACTGGCTCTGAGCTGGCTGGCCACAGACACTGTCCTGTGAGGGAAGTTACTAGGGGACAGAGACATTCACACAAGGCTGTACTGCTGCTCCCTGGGCTCCAACCATGAGCTGTCACTATCACTGGTCCCACTGCGTAGGCCCTGCCCTGGGCTCCTCCTGCCTGTGGCCTGTCTCTGCTGCCTGGGGCCTACCAGCTGGACTGGACTGTCACAGGCTAAACTACTGCCTAGGCTCTGCTGACACAGGGCCCTGTGTCCTTTCTGTTCTGCCTGGGCCTGTTACGTATGGACTGGTGCTGCTGCCACAAACCCAAACTATGACCCCTCAGAGGTGTGGCAGCACAGGCATCCCCCTGCCTCTTGGTTACTGTCCCCAATCCCAGCCCTCCCACCACTTCACTCTCCTTCCCTGTACCACAGCTCTCCCCAAGGCAATGAACCTGTCACCCTTTCAGCTCCTCACAAAGGGCTGAAGGACCAGGCCTTGAAGCACATTTACTCCTTCCAATGACAAATATATTAAGGACAAAAGGGTAACTCGGGAGAGAATAAGGCCCCTCAAAGATCAGCAAGGTGGCCTTTGTGTGGAGCCACAGAAAATGGAGGAGATACTAAATGATCAGTATTTACTGTGGAAAAGGATATGGAAGATATAGACTGTAGGGAAATAGATGGTGATATCTTGCAAAATGTCCAGATTACAGAGGAGGAAGTGCTGGAGGTCTTGAAATGGTTAAAGGTGGATAAATCCCCAGGACCTGATCAAGTGTACCCGAGAACTCTGTGGGAAGCTAGAGAAGTGATTGCTGGGCCTCTTGCTGAGATATTTGTATCATCGATAGTTACAGGTGAGGTGCCAGAAGACTGGAGGTTGGCAAACGTGGTGCCACTGTTTAAGAAGGGTGGTAAAGACAAGCCAGGGAACTATAGACCAGTGAGCCTGACCTCAGGGGTGGGCAAGTTGTTGGATGGAATCCTGAGTGACAGGATGTACATGTATTTGGAAAGGCAAGGACTGATTCGGGATAGTCAACATGGCTTTGTGTGGGGGAAATCATGTCTCACAAACTTGATTGAGTTTTTTGAAGAAGTAACAAAGAGGATTGATGAGGGCAGAGCAGTAGATGTGATCTACATGGACTTCAGTAAGGTGTTCGACAAGGTTCCCCATGGGAGACTGATTAGCAAGGTTAGATCTCATGGAATACAGGGAAAAATAGCCATTTGGATACAGAACTGGCTCAAAGGTAGAAGACAGAGGGTGGTGGTGGAGGGTTGTTTTTCAGACTGGAGGCCTGTGACCAGTGGAGCGCCACAAGGATCGGTGCTGGGTCTACTACTTTTCGTCATTTATATAAATGATTTGGATGTGAACATACGCCACTGTTGGAATATTGCATGCAATTCTTGTCTCCTTCCTATCGGAAGGATGTTGTGAAACTTGAAAGGGTTCAGAAAAGATTTACAAAGATGTTGCCAGGGTTGGAGGATTTGAGCTATAGAGAAAGGCTGAACAGGCTGGGGATGTTTTTCCTGGAGCATTGGAGGCTGAAAGCTGACCTTAGAAGTTACAAAATTATGAGGGGCATGGATAGGATAAATAGACAAAGTCTTTTCCCTGGGGTGGGGGAGTCCAGAACTAGAGGGCATAGGTTTAGGGTAAGAGGGGAAAGATATAAAAGAGACCTAAGGGGCAACTTTTTCACGCAGAGGCTGGTACGTGTATGGAATGAGCTGCCAGAGGAAGTGGTGGAGGCTGGTACAATTGCAACATTTAAAAGGCATTTGGATGGGTATATGAATATGAAGAGATTGGAGGGATATGGGTCAGGTGCTGGCAGGTGGGACTAGATTGGTATGGATATCTGTTCGGCATGGACGGGTTGGACTGAAGGGTCTGTTTCCATGCTGTATGTCTCTATGACTCTATGACTGGATGACAAGGACAGCCTTAAAGTAATTGATAACTAGACACCTATTATATTGCACGATTTTAACAAGTTTCTTCCTGAGAGTTTAGCGAGGAGACTCAATCAGGCTGTTAGTTTGAATTTTAGACAGAATGGTTGTATTGCAGCAACACTGGGCTGTAATGGGAATACAGCCTTAGAACATAGAACATAGAACAATACAGCACAGAACAGGCCCTTCGGCCCACGATGTTGTGCCGAACATTTGTCCTAACTTAAGCACCTATTCATGTACCTATCCAATTGCTGTGTAAAGGTCACCAATGATTCTGCCTCTGCCACTCCCACAGGCAGCGCATTCCATGCTCCCACCACTCTCTGGGTAAAGAACCTACCCCTGACATCCCCCCTATACCTTCCACCCTTCACCTTAAATTTATGTCCCCTTGTAACACTCTGTTGTACCCGGGGAAAACGTTTCTGACTGTCTACTCTATCTATTCCCCTGATCATCTTATAAACCTCTATCAAGCCACCCCTCATCCTTCGCCGTTCCAATGAGAAAAGCCCTAGCACTCTCAACCTATCCTCGTACAACCTATTCTTCATTCCAGGCAATATCCTGGTAAATCTCCTCTGCACCATCTCCAAAGCTTCCACATCTTTCCGAAAGTGAAGTGACCAGAACTGCACACAGTACTCCAAATGTGGCCTTACAAAGTTCCTATACAGCTGCAACATCACCTCACGACTCTTGAATTCAATCCCTCTGCTAATGAACGCTAAAACACCATAGGCCTTCTTACAAGCTCGATCCACCTGAGTAGCAACTTTCAAAGATCTATGAACATAGACCCCAAGATCCCTCTGCTCCTCCACCTTACTAAGAACCCTACCGTTAACTCTGTATTCCGCATTCTTATTTGTCCTTCCAAAGTGGACAACCTCACACTTGGCAGGGTTGAACTCCATCTGCCACTCCTCAGCCCAGCTCTGCATCATATCTAAGTCCCTTTGCAGCCGACAACAGCCCTCCTCACTACCCACAACTCCATCAATCTTCGTATCATCTGCAAATTTACTGACCCACCCTACAACTCCCTCTTCCAAGTCATTAATAAAAATTATAAACAGCAGAGGACCCAGAACTGATCCCTGCGGAACTCCATTTGTAACTGGGCTCCAGGCTGAATATTTACCGTCTACTACCACTCTCTGACTTCAACCAGTGAGCCAGTTCTCTATCCAACTGGCCAAACTTCCCACTATCCCATGCCTCCTGACTTTCTGCATAAGCCTACCATAGGGAACCTTATCAAGTGCCTTACTAAAATCCATGTACACTACATCTACTGCTCCACACTCATCCACATGCTTGGTCACCTTCCCAAGGAATTCAAGAAGACTTGTAAGGCAAGACCTACCCCTCACAAATCCGTGCTGGCTGTCCCTAATAAGGCAGTGTCTTTCCAGATACTCAAATCCTATCCCTCAGTACCTTTTCCATTACTTTGCCTACCACCGAAGTAAGACTAACTGGCCTGTAATTCCCGGGGTTATCCCTATTTCCTTTTTTGAACAGGGGCACAACATTCGACACTCTCCAGTTCCCTGGCACCACCCCCATTGACAGTGAAGACAAAAAGATCATTGCCAATGGTTCTGCAATTTCTTCTCTTGCTTCCCACATAATCCTAGGATAAATCCCATCAGGCCCAGGGGACTTGTCTATCCTCAAGTTTTTCAAAATGCCCAACACATCTTCCTTCCTCACAAGTATCGTCTCTAGCTTACCAGTCCATTTCATACTCTCCTCTTCAACAATATGGTCCCTCTCATTTGTAAATACTGAAGAAAAGTACTCATTCAAGACCTCTCCTGTCTCTTCCGACTCAATACACAGTCTCCCACTACTGTCCTTGATCGGACCTACCCTCGTTCTCGTCATTCTCACGTTTCTCACATATGCATAAAAGGCCTTGGGGTTATCCTTGATCCTACCCCCCAAAGATTTTTTATGCCCTCTCTTAGCTCTTCTAATCCCTTTCTTCAGCTCCCTTCTGGCTATCCTGTATCCCTCCAATGCTCTGTCTGAACCTTGTTACCTCAACCTTATGTGAGCCTCCTTCTTCCTCCTTACAATACATTCAAACCCCCTCGTCAACCAAGGTTCCCTCACACGACCATCTCTTTTCTGCCTGACAGGTACATACATATCAAAGACACATCGTATCTGTTCCTTGAACAAGTTCCACATTTCAATGACATCCTTCCCTGACAGCCTGAGCTCCCAATTTATGCTCCTCAGATCCTGTCTTGCAGCATCGTATTTACCCTTCCCCCAATTGTAAAACCTACCCTGTTGCACGCACCTCTCTCCAAAACCAAGGTGAAAGTCACAGAATTGTGGTCACCATCACCAAAATGCTCACCCATTAACAAGTCCATCACTTGTCCTGGTTCGTTACCAAGTACCAAATCCAATATGTCCTCCCCTCTGGTCGGACAATCTACATACTGAGTTAGAAAAGCTTCCTGGACACACTGCACAAACACCGCCCCATCCAATCTACTTGATCTAAAGAGCTTCCAATCAATATTTGGGAAGTTGAAATCACCCATGACTACTACCCTGTGGCTTCTGCACCTTTCCAAAATCTGTTTCCCACCTGTTTCTCCACATCTCTGCTGCTACTGGGGGGCCTATAGTAAACACCCAACAAGGTGACTGCACCTTTCCTATTTCTGACTTCAGCCCATACTACCTCCAAAGGCAGATCCCCCTCGAACTGCCTTTCTGCAGCCGTTATACCATTTCTAATTAGCAACGCCACCCCCCCCTCCTTTTTTACCACCCTCCCTAATTTTACTGAAACATCTATAACCAGGAACCTCCAACAGCCATTCCTGTCCCTCTTCTATCCACGTTTCCGTGATGGCCACAACATCGTAGTCCCAAGTACCGATCCATGCCTTAAGTTCACCCACCTTATTTCTGATACTCCTTGTGTTGAAGTATACACATTTGAGCCCATCTCTGTGTCCGCAAGTATTCCCTGTCAGTGCTACCTTCTCCACAGCCTCCCTACATTCTTGGATATCCTGAAGGCAGCTAACCTACTTGCTGGACTACAAGTCCGGATCCCATCCCCCTGCCAAATTAGTTTAAACCCCCCCGAAGAGTGCAAGCAAACCTACCTCCCAGGATATTGGTGCCCTTCTGGTTCAGGTGCAACCCGTCCTGCTTGTACAGGTCCCACCTTCCCCAGAATGCAGTCCAATTGTCCAAATACCTGAAGCCCTCCCTCCTACACCATCCTTACAGCCACGTGTTCAACTGCACTCTCTCCCTATTCCTTGCCTCACTGTCACTTGGCACCAGCAACAACCCAGAAATGACGACTCTGTCCGTCCTAGCTTTTAGCTTCCAGCCTAACTCCCTGAGCTCCTGAATGACCTCCCCACCTCTCTTCCTACCTATGTCGTTCTTACAAAAGCCTTCTTACAAAATATTAAAAAGGAGTCCAGAGCAATAGAAAGGATCTTTCAGTTTTCTTGGAATTGGCTACAGCCTTCAACTCCATCACAAGCTGCTGGTATTAAAAACTTCAGAAGGTTTGTGTCATTTATTCAACTAACTGCTGATTTATATTCTATATCTCACAGCAATTGCCCTCGAACAGGAGAGTAGGCTGAACCCATTTTGGGAATGGTGGGGGATGTGACTGTGGCTTTATTTAAGACCATAAGACCATAAGACATAGGAGTGGAAGTAAGGCCATTCGGCCCATCAAGTCCACTCCGCCATTCAATCATGGCTGATGCGCATTTCAGCTCCACTTACCAGCGTTCTCCCCGTAGCCCTTAATTCCTCTAGACAACAAGAATCTATCAATCTCGGCCTTGAAGACATTTAGCGTCCCGGCTTCCACTGCACTCCGTGGCAATGAATTCCACAGGCCCACCACTCTCTGGCTGAAGAAATGTCTCCGCATTTCTGTTCTGAAATGACCCCCTCTAATTCTAAGGCTGTGTCCACGGGTCCTAGTCTCCTCGCCTAACAGAAACAATTTCCTAGCATCCACCTTTTCCAAGCCATGTATTATTTTGTACGTCTCTATTAGATCTCCCCTTAATCTTCTAAACTCCAACGAATACAATCCCAGTATCCTCAGCCGTTCCTCATATGCTAGACCTGTCATTCCAGGGATCATCCGTGTGAATCTCCGCTGGACACGTTCCAGTGCCAGTATGTCCTTCCTGAGGTGTGGGGACCAAAACTGGACACAGTACTCCAAATGGGGCCTAACCAGAGCTTTATAAAGTTTTAGTAGTACATCTCTGCTTTTATATTCCAACCCTCTTGAGATAAGAGACAACATTGCATTCGCTTTCTTAATCACAGACTCAACCTGCATGTTTACCTTTAGAGAATCCTCCACTAGCACTCCCAGATCCCTTTGTGCTTTGGCTTTATTAATTTTCTCACCATTTAGAAAGTAGTCCATGCTTTTATTCTTTTTGCCAAAGTGCAAGACCTCGCACTTGCTCACGTTAAATTCCATCAGCCATTTCCTGGACCACTCTCCCAACCTGTCTAGATCCTTCTGTAGCCTCCCCACTTCCTCAGTACTACCTGCCTGTCCACCTAACTTCGTATCATTGGCGAACTTCGCTAGAATGCCCCCGGTTCCCTCATCCAAATCATTAATATATAATGCGAACAGCTGTGGCCCCAGCACCGAACCCTGCGGGACACCGCTCGTCACTGGCTGCCATTCTGAAAAAGAACCTTTTATCCCAACTCTCTGCCTTCTGTTAGACAGCCAATCCTCAATCCATCCCAGCAGCTCACCTCGAACACCATGGGCCCTCACCTTGCTCAGCAGCCTCCCGTGTGGCACCTTATCAAAGGCCTTTTGAAAGTCTAGATAGACCACATCCACTGGGTTTCCCTGGTCTAACCTACTTGTTACCTCTTCAAAAAATTCCAACAGGTTCGTCAGGCATGACCTCCCTTTACTAAATCCATGTTGACTTGTTCTAATCAGACTCTGCTCTTCCAAGAATTTAGAAACCTCATCCTTAAATGATGGATTCTAGAATTTTACCAACAACCGAGGTTAAGCTGATTGGCCTATAATTTTCCATCTTTTGCCTTGATCCTTTCTTGAACAAGGGGGTTACAACAGCCATCTTCCAATCATCTGGGACCTTTCCTGACTCCAGTGACTCTTGAAAGATCTCAACCAATGCCTCTGCTATTTCCTCAGCCACCTCTCTCAGAACTCTAGGGTGTATCCCATCGGGGCCAGGAGATTTATCAATTATAAGACTTTTTAACTTTTCTAGCACTATCTCTTTCGTAATGGCAACCATACTCAACTCAGCCCCGTGACAGCCTTTAATTTTTGGGATATTACTCATGTCTTCCACTGTGAAAACTGACGCAAAGTACTTGTTAAGTTCTCCTGCTATTTCCTTATCTCCCATCACTAGGCCCAATGTCTACTTTTGCCTGTCGTTTGTTTCTTATGTACTGAAAGAAACTTTTACTATTATTTCTAATATTACTGGCTAGCCTACCTTCATATTTGATCCTCTCATTTCTTATTACACTCTTTATTATCCTCTGTTGGCTTTTGTATCCTTCCCAATCTTCTGATTTCCCACTGTTCTTAGCCACTTTATAGGATCTCTCTTTTTCTTTAATACATTTCCTGACTTCCTTTGTCAGCCAAGGTTGTCTAATCCCTCCCTGGTTAATCTTTCTTTTCTTGGGAATGAACCTCTGTACAGTGTCCTCAATTATACCTACAAACTCCTGCCATTTTTGCTCTACTGTCTTCCCGGTTAGCCTCTGCTTCCAGTCTATTTTAGTCAGTTCCTCTCTCATGCCTTCATAATTACCTTTATTCAACTGGAACACCATTACATCCGATTTTGCCTTCTCCCTTTCAAACTCCAGACTGAACTCTACCATATTATGGTCGCTACTTCCTAAGGGTTCCCTTACTTTAAGATCTTTTATAGAGTCTGGTTCATTGCAAAGCACTAGGTCCAGAATAGCCTGCTCTCTTGTGGGCTCCATGACAAGCTGTTCCAAAAAGCCATCCTGTAAGCATTCCATGAGTTCCCTTTCTTTAGATCCACTAGCAACATTATTTACCCAGTCCACCTGCATATTGAAGTCTCCCATGATCAATGTAACCTTGCCTTTCTGACATGCCTTCTCTATTTCCCGGTACATGTTGCGTCCCTGGTCCTGACCACTGTTAGGAGGTCTATACACAACTCCAATTATGTTTTTTTTGCCTTTGTGGTTCCTCAATTCCACCCACACAGACTCCACATCATCCGACGCTATGTCATTCAATACCATAGATTTAATTTTGTTCTTAACTAACAAGGCAACCCCACCCCCTCTGCCCACCTCTCTGTCTTTTCGATAAGTTGAAAGACCATGGAGGTTTAACTGCCAGTCCTGACCCCCCTGTAACCAAGTCTCTGTGATGCCTACTACATCATAATCATTCACTATTATCTGTGCCATTAGTTCATCGGCTTTGTTATGAATGCTACGAGCATTCAGGTAAAGTGCCTTAATGCTAACTTCCTTATCATTAGAGATGTTGGAAGTCATATGTCCTAAGTTATCCTTGCTTTTTTCTGCATTCTCAGTCTGCCTCAATTTTAAATCCGCCTGGAAACATGCTATCCTGCTGCTTATCTTTCCATTTACCTCCATACTCCCTGTCGCTTTCACTTTCCCTTCCCCCCAACTCAGAAGTTTAAAGTCCTACTGACCACCCTATTTATCCTCTTCGCTAGAACATTGGTACCTGATCGGTTCAGGTGGAGACTGTCCCAACGGTACAGATCCCCCCTGTTCCAAAACTGATGCCAGTGCCCCATGAAGTGGAATCCCTCTTTCCCACACCAATCCCTTAGCCACTTGTTTACTTCCCTAATTTTCTTGTCCCTATGCCAAGTGGCACGTGGCTCGGGCAGTAATCCGGAGATTATGACCCTTGAGGACCTGTGCTTCAATTTCCTGCCTAGTGCTTCGTAATGCCCAAACAGGTCCTCCACCCTAGTCTTGCCTATGTTGTTGGTACCAATGTGGACCACAACAACTGGATCCTCCCCCTCCCGCTCCAATATCATTTCAAGCCGGTCAGAGATGTCTCGCACCCTGGCACCGGGCAGGCAACACACCATGCGAGACTCCCGATCCGGCTTGCAAAGGATACCATCTGTCCCCCTAATTATAGAATCCCCTATAACCACTACTTGTCTATTAGCTCCCCCTTCTTGAATGGCCTTCTGCACCATGGTGCCTTGGTCAGTTGGGTCATCCTGTCCAGAGCCCTTTTCCTCATCCGAACAGGGAGCAAGAATCTCGTACCTGTTGGACAAGGTCAAGGGCTGAGGCTCCTCCACTCCTGAACTCTGGTTCCCCCTACCTGCCTCACTTACAGTCACACTCTTTTGTGCCTGATCATTAGCTGAGTGTGGATTAATTAATCTCCCAGGTGTGACTGCCTCCTGAAACAAAGCATCCAGGTAACTCTGCCCCTCCCGGATATGCCGCAGTGTTTGAAGCTCAGATTCCAGATCATCAACTCTGAGCCGGAGTTCTTCCAGCAACCAACACTTGCTGCAGATGTGGTCACTGCCGTTCACAATGGGATCAGCCAGCTCCCACATCATACAGCAACATCACATCACCTGCCCAGCCATCTCTGCTTAGTTAGTTAATTACTTACTTTGTACAAGTATGAGTTAGAATACCTTCTGATACCTCTCTGCTATAGTTTTTTTTACCCTAAGTAAGGACTTGATGTATACACACAAAAAAAAGCGAAGTAATTTTTTAACTAGTCCCCAGTAAAGAAATAAAAATTCTTACCTTAAAAGAGAAAACAGTAGTTAATAAGGTTAGAGGAGGAGGAGGAGGGTGGGTGGGAGATACTACAGGTGTAGAATCTCGGGTTTAGCCGCCTTCCGGACTTATATACTCACTTTTCCTTCCCGGCTGCCCCTCTGCTCGCCGTCACTTCCTCTGCAGCTCCCGCTCTTTCTGTGGAGAGAGAGAAAAAACACACCGCTGCCCGCTACAGGTAAGCAATTTTAAAACAAACTGTCTTACCTTTGCTGTAGTCTCCCGGGTTCTCTTTTAGGAGTCGAGTGCTGGTCATAAACCAGCTGGTGGCCGCCATGCTGTGGTACCGTCTGGTCACTTTGGTCCCTCCTCCTGGCTTTGTCGCTGACATCCAGAGAACGTTGGTCGACTTCTTCTGGGACAAAAAGATGCACTGGGTCGCCGCGCAGGTTCTGAGACTCCCTATTGAGGAGGGCGGTCAGTCGCTGGTGTGCGTCCGCACCCAGGTCGCAACGTTCCGCCTTCAGACCTTGCGGCGATACCTTTACGTCGAGCCTCCTCCTAGGTGGTGCGTCCTGGCGACGTATTTTTTCCACCAGGTGCGTAACCTCAACTACGACACGCAGCTCTTGTTCGTCGACCGTGACGGTTTGGAGGTCGCCCTCAAGGCGCTGCCTGTCTTTTACCAGGACCTGATCACAGTTTGCTTCACCTGACGGTTCGGCTGGGGGGCGCGGTGCTTCACTTGGTGAACGTATACGCTCCCCTGGCCGGGCCGAGGCAAGCGAGCTTCTTTCAAGAACTGTCCGCTCATCTCGCTTCCATCGACAAGAACCAGTGCGTCGTCCTCGGGGGAGATTTTAACTGCGTCCTCGAGGGCAGGGACCACGGCGGTGCCCGCACTGGCTGTGCGTCGGGGAAGAGGTTGGGGGACTTGGTCAAGTCCTTCGACCTGGTGGACGTCTGGCGGAATCTCCATCCCGACTCAATCGCCTTCACCTTCGTGAGGCCTGGGGTCCGAGCGTCCAGAATCGACCGCCTGTACATTTCGCGGGCGTACGCCTCCTGTTTTCCGAAGGCCTCCACGCGGCAGGTGTCGTGCACGGACCATCACCTGGTGTGGGCGGAACTCCTTCCGTTCGGCGCCAGGCTCGGCTCCGCGTACTGGCACTTTAACAACCTGCTGCTGGAGGACGAGCGGTTCCGGGACTCGTTTCGTCGTTTCTGGGCCGGCTGGAGAAGGAAGCGGGGAAGCTTCCCCTCCCTGAGGCTATGGTGGGACGTGGGCAAGGCTCACGTCTGCGTCTTCTGTCAGGAGTACGCGAGGGGGTCGACCAAGAGGTGGAAATCCAGGATCGTGGAGTTGGAGAGGGAGATGCTCGACCTGGAGTCACGCCTCGGTCAGCCCGACGCGGACCCGGCCCTGCGCGGGGTGTACGAAGAGAAGAAGGCCGCGCTCCGGGACCTGCAGCTCGTCGGGGCTCGGGGCGCGTACGTGAGGTCGCGGATCCAGCTCCTCCAGGACCTGGACCGCGGCTCCCCCTTCTTCTACTCGCTGGAAAAAAGGCGTGGCACCCGTCAGCAGCTCCTTGTGCTGCTGGCCGACGACGGGTCCCTCGTCTCGGATCCGGAGGGCATCAGGGCCCACGTCCGAGACTATTACACGGCTCTGTTCTCTCCGGATCCGTCCAGCGAGGATGCTCGCAGAGTTCTGTGGGAGGACCTGCCGCAGCTCAGCCCGGAGGACGCCGGAAGGCTCGACGCTCCCGTCACTTTAGAGGAGCT
Organism: Chiloscyllium punctatum; assembly: GCF_047496795.1. Taxonomy (NCBI): domain Eukaryota; kingdom Metazoa; phylum Chordata; class Chondrichthyes; order Orectolobiformes; family Hemiscylliidae; genus Chiloscyllium; species Chiloscyllium punctatum. The sequence continues at coordinate 53,795,577 of NC_092780.1, forward strand.
GACCGGCTTTCGAGGGGCAAAACCCCGGGCTGGATGGGCTGACTGTGGAGTTCTTCAGGGCGTTCTGGGACGTCCTGGGGTACGACTACGCACAGGTCCTGGGGGAGTGTCTAAATGCCGGACAGCTGCCCCTTTCTTGGCGCAGGGCGGTCATCGTCCTGCTGCCGAAGGGGGACCTTCGTTCCTTAAAGAAATGGCGTCCGGTCTCCCTCCTCAGCACGGACTACAAAGTCTTCGCCAGGGTGTTGTCTTCTCGCCTGGCTTCCGTGCTGGCCCACATGATTCACCCGGACTCTCCCTTCGCTTTGGGAGAGGAGTGCGTCAAGGCTGCCCCCTGTCCGGCCAGCTGTATTCCCTGTGCGTGGAGCCTTTCCTGCGCCTCTTGCGGAGGAGGTTGTCGGGGCTGGTTCTGCGCGGCGCGGGCACGGGGGTGGTCCTCTCGGCTTACGCTGATGACAGGTTCCTCACTTTCACCGACCCGGTTGACCTGGGGAGGATGCGCGAGTGCCAGGCCGTGTACTCGGTGGCGTCTTCCGCCAGGATCAACTGGGCCAAGTGTTCCGGACTACTGGTCGGTCCGTGGCGGGTGGACTCTCTGCCGGAGGAGTTACGGGGGTTCAGCTGGAGTACCACCCATCTCCTCTACCTGGGGGTCTACCTCAGCCCGGCTGAGGAATCCTGGCCGGCCAACTGGCAGGAGCTGGAGGCCAAAGTCTCGGCTCGCCTAGGCCGCTGGACAGGACTGCTCCGAGTGCTATCTTACAGGAGTCGAGTGCTGGTCATAAACCAGCTGGTGGCCGCCATGCTATGGTACCGGCTGGTCACTTTGGTCCCTCCTCCTGGCTTTGTCGCTGACATCCAGAGAACGTTGGTCGACTTCTTCTGGGACAAAAAGATGCACTGGGTCGCCGCGCAGGTTCTGAGTCTCCCTATCGAGGAGGGCGGTCAGTCGCTGGTGTGCGTCCGCACCCAGGTCGAGACGTTCCGCCTTCAGACCTTGCGGCGATACCTGTACGTCGAGCCTCCTCCTCGGTGGTGCGCCCTGGCGACGTATTTTTTCCGCCAGGTGCGTAACCTCAACTACGACACGCAGCTCTTGTTCGTCGACCGTGACAGTTTGGAGGTCGCCCTCAAGGTGCTGCCTGTCTTTTACCAGGACCTGATCACTGTCTGGAACATGGTCGAATCGCGTCGCGCCTACCCTCCGGCTGGAGTAGCGGCTGTCGTCAGGGAGCCGTTGCTCAGGAATCCGCACCTCCGTACTCGCGGGTTCGAGTGGCTGTCGGAGGGGAGGGCCGTGGCGGCGAGGGCGACCAGGGTCGGGGACGTGCTGGGTGCTGGGGGCCTGGGCTGGACGCTGCCGCAGGACATAGCGAGCAGGGCAGCGGTAGACGTCCGGTCCGTGGCCACCGCCATCCGACGCCTTAAAACGGCGGTGCTCGGACCCGACGTAGTGCACCGGTTGGAGGACGCTCAGGTGTGCGGTGGGATCCCGTCCGCGCTCACCCCGGCCCGGACGGAATTTCACATTGGCCCCAAGGTCCCGTACTTCCCGCGGGAGCCTGTGCCCCACAACCTGAGCCGCCTCCGGAATTTTAATTTTGTCCCTTTTTAAGGATATTAAAAGGAAGGCCCTGTATCGACTGCTGCTGCACACCGTCCACCTCTTCTCCCTCATCCACCGTCCGGACACGCCTTGGCGTGCCCATTTGCCACGGGGCGGTGGGGATCCCCAGTGGAGGGCTCTCTACGCAGGAGTCCTCCCCCTTTCTCTCGGGGATCTGGGGTGGAGGGTGCTGCACGCAGCAGTCCCCTGCAACCGCAGATTGCGGTGGTTCACGGACTCCCAGCCCAACTGCTTGTTCTGTGGCGCTGTGGAGTCCGTGGACCATGTATATATTGGGTGGGGGCGTTTGCACTCCCTTTTTGATTTTCTCAAAAACCTTCTGTTTCTGGCTGCACTTCAGTCCCACGCTCCTGATCTTCGGGCACCCGGTACGGAGGACGGAGGAGGGAGGGCAGGTCTGAAGACCTCCTCGTGGGTCTGCTCCTGGGCCTGGCCAAACTGGCCATTAACAGGTCCAGGCAGCGGGCCGTGGAGGGGGTCGTTAGGGCCGACTGCCTGCCCCTCTTCCAGGGTTACGTTAGAGCCCGGGTGTCCTTGGAGAAGGAGCACGCGGTGTCCACCAACACCCTGGAGTTGTTCAGGGAGAGGTGGGCGCCGCAGGGAGTGGAGTGTATTATTTTCCCCGTCCAACTCTATTTTGATTTAGCCCCTGCCCTCCCCTTCACCTTTTTGCTAACACAGCATTGCCCTTTGATGTGAAGGGCAATGATTGTCACTGGCCACTCGGGTGTTTTTCCTATCTTCCTGGCGGTGACAATTGAATAACGATTCGTGCACTTTGCGTCTTTCACTGTGCCTCACTCACAGTGGAGGAGGACAGAAGAATCCGGTCGGGGATCCAACCGCTCCTGCTCGGTCTCAAAGACCCCGCCCTCCGGCACATTTACTCCTTCCGACACCAGGTGTTCATTTGCCTGGCTCAGGAGGAGGTCACCGAGGGATCGTTTACCCTCCATGAGGGTGCAGCCTACCGCGTCTTCTGGATGGCAGATGGCATGTGGTGCCACCTGTGCCGTGAGGTAGGGCACAAAAACTGCCCCACCCAGAAGGCTGCCCAGACACACAAATGGCTGAGCGTGGCACTGCCTCACCCACTCCCCCTCCCCCTCCCAAGGTCAACACCACAAGCCCCAGCAGTGGGAGCTAAGCCAGAGGCTTTCAATCCCTATCCCTCAGCCTCTGGCAGGGAGGGTGGTGGTGGTGGGGGTGTGACTGCCCGGCTGGACAGAAGATGCTAAAGCCGAGCCAGGCCCACACACTGGGAGACCACCCTGTCACCTTCCCCAAAAACAGACCCTTGATCTGTCCCACCCTGGCACGACAATGCCCCTGTGGCTGTGCCAGTGTCACCCTAGCACAGGAACCCTGACCCCCACCCAGCCCTGAAAATCAGTGCCTGATCCCTGCCCTGCACCTCCTGACCCCAGGCCCAACCCCTGCCCCATTACAGAATCCCCTGGGGCATAGATGCCTGGTCATGGTCCTGGGTGGGGGGGGTACAATGGGAGAAGATGTGGAGGAGGAGGTCCCTGAGGCCAGTCCCTGCCAGGGAGTGGAGTGTATTGTTCTGTGGAGTCTGTGGACCATGTATATATTGGGAGTGGAGTGTATTATTTCCCCCTCCAACTGTATTGTGATTTAATCCTTGCCCTCCCCTTTACTGTTTGGTCACCCAGCGTTGCCCTTTGATGTGAAGGGCACTGCTCGTCACTGGCCACACGGGTGTTTCCTTTCTTCCTGCTGGTGGTGGAATCTAAATTAAATGTACACACTTGTTGGTCTTCATTGTGTCTGACACCTGCACACAGATGACAAGAAATATGAGTCAGCCACATTGCTCTGGATCTGGAGTCACATGTCAGACAGAAACGCTGGAGATCACAGGGGGCTCAGGCAGCATCCATGGAGAGACAGTAAGCTCACAGTTCGAGTCTGGATGGCTCTTCATCAGAGCTGAAGTGAAGTGTGGAGGGGACAGTCATGATGCTGCAGTTTGGGGGTGCGGGGTGTGCCAGGGGTGGGGGTAATGGGTATAAGGTGCTGCTGGGGAAAAGATGTTGATCGTTCAGCTTCTGTGATCGGAAAGTGAGACCGACAGATCAATGGTGTGTCTTCTGCCAGCCTGGAAAGGACAGTAAGTGGAATGGGGGAGGGGAGGAGATGATCAGCTAGAGGCAAGGGAAGGTTCACAATTTTTAACAAAAAGGTGTTGAACTTCATACGAAGACCAGAAAATGAATGAGATAACCCAGGAACTGGCCAATGGGCTGAACAGTCTCCTGTTCCAGTGGATTCCTCTACACATCAGTCTTATTCCAGGTAAAATATCAATGCGTTCCAACTCTTCTCTGGACAGACACCAACATGCTCTAACACCATCCCACCACCCACCCAAATCCTGCTTCCCCCTCCCCTCCCCCCATTTAGTTTGCTTACAGCCAGTTTGAGACATTATGACATTAAGTCAATTCACGTTCCCTTCACTGAGCAGTTGTAATCCGGCTGTGACCCACAGTGAGAGCCTTTGCTGAAATGTTAACATGTCTCTAGACTATCTTCATTCATTTAAAAATCAGAGATTTCATTCATTGGCTGAGATCTTCATATTTCAGTGAGATGTGTGTCAGAGAGAGTCTGGGCGGAGTTAGAAATTGGAACAAACAGAATGAGCATTAAGCTCAGGCTGGAGCCACACAGGCCTGTTCTGCCATTCACCAGGATAATGGCTGATCTGGTCACTCCACACTGCCATCATTACAAACCAACTCTTCATGATCAAAAACCTACCTCCACCTTCAAACAAAGGCTCTGCTTCCCTTGTTTGATAAAGGCAGCTCCAGACCAATCTTCTGAACAACAACATTCTCTTCTGTCTTCAGTTGATGACTGTTTTAAAACAAACAGCAAATTCTGGTTTGAGATTGTCCCAAACGAGAACAGCCTCTCCACCTCCACAATGTCTTCCATTTCAGTTCAGCTTCCGCTTACTTTCAACTTCCGTGGACACTAAACCCTCACCTCGTTTGGATTTGGGGTTGTAATTGTGATGGGCAGTTGGTATTCAGGAGTTTGAAGAGCTGCCTGAATAAGGCATGACACTGGGACACATCCATTATACGTTAGAAACTGTCCACAGAAACCAAGTTGGAAATTCTAGAAGTTATTGAAAGCCTCCAAGATGAAACTTGTTGCAGTGCCGTGTGAGGTGAGAGATTATAAAGCTGACCAAGACAATAATTGTTGGACAAGCCTTTAGTTTACACACGGCTTTCCAGGGAAATCAATCTGCTGTCTCCACCTGGTCTGGTCTGGTATGTGACTCCAGATCGACAGCAACATGGCTGACTCTGAACTGAGCAGCTTACTGGACGAGGGATATTAGGAGTGGTAATGTGCGAGATAAGTGCGAGAGATTTGAAGAGCTTGCCAGACAATTGGATAGTAATCAGTGCAGGAAGTAGATGCAGTTCATCAATTTGACAGCCATTTTGAAGAGAAAGTGGACAAGCAGGAGGCTGGAGGAACACAGTAAGCCAGGGAGCATCAGGAGGGGGAAGAGGTCAGTGTCAATTAGATAGAGGCAAGGGGAGGGCAGGGTGGTGGGGAAGATGCTGATACAATGGCAGCGTCACTGGACTCTCAATCCAGCAGGCTCAGCTACTGCTCTGGGAACATGGGTTCAAATACTGTGTCCTGGCAGGCCAAGGGATTTTCAGCTGACCAGTCTGGAATGTAAAGCTGGTCTGAGGACTGGGGACAGAGACAATAATTGTTGTACAAGCCTCTAGTTTACACACAGCTTTCCAGGGAAAACAATCTGCTGTCTCTACCTGGTCTGGTAGGGATGTGACTCCAGATCAAGAACAACATGGCTGACTCTGAACAGACTTCAGCAGTGAACTGAGCAGCTTATTGGACAAGGGATATTAGGGGTGGTAACACACACACACCTGTATTCTTAATAATACCCACATCCCTAAAAAGCAAACACTTAGCTCCAAGAAATTAATTTGAAATTCAATCAAATCCTTCCACAAGGAAAGGCATTACATGGAGATTGTTATAAAATTGAATTGGTCTACAGACACAGTCACAAAACCCCATCCTGCACGGTCACTACTGAAGACCCCAATGGCCCTGAATTAAGTACTTGGCCTCTCTCCACTCACTTTGAAGTCAGTCCCACTGGAGAGCTGACGACAGGATTTTAAACATGGTCACACTTTGTAGTCAGTGTGTGTCTAATATTGTGATAGCTTAGAGGATGCTTTATTCAGAAAGCCATCTGCTTTGTTTAACATGGGAGTGTCCCATCAGTTTAATGAAATGAAGAGCAATGTTCCAGTTGCATCTCCGTTATTTTCAGAGGCTGGTGCACAGATGGAATGAGCTGCCAGAGGGAGTGGGAGAGGCAGATACATCATTTAAAGACAGGTCCATGAATAGGGAAGGCTCACAGGGATATGGGCCAAATGCAGGCCCGTGGGACAAGTTCAGATCAGGAAACCTGGTCAGTATGGACGGGCTGGACCGAAGGGTCAGTTTCTGTGCTGTATGACTCAGACTGGAAACGACTCAGCAGCATCTCAGTGGTACATGAGAATTTACCCAGCATGCCGATCCCAGGGAATGGCCATCTCCTTGTCCTAGACTGACAGGTGAGGTGATGGTGGTATAATGGTAGTGTCACTGAACCAGTAATTCACAACTCCATGGAGCTCAAGCCCCTTCCCCATCCCAGGAGAAGGACCTTTGGAAAATATTGAAGAAAATTTAGGTACAGAATCAGTTCAGCAAATCAAACCCCTTGAGGGTGGTAGGGAGATTATTCAATGACCTGCCTATACTCCAATATAGATATTTAGAACAATTAACTCAGGCAGAAGAATTACTCAGTTAAAAAGGATCCAGAAACAAGAGACTGGGGGCTGGGGGTCAGAACACGGAATCATTGACTCAAGGAGAAACAACTTCAGGGAAAGGGAGGAAAGCAGATCATGGAAGGAGGTCACAGAGGACTAGTAAGAGAAGGCAGAAAGAGGACACCAATAGTGTTGCCTGGAAACATTTGGCTAAGAAATCCCATTAAAGAGACTCAAATACTGAATAACAATAGGAGATAATGTACCCAGTAAACTCTGGGGCACTGACTGTTCCCCTCTGTCCTCTCCCCAGTGAGGAGCTGGAAAGGGTATACAGTGGCGAATGATCCATTCCCAATCATGAAGCTGAGACATTAGTTCTAGCCATATACCATCAGGGGGAATGTCAAGCTCCTGATGTGCCCCACAGAAGGAAGTGAAATCAATACAGCGATTGAGGAGATCAATTGGAAATGTGTCCCAGGACTCAATGGGATGAACCTTGAGGACATTAACATTCACAGAGTTACTACTCACCTCAAGGTTCTCTCTGGATCAGGAGCGGTACCCGATTCATTGAAATTAAAACAGTTCAATTTGTCAAAAGACTGGATGACAAGGTCAGCCTTAAAAGTAATTGATAACCAGAGACCTATTAATATTGGCCTGATTTTAGCAAGTCTCTTCCCTCAGAGTTTAAGCGATGAGACTCAAATCAGGCTGTTAGTTTGAATTTTAGACAGAATGGTTGTAATGTGACAACACTGGGCTGTAATGGAAATACAGCCTTCGTGCAAGAGATTATTCAAAAAGGAGCTCCGAGAATTAGAAAGGATCTTTCAGTTGTCTTGGAATTGGCTCCAGCCTTCAACTCCATCACAAACTGTACCTCATGGTTCCCCTGGTAATGGCAGTGGGAGAGTGTACCTGTTTAACTCATGTCACTGGTTTTTAAGTTGGTTTTACTCGTCTTTGGACCAGAGTACTGGCTTTAGGTTTGTGGAACAGCCAGTTGGCTTGGTCTGACTCGATCCACTGTTGACCCGTGTGGACTGTGGGCACTGTCATTGGACGGTGCTATTAAATAAATAATGGGAGATTTAGTTAATCTCCCGAGTTCCGGATGGACAGATACCTGGCCACACCCTGGAAGCTCACTTGTGCTAGGGGATTGTGACAAATATTAACCACACCAGAAAAATGACAACCATCTCAACACTAACTGACCGCTGGAGACCCCCAGATTTGTGTCTGTTGCTGATACCAGGTTGCAAGCCCATCGGGACAGTGAATAGATCAGAGAGTGACATTAACCTCCAATAAAGGCTCATGATGTGATTGAAGTCTAATGGAGGTATTACTTCCACTGATCACCTGATGGAGCCAGTGAGTAGAGGAAATGGATGATCATTCGTGGGGTGGATCCCAGAACAGCAGCAGGACCCAATGGTATTGGGTTAAAGGAGAGAGTCCATTCCTAAGGATGATAGTACACGTCTGCCCAGGCTGGTTTCATTGTGGCTCCAAACTGGTTTTCTACCAGAAATGCTAGAGAATGGAGGACAGTGCTTATCCCCAAGACCACCACTAACTGGCGACCAGTGACTCTTGGGCCACTTCGGCTTCGTATATTTACAAAACGTATTGCAAAACGACTCAGCGAAGCAGTTGTACTTCCCCTGAGACAGGAAGGTTTCCTTGGGACAACCCTGGGTTGCAGTCTCAATGCTTTCACCGTCAGTAACGTTATTAATGGGACAAAGGGAAATGGGAGAGATTGGGCAGCTTTCATGGACTGAGCTCAGGCCTTTGATTTGATCGGGCACAAATTACTTTTAAATCATTACAGAGTAGCCGGAGGATTTTATACAATGATAAATCTTTGGACAAATAATAATATGACAGTGATGGAGACATTAATTTTGTGTTTATAAAGATAGCTTGTGGTGCTAAGTTGTTTGTTTAATATTGCTATGGATTGTTTTAGTACGTTGGGAGGGAAGTCAGGTGTTTTTATGAATTTTAAAGATGATCTTATCCACCGTGTGCCCCTGGCGTTTGCTGATGATACACCACTTCAGTGAAACTCACCCGGGTAGGGTGTGTAATTTGAAGATTGTCCAAAATGGAGAATGCCAGACTGTCAATTAACAAAAACTGGAGGGTTCCATTTCTTTCATAAAATGAGACATTACACCTACAGGTCAAAGGAACTGGAAGATTGACAAGGATCAGATCCAATCCATTGTCCTGGGGGAATTGACGAAATATTTTAACACAACCATATCCATGAATTGGTATTGGGTGGGGTCAAGTCAGACAATAAGTTGCAAGAATGGACAAAGAATCTGACCATCAGCCCGATGCCTGACAAAGAATTGACATTCAGAAAAAAAAAAACTTGGATTACACTCTTATTCCAAAATTTCAGAAAGAAATTTTACATTTGCCACATTTTACCACCAAAAGGGTTTTATATACACACTGGAGGGGCAGAGGATTAGGGATTCCTAAATTGGAAATACAAATCTCACAATAATGAAGAAAATGTGAAAAACCAACTGATAATGTAATCCACGTTTCCTTTCAGTACAGCAAAGAAAGCAATACCAATGTTCTAAGGATGCTGGCAAAATGAAAGGTTCCTCAAGAAATATGACCAGAAGATGGTGGAGATGAGGTAGAACAAGATAATGGTGAGCCTATTTACTAATAGCTGCAGACAATGGAGGCAAGTGCGATACTTCAAGGACAATGGAATCTCCAACATGTGGAGAAAGACAGCAATCATTAGGAAGACCTCCAGATTTATATCCACTGGAACAACCCTTAGCCATGAAAGATCTATCCAAAGACAGGCTCGTCAGAGATGTTCTACCCCATATCAAACACTTGCACATACCCCCAGCTGGTGCCCTGCAGTTACAAATGAGAATTAAATGGCATTAAAAGATAGTTGAGAAATTATATGAACATGTCAGTAAATACGGTTGGAAAATATATAGAAGCTTGGATAAGAACGGAGGATGGAAGTCGGACATTATGTTCCAGGAAAGGTTTGGTGGTCATGGTCGATGTCACAGGTGTGTTGGAGAAGGTGTGCGATGAAAGTATGGATGAACAAATATCTTCCCACACAGCTAATGGGATTAACAAGAGGAGTGACTCCATCTTTTTATGGGTCTGTGATGGGTCCTTAATAAAGTTGATTGTAATTTAGTTCTCGTCAGGGTGATGGGTAATTGGTGTCTTCTCAATTTCACACAACACAAATGACAGCTTTAGGTATGAGAACTAACCGAGCAGCTTATTGGACCCAGCTCAACGTCCCTCACTTGGCCAATTGTCATGTCAGTTATTATTTTGCCGTCTCTAACATCGAGCTGGCTTCACGATAGAAGTATCCAGAAAAGGTGTTGATGAGCAACAGTAAAACTCCATGATGACACTATTTTGTCGTGTTTCAGTACAGAAAGAGGGGAGTGAAGCAGGGAGATTTCTCTCCAACAGTGTTGGATCCTTTGCTTTGCAGCCTTGGAGGAAGGTGATCATGGAGTGATACCTTTCCATGAGGATTAGATTAACTGCTCCACTTTGACCTTCAACAATAAAGCACTAAAAGCAACTCAGCAAGGGATAACCAGAAACCTGGAAACAGGTCAATGTTGAGATTGTACTGGCTTGGTCATTAAATATTAAAGACCAAGAAGTTCATTTGACCCCATGTGGAGAAAACATTTCTGGATGAGAGTTTGCTCGCTGAGCTGGGACGTTCGTTTTCATTCAGCTCAGTGAGCTAACTTACATCCAGATCCTCAACCTGAGTGAGGAATCTTCTCAAAACTCACCAAACATTAGGACAATTACTGAGATAATTGGTCATTTAGCTGGACTCCTGTTAATTCCATCCCCCAGTAGAGACAGAACTATTCAGGGGTATGGGTGGACCCTTGGGCAGGTCCACAGGAAGCAGGATGGGAATAAACATTGCAAAAATCTGGGCTAATTTAAGATCAGCTGCACGAACACCAAAAAGGGGAGAATTGTATTTTAAACAATGGCACCCGACAGGTGTACCATCTGATTTTAAATAGAAGCATCTCAAAATATTCAAATTATTGGTAATTTCACAAAAAACATCTATCATCTTGACCATGATACAACAGATGGGATCATCTGCACAAGGAACAGGGATGGTGGACTTGGGGTGCAGAGACTGAGTGACACATTCCCATTGCAATCATTAACCAGGAGAACCTGGAATCTCCCACCAACAGAGTGGGCCAGGCCTCCTCCCATTTCTGTATAGAAAGGAATTTGGGAAAGTTAGAAGAGCTTCTTCAGATGAAGGTTTTCAAAGAAGTTGGAATAGGAGAGAAATCCCAGCACAACCCTCATACATCAGAGCAACAGGAATCCCTGGAACCCTGTACAGATTTGAACATCTGCTATTAACCATAAGATATAGGAGGGAGTTAGAATCTGCCAAATGGGTTAATTTGAAAAGGCAGGGCTTTGGAATTGGTTACTTTAACAGAGACAAGATCGCCAAATCATCGACTGAAACAGCTTTTAAAGGGATATCCCAATTAAATCTCAAAAGCCTCTATTTATACCCCATGAGAACCACTGACTCAAGGCAGACCATGTTTGAAAGAGTAATGTTGACATCAAACACCAGTGGAGACTGTCCTACCTCTCTCAAAATGGAGTTTGTTTAAAAAAATGCACACAAGATCAAGAAATTACAGCATCACACTGGGAAGTACGGGGTAGCCCATCTTTGTCAAACCCCAGGGAAAGGGCAAAGAACAGAATGCCAGCTGGGTGGCATTAGAGTTCATCTACAAGGGAGCTATGGAACCATGAACACCCATCAGTTCCCCAATATCCTCCAAAGGGCATATTCCATCTCTGTCCAGTCTGGTAAAGACCGACTCCATTCTCACATCAAAATCACGAGCAGTCTGATATTGTTGAGATCAGTTAATGGTCTGAGAAACATGACTCAACATGAACTCATTAAGGGTCATCAGGACAAGTATATAATTAGATAGACAGGTGTCATTCTCCACATAATACACAACTAGATGTGATCACTGAGCAGTTTGAGCTGAGACTCCCAGGAAAAACAGAATCCTCAGGTATTGAGGAAAGTGTTGCTTTATTTTTGTGGTCAAAGGGAGATCAATTAGTTCCGGCTTGTAGGTGGGTTACTGATGGGTGGTGGAGGACACAATGTCCAACATGACCCATGGAGGGCAATTACTGAAACTGTGTTTAATAAACTTGGATATTCATGATCTTCAGCTTCCAACTGAGCCAAGACCACAAAGTCGAGCTGTCACAATCTTCATTTGTGTGGGTTATTATCCCAAGCTCATTGTTCACATGGAATTATTTGGTGCAGAGGTGATAAAGGGATTAAGCTCAGATACGCATTTGTCAATCACTTTCATTAAGTGGGACTCATCAGGAGAGTCATAACCAGAGTGGACTAGTTCAACCTCCATATCTCCGTGTTCAGACTGAATTAAGCAGCTTCACTGTAGATTGCACTATTTTAAATGGAGCCAACATTATGGAGCTGAGCGTTTGGGTATCGATAGCTTTAACTAAACACTGGCTTCAAGCAGAAAGCCAGTCCTAGTTCTGCTTTGTCTCAGTGAGACAGTGTGTCTCAATATAATTAACAGACACCTGGAGTAGTGGGGATCCATGATTAAGGCAGGGGCGATCATTGAAGGGTTAACTGCTCAAATCAGAGCAAAACTCTGGGAGGAGATAGAACACCCTGGAGATTTCTGGCTTGTTCTCACCACCTCTTTACCATCCCTTCCTCAGTCTCCTGCAGGTCTTGGGTGACTGGATCTATTCATCTCAATCATTGATCATGGGACAGTGGTTAACACCATATTATGCAGTTACAGTTCTTTGGTTTAATAAACCAAGTGTAGCTGTTTAACAGTCACCGTATTGGCAGGGACAGCAAGTGAAGAGAGAATATCATGCAATTTCCCTGCTCTTCATGATAAACAACATGGTGAAATAATCCAGAAGGTCGGAATTCTGCATCAATCCAGCTCCCTATCCCAGTCACCGTACTCCCTGCTGTTTAATCCAGCTCCCTGTCCCAGTTACTCCACCCCCTGCTTTTCCAGTACCACTCTAATCTCGACTCTGTTCCGGTGAAGGAGCCTCTGATCAATTCCTTCTGGAGCCTGGAGCCAGGCTAGTCGTGGTTTCCACCCCCACCCTCTCAGATGGTGCACACACCAGAATCCGTTTAGTGCTGATGGTCAATTGTGGGTCAGTTTGTGTTTGGTTCCAGTGAGGGACAAGTCGGTGGTAACGACCATTTCTCAGATTAGCAGCTCTTCCCTACAATCCTGACTCCATCTTACAGTACAGTCTTTTACTTTCATAAAGCAATTCCTTTCCTCTCCCAATGGAGATGGCTTTTTTCACTGGGAATTGGAGGGTTGTTCAGAATGCAGAGGGACAGGAAAGGAGAAACATGATTTGGAGTAGACACCAGCTGTTGGCCAGGAACAAGCTGCTCCAACACCTTCCACTGGTTTCCCAGACTGAGGAAGGGCCTGAACATTTTCTTTGATGCTCAAACCCACTTTGAGAAGGTTTCTCCCCTCACCGACCCTGGAGCAAGCTAGACTTGTATCTGTTAGCAATCCCCCTTCTCTATATTAGTTGTCCTTATCCCTCACAGCTACAGAGAGGTGTCTATCCACACAGCCTCCCAAACTGAAAGGGCAGCTTCTTATCCACAGGATCTTTTAATAAGCTGCTAATTAGCCCCTTAGCTGCTTCAGCTGAGCAATCACTCAGTGAGAGATTGAAAACAAAGTGACCCTGAGGAGATGGAACAGACACAAAGAAACTATTTAAAGAGACAGCCTTGTAAAAATGGAAATTCCAGACTACAGAAGATAGCCGAGATACTGGGTGTGTGTTTATATATTAATGATCTATATTTTGTTAATGTGATAAGAACATTGTAATTTCTCATATCCTTGTTTTAATTTTGAGGAATTTTTGAAAGTGATAGTGTATGAGCTAAAACTTCCAATTGCAGAGCTTGTATTTGAGATGAGACAGAATCTCATGTGAGAGACTCAGAATAAGTCATTGGGTGGGGGTGAGAGAGAGAGAGAGAGAGAGAGAAATCTTTTCTTACTGAGTTCTGGATGGAATGTTTTTCTCTGTGAATATGAGCTGGTGTGTTTCTGTAGATTGCAATCAAGTGTATTTTGGAATTGTTTCCTGAAACAAGCCATTGTGTGAATAGAATCACAGTCTGGTTGTAGCACAGAAGGAGACCATTTGGCCCATCATGTGCACACAGCCCTCTGCGACATGAAGTTAGCCAGTCCCACTGGCCTATTCTTTGCCTGTAGTTTTCAAATGTTTTTCTCTTCAGGTAATGATCCCATTCCCAATTGAATGTGACAATTGACTCTGCCTTCACTGCTCTATCACAGACAGGCTGGAGGCTGGATGAACACAGCAAGCCAGGCAGCATCAGCAGCGACAGATAGGGCACCCTTTGTTGGCCAGTACCTCCCAGGAGCTGAAAAACTACACCATGTTCTTCACAGCCTGCAGCACATTATTGATGAGGATGAGCACCTTGCCAAGACCGTCCCCACGCCTCCATGTCTCACCTTTAAACAACCACCAAACCTTAAACAAATCATTGCTCGCAGCAAACTGCCTGGTTTTCAGGACAGCACCATACTACCTTGTCACACCTTGCTGCATGGTGTGTCAGAGTGTTGACACGATACCACCATGACACGTCGGGACATCTCCCACCGTGTACACGGCAGGTACTCATGTGACTCGGCCAACGGTGTCTATCTCATACGCTGCAGGCGAGGATACCCTGAGACACGGTACGTTAGTGAGACGAGCAGAGGCTACAACAATGAACAAATAGACACCACACAACAATCAACAGACAGAGGGGTTCCCTCCCAGTCGGGGAACACTCCAGCGGTGAGGGACATTCGGCCTCGGACCTTTGGGTGACCATCCTCCAAGGTGGGCTTCAGGACAAGCAACAACACAGAGTGGCCGAGCAGAGGCTGATAGCCAAGTTTGGTATCCATGGGGACGGCCTCAACCAGGACCTTGGGTTCATGTCACACGACAGGTCACCCCACTGCACCACACACTCACACTCACACTCACAGTCACACTCTCTCACTCCACACCTGCAGAGCCATACACTCACGCAGACCCTCTCTCATCCATAAGATCTCTCTCATTCACTCACACATACAAACCCCCCCACACTCATCCTCCCACAGACTTATACTCCATTACACTCCCACACGTACACACACTCTCGCACACACACACTCACAGACACACACACACATCCCCCTGACACACCCACCCCTCTCCACCCCCCCGCTACACACATACGTACACACATGTGCACACATACACATACATATGCGCACACACATGCGTGCACACGCATACACGCACGCACACACACATATAAATTTGGGGTTAAATTTGTTGTTGTACAATTTCAATGATTTTGCTCAAAAACCATGTCAGATTCAGTAAATTGTTTTTTTTTAAATAGTATCAATCTGAACATTGGAACACAGACAGACAGACACCCTTTATCCTCACACCCTCGATGCACTATCTGAGCTGACATGACACCTATTGTATTAGTTCACTTGAGAATGTGACTTTTTAAAAAAAAGGTTCTGGGCTCTTCAATCTGAACGAACTGAAACCGAGGTGATCATTCTAAAAGATGAGAGACTGAACAAACAGCCCCAGGACTTTCTCATCATATCATTCCTGTTACATCACACCGTAAACAGTTGTTATAAATTCTGGGTCTTACAATCTTGTTCTCCAAAACCACCTGATGAAGGGGCAGTGCTCCGAAAGCTAGTGCTTCCAAATAAACCTGTTGGACTGTAACCTGGTGTTGTATGATTTTTAAATACAGCCGGGAGAGAGAGAAGACTGAATATTCAAATTTCAAAGTAGCACCAGAAGAATACAGCAGCAGCAGGGAGTATTTTAACGGGATCAGTGAGGCCCCGGAACACCGGGAGCGGTGAGGCCCCGGAACACCGGGAGCGGTGAGTCCCCGGGACACCGGGAGGGGTGAGCCCCGGGACGCCGGGAGCGGTGAGGCCCCGGGACGCCGGGAGCGGTGAGGCCCCGGGTGGAGTCCGGTGTGAGGGAGACAATCCTGGCACTTACCTGGGAGCAGCTGAGTGCTGGTACAGAGCGGTCTGAGGCTTGGAGCGGGGGCAGGGACGGCTGTTGGACTGGGCTCTGGTGGGGATGGTCAGACCTCTTGTTTATTTCAAAAATAAACTTTATTCATAAAGTATTTTGATGATTTGTACAATTGGTCATGCCATACATATGTAAACATTCCATTTCTTTGCAGACAGAGATCAGAATTGATCATTTGTATATACAGGTCTGTGTATTGATCAATCATATATCCATATATTTAGCTGAGGCGTCAGCGGGGCCCGATTACTGCGTGGGCCCCCTGTTCTTCTTTAGGCAGGCAGATGTTACACGGTGGTCTTTCCCCACCGCACCTTGGCAGCAGCTGCCCCAAGCTTCAGCGAGTCCCTCAATACGTAGTCTTGGAGCTTGGAATATGCCAGTCCGCAACACTCAGTCGGGGTCAGCTCCTTCAGTTGGAAGATCAACAGGTTTCAGACCGTCCAGAGAGCGTCCTTCACTGAGTTGATGATCCTCCAGGCACAGTTGATGTTCGTCTCGGTGTGCGTCCCGGGGAACAGGCCATAGAGCATGGAGTCCTGCGTCACGGCACTGCTCAGGACGAACCTCGACAAACACCACTGCATTCCTCTCCAGACTTCTTCTGCGTAGGCACATTCCAGAAGGAGGTGTGTGACAGTCTTGTCCCCCCCGCAGCCGCTTCGAGGGCAGCGTGTGGTGCAGCTGAGAATCCAGGCGTGCATTAAGGATCTCACTGGCAGAGCCCTTCTCACCACCAGCCAGGCCATGTCTTGCTGCTTGTTGGAAAGTTCTGGTGATGAGGCATTCTGCCAAATGGCTTTGACTGTCTGCTCAGGGAACCGCTCGATAGGATCCGTCCTCTCCTTTTCCCGAAGGGTCTCAAGGACACTACATGCTGACCACTTCCTGATGGACTTGTGGTCAAAGGTGTTTTTCTTCATAAACATCTCCACGAAGGACAGGTGATACGGAACGGTCCAACTACTCAGAGCATTCCACGGCAGTGAGGCCAGGCCCATCCTTCGCAACACCAGGGACAGGTATAACCTCAATACGTAGTGACATTTGGTGTTTGCGTATCAGGGATCCACACACAGCTTGATGCAGCCACACACAAAGGTGGCCATCAGGGTGAGGGTGCCACTGGGTATTTTTTACCCTGTTGCCCAGATATTTATACATCGGGTCCCTTCGGATCCGGTCCATCTTTGACCTCCATATAAAATGCAAGATGGTCCAGGTGACTGCAGCGTTACAGGTTCTGGGAATAGGTCAGACCTGTGCCATGTATAACAGCAATGACAGTGCCTCACACCTAATGACCAGGTTTTTTCCCGCGATGGAGAGCGACCTTAGCTTCCATCTGCTCAGTTCCTGCCTCACTTTGCTGATACTGTCCTCCCAAGATTTGGCGCACGCCCCAGCCCCCCCCGAACCAAATACCCAGCACCTTCAGGTGGTCGGTCCTGACAGTGAAGGGGATCGAGGATTGGTCGGCCCAGTTCCCGAAGAGCATGGCCTCGCTCTTGCCTCGGTTTACCTTGGCCCCCGAGGCCTGCTCGAACTGGTCACATATACACATGAGTCTGTGCACGGACAGTGGATCCGAGCAGAAAACGGTGACATCATCCATGTACAGGGAGGCCTTAACCTGTAGGCCCCCGCTGCCAGGAATAGTCACCCCTCTCAGGCTCGCATCTTTCCCGATGGACTCGGCAAATGGCTCCATGCAGCACACAAAGAAGACAGGAGAGAGAGGGCAGCCCTGCCTGACTCCAGATCTGACTGGGAAGCTGTCTGATTCCCACCCATTGATTGAGACTGCACTGACAGTGTTGGAGTAGAGCAGTCTGATCCAATTGCAGATTCCCTCCCCAAAGCCCATTTTGGAGAGAACATCTCTCATATACCTGTGTGATATCCTGTCAAAGGCTTTCTCCTGGTCCAGGCTGATCAGGCAGGTGTCCAACCCTCTGTCCTGCACGTAGGCGATCGTATCCCTGAGGAGTGCGAGACTCTCAGCGATCTTCCTGCCTGGTACAGCACAGGTTTGGTCAGGGTGAATCACAGACCCCAGAGCAGACCTGACCCGGTTGGCGATTACCTTTGACAGAATTTCGTAATCCGCATTCAACAGTGAGATTGGTCTCCAATGGCTGAGTTCCTCCCTCTCCCCCTTCCGCTTGTAGATGAGGGTGATGATGCCTTTCCTCATGGATTCACTCATGGTACCTGCCCAAAACATACTGACATACACCTCCAGCAGGTCCTGGCCAATCAAGTCCCACAGAGCAGAACAGAGCTCGACCGGTAAGCCGTCGCTTCTGGGAGTTTTATTCTTTTCGAAGGACTCGAGGGTCTTGGTCAGTTCGTCCAGAGATAGCGGCTGGTCCAGCCTCTCCCGTGTTCTGTCGTCTAAGACCTCCGTGACAGAGGACAGGAACGACTGGGAGGCCGCGCTGTCGGTCGGCTTCGCGTCATACAGACTGGCATCGAAGGATTTACTGATCCTCATGATGTCAGCCTGAGATGATGTTATCGAGTCACCTTCCTCCTTCAGGCTGCTTTATTTCATTTCAAAAATCTACTTTATTCATAAAATAATTTGATGGTCTGTACAGTTGGTCATGCCATACACACGTAAACATTTGCATAGAGAGATCAGAATTTATCATTCATATATACGGGTCTGTACATTTATCAATCATATATCCATATATTTAGCTGAGGTGTCAGCGGGGCCCGATTACTGCGTGGGCCCCCTGTTCTTCGTAGGCTGGCAGATGTTACACGGTGGTCTTTCCCCACCGCGCCTTGGCGGCAGCTGCCCTGAGTTTCAGCGCGTCCCTCAACACACAGTCCTGGACCTTGGAATGTTCCAGTCTGCAACACTCAGTTGGGGTCAGCTCCTTCAACTGGAAAATCACCAGGTTTCAGCCCGCCCAGAGAGCGTCCTTCACCGAGTTGATGATCCTCCAGGCACAGTTGATGTTAGTCTCAGTGTTCGTCCCGGGGAACAGACCGTCTATTCTAGGAGTTTTATTCTTTTTGAAGGACTCGAGAGCCTTGGACAGCTTGTCCAGAGATAGCGGCTGGTCCAGCCCCTCCCATGGTCTTCTCACAGCCAGAGCCCCTCTCACCACCAGCTACAGAAAGAAATTCTGGAGCTTTTTGTTATAATTACTCAGGTTTGTGTTTCTCCTTCTTTCAGTTTGTACCAACAACCTTTCAGTGCAGCTGAACCACTGCAAGTGCAGTTTCTCCATCCCTGGGACTGACTTGTCGCCTCTTCCTTCTACATTGTCCTCATTGTGGGTGAGTTCTTTATTTTCTTTCCCTGAGGTCGCATTATCAGTTCAATCTGACAAATTACCTTTTGATAGCTTTGCTGACCAGACTGTGATAAGAGACCAGAGAATTACTGAACATTGATGACCAAGAAAGCAGATATTTGGTCAGTAAAGTTAAACATATTCACTGCTGAAGCACAGGAGAGAACCAAGGGACCTTTAAATGTTCACTCGATTGCTCTCCCAACTGAGCAAGGTGTGTGGTTCAGTGTGTGTCCCTGCCTGTGTTTCTGTGTGTGTCTGTGTGTCTGTCTGTGAGCCAATGTCTGTGTTTGTGTGTTTGCATTTAACGTGTGCATATCTGTGTGTCTGGATTGCTGTGTATTTGGGGTTCTCTGCTGTTTCGGAGATGAATCCATTGAAAGGGGGAGGAGCCAAAGCCTGTACCCCACCCCAGCCCCACAAAGCCCCCACCGCCCTCCTCATCCCAGCCCCAGCCCCCGCCCCAGCCCCAGCCCCAGCCCCAGCCCCAGCCCCACCCCCACCCCCACCCCCACACAGCTCCCACCCCCACACAGCTCCCACCCCAGCCCCAAGCAAGCCCCAACCCAGCCCCCCACCCCAGTCCCTCACAGCCCCCACCCCTGTCCCTTACAGCCCCCACCGCAGTCCGCACCCCAGCTCCCACCCAAGCCCCACGCAGTCCCCAACCCAGCTCCCATCCCAGTCCCACGCAGTCCCCAACCCAGCTCCCACCCCAGCCCCACGCAGTCCCCACCCCAGTCCCTCACAGCCCCCACCCCAGCTCCCACACCAGCCCCACACAGTCCCCAACCCAGCTCCCATCCCAGCCCCACGCAGTCCCCAACCCAGCTCCCACCCCAGTCCCTCACAGCCCCCACCCCAGTCCCCCACAGCTCCCACCCCAGCCCCCACCCCAGTCCCTCACAGCCCCCACCCCAGTCCCCACCACAGTCCCCACCCCAGTCTCTCACAGCTCCCATCCCAGCCCCCACCCCCCACCCCAGCTCCCACACCAGCCCCACACAGTCCCCAACTCAGCTTCATCCCAGCTCTCACCCCTCACCCCTCACCCCAGTCCCTCACAGCCCCCAGCCCAGTCCCCACCCCAGTCCCTCACAGCTCCCACCCCAGCCCCCACCCCAGTCCCTCACAGCCCCCACCCCAGTCCCCACCCCAGTCCCCACCCCAGTCTCTCACAGCTCCCATCCCAGCCCCCACCCCAGCCCCCACCCCCCATCCCCCACCCCCCACCCCAGTCCCTCACAGCCCCCACCCCAGTCCCCACCCCAGTCTCTCACAGCCCCCACCCCAGTCCCTCATAGCCCCCACCCCAGTCCCCACCCCAGTCTCTCACAGCTCCCATCCCAGCCCCCACCCAAGTCCCCACACCAGTCCCTCATAGCCCCCACCCCATACCCCTCACCCCAGTCCCTCATAGCCCCCACCCCAGTCCCTGACAGCTCCCATCCCAGCCCCCACCCCAGCCCCCAACCCAGCCCCCACTCCAGCCCCCACCCCAGCGAAACCATTGGTAACTGCTGTTTAAGAAAAAAACCATCTGCCTCACGAGGGTCCTTCAGGGAAGGAAATCTGCCATATTTACCTGGTCTGGCCTATATGTGACTTCAGACCCACAGAAATGTGGTTTGCTCTTAACTACCGTTGTGGTTCTGTTCGCCGAGCTGGGAATTTGTGTTGCAGACGTTTCGTCCCCTGTCTCGGTGACATCCTCAGTGCTTGGGAGCCTCCTGTGAAGCGCTTCTGTGATCTTTCCTCCGGCATTTATAGTGGTTTGTCTCTGCCGCTTCTGGTTGTCAGTTCCAGCTGTCCGCTGCACGGTGGCACAGTGGTTAGCACTGCTGCCTCTCAGCGCCAGAGACTGGGGTTCAATTCCCGCCTCAGGCGACTGACTGTGTGGAGTTTGCACATTCTCCCCGTGTCTGCGTGGGTTTCCTCCGGGTGCTCCGGTTTCCTCCCACAGTCCAAAGATGTGCAGGTCAGGTGAATTGGCTATGCTAAATTGTCCGTAGTGTTAGGTAAGGGTGGGTTGGGTGGGTTGCGCTTCGGTGGGGCGGTGTGGACTTGTTGGGCCGAAGGGCCTGTTTCCACACTGTAAGTAATCTAATCTAATCTAATCTAAAACGAGTACCCGAGCTACAAATCTTCTCCCAAACTTTGAGCTCTTAACTGCCCCTCGAGATGACTTGGCAAACAGTTTAAGGGCAGCTAGGGAAAGGCAATAAATCCTGGCAAGCTAGTGATTTCCACCTCCCACAGGAGATTAAAACCAGTCGCTCCAAGTCAGAATACTGTGTGACTGAGAGGTAAGGGGCACTTGTAAGTGGCCGTATGCCTGTGATTCTGTGCCCGTGTCCTTCTCGATGGTAGAATTTGAAGGTATGGAACATGCTGTCAAAGGAACGTTGGTGAGTTACTGGAGTAGATCCTATAAATGGGACACACTGAGCTTCAGGAGTGAAGGGATTGGATGTTGAAGCTGGTGAGTGGGATACCATTCCAGAAAACGGTGTTACCCTGGATGGCTTTGAGCATCTTGAATGTTGTTGAATACTGTCATCATTAAGGCAGGTACACAATCTTCCACTGCGCTTCTAACCTTTGCTGTGTAGATGCCTGATGGGATTCTGGAAAACACTTTCTGAAAGCCTTGACATCTTTTCTAACATCTGGTGCTCAGAATTGAAGGCAACCTTTCAGCTGAAGAAGTCAGTAATGTCGAAGGATTCCAGATAATCCCTTGATTTGCTGCTCCATGTCTCCATGAGTGAAGTTTTTTATAAGCAGCTTCATTAAAGTGCCCAGCTACATACAAAGATTTGTGTTCATGCACCCCCTGGTCATTCTGTTCAAAACTGTACAATGATGATTATTCTGTCTTATCTCATTCTTCCTTCCATGATTGCTGCTTGCCTGTGAATTACTGTCGGATATTTTGAGGGTATAACAGATTAGAGACCAGAATGAGAAAAGGACAGATTTTTTTCCAGGATACTATGTGTCGCAGGGAGATAAAATAGTGAAGAAGGTGTTTAGTATGCTTGCCTTAATTGGTCATGGCATTCAGTACAGGAGTTGGGAGGTCATGTTGTGGCTGTACAGGACATTGGTTAGGCCACTTTTGGAATATTGTGTTCAATTCTGGTCTCCCTCCTATTGGAAAGATGTTGTGAAACTTGAAAGCATTCTGAAAAGATGTACAAGAATGTTGCCAGGGTTGGAGGATTTGAGCTATGGGGAGAGGCTGAACAGGCTGGGGTTGTTTTCCTTGAAGAGTTGGAGGCTGAGGGGTGACCTTATAGAAGTTTATAAAATCACGAAGGGCATGTATAGGATAAATAGATAAAGTCTTTTCCCTGGGGTTGGGAGTCCAGAACTAGAGGGCATAGGATCAGGGTGAGAGGGGAAAGATATAAAAGGGACATAAAGGGCAAGTTTTTTTCAAACAGAGGGCGGTTTGAATTGAACTGAATTTATTGTCATGGGTACCGAGGCACAGTAAAAAGCTTTGTCTTGTGAACAATACAGGCAGATCACAGAGTTAAGTAGCATAGATAGTAAATAATAAGTAAACAGCAGCAAAAACAAAAACACAGGTACAGGCGAATGTCAAGAGTTTGTGAGCCCATTCAGTATTCTAACAACAGTCGGATAGAAACTGTTTTGAAACCAGCTGGTGCGTGTGTTCAGACACCTGTACCTTCTCCCCGATGGTAGAGCTTGTAGAAAAACATTGCCAGGGTGGGATGGATCTTTGAGAATGCTGGCGGCCTTTCCTTGACAGCAGGCCTGGTAGACAGATTCTATGGATGGAAGGTTGGCCTTTATGATTGTCTGGGCCGGGTTCACCACTCTCTGTAACCATCTCCGATCTGGAATGGTACAGTTGCCATACCAAGGTAGTGATACATCCAGACAGAATGCTCTCGATGGCGCATCTATAAAAGTTGACAAGGGTATTTGCCGTCATGCCAAATTTCCTCAGCTGCCTGAGGAAGAAGAGACATTGTTGGGCCTTTGTAACCAGTGCGTCCACATGGAGAGTCCAAGAAAGCTTGTTGTGGATGACCACTCCCAGGAGCTTGACACTCTCCACTCGCTCCACCTCTGTGCTGTTAATGTGTAGGAGGGGGCATGAGGAACATCCTGCTGAAAGTCAGTAATGAGTTCCTTGGTTTTGACGGTATGGAGAGCTAGGTTGTTCTCAGTACACCATGTTTCTAGGTCTTCCACCTCCCGTCTGTAGTCTGTTTCATCACCATCTGAGATTCGACCGACTACGGTGGTGTCATCAGTGAACTTGTAAATGGCATTAGTCTGGTATTTGGTAACGCAGTCATGGGTATACAGTGAGTACAGTAGGGGGCTGAGTACACCCCCTGGGGGGGCTCCAGTGTTGAGTGTTAGTGAGGATGAAATATTGTCCCCAATCTTCATGGATTGTGGCCTGTGGGTCAGGAAACTGAGGATCCAGTTGCAGAGAGTGGGGCTTAGTCTGAGATCACTAAGTTTAGTAATCAGTCTCGAGGGGATCATAGTGTTGAAGGCTGAACTGTAGGCAATGAGTAGGATTCTTACTTGGCTGTTCTTGGTGTCAAGATGTTCTGGGGAGGAATGAAGGGACAGTGATACGGCATCTGACATGGATCTGTTGGTCTGACAGGCAAATTAGAGTGGGTCAAGAGAAGTGGGGAGGCTGGGTTGATTAATGCCATGACCAGCCTTTCAAAGCACTTCATGATGACCGAAGTTAGGGCCACTGGGCGGTAGTCATTGAGACAGGCTGCATGAGCCTTCTTAGGCACAGGGATGATGTTGTCCCTCTTGGAACAGGCAGGGAGAGTGGCCTGCTGCAGGGAGAGGTTGGAGATGTCTGAGAAGACCTCTGCCAGTTGATCTGCACATGCTCTGAGAGTACAGCCTGGTAATCCATCTGGTCCCATCACTTTCCTTGGATTCACACAAAGGAAAACTGATCTGACCTCTGATCCAGTGACTGTTGGGATAGGTTTGTCAGTAAGCTTTATCCAGTAAGCTGGCTTTGAGGATCAGAGGAGCTTTAAACCTGAGAGTTCAGATAAAACAGTTATTGGTAATTCTTTAAAAGGATACCATTATGTTTAAAGAGTGTAGAACGATTGTCGAAAATAGGAAATTTAGATCTGCGCACCGGAGTTCGCAAGGAGTATCCCGGCGAAATATTCTTTAATCCACTCAGCACAGTCACTGCTCCCAGAACCACGGCTGCAGTTTTCTTGGGGCAATATTTGCTTTTCAGCTTCTGGCAACTAATGGCCACAAAAGGTGAAAGTGACGGTGAACCAGACGGAACAGTCAGTGGTTGCATAAAGCAGGATGGCGTGGATATTACACACTGGGATGGACTCCAGGAAAACAAACTGCTCCTCATAAACAATTGGAATGTGTCTCAATATCAGATCAAGGATGATAACCAGGAGATCAGCTACTGCCAAGGCCACCAGGTTGTATGGAACACATTGAGAGACCGCACTTACCCTGAGACAGTATTGTCACTATGTTAACTGTAACAAAGGGAATTAAACAAGGGTTATTCATCAGTTTGGATCAAAGATATTGATTTGGCTCATGATTTACTGTCTTTTTTTAATCTCTGTTACTCTGCCTGGTGATGTATTGAAATGATTGTACCTGCCACAGGATTATCTGCTTGAGACAGATTAACATTCAAAGAAAGCAATTATAAAATGCAAGTTATAATTAGGGACAGAATGAAACATGAGGATGTTATAGAATATTGGATAAAAGTCACCGCGAAGCTGATATTTTCATTCCAGCTGCAGTAAAGAGATGAATGGGGGTAAAGAGCAGCAACAGAGCTGGTCTGAGAACACCAATGAGATTAGAGTAGAGAGAGACGGCTGAATAAAGAGTGCAGCAGAATAAAACCAAGACCAGCCACCAGAGTGAGAGTAAGCCTAACGGGGCAATTGAAGACCACAGACAGAACAGGTGAGAGACCAGCAAATATGTCAATGTATCTAAAAAACTGTCAACGTGTCAATCTTGGAATGGATCACAATTTGTGTCTGTCCCAACAAAACCCTCGAGCTTCCAAATGTCAATGTTTGAATGACCCCAAGCTCCAGAGGGTTTACCTTTTGAAACACTCATACGATTTACATCTGCAGTAAATTCCTGAGTCCATTGTGTTTGCAGTTCGGCTGATCCATGGCTGACTCTCACCTTACTTGAATCTTCATTCTGGATTAGTGATGCTGGAAGAGCACAGCAGTTTAGGCAGCATCCAAGTAGCTTCGAAATCGACATTTCGGGCAAAAGCCCTTCATCAGGAATAAAGGCAGTGAGCCTGAAGCGTGGAGAGATAAGCTAGAGGAGGGTGGGGGTGGGGAGAAAGTAGCATAGAGTACAATGGGTGAGTGGGGGAGGGGATGAAGGTGATAGGTCAAGGAGGAGAGGGTGGAGTGGATAGGTGGAAAAGAAGATAGGCAGGTAGGACAAGTCCGGACAAGTTATGGGGACAGTATCCGTTGCTCCCGTTGCGGTCTCCTCTACATTGGGGAGACTGGGCGCCTCCTAGCAGAGCGCTTTAGGGAACATCTCCGGGACACCCGCACCAATCAACCACACCGCCCCGTGGCCCAACATTTCAACTCCCCCTCCCACTCTGCCAAGGACATGGAGGTCCTGGGCCTCCTTCACCGCCGCTCCCTCACCACCAAATGCCTGGAGGAAGAACGCCTCATCTTCTGCCTCGGAAAACTTCAACCCCAGGGCATCAATGTGGACTTCAACAGTTTCCTCATTTCCCCTTCCCCACCTCACCCTAGTTCTAAACTTTCAGCTCAGTAACTGTCCCCATAACTTGTCCGGACTTGTTCTACCTGTCTATCTCCTTTTCCACCTATCCACTCCACCCTCTCCTCCTTGACCTATCACTTTCATCCCCTCCCCCACTCACCCATTGTACTCTATGCTACTTTCTCCCCACCCTCACCCTCCTCTAGCTTATCTCTCCATGCTTCAGGCTCACTGCCTTTATTCCTGATGAAGGGCTTTTGCCCGAAACGTCGATTTTGGAGCTACTTGGATGCTGCCTGAACTGCTGAGCTCTTCCAGCACCACTAATCCAGAATCTGGTTTCCAGCATCTGCAGTCATTGTTTTTACCTTACTTAAATCTTCAGATAGTTTACAAAACTCTCACCTGACGGTGTTTATTGATGAGCAGTGTGGAGAAGGCTTAACATAAATAATATGAGACATTGGATAACAGAAGTACAACAATCTCTGCAACCATTGGGTGTCACGGTAGCACGGTGGTTAGCACTGCTGCTTCACAGTGTTAGAGACCCGGGTTCAATTCCCACCTCAGGCGACTGACTGTGTGGAGTTAGCACATTCTCCCCGTGTCTGCGTAGGTTTCCTCCGGGTGCTCCGGTTTCCACCCACAGTCCAAAAACGTGCAGGCTAGATGAATTGGCCACACTAAATTCCCAGCAGTGTTAGGTGTAGGGGGATGGGTCTGGATGGGTTGCGCTTCGGCGATTTGGTGTGGACTTGTTGGGCTGAAGGGCCTGTTTCCACACTGTAAGTAATCTAATCTAATCACTTTTAGAAGATCTTTAAATGTGGTTGGCAGGTAAATGGCACTTGACAGCATTTAATTCTGTTGTTTGCTTCATACACTTGTCTCATGACCATGCTGGTTTAAACTTTCTCCCTCCCTTTTCCCTCTTGATTTTCAACTGTTCTTGAATTACTTGCTGTATCCCAACTGTAAGACAGATCCAAAGTACATGTTGAAAGTCTCTATTTCCATGTTTCCCTCAGTGTCCTATTCAATGGAGCAAAGTCTCATTTTATCACCTCTTTTGTCTTTTCACAGACTTGAGGAAGTGTTTGGTGTGTATTTATTGAGCAGACAGACTCAGGAAAAGATGGAGATGGGTGACATAACAGATGTGGTTATTGGGGGTTTGGGATGGAGAGGTGAAGGGGGTTGGAATCAGCTTTGTGTACACGAGAACCCAAGGTTGTGACCATTCTGCTTCAACCTTAGCCTTTGGTCAGGAAAGGGGTTTGTACCAAGGCACAGGGAATGGGATTTGTCATTGGAAATGAAGCAACTGGATACAGGCTTCACAAAATGACAAGGACAGGAACAATAACAGTTAAATATGGGTCATCAAGTCAATAACTAGTTAGAGAGACTTACCAGGGACACCAAGAATAGCCAGGATGGGATAGTAACCGACTTGAATAACCTGCAGTGTGTATCTGACCCACCATTCTAATGGGGTTCGATCTAGAGAAAGCATGTAGAGAGCTGAGTCTAATCCTTTGTCCATTGTTATAAATTCCAATCTATTCTCAGATTCCAATCTCTCCTTTCCCTCTGTCCAGAGGCCTGTTGCTGCTGGAAGGTGATGTTCCTGCTGATCCTGTGGGGTAATGCATTAAAAGGAACCTCCTTATTAATAAAAATCAGAAATCCTGCAGTGACACAGATAGGATCCATGGAGACTGAGATCAGTCAGAATCACTGAACAACCAAGTCCAATTAACCTCTTCCAATCCAGCGCTTTATGTCCCCAATAAACTAAAACAGTTAGCCTGTCTGGGTGGGATGTAAGAGGGTTGCTGAGGGAATTTGGAGAAATTGCATAAAGGTCAGTCTGAAACATTCAATCCTTCTTGGGAAGGGGGTTACCAGACAAGCAGGGGATGGTGTAAATGTTAGTCCTGTTTATAAAAGTAGAGATGGTTAAACCCATTTAATTACAGAACAGTCAGTCTAATGTCAATAAAATATATGCAGGGAGCTCTTAAATTTTATATCTTGGGACAATTTAATGTGGGGCTTAGAAAAACCATGAGATAATATTTGACAAGTAGCAAACATACATGAAAGGAAAATCGCTTCTGACTCATTTTATGAGATTCTTTTGGTGAAGTAATCGAGAAGATGAGGAGGAGCTATTGGGGTTAATCCATTTGGTTGTTGAGGGGCTTTTAATTCACACACATTAAGAAACTGAAAACCGTTGATGAAAAAGGTGCAGTGAGAGTGTGGATAAGGCATTGGTTAAGGGACAGATTATAATGGGATGGGTGAATGGTCATGGTTCAGATTGGAAGGGGAGAACACAGTGATATTGCCCTGGGGTCAGCATTGGCAGCACTGCCCTTTCCGAAACATACGATTGACCTTAACTGATCCATAATGGACATTACTTTCAAGGACACATTCACTACGAGAAGGATTTTAAAAGCGGAGGAGAAAAAAGGAAATTGTTTTCGGATGCAGAGAGTTGTTTAAATCTGGGAATCTCCTGCCTCAGGACTTGATGGAAACAGATTCAATCCTGGGTTTCAAATGGAACAGGATAAATCATGTTGTGAGGAATTTTCAGTTCCAGCGAACATAGCAGGCAGGGTAGACAAAACAAAGCAATTCCTTTAAAGACAAAACCAAATAGGTTCCATCGGTTTTGTAAAAATCTCAGGTTTTGTGATTATGAAATCCAGCCAGTCTTCCCTTCGGTGTAATTGCTGATCAGGAGACTTTAGCGGGAAGCATGGTCATGTTCCTATCCATAATCAGGAGCATGAGGCTAATATTCCGGGAATATCAGTACAAAGTTCATTGCAGCAAGTGATCAATAACATGGAGAATGAAAAATCTACCTCATGGTGGCTACGTGGCCATTATTGTGAAAACCCACTTGGTTCATAATGTACTTTTAGGGAAGGAAATCTCCCATTCTTGGCCAGTCTGGCTGACACGGGGCTCCAGATCAAGGTGATTGAGTCTGACTCTTAATTGTTATCTGAAATAAAACAACTCAGCTCAGGGCAATTAGGGACAGGCAACAAATGTTCACATCCCATCTCCAAATAAAAGCTTAGAATACAAAACTAGTCATATCTTTTTCTTCTGACTAAGTGTACACCCTTCCAACAGACCCTGAGGGAGAGACGGGCCCAGCTGGACAGTCACGTGACGGGCCAGAAGCTGCAGCAGGGTAGACAATGAGGGCCATTGTGTCCCACAGCCCAGCCTGCTGCCCCTGGCCCTCCCTGTGCATCTGGATGAAGTCCCTGATTGTCAACACAACAGGCTCCTCTCCTGCCTAGGCCTCAGCAGAGAAAAACATTCCATCCAGAACTCAGAGAAAAGAAATCTTTGTCAGTCTGACTATCCAGGTCACTCCCTCTCAGTCTCAGTCTCATTCTCATTCTCATTCTCTAGGTGTGTCCCTCACTGTCTCTTTATCCAACCCATAGATAGACAGACTGACAGACGGTCTCTGTCTGTCTCTCAGAATTTAGTTCCCTTTCTCTCCATCTCTCTCCCTCACCCAGTGACTTGTTCTGAGAACCTCACATGAGATTGTTCCATCTCAAAACGAAGCTCTGCAATTGAAACTTTTAGCTCATACACTGTAGCTTTCAAAGCATTCTTAAAATGAAAACGTGATTATTAGAATGAACATTTTCTTGTCATATTAACAAAATATAGATCATTAATAAATACATACACATCAAGTATGTTTAGCCATCTCCTAGCTCAGTCATTTTCTATAGACTATAATTTCCATTTTTACAAAGCTGTCTCTTTAAATCGTTTCTTTGTGTCTGTTCCATCTCCTCAGGGTCACTTTGTTTTCAATCTCTCACTGAGTGATTGCTCAGCTGAAGCAGCTAAGGGGCTGATTAGCAGCTTATTAAAAGATCCTGTGGGGCAGGAGCTGCCCTTTCAGTTTGGGAGGCTGTGTGGATAGACACCTCTCTGTAGCTGTGAGGGATAAGGACAACTAATACAGAGAAGGGGGATTGATAACAGATACAAGTCTAGCTTGCTCCGGGGATGGTGGGGGGAGAAACCTTCTCAATGTGGGTTTGAGCATCAAAGAAAATGTTCAGGCCCTTCCTCAGTCTGGGAAACCAGTGGAAGGTGTTGGAGCAGCTTGTTCCTGGCCAACAGCTGGGGTCTACTCCAAAACATGTTTCTCCTTTCCTGTCCCTCTGCATTCTGAACAATCCTCCAATTCCCAGTGAAAAAAGCTCTCTCCATCGGGAGAGGAAAGGAATTGCTTTATGGAAGTAAAAGACTGTACTGTAAGATGGAGTCAGGATTGTAGGGAAGAGCTGCTAATCTCTGAGAAATGGTCGTTACCACTGACTTGTCCCTCACTGGAACCAAACACAAACTGACCCACAATTGACCATCAGCACTAAACTGATTCTGGAGTGTGCACCATCTGAGAGGGTGGGGGTGGAAACCACGACCAGCCTGGCTCCAGGCTCCAGAAGGAATTGATCAGAGGCTCCTTCACTGGAACAGAGTCTAGATTAGAGTGGTGCTGGAAAAGCAGGGGGTGGAGTAACTGGGACAGGGAGCTGGATTAAACAGCGGGGAGTACGGTGACTGGGATAGGGAGCTGGATTGATGCAGAATTCCGATCCTCTGGCTGATCTCTCCAGGTTGCTTGCCTCCTTGAAGTGTAGGGAATTTGCATGATATTCTCTCTTCACTTGCTGTCCCTGCCAATTCGGTGACTGATAAGTCCTTTGTGTGTAGAATTAAACAGCTTCACTGACTTTAATAAACAACAGAACTGTAACTGCATAATGTGGTGAGTTAACCACTGTCCCATGATCCAGTCACCCAAGACCTGCAGGAGCCTGAGGAAGGGATGGTAAAGAGGTGGTGAGAGCAAGCCTGAAATCTCCAGGGTGTTCTATCTCCTCCTAGAGTTTTGCTCTGATTTGAGCAGTTAACCCTTCAATGATTGCCCCTGCCTTAATCATGGATCCCCACTACTCCAGGTGTCTGTTAATTATATTGAGACACACTGTCTCACTGAGACAAAGCAGAACTAGGACTGGCTTTCTGCTTGAAGCCAGTGTTTAGTTAAAGCTATCGATACCCAAACGCTCAGCTCCATAATGTTGGCTCCATTTAAAATAGTGCAATCTACAGTGAAGCTCCTTAATTCAGTCTGAACACGGAGACATGGAGGTTGAACTAGTCCACTCTGGATATGACTCTCCTGATGAGTCCCATTTTAATTGAAATGATTTGACAAATGCACATCTGAGCTTAATCCCTTGATCACCTCTGCACTAATTAATTCCATGTGAACAATGAACTTGGGATAATAACCCACACAAATGAAGATTGGTGACAGCTCGACTTTGTGGTCTTGGCTCAGTTGGAAGCTGAAGATCATGAATATCCAAGTTTATTAAATGCAGTTTCAGTAATTGCCCTCCATGGGTCATGTTGCACATTGTGTCCTCCACCACCCATCAGTAACCCACCTACAAGCCGGAACTAATTGATCTCCCTTTGACCACAAAAATAAGGCAACACTTTCCTCAATACCTGAGGATTCTGTTTGTCCTGGGAGTCTCAGCTCAAATCAGTTCCGTGATCACATCTAGTCATGTATTTGGGGAATGAAGTCTGCCTATCTAATTATGTACTTACCATGATGACCTTTTAAGTAGTTCATGTTGTTTCATGATTTTTCAGAACATCATTAACTGCTCTCCACAATTCATGATCAGACTGGTAGTGACTTTGAGAGAATGGAGTCAGTCTTTCCCAGACTGGACAGAGATGGAATATCCCCTTTGGAGGATATTAGGGAACTGATGGGTGTTCACGGTTCCATAACTCCCTTGTAGATGAACTCTAATGCCACCCAGCTGTTCTTTGCCCTTTAATTGGAGTTTGACAAATTTCTTTCCATTCGGAAATGGGAGGAGGCCAGGCCCACTCTGTTGGTGGGAGATTCCAGGTTCTCCTGGTTAATGATTACAATGGGAATATGTCACTCAGTCTCAGTATCCCAAGAGCACCATCCCTGTTCCTTGTGCAGATGATCCCATCGGTTGTATCATGGGAAGATGATGGATCTCCTTTTGTAAAATTACTAATACTTTGACCAAGTTTCTGGATGTTTTGAGCTGCTTCTATTTAAAATCAGATGGTACACTTGTGGGTGCCATTGTTTGAAAAAAATGACACTTTTGACATTACAGCAGTTGATTTTTAAATTAGCCCAGGTTTTTGCAATTTTTCCTCCATACCGGTTCCTGTGGACCTGCCCAAGGGTCAACCCATACCCCTGAATGGGTACCCCTGTCTCTACTGGGGGATGGAATTAACAGGAGTCTAGCTCAATGACCAATTATCTCAGTAATTGTACTAATGTTTGGTGAGTTTTGAGAAGATCTGTTACTCAGGTTGAGGTTCTGGATGTAAGTTTGCTCGCTGAATGAAAACTAACCAGCTGTGGGCAGGGGGAAGATGTTTGCTTGAGCACGTTTTCATTGCACACCTTCTCCAGTGAACTGACCTCCTTCTCAAACACACCCGTGACATCGACAATGACCACCAAACCTTTTCTCGAGGATAATGTCCAACATTTCCATCATTCATCCTCAACTCTTCTCCAAACTTCTACGAATGTTTTCTAACAGTATTTACCGACATGTTCATACAATTTCTGAACTGTCTTTTAATGCCATTTAATTCTCCTTTTAACCCAATACCATTGGGTCCTGCTGCTGTTCTGGGACCCACCCCACGAATGATCATCCATTTCCTCTACTCACTGGCTCCATCAGGTGATCAGTGGAAGTAATACCTCCATTAGACTTCAATCACATCATGAGCCTTTATTGGAGGTTAATGTCACTCTCTGATCTATTCACTGACCCGATGGGCTTGCAACCTGGTCTCAGCAACAGACACAAATCTGGGGGTCTCCAGCGGTCAGTTAGTGTTGAGATGGTTGTCATTTTTCTGGTGTGGTTAATATTTGTCACAATCCCCCAGCACAAGTGAGCTTACAGGGTGTGGCCAGGTATCTGTCCATCCAGAACCCGTGAGATTGACTAAATCTCCCATTATTTATTTAATAGCACCGTCCAATGACAGTGCCCACAGTCCACACGGGTCAACAGTGGATCGAGGCAGACCAAGCCAACTGGCTGTTCCACAAACCTAAAGCCAGTACTCTGGTCCAAAGACTCGTAAAACCAACTTAAAAACAAGGGACATGAGTTAAACAGGTACACTCTCCCACTGCCATTACCAGGGGAACCATGAGGTACAACCAAACATCGTGAGATAATCGGATCAAACACACTCTCTCAACGGTGACTATACAAGCAAGGGTTCCGGGGAGACCCCATCCACAACTAAAGCCACAGTCACATCCCCCGCCATTCCCAAAATGGGTTTAGCCTACTCTCCTGTTCGAGGGCAATTACTGAGTGATTTAGAATATAAATGAGCAGTTAGTAGAATAAATGACACAAACCTTCTGAAGTTTGTAATACCAGCAGTTTGTGATGGAGTTGAAGACTGTAGCCAATTCCAAGACAACTGAAAGATCCTTTCTATTGCTCTGG
Organism: Chiloscyllium punctatum; assembly: GCF_047496795.1. Taxonomy (NCBI): domain Eukaryota; kingdom Metazoa; phylum Chordata; class Chondrichthyes; order Orectolobiformes; family Hemiscylliidae; genus Chiloscyllium; species Chiloscyllium punctatum. The sequence goes on from NC_092780.1 coordinate 53,829,109, forward strand.
GCTCCTTTTTGAATAATATTTTGTAAGAAGGCTGTATCCCCATTACAGCCCAGTGTTGCTACATTACAACCATTCTGTCCAAAATTCAAACTGAGTCCCCTCACTTAAACCCTTAGGGAAAAGACTTGCTAAAATCAGGCCAATAGTAATAGGTCTCTGGTTATCAATTACTTTAAGGCTGTCCTTGTCGTCCAATCTTTGGAATTAAAACAGTTTGATTTGTCAATGAATCTGGTCCCGCTCCTGATCCAGAGAGAACCTTGAGGTGAGTAGTAACTCTCTGAATATTAATGTCCTCCAGGTTCATCCCATTGAGTCCTGGGACACGTTTCGGATTGATCTCTTCAATCGCTGGCTTGATTTCACTTCCTTCTGTGGGGCTCATCAGGAGCTTGACATTCCCCCTGATGGTATATGGCTAGAACTAATGTCCCAGCTTCATGATTGGGAATGGATCATTCCCCACTGTATACCCTTTCCAGCTCCTCACTGGGGAGAGGACAGAGGGGAACAGTCAGTGCCCCAGAGTTTACTGGGTACATTATCTCCTATTGTTATTCAGTATTTGAGTCTCTTTAATGGGATTTCTTAGCCAAATGTTTCCAGGCAACACTATTGGTGTCCTCTTTCTGCCTTCTCTTACTAGTCCTCTGTGACCTCCTTCCATGATCTGCTTTCCTCCCTTTCCCTGAAGTTGTTTCTCCTTGAGTCAATGATTCCGTGTTCTGAGCCCCAGACCCTGCTCTCTTGTTTCTGGATCCTTTTTAACTGAGTAATTCTTCTGCCTGAGTTAATTGTTCTTCAAGATCTGTATTAGACAATAGGCAGGTAATTGAATAATCTCCTTAGCAACCTCAAGGAATGGCATTTAATCTTGAAACAGTGCAGACATTCTGTGAGAATTCTCCTTTTCCCACTAATGCTGCCAAGCCCTTTCCTTTGGCTGTGGTTTTGCTCGATAATAGGCAGGGACGGTGGGAATCTCGTTCATCCATTCACTCAGGTCACTAATTAGATGACCAGGCATTTGGTTACATTGAACACTCGCCATCTATTGTCCGGGTCGTGTCTGTTCCGAGTTTTATTGTCGTCTCTCGTCCATGTGAGACCGAACCCCAATCTCGTGTTGCCACAGATTTTAGATAGGCATCTCTCTAAAATATAATACTTTATGACTACAATTAAATGTAAAATATTAATATGTATTAAAACAAATATAATTGAGAATTCAAAATTTATAATTAAAGTTAGCAAGCTAATAAAAGTCCATAAAAATGTGAATTAACTGTTCAGGGAAGTTGTAAGACGAATGATCTCTTGGGTAAATGTCTTGTCATGTTTAATTCCTAATATCTCCATCAATTCATTGTTCTTCTTGTACCATCTACCCCCTCGCTCCTATCTCGAAGCCAGAAAAGGATCCATTGGCACCTTTTTAGTTCGGTGCAAAATCTCCTCCTTTCAATGTTGATCCTTCTTTACCTTCTCTTCCCATACTAATTGCAAAGAATCATTTTCAAACCATTATAGTGATGCCCACCAATACTGCTCCATTAACCTTATGCTAGATTAGGTCAGGAATCCCCAGCGTCCCTTCCATCTCTTTTTTTAAATGGGCTTTAATAAAGATTGTCCAACCATTTTCCTTTGTAAATTGAGTGAATGCTTCAACAATTTTGTTATGGCTCTTAATCCTCATGTTGTTCTTGGGGCACCAATTTAGAGGCAGCACCATGTCTCAGTGGTTAGCACTGCTGCCTCACAGCACCAGGGTCACAAGTTCAATTCCAGCCTCTGGTGACGGTGTAAACTCCTTAAGACAGGAATGGAAGTAAGGCTATTCCGCCCATTGAGTCCACTATGCCATTCAATCATGGCTGATGGGCATTTCAACTCCACTTATCAGCATTCTCCCCGTAGCCCTTAATTCCTCGTGACAACAAGAATCTATCAATCTCGGCCTTGAAGACATTTAGCGTCCCGGCATCCACTGCACTCTGTGGCAATGAATTCCACAGGCCCACCACTCTCTGACTGAAGAAATGTCCCTGCATTTCTGTTCTGAATTTACCCCCTCTAATTCTAAGACTGTGTCCACGGGTCCTAGTCTCCTTGCCTAACGGAAACGATTTCCTAATGTCCACCCTTTCCAAGCCATGTATTATCTTCTAAGTTTGTATTCAGTCTCCCCTTTAATCTTCTAAACTCCAATGAATATAATCCCAATCTGCTTTGTTATGAATGCTACAAGCATTCAGGTAAAGTGCCTTAATGCTAACTTTATCATTAGAGATATTGGAAGTCCTTTTTGCTGCATTCCCAGTCTGCCTCGAGTTTAAATCCACCTGCACATATGCTATCCTATTGCTTATCTTCCCATTTAACTCCATACTCCGTCGCTTTCACTCCCCACCCCCCACCCCCCACCCCCAACTCAGAAGTTTAAAGTCCTACTGACCACCCTATTTATCCTCTTTGCTAGAACATTGCTACCTAATCGGTGCCAATGCCCCATGAAATGGAATCTCTTTCCCACACCAATCCCTTAGCCACGTGTTTACTTCCCTAATTTTCTTATCCCTATGCCAATTGGCACATGGCTCGGGCAGTAATCTGGAGATTATGACCCTTGAGGACCTGTACTTCAATTTCCTTCCTAGTGCTTCATAATCCCCAAACAGGTCCTCCACCCTAGCATTGCCTATATTATTAGTACCAACATGGACCACAACAACTGGATCCTCCCCCTCCCGCTCCAATATCATTTCAAGCCGGTCGGAGATGTCCCGCACCCTGGCACTGGGCAGGCAACACACCATGCGAGACTCCTGATCTGGCCTGCAAAGGATACTATCTGCCCCCCTATTTATAGAATCCCCTATAACCACGACTTGTCTATTTGCTCCTCCCCTCTTGAATGGCCTTCAGCACCATGGTGCTGTGGTCACCTGGCTCATCCTGTCCAGAACCCTTTTCCTCATCCCCGCAGGGAGCAAGAATCTCATACCTGTTGGACAAGGTCATGGTCTGAGGCTCCTGCACTCCGGAACTCAGGATCCCCCTACCTGCCTCACTTACAGTCACACCCTGCTGTCCCTGATCACTGACTGAATGTGAATTACTGAATCTCCCAGGTGTGACTGCCTCCTGAAACAAAGTGTGCAGGTAACTCTGCCCCTCCCGGATGTGCCGCAGGGTTTGAAGCTCAGATTCCAGATCATCAACTCTGATATGGAGAACTTCCAGCATCCAGCATTTGCTGCAGATGTGGTCACAGCCGTTCACAATGGGATCAGTCAGCTCCCACATCATACAGCTACAGCACATCACCTGCCCAGCTAACTCTGCTTAGTTCATTGCTCGCATTCTCCCTGTGTCTGCGTGGGTTTGCTCCGGACTCGTCCCACAGTCCAAAGATGTGCAGGCCAGGTGAATTGGCCATGATAAATTGCCCATAGTGTTGCGTGCATTTAGTCAGAGAAATGGGTCTGGGTGGGTTACTCTTTGGAGGGCCAGTGTGGACTGGTTGGACCGAACGGCCTGTTTCCACACTGTAGGGAATCGAATCTAATCTCAATATGACGAAGCGTTTCCATGGCTACACGGCATCACCTACAATTCTTATTACTTCAAGGATAGAGTTGACCTTGTGGGATATGAGTTGGTTTTAAGTAGAAAAGTATTGATTACCTTCAATGTCTTCGATTATAACCATTATCTAGTCCAATTATTAGGTGATCATTTTTAAAGTAGTGGACGCCAGCCCCTTGACTGGGCAACACCATCCACTTCTCAACCTCTAATCCTCTCCATTTATCATAATTTTTACTCATGGTCTCCTCTATCTCTTCACAATTATTTGTAAGCTGCGTCGTCCCGGATCCATCTGACTGGGTACTAATTCGAGGATTCCAGATGTCAGTAAGAATCTTGAGCTACTCAGTTCCCTAATTCTTTCCGATATTTCCGATTCATTCCATCGGAGTGAGGGATCTTGTCAGAGGATCTTGTAAACGCCTCATACTTTCATATTACTGCTGTTGGAATTAAAATCGCTAACTTAGTTAGCGCGAGTCCACCACCTCTATTACGGGCATGTAAAAAGCCATCCGTAATCGACTGGCAGATGTAAACTCTCTTTAATCAAACCCTGAATTATCACCATCTAATCTGGAAAGATAATTTTGTGAAGCTACTAAGTGTTAAATAGTCATATAATCTGGGGATAAAATGTTTGAAATAACTCTACTTTCTGCCCCGGTTTCAGTCAGGATCTTTGTAAATTCCTTACCCAATGTTTGAATAGCCCTTCCCCATTGGCCATGTCTATACTCAGCCATGGATCTTTTTTAGCTCCAAGATACTTTTCTACATTTCCAGGCTCGATGAACTTTAATATATTACAGAATCCAATTATTCCTATTATTGTTTTATTTTTACAAATAAAATGTAACCCTTTAGTTTTCCTGATGTTTATGTCCAATTCTGTAATCGCTCAGACTTTCTGCTCTATTTTAAGGTGAAATGCCATTCCTTTGTACGTATGACTTACTGATGCAATGATAGTTATCCCCATTGGGATTTAAAAAGATCCCTTTATTACCCTCTTCTCTTGTGCTTAAGAGGATCAAAAGAGAGATTGAAAAGAACAGGTGACAATGAATCTCCCTGCTTTATACCTTTTGGAAAATATCAATTTTGTTGGTTTTACATCAAAAATCTTCTACACTCGTGCTATTAGTCGATAAACTTGCTATTACTTTCATGAATTCTGCCAGTAATAATAATCAAGGGTTTTTTCATTTTTCTTGGGTAAGGAAAGTAAAATGTCACACGTGGCTGAACTAACTCCACAAAGGATGGTGTTCCCTCACCAAGTCATCCTTTATTTGTATGTGGGAAGTCCTTGACACTGATCCAACTCCCTCAGAGCCAGCTCTCAGTGACATCATGTATGACACACCCCCTGTTTATTTTTTCCCTTTTTTACAGTGAAAGACACAAGGTGCACAAATCTTTATTCAATTTCCACCATCAAGAAGAAACGAAACACCCGCGTGGCCAGTGACAAGCGGTGCCCTTCACAAAGGGCAAAGGGCAATGCTGGGTGATCAAACAGTGAAGGGGAGGGTAAGGACTAAATCAAAATAGTCGGAGGGGGAAATAATACACTCCACTCCCTGCGACGCCCACCTCTCCCTGAACGACTCCAGGGTGTCGGTGGACACCGCGTGCTCCTTCTCCAAGGACACCCGGGCTCTAACGTAACCCCGGAAGAGGGGCAGGCAGTCGGCCCTAACGACCCCCCTCCACGGCCCGCTGCCTGGACCTGTTGATGGCCAGTTTGGCCAGGCCCAGGAGCAGACCCACGAGGAGGTCCTCGGACCTGCCCTCCCCCCTCCGTACCGGGTGCCCGAAGATCAGGAGCGTGGGACTGAAGTGCAGCCAAAAGCAGAGGAGAACGTTTCTGAGATTATCAAAAAGGGAGTGCAAACGCCCCCACCCAATATATACATGGTCCACGGACTCCACAGCGCCACAGAACAAGCAGTTGGGCTGGGAGTCCGTGAACCACCTCAATCTGTGGTTGCAGGGACTGCTGCGTGCAGCACCCTCCACCCCAGATCCCTGAGAGAAAGGGGGAGGACTCCCGCATAGAGAGCCCTCCACTGGGGATCTCCACCGCCCCGTGGCAAATGGGCACGCCAAGGCGTGTCCGGACGGTGGATGAGGGAGAAGAGGTGGACGGTGTGCAGCAGCAGTCGATACAGGGCCTTCCTTTTAATATCCTTTAAAAGAAACAAAATTAAAATTCCGGAGGCGGCTCAGGTTGTGGGGCACAGGCTCCCGCGGGAAGTACGGGACCTTGGGGCCAATGTGAAATTCCGTCCGGGCCGGGGTGAGCGCGGACAGGATCCCACCGCACACCTGAGCGTCCTCCAACCGGTGCACTACGTCGGGTCCGAGCACCGCCGTTTTAAGGCGTCGGATGGCGGTGGCCACGTACCGGACGTCTACCGCTGCCCTGCTCGCTATGTCCTGCGGCAGCGTCCAGCCCAGGCCCCCGGCACCCAGCACGTCCCCGACCCTGGTCGCCCTCGCCGTCACGGCCCTCCCCTCCAACAGCCACTCGAACCCGCGAGTACGGAGGTGCGGATTCCTGAGCAACGGCTCCCTGACGACAGCCGCTACTCCAGCCGGAGGGTAGGCGCGACGCGATGCGACCATGTTCCAGACAGTGATCAGGTCCTGGTAAAAGACAGGCAGCGCCTTGAGGGCGACCTCCAAACCGTCACGGTCGATGAACAGGAGCTGCGTGTCGTAGTTGAGGTTACGCACCTGGCGGAAAAAATCCGTCGCCAGGGCGCACCACCGAGGAGGAGGCTCGACGTAAAGGTATCGCCGCAAGGTCTGAAGGCGGAACGTCTCGACCTGGGTGCGGACGCACACCAGCGACTGACCGCCCTCCTCGATAGGGAGACTCAGAACCTGCGCGGCGACCCAGTGCATCTTTTTGTCCCAGAAGAAGTCGACCAACGTTCTCTGGATGTCAGCGACAAAGCCAGGAGGAGGGACCAAAGTGACCAGCCGGTACCACAGCATGGCGGCCACCAGCTGGTTTATGACCAGCACTCGACTCCTGTAAGATAGCACTCGGAGCAGTCCTGTCCAGCGACCTAGGCGAGCCGAGACTTTGGCCTCCAGCTCCTGCCAGTTGGCCGGCCAGGATTCCTCAGCCGGGCTGAGGTAGACCCCCAGGTAGAGGAGATGGGTGGTACTCCAGCTGAACCCCCGTAACTCCTCCGGCAGAGAGTCCACCCGCCACGGACCGACCAGTAGTCTGGAACACTTGGCCCAGTTGATCCTGGCGGAAGACGCCGCCGAGTACACGGCCTGGCACTCGCGCATCCTCCCCAGGTCAGCCGGGTCGGTGAAAGTGAGGAGCACGTCGTCGGCGTAGGCCGAGAGGACCACCCCCGTGCCCGCGCCGCGCAGAACCAGCCCCGACAACCTCCTCCGCAAGAGGCGCAGGAAAGGCTCCACGCACAGGGAATACAGCTGGCCGGACAGGGGGCAGCCTTGACGCACTCCTCTCCCGAAGTGAAGGGGCGCTGTCAGGGACCCGTTAACTTTAACCAGACACTCTGCGGCGGCGTACAAAAGTCGGATCCGGGCGACGAACCGCGTCCCGAACCCGAACGCCCGCAGAGTCCCGAGCAGGTACTCGTGATCGACCCTGTCGAACGCCTTCTCCTGGTCGAGAGACAGGAAGGCGCTCGGCAGACCAGCCCGTCGACAGAAATGGATCAGGTCCCGGACCAGGTGGACGTTGTCGTGTATCCTCCGGCCCGGGACCGTGTAGGACTGGTCCGGGTGAATCATGTGGGCCAGCACGGAAGCCAGGCGAGAAGACAACACGCTGGCGAAGATTTTGTAGTCCGTGCTGAGGAGGGAGACCAGACGCCAGTTCTTCAAAGAACGAAGGTCCCCCTTCTTTGGCAGCAGGACGATGACCGCCCTGCGCCAAGAAAGGGGCAGCTGTCTGGCATTTAGACACTCCCCCAGGACCTGTGCGTAGTCGTTCCCCAGGACGTCCCAGAACGCCCTGAAGAACTCCACAGTCAGCCCGTCCAGCCCCGGGGTTTTGCCCCTCGAGAGCCGGTCGAGGGCGCCGGTCAGCTCCTCTAAAGTGACGGGAGCGTCGAGCCTACCGGCGTCCTCCGGGCCGAGCTGAGGCAGGTCCTCCCACAGAACTCTGCGAGCGTCCTCGCTGGACGGATACGGAGAGAACAGAGCCGTGTAATAGTTTCGGACGTGGGCCCTGACGCCCTCCGGATCCGAGACGAGGGACCCGTCGTCGGCCAGCAGCACAAGGAGCTGCTGACGGGTGCCGCGCCTTTTTTCCAGCGAGTAGAAGAAGGGGGAGCCGCGGTCCAGGTCCTGCAGGAGCTGGATCCACGACCTCACGTACGCGCCCTGAGCCCCGACGAGCTGCAGGTCCCGGAGCGCGGCCTTCTCTTCGTACACCCCGCGCAGGGCCGGGTCCGCGTCGGGCTGACCGAGGCGTGACTCCAGGTCGAGCATCTCCCTCTCCGACTCCACGATCCTGGATTTCCGCCTCTTGGTCGACCCCCTCGCGTACTCCTGACAGAAGACGCGGACGTGAGCCTTGCCCACGTCCCACCATAGCTTCAGGGAGGGGAAGCTTCCCCGCTTCCTTCTCCAGCCGGCCCAGAAACGACGAAACGAGTCCCGGAACCGCTCGTCCTCCAGCAGCAGGTTGTTAAAGTGCCAGTACGCGGAGCCGAGCCTGGCGCCGAACGGAAGGAGTTCCGCCCACACCAGGTGATGGTCCGTGCACGACACCTGCCGCGTGGAGGCCTTCGGAAAACAGGAGGCGTACGCCCGCGAAACGTACAGGCGGTCGATTCTGGACGCTCCGACCCCAGGCCTCACGAAGGTGAAGGCGATGGAGTCGGGATGGAGAGTCCGCCAGACGTCCACCAGGTCGAAGGACTTGACCAAGTCCCCCAACCTCTTCCCCGACGCGCAGCCAGTGCGGGTACCGCCGTGGTCCCTGCCCTCGAGGACGCAGTTGAAATCTCCCCCGAGGACGACGCACGGGTTCTCGTCGATGGAAGCCAGATGAGCGGACAGTTCTTGAAAGAAGCTCGCTTGCCTCGGCCCGGCCAGGGGAGCGTATACGTTCACCAAGTGAAGCACCGCGCCCCCCAGCCGAACCGTCAGGTGAAGCAAACGGCCTGGCACCGGCTCCCTGACCCCCAAGATCTCCGGCTGAAAATGCGGGGCCAACAGGATAGCCACCCCGCCAGATCTGCGGGTGAGGTGACTCATGTAGACCCCCCCTCGCCACTCCAGGAGCCAGGTGGCTTCGTCTCCCGGGGTAGTGTGGGTTTCTTGCAGGAAGCACACCGCATACCTCCCGTCCCGAAGGACCGAGGGGGTCTGGAATCTGCGCTGTGACTCCCTGCTGCCGTTGATGTTGAGGCTGGCTATAGTCGTCTCCATGTCGGAAGCGTTGTGCTACCACCACCAGTACAGTTAAAAAACAAGTACAATTACTGGGAGGACGAGGGAGGGGCACAGGAGTCCCTCGCCCTCACCAGGAGTGCCCCCAGGAAGTTCCTGACTCGCTTTCGCTCGTTGACGTCGAGCCCAGGCGCCTGGCGAGCAGCGTGGGCCGACCAATAAACTTTTTCATAAGAGCTCCAGCGGTCGAGGGCCAGTTGGGCTCTATCCCGGCGACCTCGAGTTTCCTCGACAAATTCCCAGAGTTCCTCGAGGGGGACGAGGGGGAGATCGGCGGGGGGCACCTGGGACTCAAAAATGTCACTACAGACAGAGTCCGCGTCGTCCCCGGTGTCCGCCACCGATCCCGAACCCTCCTCCGGGAGGTCGCCCTCGGTCGCCGACCCCTCCCCCACCGAGAGGATGGGGGCTGGTCCGGCGCCGCCAACTGGCCTCGAACCCCCGGCGACCCCACCCCCAGGGTCACCGGCGGTACCTCCCTCGGCGCACCCCGTCCCGGAACGCCCCGAGTTCGGGTCGTCAGGCGGCGGAGGCTCGGGGCCCCGCTCTCCTCCCGACACCGGGACGCCTGGCTCCTCGGGGAAAAGGTCATCCCCCAGGAAAAGATCGTCCCCCAGGGCCAAGGCTCCCGGAAAAACAGTCTGGGAGGGAGGAGCGGGGATAACACCTACCTCCCCTCCGCCACTCGGCGACCCAGTAAAGGGTCCTTTGTCGACGCCCGCACCGCGGCCCTCGTCGTCGTTGTTGTTGGGCAGGTCAGGCCGCGGTGCGGGATCGTTGGAGGGTCCCGTGGGCCTGTCCCCTGGAGAGGGGCAGCGCCGCCGGCGCGCTGCAGGACTGTCTCTCCCCTCCAAGGGCCAGCCCCTCTTCCCCAGAGAGACGGGGGGATTTATGGGCCTTTCCCTCCCCGCCCGCCTTGGTGGTCATGGGGCCTGAGGCCCCTCCCCCCAGCCTTTCGCCCCAGCCTTTCCCGGAATACGATTGGCTGGGGGAAGGCAGGGGGTGTGGCCAGGGTGGGGAGGGTCAACCGTGTCACTTCCTGCCCCGCCCCTGGTTTATCAGGTGATGGCGGGCGGGGCAGGGGCCCAGTTCCCTCTCCGGGGCCCGGAGACACGGTCGCTGCGGGAGATTGGGCAGCGGTGGTCCCCCCGAGGTTAGTGCCAGGGTGTGGCTGGGCGGGGCGGGGCTCGGGGTCCCCGGGGCCAGGTGTTGCAGTGCCCGGGGCGGGCGTCGCAGCCCCAGGGGTTTCTCCATCAGGGTGGGGGGTAGATGTGGGGTCAGGGTCGGGTACGGGTTCGGGGGTTTGGGGGTCTGGGGGTCAGGGTTCCCGCGCCGGGGCGACGATGGCACGGCCGCAAGGGCATTGTCGTGCCGGGGCGGGGCAGGTCGTGGGCTGGGTGTCGGGGATGGGGATAGGGTGGTCTCCCCGTGGGCGGGCCTGACGCGTCGCGCCGCGCCTTCCTGAGCGCCTTCCGGCCGGCTGGACGCTCACCCCCCTCCATTCCGGAGGCTGGAGAATCGGATGCCTCCGGCTCAGGCTCCGTTGCCGGGGCCTGTGGTGTCGACTCTGGGGGAGGGGGAGTGGGTGCGGCGGCACCGCCGTCAGCCGTTGGCGAGGGCTGGGCGGCCTTTTGGGTGGGGCAGTTTCTCCTGATGTGCCCCACCTCGCGGCACAGGTGGCACCGCACGCCGTCTGCCGTCCAGAAGGCGCGGTAGGCCACGCCCTCGTGGAGGAGGGTAAACGAGCCCTCCGTGACCTCCTCCCGGGCCAGGCAAATGAACACCTGGCGTCGGAAGGAGTAGATGTGCCGGAGGGCGGGGTCCTTGAGACCGAGCAGGAGCGGTTGGATCCCTGACCGGATCTCCCCCAAGGTGGTGAGGTGGGGGAGAAGGAGCTCGCTGGCAATAAAGGGCGGGACGTTGGAGATTACGACCCTCTGGGCCGTAATCTCCAGAGGGTTGACGGGCAAATGTGTCCCGCCCACAGTGAGCCCCCTCTCCACGGCCAGGTGGACCGCCTGCTCGGTCCTCAGGAAAAATACGGCCTTCCCGTACATCCGGGCCGCAGCGACTATGGCCAGTGGGCCAACCACACTAGCCATGGCCTTGCTGCAGGCCTCGATGCTCATATTGGGGTGGGGATAGGCCTTGACCCCCAGGCGTTTAGTGAGGTGCCTGAAGGGGGTGTGGTTTGCAGCCGGGGCTGGGCCAGCCGAGCCTAAGGCAGCGGCTACCCCGGCGTAGGTGCGGCTGGGCCCCGCGACCTTCGGGCTCGCCATGTTCTGCTGCTGGACGTTAGGCCCCAGGCAGCAGTGGTGGAGGTGGGCCTCTGGCAGCAGCAGTGGTGGAAATCCTGGGGATGTGCCCGAGGCCAGTCACCCAAGGCGAGTCCCAGGCAGTGACGGTAGAGACTGGCCTCAGGTGACAACGGTGGTGGAGGCAGGCCTCAGGCGAGTCCCAGGTGGGCCCTCGGTCGTAGTGGTGGGGGGCAGACCTGTTGGGGAAGGCCCCCAAGGCAAGCCCCAGGCAGCCCCCAAAATTGAGTCCCAGGCAGCAGATGTAGAGGCAGGCCTCAGGCAGCAGCGGCGGTGGAGGCAGGCATCTCGCAATTCCTGGGCAGTCCCTCGGTCGTAGTGGTGGGGAGCAGGCCTGTTGGGGAAGGCCCCCAAAATTGAGTCCCAGGCAGCAGTGGTGGAAGGCAGGCCTCAGGCAGCAGCAGCAGTGGAGGTGGAGGTCCTGGAGAGGGGCCCCAAGGCGAGTCCCAGGCAGCGCTGGTGGAGGCAGGCCTTGGGCAGCAGCAGCAGTGGAGACAGGCCTCTCCTCAGGTAACAGCAGCAGCCGCGGTGGTGGAAGTCCCGGGGAGGGGCCCCAAGGCAAGTCCCAGGCAGCAGCAGTGAGGCAGGCCCCAAGCAGCACCAGGGAGAGTCCTTGCACACACAGTCAGTCACAAAATGGTCCAATTCTCAAAAGGGAAAACACCCGACTGGCCAGTGACAAGCAGTGCCCTTCACATCAAAGGGCAATCAAATCTCCTGGTTATTTTTTTTTTTCTTTCTTTTCTTTTTTTCTTTTACAAGGTGCACGAATCTTTATTCAATTGCCACCACCAGGAAGATATGAAAAACACCCAAGTGGCCAGTGACAAGCACTGCCCTTCACATCAAAGGGCAATCAAATCTCCTGGTTATATTTGTTAACCAGAGCCTCCTGATTGGGGTTTTCAAGCCCAGGCCAATCAAGGATCTTGTAGCAAACACATCTCCCCCCCCCCCCACCCTCCCCACTGTCCCGGGAGTGTGGGTCAGCTCCTCTTGTACCTTTTTCCTGTGACGTGTCCACCCCAGCTCCGGTCCCTCTGATGCAGACTCTGACACGGCCTGTACCGGACTGTAGTTCCTCTCCCTGTATCTGGAGCATCTCGAGAGTTTCCTCCTCCTTCCAGCGGTGATGGTATCGAGGCTGCATCCATCTTGGACCCTGAGGTTTCCCCAACACCAGCCAGAGGGGAGAGCCCATGGTTTCTGACAGACCTTCTGGTTGTTGACAGGGGCCTAGTATGTTTTGCTCCTGCCCTGTTTGTGAGGGAACAGCTTTCAGGTGATCCACGTGTTGGTTCAGGACTGCCTCACTTTCCCCAAACTTTGTAAGTCATGGGACCTGACCTCACGTCGACCTCACCTTGTACCCATACAGAGCCGTTTCCATGGTTCTGGCGCCAAACGTCATCCCTTCAATGAAATGGTCTCCCTCGCTTCGAGGAGGCGTGTGGCTGGCATTGGTGATCCTGCTGCTGTTTCACCCCAACAACCCTCCCCCAGTTTGGGGAAATATCAGGTTTAACCTGGTGCAGTGTCTGCTCCCCATCACCAACTCTGCTGGAACTATCCTGTTGTTGTGTCTGGGCTGGGCCCAGAATCGATCAGGAACCGGAACAGTTTGGTATCACGTGACGCTGAAGGCTGCTGCTTTAAGCCTGCCTTCAACATTTGGAACACTCTTTCCACCACACCATTTGACGATGGTTGCCATGGAGCTGTCCTTATCCCATTTTCCCACAGAATGTGAGTATTTCCTGAGGTCAATGATGCTCCACTGTCTACGACTGATGCTTCCTGGACTCTGTGTATTGTGAATGATGCTCACAGCAAATCCATTATCATCCCTGAGTTTGCTGAACTAACTTTGTGCATCCAACCACTTTGTTCCTGGTCATTGTCAACGCCCATTGTGCTCATGGAAGGACCTGCGTGGTCGATGTGTAACCGAGCCATTCCCACAAAGGTGGGAGCTCAGCTGGTGGTAATTTTTGTCCTTGTTGGCCCTCTGGGCACTGCCCACGAATACAGTTGCGTTGGCATCCAATCCCAGCCACCAGACATAATTCCTTGTTTGTATCTTCATCTTGGAAATCCCTGGATGATCCTGGTGGGGTTCAGTCAGTATCTGGTGATGACCTTTACTCGGACAATCCCGCTTGCTCCACATAGTAATCTGCCGTCCTCGACGGTGATCTGGTCTTGCTGGGATCGGAAAGGTTTCAATCCTGGTTGTGATGGCCCTTCTCCTTCCCCCATTCCCACCAGCTGTTTGTTTCACCAGGACAGGATCTTTGTGCCCACAGTTGGATATTGTCAGGAGTGACCGCAAGGGTGTCCAGGATGTTTTATACCAGAATGGACCCTTCCATGGGAACTGGGAGACCATTTACCCAAACAGTGTTTTTAATACCATCTGATTTGGATGTTGCTAAGCCATTGGATTGTCCCAACCCACTTGGAGGGGGGTTTTGCAAGGTGGGTACTCTCCTGGGTACCAGCTTACAAGTTTGTTACTCAGGTCAGACCTTGTGGGACCCTTTGCTGTCTTGAGTCCACACACCAGCAGCAACTACAATGGCTGTCTGAGCCAGATCCTGAAGGACTCTTCAGCCATTTGGCCGAGGCTGGGCTTTTTTTGAGGTCCTGCTGAGGGCTGGCCTTCGGGCCCTCTGTTCAGGACATGCCTAGCTTGAGGCGGATTGACTACACCCAAATGGTGCTGCCCAAGCTCAGTCAGACAGGTGAGAGTCCCCTTCCATTGGGATGGCCCGACAGCTCCCATGATGCACTTACTGCAGTTTCTAATGACAAAGCCAGGTGTAGTAGCTGTTTGAAGTCCAGTTGGGCTTCAGCCGGTAGATCCTTCTGTGTGGTTATGTCATTAATCCCACATCCCCACGTACTGACTAACAGTGGGAAAGCTGGCTCCATCCCCATGTCCCCCATGCCTCAGAACGGTCTCTCAGCATCTCCTTCAGTATTAACCCAAAACCACATGCCTCTGCCAGTTGTCTCAACCTCGTCAAAGATCTCGACTGATTCCCTGGGCCTCTAACAGCTGAAGAAAACCAATGGCATCTTAGGACTAGAGATGGTTTGTGGTCGTAACGTTCCTTAAGCAACTGTCAATTCTCAGAAGGTTCTGGTATCTGGTGCCTCTGGGAACATTTAAACCTCTTGTGACTGAAAATGCTGTGGGTCTGCAAGCATTCCGAAGGATTTCTCATTGCTTTTCACCTGCCCCAGTGTCAGTTGCCCAGAAAAAATATTGCATTCTTTGTGCATGCTGGGCCCAGTCTTCGACAGCAGGATCTCCCATGGCCACAGAAATGACTGCGCCAATGTTTGAATTATCTGTTCCTCTGAGTTCTTACCATCTCTGGAAGTGAGTTTTTAAATTCCAGAATAATTTCTCTCTGATCCCTGTGTGTCTTTTCTATCTTTAATGCCCTCCCCTACCTATGGACATTGTTATGTTTAATTCTTTCAAACCGGATACATGTCTGACCTGGTTCCTTTGTTGCTGACCTGCTGCCTCTATGTTTCTGAAATCCATTTGTAGCCACTCGAGAGCCTGTTTACCATCTTCACAATCTCTTCACAGCCCCACCTGACAGCACTGCTGTTTGTTTGTTCAAACCCAGAATGTTTTTTGCAACGTTAAAAGCCATTTCCCCCACCTTTTTGATTTGACCAACCACAAGTAACCAAAACTAACCGTATATTTCCACCGAAGGTTTATTTTAAGGTCTTGGACAGTAATCCCAAAGTCTGTTTAAATCGATCCAAATCCATCCCGATCTGGGACCTGAGCTCCCAGACCCTGTCACCATGTCCCCCTTGATTTACTTGGACAGAGTACACTGGCTGTGACCAGCCAGCTCCGAGTCAGGTTCCTGAACTGAGGAGATTCTCAATCCCTTGGTAATCCTGGTCTGCCAGGGCTTCCTGATTTGGCCCAGATTAACATCCCTCATCAAGGAGCTCATAGTCCACCAGATCCACCTGGTCCCAATCACTACGCGGGGGAGGGGGGGGCAGTCACTGTGACTGTCACCCACACAGCTCCTTCCAGGGGGGAGCCCTGGGTACAGAGGGGTGCTGCCAACTTCCTTGTGACCATGACTGGGTTTGGGGTGCTCTACAGGCGTGGACAAAGTCTCCAATTCAGCTGTATGGGGTAGGTCCAGAGGAAGGGGGTGGGTGGAGGCAGGTGAAGTCTATCAGGGGCTTTGTGGTATAATCCTGCCCCTTCTCCCATTCCTGCCACTTCTCCCATTCCTGCCAGTTGGAGGGGTGAGCGGTAGGAACTCTGGACCACTTACACTTACTTTCCTGGATGGCGGTTGTCAAGTCCCTCTCTCCTACAGCGATCAATTTGTGGATGACCCACAATTCCACAGACCCCTCCCTCCCCCCCTCCCCCTTTCTGAGGTAATGGGAGACAAAGCTGTGGACCCAGCTTCTGCCTTGGTGGGTTAGTGTGGTGTGGGTCATATCCTTGAAATCACAGACATATTGGACAGATTCTCCAGGCAAAGCTGCTGGAGTGTTCGCCTAATTGACTGCATTTGTCTAGCGCCTTGATGGGGTCTGCCTCATCTTGCCCGATGTCAGGGAGGACCTCAGTTCCTGGTGTCAAGGGTCTCCCTCCTGATTTGCTGGTTCTCAGGGTGGGTCTGAATGGCCTACTGGCCTGAGGCATGTGACCCTCAGTGTCCAATCCGTGTGTGACAGGCTGGAGATAGATTTCATCAAATAACAGACATGGGTCTTCCCTTCCCCTGGGTACATGGGTCAGGGGGCATAGTCACCCTGGGGAAAGATGGTGGGGCTCCCTGTCTGTGGGGCAGAGGTGGATCAGGTGAGGCTGGGTCAGTGTTGAACCTCTCACTTATCTCCATGGGGAGGTAGAACCCCAAAGGTGCCCGTTTAGCCCGTTCTGGGCTGAGACTGGTTTCTCCTGGGGCCTGGATTTGTTCCTGGGACTTTGTTCTGTGTTCGGGTCAGATGTGTATCGCTCCATGTTACAGACTTGGAGGAGACCGGTACAGTCCCTTGGAGCTGACTGTAATGTTGTTTCAATCTGTCAATGTAGAGTAAGGCTGTCTCCTGGTCCCCAGTGACCCTCCCCTCACTAGAATAAGCATTTCCAAATGGTGGCTGGAACTGTTCCACATGGATCAAGCTTTCCTGTCACTTTCGGTCTTGTTGCTTTGTTGAAGAGCTTGAGCCTGTCATTCTGCTCTGTTCTAGAGTGGAGTTGATTTCGGGAATGCCTGGATCCCATGCTGCCTTCCCCTGGGGAGTCTGTCCCAGCTGCAGGCAGCAGCAATCACTGGGATAAGCTTTATAGCTTTTTTCCCCACTTCCCAATGGGCTTCTCCCCACAGCTCCTGGACCAGGGAACCTTCACCCCAACGCCAGGCTGGCTCCCTGGCACATGCTGCCCCTTTGGGCCATTTCACACAGATATTGCTTCAGGGTGTCCTGCTGTTTGTGCCATTGGGATCCCTTGTCATTTTAACAGGTTTATGTTGTCCTTTAATCAATCCGGTTAAAAGGAAAATGAGGATCCGGTGTAGTCCCCCGGCCCGTGCTTTGCCTGTCCCAGTTTAAGGCTCCATGGGTGGTCAGTGCCAGTGTTTCTCATGTTCAGTTTATACCCTGGCCTTCACGTGGGGCAGCTGCTCCCTTCAAGACCAGCTCAGGCTGAACGTGCAAGATACCGGCAAGGAAGGCAGTTCAGGTTAAAAGGACGTAAAGGGTCACTTTGTACTGAAACCAAAATGTTATCTGGAACCGGGGGGGGGGGGTCTCAAAGACCCTGTGGACACCTTAACCAATGTACACAGTATTAACTTCCCCAGGCACCATGGGGTGTGTTCGGAAGGGGCTACACTGCACCAGTCTACAGGCAGGGAACCAGGTCACACCTTTATTTGAACAAAGGTTTAGAGTTCACCTTCAGACTGTTAACTATTTATTTTGAACGATCTGATTCTTTAGAAACTGAAGCTCCTTCCCAGATACTGGGAGCTGGTCTGTCGAGTGTTTGTTCCTCAGGAAGGGCTGAATTGCACAGGGTCCAGTTCTGTTCCATGCTGTCACCTTCCAATTTCCCTCATCATCTGGTTTCTCGTTTGGGAATCTCCTTCCAGCCCGGCTAATTTCACACTCACCATGTGAATGGATCGTGTCCTTTCCGAGTTTTATCGTCGCTTGTTGATGTAGGTGTACCCCTATCGAGCTAACCACAGCCAGATGATCTTAAAGGGAACGGGATAAAATATTGTAAACCAGAATCACTGATGAAAGCGAGGAATGAGCTGGGCTTTTCAACCGTGCGGTTATATTCCCGCTCATCATTTGTTGTGTGTTTAGTGCACTTTAATTAAATTACACCTGTATTACCCACCACCCTTAATTAGTGAATTAAAATAATTTACTTTTATTATTAAAACATTAAAATGTTAAACACTAAATAAAATTTAACCTTTGACCCTAATTAAAATTAATCTAAAATTAAACATTTAAATATTCTAATGTTATTAAATTATGTCAAATAGAGAATCCTAAGAGTCCATAAAAATCCTTAAGCTCAAGAGTTAAAGATAAAACTAGTTTCGTGATGTTTTGGGCAAAGGTTTTAAATTTCTCGATCCCCAAGGTCTTTCATTAATTAATTGTTCTTCTCAAACCATTTTCCTCGGGATCCCGTCATGAATCCATAAAAGGATACTCTTGTTCCTTTTTGTGAGGGCAATAATTTCACTCTCTAGATGTTCATATTTTTTTTTCTTTTTCCTCCCAAGCCTGTTCAAGTGAGTTAGGTTACATGTTCATTCTGATTGTTTCATCTACCACCAAAATGTGACTTTCCTTTTTAAAGACTAATTCCGGGATCCATAATATCCCATTTTTGTCTTTAGTGCGTGGTTCCACATATGTTACCCATCCTCTCATCTTAACAAACTTTGTTAATTCTTGCACTATTCTATTGTCTCTTAATTCTCACTTTTTACGTAGGGACACTATCCTGAAATGTGTGCGATCGTGGCTGAGGTCTCATTACAATGGTGACAATTGATGTCAAATGGCCCTCCATAGGTTAACGACGCCCTTGTAGGATATAAATTTGTTTGTAATAAAATAGAGTTTATTACTTTGGATATCTTCGTATGCTGAATTTTTGTCAACCAATTATTGGAGCTGGTATTGTTCTTGAAGTGAAGGGTGTCCCCCCCTTGACAGGGCAAGGCCATCCATTTCTGATGTTCTATATTCCTCCAGTTGGTATAGTTCTTGTTACTAAACTCTTCGATACCATTGTTCTCCTCATCAGTAAGAACCACTTCTCCCAATTGCCCATTTATATTTGGATTCCAGGCTTCCTTTAACATTTCAATTTACAAAATTTTTGCATTTTTGTCATTTATACTAGAACCCTCGAATGAAAATGAGGCATGTAAAATGTCATCCTCTGATCTGTATAACTTTTCGTATTTCCTTAAAATGGCAATTGGAATAAATGTAGATAGTTTATTCAGCGCAAGGCCTCCCTCGTGTGTCCTAGTATATAAAAACCCATCTGCGATAGCTTGTGGGAGATGTAATAATTCTTTAACCGCACTTTCAATTATATTATCAAGTCTATTAAGATAATTTAGTGATGCTTCTGATAAAATTAAATAATAATAAAGTTTAGGGATAAAATATACTTTCAAGAGTTCCAATTTCAGTTCGGGCTTTAAGAGATCTTTTAAGATTATCGATCCAGTCCCCTAGCAGGTCTTCCCAATGCGATTAGTTTATCCCAATCCACAGATCAATTTTTGCACCGAGGTATTTACTTGCACTTCCAGGTTCTATATCTCTCTCCCTCATTAAGTTTCCAGTTAGCCCTATTATTATAAATAAATGATTTATTTTTATAAGCAAAGTAAAATCCTTTAGTTTTTCTTACGTTAACCTCCATGCCAGTATTATTGCAAAATCTTTGTCAGTTTTAAATTGTAAGCCATTCCTTCGTAGGATTGGCTGATAAATGCTGTATCATCGCAAACGCTAGGGTTGCACAATAATAACACTCCCTATCCTGACCTAAAGATATTCCTTTTTAACCATTTTCAATAGTGTTTGAGGGGGTCCATAACTTTATTAAAAAGAATCGGTGACAAGGAGTCGTCCTGTTTAACTCCTTTTAAAACTTTGATCAAACTTTTTTTGTAATTAAAACCTTCAATTCTAGTAAAATTATTATTGTATAAACTTATAATTAATTTAATAAAATATGGAGCAAGTTGAATTCTTTTCAG
The DNA here is from genome assembly GCF_047496795.1 of Chiloscyllium punctatum. Taxonomy (NCBI): domain Eukaryota; kingdom Metazoa; phylum Chordata; class Chondrichthyes; order Orectolobiformes; family Hemiscylliidae; genus Chiloscyllium; species Chiloscyllium punctatum. The sequence continues at coordinate 53,848,796 of NC_092780.1, forward strand.
GGCATTAATTATCAATTTGTGCCCAAAAGTATCAAGGCCGACAAATACCACAGCTAAGTCAATTTTCTTTTCCTTAGCTCCATTGATAATGTTCTCAAGTATTTTGATGTTTTCTTCACAACCTGCGACCTCTGCCAAAAACCTTTTTGCCATTTATTTAAATTTATTACTTAACCTATTTGCTATAAATTTTTTGTAAAAACTCTCAGCAAAATTGGGCCTATTGTGATGGGTCTCCAATTATTAATATCTTTTAAATCGACCTCATCACTGACTTTAGGGATTAATACAGTTCTGCTTATCTGTAATACATCTGGGATACTGCCTATTTTAAGCCAGATTGTATAAATTCTGGGGATTACCGTATTATCTTTGTTAAATATTTTAATCCTATCTGAGTGTCATTGATCCTGCCCGGCCGTGGTTTTAACATCCATCGCCTTTAAGGCCTGATTGACGTCTTCCACCGTGACTGGGCTGGTCAGAATATCACACAGACCCCACAAGTTGACCTTTATACTTGGCAAAGCCTCTTAAGTTACTTTTATCATTCGGAATAGACAATCTATTTTAAAAATAATCTTCTAGCTCCTCCTTGCTGAGTGGGCATTGACATTTGGATGGAGCTCCCATCATAGTTCTAGCTTGGTACTGTCTTTTATTTTTGTGTAAAACCTGAATCTCTTTATATTTTCCTTCTTTCCTACTATATCTTCTCTTAGCATTGTTTAATCATGCATTAACTCTTTGTCTAATATCCTTATGCTTGGTAATTAAATCCTTTTTGTTTCATTTTATTTGCTTTATTACACATTAATCTACCAATTACCATATCCATAATGCTATCATAGTCAGTTATTGTTGTACGTTTGCTTTTACTTATCTTGTCCTCCATCATCTCTAATAATTCTGTTAGTGGCCGAGTTATAGATTCTGACCTCCCCTTTAGTATTAAGATTTCCTTGATGACTATTCCCTTCTATTACTACACCTTCCATTGGAGTATCGAAATCCATGTCCCTATTCTCCTCATTTCTATTATCATTCATGGGGACTATTTCTTGACTTAGTGCCCACTTCCTTATCGCTAGTCTGATTTTGTTTTAGGAGTGATCTTCTTTTATCGGAGATTTGTTTTGGTGTTTTGATTCTTCTTGCAGAAAAACTAAGTTTATGAATATTTTTTACAGCCTGTAAGTTCCTTCTCAAACCGTTTTAACATTTCTATTTCAAAGTTGAACCAAACTCCTACCTTTCTCTACCTTTTCCCAATTACCTTTCTTTTCTTTATTTCTTTTAATATTCCTTAAATTTGGGTGCACATGCCTCTCGTGCTGCCCTAAACCTGTGGCTGTTGTAAATCTCAGTGGCCAAATTTCACATTGGAATAGTTCATCTACTTCATTACTACTTTCATTACTGTTACATTTAGGATAGTGACAAGTGACTGAGTGGGAACTACCCTCCCAGCCGCATTGACTACACTTAACTCTTTGTGCTTTTATCCCCTGACACTGATTTAAGTGTTTTCTAAACAGTCCTGTTGTATTATAAATGTTGTTACAAAATTTACAAATGAAATTATTTATCAGGTACTCTATTATTATTTCTATTTCATCTTTCTCAGTAACACTTCTCTCTCTATAGCTCTCTGATTCTGTTTTGACTAAAATTAAAGGGCCCTTTAAAATTCAAATTATAAATTGTCCAACTATTAAAAGAACTAGATTCTAGAGTGGCCTCTTCTATGAATCCTTTAATTCGTTCATGACATTTTCTCGGCACTTTCACTGGCTCCCTCATGCCTGCCTGAGGGCAGTCGTGCTGGAGTAACAATGATGGTCTCTTCCGTTTGCGTAAAAACGGATGGTCGAGTCCTTATTTGGCTAATGCATTTGGCACACGGTGCCGCCAATAGCAACCATGTGGGGCGGTTAGTTTTCTGGTCTCCCATCCAACCGGAAATTTTGGAGCTCGACATAATCACCAATCTGCCAAGAAAAGGGGTTTCTAATATTGATCGAAAGGTCAACAGCCGTCTCGTGTTTTTGCTCTGATCGCATTAGCCGACCTGATGAGAGTAATGGCTCTTGCAACTGAAAGAGTAAATTAAAACAGCCAGTGGCTACACACCGCTGGATAAAACCAAAGGTAAAATCAATGATAAAATCCACACCAGTAAAACCACATAAAGCAAGCTAAAACCACTCTTCCATTATCGAGTTTCCTCCCTCAGGCCGTTTCCAGGGGAACTACGTGGAGGTTCGACCAACTTTGCACCTGGTAAAAATACGTAAAAATGATTACGAAGGTGACTACACAGGCACAGTTGGGAGACCAACCAAACAAATCAATCTGTAGTCACATCTCCCAACAAGGCTGCCAGCTTTATTCCCAACTATTTCCGCGTTGGCATCCTGCTCATTAATAGTGTCCAAAGTCTGTTTCCCTTGTTGGCTCAGGACTCTGAGCTTATTGTCCTGGTCGGCCAAATCAAGGGCACGACTGGTTGATGCTCCTGCCCCATGTGCTGTCGCTAAGTCATTCAATATTTCCCTTTTATGTTGTATCTCTGTCCTGTGTTTGGTCTTTCTGTCATCTGTTCCTATCTCTCATCCCAGTAATCAGTGGGACACTGGGAAGCATAGTGTTTGAAGTTGGGGGGAGGGGGAACCATTTGGGCAGTTGGGTTCCTGCTAAATTCACCACCTTAGATACCAATTCATGGGGATGGTATCATGCAGGACTTTTCCGATTAGTTTTAAACTAGGCTGTTTTGTGAACCAGATGTGGCTTCAAAAGGGTTAGGGTGCCTTTGCGGCTGGTTTCAGGCCATTCCTAATCTCTTATACAATGAACTTTCCCTTTTGAGTTTCCTGGGATATTGCTGCCAGAGTTCCAATCCCTTTTCTGGGTCTCTTGGTAAGCCTCCATATCGGGGATGCCCATTGTTGAAGAATCCCCACCAATCACCCGTGATTGCTACACTCCGGTAACAGTCACCTGAGCTTCCATTCCCTTTTTTGTACACTGCTCGCTGATTTGTTACACCCGAACATGATACTTTTATTGGGGCATCCCCACAGCACACCATCCTCCTATTCGCCTGCGTCCGGTGGGTCAAACAGTCTGTACCACAGAGGCATGGACCCAGGATTGTTTGATCCCAATGAGGTAAAATTTATTGAATTCTCATGGTTAGCCTGTTACATGGCGCTGGTACCAATCCTGTCAGTACATAATGAGTCTTCATTGGCTGCACATCCCCTAAAATTGAAAGAGAAGTTGGGGGGGGGGGCAGTCTTGGAAATGGACCGGGTTAAGGGGAGAAGGATCAAAACTGGAAACAGTGACCTGAAGTTATCTGAACCCCTCCCTCCTGCAGCATCTCTCAAGCTACCTATTCATCTGCCTATTCTTTCATTTCTACTCTGACTGCCACGTGGCACTGATAGAAATCCTGAGATGACTTCCTCTGAGGTCCTACTTTGTAACTTGAATCCTAACTCCCTAAATTCTGCTTGTAGGACCTCATTCCATTTATTCCCTTCCTCATGTGGCCTACTTTACTATAGGGAAAACATCTAAGGTTTCTTGCTTCCCTTTCCTCTCAGGTTTCCTCTATACCCTGTGGTGAACCATATCATTAATATCTTCAACAAGATGTCCTTTTCCCTAACCACACAAGGATTTCCACTTTTCCCCAATTTCTATCCCCCTCAGATTGAAATTGATGTTGGGAGCCAAACTTTGATTTATGAACCAACTCATAATCATCTGCCTTTTCCACTAATAATCTTGCAATCTTAACTCGCTCTTCCAGGTGAGTTCTCGTTACTTCAGGAAGTGAATTTTGAAATCCTCCATGATAATTGTCTCTCTAAGATTGTCTGATCGATTTTCAATGCTCTTATCCACCGATCAAAGTTACTTTGTTTGATCCTTTCAAACTCTGTGACACCAGGCCCCTCCTTAGGTTCTAAAATGCCTAGAAGCTTCTGGGTGGAGCTCATATACACTGAAGATGGCTTTTTTATCACCTGATACTCCCCAGATCCCTCCTCTGATAATGACACAAATACCTCACCAGCTCCACCTACCAACGTCACTTGGATCAACAATACCCACATAGTCATTGGCCATTTCATTTGTTTAGCCACTTTCTTCAATGAAATGAAAAAACTGTCTACTTATTTTGCAATCCATCACATTGTTTTTGTTCTTGACAAATGGGTAACAGCTCCAGTATAATGTCCAGTCACAGCAAAACATTCCCTCTGTGATAGTCAAGAAACGGTGCCTGGATGCTATGGAGATGATTTTCTGTTCAATATTATTTGGATGGAGGGGGCTTTGTTCTGTTTGTGACAGTCACTTGAAGGAAATAGTATAGAATGTAATCATTGGTCCAGTATCCTCTTTCTGATGCTATTAGTGATTTGTCAACACAATATCAGATTCCCAGTGGAGTGTCTGCTGATCACTGGTTTGAATTTGAGCACAGCAACTAATTGTGAAGAGCCTTTAACCCAACAGCTTAAACTTCACTCGAAATGTGCTATAATCAAAGTAACACCTCAAATGATAGAAAGACTACAATGTAGAAGGAGTCTATTCAGCCTGTTCCTGTCTGTGCTGGCTCTCTGTATTAGCGAATCATCTGGGTCACGTCCCTTGTTCATACTCCCTGTTGCTCTGTAAATTGTTTCTCTCTTGGCAACCGTACAGTTTTTTTTTTAATGAATTAATCTGCCTCCATAACATCTTCACGTAATAACCACCCACTAAACAAAATGTTTTCTCTTGTGTATTTACATTTTCCACTTTTTCATTAATTTGGTTGAACCTTTGTCTGAAGAAGCACCAGTTATCTGAAACCACCATGTTCAATCCCTATACCGCCCTGTGTTGCCAAACCTCTTGGCCAACATTTTGCTTTGGACATGTAGACTTTTTTTGTCAGAGGTTTTGGGATTCCTGAATTAATTACTTTGCTCCCGTGACAAGCTCTGCTCGCCACTGATTCCACCTCATCCTGAGTAACTTTGAGTCTGAACCAGACTGTTCATGAGCTTGGTGCTCCGTTTGACCTGGAGTTGAACAGTCATCTCAATTATCTCCTCCACCAATGATTTGGAGATGCCGGTGTTGGACTGGGGTATACAAAGTTAAAAATCTCAACACCAGATTCATAGTCCAACAGGTTTAATTGGATGCACACTAGCTTTCGGAGTGTCGCTCCTTCATCAGGTGGTAGTGGAGGGCTCAATCCTAACACACAGAATTTATAGCAAAGATTTACAGTGTGATGTAACTGAAATTATACATTGAGACATTGATTGTGTTAAGCCTTTCATCTGTTAGAATACAGTGATAGTTTCACTACTTTCATGTGTAAATCACAAAGCCTTTTTTAAAAAGTTGCATTCTTGAGTTAGCTTTAACAATGGTGATAGCTAGACAATATGTTGAAGGTGTTGGTCCCCTGTGTTCTCTGTCTATGTCCTGATTGATTCTAATCTAAAAAGTGAGATAACGGAGTTCTCCATGAATTCATGCAGTTTTTGAGCAAAGTACAATGTAACTCTGCAAGTACAAATTCACCCCACAAAATATATGTGTGCATATGTGGGTCTTTGTCTGTCTGTGTGTGTCTGTCTCTCTGGGTTTGGGGTTGAGTGTGAGACGGTGTGTGTGTGTGTGTGTGTGCATGCAATGGTGGTCACCTGTAATGTGACATGAACCCAAGGTCACGGTTGAGGCCCCTCCCCCGATGGGTTCCAAACTTAGTTATCAGCCTAAGTTTGTTAAAATTTAAGGCTTGTGTTCAAATCCTTCCAAAGTTTTGACTTCTTAATTCTTTAACCTCCTGTAGCCCTACAACTCGGTGAAAACTTTGATTTCCTTCAGTTTCTTCCTCTCCTGCATCCCACACCTTCTGTGCCCAATCACTGGTGGACATGCATTCAAGTTAAAATTTCAGCTCAAGAATTCCCTTCCCAAACCTTGAACAACTGAGTAAAGAAACTGCTTAAACCCTACTTCCTTAACCAAACATTTGGTCCACCTGTCCTAATATTTACCTGTTGATTCAGTGTTAGCCTTTGTTGGATATTCCTAATGTGACGCATCCTGGGATGTTTTTACGTTATTTCTGTAGAATTGCTAATACCCACCTCCTTGTGAACCTCAGTACCATCTCGTTTAGTTGCCAGTATCTCTGTATTCTTGTCGACAACATTTGCCTGTGCATTGCAAATATCCCCCCACCCCCACCCACCCCCGCTGCACAGGACACTGTCACCCCTTTGTTTCAGGTGTGGACCATCCTGTTTGTAGAGGTCCCTCCTACCCCAGAATGAGCCCCAATTATCCAGGAATCTGAATCCCTCCCTCCTGCATCATCCCTGTTGCCATGTGTTCAACTCCTCTCTCTCTCCCTATTCCTCACCCCCCTCAAGCATGTGGCACAGACAACAAACCAGCTTTAATCTTCCAGCTTAGCTCCTGAATTTCCGCATTACATCCCCATCCCTTTTCCTACTTACGTTGTTGGTGCCAATGTGGACCACGACTTGGGGCTGCTCCCCCTCCCCCTCCCTCTCAAGGATCCTGAAAACCCAATCTGAGACATTGGCACCTGGGAGGGTACACTCCAACCGTGAGACTCTCTTGTTCCCCCACAACCTTTATCTGTTTCCCTAACTAAGGTGTTCCCAATGACTAATGCTCTGCTCCTTTCCCTGTTTCATTCTGAGCAACACGAACAGACTCTGCCTGAGACCTGTGCCCCATTGCTTACCCCTGGTAAGTCATTTCCCCACGCCCCCCCAACAGTATCCAAAATGGGTTCCTTGTTATTGAGGGGAACAGCCTCAGGGGATCCCTGCACTGCCTGCCGGTTCCCTTTCTGACCCCTGACTGTAACCCATCTACCTCCTCCTTGTACCTGAGGAGTGACTGCCTCCCTGTAACTCCTCTCAATAACCCCCTGCACCTCTCGAATGATCCCAAGTTCATCCAGCTCCACCTCCAGTTCACTTGCACAGTTCTCAAGGAGCTGGAGTTGGGTGCACTTCCCACAGATGCAGTCAGCAGGGACATAAGTGGTGTCCCTTACCTCCCACATTCTCAGGAGGAACATTTAACTGCCCTCGCCTCCATTCTCACTATTCCAAATTCCTAACAAGTCTACTGAAAAGTAAATAAAGAAAAGCAAGTTATCTTACCAGCCTGTCTCTCAGAACTTTTATTGATTGATGAGAGGATGAGGACGGGTGGGAGGCACTACTTAAGTAGTGTTTTGGTTAAAGTAACTGCCCAAATGTGTTCCTTCACTTACCCAGCAGTTCCGAGTCTGCTCCTGCTCAGCATGCGCTCCACCTAGTCACGAGGTAAGTTTTAAAATCAGTGATTCACTTTCCCGTCAGTCCCCTGCTCAACAGGAAGAACAAGAATTATTTGTTATAAGATTGCTGATATTGGACAAACTGGCCTTTGGGACCTCCAGAGCTCTTACTGACTAGACCTTGTTGGTCAATATTAGTGAGGGAGGTAACTGCAGCCCCTCAATTCTGCTGTTGCCAGGGGAGATTGGTCAGTTTGAAAGCAGAGGGTGAGGTGGGGGCTGCTGGGAAGGTCAATTTCTCACCAAGGACTGACCTTGAGCATGAGCAGCCTTCATTTTACAGACTGCAGCAGAGCGAGAGGTGGCTGAAAGGACCAAGGGATTGCTGGGAATAATAAGCGAAGAAGGTTACCTCAGATTACAAAAGGATCTTGATCAGATGGGCCAATGGGCTGAGAAGTGGCAGATGGAGTTTAATTCAGGTAAATGCGAGGTGCTACATTTTGGGAAAGCAACTTAATGGTAAGGTCCTAGGGAGTGTTGCTGAACAAAAGAGACCTTTTGGAGTGCGGGTTCATAGCTCCTTGAAAGTGGAGTCGCAGGTAGATAGGATAGTGAATGGTTATTGCAGGTTTCAGGATTTAGATATTTCGAGAAGAATAGAAAATGGTAAAAGAGGGGGTGGTGTAGCATTATTAATCAAGGACAGTATTCTGGTTGCAGAAAGGATGTTTGTGGACTCATTTACTGAGGTAGTATGTGTTGAGATTAGAAACAGGAAAGAGGTTACCCTGTTGGGAATTTTCTATACAGTATGTATAGAATGTAGTATGTAGACAAGCCAACAAGGGGGCAAGGCCACATTAAGTTTGGTACTGTGTAATGGATCCAGCCTGGTGTTAGATTTGGAGGGATGTGAGCACTTTGGTGATAGTGACCACAATTCGGTTATGTTTACTTTAGTGATGGAAAGGGATAAGTATATACCACAGAGCAAAAGTTATAGCTGGGGGAAAAGCAATTATGATGTGATTAGGCAAAATTTAGGATGCATAGGATGGGGAAGGAAACTGCAGGGGAAGGGGACAAGTTAAATGTGGAGTTTGTTCAAGGAACAGCTACTGCGTGTCCTTGATCATTATATACTGATCAGGCAGGGAGGAAGTTGCTGAGCACGGGAACCGTGGTTTACTAAGGAAGTTGAATCTCTTGTCAAGAGGAAGAAGACGACTTATGTCAGGGTGAGATGTGAAGGCTCAGTTAGGGTGCATGAGAGTTACAAGTTAGCCAGGAAAGACTAAAGAGAGATCTAAGAAGAGCCAGGAGGGAACATGAAGTTGTTGGTGGATAGGATCAAGAAAAACCCCAATGTTTTCTCTAGGTTTATCAAGAATAAAAGAATGACCATAGAAAGATTAGGGCCAGTCAAACATAATAGTGGGAAGTTGTACATGGAGTCAGAGGAGAGAGGGGAAGCACTAAATGAATACTTTTCATCAGTATTCACACCAGAAAAAGACAATGTTGTCGAAGAGAATACTGAGATACTGACTACTAAACTAGATGGGATTGAGGTGCATAAGGAAGAGGTATTAATAATTCTGGAAAGTGTAAAAGTAGCTAAGTCCCTTGGGCCAGATGGGATTTATCCGAGGATTCTCTAGGAAGCCAGGGACGAGATTGGAGAGCCTCTGGCTTTGATCTTTACATTGTCATTGTCTACAGGAATAGTGCCAGAACAGTGGAGGATCGCAAATGTTGTCCCCTTGGTCGAGGAGGGGAGTAGAGACAACCCTGGTAAGTGTAGAGCTGTGAGCCTTACTTCAGTTGTTGGTAAAGTGTTGGAAAGGGTTATAAGAGATCATCTAGAAAAGAATAAGGTGTTTAGGGATAGTCACCAGGGTTTTGTAAAGGGTAGGTCCTGCCTCACAAACCTTATTGCGTTATTTGAGAAGGTGACCAAACAGGTTGATGAGGGTAAAGTAGTTGATGTGTTGTATATGGATTTCAGTCAGGTGTTTGATAAGGTTCCCCACGGTAGGCTATTGCACAAAATGTGGAGGCATGGGATTGAGGGTGATTTAGTGGTTTGGATAAATATTGGCAAGTTGAAACAAAACAGGGTGGTGGCTAAAGGGAAATATTTATCCTGAAGTTCAGTTACTATTGGGGTACCACAAGGATCTGTTTTGGATCCACTGCTGTTTGTCATTTTTATAAATGGATGAGGGCACAGAAGGATGGGTGAGTAAATTTGTGGATGACGCCAAGGTCATTAGAGTTGTGGATCGTGCTGAAGGATGTTGCAGGTTACAGAGGGACATAGATAAGCTGCAGAGCTGGGCTGAGAGGTGGCAAATGGAGTTTAATGTGGAAAAGTGAGGTGTTTCACTTTGAAAGGAGTAAGAGGAATACAGAGTACTGAGCTAATGGTAAGATTCTCGGTAGTGTCGATGAACAGAAAGATCTCACTGTCTCCAGGTATATAGATCCTTGAAAGTTGCCACCCAGGTGGATAATGTTGTGAAGAAGGCATACAGTGTGTTAATATTTACTGATAGAGGATTTGAGTTTCAGAGCCATGAGATTGGCCCCATTTGGAGTATTGTGTACATATCTGGTCACCGCATTATAGGAAGGGTGTGGAAGCTTAGGAAAGGGTTTTGAGGAGATTTACTAGGGTGTTGCCTGGTATGGAGGGAAAGTCTTATGAGGAAAGGCTGAGGGACTTGAGGCTGTTTTTGTTAGAGAGAAGAAGGTTGAGAGGTGACTTAATAGAGACATCTAAGATAATCAGAGGGTTAGATAGGGTGGACAGGGAGAGCCTTTTTCCTCGGATGGTGATGGCTATCATGAGGCATAGCTTTAAATTGAGGGGTGATAGATATAGGACAGACATCAGAAATAGTTTCTTTACTCAGAGTAGTAGGGCATGGAATGCACTACCTGTGACAGGAGACTCGCCAACTTTAAGGGCATTTAAATGGTCATTGGAGAGGCATATGGATGAGAATGGAATAGTGTAGGTTAGATGGGCTTCAGATTTATTCAACAGTTTGGCACAACATCGAGGGCTGAAGGGCCTGTACTGCGCTGTTAATGGTCTATGTTCTAACTTAGATACCTTTGAGTGAGTGGTCATAGGTCGGGCAGATGGAATACAATGTTAATAAATGTGCAGTCATCCATTTCGGTAGGAGTCACCAGAAAAGGGATTATTAATTGAACGGTAAAAAATTGCAATGTGCTGGGGGAGGGACCTGGGTGTCTTTGTGTGTGAATCACAGAGGGTTGGTCTGCAGGTACAACAGGGAATTAGGAAGGCAAATGGAATTTTGTCCATCATTGCGAAAGGGATTGAGTTTAAAAGCAGGGAGGTTATGTTGTAGCTGTACAAGGTGCTGGTGAGGCCACCCCTGGAGTACTGTGTGCACTTTGGGTCTCCTTACTTGAGAAAGGATGTACTGGCACTGGGGTTGGTGCAGAGAGGAGGGTCACTAGGTTGATTCTGGAGTTGGGGGGGGGTGCAAGGGAGTTGGTTTATGAGGAGAGACTGAGTAAATTGGGATTATATTTATTGGAATTCAGAAGAATGCGGGTGTATCTTAGGGAATGGTTAAGATAGAAGTAGAGAGGATGTTTCCACTGGCCGGTGAAACTAGGACAACAGGGTATTGCCTCAACATTAGAGGGAGCAGAGTTTGGACTGAATTGAGAAGGAACCTCTTCACCCAGAGAGTGTTAATCTATGGAATTCCTTGCCCAGGGAAGCAGTTGATGCTGGTTGAGTAAACGTTTTTAAAGCGAAGGTAGATCATGTTTTGAAAACCTGAAGGAATTAAGGGATACGGTGAGAGTGTGGGTAAGTGGTTCTGAATCCACGAATAGATCAGCCATGACCTTATTAAATGTTGGAGCAGGCTCGAAGGGCCGGACGGCCTACTCCTGCTCCTAGTGCTTCCATCCTTTATGTCCCAGATCAGTTCAGGTGGAGCCTGTCCAAATGGTGCAGTCCCATACTGTCCCAATGAAGACATCAATGCCCCACGAATGTGAATCCCTCTTTCCCACATCACTCCTTCACCCATGTGTTTACTTCCCTCATCTTCTCACGTCTTTGGCATTTTACACATTTTCTGGTAATAATTTAGCGATTACATTCCTTGAAGTCCTTTTTAAACAGATTTTATTCCTAATTACTGAGATTCCCCAAACAGTACCTCTTGCCGGTTCCTGCCGATGTATTTAGTGTTAACAGGCACCATGATACAGCACGGTGACTCCGTCGTGCCTCACAGCGCTAGGATCCTGCATTCGATTCCAACCTTCGGGGTGTGGAGTTTGTACATTCTCCGTGTGTCTGCATGGGGCCCTCTGGGTGTTCTGGTTTCCTCCCACAGTCCAAAGATGTGAACGTGAGGTAGATTGGCAATGCTAATTTGCTCACTGTATCCCCGGATATGTAAGATGGTTGGATTAGCCTATGGGAATTGTGTGGTTATAGGAATGGGGTGAGTCTGTGAGTGATGCTCTTCCGAAGGTCAGTGTGGACTCAATGGGCTGAAGGGCCTGCTTACACACTCTGCATATTATATGATTCTGTACAACAATGAAACCTTTCTGTTCCCTCACCAGTATCCTCTCTATTCCACTCGTGTTGTGCTTCACAGTGGCATCAGACACGCAGTCTCCCATCTGATTGTTTTTTAATGATTCAGTGGCTTGGAAAGAATGTATTGTCCATCCCTTATTGCTGAGAGGGCTGTTAGGAGTAAACCACATTGCTGTGTGTCTGGACTCACATGTCGGTCAGAAACGGTAAGGATGGCAGTTTCCTTCCCGCAAGGAAGTTATTGAACTCTCAGGATATTATTTCCTGGCAATCAGCAATGGGCAGCATTAGACCCTTAATTCCAGGTTTTTTAAACCGGATTTTGTTCACCATCTCTCACGAGGAGACTCAGACCCTGAAACTTGGAACATTACCTGGGTCTTGTGAGTAACATTCCTTTGATCATCCCACTGGGCCACTACCCCCCTTATGTGTCACTCAAAGGATGCTATCTGTCCTCCTAATTATAGTATTACCAACCATGATCACTTTCATTGGTGCTCTCCCAGTCCAATGTCTTGGTTAACAACAGGACATTGCACAGTTTGATGGTACACTCTGCAGAGCACTTCCTCGTCTGCAGGGGCCATCTCTAAAATGGTGAGGGATAGTGTGAGCAATGTTAGAAACAGTAACTCCATTACTTTCCAACACAGTTACGGGTATGAATAATTACTCATTCTTAGATCAGACTTGTCCTGTTGTAATGCCTGGTTGACAGTCAAATTAGTTCCCTGTTCTAAATATATTTCAACATCAGGGAATTAACCCAGCTGTTGCATTCTGTTTATTCAAACATGACATCAGAAAGAGTGCTGTAACCTCCGATCCTGAGAGAGATCATGCAGGTGATATAAAAAGAGATTGTATCATATCAGAATATGATTTACGGTGACCCCCTGAAACTTGAAGGAATGTATCATATCTGGTAGAAAATGCATCTTCCCATTCAGACAGTCAGGAACATATTCTATCTGATCTTTGGTATAATTGGCCTTCCTGGTAAGTGACTTTAACCGGTGGGGGTACTGCATAATTCTGAGTGAGCTGGTTTCTGCCATTAAACTGTGATTGAGAACGTCACTTGCTAATCTGATGGAACTGTTGGAAGGACAGCTCGTCAACAAAATATTTTCATTCATTCAAATATCTTCTGCTCTAAATATTCTGTATAAGCCTATATCAGAAAAGGAAAAGTTCAGTAATGACAATAAGTTGAGGATGTTAGAATTGTTCTCCGTGAAGGGAAGGAGGCGGAGGTGAGATTTCATTGTGATTTCCAAAATCATGAACCAGCTGTAAAGAACAGATATGAAGAAGCTGTTGTTGGTGACATCAAAAGAAAAATGAGAGCGGGACAATTTAATGTGTAATGTGGATTATGATCGATTGAACATGTTTCCATTATATTTCCAAACACTTTACCCTAACTACTGGCCGTGTGAAAAAGCTTGTCTTACAAATCAAAGCGTTCAAAGGGGCAGGGGATCATTATTTGATTGAAATAGTGTGCCACATTCTGTAGAAGAAGCAGGGGATTGGTATCAGGGGAGGTTGCCCGTTTGAGTGGGCTGTGCAGACACAGCACTTCAATAGGAGACTGTCACAGGATTGCAGAATTGGTACTGCACACGAGGAGACCATTCACCCCTCTATTAGCTGGAGAGGGTCAGACATTGCCTGTGGTTTTACTCTTGCTCCAACCCTCCTTATTTCACAGCAGCTTGGGAAGATTATGTGAGTCATCACAGTGCAGGGTTTTGTCCTGTTGAATGTGAAAGGACACTGTGAGGGAGAGTAAGACTGGGATCATCTTTCAGTGTAGAATATCACTGATCGTGTGTCATCATCATTGTAAGGGCATGTCAACAAATGTCCATGGGTTCATGGCATAAACTGCCCACTAACAATATCGGGAGTGAGGTAGACTCCCTGGAATAGAACGCACCTCTGTGACCTAGGGATGAAATATTAACTCCAGTAATTGGTATTGAATAATTATAGGCATTCTCCTCAATCATCGTACCTTCTCTGCAAGCTCAGTTTGATTTAGACCTATCTGGGATTGATTACTCATCCTTCCTGAACAAGGCCATGAAGTCCTTTCATTCGTGGGTAGACACAGCTTTACCAAGTATCCTTATGTGGAAGCACATCGATAATCATCAGATTTAATGTTATAGAAGATATAAAAACATTGGGAAAATATGGATTAAATATTCAAGCCAAGGAATTGCAGCACACAAACTGTTCATTCGGCAAAACTCTGCTCTGTCTATCTTGAAACCTCCTCCATGAATGGACTGTGTTCGTTGAAGGCTGAGGTGTGACCTGAAGGAAGTATATATTATGAGAGACACCATTCCAAATTATTTTGTGATTTTATGTGAGGTGGATAGTCACAATATCGTCTCCAGGGTGGAAATGTCAAATGCTCGAGCACATAGTTTTACGCTGAAATGGTGAATCTCGAAAGGATCTGAGTGAACTAAATCACTTGTTTTTACAGAGAGGGTGCTCGGTGCCTGGAATGTGCTGCTGGGGAGGTGATAGAAATAGACAAGATAACAATGTTTAAGATGCATTTACACAGACACAGAGACAGGCAGATGGCAGAGGGTTATGGAGCATATGCAGACAGTTGGGATTTGTTCAGAATTGCACCGTGGTTGCCCATAGATCCAGTTCCTGTGATCTACTCTATTGCAATTTCAGACATACCTTTCATTGGCTTGAGGAGCTATTCAATGGACACAATCCCGTTCAAGTTTCCCAGCAATTTTTTTAAACGTCTCAGGCACGGTGTGATCATGATACCGAATACATGCTCCAAATGTCGATAGTTTTATGAGGTGAAGACAAGTATTGCATAATATAATCAAGGTTTGCGCTCCCCAAACTCTGTGTTATTGTGAAATTTCATTCTGTTTATTGATCGTCCTCTCGCATTGAAAACCAGTTCTTGGAGCAAACCTTCACAGGTATTGGAAGTTTAATCTTAAACATTAATTGTCTACACCTTTCTATCTGTTATGCACCAATCATCGTGCAATGTCTGAGAAAGCAGAGGGCCTGAAGCCTGACTGTGTTGTACATAATTGGAAGGAAGGTTCCCTAATCCCAGAAATGATCCAAGAGGACGATGGTGATCCCATCCCATCCCAGGGAATTTGTTCAACCTCAGCAGGTGTCTCTCAGTGACCTGCCTTTGGTTTCTTCATCACACTGCAGCTCTGCCTCCTGGGAGCAGCTGATTAGATATCCTGTGTCAGACGTTTCAGACTGAGAGTTTCACATCTTGCAGCAATGTTGAGTTCATGTTTCAGATTCAATGAATTCTGCTCTGATCAGAGTTTGTGTGGCCTTCTAAACATTCATCAATTACTAAGAAATGGAATTGACTTTGATCAATAATTTCTAATCTCTATTCCCTTTTATCTCTCTTATAGTGAATTTAATGGCTATTCTGATCTTGTCAAAGGGAAAATGCGGTGTTTCCACTTGTACCACACGCTATTTGGTGGCAATGGCAACGACAGATCTACTGTTCATTATACTTGAGATTATAATGTCCCGATTCAATAAGTACTTTTTCCCTTGGAATTTCCTGGACATTACCCCTGTTTGCGCTGTTCGCTCTGCCCTCCGCCGTGCAGTCACAGATTGCTCTGTCTGGTTTACTGTTGCCTTTACTTTTGACCGTTTTATTGCCATTTGTTGCTCGAAGCTGAGATCAAAATATTGCAATGAGAAAACTGCAGTTGTGGTTCTCGCAACTAGTGGCATTCTGCTCTCGCTGAAAAATATTCCAATCTACTTTAGATTTCGGCCTTCTGAGATTTTCAACAATATACCCTGGAAATGTGTGAACACACGAGCTTATTATCATGATCCTGTATGGAGTGTGTTTAGGCTATTTGAAAAAGTTCTAACCCCAATGCTCCCGTTCATTTTAATTTTGCTGTTGAACACTCTAACTATCAGACACATTGTTATGGCCAGTCGTGTTCGTAAAGTACTGATGGGTCAGAAACAGAGGCAGGATCACTCTGACACTGAGATGGAGAGCAGGAGGAAGGGTATGATTTTACTGTTCACCATATCTGGCAGCTTCATCATTCTGTGGCTGTGGTACCTCTTCGTTGATTTTGGAGTTTTAGAGCACTTGTTAGATGATGACTCTGAATATAGGTTTGAAAAAATTCCATACATGCTTCGGGATTTAGGTTCCTGCACAAATACTATTATTTACGAAGTGACACTGTCCAAGTTTCGGGAGAAAATTAGGAACACGGTGCAAGTTCTTCTCTCCTAAGTTCTTCAATGGGACCTGCAGCAAAATCCATTGGGAGCAATGGGGGGCTAATGCTGATTGCTATAAACCGGAAAGAAAATGCCTGGAGGAGGAACGAGAAAAGTATAATTATTGACTGTGTGAGCAGTTACGTTGGAATGGACAGTTGGAAATAAACTCTCAGCATTAGCTGGATGTTGGAGAGAGCCCGTTATGAAATCTGACACCCGGGGCACCTCAAATCAGTGAGGAGGAGAAAGATCAATAGGACAATCAAATACATTTAATCTTGTGACCTACAGGTACGAGAATGGTAGAGATTAGTCACGCAAAACATGGTGAGTGTCTTAAAAAAGCTAAGTTTTGAAGAAGTGATCAGAAAGAGTCCAGCAGGTGGGAATGACAGACCCTGCAGCACTGGGAGGGAATTCATGTGTACAGTCCATCCTCCAACTGCAATGTTTGACTTGTCAGCTCCTCATCTCTATTCAGACAGAACAACATATTCTTACAAAAGTAAATTCTGCTCGCTATCAGAGAGCCTTTTGGGACAATCCTTGTTATCACCATTGTTAGTATCATTCTTACTACCATTATTATGATCATAACTACCACAGTTATGACTGTCATCATTCCTATCATTATTGGTATCATTTGTGTGTCATTGGCAGAATTCTAGGCCCTAAACTCATCATGTTGGGACAATATTCATATATTGCGTGCAGTTCAGTGTTATGGAGTTGAAGGTATGTACTGTACCTTTAAGAGAGAGTGAAGTTTGCTTGGCAGTCAGAATGCACAGTGAACTGTCATGTACCTGACGAGCAGTCTCAGTGTATGAGAAATTTGAAAATATGTAACATTTGGCTGTGAAATGGATAATTCAGTTGTTTGGACCACCATTTGAACTTAACAAATCAGTTAAAATTATGCTCCAGGAAACTAAAACTCCATCCAATTTGTATGTTACTGTTTTGACAACAATCAATGATGTTTGGGACATAAATAAGTGGCATTTTGAAAGTTAGTCAGAGAGAGAGAGAGCACCAATGGCTATTGAGAGACTGCCTGAAAAACACATTATATCAAAGATACCTCTTTCATATGAAATACCTTTGCAGCAGAAAACTGAAGACGACCCAGGGGTGATCTACAAACAGAGGAAGACCGACACTGGAGACCACAGCTGCTGTCTGGATTTGAAAATTAATTTCTTGTGATTTTAACAGGTGGTGTTATTGGATCAGTATTTTATTATAGGATGGGAGGTAAATCACAAGCCTTTAATAGGAAGGAGGTGCAGAGTTGGAAATAGTTGTTGGTTAATGTTCTTTTTAGAGTCAAAGAATAGAATGGAAAAGATTTTTCTTAAAATTGTGGAGTTTGGGGAGTTCTCTGACACTCCCCCTTTAACGGATTAGGATTCTTAGATTACTTACAGTGTGGAAACAGGCCCTTCGGCCCAACAAGTCCGCACTGACCCACCGAAGCGTAACCCACCCAGACCCATTCCCCTACATTTACCCCTACATCTCACACTACGGGCAATTTAGCATGGCCAATTCACCTAACCTGCACATTTTTGGATTGTGGGAGGAAACCGGAGCACCCGAGGAAACCCACACAACACTGGGAGAATGTGCAAACTCCACACAGAGAGTCGCCTGAGGCGGGAATTGAACCTGGGCCTCGGGCAGTGCGAGGTGAGCTTTTCTGAGCATCGAGTTGATTTGGCAGGAGGGTTTCCCACCATGTCATATCGGTTTTGGGGGTCTGGTCCATGATTTGGAGAGGTTTAGCCAGATCCAGGCTGAGATTTGGATGGATTTGAACAGATTTGGAGGAAAAGATCCCATCAGATTTAAACACATGCAGATCAGTGTTCGAGGTCTTTAAATAAAATGTAGGTGAAACAATTAGTTTAATGTCAGTTACTTGTGGCTGGTTAAATTAAAAGTGAGAGAAATGACTCTTAAAATTACTAAAGAGGTTCTGGGTTTGATTCTCAAATTTGCCAAGAAAGTTTCGATTGAAAGAAAAAAAGACCTTACTTTTCAAATTAGCAAAGAGATTAGAATTGGGTTTAACAAAAGACAAAAGTAAAGCTGAAATTGAGAGTTTGTTACTCAAGCACGTAGGTGTGTCAGAGAAATAGACAAGTGCAGTACAGTTAGAAAAACCTAACGCACAATTGAAGAAAATGTAGTTCGACAAGAAACAAAGGGAGAGAGAGAGAGAAGAAAGGGGGACAGAGTAAAAAGAGAGAGGAAAAGAAAGAGAGACAGGAAAAAAGGGAGAGAAGTTCTTAGCTGAGCAACGAGAGAGAAGAAAGTGAGAAAGAAAACAGAAAGAGAAGAAAGAGAAAAGGAGAGAGAATTTGAACTTCAGAAGTTGTGACTTCGTTGGGAAAGTCAAGTGAACAGGATGGAGGTGAAATGAGGAGGTCGTGATATATATAAATATGTTAAAACTCTGACACATTTTGATGAGAACGGTGTCGATGTTTCCTTCATTTCATTTGAAAAATTGGCTCGGCAGATGGAGTGGTCAGCGGACTTGTGGGTAAAGCTGGTTCAGATTGAGCTGGTCGGCAGAGCGAGTGAGGTACTTGCAGCACGGTCAGATGAGGGGTCAAGAGATTATACAGATGTCAAACAAGCTGTTTTGAATGCTTAAGAATTGGTACCAGAAGCAAATACACAGTGATTCAGGAACACAAAGAAGGAACCAGGTCTGACCTATGTTGACTTCGAAAGCATTAAACATGGTAATTTTTAAAACTAGATAAGACTTATGAGGCTGTAAGAGAGATTATTCAGCAAGAGGAGTTTAAAAGCTCCCTCCTGAGATAATAAGAATTCACGTGGATGAACAGAAAGTTCAACAATTGAGTAGAGCAGCAGAGATGGTGGATGAATATACATTGGTGCATAAGGCAATGTTTACTTCCAGCAAGAATTCCATCTGTGAGAGTGAGAAATTGGGAGAAGGGGAGGTCCTACACTCCAACACACAAGAGTAGAGAACACTGGGAATCGTTTACCACCGGTTAATAAAGAAGCCCAAGAGGGTGGAAAGGAGGTGAAAGGCCTCATGTGTTTCCACTGTGGTCACGTGGAACATAGCCAGTCACAGTGCTGGTCGGTAAAGAAAGGCATTGTGGGAAAAGAGGCTAAGCCAGAGGCATTAGTGAAAGGAGTAAAGGAAACTCAAAACAATTGAGGAGTGCAGGAGAGTGCACAGCCTACGCAGGGGCTGGGTATGGCGGTTGTACCTGATCTCTATAAAGGATTCGCCTCAGTGGGTAAAGATTACTCAGGAAGATCGGGGGAGAAAGGAAAGAAGTTATAATTTTGAGAGATACAGGATTTAACCAGTCCCTAATATTAAGAGATGAACTTATTTGCACTCTGTCTGACCTGTTACCCAACAGAATGCGAAGTTGTGGTACAGATGGACAGAAATTTAGCGTTTGTTGTGGAAGAATCACTCAATGTTGTATTAAAAAAATTTCTGGGAAATGCAGAAAGTCCTTCACAAAATTAAACTTTAATCATGCAAAATCAAAGCTGTGGGAGCCAGCAAAATGTTTTCCTGACTTCCCCCAATCTGTTTGATCTTCTGCAATTCATACAGTTATCCTTCCCGTGCCTGTGTGAGAGCATTACCATCCCCAATCACACTGGCTTGCTTCACCTTTCTAACCTGATCACCGTCTGCCACACTCGTTCCCTCCATCACATTGAACCGATCACATTCTAACACCATCACCTTCAGCGTTAGCTCATCTCCCAGGGATTTAACTAACCAATCACAATGCACTACCATTATCTGTTACTGGAGCCCTGGAACATGGTCCCGGGCATACATTGTAACACTAAGTAACTACATAACTGGCAGAATAATGTCCATACCTTCCCCTATGTAAGATCAGGTTGGAGTGCCAACTCTAGACTGGGCAAGTTACAGTGGGAGTGATTGACAGAGCGTCAGTTCCAGGAATCCAGTTTGTTTTTGGGAACAATGTAGTAGGATCCAGGGTGGGAGTGAGATTCCTTGTTGTAGAGAAACCCAAGGAAGACCAGGGAACTGAGGAATTACAAGAAAAACATCCTGGAATTTTCCCAGACTGTGGAGTAACAAGATCCCACTGTCATAAGTCACAGCACGAAGCAGAAACTAAAGAGCAAGATGAAGGAGTTGAGGTTCAGTTCGCAGACCCCCTGTTTGATGTAACGGTGCAGGTCAAACCTGAACAGACAGAGGGTCAGGCGGAAGTGTTTGGTCCTGAAAGGCTAATGGACCTACAGCAGAAAGACAAGGCAATAAAAGATGATGCACACTCCGAAAAGGAGGCAGAGACTATTCCTGAGGGTAATTATCTTAAAGATGAAAATGGAGACCACGGCAGGTTAGTGTCGAGGAGAAATGGGCCGAACTGCACCAGATTGTGTTGTCAGGAGCATACAGACAGGAAGTGACACGGGTGGGGGGGGGGGAGGGGGGGAGGGGTAGCACATGAATGACCAGGAGGAGGTCACCCAGGTGTATGGGAGACTCAGGCTCAGGTACAAAACCATTTCTATTGGCCTGGAATGCACAAGGATGTGGGTAACTTTTGGTGTACGTGTCATACACGGCAAATGGGAGGGAAGCCACAGGCGGGAATAAACCCAGCGACTTTGTTGCCATTTCCCACATCCCGTAGACCCTTTCACCCGGGTTATGGTGGATTGTGTAGGTCCCCTCCTGAGAAATAGATGAGGGAACCAGTACTTGCTCACCGTAATGGATGTGTGCACCAGATTTCCAGAGGCAATTCCATTAGGGAGCATGAACATAAAAAGGGTGGGAGAGGAGTTCGGAGCTTTCTTTGTGCAGTATGGATGACCCAGAGAGATTCAGTCAGACCAAGGGGCTGATCCACAAGCCCAACGATCCTGCCTGACCTGTCGTCTTGGCACCGACCTCGACTCCATCCTCTCCCCCTTAGTTCAGGCACTTCCCACTGACATCCGTGATTCCAACCATGTCCTTATTCTCTCCAGCAGCTTCCTGTTCCCCGGCCCCCAGTGCTTTATCTCCATTATGGACGTACAGTCCGTCCATGCATCCAGACCCCACACGGAAGACCTCCACTTCCTCTGCTTTTTCCTCTCCAACAAACCCATCCAGTCCCCCTCCACCATGACCCTCCTCCCCCTCGCTGAACTGGTCCCCACCCTCAAAACCCTTTCCTTCACCTCCTCCCATTGCCTTCAAATCAAGGGTGTGGCCTTGGGAACCTGAATGGGCCCCGCCTACACCTGCCTCTTTGTTGGTGATATCGAACAGTTCCTCTTCAGTACCTACACAGGCACTGGGCCCCAACTCTTCCACCGTTACATCGGTGACTGCATCGGTGCAGTGTCCTGTACCCAGGCTGAACCGGAGCAGCTCATCGACTTCACCCACACCTTCCACCCCACCCTCAAACTCACTCGGTCCATCTCAGACACCTCCCTCCCCTTTCTTCACCTCACCATTTCCATCTTCCGTGACAGACTCCGGTGACAAACCCACAGACTCCCATAACTCCCTGGAGTACTCCCCCCTCCCACCCAGTGTCCTCCATCCCATTCTCCAAATTCCTCTGTGTCTGCAGCACGTGCTCGGACGAGGAGACATTCCAGACGTGAGCATCCCAGATATCCCCATATTTTGAACACAGTGATTTTCCTCCCTCCGTTACCCAGACAGTGCCCCTCCAAACCATCTCCATTCCCTGTCCCACTGGTCCAAACCCCCCCTAGTGCAATAAAGACAGAGACCCCCTTGTCCTCACCCACCATCCCACCAATCTCCACATCCAACGTATTATCCTTAAACAGTTCCGCCAACTCCACCTAGACCCCACCACCAAGCACATCTTCCCCTCCCCCACCCCTCTCTGCCTTCCACAAGGACCACTCACTTCAACAATCCTTGGTTTGTGCCCACTCTCCCCACCGACCCACCCCCGAACCCCCAGGTACCTTCTCCTGCAACCAGAAAAGATGCCAAACCAGTTGGCACACCAGCCCCCTCCCCTCCACCCAGGGCCACAAACACTCCTTCCAGGTGAGACAGAGAGTCACCTGCCTCTCTTCCAGACTAGTTTACTGCATCAGGTGCTCCCGATGTGGTCCTCTCTACATCGGGGTGACTGAATGTAAACTTAGGCATTCTGTTCACCGAGCATCACAGCCGGGCCCACAGGGGCCAACCGGACCCCCCAGTCACCACCATTTCAATTCCCCCAACCACTCCCTTTTGAACATGACCTCTTCCATTGCCACAATGAACCACGGCGCAAACTGGAGGAACAACACCTCATCTTCCACCGAGGCAGCATACAGCCTGGAGGACTCAAAATTGTGTTCTCTAATTTCAAATAACCTCCCTTCCCATTCCCCAATTCCCTTCCCAGCCTCTCCCTTCCCTTCCAATGGTCCGTGCCCCCAACTGGATTCAATCCGCCCATTGACCAAACCAGGTCGGACCCTCTGCCTGTCTTCACCTATCCCCACCTGCCACACCCTTTATCTGCAGCTCCTCCCACACCCACCCCCAGTCCTGAAGAAGAGTTATATCTGGAACACTGACTCTCCTCCTGCTGATGCTGCCTGGCTTGCTGTGTCCTTCCAGCCTCCTGCCTGTCTGTTTTGGATTCCAGCATCTGCAGGGTTTCTTTGTCTCTTTCTTTGTACACATAAGCAAAACCAATGTCGTGTACAAAATCCCATGCAAGGACTGCACAAAACACTACATTGGATAAACAGGATGACAGCTAACGGTCCGCATCCATGAACACCAACTAGCCACAAAACGACACGACCAGCTATCCTTAGTAGCCACACGCAGATGACAAGCAACATGAGTTCGACTGGGACAACACGACTATTATAGGACAAGCCAAACAGAGAACAGTCAGGGAATTCCTAGAGGCATGGCACTCATCCACAAAGTCTATCAACAAACACATCGACCTGGACCCAATATACCGACCACTGCAGCAGACAACTGGAACTGACAACCGGAAGCGGCAGATTCAAACCACAAAAATTCCGGAGGAAAGATCACAGAAGCACTTCACAGGAGGGTCCCAAGCACTGAGGATGTCACCTAGACAGGGGACGAAATGCCTGCAACACAAATTCCCAGCTCGGCGAACAGAACCACAGCAATGAGCACCTGAGCTACAAATCGTTTCAAAAACGATGTCCCAGGATACTAAATCCCAATCAATTTTGAATTTTGAATTGTTTTGACAGCATCAAACCACTGAGATGAATGATGTTTGGGGTATAAATAATCTGGTATTTTGTTAGTTAGTCAGAGAGAGAGAGAGCGAGAGAGAGAGAGAGAGCACCAACGGCTATTGAGAGACTACATGAAAAACACTCAAAGGTACCATTTTCATGAGAAATATCTGTGCAGCAGAAGAGTGAAGATGATTCAGGATGATCTCCAAACAGAGGAAGACAGACACTGGAGACCACAGCCACTGTCTGGATTTGAAAATTAAGTTGTTGTAATTTTATTAGGGGCTTTTATTGGATCAGTCTATTATTATAGAGTGAGAGGTAATTAACAAACCTTTAAGAGAAAGGAGGTGGAAAGTTGAAAGGAGTTGTTTAATGTTCATTTATAGAGTTAAAGATTAACATTGATATTGTTTTCCTTTCAACAGTGGAACTTAGGGAGTTCTCTGGATTTCACCAGTTTCCTAATTTCCCCTCACCCCCACCTCACCCCAGCTCTAACCTTCCAGCTCAGCACCACCCTCATGACCTGTCCCCCACCTCACCCCAGCTCTAACATTCCAGCTCAGCACCGCCCTCATGACCTGTCCCCCACCTCAACCCAGCTCTAACCTTCCAGCTCAGCACCACCCTCATGACCCGTCCCCCACCTCACCCCAGCTCTAACCTTCCAGCTCAGCACCGTCCCCATGACCTGTCCCCCACCTCACCCCAGCTCTAACCTTCCAGCTCAGCACCGCCCTCATGACCCGTCCCCCACCTCACCCCAGCTCTAACCTTCCAGCTCAGCACCGCCCTCATGACCCGTCCCCCACCTCACCCCAGCTCCAACCTTCCAGCTCAGCACCACCCTCATGACCCATCCCCCACCTCACCCCAGCTCTAACCTTCCAGCTCAGCACCACCCTCATGACCTGTCCTACCTGCCTATTTTCCTTTCCACCTATCCACTCCACCCTCCTCTCTGACTTATCACCTCCATTCCCACCCCCCACTCACCTACTGTACTCTATGATACTTTCTCCCCACCCCCACCCTCCTCTCATTTATCTCTCCACTCTGCAGGCATCCTGCCTCTATTCCTGATGAAGGGCCTTTGCCCGAAACATCGATTTTCCTGCTCCTCGGATGCTGCCTGACCTGCTGTGCTTTTCCAACACCACTCTGATCTAGACTCTCGTTTCCAGTATCTGCAGTCCTTGTTTTTACCCAGTTCTCTGTCACTCGTACTTTAACAGATGAGGAGGCATGGTGAGCTTCTCTGTGTGTTTTGTTTAATTAGCAGAAGGGTTTCCTGTTGTGTGTAACATCAGTTTATGACCAACGGTAATCCATTGGAGCTGGAGTTTGGAATATTGAGAGGAATCATTTCTGAAAGATAGAAGATTCTCAGGTGGAAGTGACAGAACTGGATCGTCTATCCACCAAAAGCTATCACACGATGGACACAAACAAAATCAGAGACACCCGACTATCACTCAGAATGAACAGTTATGTCCATACAGAAAGAAAACGGCACAAGACAAAATGACAAAGCTAACAAACAGCAGAGAAGACAACACGACAGACACCTAGGGAAGAATGCCAGTTATCATGGACAAGGCCGAATATATTCAGAGAGCAGAGAAATTACTTGCAGATACTGACACCTACCTCCAGAGGGAGTGTGACCCCACACCACAGTAACCAATAGAATAAACAACACACGATGGAACCAACAAAAAACAGACTCATAACCAGAATTGACCGACAAAGGATGAAACCAGAAAGCAATAACACCCCAAGATTTTCCGGATTACCCAAAGTACACCAACAAGTCATCCCACTTAGACCCATTGAGGCACTCTCTCAAACTTCATCACATAAAATGGCAAAAGGACTTCAACAAAATCTGAAATATCTTATCAGCGGATCCAAATACTCCGTACAATCATCACAGGAATTCCGAAACAACATCAAGAACATAAACATAGACAAGGGCGAAGCAATAGTCTCATTGGATATAACGGCACTGTTCACTCAACTGACATAATCCTAGCCAGAGAGATGCTGGAAAAACACAGCAGGTCAGGCAGCATCCGAGAAGCAGGAGAATCGATGATTCGGGCAAAAGCCCGACATCAGGATGAAGGGCTTTTGCCCGAAACGTCGATTTGCCTGCTCCTCGGATGCTGCCTGACCTGCTGTGCTTTCCCAGCACCACTCTAATCTAAACTCTGGTTTCCAGCATCTGCAGTCCTCACTTCTGCCTTCTAGCCAGAGAGACAATAGCCAAACTCCTGGACAAACAGAACAGACAGCACGATGGGGAACCTATCAACAAGGATATCTGAGAGGCCCTTCTCTCTCCCTAGTTACCCTTTGGTCCTTAATGTATTTGTAAAAACCCTTTGGATTCTCCTTAACTCTATTTGCCACAGCTATCTCATGTCCCCTTTATGTCCTTCTGATTTCCCTCTTAAATATACTCTTACTACCTTATTACTCGAAGGAATCACTCGATCTATCTTGTCTATACCTGAAGTACGCTTCCTTCTTTTTCTTAACCAAAGGTAGAAGACAGTGGATGGTGATGGAGGGTTGCTTTTCAGACTGGAGGCCTGTGACCAGTGGAGTTCCACAAGGATCGGTGGTAGGTCCACTACGTTTCATCATTTACATAAATGATTTGGATGTGAGCATAAGAGGTATAGTTCGTAAGTTTGCTGATGACACCATAATTGGAGGTGTAGTGGACAGCGAAGAAGGTTACCTCAGATTACAACAGGATCTTGATCAGATGGGCCAATGGGCTGAGAAGTAGCTGATGCAGTTTAACTTAGATAAATGTAAGGTGCTGCATTTTGGGAAAGGAAATCTTAGCAGGACTTATACGCTTAATGGGAATGTCCTAGGAAGTATTACTGAATGAAGAGACCTTGGAGTGCAGGTTCATAGCTCCTTGAAAGTGGAGTCACAGTTAGATAGGATAGTGAAGAAGGCGTTTGGTATGCTTTCCTTTATTGGTCAGAGTATTGAGTACAGGAGTTGGGAGATCATGTTGCAGCTGTACAAGACATTGGTTAGGCCACTGCTGGAATATTGCGTGCAATTCTGGTCTCCTTCCTATCGGAAAGATGTTGTTAAACTTGAAAGGGTTCAGAAAAGATTTACAAGGATGTTGCCAGGTTTGGAGGATTTTAACTACAGGGAGAGGCTGAACAGGCTGGGGTTGTTTTCCCTGGAGCGTCGGAGGCTGAGGGGTGACCTTATAGAGGCATGGATAGGATAAATAGACAAAGTCTTTTCCCTGGGGTGGGGGAATCCAGAATTAGAAGGCATAGGTTTAGGGTGAGAGGGGAGAGATGTAAAAGAGAGGCCTCAGGGGCAACGTTTTCACACAGAGGGTGGTTGGTGTGTGGAATGAGCTGCCAGACAATGTGGTGGAGGCTGGTACAAATACAACAGTTAAAAGGGATCTGGATGGGTATATAACTGGGAAGGGTTTGGAGGGATATGGGCCAGGTGCTGGCAGGTGGGACGAGATTTGGTTGGGATATCTGGTTGGCATGGACGAGGTGGACCGAAAGGTCTGTTTCTGCGCTGTACAACTGTATGACTCTATGGTGCACACTCAAACTACTAGAGCTGTGCTTGATGACACACTTCACTTTCAACAACCAAATATCTGAACAGATCAATGGGACACCTCTGGGCTCACCCTTCTCGGGGCTCACAGCAGAAGCAATGAGGCAAAGACTGGAACAGACAGCTCTCCAACAAATCCAGTCCAAATTGTTGATCAGATATGTGGACTGCATTTCAATTTTCATTTAGAGAACAGAAATCGAGAACCCACACCGATTATACACATCATGTTCACAAGGATCAGATTTACGAGAGAGGGAAAAAACAAAAATCAACTCCCATTCCTGGATGTGATGTTAGAAAGAACACAGAACAGTGAATGCACCATAAACCTAGACAGGAAAGGCACACACACTGACCACATCCTGAACTACAACCACAACCACCCGAACACACACAAACAAAGCTGCATTAGGACCCTCTTCAAAAGGGCTACAACATACTGCAGGGCTCCCCATCCACGAAGGGAAGAAGAAGAACACATCGACAGAGTATTCCCTAAGAGCAGATATCCCTGTACCTTCTGTTACTACAAGGGATTGCCCCGCTCCGCCCCCATTAAGGTAAATCTGTAACACCAAAATGATTTAATCCCGTGATGTAATCTGTTAAACTTCGAGAGGCAAGGAACTATTCCCAAAAGTCACTATTTAAAGTAAAAATTAACAACTTTATTTTTTTAAAGTCTAACAGAGAATAATTAATTAACAACCAGTTACAACTCCTTTCTCGAACCCATCTTTTACCTTCCTCTCTACAATATTAATCCGATAAACCCCTGATTAAGATTTACCGGAAAATTCAAATTTCAAAATCAGCCAACAGCTGGATCTTCTCCTTGTACCTTCCTGTGTAGGTTTACTCTCCAGGTCAGTGTTGATATTTTTCTCTTTGCAAACTCCTTCTCTGGACAGGTCCTTCTCAGAGAGTTCTCACCAGCAGCCTACATTTGTTGGTCTTTTGGCAGTTCTCCTCCAACTGTTCAATTTTTGTTACGGTTTGATACCCCAAAGTATCGGATCATTTCATTTGTGTTAATGTTGTCAAAATACATAATTCAAAATTGATTGGTGTCGGACCTGGGCTCAATCTACTAACTTACTTTCTTCTTGTGTGAGCCAAGTCCTGCGTGTTCTTTAAATGAATCAATAGGAGAAGATATTCGGCCTCACACTTTTAAGTTTATTTTAGCAGTAAGTGGATAAAGCATTCAGAGCTCTGGGTCTAGACCTGTCTGTCCCTGACAAACAGCAGAGTGTGTCAGTTCACGAAGTCTGACCCCTATCCTGCCCCTGACCCAGTCTATTATACAGTACAAAACGTCATGTTATCACAGAACATTGTGCAAGCATTGAGGTGTGGTTGTCTTCTTGATTGACTGTTGACCTGACTCCATTCTCTGCCTTTTTGCGTTCCTGGATATCTGACCCCATGTAACCTCCTTCTGCATGAGGTGGTGTGAAATAGTTCTTGTTTTTTCACCATAGTTTACAACATGTCCTGCATCTGCACTCACAGGGCGGCAACACCCCCGCTGTCTGCCTCGCTCTCCCAGCCGCTACCAAGGCTGCCAGTACACACTGCTCTTTATTAAAAGTCATTCCTATTGTGGGTTTACATCAGCATATCTTTACGAGTCAGATGTACTCAGTACTTTACCACTGTCTGTTCGTATATAGAAGGGTTACACTACACTGTGCTAGTTAATGGTTAAGTATAATATTGTATTATAAATACTGAAACAAATATGTCATTAAAGGCTTCTGAATGCCTCGAACTAAGCCATATATTTACATTGGAGATTGGTATTTTGGAGCATAGTTTAAATTGATTGCCGAATTTGTATTTTTTTTTGTCTCATGGCAACCGAGGTACTGCGAGCTGCTGGACCACATGTATCATTGTAAATTCTCCAGCAGTCTGTGTGTTTGCTAAGTCCTTCAACTCTCTTAAAGGTACAGTACCCCTTGCACCTTCATAACACTTCATCCAAAGATGCTTAACCGACAAACAATGCATCAAGGCCATGAACTAACTCACTAGCCACGGCTACCCTTTATAAAAACCACCTCAGCACTGTCAGCCAGAATTCTCCAACCACTCAGATTCATGACAGGGCATAAACTGACAGCCACACCCAATCAACAGCTCACGGACAAAGGAGCCTCTACCCATCATGTGCAAGACAAATGTAACTTACAGAATTCCATGCCCAAGCCTGCACACAACACTGTGTAGGACAAACAGGCAGAAAACTAGCAATCCACATCCACAAACACCACCAAGCATTAAAGGCCATGAATGCTGTCCCCAGTAACCAGACACACAGATGACAAAGACAGCAAACTCGACTGCGATAACACAATGATCATAGGACAAGCTAAACAGAGGATAGCCAGAGAATTCCTAGAGGCATGGCACTCATCCATGAACTCCATCAACAAACACATAGACATCCACCCAATACACCGGCACTTCAATGAACAACAGGAACTGGCAACTGGAAGCTGCAGGAATGGAACCAAATAACTTCCAGAAGACACATGACAGCAGCACTTCACAGGAGACTCCAAAGCACTGAAAATGTCACCGAGACAGGGAAAGAAACATCTGCAAATCAACGTCCCAGCTCGGCGAACACACCCACAACCATGGCAACTGGCACCCGAGTTACAATTCTTTACACAAGCCATGAACAGGCTGGGATTGGCATCTAGTCACATACACAAACACTTGGAATCTCTCAGTTCAGATCAGCATTCACTCTCTCTGAAAGATATAGTACATACCGAGTCACAAAGTCACAGAGATGTACAGCATGGAAACAAACACTTCGGTCCAACTCGTCCATGCTGACCACATACCCCAACCCAATCCAGACCCACCTACCAGTACTCGGCCCATATCCCTCCAAAACGTTATTATTCATATAACCCTCCAGATGCCTTTTAAATGTTGCAATTGTACCAGGCTCCACCACTTCCTCTGGCAGCTCATTCCATACACCTACCACCCTCTGCGTGAAAACGTTGCCCCTTAGGTCTCTTTTATATCTTTCCCCTCTCACCCTAAACCTTTGCCCTCTAGTTCTGGACTCCTCCACCCCAGGGAAGAGACTTTGTCTATTTATTCTATCCATGCCCCTCATGATTTTATATAACTCTATAAGGTCACCTCTGACACTCCAGGGAAAACAGTCCCAGCCTATTCAACCTTTCCCTGTAGCTCAAATCCTCCAATCCTGGAAACATCCTTGTAAATCTTTCGAGAACCCTTTCAAGTTTCACAACATCCTTCCAATAGGAAGGGGATCAGAATTACACACATATTCCAAAAGTGCCCTAACCAGAGTTCTGTACATCTACAATATGATCTCCCAACTCCTGTACTCAGTAGTCTGGCCAAGCATACCAAACACTTTCTTCATCATCTGATCTATCTGTGATTCTACTTTCAAGGAGCTATGAACCTGCACCCCAAGGTCTCTTTGTTCAGAAACACTCCCTGGGACCTTACCATTAAGCCTATAAGTCCTGCTCTGATTTGCTTTCCCACATTGAAGCACCTCACATTTATCGAAGTTAAAATGCATCAGCCACTCTTCAGCCCATTGTCCCATCTTATCAAGATTCCATTGTAATCTGAGGTCGCCTTCTTTGCTGTCCACTACACCTCCAATTTTGGTGTCATCTGCAAAATTGCTAATGATACCTCATATGCTCACATCCAAATCATTTATATAAATGATGAAAAATAGTGGACCCAGCACCAATCCTTGTGGCAATCTGCTGGTCATAGGCTTCCAGTCTGAAAAACAACCTTCTACCATCACCCTCTGTCTTCTACTTTTGAGCCAGTTCTGTATCCAAATGGCTAGTTCTCCCTGTTTTCCATGAGATCTACCCTTGCTAACCAGTCTCCCATGGGGGAACCTTCTTGAATGCCTTACTGAAGTCCATATAGTTCACATCTACCACTCTGCCCTCATCAATCCCCATTGTTGCTTCTTCAAAAAACTCAATCAAGTTCGTGAGACATCACTAATACCTTCAACTTCATAACACTGTGCAGCCTCAGAAAGATGTTGAGCAGACATTTTGCATCTGTACAGACAAGAGAATGGTGTTTTTGAACCAGAATAGATCATTTTTTGCAGTGAAAATGATAACCGTTTACTCAGCACTTGTCTCAAACTCTGTCACTACAGCATCCCTTTATAAACCCATCCACCTGGATGAAACTGCCTGTTTGCTTTCCTTTCTGACTGACCAACCCTACATTTCATTGGAGTGCTATTAGAACCAACTTCTTTGCCTACTCTGGCACAGCCGCATCTGGTGATCTGCCTGTTTTGTATTGAATAGCATCCCGGAATAAATAATCGAAAACAATAAATCAGCAAAGTCACAAAGCCGACCCCTTTTTTCTAAAAGCTGTTCCTTCTCTCAAGGATTTTGTGTCCTTGGTTTTTTCAGAGTGGTCATAAACAGCCCTGGTTCCAATTAGACCTGTTTTTTTGACAGAGATTAAAGAGTATTGTGAGGTCTTTTTGTTTATAAATAAACAGACGAGACTTCAGGCCAAAGTGGTCATGTTTTCGAAGTGACCTGTATAATGAAAGGGGCGTGGTCAGCTCTCGAGCTGAGCAGTTTAATCCAGAACAAGTTCGGAGTTCAGTTGTGTGGAAACAGGCTGCGAACACTCTCTCTCTTTCTGCCCTCCTGTAAGCATTTGTTCTATGTTTACTGTTTTTTTAAGGGGATTTGCTTATTGGGACTGTTATGTATGTTCGCAACGACATAGTTGAGTCTAGTTTGGAGACTACGTTCTGAAGGGGTTCTTTATTCTGTTCTATGTGTTTCATTGTGTAATTTTGTAAATAAATGTTTGCCTGTTTTGAAACGTGGGAGTCAACATAGCTCCTTACTCTGGGTAATTTTCACTGTACACTTACCGAAACAAGTTACAGAGTTCTGGTCTGGATTGCCTGTTTCAGAATGTTTTGAGTGGTCTGGCCTAATCCATACCAGTAACATGTACACACAGAATGGACCAAACTTCACCTTGTTACCACTTCATCTGATGCTGAAGTAATAAGCACATGCCTCTAATATACAGTCATATACGAGCCCAGAGATCCTGCAAATGGGGCTGACAGTCACATGGAACATTGAACAAGAACAAGATGTCCTGGCATGGTTTTAATAACATGGTTTTAACAAAACAATGGGTGCAGTGGGAGAGTCGGTGGGCTTTTTTAGTTTTCTGCTGGACTAACCCCCCAACCCCTCGTTCACCCAACAGCCCACCCCCACCCCACGGTGGCTCAGGGGCAGCACGGTGGCTCACTGGTTAGCACCACTGCCTCACGGGAACCTGGGTTCGATCTAACCCTGGAGGTGACTCTCTGTATGGAGTTTGTACGTTCCCTCCACCCCCCCCCCCCCACCCCCACCCCCACCCCCGATGTCTGCTTGGTTTTCCTCTGGGTGTTCCTGTTTCCTCCCACAGTCCAAAGATGTGCAGGTTAGGGTGAATTATCCAAGCTAAGTTGTCCCGTATTGTTCAGGGATGTGTAGTTGTGGTGTATTAGTCAGAGGGTAAATGTAGTGTAATAGGTTAGGCGAATGGGTCTGGGCGGGTTACTCTTCGGAGGGTCAGTGTGGACTTGTCGGGCTGAAGGGCCTGTTTCCACACTGTAGGGATTCTATGAGCTTTGCTCCCAGTGAGCACTGCAGCTCCTTGAGCCTGGGACTGACATGATCCACAGAAACCTCGGACCGCAAGACCATCGGAGCAGAAGTTTGGCCATTCGGCCCATCGAGTCCACTCTGCCATTCATTAGAGAGAAAGAAAACGACAGATGCTGGAATCCAAAGTAGACAAGCAGGAGGCTGGGAGAACACAGCCAGCCAGGCAGCATCAGCAGGTGGAGAAGTTAGCATTTCGGGTATTCCCCCTTCTTCAGGACTGAAGAACGATTCCATCTGAAATATTGACTTCTCTCTCATAACAGATTTACCAGGATGTTGCTGGGGGTTGGGAGTTGGAGGGTTTCCCTTGGAGCATTGGAGGCTGAGGGGTGAGCTTATAGAGGTTTATAACATAATGAGGGGCATGGCTAAGGTAAATAGACAAGGTCTTTTCCCTGGGTGAGGGTGACCAGAACTAGAGGGCAAAAGTTTAGGGTGAGAGCGGAAAGATTTAAAAGGGACCTGAGGGACAACCTTTAATGCAGAGGGTAGTGCATTGTATGGAATGAGGCTGCCAGAGGAAGTGGTGGAGGCTGGGACAATAAAAAGCATCTGGGTGGGTATATGAAGAGGAAGGGGTTCGAGAGATATGGGCCAAGTGCTGGCAAATGGAACTCGATGAGGTTAGGATATCTGTTCAGCATTGACGAGTTGGAACAAAGGGTCTGTTTCCATGCTGTATATCTCTATGATTCTTTGACTATAATAAAGGGGAAAAAAAGACAGAAAAATACAGGATTGCACTGAGCCAGTCCTCTGACTTGGCAGGCTGTGATGAAAGTTTTCTTAAAAAAATCAAATTAGTGTGGGGTCAGACTAGCACATAGCACAGGACAGCAAAAGGCCCTTCAGCCAATCATGTCTCTGCTGACAATAATTCAATGTTAATCTAATTCCATCAGGGCTGCACAGGACCCATTTCCTCTATTCCAGCCTGGACACTTCCCCATCTAAATGCCTCTCAGGTGTTACTATCACGTCTGCTATTATCACGGGACCTTCTAGGCATCTACCACACATTGCAGGAAAGAAACTGTTACCTCACACACTTCCTTTAAACTTTCTCCCTCTCACCTTATCAATAAAACCTTGTATTTGACATTTCCATCCTCGAAACATGACTCCGACTCTGTACTTTATTCCTGCTTCTCATAATGTTACACACGAAGCCTCCACGTCCTGCCTACCGTGTGATAACCAGAACAGCATCCCCTACTGCACTGGAACCGAACTGTTTACTTACAGCTGCCAACCGGCATGAGTTGCCAACTTTTATATACAATGTCCCAATGAATGAACACAGGCATGCCATACACCCTCTACAGCACCTTATCGACATGTACTTCCACTTTAGGGAGCTGTATCCTGTCACTCCGAGATCCCTCTGTAAATCAATTCTCCGAAGGATCCTGTCATCGACTGTATTATTTCCTCTTGTATTTAACCTCCAAAAATAAACATACAACATAGAACTGAAAAAACACGGGAATGGGCCCTTTAGCCCAGAAAGTTGTGTTAAACTTGATGCCAAATTAAACTAATCATTTCTGCCTGTCATAGCCCTCCATTCCTTGCATATTCATGCATATTTATATCTAAAAGACCCTTAAACACCCCGATCATACCTACCTCCATCACGACTCCTGGCTGCACATTTAAGACTCCAACCACTCTCTGTGTAAAAAGATATTGAACTAACCCCCTCTCACCTTGAATGCATGCTCCCCAGTATTAGACATTTCAATTCAGAGGCAAATACTGTGACCATCAATCCTATCTGTACATCCATAATCTTATATATTTCTATCAAATCTCCCCTCAGCTTACACCCCTCCAGAGAAAGCAACCTAAATTTTTTAATCTCCCCTTATAGTTCATCCCCTCTAAGCCAGACAGCATCCTGGCAAACCTCTTCTGCACTCTCTCCAAAGCCTCCACTTCCCTTTTGTAATGTGGCGTACAGAACTGAATGCAAAGCTCTAAGTGTGGTCTCTTCAGATACAACAGATGGGCTACAGTCTGATACACGCCCCTCACGTCTGAGTCAGGGACAGAAGAATTGGACCGGAGGTGAGAACATCCCAGGAGAAGCTACATGGTAAGGAACAGGCCTCCATCCCTGGGACTGGGGCCAGGTAGATTTCATTGACAATGAGATCTTTGCTTGGGCTTGTTCCCCTGGGCCAGAGAGCACTGGCTAATAGGTACATCCAGGAGATTCAGAGAATCACCTCATTCTAGGGCCTGGCTCTGAGTGAGGGAGGCAGACTCCATGTCCCATACACGTGTAAAGGAAAGGTGACTTGGTGACTGGGTACCAGTCTCATTGGAGTTACTTCACCTGTCTAAATGTTTATAATTATCAGACACACCTATCATATTGATTCTTCAGTTCCCATTTTGTCGATCTCATCCTACCTTTCTCATGGTTAGCAACTTATCGTTCTTGCAAACGTTTGGAATATCTATCATGCAGAATAGTTGCACATGCTGACAAAAATGCATTCCATCGATATTCGCTGATTATACACAATCTGTTTCTGACTTTGATTTGCAAAGGTATCATAATCCAAATATCGTTCAAATTCACCCCCACATCTCCAACAGCTTTCTCAGAAAGTCAAAAATGTGAACAAAATTTAGTTCAAAAGTGATTGCATTCCTGGAAATAAAAGATTAGTTTATCCTATTTGGAAATTAACTCTGGCCAGAAAATGAAATTCCGAAATTCCAAATGTGATAAAATCAAATTCCAAGAGATAAATTGAACCAATGTTTCCAATCTAATCTCTTTTAATGAGCCTATCCTGGCAGATACAGATGTAAATTAGTGCAGAAAATCCCTTCAAAAGGGGAAAAATACAAGAAACATGCACGATCAAAACTTATAAAAGGCACAGGCAACATGTTAAAATCAACAAGGATTTCCAAAATGTAGACTTAAATCAAAACATTCCCAGATCAGGAGATCCAGGGGAGAGAAAAAAACAACAATTACATTAGACCACAAGTAATCACTAATGAACAAAAAGTACATTCAAAACAGACCACAAAGAGTTAACACTTCACAGCAAGTCTATGTCTCTCTCTGTCTCTCTGTCTGTCTGTCTGTCTGTCTGTCTGTCTGTCTCTCTCTCTCTCTCTCTCTCAGTTCCCTTATCCGAATGGAAGAATTCAAACTTTCTGCCAATTGTTTTATGCGATCCCAATTAAATGTACCATCAGGTGGCAGCGGCTTCTCAGTTTATTCTGTCCATTTCACCCTTTTGTTTGGAATAAGTCATAGTTTTGGAATCATTTCCCCATGCCTGTCCCTCACATGCACACTATCACAATCATTCAACAATTCAAACAGAGTGTCCTTTAAAATGTCAATTCAAATTTAGCAAGTTGCTCAATTCATGCAAAAGGAGTGAACAAAATGTCCAATTTATCTGAGGGGTTTCCAAACACTAGGAATCATTTTCCTGATCAGATATTATCTCATACATAGTCTGAAAGGGGAGAAGTCTTTCCAACTGCATCCAGGGACTGTCCCGTTGTAGCTTATGACTCCGTGCTCTTCAAAATAAAAATCAACCGGCCTTGTCCTCCTTTCTCTATAACCTCATAACTTTAACCGATCATATGAACACAATGGAGTGTCTAATATCTCATAATTTCCACTGGCCATATTAACACAACTGAGTGAGAAAATTACCGAGACTCCCTTCCATTTTCAATGATCTAAAAGGTTCTCCTGGCCATATCTGATAGAGTCAGTTCTCTGTGTGGAACACAGAAACGCCAAGGTCACCCCACAGTAAACAAAGAGACATTTCAGCTGGACACATAAACAAAAAGTCTCACATTTCAAACGGCCATATTAAACAAAACATATCAAATTTCAACAGAGGATATTAAACAAAAACAGAATAGACTTAAATTTACCTAAAACTGACGGACCAAATGGTCCTTTTTATCCCTTCCAGGGCCAAGTCTCACTCGGCAAAGGGGCAGATCATCTCTTGGGACACAAGGAGTGGTCTGAAGGTAAAATACCTAAGGGACCCCACCACAGGGTTGAGTCTGACACAAACTTTCGGTTGTTTAATCAGCCTAGAGAAATGTTCCCTATGTTGGGAACCGAGTCACGGCACCAGATGGGAACTTGGGAATTCTCGGACCACTCAGAGTTTGTAAAGTAGCCCTCTTGTATTGTTAGCAAGCCAGCTGAGAGATCAATAGGCAAAAAGACGAGGTACTCAATCAGATAGGACTGATAGGTTATCTCTAATTCTCAGGAAAGAGGCAGCATAATTTGTACCCTGAATGTGCACAATCATATCATTTTTTTCCAATTCCCACTGTATAATGTTTCTCGTTTTAATTAGATTCCCATGAGGTAATTCATACACTCGTGTTGTTTTGCATGTAAAATAAACAATCCTGTAAATGTGGTGTTATTGTGTCACTGAGATAATATCGAGTTTACAATCTGTATTACGTTATACTGACTGTCTGGGAAACAGGCAGTTACTTGATTATGCCAAGATTCATCCATTCATTATTCCATTCTCATGGTCACTGTGCTTGGCCATTTTAAAAGGCAAGTAATTACTGTGAAAAGGAGACTTACAAAGTGGAGGATCTTAGCTACTATTTCCCTCATACTTCATCCCTCTCACACGTATTAGACAAGGCTGGATAACCTCTCCTTATTGGCTGCTGCATTACAGTTAATAGAAATATGCCAAGGGCTTGAATTTCTACATGGAACTGCAATGTAGTTCCCATCACGGAGACATGGTCTCGAGAGGATCAGGAATAGGGACTTCCCATTCTGAGGTACAGGATCTACAAGAGGACAATCCTGTATGCAAGTGTGGAAGGGCTGCTGTGGTGTCGGTTATTGTGGGGAGGAAGGATGATCTCTTTGATGGGTCGTCAAATGGGAGACTTCCAAAAGAGGGTTGAAAAGGGTCCAAGCTGGGTACATACCCATGAGAAATAAATCTTGGCTATCCAGAGCGAGAGGACCCTGGATGACTAACGATATTGATAACAACATGAAGAAGAATGATGAGGTATATGATGTAAACCAGAATAGAAAATAGCAATAAATATCAGAAAGGGAATCTCAAATGCAGGAGAGAGCTTAAGGCTACAACAAGGAAGGCTCAGAGGAAGCATAAGGTGTGGATGGAGGGCTGTTCTCAACATAGAGAGTAAAATATCCTTCAATCATTTTAATAATAAAATATTAGTGAAGGATAGAGTGGGGCTATGAGAGAAGGGGAAAACATTTTGCTTAATGACCATTTTGTTCACTGAAGCCAGTCTATCCCCAGCTAAAAGAGAGCCTTCCCATAATACCATTGATGGCTCATGTTAGCTCTACCCAGGAACGGACTGTGAATGGAACATTACCGAATTGGAGGGAACACGTTCTCTAAACAACTTGCTAATGAGATTCTCTCCCTCACAATGTCACAGCACCTCCAGAAGCCCCAAAAACTCTCTCTGTCTCTATGAGATCCCAGCTGACACAATACTTCCGCAGACAAAATGTCACCAAACTAATCACTATGGATGAGCTGAGCCCTGTGAGACACTGTGGACAGGGTGATACTGAATCGTCAATCAATGGTCTTTGATTAGCAAACCTCCTGTAGCCATTGTTTAACTGATGGATACTGGTTAAACATTGTTAGCTCTCTTTCAATACAGTAAAACTATCCACTGTAATTAAAACTGTATTGTCTTACAATCAGCCATCAACCTCTTGTATCCCTATAAAACCTGGATATACCTGTACTTTGGGGGAGAGGCTGAGACTCCTCTGTGTAGAGTGATGACCATTCTGTGTGTGAGTGGTCTTTGGCTCTTTCCCATGATACCGTGAAATAAAAAAGTGTATCAATTTCACAAGGTCTGAGTACGAGCTTCATTTGAAATTGGACAATTCTCTGGCATGGCCCGTACTGAACAAACAGCAAAGATGCTCACTGAAACAAGAGGTAGGGTACTAAAGGAAGTCATTACATCTGTCCTTCCCAAATTCGTTACTGATTGTGAAATGGTGACAATGGTCTTGTTGAAAATGTGAGTGTTGAGCAGCTGGGATTTATAGTCACAGCTAATGTCGAGGAGTTGAAAAGCCTGCAGCACTCCCAGTGAGAAATTACCTGGCCCTGGCAGGATACAGCCTGGATTGCTGAAGGAATGAAGGGAGCAAATTGCAGGGTCATTGAAAGAAATTCTCCAGGATTCTCTGAACGCAGGATTAGTGCCAGGGAACTGGAGGATTACAAATGGGACACCATTGTTTCAGAAAGGAGTAAAAGGTAATACAGGAACCTACATACATGTTAGCTCGGCATCAATAGTGGGATAACTGACAGAGAATATAATACGGACTAAGGTCAATACCCACTGGATAAAAATAAGTTAATACCAGACAGATAACATGGTTTTGCCAAGAGAAGATCATGTCAAGAAAGAAACTTGAGTTCTTTGATGAGGTGACACAGGCAGAGAATGAGAGTACTCCTGTGGATGTTGTATATTGGAACTTTCAAATAACATTTGATGCCACACAGCAGGATGGTTCCCAAATTAGAAATGTCTGGGATTGGTGAGTCCTCGGCAGCACGGAATTGAAGTTGGCGAAATGAGAAGATACAGGGTGGAGCTGTAGGTGGGCATTTTCCAGTTTGGAAACGAGTTGAAATGAGTGTTTTCCAGATATTGGTATTCAGACCCTTGCCTCATCTGATTGAGAGATGGGTGTTGTTGCAAACTCTTTAAATATATCGATGTTACCGCGATAGGGAGAATTGTGAATTGTGAGAATAGAGTCATGCAGCATGGAAACAGACCCTTCGGCCCACCCAGCCCATGCAGACCATGTTCCCAAACTAAACCAGTTCCACCTGCCATATTAAGGCCCATATTGCTCCAATGCTTTCTTATTCAGGAACTTATCGAAACCGATCAACTCCATTGGTCCATGACAAGTTGGTCAAAACGCACAGATCCCTGGCAAATGAATGTCAATGCTGAGAAATGTGAGGGAGTGTATTTTGGTCCAATAAGTACAGACAGAAACCACAGGCTCAATGTCACAATTTTGAGGGGAATACAGGAGCTGAGGGACTGAGGGGACCATGTGCATAATTCTATGAAGATTATCCGGCAAGTGGCAAGAGCAGGTAATAAGGCTTATCGGATCGTTGGGTTTACAAACAGAGGGATAGAACATGAAAGCACAGGAGTAATACTACACCCCGGCAAATTATTGGTCAGACTACATTTGGATTATTGTATTCAGTTGTTGGAACCTTATACATTGTTTCCACGAGTTTGTCTGTCAGTATCTGAATGATAGATTACAGAGTTATACAGCACGTAAACAGACTGTACAGACTAACGTGCCCATGCCGACCAGATTTCATAAAGTGCAGCAGTCCCATTTGACAGTGTTTGGCCTATGTCACTCTAAACCTTTCCTATCCATGTCCCCATCTGGATGCCTTTTAAATGTTGTAACTGTACCTGTCTCCACCACCTCCTCTGGTGGCTCATTCCACACACGCACCAACTTCTGTGTGAAAAGATTGCAGCTCGTGTTCAGTTTTAAATATTTCCCCCTCACCTAAAGACAAAGGCCCTGCCTGAAACTGTGTAAACCTACCCTGGTTTATCGGAGCAAAATGGAACTCCTCACATTTATCGAAATCAAACTCCATCTGCTATTTATCAGCCCACCAGACCAGCTGATCAAGATCACATTGAATGCTCAGATAACCTTCCTCACTGTCCATTTTACCATCAATTTCAGTGTCATGTATAAACGTACTATCCACGTCTCCGAAATTCTCATAAAATCATTTATCCAAACGACAAACAACAGTAGACCCAGTGTTGATCCTTGCAGCACACTGCTAGGTGCAGGTCTCCAGTCTTAACCAAAACCCTCTACCACCACCCCGTCTCCTACCATCAAACCAATTTTGTGTAGAGTTTCCTACGTCTCCATAGACCCCATGTGATTGAACATTCCTAACCCATCTACCATGCAGAACCTTGGTGAAGACCTTGCTAAAGCCCATGTAAACAATGTCTACCGCTCTGCCTTCATGTATCTTCATGGTCACCTCTTCAAGAATCACAATAAGTTTTGTGAGACATGATTTCCCAGGTACAAAGCCATGTTGGCTATTCCTGACATTTCCAGAATTGGAAGGTCATTCCAACCCTCGTGTTGAAGTTTCCAGAAAGGAAAAGTAGTAAATATGGTGCCCTGGGAGGAGCAGGAACCTGTTTTGGACTCATCTGTGGCAGGAAATATGTCCTCACGGTCATTCTCTAGTTTAGATGGAGAGTCACGAGACAATCCCAGATCACTGTATTCATGGGAATTTGTAGCTCAGGTTGTGGATGAGGTTGTTGACTTGCTCACTGAGCTGGTAAGTGTATTCTCAGACATTTCCTCACCATTCTAGGGAACAGAATCAGTGAGCCTCTGGTGAAGCATTGGTGTTCTGTCCTGTTTGCTGTTTAAGTGTCCGGGTCTGCTGGGGTTGGTCGTGTCATTTACAGCTTTGCTGCTGGTTCTGTTTCTTAGTAGTTGGTTTATGGGATCCAACTCGACATGTTTGTTCATGGAGTTCCGGGTTCAGTGCCAGGCTTCCAGGAATTCCCATGAATGTAACTGACATGTCACAGGATGGATATGATGTTCCAGTTACACAGTCACAGAGTCATATAGTCCTACAGAATGGAGAGAGACCCTTTGGTCTAAACTGGGTCATGCTGACCAAAATTCTCATCAATACTCAGTCCATGTCCCTGCACTTGACCCTTGTCCATCTCATCCTTTCCTATCCATGTTATTGACCAAGTGCCTTTTAAATGTTGTCAGTGTACCCACCTCACACACTTCCGCTGGTAACTCATTCCACATGTGTAATACCCTCTGTGTCTAAAGTTATAGAGTCATAGAGATGTACAGCATGGAACCAGACCCTTCGGTCCAACCCATCCATGCCGACCAGATATCCCAACCC
This sequence comes from Chiloscyllium punctatum, assembly GCF_047496795.1. Lineage (NCBI taxonomy): Eukaryota > Metazoa > Chordata > Chondrichthyes > Orectolobiformes > Hemiscylliidae > Chiloscyllium > Chiloscyllium punctatum. Next base: position 53,890,763 of record NC_092780.1, read on the forward strand.
AATCTAGTCCCACCTGCCAGCACCCGGCCCATACCCCTCCAAACCCTTCCTCTTCACATACCCAACCAAATGCCTTTTAACTGTTGCAATTGTACCAGCCTCCACCACTTCCTCTGGCAGCTCATTCCATACACACACCACCCTCTGCGTAAAAAAGTTGCCCCTCAGGTCTCCTTTATATCTTTTCCCTCTCACCCTCAACCTATGCCCTCTAGATCTGGACTCACACATCCCTGGGAAAAGACTTTGTCTATTTATCCTATCCAAGTCCATCATAATTTTGTAAACCTCTATAAGGTCACCCCTCAGCCTCCAACGCTCCAGGGAAAACAGCCCCAGCCTGTTCAGCTTCTCCCTATAGCTCAAATCCTCCAACCCTGGCAACATCCTTGTAGATCTATTGTGAACCCTTTCAAGTTTCACAACATCTTTTCAATAGGAAGGAGACCAGAATTGCACACAATATTCCAACAGTGGCCTGCCCTTAAGGTTCCTTTTATTCTTTCCCCTCTGACCTTAAACTGATGCCCTCTAGTCCTCAATTTCCCAACCCTGGGGAAAAAAACCTGATGCTTTCACTCCATCCATGCCTCATATGATCTTACATAAGACCCTTCGATAAGATCCCCCCTCACTCTACTACACTCCAAAGATAAATGTTTTAGCTTGCCTAACCTCTCCCTGTAACTCAGGCCGTTGGATCATGGCAACAGCTTTGTACATTTCTTTTGCACTTTTTCCTGTTTCATAACATCGTTCTGACAGCAAGGTGACCAAAACACAATACTCCAAGTGCGGCATCGCCAATGTCCTATAAAACTGCAACATAACTTCCCAACTTCAGTGCTCAATGCCCTGACTGATGAAGGCCAATGTTCCAAAAGCCTTTTTCCCTGCCCTGTCTGCCTGGGACTCCTCTTTCAGAGAACCATGTCCCTGAACTCCAAGGTCCCTCTGTTCCATTACACTCTCTAAGACCCTACCATTCACCATGAAACTCCTTCCTTGATTTTATTCTCCAAAATGCAAGTCCTCACACTTATCTATATTAAACTTCATTTGCCATTACTCAGGCCACTTCTCCAGCTGATCAAGAACCTTCTGCAAATTCTGATAACCTTCCTCATGATCGATGATATAGTATTATCATCTGAAACCTTACTAATCATGTCTAGTACATTCTCATTCAAATTATTGATGGAGATAACAAACAGTAATGGGCCCAGCACTGACCCCTGAGGCATTCCGCTAGTCACAGGCCTCCAGTGTGACAAACATCCTTCCACTATTACCCTCTGCTTCTGACCATCCAACCAATTGTGTATCCAATTTGCCAGCTCCCACTGGATTCCATGTAACCTAACGTTCCAGAGCAGCCTACCATGTGGAACCTTATCAAACGCTTTACTGAGATTCAAATAGACTACTTCTACTACCCTGCCCTCGTCAATTTTCCTGGTCACTTCATCAAAGAACTCTGACAGATTTATGCGACTTGATTCCCACACACAAAGCCATGCTGACTACTCCGAACCAAACCCTCTCTTTCCAAATGCATGTATACCTTATGTTGAATTGGGGTCTTTCATTGTCCGTGTGTCTGTCCAAGTGATAACTGGTCTTGCCTCTTGGTGGCTGGTTGGTGTTCATGAACCCTGGTGGCTAATTTCCTTCCTGTTTGCTCTATGTAGTGCTTTTGACAGTCTTTATGTGGTATTTTGTCTCAATTCACCCGTGTTACTGCTCTCTTCTTCCTTAGTGAATTGCATGCTGGGAAGGATGTTGTTTGTGAGTTGATGGGTTTCCTTGGCATCAAATGGACAGATAACCACACTCCAGCAAGAAACAATATGTGTCAGACTGGCCTGTCCATTCTATACTGCATTGCCATAGTTAGACAAGAGTCTGCCTTGGGAGGCACAGTGGCTCAGTATTTAGCACCTGCTGCCTCACCGTGCCAGGGAGTTGGGATCGATTCCAGCCTCGGGATAGTGTCTGTGTGCAGTTTGTACATTCTCCCGTGTGTGTGTGTGTTTCCTCCAGGTGCTCCGGATTCCTGCCACAATCCAAAGATGTGCAGGTTAGGTGAATTGGTCACACTAACATTGCCCAGAGTGTTCAGGGATGTGTAGGTTAGGGTAAATGGAGAGTAGAATGGTAGGGAATGATTCTACTTAGGATACTCTTCAGAGAGTTGGTGTGGACCTGTTGGGCCAAGTGATTCCACTCTTAGGGAATCCATGATTCTGTCATCCATTAGGAAAGTAATTGATCATCCGTCAAGAGAATCTCCTTTGGAACATATGTCTGGGCATGCAATGAATGTAAAAGTGTGTTTTTGAGAATGCAAATAAAACAAAACATCATCATTAGCAAAATGTTTTATCAAATTATCAAATCATATTAAAACACCGAAAGTACAAGAGTAATGAACAATTAATATCTGAACTTTGATCTAGGTTTGGCTGACAACCAACTTATCTAACTGTATAAGAGGGCTGGAATATTCTTTGATGTCCTAATTGGTTAATTGGAGATGTTCCATTCCAAATAGCCTGACGTTACATTCAGATATTCCACCCGGGTCCATCGGACCTGATAGTCATTAAATATGGCAGGTCACCAAATGGGACAATGTGCCCAAGTTTCTGAAACTCAGCCTTTTTCAATCATCACAATAGAGTCCTCCAAAACACAAATCACAAACTGACTGTATTGTACCTTTCCTACACTGTTTGTGTTTTGATTCTTTCTTGAATCATTTTGATATTTCTTTTCAGCTCAAACATAAGAAGTGAACTTCAGCTACAGACTGTGTTTCTCTCATGTCACCGTCCATCCTGAAACTGATTTGGAGATGTCGGTGTTGGACTGGGGTGTACAAAGTTAAAGACCGCACAACACCAGGTTATAGTCCAACAGATTTAATTGGAAGCACTAGCTTTCGGAGCATGCTCCTTCATCATGACAACCACCTGATGAAGGAGCGACACTCTGAAAGCTAATGCTTCCAATTAAACCTGTTGGATATAACCTGGTGTTGTGTGGTTTTTAACTTTGTACATCCTGAAACTGATCTTCTTCTCGTTTGAAATTTCTTCCCTGAGAAAATCGGTCGGCATGTTGTTGTCAGAACCCAGGCATTAAAATCCTTCAGGTATATCGGGCTACAGCAGAAAACACTTACACCTGAAATGTTATCCTTCACATCTCATTCTTGTGCTGCAGTAAATCGCTCTGTAAAACTGTCCTGAATTCTGACTTTGTAGAAATGATTTAATCCATAAGAGATACTGAGCTCTGACTGAGGCAAAATTATTCAATCAGATAATCAATAGGAAAGGTATGTAAACATAGATTTAAATATTTATTCCAAGAAGATCAAAGCACAGCAGTTGTTCAGACTGCATGTAGTTTTTGACTTACGTCATTAAGTAAAAAATCCTTTTCATTTCTCAATATGGGGAACAGGAAAATCTTTGTGCTGCACTACAGCATAATGATGAGCTATCTGCTGAGTTGGCCATGAGATACTCCATGCAGAATCACTGTCTCTGAAACATTAATGCAGTTCCTGTTCAGGATGCTGCCAGACCTGCTGTGTCTCCCTTTATTCTTCTATCCAGACTCCCCGGATCTGCAGTTCTTTATTTTATTGTATTTAATTATATGGTGATTCCTTGATGGACGGCACACATTTCAGAGACATCATGAAACCAGACTTTGATTTGACAGAACACTAACTCTGTGGTTGGTAATGCTCCTCAGTGGTTCAGGTATTGTCCTTTGTAAAACTTCAATAAAACCTCGAAAGCCTTGAATGAAGTTCCATATTTGTCTCAAAGTTGCCGTGTTGCCCCAGAATTCATGGCCTGAGCTGAGTCACACACTGGAGACTATCCAGAGAATGAACATTCGTGAAATTAGTGACCAGAGGCCTCACTCAATGCAATGCTGCTTAGAGACTTGATGGTACATATACCCAACATTGTTTCACCCTTTTATAATCTTCACTACTTTGTCTTTCCCCCAGTATCATCTGAACACATTTGTGGTGATGAAAGAGCATTTCTTTATAAATATGGAAAGCACCAATGGGTGGTCTTTCCTTTCATTGATGTTTTCTTCCTCCCTTGTCAGATTAGTGGGTTTGATCATTCATTTCTGTTCCGTCCTGTGTACGGCTGAGAATCAATGTTCGACTCTGTGAGAATTCTTTTGAGTGGACAGGAGATGGAAAATGAACATGGCTGAATCTGTACGGAAATAATTCAAGATTGTTGAAGTGAAATGTTCATGAAATAACTTTCTTTATGGATAACGATACCTTTGCAAATCAAAGACAGAAACAGATTGTGTATAATCTGCGAATATCGATGGAATGCATTTTTGTCAGAATGTGCAACTATTCTGCATAATAGATATTCCACACATTTGCAAGAACGATAAGTTGCTAACCAATGAGAAAGGTAGGACGAGATCGACAAAATGGGAACTGAATAATCAATATGATAGGTGTGCCTGATAATTATAAATATTTAGACAGGTGAAGTAACTCCAATGAGACTGGTACCCAGTCACCAAGTCACCTTTCCTTTACACGTGTATGGTACATGGAGTCTGCCTCCCTCACTCAGAGCCAGGCCCTAGAATGAGGCGATTCTCTGAATCTCCTGGATGTACCTATTAGCCAGGGCTCTCTGGCCCAGGGGAACAAGCGCAGGCAAAGATCTCATTATCAATGAAATCCACCTGGCCCCAGTCCCAGGGATGGAGGCCTGTTCCTTACCATGTAGCTTCTCCTGGGATGTTCCCACCTCCGGTCCAATTCTTCTGTCCCTGACTCAGACGTGAGGGGCGTGTATCAGACTGTAGCCCATCTGTTGTATCTGAAGAGACCACACTTAGAGCTTTGCATTCAGTTCTGTACGCCACATTACAAAAGGGAAGAGGAGGCTTTGGAGAGAGTGCAGAAGAGGTTTGCCAGGATGCTGTCTGGCTTAGAGGGGATGAACTATAAGGGGAGATTAGAAAATTTCGGTTGCTTTCTCTGGAGGGGTGTAAGCTGAGGGGAGATTTGATAGAAATATATAAGATTATGGGATGTACAGATAGGATTGATGGTCACAGTATTTGCCTCTGAATTGAAATGTCTAATACTGGGGAGCATGCATTCAAGGTGAGAGGGGGTTAGTTCAATATCTTTTTACACAGAGAGTGGTTGGAGTCTTAAATGTGCAGCCAGGAGTCGTGATGGAGGTAGGTATGATCGGGGTGTTTAAGGGTCTTTTAGATATAAATATGCATGAATATGCAAGGAATGGAGGGCTATGACAGGCAGAAATGATTAGTTTAATTTGGCATCAAGTTTAACACAACTTTCTGGGCTAAAGGGCCCATTCCCGTGTTTTTTCAGTTCTATGTTGTATGTTTATTTTTGGAGGTTAAATACAAGAGGAAATAATACAGTCGATGACAGGATCCTTCGGAGAATTGATTTACAGAGGGATCTCGGAGTGACAGGATACAGCTCCCTAAAGTGGAAGTACATGTCGATAAGGTGCTGTAGAGGGTGTATGGCATGCCTGTGTTCATTCATTGGGACATTGTATATAAAAGTTGGCAACTCATGCCGGTTGGCAGCTGTAAGTAAACAGTTAGGTTCCAGTGCAGTAGGGAATGCTGTTCTGGTTATCACCCCATAGGCAGGAGGTAGAGGCTTCGTGTGGAACATTATGAGAAGCAGGAATAAAGTACAGAGTCGGAGTCATGTTTCGAGGATGGAAGTGTCAAATACAAGGTTTTATTGATAAGGTGAGAGGGTGAAGGTTTAAAGGAAGTGTGTGAGGTAACAGTTTCTTTCCTGCAATGTGTGGTAGATGCCGAGAAGGTCCCGTGATAATAGCAGACGTGATAGTAACACCTGAGAGGCATTTAGATGGGGAATTGTCCAAGCTGGAATAGAGGGAAATGGGTCCTGTGCAGCCCTGATGGAATTAGATTAACATTGAATTATTGTCAGCAGAGACATGATTGGCTGAAGGGCCTTTTGCTGTCCTGTGCTATGGGCTAGTATGACCACACTAATTTGAGTTTTTAAAGAAAACTTTCATCACAGCCTGCCAAGTCAGAGGACTGGCTCAGTGCAATCCTGTATTTTTCTGTCTTTTTTTTCTCTTTATTATAGTCAAAGAATCATAGAGATATACAACATGGAAACAGACCCTTTGTTCCAACTTGTCAATAATGAACAGATATCCTAACCTAATCGAGTTCCATTTGCCAGCACTTGGCCCATATCTCTCAAACCCCTTCCTATTCATATACCCACCCAGATGCTTTTTATTGTCCCAGCCTCCACCACTTCCTCTGGCAGCCTCATTCCATACAACGCACTACCCTCTGCATTCAAGGTTGTCCCTCAGTTCCCTTTTAAATCTTTCCGCTCTCACCCTAAACTTTTGCCCTCTAGTTCTGGTCACCCTCACCCAGGGAAAAGACCTTGTCTATTTACCCTAGCCATGCCCCTCATTATGTTATAAACCTCTATGAGCTCACCCCTCAGCTTCCAACGCTCCAGGGAAAACCCTCCAACTCCCAACTCCCAGCAACATCCTGGTAAATCTGTTATGAGAGAGAAATCAATATTTCAGATGGAATCGTTCTTCAGTCCTAAAGAAGGGGGAATTCCCGAAACGCTAACCTCTCCACCTGCTGATGCTGCCTGGCTGGCTGTGTTCTCCCAGCCTCCTGCTTGTCTACTTTGGATTCCAGCATCTGTCGTTTTCTTTCTCTCTAAGGAATGGCAGAGTGGACTCGATGGGCCGAATGGCCAAACTTCTGCTCCGATGGTCTTGTGGTCTGAGGTTTCTATGGATCATGTCAGTCCCAGGCTCAAGGAGCTGCAGCACTCACTGGGAGCAAAGCTCATAGAATCCCTACAGTGTGGAAACAGGCCCTTCGGTCCGACAAGTCCACACTGACCCTCCGAAGAGTAACCCACCCAGACCCATTCTCCTAACCTATTACACTACATTTACCCTCTGACTAATACACCACAACTACACATCCGTGAACAATACGGGACAATTTAGCTTGGATAATTCACCCTAACCTGCACATCTTTGGACTGTGGGAGGAAACAGGAACACCCAGAGGAATGCCACGCAGACATTGGGGGGAGAACGTTTAAACTCCATTCAGAGAGTCACCCCGAGGGTGGGATCGAACCCAGGTCCCTGGTGCCGTGAGGCAGTGGTGCTAACCATTGAGCCACTGTGCTGCCCCTGAGCCACCGTGGGGTGGGGGTGGGCTGGTGGGTGAACGAGGGGTTGGGGGTCAGTCCAGCAGAAAACTAAAAAAGCCCACCAACTCTCCCACTGCACCCACTGTCTTGTTAAACTGTTATTAAAACCATGCCAGGACATCTTGTTCTTGTTCAATGTTCCATGTGACTGTCAGCCCCATTTTCAGGATCTCTGGGCTCGGACATGACTGTATATTAGAGGCATGTGCTTATTACTTCAGCATCAGATGAAGTGGTAACAATGTGAAGTTTGGTCCATTCTGTGTGTACATGTTACTGGTATGGACTAGGCCAGACCACTCAAAACATTCTGTTGCAGGCAACCCAGACCAGAACTCTGTAACTTGTTTCGGTAAGTGTACAGTAAAAATTACCCGGAGTAAAGAGCTATGTTGACTACTACGTTTCAAAACAGGCAAACATTTATTTACAAAATTACACAATGAAACACATAGAACAGAATAAAGAACCCCTTCAGAACGTAGTCTCTCCAAACTGGACTCAACTATGTGTTGTGGTTCTGTTCGCCGAGCTGGGAATTTGTGTTGCAAACGTTTCGTCCCCTGTCTCGGTGACATCCTCAGTGCTTGGGAGCCTCCTGTGAAGCGCTTCCGTGCTGTTTCCCCTGGCATTTATAGTGGGCTGTCTCTGCCACTCTGGTTGTCAGTTCGAGCTGTCCGCTGTAGTGGCCGGTATATTGGGTCCAGGTCGATGTGTTTGTTGATAGAGTCTGTGCATGAGTGCCATGCCTCTAGGAATTCCCTGGCTGTTCTCTGTTTGGCTTGCCCTATAATGGTAGTGTTGTCCCAGTCGAATTCATGTTGCTTGTCATCTGCTTGTGTGGCTACTAAGGATAGCTGGTCGTGTCGTTTCGTGGCTAGTTGGTGTTCGTGTATACGGATCGTTAACTGTCTTCCTGTGTGTCCTATGTAGTGTTTTGTGCAGTCCTTGCATGGGATTTTGTACACTACATTGGTTTTGCTCATGCTGGGTATCGGGTCCTTCGTTCTGGTGAGTTGTTGTCTGAGAGTGGCTGTTGGTTTGTGTGCTGTTATGAGTCCTAGTGGTCACAGTAGTCTGGCTGTCAGTTCAGAAATGCTCCTGATGTATGGTAGTGTGGCTAGTCCTTTGGGTTGCGGCATGTCCTCGTTCCGTTGACTCATAACAGCACACAAACCAACAGCCACGCTCAGACAACAACTCACCGGAACAAAGGACCCGATACCCAGCATGAGCAAAACCATTGTTGTGTACGAAATCCCATGCAAGGACTGCGCAAAACACTACATAGGACGAACAGGAAGACAGCTAACGATCTGCATCCATGAACACCAACTAGCCACGAAACGATACGACCAGCTATCCCTAGTAGCCAGATGACAAGCAACATGAATTCGACTGGGACAACACTACTATTATAGGACAAGCCAAACAGAGAACAGCCAGGGAATTCCTAGAGGCATGGCACTCATCCACAGATTCAATCAATAAGCACATCGACTTGGACCCAATATACCGGTCACTGCAGCGGACAGCTGGAACTGATAACCGGAAGCGGCAGATTCAAACCACTATAAATGCCAGAGGAAAGATCACAAGCGCTTCACAGGAGGCTCCCAAGCACTGAGGATGTTACCTAGACAGGGGACGAAACATCTGCAACACAAATTCCCAGCTTGGCGAACAGAACCACAATATCGATGGGACACTGGGAGGCATAGTGTTTGAAGTTGGGGGGTGTGGGGAGCACCATTCGGGCAGTTGGGTTCCTGCTAAATTCACCATCTTAGATACCAATTCATGGGAATGGTATCATGCAGGACTTTTCCGATTAGTTTTAAACTCGTCTGTTTTGTGAACCGGATGTGGCTCCAAGACAAAAGGGTTAGGGTGCCTTTGCAGCTGGTTTCAGGCCATTCCTAATCTCTTATAGAATGAACTTTCCCTTTTGAGTTTCCTGGGATATCACTGCCAGAGTTCCAATCCCTTTTCTGGGTCTCTTGGTAAGCCTCCATATCGGGGATGCCCATTGTTGAAGAATCCCCACCAATCACCCGTGATTGCTACACTCCGGTAACAGTCACCTGAGCTTCCATTCCCTTTTTTGTACACTGCTCGCTGATTTGTTACACCCGAACATGATACTTTTATTGGGGCATCCCCACAGCACACCATCCCCCTATTCGCCTGTGTCCGGTGGGTCAAACCGTCTGTACCCCAGGGGCATGGACCCAGGTTTGTTTGATATCTCCTGCGGGTGGTTCCTGATGGTCCCGATGAAGTAACCTTTATTGCATTCTCATGGTTACCCTGGCACGTGGTGCTGGTACCAATCCTGTCAGTACATTATGAGTCTTCTTTGGCTGCACATCCCCAGAAATTGAAAGAGAAGTTTGTTGGGGGCAGACTTGGAAATGGTTCTGGTGAAGGGGAGAAGGATCAAAACTGGAAACAAAGTGACCGAAGTTATCTGAACCCCTTCCTCCTGCACCATCTCTCAAGCTACCTATTCATCCTGCCTATTCTTTCATTTCTACTCTGACTGCCACATGGCTCCCACGTTCATTCTAGAGATCCTGAGATGACTTCTTCTGAGGTCCTACTTTGTAACTTGACTCCTAACTCCCTAAATTCTGCTTGTAGGACCTCATCCCATTTATTCCCTTCCTCATGTGGCCTACTTTACTATAGGGAAAACATCTAAGGTTTCTTGCTTCCCTTTCCTCTCAGGTTTCCTCTATACCCCGTGGTGAACCATATCATTAATATCTTCAACAAGATGTCCCTTTTCCCTAACCACATAAGGATATCCACTTTCCCCAATTTCTATCCCCCTCAGATTGAAATTGATGTTGGAAGCCAAACTTTGATTTATGAACCAACTCCTAATTATCTGCCTTTTCCACTGATAATCTTGCAATCTTAACTCGCTCTTCCAGGTGAGTTCTCGTTACTTCAGGAAGTGAATTTTGAAATCCTCCATGATAATTGTCTCTCTAAGATTGTCTGATCGATTTTCAATGCTCTTATCCACCGATCAAAGTTACTTTGTTTGATCCTTTCAAACTCTGTGACACCAGGCCCCTCCTTAGATTCTAAAATGCCTATAAGCTTCTGGGTGGAGCTCATATACACTGAAGATGGCTTTTTTATCACCTGATACTCCCCAGATACCTCCTCTGATAATGACGCAAATACCTCACCAGCTCCACCTACCAACGTTACTTGGATCAACAATACCCACATAGTCATTGGCCATTTCATTTGTTTAGCCACTTTCTTCAATGAAATGAAAAAGCCACCTACATTTTTCTTGTCAAACTTGAGGCAACACTTGAACATATTTAAATAGATTCAATAAAGTGTGACACTGGAAAAGGCACAGCAGGTCAGGCAGCATCTGAGGAGCAAGAGAGTCAACGTTTCAGGCATAACCCTTCATCAGGACTGGGGGAGAGGGAAGGGGGCTGAGAAATGGGGCTAGGGGCAAGGGGAAATGTAGGAGGGCTAAGGTAGGGTGTGATTGTGATTGGTCAGTGGGAAGGAAGATGGGCACGTAGGTCAGGTCAAGAGGGCAGTGCCGAGTTGGATCTGGGATGGGGTGTGGGGAGGGGAGATTTGGAAACGGATGAATTCCATGTGAAGCTCTACACTTTATCGACTCTGTCCAGCATCTACAGTCCTTGCTGCCTCCTTGTATTTTAACCCAATCCTCACCAGCCCTTGGCTATGATGTGAACACTCTCCACCGTCCCCATCAATCCTTTCACTTCAGTCTCTGCCATTTTAAGTCACATTTGAGTTTGCATGTTCCAACATCTGAAGTACAAGAGCTCTCTCTTTCTCCTTTTCTTCTGTAAGGCCCATCCTTCCCTTTTGTTTCTCTTGTTTTTAATTGGAATTCAAACTGTTTCATTTCCTTTTCTCTTTATTTTTGTTCTGCCTGGGACAATCTTTCTTCCTCTTCATCCCTCGCCAAAGCCTCCAATTCAAGCTGTTGGATTTGCAATTGAATTTTGCCAATCTCCAATAATGCTGATTGCTTTCCTGGTAATTGTAAATGTTGAGCTTTTGCTGCAATTCATTGCCTCACAATGACATCGCAGCTCCTGAAGGCCCAGGGGTGCTCCCTGTCTGTCTGTCTGTCTCCAGGAACCCTGTCACCTCACTGACTACATAGCACCAGTATACTTGAGATGAATGCTGACTGCCCTATGAAGTTAGAGCAGCCCGAATATTAAATAATAACACCTCCGTCTGAATCCTCTTTTTATCTTCTTAGAATCTGATGCTCTTTGACCTTGAGATGAATGTATCATTGGCTTTTAAGATTGACAATATACTCAATTTTAAACCTGATTGGAGGTTGGCATTTTGGGATGTAATTTAAACTGCTGAATTTGAGTTTTTTTTTGTCCTCCAGTAACTAGCTAATTAGAATGTTCAACCAAGTGTTGTATTGTTAGTTTATTGAGAACACTTGCTGCTGTGGCAGATATATACAAATCTCATCTAAACTCTCTCTAACGACCTGCAGCAAATATGATATTTTAAATTAAAAGTCTGTAACATAAGACTCCAACGAAATAGTCTCATTCTCAAAGGGTTCTAAGAACGTAAGCGGATTGAGGTCAGTGTCCACAACCGTCTCCGACACATTGTTCGTGATGCACACATTAAAATCTCAAGGTCAGCACCAAACTCGATAGTTCCTTTTAAATCACGGAGTCTTTCCTTTGGTGGATGTTGATCTTTTATCAAAAAGTAACCGACTGGTAGTTCAATCCCATTCTCATCTTCCTGTCGGGGAACAGCTCCAACTCCAATGCCACGAGCATCGATGGTGACTTTAAAAGGTTTTGAATAGTTTGGTCGAGCTAAAACTGGTTTGGTGGTTAACATTACTTTCAAATGGGCGAATGCCTCCTGCATTGTTCTATCCACTGAAACTTTGGTGTTCTTCAGCAAATCAGTTAATGAAGTTAATACACTGCTGAGGTTTGGAACAAACTTCCAACAGAACTCAGTGAGTCTCAAGAATCGAATCACCTCTTTCTTCGAGGTTGGTCATGGAAATTCCTCAATGGCCTTTGCATTCCATGGGATCATCCTTCCATGACCGATTGTTATGTCCCAAGAATGTCACCTTTGCTTTTGTGAATTCAGTTTTATTTAAATTTATCACCAGTTTTGCTTCTCGAAGTCATTCCACGAGCACTGCTAACTGTACCATGTGATCTTTCCAGGACTTAGTAAACATCACTACATCCTCCAAATAGACTGCAAAGTTTGTTAACCCAGACACGACCCTGTCCCTGAGTCTTTGGAATGTGGTGGGTGTGTTCTTCATTCCCAGGGGCATCACCTTAAATTGATATAGGCCATTTGGGTTTACAAACAGACATTTTTTTCACCGACTCTGGTAAAGGTTACCTGCTAGTAACCACACAGTAAGTCCAACTGGGTGGTGTAACTGGCTTGTCTGACTTTCTAGATACACCCGTCCAATCTAGGAATTGGATATGAGCGTTGACCTTCCGATCCACGCAGAATTGTTGAATCCCGTCCAGTTTGGGAACTAAGATAGTCGGCGAATTCCACTCGCTCTGGCTTGGTTCAATGATGTCCTCGTCGAGCATGGCCTTCACCTCCATCTGGACCTGTCTGGCTTTGAAAGGATTAAGCTGATCGGGGTGTTGTTTTATCGGAGCAGTATTCCCTATGTCAACTTCATGTACAATAGCATTATTCCTCCCCACCTGGTTCTTACATATGTCCTTATTGGGCAGTAACAAATCTTTCAATTTTGTTCTATGCTCCTGAGGCAGGTGGCTCACTGACCTGTCCCACTCCTCAAGGACTTCAATTTTTAATCTATTTTGAAGCACATCAACATCCACACCATCTGGATTGGATCCCTCACTCTGTGGGACAATAACTAACACCCGTTTCTCTAGTTCTTTCTCTCGAGTGGAATATGGTTTCAACATGGTCACATGACATCTCAATACATTTTTCTATCTGGCAACTTTACTAGATAGTTCAGCGGATTGAAATTTTTCTCAATTTGATAGGGGCCACTAAACCTGGTGTTGAAGGGATCTCCTATCACAGGTGACAGTACTAACACATCATCCCCTCGGGAAAACGTCAGAGTCTCAGCTTTTATCTGCCACCTGCTTCATTCTACACTGTGCCCTCTTTAGGTGTTGTTTAGTTAACTCACTGACTCGATTTAGTCTCTCCCTCACCTCCAATACAAAGTCCAAGTGTGAGATCTCCAGCTTTGAAATTAATTTTAAAAATTGACGACCAAAGGTCGAATTACTTCATGCCCAAATAGTAACTTGAATGGAGTGTACTGAGGAGATTCATTTGGGGCATCTCTAATGGTAAACAATATGAATGTTGTTTATCTCAATCATTCGGGTAATCCTGACTGTATTCCCTCAACATGGTCTTCAAGATCTGATCCACCTTTCTAAAGCTCCCTGGGATTCAGGGGGATACACACTGGATTTAAAGGGCTGTGTCCCTAAACTATCCATAACCTCCTCAAGCAGCCTAGCAGTAAAATGTGACCCTTGGTCTGACTGAATCTCTCTGGGTAGCCCATACAGTGTGAAGAAAGCTGCTAACTCCTGTACCACCCTTTTTGCCTTGATACTCTGAAATGGAGTTGCCTCGGGAAATCTGGAAGACACATCCATAATGGTCAGCAAGTACTGGTTCCCACTGTTAGTTCTCGGGAGGTGACCTACACACCCAATTATAAACTGCATGAAAGATTCTTCAAATGCAGGAATTGGCAAAAAGTTGTTGGTTTTATAAGCGCCTGTGGCTTACCAACCATTTGCCATGTATGACACGTACAATAAAAGGTTACCCACATCCTTGTGCATTCCAGGCCAATAAAACTGTTTTTACCTTAGCCTGAATCTGTCGTACCCGTAGGTGACCTTCTACAAGTAGTTCATGTGCTACCTGTGTCACTTCCTGGCTGTGTGCTACCGGCAACACAATCTGGTGACTTCAGCCTATTTCTCCTCGACACTAACTGAACCTCCACTCCTTCATCTTTCTTTTTACTTCTCACTTCTTCATTCTGCGACTTATGATAGTGGGATCTGGTTACTACACAGTCTGGGAGAATACCAGGATATTTCTATTTTAACTCCCCAGTTTCTTGGTCTTCTTTAGGTTTCTCCACAATAAGGGTTGTCACTCCCACCTTGGATCCAGGCAAATCATTCCCAAGAACAAACTAAATTCCTGGAACTGACACACTCAGTTCCTCCCCCTGTAACTTCCCCAGTCTTGAGTTGGTACTCCAACCTGATCGTACATGGGGGAATTTTAAAATTCTGTCCATCTGTCCCCCAAATTACCACCCTCTCGTGTAACAGATCAGAACGAGTGCATATTTGCTCATCCTTTACTATCAGCGACTGGTCAGATCCTGTATCTCTCAAAATTTAAACTTCTTTTCTTTCTCCCCTTGTTCTTTCTGAGTAAACTTTACCCACAGAGGCGAATACTTTGTCGAGATCAGGTACTAACTCCATACCCAGCCCCTGCTGAGGCTGTGCACTCTCTTGCAGCTCCTCGACTCTTCTTGGGGTCTCCTTTACTCCCTTCACTAATGCCACTGGCTTAGCTTCTTTTCCCACATCTTTTCCCACAATGCCTTTCTTTAACAACCAGCGCTGCGACTTGTGTCCCACCTTCTGGCCATGAAAACACCTTTTCCCAGTGTCCTTCTGAAGCCACCAGCACTGTCATGTTCTGTGTCCCACTCCATTACAGTGAACACACCTGAGGCCTTTCACGTCCTGTCCACCCTCTTCGGCTTCTTCTTTATCCTGTGGGAAATTCGTACCAGTGTTCTCTATTCTTTCTTTCGTACTGTAGGATCTGCCCTTCTCCCAACGTCTATCCCTCACAGGAGGAAATTCTGGCTGGAAGCTTGTCTTATGGACCAACACGTGTTCACCTGCCATTTCTGCTGCCCTTCTCACTTCCTGAACCTTCTGTTCCTCCACGTGAATTCTTACCATTTCTGGAAGTTAGCTTTTAATCTCCTCCAGCAGAATAATCTCTCGTGAAGACTCGAAAGTCCAATCAATTTTCAAAGCATGCATCGTCTATCAAAATGAATATGTTTTAATTTTTTGGAACTCAACATAAATCTGACTTGGTTCCTTCTGTGTGTTTCTGAGCTACTGTCGATATGCTTCTGGTGCCAATTCATAAACACTTAAAATAGGCTGTTTCACCTCGTCATAATCTCTCACCCCCTCATCTGACAGCACAGTCAGTATCTCACTAGCTCTACCTACCAGCTCAGTCTGAACCAGCATTACCCACAAATCCTTGGACCACTCTATCTGATGAGCCAATTTTTCAAATGAAATAAAGAAGGCTTCAACATCTTTCTCATCAAAACGTGGCAGACTTTTGCCATATTTGTATAAATCACTCACTCCCTTCTTTCAATCTCTATCCTGTTAACTTGACTTTGTTGACTAAGTCACAACTTCTTAAGTTCAAAGTCACTCTCTTTTTTTGCTCAGCTAAGAACCTCTCTCCTTCTCTTTTTATCTTCTACCTCCGTTTTCCTCAATTGTAATTGTAGTTTTTCGACCCCACTGCACTTATCTGTTTCTCTGACACCTAATTGTTTGAGTAACTCCCGAACAATTTCAGCTTCATTTTTGTCCTTGGTGAAATCCAAATCTAACTTCTTTGCTAATTCTAAAAGTATGGCCTTTTTCTTCCCTTCCCTTCTAAACTTCCTTGGCAAATTTGAGAATCATCTTCAAACCCCAGAACCTCTTCAGCAATTTTCAGAGCCATTTCTTTCACTTTTAATGGAACCAACCACATGTCACCGAAAGTAAACACACTGTCTCAGCTCCATTTTATTTAAAGGTCGAGGACACTAACCTGCAAGAGTTTAAATCTGCTGGGGCTTCTCACACCCCAAATTTATTCAAATCTGTCTAAACCAGTTCAAATCCCAGACGAAAGCCCCCAAATTGTTTCCTCTAACCTATTGTTCATTTTCCCTTCAAAAATACTTGTCCGTTTTGTAATTTTGGTGTATAATTTAAACTGGTCAAATTCAAGTATTTTTTGTATCCAGGAAACCAGCTACTCTAGCTGCTGGACTAAAAGGTTACGATGTAACTTCTCCAGCACCGTGAGTGTCTCTCTCCACGTCCTTCACTCTCTGAAAGGTACAGTACACTTCTATACCTTCATAACATGGTGTGTCCCTGAAACACGATCTCGACAGTGTCTCCCAGCCCTACTCTTCCTCTGATGAGAAAAAGGTTCTGTACGCCAGATTGGTAAGGTTACTGGTTTTATTATTTATTTTTCAGCAGTCACTGTGTGAATTGAGAATAGTGGGAATGGAGGTGAGGGCAGTTGAATGTTCCTCCTGCAGAACGTGGGAGGTAAGGGTCACCACTCGTGTCCTTACTGACTACATCTGCGGGACGTGCACCCAACTCCAGCTCCTCGAGAACCGCATTAGGGAACTGGAGCTGGAGCTGGATGAACTTGGAATCATTCGGGAGGTGGAGGAGGTTATTGAGAGGAGTTACAGGGAGGCAGTCACTCCTCAGGTACAGGATAAAGGTAGCTGGGTTACCGTCAGGGGACTGAAAGGGAACCGGCAGGCATTGCAGGCTTCCCCTGTGGACATTCCCCTCAATAATAAGTATAGGTTTTAGATACTATTGGGGGAGTTTGGTGGGGAATGACTTACCAGGGGTAAGCTATGGGGTACAGGTCTCTGGCACAGGTCCCTGTTGCTCAGAAGGGAAAGGGGGGAGAGGAGCAGAGCATGAGTCACTGGGGACTCCATAGTTAGGGGGATAGATAGGAGGTTCTGTGGGAATGAGAGAGATTCACCGTTGGGGTGTTAACTCCCAGAACAGGGTTCATGATGTCTTACTTCCTGTTTTTGGGATCCTTAAGGGGGAGGGGGAGCAGTCCCACGTTGTGGTCCAGAGAGGCACCAATGACGTAGGTTGGAAAAGGGATGGGAATGTAAGGCAGAAATTCGGCGAGCAAGGGTGGAAGCTTAGAGCTCGAACAAACCGAGTTATTATCTCTGGTTTGTTACCTGTACAACGTGCTAATGAGGTAAGGAATAGGCAGAGAGAGAGGAGTTGAACACTTGGCTACAGGGAGGGTGCAGGAGGGAGGGTTTTGGATACCCGGATAATTGGGGTTCATCCTGGGGTAGGTTGGATCTCTACAAACAGGATTGTTTACACTTGAACCAGAGGGATCCCAATTTCCTGGGGAGGATATTTGCTAATGCTCTTTGGGAGAGTTTAAACTATATCAGCAGGGGGATGGGAATCAAAATTGTCGTTCCAGTGTCCAAGAGGTTGAGAGCAGTGAGGTCAGAAATAAGGTTTCAAGGTCACAAGAGTGCACCAACAAGCAGGAAGGTGGTTTGACGTGTGTCTACTTCAACACCAGGAGCATCTGGAATAAGGTGGGTGAACTTGCAGCAAGGATTGGTACTTGGTACTTCAATGTTGTGGCCATTTCGGAGACATGGGTAGAGCAGGGACAGGAATGGTTGTTGCAGGTTCTGGGGTTTAGATGTTTGGGTAAGAGTAGAGAAGATGGTAAAAGAGGGGATGGTGTGACATTGTTAGTCAAGACCAGTATTACTGTTGCAGAGAGGATGTTTGATGAGGACTCCACTATTGAGGTAGTACAGGCTGAGGTTAGAAACAGGAGAGGCCACCCTAGTGGGAGTTTTCTATGGGTGTCTGAATAGTTCCAGAGATGTAGAGGCAAGGATTATAAAACTGGTTCTGGATAGGACTGATGGTAACATGGGAGTTGTTATGGGAGATTTTAACTTTCCAAAAATTGACTGGAAATACTATAGGAGAAAGTGAGGACTGCAGATGCTGGAGATCGGAGCTGAAAATGTGTCGCTGGAAAAGCGCAGCAGGTCAGGCAGCTTCCAAGGAGCAGGAGAATGATGGAGATCGGCGTGGGGGCGGGGTTAGGTGTGGTGACGGAGATCGGCGTGGGGGCGGGGTTAGGTGTGGTGACGGAGATCGGCGTGGGGGCGGGGTGAGGTGTGGTGACGGAGATCGGCGTGGGGGCGGGGTTAGGTGTGGTGACGGAGATCGGCGTGGGGGCGGGGTTAGGTGTGGTCATTGTGCAGGTGAGTGATGTCACTGGGGGGGGGGGGTGGAAGTTGCTGCGGCGACGGCAGAAACGGTGTTGTTCCCGATAACCGTGGACCCTCCTGAAGAAGGGGTCATGCCCGAAATGTCGATTCTCCTGCTTCTTGGATGCTGGCTGACCTGCTGTGCTTTTCCAGCATCACATTTTCAGCTCTGGAAATACTATAGTTTGAGTACTTTAGATGGGTCAGTTTTTGTCCAATTTGTTCAGGAAGGTTTCTTGACCCAGTATGTAAACAGACCAACAAGGGGCGAGGCCACACTGGATTTGATACTGGGTAATGAACCCAGTCAGGTGTTAGATTTGAAGGTAGGTTAGCACTTTGGTGATGGTGACCACAATTCGATTATGCTTACTTGAACGATAGAGAGGGATAAGTATATACCGCAGGGCAAGAGTTAGAATGGGGAAAAGGCAATTATGATGTGGCTAGGCAAGATGTAAGATGCATAGGGTGGGGAAGGAAACTGCAGGAGATGGGTACGATTGAAATGTGGAGCTT
The DNA here is from genome assembly GCF_047496795.1 of Chiloscyllium punctatum. Lineage (NCBI taxonomy): Eukaryota > Metazoa > Chordata > Chondrichthyes > Orectolobiformes > Hemiscylliidae > Chiloscyllium > Chiloscyllium punctatum. The sequence goes on from NC_092780.1 coordinate 53,909,800, forward strand.
ATTCAAGGAGAAGCGACTGTGTGTCCTTGATAATTATATACCTGGCAGGGAGGGAGTTGTCCAGGGAGGGAGTTGTCGAGCGAGGGAGCCGTGATTTACTAAAGAAGTTGAATCTCTTGTCAGGAGAAGGAGACTTATGTAGGGATGAGATGTGAAGGTTCAGTTTGGGCACTTGAGAGTTCTGAGTTAGCCAGGAAGGACCTAAAGAGAGAGCGAAGAAGAGCGAGAAGGGGAGATGAGAAGTCGTTGGCAGATAGGATCAAGGAAGTCCCTAAAGCTGTCTGCAAGCATTCTGGGCAGATTCCTTGTGGGTCATGACCTCCCTTCACAACCCCCCAGAAGCACTACAAGGGAATCCTGGGAAATCCACCAGAAAGCGGAGACTTCACTTCCAAGAACCAACTTTGCAAAGTATCAGGTCCCCTTTTTGACCCCTCACTGCAGTGGAGGAAAGATGGTTAACGCTGCCCAGACCCTGACCCATCCCTTGTATATTCCGACTCAAAACAGCATTAGAGGGTGATGCACATTGTATTCTGTCTTCATTACAGAACTGACGGGTACTTTTGGTACCCCCTCCACAAGGCCGTACATCTCTAGGTTCAGTCATTTGCAGGCTGAGGAGGGCCAGGATTTACATCCACAGATTTCCCATCATTCACTTTAGTAGTTGCTGAGTTGGTGGGTTCTGGATGTTACAGCTGGTTGTGTGCACCCACTCCTTCTGTCCTTCCAATTTAACAGCAGTTTCACGTGGTCAGTAAAACCTTTAACGGTCCCTCCCAACAAGGAGAGAGCACTTTTTTAAGAGACTTAAAGTACACGAAGTGGCTTGGTCTAGAAGGGTGTGCATTTGACCCTGTCACAGCACACACTGCCTGGCCTTCCCATAGGTGAAGGCTATCCTCATGCAGTGGAATGGGGCAAAACACTGAGCAGTGCTCAATGACAGTGGGACAAGCCGAATCCGGGGGAGGGGGGAGGGAGGAAAAGATCACATTGGTATCAGGGACGACCGGTGCCATGGGGATAATAATCTGATTTACTTTGCACAAATCCTGAACAAATCACTCATTGTTCCTGCCCGCTATGGGAATCGGTAAAATGGGATTATGACAGGACTGTGAGTAGGAGACACCACCCCCTGAGAGAGCAGAGCATCAATAAAGGGGGGGGGTTGGGGAGAGGGGGGAAAGAGGGTGGGGGGGGAGTGGGGGGAGGTGGGGGGGAAGAGGGTGGGGGTGGGGAGAGGGGGGGGGCGGGGGGGGAGGGGGGGGAAAGAGGGTGGGGGGGGTGGGGGGAGGTGGGGGGGAAGAGGGTGGGGGGGGGAGTGGGGGGGAGGGGAGGTGGATGCGAGGACCGGTGGGACACATAATCATGGGGCGAGTGAGGCTAATACTGGCCTCATCAGGAAATACAGTAATCTGAGAGTTCCCACAATGGGTCTCCCGAAGAGATTCACTGCAAGACAAGGATTGGATCATAGCACCAATTTCCTCAGGTTGATGCATGGACTTAATCGAGACAGTGACATGGGGCACCAAGGTGGGACCCAATGTGAACAAAGCTGATTGGACAGTATCAAGCTGGATGGAAGCAGCTAGGCCCACGGGACTGAAATAAACTCACCCATTCTACTCTAATGACCTGACTGGCCTAACCAAGGGGGTCATAAGGCTTGCACATCAATCAGGGACCAGAGAGTGGGTAAAAAGGGCCGTGCAATGGGTAATTACAAGAGTGTGGGATGTCAGGAGAAGATGATGGATAAAGCTGAAACAGGGATTGGTGCTTCCTTCTAAATCCACTATCAGGGGGTACAGGAGAGGTTCATGGGGTTGTTCTGTATTTGCCAGCACTACAACAGTGCCTGTGTGACAGGGTGAGAGCACTGCAACAGCAAACTCAGGGCCTACACCACAGAGTGATCAGGGAGCTCCAAGAACAGGCCCTGATCAGACCAGTGGATCGAAGCACCAAGTTTACACAGGACTTGGTGACCCACCAGGGAAACAGCTGGATTCTTGGCAATGACAAATGTCTCCTGGACCTGGAGCTGACCTATCTGAATGGGAGCAGGTTGGGAGAACGATTTCACAATGTGAATTCCGGGTATACTGACAGTGGATACACACGGGGTGGACAGATAAAATAGTCATGCCTGAGTCAACTGAAACCTTACCACGCCTCCCCTGAGCATCAATTTCTGTTACTGGGTCTTTGAGGGGAGAAGAAGATAGCTGGATCAGTTTAAAGCTATCTCCCCTCCCACTAGCCATCACCATCCGAGGAAAAAGGCTCTCACTATCCACCTTATCGAACCTTCTGATCATCTTGCACGCTGCTATTAAGTCACCTCTTAACCTTATCACTCACAAAAACAGCCTCAAGTCTCTCAGCATTTCCTCATAAGATCTTCCCTCCAGACCAGGCAACATCCTGGTAAATGTCCTCTCAACCCTTCCTAAAGTTTCCACATTGTTCTGATAATACTCCAATTGCAGCCACTCCAGAGATTTTACCAGCTGCACCATGACCTCCAGGCTCCAAAACCCAATCTCTCTGTCAATAAAACCACTCTATACTTTCTAAACAATCCTATCAATGTGGGTGGCAACTTTCAGGAATCTATATACATGGGACACTGAGGTCTCTCTGCTCATCTGCATGACCAAGAATCTTACCATTAGCCCAGTGCTCTTTATTCCTGTTGCTCCTTCCAAAGTGAAACAGCTCACACTTTTCTGCATTAAACATAATTTGCCCCCTCTCAGCCCAGCTCTGCAGCTTATCTATGTCTCTCTGTAATGGACAACATCCTTCCGCACTATCCACAACTCTACCGACCTTAGTGTCATCCACACATTTACTAACCCATCCTTCTAAACCCTCATCTAGGTCATTTATAAAACTGACAAACAGCAGTGGCTCCAAAACAGATCCTTGCGGTACACTAATAGTCACTGAACCCCAACATGAACATTTTCCATCAATCACTGTCCTCTATCTTCTTTCAACTGACCAATTTCTGATTGAAACCACTGGATCACCCTCAATCCTATGCCTCTGTATTTTGTGCAGTAGCCTACCATGGGGAATGTTATCAAACACTTTACTGAAATCCATGTACACCAACTCAACCGCTTTACTCTCATCCACCTGTAAGGTCACATTCTCAAATAAATTCATACGTTTGTGAGGGACAACCTACCCTTCACAAGGCCATGTTAACTGTCCCTAATCAACTTATTTCTTTCTAGATGATTAAAAATCCTATCTCTTATAACCTTTTCCACCACTTTACCCACAACGGAAGTAATGCTCACTGGTCTATAATTCCCAGGGTTGTCTCTACGCCCCTCCTTGAACAGGGGGAACCACATTTGCAACCTTCCAGTCTTCTGGAACTATTCCAGTAAACAAGTTTGACATAAAAATCAAAGCCAAAGGCTGTATAATCTGTTTGCTGGCTTCCCAGAGAATCCGAGGATATATCCCATCCAAACCAAGGGACTTATTTATTTTCATCATTTCCAGAATTGCTAACACCTCCTCCTGTGAACCTCAATCTTTTCTTGTTTAGTTGCCTGTATCTCAGTATTCTCCTCGACAACATTGACAAATTTCCCCCCAGGATACTGTCACCCCTTTGTTTCAGGTGTGGACCATCCTGTTTGTAGAGGTCCCTCCTACCCCAGAATGAGCCCCAACTATCCAGGAATCTGAATCCCTCCCTCCTGCATCATCCCTGTTGCCACGTGTTCAACTCCTCTCTCTCCCTATTCCTCACCCCCCTCAAGCATGTGGCACAGACAACAAACCAGCTTTAATCTTCCAGCTTAGCTCCTGAATTTCCGCATTACATCCCTATCCCTTTTCCTACTTACGTTGTTGATGCCAATGTGGACCACGACTTGGGGCTGCTCCCCCTCCCCCTCCCCCTCCCCCTCCCCCTCAAGGATCCTGAAAACCCAATCTGAGACATTGGCACCTGGGAGGGTACACACCAACCGTGAGTCTCTCTTGTTCCCCCTGAACCTTTATCTGTTTCCCTAACTATGGAGTTCCCAATGACTAATGCTCTGCTCCTTTCTCTGTTTCATTCTGAGCAACACGGACAGACTCTGCCTGAGACCTGTGCCCCATTGCTTACCCCTGGTAAGTCATTTGCCCGGACCCCCCCCAACAGTATCCGAAATGGGTTCCTTGTTATTGAGGGTAACAGCCTCAGGGATCCCTGCACTGCCTGCCGGTTCCCTTTCTGGAGGATGAGGATGAGTGGGAGACAATACCTGAGTAGTGTTTTGGTTAAAGTAACCACCCAAATATGTTCCTTCACTTACCCAGCATTCCTGAGTCTGCTCCTGCTCACCGTGCGCTCCGCCTATTCACGAGGTAAGTTTTTAAATCAATGATTAACCTTCCCGTCAGCCCTGAATCGTCACTCCTGCTCTTCCTGCAGCTAAACAAAGGTGCAGGGCCCCTACACTCGAGGTAAGTTTTTAAATCAGTCACTTACGTTCCTGGCTCCACTCCCCCTCCCCCACTCCCCAATTCTGCTGTTGCCAGGGGAGATTGGTCAGTTTGAAAGCAGAGGGTGAGGTGAGGGCTGCTGGGAAGGTCAATTTCCCTCTTCAAGGACTGACCTTGAGCGTGAGCAGCCTTTATTTTATAGACAGCAGCAGAGCGAGAGGTGGCTGCAAGCACCAAGGGGCTGCTGGGAATATATTTGGGCAGCGGCTGAACCTGAGACACTAAACGTGCCGTGTCTCCCACCCGCCCTCCCCCTCGAACCAAAACAAAGGGCTCTCTGGTGGGTTGGTAACATAAGGCTTTTCTATTTACATTTCTGCTGTATCTTGTGTTCAGTTAAAACAATTACTTCTTTTTAATTTATCTATTAGTTGTTCATTTGAATAAGACCAGAGCAGAGAAGTACTAGAAATGATTTAACTCATAAATTTGTATAAATTAATACATGAATTGAGTCGAGGTGTCTGGGCAGGTGCTGTGCTGTAGCTGTATGATGTGGGAGCTGACTGAGCCCATTGTGAACGGCAGTGACCACATCTGCAGCAAATGCTGGATGCTGGAAGTTCTCCGTATCAGAGTTGATGATCTGGAATCTGAGCTTCAAACCATGCGGCACATCCGGGAGCGGCAGAGTTACCTGCACACTTTGTTTCAGGAGGCAGTCACACCTGGGAGATTCAGTAATTCACATTCAGTCAGTGATCAGGGACAGCAGGGTGTGACTGTAAGTGAGGCAGGTAGGGGGATCCTGAGCTCGGGAGTGGAGGAGTCTCAGCTTTTGACATTATCCAACAGATATGAGGTGCTTGCTCCCTGTGTGGATGAGCAAAAGGACAGTGGGGAGGATGAGGCAGCTGACCATGACACCAAGGTGCAGAAGGCCATTCTAGAGGGGGCAGCAAAAAGACAAGTATTTGTTATTGGGGCTTCTATTATTAGGGGATAGATAGTATCCCTTGTGAGCCGGATCGGGAGTCCCACATGGTGTGTTCCCTGCCTGGTGCCAGGGTACTGCACATCGCTGACCAGCTTGAAAGGATATTGGAGTGGGGGTGGGAGGATCCAGTTGTTGTGGTACATGTTGGGACTAACAACATGGGCAGCTCTCGCTCTCAATAGGAGTGAGAAGGACTGGGTAGTTGTTAGGGGGGTCTTTAGCTTTCCAAATATTGACTGGGAATACTATCGTTCAACTACTTTAAATGGGTCCGTTTTGGTCCAACATGTGCAGAAGGATTTCCTGACAGAATATGTCAACAGGCCAAAAAGGGGCAAGGCCACAATAGATCTGGTATTGAGTAATGAACCCGACCAGATGCTAGATTTGGAGATAGATGAGCACTCTGGTGATAGTGACCACAATTCGGTTATGTTTACTTCAGTGATGGAAAGGGATAAGTATATACCACAGGGCAAAAGTTATAGATGTGGGAAAAACAATTATGATACAATTAGGCAAGATTTAGGATGCTTTGGATGGGAAAGAAATGGCAGAGGATGGATACAATTGAAATGTGGAGCTTATTCAGGGAACAGCTACCACGTGTCCTTGATAGGTATGCACCTGTCAGGCAGGGAGGAAGTTGTTGAGCGCGGGAGCCAGAGTTTACTAGGGAAGTTGAATCTCTTGTCAAGAGGAAGAAGAAGGCTAATGTTCAGATGAGACGTGAAGGCTCAGTTAGGGCGCTTGAGAGTTAAAAGTGAGTGAGGAAAGACCTAAAGAGAGATCTAAGAAGAGCCAGGAGGGGGCAGGAGAAGTCATTGGTGGATAGGATCAAGGAAAACCCCATCATTTACGATAGGTTTATCAAGAATAAAATAATGACCAGAGAAAGATTAGAGCCAGTCAAACATAATAGTGGGAGGTTGTGCATGGAGTCAGAGGAGAGAGGGGAAGCACTAAATGAATACTTTTCATCAGTATTCACACCAGAAAAAGACAATGTTGTTAAATAGAATTCTGAGATACTGACGAATAAATAGATGGGATTGAGGTGCATAAGGAAGAGGTGTTAGTAATCTAGAAGGTGTAAAAGTAGCTAAGTCCCTTGGGCCAGATGGGATTTATCTGAGGATTCTCGAGGAAGCCAGGGAGGAGATTGGAGAGCCTCTGGCTTTGATCTTTACATCGTCATTGTCTACAGGAATAATGCCAGAAGACTGGAGGATAGAGTCATAGAGTCGTAGAGATGTACAGCATGGAAACAGACCCTTCGGTCCAACCTGTCCACCCCGACCAGATATCCCAACCCAATCTAGTCCCACCTGCCAGCACCCGGCCCATACCCCTCCAAACCCTTCCTATTCATATATCCATCTAAATGCCTCTGAGATGTTGCAATTGTACCAGCCTCCACCACATCATCTGGCCACTCATTCCATATATGTACCACCCTCTGTGTGAAAAAGTTGCCCCTTAGGTCTCTTTTAGGTCTATTTCCCCTCTCACCCTAAACCTATGCCCTCTGGTTCTGGACTCGCACATTCTGGGAAAAGACTTTGTCTATTAATCCTCTCCATGCCCCTCATAATTTTATAAACCTCTATAAGGTCACCCCTCAGCCTCTGACACTCCAGGGAAAACAGCCCCAGCCTGTTCAGCCTCTACTTCTCGCTCAAATCCTCCAAACCTGGCAACATCCTTATAAATCTTTTCTGAACCCTTTCAAGTTTCACAACATCGTTCCAATAGGAAGGAGACCAGAATTTCATGCAATATTCCAACAGTGGCCGAACCAATGTCCTGCACAGCCGCAACATGTCCTCTCAACTCTTTTACTCAATACTTTGACCAATAAAGGAAAGCATACCAAACGCCTTCTTCACTATCCTATCTACCGGCGTCTCCACTTTCTAGGAGCTATGAACCTGCACTCCAAGGTCTCTTTGTTCAGCAAAACTCCCTAGGACCTTCCCATTAAGTGTATAAGTCCTGCTAAGATATGCTTTCCCAAAATGCAGCACCTCACATTTATCTGAATTAAACTCCACTTGCCACTTCTCAGCCCATTGGCCCATCTGGTCCAGATCCTGTTGTAATCTGAGGTAACCCTCTTCGCTGTCCACTATACCTCCAATTTTGGTGTCATCTGCAAACTTACTAACTGTATCTGTTATGCTCACATCCAAATCATTTATGGAAATGACTAAAGGGAGAGGGCCCAGCACCGATCCTTGTGGCGCTCCACTGGTCACAGGCCTCCAGTCTGAAAAACAACCCTCCACCACCACCCTCTGTCTTCTACCTTTGAGCCAGTTCTGTATCCAAATGTCTAGTTCCCCCTTTATTCCATGAGATCTAACCTTGCTAATCAGTCTCATGGGAAACCTTGCCGAATGCCTTACTGACGTCCACATCGATCACATCTACTGCTCTGTCCTCATCAATCTTCTTTGTTACATCTTCAAAAATAGAAATGTTGTTCCCTTGTTTAAGCAGGGGAACAGAGACAACCCTGGTATTTATAGACCAGTGAGCCTTACTTCGGTTGTGGGTAAAGTGTTGGAAAAGTTGATAAGGGAGAGGATTTATAAACAGCTAGAATTGAACAAGTTGATTAGGGATGGTCAACATTATTTTGTGAAGGGTAGGTCCTGCCTCACAAACCTTATTGCGTTATTTGAGAAGGTGACCAATCAGGGTGATAAGGGTAAAGCAGTTGATGTGTTGTATATGGATTTCAGTCAGGTGTTTGATAAGGTTCCCCACGGTAGGCTATTGCACAGAATATGGAGGCATGGGATTGAGGGTGATTTAGCATTTGGGACCGATGGGAAATGTTCATCCTGGAGTTCAGTTAGTAGTGGGGTACTGCAAGGATCTGTTTTGGGGCCACTGCCATTTGTCATTTTTATAAATGACCTGGAGCCATGGCATAGAAGGATGGGTTAGTAAATTTGCAGATGATACCAAGGTCAGTCGAGTGGTGGATAGTACTGAAGGATGTTGCAGGTTACTGAGGGACATAGATAAGCTGCAGAGATCGGCTGAGAGGTGGTAAATGGAGCTTAGTGTGAAAAAGAGTAAGGTAATTCACTTTGGAAGGAGTAACAGGAATGCAGAGGACTGGGCTAATGGTAAGATCCTTGGTCGTGTAGATTAGCAGCAAGATCTCAGTGTCCAGGCAGACAGATCCCTGAATGTTGCCACTCAGGTTGAGAGGATCATGAAGGCATACGGTGTGTGATCTTTTATTGGCAGAGGGATTGAGGTTTGGAACCATGAGATCATGCTGCAGCTGTGCAAAACTCTGGTACAGCCGCATTTGGAGTATTGCGCACAGTTCTGGTCACCGCATTATTGGAAGGATGTGGAAGCTTCGGAAAAGGTTCAGAGGAGATTTACTAAGATGCTGCCTGGTCTGGAGGAAAGGTCTTACGAGAAAAGGCTGAGGGACTTGTGACCAGGCAGCATCCGAGGAGCAGGAAACTTGACATTTTGGGCAAAAGCCCTTCATCAGGAATGAAGGCAGGGAGCCTCCAGGGTGGAAAGATAAACGGGAGGGAGGTGGGGGTGAGGAGAAGGTAGCAAAGAGTACAATAGGTGGATAGAGTAGCAATAGCACCCAACTCAGCACCGTCCTCATGACCTGTCCTACCTGCCAATCTTCCTTCCCATCTATCCGCTCCACCCTCCTCTCTGACCTATCACCTTCATCCCGACCCCTATCCACCTATTGTGCTCTTTGCTACCTTCTCCCCACCCCCCCCTCCCGTTTATCTCTTCACCCTGGAGGCTCCCTGCCTTCATTCCTGATGAAGGGCTTTTGTCCAAAACATCGATTTTCTTGCTCATCAGATGCTGCCTGACCTGCTGTGTTTTTCCAGCACCACTCTAATCTAGACTCTGGTTTCCAGCATCTGCAGTCTTCACTTTTGCCTGAGGGACTTTGAGGCTGTTCTTGTAAGAGAAGAAGGTTAAGAGGTGACTTCATTGAGACATATAAGATAATCAGAGGGTTAGGTAGTTTGGACAGTGAGAGTCTCTTTCCTCAGATGACGCTGGCTAGAATGAAGGTACATAGCTTTAAATTGAGGGGTGATAGATATCGGTGAGATGTCCAAGGTAAGTTCTATACTCAGATTAGTACGGGCATGGAATGAGGTAGATTGACAATGCTAATTTGCTCACTCTATCCCCGGATATGTAAGATGGTTGGATTAGCCTATGGGGATTGTGTGGTTACAGGAATGGGGTGATTCTGTGAGTGATGCTCTTCCGAAGGTCAGTGTGGATTCAATGGGCTGAAGGGCCTGCTTACACACTCTGCATATTCTATGATTCTGTACAACAATGAAACCCTCCTGTTCCCTCACCAGTATCCTCTCTATTCCACTCGTGTTGTGCTTCCCAGTGGCATCAGACACGCAGTCTCCCATCTGATTTTTTAATGATTCAGTGGCTTGGAAAGAATGTATTGTCCATCCCTTATTGCTGAGAGGGCTGTTAGGAGTAAACCACATTGCTGTGTGTCTGGACTCACATGTAGGTCAGAAACGGTAAGGATGGCAGTTTCCTTCCCGAAAGGAGGTTATTGAACTCTCAGGATATTATTTCCTGACAATCAGCAATGGGCAGCATTAGACCCTAAATTCCAGAGTTTTTAAACTGGATTTTGTTCACCATCTGTCACGAGGAGACTCAGACCCTGAAACTTGGAGCATTACCTGGGTCGCGTGAATAACATTCCTTTGATAATACAACTGGGCCACTTCCACCCCTTATGTGTCACTCAAAGGATGCTATCTGTCCTCCTAATTATAGCATTCCCAACCATTATCACTTTCATTGGTGCTCTCCCAGTCCAATGTCTTGGTTAACAACAGGACACTGCACAGTTTGATGGTACACTCTGCAGAGCACTTCCTCGTCTGCAGGGGCCATCTCTAAAATGGTGAGGGATAGTGTGAGCAATGTTAGAAACAGTAACTCCATTACTTTCCAACACAGTTACGGGTATGAATAATTACTCATTCTTAGAACAGACTTGTCCTGTTGTAATGCCTGGTTGACAGTCAAATTAGTTCCCTGTTCTGAATATATTTCAACATCAGGGAATTAACCCAGCTGCTGCATTCTGTTTATTCAAACATGACATCAGAAAGAGTGCTGTAACCTCCGATCCTGAGAGAGACCATGCAGGTGATATAAAAAGAGATTGTATCATATCAGAATATGTTTTACGGTGATACCCTGGCACTTGAAGGAATTTATCATTTCTGGTAGAAAATGCATCTTCCCATTCAGACAGTCAGGGACATATTCTATCTGATCCTTGCTATAATTGGCCTTCCTGGTAAGTGACTATAACTGTTGGGGGTTCTGCATAATTCTGAGTGAGCTGGTTTCTGCCATTAAACTGTGATTGAGAATGTCACTTGCTAATCTGATGGAACTGTTGAAAGGACAGCTCGTCAACAAAATATTTTCGTTAATTCAAATATCTTCTGCTCTAAATATTCTGTATAAGCCTATATCAGAAAAGGCAAAGTTCAGTAATGACGATAGGCTGAGGGTGTTAGAACTGTTCTCCGTGAAGGGAAGGAGGCGGAGGTGAGATTTGATTGTGATTTCCAAAATCATGAGCCAGCTGTAAAGAACAGATATGAAGAAGCTGTTGCTGGTGAAATCAAAAGAAAAATGAGAGGGGAACAATTTAATGTGTAATGTGAATTATGATCAATTGAACATGTTTCCATTATATTTCCAGACACTTTACCCTAACTACTGGCCGTGTGAAAAAGCTTGTCTTACAAATCAAAGCGTTCAAAGGGGCAGGGGATCATTATTTGGATTGAAATAGTGTGCCACATTCTGTCGAAGAAGCAGGGGATTGGTATCAGGGGAGGTTGCCCGTTTGAGTGGGCTGTGCAGACACAGCACTTCAATAGGAGGCTGTCACAGGATTGCAGAATTGGTACTGCACACGAGGAGACCATTCACCCCTCTATTAGCTGGAGAGGGTCAGACATTGCCTGTGGTTTTACTCTTGCTCCAACCCTCCTTATTTCACAGCAGCTTGGGAAGATGATGTGAGTCATCACAGTGCAGGGTTTTGTCCTGTTGAATGTGAAAGGACACTGTGAGGGAGAGTAAGACTGGGATCATCTTTCAGTGTAGAGTATCACTGATCGTGTATCATCATCCTTGTAAGGGCATGTCAACAAATGTCCATGGGTTCATGGCATTAACTACCCACTAACAATATCGGGAGTGAAGTAGAGTCCTGGAATAGAATGCACCTCTTTGCCCGAGAGATAATTTATTAACTCCTGTAATTGGTATTGAATAATTATAGGCATCCTCCTCGTTCATCGTACCGTCTCTGCAAGCTCAGTTTGACTTAGACCTATCTGGGATTGATTGCTCATCCTTCCTGAACAAGGCCATGAAGTCCTTTCATTCGTGGGTAGACACAGGTTTACCAAGTATCCTTATGTGGAAGCACATCGATAATCATCAGATTTAATGTGATAGCAGATACAAAAACATTGGGAAAATACTGATTAAATATTCAAGCCAAGGAATTGCAGCACACAAACTGTTCATTCGGCAAAACTCTGCTCTGTCTATCTTGAAACCTCCTCCATGAATGGACTGTGTTCGTTGAAGGCTGAGGTGTGACCTGATGGAAGTATATATTATGAGAGACACCATTACAAATTATGTTATGATTTTATTTGAGGTGGATAGTCACAATATCGTCTCCAGGGTGGAAACGTCAAATGCTCGAGCACATAGTTTTACGCTGAAGTGGTGAATCTCGATAGGATCTGAGTGAACTAAATCACTTGTTTTTACAGAGAGGGTGCTCGGTGCCTGGAATGTGCTGCTGGGGAGGTGATAGAAATAGATAAGATAACAATGTTTAAGATGCATTTACACAGACACAGAGACAGGCAGATGGCAGAGGGTTATGGAGCATGTGCAGACAGTTGGGATTTGTTCAGAATTGCACCGTGGTTGCCCATAGATCCAGTTCCTGTGATCTACTCTATTGCAATTTCAGACATACCTTTCATTGGCTTGAGGAGCTATTCAATGGACACAATCCAGTTCAAGATTCCCAGCAATTTTTTTAAACGTCTCAGGCACGGTGTGATCATGATACCGAATACATGCTCCAAATGTCGATAGTGTAATGAGGTGAAGACAAGTATTGCATAATATAATCAAGGTTTGGGCTCCCCAAACTCTGTGTTATTGTGAAATTTCATTCTGTTTATTGATCGTCCTCTCGCATTGAAAACCAGTTCTTGGAGCATACCTTCACAGGTATTGGAAGTTTAATCTTAAACATTAATTGTCTACACCTTTCTATCCGTTATGCACCAATCATCGTGCAATGTCTGAGAAAGCCGAGGGCCTGAAGCCTGACTGTGTTGTACATAATTGGAAGGAAGGTTCCCTAATCCCAGAAATGATCCAAGAGGATGATGGTGATACCATCCCATCCCAGGGAATTTGTTCAACCTCAGCAGGTGTCTCTCAGTGACCTGCCTTTGGTTTCTTCATCACACTGCAGCTCTGCATCCTGGGAGCAGCTGATTAGATATCCTGTGTCAGATGTGTCAGACTGAAAGTTGCACATCTTGTAGCAATATTGTGTTCATGTTTTAGATTCAATAAATACTGCTCTGATCAAAGTTTGTTGGCCTTCTAAACATTCATCAATTACTAAGAAATGGAATTAACTTTGATCAATAATGTCTAATCTCTTTTCCCTTTTCTCTCTCTTATAGTGAATTTAGTGGCTATTCTGATCTTGTCCAAGGGAAAATGCGGTGTTTCCACTTGTACCACACGCTATTTGGTGGCAATGGCAACGACAGATCTACTGTTCATTATACTTGAGATTATAATGTACCGATTCAATAAGTACTATTTCCCTTTGAATTTCCTGGACATTACCCCTGTTTGCGCTGTTCGCTCTGCCCTCCGCCGTGCGGTCACAGATTGCTCTGTCTGGTTTACTGTTGCCTTTACTTTTGACCGTTTTATTGCCATTTGTTGCTCGAAGCTGAGATCAAAATATTGCAATGAGAAAACCGCAGTTGTGGTTCTCACAACTAGTGGCATTCTGCTCTCGCTGAAAAATATTCCAATCTACTTTAGATTTAGGCCTTCTGAGATTTTCAACAATATACCCTGGGAATGTGTGAACACACAAGCTTATTATCATGATCCTGTATGGAGGGGATTCAAACTATTTGAAAAGGTTCTAACCCCAATGCTCCCATTCATTTTAATTTTGCTGTTGAACACTCTAACTATCAGACACATTGTTGTAGCCAGTCGTGTTCGTAAAGTACTGATGGGTCAGAAACAGAGGCAGGATCACTCTGACACTGAGATGGAGAGCAGGAGGAAGGGTATGATTTTACTGTTCACCATATCTGGCAGCTTCATCATTCTGTGGCTGTGGTACCTCTTAGATGTTTTTAGAGTTTTAGACCATTTGTTAGATGATGACTCTGAATATAGGTTTGAAAAAATTGCATACATGCTTCGGGATTTAGGTTCCTGCACAAATACTATTATTTACGTAGTGACACTGTCCAAGTTTCGGGAGAAAATTAGGAACACGGTGAAAGTTCTTTTCTCCTGAGTTGTTCAATGGGACCTGCAGCAAAATCCATTGGGAGCAATGGGAGTCTAATGCTGATTGCTATAAACCGGAAAGAAAATCCCTGGAGGAGGAGGTAGAAAAGTATAATTATTGACTGTGTGAGCAGTTATGTTGGAATGGACAGTTGGAAATAAACTCCCAGCATTAGCTGGATGTTGGAGAGAGCCCGTTATGAAATCTGACACCCGGGGCACCTCAAGTAAGTGAGGAGGAAAAAGATCAATAGGACAATCAAATACATTTAATCTTGTGACCTACAGGTACGAGAATGGTAGAAATTAGTCACGCAAAACATGGTGAGTGTCTTAAAAAAGCTAAGTTTTGAAGAAGTGATCAGAAAGAGTCCAGCAGGTGGGAATGCCAGACCCTGCAGCACTGGGAGGGAATTCATGTGTACAGTCCATCCTCCAACTGCAATGTTTGACTTGTCAGCTCCTCATCTCTATTCAGAAAGAACAACATATTCTTACAAAATAAAATTCTGCTCGCTATCAGAGAGCCTCTTGGGACAATCCTTGTTATCACCATTGTTAGTATCATTCTTACTACCATTATTATGATCATAATTACCACAGTTATGACTGTCATCATTCCTATCATTATTGGTATCATTTGTGTGGCATTGGCAGAATTCTAGGCCCTAAACTCATCATGTTGGGACAATATTCATATATTGCATGCAGTTCAGTGTTATGGAGTTGAAGGTATGTACTGTACCTTTAAGAGAGAGTGACGTTTGCTTGGCAGTCAGAATGCACAGTGAACTGTCATGTAACTGACGAGCAGTCTCAGTGTATTAGAAATTTGAAAATATGTAACATTTGGCTGTGAAATGGATAATTTAGTTGTTTTGACCACCATCTGAACTTAACAAATCTGTTTAAATTACATTCCAGGAAACTAAAACTCAATCCAATTTGCATGTTACTGTTTTAACACCAATCAATGATGTTTGGGACATTAATAAGTGGCCTTTTGAAAGTTAGTCAGAGAGAGAGAGAGAGCACCAATGGCTATTGAGAGACTGCCTGAAAAACACATTATATCAAAGATACTTCTTTCATATGAAATACCTTTGCAGCAGAAAACTGAAGACGACCCAGGGGTGATCTACAAACAGAGGAAGACCGACACTGGAGACCACAGCTGCTGTCTGGATTTGAAAATTAATTTCTTGTGATTTTAACAGGTGGTGTTATTGGATCAGTATTTTATTATCGGGTTGCAGATAAATAACAAGTCTTTAATGGGAAGGAGGTGCAGAGTTGGAAATAGTTGTTGGTTAATGTTCTCTTTTGGAGTCAAAGAATAGAAAGGAAAAGATTTTTCTTTAAATTGTGGAGTTTGGGGAGTACTCTGACACTCCCCCTTTAACGGATTAGGATTCTTAGATTACTTACAGTGTGGAAACAGGCCCTTCAGCCCAACAAGTCCGCACTGACCCACCGAAGCGTAACCCACCCAGACCCATTCCCCTACATTTACCCCTACATCTCACACTACGGGCAATTTAGCATGGCCAATTCACCTAACCTGCACATTTTTGGATTGTGGGAGGAAACCGGAGAACCCGAGGAAACCCACACAACACGGGGAGAATGTGCAAACTCCACACAGAGAGTCGCCTGAGGCGGGAATTGAACCTGGGACTCGGGCGCTGTGAGGCAGCAGTGCGAGGTGAGCTTTTCTGAGCATCGAGTTGAATTAGCAGGAGGGTTTCCCACCATGTCATATCGGTTTTGGGGGTCGGGTCCATGATTTGGAGAGGTTTAGCCAGATCCAGTCTGAGATTTGGATGGATTTGAACAGATTTGGAGTAAAAGATCCCATCAGATTTAAACACATGCGGATCAGTGTTCGAGGTCTTTAAATAAAATGTAGGTGAAACAATCAGTTTAATGTCAGTTAATTGTGGCTGGTTAAATTAAAAGTGAGAGAAATGACTCTTAAAATTACAAAAGAGGTTCTGGGTTTGATGCCCAAATTTGACAAGAAAGTTTCGATTGAAAGAAAAAAAGACCTTACTTTTCAAATTAGCAAAGAGGTTAGAATTGGGTTTAACAAAAGACAAAATAAAGCTGGAATTGAGAGTTTGTTACTCAAGCACGTAGGTGTGTCAGAGAAATAGACAAGTGCAGTACAGTTAGAAAAACCTAACGCACAATTGAAGAAAATGTAGTTCGGCAATAAACAAAGGGAGAGAGCAAGAGAGAGAGAAGAAAGATGGACACAGTAAAAAGCGATAGGAAAAGAAGAGAGACAGGAAAAAAGGGAGAGATGTCCTTAGCTGAGCAAAGAGAGAGAAGAAAGTGAGAAAGAAAACAGAAAGAAAAGGAAGAGAAAAGGAGAGAGAATTTGAACTTCAGAAGTTGTGACTTCGTCGGGAAAGTCACGTGAACAGGATGGAGGTGAAATGAGGAGGTCGTGATATATATAAATATGTTAAAACTCTGTCACATTTTGATGAGAACGATGTCGATGTTTCCTTCATTTTATTTGAAAAATTGGCTCGGCAGATGGAGTGGTCAGAGGACTTGTGGGTAATGCTGGTTCAGACTGAGCTGGTCGGCAGAGCGAGTGAGGTACTTACAGCACGGTCAGATGAGGGGTCAAGAGATTATACAGATGTCAAACAAGCTGTTTTGAATGCTTAAGAATTGGTACCAGAAGCAAATACACAGTGATTCAGGAACACAAAGAAAGAACCAAGTCTGACCTATGTTGACTTCGAAAGCATGAAACACGGTAATTTTTAAAAATAGATAAGACTTATGAGGCTGTAAGAGAGATTATTCAGCAAGAGGAGTTTAAAAGCTCCCTCCTGAGTTAATAAGAATTCACGTGGATGAACAGAAAGTTCAAGAATTGAGGACAGCAGCAGAGATGGCGGATGAATATACATTGGTGCATAAGGCAATGTTTAGCTTCCAGCAAGAATTCCATCTGTTCGGGTGAGAAATTGGGAGAAGGGGAGGTCCTACACTCCAACACACAGAGTAGAGAACTCTGGCAATCGTTTACCACCGGTTAAAAAAGAAGCCCAAGAGGGTGGAAAGGAGGTGAAAGGCCTCATGTGTTTCCACTGTGGTAACGTGGGACATAGCCAGTCACAGTGCTGGTCGGTAAAGAAAGGCATTGTGGGAAAAGAGGCTAAGCCAGAGGCATTAGTGAAAGGAGTAAAGGAAACTCAAAACAATTCAGGAGTGCAGGAGAGTGCACAGCCGACGCAGGGGCTGGTTATGGCAGTTGTACCTGATCTCTATAAAGGATTCACCTCAGTGGGTAAAGATTACTCAGGAAGATCGGGGGAGAAAGGAAAGAAGTTATAATTTTGAGAGATACAGGATTTAACCAGTCCCTAATATGAAGAGATGAACTTATTTGCACTCTGTCTGACCTGTTACCCAACAGAATGCTAAGTTGTGGTACAGATGGACAGAAATTTAGCGTTTGTTGTGGAAGAATCACTCAATGTTGTATTAAAAAAATTACCATGAAATGCAGAAAATCCTTCATGAAGTTAAACTTTAATCATGCAAAATCAAAGCTGTGGGAGCCAGCAAAATGTTTTCCTGACTTCCCCCAATCTGTTTGATCTCCTGCAATTCATACAGTTATCCTGCCCGTGCCTATCTGAGAGCATTACCATCCCCAATCACACTGCCTTGCTTCACCTTTCTAACCTGATCATGGTCTGCCACACTCGTTCCCTCCATCACATTGAACCGATCACATTCTAACACCATCACCTTCAGCGTTAGCTCATCTCCCAGGGATTTAACTAACCAATCACAATGCACTACCATTATCTGTTACTGGAGCCCTGGAACATGGTCCCGGGCATACATTGTAACACTAAGTAACTAGATAACTGCCAGAATAATGTCCATGCCTTCCCCTATGTAAGATCAGGTTGGAGTGCCAACTCTAGACTGGGCAAGTTACAGTGGGAGTGATTGACAGAGCGTCAGTTCCAGGAATCCAGTTTGTTTTTGGGAACAATGTCGTAGGATCCAGGGTGGGAGTGAGATTCCGTGTTGTAGAGAAACCCAAGGAAGACCAGGGAACTGAGGAATTAAAAGAAAAAAATATCCTGGAATTTTCCCAGACTGTGGAGTAACAAGATCCCACTGCCATAAGTCACAGCACGAAGCAGAAACTAAAGAGCAAGATGAAGGAGTTGAGGTTCAGTTCGCAGACCCCCTGTTTGATGTAACGGTGCAGGACAAACCTGAACAGACAGAGGGTCAGGCAGAAGTGTTTGGTCCTGAAAGGTTAATGGACCTACAGCAGAAAGACAAGGCAATAAAAGATGATGCACACTCCGAAAAGGAGGCAGAGACAATTCCTGAGGGTAATTATCTTAAAGATGAAAATGGAGACCACGGCAGGTTAGTGTCGAGGAGGAATGGGCCGGCCTGCACCAGATTGTGTTGTCAGGAGCATACAGACAGGAAGTGACACGGGTGGGGGGGAGGGGGGGGTAGGGGTAGCACATGAGTGACCAGGAGGAGGTCACCCAGGTGTATGGGAGACTCAGGCTCAGGTACAAAACCATTTCTATTGGCCTGGAATGCACAAGGATGTGGGTAACTTTTGCTGTACGTGTCATACACGGCAAATGGGAGGGAAGCCACAGGCGGGAATAAACCCAGCGACTTTGTTGCCATTTGCCACATCCCGTAGACCCTTTCACCCGGGTTATGGTGGATTGTGTAGGTCCCCTCCTGAGAAATAGATGAGGGAACCAGTACTTGCTCACTGTAATGGATGTGTGCACCAGATTTCCGGAGGGAATTCCATTACGGAGTATGAACATAAAAAGTGTGGGAGAGGAGTTCGGAGCTTTCTTTGTGCAGTATGGATGACCCAGAGAGATTCAGTCAGACCAAGGGGCTGATCCACAAGCCCAACGATCCTGCCTGACCTGTCGTCTTGGCACCGACCTCGACTCCATCCTCTCCCCCTTCGTTCAGGCACTTCCCACTGACATCCGTGATTCCAACCATGTCCTTATTCTCTCCAGCAGCTTCCTGTTCCCCGGCCCCCAGTGCTTTATCTTCATTGTGGACGTACAGTCCGTACATGCATCCAGACCCCACACAGAAGACCTCCACTTCCTCTGCTTTTTCCTCCCCAACAAACCCATCCAGTCCCCCTCCACCATGACTCTCCTCCACCTCGCTGAACTGGTCCCCACCCTCAAAACCCTTTCCTTCACCTCCTCCCATAGCCTTCAAATCAAGGGAGTGGCCATGGGCACCTGAATGGGCCCCGCCTACACCTGCCTCTTTGTTGGTGATATCGAACAGTTCCTCTTCAGTACCTACACAGGCACTGTGCCCCAACTCTTCCACCGTTACATCGGTGACTGCATCGGTGCAGTGTCCTGCACCCAGGCTGAACCGGAGCAGCTCATCGACTTCACCCACACCTTCCACCCCACCCTCAAACTCACTCGGTCCATCTCAGACACCTCCCTCCCCTTTCTTCACCTCACCATTTCCATCTTCCGTGACAGACTCCGGTGACAAACCCACAGACTCCCATAACTACCTGGTGTACTCCCCCCTCCCACCCAGTGTCCTCCATCCCATTCTCCAAATTCCTCTGTGTCTGCAGCACGTGCTCAGACGAGGAGACATTCCACACGTGAGCATCCCAGATATCCCCATATTTTGAACACAGTGATTTTCCTCCCTCCGTTATCCAGACAGTGCTCCTCCAAACCATCTCCATTCCCTGTCCCACTGGTCCAACCCCCCCCTAGTGCAATAAAGACAGAGACCCCCTTGTCCTCACCCACCATCCCACCAATCTCCACATCCAACGTATTATCCTTAAACAGTTCCGCCAACTCCACCTAGACCCCACCACCAAGCACATCTTCCCCTCCCCCACCCCTCTCTGCCTTCCACAAGGACCACTCACTTCAACAATCCTTGGTTTGTGCCCACTCTCCCCACCCCCCCCCCCCCGAACCCCGAGGTACCTTCTCCTGCAACCAGAAAAGATGCCAAACCAGTTGGCACACCAGCCCCCTCCCCTCCACCCAGGGCCACAAACACTCCTTCCAGGTGAGACAGAGAGTCACCTGCCTCTCTTCCAGACTAGTTTACTGCATCAGGTGCTCCCGATGTGGTCCTCTCTACATCGGGATGACTGAATGTAAACTTAGGCATTCTGTTCACCGAGCATCACAGCCGGGCCCACAGGGGCCAACCGGACCCCCCAGTCACCACCATTTCAATTCCCCCAACCACTCCCTTTTGAACATGACCTCTTCCATTGCCACAATGAACCACGGCACAAACTGGAGGAACAACACCTCATCTTCCACCGAGGCAGCCTACAGCCTGGAGGACTCAAAATTGAGTTCTCTAATTTCAAATAACCTCCCTTCCCATCCCCCAACTCCCTTCCCAGCCTCTCCCTTCCCTTCCAATGGTCCCTGCCTCCAACTGGATTCATTCCGCCCATTGACCAAACCAGGTCGGACCCTCTACCTGTCTTCACCTATCCCCACCTGCCACACCCTTTATCTGCAGCTCCTCCCACACCCACCCCCAGTCCTGAAGAAGAGTTATATCTGGAACACTGACTCTCCTCCTGCTGATGCTGCCTGCCTTGCTGTGTCCTTCCAGCCTCCTGCCTGTCTGTTTTGGATTCCAGCATCTGCAGGGTTTCTTTGTCTCTCAGGCTGTTTAAGGAAGTCATGGATAGCTTCAGCACATAGCACTTTAAATCAAGTGTGTATCCCCCTGAATCCCAGGGAGCTGTAGAAAGGTGGCATCACACCCTGAAGATCATGGGAAGACCATCCTGTCAGGATGACCTGAATGATTTCGATAAAGGTATCCCATTTGGATTGTTCTCCATTCGAGATGCCCCAAATGAATCTACTCAGTTTAAACCCTTTGAGTTTATATTTGGATGTTATGTGACAGGGTCTTTGAAATTAATTAAAGAGAAACTGACAGGAACAAAGTCGCGATCTCACACTTGGATTATATATCAGAGGTGAGGGAGAGCGGAAATCAGGTTGGTGAGTTAGCTCAACAGCACCTGAAGAGGGCACAGTGTAGAATGAAGCAGGTGTCAGTGAACATTCTGGAATTTGAATGTTTTCCCGTTGGGATGACTTATTAATATTGTCACGAGTGATCAGAGATCCTTCCGAAGCAAGGTTTAGCGATCCTGATCAAATTGAGCAAAAGCTGAGCCAGGTAAACTATCTGGGAAAGATGCCGGATCGGAAAAAAAAATCTGTATCGGGTCTGTCATGTGAAGATGTTGAAACCTTATGATAATAGAGAGAAGGAAATGGAGGAACAGGTGTTAGTTACTGTCCCACAGAGTGCGGAATCCAATCCAGATGTCGTGGAGTTTGATGTGTCTCAAATTACATTAAAGAATGAGGGAGTCCTTGAGGAGTGGGATCGGTTATTGAGCTGTGTCTCAGGAGCAAAGAACCCAGTTGAAAGGCTTGTTGCTGCAGGATGAGGACACATGCAGGAATAAGATGGGGAGGACTAATGCTATTGTACATGAGGTAGATGGAGGGAATGCTGTTCCGATAAAACAACACCCCTACAGACTTAATCCTTTCAAAGACACACAGGTCCAGAAGGAGGTGCATGTGATCCTCAATGAGGATATCATCAAACTGAGTCCGAGTGAGTGGAGTTCACCAATCGCCTAACTTCCCAAACCCGACGGGTCTCAACAATTCTATGTGGATTATTGGAAGGTCAACGCCGTAACAAAATCAGACTCAAACCCAGAACCAAGATTGGAGGACAATATAGAGAAAGTTGGGCAAACCAGTTACATCACAAAGTTAGACTTACTGCGTGGTATTGGCAGGTATCTTTATCAGTGAGAGTGAAATAAATTTCTGCATTTGTAACCCCACATGGGCTACATCAATTCAAAGTGATGTCCTTTGGAAGGAAGAACGTACCCACTACATCCCAAAGACTCAGGAACAGACGTTGGAAAGGTGGGTTAACAAACTGTACAGTCTGTCTGGATGGTGTAGTGATCTTTAGTGAGTCATGGAACGATCACATGGTACAGTTGGCAGAGCTCTTTGAGCGGTTCTCAGAAGCAAAACTGATAATAAACTTACAGAAAACAGGATGAGCGAAGGCAAAGGTGATGTTCTTGGGACAGAACATTGGTAATGGAAGATTGACCCGAAGGAAAACAAAGATGAAGGATACCGAGGAATTTCCACAACCAACCTTGAAGAAAGAGATGCTTCGATTTTTGGATGAAGCGGATTTTCCTGGAAGTTTGGTCCAACCTTCACCAGTGTAGTCTCACCGTTAACAGATTTGCTGAAGGAGAAGACAACATTTTGGTGGACAGAACAATACCAGGAGGCATTGGACTATTTGAAAACAGTATTAACCATCGCACCAGTTTCAGCTACACCAACCTTTTTGAAACCCTTCAAACTGCAATCAATGTTAGTGACATTGGAGTTGGAACTGATACAGGAAGGTGATGATGGAATTGAACTGCCAGTCAGTTACTTTTCAAAGAAACTCAACACCCACCAGAGAAAATACTCTATGATTGAAAAGGAACTATTGAGTTTGGTACTGGCCTTACAACGTTTTAATGTTAATGTCATGACAATGTGTCGGAGACGGTTGGGTCCACAGATCACAATCCTCTTACATTCTTGGAATGATTTAAAGACAAGCAAATGAGACCATTTCATTGGGGTCTTGTGTTACAGACTTTTAATTTATACATTGTTACAACCAGAGACATGTACAATGTGACAGCAGATACATTATCGAGAATTTAACGGATAAAGTATAGATAAGATTGAACAGATACTGATGTTTTGTACATATATGTATTTCATTGTAATTGGGTTAAGAATCAGGGGAAAATGAAACAATCTTTTCATTATAATGGTTCATTTCTTTCTTAAGGGGGGAGGTGTAATGAAGTTGAAAGCATGGACTATACCATGAAGAGAGAGTGAAACTGTTTTGGCAGTGAGAATGTGCAGGCAGCTGTGATGTGACTGACCAGCAGTCTCAGAGTATTCCGGAAAATTGAAAATATGTAACATTTGGCTGTAAACGATACCTCAGTTGTTTAGACCACCATTTGAATTTAACCAATTGGTTTAAATTATGCTCGGAGGAATTGAGGAGTGTAGATGCTGGAGATCAGAGTCGAGAGTGTGGTGCTGGAAAAGCACAGCTGGTCAGGCAGCATCCGAGGAACAAGGGAATCATCAATTCTCCTGCTCCTCGGATACTGCCTGACCAGCTGTGCTTATCCAATACTACACTCTCGAGTTTAAATTATGTCCCAGGATGTTGTTGTGATTCTGTTCGCCGAGCTGGGAATTTGTGTTACAGACGTTTTGTCCCCTGTCTAGGTGACATCCTCAGTGTTTGGGAGCCTCCTGTGAAGCGCTTCTGTGATCTTTCCTCCGGCATTTATAGTGGTTTGAATCTGCCGCTTCAGATTGTCAGTTCCAGCTGTCCACTGCAGTGGCCGGTATATTGGGTCCAGGTCGATGTGTTTGTTGATTGAATCTGTGGATGAGTGCCATGCCTCTAGGAATTCCCTGGCTGTTCTCTGTTTGGCTTGTCCTATAATAGTAGTGTTGTCCCAGTCGAGCTCATGTTGCTTGTCATCTGAGTGTGTGCCTACTAAGGATAGCTGGTCATGTAGTTTCGTGGCTAGTTGGTGTTCATGGATGCGGGTCGTTAGCTGTCTTCCTGTTTATCCTATGTCGTGTTTTGTGCAGTCCTTGCATGGGATTTAGTACACTACATTGTACACATGAGCAAAACCAATGTAGTGTACTAACTCAATGTCGTGTGTGTGTAGGAATATCTGTGTGTGTGTGTCGTGCAATGGTGATCATCTGTAATGTGACAAGGATGCCCTGAGGCATGGTACATTGGGGAAACCGAGCAAAGGCTACGACAGCGGATGAATGGGCACCGCACAACAATCAACAGACAGGAGGGTTCCCTCCCAGTTGGGAAACACTTCAGTGGTCCACGACATTCAGCCTCGGACCTTTGAGTGACCATCCTCCAAGGCAGACTTCGGGACAGCCAACAGAGGAAAGTGGCTGAGCAGACGCTGATAGCTAAGTTCGGTACCCATAGGGAGGGCATCAACCAGGACCTTGGGTTCATGGCACATTACAGGTGATCACCATTGCACTACACACACAGATATTCTTACACACACACTCTCACATACACACGGACCCAGGTACACACAGACGCACACACAGACACCCACACACACCCTTATAGACACACACACTCCCACACTCACGCACGCACCCCCTCGCAGACTTAAGACACTCTGCACTCACTACACACACACACACACACACACACACTTTCTCATACTCACAACCCCCACCCCAGACAGACAGACACACACACACACACACACACACACACACACACACAAAGACACACACAAAGACCCACATGCACACATATATTTTGTGGGGTGAATTTGTACTTACAGAGTTACATTGCACTTTGCTCAAAAACTGCATACATTCATGTAGAACTCTGAGCTCAAAAACTGCATGAATTTATGTAAAACTCTGTTATCTCACTTTTTAGATTAGAATCAATCTAAACATCAGGTCATAGACAGAGAACACAGGGGGCTAACACCTTCAACATATTGTCTCGCTATCACCATTGTTAACAACTAACCCGAGAATGCAACTTAAAAAAAACATGAAAGAAGTGAAACTATCACTGTATTCTAACAGATGAATGGCTTAACAGACAATCAATTTTTCAATGTATAATTTCAGTTACATCACACTGAAAATTTTTGCTATAAATTCTGTGTTACGATCGAGCCCTCACAATCACCTGATGAAGGAGCGTCGCTCCGAAAGCTAGTGTGCTTCCTCTTAAACCTGTTGGACTATAACCTGGTGTTGTGTGATTTTTAACTTTGTACACCCCAGTCCAACACCGGCATCTCCAAATCATGACCAAAATTGATGATTTAGTGAACTGTAAACAATGTTATCTAAGCATTCAATGTGATCTTGATCAGCTGGTCTGGTGGGCCGATAAATAGCAGATGGAGCTTGATTTCGATAAATGTGAGGAGTTCCATTTTGCTCCAATAAACCAGGGTAGGTTTACACAGTTTCAGACAGGGCCTTTGTCTTTAGGTGAGGGGGAAATATTTAAAACTGAGCACGAGCTGCAATCTTTTCACACAGAAGTTGGTGCGTGTGTGGAATGAGCTACCAGAGGAGGTGGTGGAGACAGGTACAATTACAACATTTAAAAGGCATCCAGATGGGGACATGGATAGGAAAGGTTTAGAGTGACACGGGCCAAACGCTGTCAAATGGGACTACTGCACTTTATGAAATCTGGTCGGCATGGGCACGTTAGTCTGAAGAGTCTGTTTACGTGCTGTATAACTCTGTAATCTATCATCCAGATACTGACAGACAAACTCGTGGAAACAATGTATAAGGTTCCAACAACTGAATACAATAATCCAAATGTAGTCTGACCAATGATTTGCCGAGGTGTAGTATTACTCCCTTGCTTTCATGTTCTATCCCTCTGTTTATAAACCCAACGATCCGATAAGCCTTATTACCTGCTCTTGCCACTTGCCGGATAATCTTCATAGAATTATGCACATGGGCCCTTCAGTCTCTCAGCTCCTGTATTCCCCTCAAAATTGTGACATTGAGCCTGTGGTTTCTGTCTGTACTTATTGGACCAAAATACACTCCCTCACATTTCTCAGCATTGACATTCATTTGCCAGGTATCTGTGCGTTTTGACCAACTTGTCATGGACCAATGGAGTTGATCAGTTTCGATAAGTTCCTGAATAAGAAAGCATTGGAGCACTATGGGCCTTAATATGGCAGGTGGAACTGGTTTAGTTTGGGAACATGGTCTGCATGGGCTGGGTGGGCCGAAGGGTCTGATTCCATGCTGCATGATTCTATTCTCACAATTCACAATTCTCCCTATCGTGGTAACATCGACACATTGAGAGAGTTTGCAACAACACCCATCTCTCAATCAGATGAGGCAAGGGTCTGAATACCAATCCCTGGAAAACACTCATTTCAACTCGTTTCCAAACTGGAAAATGCCCACCTACAGCTCCACCCTGTATCTTCTCATTTCGCCAACTTCAATTCCGTGCTGCCGAGGACTCACCAATCCCAGACATTTCTAATTTGGGAACCATCCTGCTGTGTGGCATCAAATGCTATTTGAAAGTTCCAATATACAACATCCACAGGAGTACTCTCATTCTCTGCCTGTGTCACCTCATCAAAGAACTCAAGTTTCTTTCTTGACATGATCTTCTCTTGGCAAAGCCATGTTATCTGTCTGGCATTAACTTATTTTTATCCAGTGGGTATTGACCTTAGTCCGTATTAGATTCTCTGTCAGTTATCCCACTATTGATGCCAAGCTAACATGTATGTAGGTTCCTGTATTACCTTTTACTCCTTTCTGAAACAATGGTGTCCCATTTGCAATCCTCCAGTTCCTTGGCACTAATCCTGCGTTCAGAGAATTTCTTTCAATGACCCTGCAATTTGCTCCCTTCATTCCTTCAGCAATCCAGTCTGTATCCTGCCAGGGCCAGGGAATTTCTCACTGGGAGTGCTGCAGGCTTTTCAACTCCTCGACATTAGCTGTGACTATAAATCCCAGCTGCTCAACACTCACATTTTCAACAAGACCATTGTCACCATTTCACAATCAGTAACAAATTTGGGAAGGACAGATGTAATGACTTCCTTTAATACCCTACCTCTTGCTTCAGTGAGCATCTTTGCTGTTTGTTCAGTGTGGGCCCTGCCAGAGAATTGTCCAATTTCAAATGAAGCTCGTACTCAGACCTTGTGAAATTGATACACTTTTTTATTTCACGATATCGTGGGAAGGAGCCAAAGACCACTCACACACAGAATGGTCATCACTCTACACAGAGGAGTCTCAGCCTCTCCCCCAAAGTACAGGTATATCCAGGTTTTATAGGGATACAAGAGGTTGATGGCTGATTGTAAGACAATACAGTTTTAATTACAGTGGATAGTTTTACTGTATTGAAAGAGAGCTAACAATGTTTAACCAGTATCCATCAGTTAAACAATGGCTACAGGAGGTTCGCTAATCAAAGACCATTGATTGACGATTCAGTATCACCCTGTCCACAGTGTCTCATAGGGCTCAGCTCATCCATAGTGATTAGTTTGGTGACATTTTGTCTGTGGAAGTATTGTGTCAGCTGGGATCTCATAGAGACAGGGAGAGTTTTCGGGGCTTCTGGAGGTGCTGTGACATTGTGAGGGAGAGAATCTCATTAGCAGGTTGTTTAGAGAATGTGTTCCCTCCAATTCGGTAATGTCCCATTCACAGTCAGTTCCTGGGTAGAGCTAACATGAGCCATCAATGGTATTATGGGAAGGCTCTCTTTTAGCTGGGGATAGACTGGCTTCTGTGAACAAAATGGTCATTAAGCAAAATGTTTTCCCCTTCTCTCATAGCCCCACTCTATCCTTCACTAATATTTTATTATTAAAATGATTGAAGGATATTTTACTCTCTATGTTGAGAACAGCCCTCCATCCACACCTTATGCTTCCTCTGAGCCTTCCTTGTTGTAGCCTTAAGCTCTCTCCTGCATTTGAGATTCCCTTTCTGATATTAATTGCTATTTTCTATTCTGGTTTACATCATATACCTCATCATTCTTCTTCATGTTGTTATCAATATCGTTAGTCATCCAGGGTCCTCTCGCTCTGGATAGCCAAGATTTATTTCTCATGGGTATGTACCCAGCTTGGACCCTTTTCAACCCTCTTTTGGAAGTCTCCCATTTGACGACCCATCAAAGAGATCATCCTTCCTCCCCACAATAACCGACACCACAGCAGCCCTTCCACACTTGCATACAGGATTGTCCTCTTGTAGACCCTGTACCTCAGAATGGGAAGTCCCTATTCCTGATCCTCTCCAGACCATGTCTCCGTGATGGGAACTACATTGCAGTTCCATGTAGAAATTCAAGTCCTTGGCATATTTCTATTAACTGTAATGCAGCAGCCAGTAAAAGGAGAGGTTATCCAGCCTTGTCTAATACATGTGAGAGGGATGAAGTATTCGGGAAATAATAGCTAAGATCCTCCACTTTGTAAGTCTCCTTTTCACAGTAATTACTTGCCTTTTAAAATGGCCAAGCACAGTGACCATGAGAATGGAATAAGGAATGGATGAATCTTGACATAATCAAGTAACTGCCTGTTTCCCAGACAGTCACGAAAACGTAATACAGATTGTAACCTCGGTATTATCTCAGTGACACAATAACACCACATTTACAGGATTGTTTATTTTACATGCAAAACAACACGAGTGTATGAATTACCTCATGGGAATCTAATTAAAACGAGAAACATTATACAGTGGGAATTGGAGAAAAATGATATGATTGTGCACATTCAGGGTACAAATTATGCTGCCTCTTTCCTGAGAATTAGAGATAACCTATCAGTCCTATCTGATTGAGTACCTCGTCTTTTTGCCTATTGATCTCTCAGCTGGCTTGCTAACAATACAAGAGGGCTACTTTACAAACTCTGAGTGGTCCGAGAATTCCCAAGTTCCCATCTGGTGCCGTGGACTCGGTTCCCAACATAGGGAACATTTCTCTAGGCTGATTAAACAACCGAAAGTTTGTGTCAGACTCAACCCTGTGGTGGGGTCCCTTAGGTATTTTACCTTCAGACCACTCCTTGTGTCCCAAGAGATGATCTGCCCCTTTGCCGAGTGAGACTTGGCCCTGGAAGGGTTAAAAAGGACCATTTGGTCCGTCAGTTTTAGGTAAATTTAAGTCTGTTCTGTTTTTGTTTAATATCGTCTGTTGAAATTTGATATGTTTGTTTAATATGGCCGTTTGAAATGTGAGACTTTTTGTTTATGTGTCTGGCTGAAATGTCTCTTTGTTTACTGTGGGGTGACCTTGGTGTTTCTGTGTTCCACACAGAGAACTGACTCTATCAGATATGGCCAGGAGAACCTTTTAGATCATTGAAAATGGAAGGGAGTCTCGGTAATTTTCTCACTCAGTTGTGTTAATATGGCCAGTGGAAATTATGAGATATTAGACACTCCATTGTGTTAATATGATTGGTTAAAGTTATGAGGTTATAGAGAAAGGAGGACAAGGCCGGTTGATTTTTATTTTGAAGAGCACGGAGTCATAAGCTACAACGGGACAGTCCCTCGATGCAGTTGGAACGACTTCTCCCTTTCAGACTATGTATGAGATAATATCTGATCAGGAAAATGATTCCTGGTGTTTGGAAGCCCCTCAGATAAATTGGATATTTTGTTAAATCCTTTTACATGAATTGAGCAACTTGCTAAATTTGAATTGACATTTTAAAGGACACTCTGTTTGAATCGTTGAATGATTGTGATAGTGTGCATGTGAGAGACAGGCATGGGGAAATTATTCCAAAACTATGATTTATTCCAAAAAAAGGGTGAAATGGACAGAATAAACTGAGAAGCCACTGCCACCTGAGATAGAGCCAGACAGAGAGAGACACAGGGAGAGAGAGACTTACTGTGAAGTGTTAACTCTTTGTGGTCTGTTTTGAATGAACATTTTGTTCATTGAGTCATAGAGTCATAGAGATGTACAGCATGGAAACAAACCCTTCGGTCCAACCCAACCATGCCGAGCAGATATCCCAACCCAATCTAGTCCCACCTGCCTGCAACCGGCCCATATCCCTCCAAACCCTTCCTATTCATATACCCACCCAAATGCCTCTTAATTATTGCAATTGTACTAGCCTCCACCACTTCCTCTGGCAGCCCATTCCATACATGTACCACCCTCTGTGTGAAAAAGTTGCCCCTTAGGTCTCTTTTATATTTTTCCCCTCTCACCCTAAACCTATGCCCTCTAGTTCTGGACTCCCCGGTCCCAGGGAAGAGACTTTGTCTATTAATCCTCTCCATGCATCTCATAATTCTCTAAACCTCTATAAGGTCACCCCTCAGCCTCTGACACTCCAAGGAAAACAGCCCCAGCCTGTTCAGCCTCTCCCTGTAGCTCAAATCCACCAACACTGGCAACATTCTTGTAAATCTTTTCTGAACCCTTTCAAGTTTCACAACATCTTTCCGACAGGAAGGAGACCAGAACTGCATGTAATATTCCAACAGTGGCCTAACCAATGTCCTGTACAGCCACAATATGACCTCCCAACTCCTGTACTCAATACTCTGACCAATTAAGGAAAGCACACCAAACGCCTTCTTCACTATCCTATCTACCTGCAACTCCACTTTCATGGTGCTATGAATCTACACTCCAAGGTCTCTTTGTTCAGCAAAACTCCCCAGGACATTACCATTAAGTGTATAAGTCCTGCTAAGATTTGATTTCCCAAAATACAGCACGTCGCATTTATCTGAATTAAACTCCATCTAGCACTTCTCAGCCCATTGGCCCATCTGGTCCAGATCCTGTTATAATCTGAAATAACCCTCTTCGCTGTCCACTACACCTGCAATTTTGGTGCCATCTACAAATTTACTAACTGTACCTCTTATGCTCACATCCAAACCATTTATATAAATGACAAAACGTGGAGTTCTTGGCACTGATCCTTGTGGCACTCCACTGGTCACAGGCCTTCAGTCTGAAAAACAACCCTCCACCACCACCCTCTGTCTTCTACCTTTGAACCAGTTCAGTATCCAAATGGCTAGTTCTCCCTGTATCCCATGAGATCTAACCTTGCTAATCAATCTCCCATGGGGAACCTTGTCGAATGCCTTACTGAAGTCCATATAGATCACATCGACCACTCTGTCCTCATCAATTCTCTTTGTTACTTCTTCAAAAAACTCAATCAAGTTTGTGAGACATGATTTCCCATGCACAAAGCCATGTTGACTATCCCGAATCAGTCCTTACCTTTCCAAATACATGTACATCCTGTCCCTCAGGATTCCCTCCAACAACTTGCCCACCACCGAGTTCAGGCTCACTGGTCTATAGTTCCCTTACTTGTCCTTACCACCCTTCTTAAACAGTGGCACCACGTTTGCCAATCTCTAATCTTCCGGCACCTCACCTGTGACTATCGATGATACAAGATCTCAGCAAGAGGCCCAGCAATCACTTCTCTAGCTTCCCACAGAGTTCTCAGGTACACCTGAGGATTTATCCACCTTTACCCATTTCAAGACATCCAGCACTTCCTCCTCTGTAATCTGGACATTTTGCAAGATGTCACCATCTATTTCCCTCCAGTCTATATCTTCCATATCCTTTTCCACAGTAAATACTGATGTAAAATAATCATTTCGTGTCTCCCCCATTTTCTGCAGCTCCAC
The DNA here is from genome assembly GCF_047496795.1 of Chiloscyllium punctatum. Lineage (NCBI taxonomy): Eukaryota > Metazoa > Chordata > Chondrichthyes > Orectolobiformes > Hemiscylliidae > Chiloscyllium > Chiloscyllium punctatum. The sequence continues at coordinate 53,941,399 of NC_092780.1, forward strand.
ACAAAGGCCACACAAGTGATTACTTGTCGTTTTACGTAATCTTTGTTTTTTCTGTCCCCTGGAACTCCTGATCTGGGAATGTTTTGATTTAAGTCTACATTTTGGAAATCCTTGTTGATTTTAACATGTTGCCTGTGCCTTTTATAAGTTTTGATCGTACATGTTTCATGTTTTTTTTCCCTTTTGAAGGGATTATCTGCACTAATTTACATCTGTATCTGCCAGGATTGGTTCATTAAAAGAGATTACAGTGGAAACATTGGTTCAATTTATCTCTTGGAATTTGATTTTATCACATTTGGAATTTCATTTTCTGGCCAGAGTTAATTTCCAAATAGGATAAACTAATCTTTTATTTCCAGGAATGCAATCACTTTTGAACTAAATTTTGTTCCCATTTTTGACTTTCTGAGAAAGCTGTTGGAGATGTGGGGGTGAATTTGAACGATAATTGGATTCTGTGGGAGATGCAGGGACACCTGCCCTTGTATGTGCTGTTGGAGATCGATAATCAGTTAGGCTTGTATTTTAAGAATCTCTACAGGATATACTTAAATAAAACTCTCTCTTCTCTGGAAATAACATGTCTTCTTCTGCTGTGGAATTAAGATGTCGACATTTCAGTCAGTATTCATGGTTAGAACATAGAACATTACAGGACAGTACAGGCCCTTCAGCACTTGATGTTGCACTGACCTGTGAGACCAATCTGAAGTCCATCTAACCTACAATTTAAAGTGATGTCCCCTAGTTCTAGCCATCACCATCTGAGGGAAAAGGCTCTCACTGTCCACCCTATCTAACCCTCTGATCATCTTATGTGTCTCAATTAAGTCACCTCTCAACCTTCTTCTCTCCAACGAAAACAGCCACAGTTCCCTCAGCCTTTCCTCAGAAGCCCTTCCCTCCAGACCAGGCAACATCCCAGTAAATCTCCACCGAACTCTTTCCAAAGCTTCCACATCCTTCCTATAATGCAGTGATCAGAACTGTGCACAATACTCCAAGTGCGGCTGCACCAGAATTTTGTAGAACTGCAGGATGACCTCATGGTTCTAAAACTCAATCCCTCTACTCATAAAACATAACTCATAACACACTGTATGAATTCTTAACAACCCTATCAAACTGGGTAGCAACTTTCATGAATCTATGCACATGGACACCACAATCTCTCTGCTCATCTACACAGCCAAGAATCTGACCATTAGCCAACTACTCTGCATTCCTGTTACTCCTGAGTGAAAATCACCTCACACGTTTCCACAGTAAACTCTATTTGCCCCCTCTCAGTCCAGCTCTGCAGCTTATCGATGTCCCTCTGGAACCTACAACATCCATTGGCACGATCCACAACTCCACCAATCTTAGTGTCATCCACAAATTTCCGAACCCATCCTTCTCTCGCCTCATTCAGGTCATATATAACACTGACAAACAGCAGTGGCCTCAAAACAGATCCTTATGATACACCACTAGTAACTGAACTCCAGGATGAACATTTCTCATCAACCACCACCCTCTGCCTTCTCTCAGATTGCCTATTTCTGATCCAAACCACTAAATCACCCTCGATCCCATGCCTCTGTATCTTTTGCAGTAGCCTACTGTGGGGAACCTTATCAAATACCTTACTGAAATCCATATATACCACATCAACCGCTTTACCCTCACCGACCCGTTTGGTCACCTTCTCAAAGAACTGAGTAACGTTCGTGAGGCACGACCTACCCTTCACAAAACTGTGTTGAGTATTCCTAACCAACTTATTCCTTTCCAGATGATTATAAATCCTAACTCTTAAAACCTTTTCCAACATTTTACACACAACCGAAGTAATGCTCACTGCTCTATAATACCCAGGGTTGTCTCTACTGCCCTCCTTGAACAAGGGGACAACATTTGATACCCTCCAGTCTTCTGGCACCATTCCTGTGATATGGATGTTTTCTTTTTATGCTTCTTGACCCTATTCCTGACCCTTTCAGATAGTTTAACATGCAAATATGTCATTTATTCTAAATATTTAATTACGATTATAGTAGCCAATGAAGCAGCTGTTTTGACTTTATTGTTATTTTTATACAATTCAGCTTCTGGAATGTACAGATTGACCTGATAATTCTAATCATTATCTGTTATATCACTTATTTAGTTTGTTTTCAAATTTCTTAGGTTAATGACACTTTTTCATTTTTGATTTTGTCCTTTTTTATTTTAAGAAATGACATGATTAATCTTTTCCCTGTAAGTTTACAACTTAGCTTGTTCTCACTGAAATTAATATATTCATTTCGTGTCTGGCCTTAACCTTTTGAATTTTTATTTCTAGGTTTTGTGTCTTTTAAATTCTGTGAGATTAATGAGGGATAAATTTGAATTCCAGTCGTTTAAATCTAACCTTCAGTGACTCCGTCTTTTCAGTATGATTTAAATTGCTTTCACTTGTTTTTTGAATGCAGCATCAAAGGCCACTTTGGGTGTGGACTGTTTTATTTCTGTCAACTCTGCTTTGGTCACTGTCTAGTTTCATACGGGATATTTTCATAGTTTTATCAACCAACTTGTCTGATGTTCATTGTCCACAGAAAGTTTTGCTCAAGTGTTTCAGATTAATTTTAACTTCTTTTACAGTTTTTAAAAATTGTATTCTATTCGCTGAGTGATATTTGAGTTATTTTGATCGAGACTGAATGTTAGTTAGTGTGCACTTATTAGGACAGTCCAATTTTCTCAATACAAACCTAACCATATTATATTCATTTTGGGACATTTAGGTCTGTTTGTTATTCTTAACTGATAGTGCAATTTCTCAACCATTTGTTCAACGCCGAACTCTCAATTATAGAACTTGGTTATTTTAGGGTTTTTTGTACCATTTTTATTATTCTTGAATTGCAAAATCAGAATGACTTGACAAGTTTGATTGACTTTTATACAAATTGAGCTTTTTAACATCCATTTGGCATCAAAATTATAGCTACATGAGAGAAAGTGTAGGTAGCAGAGCAAGAGAAGAAACGTGAAGGGAAAGTGAGACTCTCTGTGTTCCTCATGCAAAGCCCTGGCACTGAAACTACAGGCTGAATAATCTTCTGTCCTGGAGCCATTTCTATTTTTACTTGAAAAGCTTGTCTCAGAGTAAGGCAAGTCTAATTGTTGGGATCATGTACACTGCTCTTTCTGAGTAGTATGGAGGCATGAATTCACATGGATGTATTACTGACATTTCAAAAAGGATTAATTTATTATAGTACAGCAAAAGTTACTAAAGTAAGGTCACTCTTTGGGAAATTGCATCATAGGGCAGCATTGTGGCTCAGTGGTTGGCACTGCTGCCTCACAGAGCCAGGGACCCGGGTTCGATTCCAACCTCGGCTGACTGTCTGTGTGGAGTTTGCACATTCTTCCCGTCTCTATGTGAGTTCCCTTCGTGTGCTCTGGTTTCCTCCCACAATCCAAAGATGGACAGGTCAGGTGAATTGGCCATGCTCAATGACCCACAGTGTGAGGTACATTAGTCAGAGGTAAATGGGTCTGGGTGGGTTACCTTTCAGAGGGTCAGAGTGGTCTTGTTGGGCCGTAGGTCTGTTTCCATACTGTAGGCAATTGAATCGTTGGGTATTAACAGACAGACCAACAGCCAAAATATCTGATGATGCTGTGGGTACTTATTAAATTTTAGAACATAACAAAAGCTGATTGACTCATTTCAGATTTTAGAAAATTTAATATGGACATTCTAGATATGTTGCTAATGACTGTAATTTTTTATTTAAACATTTTATTACACTATTTTTATGACATTTTAGTCTTGATTCTGTACCCTCTGTACTAGGGACCTGGGATGTGGCCTCATAGAATTCCTACAGTATGGAAACAGGCCCTTCGGCCCAACCAGCCCAATCTTCTTCCCGACCTCTCCGCCCACCCCCTCTCTGGCCTATCACCCTCACCTTAACCTCCTTCCACCTATCGCATTCCCAATGCCCCTCCCCCAAGTCCCTCCTCCCTACCTTTTATCTTAGCCTGCTTGGCACACCCTCCTCATTCCTGAAGATGGGCTTATGCCCAAAACATCGATTCTCCTGCTCCTTGGATGCTGTCTGACCTGCTGCACTTTTCCTGCAACACATTTTTCAGCTCTGATCTCCAGCATCTGCAATCCTCACTTTCTCCTGGACATTTGGAGTGTTATGACATGGGGTAAACCCCGCCTGCTAATTTAAACCTGCAACCCAGAAATTATTTAACCCGTGCTGTAATCTGTTAAAATTCGAGAAGCAAGGAATTATTCCCAAAAAGTCACTATTTAAAGTAAAAATTAACAACTTTCTTTTTATTTAAATGTCTCACAGAGAATAATGAACTGACAATTACTTACAACTCCTTTCTCCAACATATCTTTTATATTCCCCACTACAAAACTAGTCCAATAAAAACCATGATTAAGATTTACCGGATATTCAAATTTTAAAACCAGCCAGCTGTCGAATCTTCACTTTCTATCTTCCTCAGCAGATTTTCTTCTTAGGAATTATGTTTCACAGGTCATTGATAGATAAAGGTACCTTAAAGAGAGCTATTTCTCAGGCAGTCTGTACATGCTGGTAACTTAGCATTTCTCCTCCAACTGTTCACTTTGTTTAGTATTTATACTCCAGAGCATCGATTGTTTCATTGGTCTTAATATTGTTAAAATACCAACTTCACACTTGATTGGAGTTCAGTATCTTGGGGCATAATTTAAACTGATTGGCCAAATGTGAATTTTTTTTTGTCTCAAAGCAATCCAGGTACTGCCAGCTGCTGGACCAAATGTAACATTTTATATTTTCCAATACTTCTGTGCTTGCTCTGTCTTTTAACTCTTCTTAAAGGTACAGTAGAGATCTACACCTTCATCACACCTCCCCCAAAGTAAAAAAAAACAACCATCGGAATGAAATTAAAGGTTCTCTTTTCTCTATTCTTGAAACACATTACCATAACATACAGATAACTTTCATTTAAGTTCACCTTAAGTTCTTCCCATATACACACACATATATATACCATACAAAACACTGGATAAGTACAAATCTCATCCCAACATTAATCGTTAGATCAGTGATAATGCATCTGCAATTACATTCTTACAACCCGCAATATATAATTTTTAAATTAAAAGTCTGTAAAACAAGACTCCAACGAAATACTCTTACATTTTTGTCTTTAAAGTGTTCTAAGAAGGTAAGCAGATTGTGATCCGTGTACACAACCATCTCTAACACATTGTTCATGACATACACATTAAACTCTTGTAAGGTTAGTATCAAACTCAATAGTGCCTTTTCGATTGTGGAATATTTCCTCTGGTGGATGTTGATCTTCTTCAAAAAGGAACCAACTGGCAGTTCAATCCCATCCTCATCTTCCTGTAGGGGAACAGCTCCAACTCCTATGTCACGAGCATCAATACCGACTTAGAGTCATAGAGACATAGAGATGCACAGCATGGAAACAGACCCTTCGGTCCAACCCATCCATGCCGACCAGATATCCCAACCCAATCTAGTCCCACCTGCCAGCATCTGGCCCATATCCCTCCAAACCCTTCCTATTCATATACCCATCCAAATGCCTCTTAAATGTTGCAATTGTACCAGCCTCCACCACATCCTCTGGCAGCTCATTCCATACACGTACCATCCTCTGTGTGAAAAGGTTGCCCCATAGGTCTCTTTTATATCTTTCCCCTCGCACCCTAAACCTATGTCCGCTAGTTCTGGACTCCCCGAACCCAGGGAAAACACTTTGCCTATTTATCCTATCCATGTCCCTCATAATTTTGTAAACCTCTATAAGGTCACCCCTCAGCCTCCGACGCTCCAGGGAAAATAGCCCCAGGCTGTTCAGCTGTTCCCTGTCGCTCAGATCCTCCAACCCTGGCAACATTCTTGTAAATCTTTTCTGAACCCTTTCAAGTTTCACAACATCTTTCCGATAGGAAAGAGACGAGAATTGCATGCAATATTCCAGCAGTGGCCTAACCAATGTCCTGAACAGCCGCAACATGATCTCCCAACTCCTGTACTCAATGCTTTGACCAATAAAGGAAAGCATAAAGCATACCAAACGCCTTCTTCACTATCCTATCTACCTGCGACTCCACTTTCAAGGAGCTATGAATCTGCACTCCAAGGTCTCTTTGTTCAGCAACACCCCCTTGGACCTTACCATTAAGTGTATAAGTGCTGCTAAGATTTGCTTTCCCAAAATGCAGCACCTCGCATTTATCTGAATTAAACTCCATCTGCCACTTCTCAGCCCATTGGCCCATCTGGTCCAGATCCTGTTGTAATCTGAGGTAACCCTCTTTGCTGTCCACTATACCTCCAAATTTGGTGTCATCTGCAAACTTACTAACTGTACCTCTTATGCTCACATCCAAATCATTTATGTAAATGACAAAAAGTTGAGGGCCCAGCACTGATCCTTTGTGGCGCTCCACTGGTCACAGGCCTCCAGTCTGAAAAACAACCCTCCACCACCACCCTCTGTCTTCTACCTTTGAGTCAGTTCTGTATCCAAATGATTAGTTCTCCCTGTATTCCATGAGATCTAACCTTGCTAATCAGTCTCCCATGTGGAACCTTGTCAAACGCCTTACTGAAGTCCATATAGATCACATCTACTGCTCTGCCCTCATCAATCTTCTTTGTTACTTCAAAACCCTCAATCAAGTTTGTGAGACATGATTTCCCACGCACAAAGCCATGTTGACTTTCCCGAATCAGTCCTTGCCTTTCCAAATACATGTACATCCTGTCCCTCAGGATTCCCTCCAACAACATGCCCACCACTGAGGTCAGGCTCACTGGTCTATAGTTCCCTGGCTTGTCTTTACCACCCTTCTTAAACAGTGGCACCACGTTAGCAAACCTCCAGTCTTCCGGCACCTCACCTGTAACTATCGATGATACAAATATCTTAGCAAGAGGCCCAGCAATCACTTCTCTAGCTTACCACAGAGTTCTTGGGTACACCTGATCAGGTCCTGGGGATTTATCCACCTTTAACCATTTCAAGACATCCAGTACTTCCTCCTCTGTAATCTGGACATTTTGCAAGGTGTCACCATCTATTTCCCTACAGTCAATATATTCCACATCCTTTTCCACAGTAAATACTGATGCAAAATATTCATTTAGTGTCTACTCCATTTTCTGTGGCTCCACACAAAGGCCGCCTTGCTGATCTTTGACGGGCCCTATTCTCTCCCTCGTTACCTTTTTGTCCTTAATATATTTGTGAAAACTCTTTGGATTCTCCTTAATTCTATTTGCCAAAGCTATCTCATGTCCCCATTTTGCCTTCCTGATTTCCCTCTTAAGGATACTCCTACTGCCTTTATACTCTTCTAAGTTTTCACTCGATCTATCCTGTCTATACCTGATATATGCTTCCTTATTTTTCTTAACCAAACTCTCAATTTCTTTAGTCATCCAGCATTCCCTATACCTACCAGCCTGACAGGAATGTCCTTTCTCTGGATTCTTGCTATCTCATTTCTGAAGGCTTCCCATTTTCCAGCCGTCCCTTTACCTGTGCACATCTGCCCCCAATCAGCTTTCAAATGTTCTTGCCTAATATCGTCAAAATTGGCCTTTCTCCCATTTAGAACTTCAACTTTTAGATCTAGTCTATCCTTTTTCATCACTATTTTAAAACAAATAGAATTATGGTCGCTGGCCCCAAAGTGCTCCCCACTGACACTTCAGTCACCTGCCCTGCCTTATTTCCCAAGAGTAGGTCAAGTTTTGCACCTTTTATAGTAGGTACATCCACAGACTGAATCAGAAAATTATCTTGTACTCACTTAAGAAATCCCTCTCCATCTAAACCTTTAACACTATGGCAGTCCCAGCCAATGTTTGGAAAGTTAAAATCCCCCACCATAACCACCCTATTATTCTTACAGATAGCTGAGATCTCCTTACAAGTTTGTTTCTCAATTTCCCTCTGACTATTGGGGGGTCTATAATACAATCCCAATAAGGTGATCATCCTTTTCTTATTTCTCAGTTCCACCCAAATAATGTCTCTGGACCTATTTCCGGGAATATTTTCCCTCAGCACAGCTGTAATGCTATCCCTAATCAAAAATGCCACGCCCCCTCCTCTCTTGCCTCCCTTTCTATCCTTCCTGTAGCATTTGTATCCTGGAACATTAAGCTGCCAGTCCTGCCCATCCCTGAGCCATGTTTCCGTAGTTGTTATGATAACCCAGTCCCATGTTCCTAACCATGCCCTGAGTTCATCTGCCTTCTCTGTTCGGCCCCTTGCATTGAAATAAATGCAGTTTAATTTATTAGTCCTATGTTATAGAAACATAGAAACATAGAAAAATACAGCGCAGTACAGGCCCTTTGGCCCTCGATGTTGCGCCGATCCAAGCCCACCTAACCTACACTAGACCACTATCCTCCATATGCCTATCCAATGCCCGTTTAAATGCCCATAAAGAGGGAGAGTCCACCACTGCTACTGGCAGGGCATTCCATGAACTCACAACTCGCTGAGTAAAGAATCTACCCCTAACATCTGTCCTATACCTACCACCCCTTAATTTAACGCTATGCCCCCTCATAATAGCTGACTCCATACGTGGAAAAAGGTTCACATGGTCAACCCTATCTAAACCCCTAATCATCTTATACACCTCTATCAAGTCACCCCTAAACCTTCTTTTCTCCAATGAAAACAGCCCCAAGTGCCTCAGCCTTTCCTCATACGATCTTCCTACCATACCAGGCAACATCCTGGTAAACCTCCTCTGCACCCGTTCCAGTGCCTCCACATCCTTCCTATAGTATGGCGACCAAAACTGCACACAATACTCCAGATGCGGAACTACGAAAGCAACCACCCCAACACACACAAAAGAAGTTGCATCAAGACACTGTTCAAAAGGGCCACAACACACTGCAGTACACTAGAACTGCAAAAAGAGGAAGAAGAACATCTATACAATGTTTTCACCAAAAACGGGTACCCCCACAATTTCATCAACAGATGCCTAAGGGAAAGACAACGGAATGAGGACATGCTACAACCCAAAGGACTAGCCACACCACCATACATCAAGAGCATTTCCGAAATGACAGCCAGACTACTGCGACCACGAGGACTCATAACAGCACACAAACCAACAGCCACTCTCAGACAACAACTCACCAGGATGAAGGACCCGATACCCAGCATGAGCAAAACCAATGTAGTGTACAAAATCCCATGCAAGGACTGCACAAAACACTACACAGGACAAACAGGAAGACAGCTAACGATCCGCATCCATGAACACCAACTAGCCACGAACCGACACGACCAGCTATCCTTAATAGCCACACACTCAGATGACAAGTAACATGAGTTCGACTGGGACAACACGATTATTATAGGACAAGCCAAACAGAGAACAGGCAGGGAATTCCTCGAGGCATGGCACTCATCCACAGATTCAATCAATAAGCACATCGACCTGGACCCAATATACCGGCCACTGCAGCAGACAGCTGGAACTGACAACCGGAAGCGGCAGATACAAACCACTATAAATGACGGAGGAAAGATCACAGAAGTGTTTCACAGGAGGCTCCCAAGCACTGAGGATGTCACCTAGACAGGGGACGAAACGTCTGCAACACCAATTCCCAGCTCGGCGAACAAACCACAATAGTGGGAACAGGTTATGAATTTTCACAGAGAAAGAGAAGAGAAATTCCCACAAGGTGCAGGCTGTCAACTGAATTCTAAGACTTTGATTGGTTCATTTTTGTTAGTTAAGATTGTTAAGATATATGGTTCAAACACAATGAAAGATAACTAAGATACACATTAACCACAAAGTAACTGAAAGGAGATGAAAGACAGCCTTCTGTAGCCACATGCTTCATTGAAAACCAGAGTCGAGACTATGGTGCTGGAAAAGCCCAACAAGTCAGGCAGCATCCGAGGATCAGGAGAATTGACGTTTCAGACATCAGCCCTTTATCAGGAATGAGGCTTGTGGGCCGGGAGGGATGAGAGATAAATGGGAATGGAGAGGAGGCTGGGAGGAAGGTAGCTGGGAATGTGATTGGAAGATGAAGGTGGGGGTGAAAGATATTAGGTCGGAGAGGAGGGTGGAGCGGATAGGTGGGAAGGAAGATGGACAGGTCTAGAGGGCGGTGCCGAGTTGGAAGCTTGAGACTGGGATAAGGTGGGGGAGGGGAAATGAAGAAACTGGTGAAATCCACATTAATCCCATGTGGTTGCAGGGTCCCAAGTCGGAAGGTGAGGAGTTCTTCCTCCAGGTGTTGTGTGGTTAGGGTTTGGCAATGGAGGAGGCCCAGGACCTACATGTCCTTGGTGGAGTGGTAGGGGGAGTTAAAGTGTTGGGTCACGGGGCAATGGGGGTGGTTTGGGTGTCCCAGAGATGTTCTCTAAAACGTTCCACAATTTGGCGGCCTGTTTTCCTGATGTAGAGGAGACCACATCAGATGCAATGGATACAGTAGATGGCGTATGTGGAAGTTCCAGGTAAATTTCTGTTAGATGTGGAAGGCTTCTTTGGGGCCTTGAATGGAGGTGAGGGGAGAGGTGTGGACGCAGGTTTTGTACTTCTTGCATTGGCAGGGAAAGGTGCTGGGAGTGGGTACATTCTTTTATGTCTGATATGGTGGAGAATGAGCGTTTGTTGAGTGTGTGAATTCTCCTGAGGATGTCAAAGAGCAGAGGTCCTTTGCAGGTCTGGGAGAGTCTATAATATCCAAGGCTGCCCCTACTCCCCTTATTGAACAAGGGAACGACATTTGCTGTAATCCAGTCTTCTGGCACTATTCCTGTAGACAATGATGACATAAAGATCAGTGCCAATCTCCACCCTGGCTTCCCAGAGAATCCTAGGATTAATCCCATCCAGCTCAGGGGCCTTACCTATTTTTACACTTTCCAGAACTGCTGACACCTCCTCCTTGTTAACCTCAATCCCATCCAATCTAGTAGTTAGGTCAATGGTGTGCTCCCCCTGCCAGACATGGGAGATCAGGAAGCAGTCCAGTGGCCCTGACGACTATGTTTGCAGGAAGTGTGACCGGCTGCAGCTCCTCACAGACCACATTGTTCAGTTGGAGCAGCAGTTGGACACACTGAGGAGCATACAGTGGGCAGAGTGTGTGGTAGACCCTACTAACAGGTACACCATTTTGGATATTGTTGAGGAGGCTGGCCTCAGAGGGGAGTATAACAGCAGCAGCCGGGTTTGTGGCACCACAACTGGCTCTGTTGTATATCAGGGTCAGTCAACATCCAGACAAGTGACAGTGATGGGAGACTCGCGAGTTGGGGCACACACGCGGGCATTTCTGTGGTCCCATTTGAGATTCCAGGATGGTATGTTCCCTCCTTGGTTCCAGGATCAAGGACATCTCTGAATTGTTGCACAAAATTCTTAAGGAGGAGGGTATGAAGCCAGAGGTCATTGTGCACATTGGTCCCAATGACATAGGTAAAAAGAGGGATGAGGTCCTGCAGAGTGAGTGCAGGAAGTTAGGAAAGAGCTGAAAAGCGTTATGTAATCAGGGATAGGAGAGTGTAGTTGTGCGTGAGACAGGTTGAGGGATCCAGAAGGTAGAGTTGCAGGAGCCTCAGCCCCTGTCCTTGTCAACCAGGTTCAAGATGTTTGCTCCCTCTGTGTGGACGGGAATAGGAACTGCAGGGAGAATGAGCTGACTGCAGCACCACAGTGCAGGGAGCCATTCAAGAGAAATATTGTTGTAATTGGGGATAGTGCAGTTAAAGGCATAGACACTGTTCTCTGTGACCAGGATTGAGAGTCCCGATGGTTGTGTTCCCTGCCCAGAGCTTGGGTCCAGGATATCTCATCTGGGCTGCACAGTGGGCGGGTAAAGATCCAGTGGTTGTGGTCCATGTAGTATCAATGACATAGATAACACTAGGGCAGACAGTCTGCTAAGGGAGTATTAACAGCGAGGAGCTAAACTAAATAATAAGACCAAAAAGGTAGCAGTCTCTGGATTACTACCTGAGCCATGAGTTAATTAGCACAGGGTTGATAAGATTAAGCAGGTAGATGCATGGCTCAAAAATTGGTGTGGGAGAAATCTGGTTGAATTGAGACATTGACATCGGTATTGGGAAAGAAAGGACCTGGTCTGGAGGGATCAGAGACCAAGTGAATCACATAACTAGGGCTGTAGACAGGGTTTTAAACTCAACTAGGAGGGCTGAAATGCTCTTTTCTTTAATCCTCAGCTGTTGTTTTCACCTTGTAGAATCTTGTCACAAGGTTATTCTGTCTGGTTCTCTAAAGTTCAGCTCTTTCAGTTGTGGTCTGTCTGCACCAGCAGCCTCCTTAAAGCTGAGCCTGAAGAAATCTTCAGCTCTCCACTACTGCCAGTGTGTAGGATTCCGCTAAATGGACTCCACACTGTTTGTCACCATGCTGTAAGTTAGTGGGGCGGGGTGGGGGGGTGGGAGCTCAGTTATAGGGCAAATTAGAGAACCCGAATCAAAGGAAGAGAGAAGAGTGCAGAACTCAGGATAGGTTATTAAAATCTCCAGCACAGACACAAACAGGACATGGTTTGGAGGTCCCTGTGTTGGACTGGGGTGGACAAAGTTAAAAATCACACAACACCAGGTTCTCGTCCAACAGGTTTAATTGGAAGCACTAGCTTTCGGAGCGTCGCTCCTTCATCAGGTGATTGTGGAGGACACAATTGTAAGGCACAGAATTTATAGCAAATATTTACAGTGTGATGTATCTGAAATACATTGAAACACACCTGGATTGTCTGTTGAGTCTTTCATCTGTTCGAATACAGTGATAGTTTCACTTCTTTCATGTGTAAATCACAAAACCTTTTTATAAAAGTTGCATTCTCAGGTTAGCTGTTAACAATGGTGTTAGCTAGACAATATGTTGAAGGTGTTGGCCCCCTGTGTTCTCTGTCTATACCATGATGTTTAGATTGATTCTAATCTAAAAGGTGAGATAACAGAGTTTTACATAAATTCATGCAGTTTTTGAGCTCAGAGTTCTACATGAATTTGTGCAGTTTTTGAGCAAAGTACAATGTAACTCTGCAAGTACAAATTCACCCCCAAAATATATGTGTGCATGTGGGTCTTTGTGTCTGTCTGTGTGTGTGTCTGGGGTGGGGGTTGTGAGAGAGAGTGTATACGTGTGTGTATTGAGCGTAGAGTGTCTTAAATCTGTGAGGGGGTGCATGTGTGGGTGTGGGAGTGTGTGTGCGTGTCTGGGGTGGGAAGTTGTGAGTGTCTGTGAGGGAGTGTATATATGTGTGTGCATGAGTGTAGAGTGGTCTAAGTCTCTGACAGGATGCCTGTGGGAGTGTGTGTGAGTATCTGTGTGCGTGTCTGTGTATATGTGTGTCCGTGTGTATGTGTGTGTATCGGAGTGCCTGTATGTGTGTGTATAGTGCAATGGTGGTCACCTGTAATGTGCCATGAACCCAAGTTCCCGGTTGAGGCCCTCCCTATGGGTACCGAACTTAGCTATCAGTGTCTGCTCGGTCACTTTTCACTGCTGCCTGTCCCGAAGTCCACCTTGAAGGATGGTCACCCGAAGGTCTGAGGTCGAATGTCCTGGACCACTGAAGTGTTTCCCAACTGGGAGGGAACCCTCTTGTCTGTTGATTGTTGTGCGGTGCCCATTCATCCGTTGTCGTAGCCTTTGCTCGGTTTCCCCAATGTACCATGCCTCCGGGTATCCTTGTCTGCAACGTATAAGATAGACAATGTTGGCTGAGTCACATGAGTACCTGCCACATACAAGGTGGGAGGTGTCCCCACGTGTAATGGTAGTTTCTATGTCCACAATCTGACACGTCTTGCAGCGACGACCATGACAGGGTTGTATGGAGTTGTCCTGAGAGCCGGGCAGTTTGCTACGAACAATGATCTGTTTTTGGTTTGGCAGTTGTTTAAAGGTGAGCATTGGAGGTGTGGGGAAGGTCTTGGTGAGATGCTCATCCTCATTGATAATGTGTTGCAGGTCACGAAGAACATGGCGTAGTTTTTCAGCTCCTGGGAAGTACTGAACAACGAAGGGTACCCTGTCGGTTGCAGCACGTGTCTGTCTCCTGAGGAGGTCATTACGGTTCCTTGCTGTGGCACGTCGGAACTGACGGTTGATGAGTTGGGCATCGTTCCCCGTTCTTGTGAGGGCATCCCTGAGTACTTCCAGGTGACCGTCACGTTCCTTCTCATCTGAGCAAATCTGATGTATGCTTAGGGCTTGTCCATAGGGGATAGCTGTTTTAATATGTTTGGGTGGAAGCTGGAGAAGTGGAGCATTGTGAGGTTGTCTGTGGGTTTGCGGTAGAGTGTGGTGCTGAGGTGTCCATCCTTGATGGAGATGCATGTGTCCAAGAATGAGACAGATAGTCGAGAGTAGTCCATGATGAGTTTGATGGTGGGATGAAACTTGTTGATGTCACTGTGTAGTTTTATCAGTGACTCCTCACCATGGGTCCAGAGGAAGGAAATGTCATCAATGTACCTGGTGTACAATGTTGGTTGGAGATTCTGCGTAGAGCAGAAGTCTTGTTCGAAACTGTGCATGGAGATGTTGGCATATTGGGGTGCAAATGTGGTCCCCATGGCTGTTCCATGTATCTGGATGAAGAATTGGTTGTCAAAGGTGAAGACGTTGTGATCAAGGATAAAGCAGATAAGTTAGAGGATGGTGCTTGGAGATGAGCAGTTGTTGGTGTTGAGTACTGAGGCTGTTGCCGTGCTGCCATCATTGTGAGGGATGCTGGTGTATAGTGCAGAAATGTCCATTGTGACGAGGAACGTTCCCGGTTCGACTGGTCCGTGGATTCTGAGTTTCCACAAAAAAATCTGTGGTGTCGTGACAGGAGCTAGGGATCTCCTGTACAATAGGTTTCAAGATTCCTTCAACATAGCCGGAGAGATTCTCACACCGGGTCCCATTACCTGATACGATGGGACGTCCTGGTGTGTTGGTTTTGTGCACCTTTGGAAGGCAGTATATTATGAACCATTATAATGAAAAGATTGTTTCATTTTCCCCTGATTCTTAACACAATAACAATAAAATACATATAATATATGTACAAAACATCAGTATCTGTTCAATCTTATCTATACTTTATCCGTTAAATTCTCGATAATGTATCTGCTGTCACATTGTTACAACCCGCGACATGTACAATGTGGAAATTAAAAGTCTGCAACACAAGACCCCAATGAAATGGTCTCATTTGCTTGTCTTTAAACCATTCCAAGAATGTAAGAGGATTGTGATCTGTTTACCCAACCGTCTCAGACACATTGTCATGACATTAACATTAAAACGTTGTAAGGCCAGTACCAAACTCAATAGTTCCTTTTCAATCATAGAGTATTTTCTCTGGTGGGTGTTGTGTTTCTTTGAAAAGTAACTGACTGGCAGTTCAATTCCATCATCACCTTCCTGTATCAGTTCCAACTCCAATGTCACTAACATTGATTACAGTTTGAAGGGTTTCAAAAAGGTTGGTGTAGCTGAAACTGGTGCGATGGTTAATACTGTTTTCAAATAGTCCAATGCCTCCTGGCATTGTTCTGTCCACCAAAATGTTATCTTCTCCTTCAGCGAATCTGTTAACGGTGAGACTACACTGGTGAAGGTTGGACCAAACTTCCAGGAAAATCCGCTTCATCCAAAAATCGAAGCATCTCTTTCTTCAAGGTTGGTTGTGGAAATTCCTCGGTATCCTTCATCTTTGTTTTCCTTCGGGTCAATCTTCCATTACCAATGTTCTGTCCCAAGAACATCACCTTTGCCTTCGCTCATCCTGTTTTCTGTAAGTTTATTATCAGTTTTGCTTCTGAGAACCGCTCAAAGAGCTCTGCCAACTGTACCATGTGATTGTTCCATGACTCACTAAAGATCACTACACCATCCAGACAGACTGCACTGTTTGTTAACCCACCTTTACAATGTCCGTTCCTCAGTCTTTGGGATGTAGTGGGTACGTTCTTCATTCCAAAGGACATCACTTTGAATTCATGTAGCCCATGTGGGTTTACAAACGCAGAAATTTATTTCACTCTCACTGATAAAGGTACCTACCAATACCACGCAGTAAGTCTAACTTTGTGATGTAACTGGTTTGCCCAACTTTCTCTATATTGTCCTCCAATCTTGGTTCTGGGTTTGAGTCTGATTTTGTTGTGGCGTTGACCTTCCAATAATTCACATAGAATTACTGAGTCCCGTCGGGTTTGGGAAGTTAGGCGATTGGTGAACTCCACTCACTCTGACTCAGTTCGATGATATCCTCATTGAGGATCACATGCACCTCCTTCTGGACCTGTGTGTCTTTGAAAGGATTAAGTCTGTAGGGGTGTTGTTTTATTGGAACAGCATTCCCTCCATCTCCCTCATGTACAATAGCATTAGTCCTCCCCATCTTATTCCTGCATGTGTCCTCATACTGCAGCAACAAGCCTTTCAACTGGGTTCTTTGCTCCTGAGACACAGCTCACTAACCTATCCCACTCCTCAAGGACTCCCTCATTCTTTAATATAATTTGAGACACATCAAACTCCACGACATCTGGATTGGATTCCGCACTCTGTGGGACAGTAACTAACACCTGTTCCTCCATTTCCTTCTCTCTATTATCATAAGGTTTCAACATCTTCACATGACAGACCCGATACAGATTTTTTTTTTCGATCCGGCATCTTTCCCAGATAGTTTACCTGGCTCAGCTTTTGCTCAATTTGATCAGGATCGCTAAACCTTGCTTCGGAAGGATCTCCGATCACTCGTGACAATATTAATAAGTCATCCCAACGGGAAAATATTCAAATTCCAGAATGTTCACTGACACCTGCTTCATTCTACACTGTGCCCTCTTCAGGTGCTGTTGAGCTAACTCACCAACCTGATTTCCGCTCTCCCTCACCTCTGATATATAATCCAAGGGTGAGATCTCGACTTTGCTCCTGTCAGTTTCTCTTTAATTAATTTCAAAGACCCTGTCACATCACATCCAAATATAAACTCAAAGGGTTTAAACTGAGTAGATTCATTTGGGGCATCTCGAATGGAGAACAATCCAAATGGGATACCTTTATCGTAATCATTCAGGTCATCCTGACAGGATGGTCTTCCCATGATCTTCAGGGTGTGATGCCAACTTTCTACAGCTCCCTGGGATTCAGGGGGATACACACTTGATTTAAAGTGCTATCTGCTGAAGTTTTCCATGACTTCCTTAAGCAGCCTGAGAGACAAAGAAACCCTGCAGATGCTGGAATCCAAAACAGACAGGCAGGAGGCTGGAAGGACACAGCAAGTCAGGCAGCATCAGCAGGAGGAGAGTCAGTGTTCCAGATATAACTCTTCTTCAGGACTGGGGGTGGGTGTGGGAGGAGCTGCAGATAAAGGGTGTGGCAGGTGGGGATAGGTGAAGACAGGTAGAGGGTACGACCTGGTTTGGTCAATGGGTGGAATGAATCCAGTTGGGGGCAGGGACCATTGGAAGGGAAGGGAGAGGCTGGGAAGGGAGTTGGGGGATGGGAAGGGGGGTTATTTGAAATTAGAGAACTCAATTTTGAGTCCTCCAGGCTGTAGGCTGCCTCGGTGGAAGATGAGGTGTTGTTCCTCCAGTTTGCGCCGTGGTTCATTGTGGCAATGGAAGAGGTCATGTTCAAAAGGGAGTGGTTGGGGGAATTGAAATGGTGGTGACTGGGGGGGTCCGGTTGGCCCCTGTGGGACCGGCTGTGATGCTCGGTGAACAGAATGCCTAAGTTTACATTCAGTCACCCCGATGTAGAGAGGACCACATCGGGAGCACCTGATACAGTAAACTAGTCTGGAAGAGAGGCAGGTGACTCTCTGTCTCACCTGGAAGGAGTGTTTGTGGCCCTGGGTGGAGGGGAGGGGGCTGGTGTGCCAACTGGTTTGGCATCTTTTCTGGTTGCAGGAGAAGGTACCTGGGGGTTCGGGGGTTGGCTGTCGGTGGGGAGAGTGGGCACAAACCAAGGATTGTTGAAGTGAGTGGTCCTTGTGGAAGGCAGAGAGGGGTGGGGGAGGGGAAGATGTGCTTGGTGGTGGGGTCTAGGTGGAGTTGGCGGAACTGTTTAAGGATAATACGTTGGATGTGGAGATTGGTGGGATGGTGGGTGAGGACAAGGGGGACTCTGTCTTTATTGCACTAGGGAGTGCTTGGACCAGTGGGACAGGGAATGGAGATGGTTTGGAGGAGCACTGTCTGGGTAACGGAGGGAGGAAAATCACTGTGTTCAAAATATGGGGATATCTGGGATGCTCACGTCTGGAATGTCTCCTCGTCCGAGCACGTGCTGCAGACACAGAGGAATTTGGGGAATGGGATGGAGGACACTGGGTGGGAGGGGGGAGTACTCCAGGTAGTTATGGGAGTCTGTGGGTTTGTCACCGGAGTCTGTCACGGAAGATGGAAATGGTGAGGTGAAGAAAGGGGAGGGAGGTGTCTGAGATGGACCGAGTGAGTTTGAGGGTGGGGTGGAAGGTGTGGGTGAAGTCGATGAGCTGCTCCGGTTCAGCCTGGGTACAGGACACTGCACCGATGCAGTCACCGATGTAACGGTGGAAGAGTTGGGGCCCAGTGCCTGTGTAGGTACTGAAGAGGAACTGTTCGATATCACCAACAAAGAGGCAGGTGTAGGTGGGGCCCATTCAGGTGCCCATGGCCACTCCCATGATTTGAAGGCAATGGGAGGAGGTGAAGGAAAGGGTTTTGAGGGTGGGGACCAGTTAAGCGAGGTGGAGGAGGGTCATGGCGGTGGGGGACTGGATGGGTTTGTTGGAGAGGAAAAAGCAGAGGAAGTGGAGGTCTTCCGTGTGGGGTCTGGATGCATATACGGACTGTACGTCCATAATGGAGATAAAGCACTGGGGGCCGGGGAACAGGAAGCTGCTGGAGAGAATAAGGACATGGTTGGAATCACGGATGTCAGTGGGAAGTGCCTGAACTAAGGGGGAGAGGATGGAGTCGAGGTCGATGCCAAGACGACAGGTCAGGCAGGATCGTTGGACTTGTGGATCAGCCCCTTGGTCTGACTGAATCTCTCTGGGTCATCCATGCTGCACAAAGAAAGCTCCTAACTCCTCTCCCACCCTTTTTATGTTCATACTCCGGAATGGAATTGCCTCCAGAAATCTGGTGCACACATCCATTACGGTGAGCAAGTGCTGGTTCCCTCATCTAGTTCTCAGGAGGGGACCTACACAATCCACCATAACCCGGGTGAAAGGGTCTTCGGGATGGGGGAAATGACAACAAAGTCGCTGGGTTTATTCCCGCCTGTGGCTTCCCTCCCATTTGCCGTGTATGACACGTACAGCAAAAGTTACCCACATCCTTGTGCATTCCAGGCCAATAGAAATGGTTTTGTACCTGAGCCTGAGTCTCCCATACACCTGGGTGACCTCCTCCTGGTCATTCATGTGCTACCCCTCCCCCCCACCCGTGTCACTTCCTGTCTGTATGCTCCTGGAAACACAATCTGGTGCAGGCCGGCCCATTTCTCCTCGACACTAACCTGCCGTGGTCTCCATTTTCATCTTTAAGATAATTACCCTCAGGAATAGTCTCTGCCTCCTTTTCGGAGTGTGCATCATCTTTTATTGCCTTGTCTTTCTGCTGTAGGTCCATTAGCCTTTCAGGACCAAACACTTCTGCCTGACCCTCTGTCTGTTCAGGTTTGTCCTGCACCGTTACATCAAACTGGGGGTCTGCGAACTGAACCTCAACTCCTTCATCTTGCTCTTTAGTTTCTGCTTCGTGCTGTGACTTATGACAGTGGGATATTGTTACTGCACAGTCTGGGAAAATTCCAGGATGTTTTTCTTGTAATTCCTCAGTTCCCTGGTCTTCCTTGGGTTTCTCTACAACAAGGAATCTCACTCCCACCCTGGATCCGACTACATTGTTCCCAAAAACAAACTGGATTCCTGGAACTGACGCTCTGTCAATCACTCCCACTGTAACTTGCCCAGTCTAGAGTTGGCACTCCAACCTGATCTTACATAGGGGAAGGTATGGACATTATTCTGGCAGTTATCTAGTTACTTAGTGTTGCAATGTATGCCCAGGATCATGCTCCAGTAACAGAGAATGGTAGTGCATTGTGATCGGTTAGTTAAATCCCTGGGAGATGAGCTCATGCTGAAGGTGATGGTGTTAGAATGTGATCGGTTCAATGTGATGGAGGGAACGAGTGGGGCAGACCATGATCAGGTTAGAAAGGTGAAGCAAGCCAGTGTGATTGGGGATGGTAATGCTCTCAGATAGGCCCGGGAAGGATAACTGTATGAATTGTAGGAGATCAAACAGATTGGGGGAAGTCAGGAAAACATTTTGCTGGCTCCCACATCTTTGATTTTGCAAGATTAAAGTTTAATTTTGTGAAGGATTTTCTGCATTTCCCGGTAATTTTTTAAATACAACATTAAGGGATTCTTCCACAACAAACGCTAAATTTCTGTCCATCTATACCACAACTTAGCATTCTGTTGGGTAACAGGTCAGACAGAGTGCAAATAAGTTCATCTCTTAATATTAGGGACTGGTTAAATCCTGTATCTCTCAAAATTATAACTTCTTTCCTTTCTCCCCCGATCTTCCTGAGTAATCTTTCCCCACTGAGGCGAATCCTTTATAGAGATCAGGTACAACCGCCATACCCAGCCCCTGCGTAGGCTGTGCACTCTCCTGCACTCCTCAATTGTTTTGAGTTTCCTTTACTCCTTTCACTAATGCCACTGCCTTAGCCTCTTTTCCCACAATGCCTTTCTTTACCGACCAGCACTGTGACTGGCTATGTCCCACGTTACCACAGTGGAAACACATGAGGCCTTTCACCTCCTTTCCACCCTCTTGGGCTTCTTTTTTAACCGGTGGTAAACGATTCCCAGTGTTCTCTACTCTGTGTGTTGGAGTGTAGGACTTCCCCTTCTCCCAATTTCTCACCCTCACAGATGGAATTCTTGCTGGAAGCTTCACATTGCCTTATGCACCAATGTATATTCATCCGCCATCTCTGCTGCTCTCCTCAATTCTTGAACTTTCTGTTCATCCACGTGAATTCTTATTAACTCAGGAGGGAGCTTTTAAACTCCTCTTGCTGAATAATCTCTCTTACAGCTTCATAAGTCTTATCTATTTTCAAAAATTACCATGTTTAATGCTTTCGAAGTCAACATTGGTCAGACCTGGTTCTTTCTTTGTGTTCCTGAATCACTGTGTATTTGCTTCTGGTCCCAATTCTTAAGCATTCAAAACAGCTTGTTTGACATCTGTATAATCTCTTGACCCCTCATCTGACCGTGCTGCAAGTACCTCACTCGCTCTGCCGACCAGCTCAGTCTGAACCAGCTTTACCCACAAGTCCGCTGACCACTCCATCTGCCGAGCCAACTTTTCAAATAAAATGAAGGAAACATCGACACCGTTCTCATCAAAATGTGACAGAGTTTTAACATATTTATATATATCACGACCTCCTCATTTCACCTCCATCCTGTTCACTTGACTTTCCCGACGAAGTCACAACATCTGAAGTTCAAATTCTCTCTCCTTTTCTCTTTCTTTTCTTTCTGTTTTCTTTCTCACTTTCTTCTCTCTCTTTGCTCAGCTAAGAACTTCTCTCCCTTTTTTCCTGTCTCTCTTCCTTTTCCTCTCTCTTTTTACTGTCCCTCTTTCTTCTCTCTCTTGCTCTCTCCCTTTGTTAATTGTCGATCTACATTTTCTTCAATTGTGCGTTAGGTTTTTCTAACTGTACTGCACTTGTCTATTTCTCTGACACACCTACGTGCTTGAGTAACAAACTCTCAATTCCAGCTTTACTTTTGTCTTTTTTAATTTGGAAACAAACCCAGAACCTCTTTAGTAATTTTAAGAGTCATTTCTCTCACTTTTAATTTAACCAGCCACAAGTAACTGACATTAAACTAATTGTTGCACCTACATTTTATTTGAAGACCTCGGACACTGATCCACATGTGTTTAAATCTGATGGGATCTTTTACTCCAAATCTGCTCAAATCCATCCAAATCTCAGACTGGATCTGGCTAAACCTCTCCAAATCATGGACCAGACCCCCAAAACCGATATGACATGGTGGGAAACCCTCCTGCCAATTCAACTCGATGCTCAGAAAAGCTCACCTCGCACTGCTGCCTCACAGCGCCTGAGGCCCAGGTTCAATTCCCGCCTCAGGCGCCTCTATGTGGAGTTTGCACATTCTCCCCGTGTTGTGTGGGTTTCCTCGGGTGCTCCGGTTTCCTCCCACAATCCAAAAATGTGCAGGTTAGGTGAATTGGCCATGCTAAATTGCCCGTAGTGTGAGGTGTAGGGGTAAATATAGGAGAATGGGTCTGGGTGGGTTACGCTTCGGTGGGTCAGTGCGGACTTGTTGGGCCGAAGGGCCTGTTTCCACACTGTAAGTAATCTAAGAATCCTAATCCGTTAAAGGGGGAGTGTCAGAGAACTCCCCAAACTCCACAATTTAACGAAAACTCTTTTCCATTCTATTCTTGGACTCCAAAAAAGAACATTAACCAACAACTATTTCCAACTCTGCACCTCCTTCCTATTAAAAGGTTGTTATTTAACTCCCACCCTATAATAAAACACTGATCCAATAACACCACCTATTAAAATCACAAGAAATTAATTTTCAAATCCAGACAGCAGCTGTGGTTTCCAGTGTCGGTCTTCCTCTGGTTGTAGATCACCCCTGGGTCATCTTCAGTTTTCTGCTGCAAAGGTATTTCATATGAAGGAGGTATCTTTGATATAATGTGTGTTTCAGGCAGTCTCTCAATAGCCTTTAGTGCTCTCTCTCTCTCTCTCTGACTAACTTTCAAAATGCCACTTATTTATGTCCCAAACATCATTGATTGGTGTCAAAATTGGATTGAGTTTTAGTTTCCTGGAGCATCATTTAAACTGATTTGTTAAGTTCAAATGGTGGTAAAAACAACTGAATTATCCATTTCACAGCCAAATGTTACATATTTTCAAATTTCTAATACACTGAGACTGCTCGTCAGAAACATGACAGTTCACTGTGAATTCTGACTGCCAAGCAAACGTCACTCTCTGTTAAAGGTACAGTACATACCTTCAACTCCATAACACTGAACTGCACGCAATATATGAATATAAACATGATGAGTTTAGAGCCTAGAATTCTGCCAATGACACACAAATGATACCAATAATGATAGGAATGATGACAGTCATAACTGTGGTAATTATGATCATAATAATGGTAGTAAGAATGATACTAACAATGGTGATAACAAGAATTGTCCCAAAAGGCTCTCTGATAGCGAGCAGAATTTGCTTTTACAAGAATATGTTGTTCTTTTAGAATAGAGATGAGGAGCTGACAAGTCAAACATTGCAGTTGGAGGATGGACTGTACACATGAATTCCCTCCCAGTGCTGCAGGGTCTGTCATTCCCACCTGCTGGACTCTTTCTGATCACTTCTTCAAAACTTAGCTTTTTTAAGACACTCACCATGTTTTGCGTGACTAATTTCTGCCATTCTCGTACCTGTAGGTCACAAGATTAAATGTATTTGATTGTCCTATTGATCTTTTTCCTCCTCACTTACTAGAGGTGCCCCGGGTGTCAGATTTCATAACGGGCTCTCTCCAACATCCAGCTAATGCTGTGAGTTTATTTCCAACTGTCCATTCCAAGGTAAATACTCACACAGTCAATAATTATATTTTCTCGTTCCTCCTCCAGGGATTTTCTTTCCGGTTTATAGCAATCAGCATTAGTCCCCCATTGCTCCCAATGGATTTTGCTGCAGGTCCCATTGAACAACTCAGGAGAAAAGAACTTTCACCGTGTTCCTAATTTTCTCCCGAAACTTGGACAGTGTCATGACATAAATAATAGTATTTGTGCAGGAACCTAAATCCCGCAGCATGTATGCAATTTCTTCAAACCTATATTCAGAGTCATCATCTAACAAATGCTCTAAAACTCCAAAATAATCGAAGAGGTACCACAGCCACAGAATGATGAAGCTGCCAGATATGGTGAACAGTAAAATCATACCCTTCCTTCTGCTCTCCATCTCAGTGTCAGAGTGATCCTGCCTCTGTTTCTGACCCATCAGTACTTTACGAACACGACTGGCTACAACAATGTGTCTGATAGTTAGAGTGTTCAACAGCAAAATTAAAATGAATGGGAGCATTGGGGTTAGAACCTTTTCAAATCGTTTAAATCCCCTCCATACAGGATCATGATAATAAGCTCGTGTGTTCACACATTCCCAGGGTATATTGTTGAAAATCTCAGAAGGCCGAAATCTAAAGTAGATTGGAATATTTTTCAGCGAGAGCAGAATGCCACTAGTTGCGAGAACCACAACTGCAGTTTTCTCATTGCAATACTTTGATCTCAGCTTCGAGCAACAAATGGCGATAAAACGGTCAAAAGTAAAGGCAACAGTAAACCAGACAGAGCAATCTGTAACCGCACGGCGGAGGGCATAGCGAACAGCGCAAACAGGGGTAATGTCCAGGAAATTCCAAGGGAAAAAGTACTTATTGTATCGGTACATTATAATCTCAAGTATAATGAACAGTAGATCTGTCATTGCCATTGCCAACAAATAGCGTGTGGTACAAGTGGAAACACCGCATTTGCCCTTGGACAAGATCAGAATAGCCACTAAATTCACTACAAGAGAGAAAAAAAGGGAAAAGAGATTAGAAATTATTGATCAAAGTCAATTCCGTTTCTTAGTAATTGATGAATGTTCAGAAGGCCACATAAACTCTGATCAGAGCAGTAGTTATTGACTCTGAAACATGAACTCAACATTGCTACAAAGTGTGCAACTCTCAGTCTAACAAATCTGACATGGGATATCCAATCAGCTGCTCCCAGGAGGCAGAGCTGCAGTGTGATGAAGAAACCAAAGGCAAATCTCAGAGAGACACCTGCTGAGGTTGAATAAATTCCCTAGGATGGGATGGTATCACCATCGTCCTCTTGGATCATTTCTGGGATTAGGGAACCTTCCTTCCAATTATGTACAATACAGTCAGGCTTCATGCCCTCAGCTTTCTCAGACATTGCACGATGATTGGTGCATAACGGATAAAAGGGTGTAGACAATTAATGTTTAAGATTAAACTTCCAACACCTGTGAAGGTATGCTCCAAGAACTGGTTTTCAATTCGAGAGGACGATCAATAAACAGAATGAAATTTCACAATAATACAGAGTTTGGGGAGCGCAAACCTTGATTATATTATGCAATACTTGTCTTCACCTCATTACACTATCGACATTTGGAGCATATATTCGGTATCATGATCACACCGTGCCTGAGACGTTTAAAGGAATTGCTGGGAAACTTGACGTGGATTGTGTCCATTGAATAGCTCCTCAAGCCAATGAAAGGTATGTCTGAAATTGCAATAGAGTAGATCACAGGAACTGGATCTATGGGCAACCACGGTGCAATTCTGAACAAATCCCAACTGTCTGCACATGCTCCATAACCCTCTGCCATCTGTCTGTCTCTGTGTCTGTGTAAATGCATCTTAAACATTGTTATCTTATCTATTTCTATCACCTCCCCAGCAGCACATTCCAGGCACCGAGCACCCTCTCTGTAAAAACAAGTGATTTAGTTCACTCAGATCCTTTCGAGATTCACATTTCAGCGTAAAACTATGTGCTCGAGCATTTGACATTTCCACCCTGGAGACGATATTGTGACTATCCACCTCACATAAAATCACAAAATAATTTGTAATGGTGTGTCTCATAATATATACTTCCATCAGGTCACACCTCAGCCTTCAACGAACACAGTCCATTCATGGAGGAGGTTTCAAGATAGACAGAGCAGAGTTTTGCCGAATGAACAGTTTGTGTGCTGCAATTCCTTGGCTTGAATATTTAATCAGTATTTTCCCAATGTTTTTGTATCTGCTATCACATTAAATCTGATGATTATCGATGTGCTTCCACATGAGGATACTTGGTAAAGCTGTGTCTACCCACGAATGAAAGGACTTCATGGCCTTGTTCAGGAAGGATTAGTAATCAATCCCAGATAGGTCTAAATCAAACTGAGCTTGCAGAGAAGGTACGATGATCGAGGAGAATGCCTTTCATTATTCAATACCAATTACTGGAGTTAATACATCATCTCTAGTGCACAGAGGTGTGTTCTATTCCAGGGAGTCTACCTCACTCCCGATATTGTTAGTGGGCAGTTAATGCCATGAACCCATGGACATTTGTTGACATGCCCTTACAATGATGATGACACACGATCAGTGATATTCTACACTGAAAGATGATCCCAGTCTTACTCTCCCTCACAGTGTCCTTTCACATTCAACAGGACAAAACCCTGCACTGTGATGACTCACATAATCTTCCCAAGCTGCTGTGAAATAAGGAGGGTTGGAGCAAGAGTAAAACCACAGGCAATGTCTGACCCTCTCCAGCTAATAGAGGGGTGAATGGTCTCCTCGTGTGCAGTACCAATTCTGCAATCCTGTGACAGCCTCCTACTAAAGTGCTGTGTCTGCACAGCCCACTCAAACGGGCAACCTCCCCTGATACCAATCCCCTGCTTCTTCTACAGAATGTGGCACACTATTTCAATCCAAATAATGATCCCCTGCCCCTTTGAATGCTTCAATTGAACATGTTTCCATTATATTTCCAGACACTTTACCCTAACTACTGGCCGTGTGAAAAAGCTTGTCTTACAAATCACTCATAACCCACATTACACATTAAATTGTTCCCCTCTCATTTTTCTTTTGATTTCACCAGCAACAGCTTCTTCATATCTGTTCTTTACAGCTGGCTCATGATTTTGGAAATCACAATCAAATCTCACCTCCACCTCCTTCCCTTCACGGAGAACAGTTCTAACATCCTCAACCTATCGTCATTACTGAACTTTTCCTTTTCTGATATAGGCTTATACAGAATATTTAGAGCAGAAGATATTTGAATTAACAAAAATATTTTGTTGACGAGCTGTCCTTCCAACAGTTCCATCAGATTAGCAAGTGACGTTCTCAATCACAGTTTAATGGCAGAAACCAGCTCACTCAGAATTATGCAGAACCCCCAACGGTTATAGTCACTTACCAGGAAGGCCAATTATACCAAGGATCAGATAGAATATGTTCCTGACTGTGTCAATGGAAAAATGCATTTTCTACCAGAAATGATACATTCCTTCAAGTGTCACGGTGTCAACGTAAATCATATTCTGATATGATACAATCTCTTTTTATATCACCTGCATGGTCTCTCTCAGGATCGGAGGTTACAGCACTCTTTCTGATGTCATGTTTGAATAAACAGAATGCAGCAGCTGGGTAAATTCCCTGATGTTGAAATATATTTAGAACAGGGAACTAATTTGACTGTCAACCAGGCGTTACAACAGGACAAGTCTGATCTAAGAATGAGTAATTATTCATACCCGTAACTGTGTTGGAAAGTAATGGAGTTACTGTTTCTAACATTGCTCACACTATCCCTCACCATTTTAGAGATGGCCCCTGCAGACGAGGAAGTGCTCTGCAGAGTGTACCATCAAACTGTGCAGTGTCCTGTTGTTAACCAAGACATTGGACTGGGAGAGCACCAATGAAAGTGATCATGGTTGGTAATGCTATAATTAGGAGGACAGATAGCATCCTTTGAGTGACACATCAGGGGGGGTAGTGGCCCAGTGGTATTATCAAAGGAGGATTACTCACACGACCCAGGTAATGTTCCAAGTTTCAGGGTCTGAGTCTCCTCGTGTCAGATGGTGAACAAAATCCAGTTTAAAAAACCTGGAATTAAGGGTCTAATGCTGCCCATTGCTGATTGTCAGGAAATAATATCCTGAGAGTTCAATAACTTCCTTTCGGGAAGGAAACTGCCATCCTTACCGTTTCTGACCTACATGTGAGTCCAGACACACAGCAATGTGGTTTACTCCTAACAGCCCTCTCAGCAATAAGGGATGGACAATACATTCTTTCCAAGCCACTGAATCATTAACAAAATCAGATGGGAGACTGCGTGTCTGATGCCACTGTGAAGCACAACACGAGTGGAATTGAGAAGATTCTGGTGAGGGAACAGGAGGGTTTCATTGTTGTACAGAATCATAGAATATGCAGAGTGTGTAAGCAGGCCCTTCAGCCCATTGAGTCCAAACTGACCTTCGGAAGAGCATCACTCACAGACTCACCCCATTCCTGTAACCACACAATCCCCATTGGCTAATCCAACCATCTTACATATCCGGGGATAGAGTGAGCAAATTAGCATTGTCAATCTACCTCACGTTCGCATCTTTGGACAGTGGGAGGAAACGAGAACACCCAGAGGGACCCATGCAGACACTCGGAGAATGTACAAACTCCACACCCCTAAGGTTGGAATCGAATGCAGGATCCTAGCGCTGTGAGGCACGACGGAGTCACCGTGCTGTGTCATGGTGCCTGTTAACACTAAATACATAGGCAGGAACAGGCAAGAGGTACTGTTTGGGGAATCTCAGTAATTAGGAACAAAATCTGTTTAAAAAGGACTTCAAGGAATGTAATCGCTGAATTATTACCAGAAAATGTATAAAATGCTAAAGACGTGAGAAGATGAGGGAAGTGAACACATGGGTGAAGGAGTGATGTGGGAAAGAGGGATTCACATTCGTGGGGCATTGATGTCTTCATTGGGACAGTATGGGACTGCACCATTTGGACGGGCTCCACCTGAACTGATCTGGGACATAAAGGATGGAAGCACTAGGAGCAGGAGTAGGCCGTCCGGCCCTTCGAGCCTGCTCCAACATTTAATAAGGTCATGGCTGATCTATTCGTGGATTCAGAACCACTTACCCACACTCTCACCGTATCCCTTAATTCCTTCAGGTTTTCAAAACATGATCTACCTTCGCTTTAAAAACGTTTACTCAACCAGCATCAACTGCTTCCCTGGGCAAGGAATTCCATAGATTAACACTCTCTGGGTGAAGAGGTTCCTTCTCAATTCAGTCCGAACTCTGCTCCCTCTAATGTTGAGGCAATACCCTGTTGTCCTAGTTTCACCGGCCAGGAAACATCCTCTCTACTTCTATCTTATCCATTCCCTAAGATACACCCGCATTCTTCTGAATTCCAAAAAATATAATCCCAATTTACTCAGTCTCTTCTCATAAGCCAACCGCCCCCCCCGCCCCAACTCCAGAATCAACCTCGTGACCCCCCTCTGCACCAACCCCAGTGCCAGTACATCCTTTCTCAAGTAAGGAGACCCAAAGTGCACACAGTACTCCAGGGGTGGCCTCACCAGCACCTTGTTCAGCTGCAACATAACCTCCCTGCTTTTAACCTCAATCCCTTTCGCAATGATGGACAAAATTCCATTTGCCTTCCTAATTCCCTGTTGTACCTGCAGACCAACCCTCTGTGATTCACACACAAGACACCCAGGTCCCTCTGCACAGCAGCATGCTGCAATTTATTACCATTCAATTAACAATCCTTTTTCCTGTTACTCCTCCCAAAATGGATGACTGCACATTTATCAATATTGTATTCCATCTGCCAGATCTTTGTCCACTCACTCAATGTATCTACGTTAGAAGATAGAACATTACCAGCGCAGTCCAGGCCCTTCGGCCCTCGATGTTTTCCCAACCTGTGGAACCAATCTGATGCCCATCTATCCTACACTATTCCATTGTCGTCCGCATGCCGATCGAATGACCATTTAACTGCCCTTAAAGTTGGCG